>NC_092416.1:86235162-88735162 GCF_040894005.1 Engystomops pustulosus
TGTTAGAAATGTCGGTCATCGACGTAATCCTTCGAATCTGAAGTAGTCCACAGCAGGCAGGGTCCTGGAAGACACAAATAACACACACTGTGGCGGATGCACTGAATTATTGTGACATGCTCCATGCACCCGCTCAATAAGATGTCCCCAAAATGGTATTAATGTAAATGTCCTCTCATACCACAAAAATGACACCTTAAAGAGGACCTGTCACCCAGAAATTCGGCACTAGGAGATGTTACTAAAGTAATCACCTCCTAGTGCTAAACCAAACGCAGCGGGGGTTACACAGAAACCTCTGATAACGCTAACTAACACTTCCGCGCTGTACACTACAAACGCCCGACTGCTCTCAAAGTGGCGTATACATGACGGGGCGAGATTGTGGGCAGCCTATGGAACGAGCGGGGTGGTCAGGGGAAGAGGCAGCGCCTCGGACCGCCCCCCTCATGAATAAGTAGGACCCTTAGAGAGCGGTCTGGCGTTTCTAGGGTACAGCGCAGCAGGGTTTGTAAGTGTTATCAGAGGTGTAACACCGCTGCGTCTGTCTTAGCACTAGGAGCTGCTTACTTTAGTAACATCTCTGGGCGCGTTCACATGTTGCGTGTTACCTGCGTTTTCATTGCGCTTGAAACGCATTACAACAGCTGAGGAGAGGTGATTTGCCTAATTACATTACTGTTTACGCTTGTTAACACATGCATTGACATCGCATTTAGAGCGTGTTCTGTAAACGGAAACGTTAACAGTAATGTAATTAGGCAAATTAGGCAAATCAGCTGTTTCAAACGCAATGAAAACACAGGACAAAACGCAACGTGTAATCGCGGCCTCCTAGTGCTGTTTTTCAGGGTGACAGGTCCTCTTTACCCCTTAATGACCGCCCTATCGGCTTTTTACGGCGGTCATTAAGGGTACTTCTTCTGACGCATACGCCTTTCTACGGCAACGCGTCAGAAGAAGTTTTCGGGACACCGGGTCTCGCTGGTGCCGTTGTCGGGCTGTGATATCACAGCCCAGACCCGGCACTAACACCCGGGATCGGAAAAACTCCGATCCTGGGTGTTTAACCCCTTACACACCGCGGTCAAGCATGACCGTGGCGTGCAAGTGTGTCCCCCTGTGCTTACCGGGGGATCCGATCCCTCCTGCCTCAGCCCCGGGTTCCGAAGAGTGACCCAGGGCTGTCGGCTCCTCTCTGTGCCGGGTTCCGCCTCCGGGCAGGACCCGGCTGTGTGTAACTGAGCATGCTCAGCATTCTCAGTTACTTACACTATACACTGCAATACAAGTGTATTGCAGTGTAAAGGCTTGAATAAGCGATCGGATGATCGCTTATTCAAGCCAAGAAGTAGAAAGTGTAAAAAAAAGTAAAAAAAAAAATTACATCTTTTTATAATATAATTAAATAAATAAATAAAATAAAAGTCCCATAATCTCCCCAGTAACACATAAAATGCAAATAAAGTAAATAAAACACAAAAACACGTACATATTTGCTATCACCGCGTCCGTATTAATCTGTACAATAAATCTAAATCAATATTGAACCCGCTCGGTGAACTACGGAAAAAAAAACTCGAAAAACTTCCCATAATATACCATTTTCCATCAAACACCATCACAAAAAATGTTCTAAAAAGTTATCAAAAAAAGTTATGTTCCCTAATATGATACGACTGAAAAGAACAACTGTTTTCGCAAAAAATAAGCCCTCAACCAGATCTGACAACAGAAAAATACAGAAGTTATGGCCCTGAAAAGTTGTCAATAGTAAAAACAATGCGATTTTCTCCAATACTGGTTTTGCTCAGGAAAATTGAGCAAAAATAAGAAAAACTATATAAATGAGGTAACACCGCAATCGTAGTGAACCAGAGAATAAAGATAAAATATTATTTTTACGTTACGGTGAGCGGGGGAAAAAAAATGCTAACAATCCAAAATAAAAATTGATGATTTTGTTTGTGTCCCCCTTGAAATAGTTAATAAAATCTCATGAATAAGCTTTAGACTCCCAAAATAAATTATCTATACATTGTATCTCATCCCATAAAAAATAAGCCCTCATATGTTCGCATTACCAAAAAAAAAAAAAAAAATGTATAGGTTGTACAATGTAAATGAATGTATTTTCCAAAAAAATTCTATAGTTTCTAAATCGCAGGGCCATATTTTTTAACCCATGTGAAACACTTAAAGGGTTAATAGACTTAATAGAAGTTGTTTTAAATATGTTGAGGGGTGAACTTTCTATAGTGGGGTAATTTATGGGGTTTTACTATTATTTAGGCCTCTCAAAGTCACCTGAAAGCTGAGTTGTCCCTCAAAATGTGAGTTTTGGCAATTTTCATGAAAATAAGAAGGGGGGGTATGATAATGTTATGGTGACTATTGTGTACTTTATTATGCCTATTCTCCTTTTTGAGCTTATCGTACAGTTTACGACTGTGTAAGTGGTATTGTTTGTAATTCGAAAAAAATAAAAACAAATAAAAATAAAAAAGTTTAACGAAATAACAAAAAAAAGGACATCCTAAGGCTGGTGCCACACGTAGCGCTTTGTCTGCACTTGCAAACGCAGACAAAGTCGCGCCCACCGGGGCGGGCCTCGGCCCGATCGCATCGGCGTTTCTATGGAAACGCCTGCGGTCGGGAACGAGCCGCCGGTGTTTTGCGTTAATTTAATGCAAAACACCAGCGGCACGTTCCCGATCGCAGGCGTTTCCATAGAAATGCCGATGCGATCGGGCCGAGGCCCGCCCCGGTGGGCGTGACTTTGTATGCGTTTGCATTTGCAAGCGCAGACAAAGCGCTACGTGTGGCACCAGCCTAAGGCCGCGGTCACATGTACCGCTAGGCGTCCGTCATAACGCGCCGCTAGCACACAGGGGGATGTCCTCGGCCCGAAAGCACATACGTTTCCAGGGAAACGCATGCGATTGTTAAGCCGATCGAATGCATTTCTTTGGAAACGCATGTGGGTTCGGGCCGAGGACCTCCCCTTGTGCGCTAGCGTCACGTTATGAACGGACACCTAGCGGTACGTGTGACCGCGGCCTTAAAATGTTCTGTACACTGTGGGCACGTTCACACATTTCATTTTGGCCTTTGTTTTCATTGCATTTGAAACGCATTACAACTGCTGAGGAGAGGTTATTTGCCTAATTACATTACTTTTAACATTTACATTTACAAAACGTGATGCAAATCAAATGTTAACACGTGCTAACATTGTGTTCACATTGTGTTTTGTTAACACATTGTTAATGCATGTGTTAACATCCGTTTGCACTGTGTTTTGTAAATGCAAATGTTAATAGTAATGTAATTAAGCAAATCACCTCTTCTCAGCTGTTGTAATGTATTTCAAAACGCAATAAAACCGCAACCTAAACGTACTGTGTGACCTCGCCCTCAGGTTGAATTCACATACAGGTATTTTGATGCAGTTTTTTAATTCAAACGCAGGTGTGGATAGTGATATAAAGAATATATAATTCAGAGATGCCACTCCTCCTCTTTTTTCATGCATTTCTTGCTAGTGGCTGCAGCTTTAACCCGTTCACGACCCGTGACGTAATAGCACGTCACGTGTCGGCTGCGGGTGCATGGAGAGGGCTCACGCGCTGAGCCCTCTCCATAGCCGGTAAGTTTTTGCTGCATATTGCAGCAAAGGCTTACCGGTAACACCAGCGATCGGTGTTTTCCTGCTGATCGCCGCCGGGAAAACTGCCGGCGGCATCAAAAGGATAGCGACGCATGGGCGCCGCCATCTTTTCAAGGATCGCCGCTCCCCGTGACGTCATCGGGGAGCGGCGATCCGTTGCCATGGTAACCTCGGGTCTCACGAAGACCTGAGGCTACTTCAGGTTAACCCATGCATTACAATGTGCTGTCAGCACATTGTAATGTATGAGTAGTAAAATACACATATACTGCCATACTGTAGTATGGCAGTATATGATAGGATCGTGCAGACACCCTAGGGTTAAAGTACCCTAGGGAGTCTGAAAAATACTAAAAATAAAAAAAAGGTTAAAAAAAAAATTATAATAAAAAACCCTAAAAACTCAAATCACCCCCCTTTCCCTAGAACTGATATAAATATAAATAAACAGTAAAAATCATAAAGACATTAGGTATCGCCGCGTCTGAAAATGCCCAATCTATCAAAATATGATAACGGTTTTTCACTGCGTTTAATCCCGTAACTGAAAATCGCGCCCAAAGTCGAAAATGGCACTTTTTTTGTCATTTAAAAAAATAAAAAAATTCTATAAAAAGTGATCACAAGGTCGAATAGTCCTAAAATTGATAACATTGTAAACGTCATCAAAATCTGCAAAAAACGACACCACCCACATCTCTGTATACCAAAGTATAAAAAAGTTATTAGCGCTAGAAGATGGCAAAATCCCCCAAAAATTTTTTGTACAGGAGGTTTTAATTTTTTTAAATGTATGAAAACATTATAAAACCTATATAAATTTGGTATCCCCGTAATCGCACAGACCCAAAGAATAAAGTAGACATGTCATTTGGGGCGCACAGTGAAATCCGTAAGGGCGCTGTCCCACGTTGCGTTTGCAGACGCAGACCAAACCACGCCCACTGGGGCGGTCCGCGGTCCGATCGCATCGGCGATTTCCATAGAAACATAGAGAAACGCCGATGCGATTGGACCGTCCCGGTGGGGGCGCGGTTTGGTCTGCATCTGCGTTTGCAAACGCAACGTGTGACAGCGCCCTAAGATCCAAGCCCACAAGAAGACGGCACAAATGCGTTTTTTTTACCAATTTCACTGCATTTGGAATTTTTTTCCCGCTTCCTAGTACACGGCATGGAATAATAAATACCATCTCTATGAAGTGCAATTTGTTACGCAGAAAATAAGCCGTCACACAGCTCTGTACATGGAAAAATAAAAAGGTTATGGATTTTTGATCATGGGGAGTAAAAAATGAAAATGAAAAAACAAAAAAGGGCAAGGTCCTGAAAGGGTTAAAGAAGATTAAGATTACATTACATTCTATATTGCAGGTATCATATATTATATGGGATATGCTGAACTCATAATTTAACTATCTATTGCAATGGTCTGGCCTTAGAGTGTTAACTTTTAACTCATTCCTTTCAGAGCGTAAAACGTGAGGTAAACAAGAATCACAAGATCTCCTGTTTTGCACTCCTTACTGAATTACAAGCCAGTCCTCCCCATATGAGATAATCAGGTGGGAGGACTGGTGATGGAAGACGCCTCCCGGTGAGTGTATAAAAGCCAGAGAGCAGCTGTGTGTGCTACAGAGCAGAGACAGCTAGAGGAGTTCCTGGTTCTTGCTTCAACAGTGTTTGAACGGAGTAGGATCTCTTTGTGCTGCATCATCACACTTTTTTTTCCATCTTATTCCCTGAGAGATCAGCTATTGCCATCATCATGAGCTCCCAAATCCGCCAGAACTACCACCAGGACAGTGAAGCTGGAATCAACCGCACTGTCAACCTTGTGCTGCAGGCTTCCTATGTCTACCAGTCCTTGGTATGTATGCCCTGAAATCTGATCTGTTGTGGCACTACAAGTCAATGCATGCCCTAATTCTAAGAGTTCTCATCTACAGACTGTCTCCCTGTGAAGGTCCTATTACTTATCAACAAGTAATTGATATTGTTTGAATAATGAAGTAAAAACTTCCAATACACTTTCTGTATCAAATCATTAGGGTTTTTTTTTTTTTTTTTTTTTTTAGATCTCTGCTTGCTTGCCTTCTATAGAAAGCTTCATTGTTTATTTCCAGGGGACAAAAATCAGACCATGGTCACACAGGTGCATGGCTCGATATAACCCACATCTGATTACTCTGATACAAATGAGCCTTGCACCTGTGTGACCATGGTCAGATTTCTGTCCTATAGAAATAAAGAATGAAACTGTGAAGCCAGGATCTAGAAAACCATTAGGTATTCATACAGAAAGTATATTGGAAAATTTTATTTTTATCTTGCAAAAAATATTAATTTGCTGAAGTGGGAATACCCGTTTAAGTAGTTGAAAATTCTCACTAGTGTCTGCGGAGGAGATGAGTTCAGGGGAATGTAGTATTTCTTGTAAAAAGATGTATAACTGCTTCCTAGACTCCCCAATTTAGGACAGTTTTCCAGCATGTGTTTATATACCTGTTCTGTGTGGGTGGATGAGGCAGGCCTCTGGCTGCAAGTAAACCTCTCATTAATTACAAATGCTGAGCAAAATCCTGTTTCAGAATATTAGCCCTTATCCTAAACTGTACTTGAAGGACCTTACAGTTGTAGAGTAGGAGATTACTTGTAGTGTGGGGGTGTAATGTCTGTCTATGGAGCTGTAGTGGTACAGACTTATACTTTATGGGACTGGCAGAGTTTGCTGCATGCAGGTATATCTTCCAGCTCTATAGAGTGGAGTGCACATGCTCAACCTGTGCTTCATACTGCTAACAAGGCTACCTGCACATGACATGCAGTTATATGGGATGCAAACAATGGCCCTATGGACTTGTCGTGCTCTATTCATGTGTCTAACTGAAAATGACTTTCTAGCATTCACATATGGTGAGGAATAGAACTTGCTCTACCTTTTGCATCTCGGGCAGTCGGCTCATGCCCAGGGCTGTATAATCCACAGGCATGAGCCCATAGTGTGCTAGCCATTCTTTCTAGATTCCATGTTGTATGTGGGTAGCCTTAGTCCCATAGACCTTAAGAGCGCTTATTGAACATGTTTCAGCTTTTCATCATATGGAGCACTTGTGGGCTCTGTGCTAGAAGAGTCTGACCACTAGGATCAGTCACTTACACCCTTTACACATGTGCATATGGTGTGAAATCCCTTAATTTCTTAAATTCATCAATTTCTATAGGGACTAGAAGTTTTCTTAAATTTGTAAAAACTTCTATCTGATATTGCAGGTGTACCCTTCTGTTTCTTGTACTCGTACAATATGAATTCTTGTATCTACACTTTCAAACCTGCCGTGTGGCAGCCAATCTAGAAATGTTTAAATGTCTTCTGTCCTAGGGATTCTACTTTGACCGGGATGACGTGGCCTTGGCCAAATTCTCAAAGTTCTTTCGTGAGCAGTCTGAGGAAAAGCGAGAACAGGCTGAAAAATTCATGAAGGTCCAAAACAAACGTGGAGGACGCATCGTTCTTCAGGATATCAAGGTTAATTATGGTTCTATAAAGTCCATGAAGCATAGTTTAAACATTTTGAAACTAGACTTGACCTGCATCTTCCAACTTGCCTTGTAGCAACTAGTAACAGAAGGAATTTTGCCATTGCAAGTTATAAATGTTAATTGCTTATCATTTACTCTAGAAACCAGAGGCTGATGAATGGGGAAATGGGACCAGTGCTATGGAGTATGCCTTGAAACTTGAAAAAGGTGTAAACCAGGCTCTGCTTGACCTCCACAAGATTGCTACTGACCATGCTGACCCTCACGTAAGTCTCAATATCGTGGATGTAGGAACTTGCACAATAAACCACCATATACAGGAGCTATAGCTTTTAATTTTAATAAACTGACTAGTGTATATATGATAAACCTGAAGCCAAATTAACTGCACAAGTGTAACTCAACCCTTGAAGCTTTTTTTTTTTTTTTTTTTTTTTTTTTATAGTGCAATTGACAGCTTAATGAAGTAAATTGCATAGTTTACAAAGCCTACCACTTAAATTAACCTCTACAATGCACCGGTGATGCTTGGGTCATTACTACAGCCATACCATTTATTAGAGATTTCCTTGCTAACTTATTTTAAATGTTATATTCATGAGAATGCAGCAGAAGTGCTTTGGAGGCATTACATGCGAGGTCACACCCCTGGCAGCACTTCTACCACTTCTCCTGCTGAATGATGCTCACAGAGGCTGTGCAAAGGATGCAGACAAATCCCTATGGAGCTGTCCTGTGCATTTGTACCTTGCTATAATGGACACTTGTTTCCACATTAATTTGGTCTCAAATGCTTTCATAGACTTATCATTTATATCCAATCTCCTACAGATGTGTGACTTCCTGGAGAGAGAGTATCTGGAAGAGGAGGTGAAACTGCTTAAGAAACTGGGAGACCACATTACCAACCTGAAGCGTGTCAAGGCAGCTGAGGTTGGCATGGGAGAATACCTGTTTGACAAGTTGACCTTGGGAGAAGACAGCAACTAGTTGTCTATTGCTGTGGACCATGTGGAAGAGTTAATGTAATCAAGGGGATGGGGTCGCTGGAATGAGTGATATACATGCTCTGAAAATTTGAATAAAAAATTTAAATGCAGCAAAACGTGGTTTTGTAGTAGTACTTTGGACCACAAAGTGACCTAGGCCTGGGTTAGACAGCAAGGCTGAAAGGCTATGCATGGGTTTTTATTTTCATTATATACACCCAAAGTGTCAGTATATAAGGTGGAATATGGAATTCATAAATTTGGGGGGGGGGGAAGCACAATTCTACTTTGGGTCCTGTAGTATAGAAATGATCTTGCATAACAATTAAAACAAGATGTAAATTTACAACTTGAACCGGAAATCTTTTGGTACAGGCAGTCCCCAGGTTACATACAAGATGGGGTCTGTAGGTTTGTTCTTAAGTTGAATTTGTATGTAAGTCGGAACTGTATATTTTATCATTGTAATCCCAGCCAGAACTTTTTTTGGTCTCTGTGACAATTGGATTATAAAAATATTGGGTTGTCATTGGAACCAGGATTAACACTAAAGCTTCATTACAGACACATTTGATAACTGTTACAGCTGATTATTGTAGCCTAGGACTAAAGCACAATAAATCGCCAATATCCAGAGGTCTGTTTGTAACTAGGGGTCGTATGTAAGTCGAGTGTTAAGTAGGGGACCGCCTGTACTAGCCCCTTCATATCCTATCCACTGGATCTCCTGATAATGTATCATGCATGCTTCTACTCCTCCACTTATCCCATACTAACTGTAGTACCTGGTATTACCCAGGATGGTAAACACTGCCATTGGTTTTAACAAAATGAAACGGGTTAACAAATATGAAAAATGCAGGTGTGGTGAGGAGGGGCCTATAATTAAAAATCCAGGGAGAAGCCCACTACATAAAATAAAGGGCAGGAAGGAAAATACAGGTGGACAGGGTGCTCAGGGAGGAAGGGGCAGTATGGAAAATACAGGAGGGGCGGGGGCGAGTATAGAAAATTCAGGGGAGCCCAAAATTGAAAATACCAGGAGAAGACTGAGGCCCAGCATGGAAAATACAGGGGTATGTTGAGGGGATTAGACCAGTAAGGAAAATACAGTTTGAAATGGTCAAGTCCAGAATGTAAAATACAGGGGAACCAAGGGGAGAGGGGGCACATTCTATAAAAATTCCATAGGAGCAGTTTGGAAATTGTAAGAATGGGGGAGGGGAAGCCCAGGATTGAAAATTTGGGGAGAAGGGAGGGGGACTAGTATGGGGCTCTCATGATGTAAAATAGAGGGGAAGAGGGAGCACAGTATAGAAGTTGAACAGGGGGACAATAGATAAAATATAAAACTATGTATGTAAATAAAACAATTGTGGTAAATTAAAGGGAACCTGTCGTGCTAGTAAACCAGCACCATTAGTTTGTGCAGCGTGTAATCCCTATTCCTAATATGTACTTGATACTGCTTCATTGTGTACACTAGTTTCTGGTGCATGAACAGCAATGCGAATGTGTCCCACACACAGGCTGACACTGACTGTAAGATCCTGTCAGACATGATTTTTTTTTTTTTCTATTGGTATGATTAATAAAACTATATCAATGTATATTTTAAAAATTGGAAAAAAAAACAATTGTGCACCATTGCACAAATTAATAAAAAACAAACCCTATACCCAGCAAACTAATAAAGATATCTTGCCATGTTGTCTTATAATACTTTAAACCTTTTATGTAGCGCTTTTTTTTTTTTTTTTTCTCCCCTTCCTGTCGCCAGCCTCCCTTGCAGACTCCCCTCCTAGTCTCCCTTGCAGACCCTTTGAGTGACACCCCCCCCCATTGTCCACCAAGCATTATAAAGAAAAAAAAAAAGCTAACAAACTGAATTTTACTCTCCCTCACACTCTCCACCTCCCTCGCCTCTACGGCCCCCGTTCAGACCCCTCTACAACATCCAGCATGGCCTTATCTGAGGACAAAATTTTCCTCACTGCTGAAGTTGTTAATCCACAAATGGCACATATTCTTATACTTGACATAACTCCTATTACTTCCCTTCATTTTTACTAATGCCTCAGCCAATATAGATCTATTGGCTATCCTCTTCCACATCATGACTGACTTCTGGCTAAAAGAGGAGTTAATGAATAAATAACCCTGTTTACTTGCTCCATTGTGTGCCACCAAAAATATGCATGTAAGTGTGAAAACACCAAGACCGAGACTCTTGCTGAAGGGTCGGCATACAGAAATTTCACCCATGTGATAAAACGTGGCATTTTCTCGAAGGTATACCACAGGAAAGACCATTCTAATGTGTCAAAAGCACACAGGCAACCAAGAGCAGTAGGGATCGTTGACCAGGGTTGGAGGGTTCGTGCTTCATATTTAAAAATAACCTACGGAGGTTGTCCAATGTTGACCCACCAGGCATGAAGCCATTTTGGTCCGGGTGGACTAACTTTTTTGTCTTTCTGCTAAAACTTTGGATAACAGTTTATTATCAAACTGTCCACCTTTCATCCTTATCTGGTTTGAGAATTAGGACTATCAATGCTTCTCTCATAGAGGGTGGAAGAAGACCTCTTTGGCATGAATAGTTCCAAATCTCAATTGGATGATCTATCAACTCATCCTTGTACAGTTCATAAAACTCAAATGGAATGCTGTCCAACCCTGGTGCACTGACCCCCCCCCCCCCCCCGCTCGGGATAATACCTCCAGGACCTCCGACCTCAGTATGTCCTGGTCCAGAGCATTTACTCCCACCCTCTGAAATTTTGGGGATTGAAATATCACTAAGATAGCTTGCCTGTTCTTCCTGTGACTCGTTTTGAGATGTGTATAGCTCTTCATATTACCTTGTGTAAATTTCCAGGATCTCAGCAGGGTTAACCGACACCACCACCACTCTCACTCTCTCAATAAGGCAAATGGACTCCTCTCTATTGGCTTTAACTAACTTGGCAAGCAATTGACCTGAGATGTTTGCCTCCAGATAGCTTCTTCTGGCCTGTGCAGAAACCCTTCGGTCCGCCTGTAATTTATCCGGTTCGGGACCGCCCGCCGTGGTCCTTAAAGTACGGTGCATAGCCGATTCACGGTGGCACTTTAATCACTGTACAGGCACAGTGTGTACCTTTTTTTTTCTAGTGCCAAGGCTGTTACCAGCAGCCTTGGTCACTAGGCAGAGTTTGGGGGACCAATCCTGTCCTCCCTGCACACGTGATCACTGTGAGAACAAATCACAGTGGTCACATCAAAGTTTATCATTGTTATCTGACACTGAATCTTCTGCTTCTTTTCTTCTCCTCACACTTTGTTTCTTTGTGAGGAGAATATATTGTATTCTACAGTTTCAAGCAGCACATTACTTCCCTGTACTGATTAACCCTTTATATACCCAGTTATTTAACCCTTTCTTTACACAGTTCTCTACCAAGAAAAAAAAAAGTTTTTTCCCCCATATACCTGTGTAATATACCTGTGTAATAGATTACTTATAGGCAGTTAGGACCTACGGGCGCATTGGTGCGGTAATTTTTACCTTTGTCTATTACTGTGGGAGATTAACCCTTCATTTTTTTACAATTTCTTTTTCTGTTGGTACGCTTAGTGCTTTCACTTACAAAGCGTACGTAAAGTTTGCTAGTTTTGTTACTGCTACCGTTTGTAAAGTTATATAAAAAAAACTATAAATAATATTTAAAAAATTTTTAAAAACTAGAAAAATACAAAAAATATAAATAAAACAAAAAAGCATTAAAAAAAATTAGTGTTAGTGTTATTTAGTTAGCGTTATTTAGTTAGTGTTATTATGGCGAGAAAGCAATATACTGCTGAGGAGGCCTAAGCCTTGCTTCAGTCCGATTCTGAATTTGAGACCGCGTCGGATATGGACTACATTGAAGTCAGTGCGTCACTTCAGAATTATCCACAGGGGGTGTCTCTGGTGATGTTGACGCAGCAGATCAGGAGGTTGCAGGACCTAGCAGCGCTGTAGCCCCTATATATGAGGCACGCACTCTCCCATGGGAACCAGCTCCATCTTTTACACCCAGAGTTCATGCATTCACTGTCACCCCTGGTATAACAGTGGACGATTCCAGTTTTGCTGAAATGGACTTTTTTCTTTTATTTCTAAGCGACACTCTGCTTGATCATATTGTCCACCAAATCAATTTATATGCCATCCAGTACATAAGACAGAACCCATCATCTGTCCATGCAAGAGAATGGACACCAACTAATATTCATGAAATAAAAAAATTTTTCGGACTAACCCTAAATATGGGTATTGTAAAAAAGCCCAAAATTAGATCATACTGTTCTACAAATCCCATACAAGTGACACCTGTGTATTCCGCAGTCATGTCCAGGTCACATTATGAACACATAATGCGGTTCCTGTACTTCAGTGACAATTCACAAGCTCCTCCAAGCAGTGATCCAAACCGTGACCGCTTGTACAAACTAAGGCCCCTTATAAATATGCTAAATCAGAGTTTCATTGAAAAATATTTGCCAGAGCATGGCAGTTTTCATGGCAGACTCAGCTTCCGCCAATATCTCCCTTCCAAACGGGCACGTTATGGAATAAAGTTATATAAGCTTTGTGAAAGCGAGTCCGGACATACAACAGCCTTTCGGATTTATGAAGGACGTGACCGGACTATTACTCCTCCTGGGTGCTCTCCTGATCTCTCCACTAGCAGCAAGATCGTGTGGGAGATAATGCAGCCTCTGCTACATAAAGGGTACCACTTGTACTGTGATAATTTTTATACAAGTGAGGCCCTATTCAGACACTTGCATGCTGCAAACACTGGGGCGTGTGGAACGATGTGCAAAAACAGAAAAGGTTTTTCACAGCAGTTACCGTATTTTTTGGACTATAAGACGCACTGGACCATAAGACGCACCTAGGTTTTACAGGTGGAAAAATAAGAAAAAAAATTTTCCCCCCAAATAGTGTGCTAAAATATTTAATAAAGTAACAGTAAAGTAACTGCGCTGTACGGGGCGGTACAGCCATGTTTCACTTTGGAGAGGGGTAGGGGGCGAGCAGCCCTCACCCCCTCCTCCTCCCCTGGGGATCAACGTGTGCCAGCCGTGCTATGGTACGGCAGGCACACGTTCATGTGAGTGTAGCCTAAGGGGACTGTGTAGGGGGTACTTTTATTAGGAGTCATTGAGTGACATTTGGTGATGTTTTAATAGTGTACTGTGTTCGGGGAGAATTAATGGGGACACTTTATTAGGGGACATTTTATGGGACACTGTTACCTGATGCTGAAGGATGGCTCCCGTGCCAACACTACAAGTGTTCTATCAGATACAGCCCTATACAGAACACTTGGTGGTTGGGGGGAAGTGTTGTTACTTTGACCCAACACTGATTGGCTAGGGCTTGGCTAGCAGGAAGCTCAGCCAGTGTTGGTGGCAGAATTAGTGATGGGAATTATAGAATTATGTTGACACGTAGTCAGGGGGTCTCAAGAGTTACCAGGGCTGTATGTATGAGTATATGTGACAAATTCTCACAAGAGCTTACAATCTATGAGGAGGAGGAGGACACAGGGTGACAATGCTTGTACAATGGTCACAAGAGCTTACAATCTACTAGGAGGAGGACACAGGGTGACAATGCTTGTACAATGGTCACAAGAGCTTACAATCTACCAGGAGGAGGGGACACAGGAGGTGACAGTGCTTGTACAATGGCCACAAGAGCTTACAATCTATGAGGAGGAGGGGACACAAGAGGTGACAATGTTTGTACAATGGTCACAAGAGCTTACAGTCTATGAGGAGGAGGACACAGGAGTTGACAATCCTTGTACAATGGTCACAAGAGCTTACAGTCTATGAGGAGGACGACACAGGAGTTGACAATCCTTGTACAATGGTCACAAGAGCTTACAGTCTATGAGGTGGAGGACATAGGAGGTGACAGTGCTTCTACAATGGTCACAAGAGCTTACAATCTATGAGGAGGAGGACACAGGAGGCGACAGTGCTTGTACAATGGTCACAAGAGCTTACAGTCTATGAGGAGGAGGACACAGGAGTTGACAATCCTTGTACAATGGTCACAAGAGCTTACAGTCTATGAGGAGGACGACACAGGAGTTGACAATCCTTGTACAATGGTCACAAGAGCTTACAGTCTATGAGGTGGAGGACATAGGAGGTGACAGTGCTTGTACAATGGACACAGGAGCTTACAATCTATGAGGAGGAGGACACAGGAGGCGACAGTGCTTGTACAATGGTCACAAGAGCTTACAATCTATGAGGAGGAGGAGGAGGACACAGGAGGCAACATAGACTGTAAGCTCATATGACCTTGTACAAGCATTGTTTAGGAATTGTTCAGTTTCACACACCTGTGAGAGCAGCACAGCAGGCACAGGAGCAGAGAAGTACTGGTCACATTTCCTGTCTTATCTTTAGTGTTATTTGATGCTGGGACTCTGGGAGAAGATAGTGATCTGTCAGGCATCAGTCACAGTGAGTGCTCCGTGCTGAGGGGGCGTGGCTTGTGCTTCCCTTCATCCCTTCATAACCTGGAAGTGGTGTCAGTCAGTGTGCATTCAATGTGATTACTGAGCTCCGCTGCTCACAGCAGGCGGCAGCTGTGTGTGGAGCCGAGCTCAGAGCAGTGTGCAGGCAGAGCCGAGCTCAGCACTGCCCCTGCGCTTACTGCCATGTGCTCACTGCTCTATTCGGACTATAAGACGCACCACAGTTTTTTCCCCATCTTCTGGGGAAAAAATGTGCGTCTTATAGTCCAAAAAATACGGTAGTGGGGAAAGCTTTGAAAAAGGGGGAGTCATGTGCGTACACTTATGACGAGTTGTTGGCGGTCAAATACCGAGACCGCAAAGATGTATGTTCATTGAGCACCATCCATTCTGCGGAATGCGTATCAGTGCGGGAAAGGGGCACTAGCAGACAGGCAAAAGCCAGTTAGTGTGACTGAGTACAATAAGTACATTTGGGGGGCGGTGGATTTAAGCGACCAACCCTAAACCCTATTTAGTCAAAAGAAAAACAAAAACTTGGTACAAAAAAGTTGCAATTTACCTAATTCAAATTGGAATCCACAATGCCTTTGTTCTTTATAAAAAGAAGGGAGTCAGGGACAAATACCTTGACTTTCAGGAGAAAATCATTGAAGGCCTCATATTTGAACCTCAGGACACCAGACAAAGCCTTGAGTGTGAAAATGTCAAAAGACTAACAGAAAGACATTTTATGAGTCCCATTCCAGCAACGGAAACCTGTAACTACCCCCAGAAAAGGTATCGTGTCTGCAGTAAAAATGGGCAGCGCAGAGATTCCCGTTACTTCTGTGCCTCATGTCCCTCACAGCCCAGCCTGTGCATTCATCCCTGCTTTAAGAAGTACCACACCGTTCTGAATTATTAGTAATTAATTTCGAAATATAGCAAAATGTGATTTTTTTTCCCCAGAATTTTTCTTTATTTTGCAAAAGGGAAACAGTATGGAGGGGGGGGTGTGTGTGTAAAGTTTGTCTCCCATTAACTGAATGATGCAGATAACTTTATCTGCATGCACATTATTTTTTTATTTTTTTATTTTTTTCTCTACAAATTTCCTTATACCCCTAGATGAATACTGTAGATCTGCTTTTTATGAGTAGTTATTAGCAAAGAGTTTTATTGGCCCACAAAATACAAAATTGCCTCCTTCCCACTTCCCACTTCCTGAACTGTGTGTGAAAATTGGGTGCTTAAATTGACCCATTTGCTAACGAAACATGAATATTAAATTTTTCCGTCTTTTTTAAGAAAAAGTCTGAAAAAATCCAGAGCGCCTGCAAAAATGTTAAACCACTTAATAAATAGCTTGAGGGGTCTACTTTAGGAGGTGACATAATTTATGGGGAGATTGCAATACCCCTGCGGTCTATGATGTCCAAAACGCTGTATGTGCCTCTAAATTTAGTTAAGGGATTTATAGGACAAAAAAGTCCAAACTGCCTCCTTTTGTGCCAGGCCATGGACGTGCCCATACAGCAATTAACACACACATTATTGGGTATCCTCATGCATGGGAGAAATAGCAGAATATAAAATTAGGTCAATTTAGCCAGAATCCCATACTATGTGTGAATACTGTGTACATAAAATGATAAATTTGCCATTTTTTTCATTTTTTGTCCATTTTTCATACTTTAGAAAAAAAAATAAAAATAATTGAAATGAACAGCTAATCACAAAATGCAGCCCTATTTGTTAACTAAAATGACATTAATATAAGAGACATATGGCAATTAACTGCTGAGAAATTTTCACCTTAAACAGCGTATAGCAAAATTGTGAAATTTTTCCTGGTCATTAAGGTGTATAATGGCATAGTCCTTAACCGGTTAATCAGATGCATATAACGCGACTGGGCGTCTTCCCAGGCCTGCTTATTAACCTCCGAGGGGTCACTAATAAAAAGATCTTCTACCCTTCCAACCTGGGTCTCCAACTCCCTCATGCCCCTATTTTCCTGCATTTTGTAATAGCTCACTTGGGATTTGTATTCCCCTCTTACGAACGCCTTGGCGGTATTCCATATCATGTCAACCGCTGCAGAACCTTTATTGTGGAGAAGAAAATCTTTTTAATGCTTTAACAAACCGATCCTGTTTCCCCAAAAGGTTTAGCCATGTGGGAAAAATCCTTATTCTCCTAATCCCTTGGGGCTTACCACTAACGTAATAACCAAAGGTGAGTGATCTGACACCCCTCTTTTCCCATGCAACACCTTCTTAACTAAGTGAAACGCCTTATTATTTGATAGGGCCATATCCAGTTGTGAAAATACTATGTGACCCTGAAAAACATGAGTACTCTTGTTTATCGGGGTTATGTGTCCTCCAAATGTCAAACCAATTAAAGTTTTTGCAACTTTTGTTACCTGAAATGTATCTAAGTGGTGCTCCCCTATCAACAAGTGTATCCCCAAGTGTAGAACAATATATGAATTATTATATGTGAAGTGTAAGGGGGAGGAATATACAAATTTGCTAAAGCCCATTTCCTTCCCTCTAGTGTCCCAGACCTTCCCCATCAATTTGAACTTTTTCTTCTTGAAATTGGCAATCCTTGTGAAATAACAGTGAAACCCCTCTGGAGTAGGAGGACCCAAAAGAATGATATCTTTTACCTATCCAATCTTTTTTTAAGAAATCGACCTTTTCCTGTACAAAATGCATTTCCTGCAGAGCTATTATATCAGGGCGATGGGAGTTTATCAAATCCCAGACTGGTGACCCCATTCCCCTAACATTCCATGAAGAATTTTCATTTTACCTCATTTACTCTAGTGAACAGTAAAACCTGGAGACTATGTGTTTCAGCAGTATTGGACGGTGGTAACCCCCAGAAATGGAGCCTTCGAGGGACTTCCCCAAACACTACCGTAAACCAATCTTGCATAAACTTGATAGTGTCCTCACCTTCCACTCCCTCAGGGAAACTAATACAACGAATGTTTGCTCTGCGGGAGCGGTTTTCTAAATCAATTCTTTTCCTTCTTTGTTCCTCAAATCTATGTTAAAATGACTTTACCTCAGCTCTCGTCTTCCAAATCTAAGATTCTAGTCTCAGCCTGGTAGAGCCGAACACTCTGCTTGAGGATGTCCAATCTATTCGAAACTAGTTTTCTTGGAACTGGCCCACCTCTTTAGTAAGTACTTTTATTGTCCCATTACATTGCATAATAGCCTCAAAAATTTCGGACAAGGATGGCCTTTTCTGACTCCTTCCATCTCCCTTTAATCTTGCCGGATCCTCCCCAGCAGTTGTCTGTTGAATAACTTCATTCTCAGAACCCACCTCCTGACTGGCCGGGTCATCTTCTTATATTTGCTTCCCTCCTGTAGATTTTGTTATTAATTTTGAGGGGTACTCCTCAACGTGTCTTATCTTGTATCTTATCCCGTCAGGCAGATAATGGCACAGACATATTCCAGTGGGATTTGTCGCCTTGAGACTCTGCCCCACCCCAGAATCTGGGGGGAGGAGTAAACAACGGAAGTAACTTAGGAACTATAGCGCGATTTATAGCATTTTCTCTAAATTTTTTTAAAAAGATATCACCCGTATTGTGATGTATGCAGTGCGCTGATGAGGAAAGCAACAAACACTAATCCTTTCCTAATATAAATAAATAATTATACTATAAACTCAACAGGGATCCCCACAAAGAAGCTAACTAACTAACAAAAGTGAGCAATAATCCATCTAAGCTCCTTTGTTTTATTAATACAGCATTGCACTATTGTGGTGTGGCTGTCTCTTCCCCTTCTCTAGTAAACCTACACTCATCCCTAAAAAAAGGCTTAAAAAAAAACAGAGCAGGACATAAAAATGTCTTATATTCTAGGTTCTTCAAGGTAGCCACCTTTTGCTTTGATTACTACTTTGCAAACTGTTGGCATTCTCTTGACGAGTTTCAAGAGGTAGTCACCTGAAAATGTTTTCACATCACAGGTGTACCCTGACAGGTTTAATAAGTGGACTTTCTTCCCTAAAAATGGGCTTGGGACCATCAGTTGGGTGGTGCAGAAGTCAGGTGGATACACAGCTGATAGTCCTACTGAATATACTGTTAGAATTTGTATTATGGCTAGAAAAAAAGCATCTAAAGAAAAACGATTGTCCATCATTACTTCATTGCTTCACTATCAATGAAGGTCAGTCAGTCTTAAAAATAGCTGCTAGGAAACCACTTCTTAGGACAGGCAACAGAACACAAGGAATGGACATTAGACCAGTAGAAATCTGTGCTTTGCTCGGATTTTTCACAGAAAAATTATAATCACAAACATACATGAAAAGGTAGTTTTACAATAGGAAAGCCATCAAAAATGCAAAAATTGTTTTTATTTCAGAAATGGTCTTTTTAATGCAAAAGTAAAATATATATACTGTATATAAAAAATGTATACATGTTAGGAATTGCCATTATTTTATTGCTCTACAGGGTACAACTAACGGAAGTGTAAAACACCACAGCTAGCACATGTTGAAAATTACTTGTGCAGAGGGCCTAACTGTAACATGTTACTAGGGACCCAAGAATGATTTTCTTTGGTAGGTCCAATGTATTCAAATCCAACACTAGTGCTCTACATGTACTATCCAATTGACTTCATTGGGTTTTTGTGCAGCTTAGACAGGTGTAAAACTTGGCTTACACTCATCTGCCTAAATGGGCAACTACACGGTAAAAATGGAATATCTCAAAATGCAAGGTAGAAAAGCAAGGAATCTGTTCCTGTTTTCCTAACTATTTGATTCAATTTTAGTAGCACCAATCTATTGCCTAATTCACATTACAGTAAAGATAGTATAATGAAAAGATGTGTACTCCTTACTGATGAAGAACCAGGGTAGTGTTTAGAATACTTCATATGAAAACATATTTATTCTAAGACAACATGTTCCTATTACTAGATCTCATCTTGATATTTATTAAAGTATACACTATACAGTAAATAAATTATGTACATCCAGGTGTCTTCTTTATGGTCTTCCATGCTGCTGTAGAACATTTATATGAGCGTAGTGTCCTGTTTTACTCACTAGTTTCCTAGTTTACTCAAAACTTTGTTCTTGGCTCTCTTCATGTGAAATATCATTGTAGCCATTTCATCAGAAAAAGTCTGGAATATAAAGAATTGTCACTTCATAAAGGGCTGTATAAGAACATTTTATTGTATTTATAGTGAGAAACTGAATTTATTACCAGCCATTCATTAATTCCTCTACCAGAAAGCCTATAAAGAGTGACAGCCAGCAATGAAATCTGGTTGTCAGAGCAGTAGAGATAAATGTGCTTCCAACCCTATGAAATCTAGTTTTAAGTGGATCCTACAGAAGGATAGTGATACACAGCAACAGCACAGCATTTGTCAACACGGGTCGGGAACACATCGTTCCCTTCGTCAGGTCCAAGTCACAATGCTTCAAATTGGATCATCAGCCGAGTCTTTGAGTCGTAAAGGTTAAATGCACGTAACAAAAGTTGTCTCCGAGAGGAACTGGATGTGAGTTCCCATATTGATGGAATCCGCTAAAAATCAAACTTTTAGCCCCTTCTCCGGCCTGTTGTTAGAACAATAATGTAATGTGACCAGGGTGACATCATCGCAGTTCCATTAGCCTTCTAACATTAGAAAACTGTACAACTATCTCAGGAAACACAGCATATCATATCACATGAAATCGTAGCATCTTGCATGGAGAGGGGTGGAAGTCCATGCAGTCATTTTGTGATTTTTTATGTGGTCAGATATGTGCATGGGGTGCAGTTTCCTAATGTTAAGAGGCTAAAGAACCTGTGATGATGTCACCCTGGTCACATGACATTAGGCCACGCCGCTCAACTCAGCTCTACAGATCCCTAGATACGAGGCAAGTTTATAACTCTGATTTTGTGGGATGTGTATGAAATTTTTTTTAGCTTAAGCATGGGTGTCATATAGTTACTAGGGCTCTTTAGGAACCTGTCACTAGCTGTATTTCTGAAAAATGTGGCGACAGGTTCCCTTTAAAATATTCTATTGTTACAACATTTCTCTCAGCCTTGTATCTAACGTGAGTTGGTGGCAGACTACCGTGCCAACAGGGCCAACAGGGCTCTGTTTCATTGAGGTCAGTAAAAGAGAACTGTTGGCCGTTCAGGGCTGTGGACGAGTGTTGTGCCATACCGAATTAATCAATGGCGTTTGTGAAAAGCAATAGCTAATAGCTAACCATATGTATCCTTAAGTGGTCTGTAATGTCACAAGGCCTGTCTAGCAATGTCAATTACTTTGCCACAAATCAATAGTAACAAACCGCAAGTGTGGCGCAGAGCCAGAGTTCTGTAATTTAACCCCTTAGCGGCTGATTTATCAATATTCTACCACACAATTCTGTCCAATAATTTCCACTGAAAAACAGTCTGTGCCACATTTATCAAGGGTTTTTAGTGTGACAAAGGGGCGTGACCTCCTAAAAGTTGGCATGGGTTATTGGGAAAAAGTCAGTATGCCAAAAATTATGGTTATGCACCAGAAGTTTAGTACAGCTTTGTGGTGTAAACTAAGCCAACGCAAAGTAAGACTAGAGACTTTTATACTAAACCATATGTATCCTCCAGCATCAGGCCTGTGGATAAATATGGTGCAGCGTAAGACTGTTTAGTCCAGCTCAATCTCCCCCATTACTTATTGAACATTCTTGCCAGAGATTATATGCAGAGTAGAAATACTTTGGATTTTGTTATAGGACTTGCCTTTACAACAGGAACTTCTCTGTGGCTATCCTGTTCAGTTTTCCCCGAAGACTCCTCCTGCAAACAAAGTGGGACATGTATCTTTATTTCTGCTAGTTAAATTGCCTAATTTTTGCGACTTTTCACTGCGACTTTTGCTGTAGTTTTACAAGTGCATCTTTGTCTGCACCTTGTGCAGTGTGACTTATGTATCTTTACAAAGAGTTCCTACTGTGTGGCACTACTCAATATTTTTATACATTCACGTGCTGCTTTCTTCATGGATATGCACTAGTGACATGGAATGGTTGTGCTCTGATTCTAAAACACAGACAAATGGCAAATAAGAAAAACAGTAGATCGGCACTCACCAAATTTCTTCTTTGTTCCAATTTATTAGTGCATACTCACAAAAACAATTCACAACAGTGGTTGCATGTGGGGAGGGGAAGATGCAGGGACTCAAGAAAACGCAAGTTGCCCGACAGCTGTTTCGCGCTCGTGATGCTTCATCTGGCTTGCATAACAACAACTGAGGAGAGGTGATTTGCCTAATGACATTACTGTTAACATTTGTGTTTACAAGATGTAATGTAAACGTGATGTTAACATATGCGTTAACCTTGCATTCACATGTGTGTTTTGTAAATGAAAATGTTAACAGTAATGTAATTAGGCAAATCACCTCTCCTCAGCTGTTGCAATGTCTTTCAAAACCCAATGAAAACACAATGGGGGTCATTTACTAAGGGCCCGATTCGCGTTTTCCCGACGTGTTACCCGAATATTTCCTATTTGCGCTGATTTCCCCTGAATTGCCCTGGGATTTTGGCGCACGCGATCGGATAGTGGCGCATCGGCGCTGGCATGCACGCGATGGAAATCGGGGGGCGTGGCCGAACGAAAACCCGATGGATTCGGAAAAACCGCAGCATTTAAAACAAAAAATCTGTCGCGGAGCTTGCACTTACCTTCACTCAGCCCGAGCCGATGAACTCCATCGCGTTCCGATGCTTTTCAGTGCAGCAGCGCCACCTGGTGGACGGCAGAGGAACTACCTTAATAAATCCCGGCCGGACCCGAATCCAACGCAGAGAAAGCGTCGCTGGATCGCGAATGGACAGGGTAAGTAAATCTGCCCCAATGTGTGACCTAACCCTTAACAAGTGTAACCGCAGCCTCATATGTCGTCATCTCCCTGGGATGTGACTAGAGTGCATTTAAAATGCAGGACACAGCCTCAAGTCCAAAATTTACAGTAGTGTCCACTCCAGTGTATAATCCCCTCACATGGCTTGTGTACATGTGGATTTGAGACATTTCCAACAAAAAGTCTCAAAAGAAGCCAAAATTTGCGCCTGGCAGGACAGACCAAACTGAACATGTATCACAAGAAAAAAGACATAATCATACATAAGGCCCCAAAAGACCTTCCAATTGTCTCAATTATACACCAAAGAAAAAAAACTATGATACATGTCCCCAAAAGAGTATGGTATTTAGAAAACTCCATGATAGTTCAGAGTAGCTGCCTGAGCATCCTTTTACCTATCCGTCAATATTTTGTTATGCATTGGAATTTTGGGGCAAATCAATTTGTTAAAGGGGTTTTCCCACATAAGAAAATTCTCACACTGCTCCCCTAGTGAAGTTAACACAATAAAGATCATTTTAACCCCTTACAATGTTACTCAGTTTTATTGCTATTTTAGCTCCTAGCTCTCACTCTCTAAGCAGACACATTGGGGGTCATTTACTAAGGGCCCGATTCGCGTTTTCCCGACGTGTTACCCGAATATTTCCGATTTGCGCCGCTTGTACATGAATTGCCCCGGGTTTTTGGCGCACGCGATCGGATTGTGGCGCATCGGGGCCGGCATGCGTGCGACAGAAATCGGGGGGGCGTGGCCGAACGAAAACCCGACGTATTCGGAAAAACCGCCGCATTTAAAAACCGAAAATGTGTCGCTTGGGGAGCGCTCACCTTCACCTTCTATGGGATGGTGCATTCCGGGGCGTTAAGATTATTTTCGGCGCTGCAGCGCCACCTGGTGGACGGCGGAGGAACTACCATCTTAAATCCCAGCCGGACCCGAATCCTGTGCAGAGAACGCGCCGCTGGATCGCGAATGGGCCGGGTAAGTAAATGTGCCCCATTATGATCCATCTAGTTTTGTGGGGTGACAATGGGGTTAGATTATCAGGGTATAGTTGTATATACACTTTCATCTGGCTTCTGACATTGTACTAACACATTGACACATAGAAAAAGAGATGAGACAGATCAGAGATGAGAGATGCCTATTACAGAGAGGCTGACAGACTTTTACACTGTTACACTGTGAGCTCTGCTCCCCCTTCCCCGGATCATTATCTCCTTGTAGCTTGTAGACTGCAACCTCTCTCTCTGCTCATGATCTCCTGAAGGAAGTGATCAGTGAGTGTCTCTGAGCTTCGTGCAGGGGACGGGGCTACAGCCACAGAGCAGAGAGACAGACAGAAATCTCAACACCAGGCTTTCACACAGAAATCCAAGATGGCTGCCCAACCCTAAGTCAGAAGTTATAGAGTCGTGTCTAGGGACAACTGAAATTGTGTACACCAGGACTTATAGCGACAGGTTGGACTTATATGTGTGAAATGCTGTATTTTTTGTTAATAACAGTGAATTAGAGAAAGTGTTATTTTATTATCCTGAGTACATTTAAGAAATTTGTCTTCGTGGGTATACCCCGTTAAGCTAAATAACTGATTATGGTGGAGTTTGCAGAACAATTAAATTCTTAGACAAATGTTCTAAGATCTAGTAGACCTAATTCTTCCGTACAATGGCTTGTGTAGTAAAATTTCCATTTCCGGAACTATAAGTGAGCAGAGAAGAAGCACAGGGAAAATACTTTACAGCGTTGTTTTTTGGGATAAAATGCACACTTCAAAACTGATCCTAGTCTCTATCACTTTGTCCCAGTAATCCTGCTATCCTACTCAGGCCTGAATGATACTGTGATATCATTGTGCCTTCTAGGCAGAGCTGCAAACAACACAGACAACAAAATTGACCTGCACTGAGAACTGAGCATATTATGCAACTTTAAAGACAAGTTTTTCATCTGTAAAATTATTAAAAAAAACATTGGTTCTAGGTACTATAGAGCCCAAGCTAGGGGCACCTGATGCTTCTCTTCCATGCATTAAATGGACTCGTCTCAGGCAAAAAGTGACACTTCTTAGCTCATTTTCATATACTATGGATACATTTTTTTTATATATCAATAGGTGAGTTTTAAGATAAAAGAGGGAATTCTAAAACGGATACCCTACCTGACGGTTATGTTAAAGCAGGGGCAGTATCAACTTAAAGTATACTCAAAATATTGTTTTTGTATAAGGAATGTGGTTCAAAATATTTTACCAATAAAATTTATAAAAGAACTATTTTAGTACAAAACAACATGTAAGTACCATGTTAGCAATGATTTAACAACAGGTAATTTCTTAGTCGGTATAAAATGGGATGGTTAAGGGAAGCCAAAAAGTTGTGAATTAACATGGACAGTCTAATACTAATGTAATAGGTAGGAATGATTAAAATGTATAAATGAGAAACAAATTTAAATACCATTTGTAATCACATTCCATACAATAAAAAAAAAACACAACATCAGTTGTGTTTTACACTTTCTACTGCTGTGAATACAGGTAGCCTGCATGCATGAAAGAGATTTGGAACACATAAGGAAATAAACTAGCTCCATCTGCAGTAAACATTAAACAAAAATTAATACAACATTATTATTACATAATATACATATACAACAATATTTTTCCAGTCACCTGTCTGAATACATTGGCCATTTCACTTAAATGTATGAAAACGGCAGTATACTACCAATTCCATACCATTTTCATACAGATAGCACACAGCCACATTCATTTCAATACACAATACGACCATCAATTTACATGGCTGCATTGTCCACAGCACCGAGATTAAAAAAAAATATAGAGTGTCCATCAGCCAGTCATCATTTGCCAGCCTACTGTATTTTACACGGATACGGAACGCAAGGTTGGCTCCAGGTTTCAGTAGGCCCATTGGCAACAGAGCCTCTGTGGGCCCCTTTGCAGTAAAATCACGTACCAGCATTAAAATTAAGAAACTAAAACAGACTCCTGTTCCCTAAAATATTCCCTAGTTTATCATACCAAACAACACCCTCAGGGTCCCCCTCACCCCCTATGGGTGCATTAGATAGAGTCCCCCTTACCGTCTTGGGTTCCTTATGTACAGCCTAAGGGGAAATGAACATACCGATAAAAACGTTACTTATATACGGATTCATGCAGCACAGAAATACAGGACTGAAGAAATCATCCGTTCTTGTGAAAGGGGCCTAACTACGACTATAACTAGAATCTTAGAAGTATTAGCTTTTTAAGTATACATATCACACAATATGATTAATATAATATTATTATTATTATTATTACACGAACCTTCATATACTCCTGTAGATCCTCATAGATAGGAGCCATAGAGTTTTCCCAGTCTTCATATACAACATCAGGAGCTTCATACTTCTCGTGTCTCCTGAGAAGATCACAAAGATGTCACAAGATAACCACATGTAGTCTTAGAAGTCACACCTAGCCTAGTTGTATTATAAATGTTCTATTCAGCAATTCCTAAAAGGAACGTTCTGCTTTCTTACAAAATGTGTTCCTGGTACTTAGTACTAATAAAAGAATAGACTGCTTTGGTTTGTGATGATGATGATGATGTACTTACATTACCAGGTCTATTAAGGCTTTCAACTCCAGGGCCACATTCCTGGCTTCACTCACGTAACCTTCCATTGCAAGACGAGCGCTGAACTGAACACTGTGAATCTGCAGAACGCTCAGGTCAATGGATTCCAGAGCAGTAGAACTGGAAAGGGAGGCCAAAAATACATAACATTTAAACAACATAAATATGCATGAAAATGAAGATTTAACAGACACAGAAATCTCATCTGTCATCGTGAGGAAGATTTATGTCAGGGCCAAAATGCCTCCTAAACTAGTAATAGTACAATTAGGCATAAACAACTTGATTTATCTTTATGTATATGTAAATTTGCCTGAAAGTTTTCTATGAAGGGATCTGGTTCCCCGAATACCCTGTAGACAGTTCCAAGTAATGTGGCTCTCACCTAGAATTGGCAAACAATGATACCCCTTTGGCAATGGATAACTTTATATCCTCTGCTAGCATCATAGCTGTCTAGGTCAGTTTGGCAAATAAGACCCTTCTGTGAAAAATTGACATTGGTGTTTCTTCCTAATTTCTTCTATTTTTGGAGGTTTACCACAATTAAATGTTTTAGATCATCACATAAGTACAAACATAACACAAGTATCAAAAAATGCAGTTTAGAAATGAAGGCCTTTATTATTAAGGGAAAAATACAAACCTACCGAGCCCTGTGTGAAACAGTAATTGCCCCCTAAAGCTAATAATGGTGAACTCAGCTTTGCAGAATTTTGGTAATTCACCCACATTGGAAGTTTTCAAGCTTTAACAGCTTTTTTAAAGCCACGCCACAGCATCTCAATAGGATTAAGTTCAGGCCAAGGCCTTGCAAGGTGGACTTGATGGAAAGTTGTGGATCATTGTCCTACTACATAACCCAAGTGCGCTTCAGCTTGAGGTCACAAACAAATGGCCTGACATTCTCTGTCAGGATTTGTTGGTAGACAGCAGAATTCATTTTTCCATTTATCACAGCAAATCATCCAGGCCTTGAAGCAACAAAACAGCTCCAGACCAGGATGCGACCACCCAAGTGTTTTACTGTTGGTTTGATGTTCCTTTTCTGAGCAGTGGTTTTCATCTTGGAACCCTGCAATATAGGCCATTTTTGCTCAGTCTCTTTCTTATGGTTGAATCACAAATATTGACCTTAACTGAGGTAAGTGAGACCTGGAGGTCTTTGGATGTTGTTGAGGTGTTTTTTGTTACCTCTTAGATGAGTCGTCACTGCACTCTTTGGGTACTTTTAGGTAGGCTAACCCCTCCTGAGAAGGTTGTCCACAGTTCCATGTTTTCTCTGTAGAAAACACATTTAATTTAGTTTTAAGGGAAGGGGGCAATTACTTTTTCACACAGGGTCCTGTACGTTTTTACTACTTTTCCCCATTAAAAAGATAGTAACATTTTTTTGGAGATCTGAAACATATAAGTATGATAAACATCAATAGATTAAGAAATCAGGAAGGGGGCAAATATTTTGCAGTTACAACTTCTCTTCCAAAGCATTTGAATTTGTTATGATATATTTTTGACTATTTTAAACAGTTTGGTTGATAAAACTGCCAAAACTGCAATCTCTATGTTGTATGGAGTAGCACCATGGCAACCATAAAAGCCTATGGGTACCTTGAATTTAGTTTTCATCATTCTTTAACATGTGATGATTCCATGACACAACATTCTTCACGGAAACATATAAGATATTTGACTGACTCAGTCTTTTCTTTTATTTCTGTTAAAATTTATGTATAAAACAGGGGAAGAAATGGTCTTTGGAAATACAGTACAATTGTGTTTATATGCAGACATTCAGTCTGCTGGTGACATGCTCCATTGGATCCTATCATATAGAAACTTTATTTTTTAGTGAAGTGCATCTCTGTAATATGGAATCCCTCAACAAAGACACAGAAAACACCTATGGGTTAGAGTAGGGAACTCTTTTGGCCTCCATACAAGGTCAGTTTTAGTTTTATCTAATCTATAAGGATTCATTTGACATCTTTTACCAATCATTGGTGACCGGCCTTCTCAGGCTGAGGATCCGCCATCTACTTCTTCCATCTGGGAGAGTGTAAGTTAGATGTAGTTGTATTGGTAGCTGAGAGAACCTAAGCACTTCTATTATCAATGAAACAAAAAGGACTGGTTAGAATACCTGGATGCATTCAGAAAGCCTGGCTAGATGTAGTGAAAATCACATTAAAGGAAATATTGGAAATGAAATATCTACACAGAAAACTGTTTTTTAATACGTGTTTGATATAGTTTTTCACACATCCAACGGCGTTATCTTCATTTTATTCTAAGATGCGTATGGCTACATAGTAAAACGGGTTGTTCACTTTTAGCAATTGTTTGATATTGTTTGTGTAGTTTAAATTATACAATTTTTTTAATATACTTTCTGTATATATTACATGGTTTTCCATGTCTGCTTCTGTCCTTCTATAGAAAGCTTCTATGTTTACTTCCAGTGGATAGATATCTGTCCAATGTCATGTGATGTCACACAGGTGCATGGCTCATTAGTATGAGAGAGACTAATCAGAGCTGTGCACCTGTGTGACCTCACATGACCAGGGACTGAGATTTATCCACAGGCCGTAAACAATGAAGCTTAACATATAGACTGACAGCAAGAAGAATGTAGAAAACAACAAAGGAATTGAGGAATTGATACAGAAAGTATATTGTAAAACTGTATAATTCTTCATTACCCTATATCAGTGATGGCGAACCTTTTAGAGACCGAGTGCCCAAACTGCAACCCAAAACCTAATTACTTATCGCAAAGTGCCAGTACGGCAATTTAACCAGAAAACTGACGGTTTAGTTTAGAATCAATTTACACAGGACTGTCTGAGCTCGGATTACAGCAGTCCTATACACACTGAAACACCACTTTTACACCATTTTACATCACATAAAAGAGTAATAAAAAGTTATCAAAAGGTCACGCAGTCCTCAAAATGGTAGCAATGAAAACAACTGCTCATTAAGCAAAAAAATCACACCTCCCCAGCTCCGTGCACTAAAGTTATTAGCGTCACAAGATGGCAGAACTATTTTCTTTTTCGTACACTGTTTTAATTATAGAAAAAGCATTAAAACACAATAAAACCTACAAGTCTGGTATCACTGTGATAGGACCGAACCAAAGAATAAAGGACACAAATGATTTGGAGTGCACAGCGAAAGTATTAAAATCCAGCATCCCAGTACACGACATGGAATAATAAATGAGAAGTAAAATATGTTACGCAAAAAATAAGCCCTCACACAGGTATACATAAATGCACATATAAATTTATAATATAATATGCATATACATAATTACATACATAAAAATACATATGTTACTTACTCTTGCTCAGGTGTCTTTTGTTCCAGGGGGAGGGGGGGATGCAGCATCTGGAGTTCGGGGCAGTGTGGTTATGAGGCATGAGTTCCAGGGGAGGGGGTGATGGGGGGCAGTGACCGGAGTTAAACGGGGGGGAGTGAGAGCGGCCGGATTTCTTGCGGGGGGGGGGGGGTGCGATAGCGGGCAGAACAGGCTGGGGTTCGGGCGCGGGGGGGTGGGGGGCTTGTGGTAGCGGGCGCAGTGTGTGCAGTGACTTTCGGCCCGGTTGCGGGCGGAGTTTTATGGGAGGTGCGGGAGCGGGCAGGAAATCAGCCTTCCTGCTGATCTATTATGCCCCGTGGATGCGCTGAATTAAAAAAATAAATAAATACACTCACCTCAGACTCGGCGTTCCACCGGCTGATCACTGCAGTGCACACGGAGTAAGGTTCCCCAGCGCTGGCAGCGTAATGACATCATTTCACTGCCAGCGCTGGGACGCTTTACCGTCCTGTGCGCTGCTGTGATAAGAGTGACAGAGCAGGCAGTGTCGGCGCCCTGCTCTGTCATGGCTGTTAGCAGTATCGGAGCGCAGGTGTGGACAGTGGTTGTCCGCACCTGGCAGTGGTTGGGAGGATGGGGCGCGTGCCAGCAGTGAGGGCTCTGCGTGCCCTCTCTGGCACGCGTGCCATAGGTTCGCCACCGCTGCCCTATATCAATTATTTGCTGTAAGTGCAAAAACCCTTTAAAACCACCAGGAGTCGAAAAGTGTTAAAAGATTATACATCAATATTTTTGTACGTATTCAACAAACCTTTAATCTTGGATGAATAAATATTAAATTCTGTAGACAGGACTGTGTCAGAAGTTACACTGCCAAATGACTTTTCCAACACAGACTGCTGGTCTCCCTCATATAGAAAGTACCTTAATAAAGAATAAGAAAACAATTAAGGAACATGTATCTTTACCATTACCATTATTTTTATGAGGATTTCTATGGCCTATCATAAATTAGAAATATATTCCTTAGTTGTTACCATTGTTGGTGTCCTGGGTTTGAATCCCAGTAAGAACTGCTTTTAAACAGTTAGTATTTGCATGGTTTACCTCCCATACACAAAACATTAGTTCCTATGATAATGACTGATATTGAGTCACATTTGGGAGATGGGAGATAAATAATCGCTGCATTGCTATCTGAGTTGTTTAAAGGACATCCTTTACCAGATCAAGGATTGTAAACCAAGCACACTAACATACTCGTGTGTGCCCCTTCTGACAGGATCTGCTTTAGTTTAGCTTCTTATGTCCTCATTTTTAGGAAAAAAGGTCTTTAAAATGCAAATGAGCCTGAGGGGCTCCATAACTCCTATGGAGCCTGGAGCCCTTCCGATTCATTTACATACAGTAATTTTAAAAGCCTTTTTTTTAAAAACAACAGGGCATAAGAAGCATAAAGAAGAGCAGATCCTGCCAGAAGGGGCAGACACCAGTATGTCAGTGTGCTTGGTTTACAATCCTTGATCTGGTGATAGATGTCCTTTAAATTAAGCATCAAAGGGGAACATAGAATGCCTTCTAATATGTTTTAAACTCTTTTTATTTAATTTGTCAGCAGCTGTAATCTTATGATCAATCAGTGTATAAAATGTTACAAGAAATGTGTTTGTCACCGCTCATACACATTTTGTACACAAATATTGTATCAGCCAAGCGATCAAAATATACAATGCTAACATCTAATATAGTCCAAATTGTACATATCATAGTTCAAGAAATGTGCTGCCTATTTAGCAGTTATTTTTCATTTGTAAAGTCTGTACAGAAATGCAGTGCTGCTTAATTTAGCCCACTTCTTGCAGAGATATAAGACTTGTTGACTTACATTGTTAGAGGCAAAAAAACTTTTAATTTCACATTAGTAGCGATTATATCTTCCTCTAAGATTGATTGGAATTCATCAGCCAACTTTAATGGATGTACAATATTCACCTAAAATAGATCATAACAATAGCTGCTAAATGTAGGTACTTCATAGGTTATGAGAGGATTTATGCTGAACAAGGCAACCAACGGCACTTGACTGATTTTGGTTTGTGAAAAACGCACCATATGTTGGCCGGATTTTACTGAACTACCATAGCGCTGAGAACTAGTTATATTTGCTTCCCAGCAAAAAAGCAGCACCAAGATTACTGTGGCCATTCATTGAAATCCGGCCAGAGAACATTTCATTTTTCATGTGCCACTAGTCTACATATTTCAAATAAAAAGTGACATTCCACAATAATGCAAAAAATATCCATACCTTGCCTCCTGTTTTATCTGCAAGTTGTCCCAATTCAGGCAACCGGCAGTTAGTTCCTTCTATTGTCACCACTGACACAACTACACTGAAAGGTAAAAACTCAACTTATATAAAGTCTGAAAACATACATTTGCTCTCTGTAATCATATGGTTATCTGTGTTATCATTTTGTGTTTACAGTGGGTACAGAAAATATTAAAATTATTTAAATATTTAAATCTTTCACTTTTTGTTTCATTTCAGTAAATTGGTAAGACCAATTTTTTTTTGCTCAGTAATGTACATTCTGCACCTGATCTTGACACAAATAAAATAATTTTGATATTTTATGCTAATTTATAAGCAAGTATCCAGCCCTTTTGCTAAGTATTGAGTAGAAGTAGCTTTTCAGCTGCTTGGTAAGAGTCTTCTTGGTAAGATGCAACAAGCTTTTACACCTGGATTTGGGGATGTTCTGCCATTCTTCCTTGAAGATCCTCTCCAGTTCCCTCAGGTTGGATGTGAGTGTTGGTGGAAGCCATTTTCAAGTCTCTTCAGAGATGCTCAATTGGGTTTAGCTGGGCCCATCAAGAATGGTCGCAGTGTGGTTCTGAAGCCACTGCTTTGTTATTTTAGCTTAGGGTCTTTGTCTTGTTGAAAGGTGAACCTTCAGCCTAGTCTGAGGTCCAGAGCACCCTGGAAGAGGTTTTCATCCAGGATATCTCTGTGCTTGGCCACATTCAATTTCCTTTTGTTCAATTGCAAATAGTCATCCTGTCCCTGCAGCTAAAAAACACCCCCTTAGCATGATGCTGCCACCACCATGTTTCACTGTTGGGATTGTATTTGGCAGTTATTAAGCAGTGCCTGGTTTTCTTCACAGATACCACTTAGAATTAACACCAAAAAGTTCAATCTTTGACTCATCAGACCAGAGAATCTTATTTCTCATAGTCAGGGAGTCCTTCATGTAGTATTTTTGCAAACTGTATGCAGCTTTCATATGTCTTGCACTGAGGCAAGGCATCTGTCGGCACACTCTGCCATAAAACCCTTACTGGTGGAGGGCTGCATTAATAGTTGACTTTGTGGAACTATCTCCCTACTACATCTCTAGAGCCCAGCCACAGTAATCTTGGGGTTCTTCTTTACCTCTCTCTTCATGGCTCTTCTCCCTCAATTGCTTAGTTTGGCTAGATGGCCAGGTCAAGGAGGAGATGTGGTCGTCCCAAACTTCTTCCATTTAATGATTATGGAGGCCATTGTGCTCTTACCTTGAGTGCTGGAGAAATTCTTTTGTAACCTTGGCCAGATCTGTGCCTTGCCACAATTCTGTCTCTGAGCTCCTTGGGCAGATCTTTAGACCTTATGATTCTTATGTGCTTTGACATGTACTGTCAGCTGTGAGGTCTTATATAGACATGTATGTGCCTTTCCTAATCAAGTCCAATCAGTTTAAATAAACACAGCTGGACTGCAATGAAGGAGTAGAACCATTTGAAGAAGGACAGAAGGAAATGGACAGCATGTGAGTTAAATATGTGTCACAGCAAAGGGCCTGAATACTTTTGACCATGTGATATTTCAGTTTTTCTTGTTTAATACATTAACACAAATATCAACATTTCATTTTTTGTCAAGATGGGGTTCAGAGTGTAGATTAATGAGCAAAAAAAATAACTTTTTTTGTTCTTACAAATTGGCTACAGTGAAAAATTTAAAGAGGTCTGAATACTTTTAAGAGTACTGTTAATGAAGGTTTAGTATGCAGTTTTCTTTCAAAAATACTGGACACCTAATAGACCTTTATAACTTAATGGGTTCTATAGGAATCTATCACAATCTATTTAAAATGGGTTCTAACTAAAATGGTTCTATTATGAATGTTAGCCATGAATGTCTTATTTGGCATAGTTCACTTATTTCAATATCATTCTGATCTATAAGTCTCAGCTGGGTTTATATGATCATTTGAGACTTTAAGACATCCAGTTTGGACTTATCAATCAATACTTATTTCCTAATTAAATGTCGCCCCATTATACTGCTAGTAAAACTGTATGGAAAAACAGAGGAAAACTATAGTTCAACCATTTAAGATACATTGGGCCACTCAAAATTTCTCAGCAATGTGTTTCCAAGGTTTTTTTGGTCATCCACATTAGTGGTAAATGTGTCAAAAAGATGGTCTGGGTAAGTCCCAGTGGTCCATATCCATCGTGGGGCCATAGAGCTCCAAGCAGAGATTTAGTCATGTACCAACAACATTAAATGATTATAGAAGATTGGCATCACAAATATTAACATGGAAGGTAGTACTGAGGTATCACTGAATTGTTATGATAAATCAAACCTGTGCTGAAGAGCCAAGTCTCCCAAATTACTGTAGTAAAGCTTTGAGGACTGGTAGGCATATTCTTCTGAAATGTCTTCCAGGTTGCCCAGGTCAGTGTTGGCTCTGCCATCTGTGCAGATGATTACCTAATGAAAACATTAACCATGCATTCAAATTTATAAGGAGTATAAAACCACCCAGGGCACATCTGTTCAGAAAACTGGGAGAATGTGTCTTTAGCTCAATAGAAAAATGTCTTGCAGATTTAACAGTTTTTAATTAAGGTGATTAAAATTCATCATAGGAAGATGTTACTGTACCACTAAACTTCATCCCTATTCAGGTGGCTTAATCATGAGGCCCCATAGCAATACTAGGAATGGGTTCCACATACAAAAAGGATAAATGGTGAGATGGATAAAAACTCAGAGATGTTCAGGAATAATACACACAGTGACATCATGGTACATGCATAATAAACAAAGTGATGTCATACTCCAAGAATTATACAAACAATTACATCAGATGTGGGTACATTTCATGTAGATTATGTACACATATATAATCATCGCTCAGGAACGATGTAACCAATTAATGCTGCAATTTGATGCACGCAGCTCCTTAGTAAAACTTTTTTAATAAGTATTTCATTGAAATGGATAAGACAAAACAGGGCAAACTAATTATGAAATAACAATAGCTGGAATGGTGCACAAAAAGACTATACTAGTGGAGTCACATATATGACAGACTGTGGTCATGAGGATTAGATAATGACATTCAGAGTACCCATATTATAAGAACTATGGTTACTATATACTAGTGTATGGTTATTAATTACCTTATACACTCGAAGATAAGCCAAGTTTTTCAGCAGACAAAATGTGCTGAAAAAACCTAACTCGGCTTGCACTCGAGTCTATGAAAAAATTAACTCTGTACTCACCTTTTCACTCCACTTCTTGCTTCTGGTCCTCTGGCTCCATCTTTGGAGGGGCCAGCTGTGCCCACCAAGAATGATGTCGGTAAACTCTGACATCATAGTTTGCTTGCTGGCAGCGCACGTGGACCCAAATAAGGAGCCAGAGGATTGAAAGAAAGAAGAGAACCTGCGGGGGGGGCATCAGAAAGGTGAGTACAGAGTTATTTTTTTTTTACTTGGGCATACACGGAACAGTGTGGGCATAGGTTGGCTGGCTATATTCTTGGGGCAGGGGCTGTCTATATACTGGGGGCAGGGACTGCTGGTTATATACTGGGGAAAGGAGGGTGGCTATACACTGGGGACAGGGGCTGCTGGCTATATATTGGGGGCATGGGCTGCTGGCTATATACTTGGGGGCATGGGCAGCTGGCAGGGGGATGGCTAGTCACTAAGGAGCAGGAGGCTGACTATATACTAGGGGACATGAGATGCTGGCTATATACTCGGGGAATGCTGGAAGGCTATATACTAGGGGACATGGGCTGCTGGCTATATACTAGGGGCAGGGGGATGGCTATATACTAGGGGCAGGAGGATGGCTATTTACTAAGGGGCGAGTGCAAACAGGCCCGGCAAGAGCAGGCATCCCAGCCTAGTCCCTCTAGCTATGTATATCTCCTCTGACTGGCACCCTTTTAAGCATATCCTAGTCATTGATGTGGCATGGATTTCCCAGATTTTTGTGTTAAAATTAAGTACCTCTACTTATACTTGGGTATATAAGTTATATCATATTATGCTTTTGAATAAATTACAGTTTGTAAGGCTAAGAGCCCACTATGGGATGAACAGTCAGAATTAATATAATTAAAAAGGTATAAAAAAAAACATCCCCCGCACAAGTAGCTGGGTTCATTAATGGCAACCTAAGACTTTACAAACTACAACTTGCTTGCCTTGGATCCTGGACTCTTTGAAGCTATTGCTATTGAAACCAGAGCTGCAGGCCCCAGTGCTGTAGCTCCACTCTCTTCCAGGCTGTAATAGAAAATAAAAGTAACGCTTAGCATGGAACTGACAAACAACTTAACCCAAGCAGGCAGAACTACAAGCCATAATAGAGCAAAAGAAGTAGAGTTACCAATGAATCTTTTCTTTCAGGGCATGTAGAGTCTCTGATAGTGGGCGAGGCAAGGGCTGGTCTTCACCCTGTGATTTCAGATGATCAGGATCCAACAACTCAGTATCCTGCAGCACTAATGGCTCCTTTAAGCCATCACCATATAGCTTCACCTGCATACATTCAACATGACGGAAACATAAAGAGAAATACATTGAAAGTAAGTTTTTTGTGATTGCAATTCTATTGAAAAATACTTTTTATTCAAGAAAACTTATGAAAGAGGTAATGGGATATTCCCAACCCAGGTATACCCACAGGTAATGCCAGGAATCCCTGATAAATGCGGGCTGTATCTCTGACACCCTCTTCTAATGGAAAAGAGGGTCAGACCCATTTTTTATTTACTCCACACAATCCCTTTAATCAAGAGGTTGCTAAAGGAGCACAGTGCACACTAGATACGTAATGGCACACCCCATCTATGTCATACTATTGTTTATTTGGAAATACCTTGTGAGGGCTTCTAATAGTAAGAAAGTTTCAGGTGTTTGTAGTTCTCTTGAAATTTTTAAAATGACTTGAATCACAGCTAAATTCTCCTTGTCTGGAGCATGTCTTTTCATAGTTGGCCTCTGTTAGCATTGATTGGTGTGCAGAAAAAACACCCTTATTCGGTAACACCCAGTTGTCAAATTAGTCAAACATTCAGGGCTATGTCTGATAATGTAATTGCTCCCTAAACCTAATACCTGGTCACCCTTAATAGCAACAACTACAATCAAATTTTTGCTATAACTACCAATGAGTCTTTTACCATGTTCTGGGGGAGACTTGCAGAATTGTTGTAATTCATCCACATGGAGGGTTTCTGAATATGAACAGTTTTTTTAAGGTCATGGCATCTCAATTTGAGGTCTTTTTAACTAGACGACCCCAAAGTCTTAATTTTGGTTTTCCTAAGCTATTCAGAGGTGGACTCACTGCTGTGTTGTGGATGATTGTCCTGCTGCAGAACCCAAGTGCGCTTTCGGCTTGAGGTCACAAGCAGATGTCCTTACATTCTCCTTCAGGATTTGTTGGTAGACAGCAGAATTCATGTTTTCATTTATGACGGCAATGGTCTGAGTCATGAGGCATGAATGCTGACCTTAACTATGGCAAGTGAGGTTTACAGTTCTTGGAAAGGTTTTGTGTGGTGTTTTGTAACCTATTGGATGAGTCGTTGGAAGGTTCACTACAGTTCTGTGTTTTCTCCATCTCACTGCGGTTCTCTTGAGTTCTCTTTCCAGACTGATAGAACTCAATTACTTTGTTTCTTATTTCTTCCTGTAATTCTTTGGATCTCCTTATGATGTCTAGGATCTTTTGGCCAGAAAGGTTCTATTTAAAGAAAACCTGTCACCAGCACCCCCGCCCCCTCACCTCCCCACAGTGGGCCACAATTACTAAGGACCTTGTGCCAGTTTTCTGTTGGACTTTGTACATTCTTTTAGGTGTAAACTGCTTGCACAGGTATTTAAAAAGTGTCTGTGTCACACGTGATCGTTTTGTGGCAGGTTGCACTAATTTCTGCACTGAAGGGGGCGTTCCGGTGCTCAGTGCGCCAGATTTAACATGCAAAGACAAACAGAAGTGTGTCGTCCGTGTTAAAGGTACACAAAAAAAAGTAGTGCAGTCTGTCAGGGCAGTGCAGAGAGTGCCAGATTCATACAGAACGTGCACCAGAAATTATGAAATCACTCTGCACTATACACAGGCAAACTGCCCATGTTCTAAGTAAATATGCCCCCGTATCTTTTAGATGTCTTTATACATGTTTCACTGTCACCACTATCCATAGGATTAGAGCCACCATTCTTTCAAAAAAGACTTTTATTAATTTTCACTGTTCCAGTCATGAAGGCAGGGATCTGCAGTATACAGTCAGGCTGCCCTGCCCCCTCACTGACACTTATTACCCCGCCCCCATTATGAATGAAAGAGACATGACCCTCTGAAGAGAATTCCTGAGGGCAGCGTGAGGTTGATTTTTTTTCCAAATAGCCAGGTCTCTCTCACTCATTAATCACTCCTGCGGGAGTGATTAATTATGTAGCATAGCCCCATCACGATTTCATTAAATCTCCCCCATTTTCTTTTAGTGTTGTGAAGCTCCCTTTAAAATAGTAATTTAAAAATGGCTCCTGTAAACATTACTCCAGAGATCCTATTGTAAATTATTACAATTATTATAATTATTATATAACTTTGTATTTAACCTGATCACTGAAGGTAACAAGTGCTACTCTTTTTTCACAATGTTGCTTATGAAGAATATCTAGAGTTTGATCCAATGCAGATTTGACAGCCTGAAAGAAAATAGGGAAGAAATCAACTTACTATATCAGAACTCTATCTGCATTCAAGTAAATGACATGGTGGTACTACAGGAAAATGTGGAATAGTTCTTTTTAGCTTAAGTACTGATATGGGTACAGAATGGGGGATTTATTGTGTGGCGCTGTATGATGAAGCCCCACTCCCACCCAGCTCAGGCTTCCTGATGTATCTGCCGGCCCCGCTGTGCTGACAGACACCGGCTGTCTGCAAAGAGCGGGCAGGAACGAGGGGTGCATATTGAGTGGCCGGGGGTGGGGGCGTTCATAATTTTGTGGACGGCGGAACCATAAAGCGATCAGGTGACATCAGACTACTCAGGCTCATTTATATATTTTTATTAAGCTCTTTTCTTGTGAATTCTGAAGTCCAGAAAGTAAGAAATGCCTGTTTCAGCAACCCCTAAAGGTAACAAGCAGTAATCTGATGGAAGATGTCCTTTAAAATACATAACATTTTTATTTTGCATAATCGGTACCTCCATTCTTGATTTGTAGACTATATTGTAGTCATTGCTTTGGTCTTGACTTAACTACAATAGAATTTGAAAAGAAATATGTTTTAGCATAAAACAGTCACATTGGAAATGTATCCAAGTTGTTTCCTGTACAGTGTAAAGCCTGTCCTGCAAGTTAAAAGCATGTAATTGGGGAGGCAGAAAGTGCAAAAGTAAAAAGTTCTGATGATAGAGGGAAAAAAACTCACCTCTGTGGTTACACTCATGCTTCCTGATATATCAATGCAAAATATAATCATACTTTGGTTGCCAAATGAGTACTCGTTCTCAAGTAGGGGATCGCCAGAATAGAGCTCATCTCCCTCTTCTCTGATCTTAAATATATTGTCATTGGACAAAGAATTTTCAGCCGCACAGAAAACACATGTCCATGTCTGAAGGATAAATAATAAATACATGAAAGTCAAAGTGTTGCCAGATTTTGTTTTGACTCATTAAAACCAGATGAAATAATTTGTAACTTTTTCTCATCTGCTTTTTGTTGATGGTTGCACATTTTTTCACCCCTATATTCTGCTCATATTAATGTAGTCTGGAGCTGACTCACTGACGGCTATGGAGGTTTTCTAGGTATGCTCTGTGCACCTAAGACCCCTTAAGCATGAGTGACTGCGATGCGTAGAACTCAGTACGTCCAATCCAAACTCTGAGGAACTGAACTCAGTGGAGCACATTTACTAAAATCAGTGCAAAGTGTGCTATGTGCAGTTTGCCTGTGAAGTGTGCGCCTGAGTCTTACTTTGTGGCGTCCATTCGTGATGAATCTGCACTTCACCAACAGGATGCACCAACTTTTTTTAAGTGCACCAATACACCGCGTACATGTGTAGGCAGCATGCATATGTGCAAAGTTCAACAGAAATCTAGCGCAAGGACCTCAGTAAACCTGAGTGAAGTTGGCCCCCCCACCTTGTTCAATTCAAACAAAATTGGTGTCAAACGTTTGTGCTACGTTTGTGCTGGTTTGTGCAGCAGAAATTTTTGTTTGTGCCGCTATCGTTTTTAAGATTTTAATGAAAGTTTCCAGAGGTCATCAGAGGTCAACCAGCCCCCCCACATTGCCCAAATCAAACAAAACTGGTGCCGAACAATTCTGCTACGTTTGTGCTGGTTTGTGCTGCGCAAATTTTTGTTTGTGCTGCTTTTGTTTTGAATATATGAACAAAAAATGAAAGTTCAAAAGTTCAAGCAGCCCCCCCAACATTAACTGGTTTGATCACCAGGGGGAGCTAGCAAACACATTGTACTTTGGAAGAAATGAACTCTGATGACCTCTGTAAAAAATTATGAATATATTAAAAATGATAGCGGCACAAACGAAAATTTTTGCTGCACAAACCAGCACAAACATAGCACTAACGTTTGACACCAGTTTTGTTTGATTTGGTTAATGTGGGGGGGCTGGCTGAACTTTTGAACTTTCATTTTTTGTTCATATATTCAAAACAAAAGCAGCACAAACAAAAATTTTATCAGCACAAACGTAGCAGAATTGTTCGGTCCCAGTTTTGTTTGATTTGGGCAACGTGGGGGGGCTGGTTGACCTCTGATGACCTCTGGAAACTTTCATTAAAATCTTAAAAACGATAGCGGCACAAACGAAAATTTCTGCTGCACAAACCAGCACAAACATAGCACAAACGTTTGACACCAATTTTGTTTGATTTGAACAAGGTGGGGGGGCCAACTTCACTCAGGTCCTCAGTAAATGTGCCCCAGTATGTCAGTCCTGTTACTGTTTGGGCTGACTTTCCAGCCAGCTCACCCTGTGAGCATGATGCGAGTTTGACGCATCATACCTGTTCATATGTAAGGGGCCTTAGAGGTAAAGATAAGCTGCTACATCATCTATTGTCATTAGTGGGTTTAATGAAGGTGTTTACTATAGAGCAGTGATGGCTAACCTATGGCACTGGTGCCAGAGGTGGCACTCAGAGCCCTTTCTGTGGGCACTCAGGGCATCACCAGAGATGTCTCCAGGTATCTTCCTGCAATCCCAGACAGCCCAGGACTTGCTGTGCACAGAGCTATTTTAAAGTGACAGCTCTACCATGGACTATTTTCTGCTTTATTGATGTCCTCAGGGTCCTGGTATCTATGAAAACTGTGACAGAGAATGGAGTATAAATCACAAATTAAATTTCTGTGCTGGCACTTTGCGATAAATAAGCGGGTCTTTGTTGTAGTTTGGGCACTCGGCCTCTAAAAGGTTTGCCATCACTGCTATAGAGGATTTATCTTCTATTTTAATTCTGTTTGTGAAGTAAATGAGGTGACTACTGCATAGAAAATCTATAAAGAATTGACAAGTGTCAGTCTCCTATTTACAATCAGAATTTGCAAGTATAAAGTGTAGTGGTTTTTATGTAAAAAATACCCTGTAGTATTGGTTTACATGTAAGCTATATCCCTGTTCACACTAACATTAGCTTATGGGCAAGTTATAACCCCGTACACACTTGCAATGGTGTATATGCAAGCTATACACCTGTTCACACTAGCATCAGCTTATACTTAAGTTATATTCCTCTTCACACTAGGAACTAGGAATAGTTTATATGTAATTTGTATCAGGTTGTATCCCTGTTCACACTAACGCCCCAACTTTTGGGCTGCCTCTTCTGTGGACTTAGATACTAATGGTTCAGATCAGGAACAATATAGCATATATATATATATATATATATATATATATATATATATATATATATATATCGCTGTGCCTTTCTTCTGTCTCCTACCTTGGAATCATTTATTTGGTTGAGCTTTGAGCAGGTGGCAGAGCAGCCACTACATAGTAATGGGTGTTCTCGGATATATGAATCTAGGGAAAAAAGAATAACATTAATAACTGGTTAAGGACGTAGCCAGTTTATAGCTTAGTGACCAGACTCAATTTTTAGAATCTGACATGTGTCACAATAATTGGTTATAACTTTGGAACACTTTAACATATCCAGTTGATTTTGAGGATGTTTTCTCGTGACACATTGTACTTCATGTTAGTTGTAAAATGTAAGTGATAAGTCTTGTGTTTCATTCTGAAAAAAATGAAAATTTTACAAAAGTTTGTAAAAATTCTTCATTTTTAAAGTTTGAAATGTTCTGGATTCCAGAGAGAAAGTAAAACTACCCAAAAAGCGTGATAATTAACATTTACGGAATGTCTGCTTTATGTTGAGATGATATTTTATGAGTCCTCTCATTTTTCTAGGAAGTTATGTGGCTTAGAACTTTAGGTGCGATTTTTCTTATTTTCATAAAAAAAAATGCCCAAACTCACATTTTGAGGGACAACTCAGCTTTCAAGTGACTTTGAAAGGCTTAAATAATAGTAAAACCCAATAAATGACCCCACTACAGAAACTAAACCTCTCAACATATGTAAAACAACTTCTATTGAGTCTATTAACCCTTTAAGTGTTTCACATGGGTTAAAACAATATGGACCTGTGATTTAGAAACTTTTGAATTATTTTGGAAAATACATTCATTTAGATCAAAACTGGCAGTTTCATAATGAATAAAATGATGAAACGCTCTGTAAAGTTTGGTGCCCAATTTCACTGATACCCCATATGTGGTGGTAAACTGCTGTATGGGCGCACGGCCGGGCACAGAATGAAAGCAGCGCTATTCACAGCAGATTTGTATTGTCACAATGTACAGGCTAAAATTTTTTAATGTTTTTGGTAATGGGAACATATGAGGGCTTATTATTTGCGGAGTGAGATACATTTGCATAAATAATTCATTTTGGTGGTCTATAGCTTATTCATGAGATTTTATTAACTATTTAAAGGGGGACACAAACAATATCATCAATCTTTATTTTTGGATTTTCTGCACTTTTTTTCCCCGCTCACCATAACATAAAAATAATATTTTTTCTTTATTCTCTGGTTCACTATGATTGCGGTGATACCTCATTTATATAGTTTTTCTTATCTTTGCTCAATTTTACTGAGCAAAACCAAAATTGGAAAAAATCGTTTTTACTATCGACAACTTTTCAGGGGCATAATTTCTGTATTTTTCTGTTGACAGATCTGGTTGAGGGCTTATTTCTTGAGAAAAGAGTTGTTCTTTTCAGTTGTATCATATTAAAGCGCATAACTTTTTTTGATCTCTTTTTAGAACATTTTTTGTGATGGTATTTGATGAAAAATTGTATAATACAAGAAGTGTTTTGTGTTTTTTTTTTTTACATAGTTCACCAAGCGGGTTCAATATTGTTTTAGATTTATTGTACAGATTGATAGGGATGTGGTGATACCAAATATGTACTTTTTTGTGTGTTTTATATACTTGGTTTTTATAAGTAGTAGGGCTGATTATGGGACTTTTATTTTATTTAACTATTATAAAATGATTTTTCCTTATTTTTTTACATTTTTTACATTTTCCACTTCTTGACTTAAACAATCGTTCATCCAATCGCTTGTTCAAGACTTTACACTGCAATACACATGTATTGGAGTGTACAGTGTAAGTATCTGAGCATGCCAGAGGCGGAACCCGGCAGGAAGAGGAGCCGGCAGCCTCGGGGCATTTGCCGGAACCCGGGGCTGCGGCAGGGGGGATCGGATCCCCCGTTAAGCACAACGGGGTGGCCCGATCCATGTGGGACACACTTACATGCCGCGGTCATGCTTCACTGCGGTGTGTAAGGGGTTAAACACCCGTGATGGGAGTTTTTCTGATCCCAGGTGCTACCGGCATTTGCAGGACCCGATGTCCCAAAATCCGTAGAAAGGCGGCACGTCAGAAGAAGGACCCTTAATGACCGCCATAAAAAGACTATGGCTATACAAGTTTATTGAATTTGGTGGAAGCAGGGTCTATGTCAAAGTGACAAGTTCAACAAAGTAATTTTGTGTCACATGCTTTACTAGATTCTGTTGGGCTCCCTAAAACCAGTGGACCCTTCCATAAACTGAGGTTCGTCTGGTTCTACTTAGATTAGCCCTGCAAAAATGTTTGTATCATATTTTTGACTGTTTTCACAAGTTCTGTGTTTTTAAACCATAGAATGTACTAACTTATTGGGTGTTAATATGAGTGTCCATATGTGGAGGACCATATCACATACCCTGCATTTGTTGTACTTACCAGAGTCCTTCACCATCTTCCCTATGTTCAAAAGCAGAATGTTGCAGTTGGCTGGGAGCTGCTCCATAGAGGGGGCTATAAATAATAAAGATTTAACTAAAATGGGTTGGATAAAGAACATCTATTTATAGGATTCCCTGACATCCATGGGGTAATAAAATCAAAAAAAGTTACATATATAAAAGAATATACAATAGGGATATAACTTGCAGTAGTCTTTAAGAATGATATTTATTGAAAAATAAATTATACAATAAATATAAGTACAAATAAAATAAAATATATCATCAATTAGTAATCTGATTAAAAATTTCTTTACGTATAAGCAATATGGGAACATCTAAGCAGGGCCAATTCTTGCCTTTTTGCTACCTCAGGCGAAAATTGGAATGTCTAACCTTCATCCCATGCTTAATTTAAAGGGGTTGGCCACTTTACCTCATGTTTTTTTGTACTGTGTTTATAAGTGTGGGGGCCAGGATATTAGGTAATTTACCAATATACATCTGCAAGTTCTGCACTGCTTTCTTAATATGTAAAGTGAAGCTAGGAGGCTTGGTACACATGTTAAAGGTGCACCAAAAAACAAACAAAAAATTTTGGTGAATCTAATGAATCTGGCGCCCACTACATGCTACACAGACAAACTACAGCAGCCTCCTAACTTAAATACAACCCCCATCTAATAATAATTCTTCATTTATATAGCATCTACAGATTACCCAGCGCTGCACAAATCTTGCCAAATCAGTCTAATCTACTGCTTCATACACAGCCCCGCTATATTTTATTTAAATGTCTCAATAAACAGCCCACATATACATACCATCCAATTAAATTATATACTACCCCCAGTTTATTTACATAAATGACCCCATATACAGCCTACCTACAGTTTCATTGAAATATGTTCCCCATATACAGATTCAACCCACTGTATACAACCCACTGACTAGTTTTAGTATATACAGCCAACATAGTTTCTGTATATACAGCCCTCCCATATGTTTATGACACACAGTCCCCAAAGTTTAGGTATATACAGCATATGTTCTTTAAGAATATGCAGCCAAGGTAGTATTAGAATATACAGCCTCCCATAGTTTTAGTAGATATACAGTCCCCCAAAGATTCAGTATAGACTGTATTCTCGAAAAAAAAAAAAATTGTAAGCGGGCACCCAATGGTGTAAAGTGGTAAGCAGAGTATTGTTGTCAGAGATTGATCATAAAATCAATAGTTGTCTCACCCAATAGATGCAGCACACACCCTCTATGTTCCTGGTAATGGACTGGAAAATAAATTTAGTAAAATATAGGATAAAAAATTGAATTTTGTGATTCCAATTGAGAGATGATACCATAAATTAGTATTTAAAAGTTTTATTATATTAGTGTGGTTGACAACATGTTTTGACACTGAACTGACGTCTTCTTCAGATCAGTGTAGTATCGGACTCTCCGACTTGCATTCTTGGCAACTAACCTTGATACTGTTATTAGAGCCCTGTGTGTCCTGCTGTATCTGACCTGACGAAGATGCCAGTAGTTATGGTATCATCTCTCACCTGGAAGCACAAATTTCACCCTTTTCCTTATTACCCTATATTTTAATAGATTCAGTATGTACAGTCATCAGAATTTTTTTTTAATATGTTCAGAGCGTGGTTGGGCTGCTAATTCTTAACAATACTCAAATAAAAGAGGGCAAGATAAGAGCCAATACAACCGAATGTCCCACTAAATAATAAGCTCCCAGCCCAATATCCCACTTAATTTTTTGTACACTGCTTGTTGTATCACAGAAAGGAAGAAGGGACCAGTGAGGGAACAAAGTGTCACAAGTGGAGTTATTACAGTGCACTGCCTGTGTATCAGTGATCACAGAGGGCATGGCAGCTATCTTAGAAGTACAAATGGAGAAACATTGCAGACACCACATGCACATGTACTTATATTTTCCTATAATTCCAGTAGTCCATCCCCACTGACTTATTCATTTATACGGGTATCGTAAATCAAATATGCACCTGGCAGCAGTCCCCATAGTTTTAATGTAAAAATCTCTGCCTTCCTGCACTATATAAATACAACCAATTTACATCTCACTTTAAATTGATTTTCTGTATGATCCCACCACACTGGATCATGTAAGAAACATGATCTGTAAGGTGTTCAGCTGCTTGTCAACATACTGGTAGTGGTTTATAATGTCTTTTCAATTTCTGCTAACAGGTTCCCTTTAAGCCAAGGTTAGGTGCCTTGGTATATATGACCAGGGGAGATAAAAACTATGTATTTTATTTATAATCACATCCTAGACTGAACTATATACAGGCAGTCCCCGGGTTACATACAAGATAGGGTCTGTAGGTTTGTTCTTAAGTTGAATTTGTATGTAAGTCGGAACTGTATATTTTATCATTGCAATCGCAGCCATAACTTTTTTGGTCTCCGTGACAATCGGATTTTAAAAATGTTGGGTTGTCATAAGAATCAGGAATAACAGTCAGCCTTCATTACAGACACCTCTGATAACTGTTACAGCTGATCATTGTAGCCTAGGACTAAAGTACAGTAAATTACCAACATCCAGTGGTCCGTTTGTAACTAGGGGTCGTATGTAAGTCGAGTGTTCTTAAGTAGGGGACCGCCTGTAATACATTATGTCTCTTACAATAAGACTTAACCAATATACTAGGCACTATTCTTGACAAAATGATGGAGCTTATACATGAAGACATTTTTTGGTCAGAAATATTGATAAGACATATAAAACAACTAACTGGACATCAGAAAGCTTGCAGGGAACTCAAAAATTACTAATTGATGATATATTTTATATTTTATTGTATAATTCAGAATATTATATCAGTTGGCCTGTGTGGGCCTTGCAGTTAGACAGACAAACAAAATTAAAGAAAAGCTGGTATATATTTCCGTAATATTTCATAATAAAGAACGTTTCTGGTCAGTTCTGTAATAGACTATCATTAGCACAAAGGTAGTGTAAGGTTACCACGTGAAGGTGTCACTGGACTGTCTTGTGTATTCTGCATTTTCACTTCTGTGGGAAGAGATGGCAGCACATCCACATAATAATGGTCATTTAGTGCTATGGTTATACCTTGATGCAGCTCTAAAATCAAGAAAATATTTGCAGTGATTACTCACAAAAATCCAGAAAACTGTAAAAATATATAGTATTCTGTTTATTTTACAGACAAAATCTAATTTAAGAATTTACCAAACATCTAAGAAATTGTGGCATAATACAACTTTTGTTGTATTGTACGATGACTAAAGCATCATCATGTCTCTCAGTGTATATATGGTATCAGGGCCGGCGCCAGCACCCGGAAAACCCGGGCAAGTGCCGGGGCCCACAACTGCTGGGAGGGCCCACTTGTGGCCAGATCTCATTCCCCAGCAGCCGGCCCGTGCTGGGTGCTGGCACGGTAAAGCAGCGCTCCACTTGCTGCAAGACCCTGCCGTGCAGTGAAACCTCCACCGCAAGCAGAAGGGCCATGTCGGGTGCTGGAACGGTATAGCAGCGCTTCGCTTGCTGCAAGACGCTACCGTGCGGTGAAACCCCCATCCCAAGCAGCCTGGTCGTGCCGGGTGCTAGCGCCGTAAAGTGGCGCTCCGTATGCTGCAGGACGCTGCGCATGAAGTGCTGTGCGGCTGCGATGAATATTATTGTACACACTGAGCTGATAATTAATATCTCAGACTCCAAACAAGATACTTAATAATACTTCATAATAAGGTAGATCCTAGACCAGACAGCAAATAATTACATAGATCCCCCAAATCAGACAACAATTAACATCATTCCTGGGCCAGACAAATAATAATGAAGACCCTAAACCAAACAGTTAATAGTTGTATTTTGCACAGAACAGACAATTAATCATTTCTGATCTGTGCTTTACATGATTTGTAATTGACTGGACTGGTGTCTGCATTATTAATAAAGCAGTTCAGTTCCATTCAGTCAATCATTAATAAGAATAAAACATATACAGCCATTTTTTGCACTTTCCATGAATAATACTTAAAGGAAACCTGTCATAAGAAATTGACCTAATAAACCACTTCCAGTATGTTGTCAAGCAGCTGAGCAGCTTCCTTTCATATTTCTTTCATGGTCCAGTGTGGTGAAATCATCCAGAAAATCAACTTTAAAGTGAGAAGTAAATTGGTTGTATGAAGTCAAGGAGGCAGAAATTTAATACTGAAATCAAACTCTCTCTTCCGTAGAAAGCCCTCATCGCTGTAATTGATGGTCCTGCATCCAGAGACATCACTAACCAGATCTCCTGAACTCCAATAAATAATGTCAATCACAGAGGACGAGGCGTTCAGAGTTCTCCACCTTGACATCAGTGTTAAACTCTCCACCGCCTTGACTTTATGCAACCCATTTACCTCTCACTTCAAAGTTGATTTTCAAGATAATGCAACCACACTGGACCATGAAAGAAATAAAAATTAGAAGGTGTCACACTGCCTGACAATATTGTGTTAGTGATTTATTAGGCTAATTGCTGATGACAGGTTCCCTATAACCTCTATTCTCTTAGCTTAGGAATACATTGTCTATATTATTTTACAGCTGAAAACAGGGTTACCAACTTGTATAAGACTTATAAAATATGTGAGCAGAATTTCAGATACATGTTTATGTGCGGTTTGCTGTGCCGATTGAGCCACTGACTTTAAAAATAAGATCAGATAACAAATTGGAGAGGTTTAGGGCTGGGGGGGACAACACTTTATTTTATGGTGGTGTTGCTGCAATTTTTTTTTTCAATCAAATAATAAGAGGCTGTGTCCTTGGACCTATGCCCTCAAGCAATTTGTTCTTGAGAGTATATTATGTTAATGAGGGTTGTGATCCCTAACCTCCACTATGCTCTTGTTGATTATATGATGCGCATTGTTATAATGACTGTTTTTGTTCTAGTGCCTTTCAATAAAAGTTTTTGAACCATAAAGGAGTGAGGGGGGATTTTAACAGCCTACATAGCTGCAGAAGGGAGGGGCTCTGGTAACACCCCCATAGCACTTCTACTCATTATAATTATAAGATGATTTTATAAGGAAGGACATCATGAACCATGCTATTAGTGCAATAAAAGATAAGACAGCTATACACATACAGAATATACCAATGGGGAAAAAAGTGGGATTTGCGGCCAAAAAAACACATTTAGGAAGGCTTTTAGACCATTTTTTGGCCCTTTTTCGATTTGTCCGATACAGGGGGCGTAGCCTCATGAAAGAGGTGTGGCTTTTGGAGAAGGGAAGTGGCTATACAAAAATAAGTCAATGCTCCAAAACAGCAGGTCTGAATGCAGAACCTGACAGCCCTACATTGAAATGGATTCATTATTACAATGATGAATCTGGTTCAGCACTAGACTAGTGGTGTCAAGCTCTGCACTGTCGAAGCCTGCAACACATTAATAAATTCTCCCATTGAGTACACTATATAAGATGATAATCGACTAAGTTTCTAACAAGATGATCTGTAGGAGTAAATAAAAAAGGCAAACAATCAAAAGACATCTAAATTAACCCCTTTGTGTCTAAGCTATTTTAGACCTTTAGGACCAGGCCTGATTTTTAAAATTTGCTCTGTGTCATTATAGGAGGTTATAACTTCGTGACACTTTAACATATCCAGGGGATTTTGAGATTGTTTTACCGTCACACATTGTAATTCAAAGTAATAGAAATATTTTGGTGATATCTTTTGTTTAGTTATGAAAAAAATAGAAATTTGGCAAAAATTTCTAAAAATTATTCAAAATTTTCTGCTTTTCAGGCAGGTAGGCATAGCACCCAAGTAACTTTATAACTAACATTTCTGGAATGTCTGCTTTATATCGGCATAGGGTTTTATGCATCCTCTCTCTTTTCTAGGTTGTTAGGAGGTTCAGAATTTTGGGTGCAATTTTTTTCATTTTTATGAAAATCGTCAAAGTCTTATTTAGAGGCACCTCCTCAGGTTTAACTGACTTTGAGAGGCCTAAACAGCGGTAAAACCCCATAAATCATACCATTTTAGAAACTACACCCCTCAATGTGTAAAAAAATCAACTTTAAGAAGTGTGTTAACCCTTTAGATGCTTCACAGGGGTTAAAACAAAATGGAGGTGTAATTTACAAGCTGTAATTTTTTTTAGACAATATATTAATTTTGACCAAAAATGAAACCGTCACAAAGTATTAAATGACAAAATGACAAAGTTTGATACCCAATTTCTCCCGAGTATGAGGATGCCCCATATGTGGTGGTGACTGCTGTTTGTGCGCACGGCCGGGCATAGGACAGAAGCAGCGCCATTCAGAGCAGATCTGCAGTGTCACATTTTACAGGTTATAAAATGTTTATTTTTTTGTATTTTGGACATATGGGGGATTATTTTTTTTTGTGGATGAGATCCACTTTCAGGTACATCATTTACGGGGGGGGGGGGGCTCAATAGCTAATAATCAGATTTTATTAACTCTTTCTTGGTGGTGGTTAAAAAAAATCATTAATTCTTGTTTATGGTTTTTAGCATTTTTTTCCCCGGACGTTCACCAAACCATAAAAATAATGGGGCAGATTTATCAAGCAGTCAGAAAGTCAGAATATTTCCAATTTCCCATGGCAACCAATCACAGCTCCCCTTTAAAATATTCATGAGCACTGGTGAAATGAAAGCTGAGCTGTGATTGGTTGCCATGGGCAACTGGAAATATTCTGAGTTTCAGACTGCTTGATAAATCTGCCCCAATGTGTTATCTTCATTCTATTGGTCATCACGATTACAGCGATACCCAATTTATATATATATATATATATATATATATATATATACCCCATTTTATGGTTAACTTGTTTTGCAGAATATAGAACTAATTTTGTGAGAAATTTGCTTGTTTTTGTATCGCCAGGTAACAATGGGCAATGATTTAGAGCTTATTTTTTGCTGGACACGCTGTACTTTTTCTTGGTATCATGTTGGGGTAAATTTTACTTTTTGATCACTTGTTATGCGCTTTTTATGCGGTCAGATGTGGGGGTTTTTGTGGGTTTTTTTTTACGGCGTTCACCGTACGGGTTCAGTGACCACTTTATTTTATTGTACGGATGTTGTGGTTTTTTGGTGAATTTCACTTTTTTTATGTTTTGTTTGATTACTTCATGGGATGGGACTTAAGGGGACTTTTATTCATTTTTAATAATTTTTTTTTAGTTGCACTTTTTTTTAAAACTTTTTTTTACTGTTTTATTTTTGTCCCAGGGTGATACTTGAACAAGTGATCATTTGATCACTTGTTCATTGTAATATACTACAGTATTAGTAGTACAGTATAGTACTAGCCTATGCATTCTGCATAGACTGACAGCTGCAGTGTTAGATCGTGCACAGTACACGATCCTAGCAGGCAGCTACTTTAGGCAGCCCTGGGGTCCTTATCGGAACTCAGGGTTGCCATGGTAATGATCGGCACCTTCGTGCCCTGCACAGAGGGTGCCGATCGTCGCGCCGATGCACCATAGACGCCGCGGTCACTATGACCGATGCGTCCGTAGGGTTAAATAGTCTGTTACTGCGGGTTCCCGGCTACTGCGTACCGCCGGGATCGCTCGGCAATCGCCCGGGCTCAGCTTCTGAGCCCGGGCGATCACTATGATGTGATTCTACGCTAAGGTACGGGAACGACCCGCATCCTATGAAGTAGAATCAGGTCAACGTGCGGAAAGGGGTTAAGGGAAATCTACCACTTGGTTAGCAAGTATTTGAACTTCAAACTTTTATAACAATCCTGGATTGTATCTTAAATGGCCTCAAAAATGTTTACTTTAGCCAGAAAACGTCTTGTAACAATATTCAAATGAGTCTCTGGCGCTCTGGGGTAAGTCATTAATCTTCCTCGGGGCTCTGTCCACTTCTAATTATGCACAACTCCTTCCTTCTGTGAGATCAACCCACTCCCTTTGATTCTGATGTCACCAGGCTCTCTGTATATCTCATGTTTGTGGGTTAGCCACGTGTATTGCACAGCCATATGCTCATAAGTGTGGCTACACTATAAAGACCCAGAAGAGGCTGCATATATACAAATATGCCACTCTCAGAGGCATACACATGCCTAATGTACAAGCATGAGAGGTCCCGAAAGCCGGGTGACATATTCAAGATATGTGCCGAGCCATAAGTGCTCAAATCAAAGGATAGATAGGTTTTGCCGAAAGGAGAGAAAAAGAAACTAAAAAAGCTAAACTTTTTATAATACAAAACTGGATGAGAGTTTGTTTACCCGATAGAAAAATATGGGTTAAATATGATAAATAAAATTAGAAAACGTGATCTGATTTAGACTGTTTTCACACTGCTGTGTGTTCACCTGGCCGAGCACACGCCAATGCACTGGAGAGGAAGGGTGGTGAGCGCTGCCTCCTCTATAGCAATGCACGGCTGTACGTCCAGGGAAAAATAGAGCATGTTCTATCTTTTTCCCGTGCACAGTACTGCTGTGGGAAAGCTTATCCGCACGTTTTGAAAGGGGCCTAATAATAATACAATACTGACAATACTCTTCAATATAGGATTAGATAGAGGCATCATACCTGACAGCTGATGTATTGGAGGATTTTCTGTGCAGCTTTGGACATTTGGGTCAAGATCTGTGACAGATACAGGTGGCACATCTGCATAACACTGGTTACCTGGAAACGTTCTTGAAGTTTGAAGGTCTACAGTGTCAAAAAGAATAATGGGATCAGCAGCTATTATTGGGAGTTAACTTAAGTCTAAGAAACAAATTAAATTTGAAGATCTAGTGCAAGTGTTTAAAGTTTTGAGCACAGATTTTTGTCTACTTAAAGTAAAAGTGCAGTAGGTAGATTTCTATCACAGGCAAACCTCAAAGCTAGGCCATAACTAGGGTGACTAGTAAATCTTATTGCAAATTTCTAATAGGGCTTTGAACGGACTGTGATCTTCTTTGTTTGGTCATTTGTACAAACTTTAACTGAAACAGGTTGTACGATCCTGGTCAGGAGAGTGGCGACTAAACTTCTCTTCTGGACAATGGCTATTTCACAACAGCAATAGACATTGAACTACAACACCACGCAAAGCTAGTCCAGGAGAACTGGAATCCCACAACTGTGTGGAGCCCCCTGCACTCCAGTGCCCCACACAATTTTGTTGGATATGTTATGGTAAATCCACACCTGACTATATTTTTGCACTGACCGACATGATGCTAAGATAATAGAGTATTACTACAGCATCTCGATTTCATGTCATACCATTCAACCTCAAGGTTGAATGGCTAGCTATCGGCTAGCTCTAAATAGAACCCAACACCCACCAACAAATATTGCAATCAAATGAAAAATAATACAGATCCCAAAGCAGACAATGAAAATCAATACTGACCCCAAAACAGAAAAGAAAATGATAATGCAGATCCCCAAGTAAGAGAATTATTAATAATGATAATAATAATGCAGACCCTGGACCAGAAAATAATACAAACACATGACAAGACAACTGCATTGTTTAAAAACAGACCCAGTTTAGTCAACTACTAATGCATATCCCAAACCAGACAATGAGACCCCCAGATCACAGATAGTGATTCACACCGCAAATCAAACAATAGATAGTGATGCAAACCCAACCAGCCAACAGACAGTGAGAGCACATTTACCATTAGGCCTCAAGTTTTCACTGCCAACATAATCATATTGAGGTGTCACATCTATGGAAGAGGAAAATTTACCACAAAGAAAAAAATAAATGTTAATCAAATATAGTAATCAGATATGGGCTCACAAAACACAGCTCCTTCAATGCTACACCCTCTATAGGTTAAATTTATAAGTCACTTCTATCTTATTATCTTATCTTATTTTCCACTGAATTCTTCCTTGTCCTATCATACTTCTGTTAGCTAGTGACATCTCTGACCGCCCACACCAAATATGTCTTGTATTCCATCATAACCAAAGGGACCTTGGTGGTGGAGGTTCCTAGGAACTTTACCCTATTTCTCTCTATATTGTAGGCCTGACAGTGGATCAACACTATATAAAAAGAGCTGGCACTAGTAAGTAAGGTAGTCACATCAATTTATCATAGAATAAAAATGTATAGAAGTCAGTCTTATGCTCTCTTTGGTATGAATCTTATTGTGGTATAATTTATCTTATACACAAGATTACTATAAAACAATATATACACTCACCGGCCACTTCATTAGGTACACCTGTCCTACTGCTCGTTAACACTTAATTTCTAATCAGCCAATCACATGGCGGTAACTCAGTGCATTTAGGTATGTAGACATGGTCAAGACAATCTCCTGCAGTTCAAACCGAGCATCAGTATGGGGAAGGAAGGTGATTTGAGCGCCTTTGAACGTGGCATGGTTGTTGGTGCCAGAAGGGCTGGTCTGAGTATTTCAGAAACTGCTGATCTACTGGGATTTTCACGCACAACCATCTCTAGGGTTTACAGAGAATGGTCCGAAAAAGAAAAAACATCCAGTGAGCGGCAGTTCTGTGGACGGAAATGCCTTGTTGATGCCAGAGGTCAGAGGAGAATGGGCAGACTGGTTCGAGCTGATAGAAAGGCAACAGTGACTCAAATCGCCACCCGTTACAACCAAGGTAAGCAGAAGAGCATCTCTGAACGCACAGTACATCGAACTTTGAGGCAGATGGGCTACAGCAGCAGAAGACCACACCGGGTGCCACTCCTTTCAGCTAAGAACAGGAAACTGAGGCTACAATTTGCACAAGCTCATCGAAATTGGACAGTAGAAGATTGGAAAAACATTGCCTGGTCTGATGAGTCTCGATTTCTGCTGCGACATTCGGATGTTAGGGTCAGAATTTGGCGTCAACAACATGAAAGCATGGATCCATCCTGCCTTGTATCAACGGTTCAGGCTGGTGGTGGTGGTGTCATGGTGTGGGGAATATTTTCTTGGCACTCTTTGGGCCCCTTGGTACCAATTGAGCATCGTTGCAATGCCACAGCCTACCTGAGTATTGTTGCTGACCATGTCCATCCCTTTATGACCACAATGTACCCAACATCTGATGGCTACTTTCAGCAGGATAATGCGCCATGTCATAAAGCTGGAATCATCTCAGACTGGTTTCTTGAACATGACAATGAGTTCACTGTACTCAAATGGCCTCCACAGTCACCAGATCTCAATCCAATAGAGCATCTTTGGGATGTGGGGGAACGGGAGATTCGTATCATGGATGTGCAGACGACAAATCTGCGGCAACTGTGTGATGCCATCATGTCAATATGGACCAAAATCTCTGAGGAATGCATCCAGCACCTTGTTGAGTCTATGCCACAAAGAATTGAGGCAGTTCTGAAGGCAAAAGGGGGTCCAACCCGTTACTAGCATGGTGTACCTAATAAAGTGGCCGGTGAGTGCATGTCACAACCTCAAAGATCAAAATGATCTAATAATACTCATGTATGGAGTGGGGTGTGCTGTAGCAATGACTGCCGCTAGGTCTTACTTTCAGGGGAGGCCTTATACTTCTAAGATTGGAAAAATTGTACAAGGTCTTATTTTCAGGGGTATATACAGGGTGGGATGACCACCAGGGGTGCAATATGGATTTATAAAACAGATCTCCCCAACGTGTAAGGCAGAGCACGATTGCTCATCCGTAGTCTATGAAATGGAATCCCAAGCAGCTACATGATCATATTATTGCATACGCCTGCATTGGGCCCCAGTCTTCAAAGGGCTAAATAAGCCTTCCACTTGTGTTGGATGTCACTGGGGCAGCAGCGGAAAGGTGAATATTAACTTTTTTTTTTGCTGCTTTGGAGCTGGTTGTTGGCCGCTTTGTGGGCGCTGTGCTTGTATAGTCTACTGTGGCAACACTGTGATTTTATTGGCTACTCTAAGGGAACTGTGACTATATTGGCTACTGTAGCGGCTCTGTGCCTATATTGGCTACTGTAGGGGGACTGGGACTGTTTGCCGATGGTCACTATATACAGTATATAATTTGCACAGTTTATTATTGGGGCAATATATATTGTTCATAATGGTCTATAATGATCAATAATTTATACAGCCCCCATAATAAATTATAGTAAGAACTGTGTAAATTATGAGAGTCTCAATTCATTATGAGGGCTATAAATATTACTGTATTTTTATAGTCCAGTGCGCCTTATTTATGAACCATACTTACAGACAACAGCTGCCTTGAACAGGTCTGTCACCTGCTGGTCATTCATCCTTATAATCAGGTGTGCCTTATATATGAACTTAGATGTTTTAACAGGCATAAATTGATGAAGTGCCTTATAATCCAGAATACCCATGTCTTTATATTCACTCATAGCCAAGCATGTAACTATGTACGTTAAAAATTTACCAGGTGGTTTAAATATTGAAGGTTTCCTTCCTCGGTCAGGAACAGGAGGTGGACTGGATTGTTTTGTAGAATGAATGGCGATTGTTGGTTTCTCATTTATGCCTTCACTGGTGGCATGCTGTATGGCACTAGGGGAGATCTTTCTTTGTACACCTGAAACAAGATGAATCAAAGATAAGACATGTCCTATCTTTCCTCGTAATACGGTGCAGCTCATCGCCTCCTCCTCTCCCCGGCGCCGATGTATGCCCGCCATACTATGGTACGGCGGACATACATCGTCTGAATGTAGCCCCAATTTTCCTTGCCATGCTTTAATTCAGATTCAAGTATGTCTCAACCTGAATATGATCCCAGGTCTATTCTACATGTTCCCAATGTCGGTGCATGTTGGTCAACTTACTTGCATACAAGTAAAGTTTTTTCTTCACTTCTACCAACACGTGTTTGAGTACTGAAAGGGCAAAACCAGCAACTCTACTTCACTGACATTGAAACATTTTTTTGTCAATTAAGACATAAGCTGTTAAAATCCTTTTCCATTGATTCCTCTAGAACCATTTGCATCCATCAGAGCCCAGTCAGTATTTATCGCTCAAAATCACTAGTTGCAAACCAAAGCTTATGACAATATTAAAGTTAAAGGCTTCTCCATCATTTTTTGAGCCTCTATTCCAAACCTGTTCAATGTGCGTGGCAATGTGCCTCAATGAGACAGAGATGCTTGTGGGCATAATAAGAGGGGATGCTGCTGAGGGGACAATTATACTGTGTGAGAGTGGAGTAAGAGCGAATGCATGGTGGAATAAAGAAACATTTTTCCAGAGTGCTCCTGTGGGTTGATATTAGGAGGAGCTGCTTGGGGTCTAATATGAGGAGGAGCTGCTTGGGGTCTAATATGAGGGGGAGCTGCTTGGAGGGGGGGGGGGGGTATGAGGGGTTGCTGCTTAGGAGTGAATAATGAGACAGAGCTGCTTGTGGGCACAATAAGAGTGCTTCTTCATCCTGCTAGCTTTTTCCATTGAAAACTTGCACCAGCTATTTTTCTTAGTACTGCTCCAAATTATCTATTTTTCAATTACCTAATGGAAAAATTGAATCACGAGACACAAACTGTTGATTTTGTCTTACGTGGTGAAACAGGTGGAGGTGTCTTCTGGCCTCCTAACTGCATAGGTAATGCTGGCTGCAAGCCCTGGTGCACATTATATTTTGGGCTAAGGGTACAGTGGTATGCATCTATAAAACAATACAACGAATACATTTGGCATCAGATATTGGATCACACAAAGGTATATGTCATCATTATCTCTGAGCTGAAACAACCAATATCAACATTATATAGTTTGTCATAATGGGCTTTTAAGGCTGAACATTCACTTTAGGTTATTTTACATCCTTACCATCAACCTTTGAACCACTTCTAGACTTACCCACGCCAAATTTATTGTCATAAAAAACTGTGTTAAGTACATCACCTATAATAATAGAAAAAGAAAAAACTGAAATGAAAATTAGCAATCAACTACAGTACTCTAATTTTTTGTATATATTTGCAAGTGCATTGGCACTGTGTATATGAAAAATAAATGTATGGAGACTGGTTCTGGTGTTGTTTTTCTGTAAAGAGTTGGGTCAACGTTTCACCTTTTCAATTAATGCATTTTCAAGCTTAAAAGGCCTTCATTGAGAAGGTTAAAACATTGCATGAACATACATGGTGAAATAAAGACAGTTTTTTCTGGAGTGCTTCTTCATTGTGCTATCTTTTCCCTTTGAAAGCTATGGGTTTTTTTTACTGCTGCTCCAAATTATCTTTAGATTTTTGGGTTACCTAATGGAAAAATTGAATCAGGAAGTACAGACACTGGTGATTTTGTCTTACGTGGTGGAACAGGAGGAGGTGTCTTCTGGCCTATTAACGGCGTAGGTAATGTTGGGTGCAAGCCATGGTGTGAATCTATGAAAAAAAAGCAACAGATACATTTGATCGGCAAATGACATCATAGATGGATGATTTTAAAATTGGCCCATTATTCTCAGCCGTATAATTTATCTATCCATTTTTAAAATTAGAGATTGGTTAGATGTATTAGCTACATGATTTTACATTGCCAGTGAGATTTACCGATGAATCAGGTGCTTGAGCTTTAATAATGCATTGTATTTTTATTTCACGTCGATTGGCTGAACATTAGACTGTGCTGCTCATGAAGTTTGATGAGAAATCGGCAGATCATACTTGAATCATGGTGCTTATTTTTACTACTCTGTGATTGGCTGTATATCGAGTTTTATACATAATACATGAATACATGAATATACCAACAGAGCTAGTGAACACTGCACTACATAGCCGACCAAATGCTGGACTAAGCTTCTAGCGGTCTGGCATATTCATGAGGGGAGCGGTCTGAGGCGCTCCCCTCTCCTTACCTTTTCCTCCGGACTGCACCTCTCACACCTTAGGCTCCCACATCTGAAAGGCTTCATGTGGCAGATTGCATCCTCGGACCACCCCCACTTCATTCGGAGCGCTATGTAGTGCAGTGTCTGCTAGCTTTACCGGTATGTTCCTGGGATAAGATTAGGGAGCTGCTTACTTTAGTATGAGTGGAGATGATAAGGCCACAATATGAGGTGGAGATGGGGGCCACAGTACCACAATTTCAGAGGGAGATGAGAGAAGCTACAATATACGAATGAGTTGATGGGGCCAGAATATGAGGACAGATGAGAAGGGCCACAAAATGAGGGGGGATGAGGGACCACAATATGAAGCAGATATATAGGGTCAAAGTATGAGAGAGATGAGCGGCCACAATATATGGGGAGATGATAGGTCAGCAAAATTAGGGAGAGATGATGGGACCACAATATGAGGGGGAGATAATAGGTCCATAATATGAGGGGGAGATACAGGGCAACAATCTGATGGAGAGATGATAGGTAACAATGTGAGGGAGTGAAAAGGGGCCACAATATAAGGGGGGGTGAGAGGCCACAATATTAAAGGGAAATGAAAGGGGCTACAATATGAGGAAAAGATGAGGGGGCACAATATGAAGGAGATATGAGAGGGAGCATGATATGAGGGGGAAATAAAGGGTGACAGTTTGAGAGAGAGAGAGAGAGAGATAAGAGGTTACAATATGAGGGGAGATTAATATTTTTATTGTACAAATGTGGAATATGTGCCTGTAATACATATTGTACTATCCATGTTATATCTTAAAAAATAATAAAAACAGAATTATAAAAAAAAAACAATATGAGGGGAGATGATAGGGCCGTAATATGAGGGGAAGATGAAGGCCACAATATGAGGGAGAGATAAAGGGTCACAGTATGTGAAAGAGATAAGAGGCTATAATATGAGTGGAGATGATAGGGCCACAATATGAGAAGGACATCAGTGGGGCCACAATAGGTGCTTGCAGAGATTGCTTTTAATAATAGGTCTTACCACTTTACCTCATGTTTTTTGTAATGTATGTGTATGTGGGGGGGGGGGACAGGATATTAGGTAATTTACCAATATACATCTATTAATAGTTCTGCACAGCATTCCTGATATGTAAATACCTCATAAGCCAGACAGACATTCCTGTCCATAAAATGGCCGCAGATGAAGGGTCATGTGATCACATGATTCTCCATCTGTGGCCAGCAATATGACCTGACCTCAATCCCACTAAATATCTTTAGGGTGAGCTAAAATCTGCCACCGGGCAAAAGACTTTTGGGCAAACATTCAATAGCTTGAACAAACTGCAAAGGAACAGTAGAAGAAAATCCCAGCTGAGAAGCCTATAGATGGCTATAAGAAACATTCGGAGGATGTCATCACTGCCAATGTGTGTACAACCAAGTAATAATTAAGGGCCTTTATTGCTGCACCTTCTGTTTTTCTTCTACGAAATTGCAACATGTAATTTGAAAAACAATGATTTATTGTTGTATTACTTTGGACCACTAATTAAAAAATCCTTAGGATATAACTTTTGTTCATTTCCACTTATTTCTTAATAAATTGAACAGTCTATGAAAAAAATGAAGGGGTTCTAATAATGGTGATCATCACTGTATAAGTAAGTGCTCCTGGTTTATCATGCTTGATTTTTATTGTAGAGTTCGTGTAAGAGATGTATTAGTGCTAAGTAGCTAAGAACCAATGTACTGGGGAAATGCACTTTGGTAGAATTAGAGTTTAATAAATACTGTTTGGATGAAACGTAGCATTATGTTTATGTTTTCAGATACATATACACATACTAATGCATATAAACACAAATACACCAATCTATATTCATATGCCTGCACTGGAGAAGATGAGGGGGCACAATATGAAGGAGATATGAGAGGGAGCATGATATGAGGGGGAAATAAAGGGTGACAGTTTGAGAGAGAGAGAGAGATAAGAGGTTACAATATGAGGGGAGATTAATATTTTTATTGTACAAATGTGGAATATGTGCCTGTAATACATATTGTACTATCCATGTTATATCTTAAAAAATAATAAAAACAGAATTATAAAAAAAAAACAATATGAGGGGAGATGATAGGGCCGTAATATGAGGGGAAGATGAAGGCCACAATATGAGGGAGAGATAAAGGGTCACAGTATGTGAAAGAGATAAGAGGCTATAATATGAGTGGAGATGATAGGGCCACAATATGAGAAGGACATCAGTGGGGCCACAATAGGTGCTTGCAGAGATTGCTTTTAATAATAGGTCTTACCACTTTACCTCATGTTTTTTGTAATGTATGTGTATGTGTGTGGGGGGGGGGGGGGACAGGATATTAGGTAATTTACCAATATACATCTATTAATAGTTCTGCACAGCATTCCTGATATGTAAATACCTCATAAGCCAGACAGACATTCCTGTCCATAAAATGGCCGCAGATGGAGGGTCATGTGATCACATGATTCTCCATCTGTGGCCAGCAATATGACCTGACCTCAATCCCACTAAATATCTTTAGGGTGAGCTAAAATCTGCCACCGGGCAAAAGACTTTTGGGCAAACATTCAATAGCTTGAACAAACTGCAAAGGAACAGTAGAAGAAAATCCCAGCTGAGAAGCCTATAGATGGCTATAAGAAACATTCGGAGGATGTCATCACTGCCAATGTGTGTACAACCAAGTAATAATTAAGGGCCTTTATTGCTGCACCTTCTGTTTTTCTTCTACGAAATTGCAACATGTAATTTGAAAAACAATGATTTATTGTTGTATTACTTTGGACCACTAATTAAAAAATCCTTAGGATATAACTTTTGTTCATTTCCACTTATTTCTTAATAAATTGAACAGTCTATGAAAAAAATGAAGGGGTTCTAATAATGGTGATCATCACTGTATAAGTAAGTGCTCCTGGTTTATCATGCTTGATTTTTATTGTAGAGTTCGTGTAAGAGATGTATTAGTGCTAAGTAGCTAAGAACCAATGTACTGGGGAAATGCACTTTGGTAGAATTAGAGTTTAATAAATACTGTTTGGATGAAACGTAGCATTATGTTTATGTTTTCAGATACATATACACATACTAATGCATATAAACACAAATACACCAATCTATATTCATATGCCTGCACTAACACATACATACACAGACACATTACCATATACAGATACAATTTACAGATGCCCTACACACAAACTAAGCTTCCATGTTGGATGTATCACTTGTAGGGAGATGTGGGGCATGAGTGCATCTCATAAGCCAGTGGTGGCGAACCTATGGCATGGGTGCTAGAGGTGGCACTCAGAGCCCTCTCTGTGGGCACCCAGGCCATCACCCAGCACACCACCTGCAGTCACTGGCAGCCCAGAAAGTGCCATGTTCAGCCCTATTTCAAAGTGACTTGAAGAGTAAGGGAGGAGCAAGGAGGAGTGGCAGAGCTGGATTATCATTGAAGCCCCTTCTCAGGGCTTGCAATTCATTCTGTTAAGGGAACCTTAGAGGGAAGCTACAATAATAATCCGAATTTCTCCATCTTTCTACTGTATTGGTGTCTTCAGGACGCCAATACGTTCAAATCTGTATTGGGGAGCAATAAGTTACTTTAAATTGCCATTTGGCACTTTGTGAAAAATATGTGGCTTTCGGTTGTTGTTTGGGCACTCGGTCTCTAAAAGGTTCGCCATCACTGTCATAAGCAATTACTGAGGTACACAGTTTAGAGGGACTGTACAGACAGCTTCCTGCTCCTGAATCCATGACATACTGTCTGGGCCCGCCTCCTCCCAATCTGATAGCAGCAGGCAGCGGAGGAGAGTTAATCACATCTGCAGCAGCTTCATAGCAAACAAAACATAAGTAAGTCTGGCACCGCTCACAGTCCGCTCTTAGTGCAAACTGATTCTGTTACTACTGCGATTTGGATGGCACAGGAGCATGCGATCACCAATATTGCCCTATTGAGGATCTACTGTTGATCAGTAGGTGGTCACTGGGAAATTTTACAGTAAAGCAATCCATAGAGACTTTGATGAATGTAAATACCTAATGTAGTAGTTGCACCAGGAGGTGCAGAAAGAGGTGGTTTTGTCCTTCTTGGCGGAACAGGTGGAGGTGTCTTCCTGCCTTCTAATTGCATGGGAAATATTGGCTGCAAGCCCTGGTCTACATTATGTTTTGAGGTACAGTGGCGTGGATCTATAAAAAAAACACAACAGATACATTTGGTATAAGATTAAGACCAAACAAATCTATATATCATCAATATCTCTGAGCTGAAAAATCCAATATTAACGGTATATAGTTTGCTATTATGGGCTTTAAAGGGAACCGTCATAAGCAACTGGCCTAATAAACCACTACCAGTATATTGTCAAGCAGCATAACACCTTGTAGTTTTTGTTTTTTTTTACATGGCCCATGGTGGTGCTCATCCAGAAAATCATCTTTGAAGTGAGATGTAAATTGTTTGTATGAAGTCAAGGAGGTGGAGGAGTTTAACACTTAAGTCAAAGTAGAAAACTCTATGGGAATCACCTCCTCCACTCATCATGCATTGGACTTCAGGAGATTTGCTTAATGTATTTGGATGCATGACCATTAATTACAGTGGAGGGAGCTTTTTGAGGAAGAGAGAGCTTGGTGTTTAGCTGATTGGCAACATTTCTGGTTCCCTTTAATGCTGTAAATTCACTTTATGTTATTTACACCCTTACCATCAACCTTTGAACTACTTCTGGAACTTGCCACGTCAAATTTATTGTCATAAAAAATTAAGTTAAAGAGGACCTGTCACCCCGAAAATGACCCCCACAAAATGTGCCCCCTCCCCCCCATCATCCTCACCCCGCAGACTTTCTCCTATACATTGCCGGCCGGCCGCGCTGCACTAACAGCAACTGCGGCCGCGTCAGGCTTGCATACATCGCCGAATCGCGGAGAGCCGGCAGCGATTATGCAATACATGCAATGCTGCCGGCTTCTCCTACAGGTCCCCGTAGACAGGGGGCGTGGAGGGGGTGTGTCGGCCGGCCCCCTAATGAATAAGGCTGACTGCCGGACACAAGATACGAGAATCCGATCTCTTATTTACTAAGAGGTCGAATTGCTTTAAATCAATTTACCACAAATACATTTTTTTAAAAACTGGGGAGAAAGGGGCTGGGATGAGGATTATGGGGGGAGCACATTTTGTGCGGGTGACAGGTCCTCTTTTAGTACATCACCTATAATAACAGAAAAAATAAGCAGGTGAAATGGCAATCTCTAATTTCTTTTTGTATTTATTATATTTATTTGCAAATGCATGAGGGACAATGTTTATTTGCAAATTGGGGGCTGTGTGTATATGAAAAACAGATGTATGGCGTCTGGTTCTAGTGTTGTGTTTCAGTACAGAGTTTAGTCTGGCTATTAATTTGTGTACATGGGTCTGGGCCATGTGCTGCATTTCTATAAAGAGCCTTGCTCTGGTGCTGTATTTCTGTAGGGAGTCTGATTCTGAGCTAGTTTCTGCTGCAGAATATTAGCCATGAATAATAGTCGAGGGAGCACCAGAAATGCGTTAGCTGATGTCTTGATGTGTTTCATGTGAATCTAAATGGGTTAAATAAAGAAGTAATCTGAACTGGACAAGCTGAATCTTCAACTTTTTTGTACTCAACAAGTGGAGTTCTGTCAGGTAACTTGATTTGTGCTTAAATTATCAGCTGTTGATTAATGGGGGAGCAAAATGCAACACCCCTGCCAAGTGTAGGCAAGGGGGTAGTTTTGAATAGGGCCCTCTACCTGTCAGGATCCATCTGGTGAGCCTGCGCAACTCAATCAAGTGATAATGCTAATCTGCAGCTGTAGCCTCTGACTGGAAAGGCAATAGTTAAATGGGTATAAGATGTTATCCAATGTGGCTGTATTGTAAACTGGAGTGTGATTGGAGAGGTGCTACCACCTGACAAAGGGGAATATAAAACCCTTGTGCAGTGGGAAAACATGGTCCAGACCTCATGGTCTTAGTCCAGACTACAGAGAGACAATTGGGTTGATTTACTAAGGGTCCATGGACCGCACAACGTTGATTACCGATTTAAAAGTGTATTGTGGTGCACGTGATCGTGCGGGCTTTCATGCAACACAAATCGGGGGCGGGCCGACGGACGATACGATGGATTCGGACTGAGTGCAGGATTTAACATTTAAATTGTGTCGCAAGACAATGCACTTACATACACCGGGAAGAACAATCTGAACTCCGGTGGACCTGAGCGGGCGGGCAAGCAACAGATGCAGGATATCGGGCGTACCGGAGTGCATGATCATCGGGGAACGCGACAGGACCAGTTAATTGAATGTGCCCCAGTGTGCACAGTACACCTCTAGTGCTGTCACAGAAACCAATCCCAGGAACTGAGTCAGGAGACTCTATCTCAGAGCTGCAGCTTCCACAGTTTGGACACGGTTCCATCTAAATTCTCCCAGCCTTCATATACTACCAGACTGGTGCATTATTCCTGCAGACCACTCTCCACGAACACTCCAGTACCAGAATCAAAATCTACTATTTGACCGGTTCAGCCTGTTACCTGCTACCTGTTGTAAAACAAACAACCGTGATTGATTCGTCTGATCCCTGGATACGGCTGTCTACCACCATGGGCTTCCCCATCCATTACCCAAGGACCTATCTTACAGACACTCAGGGTTTGTACCCTGGGAGAACCAGTACTTCAGCCTCTTCCTCCTTATATCTTGCACACACCACCTGCTGGAGACCTTCCAGGCTGTAGGACAACCCTCCGGTCCCCATACCAAGCACCGTGACATCAGCGTGCCCTAGGCCGCAATGACCAGCCACTCCAGTATTCTGAGCCCCGGCTGCCTCCAGGCCCCAAAAAGAGGGATGTTGCAAAAATGCTCTGTTTCTTATGTATGAGCTTTGTTCTGGTGTTGTATTTCTGTAAGGTGTTTAGGTGCTGAATTATTTTAATGAATTCAGGGGAGGCACTATATTATAAGTTGGGGGCACATTACATATTTTAATTATAGGATTAGGTGATATATACTTAATTCACCAAGATGTACCCGTTCATGTTATATATATATTGTAGCGGGGTCAGTTTTAATGTGACAAAGTCCATTGACACAGACAGGCTTGACGGCAGAAATGCGGTTTCCTTGCGGCTTTTATTGGCAGCCAAAACAATGCAGCTTTACAGGCAAGTAAAATAAAACAAAGCGGGAAACAAAAGCGGGCTCGTCTGAGCACTACCTGTACATCAGCAGGCCCCTCTCTAGCAAAATAGCGTACTCACAGTGGCTAGTGACACACGGCTGGCTAGCCTTCCAGAGCAATGTCTCTCACACAGAGCTCCAGCCCAGGATGCAGCTCTGGGATAAAACCCCTTCTCCCAGCTGCATTTGGTAATTAGGGCTGTGCAGTCTCTGGTCAGTGCATTAACCCTTTACCACAGGTAAGGAAGTAACATGAAAGGAATATATACACCAGGGGTCAGGAACCTTTTTGGCTGAGAGAGCCATGAACACCACATATTTTAAAATGTAATTCTGTGAGAGCCATACAATATGCACATGCCCCCATTAGATAGGTAGCCACAGCACTTCTCCTCTAGTAGATAGGTAGCCACAGCACTTTCCCTCTAGTGGATAGGTAGCCCCAGTACATGGCCCCCAGTACATGGACCCCAGTGAATAGGTAGCCCCAGTACATGGCCCCTAGTAAATGGGTAGCCAGCATATTCCCCCCAGTAGATAGGTAGCCCCAGTAGGTACCCCCACTAGTAGATAGGTAGTCCTAGTACATGGCTCCCAGTACATGGCCCCCAGTGAATAGGTAGCCACATCACATGATCCCCAGTAAATAGGTAGCCACAGCACATGCACCCAAATAGACAGCTAGCCCCAGCACATGCCCCCAAGAAGGTAGCCACAGCACATGCCTGCTAGTAAATAGGTAGCACATGCCCCCCAGTAGATAGGTAGCCATAGCACATGCCCTCCATTAGATAGGTAGTCATAGCACATTACCCCAGTAGATAGTTAGCTCCAGCACATGCCCCCAGTAGAAAGGTAGCCCAGGAACATGCCCTCAGTAGATAGGTAGCCACAGCACATGACCCTCCCAGTAGATAGGTAGTCACAGCACATGTTCCCCAGTAGATAGGTAGCCACAACACATGCTCCCCAATAGATAGGTAGCCACAGCACATGCCCAAGGTAGATTGGTAGTCTTGGCACATGCCCCCAGTAAATAGGTAGCCACAGCAAATATTTCCCCGAAGAGAGGTAGCCCCATCACATGCCTCCAGGCCGCAGTAGATAGGTATTCACAGAACATGCCTCCCAGTAGATAGGTAGTGCCAGCACATAATTGCCCACAGTAGATGGGTATTCACAGCAAATACCTCCCAGTAGATAGGTAGCCCCATTACATGCCCCCAGGCCCCAGTACATAGGTAGTTACAGCACATGCCTCCCAGCAGATACTGTAGGTAGTCACAGCGAAAAAAAAGGGAATACTCAACCACCTGCTCTCCCTTCAGCGGCTTCTCATCACTCTCGCGCTCTTCTCTATGACCCAGGCGCCGCTGCCATCGTTGCTTAGGCAATGGCGCCTGGGTCATAGAGAGGAGTCACCTAAGACATGGAGTGGCACTGGCGCTTGGGTCACACAAAGGACGCAGGCGGTGACATCCCTGTCTTCATCCAGTTATCATCGCTGTGTGTGTCTTACATGTACACACTGCCGATCGCAATTAATCAATGATTTGTCTGAGAGCCAGATGCAGCCATCAAAAGAGCCACATCTGGCTCCCGAGCCATAGGTTCCCTACCCCTGATATACACCATCTATTACCTTTCCAGCCGCTGTCCTACAATATATATATATATATATATATATATATATATATATATATATATTACTTCTCCGGGAGGGGAAGTAAATGTCCTAGAAACTGCCCTTGCCTTGCACTAAGTCTGAACATGACCTGTTACCCTTTTATACTTGACAATTATCATGATTTACTCATTTATAATTAAAAATAAACGACAGGCCACTTCTAAAGAATATTTTTTGCTTGTACCCAAAGGTTCATGGCAGGCCTACACATGGAATCCAAGGTACAAGCTAATGCTCAAGACAGGCAGTTGACAGATACTCAGGTCATGCTAAATTCTTAAAGCACCTCCTGATTTCCTGATGGTAGATTATACTCAACTTCACATCCCTCCTTCCTTTCCAGTAATGTGATTTTAGTATAAATAGGAACAGCCTCATTTAGAAGAAATTACGTTTTTTCAAATATTTAAATGATATGGTGGCAAGGGCGATATATACTTATAAGAGAGTGAACAGCTTTGATGTCTCTGGCTCTGTGCTTGGAGTGTGGGACGGAGGCATGATGAGAGCAGTGAATAAATTAAAAGACAGACGAGAGGTGCTCATTCGGATACATTAAAAACCTATATTATTTTAAATGCAGCCATTCCTATTTATACTAAAAATACTTTAAGGGGAGAACGGAAGGGGAGGTGAGTATAAATCATCTACCCAGAGGGAATCTGATGGTAGATATCCTTTCCCGTTTTTTCATTTCCATTTTTCACTCCCCACCTTCAAAGATCTATAACTTTTTTATTTTTACACATAAAAAGCTATGTGACGGCTCGTTTTTTGCGTAACAAATTGCACTTCATAGTGATTGCATTGAATATTCCATGCCAAGTACTGGGAAGCGGGAAAAAAATTCCAAATGCAGTGAAAATGGTGAAAAAACGCATTTGTGTCGTATTCTTGTGGGCTTGGATATTACGGCTTTCACTTCACGTCACAAATGACGCATCTAATTTATTCTTTGGGTCAGTACGATTACAGGGATACCAAATTTGTATAGGTTTTATAATGTTTTCATACATTTACGAAAATTAAAACCTCATGAACAAAAGTTGAGGGTGGTGTCATCTTTTGCGACTTTTGATAATGTTTTTAATTATATTATTTGTAGGATGGTACGACCTTTTGATCACTTTTTATAGAATTTTAAAAGTGCCAGTTTTGACGTTGGACGCGATTTTCCGTTACGGGGTTAAACGCAGTGAAAAAACGTTATTATATTTTGATAGATCACGCATTTTCAGACGCGGCGATACCTAATGTGTTTATGATTTTTACTGTTTATTTATATTTATATCAGTTCTAGGGAAAGGGGTGTGATTTGAATTTTTAGGTTTTTTTATTATAATTTTTTTTTTAACTTTTTTTTATTTTTATTTTTACTATTTTTCAGACTCCCTAGGGTACATTAACCCTAGGTTGTCTGATCGATCCTACCATATACTGCCATACTACAGTATGGCAGTATATGGGGATTTTACTCCTCATACATTACAATGTGCTGATAGCACATTATAATGAATGGGTTAACCCGAAGTAGCTTCGGGTCTTCGTGAGACCCGAAGCTACCATGGCGACGGATCGCCGCTCGCCGATGACGTCACAGGGATCGGCGATCCTCGGAAAGATGGCTGCGCCCATGTTGCGATCAGCAAGAAAACACCCGCGATCGGTGCCGGCAAGCAATATGCAGCAGAGACTTACTGGCTATGGAGAGGGCTCGGCCCGCAAGCCCTCTCCATGCATCGGAACGCGACCGCCACCGTGAATACACGGCGGGCGGTCGCGAACTGGTTAAAACATATTTGGATATAGAAGCATGGAGTTAGAGAACTTTAATTCACATGCACCTCACAGTAAGAGGGAAACTACCGATAAGAGAAGGTGACATGGCAGCTGGGACAAATGGCCAACATTGCACTTACTACACGTCTCTAAACTGCCTCTGGAAGTGATATCATAAGATAAGAACTTTGCTACTCTAGAGACAAAAAGATGTAGGTGAAACCAGCTTACCATGCAGGCTCTAGGGCAGTGGTGGCGAACCTATGGCACGGGTGCCAGAGGTGGCACTCAGAGCTCTTACACAAGAAGCGAGAAGGTGAATCTTCCTCTTCAGGGGACCCTGGAAGCTATAATCCAAATTTCTCTATCTTCTTTCTATTGTATTGGTGTCCTCAGGGCGCCAATACAATTTAAATTTGTGATACAGCTGGGATCAATAGGTTACTGCTTAAATTGCCGTGTTGGCACTTTGCGACATAAAAGAAGGTTTTGGTTGTAGAATGGGCACTCTGTCTCTAAAAGGTTTGTCCTCACTGCTCTAGGGTCATGAGAGTACTACGGTGGATAATTAGACACAACTATGTGCCATATCAGGGCTTAAAGATGGTACTTCCAGCAAGGTAGTATACAATTCAAAATTCTTTTATTCCAATCACTTAAAAACATGTTAAAACAGTTAAAAATATGTGCATATAATAAGGACAAAAATCCATTGATATGTAAAGTCCTTAGTCATAATGGTTTACATTCAATTACACGTATAATGCACATTAAAATAGGCAAAAAAGAAAGATGAGGGAGTAACAACAAAGAATATACCCTTTCACAATTAATGGAACTAGAAAAGGAATGGTATATAATAAACAGGTATATCAACAGGTATCATTACTCCAGTATACTGACACAGACAGATTCATACACCCCCCCTCCCCTTATAAAGGAAATAAATCATGGATTCTGCTTAGTCTTTATAGTGTTTAACCTAGAAAAAATATGGGTACAACTTGTGTATAGCTTGTGAATGTTTTTGAATGAGGACTGGTTCATATGGACTGGTTGCTCACTCATTGATGGTCAGTGTAAAATTCCAGAGTGGATGGGAACGCTCTAACCAGACACATTATGATCCATCTAGTTCTGTGATCTGAAAATGTGCTTAGGTTATCAGGGTACAGGTTCATTTACACTTTCACATAGCTTCTGAACACTGTGCTAGTATCTGACACATAGAAAGAGAGATGGGACAGATGAGAGATGATGAGATCCATGAGATGCCTATTGCACACAATGACACTGTCAGCTTTCCTACATCTCTGCTATTCCCCAACACACTAGATCTGCTGTGCCTTCCCTCTCCCTCCCCAGATAAAGAACTTATCTGACTGTAGCTTTACACGTCTCATGCTGCTGCCAGCAGGAACTCAGTGTCTGTGTCATTGAGAGCCCTGTCCTGGATGGGGAGGGGCTAGAGGCAGAGAGCATAGAGAGACAGAAATCTCAGCTCCAGGCTTTCACACAGAAATCCAAGAGGGCTGCCCCGACCCCAAGTCAGAAGTTACAGGGTCGTGTCTAGGTGCAACTGAAATTGTGTACCCCAGAACTGATAGAGACAGGTTGGATATATATCTGTAAAATGATGTATTGTTGTTAATAACAATGAATTACAGAATGTGTTATTTTGTTATACTGAGTAAATTTAAGAAACTTGTCTTTGTGGGAATACCCCTTTAAACCACAGAATAGATCTTTTCTATTTCTGTTAATTTTTACTGTTTGTTAACTTATGTGTGTATATGGTTACAAGAGGTTTGATGATTCAGAAGTTATACAACTCTTTATGACATACCTATTTATATTTATATATATATACCATTCCATTCATTGTGAAGGGAATATATTCTTTCTTTGTTGTTTCTAACTCCACTTCATTTTCTGACTAGTAAAATGTGCATTATGCTTCATTTGGATGCAAACCATTATGAATAAAGACATTCGAGCATCCACAACTCGTCATTTGATCTTTTTGTCCTTATCATGTGCGCATGTTTTTAACAATGTATTGGGAGTAAAAGAAGTTTGGATTTTATACTACCTCGTTGGAAGTACCCTTTTCATATTTTACTTTGCTAAAGGTAAAACTTTGCTTTGCTTTACTTTGATAAAGGAGTCTATGAACTGCATATGTACTATGGGGCCCTCTTTGCCTGACTCTTACCATTATCTACTTCTTCAGTTTTGGGTTTCTTTCCATCATGCGAATTGTCATAAAACACTAGGTTTTGGGCAACACCTGCAATTACACATCAAAAAATTTAAGTTCTTGGATATGACAACAAATCTAAAGTTAACAGACATACATAGAGCTCTAAATATTTCACTGCAAGTGTAACTTTTTTATAAACTGAAAATATATTTAAATTGTGACATAAATAGGCAAGTTCTAGATGGCTGTACGACAACTGACCGTCAAGAAATGCATTGGAAGAGTAATCTAAAGATTGAGAAAAATCATTACACCTCCTAAAGTCATAGCAAAACCCCCATCTTAATGTAAAATGTTATGTAAATGTACTTTACATACTATTCTGGGTCTTTGGTACTATTGCGGGCAGCAGGTTTGTTTCTAGTTGCACCTTATTTTGACCTCTGGACTCATCTACATATATGTATCTACAGCCAAACTCCATGTCACAACCTAAATTAAAAGAGTAATAAATAAACAAATAGTTAAACAACATTAACACCATCTTACAGTATGCATCACCGTAAAAGGACATTGTTTTGCAATTAATGGGGTTCTCCAGTGACATACAAGTTAACCCCAATCCACAGGATAGGGGTAGGGGCGTAACTACAGCGGTAGCAGCAATAGCAGCCGCTATGGGGCCCGCAGTGTCAGGGGGCCCCGTCAGCTGACCTGACACAATAAAGAATGGAGGATGTGCACCATTATATCTATATTGTACTGCACATTGTCCAGCATAACATGTATATAATATATACTGTGATTTATATATACAGTATCTGTGATGTGTATATGGTGTCTGTATACACTGTATGTGAGTATGTTACATATGACACTGTATGTACAGTATGCGTATATGCACATGAGTGTATTTATATGTGATTCTAACTCGCATGTGTGAGTATACTAATATGTATATTTTTTAAGTGGGAAGGGGGGTCTCATGCAGTAGCCTGCTAGGGGGCCCTGTCTCTCCTAGTTACCCCACTGGATAGGGGCTGTTCAGTAGGTGTCCCAGTGATGGAATCCCCACCAATCAGCAAGTTAGCCCCTATCTTGTGGATAGACACTAACTTGTATGTCACTGGAGAACCCCTTAAAGTTTTTATGAAAAACATTTAGAATTGATTAATTTTCTATTTGAATTTAACATCAAGATAAAAATATTTTCACACTTACTGTAGCTCCTTGTTGTGCAGTCTGGGACAGAATCATCAGATGGCAGGGAGTTTAATGACGGCACTGTACTACAGGAAGACTATAGGTGGAAGTGGAACAGCGTATTATATAGACACATATGAGGTTCTGTGTTAATTTGTGTCAATTGAATTACATTAACTAAGTTTAAAAGTTCATAAAGTGCTCTCCTGCTACATAATAATGGGTTTCACCTTCCAAAAGACATAGGCCCAGAGATATTAAACTGACTATCTCAGTTTTCTGTCTGGCTTTGCATTAAAAAGAATGACTCTGGAGCCTACACATGTATTTAAGAAGTGTTTGCGCCAGTTTTGTTTCGTGGCTGCACTGTGTCCGACAAGACAGACAAATGTGCACCTAAAGGGGTGTGTTAGTGCTTTGCAACACATTTTATACAGCGGCTCAACAGAATTGTGCCGCACACTGTGGGGCAGATTTACTTCTCCGGTCCATTCGCGATCCAGCGGTGCGTTCTCTGGCGGAGGATTCGGGTTCTGCCGGGATTCACTAAGGCAGTTCCTCCAACGTTCGATGTTAAATGCGGCGGTTTTTCCGAATCCGTCGGGATTTCATGCCCCCGATTTCCGTCGCCTGCATGCCGGCGCGCCACAATCCGATCACGTGCGTCAAAAACACGGGGCAATTCAGGGAAAATCGGGTAAATATTCGGGTAACACGTCGGGAAAAACGCGAATCGGGCCCTTACTAAATAACCCCCTGTATGTTAATGGTGCACCAGTATTCAGTAATCTGCTGCATCCTGCACATTCGTGTGGCAAACCACACTCAGTGGAGATTGCACTATTTTTGATAAATTAAAGGTAAAGACACCATTTTGGGATAAATATCATTTATTGTCTAACTTTCATTAACCTTTTTTAGGGAAAAGAGGGAAAATACTTTTACTTTTGCATGATAAAAGCATGTCATGTCATTTTTAGTTTGCCCATGGAACTGTGTTTATGTGTTTAGCTTCTATAAGTTTTGAGGTTTATTATTTTTTAGGACTTTCAGTGGGGGGTCTAAATATTATAATACACTTAAAAGTCAGGTTAAAATGGATGGGACATTAACAAATAATGATTTTTTATTTATTTCATTTCTAGAACAATTACGGTAAATACATTTTTTGAAAGTTTTTATTAATCCCACATGGAGCATGTGATTATTTGATAACTTGTATAAGACACTACACTACTGCTGTGTAGAACACATCATAAGCACTAATGCCAGACAGCATCTATCAGGGTCTAATAGGCATGTGCTAAGAATGGACCTGTGTGCTTTCACTAAGCCCCCAGCTGTTTTGCTAGGATGAAATACTTACCTCTACAAAAGCAGGTATCCTGGTGGTAGAAGCCTTTAGATGACCCATCTACTTACACCAATGTTATGAATTTAAATGGGACTTTGAACTGTTTATCTCTGTTATCTAAAGTGCTACGTTTTGCCGTAGTTAATGAGTTTCACCCTACAGATAAACAAAAAGCCATGGAGATACCAATGTACCTCCTCACCAGGCTCACATCAGTGATGAAGTCCACATATCCTCGTCTAAAGCCCCTCCCCTAAATTCTAAAAAGTTTAAAAATGGAATCAGTTGGACTGTTAAAGAGGTCTGTTTAACCTCGAGAAAGACACATTTGTTCAAGGGTGTCGGTATGTTGCATTTATGGATGTTTTTGACACGTGTTGTTTAAGTTTTTTAAGGCTGAGCTGTGTAGTGCCGGAGCAGCTTCTTTCTTGTTGATCCTACAGATAGAACTATTTAAAGACACTTGTAAGTTAAACATGCATACATTTTTCCATAATCACAGCATGTCCACTGATTAGAGAAGCCTCACATACTACAGGTCCATTTGGCTTTCTGCCTCTCTACCTCATCCTGTGAGTAATATGGAGATTAACCTAATGTTCAGTATTGACATTATAATTAAGCCAGCAAACAAGGGGGCTGCAATGTAGTGGTGATTGCCCAAGAAAATTATATGTCAGAGACCAAAAGACAATGAGGTGATACAGCCACATACACCACTTTAGACCAAAACCCCACTTCCAAATTCCAATCCCGTTTTAATTAAAATGGAGAAGAATAATCTCAAAAAGTACTGCTGAGAAACTTTCTCCTACTTATCCCGAGTACCCAAGTTTCTACCAAAGACACTCTCTAACCCCCAGGTCGTCCCGTTGTAGCTGGTAGAGGGTCCCTCATAGAACCTATTTCCCAAATTCTGGAGTCCAGTGTTAATTAGTGTTTCCGCATATTTGACACCAATGTCATTTTCTCTTTTTTTTTAAAGAAAGAATAGTTCATATGAAATATATGTACAGTGGGTACAGGAAGTATTCAGACCCCTTTAAATGGTTCACTCTTTGTTTCACTGCAACCAATGGGTAAGATCACAAACGTTTTTTTTTTTTTGCTCATTAATGTACACTCGTAAATGTAAACATAAATTTTCTGCTAATTTGCTAAGTAGAGAAACTGAAATATCTCATAGTCATAAGTATTCAGATCCTGTGCTGTGACACTCATATTTAACTCACATGGGGGCACATTTACTTACCTGACCAATCGTGATCCCCACCGTGCGTTGTCCAATGAGGATTCGGGTCTACTGCGATTCACGAAGATCGTGCATCCAATTTTCTGCATCTGTCGCTTCCCCCGCTGAGGTCTGACGGACTTCACCTTCTTCTTCCCGGTGCATGTGCTCATCTTGCAACTCAATTTGTTTTTTAATTTCCGCGGTTTGTCCGAATCAGACAGGTTGTCCGACGCCCACGGCCCCCGATTTGTGTGGCATGCAAGCGACACAATTCGATCGCGTGCGCCAAAAACCGGGGCAATTCAGCTCAAAATGGAAAAAAACGCAAAACCGACGTAAATGCGGCGTTCGGACCCTTAGTAAATGTGCCCCATTGTGTCCATTTCCTTCTGATCCTCCTTGAGATGGTACTACTCTTTCATTGGAGTCCAGTTGTGTTTAATTAAACTTGGACTTGATTAGGAAAGGCACACACCTGTCTATTTAAGACCTCACAGTGCATGTCAGAGCACATAAGAATCATGAGGTCTAAGGGACTGCCCAAGGATCTCAGAGACAGAATTGTGGCAAGGCCCAGATCTGGTCAAGGTTACAAAAGAAGTTCTGCAGCAATCAAGGTTCCTAAGCGCACCGTGACCTCCATAATTCATAAATGGAAGAAGTTTGGGACGAGCACAACTCTTCTTTGACCTGGACGTCTGGCCATACCAAGAAATTGTGGGAGAAGAGCCTTAGTGGGAGAGGTAAAGAAGAACCTCAAGAACTCCCAGACTATGAGAAATAAGATTCTCTGGTCTTCTGAGAAGAAGATGGAATGTTTTGGTGTCAATTCTAAGCGGTACGCGTACAGGACGGCTGGTTTGCAATTGAAGGAAAGATTAATGCGGCCAAGTACAGAGATTTCCTGGATGAAAATCTCTTCCAGAGTGCACGGGACCATGAACTGGGCCGATGGTTCACATACCAACAAGACAGTGACCCTAGGAGCACTTGCACAAAGTGCTAACTAAAACTAGGCACATTGCACCACTTTTTATATATGTGGGGCATTGTAATTTATATCACCTATATTTTACACGTTTGTTACGCTTTTTTGGCCGATGCAGACCGGCATAATTCTGATGACATCCAAGGTTAGAGAAAGTGCATTGTTGTGCGAAATGGCCTTACACCTGCCAATCTTTTCCTTTAAACCTGTATGTTGCATACATAATTTGGCAAATATTTCAAAATTGTCCAAAATACCTTGCACCACATTTTAAAAGACTTTAAGACCTTTTTTTGGCAGTTTTCCGACTTGTCCAACTAAGGACTGTGGCCTTCACAAAATGGCTATAGCATCACTGAAAAGGGTCGTAACCAACAGAAAATAGTCAGTGCACCACAAATTCTAGAGCACAGTTTAGACCAGTGGTGGCGAACCTATGGCACGGGTGTCAGAGGCGGCACTCCAAGCTCTTTCTGTGGGCACCCGGGCCATCGCCCCAGAACACCAGACAGGACTCAATGAATTTTCCTGCAGTTCCAAGCAACTTAAAAGATGCTGCTTGCAGTCATATTTTAAAGTGAATTTTACTTGGCTACTTGGGACTGTAGGAAGAGGGAGAAAGTATAGACAGGGCCAAATTATCTTTGGAGGGCCTCCTGCTGGCCCCATGATTCTCTGTGTACAGAATGACACTGGAAAGAAGCTACAATTATGCAAATTTTCCCTCCTTCTTTCTACTGTGTTGCTGTCCTTAGGAGGCCAATATGATTCAACGTTGTTGCAGAACAGGGAGCAATAAGTTACTGCTTTAATTTTTGGTTGGCACCTCGCGATAAATGAGGGGGGTTTGGGGTTGCAGTTTCGGCACTCAGCTGCTAAAAGGTTCGCCATCACTGGTTTAGACCAACTAAAACTAGGTCTAAAATAGGAGCCTACAGTCTTATACTATACCAGAATGTATCATCTCAGTGATAAATCTGGTGCACCAAATCACTAGTGTTTCCTAGCTAGAGACTGGTTGAACATAGATAAATCCCCCCTGTGAGTGAGGGAAGTGGCAGGAGGCACAGTTCATGAACACAGTAATGTGTGAAAACAGGAGCCGCTGTTGGTTTTGAGGTCAAAGTCCCTGACAATGTGAATTTCCCTAAGTAAATTGTGCCAAACCCTGTCCCATTTTCTCACTCCATGACCGTGCAGCCATATTAATTACTTTAATACTTTGTAAAAATGAAATGTTCAATAAAAACATTTGGTAAACAGAAGGTTATAACCCAGTCCTCAGCAGTGGTTAGATTTAACTCTGCCAGCCATTGTCCCAGCTCTGTCTGGGGGGGGGGTCACTTACTGGTGGAAATGGTGCTTGAAACTAACACTAATATAATTATAAATTATGTTTTTTATTATTATTATTTCAGCTTGACACATCAGAATCATTACAGAACAATAAAATTATGTGGGTAATTATGGCTTTTACTCAAAGGGGATGTGTCACTTTGAAAATTGCCAATGCTGTAAAACATTCAGGCAGTGTGTTATAAAGCAGGATAAGCTGAGAAAACTGTTTTTATGGGGAGAGTAAAAGAAAAAACGACGTTTCAACATACCGGTAAGTCTTGATGTCAAAACAAGGAAATCTTTTTATTTACAGAAAACCTAAGGAGTGCTGTTGCTTTTTCTCCTACTCTGTATACATCTGCATTCTGGCAACTTGGATCATCAGCAGTGTGCACCCGCAAAAATGTAAGTTAACCTCCAAATCATCACCTGTTTTTATGAGTAAACATTCACTGTAACTACATTTAAAATCAGAAGTTGAGTGAGGGGTCCTGATTCAGCCTAACTACCCCTTGATAGGTGCTGGCACTCTTTAAATGCCACTGGCAAAGTTGCCAGCAGCATTCAAATCAAGGGCAATTCTGTTGTGGGGGGATTGGTGCTCCCTGATGACATCATCGTGAGTGACAATCCTCTCCAAAGTGGCTGTGCAGCATGCTTGAAATGCATAGATTTAAATACCACTGGCAACTTTGCCATCAGCATTTGAAGAGTTAACATGGGCATCACTAGCAGGTATTCAAGTCCAGGAACCGAACAGAGTTTTAACATTCAACTGAATTTAAAAAATTTGTTCTGGTCCCAGATCTTAAAGGGGTTGTTCAAGAGTTTAATAAATATGTAGGTGGCCTGGGGGGTCTGCAAAATAAAAAATGTATGTTATGTTTCCGAGCCCCGGAAATGTACATGGTCAATTAAGTATCATTTTTGTAGACACTTCCTGAACGCACTGGTTCTGGGAGGTGCAGGAAGTGAGTTGTCCACAAAACTCTGTTATGGCACAACACTCGCCCTCAACCCAAAACAGCTGAAAGACCTTAACTAGCCTAAATGAAACACAGTAGGCTACCATCAGATTCTCATTTGAAAGCCCGGTCTGTAACGGGATAATATCGGGTCAAGAGCCAACCCGGAAGCATGTACATAACTAAAACACGGAGGTGGGAATTCAAAGATCGAGATTGAAAATAGCAACACAGGTTAAATTTTTATATTTCATTGCCTTAGGGGCACACTGGACAAACAGTACACACAACAGATAAATATACAGTTTAACAAATAAGTACAAATACAAGTGTAGGACCAAGTATCAGCAATCAGTGAGTTACTTGTGCTGATCAATAAAGATGGATCTCCCGCACATAAAGGGGTTGTCCACTTTCAGCAAATAATTGGTATTCAAAAAACAAAGGAAGGTAGGGGTCGGCACTCCAGGCTTTCTAAAACATGAATCTTCTTTATTCAAAATCCATTAAAATATGAGAAGTGATCATAGTGCATAGTCCATAGACCTACGCGTTTCGAACATTAACATTAGTTCTTACTCATGGTCTGAAAAACATTTGCAAGGACCTACATTTAAAAAAGCATACAACAGGTGGAACTAACTATACTAATTGGCACATGCGCATGATAGAACAGCTGAGCGTGTTACTGTGTAAACATGGAAACAAAATGTTAACTATTAGAAACTATGTTACAATAAATGTTGAGCGCATACAAAGTATAGTACATATAGATAGCGATTTCTCCAAATACATTAATAAAGATACATTGTGTCAGTTTTATTGTTAAGACCACTAGGCATGCGTGTGTCTAACTTGAGAATCCACAACATCTCTCGATTGCGGAGTTTATGGGTACGATCTCCGCCTCTACTAGGGGCGGTAACTCTTTCAATGCCAGTAACTATTAGGTTCGTAAGGTCCCCATCACGTCTTTCTAAGAAATGTTTGGATAGACTGGATATATTTTTATCAGTCAAACGTATTTTAGAGCCATCTGTCATGTGTTCTGCAATCCTTTTTTTCAAAGGGCGAATCGTGCTACCCACATAGTGGAGATTGCACTTTATGCACTCCGCTAAATACACTACATATTTTGTGTTGCAGTTGATAAATGATTTTATACTCCATTCCCTGCTAGTGGTAAAATTAGAAAAGGTAGTGGTATTGCGCATATGACTACAGCAGTTACATCTATTACCCCCACATTTGTAAGAGCCTTTGACAGTAAGCCATGTATGGTGAATCTTATTTTGCTGAGATACATATGTGGAGGGGGAAACTACATTACCAATTGTGCGAGCCCTACATGATATAAACTGGCATCCATTATTCAAGATTTGCTTCAATTTGCTATCTGCTGTTAACATTGGTAGATATTTCTTAACTATAGCCACTATTTGTTCAATTTCATTACTGTAAGTGGTGGAAAAAACCACCTCAGAGTGGCTATTAGATTTATGTCGGCTACCAGATAGTAGAGACCGTCTCGTTTTAGTTTTGGCTATGTTTTTGGCTCTTTCTATAACAGATTTATGATATCCTCTTTCAACCAATCTCGTGGTTACAATGTCACATTCTCTCAAAAAAGATTCCTCCGTGCTGCAACTTCTGCGAGCACGAATAAATTCGCCTACTGGCAGATTTTTTACCACATGACGGGGGTGACAGCTGGATGCTTGTAACACCGAATTACCACTAGTGCTTTTACGGTATAATTCTGTTTGTATGGATTGTGTCTCTGGATTGCCTATTAACATAACATCTAAGTATGGGATTTTTTGTCGATTGATCTCATAAGTAAATGATAGGTTGCAGTTGTTATTGTTGATATACCGTATAAAGTTGATGACGTCCTGCTCACATCCGTCCCATATGAGCAGGGCGTCATCTATATATCTTCCATACCAATGTACATTGTTAATGAAAGAATTGGTGGTATTGTACAAGTAATTGCGTTCCCACCAGGCTACATAGATGTTTGCCAATGATGGCGAAAAGCAGAACCCCATCGGGCACCCCTGGATCTGCACATAGAAGGTATTGTTAAAAGAGAAAAAATTGTTGGTAAGTAATATGTGGGTCACTGAAAGAATATATTGCTGTAACTCATAAGAATAATTTGTAAAAAGACTCATGTGTTGTTCTAAAGCTACCCTGTTTCCCCTAAAATAAGACATCCCCTGAAAATAAGACCTAGTACAATTTTGTTTAGGCTTAGAAATATAACACATCCCCTGAAAATAAGACCTAGCGGCAGTCATTGCGCAGCTCCCCCCGCACCATACATTAGTATTAGGAAATCTTTTAGATGCTGCAGAAGATTGTGACATGGGGAAGAATTCATGGAAGTAAATCACCGGCTGTTGTGCTGCAAATGTGATACCAACAGCTACCAGGATAAGAAGGCGTCATTTATGGAAAGTGCTTTTACTAAACATAAGAGATTGTGGCCAATGATTCTAAGAAATACAGCAAGAAATTCAGAATTTGGAGATTTATAGGAATGCTAGAGAAGTTGATTTTTTTGTTCACCAATAAATGTAAATTCTTGTTCATGGAAAAATAAGACATCCCCTGAAAATAAGACCTAGTGTCTCTTAAGAAGCAAAAATTAATATAAGACTGTCTTATTTTCGGGGAAACAGGGTATTAATGCTTTATCATGCGGTATGTTGGTATATAATGAGATTATATCACATGTGATCCACAAAAAACTTTCTTTCCATTCCAGTTTCTCCATAATTTGCAATATTTGTTTGGTGTCCTGTACATAACCAGGTAAAGCTCTCACCATAGGCTGCAGATAGGAATCTAGCCACCCACTAAGTCGCTCCAGAATCGAGTTAACCCTGTTTTCCTGCGGCTCTTCAAGGTTCACGTGAGTGAGCGGTACGCTCAATGTATTTTGATGCAAATAATTGGTATTGTTTATGTAATGAAAAATTCTACAATTTTCCAATTACACTTTCTGTATCAATTCCTCATGGTTTCGCAATCTCTGCTTGCTGTCCTTCTATAGAAAGCTTCTATGTTTAATTCCATTGGATAGAAAGCTGCCCATGGTCTTGTGATGGACATGCAGGTGCACAAGCCGTTATTATCACACAGCTCCTATTACTCTCTGTGATACTAACAGCTCATGCACCTGCATGGCCATCACAAGACCATGGGCAGATTTCTATCCACTGGAATTAAACATAGAAGCTTTCTATAGAAGGACAGCAAGCAGAGACCTTTAAAACTGTAAATAATTGATACAGAAAGTACCGTATATTGGAAAATTGTATAACTTTTCCTTACACAAACAATATAATTTATTTGCTGAAAGTGGACAACCCCTTTAATAATTCCTCCTGTCTTAGATGGTAAGATATCTCCCAAGGAAGAACCATGGACACAAGTGGTGCCCTGATTATATTTGGTGCAGACACACCCCTTCACACCCATGGGAGTGTCAGGGTTCTTGTCTCATTGGATCCAGATGTATCCCTGGATTACATTGAGACCAGACATGACCCACATACTATGCTCCCATTAAGGATTGTTTATATATCTGTGTCCATGGATGCTAGAACAAATTAAGACACGGATATACATTTCACTTGCTGTCTAGATTCCAAATATGCATTTGTCCTTGAGCTGGGATGGATCATAACTCCATAACTGTCCATAACTAACATATTGGTCATACAAGCACATGGGTTTTTATTATCCTTTGTCTAAAGTGGAAAGAACTTTAAGGACAAGCTGCAGTCACCAAGACTACGGAGGTGTTAATTGATTGCTACCCCCTGCAGATCCAGAGACCCTCTTCAGTCTTTGAAGTGGGGAATTACAGAGATTTCTTTAATTACCGTATATACTCGTGTATAAGCCGAGTTTTTCAGCACAAAAAATGTGCTGAAAAACCTCGCCTCGGCTTATACACGAGTCAATGATAAAAAAAAAATTAATACTCACCCTCCGGTGTCCCCGATGTTCGTTGCGGCTCCCGGCGGCTCCTGATCCCTGTCGCGGCACCCCTTGTCTTCTCTTCTGTCTTCTATCTTCTCTAGCCGGCAGAGTTGTGTCCATGCGATCTGCCGGCCGTCGCACACTGTGATGCGACGCTGTCACCGCGTATTATGTCTTGAGCGGTGACAGCGCTGCATCACAGTGTGCGACGACCGGCTCGATCTCCTGGCCAGAGAAGAGTGAAGAAGCCGCCGGGAGCCGCGATGGGGATCGGAAGCCGCGACGAACAATGGGGACAACGGAGGGTGAGTATTAAGTTTATTTCTTTATCTGTATGCTACTAGGGGCTGCTGTATACTACTGAGGGCAGACTGTATACTGATGGGGGCAGGCTGTTTACTACTAGGGGCTGCTGTATACTACTGAGGGCAGACTGTATACTGATGGGGGCAGGCTGTATACTACTGGGGACAAGCTGTATACTACTGGGGACAGGCTGTATACTACTGGGGGCAGGCTGTATACTACTGGGGGCAGGCTGTATACTACTGGGGGCAAGCTGTATACTGATGGGAGCAAGCTGTATACTGATGGGGGCAGGCTGTATACTGCAAGGGGGCAGGCTGTATACTGCAAGGGAAAAAGCTGTATACTACTGGGGACAAGCTGTATACTACTGGGGGCAGGCTGTATACTACTGGGGGCAGGCTGTATACTACTGGGGGAAGGCTGTATACTACTGGGGGCAAGCTGTATACTACTGGGGGCAAGCTGTATACTACGGGGGGCAAGCTGTATACTACAGGGGGCAAGCTGTATGCTACATGGGGCTGCTGTATGCTACGTGGGGCTGGCTGGCTGTATACTACATCGGGGCTGGTTGGCTGTATACTACATGGGGGCTGGCTGGCTGTATACTACACCCTCGGCTTATACTCGAGTCAATAGGTTTTCCCAGTTTTTGGTGGTAAAATTAGGGGTCTCGGCTTATACTCGAGTCGGCTTATACTCGAGTATATACCGTATTCAAGATAAGGCTTGAGGAAAGTGAGCAGGGGTACAACTACAGCAGTAGCAGCCCTGGCATCTTCTATGGGGCTTGCAGTGTTAGGGGGACCCAGCAATCAACCTGACACACTAATGAATGGAGGATGTGCACTATCGTATACATATTATGCTGCACAATGTACAGCATAATAAATATATGTGTATAACAGTGCACAGATGAGTCAGAATCTCCAATAAGAAATGTCAGGGGAGAGAGAGGGAACAGCAGAATGACAGGACTAGGGATCTCTCATCTCTAATTCCTGCCATGTACTTCCCCTATGCAGCTATGGGGACAGATCTGTGTAAGAGTAAAAATGCATATATTAGTGCATAAATATGTGTGCATAAATGTTTAAATGTGTGTACGAGTGTATAAATGTGTGGAATACACATGTGTATAAATGGGGGGGCATTCATAAGTCTGATATTGGGCCCTCACCTAGTTACGCCCCTGGAAATGAGGGATATGTGGGTTACACTGAACCCACAGGAACAGGAACAACTGGCATGTGACCCCGTCCCTTGTATTTCTATATTTCATTAAATTTACCTTTTGTCCCGTTCAGCTGTGCCCCTCCGTTCCAACAACTTCCATCCACTTGGCAACGATGTGGCACAGCGGGAGCAGTGCAAAAGGTAAGTATAAGGCTACATTCACACGAACGTATGCCCCCTGAGTGACCCCCTCCCTCTCCATTGCGATGCATGGCACACAGTGCTGTAACACGGGGAAAGAAAGGGCATTTCCTTACTTTTCTCCATGTATGGAGTGGTACGGTGCTGCAGCGTATAGCTATGTGCGCCCATTGCCAGCCTAAGGGGGACATATGTACGCCACAATACTAAATACTCAGACAACTCCTTTAATGGGTCTACTAATCGCTAAAGTTGATATCACTGCTCCCATAGCACTTCCCTTCTAAAACCCATACAAAGAGCAATGGATAAAATACAATAGTTTTCTACAAAAATATGAATCCTACTTCTCAGCTCATCCAGACAGTTTTATTTTATTCTGCCTGCAGATTACACCTCATGTTATTGGTGACAGGTCACTTTAAGTAAAATTGAATCAAGTTGCGAGCAAATACTTATGATTTATGTAAACAAAGTCACTAAGGTATTTCACCCTTATGCTATTTAGCAATGCATTTACTGTAAGTTTACAGAAGTTTTTCCCCTTGGAGGAGAGAATACATATTATTAAAATGATTTATTATCCTACTGATGACTGCTCCTGTATATAACATGCTATAACAAATAGCATGTAAATAAAATGCCACCCGGATATATAATATAACCACGAGGGGCTGTGTATAATAAACTATGAAGGGGCTGTACATAATATAACCTATAAGGGAGTGTTATCTACTTTAACACATGAGAGGGCTGTATATATAAATGATCATAAGGGGATGTTTGGGATACATTTTAGGGAATAGTAGACTGTTTTAGTTTCTGTATTGTTAATGCTGCCACATGAGTTCACTGCAAAGGGGCCCACTGAGGCTCTGTTGCCCAGGGGCCTACTGAATCCTGGAGCTGGCCATGTCTACTTAGTCTTTTATTTTAACCAATGCGTTCTTCTTACATGTACATCTATGACAGGTAAATCATTTGTACTTCCTGAGGAATAGAAAGGCAGAAAAAGAATTTGTTCTTGCTCAGTTTATGGTATCCCTTAGTGAGGTATGAGGAAAATGCAAATGATGAATGTTTTATTATTAAACATGCAAATATTCAACCACAAATAAGATGAGGTATGTGATATAAGTTTACTTTTAGTAGGTCATGTTATTTGAAGCCATTACTACTTTGTACAATGCCGTTTTGCTAGACCCCTAGTAATAGGCTATAATTCTATCAAACATGGCAGCAGGTGCTCAGTGACACGGGCTGAGCTCTCTCCATAGCCGGTTAGTCTTTGCTGCATAAAAGACTGCAAAGACTTACCGGTAACACCCGCGATTGGTGCTAGCGCCGATCACGGGTGTTATCCTGATTGCCGCCGGCAAATCTTGGTGATGCCATGACAGCCACGGGGCATCCAGTGACCCAAAGCTGGCTTGTTTTAACCATTTCGTTACAATGTGCGATTTTCACATTGTAATGAATGAGTTGGAGAATCCCCATATACTGCCATACCGTAGTATGGCAGTATATCGTAGGATCAATCAGACAACCTAGGGTTAAAGTACCCTAGTGCGTCTGAAAAATAGTAAAAGTAAAAATTAAAAAAAAAAAATAATAATAATAAAAATTAAAAATTCAAATCACCCCCCTTTCCCTAGCACTGATATAAATATAATTATAAAGTAAAAATTATAAACACATTTAGATATTGGCGCGTCCGAAAATGATCGATCAAAATATAATAACGGTTTTTCACTGCATTTAACCCCATAACAGAAAATAGCGCCCGAAGTTGCCATTTTGAAAAATATTTAAAAAATTTATAAAAAGTGATCAAAAGGTTCTATAGTCCGGAAAAACTGTACATTTTCTATAAAGAGTAATCAAATGGTTCTACAGTCTGCAAAATAATCCTTTTTTTATTGTTCCATGTGTGAGGGGGCTTGTTTTCTATGGAATAATTGTACTTTCTAGTGACGGTATTGAATATTCCATTCTGCGTAGTAGGAAGCGGGAAAATAATTTCAAATGTGGAGAAAATGTGGTCAAATGTAGGTAGTTACGCCTTTCACTTTTCGTTCCAAATGAGATGTTCCCTTTATTTATTGGGTGGGTACGATGAAGGAGATATCAAATTTATATAAGTGTTAATGTGCTTTAATATATTTTAAACCTTTTGTATAAAAAAAGTTTCTTAATTTTGCCATCTTCTTACGCTAAAAACTTTTTCATACTCGGTGTACAGATACTGTGCAAGGTCTCATTTTTAGTGGGACATCATGACATTACTATTGCTACCATTTTGGGGACTTTACAAACTTTTGATCACTTTCATTAAGTTGCAAAGTGGAAAAAAGTGGCCACTATTTTACATTACAGGGTTTAACACCAGGGATAACAATTTTCATTTTTTGTTAGCTAGTTATCCCCGCTTCACAAAATGTCTTAACATGTTCATGATTTTTTTTTGTTAATTTATAGATAAGTTCTAGGGGAAGAGGGGTGATTTAAACTTTTGGGTTTTTGTGTTTTTTATTTTCACTATTTTTTTAGACCCCCAAGGGTTCTTTAACCATAAAGTATATGGTCGCTTCTACCATATACTGTAATAATGCAGTATCGCAGTATATGGCAGCTTTGGCAGTATAGTAGACTCCCAGCTGTCACAGCAACCGATCACCACCTCGCAAAGACCTCACAGGGATCCAATCCAATTTACAACTGCAGGTGTTACTGATGGTTGTTTGCTGCAATGTGCAGCAGACACCAACCTGGAACGGAGAGGGCTGCCCTTGAGCCCTCTCCATCCAAGCGTTCCCCACCGTAATAGTACAGTGCACGTCAGAAAGGTGTTAAATTTGGGAAATTCGAATTATAAGCTTTCGAATAACCTAGTAGATTAAATAACAGTAAAAAAAACAAACAATGCAAACATATAGTAGATATATGGTAAATGTTAATTAGTAACCAGCCTAGGCTTAGACTAACTAAATTTTTTTAAATAAATGCAAAATGTATCAATCAAAATTTAACAGTAACTTGTGTTTTGACACCCCAACCTCAGCCCTCACCCATCCTGCGGCACCCACTTGGCCTAACACTCCCCAGTAAGCAGATCATTAGCAGCAGGGGCTCCATGTTGCACAACTGGTTGCAACAGTGCACTGGACCAGATTCTGGCAGCCAAGAGCACTAGTAGTGGCTTTTTTGAAGCACCTGAACTCTAAGAGATCACAACCAGAGCCTTACTGCAAGTCAGGAGGAACACTGCATCAAGGCTCCACTGGCAGCCACAACCAGGCAGCTTAAGCACCGGTACTTGGCAAAAGTGGAGCTACGGACGGTGTCTCTTTTGCCAAACCAATACCAGCAGCAGCACACCACTAGTTCACCACAACACTGTTAGCGCTGCACCGGCACCTCTTGTGTAGTATCCCCAACACATGTCTGTCTAATCTGTGTCTATGTGTTATTGTGACTGGTATATTTTTGCACTGTAATTGCTTCCCCATAGGTAATGCAATGTATTCATGTAACTTGTATTGTACTGTATCACAATGTCCTGTAACTATGGTTGTGTGCAACCAAGGAACTAACAACCATGTAAGAATGTATTTGCATCGTTATAACTGTCTCCAACTGTGTAACAATTGCCAGAACACTATGCACAAAATAATTTCCACCCAGGGGATCAATAATGTTGTATTATATTGTATTGTAAGTAGATGTCACAAAAAAAAAAAAAATCTGAAAATCACCAGCGTAAATTACAGCAAGGGGTTAATGCTTTATTTACTCATACCTGACTCCCCACCCTGCATTCTAGAATCTTGTTTCCTGTATTCTGTTCAGCTGATGTTACATCTTTTTATACCATTTTGAATAGAAATATAAACAACTATGCCTTTAAGCAATGCAAACCTAAATTCCTGGAGAAAGAACCTTAAATCTACTATATGTCACAGTAGACTATTGTCCGTTTATGTCAGGTTCTAAGTAAGAAACTGCTGAGGAATAGAGATTCTAACCTGAAAAAGCAACATTATAGTATCTCGACAGTAGCTTCTAGATTCTTTAGAACCAGAATGAAATTTGGCTAGGTAGAAATGGGCCCCTGCATTGTCTCTGTTAATGGTTGAGGGACTTGTGTTTACTTCCCTGTTGAAGCCAAGTTTCAGAACATATACTGTGGCATGGGCAGCTACAAAATAGAAAACTGTGGCAAGACAATTCTAAACAAGAGATGAGCTTTGTGAGAAAGGGTCTGTAGTGCTACACCACACAGTTTTGATGTTGTTTTAGGTCATATAACTCAGTGTAAAATTACAGAGTGTGGGTGGGGATTCTCTAAGCAGACACATTATGATCCATGTGTGCTGACAATGTGCTTAGATTATCAGGGTCCAGGGTTTATCTACACTTTTATTTAGCTTCTGAACATTCACTACTATCTGACACATAGAAAGAGAGGCAAGAGATGATGAGATCCATGAGATGGGTATAACCAACAATGACACTCTGTTAACTCACCTACAACACACACTGTCTGCTATACTATATCTCGGCTCGGACTGGCCTGCCGGGATACCCCGGTGGGCCCTTATCATAAGTCACTATCTCCTGCCTGTGTCTGTGAGCAGGCACATTCAGCTGAAGCTGGAGGAGGGGGGCAGCAGGGGGGACTATGACGTCCTCCTTGTCATTACAGACATCGCTATAAGACACTGGTACAATTGATCACCATCCGGATCGATCACGTTTCTGCCTCTATGCTGCGCTGGTCGGGAGCGCAGCATAGAGGCAGAATCTAAAACTCACCTGTCCCGGTTACCACGATGCGGCGCTCCGCAGGGTATGCAACGGCTCTGAAGCCGGCGCACATGATGACGTCATCGGATCACGTGTGCCGGCTTCAGAGCCGGCGCGTACGGGAGGCCCAGGCCGAAGACAGCTGCAGGCGATGCTCCGGGGGAACCAGGAAAGGTGAATTCTTTTTTTCTTTCCCGGCGGGTGGGGGGGTTCAGTGTGTCTGCAGGGAGAGGGGGAGGGAGGGGGTCATTGTGTCATCAGGGAGAGGGGGGAGGGAGGGGGTCAGTGTGTCATCAGGGAGGTCATTGTGTCAGTAGGGGGGTCATTGTGTCAGCAGGGGGGGGGGTTCAGTGTGTCCGGAGGGGGGGTTCAGTGTGTCCGGAGGGAGGGGTTCAGTGTGTCCGGAGGGGGGGTTCAGTGTGTCTGCAGGGAGAGGGGGGAGGGAGGGGGTCAGTGTGTCATCAGGGAGTGGGGGAAGGGAGGGGGTCAGTGTGTCTGCAGGGAGAGGGGGGAGGGAGGGGGTCATTGTGTCAGCAGGGGGGGTCATTGTTTCAGCAGGGGGGGGTGTTCAGTGTGTCCGGAGGGGGGGGGGGGTGTTCAGTGTGTCCGCAGGGGGAGGGAGGGGGTCTGTGTGTCGGCAGGGGGGGTTCAGTGTGTCCGGAGGTGGGGGTCAGTGTGTCCGCAGGGGGAGGGCGGGGTTCAGTGTGTCCGTAGGGGGAGAGAGGGTTCAGTGTGTCCGCAGGGGGGTGAGGGGGTCAGTGTGTCCGCAGGGGAGGGGGGGCAGTGAGGCCACTGGAGGGCGGCCCATGGAGGGGCCCACTAAGGCTCTGTCGCCCAGGGGCCCACTAAAACCTGGAGCCGGCCCTGGCCACCAATCAGCTAGCAGCAGCTGCTGGAGTGTCCTCCCCCTGGCACAGCACAGGCTGCACTCATGTGCAGGAGCTCAGGATGGATGAGGAGCTGCTGCTCCCCCCATGATGGCTTCCAGCACAAGAAAAAGGTACAAAATAAAAGTGCATCACATTTACACACACAGTGCACCTCATTACATCCCTGCAATGTGTACATACATATAGAATTACAGTGGACTCAAGAACTACAACTCCCAGCAGTTGAATGAGATGCTAAAAGTTGTAGTACTGTGATTGACTGTATTTAGTATTGATGTAGAATAAGGATTGATGCCACATGTAACGCGCCGACTCTGTTTATAAATGGAATCAAAGCGCACGGGGACGGGATGCGCTTCTATGCAGACGCATGCGATCGGTAACGGCACCCAGTGTCTTGTATTGTCCAAATGCAAGGGATGAAGGAATCAATGCGTTGCATGTGACCGCAGCCTCAGTATTATCAGCATACCCCGCGTTACGTGTGACCGCAGCCTCAGTATTACCAGCATACCCCTCGTTACGAGTGACCGCAGATTCGGTATTACCAGCATACCCCTCGTTACGTGTGACCGCAGCCTCAGTATTACCAGCATACCGCTCGTTACGTGTGACCGCAGGCTCAGTATTACCAGTTTACCCCGCGTTACGTGTGACCGCAGCCTCAGTATTACCAGTATACCCCGCGTTACGTGTGACCGCAGGCTCAGTATTACCAGCATACCCTGTGTTACGTGTGACCACAGCCTCAGTATTACCAGTATACCCCGCGTTACATGTTACTGCAGCCTCAGTATTACCAGTATACCCCGCGTTACATGTGACCGCAGCCTCAGTATTACCATCATACCCTGCGTTACGTGTGACCACAGCCTCAGTATTACCAGCATAACCTGCGTTACATGTGACTGCAGCCTCAGTATTACCAGCATACCCCGCGTTACGTGTGACTGCAGCCTCAGTATTACCAGTATACCCCGCGTTACGTGTGACCGCAGCCTCAGTTTTACCAACAAACCCCCCCCCCCATCATGATGTCCAAATTGCAGATTCATCACCATTTCAATGCACAAACATTTGAATAAAAATTGATAAAAAAGTTCTTCACTTCACAAACTGATATCACTGAAAATGTCAGCTTCTCCAGCTCCGTACATTAAAGTTTAAAAAAGTAAGAGGTGTGTGAAACCGAGCCTGTAATAAAAATAATGCAACTTTTTTGGTCATTTATACCACATTTGGAATTTTTCTCCAGCTTCCTAGTGCACTGCACGGAATATTAACCCTTAAAGGGTTAAAGGCCAGACCATTTTCATCTTTCATTTTCCATTTTTACTTCTGTGTCTTTAAAAATCCATAACTGTGTTATTTCCATGTACAGAGCTGTATGAGGCTTGTTTTCTGCATAACAAATTGTACTTCCTAGTGATGGTATTTAATATTCTATGCCATGTACTGGAAAGCGGGAAAAAATCCCTATGGGGTAAAATTGACAAAAAAAACATACTTATGCCATTTTTTTGTGGGCTATGTATGTATGGCTTTCACTGCATGCTCCAAATCATACCTCCCCTTAATTCCTTGGGTAAGTGTGATCACGAGGACACCACATTCATAAAGCTTTTATTCAGTTTTTATATAAAAAATGAACCTTTGGTACAAAAAAAGTGTCTTTAAGGGGTTTTCCCACTAAGACAAGTTAGGCCCTATCCACGAGATAGGGCATAACTTACTGATCAGCAGGGTCTCAGTGCAGATTGCAAAAACGAGCGGTCCCACTGACCTTTTTTTACTGTATTTGCAGACCATACGGGCTTCTCGTTCCTACCAATTACAGCAATATAGCTGCATCGCAATATGTGGCCACCTGGATGAAAGCCTGTATGCAAATGAGCCTGAGGGGTTCCATCAGGCTTATTTGCTTACAGTCCTTCATCCTTGTGGTAGATGACCTTTTAATGCTCACAGTGGCATTTTGTAGATAAATACCTGTGATTGGTACCAGCAATCCATTTAGGGGGATATTCATCGACCATGCCCCCATGTCCTGCCGGATACCTGGGGAGTAGTATTGAATTGGTGATCCAGTAAGGTGGCGCACTCAGAGTAGGATTAACAAATAGAATTTAATATAAGTCTAAAAACACAACGCGTTTTGGGGTTAAGGAAACCCCTTTATCAAGTGAACAGAGACTATAACGGAGAGAGGATTCGGGTGCTCCGATCCGATACCTGGGGAGACTTAGGGTCTCATGTTGCCACGTGTTAGCATTTTAATAGTGTTTTGTAACTCACTCAAAATGCACTGGGTTGGGCCATGACCAATTGCGTTACAGTATTCGTTTGTATGAAAACACATGTGATCGACAATCCGCACTCGGTGTCTTGCATTTACACAATACAAGACAACGGCTCTGATTGCCGATCACATCTGTTTCTATACAAACAAATATGCAATTGGTTACAAATCGGAATCAAAACCCTAACATGTGACAGCACCCTGAGGCCTCTTGATGTATCTGCTGGAAAAATCATACCAGGTCCATCCTGGTGTAGTTTTGTGTAAAAACAGCAAACAAAAGTTTGTAGGTGTTTCAAAATAATCCAGGCACACCCCATGCCCAACCTAGACCCCTTCATGCCCACATGTCATGGAGGTGGCATAGTTGCTTTTATAATCGCAACCCCCCCCCCCCCACCTTCCCACCCGGTATGTATGAAGAGGACCCAGACTGTGAACCTTCTTCATATATAGGCAGTCCCTGGGTTATTTACCAGATAGGTTCCTTAGGTTTGTACTTAAGTTGACTTTGTATGTAAGTAGGAATTGTATATTTTATAATTGTAGATCCAGACAAAAAAATTTTTTGTCCCAGTGACAATTAGATTTTCTAAATTTTTTGCTGTAATGAAAACGAAGATTATCAATAAAGCATCATTACAGACACCTTACAGCTGATCATTACAGTCTGGGACTAAAGTAACATCCAGAGAGGTAACCAGAGGTCACAGGGGCAGAGGGGTATGTCTGTAACTAGGGGTTGTCTGTAAGTCGGGTGTCCTTTAGTAGGGGACCACCTGTACCTGAAACCTGTTAAGGACATACATGTACCATGTGCAGTCCTTAAAGGACATCTATCACCAGGATGAAGGATTGCAAACCAAGCACACTTACATGCTGGTGTGCGTCCCCTCTGGCAGGATCTGCTGTTCTTTTAGCTTCTTATTCCCTGTTTTTTTTTAAAAAAAAGGGCTTAGGCTTCATAGGAGTTAATGGAACCTGGAGCCCCTCATAATTTTTTAAAAAGCCCTTTTTTTTAATTAAAAACAAGGGCATAACCACCTTAAAGAAGAGAAGATCCTGCCAGACGGGGCACACACCAGTATGTTTGGTTTACAATCCTTCATCCTGGTGATAAATGTTAAATACTGATTCCAGGAAGTTAAACAGTCCGGCAGATAACAAGCCTCAGGCCCCATTCACACATTGCAGTTCTTGATCTGTTTTATTTCCATTTAAAAACGCAACTGGGAGGGGCTCATTCCAGAACAAAATTGTTTCAGTAGAAAGACATATGTGTTCTGACAAAGCCCCTGCCTTTTGCGGTTTCCAATGCAGTTAAAACTCATCAAAAAGTGTGCACGGGGCCTGAGGCCTGTTTTCTGCAGGATTGTTGTACACGTCCTCATTCACTTGTATGGACTCATGCACATGGCTGTGAATATCACAGCTGTGTATGAGCCAACTGCCTGAGCTGCAATAGACAGAGCAGGTCCTAACCATGTTTGCGGTTCAGGCTATTATTATGTACTTGCATCCCGATGACAAGCAACTCTCAAACAACATTCCATGGGACCATTGTTTGCATCCCAAGAACTGCACAAGTGTAGTGTGCAGAAAGCCTGGGCTGCGTTCACACATTGGGGCAGATTTAGGCCCCTTCCACACTGGCGTTGCATTTCACGTCAGGGTGCAATGCGTGAAAAACTGACGTTTTTGGCTGCGTTTTTGTTCCATTTTTCCTTGGAGTAATTAGCGTTTTTGCGTTTTTCACGCGTGTGTTGTTAGCGTTTTTTTTGCGTTTTCGGCGCATTTTTCACGCGCGAGTCAATGGGAGACTCGAGCATTTTTCAAAGGAACCATGGTTTGGGATTAAAATGTGTTATTTAATTGAAAAATAATGTCTTCTGATAAGTTGCAAACATCTGCGATCTATTCTTCACTGTTCCCCGTGTATATTATCTCCCGACAAGTTAGCAGATGTGAAGAACAGGGAAGAATAGAATAAAAACAGTGAACACAGTGAACACAGGATCATTTAAGAGAAAAACACAGTGCAGAACAGATTAGAGATGTTCGGCACATCTGCTTACTTGTCGGGAGATACGCGCGGAACGGTGTGCCCAAAATAGCATGTGAAGAACAATATATATGTGTGAAGAACACATTGCAGATGTTTAAATACATCTGCAATGTGTTCTTCACACATATATATTGTTCTTCACATGCTATTGACAGATTTTCTGTTTTAAATGCGGCTTTTTTTCCGAATCCGTTGGGTTTTCGTTCTGCCACGCCCCTGATTTCCGTTGCGTGCATGTCAGCGCCGATGCACCACAATCCGATCGAGTGCGCCAAAATCGCGGGGCAATTCTGGGGAAATCGACGCAAATCGGAAATATTCGTGTAACACGTCGGGAAACCGCGAATCGGGCCCTTAGTAAATGACCCCCATTATGTTTTTTTGTAGCAAAAATTTAAAGTTTGTCTGCTGAATGGACATGCATTCAAATGGAAGAGGAACAGATTGTCTTTCCAAAGCGTTAAAAAAGCAACAAAAAACAGAATGTATGAACATGGCCACAGGCTGCATTCACACCTTGCATTTGCAGCACGTTCAGAAACGCAATGAAAATATACATGGGGGTGGCTCACACGTACCCATGAAGCAGCTGGTTGGCCCCCAGAATTAATTTCACTGGTGGGCCCTTGGCACCCCAGTCCGAACCTGATCTCAGCTATAACACAATGAAAGCTCTGCTATATGGCTCCTTCCCTATAAAGACCTTATCCGGCCTGTAGTGTGTAGAGTAAGTATGTGCACAATACTGCTTGCCGGCAGATAGTGTCTGTGTGTAGGCTTGTCTTATAATGCAGGGGGGAGAGGCAGAGAGCCACTACATCCTGTAATAGGAGAAGCTACTCATGAGAAGAATCTGCCCTGCCCAACCATAGAAAATAAATCAAAATTGTGTACAGCAGGACTGATAGAGACAGGTTGGAATTATATCTGTGAAATGCTGTATATTTGTTAATAACAGTGAATTAGAGAATGTTGTGTGTGGGTTACATTCGCTCAGGCCTGGGCACGGCCTGATTGCATTTGTGTTTCCAGTAAAGTCCCATATGAACACATCCTCAAGCACCATTTGCTGCATTATGATCTACTCTGCTACACACTGGACATGTGTGGGAAATCTTGCATCTCTCCTTGGATACTAGTTTATCAATGTTTCGGGTCACCCCCGGGTGTTTGACACAACCTTAGCTGTTTATATTGATACAGGCAAGATCATAAGTACAATCAGCATTTGAATATGCTTGCTTTTTTTTCTGAGCACACAATATTGTAAACTTTGATTATGTTTGCAATGTTGTATGCAAAGATAATTCAAGGGACTTATTGATTTTGTAATCTTTGTAGCAACAAACGTAGCCTCTAGAGCAGCCTCTCTCGGCAACAGTCTTTCATGAAACAATTTCCTCTACTTTCTGGCTTTTTTGCACTATGTCCATGTCGTTGTACTTGTCCTGGAGTTTCTTTTCATAGTATCTATATTGTATTGATTCTTTCATTACAGCAATATGGGCTCTGCATACAAACCAAACAGGTCTGTCCTTTGTTTTCTGAAAAGATATTCCTCTTTCTACTTATACTACCCTGTCACATTGCAGCCCTCCCACCAATATTGCGCCCTTCCAAACAGCACCCTCTTATTGTACCCCCCCAGCAACTCCCCCTTTTATTGAGCCCCTCAAGCAGCTTCCTTTCATGCTGTGCCCCTTATCATAGCTTCCACTCATATTATATCCTCTCAATTGCTTCTCCTAATATTGTGGCCTCTCACCGCCCCCTTTCCTTGAAAAAAAAAAAAAAAAAAAATATTATATATATATATATATATATATATATATATATATATAAACACATATGCTCACCTCTCTCCTCTCTCTGTGTAGTACTGAAGTAGAGTAGCGGCAGGCAGATGACATCATCACATCCTGCCTGTTGGTTGTGCTACATGCTGCAGTAACACAATTGTTACAGACATATAATGTGTATAGCAGTGGTTCTCAACCTTTCTAATGCTGTGACCACGCAATACAGTTCCTCATGTTGCGGTGACCCCAAACCATGTACAAGAATATTGTATTTGTGCCAAAAAATGCAATAAAATAGTGGCTCCGATGGCTTTAGACGACCCCTGTGTTTTGGTCATTCGACCCCCAGGTTGAGAACCGCTGGTGTATAGGATGACTGACACACAGGTGTCACCCACAGGTGGGGATTATCGACCACGAACTTGTATCCAGGAGTTCTTTTAATGGGTATGTGCATCTAATGTTTATGTGACTGTATATGAGATATAATCAAAATATGGATATATGGCAGTATTTTTTGTCCTTTTGAGACATCATTGAGTTTATCTCCAGTAAAGTTTACCCATTTAAAGTTTACATGCACTATGCACTTATATACTTTGAACTATACTCTTTGGTAATACTTAGGTCAGATGGCAATATAGTCTTGTTGAAGCTCTATTCTTGATGCTTTTTATCTATATTTGTTATGTATTTTAATGTGATTTTTCAAATAAAGTATTGATTTGTTGGACCTGAATACTCTTGATCTTGTTTGGTTTTGTATGCTGCAGTAACAGAAGCACAATAGCCATTAACTGTATACATGCACTATCATCTGGAGGATAAAGAGTCGATGTCCCGGGATAGTACTCCCAGCAGCTTAGACAGTGGGACAGAGCCAATCTGGGACTGACTGATGGTTGTGAGAAAACAAACAGCTTGAAGGTACATTGCATTTGTATAGCTACCTGTCTGACCACATACCGATTCTCACAAGTGTAAAACCACACATAATGTGAACCTAAATCAGGAAAGCTGAACTTTTACTATTTTTAACTCCTAGTATGTGCACAGTTCAAGTAGTTAGTAGGTTGATTCCTCATGACTAAAGGGATCACTAAAGATAAGTGGTCATGTGTATATATTTGTGTGTGTAATCTGTCTATGCCTGTGGTGTAGATTTGCGTCATGGAACAAGAAACAGGGCGAAGACACAGTTAATTATTAAAATATGTCAAACATATTATGCAATGCTGAGAATCCAATTCTCTACAGTGATCTTATAGTCTAGTACAGTGATGGCGAACCTTTTATAGACCAAGTGCCCAAACTACAACCAAACCCCACTTATTTATCGCAAAGTGCCAACATAGCAATTTAAGCTGTAACTTCTTTCTCCCTGCTTTGTCATAGCTTTCAATCCTATCAGTATCCTGACAACTCCAATACAGCAGAAAGAAGAAGGGACAAAATTAAGTATGTCCAGGATTATTTTTAGGGCTTGTACCCCACAAAACAAGTGTATAAGTCCGGATAAATGTACCACATTGTTTTTTTGCCATGTGCTAGGTATAGTTTCCAGGGTCATGTTTATGAGACGACTGCATGAGCCGTAAATCATAAAGCAGGTCCTATTTTCTGCCCATTTATGTGGTTCTGGGATGTCTTTTTCTACTAGTTAATGCCAACATCTCTGGAGGTCTGTAAATTAAAGCCATAAAAGTGAGCATTCATGGTTTCTAGGTGTCAAATATCAGCTTCTTCTTAAGTAGTTAGTAAAAGGTTAACTTACTGCCTAAGTTTCAGAGGGAATATTGTGGCAACAGGCTGGTGGTTACATTCAGCTGGGAAAATTTATTAAAGTGACCGATCAAGTCCTCTGTTACATAAGTGACGCATTTTACCACACAAACCTTTTGCCACTTGTAACCTGTGCCGGTTGTTTCTTAAAGGGGTTTTCCTCTTTTCAGCAAGTAATCATGAAATCTTATACAAATTTCCAATATATTTTCTGTATCAATTCCAATTTTCTAGATCTCTGCTTGCTGTGCTTCTATCAGGGCCGGTTCTAGACAAAGTGGGTCCTTGGGCAAAACTAAAAGTGAGGCGCCAAAATAAAACTATTTTATGACCAGTGACAGTCAGTAACAGGCTGTGTAAACTGTAATATGAGCATTTTATAGGAGATAGATAGCGGTTAGCACTACAGCCTTGCAGCACTGGTCAACATCTGCCCCCCATGGGGGCTCACAATCTAGCAAGTTCTGTGCAGCGCTGTGTAATCTGTGTGCTCTATATAAATAAAGGAATTATTAATTATAATTATGATAGAAAATAAATATGAAAGATGATAAGAGATTTCTAGATGCAGAACTATAAAGTAGATGATATATACAGTAATAAATTCAAGAAAACGGGCAGCACTCCATTTAAGGTGAAAAAATAGTAAAAACTTCTCTATTCCATGGTGAGTAACAATAACTCAGAATACATATCAGAGTAACAATAAGTCTGATATATACAGGAGATAGATGATAAGCATTTTCACCTGGGTATTCAACCAAGGGGTATTAACCCTTTTACTGCCAGGCATTTCTGTATATTTTGTTGCGTTATTGGCCAGAGCAATTTTTACAATTTTGACGTTTACAAATAAAATCGAAATAACAGCAAAAAGAATTTAAGTAAACCGCAACAAACCACATATTTGATCTGAAAGCAGACACTTGCCCCATTTTCAAAATTGCATTAAAGACTTTATAGACAAAGGCGCCTTCATGCAATTGCGATTTAAACTGAAACATTTTATAAAATATACTGAAAATTTGACTTTGATGGCAAAAAATGTGCTCCAAAAAGAAAATATTTACCTTCACATCTCCTAAATGTAATAGATGGACATGTGTAGAGTTCACAAATGTCCCATATTGATCTATTCACAAGAATAAATAATCCTAATGTCACTAAAACTGAAATAACTAAAATATCTGCTTTTAGAAATTTTAGAAACCTGCAAAATAGATCAATAGAACAGATTAAAAAGTAAAAGGCACCCGTAATTCCTATATATTTTTGAAAGCAGAAAACCAGGTGATGCATTTGCCACTTATCTTTGAGACAAACACAAATTATTAAACAAAAAGTGCATTGAAAATGCCTTGATAACATACGTTTTTACATAAAACTCACAACGAAGTGGAGGTTTACGCACAAATAGGGATTTAAAAATAATAACACAAAATGAGCAGATTTATATATATACCACAATACACAATATCAAGAATTTACACTCCCAAAAATGCTAAAACAAAAACCGTGACATATTTGGTTGATATCCACAAATGTGTTTAAAAATATATAAACGCACAAAATAAAAATCTCCTATTCTGTCAAAATCTTTTTTTTTCCAGAAATCACCATGTAAACAAGAATAACTTTTAAATTGGTACACACTACCACCTCCATGCAACTTTGCAGCAAATGGCAATAAAATGCAAAAATTGCATGAAAATTCCTCTAAATATGTACAAATCAGAATACTTACATAAAGAAAACATACTTTCCTAAAACAGTAAGATGTGAGGAGATTATACATACCCACATATGTATATTCACCAAAATATGCAGCAAAGGGAACATTAAATCCATAGGGGACACCAAACTATTTTTGCAGTATATTACACTGAGCGTCACACAGATCTATCATTGTATGTTCCCTTACACAATGGTCACCCAAATAAATAACTATATATCCATAAACCCCTCTAATCAGATAATAAACGTCACCTTTAGATGTGCGCCATTGTATTACCCGCACAATAACAGAACCCTCCGCGCTTTATAAGAATTTGAGTGAGAACTTCATAACATAGGTGTAAATAATGGAGGATGGTGAGAAATAAAAACTTTATTCCAGAACATGTGTGTGTTTTTGGTGTTACATATAACTTTATGGACATGTGCCTGGATCGCAGCGTTTATATGTAATAGCACAAAATAAATATAGAAGCTTTCTATAGAAGGACAGCAAGCAGAGATCTAACCAATCAAAGCTCAGAGCTCACATTAATGACCTGTGGCAAAATAGAAGCTGAGATATGATTGTTTGCTTATTGCCACAGCAGACAATGGCTCCTGCATATGGTGGTTATCATAATAACTCACATATTACTTCACATCTTACCTCACACCTAAGACTTCGTTCACACGTTGCATTTAGTTTTTTAACGCATGTGTTTTCAAACAGTTAAGATATTTGCCCAATTACATTTCAGTCAACATTGCATTTACAAAATGTGTGCATTAACACAATGTTCGCACATGCGTTAACATTTTGTTAGCCTATATGTGTTAACAGCATATATAGCCTATATGTGTTATGCCTATATGTGTTAATGGCTCCTGTATATGGTGGTTATCAGAATACCTCATATTACTGCACATCTTACCTCACACCTAAACTTTATTATACTCATTGCACATAGTAACCAATAACAGCTCAGAGCTCATACCAATGACCTGTGGCAGAATAGAAGCTGAGCTCTGATTTGTTACTTATTGCCACAGGAGACAATGGCTCCCGTATATGGTGCTTATCATATTACTTAACATGTCTGCCTCACTGTCACTCACTCTACCTCACACCTAAGCTGAATTATACTCATTGCCTATAGTAACCAATCAAAGCTCATATAAATAACCTGTGGCAATACAGCAATCAATCACGGTTTAGCTTCTAACTGCCACAGCAGCAGCAGCAAATGGCTTTTGTATATGGTTGTTAATAAGTGGATTATGGAAAGCGTGGGGTGAAAATTTCAGCTCAAAACCTAGTCTATAATGTTTGATGATTATAAAGGCGACGGTACATATTCTTTTAGTGGACATACATACATACAAAACATACGTACAGCGCAGCCGCCGGCCTGTGCATGCGCACTACTCTACAGCTATTTTCACCAAGTTTGCAGTAGTATTTAGCCTTATGACTAGAATAAGATTTCCCATAAAGACTGTCAAAACAGCAGATCTTGAATATAACCACACCATAAAATACACAAGCCATAGTAGTTTCACAGCTTTTATAGAAGCATACACTGTTACCTGCAGAAGACTGAAATAAGAAGACTGTTCGAAGCTTCATAATATAAAACTAGTAATATACATGTTCTGCACTGAGGTACAGTGTACTTGTTCTACTTCTAATACAATGAATTAGGTACAGGAAACTTGCAAGTTATATATAGACTCCTACCTGTTGCTTTCTGTTCTGTCCTTTCTCAAGTCAAAGATTACTCTGTGAATGGCGTGCGATAACTTAAACTCTCAGAAAAGGCGTGGTGACACGGGATAAGGTTACACATACCTCAAGCTACAATACATAAGAGAATAACACTTCGGCAGTCATTTAAATGGCCACACGGGGGACAAGCAGCTATGGTAGTGTTAAAGGGAACTAGTCACCATGAAAATGCAGTGTAACCTCCAGGAAGTGCATTATAGAGCAGGTGGTACATAGTATGCGATCTGAAGACAGCATTTTATAGAGCAAGAGAAGCCAAGTAGTAGTGATAAGTATGACTGATCACTTGTATACCAACTGATTTTATGCTGTGATCAATCACATAGGTAGTGGTCCGTCACCAATACGACTTCTCCTGTACTTCCCACCTTAGAAATGTACAGCTGAATTTATGATACTACTCTTCCTAAGATGGTAGCCTAAGATTATAAACTACAGCCACAACAGAGGGCGAGTAGCAACATGCATACGCTTTCAACCACATTGTTCATAAAGGAGAAAAAAGGATCTGCAAGGTATCATAATCCTATGTGTAAGTAATAACTTGTTTACTTTTGAGTCAGCCCATATAACGTGTGTGCTTTTTCATATACACATTTTACATGCGTTTCTTGCCATGGAATAATGTACAAAGCACTATAGCGATTCCTCACGTCCAGAAAAAAAAAAAACTCTTGTCTGCTATTGCTGCAGATCCCCTCCTATGAGTTTTCATTTAGTAGGTTCACAAAAACTATGGGACAGACATGGCAAGCATTCAGGATGAGACTCCGCAGAGTGTTTGTTTACCTATGCAACAAACAGACTACAGAGGACTTTTAGATCCTTAAAAATGTTTAAAAAGGAAATCTACCATTTGATTTCATGCATTATGAACCAAACATAACATTGAGAATGCTGTAGCTAAACTGATGCAGAAACATATCTTGTTTAATCCCTGAGCCAAGTGGTTTTGCTGATAAAACAATTACGCAATTCAAGACCTTGCGAAGGCTGGATGCCTACATAAACACATTATACACGGAGCTTCCTGAACTGTCCAGACAGGCCTAATCAACTTGAGCTGGATGACTCATACACAGCAGCTGGTAGATGGTGCATCGATTCATTACTTCTGCCTGTCAGGGAAAACACACTGAATACAACGTTCTCGGCTTATGCTGGGCAGTACAATGCTGACACAGTGCATAATTAGGGTGAGAAGAAGCACTGAGGCAGCCAAAGGAGCCAGAGAGCCTATCATAATGTTATAATTGCTTTTTCAGCAAATCCACTTGGCTCAGAGATTAAACAAGATATGTTTCTGCATCGGTGTCGCTACAGCATTCTTAAGGTATGTTTGGTTCGAAATGCATGAAATCAAACAGTAGATTTCCTTTGAAAGGATGGTGGGAAGTTGCATGGTCTGGAACTCGTCTGGCTGCATCAGATGCTTCACTAAAATTCTGCTACAGTGTACTACTTTAGGTTGGTCTAAACTGTGCGCCACAACATGATGTACAAATTTATTTTTGGCACACAGACTATTTTCCGCCTGGCACACCTCTTCATTGTACTTGTCGGTCTAAATACCTTGTGGCAATGTGGCCTAATGCAATGTGGCCCAATGCATTTTAGACAGTTTTTGTTTTTAGTTGAATGAGTTCTGATGCAAGAGGATTAATCAATTCCCCAAAGGACTTCATTTTTCATTGTAGATGCACAAAAACAAACATAACAATTAGTTGTGGTCTTATCTGACCATAAAGTATGAAGTAGATGACCAAGAAAAAAAATCAGACCAAGGTGTTTCATCAGATTTAAAATTTATTCTTAAATACTACATATTTGGATGTGGGAATCTCCGCAGCCCCACCACATGATGACCAGTCACAGATATAAAAGAGGAGTCGGCACTATCTGCAGTGATCACGATAGGCTAAGCCAAGGACAGGAAGAGTGTAAAAAATACAATCCGAAACCCAAAAACCTTTCCTAAATCTTAGACAATCATTTGGATGTAGAATGTAAGAGGAATACAGTTTTTGTAAAGGCGGCCATGACAACTTTTTCCCAACTGGGGTAGTCAGGCACAAGGGCCAGTGAAGGCTTCAATAAAGCCTTCCTGCCTACCTGAGAGCTGCATAGTGTGTCCTATGTTCTATATTTGGATGAGGACTCCCAGCATCTGGATCTGACAATGTCCTAACACAAACACTTGGTCAGCAGACCACTACATACCTGGATAACATAAGAATATGCGGTAATGTGCAGAGATCTGCTAAAACCGACAATAACAGATTATACTGCATTTTCTAATCCAAAAGCGCCAGCTATAATCTGGTTATCACTTGGGTTACAGCAAACCTGCACATATTGTTTCATAACAGTTATACCAGGAGTTACACAATACGATACACTCACATTTGACTTTCTTTCATTCTACCACTGAAGACGCACAACCAATATCCTGAGATCATTTCTATCACTAGCAGCTTATCACAATGGTTTATGTTGCTGGAAGACATTCCATGGTAACAAAATAATTTGCCATCGTCAATACATGTAGGGTACAGTCAAGATATTTGTGGATCAAGTAATACAGATATATTCTCTAATAGAAGACTTTAGATTTCTTTGTCTAACTGGGTTTGGAGGACAAGCCAAGTGCCTAGGCAAAAGTTCCTCAAATACTCCGATAGAGACAGCTGAACCAAAAGGTATGTCCTAGGTGGCTGCTGCCCCTCGGTTACTGATGCCTCAAGTACTCCATGACAATAGTGAGCTAATCGAATCTTCAGAACAGGAAATGAGAAGATGCTGAGGACCTTATGAATCTCTTTGCTTGTTATGATCAGAGTTGCACCTAACAGCAAATTACTCTGGGAAAAGCTGCAGTCAATCGACCTTGTAGAACTGTAATCTACATACCTAGAAAAATTACGTTTTTCCTCTTGTAATGGGTCTATTCTCATCTTGGAAATGACCTATAACTTCATCTTCAAACCAAACAGACCTTAAGAGAAACCTTTAGTTCCTCTCCTCAATGAGCGAGTTGGTGGGGCTGCTTAGGTCACTTGGGCTACTTGGGTTGGTTGGGGTGCTAGCATTGCTGGCATTACTAGAGTTGCCAGCATCAACTGAACCTTTTTTGGAGCGTTTGCGCCACTCAGGAACCTGTGTCATGTTTGACACTGTTGGCTGCTTGATGTTCTGACGATCTTTCTCTGCTTCTTCCTCTTCATCATACCGCTCATCGTCTTCGGTTTCGCTATGATGTGGACTGGAGTGACGAGACAGGGAAGGAGAAGGTGGCACAGAGGCTGGACGTGGATAGCGGAAACCTGCAGCCTAAAGACAAACATATTCAATTTGGCATCTAGTGTCCCAATTGTGCAAATATATAAAACTCTGGATATTACAGATTTTTTAAACATCCAATCCTATTAGTCACATCTGAAGTGTAAATAAATGACCTCATACAATACAATGCCTCTATGCAAGACAGCGCAGAGTTCAAAATAAAAGAAAGGGCAATATTTGTCTAAAATATTAATCAGATTAATACATCAATACATACTAAAGGTTTTACTTACTGCTGTTGGTTCATGAGGCTCATATGTAAAGTTGTCAGGGAATGCCTTTGCCAGGGCCATGTGACGGGCGTACATGTAGTACTGACATTTTTAAGTAAAGAAAAAAGGAAAACTCAATATTAGGCCAAATGCAAATATTCATGTAGAAATAGCTGTTCTCCTATAAACGTTCCAGAAATCTGAAGGACCATCTGGTGTCGAGTGATATTGGTCCCATGGATATGAGACCTAATCTTGCCACGACACTAAAACCAGGTTGTTACCCGTGCATGAGCTGCGAGAATTGCCAGTACATGCTGAAGGGGAACACCTTTAGCAATCCTACTACCAATGTCACATATCGGATTAACCATCACTTAACCTGCCGATCTGATTACGTCATTTATGTGTTGATATGCCCGTGCCCCAAAATTTATGTTGGGGAAACAACCACTGAATGTAGACGTAGGTTGCACAATCATCGGTCATCTATTAAAACGTCTAAAATTGACCTACCAGTACCCAGACACTTCCTAGAATTTGGTCACAGACTAAATCAGCTCAGATTCTGCATTATAGACCATGTCCCACCGCTGAGGAGAGGGGGTGACAGACAAAAAGTTCTCAAAAAACGGGAAACCGAATGGATATACAAACTGAATTCATTACAACCAGTGGGTCTCAATGTAGAGTTTAACCTGAACACTCTGAATTGAATCCCCCTTGGCCCGACAACCATGGTTTGTGGCTACACATACATTCATGTTAGGAAGTAGATATTATTATCTTATATCCTTTGGGATCATGTACATATCATTAATTGTTTTTTCTCCTTTCAACCTAGATCACGTTCTGCACACTACTGAGTGCCAACAACCACCGTGATTATATCAACCTACCTACGCTGGATGACATAGTCATTTTTTTATCTTGCATCTCTATCCATGTCAATATTTTACAGTTTTTGCTAACCACTATAATTATGTATACATACATGGTGCCGAAAAACAACAGCGCTGACGGCCTCGCAGAAGTGTCCGGATTTCGTGGGGCCCATAGAGCCATACACCCGTGTCTTGGGTAACTCCTGGCCACAGATTAGCCCCCCTGGACCTGCTGCAATGGGAGCTCTGTGACTCATATCGTTGGCCCGTTAATGTGCTGCACCCGGTCACCATGGGGATATAATCCCAACTTTATGTACCTGTGTATGGGCACTTTTGGATGACTTTCCCTCACTAAAGATGGCCACAACCGCATGAGCATGAGGGTCACATGATGTGTTTATGGTTAAACCAGGATCGCACAGTCCTGGAGCGCAATCTCCTATATTTGGACTACTAGCGGCAATCGGTGGCGCCACACAGTGTGCCCTCATCACGCGCAACAGGTATGGCTATCATACAGTGATTTGGGAATGATCGCCGGTCCTTGCACCTCGGTATTCCTTACGATGTGGTTCAGCTTCCATGGTTGCTACGCAACCCACTGACATGTGTGCTTTTGTTTTCAATAATTGGTTGAGCCACGGTGGTTGTTCCTCAGTATATTATATCTACAAGCACCCACATGTACTCACATGTTGCTACACTGTACCGAGTATCACTTTGTGCTGCAATTTGTATAATATAATTTTTGTAACTATGTTACCGAGCACTATGTACACTGATTGGCTGTTGTATATGAGCCCGCCTTGTAACACTATTCACTATGCTTGAGAATGGCTGCATAGAGTCAGCCGAAACGTCACTGTATCCACTTGTGAAATAAAGACACCTTTTTCTACGGAGTGCTGCCCGCCTGCCTTTTCCTCATGTAGAAATAGCAATATAGAACAAAGAGGAAAGGCAGGGTAGGTTAAAGAGCTTTTTTCAGCAATCAAATGTGATAGTTTGTAAATTGATTCAATATACTTTCCTTATCAATTAATTAAGGATTTCTACATCTCTTCTTACCATCACTAACCTCTCAAGAACAAAGCCAGTTTGTAGCTTAAGGCTCATCCCCATTTTTTTGTATTCTGATTTGCGTTGCTTTATATGACCTGAACACTTTTACTTATCAAAGTGACTTTAAGATTGTTTTTCTATTCACATGTTGTACTTTACATTAGTGGTACATAAGTTTTGCAATTATTTATAATTTTTTAAAAAAAGACAACATTTTTGAAAAGTTTTATTTTTAAAATTCAAAATTATCTCGTTTTCAGACAGATAGTAATTAATTTGGGTAGTACAACTAAGTAACATTTCCCATATGTCTGCTTTATAATTCATAATTTTTGGGAGATAATTTTTGTTTTTAATGAGCTTTGAAATATAGAATATTAAAAAACCCCTATATATCACGCCATTTTAAAGTTTTCACTCAGAAACAGCTTTTAGGAAGGTTGTTAACCCTTTAATATCTTCACAGTAATGAAACAAAAATGGAAAGAAATTTAGAATGGCCCAATTTTGTCAGTAACACATTAAGTTAGCCCTAAAATCTACACTTTCACAAAAGATATAATAAAGAGATAACCCATCTCAAAATATTTAAGGCAATTTCTCCGGAGTACGGAGACATCCCACATTTAGATGTTACTTATTGTATGGGTGCACAGCAAGGCACAGAAGTAAAGGAGGGTCATGCATTACCCAGTTTTTAGTGGTTTTTAGTTGGTTCATGGGTGCACTTTTGTGAGCTATAAAATATTATAGTAATAGTTTTTATATAATAGTTTTTCCATTAACTAAGACTATTTTTATCTGGGATTACATGCATTTTTAAGGGATAGTATTTTGCAGTGTGTATACCCTATTAAGGAAAATTGATTGACCCTTTTTTTTTGTTATTGAAGAAAAAACATCAATTCAGTAATTGAATTTCGACATTCTTTTGTGTTCACCGTATACCCTAACGCGTTATCTTTACTCTGTGGGTCCAATTACGGCGATACCACATTTCTATATATTTGCTTACATTTTACTAATTTTGTAGAATAAAACCTAATGTGGGGGGAAAAAAAAAATCTACGTTTTTTTTTTTAAGCCATTCATCGTGTGGGTTCAATCATGATTTTGTTTTATTGTACGGGTCATTATTGATACAGCAATACCTTATATGTGGGTTTTTATGGTGATTTTCACTATTTTTCATTTATAAATATTTTTGGTATACTTGTCCCACTGTCATTCGATTACTTGTTCATTAAAATATCCTACAATACTGATGTATTGCAGGGTATTATCACTGATGCATGGCTGACTCACTGCCTATAAGGTCCTGTCTGTGAAAGGATCTCACAGGCATTTACTATGGACAGTCCAGGGGTCCGAGATCAGACCTCAGGGCTGCCATAACAACAATGGACAGGGAATTCTCTGTATTGGTCTGGCAAAACCAGTTCCCTACGCTGTGCTGGGAGTCTGTTTCTTCTTGAATAGATGTACTGGTTTGGTTATAATCTCACATCATGTCATTAGGCTTTCTGAAGGTCATGCTTGATGTAAAGAGACCTGCCTTACAAGGTAGCTAAAAGAGGCGTGGTTTTCCTTATCCCATCCTGGAAATCTTATTTGCATATTTTCTCTTATTTTCTTTTAAGAGTACAAGACGCACTGCCCAAGGTTTTTCTTGTGTGTTTTTAATGTATCTATTTTTAATGGGTGGTTTTATAATTGTTGAGTATTGTACATGATAATAAATATTCATATTTATGTATAGTGACCGTGTATTTCTTTTTCAGAGTTATTTGTGGGCGTTTTATCTACAGTGTGTTGGTCCTCTCAAATTTGTATTTGATTTGGATTATTTGATCCTTATAATATCTGAAATACGATATATCAAGTTACATCTCTGCTGCCCCCTTTTTATTCACCCTTCTCTCTTTAGTTTCTAGTATTTTATTGCCTGGGTAAATTGTATTTAGTTCCTAAAATTTCTCTAAAATTCTCCAAAGGATACATTCAGACTGTTGTCTTTGGGGATGTATATGCGACCACAAATTTGCGCTCACATAAATGTCCCCACAGACGGCAATGGCGATCTGGCGGCAGGACTTCTTTCCACGTGTGTGCAGCCGTGAGCCACTTTTCTCTATGGGGGGTGAGGGGGGGTTACCTCCTTTCCATCACACAGCGGTATGCCCACTTGGCTGCGGCCAGGGTGCATACGGCTGTGTAAATGTAGCCAAACTCGTATATACGCTTTCAATCTTTGGGGTTCTTTATCTAGAGTGTATAGCGGTATAGCTTTGTGAGCTGCGAAAACTTTTCTGTGGATGTTTGTCGATATGGCAGAACCAATACTTTCTAACTAGAATACGCATAGCCAAAAATCCACCTCATTGGGACGCTCTTCCAGTCCTATCATTTCTAAAACCTCCTCCAATAGTCCTTTAATCTCGAGTAAGTCCAAACAGTCTCCAAATTTTGGCCCAGCCCAGACACTGCCTGTAATCGGGGAAAACCTGCTTTTGCGTTTTTGTAAGCATTTCCCCTTTGTGTACGAGATAATCAGCCGGGAAATATGAAAGAATCCTGTCAGACTTCTCTTACCCTGCCTAGATATTTCCAGTCCAGCAGGTCAGAAAGGCGTTCTGTCCGGTTTCTCTGAATGATGCGCTGGCGACGGGTTTGCTGACAGAAGTTGTACAAGAAGGAAGTAAGCTGAGTGCAAGAGTCATCCACTGAACGAAAGCGTCGGTCTAAGATGTAAATACCTGGAAAAAGCACAAGGTCACATCATGAAGTGTCAGGACATGGCATCAAATACCCCTCACAGGAGGATCCATTATAATACTCAAGTACTTACCATAAGCACATGGGTCAGCAATATGTTCCTCCATAAAACACCCAAATCCTGACAAGTTTGTGGAAATGCTGGGGATCCCCATAACAGTACATTCAGCTGAAATCAAAGGAGAAAACATACAATGTGAGAATTTAATGTCCACCATATGGAACACCTATTAGCTAGAAGGGGGTTATCCCACCAACCAAGTTAGGCCCCATCCACAGGATAGGGCCTAACTTGCTGCTCATTTCAGTGATGAGACCCCATAGATCACAAGAACGTTTGGTCTAACTGAGACCCAGGTACCTCTGTAGGACCCCTCTTCACTTCTGGAGATTAATGAAGCAGACGGCCGTGCATGATCAGAATTACCACAAGAACCGTTCACCGTTGAATGCATGTAGTGGGTCTCCAGTCACTGTCAATATAAGGCTACATTCACACGATGTATGCCCGCTCACCCCCCCCCCCCGCCCCTTTCCATAGCAATATATGGCCGCTGCACCGTATTATGGGACAAATATAGGACATGTCCTATCTTTCACCCTGTTAGATAACAGTACATTGCCGCATCTGTGCAGCACTGTACCGCTCCCAACATGCGCCTTGAGCCCATTGCCGTGTATGGGGGACATATATACGCCGTATATAGGCCCCCATACGGTTTTGTGAATATAGCCTAAGGTTTTGTTCACATCGTGTTTATCGGGCGGATTCTCAACAGTGGAATATTTCATCCTGTTTTTCCTGAAAGCAGAAGTAGGTGTAAACGTCAGCAGCAGTGAATGCCTGTTGTCAATGTTGTGTTTTCCCCAGTGATTTATCTGTCCTTTATGGACAGCCAGGACCGGCTCCATGCTTCAGTAGGCCCAGGGCGACAGAGCATCAGTAGACCCCTTTGAAGTGAACTTACATGGCGGCATTAAGAATTCAGAAATTCAGTTCCCTAAAATATACGCTTCCAAACAGCCCCCTCAGTTATTTTATGTACAGTTCCCCTCACCCCCTAAGGATTCATTAGATACAGCCCCTCTCGCCCCCATGGATTCTTTATGTACAGCCAGGGGCGTCGCTAGGTCAAAAGATCCGGGGCTCGTGCCCCGGATCTCCCGGGGCTTCCTCCCTTCTCTCAACACGATCCGTGTCCTGTACGGATCGTGATGAGAACGTTTGTACTCACTGCTTTCCCCTGCAGCTCAGCCTCCGGTGAATAATAGTCCCAAAGGCTGAAGGACCTTTGATGATGTCATGGTCACATGACCTGCTGGGGAAAGCAGTGTACACACAGAGAGAGCTGCATCTGTGAGGAGAGGAGGGAGAAATGACAGGTGCCAGGGAAGGGGGAGAACATGGGGGGCTGTGTGGGCACATTACTGGGGGCTGTGTGGGCACATTACTTACTGGGGGGGCTGTGTGGGCACATTACTTACTGGGGGGGGGCTGTGTAGGGACATTACTTACTCGGGGGCTGTGTAGGGCACATTACTTACTCGGGGGCTGTGTAGGGCACATTACTTACTCGGGGGCTGTGTAGGGCACATTACTTACTGGGGGACTGTGTGGGCACATTACTTACTGTGGGGTTGTGGGGCACATTTCTTGGAGCGTGTTCACACATGGCACTAGGACAGGCCTCAGTTTGATCTCATTTGCGTTTCCAGTAATACACATGTAATCAGTAACGAGCACCTGGTTTTGTTTAAATGCAAGACACGTGTGAGCGCAGCCTTACAGTATTTGGGGAGATTGTTAGGGGCAGCACCAGGATAACGCTGTCAGGGAACCAAGATTTAGGGACAATGAGGAACATAAGATGTGGTGATGCCTAATGGAGAAGATGGAGAACGTGCCGTGCAGTCACTGGAGGGAAAAAGTAGGGATTTCTCCTGTGGTTTCTGTAGCTGTATACACAGTCTGCAAAGTTGCTATTGGCACAGACACATGTGAAGGGGTTATGTACAGGAGGGGGCATTACTGAAAGAGTGCTACATATGTATTGGGGCCCGTGCCCCGGATCTTTTACAACCCTAGCAACGCCCCTGTGTACAGCCTTATGTGGGCCCCCCAGCAGCCCTGGGCCCCGGTACTTGCCAGGGTATGCCCAGTGCTGGTGCCAGCTATGTGGACAGTAGGGACTTCCCAGTGTATACACTCAACATACGTCTACCCGTTCACTGTTTCCTCGCAGTATGCGACATATACTGTTCAGACAGAGGCAAAAAGTATAGGTTTATGGCTACACTCTGCATATACGCTGGTAGCATTCCTGGATTATATGCCCATTTTATAAAGAAAATGTAATGTGAATGTAGCCTAAATCTGTCAGACAAGAGAAGTGTATAACTTTTCTACGAACAAACATTTATCTGCTGTAACTGGACAAACCCTCTAAAGCCGACCATGTATATTTGAAAAGGATAGGCAGAGCATGAATCCAAGGGTTAAACTAAACATTTTATGTGAAAGGGTGGGCTCATAACGTCACATATAGGCAAGATCAAGCAATTTGAATCCTTTTGTTCTAATTTGAGATAAGCAGGTGCCAGGGGAGTCCACCAGTAGCAGTTTCCAATCCCCCACTCAGTTCATATGAACTGCATGGCCAGGCTGAGTATACATGTATAAAGGGGAATTGATTTCGTTAGTTGTTGAAGATAATGAAAGCGTAAAAGTCTAATACAGTTGGCTATCTATGCCAGCTCCCCTAGACAAGGAGAGCATGCATATAAATGGGAGAGTGGGAAAAGCTGCTGGTGGACTCCTCTGGAACCTGCTCATCTCCCATTAGAACAGTATTGGGGTATTTGACTTAGTGAACATCACCCAGACAGCTTCTTTGTAAGGACAAGATATTGTTTATATAGCAAAGCTGCCTGGAGAATAATATAAAGACGACACTAGAGACACACTTAACACTGGATGATGAGCAATGGGCTTAGGGTGCGGCCACACATGGCGTTTGTATTGCATTTGAAATCGCAATGCAAACACCTGGGGGTGGGGCTTGGACAGATCACATTTGCCTTTCCACTGAAACGCATGCAAGTGGTAACAAGCACCCAGTTTTTTTATGCAAGACACCGGGTGCTGGTTACTGGAAATGCATATGGGATTGCCCATCCCCAGGTGTTTGCATAGCATTTGTATACACTATACATGTGCCAAGTGTCGGCCCCACCCTTATTCTCTATGCCAGCTGATATATAGACAATCATAGCTTACCCGGTGTGTAGCCCCAAGGCTCATAGTAAGAAGGGAAGACTCCCAAGTGGCATCCCCGTACAAACTCCTCATAATCCACTGGTAAAAGTGGGCTTGTAGAGGAAAGAAACTCTGGATGGAAAATTATCTGTGAGAGGGGAAAATGGAAAGAAAAAGAAGAACAGACATAAGGAAAGGATGAGTAGGAAATGTGTTAATATCAGACAGAATAAAGCAGAGGAATATAAGGACTGTCATAATGTTGCAAGCTGCTTTATGCCCTATCATAAGTAGCACAGTTAAAAGGGGTTGTCATGAGTTAAAATATATGGCCTTCAGTATACTCGCCCCTCTCTGGATCTCCAGAGAGGCGAATATAGCTGATGACTTATATTTAAAAAAAAACAAAACATTAAATCCCTGACAATTTTAAACCCCTTGATCTCATGGAAGAGAAGCAGCCACCACCGATGTCTGGTAGCAGGACATGCTTTCCACTCTATCCATTAGAAATACATGCCCATTAGAGCCTGGTGTACATGAGCAGTGTGTTGGGCAACACAGCTGTCAGGTGAACAAGTAACTTGGCAAAGAGCAACAAAAGGCGAATGGGCACATGATAGAATATCTGCAGCACCAAAACCAAAATAGCAAATGTACTCTCTATAACAGTACTCTGATTTGCTGACTTTGCTCCAGTATGTTTATAAGGGGTTAATGTGTTAGTGATGTTAAACAAAAGGTAATGAGGTCATTTGCCAAAATATATAGTAGACTAGATTAGAGGTAGGCAGGTCTATGCTGACAATGAAGCCTATCAACTCAATAACACATTGGATCAGGTTATTTCATACGAGTGATGCATAGAGAGAACCCACTGACTGTACAGAAGTGACTGCCTATATACAAGAGACTGTTTTTCATGCCGACACTTCCATGATGGTGGAAAGTATGACTGGAGCAGTTTCAATCTTTCTTATAGGAGAAAAACTGACTCTAGCAGTAGCTTCCACTCATTTTCCCCAATGGGATGACCATCTAATATATTTGGTGTTTTCCCGACAATGGATGCAAGTATAAGAAACAAGGTCATCAGCTGAACTCCCTGAAAACCCCTTTAGCTGCTTTATTGCTTTTCACAGATTAAGAACGCTCTTCCTCACCTTCACACGGTCAGCACTACTGTTAAAAAGTCCAATTCTTCTGATGGTGTTTAGGATGGCATCTGTGGAGTCATCCAGCATGTTGTGTGTGCAGACTGGAGGGAATGACTGTCTCTGTAGAGAAAGTGTATTATTGTAAGATATGGTTAATTGAAACTTTACATAAAGGACACCTAGTACTTTATGAAAGAAACAGACAGTAAATGTTCATTTAAATGCAGTAGCCTCTTAATACGGCCCCTTTCACTCTAGAGTAGGTTCATTATCAGTTTATCGCAGCAATCCAGCATCAGAAACTGCCAGCAATCCTCAATGACCTCAAATAAACACTTTGTTCAATATTTCACTGTAAATCCTTTCCGTTATACATTGTTGCACGTTTCTTTGGGTCTCACTTCCTTTTGTTACTCTATAAACATTATCCTGAGAATTTGAAGCGCAGTTTATCTGCATGGCATCATGTACCATATGAACCTGTGGGCCCAGCCCTCGGCTCTTACACCATCACAACACCAGCCCTGTGGTCCTCCAGATACAGAAGGCGAAGGGTTGTGTCTCCGCATCACTGCCTGCCCCCCAGAGAGGGGAATATAAGAGGTTTATAATTTTACAGTCCCACAACCACATATAAAAAAAAAATTATTCCTGGACAACTCCCTGCATATCACAAGCCACTAAAAACGGCTCAGTGATCTGTCTGAGGCCCGTGTGCCATCAGTGTGCGAAGTCACCTGCTAATGACCGGAATAAAAAGAAAATGCCCAAACTACGGCAGAACAGAAATTGCTGTAGAATTTGACGCTCAGGCAATCGTTCATACACAGGTTATGATATAGTCTTCAAGCAGCACATGGGGAGAAACTGAAATTTGGCAAATAACCCATTCAGTTTTTAGACGACAATATAAATCTGTACTAATCACTACTAACTTGAATAAAGCAGGAGATACAAAACTTACTATTAGCATGTTTTTTTGTGTAAGAGCATGTCACTTTCATTTCCTTCTACTCACCCCCCCCCCCCCTTCCATAGACTTAGGCTACATTCACACAATGTTTGCCCGCCGTACCATAGTATGGTGGGCTTACGCCTACATCGGCGCCGGGGAGAGGAGGAATGGGAGAGCGCTGCTCACCCCCGCCCCTCTCCATAGGAATATACAGGCGCCGGCGTGTCCTATCTTTCTACGGGCTATGCAACGGTACAGTGTTGCACGTGTGCTGCATGGCACTACACCCGCAAGGCCATTGAAGTGTATGGGGGAACGTATATACGTCAGATATATATATTTATATATACGCTCACCAGCCACTTTATTAGGTACATCTGTCCAACTGCTCGTTAATACTTCATTTCTAATCAGCCAATCACATGGCGGCAACTCAGTGCATTTAGGCATGTAGACATGGTCAAGACAATCTCCTGCAGTTCAAACCGGGCATCAGTATGGGGAAGAAAGGTGATTTGAGTGCCTTTGAACGTGGCATGGTTGTTGGTGCCAGAAGGGTTGGTTTGAGTATTTTAGAAACTGCTGATCTACTGGGATTTTCACACAGGGTTTAGGGTTTACAGAGAATGGTCCAAAAAAGAAAAAACATCCAGTGAGCAGCAGTTCTGTGGGCGGAAATGCCTTGTTGATGCCAGAGGAGAATGGGCAGACTGGTTCGAGCTGACAGAAAGGCAACAGTGACTCAAATCGCCACCTGTCACAACCAAGGTAGGCAGAAGAGCATCTCTGAACACACAGTACGTCGAACTTTGAGGCAGATGGGCTACAGCAGCAGAAGACCACACCGGGTGCCACTCCTTTCAGCTAAGAACAGGAAACAGGCTACAATTTGCACAAGCTCATCGAAATTGGACAGTAGAAGATTGGAAAAACGTTGCCTGGTCTGATGAGTCTCGATTTCTGCTGCGACATTCGGATGGTAGGGTCAGAATTTGGCGTCAACAACATGAAAGCATGGATCCATCCTGCCTTGTATCAACGGTTCAGGCTGGTGGTGGTGGTGGTGTCATGGTGTGGGGAAAATTTTCTTGGCACTCTTTGGGCCCCTTGGTACCAATTGAGCATCGTTACAACGCCACAGCCTACCTGAATATTGTTGCTGACCATGTCCATCCCTTTATGACCACAATGTACCCAACATCTGATGGCTACTTTCAGCAGGATAATGCGCCATGTCATAAAGCTGGAATCATCTATGACTGGTTTCTTGAACATGATAATAAGTTCACTGTACTCAAATGGCCTCCACAGTCACCAGATCTCAATCCAATAGAGCATCTTTGGGATGTGGTGGAATGGGAGATTCGCATCATTAATGTGCAGCCGACAAATCTGCGGCAACTGTGTGATGCCATCATGTCAATATGGACCAAAATCTCTGAGGAATTCTTCCAGCACCTTGTTGAATCTATGACACGATTGAGACAGTTCTGAAGGCAAAAGGGGGTCCAACCCGTTACTAGCATGGTGTACCTAATAAAGTGGCCGGTGAGTGTATATTCACATAATTGCAGTCCATCTTGGAAAAACAGGGCTAATTCACCAAAAATCATAGAGTGAATGTTTCCTAATAGAATTAGTGTTGGTTGGGCAGTGGAAAAGCCCAATAGGTGCAGAAATTTACTTTTTGAGATGATAATGTTCCTTATGTCAACTTGAACTTTTGATTTAGTTTGCAGAAAAGTAAGCTGTCATACCTGTGTAGCAAAAATAGCTCTCTTCATCATGGTAAAATCCTCTTTATCAAGCATCTTATTCATGTCAGGAAGATTCCCTCTGGGGAAGAAAATGGTAAGGGACATTTACCAAGGATAACTTATACCTGTGACTTTTAGCTATATTACATCATTACATTACAGAAGTATATAGATGGAAGGGATATCACGAATGATATCCAACTAAAAATCATCTATTACTTACACTAGTAGAGACTCGTATAGCTTCTTCCCAAACTTTTCCTTCACTGCATTAGCTGTATCCCTGTGGAGAGAGAGTCTTGTTATGAATACAATAGGAGAAAAAAAAAAGAAAAAAAAAGTTGCAAAAGGTGTACATACTGAAGCCTTTAACACCAGGACAGCAAATTATAACCCTAAGGTAGAAAAGCACTGTGGATACTGTCCCTATATGGAGTCTGTATTGTTAATTATTGCTTTTCATAGTAACCACACCAATTAAAGGGAGCCTGTCATCAGAAATCTACTTAACAATCTACTACCAGTTTTCTTTTGTTGCCCAAGTCAAGCTCTCCAAAACTGAGAACACCCTTTCTTCTGTAAATGACATCATACACCAGACTTTAGGAAATCTGGTTACTCATGTACCTGGATACAGATATGTCAATTACAGTGGAGGTTGCGTTCTGAGGGCCTGAGCAGTCTATCTCCCTAAGGTCATGCAAACTTTTTTCTGGATGATTCTAGCACACTAGACCATGAAAAAAATAAGCTCTTCAAGGTATAAAGCTTATGCTAGTGGTTTAGTATGTACTTTTCTGCTAACAGGTTCCCTTTAAGAATAGTATTTCTGCCAGTAAGCAATTTTATCCCTACTACGTTCCTACCTTTGGGTCAGGGTTTGTTGTGTGGAGAATTTGGTACATAAAGTACTTATCTGAATGCCTCAGTATATTTTAACACATGCTAAATGGATACCAAAATCCATAGACTTTAACCTTTACTTGCCACTCCTTTGAGGACTTACCATAGTTGTTTCCGTACAGCTTGGCCCTTCAGCGTTTCCACATTAAAATTATTAGTCCGTGCAGGCATAATAAAGAAGGCTACAATCGTGATGTCACTTTGATTCACCTGGTGGAAGAACAACCTCTATAACCTCTGGTGTACAGTAATAATTGTACAGGATGTATAGGACAGCCCTCCTTTATTCTCACCCTAAGAAGATAATTGAGTCTGGCTAAGGCCTCCAGAAAAATGTCAGCACCTTTGTTCGAGAACTCGTAGCGACCAGCGATGAAGAAAAACAGGGTCTTGTCTAGGTTAAAGTCCAGGTGTCTGGAAGAGTTAAAAAAAAAAAAAAAAAAAAGAGGCTTATATAGATGAGTATGAACCTTTATTTCAGTATTTCTACTTTTGTTTTTCTGCAACAAACAGGAAATTGGGAAACATATTTCATGCAAATTTTCCCCGATTTGCTCACCTGTTGATCCACACATTTCATTTCCTACATCTCTATTGTTTGCAATGGTTGGCGATTGCATCAAGAAACTCAAGAAAAGAATTTCTATGTGATTATAAAAATTAGTGGAAGGAAATGGTAAAGAATGTAGCAATCTTTTCCCGAAAATGTGAAATAGGAGAATCTGGCAAAGTTCAATAAAGTCTCTCCATCTTGACAAAACCAGAGATGTTAAAAGCACTAGTGACAGAAGAGATGGGTCACCAACGATAATCACAACAGGCAATGACTACTGCTCCCACTTTGATACAGCCATATGGCTATATATACACGTACTAAAGCAGTCATGCAGATAGCTCTTGTGTAGACATATTGGCAGTGGCCCACTTAACACGGCTATATCTTCTGGACTGTGGTACCTAGAAACACAGTTCTGGTGTCATATTAAAGGATGCAACAGGGCAAGCCAAGTGGTCATGTGCAGTCAGGGTAGTTTCTAGGTAAATTTGTTGTACAGGGCAAATCTTAGAAAATGATTTGGGATACTGTACATATGTATATAGAGTCCTCTAATTTATTTGTGTACAGTATCCCCATAATGAACTAATATATGCAGCCCCCTCTTTTAAATTCATACTGTGAACTCTGTAATAAATATAGATACTGTGCCCCCTATATAAAATACCATATAAAAATTGTATAATACACATACACACAAATACATATATAATGTTGCATCTGTATACATATCAATGACTGACCCCATTATTCCCACACTGTATACCACTAAGGTATCACCCCTGCAGGATGTAAGCGCTGAGCTGATAACCACACAGAACAAACAAAACTTGCTTCAAAGAATCCAAACAATGAATATTCACAACATCAGCTTAAGATGAAAAAAAATTCCCCCACCGCCAGTATATAGATATCAAGCACACTGCCCCAACCCGTATACAAGTATCCAGCGCAAGCACACTGCCCCCCCCACAGTATATAGGTATCCAGCACACTGCCACCCCCTCAGAATATAGGTATCCAGCACATTGCCACCCCCCCCCCCCCAGTGTATAGGTATCCAGCACACTGCCAGACCCCCGGGATATAGGATCCAGCACACTGCCACTTCCAGTTCAAAGGTATCCAGCACACTGCCACCCCAGCACGTAAAAATAAAACTCCACAGCTCCTCTTCTCCCCGGGATTCTTCAGTAGCAGTGGAGCAGGCAGAGCCAAGTCCGTGCTTGCACTATGACATCATGAGGCACTGCGTCATAGTTTGCACGTGGACAGAGTACACTTTGTCTCCCCGTGCTACTACTGAAGAAGAAGAGGAGCTGTGAGGAGGGCTGGAAGGGGAGTACCGAGTTTATTTTTTTATGTCTCCCCAGTTTACTCCACCAGGTGGCACCCTGGGCCGCCGCCTGGGGGAAGAAACTGACCTGTGTGGCATCTCCCTGTGTGCCAAACACAACTGCTAATCACCACTGGGCTTCTCCTGCACCTTCATTCCTCCAATCTCGCACCCTGGCATGAAACTGATGCACAAGAGTCTATTACACAAACGTACGCTCAAACAATGTATTAAACTATTCTTCCTCTGCCTTCCGATTTCTCTGAATTCAGAAGGTCTACTGGTATATTCTCAGGTGTCGTTCCCATATTTAAAAAAAATAATATATTTTAAAAGGGACACATGCACCAGATTTTCCCCCATTAAACTACTAGACTCCTCTAATGCGCCCGTCCTGTGGGCAACCCCCCCCCCCCGAGGAATAATATAATACACCTTAATACAAACCCAACATATAGGACTCTTTAATTTCATCCTCTATTGTGCGAGTAAGAGTGCATACCTGTGTGTGCATGGGAGTAGGGGTGTATACCTGTGTTTATGATGAAGTGGGCCCATTCCAGAAGTCTGCTATGGGGCCCAGGGTCTGCTAGTTATACCTCTCGCCTGCCAATCCACGTCACTGACCGGCCAGCATGCCATCAGTACAAGATGTGTGGTCAAAAGAACTTAACAGCTGACCAAATGGTCATGTGGCGAGTGGCGTGCACAAGCAGGACCTGGGGAACTTACAGCATGCTGCTTGGTCAAGAATGTGGATTGGCGGGCCCATGTGTCCTGCAATCAGTTGACCAGAAGGTGGTCCACTTCCTACTCCAGCTCAAAACATGACTCAAAGCAGCATCTTTTAAGTTGCTTGGAACTGCAGGAAGATTCTTTGAGTCCTGTCTGGTGTTCTGGGGCGATGGCCCGGTGCGCACAGAAAGGGCTCCGAGTGCCGCCAATGGCACCCATGCCTTAGGTTCGCCACCACTGCTATATGTATTGTCTAAATAAAGAAACAGATCTCTGCTAATATTCACATGACTTAGGAAGAATTTATATGTAAATGGCCAAGATGTCACATAAAAAGGGAATTCAAGAAGGAACATTCAAAACCTTCCCTTTACAAAGTTTTGGGTTGATTGAAATCCCTTTTCCCATTTATGTTCTTCTGATTTGTGCATGCAAGACACTATCCAGACAGGTTAAGTGCTCATTCAGACAGGTGTTTTTGTGATCTGTATGCTATTCGTTATTTTTTGGTTTTGCCGATGGTACATTAACCCATTGTTTTCTATGGAACTGTTCTCTGTTCACACTGTTTTTTTCACAGATGTGCAGACAGTGAGAATAAAATTGCAGCATGCACTAGTTTGTTCTCACATGCAGACAACAGACCTTTATAGCAGTCAATGGATCCACAAAAAAAAAAAAAAAAAACCCAGATGGTACACGGATGAGATCCATATGTGGTCCGATTTATTCTCAAATGTTGCTAGGCAACTAACTGGGCCAGGCAAAAAGTAGATTACAAAATCATCCTTATTTGTGTGTGTGTGAAAAAAAAAAAGGAAGACAAATGCAGATGTGAAAAGATGCGGATAGAATAGGGACTGAATGCAAAACCTCTTTTTTTTTCAGATGCGCAGCGGACACACCTGTCTGAATGAGCCCCAAGTCTGTAGCCTGCAGTGCAAACGTCTCACCCATAAAAATGCCCCCGGATAAACTCTTGGATACGGTTTTTACTCTGAGCATGGAGGTTCTGAAACTCGTGCATGGCAGAGAACTTCTTCACATTCAAACCATTTGGGGTCACAACATCTGGAAAGAAAAAAAAAAGTGGTATATATGAATTGGTTTCCAGAATGCACAATGAACAAGTTTTAGTTCTGAAGCTGATAACGTGCACAGGGGAAAAAAAGCATAGGGTGTTTGAAGAGGTGGTGATCTGGGGAGATCTGTATGCCACTCAAGAAACAAATCTTCCTTAATTTTACAGTTACATATATTTGCTAAATCTGCATAATGAAGGCAATGCAGCCTCCTTGACTGCATAGTGTATATTTTTCTAAATGATCTAAGATACCTAGAGATAATTAGACTGACCTCCTACCAGGTGAAAGATTACACTGGCACTAGCTGCCCATGCGATGCTGTGCTGTGACAAAGTATATTGAAAGTAAGAAGAAAAAGGTTGCAAGCCGCACCAGGTGTGGATAAAACCATCGAAAACTCTTTATTCCAAAAATTTGTTTAAAATAACACGGAAGGTGTACATACAAAAAGACAGAGCATCTTGCTTGATAGAGAGTGTGAATGCTGACAAATGGCCTACGCGTTTCGGGCGTACACTACACCCTTACTCATGGCTGGTTTCTAAGCAAATGGAGTATGTGTATATATAGTCTTGTGTTTTAAAAAACTTTGTCTTTTGTTGTGATATTGAAAGTAAGTAGGGTGAAACCTAACATTCATAATATTAAGGGAGATGTATCAATCTGTCTGCACACTTTAAATGCTCTACACCACATTAATTGAGGGTTTTAGACCATGTTTAGACAGTTTTCCAACTTCTCTGAAAAGGGAGCGCGACCTTGCTAAAAAGGGCATAACTGCATCTGAAAATACCCTTTGCAACAGAAAATCCAAAATTGTGGTGCACCAATTGAAAGCATCTAATAACGTGGAAAGTAGGACTCTTCAGTCTTATCCGACACCAGATTAATCATCCAGCATCACTCAGTGATTAATCTGGCGCAGCAGAGAAGTGTCTGGTTTTACTTGGCACTGGTCTAAAGACCAACATATTAATACATCCCCCCATTGTCTTATTAGGAGAATGCAGGAGGCTTCATTGCGAGGAAGGAAGTACAGGCGGTCCCCTACTTAAGAACACACCTTACAGATGACCCCTAGTTACAAACGGTCCTCTGGATTTTGGTAATGTACTGTACTGTAGCCTTGAGCTACAATAAACTGCTATAACAGTTATTAAAGGTGTCTGCAATGAAGTTTTATTGTTTATCCTGGTTCTTATTAGTAAAATCCAATTGTCACAGAGACCCAAAAAAAAAAAAAATGTGGCTGCGGCTACAATTATAAAATATACAGTTCTGACTTGTGTACAAATTCAACAAACCTAAAGAACCTTGTACATAACCCGGGGACTGCCTGTACATTATTTATAAAATAATGCCAGAGTGTGACAGACCATCAGTGGTGACAAGTTGTGTTGCAGGGAGTCTATTTCATGACATTTTTTTCGGATATTCTACTTTCCTCCCCCTTACCTGGTTTACGTTTCAGCAGATGTTCAGCTTCTATTGCCGTGATCTGAGACACCGTGGTGAAGACATGGCTGCACTGAACCGCAGCACGTTCCATACAGTATCTGTGATAGATTTGCCGATCTCCAGCTTCCTTATCTACATTAAACTGAGAAGATGAGCGAGGATTAATAATATGAATACTGAGCAGATGAAATGTATAACGTAATATATTCAGTAAAAAAAGTATTCTCTGGTTTAGGAAATCCACCATCAAATATCTTATTATGGAATTTTAAATGAATATTTTTTTTATGCAACCCCCTCCCGACCACATATAATTTTTAAAAAAAATTTTTAATAAATATCTCAATAGTCCAAGACAGATAGCACAACACAGCATATTGACGATCATACACTATAAGTTCTCACCGACTGCAAGTTGTTATAGAAGTCCACGCTTCCAGCACACAGGTATCGGCCCAGGAGAGTTGCATGAGTGGTGAAGATGGTAGCCACAGGAAGTTTGCGGACCCTACACAGACATAAACCAATGCCAGCTAGCCATTCGTGGAAATGAGCCAGGATAAAGGGCTTCTCATCCCCGCATTGTGCTGCAAACTGAGATAATGAAATGGTATATGAAGGTTATTATTGGGCAGCACAATAATACCCCGTTCCCCGAATATAAGACCTAGTGAAATTTTAATCAAGCTTAGAAAAATAATGCCTTCCCTGAAAATAATAACTAGCCACAGTCATCGCCAAAGCTCCCCCACGCTGTACATTAGTATTAGTAGATCATTTAGATATGGCAAGAGGCTGTGACATGGGTAAAGAGTTCATAGGATAAAGTCATTTACTACTACAAGTAGCTTCCTGAAGAAGGGCTCATTAAAGGAGAGCACTAAACATGAGATTGTTTCTTTTATAATCATTGGCCCCAGAGTCACTAGAAATTCAGCATGACATTCAGAGTTTGGAGGGTTAAAAGCGTGTTTGACAAGTTGATGACATAATGGTCAATAAATAAAAAATGTTGCTTTTTGATATAAATTCTGTGATTATTAATGTACCATAGACTGCTGTATATGGAAATGGTCACATTTTTTTTTTTTTATTGTTCAGCAATAAATTTGAATTCTTGTTCATAGAAACATAAGACATCCACTGAAAATAAGACCCTGTGCCTCTTTAGGAGCAAAAATTAATATTAGACAGTCTGTTTTCAAGGAAACACGGAAGTAGGTCTGTATTGTCATCCCTACAGGATGGCACACGTACCTCACCCAGGAACCATGCTGTTAAGAAGCCAAACAAGACAGCATCATTGGCTTCTCTATCATACCAGGGGATTCCTATAGTGCAGCTGTCCCAAAGTTCAGTCTTCCAGCGGTCAAGGCTCCAGGCAGTGGCTGCTATGTCAATAAGGATTACATATGGGCTGCCTTCTATCAACCAGCGGCCAAAGTAGACCTACACAATACAAAAAGAGGGCAGCTTAAAAGTTTAGATCATTGTACTTATAATATTGCTGAACATTCACATAAATAAATCTGTGAATCTCAAAGCGACATTTATACAGCGTATCATGATAATCACAAAGGAAGGCATCAAGGATTTGTTTCATTCAAACTCACTTACCATATTGTACAAGTGAATCATAAAAAAGGGAAATTCAACAATGTTTTGGACACTGTCCACAAGGTGGCAGTATAAAATAGCACTTGCCACTGAAAATATAATAGACACAACTTGGCCATACAGATACATTGTAGGTTTGAAAAGACAGAGTAATTCAAGCAGGATAAACACCAAAGTTTGAGTGGATAAAGGAAACAATAAGAAATAGCACTACAAAGGCCCCTTCCACACTTGCGTTGCAGATCACGTCAGATTTTGCTCAGGGTGCGATCAGTGTTTGGTCAGTGAAAAACGCACATTTTGCATCAGAGTGCAATCAGTTTTCAGTCAGAGTTTGTTCAGTGTCTCAGTTTTTCATGCACCTTTTCAATGCAATTTCAATTTCAAGATAATCCACGCGAAATGGACTCAGGACTGAGCTCTATCTTTTCTATGGCAATTGATGCGTGAAAAACGCATTGCACTTGCAAGTGTCTCAGAGCGCAATGCGTTTTTTGATGCGTCTCCATAGACTTGTATGGTGCGTTTTTCACGTGCGTGACTTGCAAAAGTAGAGCATGTCGAGATTTAAACGTGCATTAAAAAAAACGCTTGTGTGTGCGTGAAAAAAAATTGATTACAATGGGTCAAAGTGCAATGCAAGTTCTGCACGTCAAAAGCACGCGCAGAGAACGTGCGTGAAAAACGCAAGTGTGAAAGGGGCCATACTCTTCTCTTCCATTAGCAAATAAAGAGGTTTTCCTGTAACACACTACTCAGAAATAAAAGGATATTTGGCTTGTGGGTTAAAGTTTGGGATTGAAACCAAATTGCACACCAACATTTACAGTTAACTTAAGGTGGACCTTCTCTAAACTTTTGAATGCACGTGTCCTAGGCTCCTTACACACTAGTGATTGGGATGCCACCCCTTCGGGTGAGTTCACGCGTTTAGTTTTTCAAATCGAAATTTTGGTGTCCAAATTAGGAGTGGATTGAAAAAAAAGAAAAAAAAAAAAAGTAGGAGCAGCTCAATTATTATAATCCAGATCTGCTATTGGCATCAAAAACTGCATCTGAAAAACTGAATGTGTGAACGAACCCTTACTGTTCAATGGTTACTTTTTGCACAACTTGTTCTTAAAGGAAACCTACCATTTAGAATGGCAGGGGTAAGCTGTAAGTACCGAGCACCAGCTCAGGGTGAGCTGGTGCCGGTACTTACTTTCGTTAGTGTTATAAACTGCGGTATCGCGGTTTTAACACTTTTTAAACTTTAGAGCAGGAGAGTCTTCGGCGCTGCGTGCGACCGTGCGCACGCAACATCTGTGCTATTTCCTATGTAGGCGCGCGCAAGATCGTGCGCACGCAGCGCCGAAGCCTCTCCTGCTCTAAAGTTTAAAAAGTGTTAAAACCGCGATACCACGGTTTATAACACTAACGAAAGTAAGTACCGGCACCAGCTCACCCTGAGCTGGTGCTCGGTACTTACAGCTTACCCCTGCCATTTTAAATGGTAGGTTTCCTTTAAGGGCCCAAGTCGCAACAAAATGTTTGATCCATCAATCACCCAACACATTTCCTGTTTCAAATAAAATTATGCTGTTCAATAGTCAGAGCTCACACATATATGTGCCACAATTCATAAATCTGGCACACATTGCACACTCCATATGCAAACTTCACCTTGTGCAGTTTGCAGTTTGATGAATGTGGGCTTATGTCTCCAGGTCAAGGTCACAGGATGTATCAACGCACCATGACCGAGTCAGGCGGCTGCTCTTCGGCCTATGGAGGGAGGAGGGGTGAGAAGATCTCACCCCTCTCCCGACCTGATGCTCACCTGGGATCCGGACGGGCAACCTACATGGCTGTCTTAATGAGCCCTTAGGTCAGTGATGGCAAACCTTTTAGAGACCGAGTGCCCAAACTTCAACAAAGACCCGCTTATTTATCGCAAAGTGCCAACACAGAAATGTAATTTGTGATTTATACTCCTTTCATTGATACCAGCCCCTGAGGACACCAATAAAGCAGAAAATAGTCCCAGGTAGAGCTGTCACTTTAAAATACCTCTGTGAACAGCAAGTCCTGGGCTGTCTGGGACTGCAGGAAGATACCTGGAGTCATCTCTGGTGATGCCCTGAGTGCCCACAGAAAGGGCTCCGAGTGCCGCCTCTGGCACCAGTGCCATAGGTTAGCCATCACTGCCTTAGGTGTTGTCTCATGATGACAAGATGTGATTAACGGTACGTGGCCATTGTGAAGACTGAAGCAGGATGCTGTCTAATGGAAGTGGCCCAGGTTGTAACACAGATACAGAGAGACTAGAAGAGTCACAGAAAGGAATATCCTTTAGCCACATCCCACACTGATGACCGCTTCATTGTGAACAAAACCCTACAGAACCGGATGATGAACAGCAAACAACTCCAAGCGCATTCAAAAGAGATGAGAGGTTTATCAGACCATTCAAAACAAATTTACATCAGTGTGGACTGCGTGCTAGACTGACCAAAGTTCTGGGGCCCTCACCTTGTAAGGGTCAGGAAGCATTTATGCTGGACAAGGGACCAATGGGCATTTACTGATGAAAGTAGATTCATGCTGAGCAGAAATAAAGATGAAACGTGAAGGAGATCACTATGCATCAACCACTCTAGTCACCTGGTGGTAGTGTTGTTACAGTGTGGGCTGAAGTGTGTGGTCAATACTGAACTGCACCACACTTTGTGAAGGGCATAGTGACAAGCCCACACTACTCCTCTATATGAACAACAAAGGCCTAATTTCACCTTCATGGAGAACAATGACCAGATCACCAAGGTCAAATCATTGGAAAACGGCTACTGGAGAGCAGGGTAGCTGAATTGGAGTGGTCTGCACCTTCTCCAGAACTTCTCCTCTTGAAAACTGCCGTGTAGGGGTTCATAACTGTACCCCAGAAACCCAACAACCTGAGGACAGCCCTTCAAGAAGAGTGGAAAGCCATGTCTCAGCAGACAATATGTTGACTGTTAAACAGAATGAGATGTCATTGACAAATTCAAGGCTACATGACAAGTTATTGAGACAATGGGGGTCATTTACTAAGGGCCCAATTCGCGGTTTCCTGACGTGTTACCCGAATATTTCCGATTTGCGCCGATTTTCCCTATATTGCCCCGGGATTTTGGCGCACTCGATCGGATTGTGGCGCATTGGCGCTGGCATGCACGCAATGGAAAACCCAATGGATTTGGAGAGGGGAATAAAAAGTCCAATTTCAGGCCATGCAACAAAAAGTAATTAGATGTAATAAAGTAGTAATGAAGTGATGTCTGCAAAGAATCACAGTCGTCCTCGATGCTAGTACAATCCAGACACCAACAGCTGAGATTCCTGGCCGTCCTAGAGCATGTACAGTATACATAAGAGTATATATACAGTATATTGTATGAGTATGTACAGTATACAAACTCGTCCTATACAGCAGGGACCGGCAGCGAGCACAATTTTTTTTCCAGGGACCAGTGGGCATTGGTAGGTAGTCTGGTGTCTAGCCAAAAATTTATGGCTTATAGTGTCTGAAGAAACACCCCCTTCCCCACACCTATATCGACCCTTTTCCTGTTTAATACCTCCCCTGTCTATTGAATTTTAATTTTTTTTGCACAGTACGGCTGCGGTCTGGTGCCAGGTGCTCCATCCACGGCATGGTCTTGGGCGGTGGCCCGGTGGTTGTGGAACACTTCTCTACAGTACGAGTATGTACAGTATACATACTCAGCAGCTGAGATACCCGGGCATCCTAGAGCATGTACAGTATACAGTATGAGTAGGTACAGTATACATACTCAGCAGCTGAGATACCCGGGCATCCTAGAGCATGTACAGTATACAGTATGAGTAGGTACAGTATACATACTCAGCAGCTGAGATACCCGGCCATCCTAGAGCATGTACAGTATACAGTACGAGTAGGTACAGTATACATACTCAGCAGCTGAGATACCCGGGCATCCTAGAGCATGTACAGTATACAGTATGAGTAAGTACAGTATACATACTCAGCAGCTGAGATACCGGCCATCCTAGAGCATGTACAGTATACAGTATGAGTAGGTACAGAATACATACTCAGCAGCTAAGATACCCGGGCATCCTAGAGCATGTACAGTATACAGTATGAGTAGGTACAGTATACATACTCGTCCTCTACAGTACAAGGATGTACAATATACATACTCAGCAGCTGAGATACCAGCCTGTTCTAGAGCATGTACTGTAAACATAAGAGTGGAATCAGAGATGGCGAATGCTGTGTGAAGCAGCTTGGGGCCTGTGCTGGAAATAATTGCTGCATGTCATCCCCTCCACCTGTATGTACAGGAAAAGTGGTGGCTGCGCAGATCCTGGTTACAGCAGAGCTCCACTGCTGAGGGGGGACACGTACGGTACCTTCAGTTACATAGCAGCTCATGTTCAATTGCAGGTTTTTCTCTGATATGAGCAGAGATTTCTGCCAGCAGTACTGCAGCGATTTCACTGCTGCGGGCAGACACTGTATGCCAGGTATCTGCTGGTTATGACGGGGCAGGACTCTGGTATAATGCAGTTGTTTCAGCCGATACCCAGTTCATTCCCTGCCAATACATGCATTAGCTGAGGGACAAAACCAATGCGGGCAGGGGCCCAACTCTACAAATGGAAGCTATTACATTTTAGTTTAAGTTTCCTTGACCTTCTTGTGAAAGCCAAGACAACTTTTAAGAAACCTTCCTGACCTCCGTATCGTCCCCTTTTGCCCGTTTTCTCAGCTGTCAGGACACTATGGGTCCTAAACACCATGCCAGGCAACCTGAGGCCTGACACAAGCCTGGTTTACAATTTTTAGAGTTGACCTTTCCAACGGGCAGAAACCAAATCCCTGAACACCACGAGGTCACTGTGGAGCAACGCTAAAATTAGCGCTTAAACATGTGCCTCAGTGACATGAGGGGGAGGGGAGGATTTTTACCAATGTCACAAGGTGTGAGGTTTTTTCCTTCAACGTGCAAGACAAAAAAGCAACAATAGGACATCCAGCGACAACTTTAAAGGGCATCTGCTGGATCCCAGCGCATCCACGTAGACTGCAGCTTTAGTTCAATAGCAGTTACAATCAGCTAGTAGTGGTATTTAGAGAATTATTCATAGCACACAGCAGTTACGTTAGAGCTACATTTCTATACGCTGCACTGGAGATATAGATTATATAGATTCCATTACAATAACATGTTTCAGGAGTGTGTAATGTTCTGTACAAACTGCACCTATATAGGTTACACTGTAGACACAGATAAAGAAATTTGTCGATACATCTAGAGACAAGGAGTGGTCAGAAAACAAGTATTGTTCATACAAAACTAAAAATGCTGAATATGTGCAGTGATAGCACATGAAAAGGTATGTGTCATAAAACTAACACATTCCAACGTTCTCCCACTGCTTGAGTTCTCCTCTTGTGTAAAAGGAAACCGGTCACCAGGTATGAAATATGAAATAATGTTAAAATTTAGTGTAATTTCAGATGTCATTTTAAAGGTGAAAATTTTGAGGAGGTGATGAAGAACCAGAGAAAGTATGGGATCTTTAGATGCAACTTGCATTACCAACTATGCGGGGGATAAAATATGTATACAGGCTATGATAGTGCCCAAAGTGAGGCCTAGATGAGAGCACACATAAATAGGGCCCAGCGTCTGGTAAGGATATAGCACCGGAGTCCTGAGACTTCATGCAATGTCTCTGTGTAGCAGAAAGGTCCTTTGTGTTATGTAACCGGCAGAAATGCAATAAATCTTAGGTAACACTTAATACACTACATTACTGGAATGCCGCCTTGCATAACAGACAGACTTTGACTGCAGAGTCAAGGTTTACAAGGAGCTTTTATTTCTTAAAGTCTGACTTATTACACATATTTAACACTTACACTGGCCAGAAACTGGCATTGTATGAGCATTATCCAAAAAATTCTCAGAACGTATGACAAATACAGAAAAGTGGACAGACATGATGGATCTTCTTCAACTGTTTGCACACTTCTATCACACTAGTCTTGCATACTCTTGGGAAGTTTTGTGAATTAAATGTGCATCGGCAGCTTTGGATCTCCATATACAAACTTCAGCTAACTCGCTTGTAAATGTTCAGAGAGCTCAACTCCTATTTTCATCAGAAACAATGCAGATGAGGAACAGTCCAAGAAGAAGCAGTATTGAGCGATGCAGTTTGATCTAATTTTATATCATACATATATTTTTAGACTTGTGAATATATTAAAATCACTATATTTAATTGCATTGTCACCTTCACTTAAACCACCTAAGGAGTCCATAATTTCCCCTGAGGTCCTCACATGTGTGGGAATTTGGGCGGAGTCCAGCTTTTTGAAATAAGGCAGGGGATATATCCAAATTTTACTGCTGTTTTAAACAACATGGAAGGTGGAAGAATTTAGGAAACTGGATTGTTTATGATGAAAATAGGAGTTGGAACCTGGTAATTGTAAAGGTCTGAAATTTGGGATTCTCCATCAATCAGGACATCGGGGGGGGACCCCCCTCCCCCACACATGCACAATTCAGAGAACAGGGGTCCTGTTCCCACTAATGAGTGCCGCTCCAATCATGGTCTATGGAAGTGGCAGGACGCTTTCTTGTTTTTTCATTCCACCCATTAGTGGTAACAGGACTTCAGTTCTCTAAATTGCTAGGGTTCATCCATAGTCCTGGGGATAGGCAATAATTTGGGGCAAAGCCTTTAAACAAAAAAGCTGCATTCTTTGCTCATTTCTTCTCTTTCGGCGAGTAATATTTCTGAAAAATCTCAAGTCTGTACAAAGGAGAACGATAAAGGCAGCAGACTACAGTAAAACCCTTTAAATAACCAGAGAATAGTCACTTGATAATTCATCTCTTACTTTGAATATTTTATTCTGCTTGTTAAGAAAGAAGTCACATAAGAACGGATGTGTCAACAGTGAGACATTTCCTGTAGTCCTTTATCCTGTTCTTTGGCTCAGCTCCAGTCCTACCCTTTTCTAGAAGACAATTACTAAAAATCTTAGTGTGCAAAAATTTATTTCACACATGTTAAACCCTTAATACATAATGGTAGAATTTTTTTTTTAAAAACTCCAAACTTTAAAAACTCTCTTCTCACCTTGCATCCTTTTGCGTTCATGGAATCCAATGTGCGCTTGATGGCAGGATTTGGGGGCTCAATTAACTCAACCTGAGTCCTTACATTGTGCTCGAAGTAAGGTCCAATTAGGAAGTAATTCTCCCCCCATTCATCTGTGGTGATCTTAGCTTTGGTCTGTATAACTGTATAAATTCCGCCCACTGGGGAAAAGAAGAATCACACAGAAACCATGAAACATGGCAGGTATTCACATTTAGCCATAAATGAAAGGCGTAATATAAACAAGTCAATTACCACTAATTACCACTACTGCTTAGATTCAAGATAATATGGCATTAGAGAGCAAGATGCATGCCCTGGCACCTAGTATTATCAGCCTACTGGCTTTATTCCAAATACAGTGTGGGTAAATGGCGTGGCACTAGGATGCCCCTTTGTTGGACCAGTACAAAGTCCATCTTTATACATAAAGCCTGCAAGTGTACAATAGCTTCAAGGGGACTTGATGTGTCAACATTTCTTAATATGTGGCTGCTAAAATCTCAGTAACGTCATTGGCTAGGTTTCCTTTAATAGATAATAAGCTAACAACATACATAATTATTATCTGTTAAAGGGATATTACCACAAAGACAAGTTTCTTATATGTACTCAGGATAACAAAATAACACATTCTCTAATTCACTGTTATTAACAAAAATACAGCATTTCACAGATATAATTCCAACCTGTCTCTATCAGTCCAGGTGTATACAATTTTGTCCCAGGATATGACCGTAAATTTTTATTGTGTAAACATCACTAGGGGATTCATATTTGAGAACTTTCTTTCATGGGCAAAACCCCTTTTATTATCAATGTCTGTTTTAGGACTCATTCACACAACCGTCTGGGGACACATAACCGTCCGCATCCCCATAGACGGCAATGGCAGCGGTACCTTTCCGCACCTGCTTCATCTTTCCCAGTGTGTGCAGCCGTGCAGCACTGTTTTTTTATGGAGAAGGGAAGGGTGAGCAGCACTCATCCCTCTTCTCAAGCACGCCGCCATATGCCCGCATATAGGTCTGTGTGAATGTATCCTTAGTAAGAATTCCCCCAATAACAAATCTAGAGCAGTATTCCCCCATCATTCATTATTTTATAGAATGTCTGACCATTGACAACCCCTTTATCCTGCACCAGACTTCCCTGTGCAATGGTCATAGACTTGTGAATAGCGTTGCTCTTGAATGTATGGAGCCAGTCACTGTGTGACAGAAGGCACACAGTGACCAGTACAGAATGTTCTGTAGTAATGGAGTTATGTTTGGTGCGTCTAAACAAGGGACAGATCCAAGTCACCCCCACATGGCTCAGCAGTTTTACAGCAGTTGTCATGTGTAGCATACTGAGGAGTCAAGAACATCTCACAGGATCAGGGGGAATGACACCATCCCTTTCACAGTCATAGCAGCCAATGCGTTACTGATCGGATTTTGTAATCCTCGTCCTGAATGATTGCCAAAGCTCAGAAGCCCATGAATCAGAGCTCGATAACTTCCAGCACCAGGAAGCCAATTGGATCTTGCCATTTTCTGGTGATGCCCAATTTTACACCAAAATAGCATCATAATTAGCCTTACAGCCACTACATATTTTATGGACTGCAGACTATATTTATATATACTTTATTATATTGTAGACAGCAAGAGCCATTAACACCCAATTATTCAGATAGCTAGGCTCCTAGACTCATTCTTTTTTAATAAAACTACTATGCAACATGTAGTCAATATGTAGCCACAGCCCAAAACCTGCAAAATGCAACTTCTGAAGTCTATACATTTCTCTGTATCCTTGATAAGAAAGAACCCGATGTAAACAGCTCCTTAAATGTATAGGTCTGATTTAAAGGAAATGTCATCAAAATCAAGCATGGAACAAGGAACACTTAGTAATAGATACAGCCATAGCAACTGTGGTAATCTACTTATATTTGTTACCCATGGCCTCCTCCTAATATCAATTTTCAAAATTATGCTCATGAGTTTTCATCAGTGAGCACTTCCCATTGTACTTATCATAGAGGAACTAGGGTAGCCCCTAAGGTTCATTATCATAATTTAAAAAGTTGATTTTAGAAGGAATGAGGCCATGGCGGACAAATAAGATTACCATAAATACCCAACAACTCTTTATTTTCAAACATAAGGTAATGTCATTGCTGCAGCTTATCACTAGGCTATGGATGTGATGAGTGCTGTGCCACAGACTGATCACTATGCTAGTGAATAAACTATGCGCCCAATATTGATATATGTTGCACAGAATTCATCAGCCGTATATATGAGGACTAGGCCGCATGAAACACGTGTGCATTGTGTGTGCCACAAATAGGTGAAAATGACCCCTTATTTTTGGCCTGTTTGACTGCGGAGGGTAGTTGGCCCCTAAAGGGAGTGGTGTATGCATCTACTGTGTGCATGAGCCAATAAAAAGTAACGTGACTGTTTGTGCCCATAAGGTATTGGTGGTGAGCTAAATGGTGCCCCAATTGGAAATAAATTACTTTAATTATCCTTCTTTAATATAAAAAAATGAAGGTCCCCTCTCCCCGAAAAGAAAGAAAGTAATTTAATTAAAAAATAAAAAAAAACCTGCACTTTTATGCAGCAACAGATTGATCTGGGGTTCTTTGGGGTCAGTCATAGTCTAGTCTGTAGGGGTTTAATGCATATAGCAGGGTTACGGTGCTATAATTGCCTAATTTGGCTATTTAAACTTCATATATATTTTCACATCTAGGAGTTATCTATATGAATTACTGAAAATGTCATACTCCTCTGCTAAAAATACTCCACAAAAATGGTTAAAGGAGTATTATTACCTTTCTCGAAAAATGTTAGTGCGACTTCTGGTTTTTTGCCCCATAGAAAGAACAAAACAAGGAATAAGAGTAGACTCAGCTTTTATTATTTATTATTACTATTAATCAGGGCTACTGTTTATACTTTGTCCTCCAAGAATCTTCTACATAATATACATGTGAATGCTTCTCCCCATGGTCATCTAAAGTATTTAGAAAGCACCTATAAAAACAACAAGGTATTTGTGACAAGAGAAGTATGCAGCCTTGAACTGCAAGAGTGTGAACAGGTCGCACATGGAGCGCAGCGACACAGACATACCAACTGATAAAACACAAGTAACTGAAGGTAAAAGGCTCTTCGGGTGCGTTCAAATGTGGCGTTATGATGCATGCGTTTTTATGCGGAATGATTATATAATACAGCAATACATGAATGAATGTATGAATTATTTGTTCATAGGGGCCAAGTATAATACAAACATGAATTACGTTATACGATCTGACATAGTGGATATACCATACATCTCTCAATGAACTCTATACAGCTGGGCTGCACAACTAGTACATGGGATACAAATTTATCTCTAGGGGCAAAATGCAATATTTATCATTTTTTGGCCTTGCTAGAAGTAACCTGGTCCACATCTAAAGGTATTGAGACCTATACAGGTGTTTTACTTGACCGAAGCATCTTTGGTCTATAACCACATATATCTACTTTTGGGCATATTCGGTATTGGACCCTGAGGTGTATCCATATTTGTATGTATTTGGATTTATGTTGAGACCTATTGATGCACAATTTTTTGCATCTATGTTATTGGATCCCTGAGGAGCCGCTAATTCCTCTGTGAAATGTGTAGGGTCTTTTTTCTGGACCAGAGAAGTCAGTCATTTTGGTCTGTCTCTGTGTTGATTGTACTAGTGGTCTCGTGCTATACATTGAAAGGCACGGGCTGTTTCCCCATATAGGCATCTGTAATTTGGGGATAATGCTTTGATATAGGTTGGCAGATAGTAATCTGTAAAAGATTTTTTAAACTACATAATTAAAAATTATCTTTTAAAATTTGTTTCTTCGGCTTTTGTAACTAAAGTCTAAAATGCATGCGTCAAATGCTACTTGGGAACCCACGCTAATATAGATGATCCGTCGTCACCATCCATATTGACCAATCAGGCATACAGCATAGCTCTGGTTTTATAACACTACAATTACTGAAGCAGTGGAAGTCACCTAGCTAGCCCTCCTGGCTGAGCAGAGTACACAGGTGTATAAGATGTGTATAATACTATGTGATAGTCCTCTACGAATACAACCTGACGCCAATCTCTAAACATTTATACGTCTTTAGGTTTTGCACGTCACACTGACACTTCTTCTGTTGTTGCTTGTCTGGATCACTTACCTTGAAAGAAACATATTATACATTTAGGTGTATTGTGTATACAACACTGCATGGCTCATCACAACTCTATAAACAGAGTGCAGAGAAGGGATTTCTACAGTATACAGAAAGAAAAAGGTGATACAGTTTAACTATTTCAATAACAAACGTAAACCAGTAAAAGACTTCCAAAATCTTTCCAAAATGGATCCTTGTGACTTTCAGATGACCTTCAGCTTCCACAGACAGAATGTGGTTCAGGAATTCCTATTGATTCCTACTGAATGCAGAGTGATCCTTAGAGATTAGTCATATGTCATATGTCATAGTCATGTCACACCCCCACGACCAGCTACATTTGACCTATCCTAAGGATAACTTATGCGTGGAGTCTAAAGCCCTTCATTTCAGATTCTCTCTCCATTACTAGTTCACAGTATGGGCCAGAATAAGCAATTAAAAGAAACCAATAATAATAGTGTTAGGTCACTAGGTTAGGTGTTCCTGGCAGAGATGTGGACTGAAAAGCGAAAATCAAAAACAGGGATGAATCTGGCATTTCTTGGACATCAAAGAATCTCCATGGAAGTCACTGAAGAAGGGTCCCATGGGTTTCCATTGTGAAGTTTGTCATTTTGCTTGAAGGGTTTTTCCCACAAACTAAAGTTTGGCCTTATCCACGGGATACGGCTGAACTTGCTGATCAGGGGGGGTGGTCTTGCTAACCCCTCGCCGCTCCGTCAGACTCCATTAATCTCTATGGAGCTGACGGAGATCGGTGAGCACAACGCTTGGCAATTTCCGGCAGCTCCATAGAGATTAATGGAGCAGAATGGTCATGTGCAGCTGTCTGCTCCATTAGTCTGACTGAGCGGCTAGCGCCTAATTTTAGTTTGTGGAAAGACCCCTTTAAAAAAAAAAAAAAAAAAAAAAAAAAAAGAAAATGTAGATTGATATGCTGTATGGTCTGTTTCTTTAATGGACTCTGGTGGAGTTTCCTAACCGGACTTTCGGAAAGGCCCCAGATCTATTGGTAGCAGCAGTACACAAATTTAATTCTATCTGCATATTCCAGATGCAGAGAGAGTTGAGAACACTACATTGCCCCTATAGTTTCAAAACAGATGGAGAGTAGCAAGAAGACCAGAACGAAAGGAAGAGAGGCGAGGCGGGGCCAGAGGCACACAACCATGGGCAGTCAGTTCTCTGGCTGGATTTCAGATTGCCATCATAGTTACATTGCACTGCAGTAGCAAACTGTTGGGAGGAAGGGACTATTATTGTGTATCACTACAATGCTCCCATCCTCTGCACATTTGTTATTCTGTAAAATCCAGTCCATCTATTAAAGGCCACTGACAAGGTTTATATTGTACTATTTTTTATTGTACAGTGTGGGCTGCCATGTGTGGCGCCACAATGCGGTGGAATTATATAGTGAGGGGCCTCTTTTAGTAAGAGTATCACAATTAGGGCATTTTACAGTGTGGGTCAGGAATGGTGGGCATTCTACAATACAGTGCACCATTTATGCGTTTTTGGAAAGGTTTTTTTAGAGCACTATTTCAGGTGCAGTATAAGAGGAAGCAGCAGGATGACACTGGACCAGGTTACAAGAAGGACAATGGTGAAATACAGAAGATAAGGGGGGGGGGGGATTTATCAGTGCTTCTATGACAGTTTTATGACGTAGAAGCACTGAAATAATTGCAATTTCTGCCATTGTGATTATTCTCAGGACTACTCAACCTCCATGCCATGTGGGCGTGAAGGGACGCAGCTGCTGGCCGGGTGGGGCTCTATCATACACCAGCGCATGGAGTGCTGGCGTATGTTAGATCTCCCCCTAGATGTCTGTGCGGCAAACATGAGAGAACAGGTGCGCTGGGGCTCAGGCCCTGGATCTTTTACAATCCTATCAACAACACTACCTCAAAGTGAATAGGTACCCAAGAATCTTATGATGGAAACAAGCCCATCATGGTTACCTCCTTTCGAAAAAACCATCAGGTTCCTGCATTCTGTATAAAGTGTGGATGTCCTAATAAGGAATTTAAGGATATGTCCATATCTATGATAACATCTTAAACGTGTTCAATGTATTTGCCTTCATTGTGTGTAGGATTTTATACTCAATATTAGGTGGTGTACTGTAGATAAAGGCAATGTTGCTGGACATACACAGTCTTAAAGGGAACCTGTCATTAGCTCTTCGGTTAGGAAATGCATTTAACCTAGGAACAGATATGGTGATTGACTCCTGTCTATCCTATCTAGTCATTACTTTCCCACATTCATTTCTGCCAATGAAAGGGTGCACTTATTTTCACATGAAAGAAAAAAAATTAATGTGAAAAAATGAAGATGCATTAATGTAAATAATCACACATTGAAATTTGTCATGTGCCTATACGCTTCATAAGAGGTTGTAGTCGCCAAGATTCCTTTTTCTCCCCAATATGTCCCAAAACATAATCCTATATAGCGCAGATAACATCCTCTTCATCTTTAAAGGAAACCTACCATGAAGATTCTACAATCAGAAGTAGATCTGATGGTAGATCCCACCTGCCTGCCTCTGCCCTAATCTGTAATTTAATAATCCTGGAACCTGATCTAACGTGTTAAAAACGACCCTGCAGAGGCTACTGGGTCGTGTTCTAGCCTGGCCAGGTACTAGGAGCCAAGGCCAGCACATGCCCCAGAAGCCTCTGCAGATTATTAAATTACAGATTAGGGTAAAGACAGACTTCTGATGGTAGATTCCTCATGGTAGGTTTCCTTTAAGTCCCTGGAATCTTTCCAGTCATATACTCAATAGATCAATTACATTTAAACATTCCTCACTCAATAGCTCTTTCCATGTTCTATTTAACAAGTAATGGAAATAAATGATAGTAACTGATCAGTAATGGATAATGATCTGTGGTTCCAAAACAACGCAATTAAAAAAAAAAAAAAACAGTTTATAGATACCAGGCATAGTGGAAACGTCAATGATTTGAGTATGGGAAACATTTTGATCATAAATGCATATTTGCCATCATAATGGCGTTTTCAGTAATTTTAACAAAAAAAAAAAACCCCACAATGGGGCTCATTTACTAAGGGTCCACGGACCGCATTTTCATTGGGTTTCCTGACCTTTTCTGTTCTGTTTGGCACAGTCAAATGGGATATCCATAGTGACTTTCATGCATCACAGATTGGGGGGTGTGGCCGTCGGATAACCCGACTGATTTCGGACTAAGCGCGGGATTTATCATTCAAAATTGTGTCGCAAGCCATGCACTTACATGCACCAGGAAGAAGATGGTGAACTCCGGTGGACCTCTGCGGGGAAGCGAAGAAAATTGGACGCACAATTTTAGTGAATCGTGGTAGCTCCGAATCCTCGTCGGACTACGCACCTCGGGGATCGGGACGGGTAAGTAAATGTGCCCCAATATAAGCATAATACCCTTTTTGTTACCCTTTTTCCTTTTTACAACTATGGATATCCCAAATCCCTACTACAACTGACTTGAAACTAATGCTCACTAAATACAGACTCCCAACCACTGGAGACAAAGCAGATCAGGACCTGTATAGCAATTTGTAGTATAGAAGGGATCTGTGTCAAAAGGCAACAAAGATATCCTTATCAGCCAGGTTCCAAAAAGCATGCGGAGACAAAAACAGCTCTGTTGCAAAGATTAAATGGAAGGGGCTAGAAATAGATCTTCTGTACATCTTTTTGGCCCTGAAGGTCACCATTAATACACTACCAGATGACTCAGACTGGGCTGCCCCATCTTTTTTACTCTAAGGCCCCTTCCACACTAGCGTTGCATTTCACGTCAGGGTGCAATGCGTGAAAAACTGACGTTTTTGGCTGCGTTTTTGTTCCATTTTTCCTTGGAGTAATTAGCGTTTTTGCGTTTTTCACGCGCGTGTTGTTAGCGTTTTTTTTTGCGTTTTCGGCGCATTTTTCACGCGCGAGTCAATGGGAGACTCGAGCATTTTTCAAAGGGACCAAGGTTTGGGATTAAAATGTGTTATTTAATTGAAAAATAATGTCTTCTGATAAGTTGCAAACATCTGCGATCTATTCTTCACTGTTCCCCGTGTATATTATCTCCCGACAAGTTAGCAGATGTGAAGAACAGTGAAGAATAGAATAAAAACAGTGAACACAGTGAACACAGTGAACACAGTGAACACAGTGAACACAGTGAACACAGTGAACACAGGATCATTTAAGAGAAAAACACAGTGCAGAACACAGTGCAGAATAGATTACAGATGTTCGTCACATCTGCTTACTTGTCGGGAGATACGCGCGGAACGGTGCGCCCAAAATAGCATGTGAAGAACAATATATATGTGTGTGAAGAACACATTGCAGATGTTTAAATACATCTGCAATGTGTTCTTCACACATATATATTGTTCTTAACATGCTATTTTGGGCGCACCGTTCTGCGCGTATCTCCCGACAAGTAAGCAGATGTGCCGAACATCTGTAATCTATTCTGCACTGTGTTCTGCACTGTGTTTTTCTCTTAAATGATCCTGTGTTCACTGTTTTTATTCTATTCTTCACTGTTCTTCATTGTGTTTTTTAAATTAAATGATCGTTCTCGAGCAGGGGAAATACTGTTATTCTGGTCACCTAGCAACCCTTACGTTTAAAACGCATTGCACTCGCAATGATTGCGAGTGCAATGCGCTCTTGATGCATCTCCATAGACTTGAATGGGGCGTGAAAAACGCGCGTGACACGCAAAAGTAGAGCATGCTGCGATTTTGACGCGCGTGAAAACGAACGCAAGCACGCGCGTGAAAACCAACGCTAATGAAGAAAGACCCATTGAATACAATGGGACAGAGTGCAATGCAAGTTCTGCGCGTCAAATGCATGCGCAAAACTCGCGCGTGAAAAACGCCAGTGTGGAAGGGGCTTAAGACTATTCCAGTCAATTTACTAAAATTGTAAAAAAACAAATAATTAAAAAGCATGGAATCGGAAGCAGAGCATTTGCTGCATTAAATGAGATTATTGGACATGTTATTGCCCACCACAGTTTCTGAACTTGCTTTAATGCTTATTTTTCAATAAAGAATAATTTAATTCTTGCTTTTCAATAAATCTGTGCTATTAAAACTACTGTGCTGATTTACAATGGAAACAATTCATGGGCATCTGAAGGGCAGATAGAGGTCTTCTCACCTCTACATTTTTTTGCCTCTGTTATATGTAGAGTATCCTTAAATAGCACACCTTTATGAATGGGAGTGTACCTTACATGTGCAGGTCATTTGCCTACCTGATGACTACAGAACATGCTACAACTAGCAAGTCCTGCCCTGCAAATGATGCCATTTCCCTGCCAGGAAGCCGTACAATGGCATGTGTCAAGCCCAGCCTTCAAGCTCAGGATTTGTTGGCACTATATCAAGGAACACACATTCTCATCTGAACTTCCCAGGGACAAGAAGTAAGCAGCACTCAGCCGCTGCTATACCAACAGAGGACACTGCCAGATAATTCTGTGACTCCGCTGCAGAGCACCACACAACTACACGCTGTACAAAAAACTGCAGCATAAATGGAGCTGCGGTGCGATCTGCAGAAAGTCCATTTATAGTGCAGGTTTTCAGTGTGACTATCAGAAATACCCACAATGCTTACAGTACCTAAATGTTCCCATAATAGGGTTATGCTCATCTCAACCGTTAATAGCAGAGGAAAGCAGCGTCCTTTCACCACCTCTATGCAATTTCTGTAACCTCCACAGCAATGAATAGGAGTTACTGATATATTGTAAATCCATGAACTGCACAGTCTCTGTAATGTCCCACGTAAAAGAACAGCCTATCCCACACTGCTGCTTCCAGAACACCAATTCATCTCTATGGGAGATATGGAAATCAGTAGACAGGGCTATTCACATCTCACTCGTGGTGCAAACAACCCTTACAGAAGAGCTACAGTAAGAGGCTACCCAAAGCCTCCTATCACGTTTTAATTAAGCTGAATAACTGGGTGACCATTCCAGCTGCAGGACAGGGACCCTGTGCAATAGGGTGTTAAGTAGAATGATGGTGTGAGGTCCAGACATGGACATCTGAAGACCTACAGGATATGTAGAGCTCTGTAGAATCATCAGGATTGCATATAGATCAGATCATGATCATCTGTTTAACTGTATCATTTCTTTATCATATCTCCTACAACCTTTAGTACCCAGCCTTTTCTATACCAGCACCAGATGACACCTGAGGCAAGGTGACGCCAGGTCACTTCTTCCCATTGAGCTCATCTTATTGACAGTATTCCATCATCAGTAATTGGAGCATGGATCATCAGTCATAGTCCCTTGGGGAAAAAGCTTTCCATCCATTGGTGACCACTGACTTGGGCAATCAGACAAGGGCTGATGTGACAGTAAAGGCTTTTGCCATGTTACAGGGGAAGCCATCTTTGCACCTTCTCATTGCCAGAGATGGTCATCAACAGAAAGATCTCCCTGCTATTAGAAAAATATCTGCCCATGTACCAAAATGCAGAAAGAGATCTCCCTGCTATTAGAAAAATATCTGCCCATGTACCAAAATGCCTAACCTTTACGTCCCAAAGCTAATAACATAGGATGCCATAGTGGAGCAGTGTAGGGATCAGCAGAGGTCATGAGAGGGGTGAACACTGAAACCCCTCTGTCACTGCAGGTACAATGGCAGCACGCACGTGCCAGCTCACCTTTATTTGCCACTTCCCATGCCACCTCGAACAGTATACTGTTCTCCAGGTCCAGATCATCATCCCAGTCATCCAGCCCGTTCAGGGAGGTGACGGATAAGCTGCGAGCCAGGGGCATCTTGCACGGATGGGCTCCCGGCAGACACGGGGTTCAGGTGTCCTCGGCAGGATGCGCTGCCCTAGATGTGCCAGCTCCGAGCAGCTGTCCTGCTGCCAGCAATGACAAGCTCCACTCCAGCTGACAGCGGAGAGCTGCTAGCACGTAACGCCGAGGAGGGGCGGGGCCAGCGAGTGCCCTGTATAACGTTATGCTGGCCTATGATCGGCGAGCCTCAGAGCAGGATCTGATTGGGGGAGAGGGGTTGTGATCCAGCGGGTCATCTGAAAGTTGAGGCAGCGGTGGAGAGCTATGATTGGCTGATTCTTCTGTCCCTCACTGTGACTGACGTTTAATGAGCGCGGTCTACGTGCCGGCAAGGAGCTTGCACAACAGTGTGAGCGAGGAGCCGGTCATGTACTGTATGTGTGTGATATGTGACTAGGTGCTAGCGGGCGCACAGCTGCCATAGGCTAACCACCATTCAATGTCATTAAGATTCATTCTTTTTCCGAATTATGCGTCAAGGGGTTTGTGAAGATCATATGTGTTTAGTACTGGTCTCAGGTGGTCCCTATTGGTACACAGAGTGGAAGTGGTGATGCCAACTATAGTGTGACAAGCTACAGAGTATGCCATCAGAGACTGGTGGTGGGAGGGGAGTGCTGGGGACTGGACTGCTTGCATCATAGTGAAATATGATGCAAGGAGTCCCTGCTGGCCGACAGAACAGTGATGAACTTTATTACATGAAGTATGTATCAATCAATATCTTGTAGAACACATAACTTTAAATAACTTTCTCTATGACCATATTAGTCTCTCACTTTTTTCTGAAGGGTTTGTCCCACTCTATTTTAAATTGTTACTTCAGGTCATTCAGGCTTGTGGGCATTAGTTTATCCACAGCTCTCTTAGGCTGCATTCACACTACCGCAAGGGGGACGTATATACGGCCGACGTATATACGGCCGATATACGTCCCCCATAGACGGCAATGGGCGCACGGCGCCCTACGGGAGCGGTACGGTGCAGCACACGTGCGGCACCGTACCGCTCCGTGCCCCGTGAAAAAATAGGACATGTCCTATTTTTTCAGGGCATACGGCGCCGTGCGCCATATATCCCTATGGAGAGGGGCGGGGGTGAGCAGCGCTCTCCCCCTCCTCCTCTCCCCGCGCGCTGCCGTGTGCCCGCCGTGCTACGGTATGGCGGGCACCGGTCGTGTGAATCCAGCCTTAGGGTGCTGTCACATGCAATGAAATCCAATGCAACCAGAACAAGGAGGGGCTAGATCTTAGATCTTGTGATGTATCTTAAAAACAAGGGCATACGTAGCTTAAAGAGAACCCGTCATGCAAAATAACCCCCCTAAACTAAATATATTTTCATAAACTGCCATTAGAGAGCATTGCCTCTATCCCTTCATTGTCCCTCTATGAGTCATTAGCATATTCAAGCTGTCCACCTTATTCATGAGTGGGAGGTACAGCCACACCCCCAGTGCATGACTGACAGCCTGTATAATGCTGTCAGGCTGTATAATGATGTGAGGCTGTATAATGATGTGCTTCCTGGTGCTGGTGGCCACACCCCCTGCAGCCTGGGTGTGCATGTCTGTGTGTATAGGAGAGATACAGCAGCTCCAGGCAGCAATGTTACAGCAGAACATGTCAGATTCATGTGTAGCTGATGTCTGTGTCTCTCACCTGTATATTAGGAGGATGCAGCACACACTAGCCATGCTTTACTATACATTACACACAGACATGAGCAGGGGGAGGGGAGGAGAGGGGAGGGGTAACAGGGGTGACATCACTGCCTCTGACCATGTGACCAGCCTCATTTACATAATAAAGAATAGATGATTTTACAATGAATAATGTATGAAATAACTAGATAGAGGCTGGGATGGGATCCTTGTGAGCTGCTCCAACAGGTAGTAGTGACAAGACTAGTGACACAGACCTTATGACAGGTGTCCTTTAAAGGAAACCTACCACTGCTCGCATGACGTCACCAAGCCCTCGGCACCTATCGCGCATGCGCAGACACTAAGTCTCGCACAGCCGGCCGGCGATAGGTGCCGAGAGCTTGGTGACGTCACGGCTCTCGGCACCTGAAGGAGGAATAATTAACCCCTTCCCGACATTTGACGTAATAGTACTGCATCGCGGGAGGTGCGTTCCCGCAAAATGCAGTACTATTACGTCAAGCTTCTGGCCCCGGCTCCTGAACGGAGCCGGGGCCAGAAGCTGCGGGTGTCGCCTATATGTTATAGCTGACACCCGCCTCTAACACCCGCGATCGGAGATTTCTCCGATCGCGGGTGTTAACCCCTAACACGCCGCGGTCGCGCTGACCGCGGTGTGTTAGAGGCATTTAAAGATATTTAAATGTGAATCGGACCCCCCCCCCGCGGCGCTTACCAGGGGAGTCCGCTCCTCCGATCGCAGCCCCGGGACTGCCGGTGCCCGGGGCTGCGCGATCCTCCTCTCGGTGCCGGGTCCCTGCCTCCTGGCAGGACCCGGCTGTAAGACACTGGGCATGCGCAGCATGCTCAGTGTCTTACATTACACAGTGCAATACATCTGTATTGCACTGTGTAACCTGTAAAATAGCTTGAACAAGTGATCAGAAGATCACTTGTTCAAGCTAAGATGTCAGTAAATGTAAAAAAAGTAAAAATAAATAAATAAAGGTTTTTTACAGTAAAAATAAATAATAAAAGAAAGTGAAAGTCCCCCCAAACACCACATTTCCCTTTACACAAGTAATAAAGTATAAAAAACACTAAATCACGAAAAAAACCCACTTATTTGGTATCGCCGCGTCCGTAACAATCTGTACAATAAATCCTAATCATAATTGGACCCGCTCGGTGAACGTGGTAAAAAAAAAAAAACCAAAAACTTGCCAAAAATTAAAACTTTTTATCAAATTGCTTTACAAAAAATGTTCTAAAAAGTGATCCGAAAAAGTTACAAGCACCAAAATGATACCAATAAAGAGAGCAACTTGTCACGCAAAAAATAAGCTTACAACCAGCTCGGTAAACCAAAAAATACTATAATTATGCTGCTATAAAAATGGCAATACTAAAACAAATGCAATTTTTTCTATTCTAGTTTTCCTTCAATAAAATTGGACAAATATAAATAAAACTATATAAATGAGGTATCACCGTAATCGTAGTGATCCGTAGAATAAAGATAATATATTATTGTTATGCTACAGTGAACAACCCCCCAAAAAAATGCTAAAAATCCAAAACAAGAATTGATGATTTTATTTTCCTCCACACGTAAAAAGTTAATAAAATTTCTTCAATAAGCTAAAAACCCACTAAAATTAAGTTTTTTTTTACAGTGTATCTCGTCTCGCAAAAAATAAGCCCTTATTTGTCTAAATTGCTTAAAAAATAAATAAAGATTGTATAGCCTATTCCCAACGAGCGTTGTTATAGAACGGTGCGGCGGGTAGTGACTTTCCAACACCGGTCAGGGTAAGACGGCGGCTGTTCACTGATCGGGGTAAGACGGTGGTTGTTCCTGACAGCCATCCATCCTGCCCCATGGACCAGAAGGGTTACGTCCCCCCCACACACCCGCAGTTTATTATCGCTGCTACTGGCTCATCAATTCAGACGAGCCGATAGCAGCGAATTTACTTATGACGTCAGCAATACCGGTCACCATGTCTATAGACACGGTGATCGGGGCAGGGTGGCGGCTGTTCCTGACAGCCACCAATTTTGCCTTGCGGTCCAGAGGGGTTTTGTTGCCCCCCTCTGTCCATGTTTGCCGCTATTTGCTGGTCGATTTGGTCCAGCCAAAAGCAGCAATATTCGTCACAATGGGCATCGCTAGGGTGAATAAAAGCAACACTTGGCGATAATTTCCCTACTAAAACGAAGATTTGGTACAAAAGTGCTGGCCGTGTACATTGTACAGATTATGGTGTACAACTCTTACGAGCTGTTCCAATGTGCATGTCCTGCCGTATCATTTCTCCGTTTTCAAGAGGAAGATATTAGGAAACTAATATTGGGACAAGAAGGACGGGCCCCAGTACCTCTGGTTTAGATGTTCCTGTGTTTTGCCAGGACAGCATTTTCCCGGTGAATTCTGCTGCTTCTAATGGTAGGACTCAATAAAGAGTCTGTTCCAAAAGAGAAGTTAGGATGGACACTACATACTACTAAGAGACCTGCGACAACTCCAGAGTGACAAAAGTTTAGTTGGTCCCCTGGTATATTCTACCTCCTTATACACTAGACATTCACAATTCACGCCCAACCTATTGTGAATTAATTTCGGTAAAATGAATAATTGTAACAACTGTTATGTCCCGTTGCTCCCTATACCCCTCCATTATTTCATAAGGGGCGCCACATAACGGGCACTGAACTTTCCAGAAATAATTGCAATTTCCATCTTGGACTCCGTTGCACATCATATTTGGAAACCACCTATATGTTCAAAATGCTCATTTCACCACATGTATTACACTACACCACATATTACACCTTGCTATATTCCCCAAGGGGTGTACATTCAACAATTAGGGTCACTTTTCGGGTTTTCCTCTGTTTTGGTACCACTACGGCTCTCCAAATGTATCCTGACACATGTGAAGGATTTCTTACAAATTTGGCCTCTAAAAGACAAACATCCCTCTTTTCCTCTACTGTGCGCCCATAAAGCATTTTATAGGCACATGTGGGGTACTTCTACACTCGGGAGAAATAGTTTTACACCTTTTTTGGGGTTATTTAATATATTATCCCTTGTGGCTTACATAAATTAGGGGTAAAGTGACATTTATAGGAAAATTTTCACCTTTTTAATGATTCGGGCCTAATTGGATCATTCACCTGTAGGGGCAAATACATATATTACACATTGCAAAATTCTCTAAGGGGTGTGCATTCAAAGATTAGGGTCACTTTTCGGATTCTTATCTGTTTTATACCACTAGGGTTCTCCAAATGCATGTCAAACATTTCTGTCAAATTTGGCTTCTAAAAGGCAAACATTCCCCTTTCCTTTTACTGTGCGCCCATACAACATTTTATATACACATGTGGGGTACTTCTACACTCGAGAGAAATAGGTTTACACATTTTGAGGGGTTATTCCATTTTTTTATCCCTTGTGGCTATATAAAATTAGGAGTAAAATGACCTTTGTAAGAAAATGTTCACCTTTTATCTATTTAAGTCCTAATTAAATCAAACACCTTTACGGACAAATACACATATTACACCTTGCTAAATTCTCTAAGGGGTGTGCTTTCCAAAATGGTGACACTTGTTGGGGTTCCCCTCTGTTTTGGTACCACTACGGCTCTCCAAATGCATCCTGACACATGTAAAGGATGTCTGTCAAATTTGGCTTCTAAAAGGCCAACGCCCCTCTTTCCCTTCTGAGCTTCACTGCGTACCCATACAACACTTTATTTGCATGTGTGGGGCAATTTTATACTCGGGAGAAATGCTAGTACACATTTTTTGGGGTTGTTTCATCTTTAATGCCTTATGGGATACAAAAATTAGCCGTAAAAGTGACTTTTTTGGGAAAATGTTCACCTTTTTCCTTTTAGGGACCTAATTGAAGCAAACACCTGTAGGGGAAAATACACATATTACACCTTGCTAAATTCTCCAAAGGGTGCACTTTCCATAATGGTGACACTTGTTGGGGTTCCCCTCTGTTTTGGTACCACTAGGGCTCTCCAAATGCATCCTGACACTTGTAAAGGATGATTGTCAAATCTGGCTTCTAAAAGGCCAAAGCCCCACTTTCCCTTCTGAGCCCTACTGTGCACCCATACAACACTTTATATGCAAAAGTGGTGCAGTTCTGTGCTTAGGAGAAATAGTTTTACACATTTATGGGGTTGTTTCATCTTTTATCCCTTGTGGCTTACAAAATTTTGGGGTAAAAGTGACTTTTTTGAGAAAATTTTCACCTTTTTTCCCTTTTGGGGCCTAATTGAATCAAACACCTATTGGGGAAAATACACAAATTACACGTTGCTAAACTCTCCAAGGGGTGTACTTTCCAAAATGGTGTCTCATGTTGGGGCTTTCCTCTGTTTTGGTACCACTATGGCTCTCCAAATGCATCCTGACACATGTAAACTTTTTCAGCCATATTTGCCCTGCAAAAACGAAACAACGCTCTTTCCATTCCAAGTGCCCCCCTGTGCCCGTACAGCAGGGTACAGTGACAAAATGGGTATTGGCATACTCAAGAGGAATTGCCCTCAACATTGTAAAATGCATTTTCCTTTTTAACCCATTGTGAAGGTGCAAATTTTAGTGTTAAATGAATCTATATTAAGATAAAATTACATTTCTCTAATTTCACTTTCATTTATCTTTCACGCTCATGAAACGCTCATAGGGTTAACAAAATTCCCAAAGGTTGTTTTGAATATTTTGAGGGGTGTAGTTTCTAAAATGGTGTCATTTGTGGGGGGTTTCTGTCATGTGGGCCTTATAAAGTCACTTCTAACTAAATTGACCCTCCAAAAGTAGGTTTTGATGATTTTCGTAAAAATCTGAAAAATTGCACCTAAAGTTATAAGCCTCCTAACATCCAAAATAAAGGAAAAGATGTTTGAAAAATGATGCCAAGTTAAAGCAGACATATGGAAAATGTTAGTTATCAAGTTATTTTAGTGATATGACCAACTTTCCAAAAAGTAGAAAATTTTGAATTTGGAAAACATTGTTTTTTTCAAAATTTTTGCCAAATTTCCATTTATTTCATAAATAAATACTAAATATATTTATTAAATTTCTCAACCAGCATGAAGTACAATGTGTCACGAAAAAACAATCTCAAAATCAACTGGATATGTTAAAGCGTTCCAAAGTTATAACCACTTAAATAGACACATGTCAGATTTTAAAAAATGGTCCGTGTCAGGAAGGTGAAAAGTGGCTTCAGCGTTAAGGGGTTAAATATCGGAAGCCACCGCCAGCCCGAAGATGGCGCAGGGTAGCACCGGGGGGCTCATTTAAATATGTAAGAAAATAGTTTTTTTTAGCTAAAGTAAAGTTTGCCGAGCCTAACAAAACTATGTGCCGGCATCAGCATTAAGTAGCCTACCGGGTGGTCTGCTCGCATGATTTCATTGTGCGGGCAGTGGTAGATTTCCTTTAAATAAGAGTGGATCCTGCCAGAGGGGGGACGCAACAGTATGTCAGTGTGCTTGGTTTACAATCTGGGTGGTAGATGTCCTTTCAGCTCTATAAAATGCTTGTTGCATATAGTTTACAGTGTCTGCTACAATCATTACAAATTCATTCATTCAAGATGACCTTGCTTACACATCAATACTCATTCTGCATCTTCTTCCCTCCACTTTGGTGTTTGCTGCTGCTCTGCTGCATGCTCCTGTCATTATAGGTAATGTCTTTATGCACGCTGGAAGCATACACAGGCTGTAGCATTGGAAGATCATACTGCACATAAACAATGGCTAGTATGGATAGTATCTCCTGTGACACTGAGAAAATTAGAATAACACGCCTGCTGCAGGCCCCTTCTCTAACAGTAGAGAGGATCAGAATTGTCAGATTCTGTGACTGATTTCTTGGTAATGATAGAAGCTAGAAAGAAAAACTGCCCCTGAATTCATAGGCAAGCCCCTACAAAATGGTATATTAAAGGGATATTCCCACTAAGAACAGATTCTTAAATGTACTCAGGATAACAAAAGAACAATTCAATGTTATTAACAAAAATACAGCATTTCACAGATATAATTCCAACCTGTCTCTATCAGTCCTGCTGTATCAATTTCGGTTGCCCCTGGTTCTGACCGTTAATTTTCTGACTTTAGGGTTGGGTAGACATATTGGGGGTCATTTACTAAGGGCCCAATTCGCGTTTTCCCGACGTGTTACCCGAATATTTACGATTTGCGCCGATTTTCCCTGAATTGCCTCAGAATTTTGGTGCACACAGGATTGTGGCGCATCGGCGCTGGCATGCGCGCAATGGAAATGTGGGGGGCGTGGCTGAACAAAAACTCGACGGATTCGGAAAAACCGCCGCATTTAAAACAAAAAATGTGTTGCGGAGCTTGCACTTACCTTCACTCAGCCCGGGTCGGTGTATTCCAGTGCGTTCCGATGCTCTTCAGCGCAGCAGCGCCACCTGGTGGACGTCTGAGGAACTGCCTTAATAATTTGCTGGATCGCGAATGGACCGGGTAAGTAAATCTGCCCCATTGTTCTCCTGTCTGAAACTGAGGTTTTCTTTGCCTCTAGCCCCCACCCTTGCATTCCAAGACAAGCTCACACAGAGACTTCCTGCCGGCAAGCAACACATCACAAGGAGAGTAAGTGAGCAGGTGGGCGCGGCTTTGTCTGCGTTTGCGTTTTCAAACGCAGACAAAGCGATGCGTGTGGCACCGGCCTGAGGCTGCTGTCAGAAGATAGCGTTTTGATTCAGTTTTGAAACGAAATCGAAACACACTGGTACAGGCCACGGCTTATTGCACATGCGTTTGTATGCAAAGGCATGGGATCGGCAATCAGCACCCAGTGCCTTTCATTTAGACAATACAAGACACCCGCTGCTGATTGCCGATCCCATGTGTTTGCATACAACGCATATACAATAATGTACGACTGACCCACTTAAGGTCAGACTACGCCGACATTTGTCTGATGTTACCAATAATGCGTTTAATGTCTCTGCGGTATCACGACATTTTAGAGATTTCCATAATAAGGATTGCTCAGGGTTTGTCTGGCAGGCCATTGAAAGGGTTAATCGCCCCACCAGAGGTGGCGATCATCAGAGAAAGCTCTTGAATAGAGAATCCTTTTGGATTTTCTCCTTGGATACTAGGGTACCTAAGGGCCTTAACGCAAGGCAGGATGTCATTCTGAGTTATTAATATCCTCTACACAAAGCAGCATTGCTAATTACTATATCTTTATTTCCCATACTTACATATCTTGTCCTTCTCTTCCCCGTTAATATAATACATTTTCCTTCTCCATGTTGCCGATTATTTTTATCACTGGTATGTTTTCTTCGGTTAACATGTCAATGTTTTTATATTTTTTGCTGTATGGGATACTGGAGCCCTGTGCAATTAGCTCAGGCCACGCAGCCAGTTTCCTGCGTGGGGCGGAGCTCGCGGCTCTTTCAAATAGCGTTGTGCATTACGCGTCGGTCTGTGACACTTTATCTGTATGTTCCTGATGTGGATTTTAGCCTTTGGAAAATAAAGATCTAATTTTATACCACCGGAAAACGCTGTGCTGGACTTCTGACTCTCTCCTCCGTTTCCTGTATACTTGGTCGGGCTCCAGACCAGTCCGTGCACTCCATTGAAGGTGGTCTGTCCGAAGTTGTGGTGAGAGCTGGGTATCAAGATACTTGTTATCTGCTACTGTGTCTCTTTTCTTAACGCATATACAATCGTCCGTGGCCCGCCCCAGTGCTGTCTGTCCCTGTGTGCACTGACGTGCATCCCAATGGAGGGGGGGGGGGACTGGCTTTGCCGTGCAAGAAGGGCTGTATCACTGCAGGGGGATGCCATTTGGGTTGCATGGAGCTCCTGCTACCTTTTAGTGGTTAATGGACCAGATCTTGCAGACACAATGGGGCTTATTTATTAAGATTTTAGACATTTCCGCTGTGACAGCTATTTAGAAGGGGATTGTGTCGCACACGATCGGATTTTGGTGCAGTTGCGCTTGCTTTCATGTGACATCGGGGGGGGGGGGGGGCTGGGTGCCGTCGGACAATCCGACTGCTGCGGCCTGAGTGCAAGATTTAATATTCAAATTGTGTCGCAAACAATGTTCTTACATACACCAGGAAAAAGATGGTGAACTCCGGCGGACCTGAGCGGGGAAGCGACAGATGCAGGAAATCGGGTGCACGATCTTTGTGAATCGCGCTGGAGTACATGATTGTCAGACACTCTGTATTTTGGGAACTCCTGTGGCCGGGTAAGTAAATGTGCCCCATTGTGATTACACAGCGGCCTACCTGGATGATGGATCACAGCCCTGACTGGGGAAGTCTCTGTAGGATACAAGCAGTACTAGAATCCTTTAGTGAGGCAGGAATTACAATCAATCTTGAGAAGTGTGCTTTGGGGCTAGAGGAGGCCAAGTACTTGGGATATGTAATTGGCTAAGAAGTAATAAAACCCCAAATCAACAAGTTGAAGGCAATACAGAATTGGCCAAGACCGCTTTCAAAAAAGTTTCTTGGTAGGTTTGTGCCAAATTTAGCTACTATTGCACCTGATCTCACCTATTTGGCGAAAGGTGGCAGGTCAGTGATCATCCGCTGGACACCAGGGGCAGAGGAGGCATACTAAAAGTTAAAGGAAATCTACCATTACCAAAAAGCTAAATAAAAATACAGATAATCACCTGTCCTCCTCTTCATCTTGATCTTACCATGCCGGGATCACCTAGAAAAGAGACCCTCCTCTTCATCTTGATCTTACCATGCCGGGATCACCTAGAAAAGAGACCCTCCTCTTCATCCTGATCTTACCATGCCGGGATCACCTAGAAAAGAGACTTGTAAAAAGCATGTCGGAGCGTGGGACCTAGGGCTGCATCTGCCATGAGATGGGGTGAAGTCCCCCACTTATGCGGCAGATTGCGGACTCTTTTAGGGGCGGCGTATCACAGCCAGTATTACAGACTCGCCAATGGCTGGAAAATCCGTACTACTTGAAAAATCAAATCCATCAATGCCTTTAAGGCGTAATTGATTGGCAGAGTGGTGCAGCACATCAAATCTGTTTGCACCACTCTGCAGGACACAGACCTGTGTCACTATACAGGGGACGTGGCTGATGGAGCCGGTGGGATGTGTATACAGGGGGGGCTGTGTATACAGAGGAAGGCCGTGTATACTGGGGGGAGGCTGTGTGTATATATAGGGGGAGGCTGCATATACAGGGGCAGGCTGTGTATACCAAGCGGAGGCTGCGTATACTAAGGGGTATGCTGCGTATACTGGGGGGAGGCTGTGTATACTGAAGGGAGGCTACGTATACTGAGGGGAGGCTGTGTATACTGGTGGAGGCTGTTTATACTGGGGGAGGCTGTCTATACTAGGAGGCTGTGTATAAAGGGGAGGCGGCGTATACTGCTGGGGGGGCAGCATTTTCAAGTTTTGTCTCAGGCAGCAAAAAGGCTTGAATCAGCTAGGCTAAAAAGTTCTTCTTTTCAGGCAGATAGTAATACCACCGAAATAGCTTCATAACTAACTCAGGTTCACAGAGGAAAACAATGGGACTTCTGGTCCTTCCTCCAATGCTTCTGGTGGTGCTAGCAGCGTTCTCCGACCCCCTGCGCATCTCCGTGCAGACTCCACCTCTCGGCCGCTACCAGCGGTATCGGGTGCACGCTCTAGGCAGGGGCTGCTAAGACCTGGCGTGTTCTGGACTGCTGGGAGTTGTGGTACCTCTGCATGGTGCCTGCGATTGTGCTTTGTTGTTCTGCACCATGAGGGGTTAATTCCCTGAAGTTGTTCAGCTCCAATCAGGTTCTGGAGGTGGGCTCTGGCTGCATGAATTGCGGCTTCACTAGTCACCTGTGCCAGTGTTTGAAATCACTTGCTCCTTGCTATAGGTTTGACTTGCTCTGTTTTCTTTTTTGATCTCGGCTAGTTTTTGACGTTGACCCTTCTGCTTACTGATTTTGCTCTTGACGTCCCTCTCATTGTGACGCTCATTCCCTCTCTAGTTTACTACTCTTTTTTGTTTTATGTTTGTTAGTCTAGTGTATTCTAGTGTAACTTATCTAGTGTATTCCGTGTCTCCGTGGGGGGGGCGAGCTCAGGGCACACTATACCCTGTCTTCAGTGTTACCCAACCCTAACACTAACATTTCCTAAATGTATTCTTTATGTTGTCCCCTCATTTTTCTAGCATGCTAGAATTTTTCACATTTTTTAAAAATTGCCAAAATTTATATGTAGTTTTCCAGTGACTTGGAGGTCTAAATAATAGTAAAACCCCATCAAACGTATGAAAAAACAATTTTAAAGGACATCTACCACCAGGTCATGGATTGTGAACAAAACACACAGACATGCAGGTTTGTGCCCCCTCTGGCTGGATCTGCTCTTCTTTTACCTTCATGTGCCCTTGTTTTTAAGCAAAAAAAACGGCTTAAAATTTATGCAAATTAGCATGAGGGGCTCCTCATGCTTATTTGCATAATTTTGAACGCTTTTTTTTTAGCAAAACCCAGGGAAAAAAAACAGTTCATGCAAAATGGGGCAGACACCAGTATGTCTGTGTGCTTGGTTTACAATCCTTGATCAGGGTGATTGATGTCCTTTAAGAAGTTAATTAACCCTTTAGGTGTTTCACATGGGTTAAAACAAAATGGAGTTGTAATTTAGATATTGTAATTATTTTTCGACAAAATATTAATTTTGGCCCAAACATTAACAAGGAATTAAATGATGAAAAGCTTCACAAAGTCTGATACCCAATTTCTCCTGATTTTGCCGATATGACATATTTGGTGGTAAACTCCGGTATTGGCATAGAATGGTGCTCGTCGATCTGTGTCGGCTCCATAGAGATTAACCATCTGCTCCCTTAGTCTGACGGAGCACCAAGGGGTCCGACGAAGGTACGTGGGACCCCATCGGACCCATCATTTTCGTGATCTGTGGGGGTCTCATTATTGTTCAAGGCAACATTTACATGAACGTATGTGGGATGTATATATGCCGATGCATATATAAGGCGTATATATGTCCCCCACACACTGCAATGGGCGCACGGCGCCCTACGGGAGTGGTTTGGTGCAACTCACGTGCGGCACCGTACCATTCCGTAGCCGGGAGAAAGATAGGGCATGTCCTTCGCCGGAATATGGCGCCGTGGGCTATATATTACTATAGAGAGGGACAGGGCTGAGCGGCGCTCATAACCTCCTCCTCTACCCAGCGCCGACGTGTACCCGCCATGCCACGGTACGGTGAGCACACGTCAATGTGAAAGGAGCCTAAGAGCAGATAAAAATATTATGAATAAAAACACATTATTTACATGCAAAAATAAATAAATATCTACTGTTTATCTGTGATTGATAAAACTTGCTATCCTTTAACCAACACTAGGTGTAGTAGCAATACAGCTACCATATGACTCAATGGAAGCTGTAAAAAAAAATCTCTTTGCACTGTACTCCTACCAGTGGTGGCTGCAGTGAAATTGCAGTGATCAAATCAGGAAGCTCAAGTTCATTATGGTAGACTCAATTTACATCAGCTTAAGAGGCACCATCAGGTATTAGGTTTCATAACTGGTAGCACGTTATTGCAGATGATTCCAGCTTTATGACATGGCGCATTATCCTGCTGAAAGTAGCCATCAGATGTTGGGTACATTGTGGTCATAAAGGGATGGACATGGTCAGCAACAATACTCAGGTAGGCTGTGGTGTTGCAATGATGCTCAATTGGTACCAAGGGGCCCAAAGAGTGCCAAGAAAATATTCCCCACACCATGACACCACCACCACCAGCCTGAACCGTTGATACAAGGCAGGATGGATCCATGCTTTCATGTTGTTGACGCCAAATTCTGACCCTACCATGCAAATGTTGAACCAGTTTGCCCATTCTCCTCTGACCTCTGGCATCAACAAGGCATTTCCGCCCACAGAACTGCTGCTCACTGGATGTTTTTTTCTTTTTCGGACCATTCTCTGTAAACCCTAGAGATGGTTGTGCGTGAAAATCCCTGTAGATCAGCAGTTTCTGAAATACTCAGACCAGCCTTTCTGGCACCAACAACCATGCCACGTTCAAAGGCACTCAAATCATCTTTCTTCCCCATACTGATGCTCGGTTTGAACTGCAGGAGATTGTCTTGACCATGTCTATATGCCTAAATGCACTGAGTTGCCGCCATGTGATTGGCTGATTAGAAATTAAGTGTTAACGAGCAGTTGGACAGGTGTACCTAATAAAGTGGCCGGTGAGTGCATGTGTGTGTCTTGTCATGTAAATATGTGTGTGTGTTCCCTGTTTATATGTGTTTTGTCATGTGTATATGTGTGTTAAACATGTCATGTGTGTGTATATAGAGGTATAACATGCAATAGCTGTATATATATATATATATATATATATATATATATAGGTGTAGTGTGTGTGTATATATAGGTATGACATGTAATAGCTGTATATATATAGGTGTAGTGTGTGTGTATAGAGGTATGACATGTAATAGCTGTATATATATAGGTGTAGTGTGTGTGTGTATATAGAGGTATGACATGTAATAGCTGTATATATATATATATATATAGGTGTAGTGTGTGTATAGAGGTATGACATGTAATAGCTGTATATATATATAGGTGTAGTGTGTGTGTATATATAGAGGTATGACATGTAATAGCTGTGTATATATATATATATATATAGCTGTAGTGTGTGTGTATATAGAGGTATGACATTAATAGCTGTATATATATAGGTGTAGTGTGTGTGTATATAGAGGTATGACATGTAATATCTGTATATATATAGGTGTAGTGTGTGTGTGTATATAGAGGTATGACATGTAATAGCTGTATATATATATATATATATATATATATATATATATATATATATATATATAAATATATAGGTGTAGTATGTGTGTGTGTGTGTGTGTATTGTGATACCTGTGCAGGGCAGGTTGTGGAGGGGAGGTATATTTCTCCAAGGTTCCTCTCATATGTGAAGTAGCAGTCCAGAGACTCACCTGCTGCCTAATTAATGAGGTGTTCAGAAGGAAGGTATTTAGGGAAAGTCAGGTGGGCAGTTCTCTCTCTCTACCTGGAGACACAGGGCTGTCTGTGTGAGAGCCACATGCAAGTAAGGTTGCAATACTGCTGTGTTTGTTCGCTGGCAGGGAGAAGCCCTCCAGTTGTTAGTTAGGGCTGTACTGTGTATAGTCAGTGCCGGACAGGCAAGGAGTTTTGTTTGTGAATGTTTTTTGTTTCTTTTCTTGCAATCTTCTGCAATAAACCTGACCCAGAGTCAGCTTCTACCTACCTGCTGCTGTTTGCCTCGAATTGATGGAAAAAGAAGCGTGACCTTTGACTCCAGCAAAGGCGATCCCTAACCAATTTCTTACAGTATATAGAGGTATGACATGTAATAGCTGTATATATATAGGTGTAGTGTGTGTGTATATAGAGGTATGACATGTAATAGCTGTATATATATAGGTGTAGTGTGTGTGTGTGTATATAGAGGTATGACATGTAATAGCTGTATATATATAGGTGTAGTGTGTGTGTGTGTATATAGAGGTATGACATGTAATAGCTATATATATATATATATATATATATATATATATATATATATAGGTGTAGTGTGTGTATATAGAGGTATGACATGTAATAGCTGTGTATATATATATAGGTGTAGTGTGTGTGTGTGTGTGTGTATAGAGGTATGACATGTAATAGCTGTATATATAGGTGTAGTGTGTGTGTGTGTGTGTGTGTATAGAGCAGTGATTTTCAACCTGTGTGCCGCGGCACACTAGTGTGCCGTGGCACAAGGTTGAGTGTGCCGCGGGGAAAGTTCCCCGAACTACGCTGCCCCTGTGTAGAGCTGCCCCGTATTTCTGTGCCCATACTTACCTCCAAGCCCCGCGTCGGCGATCCGCCCATCTTCTGTAGCTCCTGCACCGTGCGGCCCATGTCACGTGACTGACGCGACCTGACGTCAGGTCGCGTAAGTCACGTGACCAGAGGCACACGGTGCAGGAGCTACAGAAGGTGGGCGGATCGCCATTAGGAGTGAAGGTACGTGGAAGAAGACATCAAGGGTAAGTATATAGGGTTATTATTTGTATAGGGAAGGAAGCTAGGGTCTTTTTTTTTATTAGTAAAGGTAGGCTGGGGCTTTTTATTTGTTAAGGGAGGCCTTTAGGGCCTTTTAATTAGTAAAGGGGGGGCTCTAGGGCCTTTTAATTAGTAAAGGGAGGCCTCTATGGCCTTTTAATTAGTAAAGGGAGGCCTCTATGGCCTTTTAATTAGTAAAGGGAGGCCTCTAGGGCCTTTTAATTAGTAAAGGGGGGGCTCTAGGGCCTTTTAACTAGTAAAGAGAGGCCGCTACGGGCTCTTAATTAGTAAAGGGAGGCCTCTAGGGGCTCTTAATTAGTAAAGGGAGGCCTCTAGGGGCTCTTAATTAGTAAAGGGAGGCAGCTAGAGGTTTTTTATTAGTAAAGGGAGGCCGCTAGGGGCTTTTTATTAGTAAAGGGAGGCCGCTAGGGGCTTTTTATTAGTAAAGGGAGGCCGCTAGGGGCTTTTTATTAGTAAAGGGAGGCCGCTAGGGGCTTTTTATTAGTAAAGGGAGGCCGCTAGGGGCTTTTTATTAGTAAATGGAGGCCTCTAGGGGCTTTTTATTAGTAAAGGGAGGCCTCTAGGGGCTCTTAATTAGTAAAGGGAGGCAGCTAGGGGCTTTTTATTAGTAAAGGGAGGCCGCTAGGGGCTTTTTATTAGTAAAGGGAGGCCGCTAGGGGCTTTTTATTAGTAAAGGGAGGCCGCTAGGGGCTTTTTATTAGTAAAGGGAGGCCGCTAGGGGCTTTTTATTAGTAAAGGGAGGCCGCTAGGGGCTTTTTATTAGTAAAGGGAGGCCGCTAGGGGCTTTTTATTAGTAAAGGGAGGCCGCTAGGGGCTTTTTATTAGTAAAGGGAGGCCGCTAGGGGCTTTTTATTAGTAAAGGGAGGCCGCTAGGGGCTTTTTATTAGTAAAGGGAGGCCGCTAGGGGCTTTTTATTAGTAAAGGGAGGCCGCTAGGGGCTTTTTATTAGTAAAGGGAGGCCGCTAGGGGCTTTTTATTAGTAAAGGGAGGCCGCTAGGGGCTTTTTATTAGCAAAGGGAGGCCGCTAGGGGCTTTTTATTAGCAAAGGGAGGCCGCTAGGGGCTTTTTATTAGCAAAGGGAGGCCGTTAGGGGCTTTTTATTAGCAAAGGGAGGCCGCTAGGGCCTTTTTATTAGCAAAGGGAGGCCGCTAGGGGCTTTTTATTAGTAAAGGGAGGCCTTTTATGACTGTTTTAGTGTAATTTTGTGCTATTTTGGTTGGTGGTGTGCCCCAGGATTTTCTAAGTATAAAAAGTGTGCCGCGGCTCAAAAAAGGTTGAAAATCACTGGTATAGAGGTATGACATGTAATAGCTGTATATATAGGTGTAGTGTGTGTGTGTGTGTATGTATAGCGGTATGACATGTAATAGCTGTATATATAGGTGTAGTGTGTGTCTGTGTGTGTATAGAGGTATGACATGTAATAGCTGTATATATGTATGTGTAGTGTGTGTGTATATAGAGGTATGACATGTAATAGATGTGTATATATATATATATATGTGTGTGTGTGTATATAGAGGTATGACATTAATAGCTGTATATATATATATAGGTGTAGTGTGTGTGTGTGTGTATATATATAGAGGTATGACATGTAATAGCTGTATATATATATGTGTAATGCATGTGTATATAGAGGTATGACATGTAATAGCTGTATATATATACACTCACCGGCCACTTTATTAGGTACACCTGTCCAACTGCTCGTTAACACTTAATTTCTAATCAGCCAATCACATGGCGGCAACTCAGTGCATTTAGGCATGTAGACATGGTCAAGACAATCTCCTGCAGTTCAAACCGAGCATCAGTATGGGGAAGAAAGGTGATTTGAGTGCCTTTGAACGTGGCATGGTTGTTGGTGCCAGAAGGGCTGGTCTGAGTATTTCAGAAACTGCTGATCTACTGGGATTCTCACGCACAACCATCTCTAGGGTCCGAAAAAGAAAAAACATCCAGTGAGCGGCAGTTCTGTGGGGGGAAATGCCTTGTTGATGCCAGAGGTCAGAGGAGAATGGGCAGACTGGTTCGAGCTGATAGAAAGGCAACAGTGACTCAAATCGCCACCCGTTACAACCAAGGTAGGCAGAAGAGCATCTCTGAACGCACAGTACGTCAAACTTTGAGGCAGATGGGCTACAGCAGCAGAAGACCACACCGGGTGCCACTCCTTTCAGCTAAGAACAGGAAACTGAGGCTACAATTTGCACAAGCTCATCGAAATTGGACAGTAGAAGATTGGAAAAACATTGCCTGGTCTGATGAGTCTTGATTTCTGCTGCGACATTCGGATGGTAGGGTCAGAATTTGGCGTCAACAACATGAAAGCATGGATCCATCCTGCCTTGTATCAACGGTTCAGGCTGGTGGTGGTGGTGTCATGGTGTGGGGAATATTTTCTTGGCACTCTTTGGGCCCCTTGGTACCAATTGAGCATCGTTGCAACGCCACAGCCTACCTGAGTATTGTTGCTGACCATGTCCATCCCTTTATGACCACAATGTACCCAACATCTGATGGCTACTTTCAGCAGGATAATGCGCCATGTCATAAAGCTGGAATCATCTCAGACTGGTTTCTTGAACATGATAATGAGTTCACTGTACTCAAATGGCCTCCACAGTCCCAGATCTCAATCCAATAGAACATCTTTGGGATGTGGTGGAACAGGAGATTCGCATCCTGGATGTGCAGCCGACAAATCTGCGGCAACTGTGTGATGCCATCATGTCAATATGGACCAAAATCTCTGAGGAATGCTTCCAGCACCTTGTTGAATCTATGCCACGAAGAATTGAGGCAGTTCTGAAGGCAAAAGGGGGTCCAACCCGTTACTAGCATGGTGTACCTAATAAAGTGGCCAGTGAGTGTGTGTGTGTGTATATATATATATATATATATATATATATATATATATATATATATATATATATATATATATATATATATATACAGTGATTGCTTGCTTGGGGGGAGCTGTATACAGTCTTTGCTGGCTTGGGGGGAGCCGTATACAGTCTTTGCTGGCTTGGGGGGAGCCGTATACAGTCTTTGCTGGCTTGGGGGGAGCCGTATACAGTCTTTGCTGGCTTGGGGGGAGCCGTATACAGTCTTTGCTGGCTTGGGGGGAGCCGTATACAGTCTTTGCTGGCTTGGGGGGAGCCGTATACAGTCTTTGCTGGCTTGGGGGGAGCCGTATACAGTCTTTGCTGGCTTGGGGGGAGCCGTATACAGTCTTTGCTGGCTTGGGGGGAGCCGTATACAGTCTTTGCTGGCTTGGGGGGAGCCGTATACAGTCTTTGCTGGCTTGGGGGGAGCCGTATACAGTCTTTGCTGGCTTGGGGGGAGCCGTATACAGTCTTTGCTGGCTTGGGGGGAGCCGTATACAGTCTTTGCTGGCTTGGGGGGAGCCGTATACAGTCTTTGCTGGCTTGGGGGGAGCCGTATACAGTCTTTGCTGGCTTGGGGGGAGCCGTATACAGTCTTTGCTGGCTTGGGGGGAGCCGTATACAGTCTTTGCTGGCTTGGGGGGAGCCGTATACAGTCTTTGCTGGCTTGGGGGGAGCCGTATACAGTCATTGCTGGCTTGGGGGGAGCCGTATACAGTCATTGCTGGCTTGGGGGGAGCCGTATACAGTCATTGCTGGCTTGGGGGGAGCTGTATACAGTCATTGCTGGCTTGGGGGGAGCTGTATACAGTCATTGCTGGCTTGGGGGGAGCTGTATACAGTCATTGCTGGCTTGGGGGGTATATTACTGTTCCCTGTCTGGACTACATTCAATGGGGGCCCTGGCTGTATATGTTCTCTACTACATGACGGTACTCTATGATTTTTATACTACATGGCTGTACACTGTATCTATCTTGTACTACGTGGCGGTACTCTGTATGTATTTTGCATTGATTTATTTTCACACCAAACCAATATGATGGATCTGGTCCTGACATTCCCTTATATATTACATAAATGGGGGGGGGCGTCTCTCTGTGGCTCGCCTCAGGCAGCAGACAGGCTTGGTACACCCTTGGTTCCCGCACATTTCACTGCACACAATCACCATCTATCACAACTACGCTTCCAAGTGATTGACTCCGTGTAAACCCCCAGTAGAGGTGGAAACAGGATCACGCTACGCAACCGAAAATCCTACTGGATTTACAAACTATTGAACCTTTTGGTCCTCAACAGGGCATATGATTGGACATTCTCGTAATGATATACCTTATGACCTTATTGTTATTGCATCCTGCAGTGTCTTGCTAATGTACAACTTTTTTGGTCAAAAGACCAATATCAGAATGTCTTTCTAATTATGTAGTATATACTGTGATATATAATATGCATTTATTCTGTACCATATTAACTGAAAACCTTTTCCTCTTTTTTCCAGAAAAAAATAGAACCTAGAGACGAGTTATATTATCTGCACATATTCAGTGGGATGGTAAAAAGTACATATAGTTATAATATGCTATAGTATCTGTGCAACATCCCCCACCGGGGCCTAGCCTTTTCTTGGGGCCTGGAGGCAGCCGGGGCCCAGAATACTGGAGTGGCTGGCGGTTGCGGCATAGGCACGCTGTGGTCACGGTGCTTGGTATGGGGACAGGAGGGCTGTCCTACAGCCTGGCAGGTCTCCAGCAGGTGGTGTGTGCAAGAAATAAGGAGGGAGAGGCTGAAGTACTGGTTCTCCCTGGGGCAACCCCTGAATGTCTGTAAGATATGTCCCTGGGTAATGGATGTGGAGCCCTTGGTGGTGACAGCCATATTCAGGGATCAGACAGAGGCAACGTGGTGCAAAATAACTCACGGTTCTTTATTCAACCAACTGCAGGCAACGGGCCAAACGATCTTGTACAGATGCCGGATTATTAGAGAGCCCGGATTTCTGAGAGTGGTCATGGAGAGTGATCCTCAGGAGTAGTTCACCAGCCTGTTAGTAGGTGCAGGCTGGGGGGTATCTGTGTCCACATATGGAAGCTGCAGCTTTGTCCTAGGAGGACTGTTCTGTGTTTCTGTGCTAGTGGTGCACAGGCACTCTCTCACTGGATGCTCTGATGGATGATCTCCTCAGGTCTGTATTAGGTGCAGACCTAGTCACTAAGAGATGCTCCTCTGTCAGGAGCTGGGTTCCAAGAGCTGTTCCTCAGTCAGGAGCTGGGCCTAAAGAGAACTTGTCACTTCCTGTCCAGGGGTTTTGTTACTCCCTGGTCAGGTGGTGCGTACTCTCCAATCACACTTCAGCCTACAGATTGGAACATCATTGGATAATAAACATTAGTAAATCCATACCTCACAACATTTCCGGAAGAGAAAGAGGGACAAAATGGCGTGCCGCGGTGATTCCCCCTAGGCCACACCCCTAACCACACCCTGGCTGCGCCCTCAATTTTTATTACTAATAATCATCTTCATTATAATAATAATAATCACCATAATAATAAGAATAATAATCCTCTCCATAATAATAAAAAAATTTTTTGCTAAGCTTGGGATTCAAACCCACACACGCTACACACAAAAGAGATGGAGCCTCTATCCACTAGGCTAGTGGCCCAGTGATTATCAATGGGAGGATTTTATGTGACTAAGTCTTATACTGTTACACAGTGACACAGGCTTCATGCACTGCTATATAGATACATCTTCTCAGAGATTACTACAGGCAGTCCCCGGGTTACATACAAGATAGGGTCTGGAGGTTTGTTCTTAAGTTGAATTTGTATGTAAGTCGAAACTGTATATTTTATAATGGAAGTTCTAGACAATTTTTTTTCTTTTGCTCCAGTGACAATTGGAGTTTCAAAATTTTTGGTGTAATTGGACCAAGAATTATCAATAAAGCTTCATTACAGACATTTTACAGCTGATCATTGCAGTCTGGGACTATAGTAAAGCATTCAGAGAGCTTCACCAGAGGTCACATGGGGCAGAGGGGTCCGTCTGTAACTATGGGTTGTCTGTAAGTCGGGTGTCCTTAAGTAGGGGACCGCCTGTATTGTAATTGAAATGACTATTATTATTATTATTTTTATTATCATGGAGACTATCATTATTATTATAATTTTAATAATAATAATTATCTCAATAATAATAATTCCAATAGTCTCAATAATAATAATAATAATCTCAATAATCACAATACTAATAATCTCAATAATTTCAATAATATCAATAATCTCAATCTCAATTATCCAAATAATAATAATTTCAAAAATCTCAATAGTAATAATCTCAATAGTAATAATCTCAATTACCTCAATAACAATCTCAATAACAATAATCTCAATAATAATAATCTCAATAGTAATAATCTTAATTATAATAATATCAATAATACTAATCTCAATAATCATCTTAATAATAATAATCATCATCTCAATAATAATCTCAATAATATTTTCTGAGAAGACTTCTCAGACCCCAGCCAGTGCGAGACCTGGAGGGAATATCCGGGACAATCTCACAGCTGCCCGTGACGCGGGGCAGAGGTAAAAAAAAAAAACGGGACTGTCCCGGCCAAATTGGGACGGTTGGGAGCTATGGTAAATCAGGTTAACTCTTGCCTATCCAGGCATTATCTCCCGCTGCATAATTACCTCTATCTAACTATATCACCCTGAAGTGAGTTGTACAGGCTCACCTGCTGGGGACACACAGACAAAGAGGCTTATTCGCAACTACTCCTCTGCCTATACATCGGAAGGGGTGTTGCATATGATGTACTCCAAACATATTGTGAGAAGGTACAAGGGGCCATTATTGATGGTAGATATGTGTCACCGAGGTGCCTGACCTCAGTGAAGTGAGCCGGTTAATGTTTGGTCAGGAAACCTTAGGTTTCTAAAATTTGCTAATGTAGTATAGTTGCTTAATGCAGTTGATCCGGGCCAGTTTTCATTGGAGTAGTCAAGAGCAGGGTGGGTGACTACTCCCACATATACAGGACAGGTTTGGGCTGACAGATAAAGCCAGGAAGCTCAGATGAACTGGCGGTTGTGTTTTTGCAGCCTGGGAGTCTGCTATACTGCATGCAGAGCTGGAGGTGTTACACAGCCAAGGGTCAGCAATAGTGACATTGGGGCTTATTTACTAAGGGTTCCGCGGATGTATTGTCGGGTTTTCTGACTTTTTGGGGATTGCGCCAGGGATTGTGTCGCACGCGATCGGATTTTGAAGCATTGGTGCCGGCTTTCATTGACAGAGATGGGGGGGGAGGGGCATTGGACGATCTGACAGATTCGGATAAACCGCAGGATTTAACTTTCAATTTGTGACACAAGATCAAGCACTTGCGTGCACCGGGAAGAAGGTGAACTCCAGCGGACCTGATCGGGGAAGGGGCGGATGCAGGATATCGGGAGCACACGCTTGTAGTGAATCGCGGCAGCTGTGCATTGGAGTCAGGGAACGCACCTCGCGGATCGTGCAGGGATGGGTAAGTTATCTGATTATGCTGGTGGATGAATTCACGACCTACAAAGGACTGTGAGTCAGGCCTGTTTATATGGACTGTGTTTTTCTGTTATACAGTATGCTGAAGCAAGTTCTGTTACACTGTTTTTGGAAAGCAATAAAACAGTTACCTGGACTGTTAGTGAAGTTGCTATTTGAGTTGATCCAATACAATATACATATTCTACATACTACATTCCCTTCTTTCCCCTTTCCTATGTGTTGTTCCATTTCTATTCATTGCCCTCATCCAGATATTATGCTCTCTTGTACTTCTTATCTTTCTTTTCTACAGCAGTCCATTATACATAACCTCCATGTTTCCTTAGAGCCAACATGATCCCCGATATTTATTCCTACATGCTGATATGTTGCCATACTTACCAACATAAACTACAGCTGTCCACACCGCAGTATCTATCTCTCGATACCGATGCGTTGCTATAGTTACCTACACAAGCGATAACGATAGACATGCCCGCAAACTTAATAACACTTTAGCGTTCCAACAACTATGGCAACTGACAATATCACTTTCGGTCATGAGCAGTCTACACTTACAGATGCGCTGAAACTATTTAAGACTGTATCTTGCTGCCATTTCTCATTGCCTCACCTAGCCAGAGTAGCCACAAGAGAAAGTAAATAACGAGCACAACGTGTTACATGGGGCAGAGAACTCTGGGAAGAACAAAGGAAACCCTCGATCACATGTGCAGACATGTAAGCCAATCGGTGACCAGCAGGCTTATGTGATGTCACAGCCCTATAAAAACAGACGGCCATTTGCAATCCTGTCATTTCACTCTGCATGTGCTGTCTCCAGTGTCTAGTTGCTTGTACTCAGGAGTATTAGAAGTCTAGGGTGTCAGTTTTTGGGGTTCTGTATTCCCCAAATTTCAATTCTTTTTTGTTGATATCAAGAAATCCATGTCAAATCCACATAGTTGATTAACCAATATGTCAGACAGGGAGGTGGCAGGTGGAGCAGACACAGGTCGCAGCACAGTAAGGGGACATCAAACTATTTAAGCTGCATTTTGTGACATATGACATTGAGTTTTGTCACGTTTCATTTATTTATAGCATAATGGGTTTTTGTATCAGACGTTCATATTCCTGGAATACCCCTTTAAAGGAAATCTACCACTTTACAAAGGTAAAAAGCACCTATACATATTCACCTATTCATCTTGATCCCAGCACAGGTCTTTGCTAATCTTGACATTTCGGGAAAGGGAGGGAGGTGACATTACAGGAGAGGCATAAATCCGGTTTCCTCCCACACTCCAAACCATACTAGTAGGTTGATTAGATTGTGAGCCCCATTGGGACAGGGACTGATCTGGCAAGCTCTGTGTAATCTATAAACAAAGGAATTATTATTTATTATTATTAATTCACACACTCCGGGCTGCTTGTCCTTTCCACCTTCATCAGGACAAGATCTCCCACTTGCAAGTTTGGTTTGACCTGCTGTCACTTTCTTCACCCTTGAAGAAGAGCCAAATACTCCTTTTTCCATCTATTCCAGAAGCAATTGGCCAAATGGTGAACATGTTTCCACCGTTTCTGATAGATGTTACCAGATGAAAGCTCTTCAGGTGGACTTGGAACAGATCCAAGTTTCTGAGTGAGGAGAGTTGCTGGAGTGAGAAGAACAGGAGATTTAGGGTCTGTAGATAAAGGGAGAAGAGGTCTGGAGTTGACAATAGCGGACACCTCAGCCAGGAAGGTGGTTAAGGTTTCATGGGTGAGCCTTGAGGAGTTTAAGTCTCTGAACATGGAGTCCAATATCTTACGGGTGATGCCTATCATTCTTTCCCATGAACCACCCATGTGAGAGGCGTGTGGAGGATTAAAGACCCATGTACAACCGTTGTCGGCCAAGTAGTGAACTGGCTTAGCATCCATCTACAATTCTCGGCAGGCACCTGTAAAGTTGGTCCCACAGTCGGATATCAGTTGCTTTACTGGTCCTCTGATGGCAAGAAAACGTCTTAAATCATTGATAAAACTGGAAGTGTCCACGGACTCTATAACTTCAATGTGTATAGCACGTACACTCATGCATGTAAACAACACTGCCCACCGTTTGCTCTCAGCGTGACCACCTCTGGTTTGGCGTGCAGACACTGCCCATGGCCCAAAAACATCCAAACCAACATAGGTAAACGGTGGCTCAGTGCTTGTCCTGTCAACTGGCAAGTCCGACATTTGCTGTTGCTGCAATTTCCCTCTTGACTTGCGACATGGAACACAGTTGTGAATTATGTGAGCAATCTGTCTTTTTGCTCCTACTATCCACAAGCCTGCGGCTCTTAAAGCACCCTCGGTAAAATGTCTGCCCTGGTGCTTGACCCTTTCGTGATGATGCCGTATGAGCAATGTACTAACATAGTGATGGCCAGGAAGAATGAGAGGATTCTTATCACACACTTCTAAGTTGGCCTTGTTCAGGCGGCCACCGACCCTCAGCATACCATAATCATCAACCACTGGTTTCATGTTGATGATTGGGCTGCTTTTAGGAATGTCCTGTCTGTCACAAAGACATTTCAGTTCATTATGAAAAGCACTCTCCTGTACATTACGTATCACTAACATCTCACTTAGTGTAATGTCTTCTGCAGAGAGAGGACTGCGACACATGTGCCAACCACGACATTCAGTGCTATCGTTACTGGTATGAAAACACTGTGCAATGTGAACGAACCTTGCAATGGTGCGTACAAGTTTTAGCCATCTGGAAAAGCGCTCAAAGAGATGACAGTTCAAGCCGGACCTCCTTTCAGACTTTGTGATGAGGGTACTCACTTTAGGACGTATCTCAGGATCGTTGTCAGGATCTTGGAGACTGAAGACGTCTTCATCAGATGCCTTATTACTCTCCTTCAGCAAGAACTCTGGACCTGTCAACCAAGAAGACTTGGCAAAGGCGCTAACAGATGATGGTCTGGTAGCACAATCTGCAGGGTTGAGTTTAAATGACACATAGTGCCATTGTTCAGTGTTGGAAGATTTTCTAATCTTTTCTATGCGGTTACTGACATAGATATAGAAGCGTTTAGTCTGATTGTTTATATAACCTAGGACAACTTTGCTGTCAGTGTAGAACTGAACGTCATCCACATGAATATCAAGCTCATGCTGTATAAAGTCAGCAATTTCTGCAGCAAGTACTGCGAAAAAAAAGTTCAAGTCTTGGGATGGTGTGCTCAGGTTTAGGGGCTAGTTTAGCCTTTCCAAACAGAAATCCAACATGAACTTTGTTGCAATTATCAATTACCTTCAGCTTGGCAACAGCTGCGATGGCCTCAGTCGATGCATCTGAGAATATGTGGACTTCCCTTCTCTGGCTTGTGATGAGAGATGCTTTAGTGTAGCAACGTGGTATGTGAATCCTGTCTAAGGCATGCAGGGATTCTTTCCAGGACTCCCACTTTCTCTGCTTGTCATGGGGCAGTGGAGCATCCCAGTCCTTGGTAGTCTCTGAGAGCTGTCTTAGTAGGAATTTTCCCTGTACAGTTAAAGGTGCTACAAATCCCAGTGGATCATATAGGCTGTTCACCACTGAGAGGACTCCACGTTTAGTGAACGGCTTGTCTGTACAATTCACCTGGAAGCCAAGAGAATCACTTAACAAGTCCCATCTCAAACCCAGACTTCTCTGAACTGGAGGGATGTCTATGCCTAGGTTCAAGTCTCTGAAATCTGTTGCATGTTCACTGGGCTGAAAGGCTTTCATGACAGCAGTACTGTTGGAGGCAATTTTGTGTAACCTCAAACAAGCTTTAGACAACATACCCTGTGTCCTTTTAAGCAGATCTACGGCCTCTTCTGCTGTGGGCAAGGACTTGAGCGCGTCGTCCACGTAGAAGTATCTCTTGACAAAGGCACGAGCGTCTTTGCCAAACTCTGACTCACCATCAGAAGCAGTCCTTCGTAGGCCATATGTAGCAACAGCAGGTGAAGGACTGTTACCGAAAACGTGCACCTTCATACGGTATTCAATAATTTCTTTGCTAGTGTCATTGTCTCTGAGCCATAGAAACCTGAGGTAATTTCTGTGGTCTTCTCGTACAATGAAACAATGGAACATTTGCTCAATGTCAGCAGTAATGGCAACTGGTTCCTTTCTGAATCGCATAAACACTCCTACCAAGTAGGAGTCAAATACCACCCTAATCTGGTTCGGTTTTCGTGGGTGATATACTCCAAAAGAAGGAAGATACCAGCATTCTTCATGTTCTTGCAAAGGTGGAGCTGGCTCTGCGTGGTCCTTGCAAAATATTCTTTCCATAAAGGCCACAAAGTGATTTTTCATCTCAGGCTTGTGTCTTAACGTACGTTGCAATTAGATGAATCTGGATAATGCTTGTTCCCGGTTGTTAGGAAGCCTGTCTCTTTCAGCCCGAAAGGGTAAAGGTGCAACCCAATGGTTAAATTGATCCTTGAAGCATTCACTGTCCATTATTTTGATAAACTCTTTATCTTCTATGGACAAAGCTACTCTGTTGTCATCTTGTGTTGTGCGAAACACTGATCCTCCTAAGTCATCATAAGGTGTAAGAATGATGTCTGGTGCCTAATGGAAGTTAGAAAGATGCTCCTTTACCTCGTAATGATGAGGACATGGCCTAAAGTGAGTTGTGCGACCATTATTGAGCACAAAGGTTTTAAAGGAGTTCACTTGAAATGGTTTAAGATTCTTATCTGAACACACATTGCCAATGATTACCCAGCCTAGACCAAGTCTTTGTGCATATGGGGCAACATCTGGGCCATTGCATTGTTGACGTACCTTATGAACTCTCAGAATGTCTCTCCCAAGCAAGAGAAGGATCCTCTCTGTCATCAGGTATCTGGTTCAAATAATGTTGGTTGGGATATGTGGATATTCCTGTTAATTGGAAAAATAATGTATGCAGTGGCTCTTCTGCCGAGGGTCTGTACTCGTCCAGAACAAGTGTTAAGGGTGTATGGAATTGCTTCTCCCTTTATACCGAAGGTTTAAAAGAACTTGGGTTTTGCTAGAGACCTGTTGCATTGTTCGTCTATTATGGCATATATCCGGATGGCCCTTTCAGGTTGCCCTTCTGGGTAGACACTCACCAGACACACTTTGGCACAGCACTTGGAACCATTTTCCTTGCCACATACTTCCATGCAGGAGGAGGAGACAGTGGTGGTAGCTGAAACTTGAGCTGGTGGCTCCCCGCCATGCACTGTGACGGCCTTAGATGCTGCTTGGATGCATGGCTATAACATATTTGTCGCTACCGCATTCAGTACACTTGATGACAGCCTTACAGTCTTTAGCGAAATGGTTTGAAGAAGCACAACAATTGTAACACACTCCTAGTTCCTTGAGCATGTCTCTGCGTTCTTGCAAAGTCTTTGCCCTAAGCCCACGACATTCTTTCAGTGGATGAGGTCTTTTGTGTATGGGGCACATACGGTTAGGGTCTTTGTCTTTTCGGACAGTGGTATGTCTGTCTTCCTAACAGACACTGTTCCTCTTAAGTCTCTACGTTTGTTTGGTTTTCATACCTTGAGCATGATGATGAAGCTGTTAGAGTAGATTCTGTGAAGTTAAAGCTGGGATCATTCTTCTTCCGAGCTTGGTCGCTGATGAACCTGGAAAAGTAGGGGAAGGGTGGAAAAGACATGTTGTGTTCTCTTTTGTACCTGGAGCCCAAATCTGCCCATTTTTCTTGCATGCCATATGGTAGCTTGGACACTATTGGGTTAACACCGCGAGCCTTATCAAGGTAACTCAGTCCTGACAGACGTGGATCTGTTTTGGCTTACTCCAATTCCTTTAATAGGTTGCTTAGGTCTTGAAGCTTGCGGTTGTCCTTGTTGGTGATCTTTGGGAAGATATTAAGTCTCTTAAATAAGGCACTTTCTATGGCTTCAGAACTGCCATAAGTCTGCTCAAGTCTTTCCCATGCTGCAGCAAGACCTTCCTGTGAGTGGCCCGCATGAACTGCTCTCAATATCTTTACACGTTCTGCAGAATCTGGGCCTAGCCACTTAACTAGCAAGTCGACCTCTTCCTTGGCAGTTAGGTTAAGATCATTGATAACTGCTTCAAAGGTGGATTTCCAAATTCTATAGTTTTCAGCATGGTTGTCAAACTTCGAGAGACAAATGTTTATCAGTTCTCTGCGCATCATATATCTGGCGAAGTCCGACATATCTTATCTCCCACCTTGTGTCACCAGATTACCTTGCAATATCCCCGGGGCATGTAGATTCTCTGCCATATGGGGCTGAGATGAATCAGGATGAAATGAGGTAGCATAAGGGTTAAGTGAAGGTTTTGTCTCAGGATGATCCGCTCGTGTGATGCTAGAAATTACCTTGTTCTGGGTAGCTGGCGTCATCTGACACTTCACAGGCATGGCTGTGTGGTAAGTTTGAAATTGTCCTGGAGATAATTGTTTTAGCACATAGTTGGCGGTGCGGTCATCTGTGTCTTCCACTTCTGCAGGGATGGAGCAGTCATGGTCAGTAACTTGGACTAATGCTTGCTCAAGAACCTTTAGCTTGGCTAAGGTGGCTGCTTCCTCCTTTTCCATTTGGAGAATTTTCAGTTGGGCTTCTGCCTCCGCTTGTCTTTTCACCATTTCAGCTTCTTTCTTGGCAAATGAACTTCTGACACTAGCTGGAGCGGGAGGTTCTGGAAGATGATAGTGTATGTTTGGTTGAAGTGGACCAGTGAGATCTTACTTCTTGCAAGTGTGCAATGCGAACTTCTGCCTTATTTTTGGCATCTTTTACTATGGTATCCAGTGTATGAAGTAAAGTCTCTCTCTTGGCTAGCTCTGCTATGGCATCATCAAACTCAGTGTTACTCAGGAATGTGATGTACTTCAGCCGCTGGTCGCACTCATAGGTGGTAGATAAGCGATTTCATGTTGTGCCTAATTTGGCTGCGTCACTGTCATAGCGTGAGATGGCTGCTACACAGTGTTCAATTCTTTGCCATAAATCATCAAGGTTATCACAGAACTCTTCCTTAATTACTTCAAAGTTCTCTCTTATCTTTTGTGTGGGTTTGGTAACATGTTTAGATCATACGATTTGTTCTTCCTGGAACATAAACTCTGCATATTGCACATCTGTGGTCTGGTAACATGGTGCACTTTGCTAGGTGCAGTGACAGAGGATTTTATAGAGCAGCGTTTCTCAACCTGTGGGTTGCGACCACAGAGATGGGGTCGAACGGCCAAAACACAGGGGTCGCAATCCTGTTATATATAATAGAGTATAACGTGTAATAACTCACTGCTTAACCCCTTAATGACCGCCCTATCGGGATTCTACGGCGGTCATTAAGGGTACTTCTTCTGACGCGACGCCTTTCTACGGCGGCGCGTCAGAAGAAGATTTTGGGACACTGGGTCTCGCTGGTGCCGGTGTCGGGCTGTGATATCACAGCCCAGACCCGGCACTAACACCCGGGATCGGAAAAACTCAGATCCCGGGTGTTTAACCCCTCACACGCCGCGGTCAAGCATGACCGCGGCGTGTAAGCGTGTCCCACGTGGATCGGACCCCCCCGGTGTGCTTACCGGGGGATCCGATCCCTCCTGCCGCTGCCCCCGGGTCCGGCGAGTGACCCGAGGCTTCCGGCTTCTCTTCCCGCCGGGTCCTGCCTTCCTGGCAGGACCCGGCTGTATGTAACTGAGCATACATTACACTGCAATACAAGTGTATTGCAGTGTAAAGGCTTGAACAAGTGATCGGATGATCACTTGTTCAAGCCAAAGGAAGGAAAATGTAAAAAAGTAAAAAAAAAACATTAAATAATTTTATAATAATAAATAAAGAAGTAAATAAAATAAAAGTCCCATAATCTCCCCAGTTACACATATAAGGCAAATAAAGTATATAAAACACAAAAACATAAAAACACGTACATATTTGGTATCACCGCGTCCGTATTAATCTGTACAATAAATCTAAATCAATATTGAACCCGCTCGGTGAACGACGTAAAAAAAAAACACAAAAAACTTTTTTCATCAAACACCATCACAAAATATGTTCTAAAAAGTGATCAAAAAAAGCTACGTTCCCTAATATGATACGAATGAATAGAACAACTCTTTTCGCAAAAAATAAGCCCTCAACCAGATCTGACAACAGAAAAATACAGAAGTTATGGCCCTGAAAAGTTATCAATAGTAAAAACAATGCGATTTTCTCCAATATTGGTTTTGCTCAGTAAAATTGAGCAAAGATGAGCAAAACTATATAAATGAGGTATCACCGCAATCGTAGTGAACCAGAGAATTAATAATAAAATATTATTTTTACGTTATGGTGAGCGGGGGGAAAAAAGTCCAAAATAAAAATTTATGATTTTGTTTGTGTCCCCCTTGAAATAGTTAATAAAATCTCATGAATAAGCTATAGACCCCCAAAATGAATTATCTATACATTGTATCTCATCTCGTAAATAATAAGCCCCCATATTTTATTGTACAATGTAACAATAAAAATCTGCTGTACATGTCGCTGCTTTGATCCTATGCCTGGCCGTGTGCCCATACAGCAGGACACCACCACATATGAGGTATCTCTACACTTGGGAGAAATTGGGCATCAACAGTGCAGAGCGTTTCATCATTTTATTTATTATGAAACTGTCAGTTTTGGCCTAAATTAACCCCTTATCACCGACACTAGTTTTCAGCTCAATGACCAGACTCGATTTTTCAAATCTGACATGTCTCACGATAATTGGTTATAACTTCGGAACGCTTTAACATATCCAGGTGATTTTGAGAATGTTTTCATGTGACACATTGTACTTCATGTTAGTTATAAAATTTAAGTGATACGTTTGGCGATTCGTTCTGAAAAAAAGGGAAAATTTGGCAAAACTTTGTAAAAATTCTTCATTTTCCAAGTTTGAAATGTTCTGCTTTCCAGACAGGAAGTAAAACTACCCAAAAAGCTTGATAAATTACATTTACGGAATGTCTGCTTTATGTTGGGATGATATTTTATGCATCCTCTCACTTTTCTAGGATGTTATGAGGTGCAGAACTTTAGGTGCGATTTTTCTCATTTTCATGAAAATTGCCAAAACTCACATTTTGAGGGAAAACTCAGCTTCCAAGTGACTTTGTAAGGCCTAAATAATAGTAAAACCCCATAAATTACCCCACTATAGAAACTTCACCCCTCCACGTATGTAAAACAACTTCTATTAAGTCCATTAACCCTTTAAGTGTTTCACATGGGTTAAAACAATATGGACCTGCGATTTAGAAACTATGGAATTTCTTTGGAAAATACATTCATTTAGGCCAAACTGACAGTTTCAGAATAAATTAAATGATGAAACGCACTGCAACGTTTGATGCCCAATTCCTCCCGAGTGTACTGATACCACATATGTGGTGGTAAACTGCTGTACAGTTGCACGGCCAAGTATAGAATGAATGGAGGCGCCATTCACTGCAGATTTGTATTGTCACATTGTACTACCTATTGTGAGACACTGAAGGGGTTAACTGTGGATGGGCGGTATGTTTCCCCTAGGTTTTGCTATTATGCAAGGCCTTAGTGCTGAGGTTGGGTGTCCAGCACCTTGGACACAGGTGATGGGAGCAGCCCAATCAGTCTTTTTTTTAAACCGCTCAGCAGAGCTGGAAGGGTGGTCTCTCTCTGGAAGGAGGCTGGAGAGCACACAGCCCTGACCTCTGTGCCTGGAGCAGCCAAGTGATTTTGTATAGTGGTGAGTTAGTGAACACCTGTATAGTTAGCACCCTGACGGGTAGGATTTTTGTTTATTTAATGCCTGAATGTAAAGGCTGTTTTATTTTGCTGCTACAATAAACGCAGGCGAGACCTGTTTAGGACTGTACTTTGGTGTCACTGTCTTGAACTGCATCACAGCACCCCGCTACCACGGTCTCTACTGGGCCAAATCTCCCACATATGGTGCTTCGGATTGCGGGCAGTTCAAAAAGACACACACCTGAAAGGCTCGCTACATCCTGCAACATTGCATGGCCTGGGTGAAAGCAGCAGGCAAATTGCAGGATAAAGCCAAGATGGAGGACTTTATTAAAGCCATGCTCCAGCAACAGGAGGAGAGATCCCGCCAGCAGCAGGAGGAGGCCAGAGCTAATCGGCAGCAGCAGCAGGAAGAGTCCCAGGCTAATCGACAGCTGCAGCAAGCCATGCTCCAGCAGCAGGAGGAGAGGTCCCGACAGCAGCAAGCCATGCTCCAGCAGCAGGAGGAGAGGTCCCGACAGCAACAAGCCATGCTCCAGCAACAGCAGGCAGAGTTCCGAGCCATGCTACAGCAACAGCAGGCAGAGTCCCGAGCCATGTTCCAGCTGATGATGGAAAAGTTTTCTGGCGTTATGGCAGCACCGCAAGCGACGACTACTGAGGGGTCCCATACTGGTTTGCAAGGGTACCCGGTTGTCCAGCATTCCGCACGGGCTGCAGTGCAGAAGGCTTTACAAAAGATGACGGCGACCGACGACGTGGAGGCTTATCTCACTGTGTTCGAGCGAGTAGCTGAGCGAGAGGAGTTACCAGCTGAGCAGTGGGCAGATGTCCTGGCACCGTTCCTGACCGGCGAATCGCAGAAGGCCTACTACGACCTGAGTGAAACGGAGGCCCGTGAGTACCCCCAGCTAAAGGCGGAGATTCTGGCTCGTCTTGGGGTCACCGTTCAAGTTCGTTCCAGCCGGGTCCACCAGTGGGCATACTCTGAAAAACTACCCCCGCGCTACCAAATGCATGACCTGATCCATCTTGTCCGGAAGTGGCTACAACCCGATGACTGCACCCCAGCACAGATGGTCGAGAGAGTGGTTCTTGACAAGTTCACCCGTTCTCTGCCCTCTCGGCTCCAGCGGTGGGTTGGACAGGCCGGTCCCACAAATGCTGAGGAACTCGTGTCCCTAGTAGAGAGATATCGGGCTACGGAGGATCTTCTACTTATCCCTCCCACACGAAGCAGTGCCAGTGACAAGGCCATTAAACCATCTGGTAGGACTGCTACTGCAGAAAAAGGGAAACAGGTCAGGTTGGGAGGGGGTACACTGGGGGGCTTGGATACACAGAAACCCAGTGAGGCTCGTGACCGAGGTCATAGCCGTATCCAGTGCTGGCGATGCCATGAAATGGGCCATATTGCTGCCAACTGTCCCCTGTCAGTGGAGCCAATGGACTGCAACCAGACCCGGCGAATGTCACTGTTTGCCCGGCCGGTTCTGGCTGCCGAGTCAGTCACGGATGCAGAACCCCAAGTGTGTATGGTCACAATCGGTGGTCACACGGTGGAAGCCTTGCTAGACTCAGGGAGTCTGGTTACCCTGGTGCGGGGAACTTTGGTTGATCCTGGACTGTACAGTGGGCGTAAAGTGGGAGTGTTGTGTATACATGGGGACACTCGCGAATATCCCACTGCTGTCATCAACCTACATACACCTTGTGGTACTATTACCCATGAAGTGGGGGTGGTGGGGACCCTGTTTCATGAGGCTATTATCGGCAGAGACTTACCGGTGTTTTGAGAATGTTAAGGTGATAAATGGGGTACTCCAAATACCAGGGGCTGACAAAATATACCCCCGAATGGTGATTGTTGGGGAGCTGTTATACAGGGTCGACCAGATACGGGGTGAGGAGGTTGAGCAACTTGTAGTACCCCAATCTCACCGTAGGCTGGTGCTAGAGTTGGCACACAAACATGTGCTGGGAGGGCACTTAGGTGCTGAGAAGACCCGGGAGAGGATCCTGCAGAGATTTTTCTGGCCCGGGGTGTGGGAGGAGGTAAACCGGTATTGTAGCTCCTGCCCTGAGTGTCAACTTACTGCCCCGGTGTCCCACTTCAGAAGTCCTTTGGTCCCGCTACCAATCATAGAGGTGCCATTTGAACGGATTGCAATGGATCTGGTTGGCCCCATAGCCAAATCCTCAAGGGGGCACCAATACATCCTGGTTATCCTGGACTACGCTACGCGGTATCCCGAGGCGATTCCATTAAGGAACACCTCCTCCAAAAATATTGCTAGGGAGCTGTTCCAGGTATTCTCACGCACAGGCCTCCCCAAGGAAATCTTGACTGACCAGGGTACCCCATTCATGTCTAGGGTAATGAAGGAGATGTGTAAGTTACTGCAGGTTAAACAGCTCCGCACCTCTGTGTATCATCCTCAGACAGATGGCCTAGTCGAGAGGTTTAACAAGACCTTGAAGGGGATGCTAAGGAGGGTGGTCAGAAAGGATGGGAAGGACTGGGATTGTTTGTTGCCCTATTTGATGTTTGCCATACGTGAAGTTCCCCAGTCCTCCACGGGTTTCTCACCCTTTGAGCTGTTATATGGCCGTTCCCCACGTGGGCTTTTGGATATAGCCAAGGAGACCTGGGAACAGGAGAGGACCCCCCACCGTAGTGTGATAGAACACGTCTCCCTTATGCAGGACCGCATAGCGGCGGTAATGCCCCTTGTAAAGGAGCACATGACAAGGGCACAAGAGGCCCAGTCTAGGGTCTACAATAGGTCAGCCAGACTCAGGACCTTTTAACCCAGGCGACAGAGTGCTAGTTCTGGTGCCCACCGTTGAGAGCAAGTTCTTGGCAAAATGGCAAGGACCATATGAGGTCATGGAGAAAGTGGGGGAGGTTAACTACAAGGTATCTCAGCCGGGGAGGAGGAAACCCGAACAGATATACCACGTGAACCTCCTAAAGCCATGGAGGGAAAGAGAGTCCCTGATAGCCGTGGGAGTAGAAAAAGCGTCTGTCCCCAAGAAGGTGACACCGGAGGTAGGTGTACCCGATGCCAAGGTGCCTGAAGTACGGATCTCGGAGTCCCTCTCCAGGGCCCAGATTCAGGAAGCGAAGGAGTTTGTGCTCCGAAATGTGGATGTGTTCTCGAAGTTACCGGGACGTACTTCAGTCATCAAGCATGACATCGTAACCGAACCCCACATCCGGGTACACCAAAAACCCTACCGGGTCCCGGAAGCGCGCCGGAAAGCCATATCCGAAGAAGTCAGGCAGATGTTAGACCTGGGGGTTATCGAGGAGTCTAAAAGTGACTGGTCGAGTCCTATTGTGTTGATTCCCAAACCTGATGGTTCCCTACGGTTCTGCAATGACTTTAGGAAGTTGAACGAGGTGTCCAAATTTGATTCTTATCCCATGCCCAGGGTTGACGAGTTGATAGAACGACTTGGACAGGCTAGGTTCTTCTCCACCCTTGACCTGACGAAAGGGTATTGGCAGGTACCCCTTACTGACAGGGCCAAAGAGAAGACCGCTTTTGTTACCCCTGATGGGCTTTTTCAGTACGTGGTACTCCCCTTTGGGCTACATGGGGCTCCCGCCACATTCCAGAGGTTAATGGATCTCGTGCTAAAACCTCACCGGAGATATGCCTCGGCCTATCTGGATGACATCATAGTTTATAGTAACGATTGGGAGAGTCACCTGGCCAAGGTGCAAGCAGTGGTAGACTCCCTGAGGGCAGCAGGGTTGACAGCGAACCCCCAAAAATGTGCTCTGGGTCTGGAAGAGGCCCGTTACCTGGGGTACCGTATTGGGCGAGGTGTCATCAAACCCCAAGTAAATAAAGTGGAGGCGATCCAGCAGTGGCCACGACCTATGAGCAAGAAGCAAGTGAGGGCTTTCCTAGGCATAGTGGGCTATTATCGCCGATTTATCCCCGATTTTGCTACCATAGCGGCACCCCTGACTGACCTGACCAAGGGTAGCAGGGCGGTGATGGTAAAGTGGAGTGAAGAGGCTGAGGGGGCGTTTCAGCGACTTAAGACGGTTTTGTGCGAGGGACCGGTACTGATCACCCCTGACTTCACCAAGACCTTTATTGTGCAGACTGACGCTTCTGACGTGGGCTTAGGGGCTGTCCTGTCCCAAGTAGTGGAGGGTGAGGAACATCCTGTGACATTCCTGAGCCGCAAGCTCACACCTCCTGAGAAGAACTACAGTATAGTTGAGAGGGAGTGCTTGGCGATCAAATGGGCTCTGGAATCCCTGAGGTATTACTTGATAGGGCGACAGTTTACACTAGTGACCGATCACTCTCCCCTCACCTGGATGAGTCAGGCCAAAGAGAGGAACGCCAGGGTCACAAGGTGGTTCCTAATGTTGCAGAATTTCAAATTCACGGTAGAACATCGAGCGGGAAAGCTGCATGGGAATGCCGATGCCCTGTCTCGTACCCACTGTCTGATGGCCAAAAGTGTTTGCCCCCACAGGGTCAAACAGAGGGGGAGGGTATGTGAGACACTGAAGGGGTTAACTGTGGATGGGCGGTATGTTTCCCCTAGGTTTTGCTATTATGCAAGGCCTTAGGCCGGCGCCACACAGGGCGCTTTGTCTGCGCTTGCAAACGCAGACAAAGTCGCGCCCACCGGGGCGGGCCTCGGCCCGATCGCCTCGGCGTTTCTATGGAAACGCCTGCGATCGGGAACGAGCCGCCGGTGTTTTGCGTTAATTTAACGCGAAACACCGGCGGCTCGTTCCCGATCGCAGGCGTTTCCATAGAAACGCCGATGCGATCGGGCCGAGGCCCGCCCCGGTGGGCGCGACTTTGTCTGCGTTTGCGTTCGCAAACGCAGACAAAAGCGCCACGTGTGGCACCAGCCTTAGTGCTGAGGTTGGGTGTCCAGCACCTTGGACACAGGTGATGGGAGCAGCCCAATCAGTCTTTTTTTTAAACCGCTCAGCAGAGCTGGAAGGGTGGTCTCTCTCTGGAAGGAGGCTGAAGAGCACACAGCCCTGACCTCTGTGCCTGGAGCAGCCAAGTGATTTTGTATAGTGGTGAGTTAGTGAACACCTGTATAGTTAGCACCCTGACGGGTAGGATTTTTGTTTATTTAATGCCTGAATGTAAAGGCTGTTTTATTTTGCTGCTACAATAAACGCAGGCGAGACCTGTTTTGGACTGTACTTTGGTGTCACTGTCTTGAACTGCATCACAGCACCCCGCTACCACGGTCTCTACTGGGCCAAATCTCCCACACTATACATTTTTATTTTTTTTGGTAATGCAAACATATGAGGGCTTATTTTTTACGGAATGAGATACAATGTATAGATAATTCATTTAGGGGGTCTATAGCTTATTCATGAGTTTTTTTAACTATTTCAAGGGGGACACAAACAAAATCATCAATTTTTATTTTGGATTTTTAGCATTTTTTTTCCCCCCGCTCACCGTAATGTAAAAAGTATATTTTATCTTTATTCTCTGGTTCACTACGATTGCGGTGATACCTCATTTATATAGTTTTTCTTATCTTTGCTCAATTTTCCTGAGCAAAACCAATATTGGAGAATATCGCATTGTTTTTACTATTGACAATTTTTATTGCCATAACTTCTGTATTTTTCTGTAGTCAGATCTGGTTGAGGGCTTATTTTTTGCGAAAAGAGTTGTTCTTTTCAGTCGTATCATATTAGGGAACGTAGCTTTTTTTGATCACTTTTTAGAGCATTTTTTGTGATGGTGTTTGATGAAAAATTGTATATTACGGGAAGTTTTTCGTAGTTTTTTTTTCATCGTTCACCGAGCGGGTTCAATATTGATTTAGATTTATTGTACAGATTAATACGGACGCGGTGATACCAAATATGTATGTTTTTGTGTTTTATTTACTGTATTTGCATTTTATGTGTTACTGGGGAGATTATGGGACTTTTATTTTATTTATTTAATTATATTATAAAAAGATTTAATTTTTTTTTTTTTAACTTTTTTACATTTTCTACTTCTTGGCTTGCATAAGCGATCATCCGATCGCTTATTCAAGCCTTTACACTGCAATACACTTGTATTGCAGTGTATAGTGTAAGTAACTGAGCATGCTGCGCATGCTCAGTTACACACAGCCGGGTCCTGCCAGGAAGGCAGGACCCGGCGGGAAGAGGAGCCGACAGCCTCGGGTCACTCGTCGGGACCCGGGGCAGCGGCAGGAGGGATCGGATCCCCGGGTAAGCACATCGGGGGGGGTCCGATCCACGGGGGACACACTTGCACGCCGCAGTCATGCTTGACCGCGGCGTGTAAGGGGTTAAACACCCGGGATCGGAGTTTTTCCGATCCCGGGTGTTAGTGCCGGGTCTGGGCTGTGATATCACAACTGAAATTATACAACTAACATGAAGTACAATGTATCATGAGAAAATATTCTCAAAATCACCTGGATATATTAAAGCATTCCGAAGTTATAACCAATTATCGTGACACAGGGCAGATTTGAAAAATCGAGTCTGGTCATTGAGCAGAAAACTAATGTCGGTGATAAGGGGTTAAAGACCTTCCTGCTGTATACAGGGGAAGCTTGAGGACCTGTGGTGATGTCATCATCACATGACCCTCTGGCTCCTCCTCTATATAGACTCCCGCGGAGCAGACTGCTCTGCTCACAGTGAGTAGAACCTGAAGCAGCAGGAGGGGAATCACCAAAACTGGGGGCAGGAGAAGGGGCAAAACTGGAGACAGGAAGGGGGGAGAACACCAAAACTGGGGGCAGGAGAAGGGGCAAAACTGGAGACAGGAGGGGGGGGAACACCAAAACTGGGGGCAGGAGGGGAAACACTAGATCTGGGGGCAGGAGAAGGGGCAAAACTGGAGGCAGCAGGAGGGGAAGCACTAGAACTGGGGGCAGGAAAAGGTGCAAAACTGGAGGCTGCATGGGGGTAAACACCAAAACTGGGGGCAGGAGGGGAAGCACTAGAACTGGGGGCAGGAGAAGGGGAAAAACTGGAGGCAGCAGGGGGGGGGGCGCCAAAATTGGGGGCAGGAGGGAAAGCACTAGAACTGGGGGCAGGAGAAGGGGCAAAACTGGAGGCAGCAGGGGGGCGGGGACACCAAAACTGGGGGCAGGAGGGGAAGCACTAGGACTGGGGGCAGGAGAAGGGGCAAAACTGGGGGCAGGAGGGGAAGCACTAGAACTGGGGGCAGGAGAAGGGGCAAAACTGGAGGCAGGGGGGGGGGGGACACCAAAACTGGGGGCAGGAGGGGAAGCACTAGAACTGGGGGCAGGAGAAGGGGCAAAACTGGAGGCAGCAGGGGGGGGGGACACCAAAACTGGGGGCAGGAGGGGAAGCACTAGGACTGGGGGCAGGAGAAGGGGCAAAACTGGAGGCAGCAGGGGGGGACACCAAAATTGGGGGCAGGAGGGGAAGCACTAGAACTGGGGGCAGGAGAAGGGGCAAAACTGGAGGCAGCAAGGGGGGCACTAGATCTGGGGGCAGGAGAAGGGGCAAACCTGGAGACAGGAGGGGGGCTAGAATTGGGGGCAGGAGGGGGGGGGCATTACAACTGGGGCAGCAAATGGAGGAACCAAAACTGGGGGAGGGGGGACAGTATTATAGTAGTTATATTCTTGTACATATGGGGCAGTATTATAGTAGTTATATTCTTGTACATAGGGGGCAGTATTATAGTAGTTATATTCCTGTACATAGGGGGCAGTATTATAGTAGTTATATTCCTGTACATAGGGGGCAGTATTATAGTCGTTATAGTCTTGTACATGGTTTAGGGTCACCGCAACATAAGGAACTGTATTGCGGGGTCACAGCATTAGAAAGGTTGAGAACCACTGTTATAGAGCCTTTTGTAGACATGTTAATCCTTGTCAATGTGGTACTGTCTCTTTAAGATGGGTTGCAGCTAGTTCACAATGGTGAGGAAGCCACGTGCTGCTAAGATGGTGGGCAGCTTTATGCTTGCTTGCAGACTATGGGGCAGATTTATCAAGTGTCTGAAAGTCAGAATATTTCCAGTTGCCCATGGCAACCAATCACAGCTCAGCTTTCATTTTACCAGTGCTCATGAATATTTTAAAGGGCAGCTGTGATTGGTTGCCATGGGAAACTGGAAATATTCTGACTTTCAGACACTTGATAAATCTGCCCCTATGTGTGGATCTTGAAGGAACTGCAGATTCAGCTGTGTTTTGACTATTCTGCCACAGATATACGTTGGAGAAGACCCTGATAGGTTGTGAGTGCAGTCTCCGTATAAACTGGATGGTAGATAGTAGAACTCACTGACATTCATTCCACAGTGTTGCCATTTGCACGAAGGGAGGATGCAATGGATGTGCTTTAGGTTCAGTTTAATAGCTTTACCTTAGAAATGACATGCCATGCGGTCAAAACACATTGCTACTGCACAGTGAAGATGAATATGTCTGCTACAGTCACAAATGGAGGACAGCATGAAGAAGGAGGAAGTGATGTCACAGAAAGAGGAGGAGAAACTGGGCAACAGTGCATGATGGGATAGCTAGCTTAAAGATACAGCAAGCAAATGATCAAACAATAAAAACTTTGACCACTAGGTGGCAGCATGCATAACATGAAAATGAACATATCATTGCAGACTGAAAGGGGTTATCCGGGTTTAAAAAATTTCTTATGGCCGGGCTGGGGAGGGCTATTTAAACACAATAAACATGTACTTACCTCCTCCGGTGCTGCCGATGTCCCGCGCCGCGGCCGGAAGCTCTCTGTGCGCACTTGTAATGAAACCAGCGCACAGAGAGCTTCCGGACGGCCGGATGCTCCCATGTGACACCATTTCCCAGCGCTTACAAAGCTGAGAGATAGGGACGGATGGGAGGAGCCGTCCACATCGCGGACCAGAAGTTCCCTGTGCGCGGCTTCCATGCCCCTGTAAACAAACAGGGGCACGGATCGAAGGGACCGCGGTGCGGGACATCAGCGGCGCCGGAGGAGGTAGGTCCATGTTTATTATGTTTAACTAGCCCTCCCCAGCCGGGCCCTAGGTAATTTTTAAAACCCTGATAACCCCTTGAATGTACAATACAAGACCAATAACAACATGGGCAATATGACAGGCTGTCACAGCATAGGGCCCCATCATACACTGGCACACTTATGATAAATGTGCTCCTAAATATGTAAAAAAAAATGGTATAGTCTCACTGTGAACTTTCCTAGTTTGCGACACATCCATATTTGTAGTGTTAGACCAATGGAACATTTAACCAGCGTGGTGAGCATGATTTATAATATTTCTCATTGACATCCGTTGCAGGTTTACAATCCGAAGCTTTCGGATTCAGGGTACAAAAGTCGCCTTTTGCAAAGCAAAGATTCAACGCTTCACCCCTGCTGTATCATGTCCATTGTGGACAATACGCAATTCTGACCTGTGTGCCCCCTGAATAAATCACACTTCATGTCATGACCAGTGACGTAACATGAAGTGGATGGGCCTTAGCGCAAAGACTGCCAGGACCCTGACTATGATTTATGGTTTATAGTACTAGTCTTCTCATATTGAAAAGTTACACCTTACGGACTCCCGAAGCCCGGTTGTGACTGCACCCCCTCAAGTTATGCCCCTGGTCATGACCATTTTTGCCAGGTGTGTCTGTTCTAACAACAGGGCTGGATTATAGGGGGGGACCCAGCACTTTGCCCTTAAAGGGGCCCCCACCAAACGTGGTAGATTCTAGCGGTCGCCTGACCGCCCGATTCGCCCACTGTGTATTTGGGTCCGCGCTGACCGGGCTGTAACTATGGGGGACATGGGGCAACCCGACTTAAACCTATGGCAGAGCCCGGGAACAATAAGTTCCCTGCTCTGCCATTTGTCGATCAAACTAAGATGGCGCCAGGCATGGTGTGTGACGTCACTGCGCCAGCTTCCAGCAAGGCGACGCCATCTTTGTACACCTCCAAGGATAACCGCGAGGGAGGAAGACGAGGACGGCGAGCATCGGGGGAACGGATGTGAAGTAGAATTTTATTATATTACCTTGGAGTTAGTTATTAAAGGAGGTGTTTTGTATATAGTTACAGTATAATAGAGGAACTTTATATAGTTAGTTATTATAGGGGGTGCATATAGTTATGGGGGGTATATAGCTATAATAGGGGAACTGTATATAGTTAGTTATTATAGGGGGGTGCATATAGTTATGGGGGGTATATAGTTAGTTATTATAGGAGTTGTTGTGTATATAGTTATTATAGAGGAACTGTATATAGTTAGTTTTTATAGGGGGTGCATATAGTTATTATGGGGGGTAAATAGTTATTATTGGGGAACTGTATATAGTTAACCCCTTCACGCTCCGTGACGGATATATCCGCCATGGAGCTGTGAAGGTTGTATGAAGAAGGCTCACGGGCTGACCCCTCTTCATACAGAGATGGGCTTTGCTGCATATCCCAGCAAAGACCCATCGCTATCACCCGCAGTTGGTGCTTGCACCGATTGCGGGAGTTAACCTTTTCTTTGCCGCCGAGCATGAGCGCCGCCATCTTACCTCCGATCGCCGCTCCCCCGAACGTCATCGGGGGGCGGCGATCGGTTGCCATGGTAGCCTCGGGTCTTCGTTTGACCCGAGGATACATGGCTTCTGCGTATCCATTACAATGAGCCTGTGGCTCATTGTAATGTATAGTGAGCAGAAATGCCATATACTGCGATACAGTAGTATTGCAGTAGCGATCAGACCATCTAGGGTTGGGAAAAAAAAGAAAAAAAAAGTTAAAAAAATGTAAAAAAATAATAAAATATTAAAAATTCAAATCACCCCCCTTTCCCTAGAACTGATATAAAATATAATAAATAGTAAAAATCACAGACACATTAGGTATCGCCGCGTCCCAAAATGCCCGATCTATCAAAATATAAAAACGGTTATTGACGGCGGTGACCTCCAAAACGCGACTTTTACACCTTTTTAGATGACATAAAAAATGTAATAAAAAATGATCAAAATGTCGCACAGTCCTCAAAACGGTAGCAATGAGAACGTCGGCTCATTTCGCAAAAAATGACACCTCACACAGCTCCATGCGCCAAAGTATGAAAAAGTTATTCGCGTCAGAAGATGGCAAAACATTTTTTTTCTTTTTTGTACACATTCGTTTAATTTTTGAAAATGTATTAAAACGCAATAAAACCTGTATAAATTTGGTATCACCGCGATCGTACCGAACCTAAGAATAAAGTAGAGGTGTTATTTGGAGCGCAGAGTGAAAGTCGTAAAAAACCGACCCCACAAGAACATGACGCACATGCAGTTTTTTTCAATTTTTCCACATTTGGAATTTTTTTGCGGCTTCCCATTACATGGCATGGAATAATAAATAACATCATGGGAAAGTAAAATTTGTTACGCACAAAATAAGCCCTCACACAGGTCTGTACATGAAAAAGTTATGGATTTTTGAAGATGGAGAGCGAGAAATTAGCGAAAATACCCTGCGTCCTTAAGGGGTTAATATATGGGGTGCATATAGTTATTATGGGGGTATATAGATAGTTATAGGAAGTATTGTGTATATAGTTATTATAGGGGAACTGTATATAGTTAGTTCATATAGGGGATGCATATAGTTATGGGGGGTACATAGTTATTATAGGTGTTGTGTGTATAGTTATAATTGTGGGACTATATATAGTTAGATATTATAGGGGGGTTTTAGGGTTTTTTTTTCTAGTTATTATGGGGGTCTGTATATAGTTGTTATAGGTGGACTGTATATAGTTAATACTGGGGTTGCCTATACTGGGAGTTGTATATAGTTATTGTTAGGGGGCTGTATATAGTGATTACTGGGGAGCTGTATAAACTGATTGCTGGGGGCTGTATATAGTTATTGTTAGGGGTCTGTATACAGTAGTTACTGGGGGCTGTATATATTTTTTGCTGGGGAAGCTGTATATAGTGATTGCTGGGGGAGCTGTACATAGTGATTACTGGGGGCTTTATATAGTGATTGCTGGGGGAACTGTATGTAGTGGTGGCTGGGGGAGCTGTATATAGTGATTGCTGGGGGAGATGTATACAGTGATTGCTGGGGGAGCTGTATATAGTGATTGCTGGGGGATCTGTATATAGTGATTGCTGGGAAAGCTGTATACAGTGATTGCTGGGGGGAGCTGTATACAGTGGTTGCTTGGGGAGCTGTATATAGTGATTGCTTGGGGAGTTGTATATAGTGATTGCTGGGGAGATGTATTTGTATATAGTGATTGCTGGGGGAGCTGTATATAGTGTTTGCAGGGAGATGTATATAGTGATTGTGGACTATATATAGTGATTGCTGGGGGAGCTGTATATAGTTATTGCTGGGGGCCTGTGTATAGCTATTTCTGTTTCTTGTCTGGACTATATTCAATGGGAGTCCCCATCAGATTTTGCGCCCCGGGGCGCCCACCAACCTTAATCAAGCCCTGTCTAACATAGTCACATAACAAACATATTCATCTAAGGTAACTGCACTGTAGCTAGGTCTAGGTAAGCTTCCCTCACAAATGTATTAGTATTGCGTCTTAGGTACATTTATAGACATTTCACACAGTATATGATAGTTTATTATCATGTTTTCTCTGAACGCTGTAATATTCAGGAATCATTGAACAATACTATCCCCCATACGACGGTTGCATCGCTCCTCCCCTAGAGGGCGTGTTTTTGCGGAATGTTTAGACTGAGTCTTGTTTCCTGGTCGGAGCGGTATCATAGTTGCGCTGTTCGCGTTCCTGGCGGTTGTAAAGTGGTGTGAAGCGGCAGCATGGCAACCATGGCGGTAAGACAGAGCAGAAGGCCTTGTGAGCCTGGCAGGGGCCAGGATACATTTATATGCTGTCTGTGTAGGGATGTGTTCTATAGCGGAGTTAGGTAGAGTACAGTGAGCGGAGTGCCTGTGTGTGGAGATTGCGCACCATGCCGGCTCATGTGTCTGTCAGCTTGTAGAGCTTCACTTTATTAGTGGACATTACAGTTCTGTTATACGTAGTAGTCCGTGCGAACGTAGTATTGGATCAATTTTTGTTGATCCTTGTGTAGGAAAGATCAGTGAATTACTTTAGCTTGTGCACCTGCAATCCAGCAGGTAAGGCTCCATTCACACCTGGTCTATTTTATTGTGGAGGGGAAGGGGTGTGTAAGATCTGCCAAATGCAGGTGTGAACAGAGCCTAACCTGTTCTTGTGATACAATCCGCATATACCCCAGAGCTGTGTTCAAAATTCTGCTGGTAGTCAATGGTAACTGTTAAGACACACCCCTCAGCGCTCTGTTTTGGATTTTCAGGAATTACGCTTGTGACATGCATCTTGCATGTCGTACGTAACTGTCTTTTATCTGAGGTCTCTTTGATGGTCTCATTCTTGATATAATGTCCTCTTCTCATAGACAACTACCAAGGTGCCAGAAGTCCGAGATGTCACCCGGATTGAAAGAATTGGTAAGTGATCCATAACACTGGTTCTTGATACCCTAATGTAATGTGATAAGTTGTTTCTCTGGAAACATGATCACAACCAGCAGATGGTATCTATAGTTACAAGGGTAGTCCTGACAACGCCCAAACTTTCAGATGCTTTTGACTTCTAGTGCTTGGTATTAGCCTGCAGTTTGATTATCATGAATGTGATCATCTTTGTTTTCTGTGTAGTTTGAAAAATGTTCCTGCCAGTAACTTTATAAAAGCAATCCATCTTTCTCTATCTATCACACCCTCCATCTGGTTCAACATGAGGGAAAGGTAAAAAGGACATTTCATGCCCGACTTTAGTGAGATTAGTTTAGTGGGGTAAAGCTGGTTACAGGCACTGCACTGTGCAGACAAGACAAGCGATTCGTGAGAAGAATCTGACCATAGTCACAAGATTTACAGTCTGAACCAGGTCGGAGCTAAACTGTAAATGGCAGAAGCGATAGAGACAAGTTTCAATTATCTCTGTGAAATGCTGTATTATTGTTTATAACAATGAATTAGAGAATGTGTTATTTTGTTATCCTAAATATATTTAAGAATCTTGTATTCATGTGAACACCACATGGTATAAAATAGAAAGGTTACTGTCCTCTTCTCCTATTGTCCTGTCCATACCATCTCTAAACACATACATTTTTTTTTTTTTTTTTTTTTTTTACTGTGGTCTTTTAACTCGTATTATTTGTGAGCCGCACACTTGTTCCTCTGTTTCTTTGATGACTCGTGGTCCTGTGTGACCTGCATACCACTGTATGTTTATTTTGTATATTTTATTTATTGGTACGTGAAATGTAGACCTGTTGTCTGATTTCAGGTGCTCATTCTCACATTCGAGGACTGGGACTGGATGATGCTCTTGAACCACGGCAGGTAATGCCTACAGCTGAAGTCTTTGAAAGTATTGATATAGGCTTTAGAGATTTTTACTGTATTTACATTAGCAAATTAATATAGCGGAGGCATATTCTGAATAGAAGAGTCATGTTTACTCCAGGTTGCTAGTGAATCACATATCCCTCTTTTGAGTGACAGGTCAGTGTCACTCTTTAATTCCTTTTTATCACCCTTATAATACAATAACCAAGTTATAACATAAAAACATATTTATAGGAATACAACCTTAGAACTCTATAACTTTAACCTGTTGGCGCTCAGCGTCCGATATATCGATATAACTAATAGCCGGCACCCCAGTGTAACACCCGCGGTTGGAGTGGGCTCTGATCACGGGTGTTTAACCCGTTAAATGCCGCATTTAACATGCCTTTGGGGAGTCTTTCCCCCACGATCCCCCCCCCCCCCCACACACACACCCTTTGTGGGGGTGCTGATCGTTGCTATAGCAACTCTGGGGTCCCATCTGGACCCCAGAGTTGCCTGCAGGCACTGCCAGTAAGATGGTGTCTCTGACTGCCTCTAAGATGACCAGTGTCAGCCTATTCATGTGCATAGGCTGACACTGCTAATACTCTGCAATACATCAGTATGTACCCCAATAACGAAAAACCAAAAATTTTATAGCCTACAAAAGGGGCCAATGAGGAAACTAAAATCCTGGCAGCTGCAAGGCGCTCCTTCCCTTCTGCGCCTCGCTGTGTGCCCATAAAACAAGTAACGGCCACATGTGGGGGGGGGGTGTCTCTGTACTCGGGAGAAATTGCAGAACAAATTGTATGGTGGGTTTTCTCTTTTTATCTTTTGGAAATGTGTAAATTTTGGGGCTAAATGAATGTATCACAATTTGACCAATCTAAATTTCACCTCCATTTTGATGTAATTACTATAAAGATCTCAAGGGGTTAACAATCTTCCTAAAAGCTGTTTCTGATGGTTTGAGGGTTGCAGATTTGAAAATGGGTTGTATAGGGGAGTTTTGATGTTAAATATGTAAACTTTCATTCAAAACGGTATTTATCCCCAAAATAGTCAATTCTGAAAATATGGAAAAGCGATATTCGATTTGTAAGCCGCGTGACATCAAAATAAATTAAATGTAAAGTAGACATATGGGAAATGTTATTCAGCAACTTATTTAGGTGGTAAATCTATCTGCCCGAAAACGCAATGATTTAGAATTTTGAAAAATGGCAAATTTTTCAAAAAATTCATAATTTTTTTTTTTTTTTAAATAAACGCAAAACTCATCAGCCAAAATTTACCACTAAAATGAAGTACAACGTGTGAGGGAAAATCAGCCAAAATTTACCACTAAAATGAAGTACAACGTGTGAGGGAAAAACAATCTCATAATTGCTTTGATAAGTAACAGAGTTCAAAAGTTATAACCATATAAAGCGACGCAAGTCATAATCCAAAAAATGGGACTGAGCCTTAAGCTGTAAAATGGCTGCGTCCTTGAGGAATTAATAGAAAATATTTTTGTGTAGTTTATAGAATCCATCAGAGCCTCTAACATGAACTCCGAGTAAAAGCAAACTAAAACATAAAGCAGTATACAGAGAGAACATACAATGGACAATCCTGCCTTAATCCTGTATTCCTGATCACTAGCAGGTCTAAGATATGTGCAGACATTCCTTCCCCTCTGATCTGTAGGGGAGGAGCTTAACTACAACAGGGGTGACATCACTTTCTCTCTCAATGTGCCCAACCTCATTTATATAATAACGAAAATATTATTTTAAAATGATTAATGTATGAATTCACAAGATAAAGGCCGGGATGAAATCCTTGTGAACTGTTCCAACAGGTAAAGGTGACAAATTTAGAGTCCTGCTGACGGGTGTCCTTTTTAAAGGAGTTTTTCAGCTTTCCGCAAATAATTCATATTTTGTGTAAGGAAACGTTGTACAATTTCCCAATTTACTTTCTGTATCAATTCCCTTATGGTTTTTAAGATCTGTGCTTACTGTCCTTCTATAGAAAGCTTCTAAGTTGCTTCCAGTGGATAGAAATCTGTCCATGTCAGTAACCTGGTAATTTCAACAATCATAATGTAACTCTAACGTCAGGGACCCTCTGAGGGCAGGTATAAATTCCTATATGTATCCAGCTTTAGACGTGTAATGATACTTGCAGCACAGCATCTGATTTATGCAGCTTTGTACTTCTACTGCCACCTGTACTGGAATTTATTACATGACCTGTATTTCTACAGCGCATGCTGCAGATCGGGTAGGTTAGGTAAAACTTGTGAAGCAAAACTGATCAGAAGGATCTGGAAGTATTGCTTGTTGTGTAATCTGTTCCCCTGTCTTCCTTTTTTTTACAGGTATCACAAGGCATGGTTGGGCAGCTGGCAGCTCGCCGAGCAGCTGGTGTTATTTTAGAAATGATCAAAGAGGGCAAGATTGCAGGACGTGCTGTACTAATAGCTGGACAGCCTGGAACCGGAAAAACTGCTATTGCCATGGGTAATTAATTTCTTCATTGATCATTTCTTCTAATTCTAAGGAACTGACAGACCAGCTATTAATGTTTGGTTGGGTTATCCATTTGTTCCGTAATTTGAACTGCTAGATCCTGGTCTTTTTATCCATCCCTTTTGCTAATGGGTGTATATGATATACTACCATATTGTGATCTCTGTAGACACTAATACGGGCTCCTTGTGGTAGTTTTGACTTGGGACTCAATTGCATATACTAAATGGCTCACCAGTGAGCATCCTGGAGTGTGCCTCAGACACAGTCGCCTTTTTGTTTTTCAAGTTACCAATTTTCCTCTTGGTGTTTGCTACATACATAGAATAATTTACCAGTTTGACTTTAACCCAGCTGAGTGTGAGTCGTCTGTCTTTGTTTTACACAGGTATGGCTCAGGCCTTGGGTTCAGATACACCATTCACTGCCATCGCTGGCAGTGAGGTCTTCTCTCTGGAAATGAGTAAAACTGAGGCTTTAACGCAGGCATTTCGTCGCTCTATTGGCGTCAGAATCAAGTAAGTGGTTTAAACGCATCACACGTTTATCACTATATTAGGTGAGGTCAGCTATTGCAGTGGTCCATTTATTAAATGTTATTCCAAGTTGGCTAATGCAGGGGTCAACAAGTCTCCTTTTAGACGAATGCTGTTTATGCCGTATGCAGGACTTCACGACCTGAAATGGATACCCCTAGACACATCCCAAATCCAACTTCATATCTGCATTAGCCAGAATTAAAACTTTGTAGTCATGTAAATCACCTAGTTCAAGTACCTGGAGTGTTGACTTGGTTCTGCCATGCCTTCCTCTTCTTCTTGCTGTCCTATGCTACAAGCTTTTTGCTATGACATCATCTGTCTCCAGTAAATCCAGCAGCTGTAAGTATAGCAGGAGGGGCCGGCAGCGATGGACAACAAGGGGATTAGGAAGGAGTTCTGAGCTGAGTAAACGCACCAGGTGCTCAAACTAGGTGATTTATATATGAATACAAATGTATTTTTGGAATCTGTGTAGGGGTATCACAGTTCCAGGAGGTGGTAAACTCCCTTTAAGTACTTCAGTTTCATAGTAATTTGTTTTCTTATTAGTGTAATTATTTTATCAGTTTAGTTATTTCTGGGTACATATTAAAAACATTGTATGTTTGATGGTTTTTGCAGGGAGGAAACTGAAATAATTGAAGGAGAAGTTGTTGAGGTGCAAATTGACAGACCAGCGACTGGAACAGTGAGTCTTTGTTGTGTGTGGTGTATTTTTCACAAACATATATATACTGTTGTGTTTTTTTTTTCTTAAAATAAATTTGCCCACCACCTATTTTTGAAATGGTGTTTGGGCTGTGCTTTAAAATCCATGCTTGCCCCCTTGGACCGGGGCAAAGTAGTATTGTAATATCACTCTCTATATTACACTGCATTAGGTTAATTCTGTTGATGTGAGGTCACCATTGCAGACCCTGTATTCCAAGAGGCAGTAACAAGAGGTGTATTTTCAAAGGGGTCAATACAACCACTGAGGGCCAGTTAACATCTGAGTCTGGTTATTTCCTTCAGTTATTGAACACCTGGTTTTGGCTCACAATCTCACAGAATAATCCCTCCCTCTTTTCCAGTTCGTAATGTAAATGGTTGTTTTCCAAACAAAATCTTGACATGCTGGGATCGTCTACAAAAAAAGACTTATAATTAGCGGCCAGGAGCCAAGGGACAAGATGTCTGGTGCTTCGGGCTGCTATTTATGCACGCCCCCGCAAAACCCTCTCCCAAGCTGGGAACATGAGGGAGGTGATGTCACGCGAGAGGCGTGAATTCTCCTTCCTTTCCCAGGGAGGTGGTGAGATTGTGCATAATTAGCAGCCCAGAGCAGCGGACATTTTGTTCCCCCCCCGCTCCTGGCTCCTAATTATAAGTCTTTTTTTTTTTTTTTTTTTTTTTTTTTTTTTTTTTTCCTAATAGGTGATCCCAGCATGTCAACATTAAAGAAGGACATTGTCTGGATTGGTGGCATGCTTAATGACTGCTCCTGAGCATCGTTCAGATAATACTAATTGTGAGGGGTAAAATTCTTGGGACAGGTCGTCTTTTTATTTAAGGATGCAAGCAAAAAGGTTGGGCTTCTTCAACATTGCCTTCTCTGTGACCTCTGATGTGTTAGAAATCAAAATGTGAACAAAACCTAACCTTATAAATTTACACATGGCTTTTAAGAATTGCATACAAGTTGGGTGAAGCTTGCCTTGTTTGGCTCAAAATAAATGCTGTAATTAACTGAGTACATAATATAGAGGCGAAATAGCCCCTAGCTGTGTACCTCCCTCCTTTCCAGTTCTTAATGTAAATGGTTGTTTTCCTTTAACAAAATGTTGACATATCTCTATTTCCCTTTGAAGGGTGCCAAAGTAGGTAAACTGACCTTGAAAACAACAGAAATGGAAACGATATATGACCTGGGAACAAAGATGATCGAATCTCTCACAAAGGAAAAGGTCCAGGCTGGGTAAGCTAAAAAAATTATATATATGTAAACAATTACAAGCAGGCCCTGACTTAAGGACAAGGGACCTCTCTACCCACGGTTACATTTTGGGATGCTTTCTGGATTCTTGTATTTTACAGAAATTTTTCTCCAAGTTGCAAAAATCATTACTGCCTGTAAACTGCTAAAAGATCTAGGTTAATAACAGATGAAGTAAGGGTTGTCCACTTTCGGTAACCTGTTTTTATTATTGGGCAGGATCCTGCTCACTTTTTGCAGTAACTCGCTTCTTTATAGGAGGATTATGTTTACTGAATGTTTTTTTATTTTTTTTCTTTTATATAGAGATGTTATTACCATTGATAAAGCAACAGGCAAGATCACAAAATTGGGTCGTGCATTCACGAGAGCACGGGACTATGATGCAATGGGATCCCAGGTACATCCTCAGTGATCAGAGAAAGTTACCTCAGAAGACTTGAATTATAAGACATGTTGGCAATGGACTATCATATATGTCTTGATGCTGGTTATGTGTTGTCTTTCTGTTGGGCTATTGTAGGTTTGGAAAAGGGCCAGCAAAATTCATTTAATTATCCTTTATTTTCCACAAAATGGAAAATGAACACAGTTACCCTCAGTCAGTGGGTGATGCATAGAGATGATACATCTGCCCTGGCAAATGCACACCAGAATGGAGTACTATCCTTGGTTGGATCAGAATACCCTGATAATGTTTTGTTTTCTATAGCAACCAATCCATTTAACTTCTTCTTTCTTCTGTCAGACAAAGTTTGTTCAGTGCCCTGATGGTGAGCTCCAAAAACGCAAGGAAGTGGTGCATACAGTGTCCTTGCATGAGATCGATGTCATAAACAGCAGGACGCAGGGATTTCTTGCCCTCTTTTCAGGTATGTTTTGGTAAGATCTATTGGCGGCTTTTACCAGCATACATACTTTAAATGGAAGACTTCAGTGTGATGTGACCAGAGCCTGATTACACACCCGTAACTTTATAGCTTTCAGTGTGTGGTCCAGTTGATGCATCTCCATCTACCTTTTATAAAAATTAGGTGTTTCTTTGGGTTCCCTAGAGGGTCTGATACCAAGTCTGATTGCTCTTAAAATGATCTGCAATACTGCTATGTATTGTTTACATTGCTATTCTTTTCTGCCTCTTTCACACAAACATATTAAAACTGCCTGTTTTCACTCACTCACTAGTTTACACTTCATAGTGATGGTATGAAATATTCCATGCCATGAAAATGGTGAAAAAACACATTTGCGTTGTTTTTTTGTGGGCTTGGGTTTTATGGCTTTCGATGTGTGCCCCAAATGACATGTCTACTTTATTAGGTACGATCGCGGGGATACCAAATTTATATCAGGTTTTTAAATGTTTCCCTACATTTACAAAAATTTGATACCTCTTGTACAAAAAAAATGTTGAATAACTTTTTCATACTTTGGTGTACAGAGCTGTTGGTGGTGTCATTTTGTCAGACTTTTGATGACATTTTCAATGCTATGATTTTTAGGATGGTACGACCTTTTGATCACTTTTTATAGAATTTTTTTTATATTTTTCGAAATGCCCTAAAAGTGCCATTTTCGACTTTGGGAGCTAAACTATAAAGTCACTTACAATATTTTATTTGACAAAAATAATTCCTGACCCTTTCCTCTTTCCAGGTGATACAGGAGAGATCAAATCTGAGGTCCGGGAGCAGATTAATGCAAAGGTGGCAGAATGGCGAGAAGAAGGAAAAGCAGAGATTATCCCAGGGGTGAGGACACCAGTGTATTTGACATGTGCTATGTAGTAATGACATGTACAAATTTCTGCTGGGTGAACTTCAGTTCCTCATGGCCTCTCCTACCTATCCTGTTTTAGGTCCTTTTCATTGATGAAGTTCATATGTTGGACATTGAGTGTTTTTCTTTCTTGAATCGGGCTTTGGAAAGTGACATGGCTCCAGTTCTTATTATGGCTACTAACAGAGGCATCACCAGGTAAGATGCTGATAAACATAACTTTATAAAAGGGGGTTGAATGACAAATATGTAATGTACTTATCATTGAGGGAGTAATGCACTTATGATCTGAAACCACCAACACTGGAAATGGAATGAGACGTTTGTTCTGCTCTATGACACTTTGAGCTTTCTGTCTGTGCAGGAAAGTGCAGCTTATACCATTTATTTAACATAACGTGCAGTTACTTGTACAGCTTGTGGATAGGGTGCTACTGAATGAGGAGATGGTTTATGTCTGACCTTGACATAAGCCATCAATCCTGAATTGGTTTTGTAGGTTTGAGGTATGGATTACCCATATTTAGGATTATTATTTATGAGCTTGATTTACTTCATGTAAATGTCTCACTTTTTATCTCCTCTCATTTGTCACCACTGGTGACTCTGTTTGTGCCAGGCATGTGTGTATTATGGATTTGTGTCCAGTGTTGTAGCTGGACTTGGAGCAAACTGCTGTAATATATAAAGAAGTCTGCTACAGTATTGCTGTATTCAGTGAAGCGATATTGCGCAGGCATGTCATAATTTTACAGCCTGATGGAGGGTGGCTGTGATAAGGGCTATATTGAAACATGCTGCAATACAATTTTATTACATTATATTGTAAGCGATCAGCCCGGAAAAATAGAACATAGAACAGAAAAACAGAACCATAATTAACCCCTTAAGGACGCAGCCATTTTACAGCTTAAGGCTCAGTCCCATTTTTTGGATTCTGACATGCGTCGCTTTATATGGTTATAACTTTTGAACACTGTTACTTATCAAAACGATTCTGAGACTGTTTTTTCCCCACATGTTGTACTTCATTATAGTGGTAAATTTTGGCTGATAAGTTTTGCGTTTATTTACAAAAAAAAAGAAAATATGATGAATTTTCTGAAAAATTTGCCATTTTTGAAATTTGAAATCATTGCGTTTTCAGGCAGATAGATGTACCACCTAAATAACTTGCCGAATAACATTTCCCATGTGTCTACTTTACATTTTCACCATTTTTGAAATGTCTGGATAATTTATTTTGATGTCACGCGGCTTACAAATAGAATATCGCTTTTCCGGATTTTCAGAATTGACTATTTTGGGGATAAATACAGTTTTGAATGAAAATTTACATATTTAGCATCAAAACCCCCCATATAACCAACCCAATTTCAAATCTGCACCCCTCAAGCTATCAGAAACAGATTTTACGAAGATTGTTAACCCCTTGAGATCTTCATAGTAATTACATCAAAATGGAGGCGAAATTTAGAATAGTCAAATTGTGCCGGTTATACGTTCATTTAGCCCTAAAATTTACACATTTCCAAAAGATAAAAATACAAAACCCACCATACAATTTGTTCTACAATTTCTCCCGAGCGCAGAGACCCCCCACATGTGGCTGTTACTTGTTTTATGGGCACACAGTGAGGCGCAGAAGGGAAGGAGCGCCCTGCAGCTGCCAGGATTTTACTTTCCTCATTGGCCTCTTTTGAAGGCTGTAAAATTTTCGCTTTTGCGCTATTAGGGCCATGTGACGGCATTTTTTTTGCGGGATGAGATGCTTTTTCCAATGTTACCATTTTGGGGTTGGTATCACCTATTGTTGAAAATTTAGGAACTTCTTTTTGAGAGCAGGAGTAGAAGAGCATCAATTCTCTACTGCTTTTTTTACTTTTTTTTTTTGTGGTGTTCACCGTATAGACTAATAATCATATTATCTTCATTCTATGGGTCGATACGATAACGGGGATACCAGACACGAATATATTTTCTTGCGTTTTACTAAATTTGTAAAATAAAACCCTATTGTGGGGAAAAATCTATCATTTTTGTATTGCCATTTTCCAAGTGGCATAACATTGTTACGTTTTTGGCTACGGAGCTGGTTGATGGCTTGTTTTTTGCGGGACACGTTGTACTTTGCACCAGTATCATTCTAGAGTACATATGTTTTTTTGATCACTTTTTATAGCATTTTTTGTGGGATTGTATAGGTAAAAATCATAATTTTTGGAGGTTTTATAACAGTTTTCTTTTACGGCGTTCATCGTGCAGGTTCAATAATTATTTATTTGTATTCTACGGGTTGTTACGGACGCGGTGATACTATATATGTGGGGTTTGTGTTATGATTTAGACTTTTTTTTTAGTTATATGTCTCTTTATATGTTTTGGGGCTTTTGGGCATTTTTGGTGATTTATTACTTTATTTTTTTATTGAATAATTTTTTTTTTTTTTTTACTTTTTCACTTTTTCCACCATGGGAAATGAACAAGCAATAATCTGATTGCTTGTTCATAATAATACCCTGCAATACTTATGTATTGCAGGGCATTATCAGTGTCAGCCTATGCACTTGCATAGGGTGGCACTCTGCCAGTAAGATGACGTCATAGACGCCATCTTACCGGCAGTTCCTGCAGGTAACACTGGGGTCCAGATCGGACCCCAGTGATACCGTAGCAATGATCGGTGCCCCCCGAAAATGATTCGGGGGGGCCGATCGTGGGGGAAAGACACCCCAATTGCATGTTAGATGCCGCGGTCGCGATGACCGCGGCATTTAACGGGTTAATCACCCGCGATCGGAGTCAGCCGGCACCCCGTCTTTCCTGATGCTGGTTCGGCTCAAATCTTGAGCTGAACCGGCATCGGCTCAGCGTCCGATATATCAAAAAATACAGAATTTCACAGATAAGTCCAACCTGTCTCTCTCAGTCCTGGTGTACACAATTTTGGTTGCCCTTGGACCTGACCCTAAATTTTCTGACTTTAGGGTCAGGTAGACATATTGTTTTCCTGTCTGACGCTACACTGTGCTGCTCTCTGCCTCTAGCTCCCACCCTTGCGTTCCAGGACGAGCTCGCACACACTGAGACTTCCTACCACAACATTTTGAGGAGTAAAGCTACAGGCAGATAAGATCTTTATCCAGGAGGGGGCATATAGCTCAGTATGTCATGGCTATTGTAGCATAGCTGAGAATGTTCTGTGTAATATGTATCTCCTGGATCTTATCATCTCTAATCTGTCTGCTCTTTCATGTATCCTCTGAACATACACTTTCTGTGTGTCAGATACTAGTGAATATAAACCTGTAACCTGATAATCTAAGCAGACACCTCATGATCCATCTATTTCTGTTTGCTGACAATGGGGTTAGAGTCCCCACCCACACTCTGGAATTTTACACTGACCATCACTGAGTGATAGGAGCAACAATAAAACTGATTAAAATTGTAAAGTAAGGGGTTAAACATTATCTTTGTGTAAACATCACTAGGGGATTGCATTTTGAGAATTTAATGGGCAAACCTCTATAATTTTTAAATAAAAAAATTATCGATGGGTTGAACGGTTCCCAAAGATAGTATTGCTAAGAACGTCTGCTTGTCCCTTACCCCCATTCCCTGCTACAACTTTGGATCCCTTGGACTAAAATTCTACGTGCCAAGGAACCAGAAATGTTCACAGTATAAGGCGACCCGGGTATAAGCAGAGACCCCTAATTTTACCACCAAAAACTGGGAAAAACTATTCACTTGAGTACAAGCCGAGGGTGGGAAATGCATTGGTCGGAACCCCCCCCACCCCCAGTATATAGCCAGCCATTCAGCTCCCGTGTAGTCTACGGACAGCCAGCCCCCGCGTTTTGTGCTGAAAAATTCGGCTTATACACGGTATATAAGGTAATAAAATCCCTTCTGACGAACTTTAACAGTTAATATCTGAAGTTCCCTACCACCTAGACCTAGCCACTTATCCAAAATTAGAGCCCTCTGAAGTGTGCCCTCCCTCCACCACCATAGCTGGCATGACACAGATGATGCACATATGTAGAAGCTTCTCACACCTAACAGATAATATTGACTAATACTGACTTTATCTGTTGCTAAATTTTGAGAAGTTATAATGTTATGGAATGTTCATGTTATTAACCCTCTGCTACCCAGAACGGAGAGCACACTTGCTCTCTGTCATGTATGGAGCAATGTATTTAAATAAATAAATTGCGCAAAAAAAACAAAATTGCGCAAAAAGACGAACATTCACTCCTCTTTGCCTAATGTAGCCACATAATTACATCGTGACCCAGAACATGTCCAAAAAGTTATATGTAATACGGAAAAAGACACACACTTTTTCACAAGTTTTATCACATCCTCAATTATTTATACCAATGGCGTTCTTACTCAAAATCTTATGAACCTGGGAAGGTTCCTTTATTGTGTTGCTAATTCAATGGTGTAACCCTTATCTCATTAGCTTTGTTCCTGGATACATCGTTTTTTAAATTTAGGTTACCATTGTATCGGGCTGTGTACAATAATATATCTCTGTGCTAATATATCGGTACTATTTTCTCCAAAAATTGTTTACAGATTCTGGGGAACATGTACAAATAAAATAAAGCATTACAGAGTAAGGCCTCTTTCACATGGCCGTAAAGGGGATGTATATACGTCGGATAAACGTCCCCCATAGGCCGGCAATGGGCGGCACCTTACCGTTTCGTAGCCATCAAAAGATAGGACATGTTCTATCTTTTCTTGGCATACGGCTCTGTGCGCCATATATCGCTATGGAGAAGGGCGGCGGTGAGCAGTGCTCACCACCTCATCCTCTCTCCGGCACCGCCGTGCTATGGAATTGCAGGCAACGGCAGTGTGAATGCGCCCTAAACAATAGGAGTGTGAGGGCCCTGCTCTCAAGAGCTTAGTCTGAGAAAGATGGGGTGATACAAGAGGTGTAAGAGCTTGTATAATGTTCCAGCTATTAGATTGTGAGCACCATGGGGACAGGGACTGATCTGGCAAGCTCTGTGTAGCACTGCGGGATATGTTGGCGCTATATAAAAAAAAAGGTATTATTAACTTGCCTTGTCTTTGCGATCCATCATTCTCCATCCTTCCAGAAAAGCCAATTAGGCAAACGTTGCTTTGAGGTATTTGCTTTTTTCATCTGGACTTGTTTATTTACACACACATTTCTTTGGATGTATTTAAAGTCATTCCAAGGCCTCTGTCGAGCATTGCTCAATTCTAAGCTTCCAGGGTTGTCCAGGATTTTTATATACAATATGTACGGCATATAAAAAGCAATAAAGATTTTATACTCTCCTTTGCCAGAGCTCCCATTCCATTCTTCTCGCTGCTGGATTCTGCCTTAATACAGTGGCCGGCAGTGATGGGGTGTCGATAGCCATGCGTTCCTGCTACAGATATCGATGTGATGTCACCACTGGTCTCTGTATACAAACAGAAGCTGTTAGTGACTGATGGACTTGTAGTTGACTGGGAGCTCCAGACAAAATGAGTAGAAGCTCTTTATTATTTTCTTTAACTGTTGGTAAATAGCAGTCTGTGCTGTAGATGAAGTTGGTTAGAGCTCATTGAAGATTTCTAAATGTCTATTCCCTCAGGATCCGTGGCACAAATTACCAGAGTCCACATGGTATCCCTATTGACTTGTTGGATCGGTTACTGATAATTTCCACATCACCATATAATGAGAAGGAAACAAAACAGATCCTAAAGATCAGGTGAGTGAATTTGATTCTGTTTCTTGTATTTGGTTTATGTTTAGTAATTTTTAATTGCAGACTCCTTTGGTAACTGTTACAGCTAATCATTGTAGCCTGGGGATAAAGTAAATTACCAACATCCAGAGGTTCGTTTGTAACAAGGGTTCGTCTTTAAGTCGGTTGGCCTTAAGTAGGGGGCCGCCTGTACTGCAGTACCCTAGCATTACAGTTTATGGTAGGAACAAACAGACCATCTAGGGTTAATGTACCTTAGACGGTCTAAAAAAATTGTAAAAAAAACAAGTTTAAAAAATAATTAAACCTAAAAATACAAACCTAAAAATGCACCCTGGTAGTTAAAATAAAAAATTGGTTTTGTTAAATAATATCCAGTTGTGCAGGATTAGCTTTGGTAAAGTCAGATTAATGGGCTTTAATGGATCAAGACATGGAAATACAGCCTTAATCACTTCACGCTCCATGCTGTATATGTATCGCCAGTGGTGCGGGGACTGTATGAACAGGGCTCATCAGCTGAGCCTGCTTCATACAGAGGTGGGATCTGCTCCGCATTGCATGGTGCTGGCACCGATCGCAGGTATTATCCCTGCTGATACCGCCAGCAGCATTTAGTGCGGGCGTCACCGTCTTCTATCTTTGTTTCCGTTTTGCTGCTTCCCCAAACGTCATTGTGTGTGTGTGTGTGTGTGGGGGGGGGGGGGGGGCGTGATCAGGTACCGTGACAGCCACTGTGTAAAAATGCCATACACAGGTAGCCCCCAGGTAATTTACAAGATCGGTTCTGTAGGTTTGTTTTTAAGTTGAAATTGTATAAAAGTCGGAATTTTATATTTTGTAATTGTAACCAGAGCCAGAATTTTTTGGTCTCTGTGCCAATTGGATTTTTTAACTTTTGGGTTTGTCATAAGAATAAGGATTAACAATAATTTTTAATTGCAGACTCCTTTGGTAACTGTTGCAGCTAATCATTGTAGCCTGGGGATAAAGTAAATTACCAACATCCAGAGGTTCGTTTGTAACAAGGGGTCGTCTTTAAGTCAGTTGGCCTTAAGTAGGGGGCCGCCTGTACTGCAGTACCCTAGCATTACAGTTTATGGTAGGAACAAACAGACCATCTAGGGTTAATGTACCTTAGACGGTCTAAAAAAATTGTAAAAAAAAACAAGTTTAAAAAATAATTAAACCTAAAAATACAAACCGCCCCCCTTTCCCTAGAACTGATATAAAATGTAATAAACAGTAAAAATCACAAACACCCTAGGCATCGCTGTGTCTCAAAATGCCTGATCTATCAAAATATAAAAACTATTATTGCCGGTGCTGAACCCCATAACAGAAAATGGTACCCAAATGTCTGAAATGCAACTTTTACATCAATTTTACATTACATAAAAAATGTATTAATAAGTGATTAAAATGTCGCACAGTGCTCAAAATGGTAGCTCATCTTGCTAAAAAATGACACCTCACACAGCTCCTTAGACCATAGTATAAAAAGGTTATTTGCCTCAGAAGATTTTTTTTTACAATCGGAATTTTTTTTTGAAAATGTATTAAAGCACAAGAAAAGATGTATAAATTTGGTATCATTTGTTCCATAAAAAATAAACTTTCACACAGCTCTGTACACTGAAAAATGAAAAAGTTTGTGGTTTTTTCACTCATTTCTCACTCTCCACCTTCAAAAAAAACCATGTGTCCTTTAGGGGTAAAAGAGTAACTGTAACGTTAATGATAGTGTTGGCACAGCTAGAGAGCCTTTGACAACAATTCCTTCGATGCCTGTATCATGCTGCTGGTTTCTTCCTAGCCTGAAATACAACCTGGTATATCTATCATCTCTTCTTATAAAATCATATTCTGCTATTCCTGAAGTTGGTGGGCACTTCCTGGCTGTGACTTCAGCTGAGGGCACTAAGGGATTTCACATAGATTGAGACAGCGTGTTTTGTAATTGGACAACCTAAAGCATGCAAGTCGCATACTTGTGGCATCACTCAAGGTCCTGTTTTGTTGCTGCTGGCAATATTGGGGACTGCTATTCTCCTGCCGGCTGCAGATGGCACTGCTCTCCTACTGCCCCTCCCAACAAGCTCCGCCCACTCATCTCCAGTCTAGTATGGATTCCCATGGTTACCAGGAAGCATGACAGAATGAAACAAGAAGAAAACCTCTGCTAGCAGATAAACACCTGCAGATGGCTAGTTGGGGTAAATTAGAGAATTGCTAATTGAAAGTTTTCAAAAACAGGAATGACATATGCTTCATTTAAAATAAACAAACTCGGCCTTTCTTCAGCACAACCAAAAACAAAAGGAGCTTGTCTGAGCTCTTACTACACGCAAGTCAAACCTTGCCTATCCCAGCTCCTGGAAAAACCAGTCCTGGAAAAACAATGGCAGAAACTCCATTGCAGTTGTATTTTTTTGTCTCCTGCTGAGCCAAGACCTCACAGACCACCAGTCCGCACCTTTTTATGCAAGTGCAGCTGATTGCACAGTCATTTGGTCCAAAAACACCTTTTATTCTGGCTATTACTAAGAGCTGGCCATGGAACTACAGTGGATCCTGAGACATAAAAGACTAAAATTTAGGAGGGATTATATTTGCTATCAAGGACTTACCTTGTCAGCATCACAGTGTATATTTATATTTTATCCACAATTGGAGAATTCCTTATTGAAAATTCATGGAACACTTCTTTTCCTTTGGGTTAGAACATCTTGTATGGTTGCACGAGCCCTCCACATGGAGTCAAATCTCCTAGCACAGATAAGACCTGCTTCTGTTGCTCATTTGATGCCAAAGTGTGACAGACATTGTTTGTCTACTAAAGCCAATTAGTGGTCTCACTGATTCTGTGTTTAAATAGTAAGGCCTCATGCACATGACCGCATATGGGGCCATGAGCTATTCACACAAATTGCATCTAGCTCACAGTCCCCATAGAGGTCTATTGTGCACAGTTTCATTGCATTCAGTACACTTTGTGTGGCCCCTCACCTCTACCTGGCTGGAAATTTACCCTGGTTTGTGGCCTGGTTTTTGAATACGTTCATGTGCATGAAACCCAAGTACAATGCATGAAACCTGAGGCCAACTTTTGGAAACCGGCTGTCATAAGTATTTGTTGGTGCTGTTTACACTGTTGTGTTAATGGATGCTCTCATTCAGGTGTGAGGAAGAGGATGTGGACATGAGTGAAGATGCTTATACTGTATTGACAAGAATTGGTTTGGAGACCTCTCTGCGATACTCCATACAGCTCATCACTGCCGCAAGTCTGGTGTGCAGAAAGAGGAAGGTAAGACATCTTCTTACTCGCTCAGCACAGGAGAATCTGAAGATTGATAACTCCTATACCTGCAGAACCATAAGTGTTTTACTAATTATTTAAAGGGAACCTGTCACCAGGAGACCCATTTTTAGCATTCCCCAGTCCCCAAAGAGCATAGTAAATACACTGCCAAGGTGTTTTTGTATTAAAAATTGGTTTTACAGAAAAAAAGATGTTATATTGTACCTTTCATTAGCATCTGCTGTGTGACTAGGCACTCGCCCACTGGGAGTGGCTGGAAAGGAGCAGTCCCCCCCCCCACCCTTGGGAAACAGCTTCTCCATGTGTCCTTTTCAAATATATAAACACCCATCACTTGGCTTAGCGACGCCCCCTGCTCCTCTACAGCCAATCTTGAGTGTGGGTAGTTATTCATATATTTGAAAAGGTCACATGTTTCCCAAGGGTGGGGGGGAAACTGCTCCTTTCCAGCCCCTCCCATTAGGCAACTTCCTAGTCACACAGCAGATGCTAAAGAAAGGTACAATATAACATCGCTCTTTTTCTGTAAAACCAATTTTTAATACAAAAACACTTGCAGTGTATTTACTAGGCTCTGTGGGGACTGGGGGAGTGCTAAAAATGGGTCTCCTGGTGACAGATTCCCTTTAAGGACATTATTTCCCTAGCGGCATGTAGCTTCTCTTGTGTGCTTTGCCTCACATCTGCTGGCACTAGGGCTGTGGCAGGAGAACTTGTGAAGAGAGAACTGGATTGATAAAACTGAGTCACAGGGTGCCCCCTGTGTACAGTACAGGGGAGTGACCGTAATGAGTGAATACAATCCTAGGGTCTATGTCAGTGGTGGCGAACCTATGGCATGCGTGCCAGAGGTGGCACTCGGAACCCTCTTTTTGGGCACCCAAGCCATCAACATAGCACTCGATATACAACTAAAAGAATCATCATGCAATCCCAGGCGACTCAAGAAAAGCTGCTCTCAGTGCTATTTTAAAGCAACACATTCTTGATTGCTTGGGACTGCAGGAAGAGGTAGAACATGTGCAAAGGGGAGGATTATCTTTAGAGCTTCTCTAGGCTTCTTCCTGTACAGTGGGACCATAGCGAGATGCTATAACATTAGTCCAAATTTGCCCTTCTTTTTTCAACTGTTTTGTTGTCCTCTAGAGGACGATATGATTAAAAGTTGTGGTAGAACAAGTAGCAATATATAACTACTTAAATTGCCGTGCTGGCACTTTGCAATAAATAAGTGGGTTTTTGTTGTAGTTTGGGCACCCGGACTCTAAAAGGTTCGCCATCACTGGTCTAGGTAGAGGCAGATAGGAACACACAAGCTTTGATGAGGTGAAAGACCTTTCTGAACCAGGAGGTTTTACTATACATTTCAAGAAAGTGGTGCCTAACATTCAACACACTTTACAGAAAAACTTGATGTAAAGTTTCCAACCACAAACATGAATGACCTTTTAGGTCTAACACATGAATTTTATGAGCATTTGTAAGGCAGGTAATAACATTTAGTCAAAGCGTGGCATGGGAAGCTAGAGTCCCTAAACGCACCCAGATCAACCCTGTTCATTATCTCAATAGTGCTTACCAAACAGAAGTCAGATAGTCTACCCTGTGTTAAGGTTTGACATGTGGCAGAACAGGACATATACCACATGCTTTAATATACACTCACCGGCCACTTTATTTGTTACACCATGCTAGTAACGGGTTGGACCGTAACGGGTTTTGCCTTCAGAACTGCCTCAATTCTTTGTGGCATAGATTCAACAAGGTGCTGGAAGCATTCCTCAGAGATTTTGGTCCATATTGACATGATGGCATCACACAGTTGCCGCAGATTTGTCGGCTGCACATCCATGATGCGAATCTCCCGTTCCACCACATCCCAAAGATGCTCTATTGGATTGAGATCTGGTGACTGTGGAGGCCATTTGAGTACAGTGAACTCATTGTCATGTTCAAGAAACCAGTCTGAGATGATTCCAGCTTTATGACATGGCGCATTATCCTGCTGAAAGTAGCCATCAGATGTTGGGTACATTGTGGTCATAAAGGGATGGACATGGTCAGCAACAATACTCAGGTAGGCTGTGGCGTTGCAACGATGCTCAATTGGTACCAAGGGGCCCAAAGAGTGCCAAGAAAATATTCCCCACACCATGACACCACCACCACCAGCCTGAACCGTTGATACAAGGCAGGATGGATCCATGCTTTCATGTTGTTGACGCCAAATTCTGACCCTACCATCCGAATGTCGCAGCAGAAATCGAGACTCATCAGACCAGGCAACGTTTTTTCCAATCTTCTACTGTCCAATTTCGATGAGCTTGTGCAAATTGTAGCCTCGGTTTCCTGTTCTTAGCTGAAAGGAGTGGCACCTGGTGTGGTCTTCTGCTGCTGTAGCCCATCTGCCTCAAGTTTGACGTACTGTGCGTTCAGAGATGCTCTTCTGTCTACCTTGGTTGTAACGGGTGGCGATTTGAGTCACTGTTGCCTTTCTATCAGCTCGAACCAGTCTGCCCATTCTCCCCTGACCTCTGGCATCAACAAGGCATTTCCACCCACAGAACTGCCGCTCACTGGATGTTTTTTCTTTTTCTGACCATTCTCTGTAAACCCTAGAGATGGTTGTGCGTGAAAATCCCAGTAGATCAGCAGTTTCTGAAATACTCAGACCAGCCCTTCTGGCACCAACAACCATGCCACGTTCAAAGGCACTCAAATCACCTTTCTTCCCCATACTGATGCTCGGTTTGAACTGCAGGAGATTGTCTTGACCATGTCTACATGCCGCCATGTGATTTGCTTATTAGAAATTAAGTATTAACGAGCAGTTGGATAGGTGTACCTGATAAGTACCGGTGAGTGTATATGGTAACCAGAAAATCCCATCATAATAGTAGCAAGACAAAAGGGGATATGTCTTTCAGCAGTATGATGTGTGGATTTGAAGGAGGTAACTGGTTGTTGGTTCTTTTTCAGGGTAATGATGTCCAGGTTGATGACATAAAGAGGGTTTATTCTTTGTTCCTTGATGAATCTCGATCAACTCAGTACATGAAAGAATACCAGGATGCCTTCATGTTCAATGAAATGAGTAAGTATTCCAATTGAGGCATGGGCTGTACACCCAAACTCTATCCTAAAAGTTTCCTAATTGTTCAAAACCTAGAATCAGCCTTTTATTACCTTACTTCTGTAAATGATGTTAAGCTCTGTATAAAACGGTGTGAGGTTTTTCTAGGATGCGTAGAAACTACAGCAGGTGCTGCCCTGTTCATAGCATTGTGGTAGACTTTTAGAGAAGACACTATTATAACTTGTGGGGTGATGTGGAAGCTAGTGGACTTGTTCATTATTGTATATTTTTATTGCGCCCTTCATAAAAATTATGAAGTATCCCCGCATCCCAAAAGTCCCATCCTATAAAAATTTTAAACGGTTATTCCCGGTGCTGAACCCCATAACAGAAAATAGCACCTAAAAGTGTATTTTACAACACTTAAAAAAATCTGAATAAAAAGTGACTAAAAGGTCATAAAGTCCCCAACACGGCAAGGAAAACATCAGCTTGTCCCGCACAATATTATGCCTAATACAGATCCCTACTCCAAAGTATGCAAAAACGATTAGCCACAGAACCTGGCAAAATTAAATGCTTTTTTTTTTTTTTTTTTTTTTTTGTAAAATTTTTTTTTTTTTTTTTTTTTTATAATCCATTAAAATGTACCAAATTTATATAGGTTTTATTATCCCCATGACCGCACAAACCTATAGAATAAAGGGGAGGTGTCATTTGGAGCATACAGTGAAAACCGTAAAGTGTCCACAAGAAAATGGTGCAATGCATTTTTTTCTACAATTTCATCGCATTTGGAATTTTTTTTTCAGCTTCCCACTACACGGCATGGAATATAAAAATATTGTCACTAGGAAGGACAATTTGTCATGCAGAAAACAAGCCTCCATACAGCTCTTGGTACTGAAAAGTCAAAGTTATAGATTTTTAAAGACTGGGAGTGAAAAATGGAAACACAAAAAATTTAAAATGGCCTGGTTTTAAAAGAATTTTACCACCAGGATCACTGATTGTACACCAAGCACACTGACATACTGGTATATTTTCCTTATGCCAGGATCCACTCTTCTTTTTAGCTTATTACCTTATTTTACAGTCTCTATAGCTTTTAATGGAACCTGGAACCCCTCAGGTTCATTTGAATAATTTTTAAAGCCTCTTTTTCTTAAAAACAAGGGTATAAGAAGCTTAAAGAAAGGTGGATCCTGCCAGAAGGGGCACACACCAGTATGTCCGTTTGCGAGGTTTACAACCCTTGATCCTGGTGGTAGATTTCCTTTTATGGGGCTTAACACTGCAGGTCTTCTCTTCTTCTTCTTTTTTTTTTTTTTTTTTTTTTTTTTCCCCTTTTTCTTTTGGTGTATTACTCTGTGTTTTCTCAAGTGACAGTGGTGTTCCCCCTCAATAAAAAAAAAAAAAAAATTAAAAAAGCTAAACGGCAAAGAAATGGTTAAAAACTCATGTACTGATTCATAAAACGGTAACAAACCCTCAGTATGTCATTCAGTCATTAGAGAAGCATGGCTTCTAGCATGGAAGACCATTATAAGGGAATCTCTCTGGACTGAGGGGAGCTCTGTCCTTTGCAGAAGCCCCAGGATCTACTAAATATATAGATTCCTCATGGTAGATTTTCTTTAAATTTATTACAGTTCTGAAGAAGAAGAAAGAAAATTGACTCTTTCCTTTTTCTGCATTCCATTTCTTATTTTCTTATTTTTCTCAAATTTGTTTGGCTATTGACATTAAATATGATTTTTTTTTCCCTGCAGAAGGAGATACGATGGATACCTCTTGATGATTGATGAAATGGATGAGAGTACTTGTTGTGGTCACTTGCCCCCTCCTGTTTCGTTTAGACTTCCCTGTTGTTTCATGCCTTAATTTGCATTCCTGTCCTTTTTTATTAAAAGAAAATGTAAAGAGTTACTTGCCTCTGTATTACAGCTTTGGTTGTGTTGAATATATCGGGGGGCATTTATATAAATTGTCCTTACCTATCTTGGTTTCCGACCAATGTCTTATGAGGTACATATTTCTGTGTCGAGAGCCAGTTTGTATTCTGATATACCATTTTTCTCTTGGTGTAGTCTCTACCACTTTTCAGTGCCCAAAGAATGGAAAGAACTGATATTGTGTCTGAGCTTCTACACCATGAAAACTACGCCCCTTTTTAAAAAGGAACCAAAGGGTGTGGTAAAATTACAATTACAGAAAGAAGAAAAAGCCAGTGGGAGCACCACAAAAAGGTGGACACCCCATAGTAAATGCGCCAATTGTGTCTTGTGTACATTATATATGTCCTGGACAGGTACTACTCCTTAAGCATGCATCCCTGGCATGGCCAAGTTTATGTCTTAACTTTCTTCCTCAGGGTAAAATGTCTAGATACTATAGAGCAGTGATGGCGAACCTTTTAGAGACCGAGTGCCCAAGCTACAACCAAAATCCACTTATTTACCGTGAAGTGCCAACATGAAATTTTAAGCAGTAACTTATTGCCACCTGTTCTTCCACATCTTTCAATCGTATCAGCCCTAGAGGGCACAGACTCTCATTGTAGCTTCTCACCAGGGACTCTCTGTAGAGGAAGAATTGAAAGTCCAGCAGTAGGATCTCCAAAGATAATGCAGCCCTGTCCACACCTTCTCACTTTTCCTGCAGTTCCAAATAGCCAATGAAGTGTTGCTTTAAAATAGCGCTGAGAGCAGCATCCCTTAAGTCGCCTGGGACTGCAGGAAAATTTGGAGGATTTGTTCCATTCGGGTGAACTTTGTCCTGGGCTGACAACCCAACTGCCCACAGAAACGGCTCTGAGTGCCACCTCTGGCACCCGTGCCATAGGTTCGCCACCACTGCTATAGAGTAATAGATGGAGACATCTGAAGTGAAGCTCCTCCCTGCTGCTTTTGAATTTGAATCATTACAGGCAAATGATTCTTCTCTGTTCACTCACATGACTTTGGAGGACAAATGGGCGAGGTTTTACATAAACCTGAATTGTAGAAAGGACATTTTATACTCTGCCCAAGAAGGGCCAGTAGTTTAATCTGGAAAGATCCCTTTGATGGAGACATGACTGCCCTGATCCAAAACTGTCTGTGTAAATCTAATGTTAGAGAAAATTTCTGGGGCACAGGGAAGGTGGAATATTCCTTGGTTGGGACTCCATCTTTTAGTAGCTAGAGCGAAGTACCACCTTGTCTCACATTGGTGGACCATTACCAGGTTATTACTTTGTTGATTGGAACCGGAATATATGGCAGATTCTGCCGATCATCTACAAAGTACAGACCGTTCAATGCCATTTCTGGAAATTCCATAACTTCAGTAAACTGCATCACAGACCTCTTACTTTATGAACCACATAGCTTATTTGCTGTTTCCATAACTATCTACCTCTATGGGAGTTATGGAGGCAGCGTAGAATAGCCCTGCTTGTTTTTTTTCTATAATTCCTCCCCACCTCTAAGAGGGAGGGATGGTGTAATTCTCGTCTTTGTGATTTCCTGAGGCTCAGCCATTTGTAATGTCAAACGAGGCTACCAAGTCTCTATATTCATGTATTTTGTAACTTTTAATACCTTTTTCACATAAATTACAAAGCAATCTTCCAAATCACTGAGGCAAGTCTACAAAGAATGAGGTAGTGACGTGTAAAGCACTTTGATTTATTTGGGAGAGAGCACATGTTTCATACATGCTTATCCATAGTTCCTCTATGTAAGTATTTGTTATATACCTTTACAGAATTAGTGGTCTTTGGTAGAATTTTGTGTGCTGACTGAAGAGTATTATATGTCTAGACGGCTCTTTACGCAGACATCGGGCTCACTGCTCTCCACCGTACAGTCACTGTAGTCCATTTTGCACTGGTCACAGTCACAACTTAGAGCCACCGGGTAGGTGAAGAAAGGGTCTGTGCCAGGCAGGCAGTCTGGTAGTTTGATGATATCATAGCGGATTTCTCTATATGTGCAGATCTGTTGCTTAAATGAAGAAAGTGCAGTTTTGTAGACTGGATCCTGTTTTAAAAGAAAAAAAAAAAATCTGTGAAATGACAGGGGTTTTTTTGCACTTCAGACACAACTTTAATTCTTACTGCTATAGTTATTGTGAATTAAGATATAGAAGACAGCTGTGTTTCCACCTTACCAGTGCTCTAAGAGACTCTCTCTAAGAGATTCGTGGCAATTATCAATCTACTTTGGACGCTATGAAGGAAATTTATCATTAGTCCTGTGTAGCTTCTTGGCGTACAATTGTCGCAAATTTTTGCACAAACATTGTTTTTGCGTTGTTTTTTTTCTCGCTAAAAAAAAAACTCAAGTCGCACAATGGTGGAAAAAATACACCACAGTGTGCAAAACCCCATTTATCAACAGAATTTTAAAAAGAAATTTAATCGCAAAACTATACCACATAGGAGGTGGTGTATGTGGGTCTAATGCTACTACAGTGGAGAGATTTATCTCAAACTTGCACAATTTTGAAATTTTTGCTCAATTTTATGTTTGAGGTATCTGAGAATTTCCTGTGCAAAAACATTGCACAAAGACAAAAATTGAGCAGATGTTAAATATACGTGCGACTGCTGTTTATTCGCATTGAGTACATGCAGCTGATACTCGCATAGGAAGGCATTTAACACTGCACATACACCGGGCTATTCATCAGACTGTTGGAAATCTGCCAGTCTAACACATAGACAATTGTGCAAAATCCTGCCTAATGATAAATCTCCCCCTATTAGACTATACCGATATTCATAACATTAACAGCCATTAGACTTAATAGTCAGGTGAATGTGACCAAACATGTTGGGGATGGAATCATCCCCAGTGTTTTTTTTTTTTTTTTTTTTTTTTTTTTAGCAGCGACCACCAAAATGAATCAAAATACAGCACTTACCATTGTCTGACAGTGACCACTGCAGATGGTGGTTGTAAAGGTGACACATACTGGACAGTGGTCCTTCTCAGCAGATATTGTGGCATTGGTAAGATGACATGGCCTGCGACCTTGCACAGCAGACAAGTAAGTGCACACAACCAAGGATATCAGTTGAAATGCAAACATCCTACGTAGAAATAGCAAAGCTATTAATGGGAGTCTATCGGCAATTCCTAAGCAGTGAAAAGGTGGTCCCTAATGTTGATATTGGCTTCACATTTGACCAGAATCCATTACACCCTTTGCTAGTAGCAGATAAATAGTATATAAATATACATCACTCAGGGTGCATTCACACATTCAGGTTTTCAAAGTCCAAACCAGTATTGGAGAAGAATAAGAGTTGTATATTCTCACGCATTATGATCTGCACTTGCTTCAAAAACTGCATCTGAAAACCTGAATGTGTGGACGCACCCTTACATATTAGGGACTGCCTTTAGTGCACTTGCATGTCACGCAGAATTAAAAGTATGATTTTATCATAGGCAGGAGTGTGTACATCTAGTTTAATTGAATATATATTAAACCGGTAATGACCAGGTTTCGAAAAGGTCCTAGAGGAAACCTGTCACCACACTCACATCTACAGATGATGGGTTCCCGTAGAGCCCTATTAAATTGTTTGCCTCACATCCCCATAAATCCACTTTATATTATATTACCGTGTATCAGAGGGTGTGTTTCCTGCTCGGTTGGCCCTTGCCTTCTATATCTTCCCTGTTGATTTTTGAGCTAAGAATCTCCACAAGAACAGACTTGTGTAGTATGATCTTGCAACCATAATTCTTTTATTTTTGTCTGCTACTTCAGCATCAAAGTACAGGCGGTCCCCTACACCTGACTTACATACAACCCCTAGTTACAAACTGACCTCTGGATGTTGGCAATTTACTGTACTTTAGTCTTAGGCTACATTAAACAGCTATAACAGTTATCACTGGTGTCTACAATGAAGCTTTATTGTTAATCCTGGTTCTTATGACAATCCAACATTTTTAAAATCCAATTGTCACAGAGACCAAAAAACATTTGGCTGGGGTATACAGTTCCGACTTACATACAAATTCAACTTAAGAACAAACCTACAGAGCCTATCTTGTATGTAACCCGGGGACTGCCTGTATACAATATATTGTGACTCCTTTAGAAACATTGCTAAAAAAAATCCTAAGTAATAAGGGTATCACAAGCAAAATATGTACAGTATGGACCATGGTCAGGCCAATGCCCAAGGATACAGACCACTAAACCACCCCTCTAAATATGGTGTCTCGCAAATAGATATGCAAACTTATATCAACAAAATAACAGCCCAGAATTACAAGTAAGATTGAGGCCACTTACCTTGCAGCAGGTTGCTGAAGATTAGATGGTTCTCCAGTGTATCTGACTGCAGTCACCTTGTGCAGAGAATTACTTATATAAAGGTTAGTGGATGGCACGGCCCCTTCTGCCATGGCCACCACTTGTGGGGGTGTGAAGGCTGAATGGATCTTCTTGGTCATTTTCCCTGAAGAAGATTATTGAATCATTAGTAAAAAGATGTTTAACGGATATTCCATATCCTGAAATGAATAACCACACTAATCCGCAAAGGAGCATTCTGTCCTTATCTGCCAGCTACAGAATAGATGTATCTCTTAGCATTTGGCAGTTTTATATTTAGACCATTTTTATTTTAGTTTTAGATTTTCTAGAAACTCAATATGATTGTTTTTTTCAATCCAGGTAAAACAGGACATGCTAACATCATTTTAAAAAAACGAGTGATTCTAAATGGAGGTTTTGGGTGAAGAGAATACCCTACTTTTACTATAGCCCTTGGGGCATCCTTTGCAGAATGAAATAACAGTTTACTATAAGACTACCTGCACACTTATTTTTGCCCCCCGAAAACCACATATCTCTTGTCTGTTTTTGCAGCCAGAGGGGGGATATTTATCGCCATGTTGTCCAGCTTCTTGGGGTACTTTTTGAGACTTTCATATCTAAATTGAGACAAAATCTTAAAAGGTAGTATGTGTGTATGAGCTCATATAAATGGCCTTGTGTACTAGGGTGCGGTCACACATGGCGCTTGCAGTGCATTTTTAAATGCATTGCAGAAATGCTTGATTTTTTTTTACATGTTACCGTGCGTTTGTTTGAAAGGTTTGAAAACCTTTTTCTTCAGTGTAAACAACTGAGAAAATGTTAACAGAACTGATTACACTTCCAGCAATAAAGAAAAACATTCAGCCAAAATGCATGGTAACATGTAAAATGCATGTATTCTGATGCATTTTTAAATACATGCGTCAGAATGCATGCGTTTTACAGGTTACCATGCGTTTTGGATTCATGTTTTTCTTTATTGCTGAAAGTGTAATCCGCTCGGCTAATAATTTTACAGTTGCTTACACTTGAGCAATGAAGAAAAATGCTTTCAAACCACTTTAACAGCACAACCCCAAAAAGGCACATGTGAACGCACCGTTAGGGCTACATGAGCAAATGACCTGAGCATGGTGGCTAGAGATTGTTATTGAACCAATGATGCTGTAACCCTTTTTACCTACTGTCATATGAAAAAGTTTGGTCACCCCTATTAATCGTAATCATTTTTAGTTATCAAAATTTGGGTTTTTGCAACAGCTATTTCAGTTTGATATCTCTAATAACTGATGGACACAGTAATATTTCAGGATTGAAATGAGGTTTATTGTAATTACAGAAAATGTGCAATATGCATTAAAACAAAATTTGACAAGTGCAAAAGTATGGGCACCTCAACAGAAAAGTGACATGAATATTTAGTAGATCCTCCTTTTGCCTCTAGTCGCTTCCTGGATCCTGGATGAAGGTATTTTTGACCATTCCTCTTTTCAAAAACAATTCCAGTTGAGTTAAGTTTGATGGTCGCTGAGCATGGACAGCCCGCTGCAAATCATCCCACAGATTTGGAGCGGTGTTTTGGATCATTGTCTTGCTGAAATATCCATCCCCGTTGTAACTTCAACTTCGTCACTGATTCTTGAACATTATTCTCAAGAATCTGCTGATACTGAGAGGAATCCATGTGACCCTCAACTTTAACAAGATTCCCAGTGCCGACATTGGCCACACAGCTCCAAAGCATGATGGAACCTCCACCAAATTTTAATGTGGGTAGCAAGTGTTTTTTTTTTTGTTTTTTTTTTTTGAAATGCTGTATTTTTTGGCCGCCATGCATAACCCCTTTTTGTGTGACCAAACAACTCAACCTTTGTTTCATCAGCCCACAGGGCCTTCTTCCAAATTGAAACTGGCTTGTCCAACTGTGCTTTTACATACCTCAGACGACTCTGTTTGTGGCGTGCCTGCAGAAACAGTTTCTTTCATATCACTCTCCCATACAGCTTCTCCTTGTGCAAAGTGCGCTGTATTGTTGACCGAGGCACAGTGACACCATCTGCAGCAAGATGATGCTGCAGGTCTTTGGAGGTGGTCTGTGGATTGTCCTTAACAAGAACTGTCCCTGTGGTCTTCCATTTCCTTACTATGTTCCTCACAGTGAAAACTGACAGGTTAAATCTCTGCGACAACTTTTTGTATCCTTCCCCCAAACAACTATGTTTAACAAGCCCATGATGCCTCCTCAGTGGAGATTCAAATAGGAGAACAACTTGCAAGTGGCCGCCTTAAATACCTTTTCTCGTGGTTGGATACAACTGGCTATGAAGTTCAAAGCTCAATGAGGTTACCAATCCATTTTAGTAGTTAGGAGTTTTCAAATCAAGCACACAAGGGTACCCATACTTTTTCACCTGTCAAATTGTGTTTCAATGCATATTGCACATTTTCTGTAAGTACAATAAACCTCATTTCAATACTGAAATATTACTGTGTCCATCAGTTATTACCGTATATTCCGGCGTATAAGACAACCTGGTGTATAAGACGACCCCCCTACTTTCCTGTTAAAATATAGAGTTTAAGATATATTCGCCGTATAAGACTACCCCTTTTCCAACGCATACAAAACACCGGTAAAAATTAAAATTATGCCCCCCTCCCAGAAGCCATAATTAATGTCCTGCCCCCCCTCAGTAGCCATAATTAATGTCCTGCCCCCCCAGTAGCCATAATTAATGTCCTGCCCCCCCCCAGTAGCTATAATTAATGTCCTGCCCCCCAGTAGCTATAATTACTGTCCTGCCCCCAGTAGCCCTAATTAATGCCCCCCCCCCCCAGTAGCTATAATTACTGTCCTGCACCCCCAGTAGCCATAAATAATGTCCCCCACCACCAAACAGGGCCCTATATATTTAAGCTAAATAAAAAACATAATTCTTACCTTATCCCGCTTCTCTTCGTGCTGCCTCTCATCAGGGGATCCGGCGCAGGCGACGGCTGATGACACGTCTGCAGGTCAGGTGCCGGGTCATAGACCTCAGCAGACCTGGCGCAGGCAGACGCGCCACATAGCCTGCGTCAGCGAAAGTGATGGGTGTCGACGGCGGGTAAGTAGTGTGAGGTGGGTGGGACGGGGGCAGATCGGGGGCCCGTTCTAATTATGACAGCTCCGGGCCCTCCCTGATCCAGCCCATGGACCAGATGCAGAACAGTCCGTGCGCTGTAACAGGCAGGCCCGCGGCTGTCACAATTCAAAACATCTGCCCGCTGTGCTGCGCCGAGTTATCAGCGCAGTGCAGGGGTCAGGTGCGGGCCTCTGACTGACCGGCAGCAGAGCTTCGGTGGATCGCGGGAAAGGTGAGAAACATTACCGGCGTATAAGACGACCCCAGTCTTCAAAAGTCGTCTTATACGCCGGAATATACGGTAGATATATCAAACTGAAATAGCTGTTGCAAAAAAACTAATTTTGATAACTAAAAATGATTAAGATTAATAGGGGTGCACAAACTTTTTCATATGACTGTATACAGACCACATCTGTGATGTAAGTTTTAAGTTTAGTATTGCAGCAGTAATAATAATAAAAATAATTCCTTTATTTATATAGCGCACACATATTACGCAGCGCTGCACAGAGCTTGTCAAATCACTCCCTGTCCCCAATGGGGCTCACAATCTAATCAACCTATCAGTATGTTTTGGAGTGTGGGAGGAAACCCACGCAAACATGGAAAGAACATTCAAACTCTTTGCAGATGTTGACCCTGGAACTTGAACCCAGGTCCCCAGCGCTGCAAGGCTGTAATGCTAACCACTAAGCCACCATGCACAGTGTTACAGATAACAAGATTTATAGGCTTACCAAAACACACTAACTGTGAACTGTGAAGATTAATAATAACTGTAAAGTAGAGTCTGTTGCATAGAGATGACCAGAAAGATAAAAGTGTATGAGAAATTATGCCTATTGGAAGAAGTGCAAATAATAAGATATAGCTGTCTCTGGTGCATTTCTTTACATAGCTGAAAAATAGACCTCAGCAGCCGAGGTGGTAGTGAATCCCCCTGATTTAATGTGATGTGACTAGAGGCCCACCATTGAGCTACTTGGAGAGTGTGTTCACGTGTTGCAGTTGAATTGTGTTTTGGAACGCAATTCATCCGGAACATGTGGACGCAGCCTCAACAAGCACCATTAATGAATAGCTATTGCAGTGAATGGGGTCCAGTACTGATTTCCTGCATGGTGAAATGACAAAGTATTACATAATCAGGTGTTATATTCCCTGTGTAACCTTGGTGTTGGCAATAGCCTCAGATACTAAGAGTTCTAGGAAGTACAATGACTGTGTATGTGGGAGGTTGTAACCAGAGAAATCTATAAGCTGATAAATTCTTATTAAGCCCTTAGATTTCCACCTTTGGTTAAAGCTCAATAGGTATATGGAAATTCACTTTCTGTTTTTTTTATGATAAAGGTGTTTTGTCCAAGAAAGTATTGGGGTTCATCAAAAGAAAATCTAAACCTGACAAACTCAGAAATCTGTGTAAAATAACCAGTATTGGTCTGATACCAACTAAGCCATTGAAAAGCCACCTCTGTCCAATCAAGAATTTAGCTCAGCTGTCCCAAGTGTGCACGTGAATGGAGTTATATTCACCAGCCATTAACCCCTTCAAGGGTGCCTGTTGTCAGTTTTGACCTAGCAATCTGAGACCGGGTTCTATCGCTAACAAAGAACTAAAGTCGTGGGGAAGATCCACAAGTCTTTCCTCTGAATTCTTCCTTCACATATCCCCCTTCTCCTCCTCCCTTCTAGTGATGCTGCGCATGCACACTGAGCAGTGGAGTCTACACTCACTATCTCTATGCGCATGCCCCAAGATTTAGACTTCACTTCTCTATTGCATGCTTAGTTCTGGATTTGAACAGTGTAGCCAACTATCAACAATGTCAACTACTGCTATTTTTCAAATCTGCCATGTGTCACTATAGCATAATATGTCACTATGTCATCACAATAACTTTAGAAGTCTTCAGCTTACACAAGAGATTTTGAGATTAATCTTTCATGACATACACTGCCTTGTGAAAGTATTCGGCCCCCTTGAACTTTTCTACCTTTTGCCACATTTCAGGCTTCAAACATAAATATATAAAATTGTATTTCTTTGGTGAAGAATCCACAAGTGAGACACAATTGTGAAGTGCAATGAAATTTATTTTCTATTTGAAACTTTTGTAAAAAATAAACTGAATAGTGGGGCTTGCAATATTATTTTGGGCCCTTAAGATAATATTTTGTAGCGCCACGTTTTGCAGTGATTACAGCTGCAAGTCGCTTGGGGTATCAGGTCTTTATCAGTTTTGTGCATCGAAAGACGGAAATTCTTGCCCATTCTTCCTTGGAAAACAGCTTGAGCTCAATGACGATGGATGGAGAGCGTTTGTGAACAGCAGGTTTCTGCTCTTTCCACAGATTCTCCATTGGATTCAGGTCTGGACTTTAATTTTGCCATTCTATCATCTGGATACGTTTATTTGTGAAACTTCCATTGTAGATTTTGCTTTATGTTTGGGATCATTGTCTTGTTGGAAGATAAATCTCTGTCCCAGTCTCGGGTCTTTTGCAAAACTCCAACAGGTTTTCTTCCAGAATGGTCCTGTATTGGTCCATCTTCCCCGTCACTGGTAAAGAAAAGCCCAAAGCATGATGCTGCCACCACCATGTGCGACAGTGGGGATGGTGTGTCCAGGGTGATGTACTGTGTTGATTTTAAGCAAAACATATGCAATATGCAGCAAACCCCACCTCACCTGTATATGTGATGTAAAAGTAGTTTTTCAGAGATTTGGGTGCTATTTTCAGTTATGGGGTTTACCGCTGTTTTTATATTTTGATCAGGCATTTTGAGATGCGGTGATACCTAACGTGTTTGTGATTTCAACTGGTTTTTACGTTTTATATCTAGTTCGAGAGGGGTGATTTGGACTTTTTAGACTTTTTTTAAAAATTACTTTTTAGACCCTTTAGGGTGCATTAACCTTAGATGGTCTGATCATTTCTACCATATACTGCAATACTACTATATATGGTGTTTTTTTACAGTAATTATTACAATGAGCCACTGTTTCATTGTAACGAATCTGCAGAAACCAGACAGCCCCAGAGCAGTTGTATTTATACGGAGACTTGATTACACACAGATGGATTATATTTCTCATCATCATTCATTTAGGACAACATTGAATCATTCAGAGATCCTCACGGTGCGGTCACGTGTCGCGTTTACTGCATGCGTTTAAAACGCATTGGAATAGCTGAAGAGTGATTTGCCTAATTAAACAGCTGTTAACAAAACACAAATGTTAACGCTTGCGTTAATGCATACGTTAACAAACACATGTGTTAACTGCGATGTTAACACATGCCTTAACACAAGCGTTAAAAGTTTCGTTTTGTAAATGCAAGTGTTAACAGCTGTTTAATTAGGAAATTCAACTATTCCAATGCGTTTTTAAACGCATGCAGTAAACGCGACATGTGACCGCACCCTCAGGGAGCAGTCACATGTTGCAGTTAAAACTGCATCGCAATCAGTTTTGAGGTGGTTTTAGGTGCAGTTTTGTCAATTTCACAGGTGAAAGACATGAACTGAATGGATGAATTTGATTTTGAAGGACAAAGCTGTTCCACAAATGTCATTCACCTGTTGATTTGATGTCTTTCGCTTGTTAAAATAAGTAATACCACCTAAAACCACCCCAAAACTAATTGCGATGCAGTTTTAACTTCTGGAGTCAGTTTACTGCACTGAAAGTAAAGGGGCCGAATAATATTTCATGTCCCACTTTTCAGTTTATTATATTTAACAATTGTGTCCCACTTGTTGTTTTTTGTTTTAACCCCACTTTAAAAGCCACTTTTCACCTTCCTGACACTCATTAGATGTGTATAGGGAATGTTTGCGTTTAGGGGAATTTCACGTTAATTATTTTTATTAAGTGTATTAAACTTAAATTTTTTTTTGGCTTGAAGAGGCGATGCTTTGATCGTATGGATATACACTGCGCATGCTCAGAGTGTTACAGCCTGCTAGAAGGCAGTACCCAGCTCCGAGAGGATCCCAAGGCTGCGATTGGAGCAGCAGAAACCCCTGGTAGTGCCGTGGCGGTGTTCTGATTCATGTGAAATGCCCCTTACACGCCGCAGTCAAGCATGACCGCAGGATGTAAGGGGTTAACACCCACGATCAGAGGAATTTCTGATCACGGATGTTAGAGGCGGTTGTCGGCTAAAATATACAGCCAACACCCACAGCTTGACGGAATCGTAAAAACCTCTTTTTACAACTATAAAAACCTGTTGTATTTTTGTCCAGACAGGCTCTCAGAGCACTCTCTTTTTTGTTACACATTGCCCTGACATATGCCCTTACCCAGTTTTGGTAATCATAGCACACCAGAAGTTGTCACAGATAGACTCCTATCCCCTGGTATTGTTATTTCTGTTATTGATCATGATCTTGTGAACTCTCAAGATCCAGCGCCTTGAAATACTCTTGAGGGTACATTGTTTTTACCCCCCAACCTCCACCTCCAAGTGTTGCAAGAGATTCATTGTTCTGTGCTAACTGGACACCCTATTATTGCTGACACTAAATGTCTAGGAGAAAGGTCGTCCTGGTGGCCTATGAGGTCATGTGATGTTCAGGTGTTTGTAGCAGCATGTGAAGTATGTCCAAGGACTAAAGTTGCTCTGAAGAGTACCAACAGGACTCCTCCAAACTCTCCCTCTGCTTAAAATACCCTGGACCCATATTTACATGCATTTTATTACAGATTTACTCAAAGAAAAACTTTCATTTGGATGGTTTGTGATAGATTTCCTAAAATGTGTCATCTAATAACTCTGAGGAAACTACCTAGTGCTAAACTATTAGTATCATTTGTTTATTAGTCACAATATGCACCTACATGGCATTACAGAAAATATTTTCTCTGACCAGGGGTACAGTTCTGAAAAAGTATGTCCTACCTGTGTTACCAGTGACTAATTTGCCAGCTCCTATTGTGGTCCAAAACTTGAGGTAGAAAAGATTTTGGATTCTCGGATTGTGCAAAATTCTGTCCAATACTTGGTTCCTTGGAAAGGTTATGGTCCTGAAGATAGTACATAGGTCTCTGGCAAAGATTTCCTTTCCCCACACCTCCTCAGATTATACCACCTCTAGAATCCTTCCAAGCCTGATGGGTCTAGTAGTATCTACATGCCAGCGTCTTCTGTTGTTTTCAGAATGTGGCTAAGGATGAAACTGTTTTCTCTTTGTTTTTGTATGACATTCCTTGTGTGAACTGGCTGTGTTTGAAACTATTTGCATCACATCCAGTTCCCTGCAGCTCTGCTCTGGTCCAGCAATAGGTTACTCATTGTGATGGACAGAGCTCTGCTGCAGTTATCTAGGCCTGAGGCTTTCTGGCTAGATATATAGATATAGAGATATAGAGATATATAGATATATATAGATAGATATAGATATATAGATAGATATATAGATAGATATAGATATATATAGATATAGATAGATATAATATATCCGTCTCACAGCTAGTACATCGCTGGTTATATTTCTTGACTAGCTCCTTATTGTTTTCTTGTGTTATTCTTCTGTATTTCTGGTTATTCTGTCTTGGCTCAAGTTTTTTGACTATCCCTTTATATTCTGATTTTGTGCCATATTTGCTATCTCTGCTGTGACCCGGACCACTGACCTTGATTTTGTGGGGGTTTTTTTTGTGATTTATTTGTAAGCCTTTTTTTGTGTCCTCACTTTGCTGTAGGAAGGGAAAGTTGACCAGTTACTTGTCACTGGTTACGGTTTAATCAGTAAGTAGGCAGGTGACAGTTTGGGGGCTCAGTTTGAAGTTTCTGAGTAATATGTCTGCAAAAATAGTCTGCTCGTCACCTAAATGTCATCCATTTATGCGAATCCACAGACAAATTGTGTGACAAAATTATGCCACAGGTTTGTGTTACCAAGCAACTGATCCACAAATATGCACCTGTGTGGAATTTATTTTTTTTAAAATTTTCATTGACTTCTATGGGAGCCACACACAATGTGCAAAATAAACCATGCCCTGAGTTTTCTCAGGGGTGCTTAACTCATACAAGGGGCTATGGAAACCACATCTGTGTGTATGACCCCATAGAAATACAAGGGGATGTGAGAAAAATGTTAAAAAAACCCCACACACATTTGAAAAATACATTTGTGCGCACATCTAAGTATGGATTTTGTCATTAAAATAATATATCCACCTTTTCTCAGATGATCCTAGGTTACTTATGTAGGTAGAATCATTTAAAGCAGAATTAGAATTTGGTTGTAAACAGATAACGGTCATAATTTGCACCAAATACCGTAAATGCCTTGTGCCACATTTCTCAAGGGTAGTAAAAGTAGCATAAATGCCCTCTCCTCGTGTGTGCAGAATGTGCAACATTGTCTATGATATTAATCCTTTCCCGAACCTGCCTATCCCCTACCATTTATAGCAAGCTACAATATGCTGTCTTTTAATGTAACAATAGGGTTGGACTGATCGCCAGAGTACTTCTTGACCCTTTGGTGAGCCGAAGGCTTAACAAAATAATGAACCCTAAAGGTCAAGCACAAGAGAACCCAATAAAAGCTCTAGTGGGCCCTGTGTCCTAGGAATTGATGGCAATGAGCCACTTGACTTATTTTATCTGGTGTCCCCAAGGGGCCTAAGTGTGACACTGCCAAGAGATCTAGACTCTATGACAAGGTTGGACTACTGTAAGAGGAATATAAGACAACAAAAAGACTAATTACAAAGACTAGTATGTGGGCAAACTCATGCATTTTTTTTTCTAATTAGGACAAAATGATGCCTACTTTTACTTAACTAAATAACATAGAAGCACTTATACTTTAAACATATTAGAAAAAGAATAGTAATTTGGAAATCAGATATATTAGGGTTAGACTGTTTTCTGTGGTAAAGCTACAAAGTGTACAATCATTACATTAAAACATCACACAGCCACTGGTCTCTGACTACCGTACGTCTCGTATTCTGTTTCATACATCTTTGGAACAGCCATGATTTCTGGCAATGGCCCTTGTCTTGGTTTGGTCCAGGGGCATTCTATGGGGAAGTAGACATCTTGGGACCTCTTGGAATCTAGTGGCCACTGGTAGCTCTCCTGGACTAAGGTTTTAAAACCTGTGTGCGGAACAGATTTTGCCCGTGGTGGTATCCTTGGCAATTTAGTGGCTATGGGAAACTGAAGGGAATCCCGCATTGGAGGTGGTCGTCGCAGTGTTGGCTGACTCTCCTTTGGTAGAAGGTTTTCTTTCAAGCCATGTCCCCAAGCCTTGGGGTAATCCTCAGCCTGCCAATACGTCAAAATATCTTTTTTTGGATATCCTTCAAGTTCTTTCCTGTTTTGTAAAAATAAATATATAAAAGGCTACAATAGACTATATTATAAATACTAGGCACTATATACTTTATTTATCCCGACTACATCCACCACAATAGTGTAAAAATGCGTTGGTAAAAAAGTGCAATGGTACAAACTTGACCATAAGCAGTGCTATTCACCAAGCCTATTTCAACTGAAATGTCCCCTACCCTGCTAAAGACATTTGGGATTTTACCTCAACCATGTATTAGAATGGTAGAATTTTGTTTATATAGTTGTCAACTTATATGATCCAGTATGTATTGACAAAAGTGGCATTATTTCAGGAAAAAAACAACACATCCAATTTTTGTAATGTGAAAGGGCCCCTTTAACTGAACAAGAAGGCATTAGTGATATCGGGTAAGAAGTCAAGTTAAGCATGGTTCATTTACTTACGCTGTAAATGCACGGAAGTCCAGAGCTGTAGTGGATGCATATATGTCATTCAAGCTCAAGACTCCCTTGTCTCTTATGTAGAAAGGTTCCCCAGATACAGTCTTGTTTTCTGTTGTTGCTACTATAGCCTAAATCACCAACATAACACATTGTAAGAGATCGTTATCTAGCACTCAAAATAGTCCTTATCAGTTGTAAGATGAGTTAGTGGTCAGCATGACAAGATGGCGTCCACTTGGCCTAAAACGGCGTCCTGTACAGAAATATATCTCTCACAACATCATAAATAGTAGCAATATATTCATGAATGTTCTACACATGACACTAGATACAAACACTAGTTCATGAAAATATGGTGTAGGCAGATATAGTAGGCATTAGAAGCATGACCAGTGATAAAATAAAAGTAAGATATTTGTGAGTTTAACCCCTTAACATGACAATGGCCATTTTGGGAACTGTACAACCTTTTGATCACTTCCTTCAAAGTTGTTTAGCTGCCGCTTACAGGTTTCACTATGGCACTTTACAGGTTAATAGATCCTATAATATCTGTAAACTGTGGGCATCTTTTGTATAATCCAGCAGACATTTGTCTGGAGACATGTTCGGAGTACTGGCCAGGGTCTTTTTAAAGAGCAAACAAGTAGTGCACCTGCTGAGGGCGCCAGAGTGATGTGGGGGCGTCGATGGGGAGTTCATATTATACTGTGATATAAGGTTGAGTCTGCAGTGGCTGACACATGCTCTATGTGCCTGATATTGTATAGGGGCATGCTGTATGTATTTTATGTTATATGTCAGCATGTTGTATGTATTTTATGTTACAAGGTGGCATGCTGTATGTATGTATGTATTTTATATTATTACGGCCGCATGTTGTTTGTATTTTATGTCACAAGGCGGCATGCTGTATGTATGTATTTTATATTATATGCCAACATGTTGTATGTATTTTATGTTACAAGGCGGCATGTTGTATGTATTTTATGTTACAAGACGGCATATTGTATGTATTTTATGTTACAAGGCGGCATGTTGTCTGTATTTTATGTTACAAGGCGGCATGTTGTCTGTATTTTATGTTACAAGGCGGCATGCTGTATGTATTTTATGTTACAAGGCGGCATGCTGTATGTATTTTATGTTACAAGGCGGCATGCTGTATGTATTTTATGTTACAAGGCGGCATGCTGTATGTATTTTATGTTACAAGGCGGCATGCTGTATGTATTTTATGTTACAAGGCGGCATGCTGTATGTATTTTATGTTACAAGGCGGCATGCTGTATGTATTTTATGTTACAAGGCGGCATGCTGTTTGTATTTTATGTTACAAGGCGGCATGCTGTATGTATTTTATGTTACAAGGCGGCATGCTGTATGTATTTTATGTTACAAGGCGGCATGCTGTATGTATTTTATGTTACAAGGCGGCATGCTGTATGTATTTTATGTTACAAGGCGGCATATTGTATGTATTTTATGTTACAAGGCGGCATATTGTATGTATTTTATGTTACAAGGCGGCATGCTGTATGTATTTTATGTTATTTGGCAGCATGTTGTATGTATTTTATATTATGGGGTGGCATGCTGTATGTGTTTTATATTATACAGCCGCATGTTGTATGTATTTTATATTATACGGCCGCATGTTGTTTATATTTTATGTTACAAGGCGGCATGTTGTATGTATTTTATGTTGCAAGGCGGCATGTTGTATGTATTTTATGTTACAAGGTGGCATGCTGTATGTATGTTTTTATTTTACAAGGTGGCATGCTGTATGCATGTATTTTATATTATACGGCCGCATGTTTATATTTTATGTTACAAGGCGGCATGCTGTATGTATTTTATGTTACAAGGCGGCATGCTGTATTTATTTTATGTTACAAGGCGGCATGCTGTATGTATTTTATGTTACAAGGCGGCATGCTGTATGTATTTTATGTTACAAGGCGGCATGCTGTATGTATTTTATGTTACAAGGCGGCATGCTGTATGTATTTTATGTTACAAGGCGGCATGCTGTATGTATTTTATGTTACAAGGCGGCATGCTGTATGTATTTTATGTTACAAGGCTACATGCTGTATGTATTTTATGTTACAAGGTGGCATGTTGTATGTATTTTATGTTACAAGGCGACATGCTGTATGTATGTATTTTATATTATACGGCCGCATGTTGTTTATTTTTTATGTTACAAGGCGGCATGCTGTATGTATTTTATGTTATATGGCAGCATGTTGTATGTATTTTATGTTACAAGGCGGCATGCTGTATGTGTTTTATATTATACAGCCGCATGTTGTATGTATTTTATGTTACAAGGCGGCATGTTGTATGTATTTTATATTATACAGCCGCATGTTGTATGTATTTTATGTTACAAGACGGCATGTTGTATGGATTTTATGTTACAAGGTGGCATGCTGTATGTACTTTATGTTACAAGGTGGCATGCTGTATGTACTTTGTTACAAGGTGGCATGCTGTATGTATGTAATTTATTTTACAAGTTGGCATGCTGTATGCATGTATTTTATATTATATGGTTGCATGTTGTTTATATTTTGTTACAAGGCGACATGCTGTATGTATTTTATGTTACAAGGCGGCATGCTGTATGTACTTTGTTACAAGGTGGCATGCTGTATGTATGTATTTTATTTTACAAGGTGGCATGCTGTATGCATGTATTTTATATTATACGGTTGCATGTTGTTTATATTTTGTTACAAGGCGACATGCTGTATGTATTTTATGTTACAAGGCGGCATGCTGTATGTATTTTATATTATACGGCCGCATGTTGTTTATATTTTATGTTACAAGGCAGCATGTTGTATGTATTTTATGTTACAAAGCGGCATGCTGTATGTATTTTATGTTACAAGGTGGCATGCTGTATGTATTTTATGCTACAAGGCGACATGCTATATGTATTTTATATTATACGCCCGCATGTTGTATGTATTTTATGTTACAAGGCGGCATGTTGTCTGTATTTTATGTTACAAGGCGGCATGCTGTATGTATTTTATGTTACAAGGCGGCATGCTGTATGTATTTTATGTTACAAGGCGGCATGCTGTATGTATTTTATGTTACAAGGCGGCATGCTGTATGTATTTTATGTTACAAGGCGGCATGCTGTATGTATTTTATGTTACAAGGCGGCATGCTGTATGTATTTTATATTATACGGCCGCATGTTGTTTATATTTTATGTTACAAGGCAGCATGTTGTATGTATTTTATGTTACAAAGCGGCATGCTGTATGTATTTTATGTTACAAGGTGGCATGCTGTATGTATTTTATGCTACAAGGCGACATGCTATATGAATTTTATATTATACGCCCGCATGTTGTATGTATTTTATGTTACAAGGCGGCATGCTGTCTGTATTTTATGTTACAAGGCGACATGCTGTATGTATTTTATGTTACAAGGTGGCATGCTGTATGTATTTTATGTTACAAGGCGGCATGCTGTATGTATTTTATGTTACAAGGCGGCATGCTGTATGTATTTTATGTTACAAGGCGGCATGCTGTATGTATTTTATGTTACAAGGCGGCATGCTGTATGTATTTTATGTTACAAGGCGGCATGCTGTATGTATTTTATGTTACAGGGTGGCATGCTCTATGTATGTATTTTATATTATACGGCCGCATGTTGTTTATATTTTATGTTACAAGGCAGCATGCTGTATGTATTTTTTGCACTTTAGTTTCCCAACAAACCAATATGAATGACCTGTTCCCGCATCATTATTAACACTGTCAGCATAATTTGTGCAGTTTGTCTAAATTACCTATCCTAGAAACTGCGCTGGTGATGATGTCCTAACATGGAAACCTATCCTTTAAAGTCTCTGGCTTGTACAGGTAATATGACCACTGTATGGATGAATAATGCAGTAAAGTAACAATAACCTGTGATGGTCCTCTCTTTATGTGATTTTGCAAAGAGAAGGGTTGTGGTCCTGCATGAAAGTTGGTCATGGTGGGCTCAGCTGGGCGGCCCTTGAATTCTGCTTTCATCTCACTGCTCTGGTGTGCTGGATCCAGGGGAGTCCTCCATGCTCTTAGTTTTATCTGTAAAGAATAATGTAAATAATATGTCTATTATTATTTTGGGACCATGAACACTTTAACATTTGAGAGTGTGGAATATGGTATTTTTGACAACCAATTTATGTATCTCTATAAATGTAATTTCTTGCATGCCATACATAACATCCATTTTGGGTAAAGTCCTTTTTCGTAATATTATAATCCACTTTAATGGAGCCTATTTACTAAGGGTCCTGCGACTGCATTTTCGTTGGGTTTCCCAACTTTTCGGGGATCGCATCGGGGATTGAGTCGCACGCGACCGGATTGTGTTGCAGTTGCACTGGCTTTCACGCGACACAAATCAGGGAGTGGCCCGTCGGACGATCCGATGGATTCTGACTAAGCGCAGGATTTTACATTTAAATTTGTGTCGCAAGCCAAGCACTTACATGCACCGGGAAGAAGGGGAGCGACACATAGGGGGCACAGGATGTGCGTGGATCGGTACAGTGCATCATCGTCGGAGAGTCCGGATCAGGGATTGTGACTCGGACTGGTAAGTAAATGTGACCCAAGGTCTTCAAAGGCTATAAGAGGTCACTGCACTTCAAAGATGTCATTTCATTGTCTCATTAATATTCAGTTGGGGGAACATTAGCAAACACTATAGACTACCTAAACCCTTCCAAGGCAAAGAATAAAAAGTTCTTTATTGGACATTGAGACCAGAACCTATATATTACTAGGAAATATTTTTCATGGATTTGTGCCCCTAAAATATTTTATTAAATAGCCATGTCCATGTAGATTGTACAAAATACATGAACATGTCAGCCAAGCACTTGCAAAAAGTGTACCGTCTCACCTTGTCCCACAGATCCTTATTATAATGGACCTTCCAGTGTGGTGGGGGTAAAGGATGACTGGGTTGTGATAAGACTCCGCCACAATATTTCCGGTTATGAGCGCTTCCAGTTGTTGTCTCAAATGTGTTGATGAGTTCATCATATGCAGTGGCTTTACTTAGTTCCCTCAAGGTTTCTGGAAGAGGCTCACAGATGGTGGACTGGAAATAGAAGCAAAATAAACTGAAGAGTCAATTGGTTGTCATGCAGTTTCATGAAAAGCCAATTACTGTACTGAATTACAATCTTCCATTAAGTCAGGCATGAGATCAATATGGGTCCCAGGAGGTCTGAAACTCAGGTGCAGGGTGGTGCCTCCCATCACCACCCGTTTCTGATTCTATACAGAGGTTAATCTGTGACGTCACATTGTAAGTATGTATTCACTTCGTCCCCGTGCATGCCACATCCAGATGAGCCTCTGAATACAAAAAAGGGATTAACAATAAAGGGAGGCCAAGCATTGCGGCAGAGAAAGGTAAGGATAAAGTGTTTCTGAGTTTTAAACCTCCTAGGGCCAATGTTATAAAAACAAAACAACTTGATCTCATATAGGTCTTTACATGCAATCAGTTATACAGAAATAATTGTCATTATAAAATGTATGGGTGTCAGAATACAGAGATATAGAGATAATATTATTTGAGCTATTTAAACATGCAAAGCAGTATACATCTGGTCTCTCTGTGATTATACTGGCCCAATACTAAAAGGGATGTGTCATTTGGACTGTACAGTGAAATCTTGTCAATTTCACCACAGCTTCCCGGTACATTGTACAGAATAATGAACTGTGTCACTAGGAAGTACAATTTGTTTAGTAGAAAACAAGCTGTCCTAGGTTTCTGTAATCCAAAAAGTAAAATTACTGGAGGTAAAAAAAAGAAAAGGAAAAGGCAGCAGTGTAAAAAGATTTACTGACAAGCATTGCACTATAACATAATATTTTCAGTCCCCCTGGCCAATGACAGGCTGATAACTGTTATGTAATTTCAATTGAGAAAAGTAAACTGCTTCTACGTTCTAGAGAGGTTACAGAAAAAAGCTTATAACTTCTATAGCCAGCTTAGCAGTATAGTAGCAACATTTGCACACACATACACAGATACACGGACAATGACACCAAAGGTCGGTTACCTTGATATTTGCAGGTGGAAATGACACTGCAGCTTTATAATCGTGGCTAATGCCAGTAGTAGTGAGATGCCAGTCCTGCCTCCTCTCTATCCCCATTATTAAAATTACATCAAAGAATGGAAAAGTGAGCAAAAGAGAGCTGGGGGAGAGGGAAAGATGCTGTCTACAGCCACAACCAGCGGAATGTTGTGTTTCCTTGTCGTCATGGAGATAGGACACAGCTCATTTACTTGACAAGCTGAGCACATAAGATGTAACAGCTATTCAGCATTGAGCTGGCACAGCAAGGACTGAGGATGGTTTTTAATTTGTTCTTAATTTGTTAATTTGTTCTTAATTTGTTCTTAAATTTTATAACTACACTTTGTCTATGGATCTCCAGTATTAGTAAGCGATGATTCCCTTACCTAAGACAAAACGTCACTCCACTGCCCTTATCCTTTATATGAATATATTGGCTAAGTTGCTCGTTGCTGCCCCCATAAAACACGTAGTAAACATATCCCTTATACCCCCCCAAGCTGCTCCCCTTCACTGCACAAGATTTACATTCAATCAGAGCACCAATTGATTCTGTAAACTTGCGCTAAGCTTTCAAGGATGCATCATACATATACAGCACACTGTTTACCCTTTATGGAGAGGGCTCACGGACTGAGCCCCCTGCACATAAGGAGTGTGAAAAAAAGGGATGGTCCAGGCTCCAGATAAACCAATAAAATCACTTTTTTCTTCAGATCCAAAGGAACGCCAGGACAAAAAGACTGATGTGTTCACCTTACGGCTTAAAGAGGACCTGTCAGCCCTGAAAAATACCCCCACCAAATATGTTTATCCTAATCCTCTCCCCAGCCCCTTTTTATTTATTCAATTTCTATAAAAATTTTTGTTTGTAAGCTTGGTTTTAATCAATCCGACCTCTTACAAAATAAGAGGTCAGATCGTCGTACAGGTCCCCTAGCAGTCGGCCGTATTCATGAGGAGCCGGCCGACACACCCCCTTCACGCCCTTGTCAGTCAGGGATCTGGTAAGAATCGCCGGCAGCAGTGCATGTATTGCACAATCGCTGCCAGCTCAATGCGATGCGGCACGCTGACAGCAGCTGCAGAGGGGCTTCTTCACAGTGTGGGCTGAACATTCAAACAGCGCTGTGAATAAGCCCCTCTACGGCCGCTGTCAGCGTGCCACATCCTATTTTGCATTTTGCCTTCGCTCTGCCTTCAGATGCTGTGGTAACCATGTTGGTTCAGAATACCTTCAATTTTGAATAAATCCCCAAGTGTCACCAGCAAAGCACCCCCACACCATCACATCTCCTCCACCATGCTTCACGGTGGAAACCAGGCATAAAGAGTCCATTCCTTTACCTTTTCTGCGCCGCACAAAGACTCTGAGGTTTGAACCAAAAATCTCAAATTTGGACTCATGAGACCAAAGCACAGATTTCCACTGGTCAAATGTCCATTCCTTGTGTCTCTTGTGCTTGTTGTCTGTCCTAAGCAGTGGTTTCCTAGCAGCTATTTTACCACGAAGGCTGCTGCACACAGTCTCCTCTTACCAGCTGTTGTAGAGAGGTGTCTGCTGCTAAAACTTTGTGAGGCACTGACCTGGTCTCTAATCTAACCTGTGATTTCTGAGGCTGGTGACTTGGATGAAATTATCCTCCGCAGCAGAGGTGACTCTTGGTCTTCCTTTCCTGGGGCGCTCCTCATGTGAGCCAGTTTCTTTGTAGCACTTGATGGTTTTTACAACTGCACTTGGGGGCACAGTTTTTCCAATTTTTCAGACTGACTGACCTTCAAGTAATGATGGCCGCTGCTTTTTTCTAGCCATAATACAAATTATAACAGTCTACACCAGGGGTCCCCAAACTTTTTACATAGAGGGCCGTTCACGGTCCCTCTCAGACCGTTGAAGGGCCGGACTAAAGTTAAAAAATAAAAAAAAATAAATTCCTCTGTACACTGCACATATCCTATACTGCTCCTTCATCATTAATTATTTCCTATGCTTCCCCCCACCACTTATTATTTCCTATGCTGCCCCTCCATCATTAATTATTTCTCATACTGCCCCTCCATCAATTATTTCTCATACTGCCCCTCCATCATTAATTATTCCCTATACTGCCCCTCCATTATTAATTATTCCCTATACTGCTCCTCCATCATTAATTATTCCCTATACTGCTCCTCCATCATTAATTATTCCCTATACTGCTCCTCCATCATTAATTATTCTCTATACTGCCCCTCCATCATTAATTATTCCCTATACTGCCCCTCCATCATTAATTATTCCCTATACTGCCCCTCCATCATTAATTATTCCCTATACTGCCCCTCCATCATTAATTATTTCCCATACTGCCCCTCCATCATTAATTATTCCCTATACTGCCCCTCCACCATTAATTATTCCCTATACTGCCCCTCCATCATTAATTATTCCATATACTGCCCCTCCATCATTAATTATTCCATATACTGCCCCTCCATCATTAATTGTTCCCTATACTGCCCCTACATCATTAATTATTCCCTATACTGCTCCTCCATCATTAATTGTTCCCTATTCTGCCCCTCCACCATTAATTATTCCCTATACTGCCCGTCCATCATTAATTATTCCCTATACTGCCCCTCTATTATTAATTATTCCCTATACTGCCCCTCTATTATTAATTATTCCCTATACTGCTCCTCTATTATTAATTATTCCCTATACTGCCCTATACTATATTTAAGGCCCCCATAATTAATTATTTTTTTTATATCCGGGCCCCCCGGCTGCCAAAATATATTTGCTGCTGGTTAAAAAAAAAAATCCTATACTCACCTCTGGCAGCGGCTCCCGAGTCTTCTATCTTCGGGCTGCTGTCGGCCGGGAAGGGGTGCACGGCCGCGTGATGACGTCATCACGCGGCCGCGCAGCCAGGTACAAGGAGCGATGTGCGCCGGGGTTGTCTTCCGGCCACATCGCTCCACCTGCAATAATAGTGCTCGAGCGGCCGTATCGGCCGCGTCGAGCACTATTCAGAGGCGGGCAGGAGCTTCCTGTCCGGACGGACGGAGGCTCCTGCCTGACTGCCGCGACTTGCCGGGGGCCTCAGCAGCAGCCGCTGGCGCTCCAAGGGGCCGGATAAAAACGGTCCGCGGGCCGCATGTGGCCCGCGGGCCATAGTTTGGGGACCACTGGTCTACACAGTAGGACTATCAGCTGTGTATCCACCTGACTTCTGCACAACCCATCTGATGGTCCCAACCCCTTTTTATAAGGCAACAAATCCCACTTATTAAACCCGAAAGGGCACCCCTGTGATGTGAAAACCTTTTCTGGTGACTACCTCTTGAAGCTCATCAAGAGAATGCCAAGAGTGTGCAAAGCAGTAATCAAAGCAAAAGGTGGCTACTTTGAAGAACCTAGACTACCGTATAAGACATATTTTCAGTTGTTTCACAATTTTTTGTTAAGCATATATGTAATTCCACATGAGTTAATTCATAATTTCGATGCTTTCGGTGTAAACCAACAATTTTTATAGTCATGTTATAATCAAATACAGAAAACTCTTTGAATGAGAAGGTGTGTGGAAACTTTTGTTCTGTACTGTTTTACAAAAAAAAAATTAAAAAAAAAAATCCACCAAACAAAAAAGGGAATCCTGAGGAGAGGCACATGTCAGTTTTACGGAAACTGAGGAATCATATAACAGTTCATCTTATGTATCAGATGATTGAATTGTGAATTCCTTCTCTTGGTAGGGCATTGAAAAGGTTAAAAGACCTACCAGAGAAGGGGATCATAAAAGGAAGTTAATGAACCGGGAGACTTTTTGGATCTTTTTACTTAAAAGAGTTTTCCCACAAACTAAAGTTATGCTCTATCCACGGGATAGGGCCTAACTTGATGATCAATCGGGGTCTCAGTGCTGAGACCCCCACAGATCGCTAAAAATGAGGGCTCTGTCATGGATAGGGCCTAACTTTAGTTCGGGGAAAAAACCCCTTTAAGAGTAGACAACGCGATGGGCTGAATTTTAGAATAGACAAGACCTGATGTTATTAGTGAAATTTATCAACATATAGTACACATTGTGAAGTAAGGTTGTTCACAGCACTCTTGAAAAAACGCAATTCTTTATTTGTTCTTCATAAAAACATTACAATTGTGTATAGGTATAGTGCAGATTTGGCCTATCCAACATTGTAATATTATTATTATTATTATTACGTTTTTATGAAGAAAAAAAATAAAGGATCTTATTTTCTATCAAGAGCGTGTGAACATCCTTACTTCAAACTTACTACTCCCTGACGGTCCGCAGTGAGCATGAGCACATGGGCTTTTGATTACGAACGTTGTTGTTGAATGGAGACTTTCCTTCCTGATGGTGAAATACCTTGGCGTTTGGTGAGCCGCAGTACTTGATTATATTTTATTATACTTGACTTTATTTTATAGTACACATTGTACAGGCAGTCCCCAGGTTACGTACAAGATAGGTTCATAAGGTTTGTTTTTAAGTTGTATTTGTATTTAAGTCGAAATTGTATATTTTTATAATTGTAACTACAGACAAAATTGGATGGATTTTCAAAACTTTTTGCTGTAATGGGAACAAGTATAATCACTAGAGATGAACGAGCACTAAAATGCTCGGGTGCTCGTTATTCGAGACGAACTTTTCCCGATGCTCGAGTGCTCGTCTAGAATAACGAACCCCATTGAAGTCAATGGGAGACTCGAGCATTTTTCAAGGGGACCAAGGGTCTGCACAGGGAAGCTTGGCCAAACACCTGGAAACCTCAGAAAATGATGGAAACACCACAGAAATGGACAGGAAACAGCAGGGGCAGCATGCATGGATGCCTCTGAGGCTGCTTAATCGCACCATTATGCCAAAATTATGGGCAACATCATGGCGATGACAGAGGGACCGAATGAGGCTAGATAGCATCTAAAACATCCAATAATTGACCCTGACACTATAGAAGACGGCATGCAGAGGCAGTGGCAGCAGCGGCAGGCTAGAGAGTGTCATGGCGACATACCCTAAATGGACTCATGGACTAAATGGACCAAAGGAGGTGAGCAAGAAGCGCTGAAATGATTTCCTATGTGAACAAAAGGTTGACGGTATATTTAGTCAATAACACAGCATGGTGGCGACATAGTGACCAAGTTCCATAACGTATCTGGTGAAACACCCGAAAAATGAGCCTGACACCGCTCGTTTGATAAGGGGACGACATGCGGAGGCAGCCATGGAGACGACTTCCATCATTAAGAGTGACAGTATGGGGCATCCATATTGCACTGCTATGATTGAAACTTCAGGTCTCCAGCATGGCGGCGACAGATGTGCGGAGTTCCATTATGTATCTGTTGAAACACCCGAAAATTCTGCCTGACACAGCTCGTTTGATAAGGGGATGATGTCATGTCCCAGGACTTGTTTCTATTCATTGACATGTATGTGTGTTATACTGCTTTGCCTTTTGACCCTCCTGTCTTCCTGTCCCCTAGCTGCAGTATTGTAACTCCTCCCCTCTCCCTCATGTATGCAGCCATCTTTGTCAGGAAAAGTGCATATCTGAATGTCTCTGCTACCCTGGCAAATTATATCCTTTTCACACCGTTGTAACCAGCATTTCTTCAAGATTTCTGCACTAAATAAAGCTGGAATCTTCCCACATGCTTCTTTCGATGGAGTTGACACTATCTGACAAAAAGTGATTTCGGTGTAAGTACTGGTTAAAACAAAGATATAAGACTATCTATAAACACCTGCTTACAGCCAGGTTATTGAGTCAGAATAGTGAAAAGGATCATAGACTGCCAGTCCCAGCCGTGGAGACAGAGACTCAGCTACAGCTACAGTCATAGCAGCCATCCCTCCTCTGAGTAATCCATCCTGTGTGTATTGCATCATCATGGCTGAGGGACACTCGGTACAGGGAGGCATGGATCCCAGTCTGCTGTCCAGCGATAAGGACAAACGCTCTGTTAAGCCTACATGGAAGGTTAGAGAGAACCTTGAAAGCCTGCAGCATGAACTTTCATCAGACATTACGAATCTGTGGAAAAATTTACAGGCACATGTCTTCACCATTTCCTTGCCTGAACATAATGTATTGCCTCTAGAGGGAGCCCTGGAGACACTGTCCACTATGCATGAGCATTACATGCTCAAGTGTCAAGAATATGAAAGCATTCTGAAAAGAATCAATACACAAGATAGTCTAGAAGAACTGCAAAACTTCCAGCATCTTAATGCTGAACGAGACGGCTTAATATACGAAACTTTGTCAAAAACAAGGGCAAGAATTGTGCAACTTCAAGAAACAACATCTTGTACTTCTGAGTCCACAAGACGTTCTAAACGCACGTCTAGGTCGCGCTCTTCAAAATATTCAACACTCAGTGAGCAGCTTATAAAGGCGCGTGCAGAAGCCGAGGCGACTAAGGTTCAAGCCGCCTTTGCGCAAAAGAAAGCTGAAATGGAAGCAGAGGCAGCGCAGAGGAAGGCTGAAATGGAAGCAGAGGCAGCAGCCAGAGAAGCAGATGCAGCTAGAAGAAAGGCAGAAATAGAAGCTCTTCAGAAACAATGTGAGCATGCTGTAGCCATCGCAAAGGTGAAAGTCCTGGAAAAAGCAGCCAGTGGGAGTGAAAGAGACAGTGTTGCCTTGAGCGGAATGGATGCAGAGGATCCTCTTAAACGTACCAGAGACTATGTGTTTAGCCAAATCAGTGAACCCCAGATTGCTATTACCGTCCCTGACAAAGCAGATATGTCTTCACAGCGACAACACATAATTCCTCCTGCAATATCCCAAAATCAAGGTCAGTACAACACTCTGCCTGTTCATCATCCTGATTCTTCACTCTACATAAATCACCACGGCCCTACACCCCAGCACGCTCAACAAGCTAAAACGCCAAACCCTAACAATGGCCTAGCATCATACCAAGCCACAGCTAATCCTATGGACAGTAAGCCACCTCCTGGGCTAAACGCCTATGCAGCCTCATTTACACCTGTGTTTCTTAGCCAGAACACCGAGAACAACGTGACCAACGTTACTCAGCCAGCATTTCCTTGTCCAAGCTCAGAACGAACAGACATGTCAGAGTTTGCAAGATACATGTTACGCCGTGAACTTACTAAGACCGGACTCACAAGGTTTGATGACCAACCTGAGAACTACAGAGGCTGGAAATGTGCCTTCAGAACCGCAATTAGTGACCTCGGCATCACTGCTGCAGAAGAGCTAGATCTGTTGATCCGATGGCTAGGCCCACAGTCCACAGAACGTATTAAGAGACTCAGGTCTGTTCACATTGGTAATCCTGCAGCAGGTCTTACAGCTGCCTGGCAGAGACTAGAGCGAACCTATGGCAGTCCTGAAGCAATTGAGAGTGCTCTCTTCAAACGGTTGCAAAGTTTCCCAAGGCTATCTGGCAAGGACAACCAAAAATTTCAAGAGCTTAGTGACCTACTTTCAGAGCTCCAACTAGCCAAGACAGACCCTCACCTACCTGGTCTCAGCTACCTGGATACTTCTCGTGGAGTAAACCAAATAGTTGCCAAACTGCCACTTAACATTCAAGAAAAATGGGCTACAGTTGGGTCAAGATACTGCTCAGACAACTTACCACTGAAAATACGGACTGGGACTCTCCGCTACCTATTGAGAAACAACTAAGGTGGGAAAAATGGAAAAGGTCTCTAGAAGTGTTAGAGCAACTTCAAGTTCCACGTTGTTATTCAACCAGCTCCCTTTCAACAGCCATCAGAAGGGAAGTCCACATCTTCTCTGATGCATCAGTGGAAGCCATAGCTGCAGTAGCCTATCTGAAGACCACAGGAGCCAGCAATGAGACACATTGCGGATTTGTCTTAGGTAAGGCAAAACTTACTCCAAAACCCGCACACTCTATACCGAGACTTGAGCTTTGCGCAGCCGTGCTAGCAGTTGAAATTGCTGAAGTGATACGAGACGAAATAGACATTTCAATTGATTCGTTTACATTTTACACTGATAGCAAAGTCGTGCTCGGTTATATACATAACCAGACTAAACAGTTTTACATGTACGTCAGCAACCGAGTAGAACGCATCAGGGGCTTTTCTATGCCTGAACAGTGGCAGTATATCTCCACAGAACTTAACCCTGCTGATCGAGGAACAAGACCTGCACCAATTGCACGTCTTTTAGATCACATGTGGTTATCTCCTCCAAAGTTTCTGTGTGAGGAAACTTGTCTGACTCCATCCAATGATGTCTTTGAGCTAATTGATCCTGAGTCTGATAAGGAAATCAGGCCCACAGCCTCCACGTTGTACACCTCTGTAACTTCAAAGGTCAAGCTGAAGTCACATCGCTTCGAGCGTTTCTCAACTTGGTCATCCATTGTGCGAGCTATTGCCAGATTGGTTCACATCTCTCGCTGCTTTGCTAAGGACACACCATCACAGTGTCATGGGTGGCATACGTGTAAGGAACACCCTACTGCTTCAGACCTTGAACATGCTGAACAAGTCATCATCTGTTGCGTTCAACAAGAAGTGTATCATCAGGAGATAAACTTTATATCAAAAAACATCAGTTTGTCCAAGAGTAGTGCACTCTACAAACTCAATCCAGTGCTCGATCGCCACCAGTTACTGAGAATGGGCGGCCGGATAGAGAGATCTGACCTGTGTAACAAGGAACAAAATCCTATCATCATACCAGGTGGACATTACATTGCTACATTGCTGATCAGACACCATCATGAGCTAGTACAGCACCAAGGCAGGCAGTTTACTGAAGGTGTCATCAGGTCGGCTGGTTTCTGGATTGTGGGCATGAAGAGATGTATTTCCTCTGTACTCCACAAATGTGTTAAGTGTCACAAGTTAAGAGGAAGACAGCAACAGCAGCAAATGGCAAGCCTACCAGCAGACCGTCTAAGTGCTGATCCACCGTTTACTTATGTTGGGGTCGATGTCTTTGGTCCATGGCCAGTAGTTACTCGTAGAACCCGTGGTGGAGCTGCAAATAGCAAGCGATGGGCAGTACTGTTTACTTGTCTCAGCATTCGAGCAGTACACATTGAAGTAATTGAATGCATGGATGCCTCTTGCTTCATCAATGCTCTTAGAAGATTCTTCTCCATTCGTGGACCTGTCAAACAGTTGAGGTCCGACTGTGGTTCCAACTTTGTGGGAGCTTGCAAGGAACTACAATTGGAAAACTTCTTGACCAACAATAGATGTACTTGGGTGTTTAACCCTCCACATTCATCCCATATGGGAGGATCCTGGGAACGCATGATTGGAATTGCACGCAGGATACTTGAATCAATGCTAATGGACAACAAGTCTTCCTTGCTTACTCATGAGACATTGGTCACTTTCCTTGCTGAAGTATCTGCCATAATCAATGCAAGGCCTTTAGTTCCAGTTTCCTCAGACCCTGATTCTCCAATCATTCTTACTCCTGCAACACTTCTTACTCAGAAGATCGGAACTGCTGATATTCCTCCAGGCACCTTTGACCACAGTGACATCTACAGACGCCAGTGGAAACAGGTGCAACATCTGTCTAATGTGTTTTGGCATAGGTGGAAGAGAGAGTATCTACATATGCTTCAAAGCCGTCAAAAGTGGCAGACTTCAAAACCTAACCTCCAGGAAGGCAATCTTGTTCTATTAAAGGATAAAGAAGCTCATCGTAATGAATGGCCCATGGGTCTCATCACTAAAGTCATGCCTAGCGACGATGGAAAGATTCGCAAAGTGGAAGTCAAGGTAACGAAGGGAGGTTCCGCAAAGGTTTTCTTCCGTCCTATCCATGAGCTAGTGCTTCTGCTACCAAAAGAAGAAGCTACATGAGTGACTTGGATACCCACTCAGCTTATGGCGGGGAGCATACCGCCATGGACTATGATATCACCTGTGGATTACAGTGTGGGTTGGTAGAAGTTTTGCTCATTGCGTCTTCCCCAATCCGAAGATGGGTTTACTTGAACTTCTTCACAGTTTCGCATCAGGATTTCAAATCTTCAACCCCAAGATTTGGACTTGTTATTGTTTGCATGTTGTTTTTTCTCTTGTTTACAGGTTTTAAGAACAACCTTTGGACTCATACGACATTCTTTCAATTTTGGTATATTATGAAATCTTAAGATTTCAGACAGGGAGTGTCATGTCCCAGGACTTGTTTCTATTCATTGACATGTATGTGTGTTATACTGCTTTGCCTTTTGACCCTCCTGTCTTCCTGTCCCCTAGCTGCAGTATTGTAACTCCTCCCCTCTCCCTCATGTATGCAGCCATCTTTGTCAGGAAAAGTGCATATCTGAATGTCTCTGCTACCCTGGCAAATTATATCCTTTTCACACCGTTGTAACCAGCATTTCTTCAAGATTTCTGCACTAAATAAAGCTGGAATCTTCCCACATGCTTCTTTCGATGGAGTTGACACTATCTGACAAAAAGTGATTTCGGTGTAAGTACTGGTTAAAACAAAGATATAAGACTATCTATAAACACCTGCTTACAGCCAGGTTATTGAGTCAGAATAGATGATGTGCTGTATATCCTCTCGTGCTCCAGCCTCTGGGGTATAGACAGTTGAAAGTTGCGCATGGAGACATTAGTGGACGCTGTGGAGGATCATGGAGGCGAAATGGACAGGAAACAGCAGGGGCAGTATGCATGGATGCCTCTGAGGCTGCCAAATATTGGGATGGAGCTGGCGGTCTGCTGCCAGGCGAGCTTTCGCCTGTCCCAAGCCCCTGTCTCTCGGCTCCTTCCCACCCAAAATGGGCCTGGGGGCCAGAAGCGTTTACTTTGAAAAAATTATAATTTTCATAGCAGGCGGGGCTACAAACAGCACTTCTAAGAACCTTTTGTATAAGATCAAGTGTAGTACTGTTCTTATAAGTAATTGGCTTGGTTATGGCGTATGAGGGGAATGTAAAGAGATGCACAAGAAGCGCTGAAATAATATCTGTAAATTATAAAAGTTTGCCAGTATATTTTGTGGATAACACAGCAGGGTGGCGACAAAGTTAACAAGTTTGATGTGGAAGCCATGAAAACAACCCAAAATTCTGCCTGACACAGCTCGTTTGCTAAGGGGACGATGTATGGAGGCAGCTATATGGACGACTTTGGGAGGCAGCTATGGAGATGATGTGTGGAGGTAGCAATGGAGACAACGTGTGGAGGCAGCTATAAAGACGACGTGTGGAGGCTGCTATGGAGACAATTAAATTTGGATAGTGCCTGTATGTGGCAGTCCAAAAAAGTTTTCAAACCAGAGGAGCAGGTAGGTGGCCCTCCAGAAAAATTAAATACATATAGTACCTGTATTTGGCACTCCCAAAAATTGTTTAAAACAGAGGACCGGGTAGGTGGCCCTCCAGAAAAATTAAATACATAGAGTACTATAGCTAGAGCTAGTTGGCCCTGGCAAAAAATAATCAGTTTCCTCTGCTTTAGTGTACAAAGAGGAGGAGAAGGAGGAAAATGAGGAGGAGGAGTGCATACATTATTCAGGTTGAGCTTCTTTCACCTGGTGGAGAATGGGAATCCTGAGAAATCCAGGCTTTATTCATCTTGATAAGTGTCAGCCTGTCAGCGCTGTCAGTCGACAGGCGTGTACGCTTATCGGTGATGATGCCACCAGCTGCACTGAAAACCCGCTCAGACCACACACAAGCGGCAGGGCAGGCAAGAACCTCCAAGGCGTACAGCGCCAGTTCGTGCCACTTGTCCAGCTTTGAAACCCAGTAGTTGTAGGGAGCTGTGTGATCATTTAGGACGATGGTATGGTCAGCTACGTACTCCCTCACCATCTTTCTGTAAAGATCAGCCCTACTCTGCCGAGACTGGGGACAGGTGACAGTGTCTTGCTGGGGTGACATAAAACTGGCAAAGGCCTTGTAAAGCGTACCCCTGCCAGTGCTGGACAAGCTGCCTACTCTCCCTCGCTACTTGTCCCGCAGAAGTACGCCTTCTGCCGCTAGCGCTGTCAGAAGGGAAATACTGTTTCAGCTTGTGCACCAGGGCCTGCTGGTATTCATGCATTCTCACACTCCTTTCCTCTCCAGGGATGAGAGTGGAAAGATTTTGCTTGTACCGTGGGTCCAGGAGAGTGAATACCAACTAATCGGTGCTGGAATAAATTCTTTGAACGCGAGGGTCACGGGATAGGCAGCCTAGCATGAGTCCCAACTCGCAAGAATTCACTCCCCTCACTGGCCTGACTGTCCATTTCCTCCTCCTCCAACTCCTCTTCTTCTGCCCATACACGCTGAACAGTGAAGGACTGAGCAATGCTCCCCTCTTCTGTCTCGCCAACATTCTCCTCCTCTTCCTCCTCATCCTCCTCCTCCAATATGCGCTGAGAAACAGACCTAAGGGTGCTTTGGCTATCAACAAGAGAATCTTCTTCCCCCGTCTCTTGTGACGAGCGCAAAGCTTCCGACTTCATGCTGACCAGAGAGTTTTTCAACAGGCCAAGCAGCAGGATGGTGAGGCTGATGAGGCGGCATCGCCACTGACCATCTGTGTTGACTCCTCAAAGTTACTCAGCACCTGACAGATATCAGACATCCACGTCCACTCCTCATTGTAGACTTGAGGAAGCTGACTGACCTGACTACCAGTTCTGGTGGAAGTTGACATCTGGCAGTCTACAATCGCTCTGCGCTGCTGGTAAACTCTGGATAACATGGTTAATGTTGAATTCCACCTCTTGGGCACGTCGCACAACAGTCGGTGAGCGGGCAGTTGGAGGCGGCGCTGCACTGCCCTGAGAGTGGCAGCATCTGTGCTGAACTTCCTGAAATGTGCACAGATGCGGCGCACCTTCGTGAGCAAATCAGACAGATTGGGGTATGTCTTGAGGAACCGCTGAACTATGAGATTTAACACATGGGCCAGGCATGGCACATGTGCCAGTCTGCCAAGTTGCAGAGCCGCCACCAGATTACGGCCGTGATGCCCTGTAATAGCTCTTGGGCTGTGTGCCTTTTATCGCCTAGGCTCAGCAGTTTGAGCACCGCCTGCTGTCGCTTAGCGACGGCACTGCTGCTGTGCCTAGAGCTACCGACTGATGGCGCCATGCCCACGGATGGTAATTCGGAGGAGGAGGTGTGGGAGGAGGAGAAGGCATAGTAGGCCTGACAGACCTGGACCGAGGTAGGCCCCGCAATCCTTGGCATCGGCAGTATATGACCAGCCCCAGGGTCAGACTCTGTCCCAGCCTCCACCAAGTTAACCCAATGTGCCGTCAGCGATATATAGTGGCCATGCCCGGCAGCACTCGTCCACGTGTCTGTGGTCAGGTGGACCTTGTCAGAAACAGCGTTGGTCAGGGCACGGATGATGTTGTCTGACACATGCTGGTGCAGGGCTGGGACGGCACATCGGGAAAAGTAGTGGCGGCTGGGGACCGAATACCTAGGGGCGGCCGCCGCCATGAGGTTGCAAAAGGCCTCGGTCTCTACCAGCCTATAGGGCAGCATCTCCAGGCTAAGTAGTTTGGAGATGTGGACGTTGAGGGCTTGGGCATGTGGGTGGGTTGCACTGTACTTCCTCTTGCGCTCCAGCGTCTGGGGTATGGAGAGCTGAACGCTGCGCATAGAGACATTGGTGGATGCTGTGGAAGATCGTGGAGGCGAAGGTGTGGTTTTCGCACGGGAGGTGTTTGGGCCGGGGTCCTGGGCAGGGGGCTGACTAGCAGAGGCAGCAGGTGACACAGGGGAAGGAGCAGTGGTGTGCTCGGCCGGAGGTGAACGGCCTTGGTTCCATTGAGTGGGGTGTTTAGCATTCACATGCCTGCGCATACTGGTGGTGGTTAAGCTGGTAGTGGTGGAACCCCTGCTGATCCTGGTGTGGCACAGGTTGCATCCGGTCATCCGGTGTTTCTTTAAAGAACCTCCAGACTTCTGAAAATCTAGCCCTCGCCACGGGAGCTTCACTACGTGAAACATTTGGCGCTGATGCACCAGCTCTGGCCCTGCCTCTCCGTCTGGCCCCACCACTGCCTCTTCCAACCTGTTCTCGTCGAGGACTCGCCTCCATCTCAGAAGCACTGTGTTCACCCAGCTTGGGTCTGTTTCCTCATCATCCTCCGATCCCTCAGTCTGCTCCCCCCTCGGACTTCCTGCCCTGACAACAACTTCACCACTGTCTGACAACCGTGTCTCCTCATCGTCCGACACCTCTTTACACACTTCTTCCACTATGTCAACAATGTCATCATCACCCACAAACTGCGACCGGTGGAAAACCTGGGCATCGGAAAAGAGCTCAGCAGCAACCGGACAAGTGGTTTGTGAATCTGGGAAGGGTCCAGAAAACAGTTCTTCAGAGTATGCCGGTTCATATGCCAAATTTTCTGGGAGGGGGCAGACTGGGGGGAAGGAGGCTGAGGTGGAGGAGCTGGAGGAGTGCTGATTTCGGTGACATGGGTGGACTGCGTGGAAGACTGACTGGTGGACAAATGGTTAGAAGCATTGTCCGCAATCCACGACATCACCTGTTCGCACTGTTCTGTCCTCAACAGTGCTCTACCACGAGTCCCAGTAACTTGAGACATGAACCTAGGGAGTGTAGCTCTGCGGCGTCCCCCTGCTCCCTCATCAGCGGGTGGTGTCTCACCCCGCCCAGGACCACGGCCTCTGACCCCTGCAGTAGTTGGACGCCCACGCCCTCGTCCTCTACCCCTAGCCCTCGGGTTCAACATTTTCAAAATTAAAGTGTAAACTGTAAATTTTTTTTGTGTTTTTTTGTGTTTTTGTTTTTTTAACAAAACGATGCTATCCTATTGCTATGGCTAGTTTCTAACCTACACTGACAGCACACAACAGGATTTTGTGCTGTGCCTGATGACTTTTAGTTTTGAAAAAGTCTAATTCAATCAAACCCCTAATAAATTGTCCCACTTAGGTGTTTGAGATGGATATGTGTGTCACTAAGAGCTAAATAGAACGTTCCCAAGTCTCCCTGCAAATTCCTCACAATATGGTAGTAGCTGCACTACTAGTGCCAGCAAGCCCAGCCACAAGCAAACAAAAAAAAATGAAATAGAACGCTATTCTAGCCCTAACAAGGGCTGTTGGGTTCTTGTAGACAGTAAACTAATATAACAGCCTAACGCTATCCCTGCAGCAGCAGCAGCTCTCTCCCTAACAGCATCCAGACAGAGAATGATGCGAGCAGCGCGGGCAGGGGCTAGTCTATTCCAGGGTCACCTGATCAGGCCAGCCAACCACTGCTATCAACATGTAAGGGTACCACGTCATACTGGGTGGAGTGCAGAGTCTCCTGGCTTGTGATTGGCTCTGTTTCTGGCCGCCAAAAATCAAAACGGCGGGAGATGCCATTTTCTCGAGCTGGTGAAGTATTCGTCCGAGCAACGAGCAGTTACGAGTACGCTAATGCTTGAACGAGCATCAAGCTCAGACGAGTGTGTTCGCTCATCTCTAATAATCACTAAAGCTTTATTATATGCACCTTACAGCTGATCATTGCGGTCCGGGATTAAAGTAAAGCTTTCAGAGATGCTTCACCAGTGGTCACAGGGAGCAGAGATGTCTGTCTGTAATTAGGGTTCATCGGTAAGTCGTGGCCTTAAGTAGGGGACCGCCTGTATATGTTTTTCTGGTTTCCTAGATATGTCTCTATTCGTGTTAGCATCATAAGGATTACATATATATATTTTTAGTATTTATGATAAGGTATCTCTTTCCCTGGTATATTATGTATATACACTCACCGGCCATTTTATTAGGTACACCTGTCCAACTGCTCGTTAACACTTAATTTCTAATCAGCCAATCACATGGCGGCAACTCACTGCATTTAGGCATGTAGACATGGTCAAGACAATCTCCTGCAGTTCAAACCGAGCATCAGTATGGGGAAGAAAGGTGATTTGAGTGCCTTTGAACGTGGCATGGTTGTTGGTGTCAGAAGGGCTGGTCTGAGTATTTCAGAAACTGCTGATCTACTGGGATTTTCACGCACAACCATCTCTAGGGTTTACAGAGAATGGTCAGAAAAAGAAAAAACATCCAGTGAGCGGCAGTTCTGTGGGCGGAAATGCCTTGTTGATGCCAGAGGTCAGAGGAGAATGGGCAGACTGGTTCGAGCTGATAGAAAGGCAACAGTGACTCAAATCGCCACCCCGTTAAAACCAAGGTAGGCAGAAGAGCATCTCTGAATGCACAGTACATCGAACTTTGAGGCAGATGGGCTACAGCAGCAGAAGACCACACCGGGTGCCATTTTTTTCAGCTAAGAACAGGAAACTGAGGCTACAATTTGCACAAGCTCATCGAAATTGGACAGTAGAAGATTGGAAAAACGTTGCCTGGTCTGATGAGTCTCGATTTCTGCTGCGACATTCGAATGGTAGGGTCAGAATTTGGCGTCAACAACATGAAAGCATGGATCCATCCTGCCTTGTATCAACGGTTCATCCTGCCTGAGTATTGTTGCTGACCATGTCCATCCCTTTATGACCACAATGTACCCAACATCTGATGGCTACTTTCAGCAGGATAATGCGCCATGTCATAAAGCTGGAATCATCTCAGACTGGTTTCTTGAACATGACAATGAGTTCACTGTACTCAAATGGCCTCCACAGTCACCAGATCTCAATCCAATAGAGCATCCTTGGGACGTGGTGGAATGGGAGATTCGCATCATGGATGTGCAGCCGACAAATCTGCATCAACTGTGTGATGCCATCATGTCAATATGGACCAAAATCTCTGAGGAATGCTTCTAGCACCTTGTTGAATCTATGCCACGAAGAATTGAGGCAGTTCTGAAGGCAAAAGGGGGTCCAACCCGTTACTAGCATGGTGTACCTAATAAAGTGGCCGGTGAGTGTATATGCCTTAGCACATTCCTAAAATGATTTAGGAGTTTTAATAGCTTTCTATTATTAGTGGTGGATACCGGACACTGCGTGAGTGTGATCATCATGTGATTGATTATAGTCTTTGGTCACATGGCTGCAACGTCACGCTAACCGGACTCTAGAGCTGCTTTAAATGCTGAATCGTTTCTTGCTGCTCCAGTGTTGTGGCATCATCAAGAAAATCAACTTTGAAGTGAGATGTAAATTGGCTGTATAAAGTCAATGAGGAGGAGAGTTTAACAAGGATGGGAACTGTGAACGCATCCTCCTTTGTGATTGACATGATGCATCGGGCTTCAGGAGATGCTGGATGCAGGACCATCATTTACAGTGAAGGGGGATTTCTGAGGCAGCAAGAGCTTGACTTCAGTGTTAAAATCTCCGCCTCCTTGACTTAATATAAACAATTTATTTCTCACTTCAAAGTTGATTTTTTTGGATGATGCCACCACACTGGACCATGAACAAAACCTGGAAAAGCTGTTTTGCAACATACTGGTAGTGGTTATTAGGTCAATTTCTGATGACAAGTTCCCTTTAATCTAATGTGGGTACGTTGTGTCCGTGCTCCCTATTACTTGTATCAGTGTTGATAACACTGAAACTTTTCTTTTACTTGAATAAACCTTCACATTGTCAAGTAACTATATTATTCAGCCTCTTAGCTACAAGCTCCACACTTGCCTGTGTGGGTGTGTCTAAGATGCATAAGCTATGGTCTTTGTGGTCAGCAGCACGTACTTATGATGATGTCACAGGAGCCAGGTTCAGCCCCTCCATCATGCCGATTGTAGTTCTTTTTGGATCTGGAAACCATGGTTGCTATGGGCCAAAAAAGGTACTAAAAGGGGACTGAGGAATGATTCCCATAGATACCTGGAGCAGAAGTATGTTTGCTTGTTATTTAGTTTAGAATGACGGTTACCCTTTAACCCCTTAACGACCTGTCCTTTTTTTAGTTTTTTCTATTTTTCACTCCCCACCTTCAAAAATCAATAACTTTTGTGACGGCTTATTTTCTGCGTAACAAATTACACTTCACTGTGATTGCATTTAGTATTCCATGCTGTGTCCTGGGAAGAGAAAAAAAAATCCAAATGCAGTGAAAATGGTGAAAAAACGCATTTTCTTGTGGGCTTGGGTTTTACAGCTTTCACTGTGCAACCTAAATGGCATGTCTACTTTATTCTTTGGGTGAGTACAATTACGGGGATACCAAATTTGTACAGGTTTTACAATGCTTTCATACATTTACAAAAATTAAAACCTCTTGTACAGAAATTTTTTTTTTGATTTTGCCGTCTTCTGGCGCCAATAACTTTTTCATACTGAACAGAGCTGTGGGTGGTGTCATTTTGATGACGTTTTCAATGCTATCATTTTTAGGACTGTGCTACCTTTTGATCACTTTTTATTGATTTTTTAAATATTCTTCAAAATGGCAAAAAAAAGTGCAATTTTTGACTTTGGGTGCTATTTTCAGTTACAGGGTTAAGTGCAGTGAAATACCATTATTATATTTTGATAGATCGAGCATTTTCAGACACAGCGATGCCTAATGTGTTTATGATTTTTACTGTTTACTAATATTTATATCAGTTTAGTTTATTTATATAAATTTATACTATTTTTCAGACTCCCTAAAGTACTTTAACGCTAGGTTGTTTGATCGATCCTAACATATACTGCCATACTAACATATACTGATAGCACATTGTAATGATAGGGTTAACACGAGTCAGCCACGGGGAGCGACGATCCTCGGTAAGGTCATGTGCCTCCATCTTTTTGAAGCTGCCAGCAGCATTGCAGCATGGCAGTAATATGCCGCAAAGACTTACCGGCTATGGAGAGGGCTCCCGGGGTTAGCCCTCTCCATGCACCAGGACCCGTGCAACACGCTGTAAGTGAATTGCGGCAGCTGTGCTTTCTCGTCGGGGATCACACCTCAGGGATCGTGCAGGGACAGGTAAGTAAATGTGCCCCAATATGTAGGAGCACAGTATTATTATCCAGCTGACTCCATACTTTAAAGAGAACCTGCCATTTAAATTAGCACACTCAAAATAAATACTCCATTAAAAACTATGATAAAAAATCATTGCCCTTATCCCTAAATCTTTCCTTTCTATGGCTGCAATGTAAAAAAAACAGTTTGTAAACTTATATGCAACTCACCTGAGTACAATGACACTAAGTGAGTCCAATGAGGCCCTGCATATTCAGTGGTTATTGCGTTGCCCTGCCTCCTTGTTTCTTCGAACGAACTGGAATTCGATACGAATTTCACGGAAAATTCGATTCACCCCGAATCTTGTTTTAGCTACATGGACGCTAGCACAACATGTTACATGGGGCAGAGAACCAGGGTGTGAGTTTAGGGGGATCTGTATACCACAAATAGCAGTTCTTTTTTTGTTACTGAAGGTAATAAGAAGAAATCTGTGTCACATCCACTCAGCTGCTGTAGTGATTTCCTTCTCCTCTGCCAGGGTGTGTGTTTTGCGGCATCTGTATAATGCAAATTACAATAGTTTTTTGTTGCTTAAGTTGAGAGCAAGAAATAAGTGTCAAATCCACATAGTTTGTAGGGTGATTTTTTGCTCCAATTACAGGGTGTCCGTTGTGGGGTATCTGTATAACGCAAATTCCCATACTTTTTTGTTGCTAAAGTTGAGAGCAAGAAATACATGTCAAATCCACGTAGTTTATTAACCACTATGTTGGACAGAAAGGTGGCAGGTGGAGCAGGCAGAGGTCGCAGCACAGTAAGGGGACGCCGCAGCAGGGGTGACTCTGTGAGGCCAGAACTGCCGTTGTCATCTAGTGGTAGTGTGTTGATCAACAACCCAAAGGTTGTTGATTGGTTGACTAGTTCATCCAATTCATCAAATATAACATCTGACAACCCCAGCCAAGATTCCGTGGGTACGTCAGATACAACAATTAGTTGGCATCGCCCAGAAGCAGGTCAGAGGCCCTCACCTGTCCACAACCAGACTGTGTCCTGTTCATTTCCCTGGTCTGGGCTCAGCGCCACTATACAGCGAGGACGAAGTGTTTGAGGACAGTCAGCAGCTTCTTGGCAGTGAAGAGGTGGGGCAGACATCTGCTGCTTCATGCAGTAGGCAGGCTGTGCATACTGACACTGTTAAGGAGAATAACAGTGATAGGGAAACGCAAATTGATGATGGTGTAGCTGATCGCACTTGGGAGCCGGGTGTATCAAGGAATTCATCATCGTCTGTCGAGGAGAGTGTCTGCTTGTGCGTCAGGCAGCGGAGCAGGCAGCAAGTTGATACTGTGGCAGTGAGTCAGCAGTGCGAGGACGGGAGCCAAATGGCCGCGGGGTACAAATCCCGATTTGCAGGTCCAAGTAAGCAGTGGCACAGGGGCTCAGGGAGGCTGCAGTGGTAGTAGTCACTCAGTGCAGAGTGTTGGCGGTAAAATCACCATCTCGGCTGTGTGACAGTTTTTTGCTAAGACACCAGAGGAGCCGAGCGTGTGTATATGTCGAATCTGTGGGCAGAAAGCGAAGCGTGGCCAGGGAGCTAATGTTGGCACCACGGCCCAGCGCCAACACATGCAGCGTCACCATCGAATGGCCTGGGAGAAACAGGTCGCAGATGCTGTCCATCCTGCCGGCGCAGCAACAGCAGCAGCACCTAGTGGCACCCATGCCGTTTCAGCCAGTCAAGGCTCCAGCACCTCGGCTGAAGGGAGCTGTTTGTCTTTGACATCATCTCCTGGTCCAGATGCTCCTGCTCCTCGCTACGCATGGCGCCAGCAGTCGTTGAGCGAGGCGATTACAAAGAGACAACTGTATGCGTCCAGCCATCCTAAGGTGCAGAAGCTGACCGTGCTCCAGTCCAAGTTGTTGGTACTGCAGTCTCTCCATTTCCATGTCGTGGACTCTGCACCCTTCAGAAAACTAATAGCTTGTGCCGAACCGAGGTGAAGAGTTCGAAGCCGAAATTTGTTTTCCAAAAAGGCAGTACCAGCCATTCCCAAATATGTAGAACAGAAGGTGGGACAGTCCTTGAGCTTATCGGTTTCTTGGGTGCTCGGCAGTGCGGACGTGTGGAGCTGTAACTACGGTCAGGGCCATTACATGTCCTTTACGGCCCACTGGGTGAATGTGCTTCCCACCCAGCCACACCAACAACCTGAACAGGAGACGCCACTTTCTCTTCCACGTTGTCAAACTGCTGCTCCTGAGCCAATGTCCGCCTCCTCTTCAGCCTCCTCTTCACCACCTCAGCCTCCACAAGTGCTGCTCCATCATACCACATGTGCAGGGCACAGCGGTGTCACACAGTTCTACACCTAGTTTGCCTGGGAGAACAAATTCACACAGGGGAGGAACTGCTCCGCGTCATGCAAGAAGAATTCAATGTGTGGCTTTCTCCGCGACAACTGCAAATCGGAGCCATGGTGACAGACAATGGGAGGAACATGGTGTCCACGCTGCACCGAGGAGGGATGGTCCATGCGCCGAGCAGGAAAAAAAAAAGTGCTAAATAAAATCTCATAAATAAGTTATAGACCTCCCCAAATTAATTATTTTTACATTGTATCTTACCCTAAAATAATAAGCCTCATATGTTCGTATTGCTACCACCAGATATGGAGGATTGGTATACTCAGAAGAATTTGGGCATCAAACTTTGCAGAGCATTTCATAATGCATTGAATAATGAAAGTAATTTTTGCTTAAATGAATGTATTTTCCCCAAAGTTTCTAAATTGCACTTCTATTTTGTTTTAGCCCGTGAGAAATACTTAAAGGGTTAATAGACTTGAAGTTGTTTTACATACGTTGAAGGGTGTAGTTTCTATAGTGGGGTAATTTATGGGGTTTTACTATTATTTAGGCCTTTCGAAGTCATTTGAAAGTGAGTTGCCCCTTAAAATGTGAGTTTTGGCAATTTTCATGAAAATATGAAAAATCGCACCTAAAGCTCTAAGCCTCATAACATCCTAGAAAAATTAGAGGATGCATAAAATATCGATCTGAAAATGTTACTTATCAAGCTTTTGGGGTATTATAACTATCTGCCTGGAAAGCAGAACATTTCAAGCTTTGAAAATGAAATTTTTTTCCGAACTTTTGCCAATTTTATTTTTTTTTCAGTCCTTTAAAGGGGTGTTCTCACGAAGACAAGTTTCTTAAATATATAATAACACATTCTCTAATTCAATTTTATTAACAAAAAATACAGCATTTCCGAGATTATAATTCCAACCTGGCTCTATCAATCTTATATACAATTTTGGTTGCCCCGGACCTGACCCTGTATCTTCTGAGTTTAGGGTCGGCAGACAGCTTGCTGTTCTGTTTGACGCTGCACTGAGCTGAGCTGCCCCTGGCCCCCACCCTGTATTCCAGGACGGAGCACACACACACACTGACTTTCTGTGGCAATGGCTGTAATATGCTAGTGCAACACCCTCGCCGATGCAATGGCGAGGTAGTGTTTGCGAATACGTCCCACCTGCATGTACCCACATTACATTACATGGTCCTGATAGGACATAGGGGTATTGCAGTGGTGAATCCTGCCTGGCAAGGCAGAGGTTAAGTATTTTGTATAATGCAAGATGCTGTTATCCAATGATATGTGTTACATCCTGTGCTCTGTAAGCTGAGATGTGATTGGAGGAGCAGCCACCACCTGACCAAAGGGAGGTAATAAAACCTCTGGCCAGGAATGTTCTGGAGAACATTAGGTGATTATTCTAGTGTGGAATCCTAGGAGGATCAGTGAGTGAGTGAGCAATCTCTGTCTAGCCCATACCAGAGCAGGAAGAGCCTAGCCCCTGCCTCTGAAGAGTGGAGCTAATAGAATAGAGTTAGTGTAGTGAGGAAAAGGGGTATCATCTTACCTTTGAAGGTGATACCTGAAGCCCTACAGGACAAGCTGAAGCTTCCTACCAGGACACAGCTGCCTCCCAGCCTGCTCCCTACATCCAGGCTGGTGAACTATCTCCTGAGGCTCCCTCCAACTCACATCTCGGCACCCTACCTACCTGTTAAAGGCACGTTTGCTGCGGTTCCTGCGGTTCAAATAAAGAACTGTAAGTTGTTTTCTTCAACTTCTGTCTCCGTCTGGTCCCTGCTAATACGGCTGCCTTCATCACCGGCACCCTGTCCATCACCCAGAGACTCACACTCGGGACATTAAGGGGTTGCCCCAGGGGAGATCTGCTATAGCAGCCTCTCCCTCATCATTTCTTGCCAACACCACCCTGCTGGAGACCTGCCAGGCTGTAGGACAGCCCTCCGGTTCCCCCGTACCAAGCACCGTGACAATAGCGTGCTTAGGCCGCAACCGCCAGCCACTCCGGTACCGCGGGCCCCGGCTGTCTCCAGGCCTCACCGCAAGGGCTAGGCCCCGGTGGGGGATGTTGCAAGTGGCGTCACGAACAGGATATATACTTCTGTGCCTTATCCTGGCACTAAAGACTGTACTTTATTAAGAAAAAGACTGTGCTGCCTAACCCTGCTGCCATCCGGGTTTAGGCCCAAGTATTTGTGTGTTTCTACATTGAACTTTATACTGCTGCCACGTGCTGTCGAGCGCCGCTCCAGCACTCAAGAGGTTAATTCCTGCAAGGACTGTGTCAGCTCTGCTACATCCGGCGCTGCTGCGCCTGAAGCATTTACCTCAGAGGCGTGTGGCGCAGCAAGTATTTCCAGCCCGCCAAATCTTCACTGGCGGGAACTCCAGAGGCGTCATTAGGCTCCGCCCCCTGCGCGAGTGGCGCGAAGCACCGTGGAGGAGGAGCTGGAGCGTGTGCGGCCGGCAACGAAGAGGGTTAATCGGCCATCTTGGATTTCGGCGCAGGCCGCGCCTGAAGCCTGCCAGCAGTGTGCACCTCATCCGGAGTTCCGGCGCACGTGTCCTGCGACTGGAGAACACCGCGGAGCATCACTGAGCCCTGCTGCCTGCCGGACATCGGGAACGGAGACCTTCGTGTACCGGAGCTGTCCTGTCACCGCGGCTGATCCTGAGTGAGTACCGCTGGGGAAGTCAAAGGGGGGTAGAGATTGTTTCCGACGCTAGGTTATTGGCTCACCTCCCAGGGAATAGTGACTGTGTCTTAAAGTGCCCACGTCCCATTCTAGCCATCGCCCATAGCAACGGACATTGTGTAACCCTACAGACTTCCCTCAGCTAGGCCAGTCATGTCCGCCCAGGACGAAGATACGGGACTGGCGCAAGTCCCGTCCCCTGGTCCCTCCTCAGGGTACCGGAGCATGTTAAGTCCTCCAGAGGGTCCCTTCAGCCCTGCTACAGCTAGTGCCCCTGGGACTCCCACCATGATGCCGCTGACTATGCCCTACTATCTGGGGGCCCCCTGGTTACCCTACTACGAGGAAGAAGCACATACTCTCCCTGAATTCAGGGACAAGTTGTTAGCCACCTTCGCCTTGCTCCCATTCACAGAGGAACAGAAAGTGGGCATCCTCATCGGGCAGTTGAAAGGACCCGCTCTCCGGGAAGTCAAGTCTTGGCCCCGAGAACAGTGTCAGAACGTGGTCCGGATTCTTGATAGGCTACGCAACACCTTTGACAAGTGTACTGTCTCCGAGTTGAAGCAGAAATTCTTCGGGAAAAGACAGAAGCCCCAAGAGTCCCTCCGAGACTTTGCCCTCTCCCTACAGGAGACATGGAAGGCCATCACCTGCCTTGAGCCCAAAGACGCTGAAACCTCTGATCAAACCTTAAGGGAACAATTTATTAATGGACTTGTTGATAGAAATCAAAGGTGTCAACTAAAGATCATCTCTTCTCAACATGCCCAGGCCTCCTTCCTTGAGTTTAAGGAAATTGCCATTGACATATTAGGAGATCGACCACCTACTGGACCGCAGAAAGAGCCTGAATCCGTGGAAATGGAGGAATCTGCTCTAGCTTGCTATCCAACGCAGTCGATATCACCTACTCCTGCGGCTACGGAAGTTGCTGACTTAGCAGGACAGGTCTCTAATCTGGCGGACACCCTGCATAAAATCCTCGATCGGTTGACCCAGTTGGAAGTAACTGTCTCCGCTATGAGGAGGAAACCTCCAGAGAACCCGGTACGGTCAGCTACTCCTCGTGAATCTCCGACTAAACAGCGCCCAAAAGAAGCGAAGTCGTTAAGCACCTGGAGTCAGAAGAAACCCCGTCAGCGGTGCAGCTACTGCCATAAATATGGGCATGAAGAGAATGACTGTCGTCAGTTAAACGACAAACCCTTGGAGCTAAGGGACGACCTCCAAGGGAAGAACTTGTAAGTCCCCGAGATGCTAACTGGATGCCCAGGTTCGTGGGGACTCGCCCCATGGTTCATGTAACCATCAATGGAGTTACCCTACCGGCCTTAATTGATACCGGCTCTCAAGTGACCACCCTCCGGAGTGCTGCCTTCGAGAAATGCCGAGGAAAAGCATCCTTAATCCAGCCTCCCAAGGCTTACTTGAACATTATTGCTACGAACGGAAAACCCGTACCCATCCGCGGCTACTGGGAGCCCACGCTAACCATTGGAGACACTGAGTTATCCAGACAGGGCGTAGTGGTGACCCGTGTGCCCGAAAACGGTAACTTCTCCCTGGTACTGGGTACCAATGTCCTCCGCAACTGCTACCCTGAAGTGCTGAAGGCTCTCCACGACTCCCTGCCAACCGTGCCCAACGGTTCCCGGAAGGTAATTCAGGAGACTATGCAGGTTCTAGCGGCGCAACAGAAGTTTGCTGGCCCTAATGGTGAAATCTGCAGAGCCCGGATCAAGGATCCCCAACCTGTCCGCCTTCAACCTGGGACTGAGACGCTAGTATGGTGTCGAGCCTGCATGGGCGTCCAAGGTCAAGACTACCAGGCAATAGTAGAACCTCTACCAGCTGATGAAGACCTGCCCATTCTAGCCGCCAGGAGCCTAGTCACTGTATCCCGAGGACAAGTACCCATTCGATTACTAAATGTGGGAGACTCCCCAGTGGATCTGAGAAAGTACCAAGCCGTAGCCACTCTCTTCAGTGTCCATCCTGAAGACTTGGTGGAAACCGCTCTGTCTGCCTCCCAACAGTTGGAAGTGAAGCAAAGTGCTGAAGGTGAGCCTGCCGAGCCATCCTGGTGGCTTGAGCTCAATATTGGAGACGACGATTTTACTCCTGCAGACCAAGTACAAGGTGTCCTGGATGTCGTTATGAAGCACCACCAGGCCTTCAGCAAACACCCACTGGATTTTGGGCAGACTACTCTGATCCAACACACCATCCCTACTGGCTCTCATCCTCCTATCAAGGAACGATACCGGCCCATACCTCCAGCCCGCTACCAAGAGGTGAAGAAGCTGGTACAAGAGATGAAGACAGCCAACGTTATCCGGGAGAGTCGCAGCCCATGGGCTGCCCCGCTGGTCCTTGTGAAGAAGAAGGATGGAACCCTTCGATTCTGTGTTGACTATAGGAAGATCAACAATATCACCCACAAGGACGCCTATCCTCTGCCTCGAATCGAGGAATCCCTCGCAGCCCTAGGGTCAGCTGCCTACTTCTCTACCCTGGACCTGACCAGTGGCTACTGGCAAGTGGCCATGGCACCAGAAGACAGAGAGAAGACGGCTTTCACCACCCCAATGGGCCTGTTCGAGTTCAACAACATGCCGTTCGGGCTATGCAACGCCCCAGGCACATTTCAACGGCTGATGGAGAGATGTTTGGGTCATCGCAACTTCGAGACCGTCCTGCTATATTTGGACGACATCATCATCTACTCCAAGACTTATGAAGATCACCTCCACCATCTGGCTGAAGTCTTCCAAATCCTGACCCAACATGGGTTGAAGGTCAAGCCATCCAAGTGTCACCTGCTACAGCCTAGCGTCAAGTACCTGGGACATGTGGTGAGCGCTCATGGAATTGAGCCAGATCCAGAGAAGATTGCAGCTGTTCACGACTGGCCTACCCCATCAACCGTACGGGACATCAAAAGCTTCCTGGGATTTGCCAGTTATTACAGGCGTTTCATCCCGAAGTTTGCCCAGCTGGCGGCTCCCCTGCAAGAGCTTCTAAGGGGCCTGCCAAAAGAGAGCCAACGTTCCCGAGTAGCCATTGAGTGGACGGCCGAACGAGAAGCTGCCTTCCAGATGCTCAAGCAACGGTTGACTGAGCCCCCGGTGTTGGGATATCCAGACTATAGTCTGCCTTTCACCCTATACACTGATGCCAGCAAGCAAGGTCTAGGGGCAGTATTATCCCAGCTCCAAAACGGAACTGAAAGGGTCATAGCCTACGCCAGCCGTTCTCTCCGAGAACCGGAGCAAAACGACCAGAACTACAGTTCCTTCAAGTTGGAGTTTCTGGCGTTAGTCTGGGCTGTGACCGAAAAGTTCAAGGACTACCTAGCTGCATCATCTTTCACTGTCTTCACAGACAATAATCCTTTGGCGCATCTGAACACCGCACGTCTTGGAGCACTGGAACAACGGTGGGCCTCCAGACTTGCCAATTTCAGCTTTACCATCAAGTACCGGGCTGGTAAGACCAATGACAACGCCGATGCTCTGTCCCGTCTCCCTGACCAGTGGGAGGGACCCTCCACGGATGCTCAGTGGGAAGATGTCGAGATGCCCGCATTCTATGCCCGGTTTGTGCGTCAAGATGGCCAGAGAGTTTACTCCCTACCGACAGAGGCAGCGCCAGCTACTCCTCAAGAAGAGTCCGAGCCCCCTGCGGAAAAGGACCTCTGGATGAGTCTTCAGGCTGATAGCCGTGCCATAGGAGAAGTAATGGACTATCTCTCTAGTGGGCGAGTGCCTGAAAGAATCCGGCGCAGAAGAGCTGATGGAGAACTGTCTCAATTGTGGCGCCAGAGAAAGACTCTGAGCATGCACCAGGGTCTGCTAAAGAGAAGAACTCTGGACCCTATCACTTATGACCGGCTATACCAGATTGTGATTCCCAGGAGGGATGCCAAGATAGTACTGGAAATGTACCATGACCAGTCCGGGCACTTTGGCGCTCAGAAGACTGAAGCCACCCTCCGAAGGCGATTTTTCTGGGTCAACATGAAGTCCGACATTGAAGCCTGGTGTCGAGAATGCCCAGCCTGCGCCATCGCTCGAGGAGAGCGACACAATCAAAGGGCCCCTCTACGTCCCATTGTGAGCCAACGGCCCTTGGAGATCCTGGCATTGGACCACGTGAAGTTGGAGCCCAGCAGATCCGGTCACAGTTATGCTCTTACTATCATCGACCACTATACCAAATTTGTGGTTGCAGTACCTGTCAGAGATCTGTCTGCAAGGACTACCGCAGCGGCCCTGTGGAAGAGCTTCATCCTCCCCTATGGCTGTCCGGACCAGATCCTTACAGACCAAGGAACAGCATTTGAGTCCCAAGTCTTCCAGGAGCTGTGTACTCTATATGGCTGCAAGAAGCTGAGGACCACAGCCTATCATCCCCAAGGCAACGGGCTTTGTGAAAAGATGAATCAGACTCTAATCAACATGCTGAGGACTCTGACCCCTGCAAAAAGGGCTGACTGGCCAAAACTGTTGCCCGAATTAGTGTACCTATACAACAATACCACTCATTGCTCCACAGGGTACACCCCGTATTATCTGATGTTCGGGAGACACGGCCATCTCCCCGCTGATATGACCTGGGACATGGAGTCCCCTGATTCCCAGTCTTTACTCCCCCAGACTGACTGGGTTCACGAACACCAGAGGCGCCTGGCGGATGCCAGAGAAGTTGTGGATCTGCGGTTGGAAGAGGCCCGAGAGAAACAAAAAAGGGACTTCGATCGTAATGCCTGTGCTGAGCCTTTTGCCCCAGGAGATCGAGTGTGGCTGCGCAACAACCATCCTACCAGTAAGCTAGATGGGCGTTGGGAGCGTGAGCCATTCCTAGTTAGGGACAGTCTCTCCCCTGAAGTCTACGAGATTTCAAGAGGAGACCGTCCACCACTCCGGGTACATAGGAACCGGCTGAAGAGATGTCTTCGTCCTTTTGCCCCTATGTCCACACCTCTCACCTCGACCCCCAACTTACAGACCTCCTTGTGTTCACCTACCCCCAGTTTCTTGGAACTTGTGACTGTGCCTCAATTCTGTTTTGTTTCCACTCCAGTAAGAGGTACCTCGGAGAGACCATCATCCCCACCGCAGTCTCCAATACTGCTGCCTGTGGAGGATGATCCGGCTCCAGTGTCTGCAACCCCTGAAGCATCAGAGGCAGCTGAGACTCCGACTCCAGCGCCTGAATCAGAGGACGACGATGAGGAGATTGTTATCTTCTCCAGGCCGGAACTTCGAAGGTCTCAAAGGGAGACAAAAGGTAAAGCTCCTGCGTACCTGCAGGAGTACCAGCTGGTGACACGCAGAAGCAGGAGGCAGGTACGTTTTTCTGACACCGAAGTACTTACCACCGAAGAAGATGCAGAGTAACCCCTGAAGGGCTGTAGCCCTCTCCAGGTACTTTGTACATATTGTGTATATTTGTCTCCATTTGCCCCAAAGAGCCAGAGACTTTCCTGAGACTCTTACCCTTATTTATCTCAGTCAAGAGATTATACATTGTCTTGTGCTATGATAGCACCCCTTCCTCTGCCACAGCAGAGATTTCTTCAAAGGACTCTGTCCCTCTACAAATAGAGGAGACCCTTTGCTTCTACTGCACTTTTCCCCCCACATCAAGGGCTGTACCCAGAAGATGGACTTTGTCAGTAGAGACCTTCTGAGAGACTTTTGCCAGATACTCCAGGGAAAAGTTGCTATTGACTTATTATTTTGCACTTAATGCCTTCCTTTTTAGGTACGGACATTCTGCTTGCACCTTTTTATGCCTTTTCTTTACAGGAAAAGAGACATTTACTACCATGCTACCCTGAGTAGCCTATCTATCTGTAACGTTATGTTATAAGATGTGTACCCATTGGGCTGCTAAGCCAATGTGATTTTGCTAACCTGTTGCACACTGTCATATCTGCCAGTAGTCTGCATTAACCCTTTTATAGGCTTTTCAGGTTGTGGTGTGGCTGTGTCGGACCGTCTTTTATGTAAAACACTGACCGCTACCTGATCCCTCAAACCGAGGTTTGCACATGGGGGTAGTCCGTAAACTGCGGGTCTTTAGGGGACCGGGGGTGTTACAGAGCTAGCACCTGGATGCCACCCATACATGGGTAAGGATGCCAGTCAGGAGGTACTTGTGTCGCATATGCTAACGCCATGCAGATAGACACCATATAATTGCCGCCAGGGAAGAAGCGTTGATACAACAAATATACAGGCTTTGGTGCAAGGAGTGGATTACAGGACATGACACCACACCTTTCCTACTGTACAGTTCGGTTTAATGGCGGCAGCGACCAACTGTCATACAGCTACATGTTTTTGTCTTAGTCCGACACCAACCCAGGTGCCTGTCTCCAGGACCATGGGCGGTTTGTCCCTACACCTCACATAGCCTGCACTTCCTAGAAGTGCCCTTAGCCCCCTCTGTGCCCCAAACCATCTGTAGTCGAGCCGAGGGCGGCTCTTTCAATTGCCCCCGGGGTATGCAACACCCTCGCCGATGCAATGGCGAGGTAGTGTTTGCGAATACGTCCCACCTGCATGTACCCACATTACATTACATGGTCCTGATAGGACATAGGGGTATTGCAGTGGTGAATCCTGCCTGGCAAGGCAGAGGTTAAGTATTTTGTATAATGCAAGATGCTGTTATCCAATGATATGTGTTACATCCTGTGCTCTGTAAGCTGAGATGTGATTGGAGGAGCAGCCACCACCTGACCAAAGGGAGGTAATAAAACCTCTGGCCAGGAATGTTCTGGAGAACATTAGGTGATTATTCTAGTGTGGAATCCTAGGAGGATCAGTGAGTGAGTGAGCAATCTCTGTCTAGCCCATACCAGAGCAGGAAGAGCCTAGCCCCTGCCTCTGAAGAGTGGAGCTAATAGAATAGAGTTAGTGTAGTGAGGAAAAGGGGTATCATCTTACCTTTGAAGGTGATACCTGAAGCCCTACAGGACAAGCTGAAGCTTCCTACCAGGACACAGCTGCCTCCCAGCCTGCTCCCTACATCCAGGCTGGTGAACTATCTCCTGAGGCTCCCTCCAACTCACATCTCGGCACCCTACCTACCTGTTAAAGGCACGTTTGCTGCGGTTCCTGCGGTTCAAATAAAGAACTGTAAGTTGTTTTCTTCAACTTCTGTCTCCGTCTGGTCCCTGCTAATACGGCTGCCTTCATCACCGGCACCCTGTCCATCACCCAGAGACTCACACTCGGGACATTAAGGGGTTGCCCCAGGGGAGATCTGCTATAGCAGCCTCTCCCTCATCATTTCTTGCCAACACCACCCTGCTGGAGACCTGCCAGGCTGTAGGACAGCCCTCCGGTTCCCCCGTACCAAGCACCGTGACAATAGCGTGCTTAGGCCGCAACCGCCAGCCACTCCGGTACCGCGGGCCCCGGCTGTCTCCAGGCCTCACCGCAAGGGCTAGGCCCCGGTGGGGGATGTTGCACTAGCTTAGAGCAAATCGGGGCGTGGTCCGTCAAATGATCCAGCGCATTCGGACATACCGCGGGGTTTAACTTATAAATTGTGTCGCAAGCCAAGCACTTACATGCACCTGGAGGAAGATATTGAATTCCGGCGGACCCGATCGGGGAAGAGATACATTCAGCAAGTCAGGCGCACGATGTAAGTGAATCGTGGCACAGTGCAAATAAATGTGCAAATATCAAGCAAAATACATCCTCAAATAATGAGGCATATCAAAATGTTAAATATAGCTTGGATGCATATCACCATATTTGATATTCCATATTCCATATATACAGCTACAAATAACTCTGAACCGGCATCAGCTCTGCGTCCGATATATATAGGATGCTGAGTGTTAAGTCACTACACTCAGCGTCTGATATATCGGAGGCAGAACGCCAACAGGTTAAAGGGCATCTAGTCTGAAAGACTGTATGTAAAGGAGCTCCAGGCCCTATAAGTGTTAATGGAGTCTGGAGCCCCTCAGGCTCATTTGCACACAGTCCTTCATCCTGGTGATAGATGTCCTTTAAGTATTGTATTGAATAGGAAGGGACACTAGGTGGCACTATACCACATAAATGTGAGTCTGAATTTAATAACGAAAATAATTTTCTAGTACACAGTCAAGGTTAAAAGCAAAGCTTCATGCAATAACTAGTGATCCAAAAACTACAGTTTTTCCATAAAGACATATGTTTACAATCAATTAGGTAACTATCCATTTATTATTCACCTAATTTCCTCTGCCATCAAAATGCATGATAAACTAGGGGCATTTACTCATAGATCAAACTTTTATGCCAAATTATGCAAATGAACCAGAAGGGCTCTACCAGAGCCCATCTATGATATAGCTTCACAGCCAGTTACCCTGTTCTGGAACACTTCCTACCTATCCTTGTGTAATGAAACTTCCTGCTATGTGAGATTACAGCAGGCAGAGGGAGGGGGAACTGCATAGGGTGCAGAATGGTGGGTGAGACATCAGCACAGTGGGGCTCTGGTAATATCCCCTGAGCCCTTTTAATAATTTTAAAAGTTGATTTTAGAAGGAAGGAGGCCATGAATAACAAATATATGAAGATTCCCACAGTCACACTTTCAGGATTTATGAGTAGATGCCCTGGTTTATCCCCCTCGATTTTGATGGTAGATTTTCTTTAAAAACAGATGAAAGAGGGTCATATAAACTTATTACTTTAATAAAGTATATTATGAAATGTACTATTTATTATTTGTACAATTCATTTATACAATTATGTTAAAATTTTATTTCCACTTCTTTAAAGGAAATCTACCACTGGATTTCTTCATTAACCCTCAACACCGCTAAGTATATCCCAACAGCATGATTAGAGCTTTATGTTTATTAGGAGCGGTTTTCTTTGATTATTTCTATCATAAAATTAACTTTTTCTTTATTTAAATGAAGCACAAGTATTTTGGGGGAGGGAGGGGCCTCTGACTAATAGATGCCCTCTAAAGTACTTCTCCCATACCTCCTTGCTCCTCCTGCCAGCAGTATGAGCTCTGTGCTACTGCAAGGCGGATGTACTCCTGACACTTGTCCACCTGGGTTACTACTGGAAGATACCTGGTCACACTAGCATAAATTTATTTACGCCCACAATGAGGATGTAGAAATCCAACATTAACCGGTTCGCGACCGCCCGCCGTGTATTCACGGCGGCGGTCGCGTCGCGCTGCATGGAGAAGGCTCACGGGCTGAGCCCTCTCCATAGCCGGTAAGTCTTTGCTGCATATTGCAGCAAAGGCTTACCGGTAACATCCTTGATCGGTGCTAGCACCGATCGCGGGTGTTTTTACAGCGTGGCAGCCGGCAGCCTCAAACAGATAGCGGCGCATGGGCGCCGCCATCTTACCTGGGATCGCCGCTCCCCGTGACGTTATCGGGGGGCGGCAATCCGTCTCCATGGTAGCCTCGGGTCTTCCTATTTCGTTTTAACCCCTTCATTACAATGTGCTGATAGGAAGAAACTGTAGGAAGAAAATACTGTAGTATGGCAGTATATGATAGGATCGATCAGACAACCTAGGGTTAAAGTACCCTAGGGAGTCTGAAAAATAGCATAAATAAAAATAAAAAAAAGTTAAAAAAAAAAAATTATAATAAAAAAACCTAAAATTTCAAATCACCCCCCTTTCCCTAGAACTGACATAAATGTAAATAAACAGTAAAAATCATAAACACATCAGGTATCGACGCGTCCGAAAATGCCCGATCTATCAAAATATGATAACGGTTTTTCAATGCGTTTAACCCCGTAACGGAAAATAGCGCCCAAAGTCGAAAATGGCCCTTTTTTGCCATTTTGAAAAATCTAAAAAAATCTATAAAAAGTGATCAAAAGGTCGTACAGTCCTAAAAATGATATCATTGAAAATATTATCAAATTTCGCAAAAAATGACACCACCCACAGCTCCGTACACCAAAGTATAAAAAGTTATTAGCGCCAGAAGTTGGAAAAATCAAAAAAAAATTTTTTGTACAGGAGGTTTTAATTTTTGTAAATGTATGAAAACATTATAAAACCTATACAAATTTGGTATCCCCTTAATCGTACCGACCCAAAGAATAAAGTAGACATGTCATTTGGGGTGCTCAGTGAAAGACGTAAAATCCAAGCCCACAAGAAAATGGCGCAAATGCGTTTTTTCACCATTTTCATTGCATTTGGAATTTTTTTCCCGCTTCCGAGTACATGGCATGGAATATTTAATACCATCATTATGAAGTGCAATTTGTTATGCAGAAAACAAGCCGTCACACAGCTCTTTACGTGTAAAAATAAAAAAGTTATAGATTTTTGAAGGTGGGGAGTGAAAAATGGACATGAAAAAACAGGAAAGGGCCCGGTCCTTAACCGGTTAATTTGATGCTACCATACAAATGCCTAATATTTAAACACATAGACGGATAAGTTCAATCAAGTGGTGCGATTCCAACAGCAATTTAATAAAAGTTAATTTTTAGCACACTCACAACTTTCTCCTTCTCCTAAAATGCCCCTCCTCATAGATTCTGGGGCTCACTCTCCAGCATATTGCCACAAACACAATCCCTGCGCCAAGATGCACAACGTCTTTCCCTCTCACTGACTTCCATTGGACCCAGTCTGACTGGTTGCCATGGTTCTGCTCTAGGACACTTCTGATCTAGCAGCATTAATGGTTAATAAACGCTCCATACATCTTCTGTACATAGGTATAGCGGAGCAACCATAGCCTTACCCTAAAGCCATTATGGGCCCCTAGGTCCAATACTATAGACAGAACATTGTAGCTGTATTCAGGCCTGGCAGTTGCACACTACTTGTCTGTTAAAAGGATTGTCCAGTAGACATCCTATTCTGGGATGTCAATAATAATTCTTAGCCCAAGCATGAAAGACAAAGTTAAAACCATTTGGAAAATTGCTGCAGAACATTAGTATTATACAGGCAGTCCCCTACTTAAGGACACCCGACTTACAGACAACCCATAGTTACAGACAGACCACTCTGACCTCTGGTGAAGCTTTCTGAATGCTTTACTATAGTCCCAGACTGCAATGATCAGCTGTAAGGTGTCTGTAATGAAGCTTTATTGATAATCCTTGGTCCCATTACAGCAAAAAATATTTAAACTCCAATTATCACTGGGGCCAAATTTTTTTTTTGGTCTGGATCTATAGTTATAAAATATACAGTTTGGACTTGCATACAGATTCAACTTAAGAACAAACCTCCAGACCCTATCTTGTACGTAACCCGGGGACTGCCTGTATATACAAGGTTAATAAACATGTTGAAAGATGTTTACTTGGCATATAGTGTACTTTGTCCATAGCAACCTGTCCCCTGATAAAATAGCACTCTGGTGACAGGTTCCCTTTAAGGACTCTTACCAATTTACTAATTCATGTTCCCAAACAGCTTTTGGGAAAAGTACTTAGCATGTATTTAACAAACAAAATATATTTTGATTATTTTTCTTTTTACTATTATTTTATTACTTATTCAATAAAAAAAAACCCTGGCCTTCAAAACTAACCAAGAAAGTCCTATATTGTAAATCATATATTTTATCTACAGTTTTCTTCCTGTAACCTTGCTTGATCTAGAATCCCTTTAAGAAATCAGAGTCTCATCAACTTCAAACATAAATAAACTTCAGTGGAGATTCAGAAGTCCCATCAAAGAAGGTCTATAAGGCAGGCGAGCCATGTGCCGGGTGGGGCCCAGTTTATTCTTAGCTCAAGCAGCTGTCGTCTGGAATGCAGTGAGTGTAGGAACAAGGCTTCGTAAAGCCAGGACCATGCCAATAGATCAGGAGTCCCACTCAGTGTCCCTCATAAGGTTTTTCCTGTGAAAGCCTCTGTGATTGTGACCTATACCTAAACATTTCAGCTGGCTAGTAAGGAGCAAGACTTGATAGGTTGCAATCAGAAGAAACTATTAGGGCTCTTTCACATTGGTGTTGATGTTCAGCTTCAGTTGCGCATCCGTTCCAGACTATTGGTAGTAAACTTATTAACACTTAATAACTATGAAAGTGCACTTTTGGCCAACATGATAACCAAACTACCACCCACCCTTCAAATAACGTAGGCAGAGGCTTGTTGTTGGGTGTAAAATGGTCACAGCATATTTTAACCGGTTCGCGACCGGCGGTCGGGTCGCGCTGCATGGAGAGGGCTCACGGGCTGAGCCCTCTCCAAAGCCGGTAAGTCTTTGCTGCAGCCCACGGGTGTAGCCGGTAAGTCTTTGCTGCAGCCCACGGGTGTTTTCACAGCCTCAAACAGATAGCGGAGCATGGGCGCTGCCATCTTATCTAGGATCGCTCCCCATGACGTCATCGGGGGGGGGGGGGGGCGGCGATCCGTCTCCATGGTAGCCTCGGGTCTTCCGAAGACCCGGGGCTATTTCATTTTAACCCCTTCATTATAATGAATGAGGAAGAAAATCCCCATATACTGCCATACTGTATAAAATAACGATGACAAAGTTATCTAGTCATACTCTGGCAGAAGATGAAAGAAGTTGAAACCCTGGGTGGGGCAAGTTGGCAGGAGTAGCATTTGATATGTTTAAATTTACCTACACATTGTGATTAGAATATTAAAGGTGATTTATGATTTTTTTTACACTAAGGGCTATGCTATGTGCATTCATTATCTCCTAGAAAGTACAATTGTGAAGTGATTGATGAGATAAAATACATGGTGGTAAAGAAGTGTGTATGGGTTTTTATGGTAATATGGATGTAGATCTTTGGATCATTGGAGGTAATATGCTTACTAACTAAAATGGAGCATGGGTATGGTCCGACTCATTGAAGAACCCCATCCAGATAAAGGCATGTGCTGTAACACAAAATTTGACTCTGCGTAAGGCACTGTTATGCTTTTAATTCAATAAAATGTTGTTGAAACTCAAATTTTGACTCTGCGTTTTCTTAAAAGATATAATTGTTTAGATTGTGAACCCCATGGGGACAGGGACCAATTTCACATGCTTTGTGCAGCGCTGCGTAATCTGTGTGCGCTATATAAATAAAGAATTATTATATTATTATTATTTTTATATCATTGAGAGGCAGTAAAATTGCTTGGCAACTAGTATTATTTTGTAGGTGAACCTGACATGTGCTCGATTTTCCTACAGCACCTGCACAAAAGCAATTAGGAATGAGACAATTCCCACTAAAGCCAATGCCATGAAGGAATATTTTGGATCCTCCAAAAGGAGAGATGTTTTTGCAAGCTGTTTCCCATCCTTATAATGGATGACGTTTTAGAAAGGAAAACCCCTCTCATTTAAAATCTTACAATTCCCTTTTTTAAAAATTCATGTATTAAACCATACATCCTCTTTAGTGCCACATAAGCTGGTACCACATGTTGGCATTGTACAAATGTTCCAGCTGTGCTCTGATCAATACCACAACAGCTGCAGAAAACACTGCAGCGATCGGTGATACAGAAAATTCCAGAACAATTCTCTCCACTGTTTCTTCTTGGAAAATAATTTGTAACCAAGAAGCTCCATGTGTTCATGCCACAACATCAGCTTGATGTGCCAGTATGTATCTAATGCAGCGAATAGTTTATAGACTAAGGAATGGAGTAACGCTGAGTTCCCCGTTCACACCCTTCCCAGCAACAAATGGTCCTTGGAATGATAAGTTCAGTGCCAACTATTTTTAACAAAGGATTATGCCATCTACCTACTATATGCTGCAATTTTCCTCTAACTTCTTGCCATCACAGCCCTTTGACATTTTTCATCTTTCTTCCTCTCCTTACAATAGCCAGAACCTTTATTTTGTTTAGGTTGCAGCGATATATCAGGGCATGATTTCTGCTTAACAATTTGTACCTCCTAGTGACACCATTTAAAGGGATCCTGTCACCAGGAGACCCATTTTAGCACTCCTACATTCCCCACAGAGTATAGTACATATACTGGCAAAGAGTTTTTGTAAAAAAATAGTTTTACAGAAAAAAGTTAGACGTACCAGTAGCAAATTGTACGGTACCTGCAGGACCATGGACAGCAGGGGGAGAACCGTGAGCGGAGGGGGGATTGGTGGCTGCTGGCGGCAGTCTGATGTTGGCCGGCGGTGGCGGGAGCACAATGCAGGTTCCGGGAGCGGAGAGAGGTGGAAAGCGGAGGTCGGTACTGTATGTGGGGGGTGGGTTGGAGTCGGCCAAAGGGTGGGCGGGAGCTTGATGCCGGCATGTGCAACGTGTGATTGTGGGATACTGTATGGTGCTGTAACCCTATGGGAGATGTGTGGGATACTGTATGGTGCTGTAAACCTATGGGAGATGTGTGGGATACTGTATGGTGCTGTAACCCTATGGGAGATATGTGGGATACTGTATGGGGCTGTAACCCTATGGAAGGCTGTGTGGAATACTGTATGGGGCTGTAACCCTGTATAAAACTGTTTTGTGGTGAATACCATACTGTTCAGGTTGTTAATAAATATTAATTTGATGGTTAAAACAAAAATCGATATTTTTTTCCAATATAAGACATACCCCGAAAGTAAGACATAGTGGGACTTTTGAGGGTAAAAAGAATATAAGACACTGGGGGTCATTTACTAAGGGCCCGATTCGCGTTTTCCCGACGTGTTACCCGAATATTGCCACTTTGCACCGATTTTCCCTGAATTGCCCCAGGATTTTGCCGCACACGATCGGATTGTGGTGCATCGGCGTTGGCATGCACGCAACGGAAATCGGGGGACGTGGCCGAACGAAAACCCGACGGATTCGGAAAACCCGCCGCATTTAAAAAAAAAGTGTTGCGGGACTCGCGCTTACCTTCACTCGGTAAAGTAAATCTGCCCCAATGTGTTACTTTCGGGGAAACACGGTAGTACCTTTCAATGCCATGTGCTCTGTGACTAAGCACTTGTCACCTGGGAGTGGTTGGTTTTTTATGCATTTTTCATTTTTGTAGGAGGTTATGGGCATGGGTTAAGGTGTTATTTTTCACATTTTCATTAAAGAAAATGCTAAATCATGCTATTAAGGGATCTGCTCAGGTTTCAAGTCACTTTGAGAGACCTAAATAATACTAAAACCCCATTATACAAACTACACCCCTCAACTTATGTATAGCAACTTTTATGAAGTTTGTCAACCATTTAATTCTTTTACAGGGGTTAAAACAAAATTGTGTGCAATTCTGAAATATACATTTTTTGGCTAAATGAATGTGTTTTTTAGAAAATGTACACATCCTCTGTGGATAAAATACCAAAACGCTCCACAAAGGTTGATACCCTATTTCTACAGAGTACAATGATACCCCATATGTGGTGGTAACCTGCTGTATGGGCACACGCCAGGGCATTAATCACTTTTTATTGGCTATACTGTACAATCTTTTTTTTTTTTTTTGGTAATTTGGAAAAATAAGGGCTTATTTTTAACTTTAAGAAATAACGTTAATACTTTTTGGTTGACAGAGCTGGTTTAGGGCTTATTTTTTACATGCTAAGCTGTCCTTTTTACTGGCACCATTTTTATGGAAAATCTACATTTTTGGAAAGTTTTTGGGGTTTTGTTTTTACGGCGCTCACCGAGCAGGTCCAATAATGTTACTTATTTATTGTACAGATTGTTACAGATGCGGTGATACCAAATATGTGGGTTTTTTTCTGCTAGTAGGCAACACCCGGCTTCCAGAGAGAATTGCGCAGCCCCTGAGCACTGGCAGACCGCGGGGGGTTCAAATCACCACATCATGTGTGGCCATGGTGTGTAAAGGGTTAAAAGGGTGTTAGCAGCGAGTGTCGGGTGTAATATACAGCTGACACCCGCGGCTTTTGGCACCGGCTCCTTCGGCAGCCGGTGGCAGAAGTGGGACGTAGTACTATGTCACGATGCAGCAAGTCCTTGGGGATAGGGGATAAGTAATTCACTTGTCAGTTACCTTGTGCTTGACTAATGGGGAAAATGGTTAGTCCACACTGGAAGATCCTTCCTGCTTTTGATGTGATGGCAAATACAGTGCCTTACAAAAGTATTCGGCCCCCTTGATCTTTTCTACCTTTTACCTTTTTTCTGTTGCTTTTACGCCAAAAATATAATTTGGAATTGTGTCCAAAAAGTTCTATTTTGGTTTAATCTGACCAGGGCACCTTCTTTCACATGTTTGGTGTCTCCCAAGTGGCTTGTGGCAAACTTTAAAAAAAACTTTTTATGGATATCTTTCAGAAATTGCTTCTTCTTGTCACTCTTAGATTTGTGCAGTGTATGACTGATTCTTCTCCTATGGACAGGCTCTCCCACTTCAGCTGTAGATCTCTGCAGTTTATCCAGAGTGATCATAGGCCTCTTGGCTGTGTCTCTGATTAGTCTTCTTGTTTAAGACAAAAGTTTAGAGGGAAGGACGGTTCTTGGTAGGTTTGCAGTGAGTGGTCTGATACTAATTCTACTTCAATATTATCCCTTGCACAGTGCTCCTTGGGATCTTTAAAGTTTGTGAAATCTCTTCCTCTCTGACGATCCTGGACATTGAATAGCCAGAGACCAGGGCTCATATCTCGGGAACGGTGGGGGCTAGGAGCAAAATTCAAAGTGCCACTGAATCGATACACAAGCCCCTACAGCATGGGAGAGTCTGTCTATGTGGAGTCTGAGTCTAAAAACAGTAGGATGTGGGGAGTTTATACATAACCCACATGTGTAGATACACCAAAATACGCAGCAAAGGGAACAATTTCTGCATAACATTACATTGAGGTCTAAACAGATATTTTATTGTACTCACTTAATATTTAAGCAGTGTAAATTACTTCTTTGGACGTTGGGAGGTTCTCAATATTGATGGCTGTCAACATTTTATAAAATGTATGGATCAAAGCATTAACCTGTTGACACCTTTAGGGGTTGTAAGTACTAGGGTGCCATGAAGTCTAAATATGGCCATGAGTATAAGAAAGGGTTTTGTATAAATCCCATCCACTACGCTGCTAGAGTAAAATGCAACAGTTTATGCTTCTGCTAAATTTTCTGCCACAACTTTTGCCCTTCCAAGTCTAAGGTCTTACTGCTTGCAAAAGTATTTTATACCAGGAGGATGAGAACGAAATTTTTATGTAATTTTATCATCGATAAGCAATGCTATATTTACGCCTATGCACTGGGGCTTGTAATATAACAGCTGCCTACAGCTGTCTGTCTCTCTGGTTTATACAACAGGAAAATGATTTTATAAAATTGCATACAAACAGAACTGGGCTTATACTTAGACCTCTGAGAATTGCAACTCAGACATTACATAAGCTGAATTAGTGTTTATGTGTATAGCTAAGTGGTTGCCTATTGATTTCTAGAACAGAATGAATGATGTATATTATATTACAGTGGTTGCACATAACATTTCAAAGTATTGTGTCTGTGATGAAAATATCCATTATGGCTGCAGCACTACCAAAGCAAATTAGAAGATAATGGGACACATTTACTAAGGTGCTTGTGCCAGTTTTCTGTTTGACTTTGCATGTTCTTTTATGTGCTAACTGCTTGCACATGTATTTAAGAAGTTTACGTGCTACATGTGTTGCATGCAACCCTTTTGTTTACCGGCTGCACTATTCTTCACATGATAGTGAAGCCACATTTGGACTGCGCCCCACGTTTTTCATGCAGAGTCTGACAGAAGTGTGTAGCACGCCCCATGTTACATGTCCAACAACAACAAAAAGTTGCCGCACACTACACTACACAGGCAAACTGCATATAGTACAGACTGCATTGTTTTTAGTAAATGTGCCCCAATGTCTATAGCTATAGGTTGAAATGCACTCCCAAAATGTAATTAATGTTTATACCAATTTCATTCTACTTTAGTTAATAATGCACAAGTATAATTATCTGCAACAACCCTGCTGATGCATAGGATAGGTAGGTTGTTGCGAATAGCGCCCTCTCCATGTTAGGAGCTGCCTAGGGAGACTGCTAACCTCTCTAGGTGTCTCCAAAAGTGGGAAACTTTGTAATTGCAACTGGAACCACTGCCTGGGAGAGCAAGTATTAACATATCTTTTGTCTGTAACCAATGATATGATGTGTATTTACTGTAAAGCAAGCTGGAAGCTGATTGGAAAGTGCTGCCACCTCACTAGGGAAGTATAAAAAGGGGGACCAGAGGGCTGTCCTACAGCCTGGCAGGTCTCCAGCAGGTGGTGTGTGCAAGAAAAATAGAGGGAGAGGCTAATTCAGTGTTTCTCCCTGCTTAAAGGAAACCTACCACTTGAAGTGGCATGTTTCCGATGGCAATTCCGGCACCAGCTCACCCTGAGCTGGTGCTCGGTATTGCCATCGGAAACCTGCCACTTCAAGTGGTAGGTTTCCTTTAAGTGTCTGTAGTGCCTGTAGGATGATTCCCAGGGTGATGGATGGTGAAACCCGTGGTGGTAAGCAGCCGTATCCAGGGATCAGACGGAGGGAACGTTGTTCAAATAAACTTATAGTTCTTGCTCTGGGTGCTAGGCAGTAGGCCTGATGCACTAGATTAATTGCTGTGGCAGCACTGACATGTGCAGCTCACTCAGGCTTGACAGAGTGCTGAGACTCACCCAGCAAGGGCTTATATACCCCCGTCAGGTGGTAGCACCTCTCCAATCACCTTCCAGCTTGCATAACAGATACATCATTGGATAATTACATATACCAATTAACTGTTGCCTTGCCAGGTAGTAACTACAGCTGCAATTGCACTTAATTCATATTCAAGAAACTTCCTAGAGAGGTGATCAATCTCCCTAATGTCTCCGGACCTGGAGAGGGGCGTTATTTGTAGATATTCAATACCAAAGTTTTGGGTTAAATAAGGTGTCAAAAAATACAGAGACTGGGTTAGTGCAGAGTCTTTCGTGATCTGGGGTGTTGAAATGATTAATAAGAACATACTCTGCAGTCCAGAGTATTAGGGGTTATGTCCGCATATTTGTTGATCTCGGAATGTAGAAGGGTTAATACATGTATTGTTAGTGTTCTAGGACAATAATAATGATAATAGTGATAATAGTGATAATATGAATAATAATGATTTTTTTTTTAAATATAAGGCCAACAAATTCTGCAGAGTACAAATCGTCATATGGGAGTGAGGTTTTAGTATCTGGTGTCTAGTGAGTTTCCACATTTACTCTTCTCTGCTGATTTATTAAAAAATAGTACATTGAATGGCTATTATTGTGGCCATGTGCATTTAAAGGGCTTCCTCGTTTTGTTTCTCTACTTGTTGTCAGTGAATGAAAACATGGTTCATCCTGAGATTTAGCATCCTTCTGGCTGTAATCCTGGTCACACAATAAAAATACCTAAGCAAATTGAATGGCAGACATGAATTTTCAAGTTTCACGTCAGGCAGCAAAAAGGCTAGAATCAGCCCTGCATCTTTCTCAATACAACAATATGTTGTTACTGTAGATGTTACCCGATTCAGGTACAATCCAGAACCTATAATTTATAGTGTAGGAATATAGTGGCGGCCTCTACCATTACACAGTCTTTAGGTCTAATATAAGCTAATCATTTGTTAATGGTTATTTGCCTAAGTATATGATACTTTACAATTTTATTTCAATACTTAATGGTTTACCTAGCATGTTATAATAATTTTAGAATGAAATGAGTGGTTTGGTGGCCTTGTACTTATATATGACATATTTTGAAAACCAAGAAGATGGGTTGCAGTGTTTTTTATTTTCTGATTATAGATTTTGTCTTCTATCTTGCGTGACGTCTATGACTATGGAGGCTGCCATTTTGACTTAGCACTAGAGACAGCATTTAGTGTTAAAAGGAACCCGTCACCAGGCACTCTTTTATAGACTCCCCCCATGTCCCCACAGACAATAAACAGCATATCCCCAAATAGGTTTTTATAAAAGTTTTACCATTATTTAGTTTAAACAATAAACTAGATTAAGTTTACCTGGCTCTCTGCAGTATTGTCACCCCACCCCAAACCTGGAAAATTGTCATTATCCAGCACTTAAAAAAAAAACACCCCCCAGTCACTCATTGCCACCTCTTCTTCTTCCTCTTCTCACTGGCCACAGCAACCGAATCTCGCACTATACAATAGGTAGAAGAGGAGGGGGCAAGGAATGACTAGGGATTTTTTTGCATAGTAAACCATGCCCTTTACCCTGCCCCTTATCTAACCCCTCTAGTATTCCCACACAGCATAATACCTACATTAATGGCCCTTACACCGTACTATGCCCCCATTTCTGTGGCCCCATTCCCCATCCTCCTCTGTGTGCCTACTTCCTCAGTGTGCTCCCTCCCTCTTATTGTGGTCTTTTTCTCTGTTGCCTCTTATATGGCCCCCTCTCTGTTCCTTCTTCCATTGTGCCCTTCTCTGCTTCACCTCTAATTATTTCTTTTCTTTTGTTGCATGAAAATAAACTGTAGTTACTAATCTTGTTCCCCCGAAGCAGTCCTGCTTCCTCCTACACACTTCTGTGTGCAGCAGAGCCAGGTTGGCGCTGGGTGATGACATCAATGTGCCAGCCAGGCTTTGCTGTATACAGACACAACAGAGACTTGTTGATGATGCAGAGCTGACGGCTCTCTGTATCACCATGATGATACACTAACTCCTCCGGACACCAATCGATTTTATGTCCTAAGACATACCTCCCGCTGGGATCCAGGATGGTTTGGAGGTACGCTAGAGGCAGCAAAACATCATCTATTGCTAGTAGTGATGTAAAAATCCCATACTACAAAATCACTGAATTTGCTCATGTACAATCTACAAAGCATCCAGATTAATCTATCAATCCAGAAACTACACAGATGCCTCCAGTCTGTACCAATTACTGCACTGGTCCATCATCTTCTGAATGCAGTTTAAACCTATCTCCTTCATCCACAAAGCTCTCCAGAGTGCTGGACCGCCCTAAGGGTACAAATAGATGGTGCAGTTATGATACGGTGAATTGCATCAATTAGAGGATTGGGGCGCTTATTATTAATGAAATTAGTATTTACTGACAGTTTCAGGTTAACAGGACATAAAACTATCACTAAACAACAATTTTGTTATGAATAATCATCACAACTGCATCACGTCCATGTCATGGCCGCACCATCTATTAGCACTATTATACAGTGAGTTATACAGTGAATACAGTCAAGTATTATAAAATGGCACCAATAAAAACTACACAAAAAATCCCTCTCACAACTCTGATGTCAATATAAAAAAACGTAATTGATCTTGAAAAGGAAAGAGAAAGACAAAATGCCAAAACATATTTGATTAACTAAGCTTATTTTCACCCTTAGGCCAAGACATATTTGATTAACTAAGTTTATTTTCACCCTTAGGACACAGCCCAATTTTTAAAATCTGCCTGTGACAAGTTTTGCAGTTATAACTTTGGAACGCTTTATCTTCAGACAGTTTATCTTCAGACAGTTTTCAGACAGTTTTTTCATGACATGTTGCACTTCACATTATTGCTATATTTTAGTTGAAATATATTGCTCTTATTTGTAAAAAAATGGAAATCTGGTGAAAATTTTAAAAATGTTCCTAGTTGCTCCACAAGGGGAAGGGTTGGAGTGCATGGACACTATCCTGTCCATCCTCAAGCTAGCTGCCTCCTCCTAAGCCACCTGGCTGTTTTGATGGTTTGGGAAAAGATTGTTTAGCCCTCCTCCTACTCCCCCAGCCCCTGTGGCAGCTAGGCTGCTTGTTGCATCATGTACACTCACCAGCCACTTTATTAGGTACACCTGTCCAACTGCTCGTTAACACTTAATTTCTAATCAGCCAATCACATGGCGGCAACTCAGTGCATTTAGGCATGTAGACATGGTCAAGACAATCTCCTGCAGTTCAAACCGAGCATCAGTATGGGGAAAAAAGGTGATTTGAGTGCCTTTGAACGTGGCATGGTTGTTGGTGCCAGAAGGGCTGGTCTGAGTATTTCAGAAACTGCTGATCTACTGGGATTTTCATGCACAACCATCTCTAGGGTTTACAGAGAATGGTCCGAAAAAGAAAAAACATCCAGTGAGCGGCAGTTCTGTGGGCGGAAATGCCTTGTTCATGCCAGAGGTCAGAGGAGAATGGGCAGACTGGTTCGAGCTGATAGAAAGGCAAAAGTAACTCAAATCACCACCCGTTACAACCAAGGTAGGAAGAAGAGCATCTCTGAATGCACAGTACGTCGAACTTTGAGGCAGATGGGCTACAGCAGCAGAAGACCACACCGGGTGCCACTCCTTTCAGCTAAGAACAGGAAACTGAGGCTACAATTTACACAAGCTCATCGAAATTGGACAGTAGAAGATTGGAAAAACGTTGACTGGTCTGATGAGCCTTGATTTCTGCTGCGACATTCGGATGGTAGGGTCAGAATTTGGCGTCAACAACATAAAAGCATGGATCCATCCTGCCTTGTATCAACAGTTCAGGCTGGTGGTGTCATGGTGTGGGAAATATTTTCTTGGCACTCTTTGGGCCCCTTGGTACCAATTGAGCATCGTTGCAACGCCACAGCCTACCTGAGTATTGTTGCTGACCATGTCCATCCCTTTATGACCACAATGTACCCAACATCTGATGGCTACTTTCAGCAGGATAATGCGCAATGTCATAAAGCTGGAATCATCTCAGACTGGTTTCTTGAACATGACTATGAGTTCACTGTACTCAAATGGCCTCCACAGTCACCAGATCTCAATCCAATAGAGCATCTTTGGGATGTGGTGGAACGGGAGATTCGTATCATGGATGTGCAGCCGACAAATCTGTGGCAACTGTGTGATGCCATCATGTCAATATGGACCAAAATCTCTGAGGAATGCTTATTGAATCTATGCCACGAAGAATTGAAGCAGTTCTGAAGGCAAAAGGGGGTCCAACCCGTTACTAGCATGGCGTACCTAATAAAGTGGCCGGTGAGTGTATATCCCCATACATTTATACATTACTCTCTTCCAGTGTCTCCTCTGATTCACACAGTCAATGGACCTCTGCCACAGTTGTTGGACTCTGGGTGCACACTAATAGGAGTCACTCACCGCCATGCTATTGCCGCTTGCAGTTTTTCTGATTTTAGGCATTGCAGGTGGCACTTGCAGGTTTCTTTGCCTTCAAGAACCACTAATCGCTGGCAAAGTCCCATTTGGGCCTCATTCCACTTGCTCTAGCTGAAGGTGGTCTCATAGAAAGTAGAGTAGATATCCTAGGTGTTCCAGCAGTGGATGTACATATCCCTGACACTCCCCATCTTCGGCCAGCAGTGGTCGTGGCCACTATAACAGGAAATGGCACTAGAGAAGGCATTCTGGTGACACTTTTCTTTTGATCCCTAGCACACCACAAGTTCTTTTGCCACCAGATTAACCTTCTGATGAGCATGGTCATGTGGTTAGCACACAGGGTGGAAGCTGATTCTTCAGATGCCACCCCAGCGACCCACTATGGGCTGCCTGTGTAGGTTGATAGCAAATTTTTAATTTGTTGATATTTGGTCTTTACTCTTCCCCTCAGCAGTTGACGGTTGATAAAGAAAAACATTTTGAAAAAGGGGGGACAAAAAACCCAAAAGCAGCTAGGATATTTGTTATTTGGCTTCAGGCTTTGCTGTACCTTCTAGTGTTCTAGTGCACCTCATTACTCTGCATCCACCATGTTTCCATTTATTGGGTTGTAACAGCAGTTCTTATTTTGTGAATTTATGCCTGCCAATAGATTGCTTGACCTCTTTTGAGATCTGACTTCATTGTCGCAGTCATCTTTTGGTTTGTACATGGAACAATCCAAAGGGAGTGTTTTGGTTGGTGGATGGAGGGAATCATGTTTCTGCTGCTTGGAACACTACACCTTTGTATATAACCCAACTGTGATATTGGGGTTTGTCTGCGGCTGCTACCAGAATATGTTTAGTGTGGTATCCTTCATATTCAAATTGTGGGGTTTGTGTCACTTCACAAAAGCTTTTTTACTCCATTGTCCTATATCATTTGCACTGTTTCACTCTTCTTGGCCCAAGTGTACATATGCACGTCCGAGGTAATTGATACCCACCATAATAGGCCAACATTGTCTTATCCGAGATTTGAACCACCCGGAAGCACAGCGGCATGTTAGGATTTCCAATAACTGTCTGTGCAACATCCCCCACCAGGGCCTAGCCTTTTCTTGGGGCCTGGATGCAGCCGGGGCCCAGAATACCGGAGTGGCTGGTGGTTGCGGCCTAGGCACGTTAGTGTCACACATGGGGACCGGAGGGCTGTCCTACAGCCTGGAAGGTCTCCAGTGGGTGGTGTGTGTAAGAAATTAGATGAGGGTGAGGCTGATGTGTACTGGTTCTCCCTGGGGCAACCCCTTAGTGTCTGTAATATGAGTCCCTGGATGATAGATGGGGCCACCCTTGATGGTAACAGCCGTAGCAGGGACCAGACGGAGACAACATTGTGCAAAAATTACTTACAGTTCTTTATTCGCAGGCAATGTGCCAAACGATTCCATACAGATGGTCGGATTACTAGGAGTGATCTTGGAGAGTGAAACTCAGGAGTTAGGTCACCAGCCTGGTTGCAGATGCAGGCTGGGATGTAGCTGTGTCCAATGCTGGAAGCTGCACCTTTAGTCCTGGTTGTTCTGTGTGAGCTCACTAGAGGTGTGAGGCACACTCTGTCTCTGGTCACTCAGTGTCGAGTTACTATGCTCCTCTGTCAGGAGCTGGGTTACAAGAGCTGTTCATGAAGTAAGAGCTCTGCACCAAGAGAGTTGCTCCTCTGTCAGGAGCTCGGTTCCAAGAGAGACCTCTCTGGGTGAGAGGTGGTGGTAAAGAGCCCTTGTCATTTCTAGTCCAGTGGTTTTGTTACTACCTCTGGTCAGGTGGTGGCTCACTCTCCAATCACACTCCACTGGATAATAATAGCAAATACAATTAACCCTTGCCTATCCAGGCAGTATCTACCGCTGCTAATTACCTCTTGGTGTACTGAATGGTACAAGAGGCTTATTCTAGGACATGGCCCCTGCTGAGGCGGAGTTTTGGCATGCAAGGTGTTAACATCTAACAGTCAAAGTTCCTCATTTACTACTATAACCCCCACAATTATTTATTCCATACAGATGTTTGTGTCTTATACCTCAGCACTGGGTTTTTACACCATGCCGGTAGTATGACCAGTATCTTCTCATTAAGTATTACCCAGTTCCAGACAATCCATTATAACAACATTAAACATTAACAAAAAGCAGTGTACTATTACACTCTGTACCCACTCTCCCATTGCATCTCTGTCAACAAGAAGAAACAGAAACGCTGGTTTTACTGCACATTTCCAGCAGCTCCAGCTTCTTCCGAAATTCTCTCCCCATCTGACACTGTCTAATGTTACCCCTCCTACTCTCTTCCACGCCTCCTCCTTTCCTGGCCATCTCTAACCCCAGCAAGCTGGCAGTGATCTCTAAGTCATCATCTGCAAAGCAAAGTCAGGGAGAGGGACTGCAGGCAGACACTCCTCTGGTAAGTTAGCTCGGCTTTTATACTACACCTTCCGTTATCTAGATTTGACCTCTTTTTAGAGTTTATGGTTATTTCTGAGGCAAATCAGGAGAAGAATTCTTATAAGGTTCTGGATAACTTGGAGATTGCTATGGAAATCATCTGGGAAAAAGACAAAGCAGACATGGAGAACTGTACTTGAAGGATTATAGCAGCACTAGCAGTGAGCAAGTTGGAGACGGTCCCTTTTTTTGCACCAAGAAATACCATATAGAAACCTGTGTTCTATAACAACTGCTTATTTATATCTGTATGCCAAAAGCTGTACTCCCCATAAATCACTCAATAAGTGTGTGCTGCAGAGCTTACATTCTAGTATAGTTCAGATGTGTGCAGATAGAAGAGGGAGTAAATTATTGTTAACTGTTTATTGATATAAAAACTCATTATATGTTTCAAAGGAGTTAAAGGAAACCTACCACTTGAAGTGGCAGGTTTCCGATGGAAATACCGGGCACCAGCTCAGGGTGAGCTGGTGCCGGAGCTTATTTTAGTTAGTGTTTTAAACCGCGGTATCGCGGTTTAAAACACTTTTTAAACGTTGTAGCCGGCGCAGGCAGGTACGCGCTCGGCGCTTACCGTGCACGCGGCTACATAGGAAGTGAATGAGAGCCGCGTGCACGGTAAGCGCCGAGCGCGTACCTGCCTGCGCCGGCTACAACGTTTAAAAAGTGTTTTAAACCGCGATACCGCGGTTTAAAACACTAACTTAAATAAGCTCCGGCACCAGCTCACCCTGAGCTGGTGCCCGATATTGCCATCGGAAACCTGCCACTACAAGTGGTAGGTTTCCTTTAAGGGGTATTAAAGGGGTTATAGTGATAGAAGTTGAGAAGAAAAGAGTTGTAATGTGATTTTGTAATGTTGCTCTTATTTATATACTCTTCATGCAGATCTTTCCTAGTTTTATATAAGAAAGTATAATCATTCCTGAAAGTTTACAAATGGTTTACACAATAGTAGTATTGTCAAATTGTGCGTTTAATATACTCTGTTCATACTCTGCAACCTGGAAGTTTTCTCATACATTGCAGGCTGCTCCTTCCTGTTAAGAGTGAAATCTGTCAGAGAGCTGGACTGACGTCAAGTTTTATCTTCATTCTCCTAAGAACTCACAAACTCTTATTTTAACTAAATCCCTCAATAAGAATTCTGCTTAGATGAGACTTTGTAAGCAGAACGGAGATAAGAGCTACAGACCAAGCAGTCAGACCATTTCTCATAGTATACAGGGCATAACAGATGGCAGCCTCCAATGTATGAGAAAACATTCAGGGTGCAAAGAAAGAAAGGCTAAATTTATTACATTTGTGAAAATGTTTTCTTAGCCTGAACAATGTCCATCCTTACCACAGGCCATAAATAAGTGAGTGTCCAACTCTCAACAGAGCTAAAAATCAGATATTTGAGGGTGCCTAGGTATTTATGTGACTCCTTCACTCTTTACACTTCTTCCTATGTCAGACTGCCAGCATAGACAATGAAGAAGACCTCTACATGTATGATGTTCATAGCATGTCCTATGCAAAGGTCACCAATTTTTCCATTTTGTCAAACCCCTTTAAGCTCTTGTGCTGTTGCATACCACAACTAATCCAATTTTAAAGTTTTGAAAAAGGAAAAATGTAATATATTGTCATAAGCGACACAACATTTTCTTTTATCCACAACCCCTATAATGTTGATCACAGTCCAACAGCTTGTGATATGAAGTAATCACAGTGAGACATATGTGAGCCGCAATAGGTTTAAAACTTAAGATCAAGGGCGTCTGCTTATTTGCTCCAGGGTGCTGTAACCAGTGATTGTCTGTTTTATATACATACCTAAAGAGTTAACTTGTTTTCACCCTCTGTAAAGTAGGCCTTTTATGCCCCGGGGCTCTTGGCTGATATTAAGTGGGAATTCCATGTGAGTTGTCCAGTCGCAGAGTTAGCATTTAGTCTATGTACAGTAGTCAGACAAAGGACTGTATTCTCCTGAGTCCGAAAGAGAAAAAAGTGTCTGGGAGGCATGAAAAAATTACATAAATAGGGCGTATCTCTTGATTTTTCAAACATCCTCCATGTAAACTTACAGTAGCATTATACCAATCTTCACCAATCCTTACCAGCAAAATTTGCTGGAATAAAATGCTAAAATAAATGAATACACCTGAGGGGGAATGTGCCAAGAGCTGGTGTATTGTATGTGTGCCAGTCTTGAGCATCTCCCAGCTGGAGTGCATCATACCGGATATATGAAGGGGCTCCGGCCTCTTAGTCTATCCTGCACACAATCCATTCCATGGATCAATCCTATTCTCCAGATCACTTTGAATCCAGTCCTGCCTTCCATAGAATCAATCTATAACCTGCGCCAGGAACCTATTGTTCTCTACCCACACCATTTCCCTCCCTGCCCACTTGACGTGAAGGTGGCATGGGGAGGAAAATAGTCGCCATTCCTGGCATTGCAGCAGGATTTGTTACTTTTTATGGCTTGTACACCACCAAACCACTGTATAAGCCTTGATAAATTGTGTTTTAAGTCTGCACCATTTTGAAGCCGTGTCAATTGAATTACATTTTTTTACTTACATTCATAGACTACAAATCATTACATACATTTGGCCTCATTTATGAAATCTGTCTAATAGCAAGTCTGTCCTTGTTGTCTATATAAACCAATAAGAACTCAAATTTAAAAAATTGACCCAAATATTTTACTTTATAATGAACCACAAAAGTGGTATGGTTTAGACCAGTGGTTCTCAACCTTTCTAATCCTGTGACACCGCAATACAGTTCCTCATGCTGTGGTGACCCCAAACCATGCAACTCGCAGTAAAAACACAGTAAAATTGCGGCTCTGATGGCTTTAGGCGACCCCCGGTTTTGGTTGTTCGACCCCCGCTGGGGTCCCGACCCACAGGTTGAGAACCACTGGTTTAGACAAATCCAGCTTAAGAGTATCCATTCTTATGGTTGGAGGTAGTCCAGGAGGCATAATAGTACTAAATTTTCTATAAATAGTTCAACAAATTTGTTCAGCACAATTTTTTTTTACTTTTTAAAAGTAGGACTAAAGTTGATCATGTGTTCTTACAAAAAATAAACTGCACCCAAAGCTGGATAATACTAGCTGATTTGACTTTCCCTATGAATAATGCATGCACTCTTCTCTGATAAACTTGTGTCCACATGACTATAGAGTGATTTTTTTCCACTGAAGTAAATGAATATTAGCAAGTAGAAATCTCAAAACCATTAAGAATTCTTTCAAAAAACTTGAGAACTTTCTGCCATGCAAACAATGCCAGTAATTTGTTGAAACTGGACAACCTTTTAAAATGTTAAGTTATTGAAAAACACACATACTTAAAAAAGTTACTTTGTTCTTACTAGAACCAGATAGTGTGATTGTGGTAAACTTTCTTATAATTACTATCCATGGCGTTCTTCCTTCTAAAATCAACTTTTAAAAATATGCACATTTTTCAGAAGGGCTCTGAGTCGGCATTACTAGAGCCCCTCCTTGCTGTAGATTCAGAGACTGTTAAACGCTTCTCCCCCCATACTTCAACACTCCCCCCCTCCTACCTCTGCCTGATGTAATCTCAAGGCAGCAGAGAAATTTTAAGCACACAGTGGGAGGGCAAAAGTGCTCCCGCACAGCGTAATGACCAGTGAAGCTGCAGCACCGAGGGGCTCTGGTAACGTCCACCATAGCGTAGGATATGTGGCTGGCAGGATACATTTATCTCTGTGCTTAGCTGTGGGAAATTCAGAGTATCGTGCCAATTATTGTGTCACATTTCTGTTATGGAATGCATCTAGATTCAGCCTACTTTTTATGAGTACGGACAGTCCACTATTAAGAACACCCGACTTACAGACGACCCCTAGTTACAAACGGACCTCTGGATGTTGGTAATTTATTGTACTTTAGACTTAGGCTACAATAAACAGGTGTAACAGTTATCAAAGGTGTCTGCAATTAAGCTTTATTGTTAATCTGGGTTTGTGTGCCAAAACAATATTTTTTAAATCCAATTGTTACAGAGACCAAAATATTTTGGCTGGTGTTACAATGAGAAAATATACAATTCCGACTTGCATAGAAATTCAACTTAAGAACAAACCTACAGAACCTATCTTGTACATAACCTGGGGACTGCCTGTAGTTAGACAAGTGGGAGTGCCTTAGATGATGGTGTTGTTCAACAAAAGGAGTTTGGCTTGAAATATATAATTTTCAGAAATTTCACAACCTAGGCCAACCAGTATGTGGTGTGGACTTTTAATAATAATTTATGGACCAGATCTATCATATAACCTGATTCACTGTGATACATTTTCAAACTGCATTACTAATATTTTATAGCATAAGTTTAGGCTATGGAGACATTGTATTACTATGATTTGAGAGCCACCTGTAGATAAGATGTGGACCATATTGTAGTGGTTTGGCAATGTGATTCAGTGACATCATTTCCAGACAGCCACAGGATGAGAAAAGTAATATAAAATACATTTAGTCTAGTGAATAGATTAGGCTACTGCTTAGATACGGCTGAAGGCAACACAGCCTAAAGCATCCAATTAGGCAGATACCATGCAGAGAGGTCTTTGACTCTGTCTGAATGGCTCTATAGAAGCGCCACATAGATACAGTATCTGCGCTATAGAAGCAACTCTCTTCCTGGTCTGTTGGTTTCCAAGCCAGGAAAGTAATGTCAATTTGTCAATCCCCTTTAACTCATTTCAAACCCCCTCTCCTGAAGCATGTTAATATCCAGGAACCCTTGGGCTAAACTTCTGGCTATGAGGAGAGGAAAAAGTCAATTTTATTAGGAAAGGCCATTCTATTCACACCACTTGGCTGCTGGTCTGTAGTGAATTTTAAAGGATGTGGCAGGGTTTCTATCCTCCATTTACCTATTTGTCTGTCCCCTCTTATCCGTGCCCCTAAGAACGCAGGAAAAGATATAGCCAAAGACCTATTATAGTCATAAAAAGCGGAGTGCTAGAGGATTTTTTCAGTATTTATTCACAACTGTGAGTATAGTGGAGGCAATCCCACTTGGATGATAGATGAGGTGCTGGGGGAGGAGGGGGTGTGTGGAAAAAATAAGCTAAGGAAAAGTTAAAAAGCAAAGTATGACAAGAAGTAAAAAGGAAAATATGAAAAAAGTTACACAATGAGAGCCATCTTTCATAGATACGGGCAAGAACCACAAAGCTGACCAGATTCAGTGAGCAGCCCGGGTCACATTACCATATGCTCTAAAAAAGCTACCACTACATTACACTATACGTGCCAAACATATCCAAAGGCCTTCGTATACTAATGTATGCCAAAAGGATGTCTGCTTGCCATGTGTAGGGTCTTTATAGTTTCAATGTATTGAAAAGCATTGTCTGCTGCACTCACTATAGAAAGACATATTATCAGTCTGCTTACAAGAGAAATATTTACTATTTTAAAAAACTGTGTATACGGTGTTGTGCCACATTTATCAAATTTTGTTATTCATTTTGGATGCATGGTTTCAAGAGGGAAATGGGTGTGGTGTACATTTTACTAAAATACATCTATATTTGGGGACACTTTGAGAAATCAGATATTTTGATAAATAACTGTCTAGTTATTTCTGGTTTTCACTAACTTAAAGATCCCTTTAACAAATATACCCAACTTTGCTCCAAAAGGCAGTCAAGGGCTTCTGTCATGGGTACACATCAGAGAGTACTCCCTTTGCTGGCAGGAAACTGACAATTCTGTTAGGATTCAATGATATTCTGCGTGTCACTGATTCCACTGGGGTCTACTTAAAATCTAATGTATATTAGGGCCTGGAGGTCAGAAATGAGGGAATATAAAGAATATGAATTTAATTTGTCCAAAGTCCCATTTGTTTGAATTCTCCCATTAAAGTAAGATGTGGTTTCTATCGATTAATTATACTTTTCTTATATAATGCTAATAATGGTCCAGAAAGTTAAGATCTAGAGAGCTATTTGTGAAATCGGCTAGAGCTGATTAAATGAATTCCAATGGACATAGCACTAATCCTATATTTATTTTTACATACAGATTAACTCCATGTTGTTATACATTTAAAAAGGGGATCATATATAGCACAAAAACAAGCACAAAAAAGTACAAACATACACATAACTAGATTGAACTGGCACAAGTGGAAGGATGGAAGGAGTCCAGAGATCACAAGCCCAGTGACTAAATATTAAAAGATAAACCATTAATTGTGAAGCACCAGAAAACCCCTTGTCTGTCCTTGTTCCTCCTGTGATTTGGTTTGGGGCCTGTGATTTTTTTGTGGTTTACAATATAGCAGTTCCATGGGGTCATGAAGATAAACATCTAATTTTGGATTTTGCTTGTATACTGACTATATACTATACTATACACTATAGTAGGGGAAAAAAATCACTGGTGACTAGTGTTCAGCCTGTACATCACCAGGGGTAAAGGGGTTACAGGGACAACTAAAACAGCTATAAAGACAGCTCCCCAAACTTCTATTAATATAGTATTTGGAAAATGAATATAGAGCTGAACGAAAATGGAGCAAGTGACAACAACAACTAATCGCATTACTGCTTCCCCAGTACACAATAAAGATGTTTCATCATTCGTTGCTTTGCTCCAAGTTTCTATTGGCTACAATTTATTAATGCATTGAAGTGATTATTTATTTTTATCATTCTCTAGTTTGACACAGTTGTATTATGGCTCCATGTCTATGTCTTTCAAACATTGCATGATGGCGCCTGTAAGATGAAGAGCGGTCTGTGGTGACTGCAGTAGCTTGATGGTGCAGGTCATCTGAGGCTAGAAAGTAGACATGCTACTCTATGTGATGTCATGTGGATTTACTGTACTCTCTGCCCTTCTCTATGGGGCTTAAAGCTTTCATACTGGAGTTCAGATTTTACCAATTATCCCTCTGTAGTAATTCTAGCAGGCAATAAAATTAAGTGCTCATTTCTTATGGAGACAAATTAGTTTTTACATCTCTTCCTTGAAACCAACCAAAATTAAATAATAATTGTTGTCCAAAGCAAATAGATTGTTGTGCAAGTATCCTGTCCATTCTTTAAATAACAAAAGCCGAAATATTTAATTGAATGGTCATTAGAAGGGTTGTAAGAAATGGTTGGTTTCTATACCCAAAACCTCGTGCATGAAGTCTCATTAATGTAAATGAAGAAGGCAGTCTTGTTTTTCCCATACAAATCCTTTTAGTAACCATTTTAATCTTGGATCTATAAAATTATAAAGTTTTTAAATATCTTTTCTTTACTATTATTAATGGACTTAACCCTTACAGGACTCAGTCCTTTGTTTTTGTGTTTCTTTTATTACTCCCTACTTTCAAAAAAACCATAACTTTTTATTTTTTGGTTTACATTTGTACATTCTAGTAGCACCATTTAATATTCCATCCAATGCACTGGAAAGCTGCAGTGAAATTGATTTAAAAAAACGAATTGCGCCATTTTCTTGTACTTTGTTTTCACGGCTTTCCCTTTACAGTCCAAATGACACATCTCCTTTCTTCTTTGGCTCAAAGATACCAAATAAATATAGTTTTGTCATATCTTTCGACCTTGCCATTTTCTGACAGGCATAGCATTTTCATACTTTAGTGTACAGAGTTTTGCAGGGCGAGCTGAGCTGTATCATTGATACCCTTTTTAGAACTGTAGACTTTTATGGGTGGCAAAATGACCAATGAGCATCTTTTTTCTGTTTTAAATTAAAATTTTATATTTTGGGACAAAGGGTTCTAGGCAAAGGGGGTGGGGTGATTTAAATTTTTTACATTTTTTTACATTATTTAAAGCTGCCTGAGAAGACTGACTGTTCATGCAATACTTCAATACTACTGTAATGCAGTATATTACAAATACAGAACAGTGAGGGAGATGTATAAAAAGTATCAGTGCATAAGCCAGTGCTGGAGTCTACTTTAGACCAGTTATTAGATGGTCTAGTTTTTGTCTGCATTTTCTGAAACTCAGACTGAATTTTCTGGCGCCTGGGTTAAGTCACACCCCTTTTGCTGAGGCCACGCCCCTTTCAGGACACGTCGGAAAACTGTCCGAAAATAGTCTTAAACTCTCAATAAATGTGCTGCTTGGTATTTCAGGGGGAAATTACTACAGGATTCTGCCATAGATAGTCTGATGAAACTCCCCCAGTGTGTTATACCTTGGATAGAGAAAAACATTAATCCTCTGGCAACACTGAGTTAGTGTCTTTAAAGTATATAAAAAATGCTTCAAAAGCAGAAGGAAACAAAAGCTGCTAAATACTGATAGGAGATCAATTGTGGACTACATTTAAAAATAGTAATTTATTATTTATTATACCATTTTCAAGTGGCATATTATATTTAATATGGGATCAGATTTACATCTACAACAAGCATTGGCCTTGCAGATGTAGACTCCCTTCCTGAATTTACTTTTATTAATTTTACACTTTATATTTTACAAGTAGTGTTTATGTCTGTGAGGGATTTATCTTGACTGTGCCTTGTGCAATAGTGTTGATTCCCTCCCTTTTCACCCGATGTATGATGTGACTGATGTTCTAAGAGGCTCCAGACTTGGTATATCGGGTACATGAATACTACACCAGGTCCTGCCAGACAGAATTCTGCTAAAACCTGACCCAGGATCCTAGTGCAAGCTATAGTAAATGGCCCACTCCGAACAGCCAGGATTTGTTATTTTTTTATGGCCCTATTCCCACTAACCGCCCCCCCCCTCCCCACACTTGGTGTGGAGTTGGCGTAGGTGGTAAAAAGTCACAACTTTTTCATAGCTTGTACAAGCCATGATAAATACCCCACGGATATGTATTTGAGTTTATGAATTATTTTTCTTTCTTGTGTACAATACATATATATTTTCAATTATTGTCCTTGTCTTGTTTTGTTGAAAGTCTGGTTTTCTAGCTAGAGTCATCTGGTAACCATATTCTTCTATTGACTAATTCATGTTGAACTCCTCTTGCTACAAAAAAATCTGCCTACAGGTTCTATGACCTGCAAGGGTGCATTCACATGTTCAGGTTTTCAGATGCATTTTTTAATGTCCAAACCAAAAGTGAAATGAAAAATGGAGGTGGAGTAGCATCTCTTTATGATTTATTCTCAGCCATTATGATCCGCACCTGTTTTTGGCTTAAAAAAAACTCATCTGATGCACCCCAATACTCACAACCCAAAGACATTAGTTTCCATGTGAAAATCATCTTGTACAGTGAAGTTGTCACTCTTGTCTCCCGTATATTGTGTGTGGGCAGTAGGTGGTATTCACCCTGGTAGCGTGTATTCTGCTCAGTGTATTTATAAATGTTACTGGTCTATTTGGGATTGCATGCTTGTACTCGCTACATGCCGGCCAGGGTCCTGCTTTATCCTCATGTGCAGTAAGCTATACATAGCCAGCTACTATGCAGCATTCACTATGCCTCTCAACTTACACCACAAGTACATGAATAGAACTGGAAGAGGTAGAGTAAAGGGTGAAAGAGAAGTAGCGCAAGAATGAAGGAGGGTGGTAGCAATAAGGTCTTTAAATACTCCTACATCCTGAAAAGGTAAAAATTAATAAAGGTAGTTTGTATATCAACTATTAGACAGATCAGCTTGCTAGCTAAGATAGAATTAGGAGAGGTTGGTCAAGCTAGTATGGTAACATACACCGGCACTTGTTTGGCACTTGCCGGCGTATGTTACCATACTAGTGTGACCAACCTCTCCTAACTCTAGCTTAGCTAGCAAGCTGATATCAATGCCCAATGCTAGGAAACATAGATGAGAGATAGGGGGTCGCTATCATATACACCTCTGATGAACCGCTATTTATTACATGTAGCGGGGAAACGCGTCGGGCTCGTACTGACTAATGGTCGCGATAGGTGAAGACCCTTATGTGCAAAATTGGTATAAGAATGAAAGCACAAGGGCTAAGCACTACTAAATCTCTATAGGTGTATGGGTTCCATCATTGCTGATTACAGTGGTTGAATGATTGGATGCGATAAGTGTGCACTAGAGATGAGCGAACATACTCGTCCGAGCTTGATGCTCGTTCGAGCATTAGCGTACTCGAAACTGCTCGTTGCTCGGACGAATACTTCGCCCGCTCGAGAAAATGGCAGCTCCCGCCGTTTTGCTTTTTGGCGGCCAGAAACAGAGCCAATCACAAGCCAGGAGACTCTGCACTCCACCCAGCATGACGTGGTACCCTTACACGTCGATAGCAGTGGTTGGCTGGCCAGATCAGGTGACCCTGGGATAGACTAGCCGCTGCCCGCGCTGCTCGGATCATTCTGTGTCTGGATGCCGCTAGGGAGAGAGCTGCTGCTGGTCAGGGAAAGCGTTAGGGTGTTCTATTAGAATAGTGTTAGGCAGGAGTGATTCAACAAGAACCCAACAGCCCTTCTTAGGGCTACAATAACGTTATACTTTTTTTTTTTTTGTTTGCTTGTGGCTGGGCTTGCTGGCACTAGTAGTGCAGCTAGTACCATATTGTGAGGAATTTGCAGGGGGACTTGCTACCGTTGTGTTTAGCTCTTAGTGACACACATATCCACCTCAAACACCAAAGTGGGAAAATTTATTAGGGGTTTGATTTCAATTAGGCACAGTCTGCCATTTACTTTTTATTTTACGTTTATTTTTTCATAACTCAGCGTCATCTCATCAGTGTGCTTTCATACTTGGCTAGAAAATAGCCATAGGAGAATCCAAACGGCTTACTTACGCCTACAGTAGCGTTATATATATTTGATTTCTGGTTGATCTGCTGGTGGCTGTCCTTGCTGCAGTGCATCTACTAGCAAATTGTGAGCAATTTGTAGTGAGAGTTGCGACCGCTGTGTTTTGCGCTTAGTGACGCACATATCCATCGCAAAGACCGAAGTGGGAAAATTTATTAGGGGTTGGATTTCAATTAGGCACAGTCTGCCATTTCCTTTTTTATTTTACGTTTATTTTTTTAATAACTCAGCGTCATCTCATCTGGCATAGCAGTGTGCTTTCATACTTGGCTAGAAAATAGCCATAGCAATAGGATAGCATCGTTTGGTTTTAAAAACTAAAAAACACAAAAAAAAACAAAAAACACAAAAAAAAGTTTAAAAAAAATTAAAGTTATAACTCTCATTTTCAAAATGTTTAACCCGAGGGCTAGGGGTAGAGGACGAGGGCGGGGACGTGGGCGTCCAACTACTGCAGGGGTCAGAGGCCGTGGTCCTGGGCGGGGTGAGACACCACCTGCTTATGAGGGAGCAGGGGAACGCCGCAGAGCTACACTCCCTAGGTTCATGTCTGAAGTTACTGGGACTCGTGGTAGAGCACTGTTGAGGCCAGAACAGTGCGAACAGGTGATGTCGTGGATTGCCGACAATGCTTCGAGCAATTTGTCCACCAGTCAGTCTTCCACGCAGTCCACCCATGTCACCGAAATCGGCACTCCTCCAGCTCCTGCACCTCAGCTTCCTCCCCCCCAGTCTGCCCCCTCCCAGCAAAATTTGCCATTTGAACCGGCATACTCTGAGGAACTGTTTTCTGGACCCTTCCCACAGTCACAAACCACTTGTCCGGTTGCTGCTGAGCAATTTTCCGATGCCCAGGTTTTCCACCAGTCGCAGTCTGTGGGTGATGATGACCTTCTTGACGTAGTGGAAGAAGTGTGTAAAGAGGTGTCCGACGATGAGGAGACACGGTTGTCAGACAGTGGGGAAGTTGTTGTCAGGGCAGGAAGTCCGAGGGGGGAGCAGACTGAGGGATCGGAGGATGATGAGGTGACAGACCCAAGCTGGGTTGATAGGCCGGGTGAACACAGTGCTTCTGAGACGGAGGAGAGTCCTCGACCAGAACAGGTTGGAAGAGGCAGTGGTGGGGCCAGACGGAGAGGCAGGGCCAGACCTGGTGCATCAGCGCCAAATGTGTCAACTAGTGAAGCTCCCGTGGCGAGGGCTCCTGCGGCGAGGGCTAGATTTTCAGAAGTCTGGAGGTTCTTTAAGGAAACACCGGATGACCGACGGACTGTGGTGTGCAACATTTGCCAAACCAGGATCAGCAGGGGTTCCACCACTAATAGCTTAACTACCACCAGTATGCGCAGGCATATGAATGCTAAACACCCCACTCAGTGGCAACAAGCCCGTTCACCTCCGGCCGTGCACACCACTGCTCCTTCCCCTGTGTCAGCTGATAGTCAGCCCCCTGCCCAGGACCCTGCCACAAAAACCCCATCGTCGCCTCCACGATCCTCCACAGCATCCACCAGAGTTCAGCTCTCCATACCCCAGACGCTGGAGCGGAAACGCAAATATAGTGCAACCCACCCGCATGCCCAAGCCCTTAATGTCCACATCTCCAGATTGCTTAGCCTGGAGATGCTGCCCTATAGGCTAGTAGAGACCGAGGCCTTTTGCAACCTCATGGCGGCGGCCGCCCCTCGGTATTCGGTCCCCAGCCGCCACTACTTTTCCCGATGTGCTGTCCCAGCCCTGCACCAGCACGTGTCAGACAACATCATCCGTGCCCTGACCAACGCCGTTTCTGACAAGGTCCACCTGACCACGGACACGTGGACGAGTGCTGCCGGGCAGGGCCACTATATATCGCTGACGGCACATTGGGTTAACTTGGTGGAGGCTGGGACCGAGTCTGACCCTGCGGCTGGTCATTTACTGCCGACGCCGAGGATTGCGGGGCCTACCTCGGTCCAGGTGTTTCAGGCCTACTATGCCTCCTCCTCTTCCCACCCCTCCTCCACCTCCTCCTCCGAACTACCATCCGTGGGCATGGCGCCATCAGTCGGTAGCTCTAGGCACAGCAGCAGTGCCGTCGCTAAGCGACAGCAGGCGGTGCTCAAACTGCTGAGCCTAGGCGATAAAAGGCACACCGCCCAAGAACTATTACAGGGCATCACGGCGCAGACTGATCTGTGGCTGGCACCGCTGAACCTGAAGCCAGGCATGGTTGTGTGTGACAACGGCCGTAACCTGGTGGTGGCTCTGCAACTCGGCAGACTGACACATGGGCCATGCCTGGCCCATGTGTTAAATCTGATAGTTCAGCGTTTCCTCAAGACATACCCCAATCTGTCTGATTTGCTCACGAAGGTGCGCCGCATCTGTGCGCATTTCAGGAAGTCCAGCACAGATGCTGCCACTCTCAGGGCAGCGCAGCGCCGCCTCCAACTGCCCGCTCACCGACTGTTGTGCGACGTGCCCACGAGGTGGAATTCAACACTGACCATGTTATCCAGAGTTTACCAGCAGCGCCGAGCGATTGTAGACTGCCAGATGTCAACTTCCACCAGAACTGGTAGTCAGGTCAGTCAGCTTCCTCAAGTCTACAATGAGGAGTGGACGTGGATGTCTGATATCTGTCAGGTGCTGAGTAACTTTGAGGAGTCAACACAGATGGTCAGTGGCGATGCCGCCATCATCAGCCTCACCATCCCGCTGCTTGGCCTGTTGAAAAACTCTCTGATCAGCATGAAGTCGGAAGCTTTGCGCTCGTCACAAGAGACGGGGGAAGAAGATTCCCTTGTTGATAGCCAAAGCACCCTTAGGTCTGTTTCTCAGCGCATATCGAAGGAGGTGGAGGTGGAGGAGGATGAGGAGGAAGAGGAGGAGAATGTTGGCGAGACACAAGAGGGAACCATTGTTGAGTCCTTCACTGTTCAGCGTGTATGGGCAGAAGAAGAGGAGTTGGAGGAGTTGGAGGAGGAGGAAATGGACAGTCAGGCCAGTGAGGGGAGTGAATTCTTACGCGTTGGTACTCTGGTGCATATGGCAGATTTCATGCTAGGCTGCCTATCCCGTGACCCTCGCGTTCAAAGAATTTATTCCAGCACCGATTACTGGGTGTTCGCTCTCCTGGACCCACGGTACAAGCAAAATCTTTCCACTCTCATCCCTGGAGAGGAAAGGAGTGTGAGAATGCATGAATACCAGCAGGCCCTGGTGCACAAGCTGAAACAGTATTTCCCTTCTGACAGCGCTAGCGGCAGAGTGCGTAGTTCTGCGGGACAAGTAGCGAGGGAGAGTAGGCGAGCAGACAGCTTGTCCAGCACTGGCAAGGGTACGCTTTACAAGGCTTTTGCCAGCTTTATGTCACCCCAGCAAGACACTGTCACCTGTCCCCAGTCTCGGCAGAGTAGGGCTGATCTTTACAGAAAGATGGTGAGGGAGTACGTAGCTGACCATACCATCGTCCTAAATGATCACACAGCTCCCTACAACTACTGGGTTTCAAAGCTGGACATGTGGCACGAACTGGCGCTGTACGCCTTGGAGGTTCTTGCCTGCCCTGCCGCTAGCGTCTTGTCCGAGCGGGTTTTCAGTGCAGCTGGTGGCATCATCACCGATAAGCGTACACGCCTGTCGACTGACAGCGCTGACAGGCTGACGCTTATTAAAATGAATAAAGCCTGGATTTCTCATAATTTCCAATCTCCACCAGGTGAAGGAAGCTCAACCTGAATAATTTATCCACTCCTCCTCCTCCTCATTTTCCTCCTTCTCCTCCTCTTTGTACAGTAAAGCAGAGGAAACTGGCTATTTTTTGACAGGGCCCACTGGCTCTAGCTATAGTACTTCATGCATTTAATTTTTCTGGAGGGCCACCGACCCGGTCCTCTGTTTTAAACAATTTTTCGGAGTGCCACATACAGGCACTCAATCTATTCATTTTTTCTGGAGGGCCACCTACCTGCTCCTCTGGTTTGAAAACTTTTTTGGACTGCCACATACAGGCACTCAATCTATTTCATTTTTCTGGAGGGCCACCTACCTGCTCCTCTGGTTTGAAAACTTTTTTGGACTGCCACATGCAGGCACTCAATCTATTTCATTTTTCTGGAGGGCCACCTACCTGCTCCTCTGGTTTGAAAACTTTTTTGGACTGCCACATACAGGCACTCAATCTATTCCATTTTTCTGGAGGGCCACCTACCTGCTCCTCTGGTTTGAAAACTTTTTTGGACTGCCACATACAGGCACTCAATCTATTCCATTTTTCTGGAGGGCCACCTACCTGCTCCTCTGGTTTGAAAACTTTTTTGGACTGCAACATACAGGCACTCAATCTATTCCATTTTTCTGGAGGGCCACCTACCTGCTCCTCTGGTTTGAAAACTTTTTTGGGCTGCCACATACAGACACTCAATCTATTCCATTTTTCTGGAGGGCCACCTACCTGCTCCTCTGGTTTGAAAACTTTTTTGGACTGCCACATACAGGCACTCAATCTATTCCATTTTTCTGGAGGGCCACCTACCTGCTCCTCTGGTTTGAAAACATTTTTGGACTGCCACATACAGGCACTATCCAAATTAAATTGTCTCCATAGCAGCCTCCACACGTTGTCTCCATTGCTACCTCCAAAAGTCGTCCATATAGCTGCCTCCATACATCGTCCCTTTATCAAACGAGGTGAGTCAGGCAGAAATTTGGGTTGTTTTCATGGATTCCACATCAAAGTTGTTAACTTTGTCGCCACCCAGCTGTGTTATCCACAAAATATACTGGCAAACTTTTATCATTTACCAATATTATTTCAGCGCTTCTTGCGCATCTGTTTACATTCCCCTCTCTCGCCATATCCCAAACTTATAAGAACGCTACTACACTTGATCTTATACAAAAGGTTCTTAGAAGTGCTGTTTGGGGAGTAGCCTAGAGACAGGGGCTTGGATTGGCGAAAGCTCGCCTGGAAGCGGAGCGCCAGCTCCATCCCAAGATACAACTAACATAGTTTTAAGTGCAGCACCTTTAATCTACTACTAGTTCACTGCCTCCATAATAATAATAATAATCTTTATTTATATAGCGCCATCATATTCCGTAGCGCTTTACAAATCATAGGAAACAAATACAAATGTAATGTAACAGAGCACAACATTTGTATGGAACAACAGGAGTGAGGTCCCTGCTCGCCAGAGCTTACGGTTTATGAAGATGGTGGGGTAACACGAGGTAAAAGAATTTTTAATGGTCAAGCCATTCTTCTTAGGGAATAGAACAAAATATAATAAATGGAATTGCTGTCGCTTGAACCACTCAGCCGTCACCAGGTCCAGGGTGAATGGGACTGCATAGAAGTCTGGTGCCTGTTGGTTGCTGGATAACAGATGGGAGGACGACACAGGACGGGTTAGTAGAAGAGTTAAAACTTCATGCAGTTAATGAGTGTTATAGGCTTGCCTAAAGAAATGGGTTTTAAGAGCACGTTTGAAACTTTGGAGGTTAGGTATTAGTCTGATAGTCCGGGGCAGAGCATTCCATAGAATTGGTGCAGCTCTAGAGAAGTCTTGGAGACGCGAGTGGGAGGTCCGCACTAGGGTAGAGGTTGATCTAAGATCACTGGCGGATCTAAGAGCACGGGTTGGGCTATAGACTGAGATAAGAGAGGAGAGGTAGGGGGTGCAGCATTATACAGAGCTTTATGGATGAGGGTTATTATTTTAAACTGTATTCGAAAGGAGACTGGCAGCCAGAGCAGCGACTGGCATGAACTGTAGGCATACATGGTCCCCTTATCAAACGAGCTGTGTCAGGCAGAATTTTGGGTTGTTTTCATGGCTTCCACAACAAACTTGTTAACTTTGTCGCCACCCTGCTGTGTAATCCACAAAATATACTGGCAAACTTTTATCATTTACCAATATTATTTCAGCGCTTCTTGCGCATCTGTTTCCATTCCCCTCACCCGCCATATCCTAAACTTATAAGAACGCTATTACACTTGATCTTATACAAAAGGTTCTTAGAAGTGCTGTTTGGGGAGTAGCCTAGAGACAGGGGCTTGGATTGGCGAAAGCTCGCCTGGCAGCGGAGCGCCAGCTCCATGCCAAGATCCAACTAACATAGTTTTAACTGCAGCACCTTTAATCTACTACTAGTTCACTGCCTCCATACATGGTCCCCTTATCAAACGAGCTGTGTCAGGCAGAATTTTGGGTTGTTTTCATGGCTTCCATGTTAACTTTGTCGCCACCCTGCTGTGTAATCCACAAAATATACTTGCAAACTTTTATCATGTACCGATATTATTTGAGCGCTTCTTGCTCACCTCCTTTGGTTCCTCTCTGCCACCCATTGGTTTGAAGCCTGAGTCCATTTAGGGTATGTCGCCATGCCACTCTCTAGCCTGCCGCTGCTGCCGCTGCCTCTGCATGAAGTCCCCTATAGTGTCAGGGTCAATTATTGGATGTTTTAGATGCTATCTAGCTTCATTCTGACACTCTGTCATGGCCATGCTGTTGCCCATAATTTTGGCATAATGGTGCGATTAAGCAGCCTCAGAGGCATCCATGCATGCTGCCCCTGCTGTTTCCTGTCCATTTCCGTGGTGTTTCCATCCTTTTCTGAGGTTCCCAGGTGTTTGGCCAAGCTTCCCTGTGCAGAGCCTTGGTCCCCTTGAAAAATGCTCGAGTCTTCCATTGACTTCAATGGGGCTCGTTATTCGAGACGAGCACTCGAGCATCGGGAAAAGTTCGTCTCGAATAACGAGTACCCGAGCATTTTAGTGCTCGCTCATCTCTAGTGTGCACATGACAATTGAACACAGCACCATCATCCTCACACAGAACCTCTAGTGTGTTGGAATCCATACTCTTACGTATGCATGTTCGCCTTGTCAAGTTGGTTTAATTTAAACAATTATAGGCAGCCCTACGAATATTTTTAACGTTATTCTAATAAAGTTTACGTTCTTTTAATGTCCTTTTGAGATAGTTTTGGGTTTAGACAGTTTACATTAATTTTTACAACTAGTACTGCAAAGTGGCGTGTTCTCTAAAAGGGACATGGCCTCACAGGAAAAAGTCAGAGCACCAAAATTTTTGTTATTGCACCAGCATTGTGATGCATTATGCTGGCTTACCCTACGCCAACTAATAGGAGGTGCGCAGTACAATTTTATCATTGCTTCTATGCCAACATTACTGCTTCTATGCCCCGTGCCTGCATCATTTTGAAAAAGCTTCTAACTTTCTTTCTTAAACTTAATGCAAAACCATGCCAGTTTTGCCTGGCTGCCGAACCACCCACCGAATACATCAAGAGGCTTACACCTCTTCATGTATACAGAGGGACATTAGAGGGTGTGGCCGCTATCAAATATCAGCTAATTTTTATCAAATTCAGCCAATTCCAGGAAATAACATTACTGGGACCACAGACAAAATTTAAAAACTCACATGTGAGTACTACTGTAGTAGTGAATCTGATGGTAGATTCCCTTTAAGTTATACCCATTACCCCCTGTAGACAACAATGATTTCAGGGAAACAATGTGTGGGTGGAACTACCTAGGAGATCAACAGTGACTTGTAAACAGATACTTTGTAAGGTCCATGATAAACGGCAGGCAGGAGCAGCTGAGAGAGGGATAATTGATCCAAGTAAGGGATTACATCCTAAGAGCATGATAGAAAATATCCTGGCATTATTTATTATGTGCATTATAGTGCTCTACATGAACAGGGCACATGGCAACCAATTACAGCATATCTTCCGTCAGTCAACACCACAGGCCTGGATTCCTTAATGTAAGAGCAATAAGAGTAGAAAAAATGCTGGCACAGGATATTGTGATGGTTGAGAACTTGACAACTTTAAACGTGGCCTGAATGTTTTTCTTGAAAACCAAACAATCACATTATTGGAACAAGATTCTTGGTGTGAAACCTTGATCTACAATTTATTATGTCTACTGTATTCTTGTGTCCAGAACAAATTTTCTCCCCCATTCTGCAGCGCCATTTTAACACACGGGTAGACCCCCAACTTAACACCAACTATAGTTGACAATAGTTGTACTGCTGTAATAAGCTCAGTATGGAAGTAGTAGTACTATGCTGCGCCATTCAGAATAAGAGTATCAGAAAGTATTCTGCTCATCAGTGGAGCATTTAGGCTACCAATGGGCCCTCCACCAGTTTTGAGCTTTTAAATACATAGATGTAGCCCTCAACCTCTTATCCACCTCACTATATCATGTCCAGTAAAAAAAACAGGCAACTATTCAAAAAGCACTCAAGCCCATATAAAAATTTCTGACAAAAATAACTAATAGCACTGTCACATAGCCTGACCGCCTCACAATTGGAAGGCAGACTAGGCTCACTAGGACTCCAGTACTAATCAGAGAAATGTGGCAACTAACAACACACAAGTTGGTCTGCTCTATCAGGTACATAACTGCTTGATGACCTCTCCCACTGATGACTTATCGATGCACAAACTTGATATCTCCACACTGCGACCCTAAAATAACCCAATTAACTGCAGTATAGTGTTTTCTGCATAACGACTATGTCCACACGGTTCTCCTAAATAATAGATACCTTGTAGTAGTGCCATTTACTTTGGTAGTCCCTTAGCTTTTTAAAAAAATATTTTTGAAATATTTTGTTGGCTATTATAATTTTTTAGACTTTTTTGTGCTGAAAAATCCCCTTCCCTCTTGGATACATATGTGCAGCTGTGGTCATAGTGAAGGCAGAATGGTGGCAGTTTTATGACAGAACAGTGGAGGATTACGGTAGAATTTGGCTCCCTTCTATAGTTACTAAAAGCTCCCACCCAGGGGATATCATACAAACTTTAGGAGTGTTAGAGGGAGAATTAATCTCTCAAACAGAACAGCTAAAACCAATTCTATCTATACTTTCAGAAGTTTCCGAGATCATCTGCCAGCTTGCTTTTCTCAGTTTAACTCTTTTATTCTCCGCTCATCATGCTATACTAATTAATGAGGCAACTGTATAATTGGCAATTTCCTAATCTCTTCTCTTTGTAACAACCGATCTGATAACATAGGAAATAGGACCTCAAGAAATAAAAGAAGTTATTAACCGAAAAATAACAAAAATAATTACCAGAGCCCCTTCATTCCAGCATCAGGCATCAAATGCCATTACTGTTGCTCCTGTTAGGTGTGGCAGATCAGTCTGGCAGCCAATAACATGGGTAAGGAGTTATCTGCCCCTGAATGACATGTCGTCTGATGAGGAACAGCCACGGGGCACCGCAACAGTATGGTGGGCTATGTTTAGTTTAAGGCATATATCCAGATATATCAAACAGGCTGCACCAGTTTCCAGTCTTACTTTGGAATTTGCACATGTATTTAAGAAGTTTCTGCGCCAGTTTTGTGTGCGCCAGAAAAATGTGCACCTAAAGGGGCAGGGTAGTGCTTAGTCACACAGAATTGTGTCACATGCTGTATGTTAAAGGTGCACCTAAAAAAAGTTGGTGCACAGTTCCTGAGCATTGGAGGGTACGCAAAATAATTGAAGACCGTGCTCCACTATTCAATGATCGGGCTCACTTTTGATAAATCTGGCCCATAATGTCATAAAAGAGGCTTTGTGTTTAAAACTATGTTGTGGTCATTTTTTAAATGCTTAGGTGGGCATTATACCGAGTGAGGACCACAAAGGGGTATGATACTGTGTAGGTAGACTAAAGGGGACATTATTCAGTATGGGTTGTTACTGCTTCTATAAAATAGACTTAGATGTATCATTACAAGCTTAGCTCATTTGTTGTATCTATGACTTAAGTTTTGTTCAGGTACTTTATTTGTATAGAAAGCTTTGTTGTGGTGCTGTTTCTGCATAGTAAGCTTGATTCTGGCACAGTATCTATGAAGTAAACCAGGTTCTTATACTGTGTTTATGTAGTTAACCTGATCTATCTATTAAACTTGGTTCTGGTATAGTATTGATATAGTAAACATGGTTCTAGTACTGCATCTATATAGCCAGCTTGGTTCTGGTACTGTATTTATGTAGCAAACTTGGTCCTGGTGATTAAGCAAATAAGTAAACTTCTATGTTGTCAGCTAAGGTCTGGTATTATATCTATTTAGTAGGCTTAATGGGAGGGTTCCAATCTTTATACAGCCCAGCCTAAACTATAGTGCATATACAGACAAGCTAAATCTATAATGAGTAAAAGAAATAATTTACAGAAGATGCTATTACAACTGCAAACATTTACAGAGTGTATTCATACACAGTTTAGGTGCTGAAAATATTTTTCCTGATCAGGGAGAGGGGATAACAACTATGTCTGCTTCACTGAAAGATTGTGCAGGTGCCATGACACGGGTGGGTATAAGTGTTTTTTAATGCCCCAGACACAGCTTATATAGGGCAATTAACCTTCTGTATGGGAAGCAAGAAAAGTAGCATATTATGCCTACAAAATGTGTTGCCTAAAAGCAACACGAGTATAAAAGTTGAAATAAGAAAGATTTGCCTGTATTCTATTTTGTAATGCACCAAATGTGGAGGAAATCTGCCATCAAGCATGATACACAAGAGGCACTTAATCGTAGATCCAGGCACTGTTACTGTGGTAATCTTCTTATATATGTTATCCATGGCCTCCTTCCTTCTGAAAACAACTTTGAAACTTGTTCTTATCTTATGTGCAATAAGAGGCTGTGTAGCTACAGCACGGTGGGGATCTGGTAGCGCCCTTCTGGTTCATTAGCGTCATTTTAAATTAAAACATGGGGAAAATGCTTAACTAATTAATTTAATTGATTAAAAACAATGTCCACAAAACACCAACAAAAATACCTTCCTAAAACAGATTTGTTACCTGAATATACTCCTGTGTCAAGTTTTGTGCCATTCCATTACAGTGTGTGCTGATGGTAACAGGGTCCCCGCCCCCTGTATATTTTGTCTTAATCGCATGAACTTGTTAGGTTTGTTATTTTAAGGAGCTTTCCCTTTCCACAGAATATATAGATATCTTGGGGTTCACTGCTTGAGACCCCCACTATAAGGGTTAACACTGGTGGTACCAATGGGTGTTTGCTGCAATATGCAGCAAACACTCACTGGCTATGGAGAGGGCTCATTCCATGAGCCCTCTGCAAACACCCGCGGCTAAAGGGTATTACTACGTCACACGTCGTTAAGGGGTTAAAAGTTTTACCAATAAGGCCTCTTTCACACTAGCATATGCTCAACCATGCGAGTGCTGCTCACCCCTCCCATTTCCATAGCAAAGCATGGTGTCTGGCCATACATATGGGAAAAGACAGATTATGCTCTATCTTTTCCCTGTGGATTGTACGCTATGGTGACACATGTACCGCGACCCGGCGCCACAGGGTCAGTGGGGACCGATATTTGGCTGCAAATTGTGCTGCCGGATGTTGGTCCTCCACATGTTTATGTGAAAGGGCCCAAACTTGAATAGTCAAAATAAGACAAGGAAAATCTGGGTGATGAAAAGTTACATCATTCACAAGCATAACAAGCTAGTTTTGGTGGGTTGTGTGCTTTTTTAAGGTATACCTTCTCCCGATGTAGTCCTTATAGGACCAGAAGACAATTGTAACATGGTCATGGGTTTTAAATGTAAAGCTGAATGGTGTAGACTATTAGGTCATTTATCTTAAGTTTTTCTTTTTTCTCTTACATTTGCATCTTTTTTTGTCGTATTTGCATTTTTGTGGCAAAATTTGCAACTTTTTTGTGCAGGAATTTTTCACAATTGAGCCTGATATTTCTTTAAAAACCAGATGTGAACATATGAAAAACTCACAATTTTGGTGAAAAAATGTTGTGACAAATAAGCTCCAGTCCTGTTCAGGCATAGGAAAAAAGTTTAGAAGGGGTTGCAGAAAAGTTTGCGACTTTTGTGTGACTTTTTATTAAAAACCCCACAGACTCAGCTGCATGATATACCAACCTGTTACATAAATCAAACAAGTCCAAAAAAAGACGCACAAATGTCCCGACTTAAGATAAATGGCCCCCTATGTGCTCCTTAGTTAAATATTTCCATTTTGTAACGTCATACAATGTTATAATAAGAGCAGAACATGAAAAATGGGTATAAACATTAGCACTAAGAATGCATATACATACTTTGTGATGTCTATATATTTATACCCACATAGGGAAACAATGGATAAATAGAAACATAGTGAGATATACAGTGGAAACAAATAAAAGTAGGTAAAAATATACATAAAGACTAAAACATAGTGATATGTAGGTATAGAGTTATTACAACAATAGCAAGCTCATGCAGTTCCTATGGGATTAGCTACCTTATATATAGGTTTGGAGCAAACTACAAAGCACAGCAGACATCACTATTTGGAACAGTTTTGCCATTAGGGTCTATTTCCAGTGTTCAGAGAAGAGTCCTCTGGTGGTTGTCCTACATGTACAAACAGTCATCATAACTTCCATGATTCATACATTATCCTTTTGGGGTTTGATCCTATTAGTACTTTTAAAATTCTAAAATTCCTCTTTGGATGCTGAAATATTTGGTGAACTGAAACTTGCAACATCAATGAGACATGAGGTAGATGCTCCCTCCTTCACTCTCTGCACTGATGGTCTGGCGCTGACATCATCTCTGTTTCCCACATGTGTGTCATGTTTCCACTTCAAATGGAGTTATAAATTAATGTGGATTATGACCGAAATGCATTTCATACTTACTGTAGTTACTGTGGCTTTCACTAGAGTTAGGGTTCCCAAACATGAAAGCATCTCTGCAAATCATTTTAGCACAAGTACATTCCTCTTCTCACGTAAAGAGAAGGTGACATCAGAAAATTACATCTTTTTTAACCAAATTTATATGCCATATAGATGCTTGTGTTTGGGATTCTGCCATGCAACCCGAACATATTACAGCCAAAAAAGACATGCACAAATGTCCTGACTACAGATAAATGACCCCCTATGTGTATAGCTCCTTAGTTAACCCCTTATCACCGACACTAGTTTTCAGCTCAATGACCAGACTCGATTTTTCAAATCTGACATGTCTCACGATAATTGGTTATAACTTTGGAACGCTTTAACATATCCAGGTGATTTTGAGAATGTTTTCTCGTGACACATTGTACTTCATGTTAGTTATAAAATTTAAGTGATAAGTTTTGCATTTCGTTCTGAAAAAAAGTGAAAATTTGGCAAAAGTTTGTAAAAATTCTTCATTTTCCATTTTTCTGGTTTCCAGACAAGATGTAAAACTACCCAAAAAGTTTGATAATTAACAATTACAGAATATCTGCTTTATGTTGGGATGATAATTTATGCTTCCGGTCATTTTTCTAGGATGTTATGAGGCTTAGAACTTTAGGTGCGATTCTTCTTATTTTCATGAAAATTGCCAAAACTCACATTTTGAGGGACAACTCAGCTTCCAAGTGACTTTGAAAGGCCTAAATAATAGTAAAACCCCATAAATTACCTCACTATAGAAACTTCACCCCTCAACCTATGTAAAACAACTTCTATTAAGTCTATTAACCCTTTAAGTGTTTCTTGGGTTAAAAAATATGGACCTGCGATTTAGAAACTATGGAATTTTTTTGGAAAATACATTCATTTAGGCCAAAACTGAAATTTTCAGAATAAATTAAATGATGAAACGCACTGCAACGCTTGATGCCCAATTCCTCCCGAGTTTACTGATACCCCATATATGGTGGTGACTGCTGTATGGGCGCACGGCCGAGTATAGAATGAATGGAGGCGCCATTCACAGCAGATTTGTATTGTCACATTGTACGACCTATAAATTTTTATTTTCTTTGGTAATACAAACATATGAGGGCTTATTTTTTATCGGATGAGATACAATGTATAGATAATTTATTTTGGGAGTCTAAAGCTTATTCTTGAGATTTTATTAACTATTTCAAGGGGGACACAAACAAAATCATCAATTTTTATTTTGGATTGTTAGCATTTTTTTTCCCCCGCTGACCTTAATGTAAAAATAATATTTTATCTTTATTCTCTGGTTCGCTACGATTGCGGTGATACCTCATTTATATAGTTTTTCTTATTTTTGCTTAATTTTCCTGAGCAAAACCAATATTGGAGAAAATCGCATTGTTTTTACTATTGACAACTTTTCAGGGCCATAACTTCTGTATTTTTCTGTTGTCAGATCTGATTGAGGGCTTATTTTTTGCGAAAACAGTTGTTCTTTTCAGTCGTATCATATTAGGGAACGTAACTTTTTTTGATCACTTTTTAGAACATTTTTTGTGATGGTGATGAAAAATTGTATATTATGGGAAGTTTTCCGAGTTTTTTTTTGACGTAGTTCACCGAGCGGGTTCAATATTGATTTAGATTTATTGTACAGATTAATACGGACGCGGTGATACCAAATATGTATGTTTTTGTGTTTTATTTACTGTATATGCATTTTATGTGTTACTGGGGAGATTATGGGACTTTTATTTTATTTATTTAATTATATTATAAAAAGATTTAATTTTTTTTTTTTTTACTTTTTTACATTTTCTACTTCTTGGCTTGAATAAGCGATCATCCGATCGCTTATTCAAGCCTTTACACTGCAATACACTTGTATTGCAGTGTATAGTGTAAGTAACTGAGCATGCTGCGCATGCTCAGTTACTTACAGCCGGGTCCTGCCAGGAAGGCACCCGGGGCAGCGGCAGGAGGGATCGGATCCCCCGGTAAGCACACCGGGGGGGTCCGATCCATGGGGGACACACTTGCACGCCGCGGTCATGCTTGACCACGGCGTGTAAGGGGTTAAACACCCGGGATCAGAGTTTTTCCGATCCCGGGTGTTAGTGCCGGGTCTGGGCTGTGATATCACAGCCCGACACCGGCACTATACTGACCCGATGTCCCGAAATCTTCTTCTGACGCGGCGCCGTAGAAAGGCGTCGCGTCAGAAGAAGTACCCTTAATGACCGCCGTAGAATCCCGATAGGGCGGTCATTAAGGGGTTAAATATTTCAGATTCAGTAACGTCATACAATGTTGTAATAAGATCAGAACATATGAAGAATTGGTATAAACATTAGCACTAAGAATGCATACACAATGATGCATACATGGTGATGTCTATATAGTTATACCCACATAGGGATACATAGATAGATACATCAGAAAATTGTATATTTTTTAAAGGGTTATTCCCACGAGGACAAGTTTCTTATATGTACTCAGGATAACAAAACACATTCTCTAATTCTCTGTTATTAACAAAAATGCAGCATTTCACATATATAAGTCCAAACTGTCTCTATCAGTCCTGGGGTACACAATTTCAGTTGCCCCTACACACAACCCTGTAACTTCTGACTTTATCTTGCCTTATGCTTCATGGAGCTTGTCTTTCTCTCTGCTCACTGCCTCTAGCCCCGCCCGCCTGCAGTCCAGGATGGAGCTCACACTGATACACAGACACTGAGTTCTGTGAGGAGTGTAAAGCTACAGACAGATTAGTTCTTTATCCGAGGAGGCAAAGCAGGAAGGCACAGGAGATCTAGTATGTTGTGGAATAGCAGAGATGTAAGAGAACTGACATTGTGTGTAACAGGCATCTTGTGAATCTCATCATCTATGATCTGTCTCATCTCTTGTTCTATGTGTAAGATACTAGAACAATGTTTTGCTCTAGTAACACAGGGTCCAATGGATCGACTTTCGTTGGATTTTAGACATTTTCGGGATTTGCTCCGCTGTGACAGGTATTTATCTGAGAATTGTGTTGCACGCGATCTTTCATGCGGCGGGACGGGCTGTCAGACGATCCGACTTATTCGGACTGAGTGCGAGATTTAATATTCAAATTATGTCACAACCAATGCACTTACATACACCGGGGAAGTGACATATGCAGAAAATCGGGCGCAGGATCTTTGTGAATCTTGCGTAAAATGCACTTCGGGGGAACTCCGTCGGTCGGGTAAGTAAATGTGCCCCATTATGACATACATGTATGGAGAGGGTTCATGGGCTGTTATGTGTTATGCCATGCAAAAGTATTTTTACCTGGTCGCCATCTATTAATCTCAAACTTCAACGGTACATTCACACTATGTATGTTCGCCTGGGCATACAGCTGCATGCTGGGGAGGAAGAATGGTGAGCTCTGCTTACCCCTCCCCTCTCCATAGAAAAGAATATAATACACTCCTACATTTTGCTGTGCACAGTCACGGTGCGGTGAGACACTGGGGGTCACTTATTAAGGGCCCGATTCGCGTTTTTTCCGACGGGTTACCCGAATATTTCCAATTTGCGCCGATTTTCCATGAATTGCCCCGGGATTTTGGCGCACGCGATCGGATTGTGGCGCATCTGCGCTGGCATGCACGCACGGAAATGTGGGGGTGTGGCTGTAAAAAAAACAGACGGATTCGGAAAAACCGCCGCATTTAAAAAAAAAAGTGTCACTTGACATGCACTTACCTGCACCCAGCGGAGGACGGTGAACTTCAGTGCAATCCGACGAACTTCAGCGCAGCAGCGACACCTAGTGGACGTCGGGGGAACTGCCTTAGTGAGACCCGAATCCTCCGCAGAGAGCGCGCCGCTGGATCGCGACAGGACCGGGTAAGTAAATCTGCCCCACTGTGTGCACACCGCATAGTGACCGAGCTCCAAAGGTGTAAATGGGGGCCGATATGCGGCGGCAAATGGTGAGTGTTAATCAGCCCTAATACTGTTTTATTGTTCCCCTAAAGACATGCATATCTTTCCCATTCCTTTACTGGCCAGTCACATGGGACTAGGTACACAGCTTTGCATACAGAATGGTAAACTTTAATTTAACTTTACCATAAAGTTTACCAGTTTTACCATAAAAGCTGTTTGGCCATGTGCAAACTCTTCTCTATGGGGATAAGGGGGAGTCCGCAATAGGACTCTAGATGACAGGTTCCCTTTAACTGCCCACAAGATCAATGTAATGGCTGGTAGACCCATGACAGGTAGTGCTTTGGGTCACATTCTTCCACCATCCAGGGCTGCCTGACAGCACTCCTTGCTTCCAGTTGCCACCTCCTCCTACTACGCTTCCTCCTATCCTTCTTCCTCATCCAGTCAGTGCAGATCCTGCTCCAGATTTAGCCATGGGCAGCAGGCTTTGCTTAAACTCATCTGTCTGGGTGAAGACCACGCACTGCCCAAAAGCTCTGGACTGCGATCCTGGAGAAGACAGATGAGTGATTGCTGCCACTGAACCTCAAGCTTGGCAATGTGGTGTGAGACAAGGTAGCCTAACTACATGTCTTAAGCCTAACCAGATTGCTTCGCATCCCTTTAATGGATTTCACTGTCTGCTTCAAATGACACCTGCAATGTATTCTTTCGGTCAGTAAAAGCACAAGGATACCAAATTTATATAGGTTTTTATTAGGTTTTAATAGATTTTAAAAATGAAAACCTTTTGGACAATTTTTTTTCATTTTGCCCTATTATTTTAAATACTCATCACTTCTCATTAACGATTGCAAGCTTTGAGGTTAAAGTGCATCTTCGCTTGGGACAAGCCCCTTCCCACTGGGATATTTCTTCAGAGCACTTCAATTGGGGACTTTTGCTAAGGGTTATGTTAGACTGCATTAACACTATGGTTGTTTGTGTGCTGACAATGGACATAAGACCGACTTGTATAAATAGAGGATTTTCTGTTCTTGTCCATCATCACTCACTACAACATTGACGTAAGTAATGATAGATTGTAAAGGAAAGGCTTCCATTTATGCTTGATGCCTTCGTATTTATTTATTAAAAAATGTGACACATCATGACTATACAGATCTTTTTCTATGTGTCATGGAAAGGTTTCCTTTTTGATTGTGTGTTTGTCAGCCATCTTTCTCAACTCTGTAGACTGAAGGAAGTGCATGTATCATGTGTCAAGGTTTACTGCCAACGTCTAATCTCCCCAAAACATCAACACGTCATATAAAATTTGGTTCAAATACAGTTACACAAGATTAGCCCTGTTTATTTAGACACAGCCATATTTTATTTACCTGTACAATCCCTTTAAGCTGGCCATACGCATTAGTTTACTTTTTGCCAGAATTTGATGATATATGGATCCAACAGTCTAATCTTATCTGCATATTTGCAGCTAAAAAGTAGTAAAAATTTAATTTATTGCCCATTGCAAACAATGACAGAACTTAAAGTTTATTCAAGGATTTTAAACAAGCAAAAAGTAAACTTAAGCAGAAAACACATGCAATAAGCACATATAATTGAGGGTGCTAGAACGCAAGTAGAAAAATATTGATGAATGTCACAACTAGTATCTGTAATATCATCAAAATTGTATAGAAAAGATACAAAGTTCAGGGGGAAGTAAAATGGGGTATTCCAGCAGATGGGGATTAAAGCTTGATTAGATAAAGTATATACTGTACACTAATATTAGTGGCTGAAGTCACTGGTTTACATACATTCTTATGACTAGAGACGCCAGCCTCATACCAAGAAGACAGATTTACTTAAAAGTAGTCATCTCTAATTCTCATAATATCAGACACATGTCCGAAACAGACACTAGGCAGTAATACAGTAAGTGATATTAGGGGAGGATTTATCATGAAGAAAGTCGCAATTCCTTATGCATGACCTCACGCCACCTCCATGCCAAGTGGGCGAGAGGCCAAGTAGGCCTGGAGTAGGTTTTTGTGTAATACTTCACCAGGCTAGACCTGGCAGTACATCGCATATAGTAAAAGGTCGATGCCTCTTACTATATCTGGCATGGGGAACATCAGGAGGTGGGGCAAGACTTTTGGGGGTTATTCGTCTATTAATAATAATTCTTTATTTATACAGCGCACACAGATTACACAGCCCTGCACAGAGCTTGCCAAATCGGTCCCTCTCCCCAATGGGTTTAAAATCTAACCAACCTACCATTATGTTTTGGAGTGTGGGAGGAAACCCATGCAAACACAGAGAGAACATACAAACTCTTTGCAGATGTTGACCCTGGGACTTGAACCCAGGTCCCCAGCCCTACAAGGCTGGATTGCTAAGCGGTACTAAGGGATGGCACTAAGCATCAGCACAGGAGAGTCAGGATGACAACATTTTGGAACCCATCTTAAAAATTCAGTGGGTGGAATTTCTTAATCCTCCTGTGCCAGACTTCGTGTGGATTTGTTCCAAAATACTGTCTAAAAACATTCTGCCACATTTATCAAGGCTTTTAGACCATTTTTTAACAAAGGGTGTGTGATCTCTGGGAAAGGGGTGTGGTTGTAACGGAAATAGTCAAATAATTAAGAGGGTGCACCACACATTGTGGCACACAGTTTAGACTAGCTTAAACTGCGCTGGAATTCATTATTACAGTAATGGATCTGGTGCAGCAAAAACCTAGTGTTGTCAAGCTCTGCACTGTCAGGCCTGCATCAATAAACTTTTCAGAGTGTTTGGGTGACATTATGGATGAGCATGTTAAAGGGGTTGTGGTCAAACCAATGATAACCCTATTGATCACGAGAATGAGAATCCTATTCCCTTGTATTATTGGGGTCAGGGAAGAGATTCCCAACTGTAGACTACACTATTTCAATATGGTTGGACCCTTCAGTGCAATCTAGGGAACTGGTTTGGCTGCACGAGAGACTATTGACTAGGGTCAAGAAGTAGGAGTTCTCCTTATGGAGACTTTTCCAATTAAGGCTGCCCTGTAAGTGTGTGTAGACTTATACCCATTGATGCTCCACTAGGGACACTGAAGAGAACCAATGATGTTGAAACGGCTGTCTACAGTTGAGAATCAGTACTTTCTGGAATAGATATACTAGTTTGGCTTCATCCCTCATCATGCCATTAGTCTTCCTGAAAATTATTCTTGGTGTTAAGGAAGCGGCCTTTCAAGGTAGCAAAAAGAGGCATTTCTTGATCCATCCTAGAAAATGTATTTGCGTATTTCTCAAAATCCCCTATTTGAGCATTAATGGCTATGAGTCTAAACACACTTATGAGGTGGCCTTTGTAAGGAGAACTCTTGCTTCCTGACCCTAGTCAATAGCCTCTCATTCAGCCAAACCAGTTCCCTACACTGTACTGAAGAAACACAACAAGTTAAAACAGCTCTGTCTACAGTTAGGAAACTGTTCCTTCTGGAATAGATATACTAGTTTGGCTTTAATCCCACATTATGTCCTTAGGTTCTTGAAAGTCATGTTTGAAGTTAAGGGGTTGCTTTTCAAGGTAGCAAAAAGATGCATTGTTTTCCTTGTCACATCCTTGAAAAATGTATTTGCATATTTTACTGTATTATTAGTGCAGCAGTTTGAGCATGAATATTCCAGTTCAATTCATTATTTATGGGACTAGTGTATTCAGATATATCTGACAATCCTATAAACCTTTCTCTCCACTGCCTCTCCAGGCAAGTAAACAGAACCTCAGTCCAATGAAGTACTCGTCATACCAGAAACCTATAATCTGCACATTATCCACTATCCAGTGTAAACTGCTTTGTGAGGCTTACCATCACTTTAGATTTTGTTCTAGATATACAACTTGTAATGGTCCTTTATTATATAACTTAGGCACACTGGGAAAAGTAACTCAAATAAACAAGACTGGTTCTAATGGAATGATAAGTGTCTTATCACAAGGGAGATGTGAGAGGAACGTGTTGTCCTACTGATGACTATGTCTTGACCATCTCTATGTTAGTTATGCCTCACTGTCTCCATGTACAGATATTTCCGAGCAGCCACTGTAATAACTAACTGCTGCCTACTCTGTCATTGGAGAAACATTGCCCACACCAGAGCAACATTCCACGAATTCTCTACAAGTAAAGATTAACTTAGTTATAGATCCTTAAAATCTTAGCAAAGCCTTTATTTCCTTCATCATCTTTTTCGTTTACATTTTGTCTAGTACTTCAGTGGAATAGCTATAATCAGATGTACCCATAGTCTTATCTCTTAGGGTGCCCATCTGCCACATAACAAATAACAGGTATTAGGTCTTGCCCATGAGCGAGTGCAGACAGTGAAAATTGCTCCATGCGCTGAATGGATCTCCCCACTAGAACCACAGCATGCCAGTTCATTCCTGTGATCAGAGGTTTGGGTGTGGAGATGATCCCTTCAATTTTCACTGATTGCACTAACTCAGTAAGTTTTATACAGATATACTGATTATAAAGTAATAGATGTATACTTACCAACATTCAAATGCCAGAAATAGGAAGTTTGCCCCTAGGGCATTGATGGCGAACCTTTTAGAGTGCCCAAACTACAAGCAAAAGCCACTTATTTTTCACAAATGCCAATTAAAAGTAACTTTAAACGTGTTGGTGCCCTGAGGACACCAATACAGGAGAAAGAAGGAGAAATTCAGATTTTTATTGTAGTTTCCCTCTAAAGTCTCCTTAACAGGATGAATCACGGGCCTGGAGAAGAGGCTACAATGATAACCGAGCACGGTCCTCATCTCCTTGATTCAGGTCTTGACTTGAATGGTGACCTTTGTGCTGGGTTATGGTCTGGGTCCCCAAAGAGAGGGCTCTGAGTGCCACCTCTGTTACCCGTGCCATAGGTTTGCCACCACTGCCTAAGGCAGTGATGGCAAACCTTTTAGAGACCGAGTGCCCAAACTACAACAAAGACCCACTTATATATCGCAAAGTGCCAACACAGAAATTTAATTTGTGATTTATACTCCCTTCTCTGTCACAGTTTTTATTGATACCAGCTCCCTGAGGACACCAATAAAGCAGAAGATAGTCCCAGGTACAGCTGTCACTTTAAAATACCTGTGTGCACAGCAAGTCCTGGGCTGTCTGGGACTGCAGGAAGATGCCTGAGTCATCTCTGGTGATGGCCTGAGTGCCCGCAGAAAGGACTCCGAGTGCCACCTCTGGCACCAGTGCCATAGGTTAGCCATCACTGGCCTAAGGGAATACCACTAAATGTTGCCCCTTTCTGTCTCATAGAAATAAATCTTTAGGAAGTATGCAAATACACCACTAACAACATTTAAATCAATTCTATAAAAAACAAGAGACTATAGAGGACACTCAGGCACTATGTTGATAGTCCATGAGCTTATCTGTTCTTTCTTCCTTTTCTGATGTTTTGGAGATTACATGACTCCATGTGCATACCAGTGGGTATGAATGAAATAGTCAATGCCACTAAGGAGTGCCCACAAACTTTTTACCTTGTCGTGTAAATCAACAGTTTACATAGACTTACTAGAGAGGTCCAACATCAGAAGCTTAGGATGTAGAATCCAGCAGAACAGGTCATAGTTACACATCTGCCAAGGCAATTAGTTGCAGACCTCAAGGTTTATGACTATTATTTTTGCATGGAAAATAAGTAAGCAGCCAACAGTCTACCTGCCAACATAAAACAAATTGTTCAAGTGACATAGCTGAATGTGCTGTATTAGGAGGTGGGGAATGCTACACATAGCCAGGAGACTTTCTGTTCCAGGAATCTGCCACTTTACGCTGGAAATTATCCCAGCTCCAGGATTCATGAGCCTCTAGTTACCTATGAAAAGCATAGCCTGGATATGCAACTTCCCAAACGTGCATAAACCTTACAGACTCATTAGAAAATACAGCGTCAGCTGTGAAAGTGTTGTCACTTATCTGTAGACTATCCATATCAATAATGCATGTACAATATACCCACAGCAAATCCTTTACAAGATGTTTACATTTAAAATGTAGTAGTTATCCTGAAAGATGAAATTAATATGGTTAAATATGGATGAAATTAATGGAAGTGTACTTATATATTTCTTGTGTGGTCCCCAGGCTAAGTCACGTCCAATGGCATAGAAAATAGATAGACATATGATGATAGATAGATGCCATGATTAGATGCCATGTTTTCATAGATACATTTCCAGACATGCTTGTATCCACAGCAGATGTAGCTAAACAAGCAATACTGACATACATACTCAGGGAACATATGCATTTGTTTTTGGATTTAATCTACATAATCTAATATGAATTGATGGGGAAATAAATACAGCCTAGGGATGTGACACAGTGATCATGGGTTTCACTAGAGGCATAACTGGTGCATGTGGACAATCTCTCCTCTGTTCCCGTAGTGACTCTCTCATGCTGATCAGTCATCTGCACATTTCCTTCTCTTAGAATAGGAGGTCAGTTTTTGGTTGTTCTCTTGTTTGAAGTTTTAATATTCTATGGCACACTAACAGAGGCTATGATAAATATCTAAAAAGAATATTTGATTTGTTAGAATTGTGCAGGATTGGTTGTATTTGAGTTGCACCATTTAGAATTACATTATTGCTTAACTTTTACAAAGTTGTTTTGGGCTGGAATAGAAAAAAAGCTATTTTGCCATTTGTCCTTTTTATTATTAATTTTGTGTTGTTCACCATGCGGAACTAATATCAGTCCAGGCTCACATCTGTTCCATTACTGACCGACTTACACAATATAAAAGTAGTAAATGTTCCGTACAAAAATGTCTGAAAGAAACAAAAAGGACCATTTGATTATTTATAAATATAAATTAGAACGCATTCCAATATTTGGTTGCTACTTTCTTCAGGCTCTTTGCAAAACAAAGACAAACACCATTATTTAAATAAACTTCTTTCCCGGATATCCGGCTATGCAAAGGATAAAACCTACTCAGATGACTTCAAAATATTAAATACCATAACATAGTTTTATTAGATGGATAAATAAATATATGCATTTTTTTGATTTAAAGGGGACCTACCACCACGATTCTACCTCTAAAGGTAGAACGGGTGGTAGGTGGATAAATGGGACGTAAGGATAGCCCTTTTTGGGCTAATCCTTACGTCCCGGCTATCCTTTTGTAAACTTTAATCAGTTGATATGCTAATTTAATTAAGCGGCTACTGGGGCGTGGAGTAGCCGGACATGAGGCTACTAGTCGCGGCTACTCCACGCCCCAGTAGCCTTGTTCCTCCGCCTACCGGGTAATCTTTGGCGCGCAGCTCCTCGTAGCTGCGCGCCCTCGTGCGAATATCCTGCGTTCTGCGCATGAGCAGGACGCAGGCCTACGGGTGCGTGGCCGTAGCTCCGAGGCCGGCGCTACTGCGCATGCGCAGACGGCGGGTGCTCGGACGAGGGCGCGCAGCTACGAGGTGCTGCGCGCCGAAGATTACATGGTAGGCGGAGGAACAAGGCTACTGGGGCGTGGAGTAGCCGCGACTAGTAGCCTAATGTCCGGCTACTCCACGCCCCAGTAGCCGCTTAATTAAATTAGCATATCAACTGATTAAAGTTTACAAAAGGATAGCCGGGGCGTAAGGATTAGCCCAAAAAGGGCTATCCTTACGTCCCATTCATCCACCTACCACCCGTTCTACCTTTAGAGGTAGAATCGTGGTGGTAGGTCCCCTTTAAGTTTTATGAAGTTTTGAATGATACTGGGATATCCACCATATTAGAGCCCATTAATTCCTCCAGCTTTGTCTCACTGGTGGGATTACTCAGGAAGTCCATAGGGCAGTTGCTTGCATGTTGTGACTGTTTCTTATGGTTTATACCCAGGATAAACATCTTACAGAAATAAATTAAATAAATAATGTTTAACAGGGTTCTTTACCACTAGGTAGCTCCATCCCCATTATAACACGCTGCAATCCATATGTATTGCAGTGTTTTCTGTAATGCCCAGGGAATTATACCCTGTAGAGATGTAGCTGTTTACATGTTACCACAACATAACTGTACATCCACATGAGCTGGTACTTATTGGCACATCTGGATGTACAGTTACATCAGGTGATGACCTTGTACAGTGTTATCACTGATCGAGGCTGTGTGGACATTTAGATGGCACTGCCATGGTAGCCAAGGGACCCGGTGCATGTGTCCTGCATGTATTTTACACACAGTTGTGCCCGCAGTGATCACAGGCAGCAAAACTGTCAACTCCCATGGTGGGCAGAAGAGAACTGTGAGCATAGCAGGACTTTGCCTAGCACCATCGGACAACTGTTACATTCTCCGGGTGCTACAATTAAAATTATGACCAGAATTCAGACCTATTTAACAATGCTGTCTGCTGCTGTCTATCTCATTTGATGCTGTCATTCTTATTTAAAAGATACATCTATTGGGTAATGAATGGGGTTCCGCTGTTCACATGTATCTATGTAGTTACACCACATGTATCTATGTAGTTAGACCACATGTATCTATGTAGTTAGACCACATACATATGTGAACATCATTGATATAGGAACTTATTTGTGATGGTTTGCTATGGAGACCCAGCCGTCTCATCTTCCTCAGGTTTCTGTGGCTAAGCATCTACACAGCACTAGCTGGATGGTGAACATCTACTGTTTTTATAATGTGGTCTGCGGTATTTTAAAATATCTTACCAAATCCAGCCAGGGTTTTATACTGATAAATCCGAGTGGTGAATTCCAGAGAGAAATATGTGTCTTTATTAAATGTAAGAAATTCATCCAACAGCTTCTCCTGTGACAAAGGAATTTTGGGTGGTTTTATAAAGAAAGATACTTGTTAGATCACTTTCCACAACTAGTGATGTATTGCAGACTTGTAAAACCACTTGAAGAGAAGCTGCTTGGATAGGTTTTGTCAGAATAATTCAGTCTCGGCGGGGGGGGGGGGGTGGCGACAAATGAGTCTACCACCTCCCAACTCACCCACAACTAAAAGCAGCATTGTGTATGGCACCGCAAAAAAATTACTGCGACACAATTCTGTTGAGTCGCAGTAATAAATCTGATACAGGTTCTGAATCTGCACCGGAGCGCCCCTTAGGTTCAGAATTTTGTGGCACGGTCTTAATAGTGCAGTCGTGACACAATATTGGCATAAACACTTCATAAATACATGTACAAGCAGTTTGGACGTTCTTTTCAGTGCAAAGTCAGACAGAAAACTGGCGCAAACACTTAAATGTGGGCCATGATGTAAAAATCTATCAATAAGCAACTGGAAATCATGGTAAAAGGGGAGTCTGCACATGATGAATACACTGCAAGGCTCCATCACATCTGGACCCCCAAACCAAAGGTCCTACCTTATTTTCTCTAGTTGCTCTGCATGATGATATTGAAATTAATCAGCGGCTCCTGTGAATTATAAAATGAATGCATGTTAATCCTGAGAATTGAGTGAGCTGGGTGTTCCCCTTCCTCCTTTGTACTCTTGCACACCACCTGCTAAGCTGCAGCACAGAAAGGAATATGAATATGGCCACAATATGAGGGTGATAGAGGACAGGGGGTCACAAAATGAGAAGGAGATGAGATGGGAAAACCATCCAGCAATTACGCCGCAGAATCTCAGGACATGTGAATAGTATCACTACAGAGAGGGATATTCCCATCTCACGCAACATACGTAAATATCATTTGGGGGACTGGACAGTACTAAAGTTCTGGTGAGTTAAACAAATTAAGGCAGGCATTAGACGGGAGACGTGAACCAAAGATTATTACAGCTGGAAACAAAATGGATGGATCCACCATTTCACAAATAAGTTCCTATATCAATGATGTTCACAATTCACGTTTGCTCCATTTCTACGATGTGAACTATACTTATTCATCCTCTTTTTTTTTGGCCATTTTTTGCTACAATACCCAAATATCTTTATTATTTTGTATTCTTTGAGGTCCCTACTAGGGCTCCACCTTGCCTAGAATCTATGACTAGGTGGGACTACTAGGAGGCGTGTCTTGTCACAATGCGTATGTCTATTGCAAATGTATGGGGTGAGCTGATGGTTCCATGGTAACCAGCCATTAAAAAAGCTAAAAATAGTGGTCAGTTTGTAAGGGATTGGGTAAACAATGGCTTTCTGTATTGTACTTGGTGGCAGAAATGGTCATGGAAGACAGGGGCCACAATATGAGAGAGGATGGAGGACAGAGGTTTGTAATATGAGGAGAATGGAAGACAGGGGTCACAATATTATGGGGACAGAGGATATGGATCACAATATGAGGGGGGTGGAGGACAGGGGCCACAATAAGAGAGAAAGATGATAGGGGCACAATATGAGGGGGGTGGGAAAAAGAAGAAATGGGAAATGGGAAAAGAAGGAAGAGAGGGGTTACATTGTTCAAGAGATGAGCCACAATGTGAGGAGGAGAGGGGAGGGGGGCAGGTGTGCAGAAGGCTAGAGCATTAAAAGTGTGGGGAGATAAATAAAAGTGGGGAATCAAAAGTAAAGGGAGGATAAAATTAAAGAGCGGGCAGGACAATGGGCGTGGTTTAGGAGAAGGGGTTTTGTCCATCTTCCTCTAGCCCAAACATTGGAAGGTATGAAAATCTACTCATATCCGTCATTGCTTTAAATAAAAACCATTTATCACAGACTTTTTGTGTAAAAAAATAAGAGCAAAAAAAATTGCTAAAAAATAGTTTTTTCTCCCCCGAATTTTTGAAGTAAAAAAAGCACAAGGACCTTTTCCTGCCACTTACAAATCATGGCTATAACATAAACCACTGATGCAATGTCGTGAAAAGCCAGGTTTATGAACAAAGTAAAGGGCTTTGGTTTGGAATTTACCCTAAGTGATCTCTTACAGGTTTAGAACGCCTCTGGTTGGAAGTGATGCAATATTCCTGAAGGATCTCCAGTGACATTCAAGCCAATAAGAAGAAAGCGCAATCATGTCTGTGATATACAGTGAAGTGGCAGTTGATGAGCCAACCAGTGATAGCTTTTGGATGGTAAGAGTAAAGTCTTTGTGTCACAGAGAGTAATCAGAGCCATGTGCTATATAACGACTAGTGCACCTGTGTGACATCACATTACCAGGGACACATTTCTATCCACTGGAAGTAAGCAATGAAACTTCCTATAGAACGACAGCAAGAATAGATCTAGACAACTGTGAGGGATTAATACAGAAAGTATATTGCTAAATTGTATAACTTTTCATTATACAAACCATAACAATTATTTGCAGAAAATTTACAACTTTTTAAAGGAAATCCACTATCAAACTCATTCATGATAAACCAGGAACACTTAATCATTTATCCAGGCACTGTGACTGTGGTAATCTACTTAAACTTATTATCCATGGCCTCCTTCTTTTAAAATCAACTTTTTAAATTATGCAAATCTACTCTAACGGGTTGTTACCAGATCTCCTCCATTCTGTAGCTTCACATGCTTTTACATTGTCTATACACCTCCTCTGCTCCCTCAGCACTTCCCTTCTCCTTCTGCCCGATGCAATCTCACTGCAGAAGAGGAATTTTCAACACATAGTAGTAGGGGGGAAGTGCTCCTTGACACTTTAACAATCTGTAAATCTACAGCATAGAGGGGCTTTGGTAATGCCCCTAAGAGCACTTCTGACTCAGCATAGTATTAAAAAGTTGATTTTAGAAGTAATGAGGCAATGGATAACAAATATGGTTTATCATGATGGATTTTGATGGTAGATTTCCTTTAAGCAATTTTGTGTTATATTTTTAATACTCCTATTCATATTTACATGTCTTCATGGTTACAAATTGCAAACCAGTTCTGTGTATTTTGATCCTTAGCCTTTGACTACATAGGGTTTATCTGCAATCTGTAATCATGGAAAGACAACGGTCTATATAAAGCTGTGTACACATTTGAATGGGAAGATGTTTGGTGATCAAAATTAAAGGGGCTGATCACTTTTTTAAAGGAGTTAGCTGTGCTACATATTGGGGAAAGAACTCTGTGCATCATATATTAATATACTGAGTTCAATCCCCACCACCCCAATCCCCACAGACCCCACTGGTCGTGATCACGGACTGATCTGTGAAACAGCCCTAAGTGTGGGGGGAAGGATATTAGGCAATTTACCAATATACATCTAGTAATAGTTCTGCTCCGCTTTCTTGAGATGTAAAGTGAAGTCTCCTGACTTTTACGTCATCAACAAGACAATCCTGTCCATAAAATGGCCACAGATGGAGGGTCATGTGATCTCTATCTGTCCATGAGCAATCGCACAGGGTCATGTGATCTCTATCTGTCCATGAGCAATCGCCCTGCCAGGACCTTAGCAGTTCTTACCATAAGGTCCTGACAGTGCGATTGCTCATGGACAGATAGACATCGGGGCAGATTTATCAAGTGTCTGAAAGTCAGAATATTTCCAGTTGCCCATGGCAACCAATCACAGCTCAGCTTTCATCTTACCAGTGCTCATGAATATTTTAAAGGGAACCTGTGATTGGTTGCCATGGGCAACTGGAAATATTCTGACTTTCAGACAGCTTGATAAATCTGCCCCATCATCTCCATCTGCGACCAGTTTATAGACAGGAATGTCTGGCTGATGAGGTAAAAGACAGGAGGCTTCACATTACATATCAAGAAAGAAGAGCATAACTATTACTAGATGTATATTGGTAAATAAACTAATAGCCTGCCCCCCACAATTACACACACATTACAAAAACATGAGGTAAAGTGGCCAATCCCTTTAAGATATGGGTGGAGTGACATTTTGACCACTGTGATTTTGAAGTCCAAGGGCCAACATACCCCTTAGTCTGACCATGACATACATGTAAACTACCTGCATATCAATGTATGCAAAATGCTCATCTAAAACTTAACGTAATCTGTCAAAAGAGAAAGTCCATCAATATCTATACAGTTTGTTTTACATTATAGTAAATAGTTAATTACAAAATAAAACTAAAAAATATATATTTGTACTAATTGTTTTACTCAAAGCCAAACAATTACAGCAGCACTGTAAGACGCATGGAAGACGGCTTTCGGCTTTGTGATGACATTATAGCCTGTTTCCAAGACAGAGCCAAGATAGAGAAGCAGTATTCACTACAGATGGAAGAATGGGTACGCAAATGGAAACCAATAGTAGACAACAGTGAGTATCTGAAGTTAAATCTAGAAAATGGTGAAAAAACATTATTTGTGTCATTTCCTTTTAGGCTCAGTTTTTACAGCTCCAAAGGACATGTCTCCTTTATTCTTTGGTTCAGTATAGGCACAAAGGATACCAAACTTATACAGGTTTCATTAGGTGTTTTGATACATTTTAAAAAATATTAAAACCTATTGTACAAAAGTTTTTTTTGTAGTTTCTCCATCTTTCATACTTCGCTGTACGGAGCTGTGTAATGTGTCATTTTCTGTAAGCTGATGTTTTCAATGATAGAATTTGGGAGACTGTATGACATTTTTATCACATTTAAGTAGATGTGTGTAATTGTGTTTCAAAAAGTAAACAAATGGCGTTTCAGACATTTGGGCACTATTTTCCGTTGTGTGGTTCAATGTTGGAAATAACTATTTTGTTATTTTGAAAGATCGGGACTTTTAGGTTCGGCGATACCTGTTTATGATTTTATTTGTTTACTTCTATATCACACTATTACAGAACTGTAGCAATGACAGGTCTTGGACTCCAGGCTTTCATACAAACTGATTGTTGCTCTCCGATGACGCCCAAATGCTTCTGAATGCTGGCGCCAATTAAAGGGTTAACACGTGCGATTGTTGCCAGCAGCGATAGTGGGTGTTCCTGGATGGTGTTTGTTGGAATATGAAGCAAACACCCAGCTTCTAATGAAAGCACCAGCCAGTAAACATTCTCCATGCTCCCTTAATGGACTTGTGACGTAAATTTATGAACATAATAAGGGATAAAAAAATTTGTTTATATGTGAAGCACTATTACAGAATGGTTCAAAGAAAATCAAGTCTAAGGCGGTGCAAAAATGGAATGAGGATTTGGGGAAACAAGTAGAGTATGGGGATGTATGGAAAGAAGTGCTACAGTCACCGTTATGAGTTTCAAAAAATGGCAGTCATAGAATCACCCAATTTTTTATGATTCATAAGTTACATAGGACACCTGCATGGTTACATTAAATAGGTTTTCGAGAAAATGATCTATGTTTGAAATGTCACAGAGAAAGGGAAGGGTGGTATCACATGTTTTGGAGATGCCCAAAACTATTTAACCCCTTACTGACATGTGACATAATAGTATGTCACATGCCGGGTGCGGGTGCATGGAGAGGGCTCACGGGCTGAGCCTTCTCCATTGCCGGTAAGTCTTTACTGCATATTGCTATCAGCACAATCCCCATATACTGCCATACTGAAGTATGGCAGTATATGATAGGATCGTACAGACAACCTAGAGTTAAAATACCCTAGAGAGTCTGAAAAATAGTAAAAATAAAAAATAAAACAATTATAATAAAAAACCATAAAAACTCAAATCACCCCCCTTTCCCTAGAACTGATATAAATAAAAAATAAACAGTAAAAATCAAACACATTAGGTATCGCTGCGTCCGAAAATGCCCAATCCATCAAAGTATAGTAACGTTTTTTCACTGCGTTTAATAGCGCCAAAAGTCAAAATGGCACTTTTTTGCCATTTTAAAAATTTTTTAAAATTCTATAAAAAGTGATACAAAGGTCGTACAGTCCTAAAAATGATAACATTGTAAACGTCATCAAAAGTCGCATAAAATGGCACCACCCACAGCTCTGTATACCAAAGTATAAAAAAGTTATTAGCGCCAGAAGATGGCAAAATCCCCCAAAAAATTTGTACAGGAGGTTTTAATTTTTGGAAATGTATGAAAACATTATAAAACCTATACATATTTGGTATCCCCATAATCGTACCAACCCAAAGAATAAAGTAGACCTGTCACTTGGGGAGTACAGTGAAAGCTGTAAAATCCAAGCCCACAAGAATACGGTACAAATGTGTTTTTTCACCAATTTCACAGCATTTGGAATTTTTTTCCAGCTTCCCAGTACACGGCATGGAATATTAAATACCACCATTTTGAAGTGTAATTTGGTAAGCAGAAAATAAGCCATCACACAGCTCTGTACATGGAAAAATAAAAAAGTTATAGATTTTTGAAGGTGGGGAGTAAAAAAATGAAAATGCAAAAACGAAAAAGGGCTGCGACGGGAAGGGGTTAAATATTGGGAAGATGTATTTAGTTTAATAAATGAGGCATCTGAAATGTCATAAGAGAAAGATCTGCGGTTACATATTATGGGTTATTTTGTAGGTTAAAAATTGAGTAAGGATGCTAAGAGAGTAATAGCTCAAATACCATTTATGGCTAGAAAGGTAATACTAAATATGTGGATTACGGATATGCCACCAACAGTTGAATTGTGGAAACAAAGGGGCTCATTTACTAAGGGTCGCAGAACGTACTTTAGTCAGACTGTTTGTCTTTTTCGGGGATTGCATGACTTGGACAGGTATTTAAGAGGTGTCTGCGCAGCTGTGCTGGCTTCCAAACAACACAAATTAGGGCGCGTGCCATCGGATTTAACTTTCACATTTTGTTGCAAGCTAATGCACTTACATGCACCACTTAAAAGATGGTGAACTCTGTCGGACCTGAATGGGGAAGCGACACATGTAGGATATCGGGCGCACAATTTTATTGAATTGCCGCACTGTGCATTATTGTTGGACAATGCACTTTCTGTGAACTATTGCGGACGGGTAAGTAAATAAGCCCCAAAAATTTTCCCTGGCGACAAGAGACGGAGGAGTGTCGTGGTAAGAAATGGTATAACTGGTTGCATTTTTTGAGGGTGGAGGGGGGAATCTAGGAGAGAGGAGTGTTTTTTTTTTCTTTTTGTCTGTGGTCTATTTCCCCAAGGAGAGGAGGTATGTTGGTTATGTGTATAAAAATACAATAGTGACAAAATATAAAATGTAGATAATGTTCTTGAAGGGAAGAATAATGCTGCAGGAGAGTAAATTGTATACTTTTGCTATTTTATAGGAAGATTGTGATTCAGTGTAATTTAATATGGAAACGGTTTGTGTAATCATGTAAAGTAGTAAGTATAATTTGCCTCTTTATGTAAAGGCGTGTATTCTTCATTTTATTTTCTGTATAAATAAAGTATTATTTATCTAGTGGTTTATTAGGCCTATTTCTGATGTCAGGTTCTCTTTAAATGTAATGAATGGAGGCAGATTAACCCCTTCGCGCAATAGGACGTACTATTATGTCCTGGTGCTGTGGGGTTGTATTGAGAGAGCTCAAGGTGTGAGCTCACTCCATACACAGCGGGTGTCAGCTGTATAATACAGCTAAGATCCCCCTGTTACTGCCCTGGTCGGTGCTGGCACTGATTGCCGCAGTCATACTGTTAACATAGCTAAAATAGCTGCCGATGGTCGCCGCCATCTTGCATTTGCCACATCATCCAGTGACATTATTGGAGGGTGGTGATCAGTTGGCATGGCAGCCTACAGTCTGGAGATTTGTAGGCTTGCCATGTATACAGATGCAGATGGCAGGCTATTAGGGATCATCAGTAAAATTGCCAAATACTGCAAAAAAATTATTCCCTGCCTTAAACACTTTGGTCTCAAATTAAATTAAATGATTAAATTAAAATGCCACTACGTACCACTAACAATGACACCCTACATAGGTCAGTACACCAAAGGGTGAAAAAGTTATTGGCCTTAGAATTTTTTTTTTGGTCAATTTCTACGCACTTGGATTTTTTTTTACAGCTTTCCAGTACATTGTATGGAATATTAAATGGTGCCACTAAAAAGTACCATTTGTCCCACAAATAACAAGTTTTCATACAACATAAAAATGAAAAAGTTATCACTTTTGGAATGAGAGGAGTAAAAAATAGAAACGCAAAAATGGAAAAGGGCTGAGTCCTGTAAGGGTTAAAGGAAATCTGCCATTGGAATCAGGCATGAATGGTAATATTATCATAGTTCTTATCCATGACCTCCTTCCTTTTAAAATCCTACCCTCTCTGTGATCTGATCTCAGGCTACTTGGTATAATTTTAAAAGTTGATTTTAGAAGTAAGGAGACCATAGATAACAAATATAAAAAGATTTATTAAGATAGAGTAAGTGCCCCTGATTTATCGGGCTTGATATTGATAGGGCTAAGTGCACATACTAATAAAAGGCTCTTCCTAGCAGTTTTCCAATTATATCACTGATGAAATCATAAATTTAGTGGAAATGACCTAAATTCTCTGTGACACTGTGGCATTTAGCGGTCCAATCGACGGAACTGTCTTTGGGTGGGGCCATCCAGGCACTCCTCTCTCTTCTGCCTGCTCCCCGGACCGCCACTCCCACAATCGCCAGCTCTCGTGCTTGCTCGCTAGATGCCGACGGTGACTTTAACGCGCAGTGTGGCACAGCATTTAGTTATGTTCCACTAAAGCTATGATTTTGAAAGTGAGATACTTGGAAAAGGGTTAGGGAGAGTCTTTCATTAGCATGTGCAACTAGTCCTTTTTTTACCCGACAGGTGTCCTTTAAGAGACTTGAGTGCAACAGTCCTTGGATGTTGTGTTGATTATGATAATAATGTTCATACTACACAAAACAACTGAATAGCAAAACCCCATAAGGGTTATGCCATTGGCTTATTTCTGTGAAAAATTGCAAACTCAAAATAAATCCTCAGATATCCAGTCCCAAGAATCCATAATGTGATATGGATTGAAGCTGCAATACCAAATATAGACAGTAGATGGCACACAGAGGTGATCAGGCTGTATGGGACACATGCAATCTAATAGAAGCAATATTTCACAATAATCATTGCATTGGGCATGTAGAAAATCTGAGTGTTCAGTCACCCAACTGAGAGTCCAGTTCAATGTCATTTATGAATAATAAATAAAGAAAACAAGTTTTAACTGGAATCCTCTGTAGAGACTTGACACTCTATAGGAGTAAGGTTGCATTCAGATCGCCATCTGGGGGGATATTTCGGCCACATATACGTCCCCACAGACAGCAATGGCGGCGGTAAGTTGCCAGAAAGATAGAGAATGCTCTATTTTTCCCCCCTGTGTGCAGCCGTGCAACGCTATTCTCTATGGAGGGGGGTGTCACCTCCTCCTCCTCTCCAGTGCACAGTGGTATGGCCGCACAACTGGGGCTGGGTGGGCATACGGCTGTGTGAATCTCCTGTATGGCTACGTTCACACGACTGTGCGGCCATACACACGTCCCCCATTAACGGCCATAGCCACAAATAATTGCAGTATTATTTTTAATGGAGAGGGGACGGGTCACCAGCACGGCTCACGTATGCAAACCCGGCTATGACCAGGCAGGCATAAGTTCGTGTAAATGTGGCCCAAAGATGTTGTTTTTTAAAAAGCATCTAGGCTCGACAAAACCTGGCTCTATGCAGCTCATTTATATATGATTTTAAAGGTAATTTTTCATAGGTAAAGGGAAGGGTTTTAGCATAAAAGAGACAAGCTAGAAAGGAAATTTCATACCCTCCCTGAGGCGGATGGTAGTTTGGTGGTGTAAAATCTGGTGACAGGTTCCCTTTGATCATAGGTCCCATGTATGGTTCGCTCTTACGTGCCTGGCAGTCCTTTATGACAGCTACTGAAAAGCTAAGTGAGTTGCATGTACAGATCCAGAAGACCCTGATGACAGATGACACAGAGAAAATCCGTAACTGGCAAAAGGATACATATCACCGCAAGATCTTTGGTGGGTTCAAGGAATCCTGTGAGATAGAAAATGGCTTCCACAAGGCCCAAAAACCATGGGCTAAAAAATTCAAAAAGGTAAATGAGTAACTGTAATGTATCATACATGGAATGGAAACTGAGGAGCAAACTGCTGTTTTTATGGAGACTTCTTCAGTGTTTGCAACTTTTTTCACAGCTTGAAAAAGCAAAATCCTCTTATCATAAAGCCTGCAAGAAGGAACATTTAGCAAGTGTCCGAGAGAACAATGGAAAGATAAACCCAGAATTGTCCTTAGAAAAGCAAAAGAAGCTCACAGAGGATCATGAAAAATGTAAACAGGATAAAGAAAAGGTAAGATGGACTAAAGCACGTATAAAACCTTAAAACAGATAACCTGAGCACCTGTGTGCCTGCCTACTACAGGGCATGTAGGTCACAAACCAACTCAAAGATCAACAGACATGACTATAAATACAGAAAACATAACAGGGAAGGAGGGCAACACGATGTCCAGGAAAAGAGGGTAAGTACCCCAACCAGCGCACTTTTATGCGTGTTACTTCACCCCCAGGGCCACCAGGGCCCGGGTGCCTGGGGCCTTCGGCTTGCGGGGCCCTATATGAAGATCCGCTGTCAGTCTTAAAAAAAATACAAAAAAAATCTATACTCACCTTCTGGCTTCTTCTCTCCAGCCTACTCCGTCTTCCGTCCTACAGCCTATGATGTCATGCGGCCGCATCACCCTCACGTTATAGTGATGTGCCTGGGCCGGAAGATGGAGCCGCAGGGTTGGGGAGAAGAAGCCAGAAGGTGAGTATCGCTTTTTACATTTTTTTAAAGTGGGCCCTGCTGTTGATATTATGATTATGATATTATGATGGGGAATGAGAGCGGGAGGGGGGGCCTTATGTAAGGTGGGGTATCTGGGGTGGACATTTCATTAAGAGGGGGCATCAGGAGCAGACATTTCATTAAAGGGAGGCATCTGCTGTGGACAATTCATTAAAGGGGCATTTGCGGTAGACATTTCATAAAAGGGGACATCTAGGGTGGACATTTCATTAAAGGGGGCATCTGCTGTGGACAATTCATTAAAGGGCGGCATCTGGGGTGGACATTTAATTTATGATGGGGTGATTTATGCAAAAGGGGGCATCTGGAGTGGACATTTCATTAAAGGTTGGAATCTGGGGTGGACATTTCAGTAAAGGGGGCATGTGCTATGGACATTTCATTATAGGGGGCATCTGCTGTGGACATTTCATTATAGGGGGTATTGACTGTGGACATTTCATTAATGGAGGCATGTGCTGTGGACATTTCAGTACAGGGGGGCTCTGATGTGGACATTTCAGTAAAGCTGGGCTTTCCTGTGGACATTTCATTATTGAGGTGCAGCTGCTGCTAGACATTTTATTTGAGTAGCCACTGCATTTCCTACCCTATGGCTTGTACTCCAGTCAATAACTTTTCCCAGTTTTTTTTTTTTTTTTTTTGGGGGGGGGGGGATTAGGAGCTTTGGCTTATAGACGAGTATTTCCAGTATGAGGGGGAGTTCAGCTGTAGGGCACACAGAGACCGGGCCAGGTGCAGCAGTCCAGATATCCTACACCGTCTAGTTTCATGCAGGGAATGTGATTGGCTTTCCTAAATAGATGGGTTGTAAGAGCACAATTGTCTTTCATCATTAAATTACTGTTATTGAGGATCTACAGGATATAAAGTATATAGAGGAGCACATAAGTCCTAACATCTGGGTACATGTTGGTTTGGACGCTGGGAGGGGGCCATGGTCGTGTAAACAGCCTGGGGCCCATGGGACACTTAATTCGCCACTGACAATATGTCTGCTGGTAGCCCTAGTTTGTAAGGGGATATATTGCAATACCACTCCTCCTGACAAAGCCATGGGCGAAACGCACCTCGAGGGTGTCTCTCCTGGGCATCGGGTCTCCACCGCCTAGCTCTCTCACTTCCCCTGCTGTCTCATTTAGTAAGTACATGTGCCATTGTTACATTGTAAACTCTACCGTATTTGTTACACAAATGCCTATAGACTAAGTTTTATTTATTTAAAGGGACAGTGCAATAAGAAAATATAATGGTATAGCAGCGATAGGTGCAATTTTTCCTATAAAAAGAAAGTGAAATAATATAGATTTTCCACCCCAAACTCATCAGACCCTGGCAACCCATTTATGCTTTTATCTTGTTGTTTTGTGCCAAACCCTCCTTTTTCTCTAATACAGTATGTTTTTTGAAAAATAATTTTTGTGTATGTAAAAATATATATATAACTATTTTTTCTTAACAATAAAGAATTTTGTGGTCTACAACTCTATAGCCACCCAGATTTTCATTTATTTGGTGCAGTCTTCGGACAATATTGTCTGAGTAATAAAAGATACATTGGGGCAGATTTATCAAGAGTCTGAAAGTCAGAATATTTCTAGTTGCCCATGGCAACCAATCATAGCTCCCCATTAAAATATTCATGAGCATTGGTAAAATGAAAGCCAAGCTGTGATTGGTTGCCATGGGCAACTGGAAATATTCTGACTTTCAGACTCTTGATAAATCTGCCCCATTGTCTAGGGAGGGATTATTTTTTGGATGATGCAATATCAAGGCTGCAGACTAATTTCTCCATCTATATATATTGCATATACAGTACATAAGAAGTGGATGGATGGTCCTTTCTCCTGAAACTTTCTGTACAACACAGACTGGTTTTAGAACTTTGTTTTAGGGAATCAAAACTCATGGAAATAGTTGACTTTTTGTAGGAAGCCATAGATGGCTTGAGTCACTCTAGATAGGTGTTGGTTCATAGAGTAATGCCATCAGTGGGGTTACCAAGTATATGATGTCTGTTAGGGAATATGGACAATAGTTGTCTTTAAGAGATCCAGGACACACTGAGAAAGGTTCACTCTCCACAGAAAGTAAATATTCTGTACGCACGTGGTAGGTAATGCCATCTCAAACCAAAGTCCTCCAAAGCCTCATGGGCTACAAAACAGCACAGTACATATTGCAAAGTTGGATCAATATTATATAATCATTTTCCTTAATCAACTGTAGGTAAAGCAAAGATATGAAAAATCCTTACAAGAAATCAATAAATATAATCCGAAATACATGGAAGAAATGGAAACCGTTTTTGACCAAAGCCAACAACAAGAGCAGAAGAAAATATTATTTTTCAAGCAGGCCCTTCTCTCCATACACAAACACCTTGATATCACCAATAATGAAAGGTAGGTGATCTCTGGAGGATCTCTGACTTGAAGGCGTGTCTGAGTTTAAATGCATTTCAGCCCTGGAGGGTGGAGCTATCAAAAACAATAGAAAAAATGATACTTACCTCCTCCAGTGCTCCTGTTGTTCCCTTGGCCCCGGGGTCACTGCCTTGCCTCAGTTGGTTTCCTATTTGTTGGCAGTGATGGGTGACAACACAGGACTTCTTTGCATGTCCATGAAAAATACAGACCAGTTTTTACTTGTGAAAACGTTGGTTTTCTGTCCTTGTGTTTGTGAATTTCCAACTGTATAGTTTTCAGAGCAACTCCTTGAAACACTTTTAAAAAAATGAGCTGTCAAAGGACTGAGTCTGTACCTTCCTTGTATATTTTAAAGGGAACCTGTACTCCCCGTAATCCCACACAGAACCTTATAGCTGCCCTATAAGGAAGGGGGTCTCCGGCATACAGTCAAGCGACCCCGCTCCACCTTTTCACCTCACACTCTTAACCCCCTACCTGACGTCTTCATCAGCATGCGCGTGCACATTGTGGAAGAGCATAGCGCACTGAGGATTACGTTATTGAGTAAGAGGCTGGGTTAGGAGTGTGAGGGGATGAGAGGAGGCGGGACAGCTTGATTGTATAGCAAAGCTCCCTGCCTCCATGACTTTAGCAAGGGGGTACATAAAAGAAGAATTCTTATTTGAAGATTGGTGGCAGCTATACACTATATACAACCATCAATGGAAGACTCAGAAAGTAAGCTATAAGGTACTTTGTGGGGTTTGTAGGTATGTGAAGGTGCTGACAGGTTCCTTTTGACTGAACTTCCTTAAATCTTCCCACTCATAGCAGAAGGGATTCAGTTTCAATACTAAAGCAGTTACTCAGGGGGAGGGGCTATGCTGCATTTTGTGAAGAGATTTCACACACCACTAAACAGGAGTGCTCCAAATCCAGCTACAATCCTGGAATATAAATTTCACAGTCCTGATGTTATTAACAACACACACATAGTTGTGGTTACATGGCTATCCGGGACTGTAACCTGCCACTGTCTGCAGTTTATATGTCATAATATTTTAACTAACATTTGGAAGTGTCATACTACACTTTATAAGAGAATTCTTAACACAGACTGTACAGATAAAGATTGCATAAATGATAATCTTTGCTTTGCTATACATGTAGTATAATGACGGTTTATGGTGACTTGAACCAGGCCATTATGGCTGTCAGTGACCAGGATGACCTGAAGTGGTGGAGGAATAAACATGGGCCTGGGATGTTAACGAACTGGCCTCAGCTGGAGGTGAGATGTCTTATGAGCTTGTATTTGTAGTATACAAAATAATAATATAAAGTAGTATAAATCATATAAATAATGAAACCATCATAAAATATTTATTGAAAAATGTGAAGGCACCTGTCCTCCGTTAGAAAGCTAATCACCAACCTTATACTTCCATGGTACTGGCAGCAGTTTATCACCCGATCAGATGTAGATCATAGATAGGGTTATGTAGAAGATAGGTTTTTTGGGGACATTTATCAGTGCTTCTACGCCAGTTTTCTGGCAAATAAATACTTTTGTCATATGTCATTAAAAGTTCAACCTCCTACATGTGTTTTTCAGTCTCATTGTGAATATTGTGGAATTCTCCTCCTCTCTTCTATACATTGAGTCAGTTTCAAACTGGTCCTGAGATGCCTAGAAGTAGTACAGGAAACTAGCCACCAGCTCATGGTTATTAAAGTAATGGTTGTCCTTGCCTTCTTCATTACCGATATATGAAGACATACCGTATATACTCGAGTATAAGCCGAGACCCCTAAACACAAAACTAGAAAAACCTATTTACTTGAGTATAAGCCGAGGGTGGGAAATGCATTGGTCACAGCCTCCCCAGTATATAGCCTGCCAGCCCCCTGTTGTCCTGTTGTATACAGCCTGCCATCCCCTAAAAATGAAAAACTCAGTACTCACCATTCTGACGGCCTGGGCAGCTCCGCTTCCATCTTCATGTTCGCGGCAGCTCCGTCTGCAGCGCCTCTTCTTCTTCAAGCCGGCGTTAGGACCGCGACATCTCCGTGCGCACGGCCCGGGCGGCACACAACTGTGACGTCAGCAACTGTGATGTCACAGTTGTGTGCTGCCTGGGCCATGCGCACGGAGATGTCGCAGTCCTAGCGCTGCATGCGGACATGAGGATGCAAGCGGAGCTGCCCGGGCCGTCGGAATGGTGAGCATTGAGTTTATTTTTTTTATATACCCGAGTATAACCCGAGTGGAGAATTTTCAGCACAAAAATTGTGCTGAAAAACTCGGCTTATACTCGAGTATATACGGTAACTATATAGAGAAATATATATGTATATCGGTATTTTATGCATGTAATGAAGACAATTGTATGTGGTATTTATGATTGGAAAATCCAGTCTTTATAGTTTTCATGAGCTCAAATCCTATCTGAGACACATAATGACAATTGGCTGTGATATTTATACGCATCGCAGTGTAAGTGCTGAATGGAGACTGTCCCTGGGTTTAGAAGTGAAGGGGGCATTCCCTGCTATGTCTGATAAACTATTTGTTAATAAAGAAGATGCAGAAAATTTTATGTAAGATGCCAACATTTTTAATCACATAGTATGAGAAAAGTATTTATTTACGCTATAATTTTATTATGGAGAGGCCTTTTGATGAAAACTATATGAATTATATAACTGTCATTGCTGTAAACACATTACCCAGGAGAATAAAGTTACGAAGGTGAACAGTTAAAAGTGGAAATAGACAAAAGACACTGCATTCCCTTTTTCCCTGTCCACTTTGTGGCCTGTTTTATGGAACAGTGAAAAACAAGGAGAGTTGACATGTGATGTGGAAGATGTGCTATTTCACTCATAAACAACTTCCTGGGGTCATATGATTTCTTAAGTTTAAGAGGAAGGAGGAGGAAGGACCTAACCTCTATCTCACAAATAAGGATGGCTGGCAGCTCAATACATGAAAAGTATAGTAAGAAATGTAGTTTAACGCCCTAAGAGATATTCACATCCCCAGAAAGTGACAACTTTTCTAAGCAAAAATTGGTCCCTAGGCGGCCCTCCCCATATACAGCACTGAGGGAAGAGCAGCAGGTTACATTACAGGTAGACAGCCCTTTGGAAGAGTACTATGTATTCTATATGTACTATGTATTCTATAGATGCTGATTTCAGGTTCAATATTCATCTGTAGGAATGGAATCCGGATGTCGAGCAACAGATAGTAAAAAAGAAGAAAGTGAAAGAGGAAAAAGTAAAGCTGTACAGTGTGACACCCACTGAAAGCAGGTAAGATCATAAAGAATAGAAATACAGCTCAGCAGGTGCCTCATATTGTATCAAAGTGTAATGTTTTCTCTAGATCCCTCACGAATACTAGAAATGCACTCATTGCACATACCTTGTATGAGTAAGCATGGGTATAGACTTCATGACAGTGGAGCATTTATTATCTGCTTTCTGCCTTTTTTTGGTGGAGTTTTTCTTTTCTTTTTTTTTTTTGTTGCTGAGCCTTGTGTGCCATATTTATTATGTTTCAGCAACACAATATAGTTTCTTTTCCAACATGCAAGCTTGTTGTTGCTCAATTTGGGCGCAGCTTTTGAATGCCAACACTTCTGCATTTCTAGTTTCCCAGCACTTTTTTGGCACGTTATTTAGTGCATAATTATACCAACAAAAAGCAAGTCTACCAACTTCTCATACCCTTCTTGAATGTAAATTGACTAGAGGTATTGGGGAGATAAAAAGAGGGAAAGAGTGCTAGCTAACGCAAGATTATCCATGATAGGTTGGGGGTATGTAAATAGGTGAGGTTTAGTACTCACTTTTTTTGGCTGTGCTGTTTGCAGGCACAACACTGGTGTAGGCCCATGTGGTGAGTGGCCGCTGCCTCATCTTCACCCTCATCCAAGGGTTGGGTATCAAGGAGTAATAGGAAGGGTAGGTTGCAGGCTATAACCCCCCTGGTAAAAAAAAAAAAAAAAAAAAAAAAGAGACGTTCGTGGGTTGCAGGTACTCGATAAGAAGGGGTTTCTTTATTCGGTTGACAACGCACTTCGCACTATACAAGTGCTTCATCAGGTATATTTTGTGGATTGTGGAGTTATTCTGGGGAGCAGGGACAGAGCAGCTTTAGGGATACCTGGATGCAGTGCCTTCATCTTCTCCTGGTATGGGTCCCCCTTCTGTCTACAGTAGCCGCTCCATATTCCTGCTCAATTTCCGTGGCTCCTGACTCTTCGTCATGGGTGAGATCTTTCTGGTTTATTATCTTTTGATCTGAGATCTATCCATTGTGTATTGATGTAAAATTGTCTGTTTTATTACTGCTCTCCATTTCTTCTGGTGTTATGAGATGGAGTGTGGCTCTGGTCTGAAGTACTTTATGACCTTTTATTGAATATATTAACTCCTTAACGCTCTGTGCCGTAGCTCTATGGCGCAGAGGTGCAGAGAATGTATGAAGAGAGCTCACGGGCTGAGTCCTCTTCATACAAGGGTGGGGGTTGTTGCATATTGCAGCAAACCCCCACTGCTAATAACCGCGGTCGGTGCTCGTCTTCCGCGCCGTCTTCTTTCTTCTGCTGGGCGCCGCCATGCTTTACCCCGGGGCGGCGCCTAGTATGACGTCAGCAGCGGCGCGTCATACTAGGCGCCTGCCGGGGAAGATCAATGGCGGCGCCCGGCAGAAGAAAGAAGACGGCGCGGACATCGGGGGAGCAGCGCAGCACATCGGGGCCACCGGAGGGTGAGTATATACGTTTTTTTTTTTTTTTTTTTTTTTAATGCTGGGCTGGGCTGGGCTGTAATGGTAATGTTGTTGTATGCCTTATGTTTATGAGCGACAGTTTTCCTGCTATATACCTGCATGTCATAAGAATTTAAATTAAAAAAAGGACCATGTTAAATTCAAATCTGTTTTTTTTTAAATTTTTACCGGTGTTTTGTATGCGTTGGAAAAGGGGTAGTCTTATACGGCGAATATATCTTAAACTCTATATTTTAAACAGGAAAGTAGGGGGGTCGTCTTATACACCAGGTCGTCTTATACGCCGGAATATACGGTATATTAAGACACAACCCTAAGGCTTTTCTTACATGATGTGTCCATTCCCAGTTACAAATCTGCCATTAATAACATTCCTTTTTTACAACAAATTTACATCCCTTCATTGGTTTCAATAAGAACTGTGTAGTACTTGAATGGCCTGAAGGGGTGTAAATGGCCTGTAGCAGCAGGGCCAGATTATGGGGTGGGTCCAGGGGCCCCATTAATTCTCTGAACTGGGCGGAGAGCCAGAACCGGGGCGGGGAAGAGGAGGCAGTATAAAGGCATATTACCTGGGGGATGAGGAAGCTGTATATAGATTTATAACTGGGGGTGAGGCTATATATAAATGTATTATTGGGGGGGAGGAGGCCATATAAGATGTGGGGACCCCCACCAATCTTACTCCGGTTCTGTGTAGCAGTGCTGAGTCAAAACCCCTGTCTGTGTGTCTTTATCTATTAAGGTTCCAGCCAGGGATTGTGTATAACTTTCTACTTCCCCTGAAGGTAAAAGTAAAGGGCACTATATATGTCTGCAGCTGAATATTGGCAGAAGTTCCCCATGTACTAGCTCCATACTGTCAGCATGTTTGTAGCAATGAGACCTGTCAATCAGGAACAGAGAGCCATGACAGTGCCACATTACTATCAATGGACTCACATAAAGGGAGTTGAATAAAAGTTTACGAACTGATTTTTTTTTTCTAAACATTGCAGCGATGGAAAATGAACTTAGGGATAAGGGCAATGCTATTTAATCATAGTTTTTAATAAAGTATTTATTTTGGGTGGGTTAATTTGCAAGGCAGGTGCTTTTACAGTGGTTTTATTAGAAATGCGAACAAAATGACCCAAGAGGGACTGGGGCAGAAGTTTCAAGAGTCAGTAGAGAAAGTCAGAATGTTCAGACAATGTAAAATACATTTCTTCTAAATAAGGAATGTTCCAGAGAATTGCATGTTTGCTTGGTATAACGATTAGATCTGTGTCCTTTATATCATCATACTAAAAGTCCTTTTATCTGGTTTACAGTATGAATAAACCACCAGTAAATGTCCCTGGAGTGCGGGTACGAGCGGTCTATGATTATTCAGGACAGGAGTCGGACGAGCTCAGTTTTAAAGCAGGTGACTACCTGAACCCAATAACATGATGCTATGTCTATACTGTTTTACTGTACATCATCGAGTTAAACATTAAGCACCATTTGCCTACCATCTACTTTGAATGTTCCACAAGGTATGTTAAAAGCTGGAGCTTTGTGGTTTTCATTTTCTGATAAAAGCAGACAGACAAGCTGAGCCTCCATAGAAAACGGCTTCAGGTCACATAGTATTTGTACATTCTCTGTAGGCTTACTTACTCTCCAGAATACAGCAGTGTGAACAATGCCTTACAGTGTAACATCATACCCTTCATGTTTAACAAATCTCTAACTCAACTGTTGTAACCAGGTGATGAACTCACGAAAATTGAAGATGAAGATGAACAAGGCTGGTGTAAAGGTGTGACTGATCATGGTCAAGTTGGACTCTATCCGGCCAATTATGTTGAAGTTATTACAGGATAGCAGACCAATTCTGAAGAACGTCAGAAGCTCAGTATTTGGTGTATGACAATCAGCTCGACAGGAATTCATCTGGTCCTTATGCTGGGCTGGGGTTGACAAATGGCAGGGCTGATATAAGAGGGCATGAAAGTTTTTGGGTTGTCAGATTTGGAATACTTTTACCTATGTATCCTCCTTCCCAAGGGATTACCACTGTCTCAGTATTATTAGTGCCAGTCTGTCCTGCACTTAACTATTTTTTTTTATCTCCAAAAAAATTCTTCACTCTTGAACTGTAAAATGGCACAGAAGTCTCAGGAAACACTGTGCCAGGCTTGGACCATCTTCATACCAGTCCTATGGATGCTGCAGTATAATGTTGAGTGTGTGTTGCGTGTGCCTTTAAGCGCAGGTCTTGTGCATTACAAGACTGCCTCACTCTGGAAGGAATGTTTTTTGTGTTTTTTAGAGAAATGCTACAGCAATATAAAAAATAAAGTTCATGTAAGTGAAACTATTTGTCCATGTTTGCATATGTCGGAAACATTTCAAAAACTTGCGAGACAATTTTGCCATGTGTGCATGATGTTTGCCGCCCCTATATATTCTGCCCAAATAGACATTTGCATGAGTGCAGCTAGACATGAGTGCAGCTGGATCCAACACTTCAGTTCATCACCATTTACTTGGGACGAGACCTCCACCATCAAGTTTTAGTCTCCGTTCATATTCATGGCTGCTTAAAATTTGTTCTCACTGGCGACAAACTCCTCCAGTACAAATAATCTCCTATATAACAGAACAATCCTAGTTTTTAGTGGTAGGATACATTGTGGAAGAGAGAAGCAATTCCTCCACACAGATATTAGCAATATCTAAATTATTTTTCTGATTTATATAGTCACAACTTTAAAAAATACAACAAAATCAAAGAACACACAATTCATATATTCTAAAATATTTTTTTAATGCCACGAGGAAAAAAAAAATGCTACTTCATAGGAGACATTTTTTATGGACCAAGTTATAAAAACGGGTTAAATAAGTGAATTCCTTCAAGTCTGAAGACAGCACATTGCATGTAGATCCCATATGTGAATACCATAGGAAATCAGGGGAGTACAACCTGGCTGAGTGCTGCCTCACAGTGGAGGAAGATGGGAGTGCACATGGTTCGTGCAGGAAAATCCTCTGTGTGACGGAGTAGATCTGAAAGTCTCTAGGTGAAATTTTAGAAAGTAATTTGGTAGATTAATACCAATGTTTCTCTAGCAGTAATTTTTTTGAAGGTGACTGAGGGGTTGATTTACAGTTCACAAGAGGTGTGACCTCTACTATACTGTCAGATAAGGTCCATTAAGATATCCTCTTCCATGACACTCTGGGCCTGGACCTGCTGTAATCCTGGTTGAGGAACAGGACCTCGTGGACCTGTATTCATCATGACTCCTAAAATATCAAATTGGATAAAGACATGTTACTCAGCGTATATCGTACATAAAGAGGAGATCTCTTTTCTTCCGACAAGTCTGTTTTAGCAAATTCTTTTAATGCCAATAATACCACTGATCTGACCATATTAAATCAGTATCTGGTTCAGAGGTCGCACTAACATTTTTCCAGAAGGGTAAAAATACTCCTCTCACCATTTTTGAGGAGTATTTTTACCCGAGGAGGAGTATGAAAATTTCGGTAAAACACAGCACGCACACCACTACACTACACTACACTCACACAGCACGCACGCACACCACTACACTACACTACACTCACACAGCACGCACGCACACCACTACACTACACTACACTACACTCACACAGCACGCACACCACTACACTACACTACACTACACTCACACAGCACGCACGCACACCACTACACTACACTACACTACACTCACACAGCACGCACACCACTACACTACACTACACTACACTCACACAGCACGCACGCACACCACTACACTACACTACACTACACTCACACAGCACGCACACCACTACACTACACTACACTACACTCACACAGCACGCACACCACTACACTACACTACACTCACACAGCACGCACACTACACTACACTACACACAGCACGCACACTACACTACACTCACACAGCACACACAACACTACACTCACACAGCAAGCACACTACACTACACTCACACAGCACGCACACTACACTACACTCACACAGCACGCACACTACACTACACTCACACAGCACGCACACTACACTACACTCACACAGCACGCACACTACACTACACTCACACAGCACGCACACCACTACACTACACTCACACAGCACACCACTACACTACACTCACACAGCACGCACACCACTACACTACACTACACTCACACAGCACGCACACCACTACACTACACTCACACCACTACACTACACTCACACAGCACGCACACCACTACACTACACTCACACAGCACGCACACCGCTACACTACACTACACTCACACAGCACGCACACCGCTACACTACACTACACTCACACAGCACGCACACCGCTACACTACACTACACTCACACAGCACGCACACCGCTACACTACACTACACTCACACAGCACGCACACCGCTACACTACACTACACTCACACAGCACGCACACCGCTACACTACACTACACTCACACAGCACGCACACCGCTACACTACACTACACTCACACAGCACGCACACCGCTACACTACACTACACTCACACAGCACGCACACCGCTACACTACACTACACTCACACAGCACGCACACCGCTACACTACACTACACTCACACAGCACGCACACCGCTACACTACACTACACTCACACAGCACGCACACCGCTACACTACACTACACTCACACAGCACGCACACCGCTACACTAGACTCACACAGCACGCACACCACTACACTACACTACACTCACACAGCACGCACACTACACTACACTCACACAGCACGCACACTACACTACACTCACACAGCACGCACACTACACTACACTCACACAGCACGCACACTACACTACACTCACACAGCACGCACACCACTACACTACACTCACACAGCACGCACACCACTACACTACACTACACTCACACAGCACGCACACCACTACACTACACTACACTCACACAGCACGCACACCACTACACTACACTACACTCACACAGCACGCACACCACTACACTACACTACACTACACTCACACAGCACGCACACCACTACACTACACTACACTACACTCACACAGCACGCACACTACACTACACTACACTCACACAGCACGCACACTACACTACACTCACACAGCACGCACACTACACTACACTCACACAGCACGCACACTACACTACACTCACACAGCACGCACACTACACTACACTCACACAGCACGCACACTACACTACACTCACACAGCACGCACACTACACTACACTCACACAGCACGCACACTACACTACACTCACACAGCACGCACACTACACTACACTCACACAGCACGCACACTACACTACACTCACACAGCACGCACACTACACTACACTCACACAGCACGCACACTACACTACACTCACACAGCACGCACACTACACTACACTCACACAGCACGCACACTACACTACACTCACACAGCACGCACACTACACTACACTCACACAGCACGCACACCACTACACTACACTACACTCACACAGCACGCACACTACACTACACTCACACAGCACGCACACTACACTACACTCACACAGCACGCACACTACACTACACTCACACAGCACGCACACTACACTACACTCACACAGCACGCACACTACACTACACTCACACAGCACGCACACCACTACACTACACTCACACAGCACGCACACCACTACACTACACTCACACAGCACGCACACCACTACACTACACTCACACAGCACGCACACCACTACACTACACTCACACAGCACGCACACTACACTACACTACACTCACACAGCACGCACACTACACTACACTACACACAGCACGCACACTACACTACACTCACACAGCACGCACACTACACTACACTCACACAGCACGCACACTACACTACACTCACACAGCACGCACACTACACTACACTCACACAGCACGCACACTACACTACACTCACACAGCACGCACACTACACTACACTCACACAGCACGCACACTACACTACACTCACACAGCACGCACACTACACTACACTCACACAGCACGCACACTACACTACACTCACACAGCACGCACACTACACTACACTCACACAGCACGCACACTACACTACACTCACACAGCACGCACACTACACTACACTCACACAGCACGCACACCACTACACTACACTCACACAGCACGCACACCACTACACTACACTACACTCACACAGCACGCACACTACACTACACTCACACAGCACGCACACTACACTACACTCACACAGCACGCACACTACACTACACTCACACAGCACGCACACTACACTACACTCACACAGCACGCACACTACACTACACTCACACAGCACGCACACTACACTACACTCACACAGCACGCACACCACTACACTACACTCACACAGCACGCACACCACTACACTACACTACACTCACACAGCACGCACACCACTACACTACACTACACTCACACAGCACGCACACCACTACACTACACTACACTCACACAGCACGCACACCACTACACTACACTACACTCACACAGCACGCACACCACTACACTACACTACACTACACTCACACAGCACGCACACCACTACACTACACTACACTACACTCACACAGCACGCACACCACTACACTACACTCACACAGCACGCACACTACACTACACTACACTACACACAGCACGCACACTACACTACACTCACACAGCACGCACACTACACTACACTCACACAGCACGCACACTACACTACACTCACACAGCACGCACACTACACTACACTCACACAGCACGCACACTACACTACACTCACACAGCACGCACACTACACTACACTCACACAGCACGCACACTACACTACACTCACACAGCACGCACACTACACTACACTCACACAGCACGCACACTACACTACACTCACACAGCACGCACACTACACTACACTCACGCAGCACGCACACCACTACACTACACTCACACAGCACGCACACCACTACACTACACTCACACAGCACGCACACCACTACACTACACTCACACAGCACGCACAACACTACACTCACACAGCACGCACACAACACTACACTCACACAGCACGCACACAACACTACACTCACACAGCACGCACACTACACTACACTCACACAGCACGCACACTACACTACACTCACACAGCACGCACACTACACTACACTCACACAGCACGCACACCACTACACTACACTCACACAGCACGCACACCACTACACTACACTACACTCACACAGCACGCACACCACTACACTACACTACACTCACACAGCACGCACACCACTACACTACACTACACTCACACAGCACGCACACCACTACACTACACTCACACAGCACGCACACCACTACACTACACTCACACAGCACGCACACCACTACACTACACTCACACAGCACGCACACCACTACACTACACTCACACAGCACGCACACCACTACACTACACTACACTCACACAGCACGCACACCACTACACTACACTACACTCACACAGCACGCACACCACTACACTACACTACACTCACACAGCACGCACACTACACTACACTCACACAGCACACACAACACTACACTCACACAGCACGCACACTACACTACACTCACACAGCACGCACACTACACTACACTCACACAGCACGCACACTACACTACACTCACACAGCACACACACTACACTCACACAGCACGCACACCACACTACACTACACTCACACAGCACGCACACTACACTACACGCACACTACACTCACACAGCACGCACACTACACTACACTCACACAGCACGCACACCACTACACTACACTCACACAGCACGCACACCACTACACTACACTCACACAGCACGCACACCACTACACTACACTACACTCACACAGCACGCACACCACTACACTACACTACACTCACACAGCACGCACACCACTACACTACACTACACTCACACAGCACGCACACCACTACACTACACTACACTCACACAGCACGCACACCACTACACTAAACTACACTCACACAGCACGCACACCACTACACTAAACTACACTCACACAGCACGCACACCACTACACTACACTACACTCACACAGCACGCACACCACTACACTACACTACACTCACACAGCACGCACACCACTACACTACACTACACTCACACAGCACGCACACCACTACACTACACTACACTCACACAGCACGCACACCACTACACTACACTACACTCACACAGCACGCACACCACTACACTACACTACACTCACACAGCACGCACACCACTACACTACACTACACTCACACAGCACGCACACCACTACACTACACTCACACAGCACGCACACCACTACACTACACTACACTCACACAGCACGCACACCACTACACTACACTCACACAGCACGCACACCACTACACTACACTCACACAGCACGCACACCACTACACTACACTACACTCACACAGCACGCACACCACTACACTACACTCACACAGCACGCACACCACTACACTACACTACACTACACTCACACAGCACGCACACCACTACACTACACTACACTACACTCACACAGCACGCACACTACACTACACTACACACAGCACGCACACTACACTACACTCACACAGCACACACAACACTACACTCACACAGCACACACACAACACTACACTCACACAGCACGCACACTACACTACACTCACACAGCACGCACACTACACTACACTCACACAGCACGCACACTACACTACACTCACACAGCACGCACACTACACTACACTCACACAGCACGCACACCACTACACTACACTACACTCACACAGCACGCACACCACTACACTACACTACACTCACACAGCACGCACACCACTACACTACACTACACTCACACAGCACGCACACCACTACACTACACTACACTCACACAGCACGCACACCACTACACTACACTCACACAGCACGCACACCACTACACTACACTACACTCACACAGCACGCACACCACTACACTACACTACACTCACACAGCACGCACACCACTACACTACACTCACACAGCACGCACACCACTACACTACACTCACACAGCACGCACACCACTACACTACACTCACACAGCACGCACACCACTACACTACACTCACACAGCACGCACACCACTACACTACACTACACTCACACAGCACGCACACCACTACACTACACTACACTCACACAGCACGCACACCACTACACTACACTCACACAGCACGCACACCACTACACTACACTACACTCACACAGCACGCACACTACACTACACTCACACAGCACACACAACACTACACTCACACAGCACGCACACTACACTACACTCACACAGCACGCACACTACACTACACTCACACAGCACGCACACTACACTCACACAGCACGCACACCACACTACACTACACTCACACAGCACGCACACTACACTACACTACACTCACACAGCACGCACACTACACTCACACAGCACGCACACTACACTACACTCACACAGCACGCACACCACTACACTACACTCACACAGCACGCACACCACTACACTACACTCACACAGCACGCACACCACTACACTACACTCACACAGCACGCACACCACTACACTACACTACACTCACACAGCACGCACACCACTACACTACACTACACTCACACAGCACGCACACCACTACACTACACTACACTCACACAGCACGCACACCACTACACTAAACTACACTCACACAGCACGCACACCACTACACTAAACTACACTCACACAGCACGCACACCACTACACTACACTACACTCACACAGCACGCACACCACTACACTACACTACACTCACACAGCACGCACACCACTACACTACACTACACTCACACAGCACGCACACCACTACACTACACTACACTCACACAGCACGCACACCACTACACTACACTACACTCACACAGCACGCACACCACTACACTACACTACACTCACACAGCACGCACACCACTACACTACACTACACTACACTCACACAGCACGCACACCACTACACTACACAGCACGCACACCACTACACTACACTACACTCACACAGCACGCACACCACTACACTACACTACACTCACACAGCACGCACACCACTACACTACACTACACTACACTCACACAGCACGCACACCACTACACTACACTACACTCACACAGCACGCACACCACTACACTACACTACACTCACACAGCACGCACACCACTACACTACACTACCACAGCACGCACACCACTACACTACACTACACTACACTACACTACACTACACTACACTCACACAGCACGCACACCACTACACTACACTACACTCACACAGCACGCACACCACTACACTACACTACACTCACACAGCACGCACACCACTACACTACACTACACTCACACAGCACGCACACCACTACACTACACTCACACAGCACGCACACCACTACACTACACTACACTCACACAGCACGCACACCACTACACTACACTACACTCACACAGCACGCACACCACTACACTACACTACACTCACACAGCACGCACACCACTACACTACACTACACTCACACAGCACGCACACCACTACACTACACTACACTCACACAGCACGCACACCACTACACTACACTACACTCACACAGCACGCACACCACTACACTACACTACACTCACACAGCACGCACACCACTACACTACACTACACTCACACAGCACGCACACCACTACACTACACTACACTACACTCACACAGCACTACACTACACTACACTACACTCACACAGCACGCACACCACTACACTACACTACACTCACACAGCACGCACACCACTACACTACACTACACTCACACAGCACACACAACACTACACTACACTACACTCACACAGCACGCACACCACTACACTACACTACACTCACACAGCACACACAACACTACACTACACTACACTCACACAGCACGCACACCACTACACTACACTACACTACACTCACACAGCACGCACACCACTACACTACACTACACTACACTCACACAGCACGCACACCACTACACTACACTACACTACACTCACACAGCACGCACACCACTACACTACACTACACTACACTCACACAGCACGCACACCACTACACTACACTACACTCACACAACACACAGCACGCACAACACTACACTCACACAGCACGCACAACACTACACTACACTCACACAGCACACACAACACTACACTACACACAGCATGCACAACACTACAGTACACTACTCACACAACACTACACTCACACAATACACAGCACGCACAACACTACACTACACACAGCACGCACAACACTACACTACACACAGCACGCACAACACTACAGTACACTCAGCACGCACAACACTACAGTACACTACTCACACAACACTACAGTGCACTCAGCACGCACAACACTACAGTACACTACTCACACAACACTACACTCACACAGCACACACAAGACTACACTCACACAGCACACTACACTCACCCGGCCTTGATCTTAAGTCCAGTCGCCCCTCTGTCCACATGTCTCCCCTGTGGCCGGTGCTCTCACTCCGGGTCTCTCCGGCACGCCCCTTAGTCACGTGCCCCGCTGAGCGGCCCGGCGATCGCGCTAGTGACATTTCCCTCTTTTGCAGCGCGCGCCAGGCCGCTCAGCCTGTGCGCTACAGGGAATAATTGCCATGCGTTCTTTTACGCATGGCAATTATTTTGGGGGGTAATGGCGCCTCATCACGCGTCTATGACGCGTGGTGAGGCGTTAATGCGACCTCTGATCTGGTTAATTTAATGTGCTGCAAACCTAAACAGGTAACATCTAAATTATAAAATAATAACTTATTTCTAGGATGAATTAAAGGGGCCCAGTATAAAATAGAGTTTTTAGAAGAGATATTCCAGAAATTAGCTTTTACTAAAATGGACAGGTAGTAATAATGACAAGTTCTCTTCTAACCTTTTCACAAACTTTGCAGTAACAGCAGTCACAATTTGGAATAAAAAAAACAAAACAAACAAAAAAACCACATCCCATAAAATCATGGATAAGACACAAGACAGACACAAGAGGCACATGTCTATGTAAAGAAACCCTGCTGGGTTGATCAGACTTACCTGGCATTGGTGCACGTTGTGCCATTTGATTGCCCCACTGCTGTGTTGGGGCCTGATGCATAAGAGACTGCCCTGAGATCTGCAACTGTGGCTGGCCGGGGGCCTGGTGAGGCATTTGTTGCCCCAGTGCTTGGTGAGGGAGCATGCCTTGTGCTGCCTGCTGCATGTGATGCAAAGGCTGCTGGGCCTGAGGAACGGTGGCCTGAGGCTGTAAAAACACAGGATTTGGAAGACACTTAATAATTTGACAATACTTTGTTGATACAAAAAATATTCTGAATTACCAGCAGCAAAATAGTATAACTGTACTGTTCAGGCGACCGCTATAAATGCAAACACTGCAGACCCTGTAGATATAGTCTGGTCCCAGAGCTCAGAGAACTGAATAAGGCACAATAGGAGCAGGTACATCTAGTGCTCGGTTACATAAACATCACTTGGTCCATATGAACCCCTTTAGGTTATCAGCTGTGTACAAATGTGAAAATTGGAGATGGTTCTCCTCTCTGGAGAAGGTCAGGCTAGCTCAGGTTATGGTGAGCTGGGCCGCTATCTGGCACACAAGGTGTCCAACGCCCAATGGTGACATCACCCACATCTGGTCTCCATCAGCCACATGCACACATTTAGTTATCGGAACAGAAATTATTTCCACTCTGGTGCTCAGAGTTTTAATGGAGAATTTGCTGCAGATTGACAAATGAAAAAGTGTGATAAGTACTGGCAGAAGGTGCGGGATAGGGCTGGGACTGGTCACACTACAATATACAACATGCATCAGCTAGGGTTTTATATATACATGTAGAAATGAACAGAACGTTAAGAAGCTAAAGTACCAAATTACAGCTGTTCACATTGGCTACATTGTGGCCGGCATCTCTGTTTGTTGCAGGTGGTGAAAGGTCCTCTTTAAGTAACTCCCTATTAATTATTTACCAATAATAAAAGCTCTGTCTGCTGACAGTAAATGAGAAAACCCTAGTTCAGTGTCCAGGAAAATGTTATGGCACAAATACAGGTAATACAAATACTATGTTAACAACAGTGCAAAGAAACTCTAAGAACAAAGCTTAAATCACAAGACAACATAGTCGATGAATAAAGACAAATGCTACAGTGAGATCACCACATTGAACAATCTAGGAATTAGAAAAACAAACAACAGCGACATCATAGTCCAAAAATAATAATAACAAAGACATCATAATGAACACAATCTAGTAATAGGAAACACAGAGGAGACATCACAATGGACACAGCCTAGGAGTAAGATGGATACTATAGTAAAAGGAATACAAAAAAAACACTACTGGAAGTCCCTGACTTAGGTGACACCTGTCATCAGGTCTGTGTCACTATTTCTGGCACCACTACCTGTTGGAGCTGCTCACAAGGATCCATCCCAACCTTTATCTAGTCAATTCATACATTAATCATTATAAAATCATCTTTTCTTTATTATGTAAATGAGGCTGGTCACATGGTCATTGACACATGTCACCCCTCCCCTCTCCTCCCCCTGCTCAGGTCTGTGTGTAATGTATAGTAAGGCATTGGTAGTGTGTGCTGCATCTGCTGACATGTTGCATCCTCCTAATACACATGTGAGACACAAACATCAGCTACACAAGTACCTGACGTGTTCTGCTATAACATGGCTGCATCCTGGAGCGGTTGTATCTCTCCTATACACACACACAGGCTGCATGGGGCGTGGCCAGCACTAGGGAGCACATGGAGGAGCCATTACACCATTATACCTCACACCATTAGACAGGCTGTCAGTCAAGCACTGGGGGTGTGGCTGTGCCTCCCACTCATGAATAAGCTGGGCAGCTTGAATATGCTAATGACTCATTGGACATTTCACAGGTAATTTGCATACAGCTTTAGGACCTTATTGCTTAAGTTTACAAGCATGTAGAGGGACAATGCAGGGATAGAGGCAATGCTCTCTAATGGCAGTTTATGAAAATATATTTAGTTTAGGGGGTTATTTTGCCTGACGGGTTCTCTTTAAGGACGCCTGACTTAAAGACTAACCTCTCTGTCCACTGTGACCTCTGATGAAGCTCTCAGAATGTTACTTTAGTCCCAGACGACAATGATCAGCTGTAAGGTGTCAGTAATGTTGTTCCCATGACAGCAAAACATTTAATCCAATTATCACAGGAAATAAGTTTTTTGTCCAGAGTTCCAATTATAAAACATGCCAGTTACAACTGATACACAAATTCAACTTAAAGGGGTTGGCCAGTTTTCCATAAATCTGTTCCATTAAACAGGTCTCTGCATGTTTCCCTGTTATTCACATGCTGCACTTTGCCTCTCTAGACAACTTCTGGTTTCTCCCTCCTTCAGTGCCTCTATAATGGCAGCCTCCAGTGTGTTTATTTTCTATCTATCCATCTCACTGACAGACAGGGGAGAGGGGGCAGCACTCAATCTCCTGATCCTCCTTTGTTTACATAGTCTACACACAGCAATAAAGGAAGCATCAGGGATGATGAATCAATTGGTGGGCATTCAGGGATTATTATTAAGGCAGTGACGGCACATGGGCAATGTTATAGAGTGGCCAGCCCCTTTCGGTACAAATCTCAAGAACCTATCCTATAAATAACTTGGGGACTGCAGTATGACATAGAAACCGGTTAGCTATAAACCGTTTAGCCCTGTGCTGCCCCCTGATTTGTGTTGCAATCTGCTTATGTGAGCAGTGATATTTCCTGACTTGTAATATAGAATGTGTGCTGTAAAATAAGCAGCATCAAATGCATCCATGGAATAAGGAGGATAGTCCAGACTAGATAGACCAAACTGTCTAAAGGAGAAAACGGTTTCCCATTGCAACCAATCAAAGAACACCTTACAAGTGCTTTTGAATATTAAAAGCAATGCTGTGAATGGACATCCAAGAGTTTTTTTTTTCTGTAGAGCCCAAGGGAATAGCAAGTACCGAAAAAAACAAGTTTGCATATGATACTCACAGGCTGCTGGCTGAGCAGTAGGTTTCGGAGTTGGGGGTTGGCACCAGGATTCTGGGGTCGAAGCATGGTTCCTGCCTGTGGGTTCTGAGGCTGACCAGGTGCTTGCACTGTCGCCTGTGTTGCTTGTTGAGGTGCCTGGGTGGGACCCTGAGGTGCCTGTTGTTGCTGCATTCTGATCTGTAACTGAAAAGAACAATTGACATCCCCTGGTCAGTGAAAAGTTTTTTTTTTAATTAAATTTTTATGGTGTTTACTAGTGAACGTGTTCTAATAACTGAACAAGGATTGCTACTTAAAGAGGTTCTTCAGTGACGGCTCCTCTCAGTGTACAAATGTGAATACAATGGACGCCCAATGTAACTTTGTGTATAAAGTGGATCACCTCTTTAATACTTCAGTGGGTGTGGTAGAACAAGATCACCAGGTACTTGGATGGTGTACTGCCCACATGTTATTTGAATATTGTATAAACATACATATTTAGTGCATTATTAGTGGAGTTCATTGTGTTGGAGAGGTGCATGGCAATTCACGTCACTCTGTGCCATTCACTTGAATGGGACAGAGCTGCATATAGAGAAGCTACAGAATCTATAACAATGTGCCTCAAAAATGAGGAGAACTCAAAATGCTGAATACTTTCAGATATTAAGCTCCTATGCTAAGGAAGATGTATTTTTATATTAAACATTGATAGTTTGTTCCAGAAACGCTATGGGACCAACATCTATCTCTAGAAAAGGGCTCTAACACTGTAGAAGTGCATGGATATAGCAATGCACATGCCAGGCCATCTCCCAAGGCAGTATAAAGCAGAAAACACGGGTTCTGTATCAATCTGACATTTTAAGTAACTCCCGTGGATAAGCGATTAATGTTATAGACGGGAGTAGCCCTTTAAAATTGACTGCTCCAGGTGTGTGGTGTTGTAAAATACTGCATATAGAGCTTAGGTATATAACCAGCAGCTAGCCTAAACAAGCAGAGCTGCAGCTCAACGACTAGTCGGTTTAATAGGTTCTAAAGAGTTGTTTTAAAGTCCTGGTCAAACCCGGTAAATTCACCACCAGTTCTGAGTGCTTGTCAGCAGAATCTAGGCTGGATGCTGAGTGTGAGATTACTGTGGACGCTCACCAGATTCTGTGATCTCGGTTGTTCATCCATCATAGTTACCTGGTTCACAGATGGCATGCCTTGAGCTACCTGCTGCCCGGGCAACTACAACATAATGGAGAGAAAGTTACAATTTAGTATCAATATAAAGGGTTATTATTAGCAAATAAAGCAGAACAACCAGTGATCAGCACTGATGAAGGCTCTACCTGTTGTGCTACCGTCTGTGTCACTGGCAGAGGACCAGGCTGCTTGGATAAGAAGGCTTGAGGGTTGGGTTGTACAGTCCCAGCTCCCATAGGCTGAGCAGCCCCCATCTTGAAAAACAAAATGACATAAGCAGGGTCACAGTTCGTATGTGTTTTCTGAGGGACACAGACAATATTCAAGTTTTTGTGTTGTTGCCTATAAACAAATGGAGCAGAAACGTGCCAAGCAATAAGGACCTAATGTAAACCTAGACTTGATTGGCATATTACTCAAGGAAAAGCCTAAAAACGTGTGAAAATTTCTTTGTTTTTGGACCCAAATTAACTCCCTAGCAAACACACGGTCGAACAAGGAAGCGTGGTTGTGCTTGATGTTCCATCTCAACCTCATTCACAAGAATGGGTCCTTGCTGAAACGAGGAATGATAAATGGGAGTGATGTCTGGACTGGGCTGCGCCACAACACTTCAAATTGGTGACCGGCAGGGATGTAAAATGTCAGACCCCAGTCGATCCGATACTGATCTCTAATCCCAAGGTGAGGTTCAATATCTAAAGACACAGAATTCCCTAGGTATAAGATTTTGTTATCTGCAACTGCAGAATTAAAGAATCAGAAGATCAATGTTTATCAGTACATTTAAAGTTTAAAGAACTTCCAAAATGTGAACATTATTAACTTAAAGGGGTTATCCATGTTTAAGAAATAACTTTGGGCCGGGCTTTTTTAAAAAAAATTAAAAAAATAAAACGTGTAGTCACCTCCTTGGGGCTGCTGGTATCCCATGCCGTGGTCCCTCTGATCTGTGCCCCTGTTTATTTACAGGGGCACAGAATCTGCGCACAGGGAGCTTCCGGTCGGAGAGGTGGCCGGCCACACCCATCCTTCCCTATCTCTCAGCATTGTAGGGTGCTGGGAGATGGTGGCGGATGGAAGCTTCCAGCCGGCTGGAATCTCCCTGTGCGCCTCTGTAAACAAATGGACCACAATAGTAAGCATTGTGGTCATACAATGGCCATCAACAGGTGTCCTCATGACAGCAGTCTATAAATCAAACTTTCATTTTACAATTTAGCACAACCTGGTTACATCCAAGAGAAGTTGACAGTGAAAATACAGTATTAAAGCTTCCTTCTTACACTCCGATTCTGCATCTGTACTTGTTTGTGATTGGTGATCACTTGCCGGATGCCATTAACAAAGCCGCTCTGATCATATGGAATCAAACCCATGAAGATCTTCTTTTTGGATGAGTACAAAAGCATGAGAACCCTCACTTCACATGGAGTCGTGTGAGGAAAATGCACACAGCCGGCCTTAAACATAGATAAAAGTAAGAAATTATTAGACCACACTAATATGGAACGTGTCGATCTAGGGAAGGACAGGCAATGGTCTTCCAATATATTTATGGTTAGAATTGTACATGCAGAAATATGAATCCATTATAGACTGTTACAAGACATTAAACATGCTGAAATAGTGATCATATAATGTTTACTTACAAACCCGTTACCCATGATACGGTAGAGACCCTTCAGAGATTCCAGATCCTTGTTGGTGAAGTGGAATTGCACCATTCGAGAGTTCCTAAATAAGGGTCCCAAGGTTGTCTGCAACAAGATAAATGCAACACTTTATTCATCCCTATAGATAGGGTTCTTACTTTTAAGGTGGGTGTGGGTTAGCAGCAGTTTTATAGTAGTTATAATACTTCTCCTATGCACTGTAAAATATAACAGTTACATTCTTGTATATATGGTGCAGTATTATAGTAGTAATGGAACAATAGACGAGAAATGGAGGGTTCCAGCACTCAGTATCCCCTCCTATTCCAGACCTGCTGTCAGTAAGCTGTCTTTTTTTTTCATTTGGTCTGTAAAATTATAGTTGTTATATTCTTGTACATAGGGGGCAGTATTATAGTAGTTATATTCTTGTATATAGGGGCAGTATTATAGCAATTATATTCTTGTACATAGGGGGCAGTATTATAGTAGTTATATTCTTGTATATAGGGGCAGTATTATAGCAATTATATTCTTGTACAGAGGGGGAAGTATTATAGTAGTTATATTCTTTTCACCTCAGGCAGCAAAAAGCAAGAATCAGCCTTGTGCAGCAGATAATAAGTATGAATACCTGGCTAGCTGCAGGTAGGGCAAAGTAATGGGGTCTATCAGAGCCCCTGTGTGCAGCCAGTTATTCACAATTATTACCTGCTGCATAAGTTCAGATAATTACCATCATCATTACTATAGTCTGTTATTTAATGTACAAATACAGATTTATGCAGTAGTGGCTTCTGGGGGGAATTTGCGCTGTACTGTAGTTTTTGGCGCATCTAGGGTTTTGGTTAATAGTGCGGCCCCCTTAAAGGTAGCAGTATGACAATGTGGCCCTTAGAGTGAAAAAGGTTGTGCACCCCCGCTGTAGTACCTAGTGCTTTTTGTGTCGTATTATTAAAGAAATATGCATATAAAATCAGCATTCAGAAGAGTGAGCAATATTTAACCTTTTCCATCTTTTTATTTTAATTATTTGAATCTGTGCTAAAGAGAAGCAGAGTACAGGGCTTGCTCATCTCTAGCAGTCTTTACAGCTAAATAATGGAGGCCCTCCATTTAAAAGGTATTTTTAAAAGGAAATCAACCAGTGAAAAAAACATTTTTTTAAAAACCCTATAACTACTCACATCAGCTTCTCTTCATCTTGACCCTGGCACTGTCCGTCACTCTTCTTAACACGTCGGGATCACCTAGAAAAGAAAGTTATAATTAGCAGCACGAAGCACGGGGACAAGAGGTCCGGAACTCCGGACTGCTAATTATGCATGCCCCCACACCCATCGTCTGATATCACCTTGCTCTCCCAAGCTCCCAGCATGAGAGAGGTAGGTGCAGGGGCGTCCATAATTAGCAGTCCAGAGTGCCGGACATCTTGTCCCGGCGCTTCCTGCTGCTAATTATAACTTTCTTTTCTTGGTGATCCCGGCGTGTCAATAAAAGCAATGGAAAGTGCGGGGATCAAAAGGAAGAGAAGCAGAGGTGAGTAGTTATAAGTTTGTTTTTTCAGTGTTTGATTTCCTTTAAGAGGCACCTCTGCCACAACTCTATTTATCTATTAATAGATTTGCGAGTAATCCGTTTTATTATTTTGGAATCTCTACTTCTCCGCTAAACCATAGTGCTGTTGTGTAATCGGTTACAGTGTCAGTGTTTCCGCTTAGCTGCGAGTCGGGGACTTCTTGCATCATAGATCGAGATGAAGCAAGGAATCCTGTCCCCGGGATTGTGGTCAGCCAATGACAAAGGACTCTGAACGGTCCGTTATCGTAGGCCGAAAGTGGATTGTGTTAAACAGCCATTTTGGGGAAACTTCTTGGGCTAGAGAAGAAAGTCTGGATATGTTTGACTGTAGAGATCTAAAAATAATAACATAGAATTTTCTCCATCTATGCTAATATGTGAAGTGCCACATATTACAGGATGAAAATATGGTGGTAATAAAAAGTAAAGTATACAAATGTAGCAACTACCAAAGCAAACCCCAACTAACACACATTTTATTAATACATACCAATAACTGCTGAGGGATCAGCTGCATGATTAACTTTTGAGGCCATTGATCGGTTTTCCTGCAATGTAGAAAAATAAGAACTAAAGAATTAAGTTTCTGGTAAATTAAGTCTTTATTACTATATAATAACACATGACAGAGGCTTGTAGGACAGATAAGCATCCATTGTAGCATTTTCTGCCAATGACACTTTCAAAAAAGTTATCAGAGATAAACTTCATGACTGTGAAGTTAAACAAAATCTACCATTAGCATATTTTTTTGGCAAAACTACTCAGAGTTCCCGGGATTAAACAAGATATGTTTCTGCGTCCGTGTAACTACAGCATTCTCAAGGTATGTTTGGTGCATAGTGCATAAAAGCAAATGGTAGATTCAAAAAAACCATTAAAGAAAATATATGTCATTGTCTAACTTTTACTGGATCCGGTTACATATGTTCACTATTATTTCTTTCAGTTAGGCCCCTCCTATTCCTGCCGGGTTTGGGGATGGGGGCAGTATTTTCTACAGTCAGCACATGGGAGTGCAGCACAGTTCAGAACAATCATTTCTGCAACATTTCAACACTTCAAATTAACTGTACTTATTACTGGGAAACATTGAGGCGTGTTCACATGTGCGTTCAAATTGCATTTAATTTAAGGATTATGTTCTAATTCCTTTAAAGGGGTTTACACAATAAACATAGAGTTTCAGTTTTATTGACGTTTACGCTCTTATAACTCAGTGATGGTCAATGTAAAATTCCAGAGTGTGGGCGGGGACACTTCATGATTCCTCTGTATTATTAGATATTGTGTGCTGTCAATGTGCTTAGATTATCAGGGTACAGAGTATATATACACCTTTATTTAGCTTCTGAACATTCACTAGTATCTGACACACAGAAAAAGAGAAAGGAGACAGATCAGAGATGAGAGCTGATGAGATCCATGAGATGGATATAAAACACAATGAAACACTCTTGCATTGCTACATCTCAGCTATAACAGACACAATCAGCTCTGCTATACGTCTTTCCCCTGCTTATCTGTAGTTTGTAGAGTAAGTATGTGCCTGCTGCTGCTTGCCGGCAGGAAGTGTCTGTGAATGCCTTGAGCTAGTCTTGTAATGGACTGGGGAAGGCCTAGATGCAGAGAGCACTGCAGTGTGCAGAAAAGAGAAACTATTCATGAGAAGAATCTGCCATGCCTGACCATAGTCTGTCTGATCCCGGAGGCAACCTAACTTGTATACACCAGGACTGATCGAAACAGTTTGCAATAATATCTGTGAAATGCTGTAATTTGTTACTAACATTGAAATAGAGAATGTGTTCTTTTGTTATCCTGAATATATTTAAGAATCTTGTCTTCGTGGGAATACCCCTTCAATCCCGCAATATAAACCTACCTGCACGTAAACCACAGCCATGTGTGAGCCCACTGAAATGCATTTGTCCATGTGCTAATAGAGATGATAGCTCAAAGATACCTACTGGCCAAGAAACAAAGCCCTTTAAACTTACAGATTTTCTCCAGGGTTGACATACACTTGGCATGGAAGGGAACGTGTTAGCTTGGCATTGGTGTCCACAGATGGTGGCTTAGGTTTCTATATGGAAAACAGAATAATATAGTTATAACAAGACCATTTAAAAAGAGGACCCGTCACCAGTTTTGGATCCTAAACCAAATACAGGCGCCTATGGACCTGTGGTTTAGCGTTGCAAAACAGCTTTTATGAGCTCTCAGGGCAGGGACAAAGCATATATATATATTTACCTAGATGTGAGTCTGACGTTCTCTGCCACGCGCGCCTGCATTCGCGATGCGGGATGAGGCCGGGAGACGACACCGGCTGTGAAGCCGGGGTGTACAACTCTGGCTTCATTGCCGCACTGCACAGGACTGCATAATGTATATTTTTGTATAGATTTATTTTACTGCCCCAACTCATAAAGGGAGATTCAGACACTAAACCACAGGTCCATAAGGCCCTGTGATTGGTTTAGTGTCCCGAATCGCCCTGAATGGTTCGCTTTAATTGATATAGAAGCTAACACTACGGTATGTTACTATGTTGCAGGAAATAACTCACCTCTTGCCACTCTAGAACACCACTCCAGGCCAGCATTTTGTTGGCGACGGATTGTTGTGTATTGGGCAGCTGTGGTGTTCCAATCTGCGGTGTGGCTGATTGTTGAGCTGTTACGCCAGGTGGTGCCCCTGTGACAGGCTGTCAAGAAAGATGGAAATGTATCGATAATAAGTGTATAAATAACACTGAATGCAGCTCAACTAGGAAATTCAGGATCTCAGATGGAATTGGGCCTTATGTCAAACTACTCATTTTCTTTAAAAAAAAAAAAAAAAACAAATACAAAAAACTTTTAATTGGGCAGAAATGTTTTTCAATATTTAGTGCTCGTTCCCTCCGTGATAATGAGGTGCTATGAGGAAGTCACAATGTTGTGACGAAAGGCTTCTTGTAAGTCATGCTTTATATCAAGGGAGCTGCCTTACAAGGTAGCTAAAAAAGGCATGGTTTTCCTAATCCCATCCTGGAATACTTTGCATATTTTACCAGAATTCCCCAAGTGGAGCATCAATGGCTATAAGACTCCACATGCCTACATGGCGGCCTTAATTGGCAGTCTCTGTAAGGAGAACTCTTACTTCCCGACCTCCTTTGGATTATTATCTCCCCGCTACTCCTTACTTTGCATTTGGGGGTTGGTGGTGTGCAGTCCTTTGCACGACTGCGTAGCTTTGACTTTCTCTGATACATTTACATTGTATTCTAGGCTTAGTAACCATAATGCCCCTAGAAACCTCCTAGTTCTTGCCGGATGCTACCAAATGCTATCATCCTACCCTAGGATGTATGTGAACAAGTGTAAGTGTTTTAAAGGATATCTACCATCAGTTGATGCAATGGCCACCTCATTTTCGTTAGGTTGTAGGTCAAATTTTGCAAGACAAGCTAAAAGTTTCATTGATATGATTTTTGGAAATGTAAAACTGTTGTATGGTGGGAAAAACAGATATTTAGAGGGGTTTTTTTCTCCCAATACAGCCTTCAACTTATGACTTTTTTATATTTTAATAGTATGTGCATTTTTTGGAATGCATGGATAGCTAACACATGTTTTTTTTCTTTTTCATACATTTTAAGCTTTTTTTAAAATTTTTAATAAAACATATATTTTAGGCCCCTATACCATACAACGCCATACACTGCAATATATCTGCAGTAAATTGTCTTTATTTCACCCACGCCCAATCACAATCTGGTCAAAAATCATCCCACAATCCAAATCAACATTATGTAGGGTTCTTTATATTTCATGTGCTTCCCCGACATCCCTTGCAATAGGAAGGTGTTGCAAGAAGAAAACAGAGGACCAGCCAACAAGGCCTTATCCTGGGAACACCAATTGTATTTGAAGGCTGATTTGGCAGCTAAAAAACTAATATCAGACAACTATCAAAAAACTGTAGTGACATACCATTGGCTGTGGGACTGGCTGCTGCTGAGCGGCTTGTTGAGTCATCATTCCCTGAGTGGGTCCAGGACCGGTGGTTACAGTAGATACTAAACTTGGCTGAGGGGAAGAGGTTATTAAAGATGCAGTAGAGGTAACCATCTTGGATGCTTGTCCTTGTGGCATTGTGGGAGCTTGTGGCTGGCTGAATGGTGGACCAACAGTGGAAGTAGACTGCATGGCACCAAGTCCCGGAACTGAAAAAGAAAACGTATTTAGGATAGACAGGAATAGGACAGAAAATAGTAATAGGTTGTCAGCTGGAGGCTCCACTTAAAGGACCACTACATTTAATCTCTAGAGTCCAAGCCCCAATTACTTATCACTACTTGACCACTTTATTGAGCCGCTTCAATTCAGAAATGAACACACATGGCTCTGCTGCTTCACTCTTATCTACGAGGTTGCCAAAATCAGCCTACCCAACCACAGCGGCATGGCCGCTTTACCCCAGATGCCTTACCACTACTTGATTCCTACAATCACAGGGCAATACGCTTATGATGGAGGTCTAATTGTTTGACCAAAATGTTATGTTGGATTGTACACAAAGTATCACATTTTAAAATAATAAATTGATGCAATATTTTTTTTTATTACTATTAAGTGCCTTACTGTCTATTTGATTGTGAGGGGTTCCCTTACTTGTGCACCAGCTTAAACCATTCATTCTTAAAGAGTGAGGAGTATTTAACCATATGCCAAAACCAGCCTAGTCCAGCAATTATTTGTTGACATTCAAGACTTGAAATGGTCTGGTGTCTTTTTTTAAATATCAGAAAATATAAAAAAAATAAAATTTTTATATTTTCCACGTACGCAGCTGGAGGGAAATTCAGCTGTGCACTGTACATAATAAACAGCCCATAATAAGGACAGGAGCTGACCCAGGTCTCTAATGCTGCAGCTCTGTGCTTCTGCATATCTAGTTGTCAAACATTCACTCAATTTTCAAAAACATGAAAAAATTTTATGAGATCACCGATTTTGGAAATTTGAAACATTCTCTCCAGTACTTGAAAAATTAATCTGAAGAGTCAAATGGGAAAGGGGGAGAGGCAATACTCCAATATTAAATTTAGTCCTTCCATCATAGAAATTAGAGAATATTGAAATAGACCTCTTCTACGAGTGTCACAGAAGAAAATCTGTCATGCCCTTTAAAGGTGGTAATACTTACACCGATTCTGTATATTGCTTTTCTGTATCTTAGCAGCTTCCACAGCCGACTGGGCAGCAAGTTGTGCGGGTGTCAGATTGCTGGTTTGAGACGGATGCTATAAAAATAAAGCGGTCACATGGTAGACAAAGAGACATCTGCTTAGAAGTCATACATTAGCACCGCTAGAACCTGATACTAACACATTGTACCAAGTTCATGCTTAGTGGTGTCTTCTAAAAGAATGAATTGTAATAAAATGTTACAGTGAAGACTGCAAACTACAGCATACAATACCAGGCCTACAAGTAGGAACATTTCCTCTGGCCATTTACATCACTGTGTTACACAATGATGCAACAGTCACCAAAATTATGTTGTAAAGTCTTACCATATATACTCGAGTATAAGCCTAGTTTTTCAGCACAAAAAAAATGTGCTGAAACCCCAAACTTGGCTTATGCTCGAGTAAAAAAAAATATATAGGTTTTACCAGGTTTTTGTGGTAAAATAAGGGGGCTTGGCTTATACTTGGGTCGGCTTATACTCGAGTATATACGGTAGATCCAGCAGGGCAGAGTCTGTCCAGGCTTATTAAAAGATCATCTTTATTCCAATCGTATTAACTCATAAAATAGCACTCAATCACCCTAAAAGAGTGGTGGCGAACCTATGGCACGGGTGCCAGAGGTGGCACTCAGAGCACTTTCTGTGGGCACTCAGGCCATTGGCCCAGGACACAGTTCACCAAACAGGACCAAATCCACCAAATCTTCCTGCAGTCCCAGGCAACTGCTCTCAGCGCCATTTTAAAGCGACACTTCATTAACTGTTTGGAACTGCACGAAAAATGAAAAGGTTTTGACAGAAGCTCTTCGGAGGTCATCCTGTTGGACCCACCATTCTACCTGTACATAGAGACCATGGAGGGAAGCTACAATGATAGTCTGAATTTGCCCTCCTTCTTTCAAATGTATTGGTGGCCTCAGGCGGCCGATACAGTTAAAAGATTAAAAGAACAATTAACTATGAGTTACTTCTTAAAATGCCATGTTGGCACTTCACAGTAAATAAGTGGATTTTGGATGTTGTTTGGGCACTCAGTCTCTAAAAGGTTCGCCATCACGGCCCTACAGCAAGTATGTCCATCATGTTCAAGCTTTTCATTCTGTTCACACTTGCTGTACTAACAGTGTTTGCAAGCTATTTTATGGATTAATACGATTGGAATAAAGATGATGTTGTTATAATAAGCCTGGACCTAGTCTGATGTGTGGGATCTAAGTCTTTACATAGTCGGTTTGCACCACAGCAGTCCTTGTGGGATCCGTGAAGCTGTCAGCAGTAACTATGGATGGATCGTTGATCATTGACCAAGTATGATGTACATGATGTAGTTACTAAAGTGTGGAGTTGTGATTACAGGTTATACTAGTTCCTGCTTATGACCAAGTTTCTTAAAGAGGACCCGTCACCCATAAATCGGGCACTAGGAGCTGCTTACTAAGAGAAAGCGAATAGGCAGGCTATTAGAGATCACTATCCATTGTAGGCCTATGAGACTGTAGGCTGACATGCCAATCAGCCCGTTAGCTCTCTTCATTCCCCTCCCCACAGCACAAGGAAATAATAGTGAAAGGTTTATGCTTTTGAGAAGGTTTCACTACATAACCTCAGAAACAATTGTACATATCTATGCATAAGACAGCATACAATAAGTCCCTACAAAAATCTGCATACCATGTATGGTGTCTGGACTTGAGGAAGCTGGTGTGGAGGGGCACTCGGAAGCTGAGATTGGACAACGGGAAGCTGTGGTTGGGGAAGAGGCTGTTTTATCGGAACAATGCCAGATGTCGTGGATGCTCCCCCAACTGTAAAAGAAACTCAAGAATTAATTATAATAACTGCAAAGTCAATCATAAATGTGCGCAATACATATACAGATACTGTCCACAGAAAATTTATTAGGAGTATTAACAGTATTTATTAGTAAAAGTAGAAAACAAAATTTATAAAATAATGTTGAAAGTTTAGTTACACTTTGACAGCAATTCATTTATACAAATTTATTTAAGGACACAAAGGTGAACCATACAACTTACCAGGAAGGACCATTCCGCGAATAAGTATCATGTGTCGAGGGTCCTGACTGTAGTCCTTGGGCTGTGGCTCCATCATATTACCTACTGGCATGGCTTTCTCAAAAAGTGTTCTCAGGGCTGGTAGCTTCCGAGGAGAAATAATGGAGAAATGGATCCCTCTCTGGCAAGATAATAAAACTCCATAAGAAACAATATCAGGTAGAGAGTTGCGTATTTTTTAAAATAATTCTTCTGGTTTGTTTGTTTCAACATTTTGTTTACAGAAACAACAACTAATAGAATATAAAACATAAAACAATATGTACCTCCCCAATCTTCTGGACCAAATTCTCTGTTGTGTACCCAGAATAGGTTGTGCTTTCAACAGCGGGAAGCAAGTATGGTGGAGAGTTACAAATCAGGATGCAAACCTTGTGAGTCTGGCCACTACAAAAGATAAATGAGCAAATTATATTATCAAGACACTGGTTAAAAGGGTGGTCAACTTACCAAACCAGAATTGTAATAGTTTCTATGGGTATGACAGAAGTTTCCTCCATATAAAAGTTGCTTTCAAATTTTTGCTCTGAGTTTTTTCTGTTTGTCACAAGGCAGAAACAAGACAGCACTTCCTGAGATGGCATGACATCCTATTTAACCATGCCATTCCATCATGAAGGTTACATTCTACCCTTAGGCCGGAGACCCATTGGTCTATGAATTCTGCACATTTCGCGGACCGACAAAGGTGCCAAGAACAGCAGCATCAGTGATATATATTGTTTGAATGGTAACAAACAGTTATCAGTTTGTTCATACATTTCTACTGAAGTAGGAAGTTATAAGAAAAGATGTATACTTATGTCTCCTCAGAGTCTATAGCAGAGGAGCTTCACTGCGTGGAATGTCCAGAACACAATCATCTCAATTAAAATGGCGGTCAAGGGTGCACAAGCCTTGATAACAGGCCACATGCAGCCTGTCACGCAATGAGTTGCTCTCCGCACCGTGCTGACAGAGTCAGAGTCCAATGGGTAATTCCATAACACTGGTTGTATGCTTCAAGGTCAGGACCCAGAGCAGAGCACCTGCAGAAGAGGACCCTGGTGTGGAAAGTACTTGTCAGCTGTACTGTACTGCTCCTGATGCAGTTCTGCTTCATGTCCTGATGCCGCCACATACAACCAGCACAGGACACCGAGCAGAGCAGCACATGGGGGAGAGAAGAAGCTGCACTGTGGTGCAGGGAGGAGAAGAGGAGTCAGGAAAGGATCAATTTATCTTGGTCTTCTCCTGGAGTATCTGCTATTATTAGCTTTATGCTGACGCCTGAGGTGGGGACACTAGTATTTGTAGTTTTATGCTCTTGGGTGTCTCCAGTATTTTAAGTTCTCTTAAGTAGTTTAAGTATTTTATGCCCTCTCCAGTACTATACTTATCTGCTCTGGAGTCTGCACTATTATTGTCTGCTCTGAATACAGTATTTTGTTTCCGGATTTCTACTGTATACACTCGAGTATAAGCCGGGTCGGCCTCGGGTCGAGGCACCTAATTTTACCACCAAAAACTGTGAAAACCTATTGACTCGAGTATAAGCTGAGGGTGGGAAATGCATTGTTCACAACCCCCCAGTATATAGCCTGCCAAGCCCTTTCCTGTATTTTCATGTCCATTTTTCACTCCCCACCTTCAAAAAATCTATAACTTTTTTATTTTTACACGTAAAGAGCTGTGTGACGGCTTGTTTTATGCGTAACAAATTGCACTTCATAGTGATGGTATTAAATATTCCATGCCATGTACTCGGAAGTGGGAAAAAAATTCCAAATGCAATGAAAATGGTGAAAAAACGCATTTGCGCCATTTTCTTGTGGGCTTGGATATTACGTCTTTCACTGAGCGCTCCAAATGACATGTCTACTTTATTATTTGGGTCGGTACGATTACGGGGATACCAAATTTGTATAGGTTTTATAATGTTTTCATACATTTACAAAAATGAAAACCTCCTGTACAAAAATTATTTTTTTGATTTTGCCAAATTCTGGCGCTAATAACTTTTTTATACTTTGGTGTCGGAGCTGTGGATGGTGTCATTTTTTGCGAAATTTGATAATATTTTCAATGATATCATTTTTAGGACTGTATGACTTTTTGATCACTTTTTATAGATTTTTTTATATTTTTCAAAATGGCAAAAAAGTGCCATTTTCGACTTTGGGAGCTATTTTCCGTTACTGGGTTAAACGCATTGAAAAACTGTTATCATATTTTGATAGATCGGGCATTTTCGGACGCGTCGATACCTGATGTGTTTATGATTTTTACTGTTTATTTATATTTATGTCTGTTGTAGGGAAAGGGGGGTGATTTGACATTTTAGGTTTTTTTATTATAATTTTTTTTTTAAACTTTTTTTTATTTTTATTTATTACACATTGTAATGAAGGGGTTAAAACGAAATAGCCTCGGGTCTTTGGAAGGCCCGAGGTTACCATGGAGACGGATCGATGACGTCACGGGGAGCGGTGATCCCAGGTAAGATGGCGGTGCCCATGCGCCGCTATCTTTTTGAGGCTGTCGGCAGCTTTGCCGGCAGCCATCGCTGCGAAAACACCCACGATCGGTGCTAGTTACCGGTAAGCCTTTGCTACAATATGCAGCAAAGACTTACCGGCTATGGAGAGGGCTCAGCCCATGAGCCCTCTCCATGCAGCGCGACCCGACCGCCGCCGTGAATACACGGCGGGCGGTCGCAAACCGGTTAAACTCGAGTATATACAGTATTTATTGCTGTACTGTGGTATTTATCATTTCTGGGGTGCCATTTTGTGCCGTACTGTGGTTGCCAGTACACCTAAAGTGCTGGTTACTGATGGGGCCCTTTACAGATGATCAGTATGACAATATGGCCCTTCTTGTACCAATAAATGTTGCTCAACCCTTGGTCTAAATGCCTAGATTAAAAATTAAACAGACATTTAAAAGGAAATGTTTAAGTTTTATAGTTTATTATAAGTTTGTGGAGTTTAACTATGACTCCACAGCCCTGCTCCTCTGGTTTCCTATTATAAAAGACCACTAAGTCTGAAATGAGTCACTTGTAATTTACTTACATCTGTTCTCTCATCTTCTTGAAGTCATCAAACAGTTGCAGGGCAGTGCTAAGTCCTTCAGCGATGAGGCTGCAGCTCTCACCTCCACCTCCCATAAACCTGCACATAATGACAGGATAAAACCAGAGGGTTCCCTAAAGGAAACCTGTCAGTTAAACTAACACACTAAACATATCTTTAAAGGGAACCTACCACCCCGATTCTACCTATAAAGGTAGAAGGGGTGGTAGGTGGATGAATGGGACGTGAGGATAGCCCTTTTTGGGCTAATCCTCACGTCCCGGCTATCTTTTTATAAAGTTTATTGCGGGCATATGCAAATTTATTTATGCGGCTACTGGGGCGTGGAGTAGCTGGACATGAGGCTACTAGTCGCGGCTACTCCACGCCCCAGTAGCCACATTACTCCGCCTACCATTTAATCTTCGGCGCGAGTCCCCCGGCATCTGCGGCCTACTGCGCATGCGCAGTAGCTCCGGCCCCGGAGCCGCGGCTGCGCAGCCAAAGGCCTGGGTTCTGCGCATGCGCAGAACGCAGGGGACTCAGACGAGGGCGCGCAGCTATGAGGAGCTGCGCGCTGAAGATTAAATGGTAGGCGGAGTAATGTGGCTACTGGGGCGTGGAGTAGCCGCGACTAGTAGCCTCATGTCCGGCTACTCCACGCCCCAGTAGCCGCATAAATAAATTTGCATATGCCCGCAATAAACTTTATAAAAAGATAGCCGGGACGTGAGGATTAGCCCAAAAAGGGCTATCCTCACGTCCCATTCATCCACCTACCACCCCTTCTACCTTTATAGGTAGAATCGGGGTGGTAGGTTCCCTTTAAAAACTGGTATTATACAGCAGTACAACTATCCCTATATTGTTATCCCCACATCTGTAAAGTTCCACAGTACGTTCGTTGAGTTGACTCCCCATCTATGCATATTCATGATCTTCTAGAACAGCCACGCCTCCAGCTTCCTCACTGACCAGAGGATTGTGCTTTCTCTTTAGCCAATCTGGCTAAATCCCATTGCCCTCAGGCATGATAGAGACATTGGCTGTGTGTGACAGCTCCCTCATCCCCCCCCCAGAAGGAACTCTCTTCAGTGAGTGACACACTAAGGCCCCAGAGTTCACTGAAAGTGCACTGTCCGTCTATAATGCTCCGCGCAGTGCTTCACCAAGATCGTGCGCCTGAAATCATGAATGTGTCGCTTCCCCGTTCAGGTCCGACAGAGTTCACCATCTGTTTTTGTGGTACATCTTTACCATAGGGCGTGCGAAACAATTTAAATGTTAAATACTGCGCTCTGTCCTAAATCAGTCGGACTGTCCGATTTCACTCCACCTAATTTGTGTCGCAAAGAGGCTAACGCAGCTATGCCATAAAAAGGGTCGCGTGCGTCACAATCAAAACAAGGACACTTCTTAAATACCTGCGCAAGCCATTTTAGCCGTGAAAAAGGTGCACAGTCCTACTAAAGTGTGCAGCGCGACCCTTAGAAAAAGAGCCCCACTGTCTTTCTCTCATTCCTGAGGTAGGGAGGAATGAGGTAGTTGAGCCGAGTCAGTGGCTGTGTGCGACTTACTGAAAAGAATTCCTAAGGGAGAGGGGAATGGGGGACCAGATTTCTTTTCCGTGAGTCACATACAGCTAGCATCTCTCACATTCCTGAAAGTAAAGAGAGTCTAGTTGGCTGACAAGAAAGCACACCCCTGGTCAATCACGAAGCTGGAGTAAAGCTGAGCTGGAAACAACAAATATATAGATATATGGACAATAGTAAACTTTACGATTGGACTTTGGAACTTTACAGGCATGGGGAGGAACAATGGAAGGATAGTTGTACTGCTGTATAACAAGTGTTTTCAACTATATCATTAGTTAGTGAGGGTTATTTTTTACTGGCAGTTTCCTTTAACATCAAACTTGAGCAATGGTCCTTGTAGGAAAGATTGAGTCATATGCGATATGTACATTAAGAAAATATAAAATAAGGATATCCCTATGCAATAAAACTAGATTTTAAGCATAAAGTTTTATGATTTATAAAAAAACAAAAAACATCCAGATACTAACATGATACTGTCCAGCCATTGAACAAACTCATAAGCACTGCTGGTGGGAGCATGACACTGTACATAGGACTCTGGTGCACAGTCCACAGTGTTGAAGACCACAAGACTGTACTGTGTGCCGCCATACTGAAACACAAGACGTCATCTGTTATTGTATACGTTATCAGCTTGTTGATAGCTCTTTAGAAAAAATTACAACTCACATCTCCTCCAAAGTCAGTTTCTGCTGGAGGGCCACCATTGAAATATCTGTATGGAAAAAAAAGAAAGATATATATTGTAAAGTAAAATCTTAAGAGAATAACAGTAAACAAAATAGACTAATTTAAAGCTTAATTGCATTAAAATTAACTGAGCATAGTGGGTCCAGCTTTATTTGACCAGGCATTTAAAGGGAAACGGTCAGCAGAAATTGCCCTTTATTTTTTTTTTAGAATTTCTTTTTATTAAGAACAGGCAGCAAAACAGGTTAGAAAAACAGAAATTTTGTCAGACAGTAACATGCCAAGTACAGAAGAATGCAGGTTCTCTCAGCTATGCCAGCACGTGAAAATGTGTGTTGACAAGAGACAAATGGGTTTAACATGTCTTTATGTAAATTAGTGTGAATGAATAAACTCTGTATTCGCACCCACTCCGCGGACCTGTCGTTTGAGGCTTGAATAGCAAGCCCCGATGGCTGCAGAGGGCCTACTTAGGGCTCAGAGGGGTAGAAGAAGGAAAAAAATAAGTCTAAGGTTATCCAAGAATGAGGCAAAAGGAAGAACATGGGCAAGGAAAATACACGAGGAGGGGAATGTATGAGGAACGAAGGGGGGAGACAAACTAGGGAAGAAGGGGGGGGGGGGCAGAGCTCAGTCGAATAAAACAGAGGTATTCCCATGTTTACAGAAGTTCTCTATATTCAGGAGACAATTTGAATTGAATCCAGGGTTGCCATGTTTTGTGGAACCTATCATGGGTCTCATGAACAGAGGAGGAAAGATCTTCCGTGTAAATGAGGTCGTTGACTTTTGCCACCCACAATGTCATTGTTGGTGGTACAGTTTGTTTCCAAAGTAGCAGAATGCAAACTCTCGCAGTGATGATGAGGAACCGGATCAGAGATTTCTTGTACCGTTGTACAGACATATCACAATGGTGAAGGAGGAAAAGACAATACAAGACCAGAACACGTGTAAAAAGGAGCCCTCCTGTTCCCCACACCTCCAACAAGTATCAGGGAAGATTGTTTGTAGTCTGGAAGGTACTCTATACCATAATGCCAGTAATTTATAGCCTGCCTCTTGGTAGAAATTGCCCTTCAAACCACAACCAGTATGTTGCCAAGCAGCTGAACACCTTCCAGATCAGGTTTCTTTCATGCCCAGTGTGGTGGCATCATATAGAAAACCTACTTTGAAGTGAGACGTAAATTAGTTGTATAAAGTCAAGGAGGCAGAAATTTAAAGAGAACCCGTCATGCAAAATAACCCCCCTAAACTAAATATATTTTCATAAACTGCCATTAGAGAGCATTGCCTATATCCCTTCATTGTCCCTCTACATGCCTGTAAACCTAAGCAATGAGGTCCTAAAGCTGTATGCAAATAACCTGTGAAATGTCCAATGAAGCATTAGCATATTCAAGCTGTCCACTCTATTCATGAGTGGGAGGCACAGCCACACCCCCAGTGCATGACTGACAGCCTGTATAATGATGTGAGGCTGTATAATGATGTGCTTCCTGGTGCTGGCGCCCCCTGCAGCCTGTGTGTTCATGTGTGTGTATAGGAGAGATACAACAGCTCCAGGCTGCAGCCATGTTACAGCAGAACATGTCAGGTTCATGTGTAGCTGATGTCTGTGTATTAGGAGGATGCAGCATGTCAGCAGATGCAGCAAACACATTAGCCATGCTTTACTATACATTACACACAGACATGAGCAGGGGGAGGAGAGGGGAGGGGGGACAGGGGTGACATCACTGCCTCTGACCATGTGACCAGCCTCATTTACATGATAAAAAATAGATGATTTTACAATGAATAATGTATGAAATAACTAGATAAAGGCTGGGATGGGATCCTTGTGAGCTGCTCCAACAGGTAGTAGTGACAGGACTAGTGACACAGACCTGATGACAGGTGTCCTTTAATTATTACATTTGCTAGAAGGGTTCCTTGACAATAACCTGAGCACACTGATAGGTGGTCCTGGACTGGAGCAGCCATACATCGCCCACCTAATGGTAGATATTCGAAATACAGGCAGTCCCCAGGTTACGCACGAGATAGGTTCTTTGTATGCAAGTCGGAACTAATATATTTTATAATTGTAACTCCAGACATTTTTGTTTGTCCCTGTGTCGATTAGATTTTTAAAATTTTGTGCTATCATGGGAACAAAGATTATCAGTAAAGCTTCATTACAGACACTTTACAGCTGATCATTGATTACTAAAATAAAGCATCCAGAGACCTTCACAGGGGCAGAGGGTTTGTCTGTAACTAGGGGTCATCTGTCGAGTGTCCTTAACTCTGTAATGACATTGACTACAGTGGGGCATGGAGAGAAAATTATAACCAAACTAGAACCAGTGGAGCAGCCCATAGAAAGATCATGAGAGTAAGGATTGATGAAGGTGGAGACAGTAACGTCTTGTCCTGAGTGAGGTGCTCCAACAGTTATTTTTAACATACACAATACATAATCTAACTTACTCTATTGCAGGAAGAAGGTAATGTTTCCTCAAAGACTCAAAGTAAGGTCCTAAATTAGCTGTTCCTTCTATAACAAAGACAACATCAGATACTATGCCTCCATTTCCCTGGGTAGATGCATCCATCGCTGTAACTGTTCTCTATGACCTGCAGAAGACAAATAACATAATAAGGCTTTCACATGGCAAAAAAACGAATGTGTAGGTTTGAGAATGTGTAAGATCTGTTGCTCAAATAAGAGGGCTTATGAAATAAACAGGAATCATTACTGAACAATAACTGCTCACGCTCATGCCATGGATTTGTTGTAAGAAAAGCACTTAAACGTCACCGGCCTTTACACAAATGAATGATTTATATAAACTATAAAGGCAGATGCACACAACAGTGATAATCACCCATGAGCTGTCTGTTTTTGAATAAGATGGCACAGGGCTGCAATAAATGTAATAATTTATAATATATTAGTTCCCATGACCACGATTTGAAAAGACTGCATGACCTCTCATTTCCACTTTTCGCTGATCACTGATAGACTATAGTTCATGAAAATCCATGATGTAAATTTGCTGTATTTGCATACTTCAATGATATCTGCATAATCTATGAAATAGGGGTAGGGCTAACATCAAAGCTGGGAGCTCAACTTCAGCTCATTACACCCAGTGATAGGTCAATATCATAATAAGCGCTATCGCTGGGGGGAAAGTAAATGGTGGAGCAGGGGCAGATTTAACATTGGAGCTCCTGGAAATTGGCGATTATTCATTGATTTGAGTGATGACTCCTTGCGACTTTTATATTGTATACTGGATTTGGACAATAAAGAATATTTGCTTTTACTAAAAACGCAAGTGGATCTGTGGTCGTGAAGCTGGACATGGTGTTTCAAGTTATTAACAATCCGGAGGAGGCGGGATAAGAGTCCGTGCTACACTGATCCACATGGGTGCAAAATCAACGATCCAGGTGAGCTGACACTACCTTTGCTGTTGACACAGCTCCTGGAAATGGTTTGTATAAAAGGGGAGAAGGGGGCATACGGAAAAGGAGGTGTATAGAGAGAGGGGGGCATACGGAAAAGGAGGTGTATAGAGAGAGGAGGGCATAAGGGGGGCAGTAAAGGTGAATGAGGGTACACAGAGCAGCTCTGCACATTTAAGTAGATGCAACAGAGAAATTAAGTGGCATAAGGGGGGGGGGACCTAATGAGATTGGACTAAAATAAAATAAAGGATTGTCTTTCTATTTAAAAAACAATATTAATAGTCACAAATCACCAGTCCGGAAATATTAAAAGATCTGGACAATTCCTAGAAGAAGAAGGTAAAGAAATACTATAAAAGAAACATCTTCACTCTCAGGAGATCCCATTAATTGTGCCCCAGATAAGCCCATGTGGCACAGCACAAAGTACACATGCACTGCTCTTGGTTCCAGCTACAATGCTAAACTATACAGTCCAGCTAAATGGATAATACATGCTGGGTACTGTGGCTTCCCAGCTGCTGGACACGCACTACGGTGAGCCCTTTCTGCAGCACGTCTCATACACACCTTCGAGAATTACCTCACTTCTGCCAGGAGACGTCTCCCTGGGACAGAGGGTGAGCGCCCCCTCTATCCGGGCACCAGGTCCAGGTGATGCTGCGCCCCAAACCCCCTCCCGGAAGCTCCAAAACTCCACTCCAATACAACAACACCACCAGCAACGACACGCCGGCGCAGGCAGCCTAGAGGAGCGCCGCTTTGTATACAGACAGAGGCGCAAACATCTAGGATCGATTAGTCCTGTCTGACTTCTGCTCCTCTGACCGAGCGTGTACCTCTGGAGACCGTGCGCGCTGCGCATGCTGCTTCTTTGGTGCCACCTAGGGGCTTGCAGCGACATAACACGTAGCAACAACAATATTGGGATGTAGCATTCATGCGGTTTTTTCACTCAGAAATGGTATAGGATAGCCTTAAAGGGGTATTCCCGTCAATTCACATTAATTTAATTTATCATATATATATATATATATATATATATATATATATATATATATATATATATATATATATATATATATCAAAACAGAGAAGAGAAGATCATTTCCAATAAATATAGCCACATTGTCCCTTAGTGAGGTACCTGTCCTTGGATATGACCACTCCCTCATCCTGGCAGCATGTGCTATGAATAAACTCGCCCATCTGGATTAAACAGTCATTCCTGGTAATTTCATATACAAAAACAATGGGGGAGATGTATCATCACAGCTTTTCAAAATTACGCAGGCACACGGAGAGAACGCCCCTTGCCGGCCGCCGTAGAGCAGTGGTTATATCCAAGGTCAACAATCTTGTTACTAAGGAAAAACATGACTACGTTTATAGGAAATTATCTTTGCACTGGAAGATTTTTTTGATAACTTCCAAATTGAAGAAATATATGTATATGGCAGATAACCAAAGTTAAAGGTCAATGCTTGGACAAGAATAGATCAGTAATGGATTTATACTAACATATTATGAAGCTGTAAATAAAACTTTCTTGACCTATGTTGTCCTCAAGACCAATCATGCATATTCTATGGAAATCCCATCCTTCATTCTTATATGGGCTCTTGAGAGGTGACAGACACCCAGGACAAAGCTGCAGCTTCCAGTATTGGACACAGCTACATCCAGGGTCGGACTGGGGGGCCAAGGGCCCACCAATGAAATTGATTCTGGGGGCCCACCTTCGGCTACATGGACGTGTGAATTATAGGGTATCTTACAAATACAACTCTCTTGGTCTCCACAGTATTGTAAAGTGAGCTTTCCTATTATTTAGCACCAAACATGGCATTTGGTGGATAAAGGGGTTGTCCGTGGGCTGAAAAATATGACTACTTTCTTCTGAAAACAGTAACAAACCTGACCATAGGTTGTACTTGGTATTGCAATCAAGCTCCATTAATTTCTATGTCTGAGCTGCAATACTTGTAAAAACAATGATCAAATATGGTAAGCTATTGTGTCACCCCCTTCATCCTCATAGACTGTAAGCTCTTGTGTCACCTCCTCATCCTCATAGACTGTAAGCTCTTGTGTCACCTCCTCATCCTCATAGACTGTAAGCTCTTGTCTCACCCCTTCATCCTCATAGACTGTAAGCTCTTGTGTCACCCCCTTCATCATCATAGACTGTAAGCTCTTGTGTCACCCCCTCATCCTCATAGACTGTAAGCTCTTGTGTCAATCTCATCCTCATAGACTGTAAGCTCTTGTGTCACCCTCATCCTCATAGACTGTAAGCTCTAGTGTCACCCCATCATCCTCATAGACTGTAAGCTCTTGTGTCAACTCCTCATCCTCATAGACTGTAAGCTCTTGTGTCACCCCCTTCATCCTCATAGACTGTAAGCTCTTGTGTCACCCCCTCATCCTCATAGACTGTAAGCTCTTGTGTCACCCTCATAGACTGTAAGCTCTTGTGTCACCTCCTCATCCTCATAGACTGTAAGCTCTTGTGTCACCCCCTCATCCTCATAGACTGTAAGCTCTAGTGTCAACCCCTAATCCTCATAGACTGTAAGCTCTTGTGTCTCTCCCTCATCCTCATAGACTGTAAGCTCTTGTGTCACCCCCTCATCCTTATAGACTGTAAGCTCTTCTGTCACCCATCATCCTCATAGACTGTAACCTCTTGTGTCACCCCCTCATCCTCATAGATTGTAAGCTCTTGTGTCACCCCCTCATAGACTGTAAGCTCTTGTGTCACCCCCTCATAGTAATTCCTTTATTTATAGAGCACACACAGATTACACAGCGCTGCACAGAGTTTTTCAAATCAGTCCCTGTCCCCAATGGGGCTCACAATCTAATCAACCTATCAGTATATTTTGAGTGTGGGAGGAAACCGGAGGACCCGAAGGAAACCAACGAAACCACGGAGAGAACATACAAACTCTTTGCAGATGTTGACCCTAGGACATATGTCCCGTATGATTTCTAAAAAGCTACGGAATAGGATGGCGCTATATATATATATATATATATATATATATGATTATAAAATCAGAGCCTCTCTGTGCTGCAGATTCAAAGGCTATTACATTGTGAAGGAGCACTTTCCCTCCTACTGTGTCCTGAAAATGAGATGCAGTAAGATTACATCAGGCAGAGGGAGAAGAAAGTGCTTGAGCAGAGAGGGAGGATGGGACAGTGTAACTGGCTGTGAAGTTGCAGCACAGAAGGGCTCATCCTTTCTTTTGCCTAAGGATGATGCCACACATAGCGTTATGAAACTGTTTTTGGTCCGATTTTAAGCAATCCGTTAAAAACGCATTAGTTTTATTAAAATGCATGCGTTTTTTGAAAACGCACCAGTTTTTGACAAGTTTTCCAAAATTGCGCAATTAAAAACAAACGAAAACGCATGCGTTTTTAAAAACTGTTTCAAAACGCCATGTGTGGCATCACCCTTAGGCTGGTGCCACACGCACCGCTTTGTCTGCGTTTGAAAACGCAAACGCAGACAAAGCCGCACCCAGCGGGGCGGGCCGCGGCCCCAGTGGGTGCGGCTTTGTCTGCGTTTGCGTTTTCAAACACAGACAAAGCGGTGTGTGTGGCACCAGCCTTAGCCAGACAATCTATGGCAATACACATGGGGTAGGGTGTTGCTTGTGAGACCTCCCTTTATCTCTTCGACCTTGCATATTGGTATATTTGTTAGTATATCTAGTGATTTTGTTCCTATACATTCTTTTATTATATTTCAGACTGGTAGCCCTTATTTTGTGATATACAACTACAATTTGGTGTCTATGCAATGTACTGATATATCTGAAGTACTTATGCTGTATTAAAATAAAAGTGATTTTAGTTTATTAGGTGTGCAGAGTGCTACGGTGTCCTTGTTGTCGTTGTTTTTACAATCAGGTTCAAAGCAGCTAAACACATAGTAAACAGTAAAAAATGGATGCGTTTTAAAAACGCATGCATTTTTGAACGGACTGAAAACGCATGCTTTAAAACGGTCCAAAACCAGACGTGTGGCATCATCCATCGTGTGAATTTTATCCAGAGTAGTATCACATTAACACCACTAGGAGGCAGCAGAAGAGCTTGTTTTCCATGATTTTCAAACTTGAATCTGTTTATTGTGGATTCCTAACCTCAACACCTTATTATGTAACCTTATGTTATTGTGCATATGACCACATGTGCAATACGGGCCATAAATCTAGAAGCCTTAGGGCTCTTTCACATTGGTTCCACGGATACCTCACAAAGGCATTGATTTCTATGGGTGATAAGTAAGAAATAGTACTCAGCACAATCCAATTTAAGTGGTCACAGTTCAACCACTAGCGGGGCAGTGTTAGTAACCGTATCGGACTCCGGCAATACACTCCTCTCGTTAGGGCACAGGCGGTGGTGCTCTGCTAATACGATGAATAGTCCATTCAATATCCAAAAAGTAAGGAAAAATAAGCAGCACTCACCAATAGCTGTGTAGTGTCTTTATTTGAGGTGCATAGTACACGGGGGAGCGGGGCCTGGCGACGAGTCGTTTGGCGCCTACTGGCGCATCATCAAGCCAATGACGTCATTCACCTGCGCCGCGCACCTTATATGCGCAGGCGCCGGTACGCGTCGTCATGGGAACAATCCAAATACATTAAATTCACAAAAAAGCAGTGCACGGTGAGTATAAAAACAGGGACATAGAAAATATAAAAGCATAGTACAATAATAAGTATAATTAATAACATTGGCAGAATAATATTTATACCGTAAGCAGGATGTAAAGCTTTTATTTATCCATTTTAAGGTTATGATCTATGTATATACGTCAGATAGGGTTATTCTAGGGAAAAGACTGGATTAATGGAAGGGCACCTATAAAAACATGCTGTAATCATTTTTTTCATTAAGTCCCAAGATGCCAGTTGCATCAAATGCAATGATCTGCCTGCTTTCCTCTCTTAGTAGATTTTGATTTCTATCCCCTCCATTGGGATTAATTTTAACTTGTGTAATTCCTGCAAATTTTAAAACGTCAGGGTTACCATCATGGCATGTTTTAACGTGTTCTATAAGTCGAGGACAGCCGTTACCTGTAGCAATCGACTTATAGTGTTCTCTAAATCTAATGTAAAGTTTACGTATTGGCTTGCCAATATAGAACCGTTTACAAGGGCAGAAGATGATGTATACAATGTACGTAGATTTACAGGTAATGAAAGAGTTAACAGTATAGGAAGTACCTCCAAATTCTATTAATTTTAATTGACTATTGTAGGTACAAAATCTGTGGTTACCTTTGGGGATACTTTTCTCTAACCATGTTGGTTGTGGGGTGGAAAATCTGCTTTGCACTAGAGCCTGTTTTATTGTGGGGCACCGTCTGAAGGCCACCACGGGGTGTGTAGAGGTGATGTCCTGGAGTTGGGGATCCTGATTCAAAATGCCCCAATTTCTTCGGATCGCTTGTCGAATGATGCCTTCGCACGGGCTATATTCGAAAGAAAAGGCAAACTTTTTATTATCTTTTTCTTTTTCACCTCCATGGTCTCTCCGTCCCCTGCTGCATTTCAAAAGTGTTTCCTGAGATAGAGTAGTGACTTTTTGATATGCTTCTTGGATCACTTTATCAGGGTATCCCCTTGCTCGCAGACATTTTCTCAAGTCTAAAAAATTGTATATCTGTGCTATTAATTCTTCTCAGGCAAAGAAATTGGCTATATGGAAGGCTGGTTTTAGTATGAACAGGGTGGAAGCTATCGAAATGTAACATAGAATTAGTAGCTGTAATTTTTCTAAAAGTAGATGTGCATAATTCGTTATCTATCTCCCTGATTTTAACATCTAGGAAATCTAATTCCTTCTCTCCATACACAGCCGTAAATCGCATGTTCATCTGATTGGTTAAATTAAGATAATCAACAAAATCAAAAAACTGAGTGCGAGTGCCTTCCCAAACTATAAAAATGTCATCCACATAACGTCATCTATGGGTGTTTGTATTTCTATTGGCTTGTATTTTCACGCATGAGGATCACAGAAGGCAATAGAAATCTATGGGTCCGCAAAAAAAACGGCTTAAAAACCAGGTGTGATGTTTTCAAAGCAATGTTCTTTGAAAAAACCTTCAGGATGGATGCACAACTGGAGCTGAGCACCTACCCAATGTGAAAGAGCCCTTAGATTGTTATTTCTAGTCTCATATACATATGGCTCCAAGCAACGAAGAGACCATGACAGCTGTCATGGGTGGTCCCGCGACCCATATCGCGGGTCGTGGGCTCACCCGTGCTTCTCTGCCCCCGCCAGCACGTCTCACCTGTCCCGGCTCCCCTCTGCTGTGCGTGCAAGTCGCCGACTGCTAGGGCACGCAACAGCTTCTCCAGATTTAAAGGGCCAGCGCGTCATTAATTGGCACTGGCCATATTGCCCAATTCTACATAAGCCTGCCTCTTCCTGCAAGCCCTGCCGGATCTTTGTGCCTCACAGCCTGAGAGAAAGGTCTTCTGTGATTCACCTGCGTTCCAGTGTCTCCTGCGTTCCAGTGTCTCCTGCGTTCCTGCGTCCCTCCGTTTTCCTGTGTTACCTGAGCTCCTCCATGTTCCTGTGTTACCTGAGCTCCTCCGTGTTCCCGTGTACCAGTGTTCCTCCATGCTGCTGTCCTGTGTGCTGTGTTCCCGTACCCCTCTACTTGGACCTCCTGTTGCTGACCCCGGATTGGACTCTGACGTTGCATCTCTGCCACCTGCCCTGACCCTGTGCCTGGACCTAACCTTGAGACTGACTGCTGTTCCTGTACCTCAACCTTGGCTGCCACTGAGCCTGAGGAATGACCTGGTGGTACCACGCCGCAGCTTGTCTCACCCGCTTTGTGGCGGGCTTTGGTGAAAAGCGGGTACCACTTAAACTCCGGTCCCAGGTAGTGGCTTGAGTCATTGTCTGCAGTGGTCCAGAGGATCCACAACCCTCTAGCCTGACAACAGCTAGGCTCACACAAACAATAATCACAATGGCTTGACCACTGCTGGTAGCCGTCAACTGTAACAGCATATTGAATTAAACAGATCTCATCCATTTGCAGGCATACTGGGAGATGCCATTCCTCCCAACTTTATGGATGGAGAAAGCGGAACAAAAGATGGAAAGTTTTTATGCTCTAAGCAACGTCCTTTGCTTACAAATCCCACACTGTCCTGTACTCTGTATTCTGCCACCCCTTAGTGGCATACTCCTTTTTTATAGAAAACATTACAAAGATGTGTCTTTTTCATATTGTTTTTATTATGCGTCTTCTAAAAATAAAATTACAAAAATGTAGTTAAACTAAACTACACCAAACTGAAAGCATCACGTAAAAAAAAAAAACACAGCAAAAGTGTTCTCAAATGTCATTTACAGAAGAGCATATGTACAACAAATATCCATTCCCTGACTAGACCCTCAGCTACAGGACTGCTCCCAAAGGTGGGACATCCTGCACCTCATCTCCCTGGTGCTATCCCTATTGTTCTTTGCTATAGATGCCTAGGAGTGATGCCAAACAGCCAGTGACCTAAATCCCTTTAAAAACTTCCTCCAACTTTCATGACTGGAAAAGCAGGAGATTAAATGTGACATCCACATATTATAATGTCCCCTTTGTAAGCCCCTACTTATATTGCTCCCACTTCTTTAGCATTCACACATATATCTGTTTTTTGTTGTACCCACTTGAAATGCCCTCTTTTCTGTGGCCCCCTCCTTCTAATACTCCCTTTCTGAAGCTCCCCAATTTCTGCCCCCTTTTCTTTGCAGCACACTTATAATTGCGGTTGGTGTATCACAGCACTTATCCTCACCCCCTTGACACACACTGCAAAATAGTGGAGGTGCTGTCGGTAGTGTACAGGTGTCTGTCCTATAGTGAAAATGACAAAAGAGGGTAATGATATGTAAATACCGAGGAACTGGCTACCGCTAGACATAAAAATGGTATTTGCTACTCAGCAAGGAGCTGAGAGCAAGATCAGAAACACGTCTACTATTACACCTCTACTGTAGAGGAGATTGAGAGGACAAATACTAGCCATCTTGTTTAGAATTACTATTCTGAGCCTTAGAATGGAGATCCAAGTCCATCTAGGCACACTAGTGCGGTCCGCTGAACAAAGTCCTATCACGGAGATTGTAAGCCGGCTGAGAAAGTACGCATGCCCGAACGCTGCACACCGGGAGTGAACTCAGCATGTCAGTTCACTCCTGCGGTGCAGCGTTCGGGCCGTGCGTTCCTGGCAGCATGCGTTGCGAGTGTGATGCGAGTTCATTGCATCACACTCGCAAGTGTGGAACGGGTCTAAGAGTAAACGGCTCCGTAATCGGAACAGCGTGATCCACAACTTATGCTCCCACAAGTACCTACCTACCGTGTTGCCCTGCCTGTGATCTTATAAAATAATTTTAACTGCTATTCTTTTTTCTAAGATTCATGACTGAAGCTATATATTCTACTGTGTATAGATACTGTTAAATTTTACTTATGTCATTAGTGTTAATCACATATTTGCAATACTTTTTATTGGTATTAAAACATTTTTATGTCTAGTGGTAGCCAGTGCTCGGTATTTGTATATCATTACACCTCCTTGCTTTTATTTTACATTCCAATAAAAAATTATACCCATTAAAATACTATTTTTATGTAAATCCTATGAACTCTCTGTTGATTATTAAATGAACAGTAATTAAAAAAATCCTATCCCTAATCTGTCCCTGTTTCTCTTCATTCCATGACTTGAGCCTCAACTACAGAACTGCTACTAAAGGTGGAGCAGCCTGCACCTCGTGCCTAACCTAATCTCCTGAAATTCTCTCTAGCGCTATCCCAGTCATTTATTGACTTTATGGAACTGCCCCCCTGCAGTTAATCACATCTGGGGGTGAGTTGCTCAGTGAAATTTGGGGGGGGGGGACTTTCATGAGGAAGAAAAAAAATTCTGATGTAATTTAACTTAGAGCAAAGTCCAAAAGTATGATTAATAGAACAGTTAATTCTAGTATAGCATTAATACCTAAAAGCCATCACCTTATTCCCTTGAACCAAACAAAAGGATTAAGTCTTGTGGATTCAGGAGAAAGGGGGTCTCCAACCAAAGCCATATTTCTGTCGGCTTAAGTTATGGCATTGGGCTGGTCCTGCCAACTGGCGCATTTCTCCTTATACTACAGTCCGATCATCTAACATGATAGTATGGCCATTAATAACAAGAATCTATCTATTTCTGATGTAATTTCAGTCCCTAATCCAGTCAGCAATGATAATTATAGAAAACAATATAACATTGTCATAGTGGGTCATTGTAGCAGTTGTGATAAACCATCTTAGGCTTCCTGTTTAGGAATCTGTAAATAAAGCCAACCAGGGGCGTCACTAGGTCAAAAGATCCGGGGCCCGTGCCCCGGATCTTTTGGTCTGTGCCCCGGATGTCTCGGTGCAGGATCAGTTTCTGCGGTGTTCCCTGCCTCCTGTCACTTCAGTGCCACTTTACAAGGAGCCTGAACAGAGATAAACTCTTTCCTCTGCCCCGGACACAGGCCACGCCCCCAGCTCGTTCACCTTCTTCAACAATACTTTTTAACCCCTTACAGTCTGTGGAGTAGTGTAACATCGTGCAGGATCCTAGTCCTGCAGAAAGTTGATAGATGAGCTCTCCACATCAGCCTTTCCATGACAAGCAGTGTGATTACAGTAGTCCACATGGAGGAGGAAGGAGGATTCCTGCAGCTATTATGTCAGCTCTGCCTGCTTGCCACCTTCTACAACAGAGATCTATCTGCAACATCCCCCACCGGGGCCTAGCCCTTGAGGTGAGGCCTGGAGACAGCCGGGGCCCGCGGTACCGGAGTGGCTGGCGGTTGCGGCCTAAGCACGCTATGGTCACGGTGCTTGGTACGGGGGAACCGGAGGGCTGTCCTACAGCCTGGCAGGTCTCCAGCAGGGTGGTGTTGGCAAGAAATGATGAGGGAGAGGCTGCTATAGCGAATCTCCCTGGGGCAAACCCTTAATGTCCCGAGTGTGAGTCTCTGGGTGATGGACAGGGTGCCGGTGATGAAGGCAGCCGTATTAGCAGGGACCAGACGGAGACAGAAGTTGAAGAAAACAACTTACAGTTCTTTATTTGAACCGGCAGGAACCGCAGCAAACGTGCCTTTAACAGGTAGATGGAGTGCTGAGATGTGAGTTGGAGGGAGCCTCAGGAGATAGTTCACCAGCCTGGATGTAGAGGGCAGGCTGGGAAGGCAGCTGTGTCCTGGTAGGAAGCTTCAGCTTGTCCTGTAGGGCTTCAGGTATCACCTTTAAAGGTAAGATGATACCCCTTTTCCTCACTACACTAACTCTAGTCTAATACTCCACTCTTCAGAGGCAGGGGCTAAGCTCTTCCTGCTCTGGTATGGGCTAGACAGAGATTTCTCACTCACTCACTGATCTCTAGGATTCCACACTAGAATAATCATCCAGAACATTCCTGGCCAGGGGGTTTTATTATCTCCCTTTAGTCAGGTGGTGGCTGCTCCTCCAATCACATCTCAGCTTACAGAGCACAGGATGTAACACATATCATTGGACAATAGCATCTTGCATCATACAAAATACTTAACTCCTGCCTTGCCAGGCAGGATTAACCACTGCAATACCCCTATGTCCTATAAGGACCATGTAGTGTAATGGGATTACATGCAGGTGGGACGTATTCGCAAACCCTCCCTCGCCATTGCATCGGCGAGGGTGTTGCATACCCCGGGGGCAATTGAAAGAGCCGCCCTCGGCTCGACTACAGATGGTTTGGGGCACAGAGGGGGCTAAGGGCACTTCTAGGAAGTGCAGGCTATGTGAGGTGTAGGGACAAACCGCCCATGGTCCTGGAGACAGGCACCTGGGTTGGTGTCGGACTAAGACAAAAACATGTAGCTGTATGACAGTTGGTCGCTGACGCCATTAAACCGAACTGTACAGTAGGAAAGGTGTGGTGTCATGTCCTGTAATCCACTCCTTGCACCAAGGCCTGTATATTTGTTTTATCAACGCTTCTTCCCTGGCGGCAATTATATAAGGTGTCTATCTGCATTGCGTTAGCATATGCGACACAAGTACCTCCTGACTGGCATCCTTACCCATGTATGGGTGGCATCCAGGTGCTAACTGTGTAACACCCCCGGTCCCCTTAGGACCCGCAGTTTACGGACTACCCCCTCAGTTTGAGGGATCAGGTAGCGGTCAGTGTTTTACATAGAAAGACGATCCGACACAGCCACACTACAACCTGAAAAGCCTATGAAAGGGTTAATGCAGACTACTGGCAGATATGACAGTGTGCAAACAGGTGGTAAATTCACATTGGCTTAGGAGCCCAATGGGTACACATCTTAAACGTTACAAACGTTACAGAAGTAGATAGGCTACTCAGGGTAGCGCGATAGCAAATGTCTCTTTTCCTGCAAAGAAAAGGCATGGGAGTGCAAACATAATGTCCGTACCTAAAAAGGAAGGCATTAAGTGCAAAATACTAATAAATAAAGTGGCAACTTTTCCTGGTAGTATCTGGCAAAAGTCTCACAGAAGGTCTCTAATGACAAAGTCCATCTTCTGGGTACAGCCCTTGATGTGGGGAAAAGAGTCCTTTGAAGAAATCTCTGCTGTGGCAGAGGAAGGGGTGCTATCATAGCACATGACAATAATCAGTTCAAGGTATGTCTCTTGACTGAGATAAATAAGGGTAAGAGTCTCAGGAAAGTCTCTGGCTCTTGTGGAATAGGACAGAAATATACAATATGTATAGCACCTGAAGTGGGCTACAGCCCTTCAGGGGTTACTCTGCATCTTCTTCGGTGGTAAGTACTTTGGTGTCAGAAAAACGTACCTGCCTCCTCCTTCTGTGTGACACCAGCTGATACTCCTGCAGGTACGCAGGAGCTTTACCTTTTGTCTCCCTTTGAGACCTCCGCAGTTCCGGCTGGGAGAAGATAACAATCTCCTCATCGTCGTCCTCTGATTCAGGCGCTGGAGTCGGAGTCTCAGCTGGCTCTGATGTTTCAGGGGTTGCAGACAGTGGAGCCGGATCATCCTCCACAGGCAGCAGTATTGGAGACTGCGGTGGGGATGATGGTCTCTGCGAGGTACCTCTTACTGGAGTGGAAACAAAACAGAATTGAGGCACAGTCACAAGTTCCAAGAAACTGGGGGTAGGCGAACACAAGGAGGTCTGTAAGTTGGGGGTCGAGGTGAGAGGTGTAGACATAGGGGCAAAAGGACGAAGACATCTCTTCAGCCGGTTCCTATGTACCCGGAGTGGTGGACGGTCTCCTCTTGAAATCTCGTAGACTTCAGGGGAGAGACTGTCCCAAACTAGGTATGGCTCACGCTCCCAACGCCCATCTAGCTTACTGGTAGGATGGTTGTTGCGCAGCCACACTCGATCTCCTGGGGCAAAAGGCTCAGCACAGGCATTATGATCGAAGTCCTTTTTTTGTTTCTCCCGGGCCTCTTCCAACCGCAGATCCACAACTTCTCTGGCATCCGCCAGGCGCCTCTGGTGTTCGTGAACCCAGTCAGTCTGGGGGAGTAAAGACTGGGAATCAGGGGACTCCATGTCCCAGGTCATATCCGCAGGGAGATGGCCGTGCCTCCCGAACATCAGATAATACGGGGTGTATCCTGTGGAACAATGAGTGGTATTGTTGTACAGGTACACTAATTCGGGCAACAGTTTTGGCCAGTCAGCCCTTTTTGCAGGGGTCAGAGTCCTCAGCATGTTGATTAGAGTCTGATTCATCTTTTCACAAAGCCCGTTGCCTTGGGGATGATAGGCTGTGGTCCTCAGCTTCTTGCAGCCATATAGAGTACACAGCTCCTGGAAGACTTGGGACTCAAATGCTGTTCCTTGGTCTGTAAGGATCTGGTCCGGACAGCCATAGGGGAGGATGAAGCTCTTCCACAGGGCCGCTGCGGTAGTCCTTGCAGACAGATCTCTGACAGGTACTGCAACCACAAATTTGGTATAGTGGTCGATGATAGTAAGAGCATAACTGTGACCGGATCTGCTGGGCTCCAACTTCACGTGGTCCAATGCCAGGATCTCCAAGGGCCGTTGGCTCACAATGGGACGTAGAGGGGCCCTTTGATTGTGTCGCTCTCCTCGAGCGATGGCGCAGGCTGGACATTCTCGACACCAGGCTTCAATGTCGGACTTCATGTTGACCCAGAAGAATCGCCTTCGGAGGGTGGCTTCAGTCTTCTGAGCGCCAAAGTGTCCGGACTGGTCATGGTACATTTCCAGTACTATCTTGGCGTCCCTCCTGGGAATCACAATCTGGTATAGCCGGTCATAAGTGATAGGGTCCAGAGTTCTTCTCTTTAGCAGACCCTGGTGCATGCTCAGAGTCTTTCTCTGGCGCCACAATTGAGACAGTTCTCCATCAGCTCTTCTGCGCCGGATTCTTTCAGGCACTCGCCCACTAGAGAGATAGTCCATTACTTCTCCTATGGCACGGCTACCAGCCTGAAGACTCATCCAGAGGTCCTTTTCCGCAGGGGGCTCTGACTCTTCTTGAGGAGTAGCTGGCGCTGCCTCTGTCGGTAGGGAGTAAACTCTCTGGGCATCTTGACGCACAAACCGGGCATAGAATGCTGGCATCTCCACATCTTCCCACTGAGCATCCGTGGAGGGTCCCTCCCACTGGTCAGGGAGACGGGACAGAGCGTCGGCGTTGTCATTGGTCTTATCAGCCCGGTACTTGATGGTAAAGCTGAAATTGGCAAGTCTGGAGGCCCACCGTTGTTCCAGTGCTCCAAGACGTGCGGTGTTCAGATGCGCCAAAGGATTATTGTCTGTGAAGACAGTGAAAGATGATGCAGCTAGGTAGTCCTTGAACTTTTCGGTCACAGCCCAGACTAACGCCAGAAACTCCAACTTGAAGGAACTGTAGTTCTGGTCGTTTTGCTCCGGTTCTCGGAGGGAACGGCTGGCGTAGGCTATGACCCTTTCAGTTCCGTTTTGGAGCTGGGATAATACCGCCCCTATACCTTACTTGCTGGCATCAGTGTATAGGGTGAAAGGCAGACTGTAGTCTGGATATCCCAACACCGGAGGTTCAGTCAGCCGTTGCTTGAGCATCTGGAAGGCAGCTTCTCGTTCGGCCGTCCACTCAATGGATACTCGGGAACGTTGGCTCTCTTTTGGCAGGCCCCTTAGAAGCTCTTGCAGCCGCCAGCTGGGCAAACTTCGGGATGAAACGCCTGTAATAACTGGCAAATCCCAGGAAGCTTTTGATGTCCCGTACGGTTGATGGGGTAGGCCAGTCGTGAACAGCTGCAATCTTCTCTGGATCTGGCTCAATTCCATGAGCGCTCACCACATGTCCCAGGTACTTGACGCTAGGTTGTAGCAGGTGGCACTTGGATGGCTTGACCTTCAACCCATGTTGGGTCAGGATTTGGAAGACTTCCGCCAGATGGTGGAGGTGGTCTTCATAAGTCTTGGAGTAGATGATGATGTCGTCCAAATATAGCAGGACGGTCTCGAAGTTGCGATGACCCAAACATCTCTCCATCAGCCGTTGAAATGTGCCTGGGGCGTTGCATAGCCCGAACGGCATGTTGTTGAACTCGAACAGACCCATTGGGGTGGTGAAAGCCGTCTTCTCTCTGTCTTCTGGTGCCATGGCCACTAGCAAGTAGCCACTGGTCAGGTCCAGGGTAGAGAAGTAGGCAGCTGACCCTAGGGCTGCGAGGGATTCCTCGATTCGAGGCAGAGGATAGGCGTCCTTGTGGGTGATATTGTTGATCTTCCTATAGTCAACACAGAATCGAAGGGTTCCATCCTTCTTCTTCACAAGGACCAGCGGGGCAGCCCATGGGCTGTGACTCTCCCGGATAACGTTGGCTGTCTTCATCTCTTGTACCAGCTTCTTCACCTCTTGGTAACGGGCTGGAGGTATGGGCCGGTATCGTTCCTTGATAGGAGGATGAGAGCCAGTAGGGATGGTGTGTTGGATCAGAGTAGTCTGCCCAAAATCCAGTGGGTGTTTGCTGAAGGCCTGGTGGTGCTTCATAACGACCTCCAGGACACCTTGTACTTGGTCTGCAGGAGTAAAATCGTCGTCTCCAATATTGAGCTCAAGCCACCAGGATTGCTCGGCAGGCTCACCTTCAGCACTTGGCTTCAGTTCCAACTGTTGGGAGGCAGACAGAGAGGTTTCCACCAAGTCTTCAGGATGGACGCTGAAGAGAGTGGCTACGGCTTGGTACTTTCTCAGATCCACTGGGGAGTCTCCCACATTTAGTAGTCGAATGGGTACTTGTCCTCGGGACACAGTGACTAGGCTCCTGGCGGCTAGAATGGGCAGGTCTTCATCCGCTGGTAGAGGTTCTACTATCGCCTGGTAGTCTCGACCTTGAACGCCCATGCAGGCTCGACACCATACTAGCGTCTCCGTCCCAGGTTGAAGGCGGACAGGTTGGGGATCCTTGATCCGGGCTCTGCAGATTTCACCATTAGGGCCAGCAAACTTCTGTTGCGCCGCTAGAACCTGCATAGTCTCCTGAATTACCTTCCGGGAACCGTTGGGCACTGTTGGCAGGGAGTCGTGGAGAGCCTTCAGCACTTCAGGGTAGCATTTGCGGAGGACATTGGTACCCAGTACCAGGGAGAAGTTACCGTTTTCGGGCACACGTGTCACCACTACGCCCTGTCTGGTTAACTCAGTGTCTCCAATGGTTAGCGTGGGCTCCCAGTAGCCGCGGATGGGTACGGGTTTTCCGTTCGTAGCAATAATGTTCAAGTAAGCCTTGGGAGGCTGGATTAAGGATGCTTTTCCTCAGCATTTCTTGAAGGCAGCACTCCGGAGGGTGGTCACTTGAGAGCCGGTATCAATTAAGGCCGGTAGGGTAACTCCATTGATGGTTACATGAACCATGGGGCGAGTCCCCACGAACCTGGGCATCCAGTTAGCATCTCGGGGACTTACAAGTTCTTCCCTTGGAGGTCGTCCCTTAGCTCCAAGGGTTTGTCGTTTAACTGACGACAGTCATTCTCTTCATGCCCATATTTATGGCAGTAGCTGCACCGCTGACGGGGTTTCTTCTGACTCCAGGTGCTTAACGACTTCGCTTCTTTTGGGCGCTGTTTAGTCGGAGATTCGCGAGGAGTAGCTGACCGTACCGGGTTCTCTGGAGGTTTCCTCCTCATAGCGGAGACAGTTACTTCCAACTGGGTCAACCGATCGAGGATTTGATGCAGGGTGTCCGCCAGATTAGAGACCTGTCCTGCTAAGTCAGCAACTTCCGTAGCCGCAGGAGTAGGTGATGTCGACTGCGTTGGATAGGAAGCTAGAGCAGATTCCTCCATTTCCACGGATTCAGGCTCTTTCTGCGGTCCAGTAGGCGGTCGGTCCCCTAATATGTCAATGGCAATTTCCTTAAACTCAAGGAAGGAGGCCTGGGCATGTTGAGAAGAGATGATCTTTAGTTGACACCTTTGATTTCTATCAACAAGTCCATTAATAAATTGTTCCCTTAAGGTTTGATCAGAGGTTTCAGCGTCTTTGGGCTCAAGGCAGGTGATGGCCTTCCATGTCTCCTGTAGGGAGAGGGCAAAGTCTCGGAGGGACTCTTGGGGCTTCTGTCTTTTCCCGAAGAATTTCTGCTTCAACTCGGAGACAGTACACTTGTCAAAGGTGTTGCGTAGCCTATCAAGATTCCGGACCACGTTCTGACACTGTTCTCGGGGCCAAGACTTGACTTCCCGGAGAGCGGGTCCTTTCAACTGCCCGATGAGGATGCCCACTTTCTGTTCCTCTGTGAATGGGAGCAAGGCGAAGGTGGCTAACAACTTGTCCCTGAATTCAGGGAGAGTATGTGATTCTCCCTCGTAGTAGGGTAACCAGGGGGCCCCCAGATACTAGGGCATAGTCAGAGGCATCATGGTGGGAGTCCCAGGGGCACTAGCTGTAGCAGGGCTGAAGGGACTCTCTGGAGGACTTAACATGCTCCGGTACCCTGAGGAGGGAACAGGGGACGGGACTTGCGCCAGTCCCGTATCTTCGTCCTGGGCGGACATGACTGGCCTAGCTGAGGGAAGCCTGTAGGGTTACACAATGTCCGTTGCTATGGGCGATGGCTAGAATGGGACGTGGGCACCTTAAGACACAGTCACTATTCCCTGGGAGGTGAGCCAATAACCTAGCGTCGGAAACAATCTCTACCCCCCTTTAACTTCCCCAGGGGTACTCACTCAGGATCAGCCGCGGTGACAGGACAGCTCCGGTGCACGAAAGTCTCCGTTCCCGATGTCCGGCAGGCAGCAGGGCTCGGTGATGCTCAGCGGTGTTTTCCAGTCGCAGGACACGTGCGCCGGAACTCCGGATGAGGCGCACACTGCTGGCAGGCTTCAGGCGCGGCCTGCGCCGAAATCCAAGATGGCCGATTAACCCTCCTCGTTGCCGGCCGCACTCGCTCCAGCTCCTCCTCCAAGGTAGTTCGCGCCACTCGCGCAGGGGGCGGAGCCTAGTGACGCCTCTGGAGTTCCCGCCAGTGAGGATTTGGCGGGCTGGAAATACTTGCTGCGCCACACGCCTCTGAGGTAAATGCTTCAGGCGCAGCAGCGCCGGATGTAGCAGAGCTGACACAGTTCTTGCAGGGCTTAACCTCCTGAGTGCTGGAGCGGAGCTCGACAGCACGCGGCAGCAGCAACACAGTTCAATGTAGAAACACACAAATACTTGGGCCTAAACCCGGATGGCAGCAGGGTTAGGCAGCACAGTCTTTTCAATAAAGGAAAGTCTTTAATGCCGTGATAAGGCACAGAAGTATTAATCCTGTTCGTGACGCCACTTGCAACATCCCCCACCGGGGCCTAGCCCTTGAGGTGAGGCCTGGAGACAGCCGGGGCCCGCGGTACCGGAGTGGCTGGCGGTTGCGGCCTAAGCACGCTATGGTCATGGTGCTTGGTACGGGGGAACCGGAGGGCTGTCCTACAGCCTGGCAGGTCTCCAGCAGGGTGGTGTTGGCAAGAAATGATGAGGGAGAGGCTGCTATAGCGAATCTCCCTGGGGCAAACCCTTAATGTCCCGAGTGTGAGTCTCTGGGTGATGGACAGGGTGCCGGTGATGAAGGCAGCCGTATTAGCAGGGACCAGACGGAGACAGAAGTTGAAGAAAACAACTTACAGTTCTTTATTTGAACCGGCAGGAACCGCAGCAAACGTGCCTTTAACAGGTAGATGGAGTGCTGAGATGTGAGTTGGAGGGAGCCTCAGGAGATAGTTCACCAGCCTGGATGTAGAGGGCAGGCTGGGAAGGCAGCTGTGTCCTGGTAGGAAGCTTCAGCTCGTCCTGTAGGGCTTCAGGTATCACCTTTAAAGGTAAGATGATACCCCTTTTCCTCACTACACTAACTCTAGTCTAATACTCCACTCTTCAGAGGCAGGGGCTAAGCTCTTCCTGCTCTGGTATGGGCTAGACAGAGATTTCTCACTCACTCACTGATCTCTAGGATTCCACACTAGAATAATCATCCAGAACATTCCTGGCCAGGGGGTTTTATTACCTCCCTTTAGTCAGGTGGTGGCTGCTCCTCCAATCACATCTCAGCTTACAGAGCACAGGATGTAACACATATCATTGGACAATAGCATCTTGCATCATACAAAATACTTAACTCCTGCCTTGCCAGGCAGGATTAACCACTGCAATACCCCTATGTCCTATAAGGACCATGTAGTGTAATGGGATTACATGCAGGTGGGACGTATTCGCAAACCCTCCCTCGCCATTGCATCGGCGAGGGTGTTGCATATCCACTTCCAATTATCCTCCATTAGACATAGTAAGTTATGTGAGGATGTCCATACTGTAGTTGTTGTACACACAGAATGTATATTTCTATTTATGCGTTTCTGGTTATCTACATTAATAGCTGAGTGTGCATGAGGAGAGCTGCAAGTAAAAGAACTTATTCCCCTGCTTACAGTCTGTCTGACATCAGCGAGTGAGCCAATGCGAATAGCCAGAGATGGGCACCACCTCATATCCTCTAAAACCTTGGTCACATTAAGGTGTTCCATGCCTCGCACACAATACAAGTCTGGGGCACATTTTTATATGATCATAGGCACTCGCTGGCTCCAGCCTCCAGAAAAATCACAACGGGCACCTGCGATGTGCTGCGTCAGTGGCGTACAATTGCGCCCTGGACTGTGTCTGAATAGGTGCAGGCGCAGGACAGTAACACCATGCGTGGGCCCACGACATTGCCTCCCTGCCCAACCCTCCCTGCCCAACCAGCATAGTTGCCACAGTTGCTCTGTGCCGGGATTTTCAATTAAATCACATCTTTTATATGTTTGTCGGACTAACACACAGCACACATATACAGTTGTGTGTGTGAATCCTAAGGGTGGTGGCACACATGGCATTTTGAACCCGTTTTTAGGCCGTTTTTAGTCATGTGTTTTCAGATCCTGATAAGGATGCATCTTTATCCAGTTTCCCAATTATCTTAATTAAAAACGGATCCGTTTCTTACGATCGGAAAACGCATGACTAAAAACGGGTTTAAAATGCCACATGTGCCACCACCCTACGAATGTATAATTTAAAGGACATCTTCCAACAGATTAATTTCTTATATCTTTGCATGGCCGCATTTCTGTAAAAAATAACTTTATAAGGTATGCAAGTTAGCCTGTGGTGCTCTGCAGAGCACCATCAGGATACACCGCAATATATTTTATGCCAGCTGCGCTCTGAGAGCCGGTGAAATTTGAAAAGAGAGCCGATGACATCACCGTCTCTCAGAACGCGGCTGGCATAAAATATATTGCGGTGTATCCTGATGGTGCTCTGCAGAGCACCACAGGCTAACTTGCATATCTTATAGAGTTATTTTTTACAGAAATGCGGCCATGCAAAGATATAAGAAATAAAGGTTGGGGAGGGGGGTGGTATGTAATAGTCATCTACCATCTATTTTTTTATTAAATTATACAGTTGGGGGAGTCTTTAGTGTAGGAACATTGACACACAATTACTAAGGGCCTTGCACCAGTTTTCTTTCAGACTTTGCAAGTTCTTTTCAGTGCTTGCACAGGTATTTAAAAAGTGTCTGACACACATTTGTGGTGTACGTGTGGTGCACACTGCAGTATACCCAATGTGACACACATTTCTGCACTGATATGCGCGTTCCAGTGCTCAGTCGGACCTTGCACCATATTTATCATGCAAAGTCCGACAGACATGCATATATGCATAGACATGCATGAAGTCCGACAGAGAAAAAAATGCATATAGTGCCCATTGCACTGTTATTAATAATTGTGCCCCATTATTTACTCTGAGCATTAGTGAATGTGGGGGTATTATTCAGTGTGGAAGGGAAGGGGGGGACTTTAGTGTGCAGCATTTTTTAGTGTGAGCATTATTTAGTATGGGTATAGCTATGTGGTTGGTTTCTTACAGTCTGCTTTATTAGGAAGTGGGCCACATTTAGGTAGCAAGTGTAGATGTTTCATTGAGGGACATTATAAGGTGGAGAGCATATCCAAAGGATATGTCATAAATACATGACAGGTGCAGATGCCTCAGGACCATCTCTAAAACAGGGGTCTGATGACGTCCTGTGAGCGGCCAGGCCAAATGAAAAGTCAAAGAAAAGTGACCACGCATGCACGTACATCTCTGTATTCTGCCCGTCAGTGTGAATGGGGTCAGCTGCCCCCCATTTTTGAGATAGAAGCAGAACCCAAACCTGTGTTGTATCTTTTACATATTCTATGGATATGTAATAAGTGCTACTATTCATAATACTCGTTTTAGTGTGATGGCCACAATGACCCCAATATCACTAGATGTAATAGGTACTTCTGTACTTATCTCCCGTGCTTTCTGTAGCTGTAAATGATATGCACTGTTGTTTGTAGCACAAGCACATGTGGGCGGAGGGTATGTAGAGGAGTTGACACTACTGAGAATTCAATGTATATGCATTGGGGCCCGTGCCCCGAATCTTTTACGACCCTAGCAACGCCCCTGAAGCCAACCTTGATTTTCTATAATAAAACTGGCAGGAATGAGCTGTGCCAAATTACACCTTTCCCCAACCCCCAAAAGCATCCACATATAGGCATTCCTGTTTCTCTGAGCTTCATTCCACAGCTGTGAGAACAAGGGCCTGGAATTGAGAGAAGAGCAACATACTTGGACCTATCACCTTCAAGATGTCAAGCTCAACTGGCACAAGATGGTTCAGGATGATGATGTCAGCATAGCTGCCGCCTCTGTATCCGCAGTATGTTAGTAGCATGCAACAGTTTTCACCTTTAGACATGATAGTAATGTATGCTCACATATACCCCATGGTCGTTCAATATGCCAGTTTTGTCCACTTACCTGTATATCATCTGCTGGAAACTCTATATATAATATAGTCAGTAAATTATATAAAGAGCAAAACACATGGGGGCAACCAATCACAGAGCAGCTTACTCTTATTATGTACAAGAAAATGAAATTTGGACTGTGGTTGGTTCATATTGTCTTTCAGAAAGCTTTATAGATTCTATGACTGGCTTATATGGGAGCCAAACACATATTTTTTTTAAATAAAATTCCAAAATAATTTAGCGCAACATAGTTGTGTTTCCATAGCAGTATTTATTTATGTATTTTTTTATGAATATTTGTATAATTTCTGAACTATGATGTCATAATTTCAATTCTCATTAAATAAGTAGAAAACTGCCTATCTGCACTTCACAGACTACTGTCTCCCACTGTGTGAGATTACAGCAGGAAGAGGGAGGGGGGAGGAGAGTGCCAAGAAAGCAAGGGGGAGGGTGAGACATACTCCTGCACAGTGTAACAGCCTGTGAAGCTGCAGCATGGAGGGACTCTAGTAATGCCCTCAGAGTCCTACAGGCTCATTAGCATAATTTCAAAAGTTGAGTTTAGAGCTCAGGTGTTTCATATAGAAACATACAGCCAATTTCTCTGTTGTGTTCCCACCTTGTTGCTCCAGCTTTAAAGGTTCATACAGATGGCTGCATACATGGGCACTGTAAGACAACATCAACAAGTTCTCTTGTTGCCATGTTGTATCTTCTCCTAAAAATGTATTTTTCTCATGGACTTAGGCCAGCTGCACAATGACAGGACTGCCCTCGATGGATTTCATAGAGCGACCCATAGTAAAAAAGATAGTCTTCAGTGATTCCAGGGATTCCTAGCGTCATTTATGACTACGATGCTCCTAGCCCTCTCCTCTGCCCTATGGTCAGTCCATGAAATCTGGCCAGGGCACAATCTATTTTTCGCAGGGACAGCTAGCTACGGTTGTGTACAGCCAGCCTTACAAGTAAGGCCTCATTCACATGGGCATCTGGGGGGATGTATATGCGGCCGCATAGACGGCAATGACGGCATGCTCTATCTTTCCCTGTGTGTGAGGCCATGCACCGCTTTTTTCTATGGAGGCGTCACCTCCTCCTTCTCTCCAGCGCACAGCGGTATGCCCACTGTGTTAATGTACCCTTAGGCTATATTCACACTGCCGTTGCCCACCGTACCGTAGCACGGCGGGCACACGGCAGCGTGCAGGGAGAGGAGGAGGAGGTGAGCGCTGCTCACCCCCGCCCCTCTCCTTAGGAACATATGGAGCACGGCGCCGTAATACGGGAAAAGATAGGACATGTCCTATCTTTTTCCCGGGTACGGCGCAATACGGTGCAGCACGTTTGAGCCCATAGCGATGTATGGGGGACGTATATATATATATATATATATATATATATATATATATATATATATATATACACTCACCGGCCACTTTATTAGGTACACCATGCTAGTAACGGGTTGGACCCCCTTTTGCCTTCAGAACTGCCTCAATTCTTCGTGGCATAGATTCAACAAGGTGCTGGAAGCATTCCTCAGAGATTTTGGTCCATATTGACATGATGGCATCACACAGTTGCCGCAGATTTGTCGCTGCACTTCCATGATGCGAATCTCCCGTTCCACCACATCCCAAAGATGCTCTATTGGATTGAGATCTGATGACTGTGGAGGCCATTTGAGTACAGTGAACTCATTGTCATGTTCAAGAAACCAGTCTGAGATGATTCCAGCTTTATGACATGGCGCATTATCCTGCTGAAAGTAGCCATCAGATGTTGAGTACATTGTGGTCATAAAGGGATGGACATGGTCAGCAACAATACTCAGGTAGGCTGTGGCGTTGCAACAATGCTCAATTGGTACCAAGGGGCCCAAAGAGTGCCAAGAAAATATTCCCCACACCATGACACCACCACCACCAGCCTGAACCGTTGATACAAGGCAGGATGGATCCATGCTTTCTTGTTGTTGACACCAAATTCTGACCCTACCATCCGAATGTTGCAGCAGAAATCGAGACTCATCAGACCAGGCAACGTTTTTCCAATCTTCTACTGTCCAATTTCGATGAGCTTGTGCAAATTGTAGCCTTAGTTTCCTGTTCTTAGCTGAAAGGAGTGGCACCCGGTGTGGTCTTCTGCTGCTGTAGCCCATCTGCCTCAAAGTTCGACATACTGTGCGTTCAGATATGCTCTTCTGCCTACCTTGGTTGTAACAGGTGGCGATTTTAGTCACTGTTGCCTTTCTATCAGCTCGAACCAGTCTGCCCATTCTCCTCTGACCTCTGGCATCAACAAGGCATTTCCGTCCACAGAACTGCCGCTCACTGGATGTTTTTTCTTTTTCGGACCATTCTCTGTAAACCCTAGAGATGGTTGTGCGTGAAAATCCCAGTAGATCAGCAGTTTCTGAAATACTCAGACCAGCCCTTCTGGCACCAACAACCATGCCACGTTCAAAGGCACTCAAATCACCTTTCTTCCCCATACTGATGCTCGGTTTGAACTGCAGGAAATTGTCTTGACCATGTCTACATGCCTAAATGCACTGAGTTGCCGCCATGTGATTGGCTGATTAGAAATTAAGTGTTAACGAGCAGTTGGACAGGTGTACCTAATAAAGTGGCCGGTGAGTGTATATATATATCGGCCGTATATACGTCCCCCACCCATGTGTGTGAATGTAGTCTTAGACTGTAGAAAGATACAGCAGACTGAAGAACACTGATATATAATGCAGGTTATGTAGACCAGGCCTAAGGATATGTGCACATGCCACTTCTAGGTGAGGCAAGGATTTGCTGCACTAGCCTGCCTGTTTTGTTTTTTTTTATAGAGGAAATGCTTTTTATTTATATTCATGAGAATATAATGGGGTCATTTATCATTGTTTTTTTGGTGTATATCTTTGGTGTTATTATGGCGCAGTTGTGGTACAAATGCTGTTTTGTGACTTTCCATTGAGCTAAATAAACATAGGACAGTCACTTTGTAAACTCACTTTGACTTTGCAAACAATTTATTATTCGCATAGACTAGTTTTCACAAAAGGACTGAATTCATGACTTTGTGACTTTTTGTTTTGGCACAAGTTTTGGTGCAAATTGACACCAGTCCCTACCTTTGTCTATGATGCAATTTTTGATGGGTTTTTTTTTTTTGCAACTTTTCATGCGACTGTTGCAAAAAACACACACAGCATAAGACCACTGTCAGCAGATATATCAAGTAGTTGGGTTCGGGACCCTATAGGATCCATGCGCACCAACGCCATTTTGGAGGAGGACGCCCGCGTCTCTCTGGTGAAGAAATCCCCTAATGTAGTGGTTTGGGGGGCGCCCGATTGGTCCAGTGAGGTGCCGACAAGATTCTGCTTCCTCCGGTTGCCCATATTCATGGGGAACAGGGCTGTGGGTAACGGAGCAGGTTTAGGGTGCGTCTGCTACTCTCAGTATCCAGACACGCCCCAGAAATGTATTTTTATATACTTTTTAAAATTGAGCTTCCTTCTTTAACCCCTTCCTGCTGTGCAGCAGATTTATCTGCTGCTGAGCGCAGTGACTTAGGGATCAGTGGCGGATATATCCGACTCTAAGCTGATTACTGATGGCTAGGGGTGTACCAAGCCTGTCTGCTGCCTAAGGCGAGCCATAGAGAGACGCCCCCCCCCCCCCATATATGTAATATATCAGGGAATGTCAGGACCAGATCCATCATATTGATTTGGTGTAAAAATAAAGAAATGCAAAATGCATACAGCGTGCCGCCATATAGTATAAGATAGATAAAGCATAAATTCTATGTCTGGGGTAGGTTGGGGGCATAAATTCTATGTCTGGGGTAGGTTGGGGGCATAAATTCTATGTCTGGGGTAGGTTGGGGGCATAAATTCTATGTCTGGGGTAGGTTGGGGGCATAAATTCTATGTCTGGGGTAGGTTGGGGGCATAAATTCTATGTCTGGGGTAGGTTGGGGGCATAAATTCTATGTCTGGGGTAGGTTGGGGGCATAAATTCTATGTCTGGGGCAGGCTGAGGCCATTAATTCTATGTCTGGGGCAGGCTGAGGCCATTAATTCTTTTTCTGGGGTGGGATGGGGCCATTCATTCTATGTCTGGGGCAGGCTGAGGCCATTAATTCTATGTCTGGGGCAGGCTGAGGCCATTAATTCTATGTCTGGGGCAGGCTGCGGCCATTCATTTTATATCTGGGGCAGGCTGGGGGCATTAATTTTATGACTGGGGTAGGCTGGGGCCATTATTATTACACCTGGGTTATAGTCGGAGCTCTATCAATACTGGGGTGGGGGTGGGGGGTAAAGGAGGTTTCAGGAGAGAATAGAAGAAATAAATTATCCTTACCATTACAGTATGTTACATTATGGGGCACTATTCGTGTGGTACTAATATTTTAGGGGGCTCTATTACAGTATTTGGGGCACAGTATTGGTGGTAGCAGAAGAAGGGACAATGGGAAAGTGCAGAACATAAGACGTCTGTGTGGTAAACTCTGCAGGAAAGCTGTGTACCTGGAGGAAGAGACAAGGTGACTATTGGAAAAGATGAGGAACGAGTGCAATCCGGGGATCACCTGATGTCACTGGATGCAATAGGTGAGGATCTTATGTGTTTTCTGTAGCTGTATATGATACATACTGATTTTTTGCATGTTCGCTTCTGTGTATATATATATATATATAATGTAGTATTATCGTAGTTATATTCTTGTACATAGGGAGCAGTATTATAGTAGTTATATTCTTGTACATAGGTGGCAGTATTATAGTAGTTATATTCCTGTACATAGGGGGCAGTATTATAGTAGTTATATTCCTGTACATAGGGGGCAGTATTATAGTAGTTATATTCCTGTACATAGGGGGCAGTATTATAGTAGTTATATTCCTGTACATAGGGGGCAGTATTATAGTAGTTATATTCTTGTACATAGGGAGCAGTATTATAGTAGTTATATTCCTGTACATAGGGGGCAGTATTATAGTAGTTATATTCTTGTACATAGGGGGCAGTATTATAGTAGTTATATTCCTGTACATAGGGGGCATTATTATAGTAGTTATATTCTTGTACATAGGGGGCGGTATTATAGTAGTTATATCCCTGTACATAGGGGGCAGTATTATAGTAGTTATATTCCTGTACATAGGGGGCAGTATTATAGTAGTTATATTTTTGTACATAGGGGGCAGTATTATAGTAGTTATATTCTTGTACATAGGGGGCAGTATTATAGTAGTTATATTCTTGTACATAGGGGGCAGTATTATAGTAGTTATATTCTTGTACATAGGGGGCAGTATTATAGTAGTTATATTCTTGTACATAGGTGGCAGTATTATAGTAGTTATATTCCTGTACATAGGGGGCAGTATTATAGTAGTTATATTCTTGTACATAGGAGGCAGTATTATAGTAGTGGTATTCTTGTACATAGGGGACAGTATTATAGTAGATATATTCTTGTACATAGGGGACAGTATTATAGTAGTTATATTCTTGTACATAGGTGGCAGTATTATAGTAGTTATATTCTTGTACATAGGAGGCAGTATTATAGTAGTGGTATTCTTGTACATAGGGGACAGTATTATAGTAGAAATATTCTTGTACATAGGGGACAGTATTATAGTAGATATATTCTTGTACATAGGGGACAGTATTATAGTAGATATATTCTTGTACATAGGGGACAGTATTATAGTAGTTATATTCTTGTACATAGGGGACAGTATTATAGTAGATATATTCTTGTACATAGGGGCAGTATTATAGTAGTTATATTCCTGTACATAGGAGCAGTATTATAGTAGTTATATTCCTGTACATAGGGGGTAGTATTATAGTAGTTATATTCTTGTACATAGGGGGCAGTATTATAGTAGTTATATTCCTGTACATAGGGGGCAGTATTATAGTAGTTATATTCCTGTACATAAAGGGCAGTATTATAGTAGTTATATTCCTGTACATAGGGGGCAGTATTATAGTAGTTATATTCCTGTACATAGAGGCAGTATTATAGTAGTTGGCTTGTATATGAGAGAAGGTATTGTAGTAGTTTTATTTTGTATATAGAAGGCAGGATTGAATGTGTTATTCTAAATGTGTTATTGAAGCATTATTCTTGTACATAGGAGGCAGTATCAATATATTATTTCTCTGAATTGTACATGTATGGCACAGGGGAAAGGTATTTAAGGCTTATCGGGTCATGTGTTTGCATCATTTACTGATCGACAGGTCACATTCCTTGTACATTAGATTCACTTACTAGCAAAACATGTTCTTGTTTTGCATTAAGGCCATCTACCAACAATTTGTCTGTTAAAACCCCACCCACATTATATGACCACACCCACTTGTTTTGACTCCGCCCCTAAAATGGGGCCACTTTTATAGTTTTTTCCAGGGCCGTTTTAAATTCCCAGTCCGCCCCTGGAGTAGTGTAACATCGTGCAGGATCCTAGTCCTGCAGAAAGTTGATAGATGAGCTCTCCACATATCAGCCTTTCCATGACAAAGCAGTGTGATTACAGCAGTCCACATGGAGGAGGAAGGAGGATTCCTGCAGCTATTATGTCAGCCCTGCCTGCTTGCCACCTTCTACAACAGAGAGCTAGCCACTTCCAATTATCCTCCATTAGACATAGTAAGTTATGTGAGGATGTCCATACTGTAGTTGTTGTACACACAGAATGTATATTTCTATTTATGCGTTTCTGGTTATCTACATTAATAGCTGAGTGTGCATGAGGAGAGCTGCAAGTAAAAGAACTTATTCCCCTGCTTACAGTCTGTCTGACATCAGCGAGTGAGCCAATGCGAATAGCCAGAGATGGGCACCACCTCATATCCTCTAAAACCTTGGTCACATTGGGGTGTTCCATGCCTCGCACACAATACAAGTCTGGGGCACATTTTTATATGATCATAGGCAGGGGTGTACCAAGCCTGTCTGCTGCCTGAGGCGAGCCATAGAGAGACGCCCCCCCCCCCCCATATATGTAATATATCAGGGAATGTCAGGACCAGATCCATCATATTGATTTGGTGTAAAAATAAAGAAATGCAAAATGCATACAGCGTGCCGCCATATAGTATAAGATAGATAAAGCATATTGTACCGCCATGCAATATAAAATGCATACAGCGTACCACCATGTAGTATAAAATGCATACAGCATATCGCCACATAGTATAAAATGCATACAGCATATCGCCATGTAGTATATAATGCATACAGAATATCGCCATGTAGTATAAAATTCATACAGCGTACCACCATGTAGTATTAAATGCATTCAGCGTACCCCCATGTAGTATAAAATGTATACAGCGTACCCCCATGTAGAATAAAATGCATACAGCGTACCCCCATGTAGTATAAAATGTATACAGCGTACCCCCATGTAGAATAAAATGCATACAGCATGCCGCTATGTAGAATAAGATAGATACAGCATACCGTTATGTAGTATAAAATGCATACAGTGCCCCCCCCTATTTAGTATAAAATGCATACAGCGTGCCGCCATGTAGTATAAAATAGAAGTCCTGATAAATATTACAAATACAGCATATACATACAGCATATATACACACATATACAAACAGTAGATACAGCATATGCACACACTGCACATACATATAGCAAATATACACACATATACATATATACACACACACACGCATATACATATATACACACACACGCATATACACACACACGCATATACACATATACACACACACGCATATACACATATACACACACACGCATATACACATATACACACACACGCATATACACATATACACACACAAGCAAATACACATATACATACAAACGCATTTACACATATACACATACATATATACACACACACACATACATATATACAAACACACACATACATATACACACACACATACATATATACACACACACACACATACATATATACACACATACATATAAACATACACACACACACACATACATACATACATACATATATATATGCAAAGATAAAATACCATTACCTTTCTTTTATGGTCTTGGGGTCTTGGTAAGTTTGCTGCCTTGTCCAGCGACGGCGGTTTCAGGCCGGGAGCAAGGGTTGGGGGAGGGGGGAGGGAGCGGGGGTCGGAGCTAGGAGCCAGCAGCCCAGCAGCGAGGGTTGGGGGGGGGGAGAGCTGGGACCGCGGGGGAGGGGGGGTCAGAGGAAGGAGCCAGCAGCCCAGTAGCGAGGGTTTGGGGAGGGTGGAGCCGGTACCGCGGGAGCGGAGTCGGGAGCTTGTGTTTGGGGATGTGGAGCCGGGACCGCGGGAGCAGGGTTGGAGCTGGGAGCTTGGGGGAGTGCAGCCAGGACCGCGGCTGCGGAGTCGGAGCCGGGAGCTTAGGTTGGGTGGAGTGGAGCCGGGACCGTGGGAGCGAGAGTGTGGGGGGCGGGAGCGGAGGTATCCGGGGGTGGGAGTGTCGGCCGGCGGCCGGAAGCACGGAGCTGGACAGAGCAATGGAGTTCCGGAAGCAGCAGGGGCGGGCGCACAGTGCCAGCAGGGAGCATGGTCCTGGAAGGAGGGCTGCAACGCGGTCCTGTCCAGTGGCAGCGGGGGTCAGGCACACGGTGGCGGCGGGGAACTCTGTGCCGGCTGGCGGGGAGTGGGAGCACGGTGCCGCCCCCTCGTCGAGCAGGAAGCGCGCCGCCTGAGGCGAGATACTCAACTCGCCTCATGGCAGGTGCACCCCTGCTGATGGCTCAGCTCTGGATCTGAGCAAACCGGCATTGCCATACACGTGGTGCCAGCTGTAACCCCAGCGCGACTGCAGCATTTAAACAGCTTTAAATTGCCCCACAGTCGCCCCCCCCCCCCCATGCGCCTTCTCTGGGGAGGAGCTGATCGTTCCTAGGGCTGGCTGAAGGCAGTGACTGTAAGATGACGTCTCTGACATCATCTTAATGGCACAGTGTCAGCCTGACACTGGCTAATACCCCAATACATCAGTATTGCAGAGTATTATCATGAACAAGCAATCAGATGATTGTTTGTTCTTATCCCATGGTGGACGGAATAAAAAAAGTTTTAAAATATGTTATTCAATAAAAAATACATTAATAAAATAATAAAAATGCCAATAAGCCCCATTAAAGTAGAGATGTAGGGGAGACAAGGAGAGACAAAAGAGCGCTCCTATAGTGTGTTACCCTCGTTATATTAGGATTTATTGTGATGTAGTGATGCACTCACCTTTTGGAGTTGTGCAGGTAGGGCACAACTCCTATTGATGCTTGGTATGAGACTTAATGCCGCTGCCTCGTTCCGCTGCTGGCTCCCCAAAGGTCCATGTGCAGTAACTTGAAGAATAAACGGATAGCATCCAGGAAGGGTGCGTTGCTCTTCTATTTGGAACGTTTGTAAAGGAATCGGCGCTGGCTTGCTCAAAAAGTTTCTTTTATTTAAGCCAATTATGGCAATAAAATATAAAAGAATTAAAACAATAAAAGGAATGACGCGTTTCGCGCTCGTGCTGAGCGCTTCATCAGATTCAACTGAATAAGCCCCATTACCTATAAAGAGACATATAACGCACAAAAAAGTCTAAATCATAACACAAACCCCACATATATAGTATCACCACATCCTTAACAACCTGTAGAATAAAAGTAAATAATTATTAAACCTGCACAATGAACGCCGTAAAAAAAACAGTTAAAAACCTGCCAAAAAATTATGATTTATACCTATTTAATCCTACAAAAATGCAATAAAAAGTGCAATCAAAAAAACATATGTACTCCAGAATGATACTGTTGCAAAGTACAACATGTCCCGCAAAAAAGCAAGCCTTCAACCAGCTCCGTAGCCAAAAAAGTAACAATGTTATGCCACTTGGAAGACGGCGATACAAAAACAATAGTTTTTTTTCCCCACATTAGGGTTTTATTTGCCAAATTTAGTACTGTATAACATAAGAAAAAATATTCATGTATGGTATCTCCATAATCATATTGACCCATAGAATAAAGATAACATGATTATTAGGATATACGTTGAACACCAAAAAAAATCCACTACAGAATTGATGCTTTTCTACTCCTGACCTAAAAAAAAAGTTCATAAATTTTCAACAATAGGGGATACCAACCCCAAAATGGTAACATTGGGAAAAACATCTTATCCTGCAAATAAAATGCCATCACATGGCCCCAATATGAAAAAGCTAAAATTCTTTTAGCCTACAAAAGAGGCCAGTGAGAAAATTAAAATCCTGGCAGCTGCAGGGCGCTCCTTCCCTTCTGCGCCTCGCTGTGCGTTCATAAAACAAGTAAAGGCCACATGTGGGGGGTCTCTGTACTTGGGAGAAATTGCAGAACAAATTTTAAGATGGGTTTTCTCTTTTTATCTTTTGGAAATGTGTAAATTTTAGGGCTAAACAAACGTATAACCGACAAAATTCGACCATTCTAAATTTCACCTCCATATTGATTCAATTACTAGGAAGATCTCAAAGGGTTAACAATCTTCCTAAAAGCTGTTTCTGATCGTTTGAGGAGTGCAGATTTGATAATGGGGAAAATTGTATAGGAGTTTTTTAATGCTAAATATTTAAAATTTCATTCAAAACAGTATTTATCCCCAAAAAAGTCAATTCTGAAAATACAGAAAAGTGATATTTGATTTATAAGCCGCGTGACATCAAAATAATTTATCCAGACATTTCAAAAATCATAAAAATGTAAAGTAGACATATGGGAAATGTTATTCAGCAACTTATTTTGGTGGTAAATCTATCTGCCTGAAAACGCTATGATTTTAAATTTCGAAAATGGCAAATTTTTCAAAAAAATCATTTTTTCTTTCTTTTTGGAAATAAACGCAAAACTTATCAGCCACAATTTACCACTAAAATGAAGTAGAACATGTGAGGAAAAAACAATCTCATAATCGGTTTGATAAGTAAAAGTGTTCAAAACTTATAACCATATAAAGCGACGCTGAGCCTTAAAGAGGACCTGTCGTCCATAAATTCGGCACTAGGAGCTTCTTACTAAAGTTAGCAGCTCCTGGTGCTTAAACAAAAGACACAGTGTTAGAATGATAGCGGAAACCTCTGATAACGCTAACACTGCGGCGGCGTACAATGTAAACGCCGGACCGCTCTCTAAGAGGTCCGGTGTATTCATGAGGGGGCGGGATTGTGGGTGGGTTTAGGGGTGGTGACTGCTGCATGACGTGCGGCAGTCACCGCTGGCCTATGGAGCGAGCGGGGTGGTCCGGGGAAGCGGCAGCGCCTCGGACCGCATATAGGGATTTTTCTCCAGCACACCTTCATCCACGGTAAGTTTTTTCCACAAGCACGGATCCTCCCCGCTGCAGGGCAATATATCCACAAGAAACACTTCTGGATCCAGCTTTTGTGCAGAATAAAACCGCCTTTATTTAGTACTTCATGGCATCCAACAGGTAAAATACAGGTGGAACAGTCAGGTTGTCAACGCGTTTCTAGCACACCTAAGTGCTCTTATTCATGACTACTCATGACGCCTTGGACCAACCCCTCATGAATACATCAAACCACTTTGCAAAAGGTTCGGCATTTACATTGTGCTCCGCCGCAATGTCAGATAGTGTCATTTATTATGCTCTTTTATCTCTATAAAAAGTGAAAATGTAAGGAATAAAAAAAAAATGGTGGAAGTATATATGTATTACCTGGAATCTCCCTTTAAGTTATACAATGCAGTATGGAATTTGCTGAAGTGGCAGCACTGACTAGTGAAATCATTGCGTGCTGAAGGATGGACAATCCCAGAATACTGTACATTTGTCATCATGATTCTTAGAATACAAGAGTCAATTGATTGGCTGTCTTCCTTTCAACATGATAAAGTAAAGTACTATTTATATAGCATCTCTGCACTGGAAATGATAGGTGACACCTACTTATATATGACAACTTTTTCCTGTAAGGGCAACGAGGAACCATAACTGGTGCATGAAAGAAATGCTTTTATAGGCCCAACACCTGGGAGGATTGTACAGACAAATGGTGATGTAAAGCCGCTTAGACAGACCTCCTGGCTCCAGCAGAATTGATTTCCCATGTTCCTTAGAATAATAGTTCACACACTAGTATTGCTTACTTATAGTACAATCTGTTATGACTTATCAATCAATAAGATGGGTCATAAAATATTTATTGCTATGGGTCCCTCTGACTGAATTAATGGATTGATTTTGGTCCCATTTGTTGGCATTTGGAAAGACATGTGCAGTCTTTCCATACTGAAATCAATCTCGGTACCAATGGATACTGGTATCAGTACATGTTCCACAACTTTACACTTAATTAAGTCACTTTATAGTCTATGGTGCACCAATGACCTCAATGGTGGCAATGAAAAGCAGAATCACATGATTTATGGAACCCTCTCAAGCCCATCACGTCTTAACTTGTGGAGACCATTGGTACCAACAGAATCAGAGATCATACATTATTCATTGTAAAATCATCTATTTTTTATCATGTAAATAAGGCTGGTCACATGGTCAGAGGCAGTGATGTCACGCTCCTGTTACCCCTCCCCTCTCCTCCCCCTGCTCATGTCTGTGTGTAAGGTATAGTAAAGCATTGCTAGTGTGTGTGCTGCATCTGCTGACATGCTGCATCCTCCTAATATACAGGTGAGAGACACAGACATCAGCTACACATGAATCTGACATGTTCTGCTGTAACATGGCTCCCTGGAGCTGCTGTATCTTTCCTAAACACACACACACAGGCTGCAGGGGGCGTGGCCACCAGCACCAGGAAGCACATCATTATACAGCCTCACATTATACAGGCTGTCAGTCATGCACTGGGGGTGTGGCTGTGCCTCCCACTCATGAATAAGGTGGACAGCTTGAATATGCCAATGCTTCATTGGACATTTCACAGGTCATTTGCATACAGCTTTAGGACCTCATTGCTTAGGTTTACAGGCATGTAGAGGGACAATGAAGGGATAGAGGCAATGCAGTTTATGAAAATATATTTAGTTTAGGGGGGTTATTTTGCACGACGGGTTCTCTTTAAAGGGCAAAGGTTAGCAAGTTTAGAAAGTAAGTCAACAGAACTAGAATGAAGACACGTCACTACCACTAGCAAATAGGATTATATCCATGGTTACCAAGTTTGCAACTTTAAAATGTCAGTCTATAGGTTGCAAGACAATTGTGTAAATAGACATTAAAGAAGACCTTAGAACCTGTTGGAAAAGGTTGCACTTCAACTTTGCAGTTACAAGTAGACAGAGAGTAGACATGCAGAAATCCCTGTTCATATGGTAGGGTTTTCATTATTGAAAATCATATCCTAACAGGAGTTCTACTGACCTAAATTTATAGCAATATGGATCAAAGCACATATGGAACCTCTTCATTAGTGGCATAGCTAGTGTCCATTGGGCCTCCGGACAAAATTTCTAATGGGGCCCCCTTCCTATTATACCCAAAAGTTCTGATATAAAAACAGTTATTCCAGTGTTAAACAAAAAATTGCTTCTAAATAAACAGCCCTTTTTTACATTTTGCAAGTGATCAAAAGTTTATACAGTCTGAAAAAGTTAGAAATGAAAATGTCATGTCCCACAAAAAAATGGCACACTAGATATAGGTCCACAAATCAAATTTTATTTTTTTATGATGTCATTATGCTGCTGGTGCTGGGATGCTTACTTTCCGTCCTGTGTGCTACTGCAGCAAATGGTGTGACAGAGCAGAGAATGTCTGTGTGCATCACTTCCTGCTGTCTCAGCTATCAGCTGTATAGGAGGACAGCTGAAAGCTGCAATAAGGAAACCCGGACGCATTAGTAGGTGGGATCAACACCGTCAAGTGCAAGAATATAACTACTATAATACTGCCCCCTACGTAGAAGAATATAACTACTATAATACTGCCCCTATGTATAAGAATATAACTACTATAATACTGCCCCCTACATAGAAGAAAATAACTATTATAATACTGCCCCCTATGTACAAGAATATCACTACTATAGACAGCGAAACGGCTGTCGCCTTGTTTTACCCCCTGCTCCTACCTCTATCCTGACCGATCCATGCCACTGTACTTTTTATCCAATGACAAAATAAAGAAGATGTTTTAATGGTGAGTGGCCGCGTTTTCTATTCTTTCGCTACTATACATTTGCAACACCCCTGCCAATAAATAGGCAGGCTGTTAGTTGTGAATAGCGTCCTCTCCAGTTCAGTAGCTGTTATGGGGAGTTGCGAACCCTCTATGAAGGTCCTAAAATATGGGTGTTGTGTAATAACAGCTGTAGATTCTGTCTGGAAAGGCTACAGTTAAATGGGTGTAAGATGTTATCCAATTATGTAGCTGTATTGTAAGCTGGAGTGTGATTGGAGAGGTGCTCCCACCTGACCAGGGGGAGTATAAAACCCCAGTGCAGTGGAAGCACATGGTCCAGTCTCCAGAGTCAGAGTGAACAGATAGACCGTGTGTGCAGAATACCTTCAGTGCTGTCACAGAAACCAGTCCCAGGAAGACTGTAACCCAGAGCAGCAGCTTCCACAGTTTGGACACAGCTCCATCTCAATTCCCCCAGGCTACATCTACCATCAGGCTGGTGTACTATTCCTGCGGACCACTCTCCATGACCACTCCAGAACCAGAATTCGAATCTGCTTTTTGACTGTTCTGGCCCATTGCCTACTACCGGTTGTTCAACAATGAACCCTGCATTGATTTGCACAACATTGCCCCCGTCTGAACCCTGGATACGGCTGTCTATTACCACAGGCTTCCCCATTCATTACCCAGGGACTCATCTTACAGACACTCAGGGGTTGCCCCAGGGAGAAACAAGTACTTCAGCCTCTCCCTCCTTACTTCTTGCACACACTGTAGGTCAGCCCTGCGGTCCCCATACCAGGCACCATGACAACAGCGTGCACTAGGCCGCAATAGCCAGCCACTCCAGTATTCTGGGCCCTGACTGCCTCCAGGCCCCAAGAAAAGGTTAGGCCCCGATGGGGGATGTAGCACATTGCTTGTCCACCTTGGGCATTGGGCCCCGGCCCCCACATCCCTGAATCGCATATTCGTTACAAGGGGACCCGGGCCGCGGCTTTAGTACATTATACTGCGGTGCACAGGCACATGTTTATCAGTGACAACCGAAGCCCAGGAACAGTTCAGTTTACTGACGGGCACAGGCAGATGTTTACCTGTGACAGCAGCAACCCAGGCCCTTCCCTTCCAAACGGCCCAGGGGGTGCGATAGTTATGCCCCTGTTCTTCATACCGATTTAATCACACCATGGCCCACACATAAAAAAAGTACAAACTGCACTGTGTGCTTGCCTGTGGAGTATACAGAAGGCACCAGATTTATGATTTCTGGTGCACGTTCTTCATGAATATGGTGTCCTCTGCACTGCTTTGACAGCGTGTAACCTTTTTTTGGTGCATAGGGCGTGTGACACACTTCAGTCTGACCGAGCATCGGAAAGCCCGTTTCAGTGCAGAATTTTGTGTTGTGTCGGGTTTAGTGCCACACACGTATCTGCGCCGTGCCGCTATTGCCGTCTATGGGGACGTACATGCAGCAGTTTATTTGCCATCCTCCTCAGATTACCTCAGTACTGCAGTAGCTGCTTCCTCTCCATGTACTGATAAGCCCTATGAATCTGTACTTTGTTTACACTTTGTTCCCTAATTGGATTCATAGGAGGGGAGGAGCTGCTTTTCCCTGCTCATAGAGGAGTAGGCCATGTGTGAATGTGAATGTAGCAGAGCTGGATGTGTCCAAGACAGTGGATACAGATATCTCCTGCACAGAACAGTGAGGTATAAGATCTCCCCTATTCCACATCAGTCCTTCTGTCCCAATATGTGATTTTACAGAACTTTATCTGTCTCTGTCCTCTCCTTATGCTGCTCTCTTCACTCACCTTGTCATCTGCAGTATCAGCTCTGTGCAGATAAGCTATTAACCCTTAGTGCTCACACAGCACAGGCTACAGATTTCAAGTCCTAATAATTTCTACCACTTATGATATGTTCCCTGCTACTCCATGCGATGGAAGCTGCCAGTCTGTCACCATATACACCCTGTATGTGCACTGTGCAGTGTTCAGTGGATTTACTTGTGGGAAACTAAATTGATTTAACGCTAAATTACTTTGAAAGAGAACACAAGACATCATGGGTTGTGAGGGCATAGACTGACAGGTATTAGCAGGGCCGATTCTAGCATATTTGGTGCCTGAGGCGAATATTAAAATGCTGCCCCCCACCCCCGCTCCCTGTTAAGTAGATGTTGAAAACTTTACTAACAACTAACATCGCCACAGGCAGCTCCCTGACACTGTATTACTGACTACAGGATCTGAGAGGCATTAGTGGCATCTAGTACCTTATAGATGACAATCTCTTCCATCAGGAGAACTTTATTCCTGGTTCTTCAATCCATGACGTACCACTGCTGAATTCACGGCTGGATATCTTCAGCTCCGTGCAGCATCTCCACCCGGCGTCCCTAAAAATACCACAGTCACTTACAGTATGAAGTCTCCTGGATAACAACACTGCGCTCCTAAATATTATATACCCCTCACAGCACAACTGACCGCACTCTCCCCACATATAAAATATCCCTTCATATATATTTCTACTGAAATTATAGCATACACAGCACCAATCAATATACAACACCCCCAATTTATTAATACAGACCCCCTAACATTTGGTTTAAATGATGCAAAGTAATCTATGGTATCCTGTAACTAATAAATCCCACCCTGCTATTATGTCACATGATTTTACATACAGTGCTCCCCTGACCAATGTGAATATATAGCACCCCCTAATATACAGCTCCCCAGCTTAGTAATATACTGTATCCCATATACAGCCCCCCCAGCTGAAATCTGGCCCCATATAATATATACTGCACCCCCCCCCCCCAGTATAAAACAATTCTGGCCCCATAAAATATATACAGTACCCCCCCCCCCCAGTATAAAACAATTCTGGCCCCATAAAATATATACAGTACCCCCCCCCAGTATAAAACAATTCTGGCCCCATAAAATATATACAGTACCCCCCCCCCCCAGTATAAAACAATTCTGGCCCCATAAAATATATACAGTACCCCCCCCCCCCAGTATAAAACTATTCTGGCCCCATAAAATATATACAGTACCCCCCCCCCCCCCCAGTATAAAACTATTCTGGCCCCATAAAATATATACAGTACCCCCCCCCCCCCCCAGTATAAAACTATTCTGGCCCCATAAAATATATACAGTACCCCCCCCCCCCCAGTATAAAACTATTCTGGCCCCATAAAATATATACAGTACCCCCCCCCCCCAGTATAAAACTATTCTGGCCCCATAAAATATATACAGTACCCCCCCCCCCCCAGTATAAAACTATTCTGGCCCCATAAAATATATACAGTACCCCCCCCCCCCAGTATAAAACTATTCTGGCCCCATAAAATATATACAGTACCCCCCCCCAGTATAAAACAATTCTGGCCCCATAAAATATATACAGTACCCCCCCAGTATAAAACAATTCTGGCCCCATAAAATATATACAGTACCCCCCCCCCCCAGTATAAAACAATTCTGGCCCCATAATATCCATATAAGGTATACAGCACACACACAGTATGCAACAAATATGGCCACATAGAATGTATACAGTACTCCCCCCCCTCCCACGATAATGACACCTCCCCACTCCCCCTTATTTAATTAATTTAATTACTTATTTAATTAATGAAAATACATGAAAAATAATAAAATAATACTCACCTGCAGGCAGCTGCTCCCTCGGCGCACGGGTCCCGTCTTCACGCGGCTCTCCTGTGAGCCGCGGCTCCGCACAGTGACACAGGCGCGTGACGTCATGACGCCTGTGTCGCTGATTGGAACGGAGCGACGCAGCTGCCAGAAAGGCGCTGCGTCGCTCCGCATATAAATCGCGCCTGAGTCTTAAAGAGACAGGCGCAATTTATTTAGCAGGTGCGAATTTCGCCGCCCTTTACAGGGATCCGCATTCTGCCGTCTGAGGCGAGATTTTCATCTCGCCTCATGGCAGATGCGGCCCTGGGTATTAGTCTTGCTGACTTCACCTCTAGTGAGAAAGATTTTTGTCAAACAGTTTCAGAACAGAAAATGCCATAACTTTGAAAACAAGCAGAATGATGCCTACTTTGTGCTGCTCATCCTCTTTTTTTCTCCAAAGGGGGAATCACATATAATAATTTGGTAAAATCACTATAGCTTTACAGTTATGCTTTAAAGTATGTGTCATGTCATATTTTTGCAGAAACTTTTCTAAACAATGTCATGGTAACGATAGATGTTCTGCAATGCTCAAAGGATAACATTACCTATAACATCTTGCTTTCATCTCAAAGTGCATCCCATTGTAATATTTGGCACCAAGTAAGCCATAGTAGACTGTCTTTACTGTTTCATGGAACAGATATGACTCTTACCTGCTCAGAAAAATTTATTTTTCTTTCAATTAAATTTTAAAAAGTTTTAAAATACCAATATTGTTATGAGAAAGTGAAGTTGTCACTTACGAGCTTCTGTGAGAAGAGGAGATTGATGGCTTATATAAGTCCAGATACTGGTGCAATGATAAGTGAAAAAAGCACACACACAGTTTTTTTTTTTATACATATAAAGTCGATGCCTTTTTTTTACTTAAATGAATAAATTACAAAAGTTAAGTGCATTTTTTTTTTAAGAAAAAGTAACATATCCCCTGAAGTAAAATATACCGTACATGTAACTGTCAGCTCTATGCATTTCCATAAAATGAGAAATTAATGTTTATATTTAAAATTAAAATATTTCGGTTCTTGGAAAAAAAATAAAATAAAAAAGTGCCCATTCTGGAGATTCTGACCTTTGCAAATTTTACATGTAAAAGTCTTTATATGTCATCCAGTGTTGGTTAAAAAAAAAACAACTTCGCCCATAGAAACAGTCTTCTGCCTGGTAACATAGAATGTCTTTGCCAGCACTGCCTGTATTTCGCTTGTCTTAGCAGATTTATAAATCAATGCCATCTGTGATTGATGCACTTGGTGGATCCCACAGTGTGTGGTCAGCTCAAACCAGCTCCATGTGATGCTACAAGCTGTCTGCTAACACATCTCCAAGAATGCCCTGTAACTCGTCCATTATTTTTACTTTGTAACCTTTAGTTTGGCTATAAGAGATTGTGCTCAAGGTGCTATGCCAAAAGTTAGATTACACAGATATATTGTAGATTTTGCTATATTCATAGTGGTAACAAGTCCTGGTGGCAGTATATGTAAAAATAGGGGCCTATTTGTTGTGTTCTTTCAGGTGTTGCGCGAGTGGCTTCCTGAGGTTCGAGGAGGTGGGCTGGAATGTATCACAGCTGTGGTTAAGTCTTCACTTAAGGCCATTTCTTTGGAATCAAGGAGGTGAAATTCTGCACAGAAGAGTAGGAGGTGGAGGTACAGGGTGTTAAGATGAGGATGCAATTCAAGGTTCACGACTGTTCTGAAGTGACATGTATAAATATGACCCAGGAGGTGAAATAGGAGACGGAAGGTCTTCTGGATAGCTGGTCTGAAGGCTTTTGGAAACTCTTTACCTAAAGAAAAAGAAATTCAGAAGTGACACTTTAATGAACAAGAACAAGGTGGTGACATAAACAGAGGCAACTCAGGACGTGGAGTAGCCTCTGTGAGCTTACATGGCTAAGGCTACTCAACAATATGCATAGCTAAGCAGATACGCCTTGATGCGTGGCATTGCCTCTTGTTGATGCAGCAGCTTATCCTGTGCCGGTTCAGTGGTTCCCGGCGCACTGGCGCTCAATGAAGGCTGCAGATGATCAGGAGCTTTGGCGCGTATGCAGAGCTCCCGTCCAGCTGGCAGTGTGCAAGGAACCACTGTGCCTGTATGGGTCATGCAGGGGGCTGTTCTGCAGAGGCAACTCAGGGGCATGGAGTAGCCATAACCTTGAGGCTCAAGAAGGCAAATTCATGCCCCAAATAGCCTCTGCAGGTATATAAGTATAAAAACTTATAAGAGGCATTGCAGGAAACCGTAAAAACAGTCAGGGGTTGAGACAAGCATAGGGAATCTACCGCTGGAACTACTAAGAAAAGTAGATAATAGATGGTAGATTTTCCCCAAGGAAACAGAAACCACTTTTTACTGTATGCAGCCCTGTGTAACAACCAATTTGGACTAAAACTAGAACTAAATTTTGCTACAACATTTTATTTAGGCAAATTCTGTTGTACAGGACACAATGCATGGGGGGGGGGGGGTCAAAGCTTTGGACAATTGCTTTCTGATAAAGTCCACAAACAAGAAACGATCAAAGGATGTCACATTGCTTATATCATGAGTCATGAAATGTAATTCATGGAAGAGCACGTTGTACGGCCAAAACAGGGAACATTAAGAATTACACAGTTTGAATTGAACTCAATAAGCTATCTGTATAATGCTTGGATGTGCCGATAACATTCCAAATGTGACACACTAAACAATAAACGTGTGCAAAATGATCACGGCTGAAGAAGGACAACATTAAGAGTCCTTCTTTTTAACTGAACACAAAGCAGAAAGTCTTCATATTGAATGGTTAACTATAGGCAAAGTGCCAGAGACCAAGCAGGTGGCCGCTATTGATGAGATCATGTTTTGGCACCATGATAAAACACTTTCAGTACCGTCTACAGTCATCTTCTTACCACATTGTGTATTTAGTACGGTAAGTAACCGGTTAGTTATTTGTATCAGGATCAGTGACTCCGTTACTCAAGTAGCTTAGCTGCAAGAGTTAACTTATATGGTTACTATTATTTTCAAGCAGTTTGGATAACAGAGTAACACAGCCAGTGACCATTTCTGGCTCTGAAGGATTCAGAACACAAATGCCCTTCCACGTCATTCCTTATGGTGGCACCGCAGGGGACTTGAAGACTCACACTCTCCTAGATGACTGTAAATAACTAGACATCTAAGCCATGGGGCAATACGTCTTTCAGCTTATATTTTGGGAGACTCTTCTATCATAAAAGGGAATAAAAGCAGGCAACCCCTTCAGTGTACAATTTGTGATATTACATTATAGGTATATTAAAAGAATCATCATGTTTACAGTCTGTAAATAGCATCAGAAAGATGGTACATTATAGTCAATGGAAAAATGTGCCTAAGGCTGCTTTTATGTAATATTATTCCTATAAACATGGCTTCAGTGTGCTCTGCATTTAACAAGACATGAAACAGAACCATTCTGTGCTTGAAGCAGAGCAGAGATAAACCCTTAAGGAAAAGGCACATTACTCACTTTGTTTGGTAGGAACCAGGTCTTCATCTGTCAGGATTTTCTGAATGATGCTGGCAGCATAGTCTGCATATTGTGGCCCTGAGCATTTTCTCTTGCGCCCCTTCTCATCCGTCCACTGGATCTGCCTGGAGACACAAACAAGCAAAATATAAAGACCAAGATATGGGCCTTGTTTGATATTTTACACACTTATCCATCTTGCAAAGTAGAGGTCTGCTTAAAGGAAATCTACATCAAATCTAAATCAAAATCAAGCATGATAAACCATAGGCAAACACTCATAGATCCAGACACCAAGCCCCTCCATGCTGTAGTTTCACAGGTTGTTACACTGTCTCCCCCCTGCCTCCTTAGCCTGATGTAATCTCACTCCAGCAGAGGAAGTTTTAGCACATAGTGGGAGAGGGGGGGGGGGGGGGCTCCTTGTACACTGTAACAGCCTGTGCATATGCATCATGGAGGAGCCCTGTAAACGCCCTCAGAGCCCTTCAGGATTCATCATTATTTAAAAGTAAATTTTAGAAGGATGGAGGCCTTGGGTAACAAATATATGATTACCACAGTCACAGTGCCTGGATCTATGAGTAAGTGTTCCTGGTTTACCATGCTTGATTTTAATGGTAGATTTTCTTTAAATTCTATAATATCTGACCAAGTAATGGATAATGTATGCAATGCACTAGTTGAAGGCGCTTGTGCAATGGCTAAAGACTGCTTGTTATGGCACAATTCTAAATAAAGCAGGGCCGCACATTCAGGGTCCAGGTATACTAAGGCCTCCTAGTATCTCCGGCGCAACCAAAGGAGCAGATTTAAAATCAAGTTCTGGCGCATGCCTTTCATCTGTTAAATGGAGAAACGGCACCTAAATCCACATCTAAACTAGGAAGGACAGATGTGCTTGTTTGATCTGTCCTTTTTTGGGAGAAATTGGCTGAACTGCAAAAAACCATACAACGAGCTATGCCAGCAAACCTCTGGCAGGATCTGCTTTTTAAGAAAAAAACAACATTTTACATATATAATAGATTGTTCATATGATTGTGCTGACAGATTAAATTTATAAAAAGTTATGGCTCTCTAACAGCAGAAAGGAAAAACTGAAAAAAAAAATATTATCCTGGTCCTTAGGTTTTAGGCAAAGTTGGCAAATTAGTTATACCTGCTACTTCTGTATAATTAGTAGCCCGATTTCTGAGCCAGATTTTTCAGATACATACACATATCAATTCCATTCTTTAAGACCCTGGCCCCTCGTATATCTTAAAGAAAATCTACCATCGAAATCAAGCATGATAGACCAGGGACACTTATTCATAGATCCAGGCACCGTGACTGTGGGAATCTTCTTATATTTGTTATCCATGGCCTCCTTCCTTCTAAACAAATCACCATTAGCAATCAAGGACTGCTAATGTCGGACGTGCAACCATTTTATTCTTATAAGGCCTTTTTATCAGAAGTTTTTTTGTGAGTATACGAAATAAAAAGAAAAAGTTTTATGCAAAACCCTATTGCACCATTGTGTGTTCTTTCTCTCCTTATTGGTGAATGGACTTGAAGTGTTCCCTTTCCGGACCCCAGCGGAACCAACGTTGGAGGAGTATGAGTTTTTGAGTCGGAAGACCGGACACTCGCACCGCATATGTTTGAAAATGGAGAGGTACTGTGTCTTTTCTTATTGATTATTTTTTAATTATTTTTTATCTAAATATTTATGGAGGACGTTGATGCAGAGGGACTTTTGCATTTTTTGTATTTCTACGTTTGGATATTTGGACTTTTATCCGTTTTTTGTCTCTCTTGCACCGTTACGCCGTTCCCTACAGCGGATTTGGTTTTCCTTGTTTTTTCTATACATCAAGTAATTTAGACTGCACTAGTAAGTTATTATAAAGATTTTCTAAACCTGATAGTCCCTTCACTGCAATTTTCCGATTGATATTACAGAGTCACATGCTTTGAACCTGACTTGAGATTCTTGTTGTCGGTGTAAATAGTTTCTGTTTAATAAATATGCACATGTGTGATAGCCAAGAAATATGAAATTTCACGTGGATTCTATAAACACGAAGCCCTATACAGAGCAAGAAGCACATTCAAGCTGGCAAGTCACCCATGCTTTTTTTTCACAGCACTGCCATAAAGCAGAAATTAAATTGATAAATTGATCTTAGCTACTGAAGATACTTAAACATACATCCACAAAAAAAAAAAATATAAAAATGTACCTTTTTACCCTTATTATCGAACTAGCATTTTATACTTAAATGTTTTTATGAGACAAAGGCAGATCAATTTCCAGTTCCTCAGGATAACGTCCATACTCTCTACTGCATCCTAAAAGTCTTTTTTACGGCTCATGAACATAATAATATAAAAGGAGGACATGTGCTATCCGATGAAAATACGTTCCAATTTACTTCTATAAGCTCAAGCACAAGGTCCTATCAGGATTGGCTCACTGCACAAGTGCGGAGGGAGAAGGGGGGTGGGTGAGACAGGGTATAAGCCCGTAGAGCCAAATCACTTAGGAGCTAGGGTAGCTCCTAGGGCTCGTTAGTATAGTTTTAAAAGTTGATTTTAGAAAGCAGGAGGCCATGTATAATAAATATAAGATTACCAGTTACAGTGCCTAGATCTATAAGCAAGTGCCCCTAATTTATTATGCTTGATTTGGATGGTAGATTTCTTTAAACATCTTCTAAAATTTGGCTCTTAAAAACATCACAAACACAACTTTTGCCAGTAAGGCCTCTTCTCAGACAGACAGTTCCCTAGAGACTTCTAGAAGCTACGACGTCTGTTGTAAGATCCTAAGATCGGCAGTATCGGAAGATTGTATAAATTGATATACTTTGTAATTCTTATATCTCCTGTATTTATTAAACTTTGTATGTGTTACAAAAATAACAACTGATTAAGAGGGGGAAAAAACCCAGGTTTATTGCACTGGATAATTGCACAATGTGCTGGATAAAAGAAATGAGAAAAGATGTCTAGAACTGTATTAGAGATCATTGCAGAAATCCTAGAAAATTTTTAGGGATTCAGTTCTTATACATCTTATATCAGTAAGCATTAGATTTTAGGTTGCCATATATAGGGCTCCAGTCTTCACTCATGAGCAATATCTAAAATGGGGTCAAGGCCAAGAAGCAAGTATATACACGCTATATTTATTTCATGTGGGTACAATAGTGACAGATTCTCTTTAAAAGAACATCTATCAGAATTACGAATGGTAGATGTCCCAAACTCGTCACATCTGTCAGGGGATGACCTCGCATTTGTTATCTCTCAGATCATCAGCATTCTTTTAAAAACACTTTATAAAAATATTCAAATTAACCACAAACGCTCCGAGCTACATCACCCAAGGGCCTCTCAGCTCCACCAGCATCTAATATATGCCACCATATATAATGGCAGCCTGGTCCCACTCGACGATCTTGATGTCAGCAGCTCAGCGGCTCACCAGGCCTTCATGAACATGCCAATGTCCAGGGAGATGACAAAAGAGAGGTCATCCCAAGACAGACGTCATGAGCAAGTTTGGGACATGTACCATCAGTCATAATGTGATAGCTTAACTAGTTATGTGTTGTTTTATGTTGTGTCACATTAATAGTCTTCAGATTTATTATGCACATTATGTGCATTTTTAACTGGTATTTTCATATTGGGTACAGATAAAAGCTGAAATGACATGGGGGACTAGGCTATAGACCACTTCCATTCCTGGTGGAGAGAGAAGCAGGTGCACAGGGAGCTAATTATATGTCCCTGGGGCCTGTCTCAGCTGTTTCTGTATATACACGTTACATAGCAACTTCACATCAACAAGGCAGTGTTTGCACACCTCATACACAGACAAGTGTTACATTGGATTTCCCGAATCCAAGTCCCTAAAGACTGGCAGCGAGGTCATCTAAACTGATCTTATATAACACAAAAGGAGAAATGCATTTAGCCTTGGGTACGTTGGGCACAATGAAGGCCGATTTACCAAGAGGTTCAGGCCTTTTAGTAAATCTGGCACCAAGTATCAGCACCAGAAAGTAACCTCCACTAGGTCTGATGTCAAACTACAGTCTTCACCATTTTTCCAGTGGAGGATATAGTAAATATGGGGTGGGAGGGTTATTCGATAAAAATGGCATGTGGCATGGAAAAGCAACAAAAAATTTCAGAAATGGGGCTTTTTACATGCTTTGTCTGCCAGTAAACCAGTAGCTTCTTACATGTCTTGTCTGCCAGCAATGCATTTACATTTTAGGGGTGCATTTACTTTTTAGTCACTATATTTTGCATTTTGTTAAAATTTGTAGCTGAAATGCTAACCCCCCACCTAATTCTTAATTTTTTTTTAAAGAATCTGTACATACAATCCGTTCAATAGGGGTAGTATATCTTATTGGGGATATTATATGGTATGCAGTATGTCGATTGTTAAATGGCAGTATTGTTGTAAAACTTTTTTTAAGAGATAGCAATCAAGTTTCTTTAAGAGAGACTTCCCTTAGATTACTGCGCCGTACCTACCAGGTGCCAACTAGGTTACATTGTGTGTGCGTGTCCCACCATTGGCATGTATGGTGGCCCAGTCCAGATGTCTCGGAATTGTGGTCCACGATTGTCAGGATCATGGACTTATATCCCTCTCTACCATTCTGTGTGTCTTTTGGGAGATGAACCGATTACTGTTAATAACAGAACAGTTTTCTACAATTTTTGCAATAGCAAAAAAATAAATATTGCTAAAAGTTGGAGAAAACAGCTTGCTTAATGTTTCTGTAGTCACTAGTTGTCTTAATCTTATGGCATATGAACTTATTGAAGCAACTAGAATGGAGCACTTTGATAACATATGACAACCATGGAATAAATATTATATATATATATATCACAACAACTTTCGCCTTCGATGGGATTCTAGTTGTACTACCTCCCATGATTACCAATATGGATTACCAACCTACTTGTCTCGGCTTTCCCTGTCTACATCTCTCATCTGTCCTCATCTCATATTGACATTCAGTTTTGTAACTTATGCCAATACATGCAATTTTTTTACAACCCCCTCCATTTAGAACCTTTTGCTGTGACCGATGTACAGTTTTCTACATCTACATAAAACAATGGCCTAGATTTATTAATAGTGAGGCAGAATGCACTATGTGCACTGTCTTCATGAATGTGGCACACCCTGAAGGTGCCCAAAGTGCTTAAACTGAAGGCAACAGGTTTTTTTCTGGTGCACTCAGTTTAATGGGCGTGCGCCACAATGTGGCGGCCCGGCGCGAATGCGCACCGGAACACCCATTTACGTGCACAGTTTTGAGTAGCAGCGTGCATAGTGCAGACGCAACACAATGCTGGTGGGAATACTTCTTAAATACATGTACAACCAGTTTCCACATGTATTTATGTTCAGTCTATGCCAGAATACTGCTGCAGACTGCTATTTCTAGCTTAAAAAGCGGATTTTGGATGGTTTCACTCTCAGTAATTTCATGATGATCTATTCATTTGAAAATATGACTATGAAAGGTATCTTTGAAATTTACAAATGTTTATTTATTACATTTAGGAGGTTTGAAGCTAATTATTTTCTGTTTGGAGCCTATTTACTACCATCAAAGTAATTTTTTCTTATAAAATTTTACACTTTAAATCAAAATTGCATGAAGGTACTTATGCCCATAAACTCCTTAATGCTATTTTGAAAATGGGACAAGTGCCTGCTTTCAGAAAATATAGAGTTTTGTGGAGTTTAGTATAATTCATTAAGCTGTCATTTCAGTGTTATTTGTACATGTCAAAATTGCAAAAATTGCTCTAACCAACAACACACCAAAATTTCCAGAAACGCAGGGCAGGGAAAGGGTTAAAAGGCAGATTTAACAAAAGGGTATGATAATTTGCCATAGTGTTAGACTCTCTACTCTTACTTTTCACCTCCTATACGTTGTCAAAATACTAGCAAAATTATTGGTGCACAGGATCTTTCACCGAGAAGGAGTGGCACAGGCAGGCTTTTGATGCAAATTACAACAGAAACATGTCATAAACAGATTGATAAATCTAACCCTTAGTGCGTCTCTTCATCCGTGCCCTTGTCATTTCACCTTTACCTTTCATTTCAAGTATATATTTCCTTGTCAGTATGCTGAATTCCATTAGTGGGCCTGTCCCCTTTACAAGACTTCCTGTTACGAGCACTGACATGATGCCAAGCCCAATGTTTGATTAGTAGAAAGCAGGAAAAAAAAATACTGCACTATTTTTATCTTCATTATTTAACCCAATGTCACCAACATAAAACTGTTCTGCATTATAAATGTGAAGGACTCTATTCCTTGTGTCTTGTTCCTGCCTCTATATTCATTTTGATGGAGTATGCACAACCAGACAAATTTGGGATTTCCAGGTTATGCCATTCCATGATCCAAGCTCCATTCCAAATAATGAAACATTGTGCCTGTTGCTCCTTGCTCTACCATAGGATGAAACTACCGGTGCCATCAGGGTGGTGCTCTACAGAAGTCTTGGACTTGAAGCAGCATGGGCCGTTTAATGGATAAATCTGCCCAAGAATCAAATTTATATGATAGGTAGTAAGGATTATGATGTTGGCAAAACATCTTGTCTATAAACAACACATAGGAGGTAAAAAGTAATTTTACAGACACCAATAGGAATGCAGCTGAGCAGTACCCTAGGCGCCCATGAGAACTAAAACCTCAAGGCAGACTTTGTACTGAACTGTATGTCAGGGTTCATAGATACTGGGAGTTGTTCAGCTTTTATCACATACCATTTTTAGCCTTAAAGGAAATCGACCAATTGATTTCATGCATTATGAACCCAACATAGCTTAAGAATGCTTTAGCTACACTGATGCATAAAACATATCTTGTTTAATCCCTGAACTGAGTGCTTTTGCTCCAAAAAAAACATTATAAAAAAAATTCAGGACCTTGGGAAAGCTGGGTTTCATGCTGGCTGCCTACATAAACAGAGATTCCTCTACTGTCCAGACAGGATAAATCAACCTGAGCTGGATGACTCCTACACAGCAGCTGGGGGATGGTGCAGCAATTGATCTTCTATCTTCTGCCTGTCAGGGACAACACAGTGATTACTATTCTGGCTTATGCTGGGCAGGACAAGGCTAGAGCAGTGCATAATTACAGTGAGTAGAGTGCTTGGACAGCCACAGGAGCGACAGAGCTTCAATTATCATAATTTTATCATTTTTTTTGAAGCAAAACCACTCAGTTCAGGGAATAAACAAGATAGGATTCTGCATCAGTATAGCTACAGCATCATCAGTGGTTCATAATGCATCAAATCTAATGGTAGGTTTCCTTAAACTAGTTTTGAAAGTTTATTTTAAATACTATTCTTGACAATATTATATTATAAATATGCAGTCAATTCCAAAGCTCCTTCTGTTAATGGCTACACAAAGCAGGAATTTCATTGTGTATCGGTAACTTTAAATGGTCACCAACTTTTTAAACTTTGTAACTACAAGAACCTTTATAAAATATATTAATATATATAACTTGAAAGCCATCAGCAAACATATGCCAGGTTGGACTTGGCGTACTTTATCACAGAAGCCTGTGAACAAAAATTTGCGGGTTTTTGAAAACTCTGCAAACACAGGGCAAGAACGCCCCTTGCCTGCCTACTCTGGGCCGTGCCCCTCTACGCCCACATGGCGTGGAGGTGGTGTAGTCACATAATAAATTTGTGATTATTTCACACCAGAAAACTCCCATAGTATATACACATCGTATACACACATTGGGGGTTATTTATCATATGGCGGTGCTTATGCTCCGGTGTATGATAGCCCCGCCACTACTCTGCTCTCGGCTACGGCCTGCGCAGCGCTTATCTCTATGGAAGGCCCTGCTTGGCTTAGAAATAATAATAATTCTTTATTTATATAGCGCACACAGATTACGCAGCGCTGCACAAAGCGAATTTTCCCTGCACAGGAACGCCCCGCTGCACTCCATTTCATGACAAACAAGCCCCCTCTGTCTCTTCCTCAGTCCCCTTTATTGAAGTTGCGCTATTCACAGCGCATAATTAATTATGAACTGCCTCGTGCCACGGGCCCCTGAACTAGCGGGCACCCTTGCAGCCACTACGCCTGTAGTTACACCCCTGATAATAACCCTACTGCTATTATCCCTTGCCTCTCATAAAGGTTATGAGCCCTCACAGACTGGGTCCTCCTTCAACTTGTAATTTTTGTGCTATTTATGTGCACTCCTCTTTATGTGTACCTAGAAGAGGCAGGGCCCCATAGCATACTCCTGAATGGGGCAAATATACATAGTTGTACACCCACACATTTATGCACTCTTACACACATACACATATTTATACACTGATACATACATTTATACACTTAGTGTGATGACATATGTCCCGTTGTTGGACAGTTTTAAAGCATGCATTTTCAGTTTAAAAATGCATGCATTTTAAAAAACGCATGCGTTTGGCTGCTTTAAACTGCTTTAATAGACAGGTTCAAAGCTGCCAAACGCATGGTAAAGAGTAAAAAAAACGCATGCGTTTTTAAAACCTGTCTATCCTGTTAAACGGGTTAAAAAAAAACCCCATGTTATCTTAATAGATAAAGCAGGCAAAATGTGTTTTTAAAACGCATGCGTTTTCAAACGGACTAAAAACGCGTGCTTTAAAACGGTCCAAAAACAGGAAGTGGTGAATCACCCTAACACAGATCTGTCCCAGTAGCCGTTGACCACATGGGGGAAGTACACGGCAGGAATTAGAGATGAGAGATCTCTATTCATGAGATTCTGCTGTCCCCTCTCTCCCCCCGACATTGTTTATCTGAGCTGCCAATTCATGCCGTGTACTGTGAAAGATGTGTACTGTTATATACAAAGTACAGCATAACATGTATATAATAGTGCACATCCTCCATTCTTCAGTGTGTCAGGTGGGATGGCTGGGCCCCCGACAAAGCAGGCCCTATAGCAGTTGCTACAACCACTACTGCATTACGTCCCTGCCTGTCATGCAAATTAACCCACCCAAAATAAAGGCTTTAGGGCCCTCGTCCCTAAATGGTTCCTTTCCATGGCTGTAATGTTTCAAAAATCAGTTTGTTAACTTATATGCGGCTCATCTGATTGAGCCAAGTCATTCACACTAATTGAGTCATGCATATTAAAATATACGTGCATTTCCCTGCCTCCTTGTTCCCGATTGACGGACTTTGATATTCTTTTGTCTGGAGAGCTTGGTTACATCATTGGGCTCTTAAAGTCATGTGACCAGGATGACATCATCTAAGGTCCTGTTAAGTCTGCAACATCTACCTCCTGTATGTATCTGAACACATGAAATCACAGTAGCCTCCATTGAGGATGCGGAGAAGTAGAATTCCATGCAGGCTGCTGTGATTTCATGTGATCAGATATATGCACGGTGTACAGTTTGCTAATGTTAGACGGCTAAAAAAGCTATGTTGATGTCACCCTGATTGCATGACATGCTGAGAAGAGGCATGGGAAGGAGGTAAATGGGAGGTTTTGGCCATGCAGGACAAGCCTTCTCTGATGCCAGGGAATATATTATAAAATTGATTTATTTGGATATAAGGGGTACAGTTTTTAGGACTTTTTTATAAACCTAGCTGTATATGTGAAAATGTGGCGACAGGTTTACTTTAAGTGTGATACCAAACAAGTGCAGCATCTGGAGTTTGTTGATTTGTTAAATATAACAAAAAAAAAAAAAAGAAAAGTTGAAGGGTCAGCTAAAATTTTTGCAGATGAGCGCACATTGCTACATTCCAGCACTTGCTTACACTTAATCAAGGCTCATTATTTGTAAATATGATTTAGTAGGTTTAAAACAGACATAAATTCACTGTAAATGTGAATGTGTCGACATTTTCATGACCTGCCATTTCTCTATAATGTTTATATTGGTCCAATAAACAGAGGAGCTGTCCAGAGAGAATCCAGTTAAATTTAGTACAGACATTTTATGATGTTTTTACTCCCCCCTTCAAACTAGGCTCCATGCCAAAACGGACAAGGAATTTTTATCCTTTAAAAGGTGTAGCCGGATTCCTTGAGTGCAGGCCTATACTTGTACATGTTTATTATCAGAGTGCTTTGTGCTTTCTGCAGAGTGTCATTTTTTTCAGAGAAAGGGGAGCGCTTTTGAAACAAAGACCAAATTACACAGAATTTCACTGGAATCCTCCTTCATGACATTTATACAAGAAAATCATGTGTACAGCTCACAAACATTAAAAACAGAAAGTTCTACAGGAGTCATAAATGAATAGAAATGAGCCAATCCACTGAAAGACCCTGCAACTATAATGAATGTGTGTACATTTCCAATATGGAGGGGATACTAAACTAGACAGATAAAGTGTCCCAATGTAGCCCCCCCCCTCCCGAGTAATATACGCTTGCCTGGAAACTGTGATTTAAGATCTTCCACTAAAACACTAGAATGAGGTCTAAACCTGACCATATACTGGATTGCTTGTGGTCAATATCATTGTTTTGGACTATGTACCATCTATTTCAAATAGTTACCACATGTCCCAATGTATTTTTATAGGATCATGCACTCAGCTGTGCTTTCAACAGCCCCATGTATGAAATGACAGCTTGAGCCACAAAACAAGGAGCTGGTCCTATTCCTGTGTGAGCAGATCTTACACAGGTTTTACACACGGGCCACAAAGAATGGACCAGGGGCATCCCAAGAACAGCCCATACTGGTAGGTAGCCAGTCATAGACAGCTCTTGGCCAACAGCTATTGGTACTGTTAAAAATCAAAGCATTTGGCCAACATTAAAGGAGTTTTCCCACAGCATGACCAATTTGACATTCTTTGTGCAGCGCTGCGTAATCTGTGTGAGCTATATAAATAAAGGATTATTATCATAATTATTATTTTTACGGTATAGGACAAAACGCCTAACTTGTTTGGTGGGTAAACCTCTTTCATCTTCATTGGGAAAGAAGGCAATACCCAGCTATTTCACTTGGCATTACTTGAGGGGTTCAGAAGGTATATGTATGGGTTGTATAGACCCCTAAGTATACTCTCCCCCTGTAATCCTCTAATGCTTTAATCATAAAACAATAGATGGAGCATTAACACAGCCTTGGCCACAAGTTAATAATTGACTGATCAATAGTGTCATAATACACATGGAAAAAAGCCAAAGCTAAATGACTCAGTCAGAGGGGCATCATGTGATTCTCACGTAGCGTAATTTCACCTTGTGGTATTACACCATTGCAGTCCACTAGTAATTTAACTTCTTAAAGTCTAGTTTGTTGTCATAGCATCTCCAACATTAAATAATGGAGTAATCCAACTACATATCATGGTAAATTACCAGGATTCTTGAACGATTTTCATAAAAACAGACCATACAACATGCTTAGTACCTGTGCACACAACATTGCTGTGTGTGTGGACCCTGTAAGGCTCCAGAGTCCCAATAATGGACTAGCAGGCACTTTGTGTTGCCGTCTTATCATTCCTGCTTGAGGCTCTGCATTCATTGCTTCTATAGCATGATTAAATCATTGGAAATCATATTGCATTCTCGAGTCTTTATACAATACATACTATTTTTCCAATGGACATTCAATTTTTTCTAACGGCATGCAAAAAAGGATTTAATTTAAATATAGATAGTAAGGTACATTTTCATGTATAAATATGAAATACTCACGTTGACCAGGCCTTCATTGTTGGACAAGAGGATATTGTGCAGAATTCAGAGATAGATCCATACATGAGACTGACATGGTTGTAGAAGGCAGAAGCTGGGGAAAGTGTAAAAAGAGGAATCATAGTAACTCCAATTGTATATAGCCCTTGTTTATTGCCAATAAAGCAATTTTGCCCTCTTGTGACTTACAGCTACAGTATTGGTTTCATTTCCAGTTACCATAATTTAGGACATTTGATCCAACTCGGCAGCTCTGATACATATACAATATTATGTCATCATAGAGGGTTCCATTGTTTTGGAGTCACATCTATTGTACACAGTATTTATAGGAGGACAGGAGAATCATACAGTGCAGAAACAGAACTGAAGCGTTGGTATTGTACACAGAGGAAATACAAGTACAGTATTTATAAAGTATTTATAATGTACGGTTTACAAGTCGTTTAAGGCAAGCCATTGACATTTAATGTTGATATGCAATTATAGGCTGTTCAATCATTTTACTCAGTTTTTGGCTAAAGATAAAATATCACCACAAGTACCATAACTTCTTTCATTAAATAGTATGAGAGAAGCCAAGTTTCAATATAAAAGAAGGAACATGTGGGGATCATAGTTGTCATACAACCAAGCTTTCACTGCATTTATCGGATGGAAGGATTTCAGGGACAAACATCACATTTAGTCTCTGGTAGGAAAATCCTGCCAACACATCCTGCGGTGCCACAGGCGCCATCTATTTTTAACAGTCTCATTTGTACCATAACTCTGCATTATGTCTAACCTCTGTGATATACAAGTAGTGAAAACAGAGCCTGAGCTCCGAGTAGAGAAATAAAGAAACTCAGAAGAGTGAGTTTGTGGTAAAAAAAAAATTGGACAAGAAATTGGAAGTCAGATCAAGAAATTCTCCTTCAACATCAAATGAGCAACAGATGCTGAATAAGAAGCCCTCATTCACAAGATAACTTTATTGTCTGCAGTTCACGTCCTTTCAGAATGCGCCCCTACAGTACATCCAGACAGAAACTGATGCTTCTTTTGGTGCAAGTTTTGATTTTTAGTGCAGTTTCTTCATTAAATTTGTAAGATATCTGTAAAGTGTTATCTTTAAAATCAAAATCTTAGCTAAATTGTTGTGCAAGATGCAGTTCTTCTCCAGGCCCTGTCATCCATACATTTGTGTTATTACAATCATTCAGCTTGAACGGTAACTGGCTGTAGAGAAACCGTGCAGTCCCACAGGTTTGCCACCTCCACGCTCCATTGGCGTGGAGGTGGTGTAAAGGGTAATAATAATTGCAATGTCTGATGGTTCACAAGGCACTGCAATAATTTTAGGGCTCATAGGTTGTGCATGGAGCCTTAGAGATCGAAAGAAGACCCGAGTAGGTGACTAAAAATATATTTTCTTCAGAAAACATGTTAAAGTCCAACTCCTTTAACCCCTTAACGACTTGGCCTTTTTTATTTTTTTCACTTCCATTTTTCACACCCCACCTTCAAAAATCTATAACTTTTTTATTTTTCCACATAAAGAGCTCTGTTATGGCTTATTTTCTGCGTAACAAATTGCACTTCGTAGTGACGGTATTTAATATTCCATGGCGCGTACTGGGAAGCGGGAAAAAAATTCCAAATGCAGTGAAAATGGTGAAAAAACACATTTGCGACGTTTTCTTGTGGGCTTGGATTTCCCAGCTTTCACTCTGCGTCCCAAATGACAGGTCTACTTTATTCTTTGGGTTGCTACGATCACAGGGATACCACATTTGTACAGGTTTTATAATGTTTTCATACATTTAAAAAAATTAAAACCTCCTGTACAAAAAATTTTTTTTTGATTTTGCCATCTTCTGGCGCTAATAACTTTTTCATACTTTGGTGTACGAAGCTGTGGGTGGTGTCATTTTTTGCGACTTTTGATGGCGTTTTCATTGCTATCATTTTTAGGACTGTACGACCTTTTGATCACTTTTTATTAATTTTTTTATATTTTCCAAAATGGCAAAAAAATGTCATTTTTGACTTTGGACGCTATTTTCCGTTACGGGGTTAAACGCAGTGAAAAACCGTTATTATATTTTGATAGATCGGACATTTTCGGACGCGGTGATACCTAATGTGTTTATGATTTTTACTGTTTATTAATATTAATATCAGTTCTAGGGAAAGGGGGGTGATTTGAATTTTTAGGTTTTTTTAATATAATTTTTTTTTTTTAAACTTTTTTTTACTTTCACTTTAACTATTTTTCAGACTCCCTAGGGTACTTTAACCCTAGGTTGTCTGATCGATCCTACCATATACTGCCATACTGCAATATGGCAGTATATGGGGATTTTACTCCTCATTCATTACAATGTGCTGATAGCACATTGTAATGAATAGGTTAAAACGAGACAGCTTCGGGCCTTCGTGAGGCCCGATGCTGTCATGGCAACGGATCACCGCTCCCCGTGACGTCATCGGGGAGCGGAGATCCGCGCCAAGATGGCGGCGCCCATGCGGCGCCATCTTTTTGAAGCCTCCGGCAGCATTGCCGGAGGCGATCGCGGTGAAAGCACCCGCGATCGGTGCTAGCACCGATCGCGGGTGTTACCGGTAAGCCTTTGCTGCAATATGCAGCAAAGACTTACCGGCTATGGAGAGGGCTCGGCCCGCGAGCCCTCTCCATGCACCGGGACCCGGCGCGCGCCGTACTAGTACGGCGCGCGTCGGGAAGGGGTTAAATGGTACACAAAACAAATGGTGCCAACAAGACATGCAGTATCAGACACCCCAGGAACCACTACTAAAATGTCTTGACTTGTCTACCATCAATATACCATCAGAATCAAGCATGATAAACCATAGATCCAGACGATGTGACTGGGGTTATCTTCTTAAATGTGCTATCCATGACCTCTTTACTTCTAAAATCAAACTTTTAAAATGATGGTATTGAGCCTGAAGAGAGGTGTTACCAGAGACCCTACCTGCTTCCTCTTCACAGGCTGTTTCACTGTCTCCCCCTCCCCTCAGCCAGATGTACACTCCCTGCAGCAGAGAAAGTTTCAGCACACAGTTGGAGGGGGAAGTGCTCCTGCATAGTGTAACAGCCTGTGAAGCACATAAGGGCACAGGTAACTCACCCAGAGACCTTCTGCTTTTTAGTATACATTTAAAAGTTGATTTTAGCAGGAAGGAGGCCATGGATAACAAATATAAGATTGCCACAGTAACAGTGTGTGGATCTCTGAGCAAATACCCCTGCTTAATTTTGACGGTAGACCCCAGAAAACAATCTGTCCACATGAGTGCTACCGTGGATCAGCTCCATACATTTACACCAGACACACCCTATGGACAAATCTGGGATTTGTAGTAGAAAGTTTTACCGAGACAGAGGTAAGAAACTCCAACTATGTGCTGTTGTGTGCAGAGATAAAGTACCCGACACATTTCACGTTTTTCCCCCTCGCTGGATATAAGCAGCACCAAAATTATCTGGCAGATACACTGCTCCTACTTCTCCACTAGATAAACCTGCATAGTTGGCATGGAATCAGGACTAGTAACCCTCTGCCAAATTACGGTTTGTCTGGTGGTTACTTAATGTCTGTGTCCAAACTGAACAACTTGTTCATAGTCAACCAGTGAAGGGCTACAATGCAATAAACAAATTGGCGATTAATCTCTGCCCTGATCCTTGACAATATTGAGGCATGAACAATTTTTCAACCACAGAGCAACTGTAAAACACACATCAGCTGTGAGCAAGCTTTGGCTTCTGTCTTTTATAAAAATGCAGATGGTTGACAAAAATCATTTTGGTGGCTTGCACATGTCCCCATTTACTTCTATGGACTAATACAATACAACTTTATTGATAAATGCACATTTTAACATCATCATGTAGTGAGATACAGAGAGTTGGTACTTGCGGATCCCAAGTTGAGAACATGGCTACAGTTACAACATACAGTAGCTTAGTAATGGGCTTCTTACTCAAGCACCAAGTATGTGACAATTATGTAAAGTATGGCACTCATCACATACCACAAGGAAGAAAACATACACATGCCTCACCTGGCATGATAAACATTGCATTCTCACAACCTGATCCAAACATGGGAGACAGAACACAATGTAAAGTACACAAAGGACAGGTCTAGGAGATATGTTGTCACCCACATTATAAGCTTAAAAACATAACTAGAGAGCTTTACAGCTGTAGAATCAGTGAGACTCTTTTCTAAAGTCATATAGATAAACATAGCAGATTAGCATAGCATTTAACCAGATTCTCTGATAGGACACAACTTTTTGCACCGTAAGATGATCTGGTAAATGAATGATTGTGGCAATAGAGGTCCATTGCTACCAACTTAAATTTAGACCAAACTTGTCCCATGCAGTGGGCACAGCTGCTTGGCCTCCACCAGATACTCCTTAAAAAGAAGAGGAGCCCAGTCAATCATTTTTATAGGCTATAGTAAATAACTTACTAGCATTCTTTGTTTCCTGTTTTTTAGATCTCTGCTTGCGGTCATTGAATGTATATGAATGTGAATAGTGTTGTCCTCGACTTATGCTACTATGGATTTTAAGATTTGGATGGATTTTCTGAACACAGTAAATGAGGAGATTATCGCTATTAAGGAGTCACTCAAACGAGGAGAAAGGGATTCCAGAGACCAAAAAGCTCCTTTCAAGTCTATAGAATCCTCCCGTAGAGGAACTTTGTAAACACTCGTAAGATGTACAATAAGAATCTGCCCTTTCATTTGTATGACTGCTTGGAAACCCTAGTGGCCTTATTCTATAGATTACAATCTGCTATGGGGAGCATGTGTACACAGATTTAAGTGACAAATTTTGTTCTATCACAAGGGTTGTGCAATTCCAGGAAATAAATGTTATTTTTTACATTTTGAGAAGTTATACAAAAAGTGCTTAGTGTTGTTATGTATAAAAAGTTTCCTTACAACTGCTTACTTCTATTGGATAGAAATCTGTCCATGATCATGTGATTTCACACAGGTGCACAGCTCATGATATCAGATAGCTCTCGTTATATTCTGATGTGAACGAGTTGTGCACCTGTGTGACATCACGTGACCATGGACAGATTTCTATTCACTGGAAGTGGAACAATGAAACTTCCTATAGCAAGCCAGCATACAGAGATCCAGAAAACCGTGAAGAATTGAAATAGTTATTTAATTGGAAAATTGTACTCGCTATATTTTACAAGCAATTTATTTATTTGCTGAAACGGGATTTGGTTCTGCTGCCTGTGCCCATGATCAAAAACAAACATTCAGGTAGATTATTAGTATCATGATCATTTTCTCAAGTAAAAGACCCATGTAGTGGATTGTGTTAATCACTAGAGAAATCAGATATTAAAAACCAAATGGTTTTTTCAATCAAGACATCTTAACAACGACTAGACAACTTACCATTACTTGCCAGCCATTCATCTACATTGAGTCCTTTGGGTAATGCCACCAGCATCAGGATATCAGCATCTAGTATTCGTGCTCCTGTATATCGCGGTTCTAGGTAGAGCTTCTCACTTTCTGCGGCTGCCTTCTTTTTTATTCTATTGCTGCAGTAAAAGAAGATATACGTCAATTTGTTTGTTATGACTTAAATGACATATTGTGCACAGGCTTTGTTCTGGCCTTGCAGAATGGGTTCCTGCGTTCCAATCAAGCACAGTAAATGTGTTTTTAACATTTAATTATCAATGGGAACGTATCTTGAGGATTTAGGTGCATAAGCCTTAAGCAAATGAATATACAGGATAGTTATAATTGTACAATACCCATGAATATTTATTGAGAAGCAGAACTTTAAACATTGTAAATAAATTAAATAAATTAGGAGAAGTCCCATGTTGAATTGATTTACCTGTCCTACAAGACATCATTCATCATAAGCTACATTCAGCAGCTCCCACCTAAACCTGTAGTAATAGGCCTGGGTTATGTGATATCAATGAAACCAGGGGACAGGATAGCAGAACTCATTTGAACTCCTTGTGGCAACCATGCTTTCCGATGATACAGAATGGCATAACAGAAGTACGCTGGCACATTTCTCATTTCTAGAAAAGCTGATGTATGCAGCAGTTTTGGGTTCTGATTTTTGAGAGATATTCTGAATCCCCGTAGTTTGAAGATAAGGAGGAGGAATTACGTGAGGAATTTCTGCTAGATAAAACAAGGCCGATGATGCATTTTAATTTAAACTTATCAGTGTAATATATTATGGTGTTTGAAACGCGCCATAAGGAAGTCACCTGCACTTCATACTGTTTGATCGGTGGCTGACTTCATATTTATGATAATGACAGGAAATGATAAGTGACAGCTAGAATTAGAGCAGGATAGTCGGGCCTCACCTTTATCTGGCTCCCAGCTTTACACCCGTGCATACTACTTGCACTGCTCTCCCTCTAGGTTCTAACAAGCCTATAATAATTGGGTGGATCTTCTAGGAAACATCCTAATAAATAAACATTTATGAGCAGTTTACTGCATCTAATAAATAGTTGTGATTAAAAGGTCCAAAAAAATTAAATAGCATTTTCCCTTGAAATCCCTCAATAAATATAAGCCAATGGGGATGGATATATCACTCTTGTGGCTTGCTGGCTGCCTTTTATCAAGTGCAACTTAGTAGAGAGAAAACTAGAATGGCCGTCAGTGCGCTTAAAAAGTCACACGGCAGAACAGTGTGCCTAAAGAGTCACACTGTTATGGGTTATAATTGTACCCATATTAGTTGTTAGTAAAAACAAGTGGAGATGTCTTTTTTTATTAATAATATGGTTATAAACACTATATACTGTACTGTGATGCAAACCATCCAGCTGGATATAAGAGAATTCACAATTTGTTGGCTTTTAAAATAATGTTTTACTTCAAGTGTTTTAGGGAGTGGGATACATCTATAGGGATTTACAATATCTATAAATACACCCATATAAATGTGCTTAGAGTTAGAATAGAAAATTCACAAGTTCATAACATTATTATCACATCACTGTATAATAAGATTCAGGCTTCCTAAAACCTTGATCAATGCTTGTAGCAAAGAAACCCGATCTGGTGGGTCTAGTGTATTGAATGTCCAAAGGATAGAGAATACCAATCTGATCACATCATTACCCATAATTTATAAAACATCACATCCAACATATGTCCTGGTGCTCCTTTCAATATCTTTTGGAATGCCAGAAAAAGTTGAGCACTGATTATATTCTATACGCTAATGCTGGACATGACCAGCACTCTATTAGACCTTGAATAAAGTAGTAGGATGTATACTTGACCTGCTAATCCATCAATTAGTGGAAATGGGTCCCCCATTCTCATAATTGGCGGGACTCCAGGCTGTGCAACCCCTAGGTGACATTCTTATAACTTATCCTGTGGATAGTGAACAATAGAACGTGGGACAACCACTTTATTTAATATTGATGGTTGATTTAGGGCACCTAAGGGCCAATAGTAAATTCCTGGGATCCTTTCAGTGACCCTGAACAAAGAGACGAGTGTGTTACATCATTTCCTGTCCATGCATTGTCTTAAGGAAAAACTGGTAAATAAAACCATCCTGCTTACATAAGGGCTGCTGATAAGATCGCCCACAGGTATGTCATGACACATCACATAGCTGTCTAGCAGTCTATATTTACTTCTTCAATGCATGGTTTCCTGTGAGGGGAATTTTGATTATGATGATAAAAGTACAATTATGATCATCATTTTGAAATATCAATTAAGGAAAAAAAATCAGATGCTTAAATGTATCTCAATAAGCAGTTTTAAGCTAAAGAGCCTAAAGAGCCATTTCAGCACAAGCCACATATTTTGATAGGACATGGCCTGAATAACTGGTTATAGGGGGGTTTAAGCTCTGAGATCAAGGTCAACCAATTTACTGTTCTGTTCAATGAGTCTCCTAAAGTGGCAGCTTTTTGTAATGTGCTTTAGCTAATAGAAATGTATTACACAGTACTTTTTTATCCAACGGTTAAGGTGAGCTATATCAGAGTAGATTGGCCCCTCTCTTGCCCTTCTCCATAGAGTTTACAGAGACATATGACCCTTAGGCCGAGGGCACACGTGGTGTTTTGAACCTGTTTTTGGGCCGTTTTTAAGCAGTCCGTTTTCCAGTTTTAATTAAGATAATTGGTAAAACCTGTCAAAAACGGATGAGTTTTCAAAAAACGCATGCGTTTATTAACAGACTGCTTAAAAATGGCCCACAAACCCGATTCAAAACCCACGTGTGCCGCCGGCCTAAATGGTGACTGATGGGATATCCCAATTTTCTTCTAGATAATTTCCATGCAATGCCTAAAACCATACAGCCTTGGTCAAACCATTTTTGAGTACGACTTTGAAGGTATGCAACAGGTATAGCCAGATTTTGTTATAAATCAACCCTATTAGCCAGCAGAGACTCGTCCATGCGCACACTATGATGCGGCGGTGTCGCTGCTGATGATGTCATAGTGCGTGCCGGCTGGCAGATCGCGGGGACGCGTCTCTGCCGGCTAATACAACATAGAGAAGATAGAAGAGGAGCAGCACCGGCAGAGGGCGAGTATGTAAGTTTTTTTTTTGTGCTTGGCCAACTGCTGGCTACTACTGCTATACTACTGGGGGCTGGCAGGCAGTATACTACTGGGGGCTGGCAGGCAGTATACTACTGGGGGCTGGCAGGCAGTATACTACTGGGGGCTGGCAGGCAGTATACTACTGGGGGCTGGCAGGCAGTATACTACTGGGGGCTGGCAGGCAGTATACTACTGGGGGCTGGCAGGCAGTATACTACTGGGGGCTGGCAGGCAGTATACTGGAGGCTGTGACCAATGCATTTCCCACCATCAGCTAATACTTGAGTCAATAGGTTCTCCCAGTTTTTGGTGGTAAAATTAGGGGTCTTTTTCCAGCATGCAGACTGAGCAGGTTTACCAAATGGAATTAAAAATAAAGAAGAACACTTACTGCTTTCCGAGTAGTTTCCCAACTGCTTGAAAAACCATTTTGCTGGGTGCTTTTAATGTAGACAGAAGAGCAGCTGCTTCCCACCTTCACTCTCAAGACCTGGGAATGAATACGAGAGACTGTCAGAGGGTTGACTGTATCTGTTCTCCAAACATGAACGCGAAACAAAAGAGCAATGTAATGCAAATGACCTGCCTGAAACCACACACCCAATAACTTCCAGGGCTACAATTATTGTGCAGATTAACCAGGAAGCAATTGTATCCCTCATTAGTGTCACAGACACACACCAGGTGGCTGCAAGGGCCTAGTATTATCAGGATTTGTTAAAAATGGATAGATATAGTCATGTAAAGACATGGAGCTACTGGGTCTCTACCTATTCTAGGTTTAAAAGTTGTACTGTTGATTGAAAAACATTGTAGCCATACAGGAGATCTGTAATAAAACGTGCAGTCTTAGCACCTGACCTGCTGAACTTACAGATATTTTTAGGACTTATTCAGATGCTTTATACTGCATAAAATTGTGGGAATTTTTATGTGATTTCCCTATTAGTTTAGCAGTATTTCTATTTGAAGTCAAATATAGAAAGCAATGCAAAAACACTACTTTCTGCCATAGCGTATAAAAAAAATCCATGGAAAAAACAATGGGCACATTCTTCTTGGAAAGATTTCTATTGCCTGTAACTTATAAGCTGCTTGACAGTAGCACATACTTGACACATGGAATATAAGTACGGTATATTCACCTTACAATTATCCGATTTAGCTGACAAGAAGGTTATCCATGGTGATAAAAAAAAAAAAATGTTCAAAATATTATGCGGAACACAATAGAACAAAACATTGACGCCAATGAACTAATTATGGACGTAGTAACCTTTATACCATGCAAGGTCACATTCCAAGACAAATAATAAACTCTCTCCACACTAGGACCAAATTAATTATTAACTAAAAATGCTAAAATTTACTTCTGTACCACAGCAAAATTGTTCTATACACAAAAATACTACAACTCAAACCATATAGTGCTTGCCTCTGATGCAGAATCTGTGTGCACCTGCACACCCCTACATCAAGCAGTCATCACTTATCCTAAGAATAGGCAATTCATTTTTAAAAATGGACAAACCCTTCACGTAAATCAAACTTAGTTCACCACAGGGTTCTATGGTGATCAAAGTTTGTTTTTCGTGAAACAAAAAAAGTCAAAGTAACAAAAAAGTTTCTTGATGCAAAATATGAATGTAACTTCCTAAGATTATTATTTATTTCACATGCAGATTTACTATAATGCAATGATTTAGCAAAATCATGTCATCACTAGTGGAGATCCAGCTACTGGAACCCACTGATGGGGCGTGGGCTTCACCGTTCATGTGGTCCTCTGCATAGTTTACTGGGCACAGCTCTGCTCTACACAAGGCTGCTTTTAAGCAGATATTGGTGACCTATCAATAATGGTGCAGTCACTTGTTCCGTTAGTGTTGCGTTTCCTTACACAACGATAGTGCATGGGGAGCGGGACTCGGCTCGTTTGTGCATGCGTTTCCAGTAAAACGCATGCGATAGGAAACCTTTACCGCATATGGGACTGGGCCGAGTACCACAAAACTAGTGGTACGAGTAAACGCAGCCTTAGGGTGATGCCACACATGGCATTTTTGGTCTGTTTTTAGTCCGTGTTTCCCAATTATCTTAATAGATAAACAGGTTGTAAGCAGCCAAATGCATGGTAAACTGCCAAAAATGGATGTTTAAAAACTGACCAAAAACGCCATGTGTGACATCACCCTTAGCGGCACAGTGGCTGAGTGAGTAGCACATCTGCCTTGCAGCACTGGGGTCCTGGGTTCGAATCCCACCCAGGTCAACATCTGCAAAGAGTTTGTATGTTCTCTCTGTGTTTGCGTGGGTTTCCTCCGGGTACTCCGGTTTCCTCCCACACTTCAAAACATACTGTTAGGTTGTTTAGATTGTGAGCCCCATGGGGACAGGGACCAATTTGACATGCTTGTGCAGCGCTGCGTAATCTGTGTGCGCTATATAAATAAAGAATTATTATTATTATTATTTATTTTTACGTCCTTATTCCCTTCTATGGGCTCAAGCACGTTGCTCTAGATTCCAGGGTCCTGTGCATGAACCAACTTCCTGAGAGGCAAAAGAGTTGCAATTCAGGGTTTGCATCCAGGCAGCCATTTTCAACTGCACACATTGGGGCGCATATACATGTAAAATGCTGGGTGCGGTGATTCACGAAGATTGTGTGCCAGAAATCATGAATCTGTCGCTTCCCCGCACTGGCCCGACAGAGTTCACTAACTTTTTTGTGGTGCACCTTTAACATTAGGGAGTGCAACACAATTTGCAAGTAAAATATGGTGCTTGGTCTGAATCAGCTGGACCGACCGACAGCATTGCCCCCTTATTTCTGCCGCATGGAGGCCAGTGCAGCTGTGCCACAAAAGGGTGGCGTGCAAAACAATCGCACTTCTTAAATACCTGAGCAACCCATATTAGCCTAGAAGAACATACACAGTCCGACAAAAGTGCAGCACAAAGCCCTTAGTAAATGTGCCCCATTGTATGCAGGTAGTCTTATTACGACATGTTCACCCAAAATTAAGAAATCTGTTTCCAATTCACCATATGCGAAGGGAGCAGCCTTATAGTCCCGCAAAAAAAAAAAAAAAAAAAGTTTCATAAATCCTCTTTAACCACCGTGCACATCATATTATGAGACAATACATCCAAGAAAATTACTTTTACAAAATGCACAATTAGTAAACTGACATGCATCAGTCCATAAAAACGTTCCCAGCAAGAATTGTAATCTGCACAGCCGACAGCTCCTGCAACACAATAATATAGACTATTTTCATTATCACTGTACAAATACATGAATTATGCACATTTCTCACAATATCACAGCTGCCCTTCAGCTCTACAAGGCTATAGGTTTCCTGGTGTATGGCTAAAGGATCTATATTTAGCTGAACGTTAACCAGTAACATGCAAAGCATTCCTGCTGAAGATAGATATTCGCTGCATTTAAATAAGAGAATAGAAATCTAGAAGAAACTGCCTTTGTTCTGTGTACAATCTGGAATGGTTTTCCCTTGCCTGAAGGGCTCTTCCAGACTAGCGTTTTTCACATTCGTTTGTCATCGGTGATCTTCACTGATGGTGTAGATACTCATAATTTTCTAATAACTTACTTATGGTTACATTTTTTTCATGGTCCATACATCAGTGAGTAAAAAAAATTCAGCATGCACTAATTTTGCACGCATATGGACTACATACTCCCATCTATAATGCCTTTTACACCTAGCCACAAAAAAGATTGCAATTGCAAAGTTGCAATTCCTGGCACATAGCCCCAAATAGTTACAGCCTACAAATATTTGTGTATTCTGAATCTGAAAGGAAAAGTCGGGGGTAGTCTTCATACAGGATCAGTCACCATAGGGTTTATTTATAGTCTGTATCCATCGATACATTTAAATCTGCAAAGTACCTCTATAAAGAGCACAGGATATTTTTATTAGAGACTTTTTGCAAAGTGCTCTTTTTATAATAAACATGCAACAGAGTGAAACTGTGTATTGAGCGAAAGAGACAAATTGCATACTGCAAATAGACGACCAGTATCCTGGAACCTACAGCTTGCATCCTGGTTGTAAGGACTGCACAGCGCACAGTGTGTGGTCTGGTGCTTAGCCATGTTATTCACATGTCTTTTCTGTGGGCAGACTGATAAACATTCTTAGGCCACAGATAAACAAATATTTTTGGAGAAAAACAGTTTATAGCAAGAGGGACTGAAAGTTATGAATTAAAACAGTAACCAGTGTAAAATACTGGCTGTCCATCATGTGGATCTGGCACTGGATGGAAATGTCAAGAGCTTAACCGGTTAATTTTGGGCTAAAAATATTGGTAAATCCATAAAATAGATCCTCAATACCAGATGGCACCATTATCTATATAGTGATCAGATTAGGTTACTGCAGATCAGCTCCCATTTATTTCCATAGGATCTAAGATGCAGTACATCAGTTCAGCCAATTCACAGAACTCAGCTGTTCTTTTGTATTCTTCATTTATCAGCTGATCAATGGGGAAGCCAGACCCTCCAGCCTACCAAACTGATATAGAGGAACCTATCTAAGCCATCAATACTTTCAATCCAGAAACCCCATATGCCATCCATTACATTTACCTAAATACAAGATATTTTAGATTACCATAATCTTCTAGATTATGAGCAGTTGTATATCTATAGAGGATGGAGAGGTTATCAGTTGTCCCCGGGCCCTGGACTTGCATTTTTGGATCGTTTTAAAGCATGCCTTTTCAGTCAGTTTAAAAATGCATGCGTTTTTGTATGTTTACCATGCATTTGGCTGCTTTAACCCTGTTTATCTTCATTTCTAGAAGTGTAGGCATCTGTGAAACTGATTCAGTTAAATGTTACATTAAATGGTAGTTTAAACCTCAATAAATAAACTACAAAAGAACAAGTTTCGATTCTCAGTAAAACAAAACGTTCTAAGGAAGTTTAAACTGTCTCAATTCTAAAAACCAGAGACTAATCACACAAGATGTTCTGCAGCAGCATGTCCTAATAAGTGCCGACAAGGTCTCATTTACCTCCTCCTATTTCTTAAAGGAAACCTACCACTTGTAGTGGCAGGTTTCCGATGGAAATACCGGGCACCAGCTCAGGGTGAGCTGGTGCCGGAGCTTATTTTAGTTAGTGTTTTAAACCGCGGTATCGCGGTTTAAAACACTTTTTAAACGTTATAGCCGGCGCAGGCAGGTACGCGCTCGGCGCTTACCGTGCACGCGGCTCTCATTCACTTCCTATGTAGCCGCGTGCACGGTAAGCGCCGAGCGCGTACCTGCCTGCGCCGGCTATAAAGTTTAAAAAGTGTTTTAAACCGCGATACCGCGGTTTAAAACACTAACTAAAATAAGCTCCGGCACCAGCTCACCCTGAGCTGGTGCCCGGTATTGCCATCGGAAACCTGCCACTACAAGTGGTAGGTTTCCTTTAAGTCATACACAGGCAGCCACCAACTACATATTACCACCCCACACAATCAAGATGGAAAGTCATTCCAGATTTTGTGTAATGGAAAATGTGGATATAAGGTTTCCTTTCCTTCTATTGCTGGCTTAAAAATAGTCCTGCAGCAGAGCAACAAGGAATAAAGAAGTATGCATTTACATCCATGTCAATTATTAATGAACACCAATTGAAGACATGATTGCAAGACTGCAGCCTTGACAATACAGAGCTACGTAGCTAGAGGTCATATATCACAAGACACTGTAAGGGCGATGCCACACGTGACATTTTGAACATGTTTTTGGGCCGCTTTTAAGCAGTCCGTCAAAAAACGCAGTCCCTTAAAAATGCATGCATTTTTGACCAGTTTAAATTAAGATAATTGGTCAAACCTGTAAAAAACGGATGCGTTTAAAAAAAAAAAAAAAGCATGCTTTTTTGACGGACTGCTTAAAAACGGGCCAAAAACGTGTTCAAAACGCCACGTGTGACTGCAGTCTAAGGTGTATGGAGCAGGAGATTGGTTTTTGGTAATCTCAGGCACAAAATACCTGGACACGTCAAGAAGATAAGAGAATCTATATATCAGGCTGTGAAAATCTATAAGTTTCTAGGTCCTTTAAACTTGTGGTACTAAATGGGGGAAAGCAGTCGGATACTGAGATCACAATCGGATGTTCAGGATGAAACCTCAGGGTGCAACCACACATTCAGTTTTTCAGATGCAGTTTTTGATGCCCAAACCAGGAATGGAGTAAAAGTAGGAGATGGAGTAACACCTTTCAACTATTTGTCTCAACCCATTATCATCCAGTCCTGCTTTTGGCTTCAGAAACCGCATTTGAAAAACTGAAAGTTTAGATAAGTATTTGCTTATCAACAAAAATCAATGTAGTCAGATAATTTATTCAGACACAAACTTATCAGCCAATTCTTGGCTGGTTGTGACCTCAAAGAAATCTTGATTAGCATTCCCATGACTTTGAGAAGAAGTCTTAAGCTGGTACAATAACCTTCCAAGGACAAATCAGCCATCAGCCATGTGTTTGTGTGTTGTAACATAAATCTCCTCCCTCTCTGCATCCTGTTCACACCTCACATCCACTACATCCAACATCAGCAATTTTAGCTATATTGATAAGCAGGGAACATTATTATTAATAACCATGATAGGAACATACAGTACAGTTTTTTTTCTAAAAAGTAGTAGTACAAATAAAATGGTTGGAATAGAGTAGTTTTTATAGACTTGAACGGCCTATCCTTTGGACATTACAAGCCGGTAACAGCCACATGGTATATCAAGACTAATCTACAGTGTACACATAAACATGTGTTGTGGTGAGCAGCATTATACCAGTTCTTTTTCAAGGTGACCACAAAACCAATAAGACCATTAAAAGGTCAAGATATGCTTCATCTTTCAACAGTCAACATGAAGAAAAAAATATCCGGATCTGCTTGTGGTAGAGTACAATTGTTCCAGAACTATTAGCAGGTTTCCATGACAAGCTCTAATGATGATGTCCATATCAGGGCTTTGCTTCCGTTCCTCTGGGCAAGTTTATATAATTTCATTAAGACAGACACGCAACAGGCTGATAATTATTATAATAATGACCAGAATAGGGGATACTCCCAGCAATGTGGAATATAGTAGTCCAGGTGTAACATGTGCTCATGGCTTATATTTACTAACTAAAAAAGTAATTTACTTAAAGTATTGAGAAGCTCGGCCTAAGGCCCCTTTCAAGTGCTTGTTCTGCGCGTTCTTTTGAAGTGCAGAACTTGCATTGCACTCTGACCTATTGTAATCAATGGGTTATCTCAACATGCTCTACTTTTGCAAGTCACGCGCGTGAATTATGTACTATACAAGTCTATAGAATGCATTTTTGATGCATCTCTGAGACACATGCAAGTGCAGTGCGTTTTTCATTGATCAATTGCCATACAAAAGAAAGATAGACCACAGTCATGAGTCTGTTTCAGGCACGTTATCTGCATGTGTAAAATGCATTGAAACCTTTTTGAAAACACCAAAAAAAATGCACGTGAAAAACACTGAAAAACTCTGACTGTAAACGTACTGAACTCTGATGAAAAACGTCAGTTTTGCACTGACAAAACCTATATTGCACTCTGATCAGACTCTGAGGTCGGTGACAAACGTGGCGGTTTTGTCACGTTTCTGCTGTGATTTTGAACGCATTGAAAATGCAAGTCTTTTTTAAATGTTCATGTGCATAATTGCATGCGACTGTGTGTCTTGGAATTTGTAAAAACGCAGTCATGTAAACACTATGAAAACGCACCTCAAAATAACGCAACTCAAAAAGTGCAGAAAAAAAAACGGCAAGTTAAGACACTTTATCCAAAAACCCTTTGAAAAAGCCAATATACAATTATGACGAATTGTTTTAAAGGATGCAAAAACGCAATGAAAACAACAACAAAAATATTAACAAAAACGCCACACATGCTTTTTTCTTAAAAAACGGGCCAAAAACTGATTCAAAACGCCACATGTGGCATCACCCTTAGACATATTAAACCCAATTATTTTGAACATATCTTCTAAAATGTAATCTAATTTGAGCGTGACAGTGTTGGGTTCAGTGTTCAGTGGATTAATATTAGATTTTCATTTAGAGCACATTTAGGCAAGATCTACTAGCCACAGAGCAAATGAAGGTATATCTTCTCTACAGGTGGAAAAGAAACCTTTGTCAGAGAACAAATGGAAAGTATCCAGTCTGTAGGAGATGAAGGTTTGTGATACCTTATCTCAGACGGCTCAGCAGACCAGTATAAGGTAGCTAATGGAACATTGTTATCCAGATCTGATGTTCGGCCTACAATTTCAGGTTCTTCAAGTCAAGGCATAACCTTTGAAAGTGAAAGTATATAAGAGGAGAAAAACATTTCATTAAGGAAAAGCACAAAGGAATTCAATGACAAATAGGAAAACCATGCAAGCTTCCACAAAACAAAGTGGCTTCCTGTGGGGAACTAAGTGACAGATCTTTATCTACAGGCAGGGGTCACTAACTAGATTTAAGTATCTGTGAATGATGAGTTTTTAGATATATTAGGCCCCTTAAATTGTTCTTCATCCCTCTCTGAACAGATGTTGGGCTCCACATAGGTGATGTGGGTAGGATAGAATTTGGCAGTGCACTAATGGTAGGTGAGGGACTATCTGATTCAATAGAAACAAGAATGCCTGAAGTTAATGGAATAAGCTGTGGATACATGTATGATGTAGACTCTTAGTAAAAGTTTTGGAAAAGCTAGAACTTAAAGGGAACCTTTCATCAGTAGCCCTATGTCTGGCTGCCCCATGTCCGCATAGAGAATAGTGTACACATTGCCAAAGAGGTTTTATAGTAAAACTGGCTTTTTCTGAAAAAAGATACGGTAAGTTAGATGAAAGTTTTCCTTTCTGTATGAGGCTACAGGGGGAGACAGAAAAAGGGGTCCTGATGACAGATTCCCTTTATGGACCACCTCTATACTAAAAGGCTTAAGGAAGATTGATTTATAGCCACAAGAATAACAAAAAGTAACCTTCCTTCTCAGTTATATAGTTTTACAGCAGAAAAGAATTTAAAAAAAATGTCAGATACAAGACAGTTGAGAGATCTTCCAAGGAACAACCAGCAAATTTACCTAAGGTCAGAACTTGCATTGCTTAAAGGGGTTGCCAGGTTATGGGGGCGCTGGAGCGATACACCTAACTATGGTTTGTGCCTATAAAACAATAATGGCGAATTGCACCAGTGAAGATTTCCATAAACATGTCCATTGAGCAAACAAAAAGTAGATATGTGTGTCCATAATGCAGAGCACCAAATACAGTATATCAGCATAAACACCTTATACGGACAATCATGATGTGACTATGGAAGGATAGGGACTGCTCCTTGCTAAACTGCCTTCAGGCTATAGACTACTTTAGGATGTTACAATTTCTAAACTGTCACTAGCTTTAAGAAGGACGGCAAAGAGCAACATTGAGTCAGATTGGTTTATCGCCTCTAGCAGGAACAAGTGTAGGTTACTCCAAAGAGAAGGTTCAGGGTGCGTTCACACGTTCAGTTTTTTAGATGGAGTTTTTGATGTCCAAACCCGGAGTGGAGTGAAAATAAAAGAGGAGGAGCAGCACCTTTCAGTGATATGTTCTCACCCATTATGATCCACACCTGCTTTTGGTTTCAAAAACTGCATCTGAAAAAGTGAATGTGTGAACCCTGCGTGTAACAACACCTGCACGTCTCTACCTTGGATCCTCACGGTTGAATGTCATGACGGTAATTTCAATGCTACAATGCAATTTTATTATACCTGCTTGGCACAAGCCTAACACTAAATTTACAAAACAAATCTTTAGAAGCAAAAAAAAAAAAAGTTACTGGTATGTGAATTGAATCAGCAGAAACACACAAAAGAATACAGTAAAAACAAGGCTACTCATATATATCAGTGTTTTTGTAAAGACAAAATAAATTGCACCAAAATACGTGTCGGAAAAATAGAAGCGCCAGATGTCAGTTGAAAGGCCATAATAAATGACCCCCACTGTTCTTTACTTGCAAGGAAAGAAAAAAAACAATATCTTGGTTGGTATAAGCACTTACGGAGGATATTTTTACTAAACCATTATACATTAGAAGGGAAACTGTATTGCCATGCCAATAGTAACAGTAACACCCCCACACACCTTAGAATTGTGGCCCATATGGTAGCCAGGCTTTTACTCAAAGAATTTAGACAAACACAAACTGGCGGCAAATAAAACCAGGGTCTTATTAATTGTATTGATAGAGTAAAATCTTATACATAGGAATGCTATAAATCAATACTTCGAAGGGAGCGCCATGCTTTATGGAATCTACTGAACAAAGCATATGTTATGTCTCAGTGTTTTATGTGCCATATGGTGTTATAGCTCTTATAGAGCCTACATTATAAACGCTTCCAAAAAACTTTGGACTATAAATCGGCGTCATATTGTGTCCACATGGTTTTACATCTATAGTCCAATCGTGTGATAGAAATACGGTTCACAGAATAGGGTCATATACAGTCTATGAAGTGTGTGAGTGGGGTAGCAGATGTCCTCCTCCACATGCACAGACCTGCTGAGGGCTGCATGGAATGTCAGTCCGGCAATGAACCTCCTGTTACAACCTGCCTCAATCACCTGGCAAGACGGGCCAAACTAATGTCCGCATACCAGCCAGCTATGTACGGAAAAACCAAGGGGTCGCCATTATACGGCAGATTTATTCACTCAGGATTTATGTCATGGATGTCAACATAAGGGTCACGTATATATTAAAAGAATATTGTGTTCATCTGATTAACTTCTGGACAGTCTTAAGCTTCATACTGTGTGTATATATAAAATTTACCAAATATTAACTGTATATACCACAATCAATAATAGAAGTCCATAAATATCAAATAAACATAAAAAAGTAAACAAACAGAATTGTATTCCTGGATCGGTCACAATCATTAAAGCGGGCAACGTCTCTAGTAGCATTCAAGACTAATAACACCTACATATACTAGAACACTGTACAGCAAGCATCTATATATACCATAGTTAAATGAATCAGCCTATGAAAAACCAGTGGTAGTAGATTACCGCAGAACGTATTGTCTGTATATTTAAGGTGTTATTAGTTACATGTAATATATAGGGGCTAGGGGCCCTACCTCAACATACAGCAGGGCCCATGAGTCTCAGATATAGTGTAAGGATTGCTCCAAGTATATGTACTTACCCCTGGTCTCCTCCAGATCCTGCTGAGGAAGTTGTCCTCTGTGTCCAGTCCCAGCTGCTAATGCTCTGCCTCAGTCAACAACTTGGAAAGCTTTTTGAAAACACAGTGGCAGACAAAAGAGGGAGAACCTGCCTAACCAGAGGCTGTTACAGCCCAGTGTACACATGCTCTCCTCCCCTTACCATACACATAGCCCAGCCCAAACCTGCCTGCTCACACTGGGCTTATTCACTGCACACAGCCTATTGCAGCCATGCAGGGCGGTGCTCTTCTATGGCAACCAGGGAAGCATTATGTCACCTTCCAGCGGCTACTACCAGCCACAAGCCTGCAGCCTGTGCCCAGGCATATAATCAATGAGAATACACAATATAGAACTTTACCTCATCTCACTTTTCTGCAGCATCTCCTGTGCAGATACCAGTTTATCAACAAATAATGTGGTGTCCTGCAATAAGAAAATCATCTCATAAGGCATGTTCCCCGGAGGAAAACTGGGAATATTAGATATTAATATAGGGAACGTTTGCCCTGGATGAAAGGACAAAGTTAGATGTTATGGGGTTGCAAAATCCGCCAATAATGGGAATAGTAACATCTATACGTTTCCAAGAGGAATAATAGAGGTACTTTAACCCTTCAAGCACCTTCTTTTTTTTTTTTTACACGTAAAGAGCTCTGTGATGGCTTGTTTTCTGCGTAACAAATTGCACTTCATAGTGATGGTATTTATTCTTCCATGCCTTTTACTGGGAAGCAGAAAAAAAAATCAAAAAGCTGTGAAATTGGTGAAAAAACTTATTTGTGGCGTTTTCTTGTGAGCTGCTTAGAATTTACGGCTTTCACTGTGCGCCACAAATGACATGTATACTTTATTCTTTGGGTTGGTGCAATCAAGGGGATACCAAATTTGTATAGGTTTTATAATGTTTTCATACATTTACAAAAACTCTTGTAAATTTTTTTTATTTTGCCATCTTATGGCGCCAATAACTTTTTTATACTTTGGTATACAGAGCTGTGGGTGGTGTCTTTTTTGCGACTTTTGATGAAGCTTTCAATGCTACCCTTATTAGGACTGTATGACCTTTTGGTCACTTTTTATTGATTTTTTTTTTACACTTTTCAAAATGGCAAAAAAGTGCTATTTTCCGTTACGGGGTTAAATGCAGTGAAAAACGGCTATTATATTTTGATAGATTGGGCATTTTTGGACGCAGCGATACCTAATGTGTTTGTGATTTTTACTGTTTATTTATATTTATATCAGTTCTAGGGAAAGAGGGGTGATTTGAATTTTTAGGGTTTTTTTATTATAAAATTTGTTTTTAACCCCTTCCCGACATTTGACGTAATAGTACTGCATCGCGGGAGGTGCGTTCCCGCAAAATGCAGTACTATTACGTCATGCTTCTGGCACCGGCTCCTGAACGGAGCCGGCGCCAGAAGCTGCAGGTGTCAGCTATATATTATAGCCGACACCTGCCTCTAACACCCGCGATCGGAGATTTCTCCGATCGCGGGTGTTAACCCCTGACACGCCGCGGTCGCGCTGACCGCGGCGTGCAAGGGGCATTGCAGAAGAATCGGACCCCCCCGCGGCGCTTACCGGGGGGGTCCGCTGCTCTGATCGCAGCCCCGGGACTGCCGGTGCCCGGGGCTGCGCGATCCTCCTTCCAGTAGCCGGGTCCTGCCTTCTGACAGGACCCGGCTGTAACACACTGAGCATGCGCAGCATGCTCAGTGTGTTACATTACACAGTGTAATACATCTGTATTACACTGTGTAATGTGAAGAAGAGCTTGAACAAGTGATCAGTGGATCACTTGTTCAAGCTAACCTGTAAAAGTTAATAAAACTGTTAAAAACACTACATAAAATAATTTTTTAATAAACATAATTAATAAAATAAAGTTAGAGTCCCCTAAACACAAATATTCCCTATACACATGCAATAAAGTGAAAAAAACACAAAATCGCCAAAAACCCCACATATTTGGTATCACCGCGTCCGTAACAATCCGTACAATAACTCAGAAACATTATTGGACCCGCTCGGTGAACACCGTAAAAACAAAACCCGAAAAACACGCCAAAAATGTAAATTTTAAATAAAATCTCTACACAAAAATGTTCTAAAAAGTGATCAAAAAAAGTTATGTGCGCAAAAATGGTACCACTGAAAAGAACAACTCAACATGTAAAAAATAAGCCCTAAACTAGCTCTGTCAACCAAAAAATATTAAAGTTACGTCTCCAAAAAGATGGCGATGCAAAAACAAATGAGATTTCCTCTATATTAGTTTTTATCCAGTAAAATTGTAAAAATAAATGAAAAACTATATACATGAGGTATCACCGTAATCGTAGTGACCTATAGAATGAAGATAATATAATATTTTTAGTGTACGGTGTACAATCCCAAAAAAATACGAAAAGAAAGTAAACCAAAATTGACAATTTTCTTTTCACCCATACATTCAAGAGTTAATAAAATCTCATCAATAAGCTAATGACCCACTAAAATGAAGTATTTGTAAAGTGCATCTCATGTCGCAGAAAATAAGCCCTTATATGTCCAAATTGTCAAAAAAATAAAGATTGTATAGCCAATAAAAATTGACAATGCATAATCTGCTCTGAATGGCGCAGCTTCCCTTCGATGCCCTGGCGTGTGCCCATACAGCAGGTTACCACCACATATGGGATATTATTATATACGGAAGAGATTGGGTATCAAATTTTGTGGAGCGTTTTGGTATTTTATCCACTGAGAATTTGTACATTTTTTGAAAAACATATTAATTTAGCCAAAAAAATTTTACTTTCAAAATTGCATCCGATTTTGTTTTAACCCCTGTAAAACAATTAAAGGGTTAACAAACTTCATAAAAGTTGTTTCACGTACGTTGAGGGGCGTAGTTTCTATAATGGGGTAATTTATGGGGTTTTACTTTTATTTAGGTCTCTCAAAGTGATTTAAAACCTGAGCAGGTCCCTCCATAGCAGGATTTTGCGTTTTTTATGAAAATGTGAAAAATCGCACCTAACCTTCAAAGGCCAATAACATCCTACAAAAATAAGAGTATGCATAACAAACCATGTCCACATAAATTAGACATTTAGTGAATGTTAGTTATTACGTTTTTTTGCGGTTATGACTATGTATGGAAAAAGTAGAACATTTTGAAGTTCAAAAATCAAAAATTTTTCCAAATTTTCACCAAATATCTGATTTTCTCATAAATAAATGCAAAACATACCACCAAAATTTTTCAAGTAACCTGAAGTACGATGTGTCACGAGAAAACAATTTTAAAATCACTTGGATATGTTAAAGCGTTCCGAAGTTATAACCACTTATAGTGACACAGGGCAGATTTGAAAAAATGGGCCGTGTCAGGAAGGTGAAAAGTGGCTTCAGCGTTAAGGGGTTAAGACTTTTTTTTTTATTTTTACTTTTACTATTTTTCCGACTCCCTAGGGTACTTTAAACCTAGGTTGTCTGATTGATCCTACCATACATTGCTATACTACTGTATATGGGGATTTTACTCCTCTTTCATTACAATGTGTAAATCGTTACTGAAAGACTTACTGACTATGGAGGGGGCTCAGCCCGTGAGCCCTCTCCATGCACCTGCAGCTGACTATTACATCAAGGGTTATGAAAGGGTTAAACTACAAAGTTCTAAGATAAAGCTGTTGCATTGTTATTTAATGTAAATCATTCATTGCATTATACAGAAATATTTACCAAAACAAATTGTATGGAGGGGCATTTATTAATGTTAGCGCAGGGTGGCTCTGGAACCGTGCTATATTTTTCAGTGGGATGTACGTTTGTGGTGCAAGGGATTAATGAATTGGCGCACGGACTTAGAACTCCCTACAACTTCTTGCCACAAATCAGGCCAAAAAGTCTGAACAATAGAAGCGCTGGAAAACTGGTGGCTTCACAAGCATCGGAAAAATTTTGCACCCATAAATAGAACAAGTCGTAAGTGTCAGAAAACACCAATATTGTGGCACCAATACTTTATAAATTAAAATGCAAGAGGTGCAAAAAGGTAAAAAAAAAAAAAAAACACTGCCAGCTTTCCGTTTGAAAGGCCATATGAATAACCCCCATAGAGTCCTATTTAAAGGGTTTTTCAGAGAGTTGTAGCTTAAAGTGACTGCTGCACTACGATTAACACTGCGGTCTACCTGGCACAGCAAAATAAATGGCGCAGTTGCTGTTTAAATTTAATGGACCTGGGACACAAAAAACGAGGATATGAAAAAAAACACCTAGGCATCCAGGGGTGCTAGATTTTAAACCCTGGACTGTTTTATATTGATAGATTATCACATTTTGGAATTTAATATCCCTTCAAAATCCCCTAAAATGTTCTGGTTGCCATTACCAGAGATGCTACATTCTGTAGCTTCACAGGCTTTTACACTGTGCAGGAGCACTTCCCCCTCTTGCTGTGTGCTATAACTCAATGCTGTCATGAGATTACAACAGGAAGAGGGGAAGGGAGAGAGTGTAACAGCCTGTGAAGCTACAGCACAGGGGCTCTGGTAACGAAACCCATAGCACTTCATGCTCAGCCTAGTTTCAAATATTAATTTTAGCAAAATAACAAATATAAGAAGATTACCACAGTAACAATGACTTAATTTAAGTGTAAGTACCCCTGATTTATTGATGCCTGATTTTGATGGTAGATTTCCTTTAAGGATTCTAAGTATAATACAGGATTAATATAGGATTATAATCCTTATAGTATTCTATGTATAATAATATATGTTATACATGTTCTTTTATTATTATCAAACCTTAGAATATATTAGCACAAATTCTGTCACATAATATGCATATACGTTTTCCAGGGTGGGACTAAGGACTAATATCCCTTTAATATGAGTCAGTGAAGGTTATTATCTACTGAAGTGCTAATATATTCTACGGCTTGATAATAATAAAATAACATTTATCATAAATGGTGTTATACATGTAAAGTATAGATGGAAGGTCATGGGAATGTCTGGATGAAATCATCTTTGCAGTATGCAAGGGGCCCATTGTTTTCACTGATCCTTATCTATATATCTCAGTATGGCAGGTATCTCTTGCAGATGCTGGTATTGTGAACAATAGTGCTCATTCTATGGTTACATGTGAAAATGTAGGTGCAAACTCAGGGTGACATAAGTGTGCATTTGGTAAACTTGATAAATAAAAGTTCCACCAGTTTTTATATTTTATTCTCATCATGGATACAAGGGAATATTGATTCATTTTATACAATTTTAGACAATTTATTAAACCACTTGATAAGATTTCTAGCTTTTAGAACTTCTTTTGACACTTTTTCAACTAGTTCGACTAAGGGTGGTGGAACCCCTTTTTAGGTGGTTTTTAAGCAGTCCGTTAAAAACGCATGCGTTCTTTGAAAATTCATCGTTTTTTTGACATTTAAGATAATTGGGGAAAATGGTCTAAAACTGATGCATTTTCAAAAAACACATGTTTTTAAAACAGATGCGTTTTTTAACGGACTGCTGAAAAACGGCCTAAAAACAGGTTCAAAACGCCACATGTGCCACCACCCCAAGGGTGTGGCCTCTGTGAAAGAAAAAAATTAAGAGGGTATGCCACAATGTGACCTAAAAATAGATCTATAACAGAACTCAACAGTGCCAGGATTATCATCCGAGTAATAAATGTGGCACAGCAGAAGACTAGTGTTGGCTAGCTCTATACTGGGGGACAAATTGATAAATTCCCCCCAAGAGGTATAGAAGAGGAGGACTGAGCATGCATGTGACTGGTTGACATGTTACAAAGTTAACATATTGGTAACAGTAGAATCTGTACATGATGTGGACTTTGTAGTAACTATTGATATTGTAGACTTGTCATATAAAATACCTGTATTGCAAGATTTTAACATGTACATGTTATGTAAAATGTGACAGAGGAATGCACAGATGGGTGCAGACTAGTTGTACATACTGTACACAGTTACATGCTGTCCCAGCTCTGTGCTCTTACATTTACACAGACTGACACACAGTTATATTGTCATACTTGTACACATGCCAAGATGTAAACACTGCGGAGACACCGCATGACCTGCCGCTATCATTCCAAAATGTTCTGTCACGGCAGAAGTCCCAGCAGTTATGTCAGGTCACTTATAGATTCTTCTTCTCTGCACCAAATACACAATCTGTTACTGCTATAGTCAAGCCTGTATTCATTTCACTTTGAAAGATAGGTTCATCTGTATACATTATATATCAGTTTAGATTATAGGACTAAGATTACTATTACTGAATTTTATAGAAACAAGTAACTGCCCTGTGTCTGTATCTATGAATAAGATGGGTCTGTGTAACTGCTAGTAAGGTCTCCTTTTAGGACCTTGTTTATTGGTTTGATATTGGAGTCTCTCACTCGAACCACTAATTCAAGCTAACTGTGCCTTCTGATCCAAAATGTTACCATACATGACAATATTTAATTCCAATTCCAGCATCATCACTAGAATTTTTTTTACAATTGTTAATAGTACAACAAGCAGTGGAATGTGGATCTGTGTCACCTGACTGGTTTGGGCTTATTTCAAGGGTGTGACAAAGTGTCCCTGTCGGTTTTCAACTTCTAAGATTAGTCCCAGTGTCCCAAGCCCAAGCAGGTCAGAGCAGGGCCACAAATAGAAATTTCTGGGCCCCCTCAAATCCCCTCCCTCCCACCACACATTATTTTCCTACATTATGCTACTACACTACATTGCATACATATGTTTAACCCTTTCATACACCACAATGTACTATTACATCCTGGTGCTGTGGGGGGGGGGGGGGGGGTATGAAGAGAGCTCACGAGCTGAGCTCTCTTCATACACAGCGGGTGTCAGCTGTATAACACAGCTGACATCCGCCTGTTAAAGGGATATTTCCATGAAGACAAGTTTCTCAAATTTAAACAGGATAACAAAATAACATTCTCTAATTCAATGTTATTAACAAATCACTATGTTAGAAGAGCTAAACAGCAATAAAACTGAATAAAATTGTAAAGTAAGGGGTTAAAAATGGTCTTTAAGATTATTATATATTGCAATACAGTAGTATTTCAGTGTATAGTATGAGCAATCAAACTGTCAGGATTCAGGAGTAGTGGATCCACTGAACCACCGCAAGCGATGACGTAAGCCGACACCTGGGAGCAGAGTCTAAGTGGTACCCGGTTTTAACCAGAGCCTGCCGCAAAGCGGGTTGGACTTGCTGCAGTGTGGTACCACCAGGTCGCTCCACAGGTGCGACTTTGCTTGCGTTGGCGGCCAGGCTAGGTGCAAAATCGTAAGGCAGAGACCGAGTCGTGGACAGGCAGCACGGGATCAGAGTCGGGACATAGCAGGAGGTCACAAAGGAAATCACACAGGCAGAATGGGAACGCTTTCTCAGAGGCATAGGGCACAAAGATCCGACAGGAGTCAAAGGAAGGGGCTGGCTACTTATCAGGTGAGACGGCCGGCAGGACCAATTAGCGGCGCGCTGGCCCTTTAAATATTGCAGATTCGGCTTGCTACGCATTAGCAAGTGCTGCCGCTTAGTCATGGAGAGGCACAGGAGGGCACAGGTGCGCCTGCGACCCGGGACACTGACACAGACCCTGCTAGGTGAAGATACCCTAGAAACTATGAAATAGTTAATAATAAAAATAAATAAAATAAAAAATATTTAAAACCTTTTTTAATAAGTAAAAGTTTAAATCACTCCCCTTTCCCTAAAACACATATAAAAAATAAATAATAAACAGTAAAAACCATAAACATGTAAGGTATCACCACGTCTATCAAAGCATGTGCAACACCCCTGCCAATACAGTGGCAAGGGAGTAGTTGCGAACAGCGCCCTCTCCAGGTAAGGAGCTGTCTGAGGGAGTCATGAACCCTCTAGAAGTTTCTATCACTGGACATTAGGTATTAGCAGCAGTAGGTACTGCCTGGACAGGTAAGCGTTAAGTATCAGAAAGTTATTATCCAATTGTATTCCACTATGTAACTGGACTGTGATTGGGGAGTGAGCCGCCACCTGACCAGGGTTTAAAAAAAACCCTGGACAGGGAGGGGCTAGCTCTTAGCTCCTAGCTCTTACCACAAGAGCACAGGTCTCTTGGGAACTAGCTCTCTTGCAAAGCACACCTTCCAGAACACACTGAGTGAAGGGAGACAGTGTCAGTCCACCATCAGGGCTGACACTCAGCTAAACCCAGGACACAAGCTGCAGCTTCCACAACTGGACACAGCTCCATCCTAGCCTGCATCTGCTAACAGGCTGGTGACCCAATTCCTGAGGACCACTTTCCATGACCACTCCAGTAAACCGGAACATCCTGTAATCCGGAATCTGTTACAAGATTGTTTGGCCCGTTGCCTGCAGTTGTTGCAATAAAGTACCGTGAGTTATTTTGCACAACGTGGCCTCCGTCTGATCTCTGGATAAGGCTGTATCACCACCAAGGGCTACCCATCCATTACCCAGGGACATATCTTACATACACTAAGGGGTTGCCCCAGGGAGAACCAGTACATCAGCCTCTCCCTCATCTAATTGCTTGCACACACCACCAGCTGGAGACCTGCCAGGCTGTAGGACAGCCCTCCGGTCCCCATATCAAGCACCGTGACCACAGCGTGCCTAAGCCGCAACCGCCAGCCACTCTGGTATTCTGGGCCCCGGCTGCCTCTAGGCCCAGGTGAGGAATGTTGCGTATGAAAAAGATTAGTCCTGTCCTTGAATACCATAATAGAAAATAGCGCCCAAATGTCTGAATCGACACTTTTTCTCGATTTTTTTTTTCCATCCATGAATATTTGCATAAATAAATAATCAGTCATATAGGTCTCAAATTGATATAAATTAAAATATCAGCATGTACAGTAATTACAAAAATTACACCTTGCATAGGTCCGTACACCTCAGAATTTGTCAAAAAACTCTGCAAATGTGTTTTTTTTTGGCAATTTCACTGCATTGCACTGCAAATTATTTTACAGCTTTCCAGTAAGCATAGAATATTAAATGGTGCCACTCAAAAGTACAATTTGTCCTGCAGATAACAAGCACATATACATATCTCTGCTAGAGGAAAAATAAAAAAGCTATCGCTTTTGGAATGAGGGGAGTAAAAAACAGAAATGCAAAAAATGAAAGAGGGCTGTGTCCTGTAAGGGTTAAGACTATCAATGACCTGGGCTGTAAAGAGATTGTGACCTCCTCACTTGTGTCAAGTTTTTAAATGATGGTGTCAAATGATGTTTAGTGCACAAAAACAGCAATAAATCTTAACTTGTTGCATCAAAACTATAACACCAAAACCTTTCAGGGTCTTGTAATAGTCAGTTTCGTGGCCATCAGGATATTGTTAGGTAATATTTTATGTGCATCAAAAGTAGAGCTGTTGCTGGGGAGAATGTAATATTTGTTCTGACCAAACTGTTAATCACTTTGCATGCATCTTGGCTTAATTTTTGGGCAGGGTCACGGATATTGTACTAGAGTTCCCTTTTGGCTGCATATTCCCCAGGAATCTAGGGGCAGCGGATGGAGCGGGAGGGAGTAAAGTAGCAGTGCATACAAGATTTTATTTCTGCTTCTAAATGGGAAACATTTTGTAAGGTGGTATGTGCTAAATACATAGGAGCACATTTACTTACCTATCCTGACGCATTCCCCGAAAGTGCATTGTCTGAACGGAATACACATCTGCCGCAATTCACTAAGATTGTGCGCCCCATATCCTGCATGTGTCATTTCCCAGCTCAGGTCCGACGGAATTCACTTTCTTCTTCCTGGTGTATGTACGAGTCTTGCGGCACAATTTGTAAGTTAAATCCAGCGCTCAGTCCGAATCCGTCAGATTGTCTGCATGGAAGCCGGAGCAGCTGTGCCACAATCCGATCGTGTGCGACACGATCCCCAATTAAATACCTGTCACAGCCGTGCAAATCCCGAAAACGTCGGACGAAAGTGCAATCCGCGGAACCCATAGCCATCCCCCATAGACTGCTGGAAAATGTGGCTTCAAGATTTTTTTTCCCAGGCCACCATATATGGGAGTTTGCTCATTTCCTCCTTATTACTCAGATTGGTTTAGAAAAAGGAAGTCACTTTTTTCCAAGGTATAAATATGTTAGAATATGTCTGTTTACTTCTTGGGGGGTTGAAAATGTGGATTTGTATTCATTTCCATACTTTAAAATAATTATGGATTTCCCCCTGAGGTAAAGTGAATGTGTCTGGTGAGTATTAAAGGGGACAAATTTTCCATTTGCTACTATTTCTGACATTGTATTTCATTCTGGTAACCACCAGTATTGCAAATTTATGTGTTTAATGTTTTATTCTAGAAAGGAAATAGGTATGTCCTTCAGTGGAAAATGGACTGTAATCTTCCTATATTTGTTATCCTTGGCCTGCTTTCTTCTAAAATCAACTTTTAAAATGATGCTAATGAGCCAGAAGGGCTACGGGGGCTATAGCTTCACAGAACACTTCCCCCTCCCACTGTGTGCTGAAACTTCCTTGCTTTTGGTTAAAATATTAATTCTCAGAAAAAGTCGACTAATAAATATTCAGTGCCTTTCCATATGAAGATATTATTATAATTAAGTAATTTTCTTGTGGTTAAGTCAGTCTTTGGGAAAAGGTTTTAAAGTTCCTATTAACCCCATATACAGATTGGGGTAGACAGGGGTTAATTTCGTCTCCATGGCCTGCCCTCACATAAGTAAGAAAAAAAATAATGGCCGATTATATTCTGTTAATTTTGTAAAGTGTGGGGACACTATTCTCTATTAGATGGGATTATACTTTGTAGGGTCATTAAGGTAATGGTGTTGCTTAACATATTCTGTGCACACGTTTTTCATCAGCTATGAATTTGCCTGATTAACCTCAGCTCCAGAGTTGCATAAAAAGTAGGGTGTTACAAGAAACACCCAGTTACCTGAGAAACAAAGCTGTGGCTTTGGAGACACAAAAACAGGCACCACATGTGTTTCGACCCATCAATGGGCTTTAAGTAGTGACATTACACAACTGCCCAAAGCGCAGCCCAGTGTATGTCCACATAAATGACCAAAAGTAAGTTATTCTGTGTACAGTCCCATATATTAAGGCATAAAGTGTTTTTGTGCAAACATAATTTTTATTGTTTATTTTCTATGTATTACAAATTTTATTTAATATAGACTAATTAGAGCACAAAATCATCTGTTTTTCCTTTGCCATATCCTGAACGGCATAATAATTTTATTGTTACTATTGATGGGGCTGGATGAGGGCTTGCTTTTTTAGGACAAGCTGTGCTTTTTACGAGTAACATTTAGAGCTGTTTGATCACTTTTTATCTTGTTTTTTAGTTAAGCAAGATGGGTATTCACCCTGTGGGTGATATAATGACCGGTTGTATTATACGAACATAGTGATACCGTATTATTATTGCATGACATATTTATATGTATTATGGGTGTTTTGTGACATTATTTTAAACTTTTTGGTCCCTCTTCTATTGATCTTCTGATTGCTTATTCATACATTAGCATTGCAGTGTATTAGAACTGTAAGTTACACTAAAAGATCCTGCAGTTCAGGTTTGCCGTGTAACTCTGGCACATCCTTAAGGTGCCGTAAGGGGCTTTAGTCAATCAAGGGTTAACATCCATGATTGGGGTTATCTCTGATTGCATGTGTTGCAGAAGGGTGTCAGCTGCCAGCTACTAATTTAAGTTAATGCTAAAAAACCCTCACTGCAGTAAGAAGCCATTAGTAATTGTTATGTAGCAGTGGACCACCTTACCTGCTGGGCCTCTTTTTAACTGCACATTTGTGTCAGTTGATCGCATGTTTCCCCTGCCTGAATGGGCACTTGTTATTAAACTTTACAACCAAATAACGGGGCTGTCAATAGGATCTTTTTATTTATGCTACTATATACAATGCTATTAATAAGCAGTGGTTTCCACTAGTCTTGGCCATTCTTTGGTACTGTGGATGGGTGGTTATCAATCACAATCTAATTCAATATTTAAGTAAAAACTATTATTAATCTTTGAAGATTCAAGTGCAAAAAATGACAGTTTTCCCAATTATCTTAATTAAGATCCTTGGAAAACTGACAAAAACAGTCAAAACACTGATGTGTTTTCAAAAAAATGCATGCGTTCTTTAACAGACTGCTTAAAAACGGCCTAAAAACGGGTTCAAGACGCCACGCGTGCCACCACCCTCAGCTTGCCCGAATGTGCGGCTGGAACCATCAGAGACCAGAATTGAACTGCTGGGTTCAGTTCCGGTCTCTAAAGGTTCGGGCCAGACATTCAGGCACGCTTACGATGCAAGTGTAATGCAAGTTAATTGCATTACACTCGTTTGTGGGCAATACAGTAGGTGTTTGCTGGCTTTTAATATTGTGTGCTATTTTGTACCAATGAAAAATTCTATTATTATGAAATATGCCTCTTTGGTTGTTCTTTCAATTATACTAATAATAATCATATGTTGCCACTTAACCGTGGTTACACCTAGTGTTTCAGTAGTGTATTTTGTCAGTTAATTAAAAACATTCTTGCCTAGACCCTAAGGCTAAAAACCTGTAGAGACCTATAGTTATATTAGATGAGAAGTCTAGACAAATTGGAGCTAAACACACCAGAAGCATCAAAGTCCAGATTGTTTTGCTCCCAGGCCTTACCTAAAATGGATATCATTCAGTTTCACTGTCCTGAGCAGGAGGTTTGTCTGTACTGAGAAAATTACTATGACTATTTGAGAAGACAGGTAGGCTTTTATGGTGTAACACAAGGAAAAGGATGAATTTAGCATTCAGTGAACCAAATCTATCGTTTAGATTCTGTAGTCAAAAGTTCATGAAGTAGGTAAAATATCTGTTTTCTCCAGATATTGTGCCCCTTTCTTTCCATAGGTGTTATAGAAGGTCTTCTAATCGTATAAATACAACCTCTACTGAAAACAAACATGTGACAAATTAATTTGTAAAAATATAATAGCATTCAGGAGGCACACTCCCCATTTAGTAAGTCAAGAGGACGTCCTGAAGACTAAGCATACTCTATTGTGTTGTAAGCACAGTATGGCAAGTCCATTGTGTCTCACTGCACCACAACCAAGCCAGGCAACCCAGCCGCAAATTGTAGAGCAGGTTCTTTTCCTGTCCCGATTTGCATCCTGTCCACTCCTCACCTATGAATATGGATAGTGGATAGAAATCTGTCCCTGGTCGAGTAATGTGACACAGGGGGCGGCTCATAATAACACAAAGCTCTCTGTGAGACTAATGAGCCGTGCACCTGTGTGACATCACAAGACCATGTGGATGAAGCTTTCAGTTGAATGACAGCAAGCAGAGATCTAGCAAACCGTGAGGAATTGGAAAATTGTATAACTTTTCCTTACACAAACAATATCTGTTGAATAATACATAGGAAGTGACAGTCACTGCCCAATGTCTTTTTTTTATAAGTAATAATCACATATACAGTAATGGGCGTTTTGCATTACCTACCCTTTGTCTGGCCGTGCTTACACTCTAAATTATTTGCTGAAAGTAGACAAATAGTATTTAATAAATATCATTAATATCATCAATATATATCATTAATACAATGGCATTACTCTTAATGCTTGAAAAGCTTGAAAAGCAAATAAAATAATTTGTAGTAATCTACAACAGAATGGCTTAAAAATAAAAAATTGGAAGTACATACATGATCTTGATACATACAGGCGGTCCCCTACTTAAGAACACCCGACTTACAGACAACCCATAGTTACAGACGGACCCCTCTGCCCACTGTGACCTCTTGGCTTTTGTAAGGCGAGTCCTAATTAACCCTTGGAGGGAGGATGAGATTGCTAAAGACACAGTCCGGTCTTTAGATGCACTCAAATCACACTGTTTGTTTCAAAAAACCCCAGCTATATTTTAATACAGAGAAATCAGCATTTTGGGTGTTGTATGAAAGGAGATAAGGCACTTAGATTCTATTGGACATCAGCACATTCTGAGAAAAAAGTTAATTAATTGTGCTCAGTTCTCAGAGACCTTGTACACAGATATTGTTTATACTAATTTGCTGAGAAGAATAAGATAAGGGGACTCAGGGCCGGATCATAGGCGGGGCACCCGGGGCCCCCACCATCTTGCCCCCACCAGATAGCACCCCCCGTGCCTCACTTCCTGAGCAAAAATCTCCCTGAAGCCCGACTGCGGAACAAGAGACTACCACCTGCCCGCCCCCCCAGCACAGGTCACCGCCTCCACAGCACAGGTCACCGCCTCCCCACCCACACATCCGCTTGCATGGTCGATCGCCCCCGGCTATTCCCCTGCAAGGCCGAGCCACACCCCCCCCGGCACAGTTGACCGCCTCCACGCCCGCATGACCGAACCACCATGCAGCCCCGCTAGTACTCATGCCGCCCCTGCGCGAAAAAGCACCCGCCCTCCGCAACTCCTAGCCTCCACCGCCGGAAAACGCACACGTCCGAACACGAACCCCCGATCCTTCCCCCCGGCCACACAAGCAATAGCACTCGTACTCCCGGCGCCACCTGCAACTCCTCCCCCCGCTGGAAAAAACACCTGCCCGAACACCGCCCAGGCAGAACAATCAGCCCCGCTAGTACTCCCGCCGTCCCACAGCGCGAAAAAGCCCCCGTCCTTCGTAATTCCTCTGCCGGGGGCATATATATGTGCACCTTTAAATATATGTATATATATATGATGTGTGTTTTTGTATATGCTGTGTATATGGTATGTATGTATATGTTCTATACAGTGAATGTATGTGTGTGGCTGTGCGGGATGAGATGTACGTTACATGGGACTGCATATCTGGTAGGGGTGAAGGTAGATATAAAGATGTGTTACTGGGGATGAGGCGGCTGTATGTAGCTGTGTTACTGGGGATGAGGCGGCTGTATGTAGCTGTGTTACTGGGGGCGAGGCGGCTGTATGTAGCGGTGCTACTGGGGGCGAGGTGGCTGGATGTAGCCATGTTACTGGGGGCGAGGCGGCTGTATGTAGATGTGTTACTGGGGGCGAGGCGGCTGTATGTAGATGTGTTACTGGGTGCGAGGCGGCTGTATGTAGATGTGTTACTGGGGGCGAGGCGGCTGTATGTAGATGTGTTACTGGGGGCAAGGCGGCTGTATGTAGATGTGTTACTGGGGGCGAGGCTGCTGTATGTAGATGTGTTACTGTGGGCGAGGCGGCTGTATGTAGCTGTGTTACTGGGGATGAGGCGGCTGTATGTAGCTGTGTTACTGGGGGCGAGGCGGCTGTATGTAGCTGTGTTACTGGGGGCGAGGCGGCTGTATGTAGCTGTGTTACTGGGGTTGAGGCGGCTGTATGTAGCTGTGTTACTGGGGGCGAGGCGGCTGTATGTAGCGGTGCTACAGGGGGCGAGGTGGCTGTATGTAGATGTGTTACTGGGGGCGAGGCGGCTGTATGTAGATGTGTTACTGGGGGCGAGGCGGCTGTATGTAGATGTGTTACTGGGGGCGAGGCGGCTGTATGTAGCTGTGTTACTGCTGGGATAGTGGAAAGTGAGCAGGAGGACGTGTATGTACGCTACAATCAGTGGGGGCCTCCACCAGATTTTGCGCCCAGGGGCCCCCACCAACCTTAATCCGGCCCTGAGGGGACTCCAGAATCATAATATAATCAAGAACAGACTGGCTTCTCATTAAATGTCAAAGGTTATTAGCTGACAGGTGAGCAAACAGGTTACATAAAATGAAGTTTGAATCATGACATTAACTTGACAGTGGTCAGGGAACATGGCCACTGTATCTAAGATGGCGGACAGTAGTCAAGATGGCGTCCGAAACCAGTGCGATCTCCTTAACAATATATATATCCATATATAATGATTTTGGTGCCCCCCCCCCCCTCCTATCAACTACTAATAACATATGCTATGAATAGCATAGTTCTTTTGTAGTAAAGGAGCTTGGAAAGCCTATAAAGTCTATATAAAAGAATTCTCACAAACCTCAATAAACTGAAACAATCTTGTAAAGAGGGATGGGCAACTTTCATACCTTGGAAATAACCCTTGATTTTCACTTTCAGTCCTCTTCTACAATGTGTCATATTATAAAATTAAATGGTTGAAATACCAGTAAGGTATAATGTATATATCTCAGCTGTTTGCATGCTTCAGTGCAGGTAATGGCTTCTGTCTACAGCTGCAGACCAAACACCCCCTCCTCCCCACCCATGCAGCATTCTTCTTGTTTGTCCAGCTTTCCAGTAATAACCAGCTCTAAAGAGCAGAATACAACCTTGAAAACAAAAGCTTGAGCAGACTGACAACAGCTGGCATAGGCTGGTTCCAACACAACCTGAATCAAGCAGTCCATATACTTTATGCTACATTTGCATCTTGGTTTCAACTCTGTTGTAAGTATATGTACAAAAGGGGGCTGCAAAATACCCCACCGAATAATCTTCTTGTTCAACCCCTTCACCTTGAAAGCAGGCAGTGGAGAGATGTGCTGTTGCCAATGTTCAGGGTGTCTCCCTTCTTACATAACTGTCCTTATATATCAGGTCTAGGGTAGGCTGTGGTGGAACACCATACAGTGGTGGCCAAAAGTATTGCTACCCCTGTAATTCTGTCAGATAATACTTGTTTTGTTCCAGAAAATGATTGCAATCACAAATTCTTTGGTATTAATATTTTCATTTATTTTGCTCGCAATGAAAAAACACAATAAAGAATGAAGAAAAAGTCAAATCATTGATCATTTTACACAAAACTCCAAAAATGGGCTGGACAAAAGTATTGGCACCCTCAGCCTAATACTTGGTAGACAAAATGGGGCATATTTATCAAGTGTCTGAAAGTCAGAATATTTCCAGTTGCCCATGGAAACCAATCACAGCTCCCCTTTAAAATATTCATGAGCATTGGTAAAATGAAAGCTGAGCTGTGCTTAGTTGCCATGGGCTTCTAACTAGAAATATTCTGACTTTCAGGCAGCTTGATAAATCTCCCCCATTAACTGCAAACAACCAGTAACCATCAATGAGATTCTTACAATATTCTGCTGGAATTTTAGATTTTTTTCTTTAGCAAACAGCTACAGGTCCCTGAGATGTGAAGGCGCCTTCTCCAAACTGCCATTGTGAGATCTCTCCACAGGTGTTCTATGGGATTCAGGTCTGGACTCATTGCTGGCCACTTTACAAGTCTCCAGTCCTTCTCTCAAACCATTTTCTAGTGCTTTTTGAAGTGTGTTTTGGGTCATTGTCCTGCTGGAAGACCCATGATCTTTGAGGGGAGACCCAGCTTTGTCACACTGGGCCCTACATTATGCTGCAAAATTTGTTGCTAGTCTTCAGACTTCATAATGCCATGAAGATGGTCAAGCAGTCCAGTGCCAGAGGAAGCAAAGCAACCCCAAAACATCAGAGAACATCCGCCTTGTTTGACTGTAGGAACCGTATCCTACCATACAGTCCCTTTCATTCAGATGCTGACAGATAGTACAGGTTGACACTGTTGTAGCCTCGGACTGCAGGGCAGCTTGAACTTGTTTGAATGTTAGTCGAGGTCCTTTATCCACCATCAGCACAATCTTGCATTGAAATCTCTTGTCAATTTTTATTTTCTGTCCACATCTAGGGAGGTTAGCCACAGTGCTATGGGCTATAAACTTCTTGATGACACCGGCTCGGTAGACACAGGAACACTCAGGTCTTTGGAGATGGACTTGTAGCCTTGACATTGCTCATGCTTCCTCACAATTTTGTCCTCAGACAGTTCTTTGGTCTTCTTTCTTTTCTCCATTCCCCTGGTACACACAAGGACACAGGACAGAGGTTGAGTTAACTTTAATCCATTTCAAATGGCTGCCAGTGTGATTTATTTATTGCCACCACCTGTTAGATGCCACATGTAAGTTACAGGTGCTGTTAATTACGCAAATTAGAAGAGGAATCACATGATTTTTCAAACAGTGCCAATACTTTTGTCCACCCCTTTTTATGTTGGGTGTGGAATTATATCCAATTTGGCTTTTTGACAATTCTTTTTGTGGTTTTCCATTGAAGACAAATTAAAGGAAACCTACCATTTCAAATGGTAGGTTTAAGCTGTAAACACCGAGCACCAGCTCAGGGTGAGCTGGTGCCGGTGCTTAGTTTCGTTAGTGTTAAAACCGCGGTATCGCGGTTTTAACACTTTTTAAACTTTATAGCATAAACTGCTTCGGCGCTGCGTGCGCACGATCGCCGAAGCGGCTTCTGCTATAAAGTTTAGCGGTTTTAACACTAACGAAACTAAGCACTGGCACCAGCTCACCCTGAGCTGGTGCTCGGTGTTTACAGCTTAAACCTACCATTTGAAATGGTAGGTTTCCTTTAAATAAAGATAATAATAAAAAAGAATATTATCTGACAGAATTGCAGGGGTGCCAATACTTTTGACCACCACTGTACATTGACATCTGTCTTCCATCGGCTATCATAGCCCCTGCTGAACGTATACTTTTTTTTAACAGAAGTCTGTAGGAATATAGTATCATAGTAGATGGAAAAGACACAGGTCTGTCAAGTCCAACCTATTAGATTAACAAAATGTGATATTTTTGCGCACTAGAAAGGCATCCAGGCCTCTCTTGAACATGTACAAAGTATCCCCCATAACAGCCTTCTGCAGCAGAGAGTTCCATAGCCTCACTGCTCTTACAGTAAAGAATCCCTGTCTATGGCAATGGCATCCCTCTCTCTAAGGCCCCTTACACCCAAGTGAGTGCGATGCATCCAACTCGCATCATACTCTCAGTGTGTTGACTGGAATGTCCGTCCGAAAGCTTACAATTGGAACTGAACTGACATGCATGACTCCAGTTATGGTTACTCGGTGTTCGTCTCCAGCACACGCTGTAAATGTGATTCGAGTTGGATGCATGACATTCACTCATGTAGAAGGAGCCTTCCTAAGATGAATAACCTCAAGTTTTGTCATCTTTAATTATATTCTAGTCTAGTCTATCCTATTCCCTTAATAAGCTTGGTTGCTCTTCTCTGCAGCCATTCTGTCACGGTTCATAGGGACGAACCATCAGAGAGTCTATGGGCAGAGTCTGTGGATTCCCTGGACCACCACGGGGGATAACGATACTAGCTGCAACCCGTGAGCGGAGTCTAAATAGACTCCTGGTCTTCGCCAGAGCCCCCCCAAAGCGGGATGGTCTTGCTGCGGTGGGGAGCCAACAGGTTGTTTCACGGGTGTGCGACTAGGCCCGCAGTGGCAGCTAAGGTAGGGACACAGGGTAGGCATGACCACGGGAAGGCAGGACCACAGGTAGGACCTCGGAAGGATGGCTGGGAGGACCTCGGAAGGATGGCTGGCAGGACCTCGGAAGGACACTGGGATACCGGACCGCCACAGGATGATAATCGGACTGCCACAGGATAACAGGACTGCCACAGGATAACAGGACTGCCACCGGATAACAGGACTGCCACAGGATAACAGGACCGCCACAGGATAACAGGACCACCACACGGGAACACCACAGGAACACGGGAACACCACAGGAACACTGGGAACACCACAGGAATCACGGAGGTGTCTGGAAACGCTCAGGAGGCTTTCAGTTCAGTTAGAATGATTTGAACATCCAGAAGGGGATGCTGGGAGCTGCTGGGCTATATAGTAGAGCAGGGAATGGCAGTGCCATTCAGTACAGGAGTACAGGAGGACGTTGGACCTTTACATTTTTGAAGCTGCAGCTTCTCTGTGTGAAGGCCATGTTGTGACTTATACAGAGCTCACAAGGTCTCTGGGAGAAATGGTACATAGTTCATCAACATTTTGGAAGAATGTTTTAAAGGATATGTCCTGGTATACTCATTATGGCCAATAGCATTGCAGTATTCTATCACCTTTTCTCGCCCCTATGCAGATGATTTTATGTTATTTATATATGCAGTTGCGCGTGTCTTAGAGTGTGCTCTCACCCCTTTACCGGAGCCATGAAAGGGTTAAAACGAAAGGGACCTTACAGCATGAAGGACTGTTTTGAGTCCTAGATAAAAATCTCTTACAAGCTTATAAGTATATCTGTGTAACAGTGCATATGTATATACTACCGCTCAAAAGTTTGTTGGTCACCCAGACAATTTTGTGTTTTCCATAAAATCTTATACTTTTATTTTTCAAATGAGTTGCAAAATGAATAGAAAATATAATCCTGATAAGGTATAAAATATTTTTTTTTTCATTTGAAATAAGAATTTTCTCTTTCAAACTTTTCGTTCATTAAAGAACACTCCCTTTGCTGCGATTCCAGCATTGCAGACCTTTGGCATACTAGCTGTTACAGAGGTAATCTGGTGAAATTCACCCCATGATTCCAGAAGCCCCTCCCACAAAGTGGATTTGCTTGATGGACACTTGTTGTGTGCCATACGGTCAAGCTGCTCACACAACAACTCAATGGGGTTCAGATCTGGTGAATGGGCGGCCACTCCATTACAGTTAGAATACCATCTGTCTGCTTCTTCTCTAAATAGTAATTTGGAGGTGTGCTTTGGGTGATTGTCCTGTTGTAGGATGAAATTGGCTCCAATGAAGCACTGTCCACAGGGTATGGCATGGCCTCTTGGCTTCCCCGGCTTTTAATTTATGCCCCCACTCCTTCCCGCTGCAAGCCTCCTCCTTCTGCCGGCCACCCAGGGAATTAGGATCCAGCCGGTGATGTCAGAAAATGTGAAAAAAAAACAGCTCCCCCCATCACCTAGGCAGAATGAGCAGCCTAATTAGGACACTCAACCACCGGTTATCTGGTGGTAGATGTCCTTTAAAGGAAATCTACCATCAAAAATCTAGCATGATAAAATAGGGACACTTACTCATAGACACAGGCACTGTAACTGTGGTAATAATCTTAGATTTGTTATCCATGGCTTCCTTCCTTCTAAAATAAACATTTTAAAGTTATGCTAATGGACCAGAAGCATACCTCACAACCGTCCCGGTCTCCGAGTCAGTCGGACTCGAGCCCAGGAAAAGACAGAATAAGTGCGGGGGAAGGAGGTAAGGTAAGAAACTGAGTTTTTTTGTTTACCACCAGGGGACAGGAGGCACAGAAAGAAGAGACCAGGAGGAGGATAGAGGACAGGGGAGGCTGGAGGCTACAGGAGGAGGATAGAGGACAGGGTGTCTGGAGCCTACAGAAGGAGGAGGCTGGAGGACAGGAAGAGGCTGGGGGACAGGAGACTGCTGGATGACAGGAGGATGCTGGAGGACAGGAGGAGGAGGCTGGGGGACAGTAAGAGGAGGCTGGAGGACAGGAGGAGGAGGCTGGAAGACAGAAGGATGCTGGAGCAGGCTGGGGGACAGGAGGAGGAGCCTGGAGGACATGAGTTACATGAAGAGCCTGGAGGACGGGAGCTACAGAAGGAGGATAGAGGACAGGAGGCCACGGTATAAGGAGGATAAAGAACATTGACCACACCATGTGAGGAGGGATAGGGGTAGGAGTACAGATAGTAATATGTGTAAGTTTGGGGAGATAAATAAAAGTAGAAAGCTAAATGTAAAGGGAGGATAAAATTAAAGAGGGGTTTTATATGTTTTATGTGTTGCAGAGTTGCATTACGGGGCATTAAACAAGTCCATGGGGGGGCAGCCAAAGTTAGGGGCATTGTACTATGTGGGGACCATCAAGGTTGATATTATACTAGGATTAGAAGGATGAAGGACAGGAAGATGCTGGAGCAGGTTGGGGGACAGGAGGAGAATGCTGCAGGAGGAGGTCGGAGGACAGGAGGATTCTGGAGGACAGGAGGCTACAGGAGGAGGCTGGAGGACAGGAGTCTATAGGAGGAAGATGGAATACAGGAGGAGGCTGGAGGACAGGGGCCTACAGGAGGGCCTGTAGGATTTGAGCTACAGGAGGAGGCTGGAGGCTATAGGAGGAGACTGGAGGACAGGATGCCACATTATGAGGCGGATAGAGAACAAGGACCACACCGTGTGAGCAGGGATAGGGATAGGAGTACAGATAGTATTTTGTGTAAGTTTGTGGAGACAAATAAATGTAGAAAACCAAATAACCAAATGTAAAGGGAGGGGTTTTATATGTTGCAGATTTTCATTAGGAGGTATTATACGGGTCCGGGGGGGGGGGGGGGGGGTGGCCAAAGTAAGGGGCATTGTACTATCTGGGGACTGTCAAGGTCGATATTATACTATGCTTGTGGGTGGGACAGTGGAAGTCGTTTACAAAAAGGCAGAGGGGCTTTTGTCCCTCTTTCTCTTATCCAAAGTTTGGGATGTATGCAGAAGGGCTCATCTAGTCTCCTGTTACCAGAACCCCTCTGTGCTGTAGCCTCTGTGCTAGAATGTCTCCCCCTCCGCGCTCTCTCTGCACCTCACCCCACTTTCTGCCTCTGCCTAGAAAGTAGGAAGTCATGGATAACAAACATAAGAAGTTTACAACAGTCACAGTGCCTGGATCTATGAGTAAGAGCCCAAGATTTATACATGCTTGACTCTGTGTTACGTCTTTGCCTGTATCGTCTTCTGTCCGCGGTATGCGGCTTAGAAGGCGTTGAGGTTGTTCAGTGTTCCTGTGTGTGAACTGGGACTGAGATTGCTGCAGGGTTGATTGTTGCACCACACCCGCTTCCCTGCAGTCTAGCAACAGTTAACCTGCTGTGAATGACAGATCTCTCCTCCAGTCACCTTGAGGGGAGGTTCCCCAGTCACCTTTATTACTTCCCAGCACAGGTTCCCCAGCGCTGGTAATATTCGTATTTTTCAGCTCCCCAGTCCTTTCAGTGTTTTGTTTTGATATTGACTTCTCTGGCATTCTGACTTTGGCTTTCGTTACTTACCTCGGCTTTCGCTTTCTGATTCTGCTTATATATTGCTCTCTCCGTTGTGACCCGGTTTACCTGACTTCGCTACCTGTGTGTATTGTTTGTTTGTCGTGTTTTTTGTCTGCACTGTAGCCTAGGAAGGGATCGTCTTCGTGGTTGTCCCGTATCAATAGGATACCGGAGGCAAGTAGGCAGGTGACAGCATTGGGGGGCTCAGACTTAGGGCTCACTGTCTGGTTAGTTGCCCATGAATCCCCGAGCCATCATTACATTATTACCAGCCCTTTAAAATCCTTAGTTTGCTACGTCTTCCGGACCCGCCAGGATGAGCTCCATCCCGGATCTTGTGCATCGCATGGAAGGCCTAGCAGTCATTGTGACTGATCTGGCTAACCAGGTCCATGTTCTAACTCAGTTTAGAGCAGAGACCCCTGCCACGTCTCCTGCTGCTCCACAACCTCCACTCCCCAGTATTAACAAGGTAAAAATGTTACTCCCGGATCGATTCTCAGGTGATAGAGAGAAATTTGAGACTTTCAGGGAATCCTGTTTGCTTTATTTTCGGGTTAACCCGTTATACTCCCAGACTCAAATGGTAGGGGTGGTTATTTCCTTACTCCAGGGGGATCCCCAGGCATGGGCCCTGAAACTACCTCCAACCGCAGAGGAGTGGTCCTCTTTGGAACGCTTTTCTCGATCCTTGGGGGCCATATACTCAGAACCCGATCATGTTGGGCTTGCGGAATCCAGTTTGCTGTCTCTTTCGCAGTGTACCCGCTCTGTGGAGGAATACTGCATGGAATTCCGCAAACACTGCGTAACCTTGAACTGGTTAAATGGGATCCGCTGTGTTCCTCCCATTGTAATACGCTGTTCCTCTCTGAATGTCAGTCAGAGGAGGAAACTCTGCCTGAATTTATCTCTGATTTCTCTGATGTTTTTGATAAAAAGACTGCCAAGTCCCTGCCTCCACATAGGCCTTATGACTGTGGGATCGATCTCATTCCCGGGTCTAAATATCCCAAGGGAAGGATTTTTAATTTGTCTTCCCCAGAACGAGAGGCTATGCGAGAGCATATACAAGAGAGCCTTCAAAAGGGTCATATACGACCCTCGAATTCCCCTATGGGGGCTGTTTTTTTCTTTGTTGGGAAAAAAGATGGTGGACTTAGACCCTGTATTGATTACCGTGAACTGAATAACATCACTGTCAAAAACCAATACCCACTTCCTCTTATCCCTGATTTGCTTAACCAGGTGGTGGGTGCCCGCTGGTTCTCCAAAATTGACCTCCGTGGTGCCTACAACCTGATTCGCCTCAAAAGGGGGGATGAGTGGAAAACTGCTTTTAATACCCCCGAAGGACACTTTGAATATTGTGTGATGCCCTTCGGGTTGTGTAATGCACCAGCAGTATTTCAAGAATTTGTGAATGATATTTTTCGTGATATCCTGGGTCAATATGTGGTAGTCTATCTAGATGATATTCTGATTTTTTCCCCTGACTGGTCAACTCATATCCGACAGATCAGGGATGTTCTCTCTAGATTACGTAAGAATTCCTTATCTGCTAAGTTGTCTAAATGTCTGTTCGGGGTCCAAAAGATTACTTTTTTGGGTTATATTATCACCCCTAAATCTTTTTGTAAGGATTCACTTAAGGTCACGGCTATCGAGAAATGGGAACATCCCAACACTCTTAAAGCCCTTCAGCGGTTTTTAGGGTTTGCCAACTATTACCGCAAATTTATTAAGAATTTTTCTGTTGTGGCTAAGCCGTTGACGGATCTCACTAAAAAGGGTGCTGATCTGACCAATTGGACTCCAGAGGTGGAGCAAGCATTTGCACAGCTTAAAAGATGTTTTGTAACCGCGCCAGTTTTGACTCAACCTGATTTGAATCACCCTTTTGTAGTTGAAGTTGATGCATCCGAAGTAGGGGTGGGAGCAGTGTTATCTCAGGGATCAAAGTCTCTCACTAACCTAAAACCTGTAGCTTTCTTCTCCAGGAAGTTCTCCTCTGCCGAACATAATTATGATGTGGGTAACAGAGAGCTTTTGGCCATAAAATGGGCATTCGAGGAATGGAGACACTTCCTAGAAGGAGCTAAACATCGCATAACTGTGATTACTGACCATAAGAACCTGTTATACTTAGATAATGCTAAACGACTGTCCCCCAGACAAGCTCGCTGGGCACTCTTCTTTACTCGTTTTAATTTTGTTGTTACTTACCGTCCAGGCACTAAGAATATCAAAGCAGATGCTCTTTCACGTAGCTTTGGTAACGACAATACCCCAGAGTTTGTCCCAGATAAGATCCTATCACCTGGTATTGTGTTATCTGCCATTGACCATGACCTCGCCACCGCTATCTCGAACTCTCAAGATCTTGCGCCTAGTAATCTTCCTATGGGTAAATTGTTTGTGCCACATAATCTTCGTCTCCGGGTCTTGGAGGAGATCCATTGCTCTGTGCTCGCCGGACATCCTGGTATTGCCGGCACTAAGTATCTCTTAGAAAGGTTGTACTGGTGGCCCTCGTGGTCACATGACGTTCAGGAGTTCGTAGCAGCATGTGATATATGTGCCAGGTCTAAGGTGCCCAGAAGAGTACCAGAGGGACTTCTCCAACCTCTCCCTCTGCCTAAAAAACCCTGGACTCATATCTCCATGGACTTTATAACTGACTTACCTGTTTCTCAAGGGAGAACGGTCATTTGGGTGGTTTGTGACCGATTCTCGAAAATGTGTCATTTAGTACCCCTCAGGAAATTACCCACTGCTAAATTATTGGCCTCATTGTTCATAAACAATATTTTGCGTCTTCATGGTATACCAGAAAATATTGTCTCTGATCGGGGGGTACAGTTTGTCTCTAAATTCTGGAGAGAATTTTGTGGTCAATTGGGAATCTCTCTTTCGTTTTCTTCCGCTTTCCATCCTGAGACTATTGGGCAGACAGAGAGACTTAACCAATCGCTTGAACAGTTTTTAAGATGCTTTATTTCCGATAACCAGGAGAAATGGAGATCCTTTCTCCCGCTCGCCGAATTTGCCTTAAACAACAGGGTTAGTACCTCATCTAAAATGTCGCCGTTCTTTTGTAATTACGGGTTCAACCCAAAGTTTTCGTCCTGCCAAGACATTGAGTCTGTTAACCCTTCCGCCGAAGCAACGTTCCAAAGGCTGAGCTCAGTCTGGGCACGGGTTCTGTCGAACCTGGTGAAAGCCCAAGATACCCAACGACGTCAGGCTAATAAAAAACGATCTCCCGGTCCTGAATATAATGTGGGGGAACGAGTGTGGCTATCTACAAGAAATTTGCGTCTCAGAGTGCCATCTGGGAAATTTGCTCCTCGATTTATTGGGCCATACACGATTAACGAAATTATTAATCCCGTCTCTTTTAGGTTACAATTACCTAGCTCTCTTCACATTCATAATGTTTTTCACAAATCTCTTCTGAAAAAATATATCCCTCCCGTGTTACCCGTGACTAAACCACCAGCTCCTGTGGTGGTCCAAGGTGAACTAGAGTTTGAGGTAGAAAAGATTTTGGATTCCCGCAGGGTACAAAACTCTGTCCAATATCTGGTCCATTGGAAAGGTTATGGCCCGGAACATCGTACCTGGGTTTCGGGTAAAGATCTCCATGCTCCACGTCTCCTCAACATATACCACTGCCGAAATCCTTCTAAACCAGGTGGGAATAATGAGGGTCCAGTGGCCCCTCGTAAAAGGGGGGGTACTGTTACGTCTTTGCCTGTATCGTCTTCTGTCCGCGGTATGCGGCTTAGAAGGCGTTGAGGTTGTTCAGTGTTCCTGTGTGGGCGCGTTCACACGTTGCGTTTTGGTTGCGTTTTCATTGCGTTTGGAACGCATATACAACAGCTGATGTGAGGTAATTTGCCTAATTACATTACCGTTTACGTTTGTAAACGCAATGTTAACGCATGCGTTAACAAAACGCATGCGTTAACGCTTTGTTAACGCACGCGTTAACATTGCGTTTACGATGCGTTTTGTTAACGCATGCGTTAACAGTGATGAAATTAGGCAAATCACCTCTCCTCAGCTGTTGTATATGCGTTTCAAACGCAATGAAAACGCAGGTCAAAACGCAACGTGTGAACGCGCCCTTCGTGAACTGGGACTGAGATTGCTGCAGGGTTGATTGTTGCACCACACCCGCTTCCCTGCAGTCTAGCAACAGTTAACCTGCTGTGAATGACAGATCTCTCCTCCAGTCACCTTGAGGGGAGGTTCCCCAGTCACCTTTATTACTTCCCAGCACAGGTTCCCCAGCGCTGGTAATATTCGTATTTTTCAGCTCCCCAGTCCTTTCAGCGTTTTGTTTTGATATTGACTTCTCTGGCATTCTGACTTTGGCTTTCGTTACTTACCTCGGCTTTCGCTTTCTGATTCTGCTTATATATTGCTCTCTCCGTTGTGACCCGGTTTACCTGACTTCGCTACCTGTGTGTATTGTTTGTTTGTCGTGTTTTTTGTCTGCACTGTAGCCTAGGAAGGGATCGTCTTCGTGGTTGTCCCGTATCAATAGGATACCGGAGGCAAGTAGGCAGGTGACAGCATTGGGGGGCTCAGACTTAGGGCTCACTGTCTGGTTAGTTGTCCATGAATCTCCGAGCCATCATTACACTCTGGTGGTAGTTTTCCTCTAAGAGATTTAGTTCCTTCATCTTGTTTGTGAGGCTTCTGGCATTAGTGTACATAAACTTGATGATTTTTCCCTATCCCTATTCCTTTGGTTCTTAATTTGCTGGTCTTACCCCAGGCCCTTCCTCCTCTACATACCATAGCTCTTCCATGTCTACACTGTCTTACTCTGTACAAGTGTTCTCCATATTTCCCTACATAAAGCTGCACCCTGCAATTGAGATGCAGCCCGTCCCTGCTTTAGACCGTGTGGCCAATAGCTACAAACTCCTTTTTTCTATACCAACTTGAGCCGCTTGTTTGGCAGGGCAGTATTTCAAAGAACACCACCTTTGAGGTCCTTGTCCAGAGTTTATGGCCTGAACCCTTGATTTTAAAGGACCCTTTTGAGGATGAAATAACGTCCGCTAATACGCTTTTTCATCTTGTAGTTCCTGCTGTATGGTGATGTACTGTACACTGACAAGATAGAGACCAAAACCACCACCGTTTTTGTCTATAGATGTGTTCAGACCGCTCCTTATGTCTGTTCAACCTGCTACTGGAAGAGAGTCGGGAGGACCCCTTAAATATTAGATGGTCCACCAATACCAATAAAATCAGGGAACTCATCCCTCTAGTCAAATGTGTATGGCAATCAGCAATTGATATACACACACACTCATGTACGTTTTTAGATGGACGAAAGAAGAAACACAGTTGTTGGATGAATATTAATGCTACTGTGAGCTGCAGCAGAGTAGTTACCACATACGTGGCAGCCATATGGCACTGTGAACAGTACATGCTGGCAGATGTTCAGGAATACCAGATGAATCATCACCAGACACAGGTTCAGTAACTTATAATACATCCTTTCATAAAGGCTAATTCATAAAATATGTGCCATTAACAGATTTAAAATACACAGAGTTCTGCAGAGTGACTGCTGATGATTGATGACTATCTCTATATTAGGCCAGTAGGTTCTTAATGTAAAAAAAGTACAGTATTCACCCAAGCAACCAGCCGTATGCTGCTACCAATGGATCTCGGGATAGGTTCACGTTTTTAGCTCTCCATTGGGAGGATATCTCCCCGACATAACCTTACAAAGTATAGCTAGGACATATCCAACACATATAGTGGGATACATTGTCCTGTACCACTTGCTTCCCCATAAAAGCGGGAGGAGGTTTTAACATTTTCAGGGTGGAAGGTACATCACTGGGGACCTCCCAGCAGAATGAGAAAGCAGTTTTTCCCTGCTGGATATGATATATACTGTGCAGGCAAAATATCACTGCCACAGTGGGGCACATTTACTTACAAATTTGGATAGTTCTGTCAGGTTTGCAGGGGAGAACGCTGGGACTTCTGGTCCTTCCTTGCGGTCTCTGTGCAGACTTCACCTCTCGTCTGCTACCAGTGGTCTCTGGCGAGCGCCCCGGGCGGCGACTGCTAAGACCTTGCACTGTTTAGGGGTTGTTTTCCGGACTGCTGGGAGTTGTGGTACCTCTGCATGGTGTCTGCGATTGTGCTTTGTTGCTCTGCACCATGAGGGGTTAATTCCCAGCTCGAGTTGTTCAGCTCCAATCAGGTTTTGGTGGTGGGGTTCTGGCTGCATAAATTGCAGCTTCACTACTCACCTGTGCCAGTGTTTGAAATCCCTTTCATCGCTTGCTCTCTGCATTAGGTTTGACCTGCTCTTGTGAGCTCGGCTAGTTTTTGACGTTGACCCTCTTGACGTTCCCTTTCGTTGTGACTCCGGCTAGTTTGACTTCTCTTTTGTGCTTTATGTTTGTTAGTCTGTCTGTCTTGTTCCCTTCCCACACTTAGGCTACATTCACACGCCCGTATGATTTCTCCAGTCCTGTATTTATGGGCTGTATGAGCCCGTATATACGTGACGTTTTTCATCCGTATGCAGCATGTATTTAACCCATATTTTATACGTGCCCATAGACTTCTAGGGCATACAGAACTGAAATACGGAAGAAAATAGGACATGCTCTATATTTTTATACGGCCAGTATACGGTACGGTACACTCCAGTGTCAAAAACGGCAATATAAATGGTTGGACGTATTGTCCATTGAAATGAATGTGGCCGTATGTAACCCGTAAAAAAACGGTACGTATACGGCCATTTTCATACGTCCGTGTGAATGTAGCCTTAATAAGTATATTCCGAGTCTTCAAGTAGTCGCCCCACGATGGTCAGGGCACACTATCCCCCGTCGTGTGTTACCCAACCTTAACAGTTCACTGTTTGTTTATAATGCTATAATGTGATTCGCTAAGATCATGTGCCCGAAATCATTAATCTGATTTAGTCCGAATCAGTCAGAACGTCCGATGGCACGCCCCATAATTTGTGTGGCATGGAAGCCAGCGCAGCTACGCCACAAAAGTGTTGCGTGCAACTCAATTGCAGCACAGACGCTTCTTAAATACCTGTGCAAACTGTTTTAGCCATGAAGAATGTGCATGGTCTGACAAAAGTGCAGTGTGCGACCCTTGGTAAATGTGCCCCTATGTCTATGGATACTTTCAGTGTGTACCCCGAGAGCTTTCCTGGATTAATGCTGAATGTACAAAACTACATTATATGAATGTAGGGCTCACCTTCAGTGTATTCCTAAGTGGCAAATCTGCCATGTTACACTGATACATCATTACCAGAAAGGTTACATGGAAAACCTGTGGCTGCTGTGATAAAATCAGTTTAAGGCTACATTCACACGAACGTATGGGGGATATACGGCACGGTATGGGAGTGGTACAGTGCCGCACCGTACTGCTCCGTACCCCATAGAAAGATAAGGCATGTTTCAACGGAATACGGTGCGGGGTTCTATGTTAGGCTATGGAGAGGTGCTACTGTACAGCGGACAACGGTAGTGTGAATGTAGCCTATAGTATTAGGGATGGAAAGAGAAGCAGCATAAAATACCTATTTCTTCTGTTTAGCAGCCATTGCCTGTGACCTTATAAATACAATATTCAAAGGTATTCCTCTGGTGCCACCTATGTTTATTAAAATGAAGGGATTGGAAAGGCAAAATCTAATTTTTCTGACCTTAGCTATATTCAGTATTAGAGGATTAGATAGGATAAGAGGATTAGCTGCTAAGTAAATGTTAAAATGTTATTGTCATTGACAAAATGGACTGGACCATTTCCCTTTGTGCCCAAAACATAAATACATCTTGTAAGAAGAGTGAACATGGCTTTCTCTAAAAAGCAATGTATTCCACTGATGCCTTTGTTTAGTTATTTGTTTCTTTAACTGGACTGTGTATCCACTGCCCAATTTGCCGGTAGAAGTTGGGTGTAGAGAGCCCATAAATAGTAAGGACTTGGCTCAATTTTGCACTGTGCTTGGGAATTATGTGCTGGATTGGAGTTCAGTTGTTTTGGGCATGGGAAGGCCATCACCTAAAGTTAGACAGCAGTAACAAGTAGAACTGTTTGGTTCAGTAGAAGTCACCTACAGAATGTTCTGTATACAGAGGCTCCTATCTTGAATGAGCCATTAGAGTGTTGATACATACCCATGGCCATACTGCCAAATTGAGATATCCTGTTTTCAATGGTCTCCTTCACAACCCTATTAAGAGTTGGGTCTGCATGATCCATTACGATTTCGCCTTGAGGGGCGGATCCTGAGTTGCGTCACTAGCTGGGATGGACAATCCCATTGTAGAATGGATCTATCCATGATGATGATTACGTATACACCATCGGCTACATAGTAGCAGAAATCTCATTGGTGTCCAATTGGCTTCAAGCCTTGCTAAGGTCCACCCCTGGATGTGGGTGAAACTAACAGTTTAAAACCCTGTGCACTATAAAACAGCGGCATTGCCGGTTACAATGCCTTGGGGGAAATGCTTCCTGTGTAATCCGAAACAGGGTCGCATCTCTTTGTTGTTTTAGTACCTCTGAGGACACATCCTAACAATACTATGGATTATGCAATGCTTCAGCCTTGTCCTGCCTAGCATAAGCCTAGAATACTTATGACTGTCAGGGACAACACAGTAATGACGTAATCAATCCCTGCACCATCCCCTGGCTGCTCTGTACCGTATAAGTCATTCAGCGCAGGTTGATTAGTCCTGTCTGGACAGTTTAGGAAGCTCCATGTGTATTGTGTTTATGTAGGCACCCAACTTTCCCAAGGTTCTGAATTTTATAATTGTTTTTTTGGTTCAGGTGTTAAACAAGATATGTTTCTGCATCAGTGTCGCTACAACATTCTTAAGATATTTTTGGTTCCCAATGCATAAAAACAAATGGTAGATTTTCTTTCAAAGGGTTTGCCCACAAAAAAAAAAAAATCTCCCCTTACTTTACAATTTTACTATTACTATCACAGTGATGGTCGGTATAAAATTTGTGGGCGGAGACTCTTTAAGCAGGCACATCCCTCTAGTTCTGTTAGTTAGATTATCATGGTACAGGTTTATATACACTTTCATTTACCTTCTGAACATTTCAGTAGTATCTGACACATAGAAAGAAAAATAAGACACATCAGAGATGAGAACCATGAGATGGATATTACACACAATGATCAGCTCTGCTACATCTCCGCTATTCCACGACACACTGCTAGATCTGATGTGCCTCCTCCTCCCTGGATAAAGAACATATCTGCTTGTAGCTCTCCTTACAATGTGATGTGATGTGCTGTTTGCCAGTGCAGCGAGCGGGACCACTGTTTTTCCCATGGGTGACCGTCAGCAGGCTGGATGCTCTGACCCCTCTCACGTGAGGTGGCATCTGAGTGGTTAACGTGGGCACCGTGGTGGCCCACGCAGAGGCTTTAAAATGCCGGGACCCTTGAATGGCGGTCTGCTTATTAGGGTGACTTGCTAGCTGTAGGGTCAAAGTGGCTAGCGGGTTCGTGTGGCAGTGCTCTATCTTCACTGGACCCTTATATCTGGGTCTAAGATCCTCTGGCTTCTCTATGGTCTCCGTATTGTAGGCCATGGCCTCTATACTGAGACATTCATCCAGCTACTCCTGGAGACTGGGTGAGGGCTCATTCACATGGCCGTCTGCGGGGACGTACATGCGGCCGCAAATTTGCAGCCGCATGTACGTCCCCATAGACGGCAATAGCGGCGCAGATACAGTGCCACACATGCGTGGCACCATTCCGGGCCTCAAACCGCGAAAAAATTTAGAAAATGCGTTTGTGTGGCCGTGCACCGCTATTCTCTATGGCGGGAGGGGGGGTCTCCTCCTCCCCAGCACACGGCGGTATGCCCGCATGGCGGGCGTACCGTGTGTGATTGGACCCAAGGTGAGAGACTATCTTTCTCCCTATCTGTGAGCTGCAGATGATGATCTTTTGCCTGTGGTCAAGCTCCTGCTGCTGTGTCAGGGTGACACTCTCGGCACACACTCACGGACTGAGGACATACTAACCTAGCACATGTCTGGGGGTGGGCCCTTCCTTATATACTCTGCTCTGACACTCTCAATATTAGGTAACTCCTACAAGGTTCTACCTCCCGACCTAGCAGGGCTTGAACCTTAAAGTGGTACAACCAATTTACATTACATGCATGCATAATGACATAGGAACAGTGTTATCACATTACAAACTATGCAATTCATTACAAAACATCACATTAATAAACGTTGAAGGGGCCCAAAGGTGTACTTTGGAGCGCTACACCAGCAGGAAGTCAGTGAGTGTCAGCTTGTTCTGGAATGCGGGGGGAGGGGCTAGAGGCAGGGGGCAGCTCAATTCCACAGCGTCAGACAGAAAAGCATGGCTGCCGACCCGAAAATCAGAAGATCCAGGGTCGTAAACTAGGGACAACCGAAGTTATGTACTGTACTGACAAGTTGGAATTATTTCTGTGAAATGCTGTATTTTTGTTAATAACAGTGAGTTAGAGAATGTGTTATTTTGTTATCCTGAGTATATATCAAGAAAGTTGTCTTTGTGGGAACATCCCTTTAAGTCCACATTCCCTTCTCTACATTCCACTTATTCTCGGGTTATCTCAATACACACTGGTCACAATAAACTTTTACATAGTCATACAAATATTTACTTGTACTTTTCCTGATTACCGTATATACTCGAGTATAAGCCGACCCGAGTATAAGCCGAGGGTGTAGTATAAAACCAGCCACAAGTGGTATACAGCCAGCCTGCCCCCCTAATGTATACAGCCAGCCTGCCCCCCTAATGTATACAGCCAGCCTGCCCCCCTAATGTATACAGCCAGCCTGCCCCCTAATGTATATAGCCAGCCTTCCCCCTAATGTATACAGCCAGGCTGCCCCCCCATGTATACAGCCAGGCTGCCCCCCCATGTATACAGCCAGCCTGCCCCCTCATGTATACAGCCAGCCTGCCCCCTCATTTATACAGCCAGCTTGCCCCCTCATGTATACAGCCAGCCTGCCCCCTCATGTATACAGCCAGCCTGCCCCCTCATGTATACAGCCAGCCTGCCCCCTCATGTATACAGCCAGCCTGCCCCTCATGTATACAGCCAGCCTGCCCCTCATATATACAGCCTGCCCTCTCATATAAACAGCCGGCTCCCTCATGTATACAGCCTGCCCCCTCATATATACAGCCTGCCCTCTCATGTATACAGCCTGCCCCCTCATATATACAGCCTGCCCCCTCATATATACAGGCAGCCTGCCCCCCTGTATGTTAAGCACATAAAAAAAAATAAACTTAATTCTCACCTTCCGGCGATAATAACTCCCGATCCTCGGCGGTGGCTCTCGATCCCCAGGGGCGGCTGTCTTCTTTTGCCAGGGGAGTCGCGTCCATGCGCTCTCCCCGCCGGCACTCACTATGATGCTGCGGTGTCGCTGCTGATGACGTCACACCGCCGCATCATAGTGAGCGCCGGCGGGGAGATCGCATGGAAGATCGCGATTCCGCCGGCAAAAGAAGAAAGAAGACAGCCGGCGCCAGGGATAGAGAGCCACCGCCGAGGATCGGAAGCTGGCGCCGAGGATCGGGGGTGAGTATTGCCGCAAGGTGAGAACTACGTTTATTTATTTCATGTCCTGAACTTTGGGAGCCGCCGCCGGGTATCGGGAGACGCCGCCGGTGGATCCGGGCACCGGAGGGTGAGTATTATTTTTTTTATTTTTTTTTTTTAATTGACTCGTGTATAAGCCAGGTGAGGTTTTTTCAGCACATTTTTTGTGCTGAAAATCTTGGCTTATACATGAGTATATATGGTATTAATATTATTGTGTTAACTGCTGAAGCCTAATGAAGGAAATTCACCAAACAAGATGTCCTATTAAGAAGCCATTACATAATAACTTGTGGAATTAATAGATGAACCCTTAAATTAATGAAGAGCATATATTGTGCTAGAGCTGAGTGTCAGAAATGCTGATCCACATTATAGAAGGTTATTTTTCACACAATTAATTTTATATATTCAATGTGCAACACAAAGATTGTATTTATTGATGTTATTAGCAAGGACACAGAATCGCTGACAGAAGCTTTCATACAAACGTTTGAGAGAAAGGCAGGAACATAATGTGTTGGTTATGGAAGGAATCTTCTGATCTGCAAGTGTGCACTATAAATAAGGCCAGAAGGGAGATAGATAAAACGGGAAAGCCACGTCCTCACACAGCATCTCTCTGCTGCCAGATGTGCAGCATTAGAAATCCTGTGGATTTTCCAGTATTTCTGAGTTACCGTATATACTCGAGTATAAGCCGACCCGAGTATAAGCCGAGACCCCTTATTTTACCACCAAAAACTGGGGAAACCTATTGACTCGAGTATAAGCCGAGGGTGTAGTATACAGCCAGCTAGCCCCCTGTAGTATACAACCAGCCAGCCCCTGTAGTATACAGCCTGTTCCACGTAGTATACAATCAGCCTGCCCCTATGTATTATACAGCCTGACCTCATGTATTATACAGCCTGCCCTCATGTATTATACAGCCTGCCCTCATGTATTATACAGCCTAGCCTCATGTATTATACAGCCTGCCCCCATGTATTATACAGCCTGCCCCCATGTATTATACAGCCTGCCCCAAGAAGTATACAGCCTGCCCTCATGTATTATACAGCCTGCCCTCATGTATTATACAGCCTGCCCCAAGAAGTATACAGCCTGCCCCAAAAAGTATACAGCCTGCCCCAAGAAGTATACAGCCTGCCCCCATGTATTATACAGCCTGCCCCAAGAAGTATACAGCCTGCCCCAAAAAGTATACAGCCTGCCCCCATGTATTATACAGTCTGCCCCCATGTATTATACAGCCTGCCCCATGTATTATACAGCCTGCCCTCAGTATGCCTAGCGAATAATAAAAAAATAAACTTAATACTCACGCTCCGACGATACTCACCTTTGATGCTTAGTGACGGCTCCCGGTCCTCGGCGGCGGCTCCCGGTCCTCGGCGGCGGGTTCTCTTTTTTCACTAGCCGACAGTCGCGTCCATGTGACCTGCCGGCGGGCGCACACTGCGATGCAGCGGTGTCGCCGCTGATGACGTCATCAGCGGCGACACCGCTGCATCATATTGTGCGCCTGCCTGCAGATCGCATAGACGCGACTGCCGGCAAGTGAAGATAGAAGAGAGAAGCAGGGCCGCCACAGAGGATCGGGAGCTGCCACCGAGAACCAGGAGCCGCCGCCGAGGACCGGGAGCCCACGCCGAGGTTCCGAGAGCCGGAGGGTGAGTATTAATTTATTTTTTTTTTATTATTGACTTGTGTATAAGCCGAGATGAGGTTTTTCAGCACATTGTATTATACAGCCTGCCCCCATGTATTATACAGCCTGCCCTCAGTATGCCTAGCGAATAATAAAAAAATAAACTTAATACTCACCTTCCGACGATACTCACCTTTGATGCTTAGTGACGGCTCCCGGTCCTCGCGGCGGCTCCCGGTCCTCGGCGGCGGCTTCTCTTTTCTTTCTTCACTAGCCGGCAGTCGCGTCCATGCGACCTGCCGGCGGGCGCACATTATGATGCGGCGACACTGATGTCATAGTGTGCATCGGCAGAGCGCATGGACACACCTCTGCTGGCTGTTACAGCAGAGAGAAGAAAGAAGAGTAGCCGCACTGAGCATCGGGTAACCGCGCCGGAAGGTAAGTATGTAAGTTTTTTTTTATGTGCTGGGAAATGTGTATGAGGGGGAAATATGTATGGGGGTGGTGTGGAGTGTATGGGGGGGGGAGTGTTTGGGGTGTGGTATCTAGCCTGCCAGCCAGCCCCCTTTGGTATATAGCCTGCCAGCCAGCCCCCTGTGGTATATAGCCAGCCAGACCCCTGTGGTATATAACCTGGCTATATACTACAGGGGGCTGGCAGGCTTTATAATACACACATACTTTTTAATGGTACAGTATTATTTATTCGTGGACTGTAGTGTAGTAATATATTTGGGGGTAACAATGTAATTTTTGATACGCTGGGGGCACAGAGGGGCTTCTTATGTAGATTCTTTAGAAGTACAGTGTGGGACATTGTTTTACTCAGGTGACATTATACTGTAAGTAGCTGTGGTATTTTTAGGTGGCGCAGTGAGGGGGATCTGCTTCCCAGAGCTGAACACAGCTGCCAGAAAATTCTGCAACCAGAATTTACGACGATTCTTGATGTGAAGGAGAAGACAAGTCACCTGTGAGGTACTAGATCCTACTTCTTCCTGTGTCAGATCAGTATTGTAGTTACTGCAGGGCCGGCGCTATGGGTAGGCAAAGGTGGCAATTGCCCAGGGCCCCCAGGGAGAAAGGGGAGAATCTCTTCTTTCAAATGAATCTTGAATTTTGTTCCTAGGTGCTATGGATCTATGTGTCACAGAGCCAGAGATACAGCCCCCTGAAGTGTCTCCCCATCTCCAGATTCTTAGCCATCAGGCTTCAGGGAGCATTTGCTGGACACAGGAGCTGCTGCACCTCACACATAATGGAAAAATTCACTTTATATGTTACTACATTTTGAGAAGGGATAATATCAACTAATATTCATGTTTTTAACCCTTCTCTATGCAGAACTATCTAAGAAAACACTTTGGGCCACATGCATCAATCGTTTTTTTCTGTTGTTTTTGCGCCTTTTTATTCAGGCGCACCGTTTTTGCGCCATTTTTGCGACTAAACGCCAAGCTAGCTGCACAGCAAAAATAACCAGCTTTCCCTCATCTATCCTAGCAATCCAGATGTTTTGCTGCGCCTAATGATATTCATCACTTGCGACTTTTCATTTAGGCGCAAAAACACTCCAGCCCGAAGGTGGCGTTAACTGAGAAGAAAGCACTGAGCCCCTTTGCAGAAGAGCTCATTTCTAGCAGAAAAACTCATCCAGACACTGCAAACACTAGAACAGATCATACAGAAATGAAATACCCTGCTGACACTAGTACAGATCATACAGACATGAAATACCCTGCAGACACTAGTACAGATAATACAAACACTACATACACTGCAGACAGGAGCTGCAGACTCTATTTACAGTTCATCACCTTCTATTTACAAAACATTCTGCAGAATCCTGAGCTCAAAGCAAGAGCAAGAGAACTTTGCAGAATGTTGCACCTAGTACAGACAAGTGACCCCCATGTAATTCTGCACAGTATCACCAGTGTGTCTGAGGGGGATACTGTGCAGAATTACAGGGGGGCAGCAGGAGACCAGCACTGGGGGATCCCCTCCAGGAGAAGCCCCTGCTGAGGAGGTCACTGGGTGCAGGGTGTCACACACCTGGGTGCTGCTGTCAGTGTTATCTTCATTCTGGGCTGTGGGAGAAGCAGAGAGGAGCTTGTAGCAGGATGACATGTAAGTGCCCGAATCTAACATTGCGCCTAAACTGCGCCAAAATTGTGCCTTAACTGTGTTAAAGTAAAGTGATTAATAAGAGGCAGAAAATTACCTTATCACTGATAGTTGTAGCTTGTGATAATTCTGGAAAACAGTGTGCCAGAATTTAGGCACAACTACTACAAAGTGATAAATGTGGCCCTTTCTCTCTTATCCCCTTTTATTTTGTGATAGTTATTTTTTGTTGGGAAAATTGACTGATTCGATGAACATTCGCCTAATGTGACTACACCGCGACCAGAACATGTCCGAAAAGTTATATGTAACAGCAAAAACACACATGTCCTGGAATAAAGTTTTTATTTCCCATCATCTTCCATTATTTCCACCGATGTTATGACATTCTCACTCTCATTCTTATGAAGCGCGGAGGGTTCTGTTATTGTGCAACTAATACATTGGCGCACATCTAATAGTGACTTATTATCTCATTAGAGAGGTTTATGGATATATAGTTATTTATTTGGGTGACCATTGTGTAAGGAACAGACAATGATACATCTGTGGGAATTTTCTGCAGTTCCCTTTGCTGCATATTTTGGTGAATATACACATGTGGGGTCTGTATCATCTCCTCACACAGGGGCGGACTGGCCATAAGACCCACCGGGAGAAATCCCGGTGGGCCGATTGGTTTGGGGCCGGTCCTGGACTGCTGGGGCCGGTGTAAAAACAATAACACATGAAACTCACCTCTCCGACGCCCCGCCGCTGCTCCCCTGCTTGATCCCAGTCCGGCCGCGGTGACAGCTCCGTACGGGCCGGCGTCGCATAGACCGTGACGTCGGCAAGCGGCTGACGTCATGGTCTGTGCGACGCCGGCCCGTACGGAGCTGTCACCGCGGCCGGACTGTTTTCAAGCAGGGCAGCAGCGGCGGGGCGTCGGAGAGGTGAGTTCATGTGTTATTGTTTTTATGTACTGGCGTGGGGGTGGCTGTATACCAGGGGCAGGCTGTATACCAGGGGCTGATGCTGTACGCCTGCGGCTGGCGCTGTATACCAGGGGCTGGTGCTGTATAGCGGGAGCAGGCTGCAATACTGGGGCTATGGGCTGCAATACTGGGGCTATGGGCTGCAATACTGGGGCTATGGGCTGCAATACTGGGGCTATGGGCTGCAATACTGGGGCTATGGGCTGCAATACTGGGGCTATGGGCTGCAATACTGGGGCTATGGGCTGCAATACTGGGGCTATGGGCTGCAATACTGGGGCTATGGGCTGCAATACTAGGGCTATGGGCTGCAATACTAGGGCTATGGGCTGTACACCAGGGACTTTTGGCTGTATACAGGGCTATGGGCTGGCTGTATACAGGGCTATGGGCTGGCTGTAATACTTGGGCTATGGGCTGTAATACTGGGGCTATGGGCTGTAATACTGGGGCTATGGGCTGTAATACTGGGGCTATGGGCTGTATATCAGAGGCTGGCGCTGTGTACTGGGGCTATGGGCTGTATATCAGAGGCTGGCGCTGTAATACTGGGGCTCAGGGCTGTAATACTGGGGCTCAGGGGCTGTAATGCTGGGGCTCAGGGGCTGTAATGCTGGGGCTCAGGGGCTGTAATGCTGGGGCTCAGGGGCTGTAATGCTGGGGCTCAGGGGCTGTAATGCTGGGGCTCAGGGGCTGTAATGCTGGGGCTCAGGGGCTGTAATGCTGGGGCAGGGGCTCAGAGGCTGTAATACTGGGGCAGGGGGTCAGGGGCTGTAATACTGGGGCAGGGGCTCAGGGGCTGTAATACTGGGGCAGGGGCTCAGGGGCTGTAATACTGGGGCAGGGGCTGTAATACTGGGGCTGTAATACTGGGGCAGGGGCTGTAATACTGGGGCTGTAATACTGGGGCAGGGGCTGTAATACTGGGGCAGGGGCTCAGGGGCTGTAATACTGGGGCAGGGGCTCAGGGGCTGTATACTGGGGCTTTCTGGCTGTATACTGGGGCTACGGGCTGTAATACTGGGGCTTTCTGGCTGTATACTGGGGCAGGGGCTGTATACTGGGGCTGTCTGGCTGTTTACTGGGGCTGTCTGGCTGCATAATGGCTACTAGTAATAGTAGCTATATTCTTGTACATAGGGGGCAGTATTATAGTAGTTATATTCTTGTACATGGGGACAGTATTATAGTAGTTATATACTTGTACATAGGGGCAGTATTATAGTAGTTATATTCTTGTACATAGGGGGCAGTATTATAGTAGTTATATTCCTGTACATAGGGGGCAGTATTATAGTAGTTATATTCCTGTACACAGGGGGCAGTATTATAGTAGTTATATTCCTGTACATAGGGGGCAGTATTATAGTAGTTATATTCTTGTACATAGGGGGCAGTATTATAGTAGTTATATTCTTGTACATGGGGGGCAGTATTATAGTAGTTATATTCTTGTACATAGGGGGCAGTATTATAGTAGTTATATTCCTGTACATAGGGAGCAGTATTATAGTAGTTATATTCTTGTACATAGGGGGCAGTATTATAGTAGTTATATTCCTGTACATAGGGGGCAGTATTATAGTAGTTATATTCCTGTACATAGGGGGCAGTATTATAGTAGTTATATTCTTGTACGTAGGGGGCAGTATTATAGTAGTTATATTCCTGTACATAGGGGGCAGTATTATAGTAGTTATATTCCTGTACATAGGGGGCAGTATTATAGTAGTTATATTCCTGTACATAGGGGGCAGTATTATAGTAGTTATATTCCTGTACATGGGGAGCAGTATTATAGTAGTTATATTCTTGTACATAGCGGGCAGTATTATAGTAGTTATATTCCTGTACATAGGACGCAGTATTATAGTAGGTATATTCTTGTAGATAGGGGGCAGTATTATAGTAGTTATATTCTTGTACATAGGGGGCAGTATTATAGTAGGTATATTCTTGTACATAGGGGGCAGTATTATAGTAGTTATATTCCTGTACATAAGACGCAGTATTATAGTAGGTATATTCTTGTAGATAGGGGGCAGTATTACAATATATTTTACTTAGGGGCAGTAGTATTATACTAGTTACATTCTTGTTTATTGGAGAAGGTATTGTAGTATGTTTTTAGTGTACATATATGGCAGTATTAAGTTGTGTGCTCTTAAAATAGAAGTGTTATTCCTTTACAAAGAGGCAGTATGAGTCTCTTTCTCTGCGGTGTACATGTTGATTTAGACCATCTATTAACAGTTTGCATGGAGTTTAGTAACTCCACCCACATCACAAGGCCACGCCTACTTGTTTTGACCCCGCCCACCGAATGGGGCCACTTTTACAGTTTTTTCCAGGGCCACTTTAAATTCCCAGTCCGCCCCTGTCCTCACATCTTACTGTTTTAGGAAAGTATATTTTCTTTATATTAGCATCTGGATTTGTGCATATTTTAGAGGAAATTTTGAATGTCAATTGCCAAATGCATCGCCTGGTTGTCTGCTTTCAAAATTCTATAGGTTTTATGGCGCCTTTACTTTTTATTCAGTTTTATTGATATATTTTGCAGGTTGTGACTGTCTAAAAATGTCTAGCTGAAAAGCAGATATCTAGTTATTACAGTTTTAGTGATATTATGTGGATTTATTCATGTGAACATATCAATATGGGACATTTGTGAACTGTATACATGTCCATCTATTACATTTAGGAGATGTGAAGGTAAACATTTTCTGTTTGGATCAAATTTTTTGCCATCAAAGTCAAATTTTAAGTATTTTTAATAAAATGTTTCAATTTGAATCAAAATTGCATGAAGGTGCCTATGTCTATAAACTCTTTGATGCAATTTTGAAAATGGGGCAAGTGTCTGCTTTCAGAAAATATCGGTCCCTCTCCCCAATGGGCCTCACAGTCTAATCAACCTACCAGTAATTTTGTGGAGTGTGGGAGGAAACCAGAGGAAACCCACGCAGACACAGAGAGAACATACAAAATCTTTGCTAATGTTGACCAGCGCTGCAAGGATGTAGTGCTAACCACGGAGCCACCATGCTGCCCATAAATCTCCCTATCATTTATCTATCTCCTATAAAATTCTCCCATATTACAGTTTGTTTTACCATAGGTAAGGAGCCTCTTGCTGACTGTGACTGGTCATAAAATAGTTTTATTTTGGGGCCCCACTTTTAGTTTTGCCCAGGGCCCCACTTTGTCTAGAACCGGCCCTGAGTTACTGAGTAACCTTCTTGCGTAAGACAGCTCTCAGGTTATGTACTTTTATATCTATAGGGTCAGAGAGCCAGGTGTGACTTGTCTATTTGGTGCAGGACACCAGAGTAGGGTTACTGTCATCAGTTTTATTGGAAGGTTGGTGTGCAGTGTGAACACTTACATCCCTAACCACAGCCCAGTCACCAGAAGAAAGCCCTGGAAACCAGGGGTAACTCTTATACTATCTCTAACATTAATGCCCCCGCTAGTGATTAGGACTAAACATGGTGATGGGCATCTGACCCTGACACTTACACCCTCATCTACAGTTATATTGCATTATATTGAACGAGAGAGCCTCCATATGGTTCAAAATGGTGAAAAATATTTTAAAAATGTAAAAAAAATCTGATGACCCCTCTTTCCTCAAGTGCATATATCAATAAACAAAAAATTATATAAGCATGTAATCTCAAAATGCCTATCATAATATACAAATAATTATACCATAGAGTGAATGCTGTATCAAGAAAAAAACTTCCAAATGTCCAAATATAAATTTGGATAAGCAAGAGATTTGTCATGTGAGAAGCACAAGACGGAACTGAGAGTTGACAGAAGTGATTAAGTCGGGGATAGTAGTGCTCTGAATGCTGAGGACACAACATTGGAGCACCAACTGCCTCATTACCCAGTTTTTTGTGTTAAAATTAGGGGTCACGGCTTATACTCGGGTCAGCTTATACTCCAGTATATATGATATTTGTAGAGCGATCACGGACAGGTGTCAGAATATGGTGACACTAGTTTTTTTTATTTTAAATCAATGTTTTATTTTAATTTTTATAGGCATAAGACATGAACAACCTATATAAATTAGGTATCTCTGCAATTATAAAGAATAAATGGGAGATATCATTTTGACTGCACGTGAAAGCTAAAAAATATATTTTTGTCCAGCTTCCCAGTACATGGCACAGAATTACATTAGATTCCAAAGGTGTGTGGTGTCATATAAAGTTTTTTGTATGATGTCTCCTTATTGGTTACATTTAAAAATTATTCTTTAAAATCAACTTATTGTTTTTTACCAATAAAGAACTATGGGAATGTGATGTAGTTTACCGTATCCAGTGCCTTGTTCAGTACAGAAAACTACCATTCCACATGCACGTTAATTTTAGTTTTTTCATTTATAGCTTATCTTTATTTAATACAGTTTAAATAGAGGGACATGGATCTAGACAGCACTTGGGCTATATGCCTGGATCTGCCTGTTTCCTGACAGTGAAACGTAGTACTGGGAAACTGAGAGCATCTGTCCTAAGGAAAGGCTCACAGCGAACTGAGCAATAGCGCCACCTGTATTCAGATATGCAAAAAACGCACCTACTGTTTTTTTTTCCTGAATTATTTTCAGTTAATCCTGTATTGTTTTTAATTATATAATACTCATAAATAAGCTTATTTGTGATCAACATTGATTTTTTTTTGTGTCAAGCTGTGTATGTGAATTTTAGACAATAACTAAGACAGACCTTAGGCAGATCCATCATGGCTGTGTTGTCTAAAGATGCTTGAAGGAAATCTACCATCAAAGTCCACCACGTTAAAGCAGAGACACTTACTCATAGATCAAGACACCATGACTGTGGTAATCTTCTTATATTTGACATCCATGGCCTCCTTTCTTCTAAAACAGGGGTCGGAACCAATGGTTCGCGAGCCAGATGTGGCTCTTTTGATGGGGCATTTGGCTTGCGGACCAGGCTCCTGGTGGGGCCAATGGAAAAAATGTGTACTCACCTTTCTGATGCTCCCCCACAGCTCTGCTTCGTGAAGCAGTCCGGCAATGATATCTCCGTGTGCGCCGGTGGTGCACAGACTCTGATGTCGGCAAGCGGCTGATGTCATAATCTGTGAACCGCCAGCATGCACAGAGCTGTCTCCGCCAGCTGGACTGCTTCAAGTAGCTTTTTTATTTTTATGTACTGGGGTGAGGGACTGGCTGGCAGGCTATGTACAGGGGGGGATGGCTGTATACAAGGGAGGGGCTGGCTGTATACAGGGTGGGCAGAATGGCTGTATATAGGGGGGATGGCTGGCTTTAGAGTGGGAAGGGCTGGCTGTATACATGGGGGGGCTGGCTGGCTATATACTGGGGGAATGCTGGCTATATACTTGGGGACACGGTTGCTGGCTATATACTGCCGAGGGGCTGGCTATGTATAGGGGGCTGGCTATATACTTGGTGGGCTGGCTACATACTGGGGAGGGGCATGCTGGATATATACTGGGGGGCAAGCTGTATATAGGGGTGGCTCGATGTATATGGGGAGGCAGAATGACTGTATACAGGGGGGTATCTGGCTGTGGGAAGCGCTGGCTGGCTGTATACATGGGGGGCTGGCTGGCTATATACTGGGGGAATGCTGGCTATATACTTGGGGACACAGTTGCTGGCTATATACTGCCGAGGGGCTGGCTATGTATAGGGGGCTGGCTATATACTGGGTGGGCTGGCTACATACTGGGAAGGGGCATGCTGGCTATATACTGGGGGGCATGCTGTATGTAGGGGTGGCTCGCTGTATATGGGGAGGCAGAAAGAATGACTGTATACAGGGGGGGTTTCTGGCTGTGGGAAGGGCTGGCTGGCTGTATACATGGGGGGGCTGGCTATATACTGGGGGAATGCTGGCTATATACTTGGGGACACGGTTGCTGGCTATATACTGCTGAGGGGCTGGCTATGTATAGGGGGCAGGCTATATACTGGGTGGGCTGGCTGGCTACATACTGGGGAGGGGCATGCTGGCTATATACTGGGGAGCATGCTGTATATAGGGGTGGCTCAATGTATATGGGGAGGCAGAATGACTGTATACAGAGGGGCTATCTGGCTGTGGGAAGGGCTGGCTGGCTGTATACATGGGGGGATGGCTGACTATATACTGGGGGAATGCTGGCTAAATTCTTGGGGACATGGTTGCTGGCTATATACTGCCAAGGGGCTGGCTATGTATAGGGGGCTGGCTATATACTGGGTGGGCTGGCTGGCTGCATACTGGGTAGGGGCATGCTGGCTATATACTGCGGGGCATGCTGTATATAGGGGTGGCTCGATGTATATGGGGAGGCAGAATGACTGTATACAGGGGGGCTATCTGGCTGTATACAAGGGGGCTGGCTGGCTTTATAGTGGGAAGGGCTGCTGGCTATATACTGGGGGAATGCTGGCTATATACTTGGGGACACGGTTGCTAGCTATATACTGCCGAGGGGCTGGCTATATACTGGGTGGCCTGGCTGGCGACTACATACTGGGGAGGGGCATGCTGGCTATATACTGGGGGGGCATGCTGGCTATATACTAGCATTTTGGTTAATAATGCGGCCCACTGAAGGCTACTGGTCAGACCAAAAACGGTTGTGCACAGCCTCTTTAAAGGCACACACTCCAAAGCAGAAGATAAGAGACTGTAAAACGGTATTCCTTGCAGGCACCCCTAAGGCGGTGGATTGGAATGTGGATCTGGAATGTGGTGATTCTGTGGAAAAGTAGGATTTTTCCTAAGCCTTGACCTGGGTGTCAAAGGGATGGAAATATGGGCCAGTTTGGTTCTGCTGCAAGTAGTGAGCAGAGCTCACATGACAGAGACAAACGGCAATAGACCAAAAATATAAGGGCATCCAGGCATAGAGGGAATGGGAAATTCGTGGACACCAACCAATAACCAGCCTTGGTGCTGCGGTAAATTTACATTTGAAAGATAAAATCAATAATCATTTAACTCCACAGTGACAGGCATGACGCAATATAGAGGTAAGTACCACTTTGTAGCAGTAAAAGGATAACTGTTAGGAGAACTGTAGAATCAAAGAGCCAACTTCTAGTAATGACCCATGCGGTGGCACATTACATACCCCCCTACTAGGAAAATAAGCTTCCTTGCTCAGCCATGGACCTAATGATAGAGAACTGGGCATTGAGACAAAAATAGGACAGAACTGTTACATTTTGGTCCCCATATTGGAGCATGGGGACACCCATTGATCTAGCCTACTGGGGAAAACCCAATCTCTCAGAGGCCAGTTTTTCCAACACAGATTACAATACATAAATACGTATATGCAGGTTCCAGGAGGTCCAGCTATCTGCTGCAATGCCTAAAAGAAGTAATAAATACTCCCCTTTATTGAGGTAAAAATTTTGCACATAGGTAATATATCTATGAGGTTAGCTAGGAGGCTCTGTTGTTACAACCTAGATTCAGGTAACAGATTACTCTTTAGAGACAATTTTATGATGCAAAATATGACGCAAATAGGGACCTAGACCAGTGGAACCTTAATCATTCTGCCAGTAACTGGGAAGCTGTACTCGGGAGGCAATGGTTAGTTTAATTAAACCAACTTACCAGGAGAGTGGTGACTTGACCCTTTTTCCCACTCAAATGCATAAAGGTCTGCAATTTGCCCCCAAGCACATCCCCTAAATGACTATAAACTACACTCTGTCTGGGCCTCACAGAACCCACAGAGGCAGGGATAAACCAGAAATCAGTGACAGAATACGCCTTGTGGCTGGTACGCTGGTCTCAAGAGGAGCTGCGAACTCCGCAATGGGTTAGTGCAGATAAAAGATGTAAAATGCCACTGGTAGTTCATGAAAAATGTTAGGCACATTGGCATAAAACAGGCACAGTGGGTACAATACTACCACTAGACCTCTATAATCCTTAAAGGGAAAAGGGGTGAACAGGGGTCATGTGGCTTCTGATGGGGTGTTGGGCTCCTTTAAGGCAGCTCCCCTGGTGGACAAATTCAAGGGGGCAACTAGAAAAATGGTAACAGTCACTTTGACAAGGGCCCTGGCGGCAATAGAAATTGTTTTCTGGAGGTTCCAAATCAGAGTTCTGGTTGGAGGAGGCAGCCGTGGCGGGACCCTTATTGGACCATTAAAGATAATGGAATCTAGGGAGGATTGACATTTTAAAGGAAACCTACCACATGAAATGGTAGGTGTAAGATGGAAATACCGAGCACCAATATACCGAGCACCAAAATAACCAATCGAAGGCTCAGAACAAGTGCCTCCAATTTAGTTTTTTGCAGCAGATCAATAAAATCAGTGTTGTGCCATCTCCTGACAAACCTGACTTGGTCTTTATGTACCAGCTTTGAGAGACAAGTTCCCACCCTTTCTACTGAGTTTGGCTGCAACTTAATTTTTTCAAACATCGGTGACAGGTTCCCTTTAAGAAATCGTTAAATAATTTAGATAAGTGGGTTAGGAGGATTTTATTGTATTTTTATTGACATTTTTAGTGAAAGGAAAAAAATAATTATAGTTAATCAGCAAAAATTAATAATATGGAGCAGGAGAGGAAGAAAGGGCAGGATTACAGGTGATCAGTAAGGGGAATCAGTAAGTGTCCCAAAAGAACCAGACAACATTGAATTGATCAGCAAAGGCAGCCAGATGTTCTATTGTGCAGACTTTCTTTATCCTTATATCCTTATAATATATATGTATTCAAATTCTTCCATCTAGCATTAACAATGTACCAAAGTGGTAATTATATGCAGTGGACTGTGGGCTTATGTATGGGGAGGTGTGAATATCTTCAAGTGGAAGAAAGCAACAGACATTAGTGGGTCTCGTGACCAGTGAGGGCCTGGGGCAAGGTGTTCATAAATTGGGAGAAGTGAGGTGACCAGTGTTCCCAACGTCCCTCCCTATTGTTATGTGTTTTTTTTTTAATGTGCCTGTTTCTCACAGCATGGCAGGTCCTCCACAGTTTGCGATTTTCAGGCCCACTGTTTAACAGTGATTGCACTGCAGGTTTAGTTTTGGTTCTCTGATTATTTGGGGCTCATTTACTAAGGGTCGTGTGCGCACTTTTGTCTTTGACTGTGCACAGTTTTCGGGGCTTGCACAGGTATTTAAGAAGTGTGTGCGCTGGGATTGTGGTGCATGCAACCCTTTTTGTGGCGCAGCTGCACCTGCTTCCATGCTACACAATTTAGGGGCGTACCGTTGGACGATGCGACTGATTTGGACCGAGTGCCGTATTTAACGTTCAAATTGTGTCGCAATGGCATTGTTTTTAATAAAGCTGTGACCACCCATTTACCCAGAACAAGATTACATAATTTAAGGATTGGGTAGGTTGCTGCAAATTTGCCAGTTTTGACAACCAGTTCCCGTAATCCAAACTTTATATTTGTGTGGTGTGAGGTCACAGAAAACAAAAACTCATGCAAATAAAATTAGAAACTTTAAAAAAAAACAAAAACCAATAAATAAGGAACAAATAATTGTCCTTTATCAAATATCTTTTGATGTCATAACATAACTATAAAAGTTTGATGTCCCATTGAAAAAAAATAGATTAATACATAAACCGGGGCAGCTGAATGGAGAGACCTGGGATACATGTTTACTTCCCTTAATTGATCCATTCTTTCTCCAGATCCCTCAGCTGAGATGTTCCTCATCAGAGGCTATCTGGCTTTTACCACACAGTCATGTTGAACAATATAACAATCCCCTCCATTATCTCACTTAGATGATTAGTGGGTAATTGCGGCTTCCCACAACACAAATATTTGATAGAATTTCACAGCTGGACTTCTCAAAGTGATGTCATCGGGCTAAAAAATAAACCTGATTGTGTTCTGCGACTGGCAGACAGGCTTTCATTTTCAACAGAGTATTGTAATCCCCTTTCTGCACATCCTATTCTCTCCAATTGGGACATTCACTAGTAAAATCACTGGAATGACTTCACAAAGCAATGGATGACTATTATCCACTTGATGACCTCTTCTAGATCTTTATAATGGAATCACTTCAAAGCAGATCTCGATTTCATTTTTGTGTAGAAAGTATCTAAATAAAATCAGTGTTAGTTTATGATGAGTAATGTAATTTGTGTAGTGTTCACAGAAGAAAAAAAACATTGGGCCCCTCTTATTGGCGCTAAGTTTTAAAAATCAGAGCTTAAAGGGGTTTTCCCACCCTTACACACACTTATCCCACACATATAATATACTATATATAATCCCATGCCAGAAACTGAAACCTGCAAGTGCTCCGAAGTGCTGCATACATGGGCATAGCTACCAGCATAGCAGGCATAGCAGATGGTAGTCAGCCAATCAATAAGGAGAGCCTATTTCATTGAACTTTTTGATTTATTTGTTCTTTTCACTGTAGAGCTTTGTGCATCAATTATCTGTGTCCTTATCATCCCTTCTGTGACATCACCATTTGCAACATAGTACAATGACATCACCTTATAATCCCTGTACTGTGACATCATTGCTTAGTATTCCTGTACTGTGACATCACTGTGTGTATTATCCATGTACTGCAACATCATTATCCCACATCATGTCATTAGGCCTCCCGAGAGTCATGCTTGAAGTTAAGGTGGCTGTTTTAGACGTTAGCCAGGTAGATAAGAGGTATTGTTTTCCTCTTCCCATCCTGGAAATCATATTTGCATATTTCTCAATACCTCTTCTGTACTGTGACAGCACTGCATTTATTATCCCTGTACTATGACCATGCATATTATCACTACTTTGTGATATCATTGTGTGTTTTGTCCGTGTACTGTGACATCACTGTGTTTATTTTTTTTATCAATTGTATTTTTATTGAAAGTTTTCTTATACCAAAACTACACCGAAGTACAATATTTTTAACAAAATTGTGAAGATACAATTCGAGCAAAATCTCTAACATGAAACATATTGCTACTACACACTCAAAGCTATCATTAGAAGACTGCATACATTTAGTTTGCGGGCATTTAGCTAATACAACAGGCCTATATGCCCGCCCTAAGTAGATCTGGGAGTCAGCAGCAATGTAACTAGAACAAAATCACAAAAGACTCAAAAGACATAAAGGGGAAAAGGGGGAGGAAAAGGTTAGGGGATCGAAGATCAGTCGTCTAACAATCTTTCCTGGGCCCAGAAAGTATCTCATAGGTTCCAAACCTTGTCAAAGGCTGGGAGTATCCCTGTAATGTGGCATTAATGTGTTTATTATATAAAGTATTTATTGTGACATCATTGTGCTTATGATCCCTGTACTGTGACATCACTGCATGTATTATTCATGTACAGCGGCATCATTGTTTTATTATGTACCTTCTAGTGGTGTAACAAGACTCTAGGGAACCCTGATTCAAACTTGGGATCAGGCCACGTATACCTAAATACCACTGTCCCCATATATGCTACATAAACAATTCAATATTTGTGCTAGAAAAAGGGGTACAAAAAGCTTAGCACGTCAACAGGTTTTTTAAACATAATCCACACTGATAGACACACCCCTTATCCCATCCCCTACTATTCACACACCACACAGTATTACACCCAGCTGAATGGCCCCTGCAATGCTTCCCCTGTCATTCCCCCCCCCCCCCCATTGTGGCCCCTTCTCTTACCCCCATTTATTGTGACGCTTTTCTCTTCTCCTCCTCTCATTCTGCCACCTTGTCTGCACCTCCTCTCATTGTGGACCCCTTCTCTGCTGCTCCTCTCTGCACTGCCCTTGGATTATTGCCCTCTCCCCTATCCCACCCACATTTATTGCATAAGTGTGTATACATTGGGAGGGATTTTGTTTCTATATTGGGGGAGGCTGTGTATGTACAGGGGGAGGCTGTGTATATACTGGGGGAGGCACGATATATAATGACGATATAACGATATATAATATATAATGAGGGGGGCAGTATATATACTGGGGAGGCAGTGCACTATTGGGGGGCAACTGTGTATATACTGTGGAGGCTGTGTATATACTGGGGAGATTGAGTGCCACACAGCCTACTGGGGGAGGCTGTGTGCATTACTGGGGAGGCTGTGTGTACTAGGTACTACAGGGGCCTGGCTCTGCTGTATATGGAGGATCTTTATATAAGGGCTGGATTTAAATTAAACATGGAGTATTGTATATCATTTAATGTGGGAGTATGTATGTGGGGGTTGTTATAAATAAATTAGGGGAACTGTATAAAATTAAATGGGTGTGTATATAAAATAAGCTGGGTGCTGCAGTTCAGGACGTGTGGTATATATAATTTTTGTGCTGAATGTATTATAATTATAAATATATATTCGGGTGACTATATAAAGAAGGTTTTATGTGGGGAATAGTGAATAATTTATATTTAGAAACATGATCCATAATACTGTAAGTGACTTTTTTTTTTTATGGGTGGAGTGTGGAGTTTTCCTACATGGAGCTGAAGACATTTGACTGTGAATTCAGCAGAGATAATCCATGGGTGGGAGAAATCATAAAAAAGCTCTCCTCCTGATAGAGCAGATCATCACCCGTAAGGTAATAGATGTCACTAATGTCTGTGTCATTGACTGACTACTAGTGTGTGAGGTTGCATCATTTGGTGGGGGGAGGTAGCATTTTCAATTTTCACATCAGGCCACAAAAAAGCCGTGAGTCCATGTCTGGAGATTGTCTTGACCACTCCAGAACCTTGAGGCTGTGTTATCACGTGGCACTTACATTGCGTTTTGAAACGCACTACAACAGTTGTGCAGAGGTGATTTGCCTTATAACATTGCTATTAACATTTTAATTTCAAATGCAATGTTGATGGAATGTTAACACAATGTAAATACATTATTTCAAGGGGTTTTCTCACCAAACAAGTTAGGCCCTATCCATACAGATACAGTACGGAAAACAAGTACACTTAAGATTTTGCAAGTTTCCCTTATGGAGATCTGGAATTTTTATCATAGGTATACTTATCTGTTAGAGACAGAATGAAAGAAATCATATTTTATGATTTTTAAATAATTAATTAAAAAATTTGCCCTGGAGGAGGCCAATAAAAGGGCGCAGACAGACTCTCTGCGAGTGGAACTGGCCACCTTACGTCATCAGTATCACAGTTTGCTTAGGGAATGAACTGTCTGAGAGTCTCTTTGGGAAGAGTCTGTGGACCCTCTGGACCACAATGGGAGGTGATGGAGCTAGCCGCAACCCGGGACCGGAGTCTAAGTGGCACCTGGTCTTCGCCAGAGCCCGCCGTAAAGCGGGTTGGACTTGCTGCAGCGGGGTGCCACCAGGTCATTCCACAGGTGCGACTAGGCCCACGGTCTAGCCAAGGTAGTACGGCAGGAAAGGTAGGAAACAGTCCAAACCTGAGATGACAGCAGGAAACATGGAGGAATACTGGTAACGCTGGCACATAGAGGAACACTGGTAATGCTGGCACGTACTGAAGATTGCGCTGGACAGGAACCCTGGAAGGCACAGGAGGACACAGGGATGGCAGGAACAAGGAGGAACTCTGGTAACACTGAGGGGCTTTCACTTAGCAGGAAAAGATGCAGAAGACACAGGAGCATCTGGGAACGCTGGAAGGGCTTCAACTGGAAACACTCTGGGAAGCGAGGCCTGGAAACCCTGGAAGTTCCTAGAGAATGCTGAAGATCCAGCAAGGCAGGAAGGGAGGTGCCGGATTATAATGGTGAGCCAGATTAACGAGCTTCAATCAGGAGGACGCCCTTTAAGTCCAGGAGAGCCAGCGCACGCGTGCCCTAGTCGGGAAGCAGGAGCACAGCCAGGAGCGTGGAGTCCGGACTTGGGAGCGGGACAGCGGCAGCAGGGACCGCAGCACCGAGAGGGGCACAGGTCTGCCTGCGATCCACAGCATGGATCGCGGGAACACACAGATTTTGCAAGTTTTTGCAAGTTTTGGATCAAAAATTCCAGTATGCCAGGGATCACCTGTAGAAGGGTTATTTTGAGTTTAGCAATAAGTGTGGCAGCTGGCTATCGAGGGCTTTGCATCCTAAACTACCTGCAACAAATGTTCTCTCGTTCAACTCTCCATCCCAGGGATTTGTTAACTCCCCAACTGAGATTACGACCAAATTCCATTCTTTTTATGAGCAACTCTAGATTCAGGTGGTTAAGGGGAATTGTGAGGATCAGGCTATACAGGTATATCTGCAGGAGTATAACCCCCCTGCGGATTCATGCTGATGAGGCAACAGAACTGGAGGGGGAGTTCTCTGAACAAGAGATGCTCCAGGTGGTCAAAGATAGGCAAGAGCCCTGGACCGGATGGCTTCAAGGCCAGGTTTTATAAGATGTTCGTGGAGGAGCTGAAGGTCCCAATGTTTTCTCTGTTCAATGCTGTTTCTAGGGGCAATAAGTTCGACCCTCAGTCTACCCATATAGTGGTTCTCCCCAAGCCGGGCAGGGATGCTACGTATTGTGCGAACTTTAGGACCATCTCCCTCATCAATATTGATATTGAAATCAAAGATGCTGGCCATATGATTGAAATCCCTTGTTCCAAATTTTTTGTCTTTGATGCATAGAACCAGGTTGAAACAAATTCCTATGTGCCTTCTGGATGTTGTTGCTGCGAAGGTGTTCGATAGAGTGGGATGGGGTTGCTGGAAACCACGTTGTGAAGCATAGTTATGATGATGTTATGATGTCCCGGATGATGGCGCTATACCACAATTCTAGGGCCCAGGTCAAGGTTAATGGTATCTTGTCGGAATTCTTCCCTGTGCGGAATGGAATTCGGCAGGGCTGCCCCCTGTCCCCACTGTTGTATATCTTAGTCATGGAATCGCTGGCAAATGCCATCAGATCTAATAGTGAAATCACTGGGATTGCTGTTGGCGGCTCCGTACACAAGATGACAGTATTCGAAGATGACCTATTGCTGTATGTCATGAACCCTGAATCTAGTCTCCCTGCGATACTAAAAGAATCAAACAGGTAATCGGCAGTTTCGAACTTCCATGCGAATGTATCCAAATCAGAACTATTTAATGTGAATCTTTCATAGCGGGTGGTAGCCTTACTGTCGAGATCCGTGCGGTTCAAGTTGTGTAGGGGTCCAAAGTATCTGGGGGTGCTTATTCCCTCTGATCCTTTTGAGGCGGTCACTCCACTGATGAGGTCTGTGGAAAAGGATATGGCGGGAGGAACCAAGCTGCCCCTTTCATGGATGTGTAGAAGGAATGCCTTGAAAATGGATATTCTCCCCAAAATTTTGTATGTTCCATGGGCGGTGCCTGGCTCCTTTCTGCGTAAACTACGTTTCATGGCCATGCAGTTTGTATGGGGGTCACCGAGACCACGGTTGTCTTTCTCTACCCTTGCTAGGCCCAAGTGCGAGGGGGGAGTGTGTCTCCCGGATTTTGCCTTGTATCATTCTGCCACAGTGCTCTCCTGCATTCTTAACCTCCTACATGGTGACCGGCATAGGCTGTGGGTGGAAATTGAGACAATTTTCTCAAATTCTAGCGACTTTGTGGATTCCTCCTGGTCCACATTCAGGGCGACTACGCGTATCCCCTTTGTTTAACTCCTCAATATAACGGCACACGTCGGGTGCGGGTACATGGAGAGGGCTAACGGGCCAAGCCCTCTACATAGGCGGTAAGTCTTTGCTGCATATTAGTAACAATCGTCACTCCCCGTGATGACATCGGTCTTCCGAACACCTGAGGCTGCCTCGTTTTAACCCATTCATTACAATGTGCGATTTACACATTTTAATGAATAAGATGAAAATCCCCTTATACTGCCATACTGTAGTATGTATTACTGTTATAAGCGCCAGAAGATGGCAAAATAAAAAAATTGGTATAGGAGGTTTTAATTTTTGTAAATGTATGAAAACAGTATAAATCCTATACTTTGGTACCTAAATGTGTTATCCCCGTGATTGCACTGACCCAAAGAATAAAGTAGACAAGTCATTTGGGGCATAAAGGGAAATCCGTAAAATCCAAGCCTAGAAGAAAATAGCACAAATGTGTTTTTTTTCACCAATTTCACTGCATTTGGATTTTTTTCCCGCTTCCCAGTACATGGCATGGAAGATTAAATATCATCACTTTGAAGTGCAATTTATTACAAAGAAAACAAGCCATCACAGAGCTCTTTACGTGTAAAAATAAAAAAATTATAGATTTTTGAAGGTGGGGAGTAAAAAATAGAAATAAAAAAACAAAAAAGGGCCATGTTGTTAAAGGGTTAATGTAGTCTTGAAGGTAAGGGATGGGGTACAGTGTAGAGGACTGGCCTCCTCTCATCCTGGTCCGCTTTCTCCTCTCTCCTATAATCCGAACTTCCCATTGGATTTGACGGACCCTCTGTTTTTAACGGTCCCAGACAGCCCAGTAATTGAAGTCCTTCATGTACTGTCTGTTTTTTACCTCACCAGCCAGACATTCCTGTCATTAAAATGGCCGAAATGGACGGTCCATCTGCAGCCTTTTATGGACATAAATGTCTGGCTGATGAGGTGAAAGACAGGAGGCTTCACTTTACATGTCAAGAAAGCAAAGCAGAACTAATAAAATAGGTATATTAGTAAATTACCTAATATCCTGCCCCCCACACTTACACACACATTACAAAACACATGAGGTAAAGTGGCCAACCCGTTTAAGCATTTAGATCCAAAATAGTTCAGGTTTTCAGTCTCAATGATCTAGGAAGAGTTTTGGATCTTAATTCTCAATTCTCACCTAAGTTGGCACTTTCCATTACTATTCCATCTCTATTTTAGCAGTGTAGAAGAGAAAGTAACAAAGCAAGGTGAACAGAAAGTCCTTTTTTCGTTCCCCATTGACTTCAATGTATGGAAGGTTGCCTAATGTTACAGTTCATTTATAATAGCCGAAAAAAGATCTGAGCCTATCTAAAGCATTTGCTAAAAATATTCATGTTTCATGTAACACAATTTTAATTTCAAACCTATGAAAATAGAGAATGTGCGAACAAACCAATTTTTTCATGCTATATTATTAACTATTTACTCTAGTTATCCAGTGACAAATGTTCTTTTCAATTTTTCTATTGTACCTGGTACTCCAGAAAATGTGAAGTTGCGTTCCACTGATAACCCGTGCTGAAACTGAATCAAAACACACAGGGGTGGGCCACGCAGTGCATGCGATCGGCAATCAGTGTCTTGCATTTAGACAATACAAGACACCAGGTGCTGATTGCTGATCGCATGTGTTTGCATATGTGAAATCACAGATGGGATAAAAAACAGATGTGTGAATAAGCCTTATCCAACATTGATTAGGTCATGCTGGTTCACACCCAACCATTTTGCAGTTCCAACTACAATGATGGCTTATCATAGTGAGGGTGCAGTCACACGTACCGCAGCGCTAGGGGACTCATGGCTGGGATGAGGAATTTTGGTGTCCAAGGCAGACAAGCAAAATTGTGCCCTCCCCCCAAACGCGGACGAATTAGGGCCAATCCTGATATTTACCAGCAATGAATAAACAGCACATAATAATATCCTGCACTTATAAATATAGACCAAAAATTTATTTACTACACTCATCAATATATCTCAGCATTACATGTACTGCACATCTGGGCTGCACTCAGGCTCAGACATCACTTACTATTAGGCTGCTGCTGTTTCATTCTATGTCAATGTTGGCCTGGTCCATCCCACTCTTCTTCTTGTATTATATAGCCAGCCTCCCCCACCTATAGTATATAGCCAGCCTTACCCCCTGTAGTATTTAGCCGGCCTGGCCCCCCTGGAGTATATAGCCAGCCTGCCCCCCTGTAGTGTATAGCCAGCCTGCCCCCTCTGTAGTATATAGCCAGCCTGCCCTCCCCTAGTATATAGCCAGCCTGCCCCACCCATAGTATATTGCCCGCCCCAGTAGTATATAGCCAGCCTGTCCCCCCCCCCCTGCTGTATATAGCCAGCCTGCACCCCTTGCAGTATATTGCCGGCCTGTCCCCCCCTGTAGTATATAGCCAGCCTGCCCCCCCACTGCTGTATATAGCCAGCCTGCACCCCTTGCAGTATATTGCCGGCCTGTCCCCCCCTGTAGTATATAGCCAGCCTGCCCCCCCACTGCTGTATATAGCCAGCCTGCCCCCACCCCGAGTATATAGCCAACCTGCTCCCCCTCCAATGTATATATCTAATTTTCCCCCCTTGGCGTATATAGCCAGCCTGCACCCCCTACAGAATATTGCTGGCCTGTCCCCCCCTGTAGTATATAGCCAGCCTGCCCCCCCTGGAGTATATAGCCAGCGTGCCCCCCTGGAGTATATAGACAGCCTACCCCCCCCTATAATATATAGCCAGCCTGCCCTTCCACCAAAATATGTAGCCAGTCTGCCAGTCTGGAGCATATAACCATGCAAAAAAAAAAAATAGAATGATACTCGCCCACTTGCTCTCCCTGAAACCACATGGTCCGTCCCGTGTTGCCTGGGTTCTAGAGGGTAGGGAGGAGGGTAGCACCAGGATGGGAGGCAGGGGTAGTGCCCTAGGCGATCACCTATCCCTCATCCTAGCCCTGCAGGGAAGGGTCTAGGCCTGATCGCATATGCGTTTCTATTGAAACGCAAGCGATCGGTAACCAGAACATCGGGTTGATGCAAGACCCGGAGTTCTGGTTAGCCATATGCGCTAGCACTAAGTTTGTAAATGCAGCGCTAACCGTATTTGTGACCACACCCTAAATAAGGTTAGAAACAGACATCAGTTCATTAAGTCCAGCCTATAAATTTTACATACAGTGGAATACATACAGTGTTGATCCAGAGGAAGGACATTACATTTTTTACATTTCTTTTGTTTTGCCTTACTTCAATAATCAATATTTTAACCCAATATAGAAAAATATAAAACCTAGAACCCTATAATTAAATATGTGGTAAATAGAAATGTATGACTAGCCCAACTTACAGAGAAAGGGTTAACTCAGTGGGGTTTTCAGCTGTGAGTCTAACGTGACTATCACAAGTTCAGGGAAATGGCAGTCTCACATGACTATTCTCACATCAACATCAGCCCCCGCCCCCAAAAAAACATTGCACTAAATAAACAGCACTGTGCTGAAGATCAACCATCTGTCTCTAATCTACTAGACAAAAAATACCCAAAAATTTATACAGGTTTGTATAACCTGACTTCATAATAAGTCTGGATATAACAAGCGTGCACCACTAGAGGGTGCTGTTTAAATCTATATGATAAGTCAAATTGTCCCTATCATTGTAATATATTCATAGCCAATTTCATGAAAAACTATTTTACCTGGTAGCACCCATGTTAATACGGGAAGATGAACAGTGGGGTATTCAACCAAAAAGCATAGCTTTGGCTCTTGTAGACCACTGCCGAGATTGCACCTGTAAAGCATGCTCAAAACTGCACTTGTGATATGAAGCATAAACAAAAAATGTGCCATTACTTGTCTTTACTGATCTGAAATGACAGCATAGTTTACTTTGCTATAACTGTATGCTATGCTTCTGTATGCTCCTGCGCTCGTATCTTCCTGCATTCCTTGCTTGTTCGCGAATTATGAGGAAATTTAAGTTCTTATTCTTGCAATAATCTAATGTGGGAAGAGATATGTATTACAATAAATCTATACATCAGACAACAGTGTATTAAAGTTTCTTCCAATGGCCTATATAAAGAATCAACAATGAATGTTTGATTAGCAAGGGTCAGGGTAAGGCTGCGGTCACACGTGACGTTTTGAACCCGTTTTTGGGCCTGTTTTTAAGCAATCCGTTAAAAACCGCATGCATTTTTTTGAAAAATTAATTAAGATAATTGATAAAATCGGTAATAAACAGATGCGTTTGCAAAAAGCACATGCGTTTTTTAACGGACTGCTTAAAAACAGCCCCAAAACAGGTTCAAAACGCCACGTGTGCTGCCGACCTAAGGCTGTGATCACACATGGCATTTTGAAACTGTTTTTGGCCCGTTTTTAAGCAGCCCTTTAAAAACACATGCGTTTTTTTAAAAACACATACTTTTTTTGACCAGTTTTAATTGAGATAATCGGGAAAACCGGACTAAAACGCATGCGTTTTTTAATTTATGAAGTTTTTTAACGGACTGCTTAAAAACAGGCCGAAAACGGGTTCCAAACGCCACGTGTGACCGCACCCTTAGCCTTCCTGCTTTTGCCTTAGGTGCTATGACCATTTTTTTTTGTGTCTGTCTCACAGTTCCATGTATTGCTATGGGCTCATGCTCATTTCTAAGGATTCCTCAGTATCATGTCTGAGCCTAGCGCCCGTGTGGAAAACCCAGAACACGTCCTATAATACATGTAACTATCCCGGGCAGTCCCATAGAAGTCAATGGAGCTGCAAAAAAAGGATTGCCCATTTGTATTAGATTTTCTGGCTAACGGACTGCTTAAAAACTGGTTTTTTGAATAACGCATGCGTTTTTGAAAATGTATCCGTTTTTGATCAGTTTTAATTAAGATAATTGGTAAAACCTGTCAAAAACGTATGCGTTTTTAAATGGACTGCTTAAAAACGGCCCAAAAACAGGTTCAAAACGCCACGTGTGCCGCCGGCCTTAGGGCTAAAACAGCTAACTGTGATCAGTCGTTTAAAAGGCAATGTCTTACTGCTTCTCTTCTCCTCTCTTCTATCTTCAGCACTTGTGGGAACAGCAGGGGAGTAACGGGCCAATGCTGGAGAGGGCCCTCATGTGCCTGAGATGGATTTGTGCCCTCTGCAGCACTTAAGGAGGCAGTGGTGCCGGCGTCGGAGGACGCACGCGGAGGCCATCAGGAGAGAGAGGTGTGCTGGGCCTCCCTCTATGACCCAGGCGTACGTGATGCCGTGCGTGATGTCGTGATCATGCATAGTATCACACATGCACTTATGGGTCATAGAGAGAGGGCTGTGTATACTGGGCAGAAGAGAAGCAGTGAGAGAAGTACTGATTTTATTATTTTTTTAATGAACAGTGATAAGGGGGCTACTGTTATGGATTGATTATGAGTGGGGGGCTGCTGTCATGAATGGATTATGATTGGGGGGCTGCCGTTATGAATCGATTATGAGTGGGGGCTCTGCTGTTGTGAATCGATTATGATTGGGGGGCTGCTGTTATGAATGGATTATGAGTGGGAGACTGCTATTATGAATCAATTATGAGGAGCTGCTGTTATGAATTGATTATGAGTGGGGAGCTGCTGTTATGAATCAATTATGAGTGGGGGGCAGCTGTTATGAATCGATTATGCATGGGGGGGCTGCTGTTATGAATCGATTATGAGTGGGGGCTCTGCTGTTGTGAATCGATTATGATTGGGGGGCTGCTGTTATGAATGGATTATGAGTGGGAGACTGCTATTATGAATCAATTATGAGGAGCTGCTGTTACGAATTGATTATGAGTGGGGAGCTGCTGTTATGAATCAATTATGAGTGGGGGGCAGCTGTTATGAATCGATTATGCATGGGGGCTGTTGTTATAAAACGATTATGATTAGGGAGGCTGCTGTTATGGTTCGATTAGGATTGGGGAGGCTGCTGTTATGAATCAATTAAATCGATTATGAGTGGGGGCTATGGTGTTATGAAACGATTATGATTGGGGGAGCAGCTGCTATGCAACGATTATGATTGGGGAGGCTGCTGTTATGAAACGATTATGGTTGGGGAGGCTGCTGTTATGAATCGATTATGATTGGGGGCTCTGCTGTTATACAACGATTATGAGTGGGGGGAAGCTGCTGTTATGAAACAATTATGATTGGGGAGGCTGCTGTTATGAAACGATTATGAGTGGGGGCTGTTTTTATGAATCGATTATGAGTGGGAGGCTGCTGTTATGAATTGATTGAGGGGGGGGGCTTCTGTTTAGAATTTTATAGGATATTATTATAATAATTATTATTATTTTTATGGAGTGTTATTTATCAGCATGGTTATGTTTGTGATTCAACCAGATGGCGCACTCAGAGTGTGATATACAATTCGGTTTATTAAAGATCTTAAAACACAACGCGTTTCGAGGTTACAGTACCCCTTTATCAAGTGTACAAAGACTGTATAGAACAAACAGTGACAGATGGAGAGAGGGAGAAAGGGAATATAAAATATAGTTGGTACTTGGTTGACAGCAGAAGTACAACAAATGGGAAATGGTACAATGGAAGGAATAATAATAATAAAGTGCATGTGGTACAGCGGTTCATTTTTAGACAATTCATTTTCAAACAAATATCCATTTAAAATTGTATAAATATTATGAATATTAGATAGATAGGGTAATAGATAAATCTATAATCATCTATAACAATTAGAGAGATTCAGAAAAGGTAGTATTGGTGACAGTTCGCGGCTATATATCAGCCATTGTACCAAGAAAATAAGTTGAAGTAATTAAATAATTAAAAACAACATGATATAATTGATATAAGATAAAATATCTTAGTAAAGGAATGCTTAAAAACTATATAATATATAACGAAGGTTCGGACAAAGAATGACAATAGGTGATAAATAAGTAAATAAAAAAATAATCAGTTAATAAATGATCAGTTAATAAATTAGTTAAACGTTAAATACACAATATAAAATAAATAAAAAATAATTGAATTGTAAATGTATAGTTAATAATACTGATAATAATGAGGGATGCTTGTAATTGCTTACCAGTGCTGGTGGTGTTGTCTGTATCATCCACAGCATTAAAGGACATGGCGTGGTGTGAGGGTATTCAGCTGTTCGCAGCGGGGAGAGGCTTGCGCCATAAAATATCAGTAGCGCAAAAAACCTACAAAATGTCAGCCATGAGGATGGCGACACAAATTTGCGGGGTAATGCGCATGTGCTGAGCGGTATCTCGTAGTGGTGATGGATGGCGATCGTGTCAAGTGCTCGGATTTTGTTAGGGATCGGAAAAACTCTTCAATGCGCTCAACTGGGCTTGAAGAATGAGGATTGAAAAAATTGGCCAGGGTTGGAGTCATATTCCCTAATTGAAGGTTATGATTGAAGGATGAGGCAATGAAATGGTGTAAATGCGCATAGATGTATAAAATACATGGACAGATGCCTGGATGATGGATATGTATTGGTGAGAAGGCGATGACAAGTGGAAGGTTGGACCATATGGCTCGTGGGGAATATTGATAGTTCGAGTTTTAGAATCTTTAAAATATAAACGCATCGGTGGTTTGTAGATGCATGGGGGATGGATGGAGAGTGGCACGGTCACATGGGAATTTTGTTAAAAATTGGTTCTCTCCAGGGATTCGTTGAGTCCGTTAGGTACTAAGCAGTTTAGCTTGTAAATCCAATACATCTCTCTCTGGCAGAGTTTGGTGTATCTGTTGTTCCCAGGGGGGACCTGTTCTCTGGGGATGACTGTAAAGGATGAAAATTCATCTTGATGGTAAATATGACCATGCCTGGAGACGCTATGTTTTTTAGCAGCATGGGGCATAGTAGTTATCCAGGAGACACTATACGCTATTAACTGTGATATATTTTTAGTGGCACAGTGTGGCAAGGAGCTGGCTGTCTGGCAAATCCTGCATAGACAGCTGGGAGAAGTCATTGTGAGGTTGTGCAGCTCATGGAGAATTGTCACCTGTGAAGAGCCCATAGGATACAGACATGGACTAGGCCAACACAGAGGGAGAAGGAAGCAACTGTGATTGACTTAATCCATAAGTGATACCTTCTCTGCTGATCCTTAAATGATCTTTGCTCTCATCCTTATTGTACAGTACATTTATTGCCGCTATGTATTATATTATGGTATATATTAATGTGGGCATTGCATTAATTTCTGGTATATTAGTATTCACCCTGGGTACATATTATGTGTATGTCTGTATAATGTGTAATGTGTATATGTATATTCTCAAGTTTAATGTGTTAGATGCGGACATTAATAATGGGGCTTTTTTTACAGTCTTGTAACACCACTGGGGGGCAGAGTCTGGCACACATTATGACGTCATGAGCTGGGTTCTTCTCAGTCTAATTATATATGCACAAGTGCATGGGTCAGCGGATCAGTTCTTTTTCAGACAGCTTCCCATGTTTCTGAATTTAAGAAAAACAGTTCTTCACATAAGAAAATGCAGATATGTTTGGGTCAGTCTACTATCGGAAATACTGATGGTATATGCCTTTAAATAAAAATATGGGCCCATGAAGTCAAACCAATAATCATCAAATGTATAGTCAGAGGAACGCAAACTTCCCCCAAAAAAGCTGATCCCAATGAGCCTGTGGAGGGGAACATTTTCCTTCCTAACTCCAAATATAGCCGTGAGAATAAATCCTGCATCAGCAACCCATACCAAGAATCTAGTTCCCATAAAGTGATATTTTTGCTTTTTAGAAGAAGGCATCCAGGCCCCTCTTGAACATGACCCTCAATGTAATAATTTCCATAATACACAATCTGTAATTTCTGAGAAGCCTATAACCTAAGCCTAAAACATTAAAACAAAGTGCAGTAATAGAAATTGATGATGTCCCTTGAATGCTGATGAATAATAACCCTATTCAGTGATGTAATAGACATATAATGAGGTAAAACTCTGAAAATGAGTTGGGAATTCAGTCTGGAAAGTCAATCCCAGGAGAGGTTGGTTCTGACCTCTAACACAAGGAAGTCAACAGCAGCTTGATATTTATTGAATTCCCACCACATTTTAGTATTTTTTTACTTCAAGAAAAATTAGAGGGAATTTGATCATGTTAAAGACCTGAAAATAACAAACTATGTGACAAAGTCAAGTATACGATGTGATCCTGGGACCTATTATTATAAGGAACATCCACAGGGCAGTACTCGGCAGAAATGGTTTTCCATGGGAAAATATGTTTGTTTGTTTGTAAAACAAAATTATGCCACTAAAACTTATTAATTTATAAATTATTTGCCATATTGTCTATACTGTATGACTTATGACTCCTAGATCACCCATTTTACAGTCTAATTTACAGTCTCAGTAACAAATTAGGTCCTCATTTGTCAGACAGGTGGTCCTGGTCTGGAGCAAGCAGCCTGGCACCAGTGGTGTGCACTGGCAATGCTGGCCTGTGCTGGCACAGATGGCTCCACAGTGCGAGACTCGCACATGTCTGTTGTACAAACAGAAGTTTATTGGAAATTTGGACAGACTTAGTACTGAGAGTCAACATTGTAAACTTCTTAATGTTACAGTCACTCTTTAGAATTGATGTCTAATTGTTTGTATTACACAGTTTACACCCAAATAAAAAGAATACATGGCTGTATACCTGTAATAAGCCACACACTTTTAGGCTGCGTTCACATGCTGTGCTTGGTTAGTGTTTACAAATTGTGAAATTAGGTATGCAGCTATGCAGCTATGCTCCCCCTCTTACTCCAAGCTCACACTGCTGAGTTGTGAAGAACAGAACATCAGCTTCATCATTGACTTAACATTTTTTTTGTGGTTGAACAAAAAAACATTTATTAATATACTGCAGTCATATCATCACATACATCAGCATGAGCATCTGAATTCCATCAAAAAAATGTCTAACTTCCTTTTTAACTCCAAACTCTGAATTTCATGCTGAATTTCTTATGATTCCATTTCTATTGGAATAATTGGCCTCAAGTTCTCATGTTTAGCAATTGCACTTTCCTACAATGAGCACTTCTTACCCAAGTGGCTTATTTTTGGAGGGTGGCTTATTTTCAGGGAAACAGGGTACTGTATTGGGGGCAAGGTAAACTCTAGAGCAGTGAAGGCGAACCTTTTAGAGACTGAGTGCCCAATACTACAACCAACACCCACATATTTATGGCAAAGTGCCAGCATGCCAATTTAAGTAGTTATTTATTGCTTCCTGTTCTACCACAACATTCACTCATATTGGCATCTTTAGGACAGCAATACAGTTAAAAAATGGGGGGCAAATTTGGACTATCGTTGTAGTTTCTTGCCATGGCCCCCCTGTACAGGAAGAAACATGGGGCCAGCAGGAACTCTAAAGATAATCCTCCCCATTCCACCTGTTCTACCTCTTCCTGCAGTCCCAAGCAATCAAGAATGTGTTGCTTTAAAATAGCACTGAGAGCAACATTTCTGGAGTTGCCTGCAAATACAGGATGATTCTTTGAGTCCTGTCTGGATGGTGAGAGACTCTGTGCTGTGTGGATGGCTTGGGTGCCCACAAATAGGGCTCTGAGCGCTACCACTGGCACCCGTGCCAAAGGTTCCCCACCACTGCTCTAGAGGATCCAGGGAACAGTATTAAGATAATGATGAAAGAAAGAACCTAAAATGTTTCACAATCAGAGAAGTATGTTTCATATTGATGGTGGAGCTGATAACATGCACAGAAGAGCAGCGCATATTACGTTATACAGTCAGAGGAAGATCTATGCTTCTCCTCCATCTCCCGTGCATTCCCCTCTTTAACTGTTAAGCCCTTACCGCTAATGCCCTGTTTCCATTTTTGATCCACTCCTTTAAAAATCCATAACTTTTTTTATTTTTCTGTGTGCAGAACTATATAAAGGCTTTTAATTCCTAGTGACAGTATTTTATATTCCATGCCATGTACTGAGAAGCTGTAAAAAAAATCCAAATGCAGTGAAATTGAATTTATGGCATTTTGTTGTAGGCTTGTTTGATATTGCGCTCCAAATTACACATCCCCCTTTATTCTTTGGGTTGGTACGATCACTGGGTTACCAAATTAGTTAATGTTTCATTATGTTTCAATGGATAAAGTACATGTTGTACTTTATTTGAGTAGTAAATTTTGGCTGATAAGTTTTTGAGTTTAATTACAAAAAGAAAAAATTATGAATTTTTGGAAAAAATTGCCATTTTCAAAATTCGAAATCATTGCATTTTCAGGCAAATAGATTTACCAACTATATAAGTTGCTGGATAACATTTCCCATATGTCTACTTTACATTTTCATAATTTTGGATATGTCTGGATAATTTATTTTGATGTCACGCGGCTTAGAAATCAAATATCGCTTTTCCATATGAATTTTGCGTGATGAGATCCCTATCCCCTATGGTTTAAAATGTATGAACTCTTTTTTGAGGGAAGGAGTAGAAAAGCATCAATCCTGTACTGGATTTTTTACTTCTTTTTTTTGTTGGTGTTCACCATATAGCCTACTGTATATGAGTATATACTCATCTATAAACCTCGCCTATAAACCATCTATACACGAGTCAATAAAAAATTAAACTTACATACTGCCCGATGCTCGGCCTGGCTTCTCTTCTTTCTTCTCCTTGCTGGCTGTATACTACTGGGGGCTGGCTTTATATTAAATGTGTGCTGGCTGGCTGTATACTTCATGGGGCTGGCGGGCTATAATAACTACTGGGGGCTGGCCCTCCACTACTGGGGGCTGGCTATATACTACTGGCTGCTGGCATGCTATATACTACTGGGGGCTGGCTATATACTACAGGGGGCTGGCTATATACCGGAGAGGCTGTGACCAATCCATTTCCCACCCCGGCTCCAAATCGAGTCAATAGGTTTTCCCAGCTTTTGGTGGTAAAATTAGGGGTCTCGGATTATATATATATATACGCAAAATGGTAATAATCATGTTATCTTTATTCTATGGGTCGATACGATTATGGGGATACCGCACTTGAATATTTTTAATAATGTTTTACTAAATTTGCCAAATAAAACCCTAATGTGGGGAAAAATCTATAATTTGTTCATCAGCCTCTTCCAAGTGACATAACATTTTTACTCTTTTGGCTACGGCCTGTTGATGGCTTGTTTTTTGCAGTAAATGTTGTACTTTGCAACAGTATCATTCTGGAGTACACGTGTATTTTTGATTACTTTTTATTGCATTTTTGTGGGCTGATGCCGGCCCAGCTCAGATCCGGTGATATATCGGATGCTGAGCATTAAAGCCCAGCGCTCTGCATCCGATATATTGGACACCGAGAACTAAGGAGTTAAATAGGAGAAAATACAGAAAAACAAGGAAGCAAAACTTTGTGGGGAATGACATTGTCATTATACTACTGGGGCAGACAATATATACTATTGGACATTATTAGAGAGCATGTATCTATTTATTTCTTCTTTTTTGTGCTTTTGCGGCCTTTCACTGTGACTTTTGCTGCTGTTTCTCAAGTACACCTTTGTCTGCTCTTCTTCAGTGTAGCTTGTGTATCTTTATTTTCCAGATTTTCCATGTGATTTTTCACTTATGTAACATTTTTTTTTTTGCTTAATTTTTCAACTTTTTAGGTGCAAATCTGCACCTGGTCTAGGGCAGGTGCAGAGGAAGGGTTTTCATTTTTTCCTTGGATGCTGTTTTAACATGTAACAGGAAATTAGTTGAAATGCTTTAAAGAGGACCCGTCAGGCAAAATAACCCCCCTAAACTAAATATATTTTCATAAACTTCCATTAGAAAGCATTGTCCCTATTCCTTCATTGTCCCTCTACATGCTTGTAAAACGAAGCAATTAGGTCCTAAAGCTGTATGCAAATGACCTGTGAGATGTCCAATGAGTCATTAGCATATTCAAGCTGTCCAGCTTATTCATGAGTGGGAGGCACAGCCACACCCCAATGCTTGACTGACAGTCTGTATAATGGTGTGAGGCTGTATAATGATGTACTTTCTGGTGCTGGCGGCCACGCCCCCTGCGTGTTATAGCAGAACATGTCAGGTACTTGTGTAGCTGATGTCTGTGTCTCACACATGTGTATTAGGAGGGAGAGCATGTCAGCAGTTAAAATACAGACACTAACTATGCATTACTATACATTACACACAGACATGAGAAGGGAGAGGGGAGGGGTAACAGGGGTGACATCACTGCCTCTGACCATGTGACCAGCCTCATTTACATAATAAAGAAAATATGATTTTGCAATGATTAATGATGAACTGGCTAGATAAAGGCTGGGATAGGATCCTTGTGAGCTGCTCCAACAGGTGGAGGTGACAGAAATAGTGACAGAGACCTGATGACAGGGGTCCTTTAAGGCTGCGTTTACACGTGGCATTAACATTGCGTTTTTAAATATATTGCACATCTACCAAACGCATGGTAACATGTAAAACACATGCGTTTCTGCAATGCGCCGAAAAACGCATCCCAAATGCCACGTATGACCGCACACTCATATGTCTTCATCTCCTTGGGGTGTGGCACTTGCAAATTTAGGTCACAATTCCAAGATTTACAGTAGTGTCCACTCCTGTAGATAAAACCCCCTCACATGGCTTGTCAAAAGGTGCGCCTGATCATACATAAGACGCAAAAAAAGACCTAACAAAAGTTTCAATTATGCAACAAAAAAACTAAGATGCATGTCCTTCAATATTTTGTCAGAAATTATGTAAATTCCATTGATGAACATTTGATGGATTTTTTTAAGCGGTACACCATGCCACTAGAACCGTGTTTTACAAAATTAACAAAGTATATCAACCTAAAACCTTTATTTAGCAATAGCATTGACTATAGCACAGAGAAAGTAGTAGTGGCTGCTATTGGGCCCCCATCTCCCAGGGGCCTTGGATGGATGGTGGAAGCAAAGTTTATTATTGACGTTCTCCCGGGCCCTTCCCTCCCTGGTGACAGTGGCATCCATGCTTGGCAAAGCACGGCAGTAACAGGGGCCCACCCATAGACCTCATCTCTGCCCGTCTGTCTGCACACTTTGTCTGTGGCCCGGGTCGTCCACCCGCCCATCTCGTCTGTGGCCTGCCAAAAGTTTTGTCTGTGAATTGCCCACCCAACCATCTCATCTGTGGGCAATTCACATACAAAACTTTTAGCAGGCTGTGTCAGACTGTCACTGACTGTCCCTTTTTTATAAATTTTTTTGACAGTCTCTTCCAGTGACTGTCTGTCTCTGACACTCTTATTCTAGCAACTGTGCGTCTCTGACACTCTCATTCCAGTGACTGTCTGTCTCTGACACTCTCATTCCAGCGGCTGTCCGTCTCTGACACTCTCATTCCCGCTACTGTCCGTCTCTGACACACTCATTCCAGCAACTGTCTGTCTCTGACATTCTTATGCCAGCAACTGTCCATCTCTGACACTCTCATTCCAGCGTCTGTCTGTCTCCGACACTCTCATTCCAGCGTCTGTCTGTTTCTGTCACTCTCATTCTAGCGACTGTCTCTGACACTCTATCCATCTTACCTCAAACATTTGAAAAGTCCAGCAGCACCAATATTGCAAAATAACTTTGTGGGTGCAAACCCCAATATCCTGGTCTTAACACACCAGACGATTATTTCCAAGAAAAAAATGCACTAGCACTTTATATTATCATGTTTGGCTACTTAAAGAGAACCATCATGCAAAATAACCCCCTAATCTAAATAGATTTTCATAAACTGCCATTAGAAAGCATTGCCTCTACCCCTTCATTGTCCCTCTACATGCCTGTAAACCTAAGCAACAAGGTCCTAAAGCTGTTTGCAAATGACCTGTGAAATGTCCAATGAGTCGTTAGCATATTCAAGCTGTCCAGCTTATTCATGAGTGGGAGGTACAGCCACACCCCCAGTGCATGACTGACAGTCTGTATAATGGTGTGAGGCTGTATAATGATGTAAGGCTGTATAATGATGTTCTTCCTGGTGCTGCTGGCTACGCCCCCTGCAGCCTGTGTGTGTGTGTGTGTAAAGGAGAGATACAACAGCTTCAGGATGCAGCCATGTTATAGCAGAACATGTCAGGTACTTGTGTAGCTGATGTCTGTGTCTCACACATGTGTATAGCAGAACATGTCAGGTACGTGTGTAGCTGATGTCTGTGTCTCACACTTGTGTATAGCAGAACATGTCAGGTACGTGTGTAGCTGATGTCTGTGTCTCACACATGTGTATGGGAGAACAGAGCATGTCAGCAGGTAAAGCACAGACACTAGCAATGCTTTACTATACATTACACATAGACATGAGCAGGGGGAGGAGAGGGGAGGGGTAACAGGGATGACATCACTGCCTATGACCATGTGACCAGTCTCATTTACATAATAAAGAAAAGATGATTTTATAATGATTAATGTATGAAATAACTAGATAAAGGCTGGGATGGATCCATGTGAGCTGCTCCAACAGGTAGAGGTGCCAGAAATAGTGACAGAGACCTGATGACAGGTGTCCTTTAAGTGTGATATACATTAGGTAATTACTTTAATTGGACCTGTGATGTACTACAGTGTTTATCATGGATTGTTTTTATTGGTATGTTTTATGTTATAGTGATAGTACGTATGTCATTTTTTGTGTCTGAATAAAGTTTATATTTTTGAATAATGAATTGGTGGTCTATTATCATATGTTGTTTGTATTCAGTATAGAGTCTAGGAATAGGTATTGATTGTATTTATTGGTTGGAGACCCTAGACCAGTGGTTCTCAACCTTTCTAATGCTGTGACCCCGCAATACAGTTCCTCATGTTGTGGTGACCCCAAACCATATACAAGAATATTGTATTTGTGCCAAAAAATGCAATAAAATCGTGGCTCCGATGGCTTTAGGCGACCCCTGTGTTCTGATCGTTCGACCCCCGCCGGGGTCGCGACCCACAGGTTGAGAACCACTGCCCTAGACCATATAAAAATCTTCTGGATAATTGGTATTCATCATATGTATGCATGTATACATGTATGTTTGTGTGTAAGAGTATATAAATGTGCGTGTATTAGTGTTGAACTTTATGACCCTCATTAACTATTAGTAAGGCAAACTAAGTGCAGAGTGTGCCAGATTAATAAATACACAGTCTTCATTAATCAGTCGCATCCTGCATGAGCAAAAAGCACCATTTTTTTTTCTGGCATACACAGTTTAAATTGCCAACATAAATGTGGTGGCGCACTGGGAAGCCCCTCTAGGTGCAGGGTATTGTGTTGCGGTGCACATAGTGCAGCACCGACACATTACTGGCTGAAACGCTACATAAATACATGTTAAAGCAGTCTGCACATGTATTTTTGTGCAAGATACACCAGAAAACTATCGCAAACATTAATAAATGTGGACCAATGTGTCAACCACATATGGTTGATATACACTTGCATTCACGCCATGTAGCTGTATCAGAGGTCCAACTCCTGCTGCAGAAAACATTCCCTAAACCATGGTACTTCCTTCACCACCTTTCACTGACTTCTTTACACACTTTGGGTTCATTCTTTCCCCAGTTGTCAACAAGGACAACAAGAGAGAAAAAAACCCTGCATCCTTAAGGGGTTACCACCGCCACCCAGAACATTTTAAAAAGTTGCATGAAACATCAAAAACTGACCATAAATTCATAATTTATTCATCATTTTAACATTATGGCGTTCTTACTAAAATTCCCATGAACCGTGGAAGGTAATTATTGCCCTGCTAATACAATGGGGCAAACCCATCTGAAAGTGACCTTGGTTATTTCTTTAGTTTGGTTTATGGATATATTGTTTTTTTTTTCATTTTGGTTATCATTTTGTAAGGGATTGTACAATGATATATCTGTGTGAAACACAGTACAATTTTCTACAAAAGTTGTTTACAGTGTATCAAAGTTTGTTGCAAAGATGCATGAAGGTAGTTGTATGTATTAATTAAAAAGATATTTTTGTATACATGGCTGGCTGTGTTTTCTGGGAATAAATATTTTACTAGAATAGGATCTTTGTAACTTTAGAACGCTTTAACTTACGATGGTGATTTTCAGATTTTTCGTGACAAATTGTACTTTTTATTTTACTGTACTTGTTTATTTTAGTTTGAAATGTTTTGCATTTATTTATTAAAAAAATGTAAAATTTGGTGAAAATTTTGAGAAATTAGCTATTTTCTGATTTCTAAATGTTATGCTCATAATACAGTTAGTCTAACCCCCCAAACAGGTTACTCATATTAACTATTTGTCTGCTTTATGTTGACATAACTTTTTTATGTTATTTTATTTTATTAGGATGTTAGGAGGCGAACATCAGCAATTTTCCAGATTTTTACAAAAAGATTCAATTTTTCTAGAGGCCTATTCATATTTATAGGAGTTTTAAAAGTTCTATTTATTAGAAACTGCCCACTTAGTACCACATTTTTCAATTGCACCCCTCCAAGCAGTGGCGTGACTAGAAGCTGAAGGGTCCCAGTGCAAGACCCCAAGTCTGTGCCAGGCCCCTCGAAAAAAGTGTATGGTTTATAGTAATAGCTTCTCATATGGGAAAGTGACACCATAAGGGCCCCTTAAACCTCTTGGGTGAGGGTGTGACCCCCACCTCTGCACCCCCTCAAGTTACGCCCCTACCTCAGAGGGGAAGGCGAAGACTATCAGAACCCCCTGCAGTGGGCAGCGATGGAGATGAGGGAAGGTAATGAAGCCCTTGGACCTTTTATTTCGTCTATGGTCGACAAGAGATTAACTTTTTTTTTTTTTTTATATGCCGTTTAACATAGATTACATGTTATTTATGTTCTTTCGGTCAGTACAATTAGGGCGATCCCATTTATATGGCTTTTTTATGTTTGAATAATTTTGCTCAATAAAAACGCATTTGGAGAGAAAAATCACTTGTTTTTGCATGGCTGTCTTCTAAGAGGAGTAACATTTATATTTTTTTGTTGATTGAGCTGTATTAGGACTTATTTTTGCATGATGTGTTCTACCTTTTATCTGAATCGTTGTATTAATGTGACTTTTTGATCACTTTTTATAGCTTTTTTTATTTAGTTGGATGTGCAAAAATCCTAATATTGGCATGTTTATTATTTTTTACGGTGTTCAATGTACGAGTTAAGAATTTATTCTATTGCACGGCAATATATTATATGTACTGTTTGTATGTTGATTTTCACTTTTTGTATGTGTTTGATCATTTATGGGGCATTTAGTGGACTTTAATTTATTATTTATTATTTTTTAATTTGTAATTTTTTTACATTTTTTACTGTCCTACTCTGGGACTTGAACAAGCGAGGATACTGATGTATGGCAGGAGAAAAGAAGAATAAAATATTACTAGGATTGTGTTATAAGGCTCCAAATGTAATGGAGGCAGCAGAAGAAGTGCTGTGAGGTCAAATAGATTCAGCTTCAAAGCACGGTGAAGTACCTATCATAACAAATAACAAAAGACAATTACCTGTCACAACTGGTATTAGACAAGAGGAGAGGCACTCTCCTGGACCTTATCTTGACCAATAGACCTGATAGACTATCAGGTTAAGGGTCATCTAACTAACCATGACCACAACATCATTCACTTTGAATTATTGAATTATTCTTCAATGTGACTTTCAGAAGAGAGGTAACAGGAACTATCAACAGCTAAGAGAGGACCTTAGGAGTATAAACTGGGACAATGTTCTCAAAAATAAAAGCACAGAAAATGTCAGCTGATTAAAGCAGGAAGAGGTACAGCGCCACTTCAAAACCACTGAAATAGACAAATCCCTAATATTAGACAAATTTGAAGATTCATTAATGACAGGTTCTGTTCCATAGGACTGGCACATAATAAATGGGGTGCCAATATTTAAAAAAGGGTCAAAAAGTGATCCTGGAAACTACAGACCTGTGAGTCTAACATCGGTTATTGGGAAAATATTTGAGGGGCTTATTACAGATGCTATCCTGCAGTATCTCACCTTATAATCCAGCATGGGTTTGGGAGGGATCAGCCCTGTCAGACTACTCTGATCAGCTTCTATAAGGGGGTAAGTGCTAGTACCTGGTGGAGGCTGTGGATGTTGTGTACCTGGACTTTTCCAAAGCATTTGTTACAGTGCCAAGGTTGGCACATCAAATGAGAATGCTGGGACTAGGGGAAAATCTGTTTATTTAGGTATTCAAATGGAATAGTGATAGAACAAATGGGATGTCATTAATGACACATTGTCAGATTGGGTTGAGGTTACCAGTAGGGTGCCACAGGGGTCAGTTTTGGGCCACTTCTTTTTAATATTTTTATTAATGACTGGAGATGAGCGAGCACTAAAATGCTCGGGTACTCGTTATTCGAGACAAACTTTTCCCGATGCTCGAGTGCTCGTCTCGAATAACGAGCCCCATTGAAGTCAATGGGAGACTCAAGCATTTTTCAAGGGGACCAAGGCTCTGCACAGGGAAGCTTGGCCAAACACCTGGGAACCTCAGAAAAGGATGGAAACACCACGGAAATGGACAGGAAACAGCAGGGGCAGCATGCATGGATGCCTCTGAGGCTGCTTAATCGTACCATTATGCCAAAATTATGGGCAACAGCATGGCGATGACAGAGTGACCGAATGAGGCTAGATAGCATCTAAAACATGCAATAATTGACCCTGACACTATAGGGGATGGCATGCAGAGGCAGCGGCAGCAGTGGCAGGCTAGAGAGTGTCATGGCGACATACCCTAAATGGACTCAGGCTTCACCAAAGGAGGTGAGCAAGAAGCACTGAAATGATTTCCTATGTGAACAAAAGGTTGACGGTATATTTAGTCGATAACACAGCATGGTGGCGACATAGTGACCAAGTTCCATAACGTATCTGGTGAAACACCCAAAAAATTAGCCTGACACAGCTCTTCTGATAAGGGGACGACATGTGGAGGCAGCCATGGAGACGACTTCCATGATTAAGAGTATGGGGCATTCATATTGCGCTGCTATGATTGCAACTTCAGGTCTCCAGCATGGCGGCGACAGATGGGCCGAGTTCCACTATGTATCTGGTGAAACACCTGAAAATTCTGCCTGACACAGCTCGTTTGATAAGGGGATGATGTGCTGCATATCCTCTCGTGCTCCAGCGTCTGGGGTATAGAGAGTTGAAAGTTGCGCATGGAGACATTGGTGGACGCTGTGGAGGCAAAATGGACAGGAAACAGCAGGGGCAGCATGCATGGATGCCTCTGAGGCTGCCTAATCTTGGGACGGAGCTGGCGGTCCGCTGCCAGGCAAGCTTTCGCCTGTCCAAGCCCCTGTCTCTCAGCTCCTCCCCACCCAAAATGGGCCTGGGGGCCAGAAGCGTTTACTTTGAAAAAATTATAATTTTCAAAGCAGGCGGGGTCGTTTGAATATTTCACCTAGGAATAATGGAATAGCATAGTGGTTCTATTTTTAATTGTTTTTTCGGAAATGGTTCCATGATTAAGAGCGACAGTATGGGGCATCCATATTCCGCTGCTATGATTGCAACTTCAGGTCTCCAGCATGGCGGCGACAAATGGGCCGAGTTCCACTATGTATGTGGTGAAACACCTGAAAATTCTGCTTGACACAGCTCGTTTGATAAGGGGACGATGTATGGAGGCAGTGAAGTAGTAGTAGATTAAAGGTGCTGCAGTTAAAACTATGTTAGTTGGATCTTGGGATGGAGCTGGCGCTCCGCTGCCAGGCGAGCTTTCGCCTATCCAAGCCCCTGTCTCTCGGCTACTCCCCAAACAGCACTTCTAAGAACCTTTTGTATAAGATCAAGTGTAGTAGTGTTCTTATAAGTTTGGGTTATTGCGGGTGAGGGGAATGTAAACAGATGCGCAAGAAGCGCTGAAATAATATCGGTAAATGATAAAAGTTTGCCAGTATATTTTGTGGATTACACAGCAGGGTGGCGACAAAGTTAACACGTTTGATGTGGAAGCCATGAAAACAACCCAAAATTCTGCCTGACACAGCTCGTTTGATAAGGGGACCATGTATGGAGGCAGTGAACTAGTAGTAGATTAAAGGTGCTGCAGTTAAAACTATGTTAGTTGGATCTTGGGGTAGAGCTGGCGCTCCGCTGCCAGACGAGCTTTCGCCAATCCAAGCCCCTCTCTCGGCTACTCCCCAAACAGCACTTCTAAGAACCTTTTGTATAAGATCAAGTGTAGTAGTGTTCTTATAAGTTTGGGTTATTGCGGGTGAGGGGAATGTAAACAGATGCGCAAGAAGCGCTGAAATAATATCGGTAAATGATAAAAGTTTGCCAGTATATTTTGTGGATTACACAGCAGGGTGGCGACAAAGTTAACACGTTTGATGTGGAAGCCATGAAAACAACCCAAAATTCTGCCTGACACAGCTCGTTTGATAAGGGGACCATGTATGGAGGCAGCTATATGGATGACTTTTGCAGGCAGCTATGGAGATGATGTGTGGAGGTAGCAATGGAGACAACGTATGGAGGCAGCTAAAAAGACGACGTGTGGAGGCTGCTATGGAGACAATTTAATTTGGATAGTGCCTGTATGTGGCAGTCCAAAAAAGTTTTCAAACCAGAGGAGCAAGTAGGTGGTCCTCCAGAAAAATTAAATAGATTGAGTGCCTGTATGTGGATGTCCAAAAAAGTTTTAGAGTACTATAGCTAGAGCCAGTTGGCCCTGGCAAAAAATAGCCAGCTTCCTCTGCTTTAGTGTACAAAGAGGAGGAGAAGGAGGACAATGAGGAGGAGGAGTGCATACATTATTCAGGTTGAGCTTCTTTCACCTGGTGGAGAATGGAAATCCTGAGAAATCCAGGCTTTATTCATCTTGATAAGCGTCAGCCTGTCAGCGCTGTCAGTCGACAGGCGTGTACGCTTATCGGTGATGATGCCACCAGCTGCACTGAAAACCCGCTCGGACAACACACTAGCGGCAGGGCAGGCAAGAACCTCCAAGGCGTACAGCGCCAGTTCGTGCCACATGTCCAGCTTTGAAACCCAGTAGTTGTAGGGAGCTGTGTGATCATTTAGGACGATGGTATGGTCAGCTACGTACTCCCTCACCATCTATCTGTAAAGATCAGCCCTACTCTGCCGAGACTGGGGACAGGTGACAGTGTCTTGCTGGGGTGACATAAAACTGGCAAAGGCCTTGTAAAGCGTACCCCTGCCAGTGCTGGACAAGCTGCCTGCTCACCTACTCTCCCTCGCTACTTGTCCTGCACAAGTCCCTCGCTACTTGTCCTGCTAGCGCTGTCAGAAGGGAAATAGTGTTTCAGGTTGTGCACCAGGGCTTGCTGGTATTCATGCATTCTCACACTCCTTTCCTCTCCAGTGATGAGAGTGGAAAGATTTTGCTTGTACCGTGGGTCCAGGAGAGTGAATACCCAGTAATCGGTGATGGAATAAATTCTTTGAACGCGAGGGTCACGGGATAGGCAGCCTAGCATGAAATCTGCCATATGCGACAGAGTCCCAAATCGCAAGAATTCACTCCCCTCACTGGCCTGACTGTCCATTTCCTCCTCCTCCAACTCCTCTTCTTCTGCCCATACACGCTGAACAGTGAAGGACTGAACAATGGTCCCCTCTTCTGTCTCGCCAACATTCTCCTCCTCTTCCTCCTCATCCTCCTCCACCTCCTCCGATATGCGCTGAGAAACAGACCTGAGGGTGCTTTGGCTATCAACAAGGGAATCTTCTTCCCCCGTCTCTTGTGACAAGCGCAAAGCTTCCGACTTCATGCTGACCAGAGAGTTTTTCAACAGGCCAAGCAGCTGGATGGTGAGGCTGATGATGGCGGCATCGCCACTGACCATCTGTGTTGACTCCTCAAAGTTACTCAGCACCTGACAGATATTAGACATCCACGTCCACTCCTCATTGTAGACTTGAGGAAGCTGACTGACCTGACTACCAGTTCTGGTGGAAGTTGACATCTGGCAGTCTACAATCGCTCTGCACTGCTGGTAAACTCTGGATAACATGGTTAATGTTGAATTCCACCTCGTGGGCACGTCGCACAACAGTCGGTGAGCGGGCAGTTGGAGGCGGCGCTGCGCTGCCCTGAGAGTGGCAGCATCTGTGCTGGACTTCCTGAAATGCGCACAGATGCGGCGCACCTTCGTGAATAAATCAGACAGATTGGGGTATGTCTTGAGGAAACATTGAACTATGAGATTTAACACATGGGCCAGGCATGTGCCGAGTTGTCACACACAACCATGCCTGGCTTCAGGTTCAGCGGTGCCAGCCACAGATCAGTCTGTGCCGTGATGCCCTGTAATAGCTCTTGGGTGGTGTGCCTTTTATCGCCTGGGCTCAGCAGTTTGAGCACCGCCCGCTGTCGCTTAGCGACGGCACTGCTGCTGTGCCTAGAGCTACCGACTGATGGCGCCATGCCCACGGATGGTAATTCGGAGGAGGGGTGGGAGGAGGAGGAGGCATAGTAGGCCAGCCTCCACCAAGTTAACCCAATGTGCCCTCAGCGATATATAGTGGCCCTGCCCGGCAGCACTCGTCCACATGTCCGTGGTCAGGTGGACCTTGTCAGAAACGGCGTTGGTCAGGGCACGGATGATGTTGTCTGACACGTGCTTGTGCAGGGCTGGGACGGCACATCGGGAAAAGTAGTGGCGGCTGGGGACCGAATACCGAGGGGCGGCCGCCGCCATGAGGTTTCGAAAGGCCTCGGTCTCTACCAGCCTATAGAGCAGCATCTCCAGGCTAAGCAGTTTGGAGATGTGGACGTTGAGGGCTTGGGCGTGTGGGTGGGTTGCACTATACTTCCTTTTGCGCTCCAGCGTCTGGGGTATGGACAGCTGAACGCTGGTGGATGCTGTGAAGGATCGTGGAGGCGAAGATGGGGTTTTCGCACGGGAGGTGTTTGGGCCCGGGTCCTGGGCAGGGGCCTGACTAGCAGATGACACAGGGGAAGGAGCAGTGGTGTGCCCGGCCGGAGCTGAACGGGCTTGGTGCCATTGAGTGGGGTGTTTAGCATTCATATGCCTGCGCATACTGGTGGTAGTTAAGCTAGTAGTGGTGGAACCCCTGCTGATCCTGGTTTGGCACAGGTTGCACACCACAGTCCGTCGGTCATCCGGTGTTTCTTTAAAGAACCTCCAGACTTCTGAAAATCTAGCCCTCGCCACGGGAGCTTGACTACGTGAAACATTTGGCGCTGATGCACCAGCTCTGGCCCTGCCTCTCCGTCTGGCCCCACCACTGCCTCTTCCAACCTGTTCTGGTATAGGACTCGCCTCCATCTCAGAAGCACTGTGTTCACCCGGCCTATCAACCCAGCTTGGGTCTGTCACCTCATCATCCTCCGATCCCTCAGTCTGCTCCCCCCTCGGACTTCCTGCCCTGACAACAACTTCACCACTGTCTGACAACCGTGTCTCCTCATCGTCCGACACCTCTTTACACACTTCTTCCACTACGTCAATAATGTCATCATCACCCACAGACTGCGACCAGTGGAAAACCTGGGCATCGGAAAATAGCTCAGCAGCAACCGGACAAGTGGTTTGTGACTGTGGGAAGGGTCCAGAAAACAGTTCCTCAGAGTATGCCGGTTCAAATGCCAAACTTTGCTGGGAGGGGGCAGACTGGGGGGAAGGAGGCTGAGGTGGAGGAGCTGGAGGAGTGCTGTCTTCGGTGACATAGGTGTTCTGCGTGGAAGACTGACTGGTGGACAAATGGCTAGAAGCATTGTCCGCAATCCACGACATCACCTCTTCGCACTGTTCTGGCCTCAACAGTGCTCTACCACGAGTCCCAGTAACTTGAAACATGAACCTAGGGAGTGTAGCTCTGCAGCGTTCCCCTGCTCCCTCATCAGCAGGTGGTGTCTCACCCCGCCCAGGACCACGGCCTCTGACCCCTGCAGTAGTTGGACGCCCACGTCCATGCCCTCGTCCTCTACCCCTAGCCCTCGGGTTAAACATTTTCAAAATTAAAGTGTAAACTTTAAATTTTTTTTTGTTTGTTTTTTTGTTTTGTTTTTTTTAAACAAAACAATGCTATCCTATTGCTATGGCTAGTTTCTAACCTACACTGACAGCACACAACTGGATTTTGTGCTGTGCCTGATGACTTTGAGTTATAAAAGCAAATAAACGTAAAAAAAATAATAAATCAGCAGACTGTGCCTTATTCAAATTAAACCCCTAATAAATTGTCCCACTTCGGTGTTTGAGGTGGATATGTGTGTCACTAAGAGCTAAACACAACGGTCGCAAGTCTCCCTGCAAATTCCTCACAATATGGTACTAGCTGCACTACTAGTGGCAGCAAGCCCAGCCACAAGCAAACCAAAAAAAAGTAAAATATAACGCTATTGTAGGCCTAAGTAAGCCGTTGGGGTTCTCCTATGGCTATTTTCTAGCCTACACTGAAAGCACACTGCTTTGCCAGATTACTTTGAGTTATAAAAAGAAATAAACGTAAAAAAAAATAAATCAGCAGACTGTGCCTAATTCAAATCAAACCCCTAATAAATTGTCCCACTTCGGTGTTTGAGGTGGATATGTGTGTCACTAAGAGCTGAACACAACAGTCGCAGGTCTCCCAGCAAATTCCTCACAATATGGTACTAGCTGCACTACTAGTGGCAGCAAGCCCAGCCACAAGCAAACCAAAAAAGGTAAATATATAACGTTATTGTAGCCCTAAGAAGGGCTGTTGGGTTCTTGTAGAATCACTCCTGCCTAACACTATTCTAATAGAACACCCTAACGCAGTGATGGCTAACCTATGGCACTGGTGCCAGAGGCGGCACTCGGAGCCCTTTCTGTGGGCACTCAGGCCATCACCGGAGATGACTCCAGGTATCTTCCTGCAGTCCCAGACAGCCCAGGACTTGCTGTGCACAGAGGTATTTTAAAGTGACAGCACTACCTGGGACTATTTTCTGCTTTATTGGTGTCCTCAGGTGCTGGTATAAATGAAAACTGTGACAGAGAAGGGAGTATAAATCACAAATTAAATTTCGGTGTTGGCACTTTGCGATAAATAAGCGGGTCTTTGTTGTAGTTTAGGCACTCGGCCTCTAAAAGGTTTGCCATCACTGCCCTAACGCTTTTCCTGACCAGCAGCAGCTCTCTCCCTAGCGGCATCCAGACAGAGAATGATCCGAGCAGCGCGGGCAGGGGCTATACCAGGGTCACCTGATCAGGCCAGCCAACCACTGCTATCGACGTGTAAGTGTACCACGTCATGCTGGGTGGAGTGCAGAGTCTCCTGGCTTGTGATTGGCTCTGTTTCTGGCCGCCAAAAATCACAACGGCGGGAGATGCCATTTTCTCGAGCTGGCGAAATACTCGTCCGAGCAACGAGCAGTTTCGAGTACGCTAATGCTCGAACGAGCATCAAGCTCGGACGAGTATGTTCGCTCATCTCTATTAATGACCATTAGAGGGTTTACAAAGTAGAATTTCTGTATTTGCAGATAATACGAAGCTCTGTAAAGTAATTAATGCAGAGGAGGATAGTATAACATTACAGAGGGATTTGTGGAAACTGGAGGCTTAGGCTGACAAATGGAAGATGAGGTTTAATGTAGATAAATGTAAGGTTGTGCACTTGGGTCAAATGAAAATTGTAATTATGTGTTAAACAATACATTTCTTGGTAAAACTGATGAAGAAAAAGACTTGGGGAAATTGGTGGATAGTAAACTCAATTTCAGTAATCAGAGCCAGGGGTGCAAAGGAGAGACTAGAATAAAATAATAGATTACAAAATTTGGGATTATTCAGTATAGAAAAAGGACGACTGAGGGCAGAACTCATTACAAATACCTGAATAGGCAGTACAAGGATCTATCCAAAAATCTTTTTTATACCTAGGCCTGTGGCCAGGATAAGGGGGTATCCTCTACACCTAGAGGAGAGGAGGTAGTACCATCACCAAAGACAAAGGTTCTATCACATCGTATGGGAATAAAACCTTTTATTAGTAGTTGCTGTTGATCCAGGGAGTTATTCTGACTGCCATTTTAGGGGTCATGAAGGTTTCCCTTCTTTGGGCCAATTGGCATCAGACTTGCAGGGTTTTTGCCTTCTTCTAGATCAACCCGATGTAATGTATAGGTTGGATGGATGGACTTTTTCAAACCTCTTTTACTATGAATACACGCACAGTTATTCGGTCCAGTTTCTGCCAGGCTTTCTACTAGACCGTACCACTTCAATGGCCTAATAGATAGCTACTACAGGTAGCCCAGGGGTTCCCTCAGAGGTCCTCCTGGCTGCAAGTGAAATTATCTAAACCACGGTAAAGCGATAGCTGATGGGTATAGAGGGAGTTATGTAATCTTATTCTGGTGTGGCACCATCGAAAAGAACGTTTGATGTAAAAACATGATATGGTGATCATTTAGGTATTGAAAAAGCAAACGACTTGAGGAACCTAAAATGTTTGCCAGCCAGGTAGAAAAAAAAAAAAAAAAAAAAAAAAAAAAAAGGAGAGAACTCCTCCAATCAAAGACGTTGTCTGTGTCTCCAGATTTTCATTTATTCCTTGAACTCACAATTCTGTAGAATCTCCTCTGCACTGTGAACTTGTTAGGAGGGCCTACATTTAAACTTTTTGTAATTCACTCAATAGTGGTTTAAATGTACAAAGCCCTACATCTAGAGAAATGGTAACACCCAGTTTTCCATTTATTTATAATGGATATTTAGAAACGGGTGATTTACAATTGTTACTTCCGGTATAAGTATTTACTGGGACAGAGTGATGTCAGATCTATATACAAATTCTGTTCTGTGTTATTCATGCAAATCATAGCATCTCCCTCATTCCCCCTCCCTTTGGCAGAGCAGAAGATGAGGTTAGACAAAGGGGGGATGATAGAGATGAGGGAGACATGGGCCGAGTCACACTGTGACTTGCATGAATAACAAACGCCTTGGGACTTGCTGCTCCTTAGAAAGTTCTTTTTGTGGGGATAGGAAATGCACAGCATTTCACAGCATTTAAACTATCAACATTTTTAGACACTTTGGTAACCAGTAAAACACAAGTGCCCCTAAATTGAGCATATTTTCTGGCATGAACTAATAGGAGGAGCAAACTCCTTCCATGACAGAATTCTGCAGTGATTCTAGCATGTGTGTCACTAGCTTATATATACTTTAGAAAAGAGAGGGAAAGCGGATGTGCAAACAAGATAAATTTTATTATTTCATCAATATACAAAGATAAAAACATTTAAAAACCCAAAAAATGGGAAAAAGAACACAATGGTCTCTCCTCAGAGAAATATTTCATATATGTACAACCAACAATGGATAACAAAGCTGCTAAATATAAAGGTGTAAAAATATGCACAAAATCACATGTAATAATAAGGAGCAAAGTGCCTAGGCTGAATACATACAAAGGTTCTTGGACTGTGTGCTGTGTGGTGTACAAGACAAGTAGAGACAGTGTCTCAATGCAAGGTGTTTACATATTATGAGATCAAAAAACAAAACAGAACATAGATAAAGTGCTGCGTGATTTTGTGCATATTTTTACACCTTTATATTTAGCAGCTTTGTTATCCATTGTTGGTTGTACATATATGAAATATTTCTCTGAGGAGAGACCATTGTGTTCTTTTTCCCATTTTTTGGGTTTTTAAATGTTTTTATCTTTGTATATTGATGAAATAATAAAATTTATCTTGTTTGCACATCCGCTTTCCCTCTCTTTTCTAAAGTATCATTATTTGGATGTGTTATTTGTCTATTGCATTATTTTCCCCTCTCAAATCTTGCTTAGCTTATATATACCTCATCAGCCAGACATTCCTGTCCATAAAATGACCGCAGATGGAGGGTCATGTGATCTTTAACTGGTGAGTGTTCATGGACAGATAAGATCACATGACCCTCCTTCTGCAGCCATTTTATGGACAGAAATGTCTGACTGAGGGAGGTAAAAGACAGGAGGCTTCACTGTATATATATCAAGAAAGCAGAAAAGAACTTTTAATAGATGTATATAAAATGTATACACCTTTAAGTATTATGGTCTTAATATCCAAGTAAGAAAAGGTTACACAGTGCCTCTGCCACCTGAGATTCTGAGTTGACAACCAGACCACTGGGGAATGGTCTCTGTTGTATGCGGTCTTATTATTGGAGCTGCAGTCATTATATGTTGTATGGTTATAAGTCAGCAACTTGACCTTTACATATACCTGTAGTGTGCCAGTTAATCAAATATAAGCAAATCTACACATTCAATATGGGCTTAAATGGCAGCTGTCATTGGTCAAACCTTCTGGCCTCTTGATATCCAGGAGGCCGTTTCACGCATGTGTCTAGTGTGTCCTGAAGTACTCTTGTACTTGCATTGGACTAGGACTCATTTTATTAAAATGTTTTTTTGCACACTCACACTCTCAATGTGCATGAAACTCACAGAATGCTCTACTTTTGCAAGTCTAGTGTATTGTGTTTTTCACCAGTCCATTGCCATAGAAAAGATAGGGACTGATTTGACAAGCTATGTAGCGCTGCGTAATCTGTGAGCGCTATATAAATAAAGGAATTCATTTATTATCAGTCTTTTACATAACATTGTAAAAACTGCTCAAAGAACGCAAGTGAAACACTGAACAAACTGACTGAAAACTGGGTGAAATCTGAAGGAAAATGGCAGCTTCTCTCCAAACCCTGCTCAAACTCGAAGAAAACTGCCACCAAAGGATCTAACTCTAAAGGCCCCATTTACATGAGCATCACAGTGTGCACATATATTATTTACAACCAGATACCTAACAGTCTGGTTTGTGGAAGTCTAGTTACAGTATAAGCCTTGTTTTTAGCATATTAGGAATTATTTAGGCATGCATAGTCCTTATACAGGTCAAGACTGCAAAGTAAGCCTAAAGTCTCCTTCCAGGGATTGCCAGTTTTTTTTTTTTTTTGGAAGGCTACTTTAACAGTCTACCTCAGTTACCTGAAATGTATAGGTTATTACTTATGTTCTGACCGCACACAGTGAATTGCTACAAGTTCCCATTTGGTACAACCACTGCCTCCCTTTCAATTCATACATTTTTGTGTAGTAGTGAATCCCCAATTAATTACCTGAAATTATTAAATCTCAGGAAAGTTGGACTCTGCTCAGTATGTACTGCATATGGACTTAAACCATATTTTAATGTTTTCCTTCTAATAATATGACATCACTCCCGCCTCAACTAGAAACAAGTGTGGAGCAGAACAATATTACAATAACTCAAATGAGCGTGAAGCCACCAGATCAGCACCAGCTCATCTCCCATCTGCTGATCCCTGTTGGTCGGGCAGGCACTTGAAGCCAACAACAGCTGTGACCCAGATTTACTTTCCTCTGCCAAACATAGCCTGATGTTTATTAGCAACCCAGTAAACACACAACACAGAAATAAAAAGATTCACATCTTTATTATAATCATCAACCAGAGAAGCGCTAGGGAGCAATGCATTCAACTGCGAGAACCTCCGAACCATTGTGTACCTGCACAAGAACAAAGAAATCTTCTCATTCATCAACCTAAGATCACACTCCAGTATGTGGACATCAGTGCTGGTCGTGGAGAATGAGAGCAGAATATGGGGATAAAAGTCCTAAGTGGCATCCCCTTCTGTAAAGCAAAATACACGTCTGCCCCAAACACATCAAGTTACAGTGAATTAGAGTTCTTTGGCCATTGCTTTAATTAAGAGATGGTTAGTCTTAAAGCACAAACCCAAATCTTCAAAGAATAATGAAATATAAATATTATAAAAAACAGTGAGACACAGATATATGCAAATAATACAAAATACCAACTACAATCTACAGAGAACTCGGACCTTTCACCCAGGATCATACTTGCTATCAAGTGTCTATAAAGAGTCGGAGAATTGAAGATAGTATAAACTTAGATTTCAAGATCATACAGAGGTCTCCAACTGACAATTGCCAATAGGACAACCCATTCCCACAGACATGAACACATCAAAATGCTGCAAGTGCAAACATATCTGTTAGAATTCTTCCATTCTGTTAGATTTTCTTGACATGGTGCAATTTTGGCTGCTTTGTTATTTGGCTTATTCCCTTTTTTATGGGAAACTAAAAATTATAAATTGCACTTACATCTAAAGGAACACTCTGCACACATCATGAGACAGGAGTTGTCTTTAGTGTTCTTCAAATCCCTGTGTCATGCTCCAATCTCTATAGCTACAACATAATAACGGGTTCCGTTAAGCCACAGATTCCTAAAAGCCCGTCTGACTTTTACCAAGTTCAGGAATAGGAGTTTTTACAGCCTTTAGCGAATCGGCAAAGCTTAGATCACTCACACACACATAACTATATACATAACAATAGATAGAGAGGCAATATGGGCTTGACTGATTTTAGGGACATTTATAAAACAATTTAATGAAAAATCCAAAAGTCAACTGAGAAGCGACTAGATTACCAAACCCTTTGTATTCCTAAAGAGCCATAAAGAAACAGGATATGTGCATACACCAGAGAGACAGTGTAAGGTGTGGAAATTACCATAAGCATTTAAATTTACTACCTTTGGGTGCACTACCCCAACCTGCCTGTAGAAGTATGTAACTGACTATGTACTGACAGAGGTCAGTTTTAAAGGTTTCCCAAAAGGAGTCAATGCCACATGTATTTGCCTGATCTTCCTAAATTAACCCATTCCTCTTGCAGGTCACATAGTCAAAGGGTACAGTCAATAACAAGACTAGCGGCTTCAATGATTATTAACATAAGCAAGAAGAAAATAAACCACATGTATAAATAAATAATGAAAAAAAACAACAAATAAAATAAGCTTTGTACCACCACTTATAATAAAAGGACAACCTTTCGGTCCTTGAATCCTGAGAGGTGGGTAACGTCTTAGGGTGAGATACAGATCAGCACGCCCCAACCATGCTAGGGAACAATTAAATAAATTTCACAGCAATAAACAAAAGAGAACTGAGGTATTAGGGCAGTAAAGTATTGTCACAGACACTGCTTGGCTTCTAGGGCCTACATCCATGTAAGACCTAGAAGAATAGAAAATATAAATATATCTTAGAACTACCCTCAATACCTTTCTACATTACACCAAGGGTGAAATTGCATGGACCATTCTGTGCAAATCCATTAATTTGGACGGGTAGACCAAGCGGGAGAAAGAGTTCATAGCAGGATGGCCACAACACACCACGAAATACCCTAACAATAGGGTGAAGCACGAGGTATATTGGGTACACAACGCATTCACCACCTCTTGGTTTCTAAAGTCTCCATTCAGCGGAGCTACTCCAGCCAATAAAGGAAGGCCAAAAAGCAGCAATGAACGCTGCCACTTCGGGTCAGTATAGAGAATTGCACACAACAGAGCTGATAAAAGTAACGCCAGGCCTTTGGTACATAGTGACTTTCTTAATTACTGAACCTAAAGGTCTGCTCTTTGCTTGAAAAATAGTTCAATTTGTTCATTCAATATGAAGAAACATTTGAAACAAGTTTTTTTCAGCATGCTACTCAGGCCTGTAGGGGATCTTAGCATGCAGAAAAGAAAGGTTCGTAGCAGAAAACCAACAGCAATTTCTACAAAGTTCTGTGCATTTAATAGATCCCACAGAGTTCTTTCTCCACATCATCCATTAAGATGATAAACTTGTTCCTCACAGAGGAACTGGAGAGATTGTCCTCACCCTTGATCCAACTTCCAAAGTCTTCTCCTTGAGAAATGTTTGGCCTTTGCAGTTGGGAATGTTTAAAGTGAATGGACGAGGAGGTCCTTCATCTAGGGTCTTTGCGTTTGATCGACGCTTTTTTAAGTTTTCCGGGGCATCCCTTTGTTCACAGATTCCCTTTGGTCTCACTTTGTGGTTTAGATTTTGCTGTGCTTCTTCCTCCTCAGAATAGAAATAGAGGAAATTAAGTCCAAAGCCTAAAAAGCGATCCCACAGTCCCATAGGCTTGGAAGAGACCGATTGGGAAGGAACAAGCTGAGAAGGCTGATAAAAGTTTTTGTGCGATTCTGCAGATGAAGATGACAAAGGCGTGTATACAGATTTTATGTCCAAAGAGAAAGAACGCTTTAGGCTACTAATTTCACGACGTTGGTCCGATGAGATCCCCATGGTGGTGAACCTGCCCGCCAGGGTTGACTCCGACTCATCCTTTGCACAGTTACTGTCCAATTTGGTGGCATCAATGGCCACTTCTATTTCATGGGACACAGAGTTGAGATTGTGATTGCTTTGGCAAATTTGTTCAGAGTTTGCCTGCTTCTCAGGACATGGCTGTTCTGAGCACTCTCTGCCACTAGGGTTGTCTGGATGAACTTGCTGGTCTGGATGCGATTGCCGGGAATTGACAAGACTCATCTCATATTCAAGAAGTTGTCCAAGAAAGTTGAAGTTGGGGGAAATTGTGGGTCTCTTTTCTTTAACAAACCTGTTATAGCAAGAAGATTATATGGTTACTATAAAGGAAAAAGTCTGGTTAGTTGTATGGCACTTTTGATAAAAAGTGAATTACAATGTTGAATCATGCATTACAAGGAGGAATAGCAAAGAAACAACATCACAGTTTTAAAAGGGGAACCATAAAGTATTAACCAGACATTTTGGAAGGGCAGATGTTAATTGCATAGGTTGGCTCCAGTCACTATATTCTCAATTAATAAACTGTGCACTTGCAAACCATTTATCTTGGTTATCATGGTTTTAACTACCTGTAGGCATCATCCAGTGAAAGCCCCATTGACCTCATGATGTAAGCAATGGCGACAGCTGCAGAGCGGGAGATGCCAGCCAGGCAATGCACCAAAACTTTCCCATTTACCAGCTCCACTTTTCCTATAAAATTACAAAAGACATTGCAAATCAATATAAAAATACTGGATAAGGAAACTTTTTTAGATTTTTATATGAAATTCGCCTATTACCCCCTGGTGAATATATAAATTGAAGGAGTTAGTTGACTTGAACCTCTGACAAGGCCATCTATTCATTTAAAGTGAAAGTTCACTTGGCTTCAAGATTTTGGGGGACACTGAATGAGTCAGCAGATTTATAAAAGATGTATAATAGAAATGGCAGAAAGGAAAGATACCTATGAACTCAACAGCTGCACTGAGCCAGGGCAGGATCTTCTCACAGTAGCTGTCATTGATGGGGATGCGTAGAAAATGGTTATCAGAGATGAAGACAGGCTTTGGACAGCTGTAGCTGACGTTCAGCACATGCGTGATGCCATTCTGATTAATCACCTCCTATAAAAAGGACATTAAGCAGCACAATGAGATGACTGAACACGAGAAACCAATTCATAGAAAAAAAATCCCCACGAGTCACACAAATGATTGCTTTAAGAAAGAATAGAGACCCTTGTTGCAGACTTGCCATGTTGGCAGCTCTCTCATATTACAGATTCTCCTTAAATAGCAAAGCCTCGCTGTATGTGCAGCCTAACAAATGGCACATACATTGTGTGTAGAAGAGGTTTAAATGGCCTCATATGAAATGTGGCACATATACATATAACTGAAGAAAAGGGAAAATCTATTTTTATGCAACTTGTGGATGCTATAAGCTGTCAGAGGCAACCATGTCTTCAAGAGTGAATAAGCTTTATCAACTTTAAATGATAGGTCATTTCTCCTCTCACATTGGTTGTGGATGGACTAATTGGCTGTTCTGATATGGCTCATTGAAGTTACTGCAGAAAGGTAGTTGAAAACAACCATCATGTTTGACTTGGAAAAACAAATTCTAGAAGACTGCCGTATGTAGAAATATGACTCATCCTGCTTGTACAAATCCCAGAGAGACTGTCCCTTCCACAGCCTGAAGGCTTCTCATAAGATGCAAATGTTACAGGGAACATTCTACAGTCAAGAGTCAATCTCTAGAGATCTAGAAAATGGATGCCTCATTGCATCATACAGCTGAAATACCCTATACCACAAGAAGAACGTCCATTGGATGGTGGCAAGAGAAATGACACATAATTTAGGGATAATTCAGCCTCTGCCTATTTTCAGTTCACAGACATACAATGCCTGGTCAGTACAGGTCACAAATCATGGCCATGGTATTTCAGGAAAGGAATGAAAGGCTGCACTTAAATCTGCTGCAGTGGGTTCTGCTGGAGGAATGTTATGTAGACATACAGCAGAGTCATTACCTATACATTAAGTTCAATGCAGAGGCTGTACAGTGCTGACACTGTGCTTTGCAAGGTTGAACCTGCTTTCATTCAAGGTTATTATTCTGCAAGAGGAAACCTGCTCCTCTAGCAATTCATACAAATCATATAATGACAGTGTCTGGTATAGGACTCAAAAGAATCTACAGACACATATGGTGCTTGATAATCAGAGTTGACACACTAATTAAATAAATAGATAAATATCACAATTTATAAAGATACATGTCTACCCGCTACACACAGGACTATTTTTGCTCTACATGTAATGCATTTGGCCATACAACACAAAACATCTACAATTCAAGCTAAACTTGAGAAATTATGTTGGTTCAGCAACAATAAAAAATTCCATTCTCAACAGGTCAGGGTAAGTCTTCTGCTGGTGCCTAGGGCGGTACAGTGTAGCCATTGTATGGTTGGTAACAGGAATAAAGATACATACACATTGGGATTAATTGACACATCTGCTATTATCTTCCAGCACTGGTCATTTTCAATTCTTTTAACAACTTCCATTTGATTCCATTGGTATTACTTCCACTTCCGTTATCTGAGCAGAAAGTTGCAGCTTTATTTCACCCCCCCCCCTCCTCCCATCTCAAGTAAAGGAATCCTAATGAAAGTGGTGCAAATGAACACCAAGGGAGGCCATTAAAAGTCCATTGATACCAATAGACATTTTAACAGATATGTTAGTCTACCCATCACCCAAGATCACAGCCATAGGCAGCAAAATAATGGATAATTTTATTTTGTAAAATTTTATAATACACAAATTATGGCCCAATGCAGGCTACACATATAAGTGCACAGTCTTAAGACTTAAAACTTTTGCACCCACTGAACACAAAAAGTTAAACTCATTCGACATCAGAAGAGGAAGTGACTTGTAATATGACCTGTGTATGTTTATGGTTCATACCTGATCCATGACATCATTCTGGGAGCCCAGGTAAAGGTGTGGCAGGATACGGGTTACAGACACTGTTGATGTGGACAGGCAAGGCTGCGATATACTTGTGTGCAGAATATTTGAGGTGCGGCCTTCACACAGGTTTGGGAATTGTGAAGAGAATTCTGCAAACCCTCCTGGAGAAGAAAACAAAGTTAACGTAAATTCCCAAATATATGTATATACACACACACACACACACACACATCACCTGCCATTGGAGAGTGATTTTTTATAGTTACATAAAGATGTACTGAGCTATATTTTTCTCCTCCTCACTATTTTTGGCAAGTTACCTAATTTGGTGTGGAGTAGATGATGGGATCACGGCATATGCCATTTAAAGCAGGATGACACAATGATAATACAGTGTTTCTTTCGGGTGAGATGATTTGTGAGTGTGAGAAAATTTGATTCTGCTCGGCACTCAAAGCTGGTCTAATGCCAATTCTTAATGTACCACTGCAAATCCAAGTTAGGCCAATTGCCAGGTTGAGGTTAGTAAAGTACTTTACTTTTGATAGAGGATAAATTTGTATTGCATAAATTGGCATGATTTTGGTTCATAAAATGTTAAAACTACTACTTTCATAGAATGACAGTTAAGTAAGACATATGGATCGAAAACATTACATAACATTTTTTTCAATGCAAGATTAATCTATAGTTATGAGATAACCCTCTGTAAATAAAGCAAACACCTGCCACTGATTACTACGGCTTCAGAACCTGTAATACTAGGCCAGTGATGGCAAACCTTTTAGACACCGAGCGCCCAAACTACAATCAAAACCTGCATACTTTTCGCAGTGTCAATGCGACAATTTAAGTAGTAACTTATTACTCCCTGCTCTTTCACAGGTTTAAATTGTATAGGCATCAGAGGGCACCAATACAGTAGAAAGAAGGAGAAGAAGTTTGGATTATCAATGTAGCTTCCTTCTAGGGTCCCCGGCTGCCTGGGACTGCAAGAAGCCTTGAGTCCTGTTTGGCAAGGGTGACAATATGGAGGGCTCCGAGTGCCACCTCTGGCACCCGTGCCATAGCCTAGGACAGTGGTGGCGGACCTATCTGCTAGTGTCATAATTGCAAGTATCAAAGAGTAATATTACACATTCCCTATTCAAATAAATAGCCAACAATGCAACACACAGACTAGCCATGTTTACCAGAACAGGAGCTACTTTTACTTAGATGCCACTAGTTAAAGAACCTCCTACGATATGACCGGTAGGATATATGTATGGGGTACTCTTCAGGTTACCAACTCAAGTAGAACATAATTTTTTTTTTTTTTTTCAACCAGAATTTGTCTTCAACTAGCTCCTGGAAGTGAATGAATTCCATCGCTGCCTGCTAACTTCGTCCTAACAGCAAAGACTCACTGGGGTTTTTTCTCTAGGGTAATGACCTCACACATGGATCATGTACAATTTCTTGAAATCCAGTACGTGTGCTCTTAAAATATGAGATCACTCGGAAATAGATAAAATTAGTCAATAGGGCAATTTTGGTCTGAATGGAATTATAAAAAAAAAAAAAAAAAAAAAATCAATGGCACGATCCCATTCTCTGGATGCATTTTAGCTCATCTTACACTCAGCTTCACCGCCATTGAGAAATGTAATATTACCACACTGACATCAGCGTATTCTTTTAAACTGGTTTGTGCTGAAGCTCCATTCAGTAGATTCAGTAGCATTTAAAAAAAAAATTTGTTCAAACTATTTTTTTAATACAATTCTGGTGTAGAGGTCTCTAGTGATTTCCTTATGGAGGAACGTCTAAAGGCAAACCCTTTATATGTGCATTATAAGGTTGTATGTATGTTGCAAAGTTGAGACAAACATTGCAGAATCCCCGATGAAACATGGAGACAAAGAATGCTCCCGACTCTGGCAAACCCAGTGTCTCCAAGCATTACGTGTGTGGCCATTTATTCAAGTGGCCAGCAATAATACTCCATTCTTCTGCAATGGCCACACTACAGTATGATCAAACCAGGAGCACGCCAGAGGCACTGGTAAAGATCATAGGGTTCAGAAGGTGTTAAATTTGGGTGCATTTGGACTTTTGTGTATTCACAACACAATGGATTAGGTTTCTCTTACCTTCCAAAAGGGATACCGAGCTGTATTTTTTCTCCAGTTTTCCAACCACCAATGAGACAAAATGGCCGGCAGACAGCTCCTGATTCCCTTGGTCATATACAACTACTTGCTTCTCAAATGAAGGATCAATCTGTCATAATAAAATAGGAAACCATTGTCAAGTGTGTAGAAAACCCAAATCCTTGAAGAAAACAGATACATTGCATAGATTCTATGCCCACTTTGTAAACCTCAAGGTATCTACAAGAAAAGTCAGCTCTTAAATTATGGATGTTGTGGTCAACAGAATGACGGAGGAAGTTACTTTGATAAGCCAACTGTTCTGCAGGAGTCTGAAAAGTTGGGGCACCATCCTATGTGGGAACTATGATGTCTTGTACTAGGTTGTCACACAGTACTTTTTGCCATATACACATAGTAAATACTTCAAGACATCAGTTTTCAGTTTTAGACAACCTTTATCTAATGTTTATAATAGCTTATAAAGAGGGTGGATTGAACTTTGACCTAGCAAATCTGCTGTCCCATCTAAATAGACCAAAACGCAATTTAGAGTACAGACGGTCCCCTACTTAAGAACACTCGACTTACATACGACCCCTAGTTACAAACGGATCTCTGGATATTGCTAATTTATTGTACTTTAGTCCTAGGCTACAGTGATCAGCTGTAACTTAGTGTTAATATTGATTCTTATGACAACCCAACATTTTTAAAATCCAATTGTCACAGAGACCAAAAAAGTTCTGGCTGGGATTACAATGATAAAATATACAGTTCCGACTTACATACAAATTCAACTTAAGAACAAACCTACAGACCCTATCTTGTATGTAACCCAGGGACTGCCTGTATTTTGAAACATTTTTTCTTGGTAAATTTTTCCATAATTTTGCTTCTTATAGACCTGCACGCAGTTACTCAACATGAGTTTCTCATTTATTCTTATGCAGGCTTGCATTTTGTAAGTCAATAAAGACGACCAGTCAGCTCTCAAGCACAAGGTTTCCTGTTGCCCATGTCTGTCTGCAGCAATATTGACCCTGGCTAGCCTATATTTAGGACTGGATGATTCATATTAATTTAAAAGTAACATGGAGTCAGAAGGGATATCACATAACAAGCATCCTGATTATTTTGGAGGAATGTCGATAGTAACGAGATACATGATACACTGAGCTCAGCTCTCTAACAGTGAAGTCTGATTTTCTTTTACAACCAACCTTGGGGTGCGGTAGGACAAGAAGTTCCTTTAGGAGGCGTTTTCGGGCCAGCTTGGAGCCACACAGGTTTACGGATCCCACCACATGGAGATTGTTGTATTCACTGAAGGAGCGGCAGTCAATCACCAGAACCCCTTCACTGTCCTCCCTCAATATGCCAGCCAGTTTTTGGGCTTGTATTGCTTGGGGAGGTTTCCTCTCTCCACCCATTTTAATCAGTCTAAAAATGTAAAAAACATATGGAATGAGATTATATGTACATAAAATACAAAGATTTCAGCATTCAGCATCAGTTTGTACTAAAAAACTTTGAAGGCAACATAAATTGTCATATTAGCTACAAAATATGTTGTGGGTCTTCTAATAACACTGCATGAAAATTCCTGATAAATATTATATGACACAGCTGTATTCACTTAATGATTATAACTATAACCAAAGATTGACCCTCCATGATGTCACATGCGGACTGTGCCGTTTCTGCAACTTCACCTATTCTCTAAGGTTTCTACAAGACAATTTAGCAAGCAAGAATTCTAGAACAGAGACATTTCAATTCATTGCCATTCAGTTTCCCTATGCCCTGACAAAAAAAAAAAAAAACGCAGACGGACAGATTAGAAATCCAGAGATAAGGATGTACCATGCCCCAAGCATAAATGAAAAATTATTAGACAACCAGAACATACTTTCAGCATTACATCATGGGTGTATTTTAGTTCAGGATATTCTGCACCTCTCAGCTAGTTTAGACAGGTACAAGAATGCTTACATGAAAAACCTGATTTATGTAAACACCTGACTCCAAAAACAAGCACCAACAATAAATCTTGATAAAATTTCTTCACATGACTAAAGAGCAATGTAAAAGGAGCAGAGGTTACCGTCTATATGACATTTAGATTTTTTTTTTTCTTCCGTTTAACTTTATTTGGTAGGAAACATGTTTTATATTTCAACTTATACCCATTTAAGTTTATGAATTTTGGTACATTTTGCTACTTTAATCACCAGCAAGGCAAAGTCAGAACATGAAACACGTTGGAAAATGAAAAAAGAAGAGTCATTCATTACATATTAAGATCGCTGCCAAGTGATGCGATTTGGGAATTTCAAATGTTGCATGTGGTTTTTCTAGAACACATAATAAAACATTCTGTTTTCAGGGTTTGAGCTTTTTTTCTCTCAGTGACCTTCATGTGACTCATTGAGACATTTTGGATCTATTTAGGATCGAAAACATGCAAGTGAACTTAACATTGTCTTTCACCAGGTATAGTAAAAATAGATATTAAATGGAGTTAACATTTTTTCTTCATTTCCATTTTCAGTAAGAAAAAAAAAAGTAACTTCCACAAATTACACACATTCTTATGTAGATTTAATGATGGTGCAAATATTTCTTTGATTGAAAAAAAATAACTGAAGACATACAATATGCACACATATAATGGGTTTTAGTAAGGTAGCATGCTATAAAGCAGCCAGGCATTGTGCGATGGATGGGGCCTACAATGAAAGTAGGAAGATTAATATTTTATAAGTGAAATTCTCTCTCCTCACTCAGTGGCTTCAGCAGGAAGAGTAATGAAAGCTGAGTGTACAATATCACAATCCTGACAGGGACTTCCCCTGATGGGTTTTTTTTTCCTTTACAGTTAAACCCGATGGGAACGAGAATTTATTTTTTTACGTATGTAAGATCTTTAAAATATTTCCTTCAAATAAATAAAACTTTTTTATTTTATACATCCTTTTTGTCATAGGTATTTATAGGTTAAAGCGTGATCCCGAGTATGTCTGGGCTTTTCATACATGCGCAGAATGCGTTTGTGTACGTGATCACCTTCTCTTCATTCTACTTGTGTTTGGTGATCACAGTAATGAAAAGCTATTTTCTATTGTGTGATTATACAGTTGGCTATAGATAACCGACTGCCCAGCAACAGCCTTCTTTGGTCTGGTCATTAGGTCACTTATGAGACTTCTGGCTGCAGATGAGGTCATGGTGTAAGAGGAACATGTTATCTGTGATGTAATGAGATACCAGAGAGATGACTTATTGCTGTAAATATAATTCCCTGGAGCAGGGAAAGATCAACAACCTGCAAGTAATATAGTGACCACAGAAGTCATAATACAGAATATCCATATTACACAATACCACTATAATGTATGGCTGTTCTGATATTCCCCCATTACTACTGCTCTGTTATCAGTCTTGTCACTTATGAAAAGGAAATTAGCAAAGATGAATATTCATTGAAGCCAAAACCTTTCAATTCTATTCTACATTCTAAAAGTGATGGGGATATCACAATAAATGTAATTTAATCTTAAACCTTCTTTTGTTTTATTTAATTTCTTGTTTAATACATTGTATCAATGTTTCATTTTTCCATCCACTCATTTTGCCTTCAATGTGGTCCTTTCCTTTGTTCCCCCATTTCCTAAATGAGATGTGCTACACCTCACTACCTTGTGTACAATAACCATGCAGACAGGAATTTGGGGCATATTAATATACCAGGAAATAGAACAGTAACTAAAAATAAATAATATTTCCAAGTTTTATGTAGTATGTTTATGTATTGCTTATGTATGTATATAAATATATATTTTTTTTTTTTGCCTCAAAATATTGCATGTTCTATATAAAATAATTATTCCCCTTAATCCCCAGAACAGGCGCATCATCACTAGCATTTATCTCTGCTGGTAAACAAACACATTTTGTACCTGCCCTGGGATACCAGAAAATGTCCTTTGTCCACACTACAGAAAAAAAAATAGAATATTTTACCTTCAAAGTTAGCACAGCCTCCATGTTTGTGACATCCCAAAGGCAGGTAGGAGATTTTAGAATTCCCTCTATATCCCATTCATTTTTGGATTCCCTGCAATTTCCTGACAATCCATGAGCTATGCATTATTTGATCCGCTCTGCAATGCGTTCCTGGCCTTACTACAGCAATATGGGGCAGAAGCCAATATAGCGGAAAACACACACAGACAACAGCTACGCATTACGGCACATTCATGGCATTTTTTCCTTTTTTTTTCTCTACTTCCAGTAATGAGAATGAAATGGAATTCCAACATATCTGTCATACACAGGAAATAGGGATGTGGGAAGCAGTTTCCAAATATGCAGAAAATGTTGCAAGTAGAAAGGAGATGATGGCTGCAGATAGAAAGCTGCTGCATGGTGCAAAGAGAATTATAGATGAATATCCAACTCTGATCAATGCATCTGACAATGTGGGCAGGACTGGATCCCAACAGCTGCTGGGAAGGGATTACCTCTGCCTTTCCCAGAGAAATCTGACCAGCTGGTGTGGGAAAAGCCAGCACAAGTCACAGCCATCCCAAGGTCTAGTTTATGGTGTAGCAATTTACCATTTGTCTTTGCACATAGATTAACCTGCAGTCCTATGTAAAATCACACTGGTACGAGCTTGGCTCTGCTACATCTGCAATGCCCAGAAGCTGCACCTGTCATCATAGGTCTGTGCACAGCACAATATATGCCTGCGCCATGAATAAAGACAACACTATAGAATATGATGGAGCCTGCAGCTGCTCCATGTTCCCTGGTACTGTGCAGCAAGAGGATGCAAGACAGAAAATAGGGATTTCTACAATAATAAAAATAGGAAGAAAGAAAAGCAAACACCTTACCTTTGTCAATAGCTCTGGAGGCTTCCCACAAAGAGCAATGCAGCAGCCGGTGATGGCGGCAGTACCTGCAGGGGATGGACGGATGGACGCAGCAGCCGCAGCACAGCCAGGAGGTAGCAGTGTGTCCCAGGTGCTCTGTACTATATTGTTATGGTGACTGGAGCCAGCACAGAGGATGAGGTAATGTGCAGGGAGAGGGAGGAGGGGGGCAGGGGGAGGGTTAAAAATAACTCAGGTTGATGTCATCTCCAGCCAATCAGATCGCATGTCAGGCCCCAGCTGTGATGTCACCTCTTAGCCTGATTAAAACAATCCCTTGGTGGATTTTCCACTGACACACACAGCATTAACCCTTTCACGCCTGCATTCCTGAAACACAGACAAAAGCACTCGATTTTATCCCTCCCAGAAAAGAGAAGACACTGAGAATAATGTACACATTTTATACCATTCACTCGTCCATCTACAAATGTATACAATAAGCTAATATTCTGTAAATTGCACTTTTATCTCCCTCCTTTTTTTGTAGATTGTAAGCTCTTCGAGCAAGGTCATCGTTTCTTTTGACTATTTTAAATATGTATCTAAGTAATGTCTAATTTTATCCATAATTTGTATAGAAAAAGTGTGCAGTATAAATAATTTATATTAATTACTTTTTTTTATATTATTGATTAGGGAGTAATTTTTACTATTCTGACTGCAATACTATTATTATCATCATAAATGTTATTATAATTAGAATTAATCAATAGATGAAAACGAGAAAAACTACAAAGACACGTGGTGTTTTTGTTGTATTTTTTTCATAGTGTTTTTGCTTCCTTGCAAAATGCTTCAGTTTTGCATCTTGGCTTTTTAAATGGGATTTTGGATAAAATGTCTTTAACTTGCGTTTTCACCCTTGCATTTTTTAGGTCTGTGTTTGTGAGGTGCTTCTTCATTGCCCTTTTCAGGGCGCGTTCACACGTTGCGTTTTGGTCGCGTTTTCATTGCGTTTGAAACGCATTAGAACAGCTGATGAGAGGTAATTTGCCTAACTACATTACCATTTACGTTTGTTAACGCAATGTTAACGCATGCGTTAACTAAACACATACGTTAACGCGCTGTTAACGCATGAGTTAACATCGCGTTTATGATGCGTTTTGTAAAGGGAAATGTTAACAGTGATATACCGTATTTTTCGCCTTATAAGGCGCACCGGACTATAAGGCGCATTAGTCCGATGCGCCTTATATATGTAATAATTCCATATATAAGGCGCATCTGACTATAAGGCGCGGGGTCCGGGGGCGTGGCGGAGGTCCGGGGGCGTGGCGGAGGTCCGGGGGCGTGGCGGAGACCCGACGGGACGCGACGCCGAGACGCGACGCAGAGACGCGACGGGGAACGCGGCGGGGAAGGTGAGCGGGGAAGGTGAAGGGGAGGTGGAGGATGGCAGCGGACCATACTTACATAGGTCCCCGCTACCGGAGACAGCAGATCTCCAGCGGGAACTGCAGACCACGCGGCAGAAGTTGGTCATGGGGACCTATGTAAGTATGGTCCGCTGCCCTGTGCCCTGTGCCATAGATAGGGCGCACCGGACTATAAGGCGCACTTTGGATTTCCACGGAAATCCAAGGCTTTTAAGTGCGCCTTATAGTCCGGAAAATACGGTGATTAGGCAAATCACCTCTCCTCAGCTGTTGTATATGCGTTTCAAACGCAATGAAAACGCAGGTCAAAACGCAACGTGTGAACGCGCCCTCAGGGTGATGCCACACTTAGCGTTTTGAAACAGTTTTTGGCCCGTTTTTAAGCTGTCTGTAAAAAAAATGCGTTTTTGAAAAATGCATGCGTTTTTTGAAAACGCATCAAATTTTGACAGTTTTTAACAATTTTCTTAACTGCTTAAAAACGGGCTCAAACGCCAAGCGTGGCATCACCCTTAGGCCGCAGTCACACGTACCGCTAGGCATAACGCGACGCTAGCGCACAGGGGGAGGTCCTCGGCCCGAGTGTACATGCGTTTCCAGGGAAACGCATGTGATTGATAAGCCGATTGCATGCGTTTCTCTGGAAACACATGTGCGTTCGGGCAGAGGACCGCCTCCTTGTGCGCTAGCGTCGCGTTATGAACGGACACCAAGCGGAACGTGTGACCGCGGCCTCAAAGTGGTTGTGTTTTTTGAAAATGCATGAGTTTGTTGTCTTAGTTTTTAAACACATACAGTTAGGGCACGTTCACACGTTCCGCTAGCGCCGCGTTCATCGAGTTATCAATCGCATGCGTTTCCCGGGAAACGCATATGCGATCGGTCCGAGGTCCGCCCCCTGTGCGCTAGCGTCGTGTTCATAACCTTACATGCACCGACAGCAGGAAGAACAAGATCATTGCATTTCTACAAATTCTGAGAGACACAGATGTATGCATTTAAATAAAAGCATTGTGTTTTAATGCAAACGCAAGAGAACAATAAGAAAACACATGTATTTGCATAGCATTCGAAAAACAAAAACGCCCCGTGTCATTGGCCTAAATCTGCCATTAAAATCAAGCATGGATAAACAAGGGACTCTGAGGGCGCGTTCACAAGTTGCGTTTTGTCCTGCGTTTTCATTGCGTTTGAAACGCATTACAACAGCTGAGGAGAGGTGATTTGCCTAATTACATTACTGTTTACATTTGTTAACGTATGCGTTAACATCGCGTTTACAATGCGTTTTGTAAACAGAAACATTAGCAGTAATGTAATTAGGCAAATCACCTCATCTCAGCTGTTATAATGCGTTTAAAAACGCAATGAAAACACAACCAAACCGCAACCTGTGAACGCGCCCTAAGGGCATATTCTCATGAAGGATTCCCATGTGGCATTTTTGTCACGTTTTTAACCGCATCCAAAATGCAAGTGGGAGGGGGTTTGGCTGAAATGCATATATGTTTGGCCAAACCCCTCCTATTTGCATTTTGGATGCATTTAAAATGCAACGAAAAAGCCACATGGGAATCCGCCATGAGGGTGCGGTCACATGTACCGCTAGCGTACGAGGGAAGGCCTCTGCATTAATGCATGTGTTTTGTAAATGTTAATGAGACAGAAGGGCTCTGGGTGTGTTACCTGTTCCCCTCCATGTTGTAGCTTTACAGTCTGTTAGACTGTGAGAGAGCATTTCTTCCCCCTGACTGTGTGCTTAACCCTTTTTACATTTACAACTTTTCTATTTTACATCAGACAGAGGGAGGGGGGAAGTCCTGAGCAGGAGCAGGGGGGAGGGTTTATATAGTTTAACAGTCTGTGAAGCCAGAGCATGGAGGGGACCTGGTAACACCCACAGAATCCTGCAATTTCATTAGCATAATTTTAAAAGTTGATTTTAGAAGGGAGAAGATCACGGATTACAAATATAATATGGATCTATGAGTAAGTGTCCCTGGTTTATCATGCTTTATGGTAGATTTCCTTTAAAGCATTTGTATACAAATCCTTATGTAACATTTCTCAAGAAAAACATCAATAATAACTTATCTATAATATTATGCAACATATGGTCTTAATCCATGTAAATATTGCAATCAATAGCAATAATTCTGGTTATGTGACATCAATTATACCTATCTAAGATTACTGTTTGAGCTGTTTTACAGCATTTGATGATGTAGATATTATGGGCTCCAAAAGGCCATGTGCCCCTGGTGGCAGGTTATAGCAATGACAATCCCAAAGCTGTGCAGCTATATACATCTGCTGCTGATTTTACCATTGTAAAAAAAAAAAATTGCTAAGTTCAATGTTTTTAAATGGTAGTCGACTATATATGAGTTTAGGTTTGTTAACAGAAACAAAAAAACCATAAAAAACTGCATCTGAATAAATGAATAATAAATCCCCACTGTTTCAGCATACTTCTGGCAAATCTTACTAAAAATTTCATCTGTTTTCAAGCACTGTGCTCCCCATTCAAGGCGGTTGGTCAATGCACACCATTCACTTGGACTGATCAATTGCTATATAATGCAGGCCACATTCATCTGTTTTTTATTGATGCACCTAATGGAAAACTGAGGAAAAACTGACATTAAATACAAACAGAAGGAACAACATTGGAAAGAAAACTGATTAAAATCTGATTTATACCTGAATGTGTTTTTCTGCAGTAATATGAAATCCTGCTTACTAGTACCTGTGTATAGTGCATATCCCCTACTGGCTCAATGGAAAATACATGGAATTTATACAATATAAAATGTAATAGCAATAATGTTGACATTATAAGAATCGGTGGTAAGTTTATTTGAAAAATGCTGGATAAATTCATTATTTGTACTAAATGGAATGTACCAGCAGCTTGTCAACAGACTGATAGTGGTTTATTAGGTCAAATTTCCACCAACCGATTCCCTTTTAGGGGGATGGCACACGTTCAGTTTTTCAGATGCAGTTTTTGAAGCCAAAAGCAGGTGTGGATCATAATGGGTGAGACAAATAATTGAAAGGTACTGCTCCTCCTCCTACTTTTACTCCATTCCTGGTTTGGGCATCAAAAACTGCATCTGAAAAACTGAACGTGTGACCATTTGTAGGAACTTTTTCTAGTAGTGTTGCTTGCAATAGCACAATTGTGGTATTTATGTGAAAAACTCACATGTGTAACTGTTTCTAAAAATAGCATTTACATTAATGTCAAGTCAATAGCTTTACTGTACTTTTTTATTATATCTTCTGGTAAGGGAGTTGACTTTGTGCATATAAACATTTTAACAATGTATGTAGTATGTACTTTCTTTAAAGGAAATCTACCATCAAAATCCATAATGATAAACCAGAGACGCTTTCTCATAGATCCAGGCACTGCTGCTGGCAATCTTCTTATATTTATTATACACGGACTCCTTCCTTCTAAAAGCAACTATTAAAACTATGCTAATTAGCCTGAGAGGCTACCCAAGCCCCTCTGTGATCTGACTTTACAGGCTGTTACACTATCTCCCCCCACATGCTTCCGCGGCAATTGTGCAGTAAGCACTTCCTGCTCACATCACAGCAAAGGGGTAGGTTTAGACAGTAAAGCCAGATCGCAGAGGGGCTAGGGTAGCCCCTAAAGCTAATTTGCATAATAATAAAAGTTGAGTTTACAAGGAAGGAGGCCATGAATAACAAGTACAAGAAGATTACCACAGTCACCGTGCATGGGTCTATGGGTAAGGGACCCTGGTTTATCATGATGGATTTTGATTGTAGATTTAAGATTTCTTTAAGCCATAAACACACAGTGTACCCGTTGCTGCCATCAATTGCCAATGCTCACCTTTTATGTGGAACTTAAACAGTATAGGCTGAAAGGCATCTGTGACCTGACCCTGCACTCCTCCTCTTCTGTTGCTTTTGAATTCTTTGTTTTTGGGACACCATCTGTATCGTCCAACCCAAGTAGTTGCAGCAGGTCTTTATATCTTTTAAATGCCCAGTTTAATCTTATCCCAGGTGAGCAAATTTCTTACAGAACCCTCCCCATATGAAAATGTATAATTTGTTCTGCACCATGAGATACCTGTCTCCTACAGTGATTGACTTTTACTAAAAGCAGTGTTACTCTTATGCGTGGGCCATATCTGGAAATGCAGCTTATGTCCATTGCAGTAATATGGATGGCAAGGAACTAGAGTGGCTCTTTTGCTGGAATATATTTCCTTTTTTGTAAACCTGAAGTCCAACTCTTTACAAAAGGATAGATCCAAATTCCTGGAATCCTAAAATATGTAGTTTTTACACCAGTTAGCCACATGATATTCTGAATACTTCCATAATATATAAATGTAGTGACACTGATACATTTCTATCACCCCGAGCCAGCCGTGACTAATTAAATCATATGCCTAATTCATGACTCAAAGTATGACAAAGTTTACAGAACTTGTATGTTGAGTCCTAGATAAGAGCAGAGATTAAATAAATGTGATAAAAATGTAACCCTTTCTGAAATGACAAAGTCACCCTGTGATACACATGACATATTTCATGTAGTTAACTACCAGTAACTGCAGCAGCCACTGTGCTATATCCTTCGCTCAAAGTGCCCAGCCAGGCTAGTACACGGCCCAGTAGCCTCTGCAGGTAATTTACATATTACTTAAATAAAGTTTTTAAAAAGTTAGATTAGGTTCCAGGATTATGAAATGACAGATTAGAGTAGAGGCAGGCAGGAGGAATCTACCATCAGATCTACTTCTGACAGTAGATTACTCATAGTAGGTTTCCTTTAAGCTTCTCCTACAGGCCATATGCGCTGCTGTATAATGGGAGATGCTGCTCAACAGCAATGTCAGCAAACAGTGCAAGCCTGAAAAGCTAGTTTCAAAGAATTTTAATGCACAGTGTGAGTATATAAAAAGTTGCCTGAAGGTTGGCAACTATAGTTACTGAATGCAGTTTATTTACAGCACGTCTACAAATGCATGCTGCTATGGTTTCATCTTTATTTGGTTTATTTCTAGTTATAGAAATAATAATGAAGTATAAGTACATGTAATAATAAGTAGCTAATATTAATCTGAGTCTCTTGACCCTTGTTACTTCAGATGAGGCTTTGACAATATCCAGGAGGAAGTTAAATGGGGAACCAGACATGGCTCTTTTCCCTCAAGTCTATGAAAGTTATGAAACCGGTTTAGCAAGTTTAATTTAAAGGGAGTGTATCAGCAGAATTGATCATATAGATAGACAGTGTTATGTATTAGCCCTGGACTTCTGTATAACCATATATTTGTATGCTATTGGTAGCAGCAGGATTGTGAAAATGGATTTACACTGAGGTTACCCTAATTTTGAGAGTAGGGTAATGCTTGTTACTTTTCTTTGTTCATTTATGATTTTTGCATAACCCTATAGTAACTCTTTTTGAGGAAAACGTAATGCTTTATTTTTGGACAAGGATTAGTGATGTTTGGTGATTAATAAATCTTGTTGGATTCTCATCAGCCAATAAAGTCGGCCAGCAAGAAAAATTATATACAAGTAAGTAAACAGAAGATACTCTTGTTACTCTGCACCTTCCACTCTTGTTCTCACTAACGGGTGGAGCATCAGGTTGTCCTGCTTGTCCTGCCACTCCACCCATTAGCAAGAACAGGACTCCTTTAAAGGAAACCTACCACTTGAAATGGTGCTTGGTGCGCCAAAACTGCTTCAGATATAAAGATTAAAAAGTGTTTAAACCGCTATACAGCGGTTTAGGACAATAACGAAAATAAGCTCCGGCACCAGCTCACCCTGAGCTGGTGCTAGGTATTTGCAGCTTACACCTACTATTTCACGTGGTAGGTTTCCTTTAATCACTTCAGAGAACTGTTGGCTGAACAAGAGTTTCTTCTCAATGGTGAGATTGGAATAAATGATTGCCAGATGCTTGTAGTGGCTGTTTATGTGCCATAAGATTTTGGTATCTGGAATTTAAAAGAGTTGGAAAGAAATTGTCAAGTTTGGCCCACTTTCGTTTAATATGTGTAGCCACATTTAGATGGCTAAAAGTCGAATTTCCAATTTAAACTTGTTTTTGTAAGTGATAACATCTAAAAAGTCAATATCTTTCTAGCCTTGGATATTAAATGAGTCATAGAAACCACCGTCTCAACAGTTCTTTCACCAGGCGCCATCAATCCCTTATGGAGGAATACAGATATATTTAGTCAACGAGCTGTTCTTGTAAACAAGCAAGCCCAATATTATTGTGTGAAACTGCTAAAAACATGTTGGCTAAACATGGTTAAATATCTGAAATTAATGCTGTTATTGGACACAAATCAGATTAAGTATGGGAAGCATCCATGAGGACCAAAGATATCTTACATAGAGATTGCAGTATGTGATTTCACAAATTCGAGCTCCAATCCCCCAGCAATCATAATATTATGGCATATCATCTTGGTACAGGAGAGTTCAGACAGTGAGTAATAGAAACAGAACATTTATAAGAAAGTTCCAAAACTTGTCCATAGGATGTGTGTAGTATTTGTCATGGACAAAGCTTGAGTTGTTTCTAGCCAAATCATACTGTCTTTCCTAAACCTAGATAACTCCTAGCCAAGCCTTTATGACAATGACACATTATACTAGCACCTTTAAGCAGCACATACATGCAGAACCGTATTTACCACTCACACTACCCTAGACAATGAACACAACCCATTAAAGGCTTGTTTAATTAAAGGGGTATTCCGGGAATCAGCATAGGTCATATACAAATATAAGCTAAAATGTAATTAGTTGTTATTTAAAATTTTGCTTCCCTTAGAAGAAAAATGCAGATGGCATAGACTGTAATGAAGAATTAAAATGCTACTGGCCCTTTAATCTGTCCGTTAATTTCCTCTGTGCGGAGAAGACACAGGACAGAAGATGGACACTTGTCACATGTCCACATCACATGTCCTGCATCTGCCACCACTATGTTTGGCTGTAGTCGGTTGGTTGCAGTGCATCACCAGTTTTGTGGTGATGGCTGTTACACATCATTACTATGGTAACATAGCAAGAAAACCTGTTATATCATCACTGGGAGCAGAGCATAAGAGGGAGGAGGAGTTACTGAGAACTAAAGGATCTTGGGACTTGCAGTTTCCAGTGGCGGCCATCTTGGTGATAACGCCTCATACTTTAGAGAGGCCATAAAATTTTGTGAATCATAAAATCAAACTATTTCAGCTCCATTTTGTGACTAATGGCATTGAGTTTTGTTACATTCATTTATTTGTACCATCATGGGTTTTTGTATCAGAAGTTCATATTCCCGGAATACCCCTTTAAAGTTGACAACAACTACAATTATAATTACTACAAATAATTATAATTATATTTTACCAGTATTAAAAAAGGAGATAAAAGGGAACCTGTTAGGTACTGTCAGGATCAGTGGATCCTCTGGACCGGGAGATGGAACTAGCCGACACCTGGGACCGGAATCCAAGTGGCACCTGGTTTTCACCAAAGCCCGCCGCAAAGCAGGTTGGACTTGCTGCGGCAGGATACCACCAGGTCGTTCCCAGGCGTGACCAGCCCGCGGTGGCAGCCGAGGTCGAGGTACCTTAGCAGAAGACAGTCTCGTAGTCAGGTCTAGGCTCGGGGTCAGGGCAGGCGGCAGAGATGCGAGGTCAAATCCAAATCCGGGTCAGCAACGGGAGGTCCAGGCAGGTGGGAACGGGAACACAGGCACACGGAACACAGCAACACGGAGGAAATCGGGTAACACGGGAACACAGGAATACACAGGAACGCAGGTATACACAGGAACGCAGGAATACACAGGAACGCAAATAATCATCAGGAAGCTTTCTCTTAGGCTGTGAGGCACAAAGATCCGGCAGGGAACACAGGAAGAAGCAAGATTCTTAAAGGTGAGGTGTTCAGCCTGTGCACCAATTAGCGGTGCGCTGGCCCTTTAAATTTTCGGAAGGAGCCGCGCACGCGACCTAGGAGGCGGGGACGCGTGCGCACGGCAGTCTGGGCAAGAGCAGGAGCCGGGAGAGGTGAGTGAGACCGGGCAGCAGCGGGGGCACACGGAGGAGCACGGATGCGCCCGCGATCCGAGACAGGGATCGCGGGAGAACCCGTGACAGTACCCCCCCCCCTTCGGCCTCCCTCTCTTCTTGGGCCCGAGAAAACGTTGGAGCAGGCTCTTGTCCAGGATGTTATCCTCTGGCTCCCAAGATCTCTCCTCAGGACCAAATCCTTTCCAGTCTACCAGAAACAACCGCCTACCTCTCACTGTCTTAGTATCCAGGATCTCCTTCACCTCGAAGACATCGGTGGAATCAGCTTGTGGTGCCGGAGGAGGAGTAATTTGTCAGTTGAAGCGGTTGAAGATGACTGGCTTAAGGAGAGAAACGTGAAAAGAGTTAGGAATGCGCATGCTGGGAGGCAGACGCAACTTGTAAGCCACCGGGTTGATGCGGCTGAGAATTTCAAATGGACCCAAGAACCGTGGTCCCAATTTGTAGCTAGGGATCTTCAGCCGAACATACTTGGCGGACAGCCAGACCCTGTCACCAGGAGCTAAAACAGGAAATGGTCGGCGTCTTTTGTCTGCTTGACGCTTGGTCTGAGCTGTAGCTTGGAGCAATGAGGTGTGGACTTGCTCCCAGATGGCTTTCAGATCACGTATCAGGTCCTCCACTGCAGGAACATCTGCAGACATGGGTAATGGAAGAGGAGGCCGAGGATGCAGTCCGTAGTTAATAAAAAAGGGAGCAGAACCGGCAGAAGTGGAGTCCAGGGAATTGTAAGAGAACTTCGCCCATGGTAGGAGAGAGGCCCAGGCGTCCTGACGGGCAGAGACGAAGTGGCGGAGATAGCAACCTAAAGTTTGATTCACCCTCTCCACTTGGCCGTTAGTCTGTGGGTGATAGGCAGAAGAGAAGTCCAAGTTCACCTGCAACTGGTTGCACAGAGATCTCCAGAATTTGGACACAAATTGAACTCCTCGATCCGAGACGATGTGCCTAGGGAGACCATGAAGCCGGAAAATATGCTGGAAGAAGAGGCTGGCGAGACGTGGAGCAGAAGGCAAACCTGGTAGAGGGACAAAGTGAGCCATCTTCGAAAAGCGGTCAGTCACCACCCAGATAACAGTGTTGCCAGAAGATGGCGGCAGATCCGTAACAAAGTCCATAGCCACATGAGACCATGGGCTGGTAGGCACGGGTAACGGCAACAGAAGGCCATCAGGTTTTAGTCGTGAGGGCTTGTTGCGGGCACAAGAGGCACAGGAACCCACAAAATCCCGAACGTCCTTGACCAAATCAGGCCACCAGTAGAATCGGGAAATTAAGGCCACAGAGCGCTGCACCCCAGGGTGCCCAGCCACACGAGAGGAATGTCCCCAGGTCAGAATCTTCTTTCGGAGACCAGGTCGCACATAAGTCTTGCCGGGAGGCAGCTGCCAGAGGTCCACTGGCGCGGCAAGCACAAGTCTCTCTGGAGGAACAATATGCCTCGGAGCAGAGTCCTCCCCCATAACATCAGAAGCACGGGACAAGGCGTCAGCCTTTATGTTTTTCTCTGCAGGACGAAAATGGATTCTGAAGTCAAAGCGAGAAAAGAAGAGGGACCACCGGGCTTGACGTGGATTCAAACGCTGAGCCGTCTGCAAATACTGAAGGTTTTTGTGGTCCGTGAAAATGCTGACTGGAAAACGGGCTCCCTCCAGCAGATGGCGCCACTCCTCCAAAGCCAGCTTGATGGCTAGAAGCTCCCGATCTCCAATGGAATAATTTCTCTCCGCGGAGGAGAAGGTTTTGGAGAAGAAACCACAAGTGAGTGTTCGTCCCCTGGAACCCTTCTGGGTAAGGACTGCCCCAGCGCCCACGGAGGAGGCATCAACCTCCACCTGGAACGGCTTTTCGGTATCTGGTCGGGTAAGGACTGCAGCGGAGGAAAAGGCAGTTTTTAATTTCGTGAAGGCTTCTTCTGCCGCTGCTGGCCAGACACGGGGATTAGCACCCTTTTTCGTAAGCGCCACCATCGGCGCTACCAGAGATGAGAAATGTGGGATAAATTGTCTATAATAATTAGCAAAGCCCAGAAATCTTTGTATAGCTCGCAGTCCCACTGGGCGTGGCCACTGAAGAACCGCAGATAACTTGGCAGGATCCATCTGCAAACCTTTATCAGAAATTATGTAGCCGAGGAACGGAAGGCTCTTCTGATGAAACTGGCACTTCTCCAGCTTGGCATAGAGGTGGTTCTTCCTGAGGCGGCTGAGAACTTGCCGTACATGAGACTGGTGGGACTCCAAATCGGCAGAATACACAAGGATGTCATCCAGATAAACCACAACACAACTGTACAATAAGTCCCGGAAAATATCATTCACAAAATCCTGGAAAACGGCTGGCGCATTACAAAGTCCGAAGGGCATAACTAGGTATTCAAAATGCCCATCACGGGTGTTAAAGGCGGTCTTCCACTCGTCACCCTTCCTGATGCGGATGAGGTTGTAGGCCCCAAGAAGATCCAATTTGGAAAAAATTCTTGCACACCGCAGACGATCAAATAGCTCCGTGCTAAGCGGCAGAGGATAGCGATTCTTAACGGTGACCTTGTTAAGAACGCAATAGTCAATACAGGGGCGGAGAGAGCCACCCTTTTTAGTGACAAAAAAGAAACCAGCGGCAGCTGGTGAGGAGGATTTGCGGATGAAACCTCTTTGCAGATTTTCCTTAACCCCTTAACGCTCAGCGTCCGATATATCGGACGCTGAGCTCAGTGACTTAGCACTCAGCGTCCGATATATCGGACGCTGAGCTGATGCCGGTTTGGCTCAAGATCTGAGCCGAACCAGCATCAGGAAAGACGGGGTGCCGGCTGTGACTGATAGCCGGCACCCCAGTGTAACACCCGCGATCGGAGTTGTCTCTGATCGTGGGTGCTTAACCCGTTAAATGCCGCGGTCAGCGCGACCGCTGCATCTAACATGCATCTGGGGGGTCTTTCCCCCACGATCGGCCCCCGAACCGTTTTCGGGGGGCGCCGATCGTTGCTATAGCAACTCTGGGGTCCGATCTGGACCCCAGAGTTACTTGCAAGAATTGCCGGTAAGATGGCGTCTGTGACGTCATCTTACTGGCACAGTGCCAGCCTATGCAAGTGTATAGGCTGACACTGATAATATTCTGCAATACATTAGTATTGCAGAATATTATCATGAAGAAGCAATCAGATGATTGCTTGTTCATGTCCCATGGTATAAAAGTGAAAAAGTAAAAAAAAAAAGTTATTCAATAAAAAAATAAAGTCATACATCACTAAAAATGCCCCAAACCCCCAAAACATATAAAGAGACATATAACTCAAAAAAAAGTCTAAATCATAACACAAACCCCACATATATAGTATCACCGCGTCCGTAACAACCCGTAGAATAAAAGTAAATAATTATTGAACCCCCACGATAAATGCCGTAAAAAAAAACTGTTATAAACCCTCCAAAAATTATGATTTTTACCTTTTCAATCCCACAAAAAATGCTATAAAATGTGATCAAAAAACCATATGTACTCCGACATGATACTGGTGCAAAGTACAACATGACCCGCAAAAAAAAAACCATCAACCAACTCCGTAGCCAAAAAAGTAACAATGGAAGACGGCAATACATAAATGATAGATTTTTCCCCACATTAGGGTTTTGTTTGACAAATTTAGTAAAACGTAAGAAAATATATTCATGTCTGGTATCCCCGTAATCGTATCAACCCATAGAATAAAGATAACATGATTATTAGTCTATACGGTGAACACCAAAAAAAAAAAAGTAAAAAATCCAGTACACAATTGATGCTTTTCTACTCCTGCCCTCAAAAAAAGTTCCTAAATTTTCAACAATAGGTGATACCAACCCCAAAATGATAACAATGGAAAAAGCATCTCATCCCGCAAAAAAAATGGCATCACATGGCCCCAATAACGAAAAAGCGAAAATTTTATAGCCTTCAAAAGGGGCCAATGAGGAAACTAAAATCCTGGCAGCTGCAGGGCCCTCCTTCCCTTCTGCACCTCGCTGTGCGCCCATAAAACAAGTCACGGCCACATGTGGGGGGTATTTGTACTCAGGAGAAATTGCAGAACAAATTGTATGGTGGGTTTTCTCTTTTTATATTTTGGAAATGTGTAAATTTTAGGGCTAAATGAACGTATGAGGGAACAATATGACCATTCTAAATTTCACCTCCATTTTGATTCAATTACTATGATGATCTCAAGGGGTTAACAATCTTCGTAAAAACTGTTTCTGATAGCTTGAGGGGTGCAGATTTGAAAATGGGTTGGTTATATAGGGGGTTTTGATGCTAAATATGTAAAATTTCATTCAAAACTGTATTTATCCCCAAAATAGTCAATTCTGAAAATCCGGAAAAGCGATATTCTATTTGTAAGCCGCGTGACATCAAAATAAATCATCCAAACATTTCAGAAATTATGAAAATGTAAAGTAGACAAATGGGAAATGTTATTCAGCAACTTATTTAGGTGGTAAATCTATCTGCCTGAAAACGCAATGATTTTGAATTTCGAAAATGGCAAATTTTTCAAAAAATTTATCATATTTTCTTTTTTTTTTGTAAATAAACGCAAAACTTATCTGCCAAAATTTACCACTAAAATGAAGTACAACATGTGGGGAAAAAACAATCTCAGAATCGTTTTGATAAGTAACAGTGTTCAAAAGTTATAACCATATAAAGCGAAGCAAGTCAGAATCCAAAAAATCGGGCTGAGCCTTAAGTTACAAAATGGCTGCGTCCTTAAGGGGTTAGCATATTCTGACATAGCGGCTGTCTCAGGAACCGAGAGCGGATACACCCGACCCCGTGGTGGAGAAGATCCAGGCAGCAGATCAATGGGGCAATCATAGGGACGATGTGGAGGAAGGGTCTCGGCTTGTTTTTTAGAAAACACATCTGCAAAGTCCCAGTACGCAGCTGGAAGTCCCTCCAGAGGCTTGGGAGACAAGGTAGCAGTCCTGACAGGGAGCGGAAGTGGAACCGTCATGCAGCGTGAGGAACAATCCGGACCCCAACGGAGAATCTCCCCAGAAGACCAGTCCAGAACAGGGGCATGATGCTGCAACCATGGGAGACCCAGCAGGAGAGTGGAAGTGCAAAAAAGGAGAGTCTCTCTTTATGTAATGCACCAACTTGAAGGAGCAGGGGTTCAGTGCGAAACCAGATGGGCACGGAGAGAATCTGGCCACTCACTGAGGCAATGGACAAGGGCTTCTCAAGGCGAACCACCGGGAAGTGATGCAGGGCGACCAGTGCAGCATCTACAAAGTTCGCTGTGGAGCCCGAATCCAGGAAAGCGGAAACCTGGACCGGAGTACCGGTGCCAATGCTGAGGAGCATGGGGAGAATCAAGCTTGGAGAAGCTTTATTCACACCTAGGGACGCTTCTCCTGAGAAGCCTAGGTGCTGGCATTTCCCGGGCGTTGGGGACGTACAGGACAGGTCCCGACGAAGTGCTGTGGGCTGGCACAATACATGCACAAGTTCTCCTGACGTCGTCTGGAACGCTCTTGTAGAGTGAGACAGGTTCGGTCAACCTGCATGGGTTCCTCAGCAGAAGATTCAGGCGGGAGCTGGAGCGGCCTTTGGAAGACTGGTGCCAGACGAGGAAGGCGTCTAACATGGCCTTGGGGATACTCAAAGCGTAGTTCCTCAGCGCGCTCCTTAAACCGAACAGAATTCAAGTAGCCAAGGTGATGAGGCCACTCAGGGTAGATGGAAGGTCCCGAGCTGCCAGTGCGTCCTTGACCTGCGCAGAGAGCCCTTTCTTAAATGTAGCGATGAGGGCTGCATCGTTCCAAGCAAGTTCGGAAGCCAGGGTGCGGAATTGAACTGCGTACTCTCCCACAGATGAGTTGCCCTGACGCAGGTTCAACAATGCAGACTCCGCAGAGGAGGCTCGGGCTGGTTCCTCGAAGACTGACCGGAACTCTGACAGAAACGCGGTGAGGCTAGACATAACCAGGTCGTCTCTGTCCCAAAGCGGAGTAGCCCAGGCCAGGGCTCTCCCGGAAAGAAGGCTGAGGACAAATGCCACCTTGGACCGCTCTGTGGCAAATTGCGACGGCATGAGTTCTATGTGCAAGGAGCACTGGGTTATGAAGCCCCTGCACATCTTGGGATCTCCATCATACTTGCTGGGCAACGAGAGGCGTAGCCTGGGTTAAGCAGCAGGAAGATAGGCCGGGGGAAGCAGGAGTCGCAGCGGCCGCTTCAGGAGACTGTTGCTGATGCTGGGTAGCTAGTAGCTGTTGTAGCATGGCGGTGACTTGCTCTAGCTGATTCCGCTCTGCTGCAATCTGCCGGGACTGGTGGATCACGATGGTGGCGAGATCAGGCTGACTGGGAGGAGGAGCCTCGGCGGGATCCATGGCCGGATCTTACTGTCAGGATCAGTGGATCCTCTGGACCACCGCGGGAGATGGAACTAGCTGACACCTGTGACCGGAATCCAAGTGGCACCTGGTTTTCACCAGAGCCCGCCGCAAAGCGGCTTGGACTTGCTGCGGCAGGATACCACTAGGTCGTTCCCAGGCGTGACCAGCCCGCGGTGGCAGCCGAGGTCGAGGTACCTTAGCAGAAGACAGTCTCGTAGTCAGGTCCAGGCTCGGGGTCAGGGCAGGCGGCAGAGATGCGAGGTCAAATCCAAATCCGGGGTCAGCAACGGGAGGTCCAGGCAGGTGGGAACGGGAACACAGGCCCACGGAACACAGCAACACGGAGGAACTCGGGTAACACGGGAACACAGGACTTGGGAGCAGAGACACACAGGAACGCAGGAATATACAGGAACGCAGGTATACACAGGAACGCAGGAATACACAGGAACGCAGGAATACACAGGAACGCAGATAATCACCAGGAAGCTTTCTCTTAGGCTGTGAGACACAAAGATCTGGCAGGGAACACAGGAAGAGGCAGGATTTTTAAAGGTGAGGTGTTCAGCCAGTGCACCAATTAGCGGTGCGCTGGCCCTTTAAATTTTCGGAAGGAGCCGCGCGTGTGCCCTAGGAGGCGGGGACGCACGTGCACGGCAGTCCGGGCAAGAGCAGGAGCCGGGAGAGGTGAGTGAGACCGGGCAGCAGCGGGGGCACACGGAGGAGCACGGATGCGCCCGCGATCCGAGACAGGGATCGCGGGAGCACCCGTGACAGGTACATATAGCCTAGGGCCGGCGCCAGCACCAGGTAAGTGCCCACATGGCTGAATTTCAGTCCCTAGTACCTTGGGAGCATCTGGTAAGGGAGGGCTGTATATAATTAAACTATGAGGGGCTGTATATAAAATAATAGTTTCTGAATTTTTAATGTTGCCAAACAAATTTACTGAAAAGGGCCTACTGAGGCTCTATTGCCCAGGGACCTACTGAAACCTGGACCCATCCTCGATATATCCCTCTAAACTAAAGCGCCTACCTCATTTTCTGTAGTGAGTTTCTCTACATGATGATATTGATATGGAGTCAGCGGCTCCTCTGAATTACACATTGTAATTCTGTGAAATGAGTCAGCTGGGTGTTTCTGAGTCAGGCTATAACACCCCCTTCCTCCTTGGTCCTCTGGTGAAAATTCTCCTTGCACACCTCCTGTACATGTCAGTCATATCTTTTTCCGTGCTGCATTTTAGTAGAGGGTATGCAGGGGGGCGTTTACCAGAGGACAGAGGAAGAAGGGGGTGTCACAGTCTGACTCAGGTCAGCTCACGGACATCCGCCTGACTTAATTCACAGGATAACAATGCAAAGTGGGGGAGGGGAGAGTCATTTTATAATTCAAAAGAGCCACTGACTCATTTTAATATCATCATAAAGAGCAACTAACTACAGAAAATGAGGTCTACATGTGCATGACAGGTTCCCTTTAAGTATAAAACTATCTTCAATGATAGCTTTAGATAATACCTTACTACAATCATTGCTATAGCCTATGATCACCTTGTGCCTCCCCCTAATATACTATAAACGCCAATTCCCCACTTCTATAAACATATAACATGACTTATCATTGCCCTATTTTTATCAACTATGCTTCAATTTTGTTACATTATGAAATCCCCATTGACCCCACAGCTATAAAAAGCTGTCTGGTCAATAATGTGATATATATCATAAATGGCAAAAACCATTCCTGATCCTGAAGATGTCCCATGTAGTTGTATGCCCTAGGCAGAGGCCCTCAAGTGCCGTTAGGTGTATCAGGCAAATTGGTTAATATTAGAGATGAGCGAGCACACTCGTCCGAGCTTGATGCTCGTTCGAGCATTAGCGTATTCGAAACTGCTCGTTGCTCGGACGAATATTTCGCCAGCTCGAGAAAATGACATCTCCCGCCGTTTTGATTTTTGGCAGCCAGAAACAGAGCCAATCACAAGCCAGGAGACTCTGCACTCCACCCAGCATGACGTGGTACACTTACACGTCAATAGCAGTGGTTGGCTGGCCTGATCAGGTGACCCTGGAATAGACTAGTCCCTGCCTGCGCTGCTTGCATCATTCTCTGTCTGGATGCCGTTAGGGAGAGAGCTGCTGCTGGTCAGGGATAGCGTTAGGGTGTTCTATTAGATTAGTGTTAGGCAGGAGTGATTCTACAAGAACCCAACAGCCCTTGTTAGGGCTACAATAGCGTTATATATATTTTTTTTTTATTTGCTTGTGGCTGAGCTTGCTGGCACTAGTAGTGCAGCTAGTACCATATTGGGACGAATTTGCAGGGAGACTTGCGAACATTCTATTTATCTCTTAGTGACACACATATCCATCTCAAACACCTAAGTGGGACAATTTATTAGGGGTTTGATTGTATTAGGCACAGTCTGCCGATTTTTTTTTTTTTCCAAAACTTAAAGTGACAGGCACACCACAAAATCCAGTTGTGTGCTGTCAGTGTAGGTTAGAAACTAGGCATACAAGAACCCAACCGGCTTTCTTAGGGCTACAATAGCGTTATATATATATTTTTTTTTTTATTTGCTTGTGGCTGGCCTTGCTGGCACTAGTAGTGCAGCTAGTACCATATTGTGACGAATTTGCAGGGAGACTTGCGAACGTTCTATTTAGCTCTTAGTGACATCCATATCCATCTCAAACACCAAAGTGGGACAATTTATTAGGGGTTTGATTGAGTAAGGCACAGTCTGCCTATTTTTTTTTTTTTTTCAAAACTAAAAGTCATCAGGCACAGCACAAAATCCAGTTGTGTGCTGTCAGTGTAGGCTAGAAACTAGCCATACGAGAACCCAACAGGCCTTCTTAGCGCTACAATAGCGTTTTATATTTAATTTTTTGTTGATTTGCTTGTGGCTGGCCTTGCTGGCACTAGTAGTGCAGCTAGTACCATATTGTGACAAATTTGCAGGGAGTCTTACGAACGTTCTGTTTAGCTCTTAGTGACACACATATCCATCTCAAACACCTAAGTGGGACAATTTATTAGGGGTTTGATTGAATTAGGCACAGTCTGCTTTTTCTTTTCTTTTTTTTTTTTTCAAAACTAAAAGTCATCAGGCACAGCACAAAATCCTGTTGTGTGCTGTCAGTGTAGGTTAGAAACTAGCCATAGTTTTGAAAATGTTGAACCCGAGGGCTACGGGTAGAGGACGAGGGCGTCCAACTACTGCAGGGGTCAGAGGCCGTGGTCCTGGGCGGGGTGAGACACCACCTGCTGATGAGGGAGCATGGGAACGCCGCAGAGCTACACTTCCTAGGTTCATGTCTCAAGTTACTGGGACTCGTGGTAGAGCACTGTTGAGGCCAGAACAGTGCGAACAGGTGATGTCGTGGATTGCGGACAATGCTTCTAGCCATTTGTCCACCAGTCAGTCTTCCACGCAGTCCACCCATGTCCCCGAAATCAGCACTCCTCCAGCTCCTCCTCCTCAGCCTCCTTCCCACCAGTCTGCCCCCTCCCAGGAAAATTTGGCATTTGAACCGGCATGCTCTGAGGAACTGTTTTCTGGACCCTTCCTAGAGTCACAAACCACTTGTCCGATGCCCAGGTTTTCCACCGGTCGCAGTCTGTGGGTGATGATGACATTGTTGACATAGTGGAAGAAGTGTGTAAAGAGGTGTCGGACGATGAGGGGACACGGTTGTCAGACAGTGGTGAAGTTGTTGTCAGGGCAGGAAGTCCGAGGGGGGAGCAGACTGAGGGATCGGAGGATGATGAGGTGACAGACCCAAGCTGGGTTGATAGGCCGGGTGAACACAGTGCTTCTGAGACGGAGGCGAGTCCTCGACGAGAACAGGTTGGAAGAGGCAGTGGTGGGGCCAGACGGAGAGGCAGGGCCAGAGCTGGTGTATCAGCGCCAAATGTTTCACGTAGTGAAGCTCCCGTGGCGAGGGCTAGATTTTCAGAAGTCTGGATGTTCTTTAAAGAGACACCGGATGACTGACGGACTGTGGTGTGCAACCTGTGCCACACCAGGATCAGCAGGGGTTCCTCCACTACCAGCTTAACCACCACCAGTATGCACAGGCATATGAATGCTAAACACCCCACTCAATGGAACCAAGGCCGTTCACCTCCAGCTGGGCACACCACTGCTCCTTCCCCTGTGTCATCTGCTGCCTCTGCTAGTCAGCCCCCTGCCCAGAACCCCGGCCCAAACACCTCCCGTGCGAAAACCACACCTTCGCCTCCACGATCCTCCACAGCATCCACCAATGTCTCCATGCGCAGCGTTCAGCCCTCCATACCCCAGATGCTGGAGGGCAAGAGGAAGTACAGTGCAACCCACCCACACGCCCAAGCCCTCAACGTCCACATCTCCAAATTACTTAGCCTGGAAATGCTGCCCTATAGGCTGGTAGAGACCGAGGCCTTTCGCAACCTGATGGCGGCGGCCGCCCCTCGGTATTCGGTCCCCAGCCGCCACTACTTTTCCCGATGTGCCGTCCCAGCCCTGCACCAGCACGTGTCAGACAACATCATCCATGCCCTGACCAACACCGTTTCTGACAAGGTTCACCTGACCACGGACACGTGGACGAGTGCTGCCGGGCAGGGCCACTATATATCGCTGACGGCACATTGGGTTAACTTGGTGGAGGCTGGGACAGAGTCTGACCCTGGGGCTGCTCATATACTGCCGACGCCGAGGATTGCGGGGCCTACCTCGGTCCAGGTTTCTCAGGCCTACTATGCCTCCTCCCACCCCTCCTCCACCTCCGAATTACCATCTGTGGGCATGGCGCCATCAGTCGGTAGCTCTAGGCACAACAGCAGTGCCGTCCCTAAGCAACAGCAGGCGGCGCTCAAACTGCTGAGTCTAGGCGATAAAAAGGCACACCGCCCAAGAGCTATTACAGGGCATCACGGCACCGCTGAACCTGAAGCCAGGCATGGTTGTGTGTGACAACGACCGTAACCTGGTGGCGGCTCTGCAACTCGGCAGACTGACACATGTGCCATGCCTGGCCCATGTGTTAAATCTCATAGTTCAGTGGTTCCTCAAGACATACCCCAATCTGTCTGATTTCCTCACGAAGGTGCGCCGCATCTGTGCGCATTTCAGAAAGTCCAGCACAGATGCTGCCACTCTCAGGGCAGCGCAGCGCCGCCTCCAACTGCCCACTCACCGACTGTTGTGCGACGTGCCCACGAGGTGGAATTCAACATTAACTATGTTATCCAGAGTTTACCAGCAGCGCAGAGCGATTGTAGACTGCCAGATGTCAACTTCCACCAGAACTGGTAGTCAGGTCAGTCAGCTTCCTCAAGTCTACAATGAGGAGTGGACGTGGATGTCTGATATCTGAGTAACTTTGAAGAGCTAACACAGATGGTCAGTGGCAATGCCGCCATCATCAGCCTCACCATCCCGCTGCTTGGCCTGTTGAAAAACTCTCTGGTCAGCATGAAGTCAGAAGCTTTGCGCTCGTCACAAGAGACGGGGGAAGAAGATTCCCTTGTTGATAGCCAAAGCACCCTCAGGTCTGTTTCTCAGCGCATATCGGAGGAGGTGGAGGAGGATGAGGAGGAAGAGGAGGAGAATGTTGGCGAGACAGAAGAGGGGAGCATTGCTCAGTCCTTCACTGTTCAGCGTGTATGAGCAGAAGAAGAGGAGTTGGAGGAGGAGGAAATGGACAGTCAGGCCAGTGAGGGGAGTGAATTCTTGCGAGTTGGGACTCTGGCGCATATGGCAGATTTCATGCTAGGCTGCCTATCCTGTGACCCTCACGTTCAAAGAATTTATTCCAGTACCGATTACTGGGTATTCACTCTCCTGGACCCACGGTACAAGCAAAATCTTTCCACTCTCATCCCTGGAGAGGAAAGGAGTGTGAGAATGCATGAATACCAGCAGGCCCTGGTGCACAAGCTGAAACAGTATTACCCTTCTGACAGCGCTAGCGGCAGAGGACGTACTTCTGCGGGACAAGTAGCGAGGGAGAGTAGGCTAGCAGGCAGCTTGTCCAGCACTGGCAGGGGTACGCTTTACAAGGCCTTTGCCAGTTTCATGTCACCCCAGCAAGACACTGTCACCTATCCTCAGTCTCGGCAGAGTAGGGCTGATCTTTACAGAAAGAGGGAGTACGTAGCTGATCATACCATCGTCCTAAATGATCACACAGCTCCCTACAACTACTGGGTTTCAAAGCTGGACATGTGGCACGAACTGGCGCTGTACGCCTTGGAGGTTCTTGCCTGCCCTGCCGCTAGCGTGTTGTCTTAGCGGGTTTTCAGTGCAGCTGGTGGCATCATCACCGATAAGCTGACAGGCTGACGCTTATCAAGATGAATAAAGCCTAGATTTCTCAGGATTTCCATTCTCCACCAGGTGAAAGAAGCTCAACCTGAATAATGTATGCACTCCTCCTCCTCATTTTCCTCCTTCTCCTCCTCTTTGTACACTAAAGCAGAGGAAACTGGCTATTTTTTGCCAGGGCCAACTGGCTCTAGCTATAGTACTCTATGTATTTAATTTTTCTGGAGGGCCACCTACCTGGTCCTCTGTTTTAAACAATTTTTGGGAGTGCCACATACAGGTATTCAATTTATTTAATTTTTTTGGAGGACCACCTACCTGCTCCTCTGGTTTGAAAACTTTTTTGGACTGCCACATACAGGCACTATCCAAATTTAATTGTCTCCATAGCAGCCTCCACACGTCGTCCATATAGCTGCCTCCATACATCGCCCTTAGCAAACAAACTGTGTCAGGCAGAATTTTGGGTTGTTTTCATGGCTTCCACATCAAACTTGTTAACTTTGTCGCCACCCTGCTGTGTTATCCACAAAATATACTGGCAAACTTTTATCATTTACCGATATTATTTCAGCGCTTCTTGCGCATCTGTTTACATTCCCCTCACCCGCCATAACCAAAACTTATAAGAACAGTACTACACTTAATCTTATACAAAAGGTTCTTAGAAGTGCTGTTTGGAGCCCCTGCCTGCTTTGAAAATTATAATTTTTTCAAAGTAAACGCTTCTGGCCCCCAGGCCCATTTTGGGTGGGGAGGAGCCGAGAGACAGGGGCTTGGACAGGCGAAAGCTCGCCTGGCAGCGGACTGCCAGCTCCATCCCAAGATCCAACTAACACAGTTTTAACTGCAGCACCTTTAATCTACTACTACTTTACTGCCTCCATACATCGTCCCCTTATCAAACGAGCTGTGTCAGGCAGAATTTTCAGGTGTTTCACCAAATACATAGTGGAACTCGGCGCATCTGTAGCCGCCATGCTGGAGACCTGAAGTTTCAATCATAGCAGCGCAATATGGATGCCCCATACTGTCACTCTTAATCATGGAAGTCGTCTCCATGGCTGTCTCCACATGTCGTCCCCTTATCAAACGAGCTGTGTCAGGTTCATTTTTCGGGTGTTTCACCAGATACGTTATGGAACTTGGTCACTATGTCGCCACCATGTTGTGTTATCGACTAAATATACCGTCAACCTTTTGTTCACATAGGAAATCATTTCAGTGCTTCTTGCTCACCTCCTTTGGTTCCTCTCGGCCACCTATTGGTTTGAAGCCTGAGTCCATTTAGGGTATGTCACCATGACACCTAGCCTGTCGCTGCTGCCGCTGCCTCTGCATGCCGTCTTCTATAGTGTCAGGGTCAATTATTGGATGTTTTAATGCTATCTAGCCTAATTCGGTCACTCTGTCATGGCCATGCTGTTGCCCATAATTTTGGCATAATGGTGCGATTAAGCAGCCTTAGAGGCATCCATGCATGCTGCCCCTGCTGTTTCCTGTCCATTTCCGTGGTGTTTACATCATTTTCTGAGGTTTCCAGGTGTTTGACCAAGCTTCCCTGTGCAGACCCTTGGTCCCCTTGAAAAATGCTCGAGTCTCCCATTGACTTCAATGGGGTTCGTTATTCGAGACGAGCACTCGAGCATCGGGAAAAGTTCGTCTCGGATAACGAGCACCCGAGCATTTTAGTGCTCGCTCATCTCTAGTTAATATCCATGGGAATGGCTGCCTATTTAAGGGCCAGTTCACATTTCAGTTATTTCATCAGTTTTCTGTATCACTAATTGTCAAAACCACTTGAAACGGTATACTCAGTAGATTTGCCCGTTCTGCGTGTTTGAACTGAAACCTAATGTGTGTATGGGCATGGCCGGATCATAGGGGGGTGGGGGCCCACCACTTTGCCTTTAAAAGGGCCCCCACCAAATTGGGGCGATTCGGGTGGTCGCATGACCGCCTCATGGCTCGACCTGTAGCAGGGCGCCGCCATCTTTGTTTACTTCCACCCTGACACCACGGGGGAGGATGAGGATGGCACGCATCATGGGAACGATGGAGGGTGAGCACAATTTTAGTATTTTTATCTAGGTCTGTATATAGTTATTATTGGGGGATTGTATTTATTATGTGTGTGGGGGGTGTATATAGCAATAATAGGAATCTGCATATAGTTATTATAGAGGGGGGTGTATATAGTTGTTAGAGGGGGTTGTATATAGTTGTTAGAGGGGGACTGTATATAGTTATAGTGGGACTGTATATAATTATGGGGGACTCTATATAGTTATTATAAGGGTCTGTATTTAGTTATTATAAGGGACTGTAATTATTATAGGGAACTGTATGTAGTTATTATAGGGGGGCTGTATGTAGTATACTGGGGAGAGGCTGGCTGGCTATATACTGGGGGAGCTGGCTGTATACTAGGGGGACTGAGCTGGCTGTATACTAGGGGGACTGACTGGCAATATACAGGGGGGCTGGCTTTATATTGGGGAGACTGTATGGCTATATACTGGGGTGCTGGCAGTATACTGGGGGCCTGGCTGTATACTGGGGGGATTGGCTGTCTATATATAGGGGGATGGCTATATAATGGAGGGACTGGCTGTCTGTATACTGGGGGGGTCTGTTTGTCTGTTTACATATGCCTTTGTGGGTAAAAGGATGAGATTTAACATAAAGGAGTTTAATGTTGCAAAATCTTGCAAGGATGTGCTTTTAAATGGGTTTTTATATAGTTAAAAAAATACATATCTGTATAAAACAAAAAAAAAACCCTTATCCTTACCTCCTCCGGTACTCTCGGTGTCCTATGCCGCTGCCTGTCAGTGCCGTGTCTCTGTTTATATACAGAGGAAGGCCCGCCCACCTGTCCATTGCAGCAGATACAACATTAAATTGAATGCTGTACCATGTAAGCGGAAGTAGTCAGAAGGTCTTCCTATCTCGTTAAACAAACAGGGGCACTTCACCCAGGCAGGTGACATATTACATGGTTGCCTGAAATCGTTGTCATGTAATGTTACATATTCCTGGAAGCACTTGGCATTAGGCAATGTAGTAGCTGGTTTTATTCACACAACTGGTCTTTATTACAGGAATTCACTCTATGAGAGGACATACACAGTTTGCCCCAAATAAGAATAAATGATCATGGTTATAGACTGGTGATAAATCACTGTGTAGTATTAGGCCAAGCAAGTCCCTAAGAATTCAATGGTATATTGCAATAGTGTTTAGAAGGGCTGGAAAGCAATCCCAAGTTATTTTATATTGGAAATAAGAATGACTGGATAAACTGCTATTTCCTAATGTCTAACCCTACTGTTTCCCCCTAGCGATATACAGAAGGAATCAGTAGACACGTCTCCTCCCACTTTTTAAAATAAAATCCTCTCCTGGCTGGGTGAAAAGTGCATCTGGGCTGGTATTGATAAGACAATTGTCTGACAGAGACCAAAGGCCTGGGCATTGTCATTACTTTTTGGTTAATTTTAGGAACCAATTGGTATGTATACTGCCTTGCTTAGAATTCAGAAATCCCTAACCAGATTCAATAACTAGGAGGGAAGTGTTAAGACAAGAGGTAGTAGAGGAATTTAGTAGACTCAGGAAGTACTTGAAAGTTTCTATTGTATTCGCTTCCCCAAGCTATGCACATTAAAGCCTGTTTAACTTTCCTGGTGGTGTGATGTAAAGTATGTGACTACTCCGTAAATGATAGCTCTTGTGTGTTGCGTGACCATGAATCTTCAGAGTATGTCATCATTAGTTCAATGGGGCGTTGCTAAGGTCATAAAAGATGAAGGGCACAGGCTTACATCCATTCAATAGCAGTGAAAACCACTGGTTAAAATAGTATTCTTTAAGAATTCCACCTTGATAAAGTTTTAATAAGGTATAGAACAGACCTACAAAGTCTGTATTTGGCATCCCCCTCCATGCGGGGATGTAATATTACAACATCTTGTATTTATTAGATGGTAGTAGTGCACGCGGTATGTGGAGCAGGTAGTAGTGCACGCTGTATGTAGAGGAGTTAGTAGTGCACGCGTTGGGTGGAGGAGGTAGTAGTGCACGCGTCGTGTGGAGCGTAGTAGTGTACGGGGTGTGTGGAGGAGGTAGTAGTGCACGCGGTATGTGGAGGAGATAGTAGTGCACGCGGTATGTGGAGGAGATAGTAGTGCACGTGGTGTGTGGAGGAGGTAGTAGTGCGCGGGGTGTGTGAAGGAGGTAGTAGTGCACGCGGTGTGTGGAGGAGGTAGTAGAGCACGCAGTGTGTGGAGGAGGTAGTAGAGCACGCAGTGTGTGGAGGAGGTAGCAGTGCACGCTGTGTGTGGAGGAGGTAGTAGAGCACGCAGTGTGTGGAGGAGGTAGTAGAGCACGCAGTGTGTGGAGGAGGTAGTAGAGCATGCAGTGTGTGGAGGAGGTAGCAGTGCACGCTGTGTGTGGAGGAGGTAGTAGCAAGCACAAAAAAAAATTTATGTAAGTAGAAAGAAGACAAATGGCAAAAATTTTATACAATAAAAAATTTGTGGTATGACTTTTTGTCTCGAAAATAGAACATTTAAACATTTATTTTTTAAAGATTTTCCTAGTTTGTTGAATTTTTACCCCCCAAAAACCCAACCAATCAGCAAAATTATGCTACTAATATAAACTGCAAGGTTAGATAATCCCAAAATCAGTTAGATAAGTTACAGTGTTAAAAAGTTATTACAGCACGAAGAGACACTGGTCAGATTTCAGATTGCCTTAATGTGCAAACTGGCTGTGTCCTTAAGGGGTTATGTGGTTACAAATATACTTACTTGACTAGTAACCTAAAGAAAATAAATAATCAAATATCAAATAACAGATGCCTCCCGGTTAATAGGAAATTTAGATTGTCATAATAATTTTGAATAGAGATTGTGCTATTTGTGAGGACATTCAACTTATGTATGGAGACATGATTTATTCTATTTGCCCATTTTTTATACCATATCCCATACCTTGGGGACCAGAAGTGGCCCTTTTATCTTTGGGTCTAGAACATTTACCTATCCCGGACCTTACCATGCTATCACATGTACTCAACAAGAAATTTGATTGCCAAAAATCAACATCCTTACCATCTGTCCACAATTTAATGTAGTCCACAATAACTTTACTGTGGAATCGCTACTAGCAAACCATAAAGACCCCAGATCTTCCTTTGTAACTGTATTTTCTTGTTTCAATAAGGTTTTATAGTTTGAAAAAGATAGGAAAATGCCTTACAACAGGTCAAGATGCAATGTATATCCTGCACAGGAGGAATAGTAATGAAAACAGGATTTTCTTCATACATAGTCAGCTTCTGTAGCATTCAAAACAATAAAACACTGTTGACACATAAAAAGTTAAACCACATTAGAGGACCTGCAGGAAAACATCCCCTTGATCTGATGTAGCTGCTGTACAGGTACATGGACACCCGTACAAATATGCTGGCATGTTTTAAACCTGGTTTGCAGGCAGCGTGAGGTACCATTTTCTGATGGGGATATCAGGGCACTCTGGACAACAAGTTGATTCAGGTTTGGTGGTACAGTCAGGGTATAAGCTATAACCGTATCTGTTCAAACAAGACAACCTGGAAAAAGCTCCTGGAGCTTAGGTCTCAATTTCTGACTGACAACCAAATAAGTAAAGCAGCAGCCATCAACAGAGAACATTTATTTACATATAAGGAGAGCCAACAGGAGGCCAGAGTACCCCTAGTAGACCCTTACAGCCCATAACTGGAGAGCCCACAACTGGAAAGTCATATTGGCAAGGAACTCCAACCGATTCTGCATAAAAATACAAGTCTTAAATAAATATTCACAGGCCTCCTCTCCTGTCCTTCCAAACCTGAAACAACTTGTTGTCCGGAGTCCCCTAAGACCCCCATCAGAAGATAACACCTCACCCTGTGTGGAGGAAACTGCGACGTTCCGGACCCCTGATGGGTAAGCAAGGTCACTCAGTTATCCTTTTATAGACACTCCCAGAACGCACGGGTTCTGAGAAGCGCAGGAAGTGATTTAAAGCTGTCCACACAACTTCCGGATATGGCAAAACAATAAATCACAGCCCTGTATAGTAGGAGCTGCCACCAGTTCTCCTTTAATATAAGCCTGGTCCGTAACGGGATTGTATGGGGTGAGGAACCAACCCGGTAGCATGTATATAAGAGGGACACGGACGTGGGGTTAAATAAAAGTGCAACACAGGTTAAATTTTATATTAAGGGCACACTAGACAAAACAATATATACAGTAGAGATATATACAGTTTCAGAGTACAAAATACAAGGTAGCACTACAAGTAAGAGCATGGAACGGAACCTGATACTCCACACCTTAAGATCCTTCTCTGCTCTTGTTGGTAAAATGGTTCCCAGACAAAGTCAAGGCACATTCAGAGGTGCCCGAATAAAAAATCTGCCCACCCAACAGGAGGGGTCATGGGTCCCTCCTACCTGGTACTACAACCAGAGGACTGGGGAAGCCATAGCTTCTCAAGGGGAAGTCGTAGGGTCATGGTTCTGGTATCATTGGATTCAGGTGATTCCCTGGATCGCATTAACCCATTTGCTAATGTCCTATCCAGAGATATTGATATCTCTAGAACCGAGTATTCTAGAGTGCCGGAAATTGGATTATGATGATCTCTTGAAATAACCAATCCAAAAATGTATTTTTTCCTCTGGTGAGATGGACCATAACCTCATAACTGTCCCTATTCAACTTAGTGGTTTTGGAGTTTATGGCTCTTTGTTTCAGACTTGGAGGGTGGGTGCATGGAGACGATCTGACTACAGAGGTCGTTTGAACCAAAGACACATGCTGTGTGAACGTAAACAACCTAGCTCAATTAGGCCAATTAAACTGAGGCTGGGGGAAGGTGGTGAATTTGCATACTAGAAGGCCTCCCCTCCCCCTGTCACATTTATCACACCCTGCCTACAAAACAGGTGTAAAACATGTCGGCACATTCACACAGGTGATCATGTACATGTACCTCACTCACAGTAGGTATATAAGATCAAGGGGACGTTTTCCTGCAGGTCTTCTAATGTGGTCTACCTAATTATGTGCCAACCACAGGACTTTTTGGGGAAACATCCCAGAGACTCCATCAACACATGAAATCCCACAGTGTGTTTATTGCCATCCTGTTGTAAATAAGATGGCCCTGTATTTATCAATCTGTTGTGTTAAAGTTTTTTTAAATTTACTTTGATGATCACTGCCTAGTGTGTATAAAATGCTGTGAATTTTCTGTTTCATGCATAACATCATGTCTGACTAAGAGAACAGAGAAAAACTCAGCTAAAAAGGGCTTGCATCTTATAGTTCGAGATGGAGTTCGTAATGGAGATGGGGTGAGGCGCCGACATAGCGCTGCATCCGATCTCCCAGAGAGGAGAGCCTCCACACTCTCTCTCCTGGGTGTCCTAATGTGCCTACTTACTGCCTACATGACCTGTGGTGATGTCAGGATCATGTGATTGATCACAAACTTCCTACATCACCACAGGTCCGATACTGCTGAGAATGGAGACATGCTGGCAGGGACAGGGTAAGAAGAAGAGTAGAGGAGCGGGGTTCTGTGTGTATTCATGTGTAGAGTAGTTCCCAGTGTGTTTCTTCTGTGTGTATAGCAGAGCTGTGTGTGTGTTTACTTATATAGGTGTGTCCAGTGTGCTCCTTTTGTCTGTATAGTAGAGCTGTGTGTGTGTGTTTATGTGTTTAGTAGTGGCCAGTGTGTTCCTTATGTGTGCATAGCATGTGTGTTTATGAGTATAGCAGTGACCGGTCGGTGTGTATTTGTGTATGTAGCAGTACCCACTGTGTATAGTAGTGCACAGTGTATGTAGCAGTGCTGAATGTGTTCCTATTTCTGTTTGTGTGTGTGTAGCTGAGCTGTGTGTGTAAATCTATGGATGCAGCAAAGCTGTGTGTGTAAATGTACGTATGTAGCAGATGTGTGTGTGCTTTTGTGTAACCAACAGGCATATTTTAATTGATGTAAAATATATTTTTCCTTTTTTGGAAGACTTAATCTGAGGTGCGTCTTATAGTCTAAAAATATGGTATATTTATCAAATTTTCCAAATAATTAAAAATAATAAAAGTCTCCTGGTATCCAACAATCCTTAACATATAAAACAGCCAATTCCTTGTGCCGTTTTTTGAGAACCAATTTTGAGCAATTATATTTCTAGCACTATACAAAGCCTGCAATATTGCACACTGTGTATTCTTAGTTATCTTTTTATCCCCCAACTAATAAATCATTGGATCCCAATCGATTTCTAGCTGGAAAGCTATTTCAAGATTTTCCAAAACCTCAGTCCAATATCTATGACACTTAGGACACTTCCACAAAAGATGGGACAAATCAGCGCCCTCTCGTAGACACTGTAAGCGTTTTGATTCTTGTTTTAATCCGAAATCTTTTTAGGGGTCAAATAAAATCTATTGATTCTGTAATACTGCGACAAAACAAACCTATGATTAGAAAGATTAGGGTTCTCCCTAAGAATTTGGCCCCAAGGTTCAAAATATTAATTAATATTTTATATAATACTGACATTTCCATTTCCAACAACCACCACTCCAGTGGTTTAACCCCTTCATGACAGATGGTTATTGGTGCCTTAATGTCCAGGTCAATTTTTGATGTTCTGTTATGCTCTTCTTTAAATGATGCCATCTCTGGAAAAGCCTTATGCAACATCCCCCACCGGGGCCTAGCCCTTTGCGGTGAGGCCTGGTGACAGCCGGGGCCCGCGGTACCGGAGTGGCTGGCGGTTGCGGCCTAAGCACGCTATTGTCACGGTGCTTGGTACGGGGGAACCGGAGGGCTGTCCTACAGCCTGGCAGGTCTCCAGCAGGGTGGTGTTGGCAAGAAATGAAGAGGGAGCGGCTGCTATAGCGGATCTCCCTGGGGCAACCCCTTAATGTCCCGAGTGTGAGTCTCTGGGTGATGGACAGGGTGCCGGTGATGAAGGCAGCCGTATTAGCAGGGACCAGACGGAGACAGAAGTTGAAGAAAACAACTTACAGTTCTTTATTTGAACCGCAGGAACCGCAGCAAACGTGCCTTTAACAAGATGGTGGAGTCCTGGAGAGGTATTTGGAGGGAGCCACAGGATGTAGGTCACCAGCCTGGATGTAGAGGGCAGGCTGGGAGGCAGCTGTGTCCTTAGAGGATGCTTCAGCTCGGTCCTGGATCTCTTCAGGTATCACCCTTGAAGGTAGGATGATACCCCTTTCCTCACTAAACTAACTCTAGTCTTATTCTCCACTTCAGGCAGGGGCTAGGCTCTTCCTGCACTGCTCCGGTGTGCTAGAGACTCTGAGCTGCTGCTCAGCTAACTACTCTCTGCATGCATCCTGCAGACCCAGAGGGCCTGACTAGGACCGGCCTCTTCTCCCTTCTGGGAGAGACTGCTCTCCTCTCTCTTCTGAGAGAGACTTCTCTCCTAACTCTCTCTAGAACATTCCTGGCCAGGGGGTTTTATTACCTCCCTTTGGTCAGGTGGTGGCTGCTCCTCCAATTACCTCTCAGTTCACAGAGACAGGATGTAACACAGATCATTGGATACTGGACTTTTACATCATATACAGATTTAACTTCTGCCTTGCCAGGCAGGATTAACCACTGCAATTTCCCCTTTGTGATGTGGTGACATGTTATGGGGCTTATTCGCAAGCACCCACTCGCCATTGCATCGGCGAGGGTGTTGCACTTACATATCATAACAATTTTTACTTAGTTTTTTTCATGGCATGTGGCACTTTAACCCCTTAGTGACCGCCCATACGGATTTCTCCATTGGTCACTAAGGAACCTTTTTCTCAGTCAGCCTAACCTAAGATTTGCACGGGTCCTCTGTGCAGGGAAGAGCAGTGCCCCAGCTGTCTGGGTTCCTCCTAATGCAGGACAGTGCTAGACCTCATGTGGCTAGTGTGTCAGCAATTACTGCAAGATAAAGGCATTGAAGCTATGGACTGGCCCGCTTGTTCCCCAGGCCTAAATCCGATTAAGCACATTTGGGACATCATGTCTCGCTCCATTCTCCAATGTCACATTGCATCAGATTGTCCAGGAGTTGGCGGATACTCTAGTGCAGGTCTCGGAGGAGATCCCTCAGGAGACCATCCGCAACCTCATCAGGACCATGCCGAGGCGTTGTAGGGAGGTCATACAGGCACGTTACGGCTACAACCAATACTAAGCCTCATTTTGACTTGTTTTAGGGACATTACATCAAAGTTGGATCAGCCAATTAAATTTATCAGCAGCAGGGGGAGGAGGTAGACTGTGGGGACATGAGAAAAATACTGTAGACTGGACAGAGCAAACTTAAGGGAGCTGCTTCCTGTAATTGTTGAGCAAAGAGTATATAGTATGAGCCCATACATTCCTTTGGATGAGATATATAGGATACACTGCGTATTGGGGTTCTGGGTTCAATTCCCACCCAGGTCAACATCTGCAAAGAGTTTGTATGTTCTCTCCGTGTTTGCGTGGGTTTCCTCTAGGTACTCCGTTTTCCTCCCACACTTCAAAACATACTGTTTGGTTGTTTAGATTGTGAGACCCATTGGGAAAGGGACCAAATTGACATGCTTTGTGCAGCGCTGCGTAATCTGTGTGTGCTATATAGATAAAGAATTATTATTGTTATTATTATTGGTTGCATGAATTAGGGGATTCATATTTATTATGTAGAAAACAAGGACATTTAGCAATTTATAATTACCTATGTGATATGTTGTATTCTAGTAAAGTGAAATTCACACTACTCATTCTCTGGGCTTGTGATGAGGTGTCCATTGTGAATCAGAGCCTGAGAGACATACAGTCTGTTCAATACATAGTCAGCAGGCATTACTTAATCTAGCTGAGGTCATGTCTTGTCAGCTCAGGTGTAACAAGGATGTCTCCTATCACAAGAATATGCTTACTGTGGTGAAGTAATGTGACCAGTCACGGGCAGGGCAAGTGGATATTCCGGAACGTGAAGAGCTGATATAAGGGAATGTTCTCTTGAAAATAAACAGTACTCATTTTTTGGTGCTATTTTTCCACTAAGAAATTTCCCAAATTGCTCATGGAGTAATGACATCAATAATAGCTAGCACAGCTTCCAAGCAGGCTTTTTTTAAATTTCTCTTTACTTTTAACAAATTCTTGGCCATGCCAAGAATCACCTTGTGTGTGATCCAGTGCTTTCAAGTACCAGTAAAAAACAGGCCTTATGTCCCATCTGCAAAAAATACTATATGCACAAAAATAAGACATGTATTTAGGTCCCAAAAAACAGGTCCCAGGATTTAGGTCCCAGAAACACATCTGGTTCTCCTGTTCACCATCCCACCCCAATAAACAGGTGTGCTTGTGTTCTCAATAAGAAGTGACTGCACCTGACAGACACCGCTGGGTGAAGTCACGTGACAAAGAATTGAACATGTAAAGTCAACAAGTCCAATCCTTCTTTACAACAACATTTATCAATGTTTATACATTTTTTTCCCTACTTGTCTGAACAGGGGGCATAGCCTCTAAAATGAGGGCAAATGATGGTCTATGCGACAAAAAAATTAAGACACTGCGCCACAATCTAGACCAAGGGTGCACAACCTTTATCAGTCCAAGGGCCGTATTGTCATACCGCTTAACTTCAAGGGGCCATACTAGTTACCAGAACACTAGATGCACCAACAACAAAATACAGCATAACATGCCACCACAGAAGCCAAATACTGCAGTTTTATGTTTATGTAATGTAAAGCCTGGACACCATGTACAAAAGAATTTCCCTCCTGAGATGAATAAAGTTGTATGATATCCCTATGTTTACATGAGAGGTTCCCCAGTTTTCTTCCTATACTGACACACTGGTTAAATGGGATGATGTCTGTAAAGAGCTACAAACTATATGAGAAACAAGCAAAAAGAATATCAAATTCCATTGCTGGATGAAACAATACCCTGCGATGTGGGATTATTGTATATTATACTGTGAAGTAAAGAGCCTGCACTTTAACTCACCCAAGACACTGCACTGATCTAATAGATTAATAATTCTGCATTTAGAAAGTTATTATTTCCGGGAATTCCATGGCACTCCCTATCTAAATATGTCGCCCTAAAAGGGTGGGGCGTGAAACTCACAACAGTTGTGAGACAAGTTGTCAAAGTTGGCAAAATGCCCCCATTGCTTCAGTTAATGTCCTATGATTTTCATATACTCTCAGGAGATAAATAGACTTTGTGTGTGTGTAGGATTCAATTATCTCATATTATCTCGTATTTAGATTCAAGTCTAAATACGTTAGGTGTAGACCCAATTCACACTGCTTCCACGGAGTAGAATAATAGGAATCAAATATTGATGGTTAACAAGAACGCAAAAAACCAGCACAGTAGTCTGGGTAATTTTTTTGCCTTATAATAACTGGAGCATGATATATGGTGCCATTCTGTGTGTGCAACTCTAAGGAAAGTGATGGAAACATTATTATAAATTGATGCAAGTTTTTGGTTTCAACTGATTAGAAATCTGTGAATTAGTAAATTTGACATTCAGGACCTTAAGAAAGCTGGTCATTTCCCAGCATTTTTTAATTTAAATTAAGAATATTTTTTCTGTGTTATGTTAGGGGAAGTGTTGTTTAGCTGACATGACACAGACATGGACCTTATTATACCCAGTCTGCAGGCAGCCGACACTTAGATAACAGAACCGGTCAAGTTAACAGGTCATGTCCCCATTTCACAAATATCTACAGTGTAAAAGAGGGAATATTGGCTGGCTGAGCATCATGGAAGAAGTAGGTCAGCAACAGCTGGAACACCATCCAATGCCCAGCCCTGCCCCAGGCACAGAAGCTGCTGTCATTCTTTCTGCCCTGTATTTTCATTCTCTAATAGGAGAGTGTCATCATCTCATCTCTGCCCATTAACCCTTTCCTAGAAACCTATTCAGTTACACTTCCTGCCTGGTGCTGTCACTCACAACAAGTGAAGACAATGACCTTAGCAGGTAGTTATTCCTTGAACTCATAGTTCATTAGAGCTCACGGAACAACATGTTACTGGCGGGAACATTCTTAGGACAGATAAAAATCCAAGCAGTCTTCATGCATGCTTAGAATACATTTCCTGAGCATTTTGCTCTGAGGAGAAAAAAAAATACATCTTTCATGCCCACAAAAGCATCCAAACCATGAATTAAGACAGGACTTGTAGAAGGGTTTCAGACACATCCAATGTCATGGAGCACTTCTTGGACAGGCAGTCCCGGGTTACATACAAGATAGGTTCCGTAGGTTTGTTCTGAAGTTGAATTTGTATGCAAGTTGAAACCGTATATTTTATTATTGTAGATCCAGCCTAAAAATTTTTTTGCCCCAGTGACAATTGGAGTTTCAAATTTTTTTGTTGATGTAATTGGACCAAGGATTATCAATAAAGCTTCATTACAGACATCTTACAGCTGATCATTGCAGTCTGGGACTATAGTAAAGCATCCAGAAAGCTTCACCAGAGGTCAGAGTGGTCTGTCTGTAACTATGGGTTGTCTGTAAGTCTGTCCTGTATACGCTAATGAGTAAAGAGATATATTGGTTAAAGAGGATTTCTCCCCAGGTCTATCAATACCATTTTTTATGGCTGGTTAATACAGTGGGGAAAAAATTCATTAGTCATCCACTGATTGTGCGACTTCTCCAACTTGTAAAGATCAGAGAGCCCTGTAATTGACATTATATGTAGACCGCAACTATGAGAGACAAAATGGGAAAACTGACCTTTGTTTTGTACTCAAAACCTCACGATACATGGCTGCATTCATTCTGTCATGTACACGGATCAGTAGTACTGGTCCCTTTGCAGAGAAACAACCACAAAGCAGGTTATTGCAACCCCCATTCTTCATAGTAGGTATGGTGTTCTTTAGATGCAACTCAGCATTCACTCTCCTCCAAACACAACAAGTTGTGTTTATACCAAGCAGTTCAACTTTGGTTTTATCTGATCATATGACATTCTCCCAATACTCTTTTAAAACATCCAAATGCTTTCTAGCAAACTTCAGATGGGCCTGGATATGGACTTAACAGGGGGACACGTATGGCACTGTAGGATCTGAGTCCTTGGTGACGTAGTGTGTTACTGATGGTAGCTTTTGTTATGTGGTTCTGGGATTTTTGTTCACAGTTGTGTGCGCCCCTGATCAAGGGAGATTATCAGTGGTCTTGTATGTCTTCCACTTTCTAATTATTGTTGCTCCCACAGATGATTTCTTCACACCAAGCTGCTTGCCTATTGCAGATTTAGTCTTCCCAACTTAGTTCAGGTCTACAATTTTGTTTCTGGTGTCCTTCAACAGCTCTTTGGTCTTCACCATAGTGGAGTTTATAGTCTGACTGTCTGAGGTTGTGGACAGGTGTGTTTTATTCTGATAACAAGTACAAACAGGAGCCATTACTACAGTTAATGAGTGGAGGACAGAGGAGCCTTTTAACCCCTTAACGCTCTGCGCCGTAGCTCTACGGCGCAGAGGTATAAGGGATGTATGAAGAGGGCTCACGGGCTGAGTCCTCTTCATACAAAGGTGGGGGTTTTTGCATTTTGCACAAAACCCCCACCGCTAATAACCGCGGTCGGTGCTTGCACCGATCGCGGCTATTAACCCCCTAAACGCCGCCGGCAAAGTCGCCGGCGGCGTTTAAAAGACGGCGGCGCGTGGGCGCCGCCATCTTTTTTTCGATCGCCACGCCCCCGAACGTCATCGGGGGGCGGCGATCAGTTGCTATGGTAGCCTCGTGTCTTCTTTTGACACGAGGCTATCTGGCAGCTGCATATTCGTTACAATGAGCCAGTGGCTCATTGTAATGAATGTGCTGCAAAAATGCCATATATTGCAATACAGAAGTATTGCAGTATATGGTAGCAGCGATCTGACTATCTAGGGTTAATGTACCCTAGATGGTCTAAAAGATAGTGAAAAAAAAAAGAAAAAAAAAAGTTTAAAAAATAAAAAAAATTAATAAAATATTAAAAGTTCAAATCACCCCCCTTTCCCTAGAACGGATATAAAACATAACAAACAGTAAAAATCACAGACATATTAGGTATCGCCGCGTCCCAAAATGCCCGATCTATCAAAATATAAAAACGGTTACGGCCGGCGGTGACCTCCGAGGCGGGAAATGGCGCCCAAATGTCCGAAATGCGACTTTTACACCTTTTTACATAACATAAAAAATGAAATAAAAAATGATCAAAATGTCGCACAGACCTCAAAATGGTAGCAATGAAAACGTCGCCTCATTTCGCAAAAAATGACCCCTCACACATCTCCGTGCGCCAAAGTATGAAAAAGTTATTAGCGTCAGAAGATGGCAAAAAATTTTTTTTCTTTTTTGTACACATTCGTTTAATTTTTGAAAATGTATTAAAACACAATAAAACCTGTATAAATTTGGTATCACCGCGATCGCACCGAACCAAAGAATAAAGTAGGCATGTTATTTGGAGCGAAGAGTGAAAGTCGTAAAAACTGAGCCCACAAGAACGTGACGCACGTGCGGTTTTTTTTCAATTTTTCCACATTTGGAATTTTTTTTCAGCTTTGCAGTACATGGCATGTTAAAATAAATATCATTACGGGAAAGTAAAATTTGTTACGCACAAAATAAGCCCTCACACAGGTCTGTACACGGAAAAATGAAAAAGTTATGGATTTTTGAAGTTGGAGAGCGAGAAATGAGGCGAAAAACCCTCCGTCCTTAAGGGGTTAAAGAAGTTATAAGTCTATGAGAGACAGAAATCTGCTTATTGGTAGGTGACCAAATACTACATTTTCACCATAATTTGCAATTAAATTCTTTATATGCGATTTTCTGGGTTCGTTTTCATATTTTGTCTCTCATAGGTGAGGTCTACCCCAGTGGTCTATAACAGGCCTCTTTTTAAGTGGCACAACTGTAGCTGCCAGGTCAGTGATAATGGTATTTGGAATTTTCTCTCTTGACCTCACCATTCCCAAGTAATCAGGCTCATTATTTTCAAATTTGTCAGATGAGCAGAGCCCAGGGCCACACATCTGACAGTTAAGCACCTAAAAACATAGCACTATGATGTGGGACCCTAGCAGGGACCAATATAGCTGGTTTGACTGGTCTGAATCTGTTTTTCTTCATTTGTGTAAGCAGCTGTGAAAATGTTAATACAGGATTCATACCAGCCAAACAAATGATAAACCACCAAAAACGCATGACTTTTGAGTTCGTTTAAAAATGGTTCAAGAACTGTCCAAGAACGCACTGTGTGACAGCACATTATAATGAAGCTCTGTCGCTTCTATGGCTGGGCACAGCGCTTTTCCTTTCAAATTAGTTATGCACTGCTCAGAGGATGATCTAATCACTGTTCTCCCTGCCAGGCAGAATAATCAATTGCTGCACCATCCCCCAGCTGCAGTGTGTGATCCAGCTCAGGTTGATTAGTCCTGTCTTGACTGTTCAGAAAGTTCTGTGTGTAATGCGGATCCTGTTTTTCCAAGGTACTAAATTTTATAATAGTTTTTTCAGCAAAACCACTCAACTCAGGGATTAACCAAGATATGATCTTGCATCAGTGTAGCTACAGCATTTCTAAGGTATATTTGCTTCATAATGCATGAAATCAAATGGTAGATTTAAAAAAAAAAACATGAATGTTCCACTAGGGGATACTGGGAAATATGCAAATACATTTTTCAGTGGGGTAAGGAAGCCATTGCCCCTTAGCTACCTTGTAAGACAGTCCTCTTAGGGTGCTGTCACATGGTGTGTTCTTGGACCATTCTTACCCTGCTTACCATGCATTTGGCTGGTTTAAATCCGTTTTACAGCTGCCTACACTTCAAGAAATTAAGATAAACAAGTTCGAACCAGCAAAACACATGGTAAACATACAAAAATCCATGCGTTTTCAGTCTATTTAAAAATGGTTCAAGAACTGTCCAAGAACACACGGGGCAGATGTATCAAGTGTCTAAAAAATGACAACCAATCACAGCTCAGCTTTCATTTTACCAGTGCTCATGAATATTTTAAAGGGGAGCTGTGATTGGTCACCATGGGCAACTAAAATATTCTGACTTTCAGACACTTGACAGCAACATGATCATCAAGAATGACTTTCAGGAAGGCTAAAGATATGATGGGAAATTAAAATCAAACCAGTAAGGAACAGATTCCCAAAAAGGGGCAGGAGAAGTTAAAGTGGCTCAATGTTGTAAGTGGGTCCAAATTGCCAATAGGAGGAGCCATCATAAATAGGGGAGGTCAGCAAACTTTTAGATTGTGTTCACACATGCGGTGTGTTTACAAATTCAATGCAAACACCTGGGAGCAAGACTCATGCTGATGGCATCCATGTTTCCATGTGAACAATGCAAAACATAACAGATTGTAACCAATCACAAGCAATTAACTGGAAGCGCAGATGCCATTGGCCCTGTGCCCCGCCCCCTGGCATTTGCATTGCATTTGTAAATATATATATATATGTATACACACCACGCACATGGAAGCAGTCGTACACATACATACACCACGCACATGGAAGCAGTCGTACACATACATACACCACGAACATGGAAGCAGTCGTACACATACATACACCACGCACATGGAAGCAGTCATACACATATATACCACGCACATGGAAGCAGTCATACACATATATACCACGCACGTGGACGCTGTCATACACATATATACCACGCACATGGATGCAGTCATACACATATATACCACGGACATGGACACAGTCATTGATGCGGTCATACACATATGCACCACAGATAGAGGCGTCTGAAGTGACAACACAAATGTGTTGGACTGCCTGAGGAAGGCACTACAGTAGGCCATGCTGGTTTACAAGACCAACAAAGAAAAAGATCTGGACCACAGATTATTAAAAAAAAAACAATGCTAGGCTACCATAACAAATGAAACTTAAGGTTTTCAGCTACATTTTGATCAAATTGTATAAGCCCACTAACCACTTCACAGTGATCTCGTTTACAGGTAGAGTATCACATGGCGTCCACCTCTGCTGCAACACAGTGCCAGCAGGACAATGCTCACCTATCTGCATGGTCATAGAAAGTGGCTGAGAGCAAGTAGGCAGCCACTATATAGGCACCCAGAATTCAAACTATACCAACATTTGGAGAGAAAGATTTGGTCCTTAGATCCACACATTACACAATAATCTGTTGTCGATGATTTACCTTGTCCAGGTACCAAGGGCCTCTGTTTGTCTGAATCTGTTGGGTTGTCCGACGGGACGCCCCCCCCATTTCTGTTGCTTGCAAGTCGGCGCCACAATCCGATCACGTGAGCCCAAAACCCGGGGCAATTCAGTGCAAAAGGAAATATTCGGGAGACCCGACAGAAACGCGGTCCGCGGACCCTTATTAAATGAGCCCCATTGTGCGGGTGTTCCCCGGGCGGGGGCTTTAAATTGTCAAATGAATATGAATATTTTGGAAGGCATGGCTTTTCACATACCCATCATAACAGGTATACACTTGACAACATGTATGAATTAATCATTCCACTACCTTAGACCACATGTCTCTGGTGGTTCTGTCTCTACGTTGAGTTTTTGAAAAGCTCAAACTTTTAATTGCGTTGCATTGAGTTTTGTGATGAGTTTTAACATTTACGTTTTGCTGGGAAACAGTTTTTCATCCAAGTCCAACTTTTAATGAGTTTTTCAAGGGTGGTGAAGACAACTGCTTTCAGCTGATTAGGATTACATAAGGTATTTGCAAACTGGTCTTTGGCTGCGTTTAAAACATATGTGTTGAAAACGCAACAAAACACAGCCTCAAAGGGCTCAGGAAGTAAACGCTGTTTGAGGAAACCCTGCATTTGTTATTTGCTCTAGTCCTGCACTGCTGTAAACAGAAATTGACCTAATAAACCTAATAAACCAATACCAGGTATGTCGTCAAGCAGCTGAACACATTCCAAGATCATCTTTCGTTCATGGTCCAGTGTGGTGGCATCATTCAGAAAAACAACTTTGAAGTGAGATGTAAATTGGCTGTATAAAGTCAAGGAAGCGGAGAGTTTATCACTGAAGTCAAGCTCTCTCTTCCTCAGAAAGCCCACTTCTTTGTAATTGAGAGTCCTACATTCAGATACATCACTAACCAGATCTCCTGAAGTCTGATGCATGATGTGAATCACATAGAAGAAGGCGTTCAGAGCTCCCCACCTTGACTTCACTGTTAAACTCTCCTCCTCCTTGACTTTATACAACCAATTTACATCAAAGTTACTTCAAAGTTGATTTTCTGGATGATGCCACCACACTGTAACATGAAAGAAACAAAAACTAGAAAGTGTTATGTGTTCTGACAATATACTAGTAGTGGTTTATCAGATCAACTGCTGATCACAGGTTCCCTTTAAAGTTTCCTTTAAAGAGGGTAAGTTCACATGTGGCACTAATCCACACATCACAACAGTTGAGAAGAGGAGATTTGCCTAATTACATTGCTGTCAATATTGCATTTACAAAACCCATGCAATAACATAGAGTTAACAAATGCATGTGTTAACATCATGTTAATGCATGTGTTTTGTAAACGCAATGTAATTACACAAATCTCCTCTTCTCAGGACTAGGGCGAGAAACAAATGCAGAGTTTGCTCACACAGTGTTTACCTCCTGAGCCCTTTACCTTAACTACTCCAAGCATCAACACAATGTTAACACACATGTTAACATTGTATTAGCAGATGCATTTCGTAAACACAAATGTTAACATGCAGTGCGTTTTGAAACTATTGTGAAAGTGTGACTTGTGAAAGCACCCTTGGCTTTGGTAGAGTTATTTTGATAGCAGAATTTGGAATTTCATGCTAATAATGGGAAAACATATAAGGGATAGGTAGGTGTATGTAAAAGAAAGTGTATATGCACTGATTCTGTGGTCTTTAGTTCCACAAAACTGGTGGTTATCGGTCAAAGGACGAACTATTGTCACAATGACGTCAACCCTGCCACTTCTGGCCCAGTCTGCAGTGCTGAAGAGCCAAATTCCTGGTCACAAAGCTGAAACCAGGCAATGACAGTACAGGTACACCTTTATTATGCATACCCCTGCCCCTTTGATGATTTCCTTGGGGGTACGCAACTGTTGAAACTGTTGATAGGGAACCTGTCACCACACTAACCCTGCGAAGTCCACAAACAGTACCTTCTTCCGTAGTATGTGTTCCCTGGATGTTTATTTTAGCATATTTCAAGGTTTCAGCATATTTTATTCTTTTGTACTAGGCAGTCAGCAGTGAGGCAACCCCGCTTCCTGCAGTCAGGGAACCCCGCCTCCTGCAGTCAGTTTTCTCTGCCCATTCCATGGATCTGGCATTCTAGCCCTGTCTCCTACTTCTGCCATCATTTTCCCACTAGAGAAGGAAGGATTGGACACCAGATGCATGTAGTGGGCAGAGCAAACTGTCTACAGGAGGCAGGGTTTCCTGACTGCAACATACAAAAGAATAAAAGATGATTTTTCATTTATGCTGTAACCTAGTAATATGCTAAAAATACCTCCAGGAGACTTACATATTACAGAAGAAGGTACTGTTTGTGGGATTGGGGGGGGGGAGGGGTAGTGTGGTGGATGTCAGGTTTAAACATTTTGTATGAGATTTGTAATTGGTTTCTTAGCTGGCTAATAGAGTCCAAAGTTGGGAACTGTCCTCTACAATATCCATTTACTTTTTTCTAACTTTTTTTTATGGTTTAATACCGCAAGTTTTCTTCCAGTCAACATGAAACATTGCCTGTACTAATGATTCCTGATCTGTAGTCACCTTGTGCAGGGCTTGTATGGTAAGCTGTTTGAGCTCCAGAATTCTCCTGCTGTAGCTGTCTGATAGATACAACTATCATGGAGTCTACTTTCTCTACCAGGTCACCTAGAGGGTTCTTCCCCTTCCTTTCCCATGTCTTCCAGGCAGCCTGGAACAATGCAGAGGCTTCATGGGCTAGAACAAAACAATTTCTCAACATATAGAGAGAAAGAATTATGGGTATTAATGATGACATAGATGAAGTAACTAGAAAAAGGTATTCGCCTTAACCACGTAATAAAATGTGTATTAGATACAGGTTTTAAACAAATGCAGAAATTTTATTGTACATCTCTTAGGCCCCTTCTACACTCGCGAGTATGATGCGATAAACTCGCATCACACTCGCAACGCATGCTGCCCGGATCGCATGGCCCGAACGCTGCAAACCGGAACTGAACTGACAAGTTGAGTTCAGTTCTGGTTTGCAGCGTTTGGGCCGTGCGATCCGGGCAGCACGCGTTGCGAGTGTGATGCGAGTTCATCACATCACATTCCCAAATGTAGAAGGGGCCTTATGTTCTTATCAGATTTTTATTTTCAAATCTCAAATTGCATTTATAATACAAAATCCCATGTGGTTAAAATAAGCAATGGTGTATAGTATAGATGTAGTTTCTTCTGGGAGATCCATGAGCTGTAGCATTCTTATGAGCTGTAGCATTCTTATGAGCTGTAGCTCCTTTGGCTCTGTTTTTTTCAATAAAATGCCGGAGGGATAGTAAGGACTGACACAGGCACGGCAGCACAAAAGGAGAAAAGCAGAGCATTGCATTTGTCATTCTTGATTTGTGGAAGACTGTGCCATAACGCCAATTGCTGGAGGCAATGGCCCAGATTTATCATTCGTGAGGCAATGATAAACAGTGAGACATACACCTCACTAATGTGCAGAGTGTGCCATATTATTGAATGAATCTGCCATAATTCTGCCACACCATGCATAAATGTGGCAGCCAGTGTGACTTGCACCAGAACTCCCCTTTAGGCATTCAGTTTTGTGTTGCAGTGGACACAGTGCAGCTGTGACACAAAACTGGCACAAACAGTTCATAAATACATGTGCAAACAGTTTGCATATGTATTTATGTGCAAAGTGCCCCAGAAAATTGTGAAAATCTGTGGTCCCTCTGCATATTTCCAGAATATGTGACAATATCCTGAATACAACATGTATAAAATGTCAGGATATCTCATGCACGTAATGATTTTGGCAGCTATGGACATTGGGGGTGAAAGCAGGGGATGCATAACCCCACTTCTAGAGCCAGAATCTAACAGATTATTAGTGTGTTCCATTATAAATCTGTAAAGAATTTTGTTTTTAATTAAACTAGCAGAGGAGCCAAGGTACTAGAAGAGAACATGTTCCAGTGTTTATTAAGTGCCTGCATTTAGGGGACATATTTGAACGATCTCAACGGCTTGCGAGCGAGCCAAGAAATGACATCATTGGCACGAGTGCAATGTCAAGACGTAAGGTGTCATTCAGTCTGCACTAACTCCTGTAATGGAGGGTCAGTCCCGGTAATGGATATAATCACTTCCACATTTCTAATGATTGTGTTTCTTTCTAGTCCGGATAACAGGATTTATTAAACAATAAGAACAATGTGCTTTGACAAGTAAAAAACAGATGAAATGCTTCAAATCAGCAGCACCACCTAGTGGTGTAACCTATTCATTCACTCTGAGGTCACCAATAAAGGAGCATGTTTGGAATGTCTTTGTCCAGTGCAATATGCAAACTAAAATGCTTTTGCCTCTTTCGCTTGGGTGGTGTCTATATTCCTTTTTCACTATAGAAGATGCACTTCAGCCTTCTGAGAATTGCTGGTATAGAGCTTTTAGATCTGGATCCTTGAAATTTGGTACAAAATTGATTTTAAGAATTTCACTGAAACCTTCACTCAGAGTTGGAGCCACATATTTACTTCTGTACAGGAAAAAGAAAATATGTAAAATAATGAGAAGTCAGTAGTTATCTTTTTTTATACTGAACATTTAGAATGCATTATTCTGGTTATTGAAAACATTTATTAAATAGGATTTTTGACACCAATTTTTAGATCAAAAAACCCTGTAGAAGATTTTACCCTAGCAGTGTCTGGTACAGTGAGTCTAGAGTTACTGTGTGTGGCTGTCAACTATATTTTCATTAATGATAAAAAAAAAAATCCACTCAGAGTCATCTAGTTCCTAGTAGGTGCTCTGGGTCTCACTTGCTAGTCTTGCCTCCCCAGTGTCTTATGTTCCCTGGCCCAGGGATTATACCTAATGCTCCAAGGCTTAACGGGAACCTGTCACATTTTCACAAATACAGCAAATGACAGGTTCCCAGAGAGCACTAGTAACTAACTAATACCCTTCTTTTAGCTAAAAATAGCTTCCCTGGCATCCCCATAAAATCAATTTTTATCTTATATTCCCTGGCATTGGAGGGGAGCTGTCCTACCTAGTGGGCACCTCTCATCTACTCAGCCCCATGTTCCATGCCTCTTCTCATCATGTTATGTGACCTGGGTGACATCATCTAAGGTCCTACTGCATTTGCAATGTCTACCCTATGTACATATCTGATCACGCGAAATCACAGCAGCCTTCAAACTGTGATTTCATGTGATCAGATACATAAATGAGGTAGACATTGCAAATGTAACAGGACCCTAGATGACGATATCTTGTCCACATGACTTTACGTGCCCATGATGATGTAAATGATGTAACATAGGTTTCTCTCAATGTTTCATACAGCAGAATATCACAGCACTTAGAACTGTCAATCAGGAACAAGGAGGCAGGACAATGCAAGTAAAATTGAATATTCAGGGCTCACTTAGTGTGAATGACAAGTTTGTGAAGTTTACAAACGGATTAAAAACCATTGCTTGTATCCCTAAATGGTTCCTTTCCTTCGCTGCAATGTTACAAAAATCATAGTTTTTTTATTGAAATCTTTATTTTGGATGGGTTAATTTGCATGACAGATTCTCTTAAATAAAGAGTCGGGACATTGAATTGAATATTTTCCCTTTCTAATATCTTTGTAAATAATGAAACCTTGTGAAATCTCTTTACTATGTTAAAATACCTCTGTTACTAGTCCTCTCTAATCTTCTAAACTGCTCTGATCACTGCTCAGATCTCCCTTCAGTGAGAAGCAGAGGGAGGCTCAAACACACAGATCTCTTGGAGTAGATATAGGTAAGTATTCTGCTGGAATATTAGTTTATTACTATAAAATGCTAGAAATCTGATAAAAACTGGTTTCTGACACAGCACATGTCTGTGTTCTGCTCCAGCCTAGACATATGAAGTGCAGTATCACTGAAGACAGTTGAGCAGTTTAGGAGTCAGGAGAGGACATATAAGAGGAGAACAAGGCATTTCCCACTAGTAATAAACAGTATATCCCAAAGTTTCTCATTTACTTTATTCATTTACAAAAACTTTTCTTAAATGATTGTTACTTTGATAGAGAGACTAGTTGTTTAAAGTTTCCCTTAAAAAATACTATAAAGATATAGTGGTAATTATAGGTCTGCTTTATCCATGAATAAATGGGATATTTCAGCACAGCTTATTTCAAATAATATGACATTTCTAACAACGACATTGTACCCAGTAAGCGTCAACTTACTTGTAGCTATTGATAACCATGTCATTTACAGAAACGTGTCCTTTACTGGTCATCTCCCGAAACTGTGAACAAGCATAGAATTGTTATTTAGAGCCGTAAACCATTGATGGGCTATATCTGTTGGACTATATACACCTACCCGATTGTTGTGCTTGGCAACTTCAACAGGTGCCGAAAAGAGAAAACAACGAATCGGAACTCCTGCCTTCTGTGCACAACTGATGTACCTGAAGTATTATGGAGTACACATATGACTGGAGGTCAGAAAGAACAGGAGACTTGCTTTATTAACAAATGTAAAGGTAAGGCCTTATGCAGTTGGCCGTGTGCTTCACCTGGGTTGTAACCCTGATGTAGCAAACGGAGCCTCACCCCTCGTCTAAATAAGAAACAGCGCAGGTGCGCAACAAATCTGCCTCAAAGTAGGAAATGCTCCATCTTTGCAGCTGCAGTTGTCCGGTTCGGTCACAGTGTGCCTATATGGGGGGCCTTGAGCTGGCCCCAGTTTGTTCATGGCCTCCGCACACAACAATAATAATAATAATAATAATGATAATAATAATAATAATAATCTGTGCACATGAGGCCTTACATCCAGATATCCTTGTATTCCGCACAGTTCCGACAAAAGATTATATGCTATTTATATTGCTAATTAAGTTAAATAAAAGTATTTACTATAAAAGTTGTAATTTGATATAATCACACACTAACCGGCTGCGAGATTCTTTGTCAGGGTTGGTGTTATCAACTACAATACTTTTGCCATTTCTCAGAGCTTCCTCACAGGCTGCAACACACTTCTGCCATGTTCCAAGTGTGTCCTATATAAAAAAAAATCCATATCAGGATACAGACCACCGTGTATACTACAAACACTTAATCCACTCACCGTTATGATCTACTCACCCTGTTTGCATATACATATCCTTTTGACACCAAATGTTCCTTTATAAAAGAAGATTTTCCCGCTAGGCAGAAAAAGAAATGGGATTCATCACCCTTGTCCTTACCATTGAGGTATATCACTGGTTATTAGTAATAAGTGAAATACTACCAGCTTATAATTTGGTCACAAGTAAATCCCATCACTCTATATAATTATGGGAACTGACCTCTGGGACTGCTACTTATCCTAATAATCATGGGGCCATTAGTCTCCCTTCTAAGCATATAATGTTGACCCTGGCCTCCTGATATATCCAGAGGGTGACTGTGTTGTCGTACAATTGGGTAGAACTGTGCTTTAACCTGCGCCCATTCAGACCTGTATGCCCCTCACCGATGCACTCTGCCGCTAGGCATGCCCCCCTTCTTTATACCGCTCCACACAGGGCGTAAATAGTGAAATAATGGCAATTCCTGGCACATTTTTCAGGGCTTGTATACCAGTATACTTTTGTATAAGCCCAGATCAATGTCCCCCCATGTGTCAGATGTTTCACACCTCTGTCTTAGTAAGAAGGCCTTCTCCATGGATTGAATTTATTAGGCAACATATACCACATTTTACTTTTGATCCGTCCCTAACTGACCTGAAATCTATGCTAGTTAGAACCTGGCATAGGTGTTAGCCATTTACAGTTGTAAGGGGAAATTATAATACATTTTAATGGCTGCTGTGACCCTGACCTCTAAGCTATAAGGGTGGTTGTGACTCTGACCCCTCACACAGTGCAAAAACAACAACTTTCTGTAACTTTATGATAACACTAAACTGTAGAAAACAGTAGCGTTCCCAAGGAATTTAATCAGTGCAGAATTTTGGAAATATCAAAACTTAATGTCCCCCAATTCATTTTAACTGGGCCAATCTGAAGGCTTATTTTCTGTTGTGTACTGGTTCTGGACACTGCTTTCACTAGTCACCTAGATCTACACTGGTTGCATTGTGAAAGGAGCAGAGCATAGGACTTCTAATAGCTAAACTTGTCCTCCAAAGCCAATTGTCTGGTATACAGCTGTATTCATGTACACAATGTTCTCCACAGCCGGCAGTCCAGTGCAATATATACAAAGTGCATAAATCACATATCTCAGAATGACCGAGCCACCAGGGGGAATTTCATAATTACCATCTCAATTACATCTGTCAATATTTTATGATATATAATTTGCTTATACTACACCTCATAGCTGGCACCGAGCCCAGAACGTGTCTCCATTTTTAAAAATGGAATTACATCACATGTCTATTCTGCAGAAGCCTGGCCTCTGATATTATATGACCTCATCACATCCACAACATTAGTTACGGAGTAACGCCCTCTCTACTACCAAACTATATTATATACATTACATTTTAATACAAACCACCAACCCTCCTGATTTATGGGAATGGTACCTCTGACTCTCCATGGGGGTGGGGGCTTCTGAGTTGTTTGTTAGAAATGGCTACCTGTACATATTACCAAGAATCAGATCAATAAAACCGTTCTACACATGACAACAAAACTGACATACCTGCAGGAAAGCCGACTGTTACTACTACTTCCTGAGAAGATGACACCAGGGAGGAAGATAATGGCTCGTACAGTGGACCATTGGGATCAAGAGCCCTCTGTTGGTAAAACAGGAGATGATCAACAAGTATAGAACAAGAGAGAACAAGAGTAAGACTTCTATTTACATTACAAAAAGTGAGGTAGCAAATTATTCCTTAAAGAGGTATTCCGGGAATATGAACATCTGATATAAAAACCCATGATGCTATAAATAATACTATGATGCTATAAATAATACTATGATGCTATAAATAAATGTATATAACAAAACTCAATGTCATTGATCACAAAATGGTTAAATAGTTTGATTTTATGATACACAAAATTTTATGGCCTCTCTAAAATATCTAAAGTCATCACCAAGATAGATGTCAGATGCAGGTCATGTGATGTGGACATGTGACCAGAGGCCATCTTCTGTCTGCTCTGAGCGAAGAAAATCAACAGACTGATTAAGGGCCAGTAGGATTTTAATTCCTCATTACAGGGTATGTCAACAGCATTTTTATGGGGAGCAAAATTTTAAATACCGTATATACTCTAATATAAGCCAACCAGAGTAGAAGCCAGGGTACCTACTATTGACATGAGTATAAGCCTTGGGTGGGAAATGCATTAGTCACAGTCTATACCCAATATATAGCAAGCAGCCCCCCGCCCCCTAGTATATAGCCAGCAGCCCCCCGCCCCCTAGTATATAGCCAGCAGCCCCCCGCCCCCTAGTATATAGCCAGCAGCCCCCCGCCCCCTAGTATATAGCCAGCAGCCCCCCGCCCCCTAGTATATAGCCAGCAGCCCCCCGCCCCCTAGTATAAAGCCAGCAGCCCCCCGCCCCCTAGTATAAAGCCAGCAGCCCCCCGCCCCCTAGTATACAGCCAGCAGCCCCCCGCCCCCTAGTATACAGCCAGCAGCCCCCCGCCCCCTAGTATACAGCCAGCAGCCCCCCGCCCCCTAGTATACAGCCAGCAGCCCCCCGCCCCCTAGTATACAGCCAGCAGCCCCCCGCCCCCTAGTATATAGCCAGCAGCCCCCCGCCCCCTAGTATATAGCCCGCAGCCCCCCGCCCCCTAGTATATAGCCCGCAGCCCCCCGCCCCCTAGTATATAGCCCGCAGCCCCCCGCCCCCTAGTATATAGCCCGCAACCCCCCGCCTCCTAGTATATAGCCCGCAACCCCCCGCCTCCTAGTATATAGCCCGCAACCCCCCGCCTCCTAGTATATAGCCCGCAACCCCCCGCCTCCTAGTATATAGCCCGCAACCCCCCGCCTCCTAGTATATAGCCCGCAACCCCCCGCCTCCTAGTATATAGCCCGCAACCCCCCGCCTCCTAGTATATAGCCCGCAACCCCCCGCCTCCTAGTATATAGCCCGCAACCCCCCGCCTCCTAGTATATAGCCCGCAACCCCCCGCCTCCTAGTATATAGCCCGCAACCCCCCGCCTCCTAGTATATAGCCCGCAACCCCCCGCCTCCTAGTATATAGCCCGCAACCCCCCGCCTCCTAGTATATAGCCCGCAACCCCCCGCCTCCTAGTATATAGCCCGCAACCCCCCGCCTCCTAGTATATAGCCCGCAACCCCCCGCCTCCTAGTATATAGCCCGCAACCCCCCGCCTCCTAGTATATAGCCCGCAACCCCCCGCCTCCTAGTATATAGCCCGCAACCCCCCGCCTCCTAGTATATAGCCCGCAACCCCCCGCCTCCTAGTATATAGCCCGCAACCCCCCGCCTCCTAGTATATAGCCCGCAACCCCCCGCCTCCTAGTATATAGCCCGCAACCCCCCGCCTCCTAGTATATAGCCCGCAACCCCCCGCCTCCTAGTATATAGCCCGCAACCCCCCGCCTCCTAGTATATAGCCCGCAACCCCCCGCCTCCTAGTATATAGCCCGCAACCCCCCGCCTCCTAGTATATAGCCCGCAACCCCCCGCCTCCTAGTATATAGCCCGCAACCCCCCGCCTCCTAGTATATAGCCCGCAACCCCCCGCCTCCTAGTATATAGCCCGCAACCCCCCGCCTCCTAGTATATAGCCCGCAACCCCCCGCCTCCTAGTATATAGCCCGCAACCCCCCGCCTCCTAGTATATAGCCCGCAACCCCCCGCCTCCTAGTATATAGCCCGCAACCCCCCGCCTCCTAGTATATAGCCCGCAACCCCCCGCCTCCTAGTATATAGCCCGCAACCCCCCGCCTCCTAGTATATAGCCCGCAACCCCCCGCCTCCTAGTATATAGCCCGCAACCCCCCGCCTCCTAGTATATAGCCCGCAACCCCCCGCCTCCTAGTATATAGCCCGCAACCCCCCGCCTCCTAGTATATAGCCCGCAACCCCCCGCCTCCTAGTATATAGCCCGCAACCCCCCGCCTCCTAGTATATAGCCCGCAACCCCCCGCCTCCTAGTATATAGCCCGCAACCCCCCGCCTCCTAGTATATAGCCCGCAACCCCCCTAGTATATAGCCAGTGCCAGCCCCCTTAGGAGATAGCCAGTGCCAGCCCCCTTAGGATATAGCCAGTGCCAGCCCCCTTAGGATATAGCCAGTGCCAGCCCCCTTAGGAGATAGCCAGTGCCAGCCCCCTTAGGAGATAGCCAGTGCCAGCCCCCTTAGGAGATAGCCAGTGCCAGCCCCCTTAGGATATAGCCAGTGCCAGCCCCCTTAGGATATAGCCAGTGCCAGCCCCCTTAGGATATAGCCAGTGCCAGCCCCCTTAGGATATAGCCAGTGCCAGCCCCCTTAGGATATAGCCAGTGCCAGCCCCCTTAGGATATAGCCAGTGCCAGCCCCCTTAGGATATAGCCAGTGCCAGCCCCCTTAGAATATAGCCAGTGCCAGCCCCCTTAGGATATAGCCAGTGCCAGCCCCCTTAGGATATAGCCAGTGCCAGCCCCCTTAGGATATAGCCAGTGCCAGCCCCCTTAGGATATAGCCAGTGCCAGCCCCCTTAGGATATAGCCAGTGCCAGCCCCCTTAGGATATAGCCAGTGCCAGCCCCCTTAGGATATAGCCAGTGCCAGCCCCCTTAGGATATAGCCAGTGCCAGCCCCCTTAGGATATAGCCAGTGCCAGCCCCCTTAGGATATAGCCAGTGCCAGCCCCCTTAGGATATAGCCAGTGCCAGCCCCCTTAGGATATAGCCAGTGCCAGCCCCCTTAGGATATAGCCAGTGCCAGCCCCCTTAGGATATAGCCAGTGCCAGCCCCCTTAGGATATAGCCAGTGCCAGCCCCCTTAGGATATAGCCAGTGCCAGCCCCCTTACAATATAGCCAACTATAGGTTTTTCACAAGAAAAAAATAATAAACAAGTCAAGGCTCTACATTGGAAAGTAGAGAAGTGTTTTGTTTTGTGTTTTGAAGCCTCTTCAATGTTTAAATTTTTTCTAGGCAGAACGCCATACCTTTCATAGTGGCTGTTTCCTGTATTGCAGAATCCTTTTATCTGCGGATCAATTTGTCCCTTCTAATATCAGTATATAATATTCTATGCAATGTACTAGGAGGCTGGAAAAAAATTTTTCTTACAGACTTTTTTTTTGTTCTCCTTTATTCTTTAGGCTATTAAGCGCATGGAGATATCAGATTGATATAGTTTTTGTTACGTTTGAATACCTATAAAAATACATAATGTTTTTCTGTCTTATCCCCTTATAGACTTACCCATAATGGCCTCCTCACTATATAAACATAAATGACACCTATACATCATACCAGCAGAGCTTCCGCTTTTTAGTAGGTCAACAAACTAGGTAAATAATTCATGGAATATTGTATATTATATGTTATGATGCCAGATGTGTAGGACCCACTGCAGTTTATAACTCACATGATTTCATCTGGTGCACCAACATAAGAAAACAGGATTATGTAAAAATAATTTATTTCTATATCTTGTTCACACTCACAGGATCAAAGGTAGGTAGTTGAAATTGTGCCTTCTTCCAGCCAAGGAAATACTCTTCTGGAGTGTAGAACTTTATACCAATGTTGAGAGCAAACTAGAGGGAAAAATTACAAGTTGTGAACTCCATCAGATACAATCAGAAAATTACATCACAGTCCTGTCTTAAAAGGGACACTGTTACCAGATTTAGCTCATTAACCCCTTGCTGTTGATGACCTTTTTTCCATTTTACGTTTCTATGTTTCACTCACCATAACTTTTTGTACAGTGGTGAATTTGTTTTCTGTGTAACAAATTGTACTTCCTGGTGTCACTATTTAATATTCAATGCCATGTACTGGGAATTGGGCAAAAAATGCCGAATGTCAGTACAATCTTTAAGATACAAAATTTAAATAGGTATTACAATGTTTTTATAGATTTTGATAAATGAAAACTTTTTACAAAAAAAAAAAAAAATTCACCATCATCTGATGCCAGTAAATTGGCATAAAAGGATCTGCAGCTTAAGTTTCCACATACATCTTTAAATGGCAATATCTCAAGTTCTGCAACTCCCAGAACCACAGATGAGATATTTGACATATGACATCAAAATGATTATCGGTCCTATAGATCCATAGTGGGTTTAAAGTGACAATCTCCCTGCAGCCTTTAAAATATGACTCTTCTCTGCTAATTTTCACATGACATCACATGAGGAGATTATTTATAGGTAAACAGGTCAGACGTCACATAAAAAGAGTAATTTCCCAAATCTACATTTCATTCCCTGGTAGTTTAGTGGGATAAAGGCTGAGGATGGATCTGATGGTGGGGGGTCAAGTGCTGAGACCCCCAGTGAGCGTAAAAACAAGGGATCACAAGTCCACCTACCACCACATTTAGGGGTAGTAGGCTGTCACCAAATACATGCCCGTTATCTAAGAGGTTAATTGGGATTCATCCAGGCACGTCTGCTAATCTGAAATATTGACTTTATAACTTTATGGAAATGAGCCGAAGGTGCTCAGCGCATGCGTGTTTATATAGCAGAGTGACGTTATAAAGTGGATATTGTGGGGTAGCAGATGTGCTGGAAAGTGCCAGGATGACTCCCAATTAACCCCTAAGTTTGCAAGCATGCATGGTAAGATGTCCTTTAACAGAATAGAATTTTTGTGATCAAGATGCAGAACTAATGAAAATTCATCCTGGGCATTTTAAAACCTTACAGATTCAAAGCACAATAGCAAGAAGAAAAAAAAACAAAAAAAACAAATCGCCCTTTGGAAGTACAGGCAGTCCCCGGGTTACCTACAAAATAGGGTCTGTAGGTTTGTTCTTAAGTTGAATTTGTATGTAAGTCGGAACTGTATATTTTATAATTGTAACCCCAACCAATTTTTTTTCTGTTTCTGTGATAATTGGATTTAAAAAAATGTTGGGTTGTCATAAGAACCAGGATTAACAATAAAGCTTAACTACAGACATACTTAGTAACAGTTATAGCTGTTTATTGTTGCCTGGGACTAAAGTACAGTAAATTACCAACTTCCAGAGGTCCGTGTAACTAGGGGTCGTCTGTAATTCGGGTGTTCTTAAGTAGGGAACCACCTGTATATCTGCAGTTTTGACGAAACTGATCCAAAGTCGCAGACAGTGTTAGTTTAGATGCAGGCAGCTGTGTTCTCGCCTGGTCGGGAGAAGATCATAACGCTCCTCACCCCTCCTCAATCCAAAGGCAGATGAATGGCCACCCAACTTGGATCGGCTTCTATTCTGGTCGTGATCTTGCCGCAGCCAGATTCCGGTCGTCTTATTGTACCCTAAGGTAGCAGCACTGGAGAACTGTGTGTGTAGTAAGTAGCAGTAGGACTTGGTGGACTCCGGTGTGAAATGTCTTCATTAAACTGCTTCCCAGCCCCTCTGCCTCTCCTGCTGTTATATCTAACGAGAAGTCTGCTACTGCCCTTCCTCAAAGCAGGTGGGAATGGTAGCGCAGCAGTTCAGTGATACCTCAAAATAGAAGTGCCCCCTCTCCTTTAAGTCCAAGAACAATCCAGGATCCAATTTTATAGTCCTGCTTCTACTAATAATACACACAGGTTTGCTTACACAGATCTCCAGGGCTACTGCCCAGCACTGCCTGGAGCTTTGTATTGTCAAAACTGCTGGTAGACCCCTATAAAATGATTGTATGCCTAAGGCTTTTCATTGGTACAACCTTCTAATTTTTAAGGTTGGAACAGTTCCATCTATGAATGACTTTAGACTACATACCAAGCGATCACTACTGGAAAAATCTTTCTTCTTGCGATCTGGAGCCCAGTTTGCAGGTCTACCAGCAGCATCTATGCAAATATAAAGTCATTAAAATTTCAACAATAGTTCAGATGTGGGTAGAGCTCAGAATGGGTGTATATGTCAGACACTAAGAAGCTACAGCACTCACAGTGTTCGGAGAGAACTGCGAGAAAGTCTCCATTAATTCATCAACAAGCTCTCCAATTCTTAAACTCCGACGCTGGATCCCTAAGGGTGTACATGCAGTTTCTGATGTCCAAACATTGAGTGGAGGGAAAAAAAGAGGAGGAGAAGCCCCTCTCAACGATATGTCCTCATATGGGGAAATTCACCATGACTGGGACCTAGGAGCTTTGAATGGGTAGGTGCAAGAAGCAGATTTTTTGGACACTGGGAGCAACTATAATATGGACACTGTTCCTTTTTCTCTATCTTTATGATATAATGATAGAGTTACCCCAAGTGATACCCACTCAATAAGTTTACATGCCCTGTGCACTTATATATTTAGAAGTTTGCTCCTGGATGTATCCTTGGTCTCATGGCAATATAGTTATTTGGAGTTCTATTCTTGACTTGTTTTTTTATATAATGTTTGTGATGTGTCTTTTATTGAAATTATCTCAATGAAAAATTGATTTGTTGGACCTGAATACTCTATGTGCTTTTGGTTTTGGATATCCGTTAATGGAGTTGGTCATCATAGACTGATAGGAGGGGCACTTTGTGTGATCCATCCTGAATATAATAATTGTATGTAACAATTAGTTAAGTGATATGTCCTCACCCATTGTGCAATCAATAGTGACAGTAAACGATTGTCAATGGCAGGAACGTAATTCACACTGTAACATAAAATTTCCTTCTGCTAAGATCTGGAAATGGTTTGATCAGATATATGGGGTGTGTAAAAAGAAGAAGCTGTTTGTGCTTTATGGTTGATCAAATGATCCTTTCTACCATGGTCTATCTGGCCACCTGAAGCCTCTATACCTGTCCTGTACCAATAACTGCTCACAAGCCATATACTGCTTAAAGCAAGAATAACTGGATGGTGTGCAATGTGTTAAAATGTGTTCCAATGCCCTATGGTATAACCTCATTTAAAGAAGATGGTCACCAAGTCAAAGGGGGGGGGGGATTTATTTTGAGTTTTTCACCAGTAAATACATAAAAAGCTCCACTTCCTCACCAGTTTTGGGGATTTTCCACCCCATCACGCTCAAAGTGTAGTAGGACAGGCAGTTGGTGGGTAGGAGTGAGTGCTCTAGGAGAACTTAGGTGCTCTTCTTAAAAAAGCAAAGTTTATTGATAAAATTGTCTAAAATTCTAAAATGTCCTTATTCATGAATGAATGAATGAATAAGTTACGGAAGCCATGAATAAGGAAATATATTCCCAAAAACGCGTAGCCTGAGTTTTATCTTATTGTCTTGAGTTATGTTAACTCAAATCAAACACACTAGATTTATCATTAATAGTAACTTGGATCTCCTATAAGTTGGCAAAATTGTGGGACATAGCATCATTTTTGGCGTACAAAGTTGTCTGCATGAAGCCATGTCCCCTTCTGGAAGCCGTCCCCTTTTGTCGTACAAGTCTAAAACCCTTGATCAATATGGATTTGTTTTTTGCTGCAAATAATGAAAGAATTCTGACTTACACAAATGTCTAATTGGACCATGAATTATCTATCTGCTTGTCTTGTTTTGCAGTAATCCACAATAAATCTCAGGGTAGTTATGGCATACATGGTCAGAATACCCCTTTAAAGGCGCATGGCTCGGGGCAGCAGGATAGTGGGCCCAGGACCCAAAAACATTTCTTAGTAGGAAGTACACACTCCTGGGCCCTGCTTCTTAGAAGTTTTTAGGGTATTATATAGCACAGTACTGTTCCTTACCTCCCACATAAATACACTCATCCTTATTCACTGTAATACCATCATTAGCCTAGAAAAAGCAAAAAATATGCATCAAACTTTACAATGGGAACCTGTATATTACACACATAACCGTCACATGGAATTGGACTGGTTAAAATCGTCTTAATCCTCCTGATAATAATTGCTTTTCAAATGGCTTCCTGGTCTACCAGTCTACCCACAATGCCCAGTAGAGTTGCTGCTCTAACCAGTAATCAACCCTGTCAGCCAATCAGATGCTAACTTAAGGAAACCTACCATCACAGATCTACCTATTAAGGTAGATCCAATGGCAGGTTGATCTAATGAATAGCATCCAAGCCCTTTTTACGACCAATCCTCCTACGATGACAGTGTGGAGCTCTTGTAACTGCACACTCATCCGCGTTCTGCATAGAAGATTTTTTCAGAGCTGGCGGCTCCATGTACTCGGCTCCAAAGACGGAGCTAGTGTGCATGCACACTTGTAGCTGCACACTGAGGATGTCAAAGTAGGAGGATCGAAATAGGCTACTGGGGCGTGGAGTAGCCGTGTAGCTTCAGCTCCGGCTACTCCACGCCACAGTAGCCTCTGTCAGAAATTTGCATGTTAGAGTCATAAAAGATTTAAAAAGTTAGCGAAGACTGAAGGATGAGCCCTAAAAAGTGCTTGAATCCAACCTGCCACTGTATGTACCTTAATAGGCAGATCCGTGATGGTAGGTTTCCTTAAGTTAGCATCTGATTGGCTGACACGGTTGATTACTGGTTAGAGCAGCAATAATGGTAGGTTTCCTTTAGTGGAATTTGCAATCAACGCTTCTATTCTTTCTCCCTAAAGTTATAGTGCCAGTCGTTATTAGCGATAACTAGAAGTGAGATCCACTAGTATGATCAGGTGTTTGGATGGTAGGTTGTGCAATGAGGGCCAGTCTCCAGGACCTGACCATCTTTTTAAGAGGCACTATAGGTATTTTAAATAATTCAGGAGGAGAGGCACTATACTATCATTAAATGGTGGGTCACTCAAAATAATTAAATTATTAAAAGGGGTGCTATATAGATTATCAGTCATTAAGAAAGAGTAATTTTTTGTAATTCATTTTGGAGCAGGCCCTGGAGAGATGTGTAACCACTGTGTGCTGCCAGTAGCTCCGAGTAAGCGCAGTAGCAGTCTTCTGGTTTAAATAACAACCCACACAAATATACTGTTACACAGCCCTCCAGGGACTGTCTGCAGTCTTGCATGGTCAAAACTGCTGTTGGGCTTTAATGAAACATTTTTTAACCCAGACTGTGGACCCACCTCACCTTTTCACACAGGTAATCCCACATCCCAGTGACAGGTTTACGGTAGATGCCCATACCAGTTGCCACAAATATCTGCAATGAAATACAATAGGTCTTACCAAGCAATTATATTGAAAGACATGGTTAGCTAAGGTTCCATCTTTAATAATGAACTAGAAAATGTATGCTTGGTGTTATATTATATCTTATCTAAAAGGAACACAGGAGATATAATGAGTACTCATGGCTAGGCCTCCTTTTTCCATTTAATTCTGCAAAGACTTGAGAAGCATTCCCCCATTCATGGAAAAAGCCTGGATCCCACTGGAGCAATCATAGAGAAAGTCTGTGAATCCTGCATCCATCATAGATTCCAGGAAAGCCTGTGCGAGCAGCATCTCTTCACCTACTCTCTAGTCTTGCATCCCTCCAGTTGTTCTCTGCCCATTACAAGGTATGTGCACATTGATTCACATATGCTTAGTGTTCTTCCTGTTTCATTTAAATGGAAATTTGTAGGACCTTTTCAAAGCTGATCACTGGGGTAATGTTTAAAGAGGATAGACCAAACAAACCTGTACAGGTATTCCCAAATGATCCAAAATGGCTTCTGCTTTGGCTTTGAAAACTTCAGGCCTAAGCTTTCCACGGCTAATTCCCATCTGATTTGTGAAAAAGACCACCTAAAGAGGACAATGAAATAAATAAACCCACAAAATAGAATGATGATACAAAACAATCAGTTGTTTATTTGCAAACAACAGCAAATTGTCATTTTTTGTTGTTATTAACATTAGTATACTATCTTTGGTCAACTCCATTAAATAAGCCCTTGCTTGTTATACTAACATAAATCTGGTACGGTAATGCTATATATCGTTATCTAATTTTAAAGCTAGCCAAACACATTAGGTAGCCATCTGTCAAACACAAGCCCAACAAATCACCACACACACACAACATATTCTATTCTGAGAAAGATGCTCTCAGACAGCTCTGGGGTAAATCGAGCTATTCTAGGACAAGAGGATTGGGCGTATTGAAACCCAAAATGGCCAACACTTTTCACCCCAATTATTTGCCATCAGTGAGGAGGCTCCCAAACAGATAAGATGGTTGTCCGGTCCTGCTACAATCCGTGAAATCATACATTAGAAATGTTAACTGAATAACCTGCTTAACTCACCTTATATCCATCTGCCAAGAGTGCTTTCAATTTTTTGGGAACTTCCGGATATAAAATTCTACAAGTTATAAAGAAACAAATGTTTGATGAACAGAATCAAAATTTTTATGACAATGATTATTATGAAGTGTAAAAGATAACGCAACCTGAATTATTAAAGGGGTTCTCCAGTGACAAAGATTGCCCTCACTATATCCAATTATCACTTCACTAATTCAATGTCATTAGATCTTTTTCTATGAAATCAAAGTCATTCCTGTGCCCTGCCAGCTTACAGTTTGCATAGAAATGACCTGTATACTTTCTCTGCTCTCCAGTCGGGCATGTGCAGTCAGCTCCTTGTTCCCTGCTGTGGGGATGTGCCTGCACCTTTTATCTGTATGAAGAAGATATGCTGACAAGAGGGGTTGTGGGAAATGTAGTCTTTTGGCAGAGTGGGGGCAGCCATCTTGGAGTGACGCAGCTGCAGCAGTGAGCTGTGAAGCGAAAAAGTGAAGGAAAACAAAGCATACAGCCCATGGTGGTGAGGTAAGGGTGTGTGACTATAATAAATGTAACAACTGGTCAGTTTAAAATGAAAAAGTACATATAGTGACTGGAGAACCCCTTTAAATTCTGTAATAAAACAAATATATCTGCATATAAATGTACATAGCTACTTTACATTTTCTTTTTCTGCAGCAATTATATGAAAACGATTTGTCAATTCAAGTTTTGCTCCTAAAAAATCCCTAAGGCTTCCTGCAGAGAAACATGTGCAGTTCTCAGGCTGCAAACAACAGTCCCATTTGTCATTTGCGCATGAGCACTGCCAATACAACAATGGCAATAATAATAGGGCAGTCGGCTCATGCATGGGGCTGTGGATGCAATGGAACTAAATGGGGATGAGTGTTGACTGTAGAAATAATGGTCATTACATGTCCTAATGCTCCATGCACAGATCTGCTAATGGTGGCTGTCATCCAGCTGCAAAAACGTCAGCTATCTCATGGCTGCCATAGAGATGTCTGAGCCAGGCGGCTGCACTGCAGGTGGTAGGGTAGGTCCTATTCCTGCCCGGATTTGCAATATGGCTGCGTAGCTCCATATGGAGAGGGCAATTCATGTGAATGACAGCTTAGGCCCTGCTCACATCTCTAGGTCTTCAGTAATTATCAACCAAAACCAAAAATGGAACACAAAGAACGGGTGCAAGTCTTTCCAGCGACTATACTTTGGTAAAATGGATAAAAGCTCTGTAAGTTTGACCACTCCTGGTTTTCTCACAATAGCTGATACAAGTAACTGAAGACGGAAGATGGGCCTTATTTGGCCAGGGAAAGTCATTTGTAGCCAGGAGTTTCCCCTAACGTCACTTCCACAGGATAAAGATGCCAATACAAGGGGTCATTCAAAAGGTATCACAAAATAACATAGAATGAAAGCTGCTCCTTGAGGAGGATCGAGGGTGAAAAAAGTAACAGGAGTTGGAATAAGGTATATAGACAGATGTAACTCATTATGGGGCAAGCAAGCGATTAACTATAGATGAAGGGTATATACCACTTACCTCCAATCATCTGCACTGGTTGGGAAGACCTTCCCAGACTTTGTAGTTATTATTGTTCCATCAATGTCAAACCCGGCAACCTACAATGAAGACAATACAACAACAGGTTCACAGCACAAAAGCAAAATTATCCAATCGGCATTGGCTGTATATACAGAGCCTGTAGATGCAAAATTGAGCGAAACAACCAGCACTACAAGTGGCCTTACTAAAGATTGAGTGGGTTTATTGAGTGCCTCAATCTGTAAAATAACTCAGAAACATTATTGGACCCTATTATTGGACTTAACAAGTAAAAAAATCAGCCCTAAATCAGCTTTGTCAACCAAAAAATATTAAAGTCATTTCTACGAAAATATGCCGATACGAAAACAAATGAGATTTTCATTATATTAGTTTTTTTCCAGTAAAATTGTAAAAATATGTAAGTGATCTATTGAATAAAGATAATATAGTATTTTTAGTGTAGGGTGTACGACCCCCAAAACATACAAAAAGAAAGGAAACCAAAATTGACGATTTTCCTCCATACATTCAAGGGTTAATAAAATCTCATCAATAAGCTACAGGTCCACTAAAATGAAGTATTTGTAAAGTGCATCTCATGTCGCAAAAAATAAGCCCTTATGTGTTCAAATTGCCAAAAAAATAAAGATTGTATAGCCAATAAAAAGTGACAATGCTCTGAATGGCGCAGCTTCCCTTCGATGCCCTGGCGTGTGCCCATACAGCAGGTTACCACCACATATGGGGGATTGTTATATATGAGAGATTGGGTATCAAACTTTGTAAAACATTTTGGTATTTTATCCACTGAGAATTTGTACATTTTATGAAAAACACATTCATTTAGCCAAAAATATTTTGATTTCAAAAAATTGCATCAGATTTTGTTTTAAACCCTCTAAAACAAACTTCATAAAAGTTGTTTTACGTTGAGGGGTGTAGTTTCTATAATGGGGTAATTTATGGGGTTTCACTTTTATTTAGACCTCTCTAAAGGTACTTGAAACCTGAGCAGGTACCTCAAAAGCAGGATTTTGCGTTTTTTATGAAAATGTGAAAAAATTGCACCTAAAATTCAAAGCCTCATAACATCCTACAAAAATGAGAGGATGCATAAAAACCCATGTCCACATAAAGTAGACATTCGGTGAATGCTATTCATTAAGTTTCTTTGCCGTTATGACTATGTGTGGAATAAGTGGAACATTTTGAATTTTTCCAAATTTTCACCAAATATCTGATTTTATCATAAATAAATGTAAAAGATGCCACCATAATTTTTCAACTAACACAAAGTGCAAAGTGTCACGAGAAAACAATTTCAAAATCACTTGGATATGTCAAAGCCAAAGTTATAACCACTCATAGTGACACAGAAGAAGAGTGAAGAAATCAGGCGATACCTTTTTGAGGCTAACTGAGTATATTTGATGGTGAGCTTTCTAGAATACCAGTTCTCTTCGTCAGACATGATGTTATGCATGAAACAGAAAATTCACAGCATGTTATACACACTAGGCAGTGATCATCAAAGGATATTACAAAAACTTTAAAACAACTGATTGATAAAAACATGGACACCATTTTTTATGACAGGACGAAAATAAAAACATTAAAAACCTGTGAGGCGGGACACATGAGCCCTGGCTCTTATCTGCTTGTGGCCTCCAGGTCAGAGATAGGAGGTCATGAAGCTGGCATGAATGTTAAGACCACTTTGTAAGGTGTTGAATCTCCTCATTAATTTATACTCCCATTATTTCCTTTCCTTCTGTGTCTTAAAATGTCCCATTAAAAAAGTAATTATAGGAAAAGGAAAGAATGGGAGTATAAATTAATGAGGAGATTAAACACCTTACAAAGTGGTCTTAACATTCATGCCAGCTTCCTGACCTCCTATCTCTGACCTGGAGGCCACAAGCAGATAAGAGGCAGGGCTCATGTGTCCCGCCTCACAGGTTTTTAATGTTTTTATTGCTGTCCTGTCATAAAATAAGATGTCCTTGTTTTTATCAATCAGTTGTTTTAAAGTTTTTGTAATATCCTTTGATGATCACTGCCTAGTGTGTATAACATGCTGTGAATTTTCTGTTTCATGCATAACATCATGTCTGACGAAGAGAACTTGTATTTTCGAAAGCTCACCATCAAATATACTCAGTTAGCCTCAAAAAGGTATCGCCTGCTTTCTTCACTCTTCTTCTGCTCTCCATGGCTAACACAGTACAAATCTACACTACTAGCATAGATGACACAGGGCAGATTTGAAAAAATGGGCCATGTCACGAAGGTGGCTTTGGTGTTAAGGGGTTAAACTGATGTATGTGGGTCATTATTATATGGGACATACCAGTGCTATAAGGAAATTGAAGGAAAAAAGAGAAGGAACTGAAGGAAATGAATGCTATACCTTGGAAGATGGCTGCACACCTTTCTTGTTGAACACTAGAAGCTTTCCATGTTCCTCCCAGGTATCTTTGCTGCAGGCTCTACCTCCTGTAGTGACTGAAGAGTCAGCGGATGCGTTGCGGCTCGTTTGGTTTGCTTTGGCTGCTGTCTCCTGCAACTCTCTCAGTTTACGGGAAATTTCTTCCTCCTCCGAATCCTCATCGCTTTCTACTGGCTTTGAAGCAGACTCCTGAAACTTAGTTCTTTTACTACTTGGCTCCGATTTCCCATCTTCCTCCCGTTGGCTCCTCTTGTTACTTTCTGATGTGCTAAAAAAGTCTTTAAGGGTCTTCTTTGGAGAGGCGGCTGCAGCTACTGGCTTTTTGTTCATACGTAATGTGGCCTTGGGTTTCTCAGTATTTCTTGGGCTTTCAGTATTGAACACGATAGTGTACGGATATAAGGAATTTACCAAATACAGAGTCTGATTGTCTTTCATCAACGTGCTCTCCCCATGCTTCAGCTTTACCTCGCCAACAGATGTAGGGTTTGGGCCAAGCTAAAAGAAAGCACATTACAATACTGATAACTGTCCAATAATATGCTGGGGTACATCTTCTAGACTTACATTATTCAAAGAGTCAGTGACGTCAGCCAGCTTGCAGCAATTCCATGCACGCACAATCATTCCTTCATTGCAAAGCCCCACTGAGGAGCCACCGGCTGCCTAGTGAAGAGATGACTGTGCTTGAGCGGGAATTGCTGAGAGCTGGGTGAGATCACTGGCCGGCACAGAGGAGAAAGGAGATGAGCTTGCTTGGGGTGTAAATAATTAGGAGAACCAAGAGGATCTCTGGTGAGGCCACCCAGAGCCCCTCTGCCTCATTATCAATATTTTTAAATCGGACCATACAAAGGAATTATATGAATATATGAAGGATGATAGGGCCACAAGCAGAATGTACGTCACACTGCTTTATATTACAAGCTGGGAGCTTTTCTTTAAATAGTGATTTATTAAAGTTTGGTATAGCTGTGGCCATACCTACCTATACTGTGCTACATTCTCACAAACGGCGCACTGGAGACGAGGAGGGAGAGCGCCACTCACCCCTCCTCTCTCCATAGAAAATAGAGACACACAGCCGTTCTTTCACCAAAGATTGAGCAGGCTGGTTGTGCTCACCTATATCTGGTCGCAAATTTGCAGACCTTGTCCCGACAGGCGTGTAAATTGGTCCTTAGAGTAAGGATATAGTATACTAGCATAAAGTTTTATGTGAAGCAAACATTCTTCCTGTACACACCTACAAGAATATTACCTACTGATCATGTGAAGCACAAAGATCAAATATTCCTTACCTGTGAGACACGTACAACTTTCCTCTCCACATTGGCCACAAGCTCCACTGTAATACACAAAGGGTTTTCATCATGACAATGTACATTTTTTTATTCAATCCCACCTTAAACATATAGGTGCATAGTAAAGAAAAAACAGTGCTACGCACTCATGTGTTTTACCATATGATGTTATTTAAGGTGTATGAGGGGATTGTGTAGGAGATGGGGATGTTCTGGATGTAAAAACTTAAATACAACAAAAAGCCTATAGACAAGAATGGCACTGTTTTGGATAAATTGCAGCCCCCCCTTTATCATAATCCTGGACAAGAACTTTAGTGACATCTCCATAACTTCTATATGCATTTACTACATTAGGATAAGAGAAAACAGAGATAACAAACCTTGCTGCTTAGAACACTTTCTATCTATTATGCCGGTCTGAGGACCTCTTCCAAGGATGACACCTACTCCATCTGGGAGCTCGATAGGACCAGGTTTGCCATCTGTGCTCTGGATGTAACACTTCATCACCACACAATCCTGAAAGAGGGAAAATACTTTTTTCTAAATGAACTTCAAAGTGCGTTCACATGTGGTAGTAACAAATGCGTTTTCAATTAAAACACCTGAGAAGAGGAGATTTGCCTGGTTACATAACTGTTAACAGTGTTAACACTTCATTTTGTAAACGTAATGTTAACAGCTATGTAACCAGGCAAACCTCCTCTTCTCAGCTGTTCTGATGTGTTTGAAAACGCATGTGTTACTGCCACGTGTGTACGCTCCCTCAAAAAGTGCTTAATTTGGGACAGAAAAAACAAACATCCATTCGGGTGGTTTCCCCCTTTTTTTTCCGTAAACCTTTGTGATGTAGCCATGTCCGTTTGTGTCTGATTCTAGTGCCAAAGTAACTTGGAGATATTTTGTTTCCAATTGTAGGTGAGGTTTTATGTCATGTTTTTAAGCTTGCATTTCACTTTTTCTATCACGTGCATATCATTAGCACGATGAGCCGGCAGGTGTAAGAGACTATATATACACATGCTCCATTTGCTTAGAAACTAGCCATGAGTAAGGGTGTCGTGTACGCCCGAAACGCGTAGGCCATTTGTCAGCATTTACACTCACCATCAAACATCCTTTTTTTTTCCGTGTATATCTTCCGTGTTATTTTAAACAAATTTTTGGAATAAAAAGTTTTCGATGGTTTTATCTACACCTGGTGCGGCATGCAAATTTTTTCCTGTTGAAAATTTTTTTTTCCTGTTGTATGTGTCCTAAGCCAAATTGGCTTCAGTGAGAAATCACCAATGTCAAAAAAAAGATTTACATATACTCGCCTATGATCCTCTTCATCTTGCTCCAAGCCTGACACGCTGGCACCTAGAAAAGAGTTATAAAAAGCAGCATAGGGCAGCTGGAGTCTGGCGTTCTGGGCTGCTATGTACGCACGCACGCCCGCACACCTCCCTCGCCTATGCTCCCAGCCTCCTGCATGATAGATGCATCCCTCTACCATGTCGGAGAGGGAGGTGATGGCTCGAGGAGGCGTGCATTATTAGCAGACTGGGGCGTGATCCATGCTGCTTATTATACTGTATATATTCGAGTATAAGCCCAACCCGTGTATAAGACGGGGAACCTAATTTTACCACTAAAAAATGGAAAAACCTGTTGACTTGAGCATAAGCCGAGAGTGGGAAATGCTTTGGTCACAGCCTCCCAGTATATAGCCAGCATGTCCCCTGTAGTATATAGCCAGCCATTCACCTGCAGTATATAGCAAGCCCCCTTAGTACATAACTAGCCAGCTCCCAGTTTGCCCAGCAAAAAAAAAAAAAAAAATAAACTCAGTACTCACCATTCCGACATCCTGGGAAGGTCCTCCTCTTGCTTCAGCTCGCTCCAGGTTAGTGAGGGGTCCGTGCACAAGACCTGGCCAGCGCACTCTATGATCTCAGCGGCGGCTGATGTCATCGCTGCTTGGCCGCTGCCGGCGGAAGAAGAGAAGAGCGGCTGGGGACGCCATTTTTTTTCTTGACTTGAGAATAAGCTGAGTTTGAGGTTTTCTATACCCGAATATATACGATAAGTTTTCTAGGTGGTGTGTCAAGCTTAGAGAAGACAAAAGCAGGAATCAAGATGAAGCGAAGTGCAGGCGAGTATATGCAGAGGTTGTTTATTTTTTTACTTTTTTTAAATGGTAGATTTCCTTTAATCTGCCCTCATAAATCTTGATTTCAAGCTGGATTTTCATATGACGATGATGACTATACACACAGATTGTTTAGGATCAAAGGGAGGCAGATCTGAACGATTATCAGTGCTGATGTTCAGCCAGGTAATGCCATCCTATTCGTACCACATAAGTAATCTGTGAATGTGAAATGACTAGACACAGATGAGGCAGGGGGGACAGCTACATCAATCTGTACAGAAGCCTCTCAACATTGCACCAGTAAATAAGCACGGAGCCTCCTCTCATGCTGTTATTGGCTTTCGTTAGTGTCTGTTTGTACCACTTCTGTTAGGTAGAGCAGAAAATTGGACAGTTATGTTTTCTGTGTGAAATCATGGAAACGGAAGAGGTGCAAACGAACAATAACAGAAGCCATTAAAGGGGTTGTACCAAGAATAGGGGATTACAAACTGATCAGGGAGGGTCTACTGGGACACCCACCCATCACAATAACAGAACACCTCAGCAATTCAGAGAATGAATTGGGGGCCCCACACTCAGTATATGAGGGGATCCCGAAAATTGGATGTCATTATCTACAAATAAGCTGGTTATACCCCATCCAGTGGATAGGGAATAACTCACAAACTGACACATGAACGCATCTTCTAGACTTCTGTTATTATCGTTGTAGTCTAGGAAGATTACAGATCTGAAAACAAGTTTGAATCTAACATAGACAATGTTCAGTATGGCAAATGTACAGGATATAAGGCTCTGTCCACATTGACCAATCTGTTGCACATCAGACATTTAGTTACATTGCTTTACAATAGAAAACAGCGCAGCATGTGACTGCTGCTCATCCTGCTGAGGGAAGAGCCACAAGTTCTACAACTTTTTTCATACTTTGCGCTTCTTTCACTCACTACTTTCTATTTTCAGTTCTTAGGCGAGAAGAGCAGCCTCCACGTTACCCGAACTTCGTCTGAACTGAGGACCGGACAGCGACACCAATAATACAGTAATGAACAATGCGCAATATCCGCGGTGTAATAATCTGCAGAACTACATCTCCCAGCATGCACTTCACGCTTGTTCTGCAGGACATGCCAGGGCTTATTACTTTCACATTATGAACGTTCTAACGTATTGCTGTAAATTACAATTCCCAGAATACACCAGAGTCTGGTAGAAAAAGCCCATGTACTGTAGAACTGGGCACACTCCCCCTTCCCACACACCTCCGGACACTGACCTGTGCAATACAACCGAGTGCAGACTACGGATAATATGTACTAGAGAGCTGAAGGACCTGGGGTGACGTCATCTACATGTGACCAGACTCTGGGGGGAGGAGCGAAGCAGCATAGTAATGGAGACATATGGGGTTGGGAGTGGGTACAGGCTGTGAGTAGGGGGAAGGTAGACATCTGAGGGGTACAGGCTTTATGATTAGTGGGGGGACATGTGGGGTGCAGGATGTGTGAGGAGGAAGAGCACGTGTGGGGGTGCAGACTGTGAGGAGGAAGTAAACATATGAGGGTACAGGTTGTGTTAGAAGGAGGGGGGCATATTATTGGGGTGAAGGCTGTGTCCGGAGGAGAGGGACGTGGGGAATATAAGCTGTGTGAGGAGTAGGGGACCATGTGGGGTTGCAGGCTGTGTGAGAAGGAGCGGGTACACGGTGCAGGTTTTGTGAGGAAGAGGGGAACATATGGGGGTACAGGTTATGTGGGAATGGTTAGGTGGACATTAAGGGGTGCAGGGTACCTGAGAAGGAGGGAGTAATATTGGGGTGCAGGTGTGTAAAGAGAAGGAGGATATTGGGTGCAGGTGTATGAGGAAGAGGGGGATATGTGGGGGTGCAGGCTGTATGTGAAGAAGGGCAACATATAGGGGTGCAGGATGCATAAGGAAGGGAACATGTGGGCGTGCAGGCTGTGTAAGGAGAAGGGGGACATCTGAGGGCGCAGGCTATGTGAATAGTAGGGGGACATGTTGGGGTGCAGGATGTGTGAGGAGAAGGGGGACATGTGAGGGTGCAGGATGTGTAAGGAGAAGGGGGACGTAAGGGTGCATACTGTCAGAGGAGGGGGACATATGAGGATGCAGGATGTATGGGGAGGAGGAGGATATGTGGGGGTGCTGGCTCTATGTGAAGAAGGGCAACATATGGGGATGTATGAGGAAGGGGACATGTGGGCGTGCAGGCTGTGTAAGGAGAAGGGGGACATGTTGGGGTGCAGGATGTGTGAAGAGGTGGGGGACATGTGAGGGTGCAGGATGTGTGAGGAGGAGGGGGCACATGTGAGGGTGCAGGATGTGAGGAGGAGGGGGGACATGTGGGGGTGCAAGCTGTGTAAGGAGGAGGGACATGTTGGGGTGGATGATGTATGAGGAGGGGTACATGGTGCAGGCTATGTGAGGAGGAGGACATATGCAGGTACATACTACATGAGAAGGTGGGGGGCATTTTGGAGTGCAGGTGTGTGAGAAGGAGGGGGCACATGGAGGTGCAGTCTATGTGAGTCCAAAATATGGGGGTGCAGGCTCAGTGAGGGGGGCATATTGGGGTGCACTATCTTTGAGGAGGAATGGGGCATATGGGAGTGAAGAATGTGTGAGGAGGAGGGGGACATGTTGGGGTGAAGGCTGTGTGAGGAGGATGAGATGTGGGGGGTGCAGGATGTGTGAGAAGGAAGGGGACAAATTGGGATGCAGGCTGTGAGGAGGAGAGGGACATATGGGATGCAGGCTGTAAGGAGGAGAGGAACAAGTGGGATGCAGGCTGTGTGAGGAGGAGTGGGATACATTGGGGTGCATGTGTTTGAGCAGAAGGGGGACTTATTGGGTTGCAGGTGTGGGTACATGTGGGGTTGCAGTTTTGTGACGAGGAGGGGGAAATGTTGGGGTGCAATCTATGTGAAAAGGAGGGGGATATATGTGGGTGCAGGCTATATGAGAAGGAGGGGGACATATTGGGGTGCAGGTTTGTGAGAAGGAGGGGGACATATTGGCGTGCCTGTTGTGTGAGGAGGAAATATGGGGGTGCAAACCATGTGAGAAGGAGGGGGACATATGGGGATACAGGCTGTGTGAGGAGGACATGTGGGGGATGCAGGCTGTGCAAGGAAGGGGACATATGATATATCAAATAAGTACTGTATATCTATATATTAGCTTATGCCAATAAGGAAAACATGATCCTTGTAGCCTGGGACTAAAGTAAAGCATCCAGAGAGCTTCAGTAGAGGAAGGGGGGGGGGGGGGTGGAATCTCGTACCTCCCGTGGGTGCTTGTTCCTCCGGGGCTTCCCTCGCCCGGCCTCTTCTGAGTCCTACTTGGGGTCTGCAGATCCCAGATTACCATCGGGCAGTGTTACGGCTCGCTTGTTGGGTCCGTAGCAGTCGGCACATAGTGCTCTTTCGAGCTAAGTCACTTCCGGTTTGGCCGGAAGTGACCTCAGAGATCTCAGCGTCACGGCCCTGAAACAGGCTGTAAAAGGTGACGTCAGATGCCTGATGGTATGTACAAGATCTCGGTGTAGCCACAGTTTGCTGAGGTCTATGTGGATCAGTAACTATCCCTGCATGGCAGGCTGAAATCAGTTCCCTTACCCTGGGCTCTGTAAGTAGGTCGATTTAGCTGAATGCCAATAAGTATATTTGGCAATATACACTCACCGGCCACTTTATTAGGTACACCATGCTAGTAACGGGTTGGACCCCCTTTTGCCTTCAGAACGGCCTCAATTCTTCGTGGCATAGATTCTACAAGGTGCTGGAAGCATTCCTCAGATTTTGGTCCATATTGACATGATGGCATCACACAGTTGCCGCAGATTTGTCGGCTGCACATCCATGATGCGAATCTCCCGTTCCACCACATCCCAAAGATGCTCTATTGGATTGAGATCTGGTGACTGTGGAGGCCATTTGAGTACAGTGAACTCATTGTCATGTTCAAGAAACCAGTCTGAGATGATTCCAGCTTTATGACATGGCGCATTATCCTGCTGAAAGTAGCCATCAGATGTTGGGTACATTGTGGTCATAAAGGAATGGACATGGTCAGCAACAATACTCAGGTAGGCTGTGGCGTTGCAACGATACTCAATTGGTACCAAGGGGCCCAAAGAGTGCCAAGAAAATATTCCCCACACCATGACACCACCACCACCAGCTTGAACCGTTGATACAAGGCAGGATGGATCCATGCTTTAATGTTGTTGACGCCAAATTCTGACCCTACCATCCGAATGTCGCAGCAGAAATTGAGACTCATCAGAGCAGGCAACGTTTTTCCAATCTTCTACTGTCCAATTTCGATGAGCTTGTGCAAATTGTAGCCTCAGTTTCCTGTTCTTAGCTGAAAGGAGTGGCACCCGGTGTGGTCTTCTGCTGCTGTAGCCCATCTGCCTCAAAGTTCGACGTACTGTTCGTTCAGAGATGCTCTTCTGCCTACCTTGGTTGTAACGGGTGGCGATTTGAGTCACTGTTGCCTTTCTATCAGCTCGAACCAGTCTGCCCATTCTCCTCTGACCTCTGCATCAACAAGGAATTTCCGCCCACAGAACTGCCGCTCACTGGATGTTTTTTTCTTTTTCGGACCATTCTCTGTAAACCCTAGAGATGGTTGTGCGTGAAAACCTCAGTAGATCAGCAGTTTCTGAAATACTCAGACCAGCCCTTCTGGCACCAACAACCATGCCACGTTCAAAGGCACTCAAATCACCTTTCTTCCCCATACTGATGCCCGGTTTGAACTGCAGGAGATTGTCTTGACCATGTTTACATGCCTAAATGCACTGAGTTGCCGCCGTGTGATTGGCTGAATAGAAATTAAGTGTTAACAGCAGTTGGACAGGTGTACCTAATAAAGTGGCCAGTGAGTGTATGCTGTGATTAGGAGTCTGCTTCTACTAAGCATTACTCCTCTTTTTTCTTTTTAAATGACAGGAGAAGGATACATCTGTAAAAGAAAAGACACGTCTAAATGTTGCCAGATTTGTAACAAATAACTTGATGCTTCTTATAAGAAGGGCCTGTGCAGGGATTGTTTAGATAAAATATTGAAAGAAGAATTATTGATGAATTACTGGTGGTTATGCGGGAAGAGATAAAAGCTTCAAGGAGTCCGCTGCATAAGAAAGGAGAAATCCTGTATGTATAGATACTTCTTGTTCTTATGAAGTAGATATGGATGAACCTGACATGATGATGCAATAATCCATACCAAATAACCCCAAGTATCTATTTCCAAATGAGGATATGGACGTAAAGAGACACCTTAAATATTGAAGACATAATAGAAGAAAGATCCGTAGTAGACAAGCTATTTGGTGGATTAAGACGGAAAAAAGTTAGAGGTTTTCCTATTATTGATAATCTGAAAGATCTTATCCTGGATGAGTGGAAGGATCCGGAAAAGCGTTTAACAATTCCCAAGGATTTAAGAAACCACCTATTGTTTGACCTGGTAGAGGCAAAGATCTGGGATAATGTACCTAAGGTAGATGTTCCTATAGCCACGCAACTAAAGGATGCAATGGATTGAAAATCTGATTTGTCTGCTTAAAAATGCATGGGAGACCTCAATGGCGACACTAAAAACGAATATTGCAACTACCTCGGTGTCCCGCACTCTTCTCTTCTGGTTAGTACAGCTTGAAGATCAACTTAGAGAAGGTACATCTAGAGAAGAAATTTTAGATTCTATCCCGTTACTAAAATCAGCCGCGGCTTTTCTAGCGAATTCATCAGCAGAAACCATTTCTCAGCAAGAGAAAGTGCATTATCTAATGCGACTAGAAAAGCACTTTGTCTAAGACAGTGGTCTGGAGATGTGCGCTCTAAGGCGAAGTTATGTAGCCTTCCTTTTTCTGGTGATTTTCTGTTTGGATAACAGTTTTTAGGGGTATCACTGAATTCTGTAACGTAAACCTCCTATCTTTCACATCAGAAAGTGGACAATCTACTTGAAAAGATCAAAAATTTACAAAAGAAGAAGTCTGTTTCAGTTCAGACGGCAATAAGTCTTCTGAGGACCATGAAATCATGCATCCAGAGTGTGGCCTGGTGCCAAAATCACTCAAGGGCTTTGCAATCGTGGATCCTTTCTTAATGGGACAGAAACCATCACCACTTGCATTGACCATTAGTAATTCCCTCAAAAGTGAAAATATTATTAAATTGGTGTAAAAAATCCCAGGAACTTAAAGAAAGGAGTAGACTGGGTGCAATGGCTATTAATCCAGATTCAGACGGATGCCAGCAGTTCTGGATGGGGGGCTCTCCTGCCAGGAAAATATGTTCAGGGCTGCTGTTCCTGGGAAAGGGCGAAAATATCTTCAAACGAAAGAGAATTGGGAGCAGTCCTAAAGACACTAGAAGCCTGCACCAACGATCTGAAGGGGCAACACGTGAAAATCATGTCTGACTACCACTATCAGGAAAACTACTAAAAATATCTAAAAAAATATTCTTATGGGCAGAGGATTTCAGCCATCCATCTGAAGGGCTCAGAGAATGTGGAGACAGACTACCTTAGCAGGTCTCATATCCTTCCACACGAATGAAGCCAGAACGAGGAAGTCCTTTAGAGGCCGGACCTTCTGCATCAGAAAGATTTTTCCAGGCCTGTACGCGCTTTCGTCCTACTGTGAAAGAGTGATCCCCTCCGTGGGATTTATCTTTAGTCTTGGACGCTTTAACCACAGGCCCTGTTGAACCAAATGACCCCTGCAACATGCATTTTTTAAACAGTAAAAAACGCTTTCCTAATAGCCATCAAATCGGCTAGAAGGCTAAGTAAGTTGCAAGCCTTGTCTATCTGTGAACCCTATTTGTCTATATCAGAAGATTATTATTACGCTTAAGCTTGACAACTATTTTTCGCCTAAAGTTGTTTCTAATTTCCATAGGAATTAGGAGATCATTTTGCCAACGTTTTAACATCATCCAAAATACCCTATGGAAGAAAAGTGGCATATTTTGGATGTAAGACATACTGTGCTTAAATATCTTGAAGTACTTGGAGAAAGGATTTAAATTTATTTATTCAATTTGCAGGAAAACATAAGAAAGCTTCAAAGGACACAATTGGACGATGGATTACTGATGCCATCAAAGAATGCTATAAAATTAAAGGTGTTCCACTACCACTCTCAGTTAAAGCCCATTCTACTAGGGCTATATCTACATCTTGGGCTGAGAGAGGAGGGGCATCTATTGAAGAAATCTGTAAAGCTGTCACATGGAGCACAAATTTCACCTTTGTAAGGCATTATATACTGAATGTCTTAGAAGCTAGAGATCTTTCCTTCGGCCTAAAAGTTCTTCAGGCTGTAGTCCCTCCCTAACTGGGAATAATTTGGTATGTCTCCAGGGGGTCGTCATGGGGGATGATATGGAAAAAAGGAATTAGTCCTTACTGGTAATTCGGTTTCCATAAGTCCACCATGATGACCCTGATATTTTCCCTCCCATTTTGTGTAAGAAAGTTTATATTATTACCTTTGTATGTGAAATTAACATACTAAATAAAATTGAGTTGAAACCTATACTGGTGTAGTTATTTGATAAAACACTGGTGGGAGGTTGAGGGTGGGACCTTTTAATGCTCTCAATTTCCTGTCCCTACAGAGGAAGGGAAAGCAACCTCCAGGGGGCCGTCATGGTGGACTTATTAAAACTGAATTATTGGTAAGGACTAATTCTTTTCTTAAAAAATTCGATTTATAAAATATGCAAATGTCCCTTTGTTGCTCCTGTGCTCCTCACACAGGGAGCTCGGCACTTGGTCATTAGCATAACTATGCACACGCCTAGCATGCTTCTAAGTTCTTCCCCCTCCCTCCCCATCTCGCTCATAGAGCCGGTGACATCACCAAGCTCTCAGGAGCACTGGCGCATGCACACTGTATCTTCATTAGACGCAGCTTTGCAGTGCGGCTATGAGAACTAACCTGAAAGTCTCGAGATCTCGCGAGACTTCCTCCCGCTGAACACTGAGGTGCTTGTTTACAATGGTTGCTATGCTCGCCACTTCCTTTGCCATACAAATGAAGGAAGTCCAGATTACGAGTCTCCCAGGTTAGTTCGCACAGCTGCACTGCAAAGCAGGTGGCCGTGCGTAATGAAGATACAGTGTGCATACCCCAGTGCTTGGTGATGTCACTGGCTCTTGGGAGCGACACAGGGAGGATGGGGGAGAACTTTGAAGCATGCTAGGCGCTTGCATAGTTATGCTGATGACCAAGTACCGCACACCCTATGTGAGGAGCACAGGAGCAGCAAAGAGTGATTTGCATATTTTAGACATCTAATTTTGACAAAACAAATGCTTTTCGTGCCTAAACAAGACAACCTCCAGCATCCGCTTACTTCTGCTATATAAAGGTATGTTTGGGTCAGAATGACTATTTTCAAATGGTTGATTTGGAGTCAGAATATGGCAAAATGTATAATTTTTTTCATACAAAAGTTTTTAATTTTTAAAAATCTTTTAACTGTCAGGCTTCTTGGGTAACTGTCAGGCTTCTGGGGTAGTGAACCCCCTGGACCACCGCAGACAATGACACAAGCCAACACCTGGGACTGGAATCTAAACAGCACCCGGTCTTTAACGGAGTGGGTTGGTCTTGCTGCAGCATGGTACCACCAGGTCGTTCCACAGGTGCGACTTGTCCACGGTGGCAGCCAAGGACGAGGTACAAAGCCAGCAGGCGAGTTCGAGGTTGGGGACAGGCTGGAGGTCAAGGTAGGTGGTAAAGGTTCAGGGTCAGAGACTGAGCAGGAGGTCAGGGCTGGCAGCGGAGGAGCGCAATTGGGAACAGGTCCAGGGTCACAACGGGAGGTCAATACACAGGAGTAACGCACAGGTAATAGGTTTCTCAATGGCATAGAGCACGAAGATCCGGTGGGGAATGCTGGGAGAGGCCGTCCTTTAACAGAATCCGAGAAGTGGCCAGCGGCAATCAGAGTTGTGCTGCCCCTTTAAATTTACGAGTGAAGGCACGCACCCTAGGAGACGGGAGCGTGCATCCTGGCAGCCGCCGGCTGCCACAGAGAGGGGCACGGGTGTGCCTGCAACCCGTGCAGTGGGTTCATGGGAGCACCTGTAGCATTAACACCTAATAAAACCTATAATAATCTGTGATCCTTTCACCTTGCCAAAGAATATATTAGAGATTTGTAGCGCACAATGAAAGACATAAACATAGCCCACAAAAAAATGGCGCAAATGCATTTTCTTGTCAATTTTACCTCATTTTTAATTTTATTTTTACCTCCCAGTACAAAGGATAGAATATAAAATGCGGTCACTAGGAAGTACAATTTGTTATGCAGAAAATAAGCAGAAAAAAAATTATTTTTTAAAGTGGGAAGTGATAAACAGAAAGTAAAATGAAAAAAGCCCATTAGTGGCAAGGGGTTAAAATGCACCCTATACCAGTATAAAAAGTTTACAAATTCACAGGGATAAGGGGTTTGTGGTACCTGGGGCCACTCAGGTGGCATTTTGAAACGCAATCCAACGACTCCACTCGTGATCAAGTGTTTTGGTAACACTAAACGCAAGTAAATGCAATCTTGCCTCAACGTGTGATCACAGGTGGACCCTTTGGATTGTGTTACAAAACGAAATCAACATGCCACTTGTGAACGTCTCCTCAGGGGCTCAGCAATCATCATGGCAGCTGAAAACTATTCTGCCCTAGAAAAGCTTAATGGCTCCTTCCCTTCTGCACTTAGTCTTATGCCCAGGCAGCAGGTTACATCCACATGTGGGGTGTCCTCTTACTCAGAAGAAACTGCACAATATATTCGGAGATGCATTTTTTTTACTTGTATTCAGTGGGTGAATTTTAGGGCTAAATTAAAGTATTAATATTAGTGAATTCCAAATCAAACCTTCATTTTGTTTGAATTTCTGTAAAATACATTAAGGGTTAACAAGCTTCCTATCTGCTGTTTTGAATAGTTTGAGGGGTGAAGTTAATAGAATGGGGTGATATGTGGGGGCTTTCTATTAGCAAAACTTCCAAAACCCTTACAGAAATGAAATGGTCCCTAAAATAATTGATTCGAAAATTTGAGAGAATGCTGTTTGATTTGTGATCTTTCTAGCGTGGTATTAAAACAATTATGCCAACACAAAGCTGAGATATAGTAAATATTATATACAAATCAGGATCAAGCACTCTGGTATGTTTCAATATGCATTTAATATCTCCAAGTTACGAAAATACAGCAATGGCGTATGATGTTTTGGCCTGTATGGCCTTTGTCAAATACTGTAAACAGAAATATACATAAACACATAATTAGTAACCATAATGGTAATATATATAACAGTGGACTAGGTTACAACGTATACAAAAGGATCAATTTACAAGTCTGCAAAAATGTAAAGAGATAAATAACATGAGCATCTATTGTAGTAGGAAGACAGAAACTGGTGCTTATAAAGTCAGTATGAGACCAAATTGCAGGGGTCATCATATAGGTAATGCATAATAGACCTGTGTCAAAAGGTACAGACACATAAAGTATAGGATAGGACAATATAATAAGACAATATAAAGTAGCACAGGGTAATGTAAGATAGCACAAGCTCCTTGTTGCCGGTATAGGACACTGGGATACATAGAAGATCGGTATAAAACAATCTCTGTAAGGCAAAAGGTACAGGTAAGTGCTTAACAAGGCAAGATGAAAAAAACAGGTACTTGTAGAGGGTGCTGGGAATTGTGCTGGTGCACACCATGGAATGCGCTCGTGTTTGATGCCGTGTGCTGGGTATATAAGCAGGAAGTACCTCCCCAAGGGGGCGCGGTAGAATGAGGTGGTAATGAGGGCAAGGTGCGACAAATTGGGCGCACGGTCTGGAAAGTGCGACAAATTGGGCGCACGGTCTGGAAAGTGCAACAAATTAGGTGCACGGCCAGATTATGTGCTCACACGCTTCCAGGAGTGTCCATGTCTACAGGTTCAACATGTATAGTGTGTAGGCGCACAATATAAGAGTGTTGCGAATGGACTGGGGGTCCTACTTGAAGAATATTCTTTGTACAGGGGATGTATAGTACAGAAATGGGGGCCACGGCAGTGGATACATGTAGCCTAACAGAGATGTGGTGCTGCATGTGCTATGTGTAGGGTCTTACACATCACTAAAGTCGAACGTATTCTACCGTCTCTGTAGAAAAAGGATAGAAGTAATTAGAATATATGACATATATAGTCACAGAACATGGTAACACTAAGGCTACATTCACACTGCCAGAGGTCGCATTAACGCCTCACCACGCCTCACCCCCCAAAATAATTGCCATGCGTAAAAGAACGCATGGCAATTATTTCCTGTAGCGCGCAGGCTGAGCGGCCCGGCGCGCGCTGCAATAGAGGGAAATGTTAGTAGCGCGATCACAGCGCGCGCCGGGCCGCTCAGCGGGACACGTGACACAGTGTTCTGTGTCAGCAGCGCTCCAGAGAGACCCGGAGCGGGAGCGCAGGCCCGGGAGACACGTGGACAGCGGGGCTGCGCTCCTCGGCTGTAGGATCCCGGCAGGACCGGAGACCAGTGCCAGGTGAGTGCGAGGCCCACCTGTGGAGTGCACCGCGCTCACTGCACTCTGTGTAGTGAGTGTGCTCTGTGTGTGTGAGTGTGCTCTGTGTGTGTGAGTGTGCTCTGTGTGTGTGAGTGTGCTCTGTGTGTGTGAGTGTGCTCTGTGTGAGTGTGCTCTGTGTGTGTGAGTGTGTGTGTGTGTGCGCTCTGTGTGTGTGTGTGTATGTGTGCGCTCTGTGTGTGTAGTGAGTGCGCTGTGTGTGTGTGTGTGTAGTGAGTGCGCTCTGTGTGTGTGTGTGTGTGTGTAGTGAGTGCGCTCTGTGTGTGTGTGTGTGTGTGTAGTGAGTGCGCTCTGTGTGTGTGTGTGTGTGTAGTGAGTGCGCTCTGTGTGTGTGTGTGTAGTGAGTGCGCTCTGTGTGTGTGTAGTGAGCGTGCTGCTGTGTGTGTGTAGTGAGCGTGCTGCTGTGTGTGTGCGTGTGTGTAGTGAGCGTGCTGCTGTGTGTGTGTAGTGAGCGTGCTGCTGTGTGTGTGCGTGTGTGTAGTGAGCGTGCTGCTGTGTGTGTGTAGTGAGCGTGCTGCTGTGTGTGTGCGTGTGTGTAGTGAGCGTGCTGCTGTGTGTGTGTAGTGAGCGTGCTGCTGTGTGTGTGCGTGTGTGTAGTGAGCGTGCTGCTGTGTGTGTGCGCGTGTGTGTAGTGAGCGTGCTGCTCTGTGTGTGTATGTGTGTGTGTGAGCGTGCTGCTCTGTGTGTGTATGTGTGTGTGTGAACGTGCTGCTCTGTGTGTGTATGTGTGTGTGTGAGCGTGCTGCTCTGTGTGTGTATGTGTGTGTGTGAGCGTGCTGCTCTGTGTGTGTATGTGTGTGTGTGAGCGTGCTGCTCTGTGTGTGTGTGTGTGTGTGAGCGTGCTGCTCTGTGTGTGTATGTGTGTGTGTGAGCGTGCTGCTCTGTGTGTGTATGTATGTGTGTGTGTGAGCGTGCTGCTCTGTGTGTGTGCGTGTGTGTAGTGAGCGTGCTGCTGTGTGTGTGTAGTGAGCGTGCTGCTGTGTGTGTGCGTTTGTGTAGTGAGCGTGCTGCTGTGTGTGTGCGCGTGTGTGTAGTGAGCGTGCTGCTCTGTGTGTGTATGTGTGTGTGTGAACGTGCTGCTCTGTGTGTGTATGTGTGTGTGTGAGCGTGCTGCTCTGTGTGTGTATGTGTGTGTGTGAACGTGCTGCTCTGTGTGTGTATGTGTGTGTGTGAGCGTGCTGCTCTGTGTGTGTATGTGTGTGTGTGAGCGTGCTGCTCTGTGTGTGTATGTGTGTGTGTGAGCGTGCTGCTCTGTGTGTGTATGTGTGTGTGTGAGCGTGCTGCTCTGTGTGTGTATGTATGTGTGTGTGTGAGCGTGCTGCTCTGTGTGTGTATGTGTGTGTGTGAGCGTGCTGCTCTGTGTGTGTATGTGTGTGTGTGAGCGTGCTGCTCTGTGTGTGTATGTGTGAGCGTGCTGCTCTGTGTGTGTATGTGTGTGTGAGCGTGCTGCTCTATGTGTGTATGTGTGTGTGTGAGCGTGCTGCTCTGTGTGTGTATGTGTGTGTGTGAGCGTGCTGCTCTGTGTGTGTATGTGTGTGTGTGAGCGTGCTGCTCTGTGTGTGTATGTGTGTGCGTGCTGCTCTGTGTATGTGTGAGCGTGCTGCTCTGTGTGTGTATGTGTGAGCGTGCTGCTCTGTGTGTGTATGTGTGAGCGTGCTGCTCTGTGTGTGTATGTGTGAGCGTGCTGCTCTGTGTATGTGTGTGAGCGTGCTGCTCTGTGTGTGTATGTGTGTGTGTGAGCGTGCTGCTCTGTGTGTATGTGTGTGTGTGAGCGTGCTGCTCTGTGTGTGTGTGTATGTGTGTGTGTGAGCGTGCTGCTCTGTGTGTATCTGTGTGTGTAAGCGTGCTGCTCTGTGTGTGTATGTGTGAGCGTGCTGCTCTGTGTGTGTATGTGTGAGCGTGCTGCTCTGTGTGTATCTGTGTGTGTGAGCGTGCTGCTCTGTGTGTGTATCTGTGTGTGTGTAGTGAGCGTGCTGCTCTGTGTGTGTGTGTAGTGAGCGTGCTGCTCTGTGTGTGTGTGTGTAGTGAGCGTGCTGCTCTGTGTGTGTGTGTGTGTAGTGAGCGTGCTGCTCTGTGTGTGTGTGTGTGTAGTGAGCGTGCTGCTCTGTGTGTGTGTGTGTGTAGTGAGCGTGCTGCTCTGTGTGTGTGTGTAGTGAGCGTGCTGCTCTGTGTGTGTGTGTAGTGAGCGTGCTGCTCTGTGTGTGTGTGTAGTGAGCGTGCTGCTCTGTGTGTGTGTGTAGTGAGCGTGCTGCTCTGTGTGTGTGTGTAGTGAGCGTGCTGCTCTGTGTGTGTGTGTGTGTAGTGAGCGTGCTGCTCTGTGTGTGTGTGTGTAGTGAGTGCGCTCTGTGTGTGTGTAGTGAGCGTGCTGCTGTGTGTGTGTAGTGAGCGTGCTGCTGTGTGTGTGCGTGTGTGTAGTGAGCGTGCTGCTGTGTGTGTGTAGTGAGCGTGCTGCTGTGTGTGTGCGTGTGTGTAGTGAGCGTGCTGCTGTGTGTGTGTAGTGAGCGTGCTGCTGTGTGTGTGCGTGTGTGTAGTGAGCGTGCTGCTGTGTGTGTGTAGTGAGCGTGCTGCTGTGTGTGTGCGTGTGTGTAGTGAGCGTGCTGCTGTGTGTGTGCGCGTGTGTGTAGTGAGCGTGCTGCTCTGTGTGTGTATGTGTGTGTGTGAGCGTGCTGCTCTGTGTGTGTATGTGTGTGTGTGAACGTGCTGCTCTGTGTGTGTATGTGTGTGTGTGAGCGTGCTGCTCTGTGTGTGTATGTGTGTGTGTGAGCGTGCTGCTCTGTGTGTGTATGTGTGTGTGTGAGCGTGCTGCTCTGTGTGTGTGTGTGTGTGTGTGTGAGCGTGCTGCTCTGTGTGTGTATGTGTGTGTGTGAGCGTGCTGCTCTGTGTGTGTATGTATGTGTGTGTGTGAGCGTGCTGCTCTGTGTGTGTGCGTGTGTGTAGTGAGCGTGCTGCTGTGTGTGTGTAGTGAGCGTGCTGCTGTGTGTGTGCGTTTGTGTAGTGAGCGTGCTGCTGTGTGTGTGCGCGTGTGTGTAGTGAGCGTGCTGCTCTGTGTGTGTATGTGTGTGTGTGAACGTGCTGCTCTGTGTGTGTATGTGTGTGTGTGAGCGTGCTGCTCTGTGTGTGTATGTGTGTGTGTGAACGTGCTGCTCTGTGTGTGTATGTGTGTGTGTGAGCGTGCTGCTCTGTGTGTGTATGTGTGTGTGTGAGCGTGCTGCTCTGTGTGTGTATGTGTGTGTGTGAGCGTGCTGCTCTGTGTGTGTATGTGTGTGTGTGAGCGTGCTGCTCTGTGTGTGTATGTATGTGTGTGTGTGAGCGTGCTGCTCTGTGTGTGTATGTGTGTGTGTGAGCGTGCTGCTCTGTGTGTGTATGTGTGTGTGTGAGCGTGCTGCTCTGTGTGTGTATGTGTGAGCGTGCTGCTCTGTGTGTGTATGTGTGTGTGAGCGTGCTGCTCTATGTGTGTATGTGTGTGTGTGAGCGTGCTGCTCTGTGTGTGTATGTGTGTGTGTGAGCGTGCTGCTCTGTGTGTGTATGTGTGTGTGTGAGCGTGCTGCTCTGTGTGTGTATGTGTGTGCGTGCTGCTCTGTGTATGTGTGAGCGTGCTGCTCTGTGTGTGTATGTGTGAGCGTGCTGCTCTGTGTGTGTATGTGTGAGCGTGCTGCTCTGTGTGTGTATGTGTGAGCGTGCTGCTCTGTGTATGTGTGTGAGCGTGCTGCTCTGTGTGTGTATGTGTGTGTGTGAGCGTGCTGCTCTGTGTGTATGTGTGTGTGTGAGCGTGCTGCTCTGTGTGTGTGTGTATGTGTGTGTGTGAGCGTGCTGCTCTGTGTGTATCTGTGTGTGTAAGCGTGCTGCTCTGTGTGTGTATGTGTGAGCGTGCTGCTCTGTGTGTGTATGTGTGAGCGTGCTGCTCTGTGTGTATCTGTGTGTGTGAGCGTGCTGCTCTGTGTGTGTATCTGTGTGTGTGTAGTGAGCGTGCTGCTCTGTGTGTGTGTGTAGTGAGCGTGCTGCTCTGTGTGTGTGTGTGTAGTGAGCGTGCTGCTCTGTGTGTGTGTGTGTGTAGTGAGCGTGCTGCTCTGTGTGTGTGTGTGTGTAGTGAGCGTGCTGCTCTGTGTGTGTGTGTGTGTAGTGAGCGTGCTGCTCTGTGTGTGTGTGTAGTGAGCGTGCTGCTCTGTGTGTGTGTGTAGTGAGCGTGCTGCTCTGTGTGTGTGTGTAGTGAGCGTGCTGCTCTGTGTGTGTGTGTAGTGAGCGTGCTGCTCTGTGTGTGTGTGTAGTGAGCGTGCTGCTCTGTGTGTGTGTGTGTGTAGTGAGCGTGCTGCTCTGTGTGTGTGTGTGTAGTGAGCGTGCTGCTCTGTGTGTGTGTGTGTAGTGAGCGTGCTGCTCTGTGTGTGTGTGTAGTGAGCGTGCTACTCTGTGTGTGTGTGTGTGTAGTGAGCGTGCTGCTCTGTGTGTGTGTGTAGTGAGCGTGCTGCTCTGTGTGTGTGTGTGTAGTGAGCATGCTGCTGTGTGTGTGTGTAGTGAGCGCGCGGTGAAGATGATTTTCATGTATGAATAGCGTCTGTTAACATTATATACAGCTAGAAGTTTTATATTTTTATTACAAAAAATTTAATACTCCTCCTCGGCTAAAAATACTCCCCAAAAATAGGAGGAGGAGTATTATTACCCTTCTGTAAAAATCTTAGTGCGACCTCTGCACACTGCCGTATTGGGGACATATATACGGCCGATATACGCCCCCCATAGACGGCAATTGAGTGTGCTCTGTGTGTGTGAGTGTGCTCTGTGTGTGTGAGTGTGCTCTGTGTGTGTGAGTGTGCTCTGTGTGAGTGTGCTCTGTGTGAGTGTGCTCTGTGTGTGTGAGTGTGCTCTGTGTGTGTGAGTGTGTGCGCTCTGTGTGTGTGTGTGTGTATGTGTGCGCTCTGTGTGTGTAGTGAGTGTGCTCTGTGTGTGTGTGTGTGTGTAGTGAGTGCGCTGTGTGTGTGTGTAGTGAGTGCGCTCTGTGTGTGTGTGTAGTGAGTGCGCTCTGTGTGTGTGTGTAGTGAGTGCGCTCTGTGTGTGTGTGTGTGTAGTGAGTGCGCTCTGTGTGTGTGTGTGTGTAGTGAGTGCGCTCTGTGTGTGTGTAGTGAGTGCGCTCTGTGTGTGTGTGTGTGTAGTGAGCGTGCTGCTGTGTGTGTGTGTGTAGTGAGCGTGCTGCTGTGTGTGTGCGTGTGTGTAGTGAGCGTGCTGCTGTGTGTGTGTAGTGAGCGTGCTGCTGTGTGTGTGCGTGTGTGTAGTGAGCGTGCTGCTGTGTGTGTGTAGTGAGCGTGCTGCTGTGTGTGCGTGTGTGTAGTGAGCGTGCTGCTGTGTGTGTGCGTGTGTGTGTAGTGAGCGTGCTGCTCTGTGTGTGTATGTGTGTGTGTGAACGTGCTGCTCTGTGTGTGTATGTGTGTGTGTGAGCGTGCTGCTCTGTGTGTGTATGTGTGTGTGTGAACGTGCTGCTCTGTGTGTGTATGTGTGTGTGTGAGCGTGCTGCTCTGTGTGTGTATGTGTGTGTGTGAGCGTGCTGCTCTGTGTGTGTGTGTGTGTGTGAGCGTGCTGCTCTGTGTGTGTGTGTGTGTGTGAGCGTGCTGCTCTGTGTGTGTATGTGTGTGTGTGTGCGTGCTGCTCTGTGTGTGTATGTATGTGTGTGTGTGAGCGTGCTGCTCTGTGTGTGTATGTGTGTGTGTGTGCGTGCTGCTCTGTGTGTGTATGTATGTGTGTGTGTGAGCGTGCTGCTCTGTGTGTGTATGTGTGTGTGTGAGCGTGCTGCTCTGTGTGTGTATGTATGTGTGTGTGTGAGCGTGCTGCTCTGTGTGTGTATGTGTGTGTGTGTGTGCGTGCTGCTCTGTGTGTGTATGTATGTGTGTGTGTGAGCGTGCTGCTCTGTGTGTGTATGTGTGTGTGTGAGCGTGCTGCTCTGTGTGTGTATGTGTGTGTGTGAGCGTGCTGCTCTGTGTGTGTATGTGTGTGTGTGAGCGTGCTGCTCTGTGTGTGTATGTGTGTGTGTGAGCGTGCTGCTCTGTATGTGTGTGTGTGAGCGTGCTGCTCTGTGTGTGTATGTGTGTGTGTGAGCGTGCTGCTCTGTGTGTGTATGTGTGTGTGTGAGCGTGCTGCTCTGTGTGTGTATGTGTGTGTGTGAGCGTGCTGCTCTGTGTGTGTATGTGTGTGCGTGCTGCTCTGTGTGTGTATGTGTGAGCGTGCTGCTCTGTGTGTGTATGTGTGAGCGTGCTGCTCTGTGTGTGTATGTGTGAGCGTGCTGCTCTGTGTGTGTATGTGTGAGCGTGCTGCTCTGTGTGTGTATGTGTGAGCGTGCTGCTCTGTGTGTGTGTGTGTGAGCGTGCTGCTCTGTGTGTGTATGTGTGTGTGTGTGTGTGAGCGTGCTGCTCTGTGTGTGTATGTGTGTGTGTGAGCGTGCTGCTCTGTGTGTGTATGTGTGTGTGTGAGCGTGCTGCTCTGTGTGTGTATGTGTGTGTGTGAGCGTGCTGCTCTGTGTGTGTATGTGTGTGTGTGAGCGTGCTGCTCTGTGTGTGTGTGTGAGCGTGCTGCTCTGTGTGTGTATGTGTGTGTGTGAGCGTGCTGCTCTGTGTGTATGTGTGTGTGTGAGCGTGCTGCTCTGTGTGTGTGTGTATGTGTGTGTGTGAGCGTGCTGCTCTGTGTGTATCTGTGTGTGTAAGCGTGCTGCTCTGTGTGTGTATGTGTGAGCGTGCTGCTCTGTGTGTGTATGTGTGAGCGTGCTGCTCTGTGTGTATCTGTGTGTGTGAGCGTGCTGCTCTGTGTGTATCTGTGTGTGAGCGTGCTGCTCTGTGTGTGTATCTGTGTGTGTGAGCGTGCTGCTCTGTATGTGTGTGTGTGAGCGTGCTGCTCTGTATGTGTGTGTGTGAGCGTGCTGCTCTGTGTGTGTATGTGTGTGTGTGAGCGTGCTGCTCTGTGTGTGTATGTGTGTGTGTGAGCGTGCTGCTCTGTGTGTGTATGTGTGTGTGTGAGCGTGCTGCTCTGTGTGTGTATGTGTGTGTGTGAGCGTGCTGCTCTGTGTGTGTATGTGTGTGCGTGCTGCTCTGTGTGTGTATGTGTGAGCGTGCTGCTCTGTGTGTGTATGTGTGAGCGTGCTGCTCTGTGTGTGTATGTGTGAGCGTGCTGCTCTGTGTGTGTATGTGTGAGCGTGCTGCTCTGTGTGTGTGTGTGAGCGTGCTGCTCTGTGTGTGTATGTGTGTGTGTGAGCGTGCTGCTCTGTGTGTGTGTGTATGTGTGTGTGTGAGCGTGCTGCTCTGTGTGTATCTGTGTGTGTAAGCGTGCTGCTCTGTGTGTGTATGTGTGAGCGTGCTGCTCTGTGTGTGTATGTGTGAGCGTGCTGCTCTGTGTGTATCTGTGTGTGTGAGCGTGCTGCTCTGTGTGTATCTGTGTGTGAGCGTGCTGCTCTGTGTGTGTATCTGTGTGTGTGAGCGTGCTGCTCTGTGTTTGTATCTGTGTGTGTGAGCGTGCTGCTCTGTGTGTGTATGTGTGTGTGTGAGCATGCTGCTCTGTGTGTGTATGTGTGTGTGTGAGCGTGCTGCTCTGTGTGTGTATGTGTGTGTGTGTAGTGAGCGTGCTGCTCTGTGTGTGTGTGTAGTGAGCGTGCTGCTCTGTGTGTGTGTGTAGTGAGCGTGCTGCTCTGTGTGTGTGTGTAGTGAGCGTGCTGCTCTGTGTGTGTGTGTAGTGAGCGTGCTGCTCTGTGTGTGTGTGTAGTGAGCGTGCTGCTCTGTGTGTGTGTGTAGTGAGCGTGCTGCTCTGTGTGTGTGTGTGTGTGTGTAGTGAGCGTGCTGCTCTGTGTGTGTGTGTAGTGAGCGTGCTGCTCTGTGTGTGTGTGTAGTGAGCGTGCTGCTCTGTGTGTGTGTGTAGTGAGCGTGCTGCTCTGTGTGTGTGTGTAGTGAGCGTGCTGCTCTGTGTGTGTGTGTAGTGAGCGTGCTGCTCTGTGTGTGTGTGTAGTGAGCGTGCTGCTCTGTGTGTGTAGTGAGCGTGCTGCTCTGTGTGTGTGTGTAGTGAGTGTGCTGCTCTGTGTGTGTGTGTAGTGAGTGTGCTGCTCTGTGTGTGTGTGTGTGTAGTGAGCGTGCTGCTCTGTGTGTGTGTGTGTGTAGTGAGCGTGCTGCTCTGTGTGTGTGTGTGTAGTGAGCGTGCTGCTCTGTGTGTGTGTGTGTGTGTAGTGAGCGTGCTGCTCTGTGTGTGTGTGTGTGTAGTGAGCGTGCTGCTCTGTGTGTGTGTGTAGTGAGCGTGCTGCTCTGTGTGTGTGTAGTGAGTGCGCTCTGTGTGTGTGTGTGTGTAGTGAGCGTGCTGCTGTGTGTGTGTAGTGAGCGTGCTGCTGTGTGTGTGCGTGTGTGTAGTGAGCGTGCTGCTGTGTGTGTGTAGTGAGCGTGCTGCTGTGTGTGTGCGTGTGTGTAGTGAGCGTGCTGCTGTGTGTGTGTAGTGAGCGTGCTGCTGTGTGTGTGCGCGTGTGTGTAGTGAGCGTGCTGCTCTGTGTGTGTGTGTGAACGTGCTGCTCTGTGTGTGTATGTGTGTGTGTGAACGTGCTGCTCTGTGTGTGTATGTGTGTGTGTGAGCGTGCTGCTCTGTGTGTGTATGTGTGTGTGTGAGCGTGCTGCTCTGTGTGTGTATGTGTGTGTGTGAGCGTGCTGCTCTGTGTGTGTATGTGTGTGTGTGAGCGTGCTGCTCTGTGTGTGTATGTGTGTGTGTGAGCGTGCTGCTCTGTGTGTGTGTGTGTGTGTGAGCGTGCTGCTCTGTGTGTGTATGTGTGTGTGTGAGCGTGCTGCTCTGTGTGTGTATGTGTGTGTGTGTGTGTGAGCGTGCTGCTCTGTGTGTATCTGTGTGTGTGAGCGTGCTGCTCTGTGTGTGTATCTGTGTGTGTGAGCGTGCTGCTCTGTGTGTGTATCTGTGTGTGTGAGCGTGCTGCTCTGTGTGTGTATGTGTGTGTGTGAGCATGCTGCTCTGTGTGTGTATGTGTGTGTGTGAGCGTGCTGCTCTGTGTGTGTGAGCGTGCTGCTCTGTGTGTATCTGTGTGTGTAAGCGTGCTGCTCTGTGTGTGTATGTGTGAGCGTGCTGCTCTGTGTGTGTATGTGTGAGCGTGCTGCTCTGTGTGTATCTGTGTGTGTGAGCGTGCTGCTCTGTGTGTGTATCTGTGTGTGTGAGCGTGCTGCTCTGTGTGTGTATCTGTGTGTGTGAGCGTGCTGCTCTGTGTGTGTATGTGTGTGTGTGAGCATGCTGCTCTGTGTGTGTATGTGTGTGTGTGAGCGTGCTGCTCTGTGTGTGTATGTGTGTGTGTGTAGTGAGCGTGCTGCTCTGTGTGTGTGTGTAGTGAGCGTGCTGGTCTGTGTGTGTGTGTAGTGAGCGTGCTGCTCTGTGTGTGTGTGTAGTGAGCGTGCTGCTCTGTGTGTGTGTGTGTAGTGAGCGTGCTGCTCTGTGTGTGTGTGTGTGTAGTGAGCGTGCTGCTCTGTGTGTGTGTGTGTGTAGTGAGCGTGCTGCTCTGTGTGTGTGTGTAGTGAGCGTGCTGCTCTGTGTGTGTGTGTAGTGAGCGTGCTGCTCTGTGTGTGTGTGTAGTGAGCGTGCTGCTCTGTGTGTGTGTGTAGTGAGCGTGCTGCTCTGTGTGTGTGTGTAGTGAGCGTGCTGCTCTGTGTGTGTGTGTAGTGAGCGTGCTGCTCTGTGTGTGTGTGTGTGTGTGTAGTGAGCGTGCTGCTCTGTGTGTGTGTGTGTAGTGAGCGTGCTGCTCTGTGTGTGTGTGTGTAGTGAGCGTGCTGCTCTGTGTGTGTGTGTGTAGTGAGCGTGCTGCTCTGTGTGTGTGTGTAGTGAGCGTGCTGCTCTGTGTGTGTGTGTGTGTAGTGAGCGTGCTGCTCTGTGTGTGTGTGTAGTGAGCGTGCTGCTCTGTGTGTGTGTGTGTGTAGTGAGCGTGCTGCTGTGTGTGTGTGTAGTGAGCGCGCGGTGAAGATGATTTTCATGTATGAATAGCGTCTGTTAACATTATATACAGCTAGAAGTTTTATATTTTTATTACAAAAAATTTAATACTCCTCCTCGGCTAAAAATACTCCCCAAAAATAGGAGGAGGAGTATTATTACCCTTCTGTAAAAATCTTAGTGCGACCTCTGCACACTGCCGTATTGGGGACATATATACGGCCGATATACGTCCCCCATAGACGGCAATTGAGTGTGCTCTGTGTGTGTGAGTGTGCTCTGTGTGTGTGAGTGTGCTCTGTGTGAGTGTGCTCTGTGTGAGTGTGCTCTGTGTGTGTGAATGTGCTCTGTGTGTGTGAGTGTGTGCGCTCTGTGTGTGTGTGTGTGTATGTGTGCGCTCTGTGTGTGTAGTGAGTGTGCTCTGTGTGTGTGTGTGTAGTGAGTGCGCTGTGTGTGTGTGTAGTGAGTGCGCTCTGTGTGTGTGTGTAGTGAGTGCGCTCTGTGTGTGTGTGTAGTGAGTGCGCTCTGTGTGTGTGTGTGTAGTGAGTGCGCTCTGTGTGTGTGTGTGTGTGTAGTGAGTGCGCTCTGTGTGTGTGTAGTGAGTGCGCTCTGTGTGTGTGTGTGTGTAGTGAGCGTGCTGCTGTGTGTGTGTGTGTAGTGAGCGTGCTGCTGTGTGTGTGCGTGTGTGTAGTGAGCGTGCTGCTGTGTGTGTAGTGAGCGTGCTGCTGTGTGTGTGCGTGTGTGTAGTGAGCGTGCTGCTGTGTGTGTGTAGTGAGCGTGCTGCTGTGTGTGCGTGTGTGTAGTGAGCGTGCTGCTGTGTGTGTGCGTGTGTGTGTAGTGAGCGTGCTGCTCTGTGTGTGTATGTGTGTGTGTGAACGTGCTGCTCTGTGTGTGTATGTGTGTGTGTGAGCGTGCTGCTCTGTGTGTGTATGTGTGTGTGTGAACGTGCTGCTCTGTGTGTGTATGTGTGTGTGTGAGCGTGCTGCTCTGTGTGTGTATGTGTGTGTGTGAGCGTGCTGCTCTGTGTGTGTGTGTGTGTGTGTGAGCGTGCTGCTCTGTGTGTGTATGTGTGTGTGTGTGCGTGCTGCTCTGTGTGTGTATGTATGTGTGTGTGTGAGCGTGCTGCTCTGTGTGTGTATGTGTGTGTGTGAGCGTGCTGCTCTGTGTGTGTATGTGTGTGTGTGAGCGTGCTGCTCTGTGTGTGTATGTGTGTGTGTGAGCGTGCTGCTCTGTGTGTGTATGTGTTTGTGTGAGCGTGCTGCTCTGTATGTGTGTGTGTGAGCGTGCTGCTCTGTGTGTGTATGTGTGTGTGTGAGCGTGCTGCTCTGTGTGTGTATGTGTGTGTGTGAGCGTGCTGCTCTGTGTGTGTATGTGTGTGTGTGAGCGTGCTGCTCTGTGTGTGTATGTGTGTGCGTGCTGCTCTGTGTGTGTATGTGTGAGCGTGCTGCTCTGTGTGTGTATGTGTGAGCGTGCTGCTCTGTGTGTGTATGTGTGAGCGTGCTGCTCTGTGTGTGTATGTGTGAGCGTGCTGCTCTGTGTGTGTATGTGTGAGCGTGCTGCTCTGTGTGTGTATGTGTGAGCGTGCTGCTCTGTGTGTGTGTGTGAGCGTGCTGCTCTGTGTGTGTATGTGTGTGTGTGTGTGTGAGCGTGCTGCTCTGTGTGTGTATGTGTGTGTGTGAGCGTGCTGCTCTGTGTGTGTATGTGTGTGTGTGAGCGTGCTGCTCTGTGTGTGTATGTGTGTGTGTGAGCGTGCTGCTCTGTGTGTGTATGTGTGTGTGTGAGCGTGCTGCTCTGTATGTGTGTGTGTGAGCGTGCTGCTCTGTGTGTGTATGTGTGTGTGTGAGCGTGCTGCTCTGTGTGTGTATGTGTGTGTGTGAGCGTGCTGCTCTGTGTGTGTATGTGTGTGTGAGCGTGCTGCTCTGTGTGTGTATGTGTGTGCGTGCTGCTCTGTGTGTGTATGTGTGAGCGTGCTGCTCTGTGTGTGTATGTGTGAGCGTGCTGCTCTGTGTGTGTATGTGTGAGCGTGCTGCTCTGTGTGTGTATGTGTGAGCGTGCTGCTCTGTGTGTGTATGTGTGAGCGTGCTGCTCTGTGTGTGTGTGTGAGCGTGCTGCTCTGTGTGTGTATGTGTGTGTGTGAGCGTGCTGCTCTGTGTGTATGTGTGTGTGTGAGCGTGCTGCTCTGTGTGTGTGTGTATGTGTGTGTGTGAGCGTGCTGCTCTGTGTGTATCTGTGTGTGTAAGCGTGCTGCTCTGTGTGTGTATGTGTGAGCGTGCTGCTCTATGTGTGTATGTGTGAGCGTGCTGCTCTGTGTGTATCTGTGTGTGTGAGCGTGCTGCTCTGTGTGTATCTGTGTGTGAGCGTGCTGCTCTGTGTGTGTATCTGTGTGTGTGAGCGTGCTGCTCTGTGTGTGTATGTGTGTGTGTGAGCGTGCTGCTCTGTGTGTGTATGTGTGTGTGTGAGCGTGCTGCTCTGTATGTGTGTGTGTCAGCGTGCTGCTCTGTGTGTGTATGTGTGTGTGTGAGCGTGCTGCTCTGTGTGTGTATGTGTGTGTGTGAGCGTGCTGCTCTGTGTGTGTATGTGTGTGTGTGAGCGTGCTGCTCTGTGTGTGTATGTGTGTGTGTGAGCGTGCTGCTCTGTGTGTGTATGTGTGTGCGTGCTGCTCTGTGTGTGTATGTGTGAGCGTGCTGCTCTGTGTGTGTATGTGTGAGCGTGCTGCTCTGTGTGTGTATGTGTGAGCGTGCTGCTCTGTGTGTGTATGTGTGAGCGTGCTGCTCTGTGTGTGTATGTGTGAGCGTGCTGCTCTGTGTCTGTGTGTGAGCGTGCTGCTCTGTGTGTGTATGTGTGTGTGTGAGCGTGCTGCTCTGTGTGTGTGTGTATGTGTGTGTGTGAGCGTGCTGCTCTGTGTGTATCTGTGTGTGTAAGCGTGCTGCTCTGTGTGTGTATGTGTGAGCGTGCTGCTCTGTGTGTGTGTGTGAACGTGCTGCTCTGTGTGTGTATGTGTGTGTGTGAACGTGCTGCTCTGTGTGTGTATGTGTGTGTGTGAGCGTGCTGCTCTGTGTGTGTATGTGTGTGTGTGAGCGTGCTGCTCTGTGTGTGTATGTGTGTGTGTGAGCGTGCTGCTCTGTGTGTGTGTGTGTGTGTGAGCGTGCTGCTCTGTGTGTGTATGTGTGTGTGTGAGCGTGCTGCTCTGTGTGTGTATGTGTGTGTGTGTGTGTGAGCGTGCTGCTCTGTGTGTATCTGTGTGTGTGAGCGTGCTGCTCTGTGTGTGTATCTGTGTGTGTGAGCGTGCTGTTCTGTGTGTGTATCTGTGTGTGTGAGCGTGCTGCTCTGTGTGTGTATGTGTGTGTGTGAGCATGCTGCTCTGTGTGTGTATGTGTGTGTGTGAGCGTGCTGCTCTGTGTGTGTGAGCGTGCTGCTCTGTGTGTATCTGTGTGTGTAAGCGTGCTGCTCTGTGTGTGTATGTGTGAGCGTGCTGCTCTGTGTGTGTATGTGTGAGCGTGCTGCTCTGTGTGTATCTGTGTGTGTGAGCGTGCTGCTCTGTGTGTGTATCTGTGTGTGTGAGCGTGCTGCTCTGTGTGTGTATCTGTGTGTGTGAGCGTGCTGCTCTGTGTGTGTATGTGTGTGTGTGAGCATGCTGCTCTGTGTGTGTATGTGTGTGTGTGAGCGTGCTGCTCTGTGTGTGTATGTGTGTGTGTGTAGTGAGCGTGCTGCTCTGTGTGTGTGTGTAGTGAGCGTGCTGGTCTGTGTGTGTGTGTAGTGAGCGTGCTGCTCTGTGTGTGTGTGTAGTGAGCGTGCTGCTCTGTGTGTGTGTGTAGTGAGCGTGCTGCTCTGTGTGTGTGTGTAGTGAGCGTGCTGCTCTGTGTGTGTGTGTGTGTAGTGAGCGTGCTGCTCTGTGTGTGTGTGTGTGTGTGTAGTGAGCGTGCTGCTCTGTGTGTGTGTGTAGTGAGCGTGCTGCTCTGTGTGTGTGTGTAGTGAGCGTGCTGCTCTGTGTGTGTGTGTAGTGAGCGTGCTGCTCTGTGTGTGTGTGTAGTGAGCGTGCTGCTCTGTGTGTGTGTGTAGTGAGCGTGCTGCTCTGTGTGTGTGTGTAGTGAGTGTGCTGCTCTGTGTGTGTGTGTAGTGAGTGTGCTGCTCTGTGTGTGTGTGTGTGTAGTGAGCGTGCTGCTCTGTGTGTGTGTGTGTGTGTGTAGTGAGCGTGCTGCTCTGTGTGTGTGTGTGTAGTGAGCGTGCTGCTCTGTGTGTGTGTGTGTGTAGTGAGCGTGCTGCTCTGTGTGTGTGTGTGTGTAGTGAGCGTGCTGCTCTGTGTGTGTGTGTAGTGAGCGTGCTGCTCTGTGTGTGTGTAGTGAGTGCGCTCTGTGTGTGTGTGTGTGTAGTGAGCGTGCTGCTGTGTGTGTGTAGTGAGCGTGCTGCTGTGTGTGTGCGTGTGTGTAGTGAGCGTGCTGCTGTGTGTGTGTAGTGAGCGTGCTGCTGTGTGTGTGCGTGTGTGTAGTGAGCGTGCTGCTGTGTGTGTGTAGTGAGCGTGCTGCTGTGTGTGTGCGCGTGTGTGTAGTGAGCGTGCTGCTCTGTGTGTGTGTGTGAACGTGCTGCTCTGTGTGTGTATGTGTGTGTGTGAACGTGCTGCTCTGTGTGTGTATGTGTGTGTGTGAGCGTGCTGCTCTGTGTGTGTATGTGTGTGTGTGAGCGTGCTGCTCTGTGTGTGTATGTGTGTGTGTGAGCGTGCTGCTCTGTGTGTGTGTGTGTGTGTGAGCGTGCTGCTCTGTGTGTGTATGTGTGTGTGTGAGCGTGCTGCTCTGTGTGTGTATGTGTGTGTGTGTGTGTGAGCGTGCTGCTCTGTGTGTATCTGTGTGTGTGAGCGTGCTGCTCTGTGTGTGTATCTGTGTGTGTGAGCGTGCTGTTCTGTGTGTGTATCTGTGTGTGTGAGCGTGCTGCTCTGTGTGTGTATGTGTGTGTGTGAGCATGCTGCTCTGTGTGTGTATGTGTGTGTGTGAGCGTGCTGCTCTGTGTGTGTGAGCGTGCTGCTCTGTGTGTATCTGTGTGTGTAAGCGTGCTGCTCTGTGTGTGTATGTGTGAGCGTGCTGCTCTGTGTGTGTATGTGTGAGCGTGCTGCTCTGTGTGTATCTGTGTGTGTGAGCGTGCTGCTCTGTGTGTGTATCTGTGTGTGTGAGCGTGCTGCTCTGTGTGTGTATCTGTGTGTGTGAGCGTGCTGCTCTGTGTGTGTATGTGTGTGTGTGAGCATGCTGCTCTGTGTGTGTATGTGTGTGTGTGAGCGTGCTGCTCTGTGTGTGTATGTGTGTGTGTGTAGTGAGCGTGCTGCTCTGTGTGTGTGTGTAGTGAGCGTGCTGGTCTGTGTGTGTGTGTAGTGAGCGTGCTGCTCTGTGTGTGTGTGTAGTGAGCGTGCTGCTCTGTGTGTGTGTGTGTGTAGTGAGCGTGCTGCTCTGTGTGTGTGTGTGTGTAGTGAGCGTGCTGCTCTGTGTGTGTGTGTGTGTAGTGAGCGTGCTGCTCTGTGTGTGTGTGTGTAGTGAGCGTGCTGCTCTGTGTGTGTGTGTAGTGAGCGTGCTGCTCTGTGTGTGTGTGTGTAGTGAGCGTGCTGCTCTGTGTGTGTGTGTAGTGAGCGTGCTGCTCTGTGTGTGTGTGTAGTGAGCGTGCTGCTCTGTGTGTGTGTGTAGTGAGCGTGCTGCTCTGTGTGTGTGTGTGTGTGTGTAGTGAGCGTGCTGCTCTGTGTGTGTGTGTAGTGAGCGTGCTGCTCTGTGTGTGTGTGTGTGTAGTGAGCGTGCTGCTCTGTGTGTGTGTGTGTAGTGAGCGTGCTGCTCTTTGTGTGTGTGTGTGTGTAGTGAGCGTGCTGCTCTGTGTGTGTGTGTGTGTAGTGAGCGTGCTGCTCTGTGTGTGTGTGTAGTGAGCGTGCTGCTCTGTGTGTGTGTGTGTAGTGAGCGCGCGGTGAAGATGATTTTCATGTATGAATAGCGTCTGTTAACATTATATACAGCTAGAAGTTTTATATTTTTATTACAAAAAATTTAATACTCCTCCTCGGCTAAAAATACTCCCCAAAAATAGGAGGAGGAGTATTATTACCCTTCTGTAAAAATCTTAGTGCGACCTCTGCACACTGCCGTATTGGGGACGTATATACGGCCGATATACGTCCCCCCATAGACGGCAATTGAGTGTGCTCTGTGTGTGTGAGTGTGCTCTGTGTGTGTGAGTGTGCTCTGTGTGAGTGTGCTCTGTGTGTGTGAGTGTGCTCTGTGTGTGTGAGTGTGTGTGTGTGTGCGCTCTGTGTGTGTGTGTGTGTATGTGTGCGCTCTGTGTGTGTAGTGAGTGCGCTCTGTGTGTGTGTGTGTGTGTGTGTAGTGAGTGCGCTGTGTGTGTGTGTGTAGTGAGTGCGCTCTGTGTGTGTGTGTGTGTGTAGTGAGTGCGCTCTCTGTGTGTGTGTGTAGTGAGTGCGCTCTGTGTGTGTGTGTAGTGAGTGTGCTCTGTGTGTGTGTGTGTAGTGAGTGCGCTCTGTGTGTGTGTAGTGAGTGCGCTCTGTGTGTGTGTAGTGAGCGTGCTGCTGTGTGTGTGTGTAGTGAGCGTGCTGCTGTGTGTGTGCGTGTGTGTAGTGAGCGTGCTGCTGTGTGTGTGTAGTGAGCGTGCTGCTGTGTGTGTGCGTGTGTGTAGTGAGCGTGCTGCTGTGTGTGTGTAGTGAGCGTGCTGCTGTGTGTGTGCGTGTGTGTAGTGAGCGTGCTGCTGTGTGTGTGCGCGTGTGTGTAGTGAGCGTGCTGCTCTGTGTGTGTATGTGTGTGTGTGAACGTGCTGCTCTGTGTGTGTATGTGTGTGTGTGAGCGTGCTGCTCTGTGTGTGTATGTGTGTGTGTGTGAACGTGCTGCTCTGTGTGTGTATGTGTGTGTGTGAGCGTGCTGCTCTGTGTGTGTATGTGTGTGTGTGAGCGTGCTGCTCTGTGTGTGTGTGTGAGCGTGCTGCTCTGTGTGTGTATGTGTGTGTGTGAGCGTGCTGCTCTGTGTGTGTATGTATGTGTGTGTGTGAGCGTGCTGCTCTGTGTGTGTATGTGTGTGTGTGAGCGTGCTGCTCTGTGTGTGTATGTGTGTGTGTGAGCGTGCTGCTCTGTGTGTGTATGTGTGTGTGTGAGCGTGCTGCTCTGTGTGTGTATGTGTGTGTGTGAGCGTGCTGCTCTGTGTGTGTATGTGTGTGCGTGCTGCTCTGTGTGTGTATGTGTGAGCGTGCTGCTCTGTGTGTGTATGTGTGAGCGTGCTGCTCTGTGTGTGTATGTGTGAGCGTGCTGCTCTGTGTGTGTATGTGTGAGCGTGCTGCTCTGTGTGTGTATGTGTGAGCGTGCTGCTCTGTGTGTGTGTGTGAGCGTGCTGCTCTGTGTGTGTATGTGTGTGTGTGAGCGTGCTGCTCTGTGTGTATGTGTGTGTGTGAGCGTGCTGCTCTGTGTGTGTGTGTATGTGTGTGTGTGAGCGTGCTGCTCTGTGTGTATCTGTGTGTGTAAGCGTGCTGCTCTGTGTGTGTATGTGTGAGCGTGCTGCTCTGTGTGTGTATGTGTGAGCGTGCTGCTCTGTGTGTATCTGTGTGTGTGAGCGTGCTGCTCTGTGTGTATCTGTGTGTGTGAGCGTGCTGCTCTGTGTGTGTATCTGTGTGTGTGAGCGTGCTGCTCTGTGTGTGTATCTGTGTGTGTGAGCGTGCTGCTCTGTGTGTGTATGTGTGTGTGTGAGCGTGCTGGTCTGTGTGTGTATGTGTGTGTGTGAGCGTGCTGCTCTGTGTGTGTATGTGTGTGTGTGAGCGTGCTGCTCTGTGTGTGTATGTGTGTGTGTGAGCGTGCTGCTCTGTGTGTGTATGTGTGAGCGTGCTGCTCTGTGTGTGTATGTGTGAGCGTGCTGCTCTGTGTGTGTATGTGTGAGCGTGCTGCTCTGTGTGTGTGTGTGTGAGCGTGCTGCTCTGTGTGTGTATGTGTGTGTGTGAGCGTGCTGCTCTGTGTGTATGTGTGTGTGTGAGCGTGCTGCTCTGTGTGTGTGTGTGTGAGCGTGCTGCTCTGTGTGTATCTGTGTGTGTAAGCGTGCTGCTCTGTGTGTGTATGTGTGAGCGTGCTGCTCTGTGTGTGTATGTGTGAGCGTGCTGCTCTGTGTGTATCTGTGTGTGTGAGCGTGCTGCTCTGTGTGTATCTGTGTGTGTGAGCGTGCTGCTCTGTGTGTGTATCTGTGTGTGTGAGCGTGCTGCTCTGTGTGTGTATCTGTGTGTGTGAGCGTGCTGCTCTGTGTGTGTATGTGTGTGTGTGAGCATGCTGCTCTGTGTGTGTATGTGTGTGTGTGAGCGTGCTGCTCTGTGTGTGTATGTGTGTGTGTGTAGTGAGCGTGCTGCTCTGTGTGTGTGTGTAGTGAGCGTGCTGCTCTGTGTGTGTGTGTAGTGAGCGTGCTGCTCTGTGTGTGTGTGTAGTGAGCGTGCTGCTCTGTGTGTGTGTGTAGTGAGCGTGCTGCTCTGTGTGTGTGTGTGTGTAGTGAGCGTGCTGCTCTGTGTGTGTGTGTGTGTAGTGAGCGTGCTGCTCTGTGTGTGTGTGTAGTGAGCGTGCTGCTCTGTGTGTGTGTGTGTGTAGTGAGCGTGCTGCTCTGTGTGTGTGTGTGTGTAGTGAGCGTGCTGCTCTGTGTGTGTGTGTAGTGAGCGTGCTGCTCTGTGTGTGTGTGTAGTGAGCGTGCTGCTCTGTGTGTGTGTGTAGTGAGCGTGCTGCTCTGTGTGTGTGTGTAGTGAGCGTGCTGCTCTGTGTGTGTGTGTAGTGAGCGTGCTGCTCTGTGTGTGTGTGTAGTGAGCGTGCTGCTCTGTGTTTGTGTGTGTGTGTAGTGAGCGTGCTGCTCTGTGTGTGTGTGTAGTGAGCGTGCTGCTCTGTGAGTGTGTGTGTGTAGTGAGCGTGCTGCTCTGTGTGTGTGTGTGTAGTGAGCGTGCTGCTCTGTGTGTGTGTGTAGTGAGCGTGCTGCTCTGTGTGTGTGTGTGTAGTGAGCGTGCTGCTGTGTGTGTGTAGTGAGCGCGCGGTGAAGATGATTTTCATGTATGAATAGCGTCTGTTAACATTATATACAGCTAGAAGTTTTATATTTTTATTACAAAAAATTTAATACTCCTCCTCGGCTAAAAATACTCCCCAAAAATAGGAGGAGGAGTATTATTACCCTTCTGTAAAAATCTTAGTGCGACCTCTGCACACTGCCGTATTGGGGACGTATATACGGCCGATATACGTCCCCCATAGACGGCAATTGGTGCACGGCGCCCAAAGGGAGTGGTATGGCGCCGCACATGTGGATGTATGCCCGCCGTGCTACGGTACGGTGGGCAAGGGCCGTCTGAATGTAGCCTAAGATAATTAGATGAAACTTTGTACATCGTATTCTCCATTAAGTCCTCTTGGTTCAAGCGTTTGCAGGGTGTGGATCCAGTATGCCTCAAGCTTTTTCAGCAGCTGGATCCTGTTACCACCCCTTCTCAATGGGGGCGATGCATCGCATCAAAATGAGCTGGTAAGGGTAGTAGCAAGTTCTTATTACGAATGGTGGACTTATGTTGTCCTATCCGTTCCTTAATGCTTTGGGTAGTTTCCCCAATGTATACAAGTCCACATGGGCATTTAATGATGTAGACGACGAAGTTTGTATGACACATGAAATAGTCCTTAATTGGGAATCTCTTCCTAGTGTAAGGATGGAAAAAGTTCTCACCTTTCTGAACGTTCATTCATTGAATGCTGTTGAGGCATGGAAATGTGCCTTTCCGTGGGGACCTCAAAAACTGTTGTCTAGGTAATTTAATATTTGAGCCAATATCGGCCCTAATCAGTTTGTCCCTTAGGTTCTGGGGACGATTGAACTCTTCAATGTGTGGAAATGCCTTTGTGAGCATGTGCCAGTGGCCTCTTAAAATGTGGAGAATTTTATTGGATGTAGGGTGGAATGTATGTACAAATGGGATACGTTTCTTATTGTTGTTTGTGTTGGTGTTAGGGTTAATATTGCCCTGTAAATTCTGTTGGATTATCCTTTCCGGGTAACCTCGTGACCGAAAACGGTCTGCCATTTCGTTTAGGCGTAGTAGGCGTGTGTCTGGATCCGATACCAGTCTTTTGACCATGGTGAACTGGGATTTTGGGATGGAATTAAGAGTATCTGGAGGGTGACAGCTTGAAAAATGCAACAGACTGTTGCGGTCAGTAGTCTTACAAAAAATATCCGTGTCTAGTGGGCCTTCTTGGTTCTTACCAACCATGACATCAACGTAACACCTCCAAATTATGGGGTCTGTACGTATAGTGGATTTGGGTAAATGTAACGTGTCTCAAACGTATCCATGAAACAGCATATGGGGGGGGGGCACATCGGAGCCCATGGCTGTCCCCTGTTTTTGTAAAAAGAATTGGTCCTGAAAAATGAAGTAGTTCTCGCCCAGAACCAACCGCAGTAAATCTAGGTAAAAAGCTTTGTGAGTGGAGTCAACCTCATGTTTGTCCAAAACATCAGAGACTGCCTGTATGCCTTTGTCATGTTGAATGGAAGTATAAAGACTTGCTACGTCCCAGCTTACTAGAAGGGCATCTTTGGGTATGTTGGTAAGAGAATGGATAAGGTAGAGGAATGCTGATGTATCGAGTAAGAATGAGTCAGTTTTCTTTATAAGTCCTCCTAGGACTTTTTCTAGGAGGATGGATAGTGGTGACAGGATGGAGTCAGTCACCAGGGAGGCCTATAGTATCCCATGTAATTCTACAGCGCCCCCTAGGAGAGGTACTTCCTGCTTATATACCCAGCACACGGCATCAAACACGAGCGCATTCAATGGTGTGCAGCAGCACAATTCCCAGCACCCTCTACAAGTACCTGTTTTTTTCATCTTGCCTTGTTAAGCACTTACCTGTTCCTTTGGCCTTACAGAGATTGTTTTATACCGATCTTCTATGTATCCCAGTGTCCTATATCGACAACAAGGAGCTTGTTACCCTGTGCTACTTTATATTGTCTTATTATATTGTCCTATCCTATACTTTATGTGTCTGTACCTTTTGACACAGGTCTATTATGCATTACCTATATCAGTGATGGCGAACCTTTTAGAGACCAAGTGCCCAAACTCCAAACCAAAGTCCATGTAATCATATCACACACTAATTATATCACAAAGCAGGAGCAAATACAGCGGAGAACGCTACCCCCATCCAGTGAGGAACACTACCCCCATCCAGTGAGGATCACTACCCCCATCCAGTGAGGATCACTACCCCCATCCAGTGAGGATCACTACCCCCATCCAGTGAGGAGCACTACCCCCATCCAGTGAGGAACACTACCCCCATCCAGTGAGGATCACTACCCCCATCCGGTGAGGAACACTACCCCCATCTGGTGAGGAACACTACCCCGATCCGGGGAGGAGCACTACCCCCATCCAGTGAGGAGCACTACCCCCATCCAGTGAGGAACACTACCCCCATCTAGGGGCAATATGAAGGATTGTTGAATTCGGCAGGGGATGTGTAGGGTAAAGTGTATGTTGGAGGGTGGGTGCACTGAACAGCAAATCTACATGGAATCAGGCAGGTGAATTTACCATCAAATCACCACATATGACACATGTCTGTGGCCACACATACACTTGCCTTGGTCCTGAGCTATGGGCACCTGTGCCATGCTGTCAGTGAGGGCAGTGTAGTGCACCCCAGGGTCACTGGCAGCATGGCACAGTGGCAGGAGATCTGGACCAGGGGCAGTATATACGTGGCCACAGACATGTGTCATACAGGGCCGTTTGGGACACTAAACAATAAGCACCTATAGTTGTTTAGTGTCCCATTGCTGCCTGCCTGCTGCCTGTGTAATACACACAGAGCAGCTCCTGCCTGCTACTTCCTGTTGCACTTATCTTTACTCAGTGCTGGCTGATGCAATATACTCAGGCAGTCCTGTCTCTCTCCTTGTGTTCCGGGGCTGAAGGGAGAGGGGGAGGGAGTGGAGGGGCGGGCACTGACCTGCTACTGTGTCTCTAGGCAGCACTGTTGAGCACAGAGCAGGTCTGATGCAACCCACAGTAAGAGAGATCTCGGAGATCGGCAGCTTTTCCTGCCTAGCCAGTTCTATAGAGACGGCAGTGGAGATGGTACGCGTGCCCACAGAGAGGGCTCTGCGTGCCCTCTCTGGCACGCGTGCCATAGGTTCGCCAACACTGACCTATACGATGACCCCTGCGATTTGGTCTCATACTCACTTTAAAAGCACCAGTTTCTGTCTTCCTACCACAATAGATGGTGTTTTCATGTTATTTATCTCTTTACATTTTTTACTTGTAAATTGATCCTTTGTATACCTAGTCCACTGTTATACACTCACCGGCCACTTTATTAGGTACACCAGTCCAACTGCTCGTTAACACTTAATTTCTAATCAGCTAATCACATGGCGGCAACTCAGTGCATTTAGGCATGTAGACATGGTCAAGACAATCTCCTGCAGTTCAAACCGAGCATCAGTATGGGGAAGAAAGGTGATTTGAGTGCCTTTGAACGTGGCATGGTTGTTGGTGCCAGAAGGGCTGGTCTGAGTATTTCAGAAACTGCTGACCTACTGGGATTTTCATGCACAACCATCTCTAGGGTTTACAGAGAATGGTCCGAAAAAGAAAAAACATCCAGTGAGCGGCAGTTCTGTGGGCGGAAATGCCTTGTTGATGCCAGAGGTCAGAGGAGAATGGGCAGACTGGTTCGAGCTGATAGAAAGGCAACAGTGAATCAAATCGCCACCCGTTACAACCAAGGTAGGCAGAAGAGCATCTCTGAACGCACAGTACGTCGAACTTTGAGGCAGATGTGCTACAGCAGCAGAAGACCACACCGGGTGCCACTCCTTTCAGCTAAGAATAGGAAACTGAGGCTACAATTTGCACAAGCTCATCGAAATTGGACAGTAGAAGATTGCCTGGTCTGATGAGTCTCAATTTCTGCTGTGACATTCGGATGGTAGGGTCAGAATTTGGCGTCAACAACATGAAAGCATGGATCCATCCTGCCTTGTATCAACGGTCAGGCTGGTGGTGGTGGTGTCATGGTGTGGGGAATATTTTCTTGGCACTCTTTGAGCCCCTTGGTACCAATTGAGCATCGTTGCAATGCCACAGCCTACCTGAGTATTGTTGCTGACCATGTCCATCCCTTTATGACCACAATGTACCCAACATCTGATGGCTACTTTCAGCAGGATAATGCGCCATGTCATAAAGCTGGAATCATCTCAGACTGGTTTCTTGAACATGACAATGAGTTCACTGTACTCAAATGGTCTCCACAGTCACAAGATCTCAATCCAATAGAGCATCTTTGGGATGTGGTGGAACGGGAGATTCGCATCATGGATGTGCAGCCGACAAATCTGCGGCAACTGTGTGATGCCATCATGTCAATATGGACCAAAATCTCTGAGGAATGCTTCCAGCACCTTGTTGAATCTATGCCACAAAGAATTGAGGCAGTTCTGAAGGCAAAAGGGGGTCCAACCCGTTACTAGCATGGTGTACCTAATAAAGTGGCCTGTGAGTGTATATTACCATTATGGTTACTAATTATATGTTTATGTATATTTCTGTTTACCGTATTTGACAAAGGCCATACAGGCTGAAATTGCTGTATTTTCGTGCTTGATCCTAATTTGTTTACAGTATCTTGGGGTAGGATCCCTGAATCAGTTGCACCTACATTACTAGGCTGTGCAGCCTGAATATATTATCTATATGGTAAAAGTTAGTTAGTAACTAATTTGGGTAGTAAGACTATCAGTTTGAAAAAAAAACATTGAATTTTGAAAATGGATAATTTTTTCAAAATGTTTTTCAAATTCACCTTTTTCCTAAATAAATGCTAAATACACTCACCGGCCACTTTATTAGGTACACCTGTCCAACTGCTCGTTAACACTTAATTTCTAATCAGCCAATCACATGGCGGCAACTCAGTGCATTTAGGCATGTAGACATGGTCAAGACAATCTCCTGCAGTTCAAACCGAGCATCAGTATGGGGAAGAAAGGTGATTTGAGTGTCTTTGAACATGGCATGGTTGTTGGTGCCAGAAGGGCTGGTCTGAGTATTTCGGAAACTGCTGATCTACTGGGATTTTCACGCTCAACCATCTCTAGGGTTTACAGAGAATGGTCCGAAAAAGAAAAAACATCCAGTGAGCGGCAGTTCTGTGGGCGGAAATGCCTTGTTGATGCCAGAGGTCAGAGGAGAATGGGCAGACTGGTTCGAGCTGATAGAAAGGCAACAGTGACTCAAATCGCCACCCGTTACAACCAAGGTAGGCAGAAGAGCGTCTCTGAACGCACAGTACGTCGAACTTTGAGGCAGATGGGCTACAGCAGCAGAAGACCACACCGGGTGCCACTCCTTTCAGCTAAGAATAGGAAACTGAGGCTACAATTTGCACAAGCTCATCGAAATTGGACAGTAGAAGATTGCCTGGTCTGATGAGTCTCAATTTCTGCTGTGACATTCGGATGGTAGGGTCAGAATTTGGCATCAACAACATGAAAGCATGGATCCATCCTGCCTTGTATCAACGGTTCAGGCTGGTGGTGGTGGTGTCCTGGTGTGGGGAATATTTTCTTGGCACTCTTTGGGCCCCTTGGTACCAATTGAGCATCGTTGCAACGCCACAGCCTACCTGGGTATTGTTGCTGACCATGTCCATCCCTTTATGACCACAATGTACCCAACATCTGATGGCTACTTTCAGCAGGATAATGCGCCATGTCATAAAGCTGGAATCATCTCAGACTGGTTTCTTGAACATGACAATGAGTTCACTGTACTCAAATGGCCTCCACAGTCAACAGATCTCAATCCAATAGAGCATCTTTGGGATGTGGTGGAACGGGAGATTCGCATCATGGATGTGCAGCCAAATGTTCACTGTACTCAAATGGCCTCCACAGTCACCAGATCTCAATCCAATAGAGCATATTTGGGATGTGGTGGAACGGGAGATTCGCATCATGGATGTGCAGCCAACAAATCTGCGGCAACTGTGTGATGCCATCATGTCAATATGGACCAAAATCTCTGAGGAATGCTTCCAGCACCTTGTTGAATCTATGCCACGAAGAATTGAGGCAGTTCTGAAGGCAAAAGGGGGTCCAACCCGTTACTATGTCCCTTTAAAACTGTAATGTGCAAATATTCAATAGTGTGGACCCCTCTGGAGAAATATACAGCCACTGGGAGATCGGTCCTGTTGAGGATAATATTGGATCAGTGCAAGTTCATCATGTGAGTCTCTGTCCTGTTCCTCTCCCCATAGAGGCCTGTGGTGGGATATCATATACCACATTGGAAGACTTGCAGGGAAGTATACCCCTCATGCTGTGTACCTGCTTCGTGGATTAGGTACATCACCTTTGTGGATTTAGCAAAGCAGCAGCCATCAACAGAGACAGAAAATTTGCATATAATGAGATCCATCCGGAAGCCTGAGTGCCCATATTTGTCACATACAACCTACAGCAGAAGATCCTAACTCGGATAACCAAGGAGCTCCAACCTCCAGCAGCGCGTTCTCCGCGGTGGATTCGGGTCTTCCGGCGATTCACTAAGGCAGTTCCTCCGACGTCCACCAGGTGTCGCTGCTGCGCTGAAGTCTGCCGAGGTCCGCCGGAGTTCACGATCCTATTCGTGGTGAAGGTAAGCGCGTGTCCAGCGTCACTTTTTTTTTTTAATTAAATGCAGCGGTTTCTCCAGATCCGTCGGGTTTTCGTTGGGCCTTGCCCCCCCGATTTCCGTCGCGAAAATCGGCACATAGGTAATTAGAGACATCATTTGTTACAGGTGTGCAAAAGATGCATATAGTGCAAATAATACTATTTGCATTATTTGCACTATATGCATCTTTTGCACACCTGTAACAACCAATGTCTCTAATTACCTATGTCACTTCCTGGGAGTGTATTTATACTCCGCTTGTAACACTCACATGTATGCTTGAAAATAGCTCCATTGAGGAGCTGAAACGTCGCACCTGTCACAATGGGTGAATAAAACACGGATTATACTGGAGTGCTGCTTTTGTTAAGTACCTTTGCTAACCCTGGAGTCGGGATTACGGAGGCTTGCACCCACATTGGAAATTTTTTCTACACACAGTGCTGCTCCACTGTACAATTTTCTTTGCTAACATGACCAGGAACAGATGTCTGTCCACTGGAAGTAAATAAGGCCGCCGGCACACATGGCGTTTTGAACTATTTTTTTGAGCCGCTTTTAAGCTGTCTGTTAAAAAAAACGCATCAGTTTTTTCCCCAATTATGATAATTATGGTAATTGGGAAAAACTGATCCGTTTTTTAACGGACTGCTCAAAAACGTGTTCAAAACGCCACGTGTGCCGTCGGCCTCATGAAGCTTTGTATACAATAACAACAAGCAGAGATCTTTTCCTTACACAAACCATATCAGTTATTAGCTGAAAGTGGGAAACCCCTTTAAGTTTTCCAGCAGGTCTTCTAATATGGTGCACCTTATTATGTGTGTACAATGTCTAAGGCCGCGGTCACACGTACTGCTAGACGTCCGTTCATAACGCGACGATAGCGCACAGGGGGAGGTCCAGAGAAACGCATGCAATCGGCTTAACAATCGCATGCGTTTCCCTGGATGTGCGTTCGGGCCGAGGACCTCCCCCTGTGCGCTAGCGTCGCGTTATGACGGATGCTTAGCGGTACGTGTGACCGCGGCCTAAGCCTCTATGGAGGAATACAGGCCTTGCGCGATAAACTCGCACTGATCCAATATAATTAACAGCAGGACAGATTTCCCAGTGGCCACACGTTTCTGTAATGGGATACTCCAAAACACAGAAGGAAAGGAAAGAATGGGAGTACAATTACATTCCATACCTTAGAAAAATCTACATGCTAACTCAATGACCCCATATCTCTGAGCTGGGGCCACTAATAGATAAGAGACAGAGAAGATGCCTCTTGTTACGCCTCACAAGTTTTTAGTCTGTTTATTACCTGACCTGTTGTAAATAGCATTCCTGTTTATACCTCTGTATACTTCTGTTATTTTTAAAGAGTTTTTAACCCCTTAACGCTCTGCGCCGTAGCTCTACGGCGCAGAGGTACAGGGAATGTATGAAGAGGGTTCACAGGCTGAGTCCTCTTCATACAAAGGTGGGGGTTGTTGCTAGCACCGATCATGGCAATTAACCTTTTCATTGCCGCCATCTTTATTTCATCGCCGCCATCTTTATTACGATCGCCGCGCCCCCGAACGTCATCGGAGGGGCGGCGATCGGTTGCCATGGTAGCCTCGGGTCTTCGTTTGACCCGAGGCTGAATGGCTTCTGCAGATTCGTTACAATGAGCCAGTGGCTCATCGTAATGAATGAGCTGCAAAAATGCCATATATTACAATACAGAAGTATTGCAGTATATGGTAGGAACGATCTGACCATCTAGGGTTAATGTACTCTAGATGGTCTAAGAATTAGTGAAAAAAAAAAGTTTAAAAAATAAAAATTTTTTATAAAATATTAAAAATTCAAATCACCCCCCTTTCACTAGAACTGATATAAAACATAATAAACAGTAAAAATCACAGATACATTAGGTATCGCCGAGTCCCAAAATGCACGATCTATCAAAATATACGGTTACGGCCGGCGGTGACCTCCGAGATGAGAAATGGTGCCCAAATGTCCGAAATGCGACTTTTACACCTTTTTACATCACATAAAAAATGGAATGAAAAATTATCAAAATGTCGCACAGACCTCAAAATGGTAGCAGTGCAAACGTCGGCTCATTTCGCAAAAAATGACACCTCACACATCTTTGGGTTAATGTACCCAAAGTATGAAAAAGTTATTAGCGTCAGAAGATGGCAAAAAATTTTTTTTCTTTTTTGTACACATTCGTTTAATTTTTGAAAATGTATTAAAACACAATAAAACCTATATAAATTTGGTATCACCGCGATCGCACCGAACCAAAGAATAAAGTAGGCATGTTATTTGGAGCGAATAGTGAAAGTCGTAAAAACTGAGCCCACAAGAACGTGACGCATGTGCGGTTTTTTTTTTTCAATTTTTCCACATTTGGAATTTTTTTTCAGCTTTGCAGTACACGGCATGTTAAAAAATATAACATTACGGAAAAGTACAATTTTTTACGCACAAAATAAGCCCTCACACAGGTCTGTACACGTAAAAATGAAAAAGTTATGGATTTTTGAAGGTGGAGAGCGAGAAATGAGCGAAAAAACCCTGCGTCCTTAAGGGGTTAAGCTCCTTTTATGATCACTGTCCAGTGTGTATAAACCACTGTGAACGTTCATGCGTAATATCATGTCTGAAGAAGAGTATTGTCAAAAGCTCACTATCTGGTATCCTGTTAGCCTCAAGGAGCCACTATTAATAATATACAGTAGAGGGCGCCAATGCTTTAAAAGTCACAGCTGAATTCTTGCTCTGTGATGTGTATTTTTAACCCCTTAACGCTCTGCGCCGTAGCTCTACAGCGCAGAGGTACAGGGAATGTATGAAGAGGGCTCACGGGCTGAGTCCTCTTCATACAATGATGGGGGTTGTTGCACCGACCGCGGCTATTAACCCTTTCATTGCCGCCGGCAAAGTCGCCAGCGGCATTTATAAGACGGCGCCGACATCATTATTACGATCGTCGCTCGCCCTAATGTCATCGGGGGGCGGCGATTGGTTGACCCGAGGCTACCTGGCTTCTGCATATTCGTTACAATGAGCTAGTGGCTCATTGTAATGAATGAGCTGCAAAAATGCCATATATTACAATACAGAAGTATTGCAGTATATGGTAGGAGCGATCTGACCATCTAGGGTTAATGTACCCTAGATGGTCTAAGAAATAGTGAAAAAAAAAGTTTAAAAAATAAAAAAAATTAATAAAATATTAAAAATTCAAATCCCCCCCCCCCCTTTCCCTATAGGGTACGGCCGACGGTGACCTCCGAGATGGGAAATTGCGCCCAAATGTCTGAAATGTGACATTTACACCTTTTTACATCACAATAAAAAATTATCAAAATGTCGCACAGACTTCAAAATGGTAGCAATGAAAACATTGTCTTATTTCGCAAAAAATTTCACATCACACAGCTCTGTGCACCAAAGTATGAAGATGGCAAAATGTTTTTTTCTTTTTTGTACACATTCATTTAATTACTGAAAATGTATTAAAACTCAATAAAACCTATATAAATTTGGCATCACCAGGATCGCACCGAACCAAAGAATAAAGCTGCGGTGTTATTTGGAGCGCACAGTCAAAGTCGTAAAAACTGAGCCCACAAGAACGTGATGCATGTGTGGTTTTTTTTTCAATTTTTCCACATTTGGAATTTTTTTTCAGCTTTATGGTACACGCCATGTTAAAATAAATAACATTACGGGAAAGTAAAATTTGTTACCCACAAAATAAGCCCTCACACAGGTCTGTACACGTAAAAATGAAAAGGTTATGGATTTTTGAAGGTGGAGAGCGAGAAATGAGCGAAAAAAAAACCTGCGTCCTTAAGGGGTTAAGTAAATTCTAATTGAAGCCAATGGGTGGTAATGTTGTTGCTGGACAGATGTACCATCACACCCATATAGTGAACATAAATGCATCGTACTTCAGAGAAAGATGTAATGCTATTGTAGACAGTTGAAAACTAAGTAGTTATTAGGATGCATAGTCCTGTTTTTAAAGTACAGCCTTTACTTTCCCTTACACATCTCAAACTGACATGACAAATCACAAAAAGCTACACCAGTGAGTTTTGGTGTAAATCGCATATTACTCAGACTCACTTTTGACATGTCCATGATTTATTTATAGTTGAAAATCCTAAATTATGTGTGACTTGCAGCTATTGCATCCCAAAATAGCATGACACATATAAAGCCACAGACAAATTGCACACACCTTTTGGTGACAAAAGTTACTGGGTGAATTCATTAAAGGGGTTTTCCCACGAAGACAAGATTCTTATATATACTCAGGATAACAAAGTAACACATTATCTAATTCACTGATAGGGGCACATTTACTTGCCCCGTCCCTGGAGTTCCCCGAAAGTGCATTGTCCAACTCCAATTCACTTTTTAGTGGTGCATGTAAGTGCTTGGGCTTGCAACGCAATTTGAGTGTTGAATCCCGCGCTCAGAATCAGTCGGATCGTCCAACGGCACGCCCCCTAAATTGTGTCGCATGGAAGCCAGCAACAATGCGCCAACAAAAGGATTTTGTGCAACAAAAATGACACTTGTTAAATACCTGTGCAAGCTGTGTAATCGCCGAAAATGGCGCTCTGTCCAACGAAAGTGTGCACCACGACCCTTAATAAATGAGCCACTTTCAGTCCTGGTGTTTACAATTTGGTTGTCCCTGGATATGGCCGTAAATCTTTTGACTATGGTCAGATTCTTCTCATGAGTAGCTTCTCTTGCCTGCACACTGCAGTTCTGACACAGGTACTTCCTGACTGAGTTAGAAGAGCTGAGAGTGTCATTGTGTTTTATATTCATCTCATGGATCTCATCATCTCTCATCTCTGATCTGATCTAGTGTCAGATACTAGTAGAATGTTCAGAAGCTAAATATAGGTGTAGATGAACCCAGAACCAAGATTATTTAAGTACATTGTCAGCACACAGCATCTCACAGCACTAGATGGATCATAACATATGTGCTTAGAGAGTCCCGGCCCTCTGGAATTCTTTAACCCCTTAATGATCTGGCCCTTTTTTTTTTCTCATTTCCATTTTTCACTCCCCACCTTCAAAAATCTATAACTTTTTTATTTTTACACATAAAGAGCTCTGTTAGCGCTTGTTTTCTGCAATACGAATGGCACTTTATAGTGATAGTATTTTTTATTCCATGACATGCACTGGGAAGCGGGAAAAAATTCCAAATGCAGTGAAAATGGTGAAAAAACGCATTTGCGCCATTTTCTTGTGGGCTTGAATTTTACGGCTTTCACTTTGTGCCCCAAATGACATGTCTACTTTATTCTTTAGGGCAGGGCAATCACGGGGATAACAAATTTGTATAGCTTTTATAATGTTTTCAAACATTTGCAAAAATTAAAACCTATACAAAAATGTTGTGGGGGATTTTGCCATCTTTTGGCGCTAATAACTTTTTTATACTTTGGTGTACGGTGCTTGGGGCAGTGTCATTTTTTGCAACTTTTGATGATGTTTTCAATGCTACCATTTTTTGGACTGTGCAACCTTCAGATCACTTTTTATTGAGTTTTTAATATTTTTCAAAATAGCAAAAAAAGCTGTTTTTAACTTCGGGCGCTATTTTCCATTACAGGGTTAAACGCAGTGAAAAACCGTTATTGTATTTTGATAGATCGGGCATTTTTGGCTGCAGCGATACCTAATGTATTTATTATTTTTACTATTTATTTATGTTTATATCAGTTCTAGGGAAAGAGGGGTTATTTGATCTTTTAGGGTTTTTTTATCCTATATTTTTACTTTTACTATTTTTCAGACCCCCTAAGGCAGTGTTCCCCAACCTTTTTGTATCTGGGAACCAGCTGCAAGCAAAATTTTTTTGCAGGGTCCAGCCTGAGTAACCCTCATGTGTGTCCCAGAAATACCCCCAATATAACCACAACCCATATAATTTTCTGCAGCCCCCCGGTCTAGAATGCACCATTTCCCGCATAAGCCCGACGCACACCGTACTATTAAGGCGCGCTTCGGGAAATGGTTAACTGACCTGTCTTGGGAATGATAGGAGCAAAAACAGCAATAAAACTGAGTAAGATTGCAAAAAAAGAGGTTTAACCCCTTACCGACATGTGACGTAGTATTACATCACATGGCGGGTTGCAGCAAAGGCTTACCGGTAACACCCTGCTGATCAGCTTTGCCAGTGTCTTTAAAATGCCCATGCACCGCCATCTTTCTGAGGATCGCTCCCCAAAAATGGCACTTTTTTGTGCCATTTAAAAAAAAAACTCTATAAAAAGTGTTTAAAAGGTCGCACAGTCCTAAAAATGATAACATTGTAAATGTCATCAAAATCCGCAAAAAACTACACCACCCACAGTGCCATACACCAAAGTATAAAAAAGTTATTAGCACCAGAAGATGGCAAAATCCCCCAAAAAAATTTTGTACAGGAGGATTCAATTTTTTTAAATGTATGAAAACATTATAAAACCTATATAAATTTGTTATCCCCGTAATTGCACCGACTCAAAGAATAAAGTAGACATGTCATTTGGGGCGTACAGTGAAATCCAAGCCCACAAGAAAACGGCACAAATGCGTTTCTTTACCAATTTCACTGCATTTGGAATTTTTTTCCCGCTTCCCAGTACACAGCATGGAATATTAAATACCAACATTTTGAAGTGTAATTTGTTACGCAGAAAATAAGCCATAACACAGCTCTGTACATGGAAAAATAAAAAAGTTACAGATTTTTGAAGGTGGGGGAGTGAAAATTGAAAATGCAAAAACTGAAAATGGGCTGCGGCGGGAAGGGGTTAAATTATCTTTATTGTGTAGACATCACTAGGGGACTAAAATTTTAGAACTTTCTTTCATGGGAAAACCCCATTTAAAACTGGCATTTTTTTACACTAAAATGAAACAAGACATTGGGGGTTATTTATCATTAGACCAGCCTCTTGGGACTATCATTCTATGCCTATCAGAATGATTAAAGTGGTACTTTAATAAATGTTCTTATGGTCTATTTTCTGTCTGTGATTTTTATTTTCAAAAAATTCCCATAAAACACTCAACATGTATAAAAAGTCTCAGCACATAGACCAGGATGGGACTAGGAGACTTTCTATGAGATTTTTTGCAAAAGTCATGAATCTGGGTTTGCACAGTGTTGCACTTGTAGAAGTTGTATGTTTAGGCCACATGAATGAAGAGGTGTATATAGTCCTGTGAGACTTTTTAGCAGTGAAAAGTCTCAAAAATCCTCAATGTGACTACATTGAGAATTTCTTACGCCAAAAAAGCCCAGGAAAACCACTGATAAATAACCCCCATTATACAAAAGTAGTAGTAAAGCGCTGAATTCTGGCCATAGCTAGCAGGATTGGGACACCACATTTGTTGTTCCTTATATAGGCAAGAAAAATAGCACCCCACTCCCAATTCTTAATGATACCCCTTTGGTAGACAAAGTTAAAGGGAAATGTTTTCACAGGGCTCCATTCATGGAAAAAATTAAATACAAATTGACTCCTCATTATAAACATCTGTGACTCTGAGATGTCAGCTGAGCATGTCAACTACAAGGGGTTGTAATAGTAATTATCACTCTATAAGCACCAACTACAAAAGTACAAAATGCCACCCAGGAATGATAAATACCACAGTACAGAAACCAAGTACTGCATTCAGAAAACTGATAAAGACCCCAGACCAAGTAATAAATAATACAGGCTTGAGAGAACATTAACCCTTTTAAGATGCAGCCAGTTTATAGCTTAAAGTGTAACCGTCATTCTGGGAATCATTCCTCAAAATATTTTACCTCTCCATTTTGTACCTCTTTTGGCCCATAGCAACCATGGCTTTCAGCTATGAAAAAACCTAAAATCAGGGATTTCCTAGCTGCCTCCTGTGACATCATCACAAGCACGTGCCACTGACCAATGAGACCAGAGTGCCTAGGAAAGACCATCTGAGGAGTCACTGACAAAGGCTGATAGCAAGTGGAAGTCTGCAGAATAGAAGAGGAAGGAGCAAGATTCAGGTAACTAATCCAATAGCAGTATGACTTGAAATTACATGCCCTACAACAGTGGTGGCGAATAGAGATGAGCGAGCACTAAAATGCTCGGGTGCTCGTTACTCGAACCGAACATTTCCCGATGCTCGAGTGCTCGTTTCGAGTAACGAGCCCCATTGAAATCAATGGGAGACCCGAGCATTTTTCAGTAAAATTACAAACTGACCGAGCACAGTGAAATAACACAGTGCAGAATAGATTGCAGATGTTCGGGAACATCTGCGATCTGTTCCGGAGACACGCGTGCAGAACGGTGTTCTCCGCAATAGTATTTGAAGAACAATATGTGTAGAGAACAACTTGCAGATGTGTTATTTCACTGTTTTCTTCAATTAAACGATTAAATTAAATGTTTTAATTGTATTTTTTTATTGTTCTTCACTTCTTTTTTTTTAATTAAATGCTCGTTATCGAGCAGGGCAAATACTCGTCCGAGCAACGAGCCGGTCCGAGTATGCTAATACTCGACCGAGCATCAAGCTCGGACGAGTATACTCGCTCATCAGTAGTGGCGAACCTATGGCACGGGTGTCAGAGGTGGCACTCAGAGTCCTTTCTGTGGGCACCAGGGCCATCGCCCCAGCACACCAGACAGGACTCAAAGAATCTTCCTGCAGTTCCAAGCAACTTAAAAGATGCGGCTTTCAGTCATATTTTGATACTTACTTCACTTCTTGGGACTGTAGGAAGAGGGAGAATAAATAGACAGGGCCAAATTATCTTTGGAGGACCTCCTGCTGGCCCCTACAGGTCTACACTGGAAAGAAGCTAAAATGATGCAAATTTTCCATCTTTCTACTGTGTTGCTGTCCTCAGGAGGCCAATATGATTGTTGAAGAACAGGGAGCAGTTAGTTACTGCTTTAATTTTTGGTTGGCACCTCGCAATAAACTTGGGCACTCGGCCGCTAAAAGGTTCGCCATCCCTGCCCTACAACATATCAAAAGGTTTTTAAAATTACAGTTACTCTTTAACCCCTTAAGGACGCAGCCATTTTGTAGTTTAAGGCTCATTCCCATTTTTTGGATTCTGACTTGCGTCGCTTTATATGGCTATAACTTCTGAACTCTGTTACTTATCAAAACGATTCTGAGATTGTTGTTTCATCATATGTTGTACTTCATTTTAGTGGGAAATTTAGGCTGTTAAGTTTTGTGTTTATTTACAAAAAAAAGAAAAAATTATGAATTTTTTGAAAAATTTTCCATTTTTGAAATTCGAAATCATCGCGTTTTCAGGTAGAGAGATTAACCACCTAAATAACTTGCTGAATAACATTTCCCATATGTCTACTTTACATTTTCTTAATTTTTTAAATGTCTGGATAATTTATTTTGATGTCATGTGGTATACAAATAGATTATCGATTTTCTGTGTTTTCAGAATTTACTATTTTGGGGATAAATACTGTTTTGAATGAAATTTTACATATTTAGCATTAAAACCACCCTATATAACCAACACATTTTCAAATCTGCACCCCTCAAACTATCAGAAACAGCTTTTAGGAAGATTGTTAACCCCTTGAGATCCTCATAGTAGTTGAATCAAATGGAGGTGAAATTTGGAATGATCAAATTTTGTCAGGTATAAGTTCATTTAGCCCTAAAATTTACACATTTCCAAAAGATAAAAAGAGAAAACCCACCATACAATTTTTTATGCAATTTCTCCCGATTACAGAGACCGCACGGCGAGGTGCAGAAAGGAAGGCGTGTTTTTTCGTGTTCACCGTATATAGCCTAATAATCATGTTATCTTTATTCTATGGGTCGATACGATTACGGGGATACCATACTTGAATATTTTTTCTTATGTTTTACAAAATTTGTCATATAAAACCCTAATGTGGGGGAAAATCTATCATTTTTGCATCGCCATCTTCGAAGTGGCATAACATTTTTACTTTTTTGGCTACAGAGTTGGTTGATTGCTTGTTTTTTGTGGGACGTGTTGTACTTTGCAACAGTATCATTCTGGAGTACATATGTTTTGTTGATAACTTTTTATTGCATTTTTTGTGGGATTCAATTGGTAAAAATCATAATTTTTGTTGGGTTTCTAAAGTTTTTTTTTTTATGGTGTTCATCGTACGGGTTCAATAATTATTTAATTTTATTCTACGATTGTTGCGGATGCGGTGACACTATATATGTGGGGTTTGTGTTATGATTTAGACTTTTTTGAGCGTTATAAGTCTCTTTATATGTTTTGGGGCTTATGGGGCATTTTATAAACCTATTTTTTATTGAATAACATTTTTTTTTCACTTGTTCCACCATGGGAAATTAACAAGCAATCATCTGATTGTTTGTTCATGATAATACTCTGTAATACTGATGTATTGCAGGGTATTATCAGTGTTAGCCTATGCACATGCATAGGCTGACACTGTGCCTTTAAGATGACGTCAGAGCCGCCATCTTACTGGCAGTGCCTGCAGGCATCTCTGGGGTCCCGATCAGACCCCAGAGATGCCATAGCAATGATCGGCGCCCCATCGAAAATGGCGCGGTGGGGCCAATCGTGGTGGAAAGACCCCCCCAAAGGCAAGTTAAAAGTCACGGCCGCGATGACCGCGGCATTTAATGGGTTAAACACCCGCGATCGGAGCCCACTCCGTCTACGGGTGTTACCCAGGGATGTCAGCAGTAGATTACCGCTGACATCCCGTGACTCCCGATGCCAGCTCGGCTCCTGTGCAGAGCCCAACCGGCATCGTCTCCGCGTCGTAGCTCTACGGGGCTGAGTACTATTTGCAGGACCTAGCGCAGTGCAGCTATGGCGCGGAGCGCTAAGGGGTTAAAGACTTAGTCCCAGTAACGGCTAGCAACCCTACATCTTAAAATATAACTTCTGGACCCAGGATGTGTCTCTGCTTTCCCTACCCCCATACCCACTCCCCTTTCTGTTCTACCCTCTTTGTTGTCTTGTGTCCCCATGTTGTTCGCACTTTGTTAATTGCATTATTGTTTATGGTCCTTTATGGATTGTTCCAGTGTTTTGATTTGCCTGTTCCAATACATTTAATATCATAATGCACTTAATTCTGGCAATCTAAACATTCGACATAATGGAACCCTTATACTTGATATGATTGTCATAACCTACTTTAATTGTCCATATGCATACCAAATAAAATTGTTATTAAACCATAAAGACTTAGTCCCATTTTTGTATTCTGATATGCATCACTTTTGGTTATAACTTTTGAACACTTTAACTCACCAAAGTGATTTTGACATTATTTTTTTTCACGTGTTGTACTTCATATTAGTAATAAGTTTTGCATTTATTTATTTTTTAAAAAATTTAAAATTGGCGAATTTTTAGAAAAATTTGCCATTTTCACAATACAAAATGATCTAGTTTTTTAACACAGATGGTTTTAAGACTAAAGTAGTTACTAAATAACATTTTCCACATGTCTACTGTATGTTTTCATAATTCTCTATCTGGATATTTTAATTTGACGTCACTTAACTTACAAATCGAACAGCGGCTTTCTGTATTTTTAACCCCTTCCCGACGCGCGCCGTACTAGTACGGCGCGCGCCGGGTCCCGGTGCATGGGGAGGGCTCGCGGGCCGAGCCCTCTCCATGGCCGGTAAGTCTTTGCTGCATATTGCAGCAAAGGCTTACCGGTAACACCCGCGATCGGGCGCCGCCATCTTGTTGTGGATCGCTGCTCCCCGATGACGTCACGGGGAGCGGCGATCCGTCGCCATGGTAACCTCGGGTGTTCCGAACACCCGAGGCTACTTCCTTTTAACCCATGCATTACAATGTGCTAATTGCACATTGTAATGCATGGGGAGTAAAATCCACATATACTGCCATACTGTAGTATGGCAGTATATGATAGGATCGATCAGACTACCTAGGGTTAGAGTACCCTAGGGAGTCTGAAAAATAGTAAAAGTAAAAATAAAAAAAAGTTTAAAAAAAAAAAATTATAATAAAAAAACCTAAAAATTTAAATCACCCCCCTTTCCCTAGAACTGATATAAAAATAAATAAACAGTAAAAATCATAAACACATTAGGTATCGCCGCGTCCGAAAATGCCCGATCTATCAAAATATGATAATGTTTTTTCACTATGTTTAACCCCGTAACGGAAAATAGCGTCCAAAGTCGAAAATGGCATTTTTTTGCCATTTTGAAAAATATAAAAAAATTAATAAAAAGTGATCAAAAGGTCGCACAGTCCCAAAAATTATAGTAATGAAAACAGCATCAAAATTCGCAAAAAATGACACTATCCACAGCTCCGTACACCAAAGTATGAAAAAGTTATTGGCCGCAGAAGATGGCAAAATAAAAAAAAAATATTTTGTACAGGAGGTTTTAATTTTTTTAAATGTATGAAAACATTATAAAACCTATACAAATTTGGTATCCACGTGATCGTACCGACCCAAAGAATAAAGTAGACATGTCATTTGGGACGCAGAGTGAAAGCTGTAAAATCGAAGCCCACAAGAAAACGTCACAAATGTGTTTTTTCACCATTTTCACTGCATTTGGAATTTTTTTCCCGCTTCCCAGTACACGCCATAAAATATTAAATACCGTCACTACGAAGTGCAATTTGTTACGCAGAAAATAAGCCATAACACAGCTCTTTATGTGGAAAAATAAAAAAGTTATAGATTTTTGAAGTTGGTGAGTGAAAAATGGAAGTGAAAAAACTAAAAAAGGCCAAGTCGTTAAGGGGTTAAAGAGATTGGGGATCATTTTTGTTTTTAATGAGCGTCGAAATACATAATATTAGAAACCCCCTATGTAACACTCCATTTTCAAATCTGCACCCCTCAAACTGTCAGAAACTGCTTTTGGAAAGTTTGTTAGCCCTATGAGATCTTAATAGTAGCAAAAACAAAATGAAGGTGAAATTTAGAATCCAATTTTGACATTATAAATTAATTTAGCCCTAAAATGTACACATTCACAAAAGATAAAAGAGAAAACCCATCTTAAAATTTGTTTAATTTGTTTAATTTGAAATTTGCAATTTCTTCTGAAATTTTGACGGCCACACTCCATATGTGGATGTTACTTGTTGTATGGCGCTCAATGGGGCGCAGAGGAGAAGGAGGGCCATGTATTAGCAGTTTTGCCCTGCAGAATTTAGTGGTTTTTAGTTGGTTCATGGGTGCACTTTTGTGTTGCTATCTGCAGGGTTTTTTTGTGGGATCAGATGAATTTTATCAGCAATATTATTTTGGGGTGGCTATGACCTATTGCTGAAAATGTATTAACTTTTTTTTGAGGTGGGGCGTTTAGTAAAAAAATAACAATTCTGTGATTGATTTTTTTTTTTGGTGTTCACTATATACCCTAAGTAACATGTTATCTTCATTCTATGGGTCAGTGTGATTACGGCGATTTTTGCTTATGTTTAACTAATTTTGTAGAATAAAACCAAATGCAAGGAAAAAAATCTAATTTTTGCATCTCCATTTTCCAAGTGGCAAAACACTTTTCATTTTTGAGATATAGAGCTGGTTTAGAGCTGGTTTTTTGCAGAACATGGTGCACTTTACTACAATTTTTGTATAGATACTGTAATATTCCAACGCTTATCATGGGAGACTTTAATATTCCTATTAACACCCTCACCTCCCCTTCAGCCTCTCAACTTTTATCACTAACTTCCTCTCTAGGACTCTCACAACTCTCTGATTCTCCTACTCAGGGAACAGGAGGGGAACATCCTAGACCTGGTCTTTGCTCAACCTTCCTCAGTCTCTGACTTCTGCCTCACTGAAACTTTGCAGTTATCACTCTCCCCCATCTCCTCTCTATCCTGTCCTAACCTGGCTATTAACCATTATAATCACAACCTTAAAAGTTCTCTGGATGAGGTTGAACCTCCGTCAGCAACCTTGGCACACGCCCCAAACCCAAACTTTCTGCACTTCAAATTCATGCTTAGAATTTACAACACCTCCCTCCATCTCGCCAAACAGGTCTATTTTACTAATCTAATATCCTCTGTCTCTAACAGTCCTAAAAGGCTCTTCGATACTCTTCATTCCTTACTAACTCCAAAAGTGCAGCCTCCTGTTACAAACCTTGGGGCTGATCTAGCCACTTACTTTAAAGATAAAACTGACTGCATTCAGCAGGAAATCATATCCCAATTCATCAACTTCCCTTCTCCCCTCTCTTCCTTTGAAAAAGTCACAGTGGAAGAAGTGTCCAGGCTCCTCTCCTCAGCTCGCCCCACTACCTGCACTAGTGACCCCATCCCCTCACATCTCGTACAGTCTCTGTCCCCAGTGGTAACTTCTCATCTCACTTAAATCTTCAAGTTTTCTCTTCTGGTGTCATCCCCTCTTCCTTCAAGCATGCTGTTGTCACCCCATTACTAAAGAAAGCTTCCATAGCTGCTAGCTACCAACCAGTCTCTAATCTCCCTTTCATCTCCAAACTCCTGGAACGCCTGGTTTATTCTGGACTAAACCGCTATCTCTCAGCTAACTCCCTCTTGAGCCCCTACAATCTGGTTTCCGCTCTATGCATTTCACTGAAACTGCTCTTTCTAAAGTCTCCAATGATCTTCTCAATGCTAAATCCAAAGGGCACTATTCTCTCCTCGTTCTTCTGGATCTCAGTATTTGACATTGTGGACCACCAGCTCCTCCTCAGGATGCTTCGCTCAATTGGCCTGAAGGACAATGCACTCTCTTGGTTTTCATCCTATCTCTCTAACCGCACATTCAGCGTCTCCTTCTCTGGATCTCTCTCTTCTATTCTTACTCTCACTGTTGGGGTTTCTCAGGGCTCAGTCCTAGGTCCTCTTCTCTTTTCCCTCTATTCTGCCCCCATTAGACAAACCATCAGCAGATTTAGTTTCCAGTATGATCCCTATGCTGATGATACCCAGCTATATACTTGCATGTAATATCACTCCTGCATTACTGCAGAACACCAGTGACTCTCTCTCTCTCTGCTGTCTCTAAAATCATGTGCTCTCTCTTCTTGAAACTTAATCCTTCCAAAACGGAACTCCTTGCCTTTCCGCCGTCTACTAACTGACCTAAACCTGATCTCTCCATTTCTGTCTGTGATGTCATCATAACCACAAGGCAGCAGCAGGCCTGCTGTCTTGGGGTTGTGCTGGACTCTGACCTCTCCTTTCACCATATATTCTGGTACATCATATATATCAATCTATCCATCTACTCGACTCTAACTTGGTAAGTCCTGTTTACAGGGTCCAAGAATTGGGATTCTCCTGTTATTCCACCCAACAGGAAATCAATCACAAATGGGCATAGAATCTTTATGTGAGCATAAAGCATCTGTCTGCAGTACCTCACTGTGCAAATAAAACATTTGTTGCTGATGATACCAAAAATCGGATGTAAATACTTTTGTGTAAAAACTACAAAAGTTCTTAAGGATTGATACCTTTATTGGCTAACCAGAAAAATGTTTGTTGCAAGCTTTCAGGGCACACAGGCCCCTTCATCAGGCATGGAAACAAATGAAGTACGGAGAGAAAAACACAACATTTGCAAGATGTAACACTAAGATAACAGAGCTTATTAACTTACCCATCCGATGGAGTTCACCGAAAGTGCATTGTCCAACGATAATGCATTGTGCTGCAATTCACAAAGATCGTGCGCCCAATATCCTGCATGTGTCGCTTCCCCGCTTAGGTCCGACAGAGTTCACCTTCTTCTTCCTGGTGCATGTAAGTGCATTGTCTTCCAACACAATTTGAATGTTAAATCCTGTGATCAGTCTGAATCAGTCGCCCAGCGTCATGCCCCCCAATTTGTGTTGCAAGGAAGCCAGCGCAGCTGCACCAAATGCGGATTGCGTGCACCAAAATCCCAGCGCAGACACCTGTTAAATACCTGTCCAAGCAGTGCAATCCCCAAATAAGGTGCAAAGTCCAACGAAAGTGCAGTGAGCGACCCTTCGTAAATGAGCCCCAATTAGTACATATTGTGAGACACAATTAAGATAAGTCAGGGTACTAAAACTAGAGGTAATGTAACAAAGAGAAGGGTCTTGGGGGGGATGGCCTAGGATGGCAGGGGTCTGGAGTCAGTGTCTTGTGGGGTTTGAAGCGAGTCCATATAATGAGCCATAAACCCAGGTGCAATATTGAGGCAATATTGCACCTGGATTTATGGCTCAGTACACGGACTCACTTCAATCCCCACAAGAGACTGTTTCGAGACCCCTGCCATCCTAGGTCTGCCTCATGTCAGGAATATGTGAATAATTTCCTATTTTTATTATAGTTTCTCTCTATCAATGGTGAATGCTTCCGGAAGCCAAAAGTAATAGAGTTCAACTTTAATGGAGACTGTGGTTTTATTACTGTGGAAAAATCTATATTTAAGGAGGAAAACATCTGACACATGAAACCAAAATATTCCCGTTTTAGAAACATGAAATTAGTCTATTTATTCCGTGTTGTCATTTATAGCACTGAAGGAAAATGTTCCACCTAGATCCAGGAGTTTGTGCCGCCTGTTATAAATAAGGGTTTTCTCTGCTTCAAAACCAGGCATGTGGCATGAGTTGGGTGTGCGTCAGGCACATATGACATGATGCCCTTTGCTCCAGTGTATCAAGCAGCCATGTCATAGAATGCAGGTCTTGGAGAATAAAACATTAATGCAAAATCAACACACAAACCAATCAACTGCCAACACACAACGGTTTTTAAACCTATCCAGATACACATGTTCGTATTCATATGTTATCCATGACGATTTAGCATTTAAAGAGGACCTTTCACCACCCCAAAAATATTACTTTAACACACCAGAATTAAGGCTTGCTCACTGATTAAGGGGTACTTTGAATTGTATTCCTTGCCCCCCGAGATATGAGCCTCGTTCTCTGACCATTCAATGTACTGGATTGTCCCAGCATACAAAATGATCAGAGCGAACAGGGAGCGTGCAGCAGCAGACACAGTGGTCTCGCTAGCTGTAGCACAGTGAGACCACTCTGCAAGTTCACAGTGCCTAAGGAAGATCTGATCTGACGCTGTCCATTGCTGATTGGACTGTGTAAGAGAAGATTAGCTTATACACAAGCCCCCACCCGATTAGGTACATTGAATGGTCAGTGAACGTGGCTCATATCTCGGTAACGGTGGGGGCTAGTAATATAATTCGTAGTGCCCCTGAATCAGTGAGTAACCTAAATTCTGGTATGTTAAAGTTAATAAGTTTGGGGTGGTGAAAGATCCTCTTTAACCTGCACACAATTTTAACACATCTGATTCAGCTGAATTAGTGAGTTGGAACATTGCCACCTACAAAATGAGCTCCAATATTATATTATGGGTTAAAGGAAATCTACAAGGGAGGGAAAACCTGATCCGCTTATTGTAACAGCCTTAAAATCATTTAAAAGTTGATTTTAGAAGAAAGGAAGCCATGTATAACAAATATAAGAAGATTACATCAATCATAGTGACTGGATCTAAGTAAGTGTCCCTGGTTTATCACAATGGATTTTGATGGTAGATTTTCTAATAACTCCAATATGGCATGTCATAAATATATAGATATATTTGTTGGTCAATTAAGTCATTTAAAAAAATTCAGTGGAAAAACATTTTCTCTAGAAATATTGCATACCTGCAGAACCCCTTCCTCACTAGAGCTCATTTGGCTTATTATGTACACAATAGAGGAAAATAACTGGGCACTCATCTATGCAGAGCAGTTCCCTACACTGCACTGATGGGGGGCATTTATCATACCTTGTACACCACTTTTCTCGTACAAGACAAAATAAAAGTCACAATTTCTGGTGAATGGTTTGGAAATTGCAACCTTTCCCCCCACTTTGTTTGAAAACTGGGCGTGGAGTAAGCTGAGCTTACGCTTTTTGTGTCATAAGTACGAATCTAATCCAAAATGTGACTCATTTTGCTCCAATTTATTATGTGTGTTTATTATCTGTGTTTTCCAATATGGCATCTTTTCTTGATGGAAGACAAGGTACAGGCAATCTGTCTCCAAAAATATTGCTGCGGAACAGCTACAAAAAAATGAAACCTTAGAACAAGAATCATTGCTTTTTATTATTTAAGATATTTGAAACTGAAAATAATAACCTCTGAAACTGAATATCAAGTCATACAGCACTCCAAAATAGCATACGGATGCTTGGATTTTGAGTGCTGTGTGCCTTTAATTACAAAAAGACAGTGTATCCGTTTAGAGAAATAATGATATTTCGTTCTCAACAGAAATTCCATGGAATCGAATTAGATAGAGCATGACTGTTGGTAGCCTATTTGAGCTAAATGAAATGTACAAGCGGAATCAAGGGTTTGAACCCTATTTGGGAACCTTGCCGCATGGTCAAAGAGCCCTGTATTTAATTTGCGCTCTCTGGTCCCATGTTTTCACCTCGGGTTGGGCTGGAAGTCTTGATGGTCACCTAAGCATCAGTGGTCACAGGAGGGGGAATGTTACTGTTGAATGTCAACATTCTCCCTTCTCTGATTTTCAAGATCACTAACTGTAGCTCCTGATTATGGACTGAAGAGCCACAACATGAGAAAAGGGGAGTCTGGGCAACTGGAAAACACAATTGAAGATCCAACAGTCCTATGGACACTAGATTGTCGATGAATCTCAGAGAAGTCTACCACCAATTAACTTACACCTCTTCTATCATGTACCAGTCTGTTTTGGTGAACAGTTGTCTAGAAACATGTCCAGAATGGGTGAGTATTGAGTGTCTCTCCCTGGAGAACCACTGATGTCTGTACATATGTTTGCATGTAGACAGGCGTTTGAGTGCTAAGCTATCCTTACAGGTCAGAGAGCAGTCAGCCAAAGTTACAATTCGACCTAACACGTGCACTGAGGATCAGGGAGGTCAGGGCAGCTGTGACTGTTGGATCCCCTGATAATATTAACTGAGCAATTAAACATAATAAGACAAGACAGTGAGATGATAGAAAATCAACACAAAGAGGCCAAATGTAACTGACAAAATTATTACCTCTGGTTTTTAAGGTGATCAACAAAAACATGCAGTAATAATATTGTATAGCTGTTCCCCACTTCTTTCTATGTGTTGGTCAAGTTAGGCCATCTAAAAAATTCTGTTGAAAAAATCTTTCTGTAGAAAAATTGCATATCTGCAGAACCCTCTCCTCACTGGAGCTAATTTGGCTTAGTATGTCACATAAAAGGAGCATAACTCCTTGAGGAGGTTTTAGCCACAAACACAAATTAGGCCCTATCCACAGATTAGGAAAACAAGGGATCCAATGGGGTCTAGTGGGGTCCCGATGGGGTGATTTCCATCAGCTCCATAGAGATAATTGGAGCAGAATGGTCATGCGCGGCTGTCTGCTCCATTATTCTCATGAGCGGCAAGGTATCCAACAATTTCTTAACTATATGAGCACACGTGATATACCAGCGCATTGTGCACCGCTGTATCATGAAAGCCTTGCACCTCCGACGTGGCAGATATATTGGTAGGTTCAGGCCTCCTGATATATCTGACTGCCAGCTGTGCTGGCACAGAATTTCGTTATAACCAGTGAGTGTTCAGGCTTGAATGGTCGCAGGCTATAGTGAGAATTCAGGCAGAGTGCAGGAACTCCCCACACACGCCCTGCCGGCCACGTCCCTTTTCACGTCTATTTGGTGTAAAGGGGAAAATTATAACAAATTCTGGCATTTTCAAAAACTGGCGTAAGTTCCATAATAAATGTCACCCAATGAGTTTATATCCTCACTCCTATTGTTCCATATGACTGTTTGTACTCTGTAATGTCTAATTGTATTTGTATATGTCCCTTATGTTTTGTAAAACGCTACGGAATTTGCGCTATATAAATAAAGATTATTATTATTATATACAGAACACCTGATTTTTTATACAGCACCACTGTGTCATGGGTGCAGCATCTTGTGACTTACAATCCAAATACGTTCACTTTAATGAGCTAAAATTGTAGCATAACTAGAAAAAAGAGTGTTAGCATAAATAAGGGGGACCCAAATAGAAGATGACATTAAGCTTAGATAATCTACACTGTGATGTCACTGTAAATGGTTATACACAAACTTATGTCACATTACACACAGATGATGTCACAGTACAGGGATAATGCACACAATGATGTATGTCATGGTACATGGATATTTTACACAGTAATGTCTTACTCCAGAAATAATAAAATCATTGTTGTCACAGTACAGTTTTCTTTCTAATATACTATCTATCAATCACAACAGATATCACACCACAGGGATAACATACACCATGACACTTTACTCACTTAAATTAGGAATGTCTGGAAGTTCACTCCTCAGTGATATTATATCATGTAATGGTGATTTCCTCATCTCAAACAATTTATTGAGATAAAAGGTAACACTAGTGCTATACCCCCACAAAAATGTCAAGGTCACAGTCATTTGTCATGTACCCTTGTGCTTCAAGTACAACTTGACAACAAAATCTTGTTGTATTCATAAGTCGACTAATTGTCTGCTTAGGCATGGAATTGCCACTGGTAGAGCAGCCCTCAGTTCATAGCGGTTCTAGGGTTCTTGTGCTGTTCATACAGAGGCACAATGACTGGATTAATGAATTTATTCAAGTAGTATAGACTTCTCACTGTTCCATATCCAAAGTGTAGGACAGTTCTGCATTGATTAGATACACCTCCCCACATTGTAACCCCAACACCAAGTGACAACAGTGGCAGTTGCATAGCAGTCTACAACATTATTGGCGGACATCATTTTTACTCAGCGTGAATTGACTCTTTTTGGTGGGCAGCACTGAGGCCCAATGGTCTCTCATCTAAAGATGCTCTCTGACCCATGCAAGAGACCACGCTGATGAAAACAGTTTCAAATGCTCTGATGTCACACTTGGGTGCCTCTTACCTCCCATAAATGTACCTTGAGTCATGTGACATTATTCATCCGGTTCCGCAGGGAATTGTTTACAATGAAGCAGCCATCAGTGTGGGGTGTGGCCAAAGGATGTTCCTCTTTAATAGTTCCAGTCTCTCTGTATCTGTGTTGTAACCTGCTGCACACACTCTAAGCTCATTGGTCACTTCCAGAAGAACATCCTACTTGAAGCCTCACAATGGTGACTTTAATTACTTTAAATATTCATGGATCGAACACCCATTTTGAATTTTTCAGTTCAGCCTCTTGTTAGAGAACAGCAAGTTGTGCAAAAAGTAATGAAACATTTATCCTTAGGTAATGTGCATTAAAAAGTTTTGAGAAGGTCACATAAAGTTCACCTGTAAAGGTTAAAGTGCATATTAGGGTCATCCTGAAATTTCTCACACAAGCCAAATATCCCTGAGGGTTTCTTAAAATAGTGTATAATGAATAATGAAAGAAAAAAATTCTGTTGTATATGCATGACTGATTTTAACAGCACAGTAACATTTTGTAGAAAAAAGTTACATTTTGTTTGCCACATTCCACTGCCATCACCAAATGTTTCCTCTATCTGAGTTGAAGTGGGTCCACCTTTATTGATGGATCCCATAGCAGCTAATATGCTTGTTACCAGGGTAGTTACACACATGGCTACATTAAACACAGAAATGCACCAAGATTTGTTTGATATGTTGTGGCATTTCAACTAACACAGAGAACTGGAAGCCGGCTCTATTGTAGAGGCCAAACAGGGTTACTACAACTCAGCCATGAACAGCCAGAGGCAGCTAATCATGGGGTTCTGGGTGTCAGGCCCCACTAATCTGATATTGATGATAGGTCATCACTTCAAAAATCTGGAAAGCCCATTTAATACGAGGTGAGTAGTAAAAGCCTTCAATGCATATAAAATCAGGGTGACAGGGTAAATACAGCACAGCGGGTCATTTCTTTTCAGTAAAGTGTATTTGAGGTATTAGACGTGTGCTCACACAGAAGCTTCTGCTAAAATAACACACAACAAGGGCAGTGAACTATAAACAGACCACCCAATAAATCACCCGCGTTGAACACACAATTATATAATGGGACAATAGAGCCATGCAGCAGTCTCAAAAGGGCCAAATAAAAGAGTGAAATGGCAATTCAAGTGATACGCGTCCCTTACTAAAGGAGCTTACAAGCGGCTCAGAGGCAAACATTCCAGAGCAGGACTACAGAACACTTGGAGAAAGAAATAGGATTTATGGGATTCAGTCAGTCATATAATGAATATGTTTACTTCATCCATCCATCATAATATCACTTATTTAAAGTAAAGGTGTTTGTTTAAGATCATGAGAATTTGAAAGTAAATGCAGTTTGTGTGACCCACTCAAAGCAGGACATGACTTTATATCATATAAAAAATCTAAACCTGGAGGAACATTTTGTCGGATTGTTGTTGATAATCCATTAGCTTCTGTCAGTCAGTGATAACTCTTTACAGGCGGCACTCTACTTAAGGACACTCGACTTACAGACGACCCCTAGTTAAAGACAAACCCCTCTGCTCACTGTGCCCTCAGGTGAAGCTCTCTGGATGTTACTTTAGTCTCAGGCTGCAATAATCAGCTGTAAGGTGTTTGTAATGATGCTTTATTGATAATCCTTCTTCCCATTACAGCAAAAAATTTGAAACAATTGTCAATGGGGCAAATACATTTTTTGTCTAGATCTGTAATGATAAAATATACAGTTCTGACCTACATACAAATTCAACTTAAGAACAAACCTATGGAATCTTGTACGTAACCCGGGGACTGCCTGTATACACATATACATATAATGCAAATAAGTGGTACATTTATTCAAAAGATACTGCAGTGTGTATATAAATCACCTGGGTGCTGTAGTTCAGGGGGTGTGGTATATATAATTCTCAGTGCTGTATGTAAAAAGGATGTTTTATAATAAAGGAAGTTTTATGTAGGAAGTAGTGGATAATATATATTTTAGTAACACAATCCATTATACTGTAAGTGACTTTGGGTTTTTTAGTGGCGCCATATGGAGTTGGCTGCATGGAGCTGAAGACATTTGACTGTCAATTCAGCAAATATAAACCATGAGAGGAATTGTAAAGAAGTCCTCTGGACTACTAGTGTGTGCTAGAATGGGCCATGCATTGCCGCTTCCTTTACTAATTGGTGGATCCCACTCTCTCTTCCAGCTGCCTGCCTTTAGCAACTTCTATTGCTAAATATGTCAGCACTCACTGCCTATAGAGCTTTGTGTGTGCCTTGACATCCAGATGTCAGTCATGCTTTTATCCTGCAGACCTCACTAGAGAAATTCCTGTTGCTTTAGATAGGTCAAATAAAGTAACCTTGAGATTTTGATACTTTTTAATGACTAACTATAATATAAGATGTTACAGGCAAGCTTTTGGTATTGCTAAAATCCTTTCTTTAGGCATGGTATGACAGACTTTCTAAGGTTAGACAGATTTTATACACAATGAACAGGGAAGTGATACAAAAGAAATGTAAATAAAAAGACAATAGAAATAACAAAGTTGAGACAAGAGGTCCTTAATTAGATGACTTTGTGATGGTTTATTGCCTCAAAGTTAATCACTGGGGTCTCTGATGACCCACTATCTCAGGATTAGATTTGTCAGAGGTTGTAGTAAGTCATGAATCCCTTTTGATAAGTTGCATCCTGTGTAAAGGGTGTGAAAGAGGGTTATAAATTTATATTCCAAAATTTGTCTCTCATTTTGTAACCGTAAATTGCCCTTTAATACTAGAACCTTCATATCTCACTTTCTGCAATGGTATATATCTCTGCTGACTCCATTTTCACCCATCTACTGTGTCTTTAAAGGAAACCTACTACTTGTAGTGTCAGGTTTCCGATGGCAATACCGGGCACCAGCTCAGGGTGAGCTGGTGCCGGAGCTTATTTTAGTTAGTGTTTTAAACCGCGGTATCGCGGTTTAAAACACTTTTTAAACGTTGTAGCCGGCGCAGGCAGGTACGCGCTCGGCGCTTACCATGCACGCGGCTCTCATTCACTTCCTATGTAGCCGCGTGCACGGTAAGCGCCGAGCGCGTACCTGCCTGCGCCGGCTACAACGTTTAAAAAGTGTTTTTAACCGCGATACCGCGGTTTAAAACACTAACTAAAATAAGCTCCGGCACCAGCTCACCCTGAGCTGGTGCCCGATATTGCCATCGGAAACCTGCCACTACAAGTGGTAGGTTTCCTTTAAATCCAGTCTCACTCTCTGCAATGGAATATATATCTGTTGGGAGACTTCAACATCCCTGTTAACACTCCTGCATCCCCACCCGCCTCTCAGCTCTTGGCTGTTACAACTTCTTTAGGTCTTTCACATCTATGCGATTCCCCCACTCATAATAAGGGAAACATCCTTGGTCTTCTCCTGACCATCTTCTATATCTAATTTTACCAATTCTTCCTTTCCACTTTCAGACCATAAACTCCTTTCTTTTACTTTCAACAATCCTTCACCTTCTCTGAATCCTTCCACCCTTTATTAATTCCGGAACCCACATGCAATAGATACTCACCAACTCACAGAAACCTTACAGTCTGCACTGTCCCTCATCTCCTCCTTCACCTGTCCAAACCTGGCTACTAATCATTATAATCATAATGTCAGAAGCGCCCTAGATGAGATGGCACCACTCACTATCCGAAATTTTCAACACAGACGCAGGCAACCTTGGCACACCTAACAAACTTGTTTCCTTCGGCAGTCCTCCAGAATTGCCAAACCTCTGTGGAGAAAATTGTGCACATCTGCAGACTTTTTACAAAAGGCTCTTTGATACTCTTCACTCCTTACTAACACCAAAGGAGCAGCTACCTGTCACAGACCTTGGGGCTGAGGATCTGGCCACCTACTTTAAAGAGAACCCGTCAGGCAAAATAACCCCCCTAAACTAAATATATTTTCATAAAATGCTATTACAGAGCATTGCCTCTATCCCTTCATTGTCCCTCTACATGCCTGTAAACTTAAGCAATGAGGTCCTAAAGCTGTATGCAAATGACCTGTGAGATGTCCAATGAGTCATTAGCATATTCAAGCTGTCCAGCTTATTCATGAGTGGGAGGCACAGCCACACCCCCAGTGCTTGACTGACAGCCTGTATAATGATGTGAGCCTGTATAATGTTGTGCTTCCTGGTGCTGCGCCCCCTGCAGCCTGTGTGTGTATAGGAGAGATACAACAGCTCCAGGCAGAGCAGAACATGTCAGGTACTTGTGTAGCTGATGTCTGTGTCTCTGTGTATTAGGAGGATGCAGCATGTCAGCAGATACTAGCAATGCTTTACTATACATTACACACAGAAATGAGCAGGGGGAGGAGAGGGGAGGGGTAACAGGGGTGACATCACTGCCTCTGACCATGTGACCCGCCTCATTTGCATAATAAAGAAATTATGATTTTACAATGATTAATGTATGAATTGACTAGATAAAGGTTGTGATGGGATCCTTGTGAGCTGCTCCAACAGGTAGTAATGACAGGACAAGTGACACAGACCTGATGACAGGTGTCCTTTAAGGATAAAATTGATTGTATTCGCCAGGAAATAATTGCTCAATCCACTCGCCCCACTAATGCCTGTCCCTCCAGTGCCTTACTTTGTTTGCTCTCTTCCTTTGAGCCAGTCACAGAGAAAGAAGTGTCCAGACTCCTCTGCTCGACCCACTACCTGCATCACTACCCTCACATCTCATACAGTCTCTCTCCCTAGCAGTCAGTTCTCACCTCACTAAAATCTTCAACCTCTCTTTCTCTTCTGGTATCCCCTCTTATTTCAAGCATGCTGTACCCCTTTACTAAAGAAACCTTCACTGGACCCATCCAATGCTACTAACCACAGACCAGTTTCTAACCTCCCTTTTATCTCCAAAATCCTGGAACACCTGGTCTATTCTCTTCCTATCTCTTTGACCGCACTTTCAGTGTCTCCTTTTCTGGATCTTTCTCTTCTTGTCTTCCTCTCAGTGTTGGGGTTCGTCAGGGCTCAGTCCTAGGTCCTCTTCTCTTTTCCCTCTATTCTGCCCCCATTGGACAAACCATCAGCAGATTTGGTTTCCAGTGTCATCTTTATGCTGATGATACCCAGCTATATACTTCTGCACGTAACATCACTAGTGACTGTCTCTCTGCTGTCCCTAACATCATGTCCTCTCTCTTCTTGAAACTTAATCTTTCTAAGACTGAACATCTTGTCTTTCCACCATCTTCTATCTTACCTAACCCTGACCTCTCCATCTTGGTCTGTGGGATCACTAAAACACTAAGGCAGCAGGCCCACCTTCTTGGGGTTGTGCTGGAGTCCGACCTCTTCTTCTCACCTTTTCACCCCTTCTTTTTACCTTTTCCCTCTTGCCATATGCATCTCAGAAACATCTCCAGAATCCAACCTTCCACTCTCTAAACTCTCTCCTCTACAATCTGTTATTAATGCAGCAGCCAGGCTTGTCTTTCAGACCACACGCTACACGGATGCCTCCAGTTTGTGCCAATCACTGCACTGGCTGCCTGTCTACTTCCGCATTCACTTTAAAATAATAACCCTCATCCACAAAGCTCTGAATAATGCTGCACCTCCCCACCTCTCTTCACTCATCTCAGTCTATCGCTCTTCCAATCGCCCTGCCAGTGATATTAGATTAAGCTCTACTTTAAATCGAACCTCTCATGCATGTCTCCAGGACTTCTCCAGAGTCGATCCAATTCTCTGGAATGCCCTTCCCCGGACTCTCAGACTAATATCCACCCTCCAAAGCTTCAAACGTGCTCTTAAAACCCCTTTTTTTAGGCAAACCTATCACACTCGCTAACTGCATGAAATGTCGACTCTCCCTTTACTAATCCATCCTATGTCCTGTTATCTGGCAAACAGCAGATATATACCAAGCTCCAGGCTTCTCTGCAGTCTTTTTCACCTTGGACCCTGTAATAAGATGGTGGCTGATGGCGGTTCAAGCAGCAGAATTTTTATTTATTAAATTATTTATTAAATTATTTTATATTTTTCCCTTATAAAAAATGGCTGGACCATTCTACAACCTCTTGTGTCACCCCCTCATCCTCATAGTCTGTAAGCTCTTGTTCTATTGTTCCATATGACTGTTTGTTCTGTGTAATGTAATATTATATTTGTATATGTCCCCTATGATTTGTAAAGCGGTACAGAATTTGATGGCACTATATAAATAAAGATTATTATTATTATTATTATTATTATTATTATTATTATTATCCATGGTATTACGGCCAGAACTGCAGAAATTTTTGGCCACAAGTAGATGTTTCTGCTTATGGTTTATTGTGTGGTGAAAAGACTATTTGGTCTTTAAGTTTTTGTCCTGTCTCTTTAACATAAAGGCCCTCCACATTTTGTGCACACAATCAGGTAGACCACATTAGAAGCGGAACATGGAAATGTGCCCGGAATATCATATTCCTGCTGTGTGTTGGGGATCTGTATCCGGTCCTGTCATCCCAAGTTCCATAAGTCTGCAAAAACCACCATCTACCTGAAACCTTAAGGACAGGTCCGGTGTCACAACGGGAGGTAAACACTTGGGAAGGAAACACTGTGGAAAGCTTCCTCATAGGCATGAAGCACTAAGGTCCGGCAGGGAATGCTGGGAGCCACTGGTCTTTATAGGAACCTGGGAAGTGGGGAGCGCCAATCAGCGGTGCACTGACCCTTTAAATCTGTGAATGCCAGCGTGTGCGGGCTTGCTAGCCAGGACGGGAGTAGGAACGTGGAGAGGTTAGTGAGCTCAGAAAGGGGTGGCGCCACGGAGAGGGGCACGGGTGTGCCTGCGATCCGAGACATAGATCGCAGGAGCACCTGTGACACTGTGACTACCTATCTACTGGGGACTTGTGCATATTATACGGCTCTTACCGAATAACATTTCAAAATATGTGGTGTGGCTCTCTCAGCCAAAAAGGTTCCTGACTCCTGCTCTATGGGAATCTTCCACTAGCTGTATTTGTGAATAATGTGGAGACAGGTTCCCTTTAATGCCACCTACTTCAGCTGCCTACCTTAGAATTCCTTTACACATCAGCTTTCCTGTGATATTTAATGTTTAAATATAACATTCTTAACCCCTTACCACTGAAACCACTTTTCACCTTCCTGACACGGTCCATTTTTAAAAATCTGACATGGTGCTTATAACTTTGGAACGCTTTAACATATCTAAGTGATTTTGAAATTGTTTTCTTGTGACACTTTGTACTTCACGTTAGTTGAAAAATGTTGGTGGTATGTTTTGCATTTATTTATGAAAAAATTTCAAAATCTACTTTTTCAATACAGTCAAAAAACAGCAAAAAAACTTAATAACTAACATTTACAGAATGTCTGCTTATGCATCTTCTCATTTTTGTAGGATGTTATGGGGCTTTGAACTTTAGGTGTGATATTTCACATTTTCATAAAAAACACAAAATCCTCCCATTAAGGGACCTGCTCAGGGTTCAAGTCACTTTGAGAGACCTAAATAATATTAAAACCCCGTAAGTTACCCCATTATAGAAACTACACCCCTCAAAGTATGTAAAACAACTTTTATGAAGTTTATTAACCCTTTGTTTTACAGGGGTTAAAACAAAATTGGATCAAATTTTGAAATTGTAATTTTTTTGGAAATGAAGGTATACTCAGTGAATAAAAAAAACAAAACACTCCACAAAGTTTGATACCCGATCCCTCCCAAGTATAACAATACCCCATTTGTGGTGGTAAACTGCTGTATGGGCACACGCCAGGGCATCGAAGTGAGCAGATTATGCATTGTCACTTTTTATTGGCTACACATTCTTTATTTTTTTTGTCAATTTGGACTTATAAGGGCTTATTTTCTGTGACATTAGATGCATGTTATAAATACTTCATTTTAGTGAGATTTTATTAAATGTATGGAGGAAAAGAAAATCATCAATATTGCTTTCCTTTATTATTGTATTTTCTGGGGGGGGGGCAGACAATAAAAATACTATTATCTTTATTCTATAGATAAATACGATTATGGTGATCATTTATATATTTTTTAAATATATTTTACAATTTGTGTGGGTTTCCTCCCACACTCCAAAACATACTAGTAGGTTGATTAGATTGTGAGGCTCATGGTGACAGGGACCGATTTGACAAACTCTGTGCAGCGCTGCATAATCTGTGTGCGCTATATAAATAAATTATTATTATTCATTTTACAGAAAAAAAACCAATATGGAAAAAATCTAATTTATTTTCGTATCACCATCTTTTTGTAGACATAACTTTAATATTTCTTGGTTTACGGAGCTGGTTTAGGGCTTATTTTTTGTGTTGAGTTATCCTTCAGTGGTACCAGTAATGAGTTACTGTACAGATTGTTACCGACACAGTGATACTAAATATGTGGGGGGTTTTCTTGTATTTGTATTTTTTTGTGCTTTGTTAAATGTGTATAGGAAACGTTGGCGTTTAGGGGACTTTCACTTTATTCAATTAATTAATTTTATTTTATTTAAGTGTTTTCTTTTATTTTAACAGCTTGGCTTGACCAAGTAATGCTCTGATCACTTGTTCAAGCTCTTCTTCACCTAACACAGTGTAATACAGTTCAATGTGTCCTAGGTTCTAGCAGGCTCTAGAAGGCTCGCGGTGACATCCAACAGCCACGGGGCACTGGCAGACCCCCATTCCCCCCGGTAAGTATTGTATAAATCTCCAATTGCAGGTGTTAGAGGCAGGTGTTGACTGTAATATACAGCTGACACTCGCAGCTTTTGGCACCGGCTTTGTTAGGCAGCGGATGCCAGAAGCGGGATGTCGGTAAGGGGTTATTTACTTTTGTCTACTTCTTCTAACTATAGACCTTTATCAGACACAGATTTTACTGGGAGATGGATGAAGGAGATATTTAGCAACAGAATTCGCTAAAGGCAGGCAGCTGGGAGAGAGAAACAGTATCCAACCACTGGCAGATTAGGTGTGCCATGGGCCCTGGGATGTTCACACGACTAGGGCCCCCCCAAAACAAAATGTGCTTGGATGTTAGGAGTTAAGTACTACTCTATATCCTTAATCTTGTACTCCTCATAAAAGTAATTTAATTATGAACAGCAAACATCATACTCTTATAACCCATCTATTTAAGAAAGCCAATCACATTCCCTAACTGCATGAAACCATCCACCCCGACTACTGTCCAGACCAGATCCCCCAGACCGTGTAGGAGATCTGGACTGCTGCACCTAAGCCTAAGGCTACATGCACACTATGTATGCCCGCCGTACCGTAGTATGGCGGGCATAAATCGGCACTGCAGAGAGGAGCAGTGGATGAGCGCAGCTCACCCCTGCCCCTCTCCATAGGACTATACAGTGCACATTAGCCCATAGAAGTGTATGGGGGACGTATATCGACCGTATATAGGTTGGCCGTATATACGTCCCCCATACATGTGTGTAAATGTAGCCTAATACTGTAAATACTTGTGTATAAGCCAAGGCTCCTAATTTTACCACAAAAAAACTGTGAAAAGTTATTGACTCAAGTATAATGAGGGTCCTTAGTTAGAAGCAGTAGAAAGAAGTAATTACAAAATGTTATGCTTGAATAAAATATCACAGGAAAGCTTGTGTGTGAAGGAACTCTTGATGTAGGTGGCATTAATGGTAAGCCAAGGGGCAGATGAACCTTGGTCATAGGGGTGGTGTACCATAATGAGCTCAAGCTTCTCTTGGGTTTGCATGAAAAAAAAACTAAAAAATGAACATGTCTTCCCAAATCTAGTGAGGCATGCTGGGTTAGAACATGACAGACTTCTGGATGTCGCAGTACACACAAAGCCTTTTAGGCACTTAGTTCTGAAATGGTTAGCATAGGGACATAATACACTACAGCTTCTGGCCAAACAAAATACACTTCCTTCTATTTTTATTCTGTATTTCCATTTGTCTCTCTGAATGGGTTCACATCAGTTCTTGGCCATGATGCCTGTTTCCTCTACCTTCATTTGCTTTTAATGTTTATTTGCGTATATTTACATCTCTAATGAATATCCAGCATGCTGCTTAATTGTGTTTTGGGTTGTTAACACATCATTGTCCTTCACGTGCCTTGTCTCCGAAAGACTCCGATATAAGCCATAATACCACCACCATAAACACCATATAAAAGAGAACACCCACTGAGCCATTTTTTCTAAGTGTCTGTATATTTCAGCAGTTACTTTTATCCTGGCCATGGAGTGAAAACCATTCATTGTGCACTATAGCCCTAAATATACAATGCAAATACACAATTAGGCAAGTAGTGCTAATGCTGATCATGATCATTTAAATGACCTTTTTCTGCTCTTTGTATGAAGAAGATCAAGCTCCATGTTGAAAGTACCTGGAATTCTTGATATGAGATAGAGACATGTGAATTAATGACGTTTTATGTGCCAGACCTCCTGCAGCCGCTGTAATGTATCCATACTAAATGGACTATACTGCTGTGTGGATGCATATGCTACAGACACATTAGGGCCTTCTGCAGGAGATCTTATTTATCCCTTAGTGATCAGCCCGCTTTGGGCCTTAGTGACCATGCAGTAGCTTTTGTTTCTTCATTATCATGGCATACCAAGAAGTTTTACACAGCAACATTTTGGAACATCATACAATATATCTTCATATGCTTTATTAATTAACTTTAATTAACTCTTTCTGGTAATGGATTAAAAGACATCAACTTTGATAATGGCTTCTTCAATTTAAAATTTTGTTGCAATTTTTCTGCTCTGATTATTACAGGTGTAATGATATATATTACACGTAGAAAAAATAGGAATTAGATTCGCTCACCCAATCACCCAAATATTCTCCTCCAAAGCGTCCTTGTGGTGGTGCCAGCCACCAGATTCTTGACTGAGAAACTCTTGAATTTAGCAAAAAGACTGTGGTAAGCGGCAGCACTCCAAATCCCACGTAGGTACGATGTTTGAATGACACACAAGTGCCTAAGATCATGACTAAGACGTGATAGCGGCGAAACACGTCGATCATAGGCGCTTGTGTGTCATTCCGGATGTGCACGTTTTATTGAATAAAGGATTTTTTGCCATTCAAACATCGTACCTACGTGGGATTTGGAGTGCTGCCGCTTACCACAGTCTTTTTGCTAATGATATACACTCACCGGCCACTTTATTAGGTACACCATGCTAGTAACGGGTTGGACCCCCTTTTGCCTTCAGAACTGCCTCAATTCTTCGTGGCATAGATTCAACAAGGTGCTGGAAGCATTCCTCAGAGATTTTGGTCCATATTGACATGATGGCATCACACAGTTGCCGCAGATTTGTCGGCTGCACATCCATGATGTGAATCTCCCGTTCCACCACATCCCAAAGATGCTCTATTGGATTGAGATCTGGTGACTGTGGAGGCCATTTGAGTACAGTGAACTCATTGTCATGTTCAAGAAACCAGTCTGAGATGATTCCAGCTTTATGACATGGCGCATTATCCTGCTGAAAGTAGCCATCAGATGTTGAGTACATTGTGGTCATAAAGGGATGGACATGGTCAGCAACAATACTCAGGTAGGCTGTGGTGTTGCAACGATGCTCAATTGGTACCAAGGGGCCCAAAGAGTGCCAAGAAAATATTCCCCACACCATGACAACACCACCACCAGCCTGAACCGTTGATACAAGGCAGGATGGATCCATGCTTTCATGTTGTTGACGCCAAATTCTGACCCTACCATCCGAATGTCGCAGCAGAAATTGAGACTCATCAGACCAGGCAACGTTTTTCCAATCTTCTACTGTCCAATTTCGATGAGCTTGTGCAAATTGTAGCCTCAGTTTCCTGTTCTTAACTGAAAGGAGTGGCACCCGGTGTGGTCTTCTGATGCTGTAGCCCATCTGCCTCAAAGTTCGACGTACTGTGCATTCAGAGATGCTCTTCTGCCTACCTTGGTTGTAACGGGTGTCGATTTGAGTCACTGTTGCCTTTCAATCAGCTTGAACCAGTCTGCCCATTCTCCTCTGACCTCTGGCATCAACAAGGCATTTCCGCCCACAGAACTGCCGCTCACTGGATGTTTTTTCTTTTTCGGACCATTCTCTGTAATCCCTAGAGATGGCTGTGTGTGAAAATCCCAGTAGATCAGCAGTTTCTGAAATACTCAGACCAGCCCTTCTGGCACCAACAACCATGCCACGTTCAAAAGCACTCAAATCATCTTTCTTCCCCATACTGATGCTCGGTTTGAACTGCAGGAGAGTGTCTTGACCATGTCTACATGCCTAAATGCACTGAGTTGCCGCCATTTGATTGGCTGATTAGAAATTAAGTGTTAACGAGCAGTTGGACAGGTGTACCTAATAAAGTTGCCGGTGAGTTTATATTGGTCTATTGTGCGGCAGTCTTAATAACCTCTGTATTGGCTTATGACACTCACGCAGCGGAATAGAATCAACACCAGGTCCAAGGTGGCGTAGATTTCCGCTATAATAGTATACTGGCGCAGGCTATAGTAAATTCCCGGGGCAAGGGCGTCCCAGTATCAGCCCATTTGTGACCTTCCATGACACCTTTTGCCATAAAATATTCAGTAATTGAAGTCATTAAATTTGAAACTGTTGTACAAGGCATAATAAACTCCCCTGTAGATTAAAAATAGGAATATTTCAAAATTAGGAGTGTTAGGCACCTCTCCCCTCTGAAATTCTTGTAACCCAGACCAAGATGCTGGGGCAATAAGCCTACATCTACAGGTCCCAGATCCTATTGTAAAATCAATGGTGTGTGGATGAGATTCTCTCTACGTCTATTAACCCCATTATGCAAAAAGACGTACCTTTATGTCTTGTTGCATAGGGGGGAGTATGAAGAGGGCTCACGGACTGAGCCCTCTTCATACTCACCGGGTGTTTGCTTCACAATGAAACAAACAACCGTTGCTAACACCCAGTGTCAACCCAAGGATGGAGATCATATAGGCTGATTTAGTTCACAAGCTAAATGTAGAGGTTTATAAGGATTTGCGTCCCTGACTGGTCCTTTTTAAAGAAGTAGAACCACTGCTGCCACATTTGCCACATATGCACTTTAGTTTGGCTCTTATTAACTGTGCTGTGCGCACCCTATACTTTTTGTCAGACTCACAAATATGGCTGTACCTATTTAGTTGACTGTTACTTCTGAACTTACTTTTGTCTGCACCATTTATTTCTGTGATTCATTTGCAACTGCCCTGTGGTCTATAATAGAACTACTGTCTGGTCATGTGATGTAGCTACATGATTGGATCCAACAGAACACATTGTACAGGGCAGTTTCTTCAATGGTCCACTTCGTTTATGGTAAGGTGGAAAAATGTGGAATGCACCGCACCAATATTCTAATGGTGCGCTGTCTAAAAAGAGTATTGGCTTTATTTCTCATTAAATCTTTTTGTTGAAGAAAATACACTGCAGTCTGACAGGGTCTACAACTGTGTATCCAGCTGACACTTGATGAAGGGCAATGTTTGTTTCTGCTACTGGAAAACACGTTTTGTGTTGTCTTGAAGGATCTCCCACCAGGTTCCTGAGGCAGAAGCAGGTGCAGCTGTCCTAGGATGACAGCTCTTTAACTGATGATGGACATTTTGCTATCACAAAGACCTTGATGGTCATTTCTGTTAACATCTTTACATGCTTCTTACAGGTGCAACAAACTTACCAGTATGTTAACTTGTTATGAGCTGGATGGTTCACAAGAGGCAAATAAATAAATCCACAAAGAAAAACAACTTATTTCTGAATGATAGTAATGATAATAACAGACGAACAGATAATTAAATTGCATATATTTCTCAGTCCATTTGAGGTTACAGTGATCAGTGGAACACCTTCTTCAATACAGTAAAACAGTCACATGGAACAATAGGAGTGAAGGCCCTGCTCGCTTACAGTCTATAAGGATGAGGGGGTGACACAAGAGCTTCCACTCTATGTTGATGAAGTGAGGGTGACACAAGAGGTGTTATGGTCCAACCATTCTTTTTAATCGAGCAGAAAAAATTTAAATATAAATGATGCTGCTTGAACCAGCCATTAGCTGCAAGCAAGATCTCCATATTATTTTGCTTGTTTTTGTTGGTAAATACCCTGTAAAACATAGCATGTTGTCTCTGTCAAGTAATGCACCACTAAAGTTTTCTGTGTACTCCAGCAGAAACAAGTATTGGGATGTGTAATAATTTAATAGTTAGGCCCCATGCACATAACCGTTTTTTGGGCCCCCATGTCTACTTCACCTGGTCTTGGTGCACCTGCGCCGCAATAGAGCAGGTCCTATTCCTCCCTGGATTTGCAGCACAGCCACTCAGCTTCTTATGCTCAACCCCCACCCTTCTCCACTCAGTCATGTGTTTCACCCACCTTTGATATCTAGAACCTCCACAATTTGTTGGTGGCTGAAGAACTCTGGTTTTGTTTCACAGGCTTGTGACATATTCCTAAAGGGGTTGGCCACTATCACTAAACTTTAACAGGGCAAGTATAAGACCTTAATAGAGTCACCCATATTATTCTTACCATAATAAAGTGTAACTGCTGGGATCTCGGGGTCACATGACCCGCCGACAGAGGACAATAGGGGAGTGCAATTGCTGGGTGCCAGCAGGACATGGGGTGTCACAGGAAGTCCCAAGTCCTGCTGCTGGCTAGTCATGTGCTGCATTACATGCTGTGTACAACTGATCAGTGGGGGTTCTGGGTGTCGGGCCACACCGTATAATATTGATAAGGTAATCAATATCAAAGGTCTAGAAAACCCTTTAAAATACCTGTACTTGTTCCTGTACCTTAGTAACAATGACATACAGTATGTTGGCCAAATAACACTCACATATGGTTGCCTAAACATTACTGTTGTGTAATGTGTGTCCCTTCCATAGTTTTCAGCTATTGATACCCAATTTATTGGAACAAATGCATAAAAATTGTGGCATTTCTTTTAAAAAAAGTTAAAAACAGGCAAGAAAAGTGTTTGTGAAAAAAGATGTAACAGGGAACAAACAGGCTTTTCTTATATATTCTGGTAGAATTTTCATGAAGTTCTTCATGCTGGGTAAACTGTACCATACAAATGCCCCAATACTGCATATATACTGAATTATCTGTCATATCCTTGCAATATGGTGTTCTATAACTGCAGCCTTGCACTTTCCTGAGGGTTAAGTTGAACAGACCTAGAGCTGTCACATCATCCATGAAACCTCTGTTCTGCCCTACAGACGAGGAACAAAGCCTGCTTTAACGCTGAGGTGGCCTATTTGCTAGAAGGATTCATTTATGTGTTTCAGCTAAAAAGAGCCATTGAGGGTTGGCACCATTATATAACACAATGACGGTTTCTACTTTTTGCACAATAAGCATCTGTGTCCAGTCATGTTATAAAATTCAAGTTTATTTTTGAAACTGTTTCAGAGTCATTTTTGGTACCTGTAGCGGGGAAACACACTTCCTTATGTTGCTAGAGCCAAAATGACAGGAGCCTGTTATGTGCCAGAAAGTCTTAGGCCTGACCTGCTACCTGTCCTGACCACACTGTCACAGGCTTAAGTTTTACACTTGAATTCTTAAAGGAAATATATTATATAGTAACAAAATCATAAACCCACAAACAATAAAGGAGAAAAACTTACCTCTGGCTATGCCCGGGCATGTAAATCGAGCATAAAGTAGGAAAATGTCTGCCGTATCTGGCATCTAGAGGAAGGGGAGATGAGAGAGCTTATCCACAGGGTGAGCAGACATAAGGTATCCATTAGTCCCTAATGTGGTATGGAATAACACCTAAATTTGCCTTAGGTCCCTCTTAGATCATATCTCCCTCCCTGACAAGGGAAGTACAGTGCACTTGCCCCGGATCTCCACCCTGACGCGTTTCTACTTTTTATGATTTTCTTCACAGGGTAAAATTAGGGTTTGAATATTCCAGCCACGTTAAGGATCTATTACAGAGGCCCTCCAGGCTACAAGAGGATGTATCCCACCGGGAATCTGCCTGCTATATCCTTACAACAGTGGACTAAACATGGAGTGTGAACCTAACCTTATACATGCAAAGCTGCGAACAGTATTAGGTGTTGGTCCTGCAAAGATGTATAGTGCTCATACCAAATTTTGTGTATTGTCAGTAGCAGCAGGATTATAATAGATTTATATACATCTACTACCGGGATAAAGAATTATTAAAGTAAAATCATGCAAATGTGCCTGAGGGGCATACAGTAGGTGTTAATGGAGCCTGGAACCCCTAAGGCTCATTTGCATAATATTTAAAGCATTTTTTCTTAAAAACAAGGGCATAAAAACCTTAAAGGGAACCTGTCACCAGGAGACCCATTTTTAGCACTCCCCCAGTTCCCACAGAGCATAGTACATACACTGCCAAAGTGTTTTTGTATAAAAAATTGGTTTTACAGAAAAAAAGATATGTTATATTGTACCTTTCATTAGCATCTTCTGTGTGACTAGGCAGTTGCCAATTGGGAGGGGCCGGAAAGGAGCAGAACCCCCCCCCACCTTTGGGAAACATGTGACCTTTTCAAATATATGAATAACTCCCAACACTCAGGATTGGCTGTAGAGGAGCAGGGGGCGTCTCTAAGCACATCGATGGGTGTTTTCATATATTTGAAAAGGTCACATGGAGTAGCTGAATCCCAAGGGTGGGGGGGAACTGCTCTTTTCTTGCCCCTCCCAATTGGCATCCCAAATGAAATAATTGGTCTTACAAATGAAATAACTTACCAAAGTACTGCAATTCTTTTCCAAACGTGTCTGGAGAGCAAATATAAAATGGGATTATAAAATAATAGAGAAATACTTCTGGAGCAAATACCTGTCTCAATTTTCACGGATGCTCCTGCGACCCATGTCTCGGGATGCAGGTGCGCCCGTGTCCCTCTCCGCGCAGCCCGCTCCACCCAGGTTTACTTACCTCTCCGTGTTCCTGTTCCGTCCCTGGCTACCCGGCGTGTGCGTCCCCGCCTCCTAGGGCCAGCGCACCGCTGATTGGCACTGAGCATTTCCTGCATATGAATAACAGCCAGCCTCTCCCAGCATTCCCTTTGCGGGATCTTTGTGCCTAGTGCCTTTGAGAAAGCTGTTCCATGTGTTTTGCTGTGTTTCTGAATTCCCGTTGTGACACCGGTTCCGTTATTGACTCCGATCCTATGCTGCCTGTCCTGACCTACCGGTACGTCCCCAACTCCGATCCTGTGCTGCCTGTCTCGACCTCCTGCCTGTCCCTGACCACGAGTTTGCCTTACAATTCTGTATTTGCCTTGGCTGCCACCACGGACAAAGTCATGCCTGTGGAACGACTTGCTTTGCGGCAGGCTTTGGCGAAAACCGGGTACCACTTAGACACCGGTCCCAGGTGTCGGCTTATATCATCTTCCCCAGTGGTCCAGAGGATTGACTACCACTGATCCCGACAACAATATTGAATACTTCAGTTCCTGAGGCTGGCCTCTACACAGTGCGCAGAGATGGAGCTTGTTGGATAACCAGTTAATCGGTAGGGTTCCCAAATGTAAGACACCTACACATCCCATAGATATGTAACACATATCACAAAGCTAGAAAACCTTTTATCTTACCAAATTTATTGTCCAAAGTGCACAACTTAGATGAGGAAGACATTGTTCTTGAGTAACTGGGTAATGTGGTGTGCTAACTTTTAACCAAATAGTTAGCCAAGTCACAGCTACAAGAACAATATATGTACATGTTTGAACCTAATAACTACAAAGTGTTTTGAGCAGTGCATGTGGTATCAGGCTCCTCTATGTCTAGCACAAGACGGAAAAAGGTGTGGACTTTTATCCTCTGAAACAAATGAGCAACTGATCATTCATAGTATTGAAATAATTCACTAGTGCGTTTTCTGAGGCCTGGGAATAATATAAAGGGGTTATCAAGGTTTTCCTTTTAAACTATTGCAAATATTATAAAGCATAAAATAACTACCTACTGTTTCTCTCATAAAACAGACTCACGTTTTTGTGTTGTCTTTTTTTTAAACGTTTGTAGCAGTTTCTCGTTAAACCTTGGATAACACATTTAATGCAAATTGTGTAAATGACTGTTTTCCCTATGTGGATTTCTTTTTTGTCTTAGTGTCAATATACACTCCAACATACAGTAACTTGGGGATTGGATATTTTTCCAATTTCTAGCTATTACTAATTTAACTAATATATCAACAATATACGGTAGCCTTCTTTCTTTGATTCCTTCAGTCAACTTGAAGTGGGGTTGAGACTGAATTTTCCACCATATATTTCTGCTATGATGTTCTCTATTTTGTTCCCACATGCCCACATTGGGGGGGGGGGGGGGGGTTCAAGATTGTGTGCCAGTTTTCTGGCGTACAAGCCTTGAAATAGTCGACATCCTGGAGCATGGCCAGGAATTGCAACTTTTTACCCTGCCAAATGGGCATAGAAAAGCGTAAAGGGGGCCATGCTGAGACAAAGATTGCCATCCCTTTCCTGTGCCCGTCCACTAGCTATAGCCTGAGACAGAAATGAGGCTGGAACTTCTACATATAACTGGCGCAATGGGAGGAATGAAGTTTGCATCACATACTGACGCACCATTATTCATTATCTGATAATCCCCCTACATTGTCTCCAGCACATATTTGATTTTTCTGAGTGAATTCAGTTAATAAGCACTGGGGTACAGAACCACCCAGTCAGGATTTTATTAAAAGCTATAATATTCTTTGCACTATGTTAACCAGTGGTCAAATAGATAAAATTGATTTGTAAAGCGCTACGGAATTTGATGGCGTTATATAAATAAAGATTATTATTATTATTATTATTAAAAGTTGAGACTCCTCAGTTTTGGATACCTTTATGGGTTAACTAAAAAGGTTGATGATAATTGCAAGCTTTGCAGACTAATCAGATCTCTTGTAAGTCATGCTTGGTGTTAAAGGGGCTGCCTTTCAAGATAGCAAAAAAGAGGCATTGTTTTCCTTTCCCACCTTGGAAGACATATTTGCATATTTCCCAGGTCTCTTCATCAGACGTGGTTTAACTTCTGAATAGAAAACAAATGGACATCAAATGGTTGATGAGGCAAGTGATAAGAAACAGAACAACCAATGTAAGGAAAAAAACACTAATAGCAGTAAATATTGTAGCACTTTGGGAGTGTGATAGCTTTATTGTCCTCTGATTGAGATCTGGTCCATGCCTGTGATGACCCCACCAGGTCTGAGGAGCAGATTCTTTACAAGGTAGTCAAGAGGCAAAGTTTTCCTCGTCCCATGAAAATAAACATACTTACCTATAGTACGAATGATGGTCATCCGGGACACCGTCACCTACACCAAGCATGCCAAGAGAAAGACCATCACAGCCTTAGACGTGGTGTACGGGCTGAAGCGTCAGGGTTCAGAGTCTAGGAATCGGTCTGTGGACCCGCTGGACCACCGAGGGAGATGGTACTTGCCAACACCTGGGACCGGAGTCTAAGTGGCCTCCCAGAAGTCCAAGGTGTTGGCGTCTCCTGGACGTAGGAGGGCGGACAGGACAAGTCACAATGGAGTGTTCGGGACTAGCACAGTACAGACAGAGGTTTTCTGGAGCGTTCCTCGGGGGTTTGACGGACTCTGTTAACCTGCATAGGCTCGACTTCAGACACCGCAGCTGGAGACTGGAGCGGCTTTTGGAAAACTGGAGCCAAGCGAGGAAGACGTGAAAGCTGAGCCAGAGGTTGCTCATGGTGAAGTTCTCCATCACGCTCCATGAATTGCTTGTAGCCAAGGGTGCAGACCTTGACAGCATACTCACCCACAGATGAGTCTCCTTGGCGCAGCAACGCCGTTTCGGTTGAGGAGGCACATGCAGGTTCCTCAAACACGGACCAAAATTCAGCTAGAATGGCAGAATGGGTGGCTGTGACTGGATTGTTTCTGTCCCACAGGGGATTAGCCCAGGCTAGGGCCTTCCTGTAAAGGAGGCTGAGGATGAATGCCATCTTGAAGCGTTTGGTGACAAACTGGGATGGCATCAGTTCAAAGTGCAACAAGCACTGGGTGATGAAACCCCTGCACAGTTTGGGGTCACCATCAAATTTATCGGGCATAGAAAGTCTGAGTCTTGGCACTGCTGCCAGAGAAAATGCTGGGGAACCTGGAAAAGTAGCAGGAGAAATTACAGAAGCCTATTGCTAGGAGTCGAGGAGCTGTTGAAGCATGGGAGCAAATTTGCCTAGAAGTTCTCCTTGAGCAGCAATCTGTTGAGACTGCCGGGCAACAACGCTGCGAAGATCAGTCCGTTCTGGAGGTGACTCCTTGGCGGGGTCCATCACCGAATCTTACTGTCAGGATTCAGAGTCTAGGAATGGGTCTGTGGACCCTCTGGACCACTGCAGCAGATGGTACAAGCCAACACCTTGGACCGGGGTCTAAGTGGCACTGTCTTCTGTGGTGGGGTGCCACCAGGTGGTTCCACAGGTGCGACTAGCCTGCGGTGGCAGCCAAGGTAGTATAGCAGGATACAGTCCGAGCCTGGTATGACAGCGGGAGTACAGCGCTGGCACATGGAACAGGAACACAAGAATGGGAACACAGATGAACACTGGAAACACAGGCACATGGAGGAACACTGGAGATGCAGGAACACAGGAGCGGAGCAGGAGCGTGGTGAGGTAAGACCGAAGCCAGGGCAATGGGAACAGCACCACAGAGAGGGGCACCCGTGACACAGGAGCCTGTAAATTATTACCCTCAAATACAAACTTCTTTAAAGTCAAAAATATATACCCCAAATGTACCCTATCAAATGCCTTTTGTATGTCACCGTGAGAAACAGAGAAGGCGTCCAAGAAGTCTCAGCCTCTAACATGGCAACCAACACTCTCTGGGTGCTATCCGGTGGCTGCCTTAATAAACCCTGTCTGGTCATTGATTGGGAAGCAACAATAATATTTTCATGGGGGATTTCTCATTGGTTATATTATTTGTTAAAGAAGCTTGTACCAGTGTACCTATTAGTACCTTTGTCTTTTATAGATCAGTCTCTTTCATAGTATAGAGTTTTATTAAAAATAAATGGAATTTGAATAAATGCAACAGAAAATCTGATCATTAGGGCATAGTCACATATAGTGACTCACATATGGCAACCACAAAATGATTGCTATATGTAACTTTAAGAGGGCTTTTATTTAAAGGAAATAGTTCTGATGATCAGCTGTGCTTCTGCTATGAGTCTAGATGTTAGGAGTGTGGTAAATACTGTCTATTACAGTTATGCAGTGCATATAAAGTGTGTGTGTGGGTGGGGGGAGTAGTCAGCCACCAATTGTGTAAGTTCTATCACTTAAAAAGATGAGAAAGGCCTGTAACTGACATAAGAGACGATGAGGGACGTCATGTCAGGGCGTTACTGACCCCACGCCTGCGCAATTGCTGCAGCAGACAAATTTGCATGAGAACCAGCGTATGATAAATAAAACAAATCCAGGAAATTGTCTGATTTTAAAAGAATTTATTTGCAAATTATGGTGGAAAATAATAATTTGCTCACCTACAAACAGGCAAGATTTCAGTCTCTCACGGTCCTGTAACTTCTTCTTTAAGAGGTTCCTCTGTCCTCCACTCATTACCTGTAGTGATGGCTCCTGGTTGATGTTGGTATCAGTATAAAACACACCTGTCTACAACCTGGAAGAGTAACACTCCAAACTACACCAAGAACCAAGAACAAAGAGCTGTCGAAGGACACCAGAAACAAAATTGTAGACCTGAACTAGGTTGGGAAGTCTAAATCTGCAATAGGCAAACAGCTTGGTGTGAAGAAATCATCTGTAAGAGCAATCACTAGAAAATGGAAGACATACAAGACCACTGATAATCTCCCTTGATCAGGGGCGCCACGCAACATCTCATGCAATGGGGTCAAACGATCACAAGAACGGTGAAAATGATCACAAAATTACCAGAATTACTGGTGAATGGCATGCAGAAAGCTGGAACCAACATAACAAAGGCTACCATCAGTAACACACTACGCCACCGGGGACTCAAATCCTGTATTTCCAGAGGTGTCCCCCTGCTTAAGCCACTACATATCCGGGCATGTCTGAAGTTTGCTAAACATAACTTGGATGTTCCATAAGAGTATTGGGAGAATGTCATATGGTCTGATGAAACCATATTAGAACTGTTTGGTCGAAACACAACTCGTCATGTTTGGAGGGGAGTGAATGCTGAGTTGCATCCAAAGAACACCATACCTACTGTAAAGCATGGGGGTGGCAACATCCTGCTTTATGGCTGTTTCTCTGCAAAGGCGCCAGGGCGACAGATCCGTGTACATGAAAGAATGAACAGGGCCATGTATTGTAAGATTTTGAGAGCAAATCTCTTTCCATCAGCTAGGACATTGAAGATGAAACGTGGCTGGATCTTTCAGCATGACAATGATGCCAAGCACCGCCAGGCAACAAAGGAGTCTCAAGATATCAACCCCATAGAAAACCATTAGACGGAGTTGAAAGTCTGTGTTACCCAGTGAAATATGCAAAGTTTTATAAGGAAACCCGTGCCTCTTTAGCATCTAAATGAATGTCTCTTCACTTGAAAGATACATGTTAGCATTTTGTCTTGTACCCATGCCGTTTCTAGCCAGGGATATTGTCCACTGAGCATATGCCTAATTGTAAAAATGGTTTGTTTTAAGATGTATTTACAATAAAATTTACTTTTAACTCTTATATGACTAAAACAAGGTGGAATTTTTGTTTTTTGGTTTGATTGGTATCAATACATTCCACATTTTTTGACACATTCTTTAAATCTCAGCATTTTTGGCAAAAGATTTAATTTCTTGGTGTTGTGTTTCAGATGTTGTAGATGGTGGATGGCGCATAATAAATGGCTGCTTTGCACCAAAAAATATGCAACTAAACTCCTGTCCGCACCAAGTGTAAAAAAACATTACATTGTTATAGGTTGTGCCCAAAATTGTGCCCAAAATTGCACAAAAATACAAATGTGCAGAAGTGTTAAAAAAATAAGAAAAAGGCACAAAATCAAAGACTAAAGATACATCTGCCCCATAGAGTATTCACAGTGGTACCCTATTTTTATCAACCTTTAAGACAAGGCATTCAATATAGCATACACAACCTTAACCATCACTTTAACAAGCTCTGGCAGGTTACCACACAAGTAACTACGATATGTGATGAATTTGCTAATAAGGGAAGTAAGGATTAATAATAATGGATCCAATAAACCTTAATACACATATTGTTTGTTCTCAGGAGCATTAAAACCACACAATAGAAGAAGTAAAATGACTCATATTGTAAATACATAATAATGTGATATCAATATGTCAGCCATATTTTACAAAAAGTGACAAGTAGACTCTTATGAGGCAGGAGTAAATTATAGGTTTCTCCCCAATGAAACAATTACCAAATAAGTCGTTCATCTGTACATTTCAGATTCATGATATATAATTTCTTACCACAAAGACACCTGCCTGTTAATGATTGCTCATATTTAGAAAGGTTAAAGAGGAACTGTCACCCCCAAAAAGACCCCCACCAAATATGCTCCCCATAATCCTCTCCCCAGCCGCTTTTATTTAAATTTATGTTGGGAAAGTTGGTTGTAACAGATCTGACCTCTTACCACATAAGAGGTCGGATCCTTGTATCCCCTGAGCTAGAAGTCAGCCTTATTCATAAGGGTCGCGCTTATTGACAGCGCCTGCTGGCCGCGCCGAACTGACAGTGGCTGTACCGGCACCATGCTTATTGTTATATATATACGCCCGCCTCTGTCAATAAGCACAGTGCGACCGCAGCTGCTGTCAGAGTGCGGCACGGCCACATTGTGGATAGCCGGAAGCGATGCCCCAATATATAGCACAATTACACGTCCCCGCTGACAGGGGCGTGGTGGGGGAGCGTTCGCCGGCCCCCTCATGAATAAGGCCGAATGGCAGGCCAGGGGATACGGGGATCCGACCTCTTATTTGGTAAGAGGTCAGATCTGTTACAACTAACTTTCCCAACAAAAACTTGGCATAAATAGAAAGGGGATGGAGAGAGGATTATGGGGGGCATATTTGGTGGGGGTCTTTTTGGGGGTGACAGGTCCTCTTTAATCTTGATGGTAGCATCTGCCTGCCTGCCCAGCACATCGGTGCATTCTCCAAGAAAGTCGATGCCTTCTATTATCCTGTCTATAGCTGCTGCAGAAATATTTTCATTGAATACTTTGTACTGTAAAAAGTTGAAGGTGCTGACAACAAAATCACAAAAAAGTTATCAATGGAAATCAAATTTATTAACCAATGGAGGTCTTGATTTGGAGTCACCCACAAAATTAAAGTGGAAAAGGCTGATCCAACTTTAATTTAATGTCTGTAAAACAGGACAAAATGAGGCCCATTCAGGATGGCACATCAATGCGAGTTGTGGCAAGAAGGTTTGCTGTGTCTGTTTGGTAGTTTCCAGAGGCTGGAAGTGCTACCAGGAGATAGGCACTACAGGAGATTTGGAGGGGCCATAGGAGGGCAACAACCAAGCAGCATGACCGGTACCTCTGCTTTTGTGCAAGGAGGAACAGAAGGGGCACTGCCAGAGCCCTGCAAAATGACCTCCAGCAGCCACAAATGTGCGTGTGTTTGCACAAATGGTTAGAAACCAACGCCATGAGAAGGGCCCAACGTCCAGGAATGGGAGTTGTTGTCACAACTCAACACTGTGTAGGATGCTTGGCATTTGCCAGAGAACACCAAGATTGGCAGATTCGCCACTGGCGCCCTCTGCTCTTCACAGATGAAAACAGGTTCACACTGAGCGCATGTGACAGATGTGACAGAGTCTGGAGACGTCATGGAGAGTGATCTGCTGCCTGCAACATCTTTCAGCATGACCGGTTTGGCAGTGGGTCAGTAATGGTGGGGGGTGGCATTTCTATGGTAAGATGCACAGCCTTCCATGTGCTTGCCAGAGCTAGCCTGACTGCTATTAGGTATCGAGATGAGATCCTCAGACCCCCAATGAGACAATATGCTGGTGCGATTGGCCCTGGGTTGCTCCTAATGCACTGGTAGACCTCATGTGGACTGTTAGTTAGAAGTAACTTTTTGGTTTGTCTTTTTTTTTATCCTTTGTCATTGTAATTGTGAAACATAACGGAAAAGTAGTCAGGGCTCTTGCACTTGCAGAAAGTATAGTAAGGACCCACAGGAAATTTTGGGCATTGTACTCAGGATTCATTTTTGCTGACTACAACCTAAAAAACAAATGTTGTGTTCTATTATTTCTTCTTCAGTCTACCCATAGGCCTCTGTGTATCCAGAATATGCCAAAATATGAGGCAACTGTGTGCATTTGGCCTTTTCTGGGATGGTATATATACGGTCAGGCATGCTTTTTTACATAGAAGTATGTATGTTTTTTGAATAGCAGTCAATTACAAATACATCATAGGCTTCCGTAGAAGATTTATTTATTATTAACAATGTATTTCTCTGATGGAAGCACAAATCGAAATGTAGAGCCTGCAGGTGCATAATGTTACAATTGAGAACATTTTGTACAATGTTCTGCTGAACCTGTAAAGAACTTCAGGCAAGTGCTGGCTACAGCAGAGAAGTAATTACCATTTACAGCTGCTGATTGTTAGACTTCCAGTAGTGATTTATACGCCGAAAGCTGTGTTTAACATCAGGAAAAATAACGCATAAATCATCCAAGAAAAATGTATTCAATATACGTATAAATCAGCGGCTCTGACTTTATGGTGCCAGGTGGCTACTATGCTGTCTTTTACTGAGCAGAAAATCTGATTTAAATCTCCCGCCTCACTCAGTACAGATGTTTTGGCTGGGGGTGGGGGTGTTGTAAAACTTTTATCCCCTCTGTTCTTTTTAGATTCCTTTTATAAAAAATCCCCCCTGCAGTTTGCTGCAGTTTACTAATTGTCAGTGACAATTAGCCTGAGGAACCAAATCAATGGAAGGTAGACAGGAAAAAGTATTGAAATTCTCAATAGTTACATTTTAACTAAAACACTAAACAAAGTGATTTTGAGGGCCCCTCTCCTTCCATACTGACTATGGACATGCTTGACATATATTGGACAAGGTCTCATATATATATATATATATATATATATATATATATATATATATTGTGAGACACTGAAGGGGTTAACCGTGGATGGGCGGTATGTTTCCCCTAGGTTTTGCTTCTATGCAAGGCCTTAGTGCTGAGGTGGGTTTGTCCAGCACCTTGGACACAGGTGATGGGTGCAGACTAATGAGCCTGGATAAAATGACTCAGCAGAGTTGAGTGGGTTGTCTCTCTGTGGAAGGAGGCTGAGAGGACACAGCTCTGACCTGTGTGTCTGGAGCAGCCACGTGATCTTTGTTTAGTGTGAGCTAGTGGACTATTTGTATAGTTAGCACCCTGACGGGTAGGTTTTCTTTTGTTTATTCAAATACCTGAATGTAAAGGCTGGTTTTATTTTGCTGCAATAAACGCAGGCGAGACCTGTTTGGACTGTACCCTGGTGTCCCTGTCTTGAACTGCATCCTAGCACCCCGCTACCACGGTCTCTACTGGGCCAAATCCCCACATATGGTGCTTCGGATTGCGGGCAGTTCAAAAGACACACACCTGAAAGGCTTGCTACATCCTGCAACATTGCATGGCCTGGGTGAAAGCAGCAGGCAAAGTGCAGGATAAAGCCAAGATGGAGGACTTTATTAAATACCTGCAAGAGGAGGCCAGAGCTAATCGGCAGCAGCAGCAGGAGGAGGCCAGAGCTACTCGGCTGCAGCAGCAGGAAGAGTCCCAGGCTAATCGACAGCTGCAGCAAGCCATGCTCCAGCAGCAGGAGGAGAGGTCCCGACAGCAGCAAGCCATGTTCCAGCAGCAGGAGGAGAGGTCCCGCCAGCAGCAGGAGGAGAGGTCCCGACAGCAGCAAGCCATGTTCCAGCAGCAGGAGGAGAGGTCCCGACAGCAGCAAGCCATGCTCCAGCAACAGCAGGAGGAGTCCCGAGCCATGTTCCAGCTGATGATGGAGAAGTTTTCTGGCATTATGGCAGTACCGCAAGCGTCGACTACTGAGGGGTCCCATACTGGTCTACAAGGGTACCCGGTTGTCCAGCGTTCCGCACGGGCTGCAGTACAAAAGGCTTTACAAAAAATGGCGGCGACCGACGACGTGGAGGCGTATCTCACAGTGTTCGAGCGAGTAGCTGAGCGAGAGGAGTTACCAGCTGAGCAGTGGGCAGATGTCCTGGCACCGTTCCTGACCGGCGAGTCGCAGAAGGCTTACTACGACCTGAGTGAAACGGAGGCCCGTGAGTACCCCCAGCTAAAGGCGGAGATTCTGGCTCGTCTTGGGGTCACCGTTCAAGTTCGCTCCAGCCGGGTCCACCAGTGGGCTTACTCAGAAAAATTACCCCCACGCTCCCAAATGCATGACCTGATCCATCTTGTCCGGAAGTGGTTACAACCAGAGGACTGCACCCCCGCACAGATGGTAGAGAGAGTGGTCCTCGACAAATTCACCCGTTCTCTGCCCTCTCGGCTCCAGCGGTGGGTTGGACAGGCCGGTCCCACAAAAGCTGAGGAGCTTGTGTCCCTAGTAGAGAGGTATCGGGCCACGGAGGACCTGCTACTTACCTCTCCGACACGAAGCAGTGCCAGTGACAGGGTCACCAAACCAGCTGGTAAGACTGCTGCTGCGGAAAAGGGGAGACATGTCAGGTTGGGAGGGGGTTCATTGGGGGGCGTGGATACCCAGAAACCCAGTGAGGCTCGTGACAGAGGTCATGGCCGCATCCAGTGCTGGCGGTGCCATGAAATGGGCCATATTGCTGCCAACTGTCCACTGTCAGTGGAGCCAATGGACTGCAACCAGACCCGGCGAGTGTCACTGTTTGCCCGGCCAGTTCTGGCGGCTGAGTCAGTCACGGATGCAGAACCCCAAGTATGCATGGTCACAATCGGTGGTCACACAGTGGAAGCCTTGCTAGACTCAGGGAGTCTGGTCACCCTGGTGCGGGGAACTTTGGTTGATCCTGGACTATACAGTGGGCGGAGAGTGGGAGTGTTGTGTATACATGGGGACACTCGCGAATATCCCACTGCTGTCATCAACCTACATACCCCTTGTGGTACTGTTACCCATGAAGTGGGGGTGGTGGGGACCCTGTTTCATGAGGCTATTATCGGCAGAGACTTACCGGTGTTTTGGGACCTCTGGAGACGAAGACCCACCTCAGGTGCTGTTGCAGATAATGGACATCAGGTATGTCCGGCCTTGGCCCCTGAACCCTTTGAGGCCGATGTACCCACACCAGCAGTAGGGGTGACCCCATGTGATGAATTCTCTCCCCTAGAGGTCCTAGCTGGTGAGGTCGAGGGCCACGAGGAGGTGGCCGACATGCTGGACCTTGAGATTTCCCGTGAAAATTTTGGGGCTGCACAGCTACAGGACCCTACCTTGGTTAAAGCACGGGAGAATGTTAAGGTGATAAATGGGGTACTCCAAATACCAGGGGCTGATAAAATATACCCCCGAATGGTGATTATTGGGGAACTGTTGTACAGGGTCGACCAGATACGGGGTGAGGAGGTTGAGCAACTTGTAGTACCCCAATCTCACCGTAGGCTGGTGCTAGAGTTGGCACACAAACATGTGCTGGGAGGGCACTTAGGTGCTGAGAAGACCCGAGAAAGGATCCTGCAGAGATTTTTCTGGCCCGGGGTGTGGGAGGAGGTAAACCGGTATTGTAGCTCCTGCCCTGAGTGTCAACTTACTGCCCCGGTCTCCCACTTCAGGAGTCCTTTGGTCCCGCTACTGATCATAGAAGTGCCCTTTGAACGGATTGCAATGGATCTGGTTGGCCCCATAGTCAAATCCTCCAGGGGGCACCAATACATCCTAGTTATCCTGGACTACGCTACGCGGTATCCCGAGGCGATTCCATTAAGGAACACCTCCTCCAAAAATATTGCTAGGGAGCTGTTCCAGGTGTTCTCACGCACAGGCCTCCCCAAGGAAATCTTGACTGACCAGGGTACCCCATTCATGTCTAGGGTAATGAAGGAGATGTGCAAGTTACTACAGGTAAAACAGCTCCGCACCTCTGTGTATCATCCTCAGACAGATGGCCTGGTCGAGAGGTTTAATAAGACCTTGAAGGGGATGCTTAAGAGGGTGGTCAGCAAAGATGGGAAAGACTGGGATTGTTTGTTGCCCTATTTGATGTTTGCCATACGTGAAGTTCCCCAGTCCTCCACGGGTTTCTCACCCTTTGAGCTGTTATATGGCCGTTCCCCACGTGGGCTTTTGGATATAGCCAAGGAGACCTGGGAACAGGAGAGGACCCCCCACCGTAGTGTGATAGAACACGTCTCCCTTATGCAGGACCGCATAGCGGCGGTAATGCCCCTTGTAAAGGAGCACATGACAAGGGCACAAGAGGCCCAGTCTAGGGTCTACAATAGGTCAGCTAGACTCAGGACCTTTAACCCAGGCGACAGAGTGCTAGTTCTGGTGCCCACCGTGGAGAGCAAGTTCTTGGCCAAATGGCAAGGGCCATATGAGGTCATGGAGAGAGTGGGGAAGGTAACCTACAGGGTATCTCAGCCGGGGAGGAGGAAGCCCGAACAGATATACCACGTGAACCTCCTAAAGCCATGGAGGGAAAGAGAGTCCCTGATGGCCATGGGAATAGAGAAGGCGTCTGTCTCCAAGAAGGGGACACCGGAGGTAGGTGTACCCAATGCCAAGGTGCCTGAAGTACGGATCTCGGAGTCCCTCTCCAGGGCCCAGATTCAGGAAGCGAAGGAGTTTGTGCTCCGAAATATGGAGGTGTTCTCTAAGTTACCGGGACGTACTTCAGTCATCAAGCATGACATCATAACCGAACCCCACATCCGGGTACACCAAAAACCTTATCGGGTCCCTGAAGCGCGCCGGCTTGCCATATCCGAAGAAGTCAGGCAGATGTTAGACCTGGGGGTTATCGAGGAGTCTAAAAGTGACTGGTCGAGTCCTATTGTGTTGATTCCCAAACCTGATGGTTCCCTACGGTTCTGCAATGATTTTAGGAAGTTGAACGAGGTGTCCAAATTTGATTCCTATCCCATGCCCAGGGTTGACGAGTTGATAGAACGACTTGGACAGGCTAGGTTCTTCTCCACCCTTGACCTGACGAAAGGGTATTGGCAGGTACCCCTGACTGACAGGGCTAAAGAGAAGACCGCTTTTGTTACCCCTGATGGGCTTTTTCAGTACGTGGTACTCCCCTTTGGGCTACATGGGGCTCCCGCCACATTCCAGAGGTTAATGGATCTCGTGCTAAAACCTCACCGGAGTTATGCCTCGGCCTACCTGGATGACATCATAGTCTATAGTAACGACTGGGAGAGTCATCTAGCCAAAGTACAAGCAGTGGTAGACTCCCTGAGGGCAGCAGGGCTGACAGCGAACCCCCAAAAGTGTGCACTGGGTCTGGAAGAGGCCCGTTACCTGGGTTACCGTATTGGGCGAGGGGTCATCAAACCCCAAGTAAATAAAGTAGAGGCGATCCAGCAGTGGCCACGACCTTTGAGCAAGAAGCAAGTGAGGGCTTTTCTGGGCATAGTGGGCTATTATCGCCGATTTATCCCCGATTTTGCGACAATAGCGGCACCCCTGACTGACCTGACTAAGGGTAGCAGGGCGGTGATGGTAAAGTGGAGTGAAGAGGCTGAGGGGGCGTTTCAGCGACTTAAGACGGTTTTGTGTGAGGGACCGATACTGATCACCCCTAACTTCACCAAGACCTTTATTGTGCAGACTGACGCTTCTGACGTGGGCTTAGGGGCTGTCCTGTCCCAAGTAGTGGAGGGTGAGGAACATCCTGTGACATTCCTGAGCCGCAAGCTCACACCTCCTGAGAAGAACTATAGTATAGTTGAGAGGGAGTGCTTGGCAATAAAATGGGCTCTGGAATCCCTGAGGTATTACTTGGTAGGGCGGCAGTTTACACTGGTGACCGATCACTCTCCCCTAACCTGGATGAGTCAGGCCAAGGAGAGGAACGCCAGGATCACAAGGTGGTTCCTAATGCTCCAGAATTTTAAATTCACGGTGGAACATCGAGCAGGAAAGCTGCATGGGAATGCCGATGCCCTATCCCGTACCCACTGTCTGATGGCCAAAAGTGTTCGCCCCCACAGGGTCAAACAGAGGGGGAGGGTATGTGAGACACTGAAGGGGTTAACTGTGGATGGGCGGTATGTTTCCCCTAGGTTTTGCTTCTATGCAAGGCCTTAGTGCTGAGGTGGGTTTGTCCAGCACCTTGGACACAGGTGATGGGTGCAGACTAATGAGCCTGGATAAAATGACTCAGCAGAGTTGAGTGGGTTGTCTCTCTGTGGAAGGAGGCTGAGAGGACACAGCTCTGACCTGTGTGTCTGGAGCAGCCACGTGATCTTTGTTTAGTGTGAGCTAGTGGACTATTTGTATAGTTAGCACCCTGACGGGTAGGTTTTCTTTTGTTTATTCAAATACCTGAATGTAAAGGCTGGTTTTATTTTGCTGCAATAAACGCAGGCGAGACCTGTTTGGACTGTACCCTGGTGTCCCTGTCTTGAACTGCATCCTAGCACCCCGCTACCACGGTCTCTACTGGGCCAAATCCCCACAATATATATATATAACCACAAGATAAGAATAGTTCCCATGTGCAATGTCCAGAACACTATGAGGAGGAGACTCTTTTAAAGCCGCTGCACTGTTTTCAAACTGCAAAGATAAGTTGAATCTCACCACTTCCCAGTCCGACACAAATGGAGTATATCCAAGATAAGAAAAGAACATCCTTCACGATTGCACTCTTTCCTGAACAGCGCTGAAGGAGTGCAATGGTGAAAGCACGTTCTGCTGGTGGTTGGTGTATAAATGGTGGAAAGGCTTGAAGATAGAATTGAGCATAACAAAATTCCAAAATTCTTGTTCTATTGCTTCTATTGTAATTATAGCAGTGTTAATCTACTTCATCTATTATGGGGCCCTTAAAGGAAACCTACCACTTTAAAATGACCCTTCTGACCCACAAATACCTTAAGCTAGCTCAGGATGAGCTGATGCCGGACCATATTTTCAATTAAACCAGAAACCGCTGTATTTGTAGAAAAATGATTTTCTTGTGGTAGTAAAATCTGTCTTCGGCGCTTCTGTAAGCGTCATGCGGCGCGCACCCCGGACCCTGCTCCGCGGTCACGCTCTCGTCAGCGCCGCTCCCGTCACTAATTTTGCAGTGCCCGAGAGCCGGTGACGTCACCGAGCTCTCGGGCACATACTACGAGGCTTCGGGACTTCGCGCATGCGCAATGGGATCCGGCCGCGACGCGCCGGGAGGAGGTGGTGCGCATGCGCTAGTGTGCCCGAGAGCTCGGTGACGTCACCGGCTCTCGGGCACTGCAAAATTAGTGACGGGAGCGGCGCTGACGAGAGCGTGACCGCGGAGCAGGGTCCGGGGTGCGCGCCGCATGACGCTTACAGAAGCGCCGAAGACAGATTTTACTACCACAAGAAAATCATTTTTCTACAAATACAGCGGTTTCTGGTTTAATTGAAAATATGGTTCGGCATCAGCTCATCCTGAGCTAGCTTAAGGTATTTGTGGGTCAGAAGGGTCATTTTAAAGTGGTAGGTTTCCTTTAAATGTGGCCCTAAAATACATTAATGGCTGGATTTGGGATGTAATCACATGCACATACAGATCTAATTTTCCTGTTTAGTTTCTTTTAGTTTAGGTTTGGTTTATGCGAAAAAAAGAACTTTGCAACTGCAATCTTCTAAAGTATTTTCTGACTTTTGGGAAAATACATATGGAGGGAACATTAACCACTGATGTATGCATTTATACTTATACAAACATATGAAATGTTACATTGACCCCATAAGAGTAGCTAGACCATTCTATGTGATGTGGTGTGGTACTGAATTATTCATGTTTGAATAACAGGAGGCTAGAGACTATGCAATATACATTACCCTTCCCATAGGGGATATACACTCACCGGCCACTTTATTAGGTACACCATGCTAGTAACGGGTTGGACCCCCTTTTGCCTTCATTAATGCCTCAATTCTTCGTGGCATAGATTCAACAGGTGCTGGAAGCATTCCTCAGAGATTTTGGTCCATATTGATATGATGGCATCACACAGTTGCCGCAGATTTGTCGGCTGCACATCCATGATGCGAATCTCCCGTTCCACCACATCCCAAAGATGCTCTATTGGATTGAGATCTGGTGACTGTGGAGGCCATTTGAGTAGAGTGAACTCATTGTCATGTTCAAGAAACCAGTCTGAGATGATTCCAGCTTTATGACATGGCGCATTATCCTGCTGAAAGTAGCCATCAGATGTTGGGTAAATTGTGGTCATGAAGGGATGGACATGGTCAGCAACAATACTCAGGTAGGCTGTGGCGTTGCAACGATGCTCAATTGGTACCAAGGGGCCCAAAGAGTGCCAAGAAAATATTCCCTACACCATGACACCACCAGCCTGAACCGTTGATACAAGGCAGGATGGATCCATGCTTTCATGTTGTTGACGCCAAATTCTGACCCTACCATCCGAATGTCGCAGCAGAAATCGAGACTCATCAGACCAGTCAACGTTTTTCCAATCTTCCACTGTCCAATTTCGATGAGCTTGTGCAAATTGTAGCCTCAGTTTCCTGTTCTTAGCTGAAAGGAGTGGCACCCGGTGTGGTCTTCTGTTGCTGTAGCCCATCTGCCTCAAAGTTCGACGTACTGTGCGTTCAGAGATGCTCTTCTGCCTACCTTGGTTGTAACGGGTGTCGATTTGAGTCACTGTTGCCTTTCTATCAGTTCGAATCAGGCTGCCCATTCTCTTCTAACCTCTGGCATCAACAAGGCATTTCCGTCCACAGAACTGCCGCTCACTGGATGTTTTTTCTTTTTCGGACCATTCTCTGTAAACCCTAGAGATGGTTGTGCGTGAAAATCCCAGTAGATCAGCAGTTTCTGAAATACTCAGACCAGCCCTTCTGGCACCAACAACCATGCCACGTTCAAAGGCACTCAAATCACCTTTCTTCCCCATACTGATGCTCGGTTTGAACTGCAGGAGATTGTCTTGACCATGTCTACATGCCTAAATGCACTGAGTTGCCGTCATGTGATTGGCTGATTAGAAATTAAGTGTTAACGAGCAGTTGGACAGGTGTACCTAATAAAGTGGCCGGTGAGTGTACATAGGCACATATAGACCTTATTCTACCAAACTTCTACATAAGATCAGACAGATTTCCTGAAGTACTAAGAATTTTACCACGGTGTCAAGAATCCTCTTCCATTCCTTCATAAAGTTTCATATTCTCCCCAACACACAATACTGTCTATTGATCAAGGGAACATATATCACAACAGGTACTGGTGGATTTTACATACAGTACCCCTTTGGCCTATGCGTGAACAGAAGTTTATCTGTCCATTGATACTGCTAATCACTGATCGCTTATTTGTGTAAACAGGCTTTAAGAGAGAAGTGTAGGGCTACTGTATCTTATACTAAGCAATGCTCTGGGATTATCAGTGATCAATAGATGATATCTTTTTACTTAAGCTAGGCCACACGCACGTGTCAGACAATCTGGTTTAGAATCAGCAAGTGGGCGGCCTGGGGAGGGGAAGCTTGGGGACAGCATAAGAAATTGGACTCTGTATGAATACGATTGGGTGTAGAAATGAAGTTCAAATGATGAAAAAAAACTAAAATTAAAACACCCTCTGCCAAATCTCATATGATGACATTTAAGTGTAATATAGTATACTGTTCTCAAAAGCAGCTGTTTGCTAAACGAAGAGTCCAAAAGGGACATGCACACATCGGATTATACTGACATATGATTGGAATCACAAAACAGATTGCAGCATATACTTTTAGGTATTGGTGTGTCTTGTAGTGGTTTGATAGGGAGAAGGGGTAAAGGTATTTGGATGCAGAGTTTTTGGATATAATATAATAAGAATCTAATATATAGCCAGCCGACTATACGATCAGAACAATATTTTTCAATGTAAGGCTACATTCACACTACTATTGTGGGGACATATATAGGGCTGCAAGTTTGCGGCCTTATATACATCCTTATAGACAGGATTAGGCACCTAGCAATAGAACATGTTCTATCGTTCCCCGTTCTTATGTGCAATCATATGGAGAGCGGAGGGGTGAGCAGCGCCTGTGTAAATGAGACCTAAGTGAGCACATGGTTGACAATGCACATAATGGGAGATTCTGGAATCAGTAAATCAAGAAACCACAGTGTTCAGATAAAAGATCATAGATTGTACAGCACCTGTACTTGGTATTGCAGCACACCCCATCAACTTATATTGGACTGAACTGCATACAGGCCATGTGATGACTGCAGGTGGTGCTTTTAAAGGAGCATGACATGAAAACCATAAAGCCCTAAGCCACCAGATTTGGTAACTTCAACCAATGTGTTCCTGGGCCCTTTAGTTGTTGGTCATTTGAATATTTTCCTAACTGTCGCTCCATTCCTGCCATTCACATGCGTGTTTGTTTCCTGTCCCTGCACAATGGATCTAAGAATCCCTCAGAATGGTAGTTCTGGTGCCACTTTTCTACCAATGAAACAAAGAATTGTCCAGACACTATGGGGGGCATTCATTAATGGTTTTTTTTCTGAATTTTCCTGCGCCTTGTTTGCCATTTATGAAGTGTTGGGACCACAATATTGGTCCTTTTCTGACACTCACAACTTTTTTATTTTTGGCCGCTCACTTTGGGACCAGCTTGGTTATCCTGACAATTTTCCTGCACTTCTAGGTTCCCGACACTACTTATTTCACACAAACAGAAGAGCTAAAAGATGGTCTATCAAGTTCTATATCACCGTCATGAATGTGGAGACAACATCTCACCATGAAACTTTAGACTGTGTTCATACACATTACATTCCACATAAAATGTAATAATTAATACAATTCCCCATATTAATAGATACCTAAATAAAATTACTAAAAAATAATATATGAAAAAAATATATATAATTAAAAAAAAATCAACCATCAGATCCACAACGGTCAGGAGATGGTCACTAGCAGTCCCCATCCAGGGATGAAGGAATCATGTCATGTCAGATCTCTGTCTCTCAGATGGCGATCTGCTATGGAGCAGTTCAGATAAGTGCTGCCCTTCAGATCAATGACAATTTAGGAGCCAGGTGGTCACACAAATCCCATTTCATGTCCAGCAGCATTAGAGAATCAGCTTTAAATCTCCCGCCTCTGCCCCTGCAGATGTTTTGGGCCTTTGGGGGTTAGGGGTGTAATGACTTTTCTCCACTTTGTGAAGCTGCTTCCCATTCATCTCCCTCCTGCTGCTCTGTGCTGTTTACTGTTTGTTTATTGCCCTTGTTTTGGCCTGGGGGTGGGGGCTACATCAATTCATGGGACATTTGGAAGCTTCCAACATTTCAATATCAGTCCACACAATAAATAGGGGGCATTGTGCTGATGTTATCTGCCTCTGTCAGCGCTGGATGCAGCATCTGCCCCATGAATCCTGACAATGGGCCGGCAGTGCAGGGGTTAAGCGCGCGAAGGGAGCGTGTGCTGCCGCCCAGCCGAGGAGCAGGAGGGCGGGATGAGAGGGCCCACACCCGGGAACACTGGCAGCCAGCGCCGCGGGAAAACCCTGCTCCAGAGAGGGAACATTACCTGTCACACCGGCTCCCGGGACTTCTGTGTAGTGTCCCTCTATGTATTATCTATCATCCATGTATGTGTCATTTATCAATGACTTATACATTTATCCACTTATTTCTCTACCTATCTGTATCTAGATATGTATGATGTGTATTTTATCTATTTGTATGTCCCTAATAAGTCTATATACATATTTCTTTCTTTCGTCTATTTTTATAGAAATGTTCTAAGTCTATGCATCAGTGTAAGTATGAATTGGTGTATTATATATCTCATGTATTGTCATCTACCTAAGTATCAATATATCTTTATCTATTAGTATTTATAGACACATAGCTGTATATCAGTGCTTTCATCAATTCCTATAGTGTAGAAAAGCAATAATTGGTAGCACTCAGCTCTGCCACCAGTACAGTTGGTATATTTTGATAGATTGGAGTGCTGTTATGTTTGCTGTTATTTATGAGGGGTAGCTGGGCTTTGTAATAGGCAATCATCCTCATCATCTATCTATCTATCTATCTATCTATCTATCTATCTATCTACTCATTATCCATTTACAATATATATAGTAGGACTTCCGTGCAGTAAAAACATTACACACCATCTTTGACGTCTGCCTGATGTGAATGACATCACAGGGAAGGGGAACTAATCTCATAACATAAAAATAACTTTTCTGCAGACTTGCAGGAAGTCAGACAGTCACAACTAATCAGCAGGTTAATTTTGGAAAAGCTCTATGTTCCTATTATAGAAGCCAGTGTTTCTTTCATTTTTGCAGGGGGTGTCCCTTCACACTGGTTTTAGACTGTATTTATTATAAAAATGCCATCATGTCACATCAGAGCTTGATTTCATCCTTTGCTGCTGTTGATGATGGGTGTTATCTCCGATCTGCAGCCAGTGCACACATTTCCTTGTTTTGTGTCTATACAGACCTGACTGTGAAGCTGGGACAAGCAGCTGTCACTATTTCCCTGGACATTTGTCTGTTTCTCAGCTCATATACTTGTTATAACTGTATAGAACAAAAACAGGTGGGGTTGGGGGGGGAGTTAAGTTCCTAGAAACTTTACTACATACCCATAGCAATATAGGCAATATTCAACTTTTTTTTTTTTTTAACAAATACTCATTGGGTCTCCTAGTCTGTGCTAGTATTTCCCATACAATAATAAGTTTGGAGTATCTTTTTTCAAAATCCCTCCTAGCAATGATTGTTTATAAGGTTTTACAATTGAATGTTACAATTCTGACAAAATACATATAATTCTAGCAGAAGAACAGAAATACATTATAAAAGTCTGTTTGTTCCGAGGACTGCATGGGGAATACAAGCACTTATATTATAGCTGACTGGTCCACTTTTCAGAGAGGGTTTCTGGGATTAACGGAAAAACCCTGGGAGACTGTGGAAGGGGTACTCCCACGCCTACTCTCTCTGGTGGCATGGACCATATTCCATCTCTTAATGGTTTCCTTAGACCAGAAGTGCTGGAGATGCCAATGCTGTGGTGGGCAAGCCCTTAGCGTTCACATGAGAAAAAATTCTCTATCCTTACCACTGCCATAAGAGCCTCAGCACTTCTAGAAAGAAGATGCTATAGGGTAGCATCATAGGAATGGGAAGCAGGATGAGTATATTTTTTATTTTACCCCTGCCCCAGATTCACAGAAAATCCCTTTAGGATATAGTACACTCATCATTTGAACCCTGGAACCCCTGACCAGGCATATACTTATGGAAGAATACATATACCCCAGACAGTCCAACAGTATTTTAAGATACAGGTTTCGTTATGCGATTGATTCACCACCATGTGGATGATTGTTTGCGGGACGCCTGTCATTGTTGGGCAAGCGGCGTTCACCTGCTGGAGGCAATAGCCATAGTGTTCACCCTACCGTGCCGTGGCAGCATAAAATATGCAGCCTGCTCTATCTTTTGGCAGTAAGCACGGCTGTGCGCCACTATTCTCTATATAGAGGGGAGGGGTGAGCATCCCTCGCTTCTTCTCCTCTCCAGTGCACCCGATGTGTGCCCGCCTGCCCTTCGCACAGAACGGTGCGCATGCACCCTTATATGGACAGTTTGAACAGAGAGTTTGCAGCAGCTATTTTTGGTGTGCCCATAGATCTGAATTATTCTTAATATTTTTAACCCATATTGTACATGTACCTACATTTCTACCCATCACATGTCCGGCACCAAGCTCACACACAGCAAGCAGAATAGCTGAGTTTTCTGTGTAGTGGCCAAACCCATTCACACATGGGATCGTCACGCATCTGATATTGATGAACAGTCCAGTAACACAACTATATATGCATACATGATTCCTACCATGCAACGTGACTTCTGTCCTAATCAGTCTTCCAAGTTCAACTTCTGTTTGTGTACCTTCTCTATGTTATCCATTAACACTGTAATCTACGGTGAAAGCGTCATACTATAGCTACTAATCACTATGCCTGTGTTAACTGCACAAGTGCCGTGTTCAACAGTCAAGACAGAATTCTTCTGTGTAATATGGCACATTTACTTAGATGTACTGTGGGCAGTATTGTGGCTGATCTTGCTGGGGCTCCAGCCGTCACAATCATGAGAATGAGGGTCTTCATTTCAACTTACTTGAATAAGTCGGCAGTCAAACATGCCCTCTGCTTCTCCATTCTATGGGAATTGCTGAAGATTATCGAAAAAAAGCAGTGTGTGTAAGGTTCTACATATTCGCCATCTCGCTATGTATAGACGGCACATTTACCACTCAAACCCTCACATTTTTTTTGAATACTTGTCTGCCAACTGTCCCAAAATCAGGAATGAAAAAAAAACAATTTAATCACATTCATTATTATTTTTTAGTTATCTATTTATTTATTATTACTTCATTATATAGCTTATTATCCCTCATTATGGTAAATCTGCAGAATTGAAGACCGATACTCAGCAGAGACTTGACCTAAGATTTCCATTTTGTGTATCGCAGTCATTAACTGGCAATAAACTCTAAGTAAGTTGTATTGGACCTGTCAAATGTGAGATGATCATCAGGTCATTGGCACCATAGACAATCAATTATGGTAGGCATCAGAATACGGTTGTGTCATGGTGGGGGGAGGTGGGTCATATAAACCCTGTATTGTCTCCTTTCCATCTGCCACAAGCGGCAACCCTAAAAGCCTCCCAAAACCCAAGGTTAAATGTCTACTGCAGGTCATCTGAACCCCTGACCTGTCAACAAAAGTCTTTGTCAGGGGTGAAAGGGTGAAAAAAATTCAGGGATGATATTTGGTGGTCTGGCTGGCTCATGTATAGAAATATTAGGAAACATAGTCGCTCAATGCGCAACCACTAAATTATAGGGTGAGAAAATTTCCTTTTTTATGCACTCTCAAGGAGCACCAGGGCGAGAGCTTTTGGTTACCATTGCATTGCCAAAAGTGCATTTTCGGGGCTTTCTATTGCAGCATTTAGTCAGATTTCCTCTTTCCAGCTCATTAAACACTCTTTATTCCTCGCTCTCCTCCCCATACACACGCACTGGGTTGCAGGAACGTGCTGTCTTCTACAGGCTTCCAATTACACCCCAGCTTCCACTCTTAAGGGCAAGGCCTGTATATGTATTATAATAACACATAGTGTTATTGGATAACAGCCGTCATTAACCACAGAGCTGGAGAAATATAGAAAAGCAGCATGTAAAGCATCGGACAAGTGATAATGTATTCAATTGTTCAGGCCCTAAACAGTTACTGGATTTACTGCCCTCATTAACTATTACTGAACCATTGACTATTGTAATACTTGAGGTCCTGTAAGGCCATCTGTACTGAGAAAACAGGGGCAGCACATGGAATTACAGGTTTATAATAAAGATTCATATCCTGTGATGTATCCACATTATACCATTACAAAGGTACTATGGCCTGTGCCTAATTTAAGACTCATTTTTTAAGCGTTTTCATTAGGGTAAAAGCCTTCAGTTCCATACTTGTGGTATGCTTTTGCCTTTTTTATCAATTTTTGTCCTAAATGGTCCAATATGTTATTGGTTTGTGCCTTTTGTGTTGTGCCTTTTTTTGGCCACAACACATCCAAAATTTGTAAATCAGACCCGCTGGCTCGCTTCTTAAGGATGATGCCAAACGTCACATTTTTGGACCATTTTAAAGCATGTGTTATCAGTCTGTTTAAAAACACATCCTTTTTTTTAGTGTTTCCCATGCGTTTGGCTGCTTTGAACCTGTTTATCTATTAAGCATTCGTTTTTTAAACGGCCCAAAAACGGGACAAGTGGCATCACCCTGGGGGTAGGCAGATTTAGAAGGTGCAATACTCCTAAACTGATCAGACAGAATTTAAAGGGCTGTTCTCATTTCAGCAAATAATTTTATTGTTTGCATAATGAAAAGTTATAAATATTTTACAATATTCTCACAGTTTTCTAGATCTCTGTCCTTTTATAGAAAGCATCCATGTTTACCTCCTGTGGATATATAGACAGATTTTCTATTTTGGCAAATTATCACCTGTACCTTTTTAAATCTGTGCACAGTGTTTGTGCACAAGCTTTTCACTTAGGCCAGCTGCACACGTGGCGTTTTGAACTTGTTTTGGGGTTGCTTTTAAGCAGCCCGTTAAAAACCACATGCGTTTTTAACGGACTGCTTAAAAACGACCCAAAACGCCACGTGTGCTGCCGGCCTTAGGGTCTGGTTCAGTTTACCGGACATGATTTAAAATTCCCCGCTGATGCGGCACAGCCGGAGCCTCCTAATAAATAATTCATACGTTGGCACTCTTGTACACCAGTTTTTAGGTATAAAGCACTGAAATAATCGCGTACCACCAGGCATTGCAATTATTTTTTAAGATGGTTCTACGCCTGAGGCCAGCGGCACATTTGGCGTTTTGGGCCGTTTTTAAGCAGTCTGTTTAAAAAACGCATGCGTTTTTGACCCGTTTTAATTAAGAACTTTGGTAAGAGCTCAGAGACAGAATTGTGGTAAGGAACAGTTCTGGCTAAATGTACAAAAGAATTTTTACAGTACTTTAGGTTCCTAAGAGCACAGTGACCACCAGAATCCTTAAATTGAAGAAGTTAGGGGCAACCAACTCTTCCTTGACCTGGACATCTGTCCAAACTAAGCAACTGGGCTTCAGAGATGTAGTTGGGAGATGGGAAAAGTTCCACAAAAGCAACTATCACTGCAGCCCTCCACCAGTCAAGGCTTTATGGCAGAGTGTACCAAAGGAAGCTTCTCCTCGGTGTAAGACATATGAAAGCCTGCATGCAGTTTGAAAAAAAAACACATGTAGAACTCCCTGACTATGAGAAATAAGATTCTAATGAGACAAAGATTGAACTGTTTGGTTTAATACTAAGCGCTATGTGTGGAAAAAACCTGGCACTGCTCATCACCTGCCAAATACAATTCCAACGGTGAAACATTGAAGTGGCAGCATCATGCTATGGGGGTGTTTTTCAGCTGCAGGAACAGGACTCTTTGCAATTGAAGGAAATATTACAGCCAAGTACAGAGATATCCTGGATGAAAACCTCTTCCAGGGTGCTCTGGACTTCAGACTGGGTTGAAGGTTCTCTTTCTAACAAGACAATGACCCTAAGCACACAACTAAAATAATAAAGCAGTGGCTTCAGAATAACTAGGCCAGCTAGAGCCCTAACCTAAACCCAATTGAGCATCTCTGGAGAGACCTGAAAATGGCGTCCACCAATGTTCATCATCCAACCTGAGGGAACTGGAGAGGTCCTGCAGAGTGGCAGAGCATCCCCAAATCCAGGTGTAAAAGCTTGTTGCATCTTCCCAAGGAGATTCATGGCTGTAATAGCTCAAAAGGTTCTTCTCAATACTAAGCAAAGGATATGAATACTTATGACCATGTGATATTTCAGTTTTTCTTGTTTAATAAATTAAATAAAAATATCTATATTTTCTGTCAAGATGTGCAGAGTGTACATTAATGAGCAAAAAAAGAAGATTTTTAATCTTACCAAATGGCTGCAATGAAACAAATAGTGAAAGAGGGCAGAAAAATTTCTGTTCCCACTGTATATCGTGAGATCATTCAAGTATTGTACACTAGCACTGTTGCCCCAATGGAGCTCCATGATGTATCTCGACCAAAAATTTCAGTAATCCTAAACAGGATTACAGATAATGTCACCATTCTAGATATACTACTGATTTATATACTATATATACATAGAAACAGAAAAATAAGCACTGCTATATGCAAATTCACAGACAACACATTCAGCACTGCTACATACACACACGACGTCCCTGCGTGACTCTGCACTAAGAGGCTTACTAAGCATCTTCTCAGGACTTGCCCAGGCATCTCCCTGTTACACATCACTGCTAGTGTCGTTCATACACTAGCCCGCTTTGTACATCTCAACGTGACATTTTTGATTTTGGATAGACAGCATGAGTAAGATGATATAACTAGACCAGTTAATGATATCACAGAGAGGGAAAGAAACAGCTAAATCCTATGTATACAGGTTTAACACCAGTTATAAGTAGTGGAAAGAGAGTTCTAGTAAGTGGTCTATGCCAGTTGGACAATTTCCCCCACTAATGAGGTAGGTGTCTAGCTTCAATCTCATTACTGAATGGGATATCACTTGATAAATCGCATAAATCTGTTAAATGAACAGATTATAACATTGCAGCTGCAGGGCTAGTAGGTCATATGTCCAAACCCCAGATAGCATTCATTAATAGTGACGCATATGTTCCAATGTTCACCGGTTTTTAAAAAGTACATAGGCACGTGGCAGAAGCGTGGAGGTGACGTAGCCGCAATAATAATCACAATTTCTTGCAATGCCCAAGACATTTATTATTTCAGTGCTTCTACAACAGAAACTGGTGTAGAAGCACTTATAAATGCCCCCCAGGTGCTTATACTCGCCTCTCTCTAGTTCCTCGGTTCAGTGTGGCAAAGCCTGTCACTGCTGGCCTCTGTATACAGAGGCTGAGTGGTGACGCAGTGTGGATAGTGTCACACCTGCTACAGAAGCAGTTGAAGGCTTTTGCAGGTCCGCACATTGGCGACCTGACGTCACCGTTGAGCCTCTGTATACAAACAGGACAGCAGTCACAGGCAGCGCTCGGAAACACAACGCAAATCCCACATGTGACCATGGAAAAATCAGTCCAGGACAAGAAATCCATCAAGCTTTGAGTCAAAATGTGGCTATATCATTCACTTTCATTACTAGTGATAAAGGCACTACAATCTTGTAGTGGGCATAGCTTAAAGTAAGGGTACATTTACACGGGGTATGCCCGCCGTGCGGGCATACAGCCGTGTGCTGGAGGTGAGGAGGAGGTGACCCCTCCTCCCTCCATAGGAAATAGCGGCACATCCGCCGAAAGATAGAGCTTGCTATTGCCGTCTATGGGGACATACATGCGGCCGCAAATTTGCGGCCACATGTACGGCCCCGCAGACGGCAGTGTGAATGAGCCCTAAGAAATACATTTTAAAAACCCCTCTGCTCTCGTAATTCTCTGCCATTCTCACGGTCAACATAACATTTATTGCATTTTGAAACACAATACAACAGCTGTGTAGAGGAGATTTGACATTGTTATCTATATTTGTGTTTACAAAATGCAACCATTAAAGCAATATTAACGTGTGTTAACACCAGATTTACAAAACATAAATATTAATACAATGTTAACATACATGTTTACATTGTGTTTTGCAAGCACATGTTAACAGCAATGTCATAAAGCAAATTTCTTCTCAGCTGTTGTATTGTGTTTCAAAATACAATGTAAACGTCACGTGTGAACGCAACCTAAACATATAATTGTTTTCATTCAGTTGCTGGTCAATGCAGAAACATCACTGAGGTTGTCGACAATGGGACTAGTGAATGCATTTGTCATTATATCCCTAATGAAATATGATTTCCAAGGAGCAGTAGAAATTTTGTAATTCAAAATTTGAAAACAAATGGTCTATATGAGACCAATGGATGTCCTAACAGATGTCCTAACTTTTCTGCTATCCTGCTTCTTTTCTTTTCTGCTTTCTATTTTCTTTCCAGCTGGCCACTAAACAAAATTATGTGTTTTTTAAAACTAGACGTTCTCTCAGCTTAGTAAAAAACCCATCTCTGCTACATTGAATTTTCCAAATACACATATACATAAAATACATGTACATGTCTGATAAGCCATTGACTACCTGGTAATTATAATACATCTATATGTATAGTTCTGCAGCACTTTACAAACTAACAACATTATAACAGAGCCAAACAACCAAAAGCTTACAATCTACGAGGAGGTGATGGATGCGTACATTCTACATGGGTGCAGCCCATACAGGGTCGTATCAGTGGCATATGCATTAGTATCTGTGTGCACAGATGTGTACATGAAAGTTCGTGTACGATACTAATACTGTACTGAAAAAGCAATATCCAGAATCAGCAGCTGTATGCACAGAGGGTCCCTGCAGGAGACACCTGATTGTCATGTGTCCCGGTCTATAAGGTGCAGGGTTTTCGGAGCTGCACTGGACACCATCTGTTTTTCCTTTCCTAAAATTATCTTCAGCGCTCACTAGCAGCAGGGATAATATGGTTCTTTATTGAGCCCTGCAGCAGAATGGGTTAAAGAGAATGAACTCCAGGGGGGATAGAATATGATGCCCATTGGGATGCACTCAGGAAGGTGGAATAATACAGGGCAGGAGAGGAGACAAAGAAAAAATATCAGTTACAGTTTATAAGTCAAGTCAATGTTACTACCCCTCCTCTCTACATAAGAAGTAATGTCACAGCCTTCTAGGTTGCGAGCCCTCCCCCTTGTGTACAGTGAATGGGGAGTAGAGCTGGCAAAGGACTGTGGAAGGGGGATAGTTTTTCTCTAACCTGACCTGCAGCTCCACCCTTTTTGGAAACTAAAAAGGTAAAGAAAGGAGCACTCCGGCAGGACCTCCTCCCCCTGCCCAGTCACCACAGTGCTCTCCCCGCCTCTCCTGCTCTGTCCCCACCTCGTCTCCACTCCTGCTCCTTTTCTATATAAGCTTCCCAAGCCCTGCGCAGACATATCCAGAGAGCACTCAGCCCTTACTCTTACTACTACTACTGCCTAGTAAACATCAACAACAGTCATGGCCAACATTGCCGTGCAGGAGGACAACATACCAGCCTTACTGCTGCCCAGGATGGCCATGGGTGCCAGTGGGAGGGGGGTGTGCAGAAGCTTATTTGGCCCCATCGATCATGACGAACTCCGATCAGAACTGAAGAGGCAACTTAAGGAGATCCAAGCATCTGACTGTCAACGATGGAACTTTGATTTTGAAGCTGGGACACCACTGAAGGGGACTTTCTGTTGGGAGCCTTTGGAAAGCAGGGAAATGCCAAGCTTTTATAGGGAGAGCAGACTGTGCCCAACCAGTGCCACACCATTGCCCAGGCTTCCTGTGCCAACTGCAGGTACCAGAGAGGAGTCACAGGCTGAGACTGAGCAGCAAAGCAAGGAGTGTGCAAAGGAAAATGCAGACAAGACTGCCAAGAAATGTCAAGGAGTTAAAGGACCTTCTAAGACATCAACACACTCCACTTCATCCCTTCTGAGGAAGAGAGAGATCAGCACTTCCATAACTGGTAAGATCACTAACCTACATTATTCCAACAGCTAAATTGTATCATAGGAATGCATTCTCTTTATTGTTACCTTCTACTACAATCATCTAATCCTTGACATTCTCCCCTTGCTGCAGATTACTTCCCCAAAAGAAAGAGAATACAAGCCCCCAAGACTGACAGCATAAAAGTTTCCAACCACCCTCTTTGCACTTTGGAGCAGACCCCTAGGAAGAAGATCAGATGAATCACTGGTAAGTTTTCTATCCAGGGCTAATAGTGACTAGTAAAATGCTGATGTGACCTAAGGACAGTTGGATTTGTGGGTAAGGAGGGGGGAGCAGGTTGTAAGCAATTTGCAGAAGTGCAGAGATGTGTTTCTGAGGTTGTTTTGGTTGTAGAAAGTGGGAGTTGGTGACTCTGCACATGATAGGCTTTTTTTCTAGGCAGTGTTACTCAATCTCTTTAGCTCCTCCTTGGAAAGTTCTTTAAAGAAAAAAAAAAGTTGCAAAACAAGCTGTACTGGCGGGAAAGGGGGGTTAGGAGAGGGGAAGAAGGTGGGGGAGGGGAAGCAGCGCTGGAGAGAGACTGCTCACAAGATAAACAAGGGCAGGGTCTTCTAATGCCTGAGAGCTATGGAGGGAGGGGGGCTCAGCTGTGCACCCGTTAACCTCTCCCTGTAACTGTATGACTCTGTAGCCTGGCTAGATAATAACCTCTGCTGTTTTTTCTTATATTTTAGGTCTATATTAGTGAGCAGGGATTTAAAGAAGTAAACCCTCAACAAGTATCCCTTACCAGACCCAGGAGGGAGGGGAAAAGGAGACTGCAATCAGAACTACATTGGCTGGGTCCTCTCCAGAATACTGAGATTCTGTAGCTTCTAATCCCGAAGCCATTCACCAACCTTGGACATGGACTTATCAAAATCTGAAGCAGTTGAGGACTTCCTAGTATTGCACGCACTCTATTCGCACACTTGGATGTCTAATAGTGGCTCATTCCTCTTTTTATCTTGCTAAGGGAGAATGCCAAGCTGGCAGGGTGGCATCCATCTGTCCTGTCTGTATCAGTGCTGTGAATGTAGCAATAACCTACTATCTGAAACTATACTTTGCAGGGTTCAGGTGCAGACACCCTTCAGCTTTCCAACTCCTGCCAGACTACAACCCTGTTTGGCAGATTTCTAGCTGTTAGGAGTTGTAGTTGAGCAATACAGGGATTTGCTAAGGGTTACTGACCCCTGGTTAAGCTTATGCAAACCAATAGACATGTACAGATGTTTTCTATGTAGCATTTGTTTGTGTAATCCAGTTGTTTTGCACTGTTTTATATATATTTTGATATATATACCACCATTATGTACAGCAACTATGTAACATAAGAAAGCATTAAAATAAGTTATATATTTATATAACATGTTGGAAGTACTCCAATGTTAAGCCATAAAACTGGCTAAGAAACGGTTCCAGAGGTTATACGTATGTCTCCTTTTGGAGAGATAAAAGTATTTTTCCAATAACTATGCATGTACAGTTTTCTATGTTGTTATTATGTTTTCATTGTTTTACAAACAAATGTACAGAATATTGCTATATGAGCAAGAGAAAGTAAACTATATGACTTTTATACCGAAAATCTGTTGTTGTTTCATGATTATTATATGGTTGGGAATAGAGATGTAGCAGAGCAGAGTAAGAGTATGCTCATATTTGTGTCTGATTTCATACCTGTGGCTTCACACAGTACTGCATATAATCCTACCACATTGTCTTTGTAAGATCCACAATTGGCAAACTCAACCCTGCTACTTCTGTGTATTTGAAGGGAGAAGGCAAGAAAAGGAGGTTTTCAAAAAAACATAACTCTTGACTTTTTTAGTGAACCCTAGACTTTTGATCTAAAAGAAGACCCCAAATATTCTATAGGTTTTAATCATTCCTAAACCTAAGGGCTCCTATAGTTGTATGCTGCTAGTAAATATAAGAAGCAGAATGTCTGGACTTGGCAATTCTTACACAAAGAATTTGGAAACCCTTAAAAATGGATAACTGTACCGTGTTGGGTAGGTCTAGTAGATCGAACAATATAGAAGTATATCTATAGTAAGGCACCGAATTGGGTGGTTAATTATCCTAAATTACATCAAACTACTACTACTGTTAGTACTACTACTGTTAGTAGTACATCATACTACTACTGTTGAATTAATTAAGATTATTTATCTGATCTCATATTATTTGGAATCTTTGAAATTGTTTTTTTGGTTAGAGAATGTATAATGGCAAAACTAAATCCTTATATTAGAGGCCATTGCAGTTTTAGAGAATGTAAATAGACTGAAAATATTTCATACAAAGGTGGACATTTTCAGTCTTTGTGTGAGCTAGAACAATCCGTAAAATATCATAGTGCATGTAGAGTAGCAGGGCTGAGTTTGTCATACATCCTGTATAGCTTTACAAGGTACATCTTTTAAAATATATATTTTTTACAGCAGCCCAATAAGAATGCATTGCGCTCTGCTGTATCTGCAGGAACTAGTTCTGGTATATAAGCCTACTAACACATGACGCCCCGGCCCCATTGTTTATAAACATTCGAGCAGCTGAGTCCTCCAAGCTGAATCATGACATGGCTTTTTTTTTTTTTAAAGAGCTTTGTCTTTATTTTAACCCTTCCCTAAGTCCACATATGTGCATCTTTTTCTTTTTGGCAGGATTTCAATAGGTTGAGGGGGTGCATACATTATGTCGCGTTCTGTGAAAGAACAAATCAATCAGAGACAGCTGGCTGCCTGTGGCAGCTATTGTGTATCATTTTTTGGAACCTGCCCCTTATCCCTTCACCAATCCCCATTACATCTTCCTCAACCCCCTCACATCCTTGTATTGCTATTCAGTTTTATGGCTCCGTGCTAAGGGGACACTAAAGAACAGAGTTGTAGCATTGGACCAGCTGTCCATATACGATAAGTGTCTAATGGTGAGCGTGGGAGCGATAACAGGTTTACTGGGAGCTGCAGGACGACAGGAGAAACATTTGGTAATAATTGGCATTGCCATGTGTTAGGCTGGTTTGTGGATTAAGAGATTGGCCCCGGCCAGACGGATACCCTGGCAGTTGTTAATTGGGGCCACCATTTGAGCCGCACATAGACATTTGCCAGCCAGTGAACAATTGTACTGGATATGTTTTTCCCATAAACCTCTTCATTTGATCCTAACCTTTTGTCTATGTATCCATACTTCAAGTGAAGCTATAGAATATGCGTTAGGGAAGTGCATTGTAAGCAATTGCTTATACAGAGCTATTATTTGATGCCTGACAGAAAGGAACCTGGAAAATATTTGTTTTTCAAGATTTTCTGGATTATGAAATGCTGGATTAAAGGAATTAGATTATATAATCTACTCTTCTGTAAATTTTGGGCCAAATTTATCACAACATGTACATCTAAAAACAGCTGTGCAGGGCAGAGCCGGGAATTGCGACTTTTCCACCTTATGTGGCGGTTGGATGGGGAGAGGGCGTTGCTAGGCCATGCAGTGGGCTGGAGCGTGGTGTTCCTGCCCTTTTCCTGTGAATTGCATGTAACCTGCGCTCATTCAGGCACATGCTATGTCGCAATTCTACACCAGGTCAGACCTGGTGTAAAGGTGCCGCAGAAGTTGCTTCCGACCATGGTCTAGGGCAGCATCATTATACACTGGTGCTACATGATATATGTGCCTCTTTGTATCAGATACACTTTAATTTTGTCTTTCTAAGTTAGAATCCGAGCTAGTAGGTAGGGTTGCCAACCAATCAGGCGTTATGTCAAGGGTCCCGCGGCCGCATTTCCGTTGGGTTTTTCGACTTTTCGGGGATCGCGGCGCCGGAACAGGCATTGAGTAGGGGATTGTGTCGCACTCAATCAGATTTTGGCGCATTGGCGCCGGCTTTCATGTGACAGTAATCGGGGGGCAGGCCATTGGACGCTCCGACGGATTCGGACTGAGCGCGGGATTTAACATTTCAATTGTGTCGCAAGACATGCACTTACATGCATCAGGAAGAAGAAGGTGAACTCCGGCGGACCTGAGCGGGATAGCAACACATGCAGGATATCGGGCGCACGACAGGAATGGGTAAGTAAATGTGCCCCATAGGCCCAGATTTACTATGCAGTCTGCTCCAGAATTCTGGCATTGATTGCACATAAATACATGTGGAAACTGAAAATGTGCACATGTATTTATGAAGTGTTTGTGTTAGTATTGTGTCACAGTTGCTTTATGCTCGCTGTAATACAATACTTTGCACATAAAGGGGCGTCCCCGTGCGTATTCACACCAGCCGCCACAGTTTTGTCGGCAAGTCTGACTGAAATGTGGCGCAGACCCCTAGAACTGAGTTCACTTGAAAACATGTGGTGCACAAAGTCTGAGAAACTAAAATAATATTATCTATCTATATCATATGTTTTAGGCCATTGTGGGGGCATATATCCCACCGCAAATTTGCTGTCAGATTATTGTCCCCATAGAAGCCTAGGGCTCCCGGCCACGGTATGGTGAGCACACATGTGTTTCTCGTACATACACCTGAATGAAGATTAAGAACAGACGTCTTTGCTTGCTGCACCTGCTTGTAAGAACAATCGGCGGCCATATTGCTAATGGTCAAGCATCCTTAAGCTCAATTTAACCCATTGAGGGTAATTTGTGGTCATTGGAAAGCGTACTGATCTCAGCCAATGTGTATAGGGCTGAGTTACAATGCAACCACATCACAAAACTGGGAACATTTATAAATACACACTTCGAATATAAGGAGTAATGCTCAGTTTGCCACTGTTGCTCCAATTTTGCTCTAGGGGCATATGGAATGGAAATACATGAGAAAATAGGACATTCTCTATATTTTTATATGGCTCGCTCTATATAAATGGAAGGCCATTTTGCCATTGAAATGAATTGGGCGTTCGTTTAAATGCAGACTAACACTGTGCTCATATCAGGGATTCAAGATGGACTAGAGATTAGTATGGGTGACCGGCAAACATAATCCATAAACCCTATTTGTTTTGAATTCAAAGTTGAGACCCCAAGGTTTCATGGTGTCTAATCTATAAATCCATTTGAGTTCTTTCTTTGTTATCTATCTATCTATCTATCTATCTATCTATCTATCTATCTATCTATCTATCTAACAATATCACATGTCTTATCTGTATATCTAGCCATCAATCAATAACTGTATTTAATGGGCCATATTTATCACTTTTGTGTGCCTAAGTGTAGTAGTTGCGCCTAAATTCTGCGCACTGTTTTGCCAGAATTATCACAAACTACAACCATCACAAGCTACAATAATCACTTTACTTTAAAACAGTTTAGGCGTAATTTTGGCGCAGTTTAGGCGCAATGTTAGATTCAGGCACTTACATGTGATCCTGCTACAAGCTCCTCTCTGCTTCTCCCACATCCCAGCAAGAAGATAACACTCACAGCAGCACCCAGGTGTGTGACACCCTGCACCCAGTGACCTCCTCAGCAGGGGCTTCTCCTGGAGGGGATCCCCCAGTGCTGATCTCCTGCTGCACCCCTGTAATTCTGCACAGTATCCCCCTCAGACACACTGGTGATACTGTGCAGAATTACATGGGGTCACTTGTATGTCGTATCTGCAACATTCTGCAAACTTGTGCAAACTTCTCTTGCTCTTGCTGTGAGCTCAGCGTTTTGCAGAATGTTTTGTAAATAGAAGGTGATGAACTGTAAATAGAGTCTGCAGCTCCTGTCTGTAGTGTATCTAATGTATCTATTATCTATTCTAGTGTCTGGTTGAGCTCTGCTGCTAGAAATGAGCTGTTCTGCAAAGGGGCTCAGTGCTTTCTTCTTAGATAACGCCACCTTCGGGCTGGAGTGTTTTTGCGCCCGTTTTTGCGCCTAAATGAAAACGTTGCAAGTGATGAATATCATTAGGCGCAGCAAAACATCTGGATTGGTAAAATAGATGAGGGAAAGCTGGTTATTTTTGCTGCGCGGCTAGTTTGGCGTTTAATCGCAAAAATGGCGCATAAACGGTGCGCCTGAAAGAAAAGGCGCAAAAACAACAGAAAAAACGAGTGATACATGTGGCCCAAAGTGTTATGTATCTATCCATCGATCTATCAATACCTTTTTGGTGTAGAAAAAGAAGCAAGCCACTGGTTTATGTCTTTTCCAAATCCAATTGCACAAATAAATGTAGGCTTTTGCTCGCTCTCCCCTAAATATATCTAACTATGTTATATGTATTATCAATATCTCTGTTATATGTTGTTATATAAAAGGGAAATGAGTTAGCATTAACTCATTAGTAGAACATCTGGAGTTTTTAGTAGACTGTTATATCCTGGCCACTATGTAATAACCGGCATATTTATCTGCTCTTACACCGTGCCAGTAATAAATATATGGTAAGCATGTATTGTATGTGGAGCAGTCATGGTTGAATTCCACTTTCACCTCTATATGACCTTCTTCAGGCCACTTGATTGCCTTCTTCCTCTCACTCACACACAAAACAGAGCCCCTGTATGTAGCATTGTAATGGAGTGGTAATAATTCTTTGTTATTTATCAAATTTATTGTCTCTTACTCCTCCCCCTCATTCATTGAAATCTGCAGGATATAATCTGGAGCATCACTTTCTCTAAATCACAGGTAATATCTGGGTACCTACAGTTTACCTAAAAAAGAAAATTGAAGCATTTGTTTTAGCAAGTCTTCTCTGACAACACTTGCCCTAAGGATCGGGCGCTCTGACTGGCAATCAGTTAGTAATACTGTGGAAAGTTTATTTCAGCCATTTATTTCTCCTGCTGGGGAATCACAGTATTACTTTCTAGATATAACAATGAATGTAGGTGACTATGCAACGCAAGGTCTACCATAGCAGTCCTGTCAGACCTAATTTAGTTGTAAACATGGGATCTTCCTTTATGTACTTCAAACAAACCTCAGACCAAATGTGCAATCCAAATACTGTTCTTTATATAAACCTTGGATGACAAATTCAACAATAGCATATATACACTCACTGGCCACTTTATTAGGTACACCATGCTAGTAACGGGTTGGACCGCCTTTTGCCTTCAGAACTGCCTCAATTCTTCGTGGCATAGATTCAACAAGGTGCTGGAAGCATTCCTCAGAGATTTTGGTCCATATTGACATCATGGCATCACACAGTTGCCGCAGATTTGTCGGCTGCACATGCATGATGCGAATCTCCCGTTCCACCACATCCCAAAGATGCTCTATTGGATTGAGATCTGGTGACTGTGGAGGCCATTTGAGTACAGTGAACTCATTGTCATGTTCAAGAAACCAGTCTGAGATGATTCCAGCTTTATGACATGGCGCATTATCCTGCTGAAAGTAGCCATCAGATGTTGGGTACATTGTGGTCATAAAGGGATGGACATGGTCAGCAACAATACTCAGGTAGGCTGTGGCGTTACAATGATGCTCAATTGGTACCAACAGGCCCAAAGAGTGCCAAGAAAATATTTCCCACACCATGACACCACCACCACCAGCCTGAACTGTTGATACAAGGCAGGATGGATCCATGCTTTCATGTTGTTGACGCCAAATTCTGACCCTACCATCCGAATGTTGCAGAAATCGAGACTCATCAGACCAGGCAACTTTTTTTTTCCAATCTTCGCCATGTGATTGGCTGATTAGAAATTAAGTGTTAACGGGCAGTTGGACAGGTGTACCTAATAAAGTGGCCGGTGAGTGTACATCACCAGTTCCCGGCTAAATATGCATAAGTCCAAATAAAGTCCACGCTAAGGATTCCTGGCTTCCACTGAGACGCTGAACGCCCGGTGTGTCCTGTGATGTTTCGGAGGGTGTTCCTCCGTCCTCAGACATGCGCAATGCCGGTCAGGTATTCTGTGTGTAATATTTCATTATGTGTGATTTATACTTGTTGTAACATTGTTTCAATAGGGTTTTTAAATGTTGAATTAAGGCTACGTGCACACTGCCATTGCCCGCCAGACCATAGCACGACGGGCACACAGCAGCCCGCGGGGAGAGGAGGAGGAGGTGAGCGCTGCTCACCCCGACCCTCTCCATAGGAACACATGGCGCTCGTGGGAAAAGATAGGACATGTCCCATACGGTGCTGTGAGCCCATAGAAGTGTATGGGGGACGTGTGTGAATGTAGCCTAAGATGTAGTAACAAATGTATTTAAACCCTTACCTGACCGGCATTGCGCATTTGGTCTGAGCCCCTCTGTGTTCCCAGAGTTGCTGTGTTCTTGCATTGCTGTGTTCCTGTGTCCCGTGTGCCTTTGTTTCCGTTCCCATCTGCCTGGGCCTCCCGTTGCTTACCCTGGATTCGACTTGACCCTGCATCTCTGCCGCCTGCGGCGGGCTCTGGTGAAGACCAGGTGCCACTTAGACTCCGATCCCAGGTGTCTGCTAGTACCACCTCCCGGAGTGGTCCAGTGGATCCACACATTCCGAATCCTGAAAATAATCCAGAATATTAACTGCACATTGTATACAGATGACCATAGGAGTCATGGGGCGGAGAAGAGTCACACTGTGACATCCCTATCCTGGCTTGTATAATGTCCCCCAGGACTAGTACTTCATCATCACGTAGCTTTAACTACTGTAACTCAGCAGTTTTCTTGTAATGAGGTAACTGATGTATGCATCACCTGGACACCTGGACTACCCCATTAAGTTTACTGAATGAAAGAAGGCAGTGGCACTCACCAGAAAAGTGGACTTCTTCTTTATTAATAAAAAACACAGGGAGGTGCAAACCACAACTATAACGGCCCGTTTCAAGCAATACCTCCTGCGTCCATAGCTCCAAATCTCATTATTCATCTGCTCTCATGACGTAGTAGGTTAAGAGAATGATTGCCTCCCTCAGGGCTATAATTCACTATTTCAATACCTGCAAACTTAAGCACTTCTGCATCCCCACGTAATAGCAAGTCACGGGTCGGCTGCGGGTGCATGGAGAGAGTGCACGGGATGAGCCCTCTTCATAGTCGGTAAGTCTATGCTACTTTTTGCAGCAAACACTTACTTGTAACACCCGCGATCAGTGTTAGCACTGATCACGGGTGTTATTCCGACCATTGCTGCTGGCAAAGCTGCGGCTGCCGGCTTGGTGAAAATTGTCGTTCCCCGTGATGTCAAATTTATACAAAGTGTAGATTGAGGTAGCATGAGGTGGACATGTGTCCAAATATCTTCCACTGTCCGCTTAGTTAGGAAGTTAGCATTCTAGAACTGTAGGAAAGAAACGTTGTGAATTAAATAAATCTGTTGGAAAATAAAGCAGGTTCCACACACATGGGTTTATCATACTTGTATTATACCATCCTCTGCTTTATGGTTTATTAAGGCAGTGGAATAAGTGTATCATTCCAAGAAAATGTGTCATCACATAATTTTAGCATTTCCATTTAAACTAATTAATACAACGGTTATAGCAGTTCTAGGATCTGAATGAAAAGAAATTGTCTCCTATTATATATTCCCACGACTTGAGCGGGATCCCTCTAGTGGATATGCTTGTGATGAGGCATACATAGAGGAAAGAAGGTTCTACACAGACATAGGAGGGAATTTATCATTTGCAACATTTTATTTCTCTTGCAACTTTTTATTTTAATTTCTCTTGTTTTACTGGTTTATCAACAAGGCATAAGGGTATTTGATAAATTGTGCCCATAATTTTTGCAACCTTCTGCTGCAATTTGCACAGTTCAAATGAAAAGGTGTAGTTATGGGTAAAACTTAAAACAGGCGCATACCATAGAAGCATTAAAAAGTGTGCAAAAGCTAACAAAATGGTGGCAAGATTGACAAGTTAAATGGTCTCATAGAAGGAGATTCTTTCCTGTTAAAGCAGTGAGGCAACTAATAGCTAATAACTAATAACTAATGACAGCCAGGTTTGAGAGTGACAATATTACAGGTTACATGTTGATGGGATCAGGGTAGGAGTTATGCTTCTTTTTAATCTAGTCACAACTTCAGGCTGTTGTCTTTGCCCTGTACTTAAAGGAAACCATCAGATTTACTGATTGTAGACTACAAGTACTCATATGTATGTTTTTTTTTTCAACTTGTCGGTGGATTTGTTAATCTTATATCCTGTAATGGCCTGAATTTGATAAAAAAACAAGCTTTTAAAAATATTCGAATGAGCTCGGAGGGCCTACATCGGAACCCTCTCTGGGCTCTGCTGTGTTTTAATTTAGTCACTCCCCCATCCTCGGCTGTCAGTCACGTCCCACAGTAGAGAACTGGTGACGTGACGCCGGCTCTCTGCAAATCCTGCACATGCATGGCAGTATCTTCCTTGCGCAGCCGGCTTTCTGACTGGAGTAGAGACGGGACAAATTGGGCAGTTAAGGATGGGGGAGTGAATAGACTAAAACAGCATTGCCCAGAGGGGCCCCCAGAGCCCCTCCTGGTTCATTTGCATATTTTACAATCTCATTTTTAATCGATTCAGGCAAGTACATAAGATTAGCAGATCCACTGACAAGATTAATAAAACACACATTTGAGTACTAGAAGTCTACTATCAGTGAATCTGCTGATAGATTTCCTTTAATTACACTAGCCTGAACACAGAAGGTTGTTGGTGCATAAGCATCCCTTACTACTGAGATCCTGGGTACATCTGCCATTGGATGTCCTTCAAAGCATAGTTCAACACTTTCTGGAAGAAATCACCGGAGAGTGTTGGAGGGTCAGTTAGTCCCCCTGCATCGTTTCTAGGTGGCACTGGGAGGCCTGTATTCCTTTTGTAGTAAGTGTATATTGGTCAGTTTATATTTCCAATTGCATATTTTATAAACTGTTTTGCAAGTACTATGTTAGTGCAATTGCCTGGAAATTCTGTGTTATTGCTAAGGTGACCTCCTGCTGCAGCTCCATCCACTCCATGTTAATACTGTCCCTTGAAAAAACCCTGGATTCCTTTTAAACCAATAACCACTGAAATTGAAGATGAGTATAACTTTAGACTTGGCAAAGGGACATGTTATCTTATACTCTGTGAGTGATATGATTCGGGAATTGACAAGGGTGGTGAAAAACTCCATTTGCCCAAAACCTTTGGTGCAAAACAAGGGAAAAAAGCTAAAATTCCCCAATATCTCCACTCCACAATCCAGTAGTGTTGGGGCCTCTATACTGGGCCAAAATCAGATCACTCTCCTGGATCTATTGGTTTAGTCCCATACCCAGCATTCCCTGCTCACTGGAGTCAACCGTGTACTCCACTACTTCTTCTTCTCAGGTGGCTGATATGAAATATAGAGTGAAAAATTTAAAGTCTGAATATTTTGTGTAGCCACTGTCTATGGAATGGCACACACTGTGAGAAGTATACCCTATAACCTGCAGCTGTCCATATACTTCCCAACTTCCATAGCATAGAAAGAGAGGTAAATTATACTATGCGCGCCATAGAAATATTTTTACCCTAATCCAAACCTTTTGCTTCACCACTAACTTCAAACCCACGCAGTATAATTTCTCCCTTAGGGCCCATCGATTCCCCCCGTTATATTGTTTCCCCAGCTCCCCCTCATATTAAAACCTGTTTTTATTTTGCCCCCCAAGCAGCTCCCCCTTTTACTGTGTCTTCCCAGCAGTTTCACGTGTTATTCTGCCCGCCCCCAGAAGCTCTGCCTCTTATATTGCTACCCCAACAGTTTCCCCTCTTATTTTGCCACCCCAGAATCTCCCCTTCTTATTGTGCCCCCCAAAGGCTACCCCTCTAATTTTACCCCCCTCTTACTGTGCTCCCTCTTTTGCACCCCCCAGCAGCTCACGCTCAAGCAGCTTCCCCTCTTATTTTGCCTCAATGAACTCCCCCTCTTATTGTGCCCCACAGTAAAATAATTAAGAGATACTACTCACCTTCCCCTGTTTCCCTGCAGCAGCTGCTCTCTTCTCTCCTACCGGATGTAACAGTGAATACAGATGGCAGGGATGACATCATCACAAGATGTCATCACCTGCTGGCTCTACTACATAAAACAGAAGCAGAGTCATAGAGATAGTGCAGTGTAATTAACTCTGTTGGCATGTTAAGGATGCCCGCAGAGTTTATGTACCAGCACATACCTCCCAATGTGCTGAATAGTCAGGTATTAATTACATGCACTGAAATTCTTAGTTAAAGCCTGCTTATTATATCATATACATGATGTAATATAGTGTTATGTAGTACATTCTGCGCTACTGGATCACTGCTACTCAACAAACCCAACTTTTTTTTGCCCTAACGCTCTTCCTAGCTGACTACAATGATCCTTGCTAGGCTGAAGCCTTACTACTCTGCTCAGCCCTGCACCATCTGAAATGGTTCAGCGAACTTAGAGGTGTGGCTGCAAGAATGTTCCTCAAACCTCAGGCTTTTAGATTATTATTTTTCCAGCATTGCTGTTCTGGTCGTTTGAGGTGACAGCGCCCAGCAGGGTTTTTACAAATGTTTGAGCGCAGATCTCCAGGATCATGTACAGTAGGAATAATTGTGCTGCTTTAAAATGTGAATATTATACAGGTAATCCGGGGGATTAAGGCTTGTTCTTTTGCTGGCAGTATCGTCAGAAAGAGAGGAACTGCAGTTTTTGCTATTCTAGACTACAGAGACTGAAACATATTCATGGGATTAATATATTGAAATACATGCTAGAATAAATCTACAACATTTCTATTGTATGTGTTATATTGATCCTTATTAACAACCTGTATTATATTCTTGTACACGTGCACACGTTCCTTGGCTGGGCTTGCATGTGGGCTAATAGTGCAGAATGCAATAAAATATATCCAGAATCTACTAACAAAGGATCTGGCATGTTAAACTTCAACCCACCCTATCTTACGTTCCCTTCTTATTATCATTTGGCATACTGCCATTCATATAATCGCTTTGTGAGGCGGACTAGGCTGATGTTGCTCTTATATGTATGTATAAACGGTGTGTATTTGTATGTATAACATGTTTCTGTGTAGAAATGTATGTGTAACCTGTAGCATTGCAGCACATCACCACCACACACATGTATATAAACTGCAGCACATCACCCCTATACACATGTATATACACTGCAGCACATCACCCCTATACACATGTATATACACTGCAGCACATCACCCCTACACACACGTATATACACTGCAGCACATCACCCCTACACACATGCATATAAACTGCAGCACATCACCCCTATACACATGTATATACACTGCAGCACATCACCCCTATACACATGTATATACACTGCAGCACATCACCCCTACACACACGTATATACACTGCAGCACATCACCCCTACACACATGTATATACACTGCAGCACATCACCCCTACACACATGTATATACACTGCAGCACATCACCACCACACACATGTATATACACTGCAGCACATCACCCCTACACACATGTATACACACTGCAGCACATCACCCCTACACACATGTATATACACTGCATCACATCACCCCTACACACATGTATATACACTGCAGCACATCACCCCTACACACATGTATACACACTTCAGCACACCACCCCTACACACATGTATATACACTGCAGCACATCACCCCTACACACATGTATATACACTGCAGCACATCACCCCTACACACATGTATATACACTGCAGTACATCACCCCTACACACAAGTATACACACTTCAGCACACCACCCCTACACACATGTATATACACTGCAGCAAATCACCGCCACATACATGTACATACACTGCAGCACAGCACCGCTGCATACATGTATATACATTGCAGCACATCACCCCTACACACATGTATATACACTGCAGCACATCACCCCTACACACATGTATATACACTGCAGCACATCACCACCACAATGTATATACATTGCATCACATCACCCCTATACACATGTATATACACTGCAGCAAATCACCGCCGCATACATGTACATAAACTGCAGCACTTCACCCCTACACACATGTATATACACTGCAGCACTTCACCCTTACACACATGTATATACACTGCAGCACATTACCCCTACACACATGTATACACACTTCAGCACATCACCCCTACACACATGTATATACACTGCAGCACATCACCCCTACACACATGTATATACACTGCAGCACATCACCCCTACACACATGTATATACACTGCAGCACATCACCCCTACACACATGTATATACACTGCAGCACATCACCCCTACACACATGTATATACACTGCAGCACATCACCCCTACACACATGTATATACACTGCAGCACATCACCCCTACACACACGTATATACACTGCAGCACATCACCCCTACACACATGTATATACACTGCAGCACATCACCCCTACACACATGTATATACACTGCAGCACATCACCACCACACACATGTATATACACTGCAGCACATCACCCCTACACACATGTATACACACTGCAGCACATCACCCCTACACACATGTATATACACTGCATCACATCACCCCTACACACATGTATATACACTGCAGCACATCACCCCTACACACATGTATATACACTGCAGCACATCACCCCTACACACATGTATATACACTGCAGTACATCACCCCTACACACAAGTATACACACTTCAGCACACCACCCCTACACACATGTATATACACTGCAGCAAATCACCGCCACATACATGTACATACACTGCAGCACAGCACCGCTGCATACATGTATATACATTGCAGCACATCACCCCTACACACATGTATATACACTGCAGCACATCACCCCTACACACATGTATATACACTGCAGCACATCACCACCACAATGTATATACATTGCATCACATCACCCCTATACACATGTATATACACTGCAGCAAATCACAGCCGCATACATGTACATAAACTGCAGCACTTCACCCCTACACACATGTATATACACTGCAGCACTTCACCCTTACACACATGTATATACACTGCAGCACATTACCCCTACACACATGTATACACACTTCAGCACATCACCCCTACACACATGTATATACACTGCAGCACATCACCCCTACACACATGTATATACACTGCAGCACATCACCCCTACACACATGTATATACACTGCAGCACATCACCCCTACACACATGTATATACACTGCAGCACATCACCCCTACACACATGTATATACACTGCAGCACATCACCCCTACACACATGTATATACACTGCAGCACATCACCCCTACACACATGTATATACACTGCAGCACATCACCCCTACACACATGTATATACACTGCAGCACTTCACCCCTACACACATGTATATACACTGCAGCACATTACCCCTACACACATGTATACACACTTCAGCACACCACCCCTACACACATGTATATACACTGCAGCACATCACCCCTACACACATGTATGTACACTGCAGCACATCACCCCTACACACATGTATATACACTGCAGCACATCACCCCTACACACATGTATATACACTGCAGCACATCACCCCTACACACATGTATATAAACTGCAGCACATCACCCCTACACACATGTATATACACTGCAGCACATCACCCCTACACACATGTATACACACTTCAGCACACCACCCCTACACACATGTATATACACTGCAGCACATCACCCCTACACACATGTATATACACTGCAGCACATCACCCCTACACACATGTATGTACACTGCAGCACATCACCCCTACACACAGGTATACACACTTCAGCACACCACCCCTACACACATGTATATACACTGCAGCAAATCACCGCCGCATACATGTACATACACTGCAGCACAGCACCGCTGCATACATGTATATACATTGCAGCACATCACCCCTACACACATGTATATACACTGCAGCACATCACCCCTACGCACATGTATATACACTGCAGCACATCACCACCACAATGTATATACATTGCATCACATCACCCCTATACACATGTATATACACTGCAGCAAATCACCTCCGCATACATGTACATAAACTGCAGCACTTCACCCCTACACACATGTATATACACTGCAGCACTTCACCCTTACACACATGTATATACACTGCAGCACATTACCCTTACACACATGTATACACACTTCAGCACACCACCCCTACACACATGTATATACACTGCAGCACATCACCCCTACACACATGTATATACACTGCAGCACATCACCCCTACACACATGTATATACACTGCAGCACATCACCCCTACACACATGTATACACACTTCAGCACACCACCCCTACACACATGTATATTCACCGCCGCATACATGTACATACACTGCAGCACAGAACCGCTGCATACATGTATATACATTGCAGCACATCACCCCTACACACATGTATATACACTGCAGCACATCACCTCTACACACATGAATATACACTGCAGCACATCACCACCACAAACATGTATATACACTGCAGCACATCACCCCTACACACATGTATATACACCGCAACACTTCACCCTTACACACATGTATATACACTGCAGCACATCACCCCTACACACATGTATATACACTGCAGCACATCACCCCTACACACATGTATATACACTGCAGCACATCGCCCCTACACACATGTATATACACTGCAGCACATCACCCCTACACACATGTATATACACTGCAGCACATCACCTCTACACACATGTATACACACTGCAGCACACCACCCCTACACACATGTATATACACTGCAGCAAATCACCGCCGCATACATGTACATACACTGCAGCACAGCACCGCTGCATACATGTATATACATTGCAGCACATCACCCCTACACACATGAATTTACACTGCAGCACATCACCCCTACACACATGTATATACACTGCAGCACATCACCACCACAAACATGTATATACACTGCAGCACATCACCCCTACACACATGTATACACGCTGCAGCACACCACCCCTACACACATGTATATACACTGCAGCAAATCACCGCCGCATACATGTACATACACTGCAGCACTTCACCCCTACACACATGTATATAGACTGCAGCACTTCACCCCTACACACATGTATATACACTGCAGCACATCACCCCTACACACTTGTATATACACTGCAGCACATCACCCCTACACACATGTATATACACTGCAGCACATCACCACCACAAACATGTATATACACTGCAGCACATCACCCCTACACACATGTATATACACTGCAGCAAATCACCGCCGCATACATGTACATACACTGCAGCACTTCCCCCCCTACACACATGTATATACACTGCAGCACTTCACCCCTACACACATGTATATACACTGCAGCACATCACCCCTATACACATGTATATACACTGCAGCACATCACCCCTACACACATGTATATACACTGCAGCACTTCACCCCTATACACATGTACATACACTGCAGCACATCACCCCTACACACATGTATATACACTGCAGCACATCACCCCTATACACATGTATATACACTGCAGCACATCACCCCTACACACATGTATATACACTGCAGCACATCACCCCTACACACATGTATACACACTTCAGCACACCACCCCTACACACATGTATATACACTGCAGCACATCACCCCTACACACATGTATATACACTGCAGCACAGCACCCCTACACACATGTATATACACTGCAGCACATCACCCCTACACACATGTATACACACTTCAGCACACCACCCCTACACACATGTATATACACTGCAGCAAATCACCGCCGCATACATGTACATACACTGCAGCACAGCACCGCTGCATACATGTATATACATTGCAGCACATCATCCCTACACACATGTATATACACTGCAGCACATCACCTCTACACACATGTATATACACTGCAGCACATCACCACCACAAACATGTATATACACTGCAGCACATCACCCCTACACACATGTATATACACTGCAACACTTCACCCTTACACACATGTATATACACTGCAGCACATCACCCCTACACACATGTATATACACTGCAGCACATCACCCCTACACACATGTATATACACTGCAGCACATCACCCCTACACACATGTATATACACTGCAGCACATCACCCCTACACACATGTATATACACTGCAGCACATCACCCCTACACACATGTATATACACTGCAGCATATCACCTCTACACACATGTACACACACTGCAGCACACCACCCCTACACACATGTACATACACTGCAGCACTTCACCCCTACACACATGTATATACACTGCAGCACATCACTCCTACACACATGTATATACACTGCAGCACATCACCACCACAAACATGTATATACACTGGAGCACATCACCCCTACACACATGTATACACGCTGCAACACACCACCCCTACACACATGTATATACACTGCAGCACATCACCCCTACACACATGTATATACACTGCAGCAAATCACCGTCGCATACATGTACATACACTGCAGCACTTCACCCCTACACACATGTATATACACTGCAGCACATCACCCCTACACACATGTATATACACTGCAGCACATCACCACCACAAACATGTATATAAACTGCAGCACATCACCCCTACACACATATATACACGCTGCAGCACACCACCCCTACACACATGTATATACACTGCAGCACATCACCACCACAAACATTTATATACACTGCAGCACATCACCCCTACACACATGTATACACACTGCAGCACACCACCCCTACACACATGTATATACACTGCAGCAAATCACCACCGCATACATGTACATACACTGCAGCACTTCACCTCTACACACATGTATATACACTGCAGCACTTCACCCCTACACACATGTATATACACTGCAGCACATCACCCCTACACACATGTATATACACTGCAGCACATCACCACCACAAACATGTATATACACTGCAGCACATCACCCCTACACACATGTATACATGCTGCAGCACATCACCCCTACACACATGTATATACACTGCAGCACGTCACTGCCGCATGCATGTACATACACTGCAGCACTTCACTCCTACACACATGTATACACGCTGCAGCACATCATCCCTACACACATGTATATACACTGCAGCAAATCACCACCGCATACATGTACATACACTGCAGCACATCACCGCTGCATACATGTATATACACTGCAGCATATCACCACCACATAAATGTACATACATTGCAGCACATCACCGCCACATACATGTATATGCACTACAGCATATCACCACCACATACATGTTCATACATTGCAGCACATCACCGTCACATACATGTATATACACCGCAGCTTATACACATATATATCCCTCACACCAAAAATGACCACACTGTGTCCCCACATATCATATATACATCACACACCACAACTGACCAGACTGTCCCCCCCACATTTATCATATATACCCCTCACCCCAAAACTGACCACACTGTGCCCCTCACATATATCATATATACCCCTCTTCCCACATCTGACCACAATGTGGGTACACATATATCAAATACACCCCTCAGCCCACAACTGTCCACGTTGTGCCCCAAATATTTCATGTATACCCCTCACACTACAACTGCCAATACTGTACCCTCCACATATATCATATTTACCACTTATATCACAACTGACCACACAGTGCTGCCACATATATCACCCCACAACTGACTACACTGTACCCCCATATATATCATATATACACTCACCGGCCACTTTATTAGGTAGACCTGTCCAACTGCTCGTTAACACTTAATTTCTAATCTGCCAATCACATGGCGGCAACTCTCCTGCAGTTCAAACCGAGCATCAGTATGGGGAAGAAAGGTGATTTGAGTGCCTTTGAACGTGGCATGGTTGTTGGTGCCAGAAGGGCTGGTCTGAGTATTTCAGAAACTGCTAATCTACTGGGATTTTCATGCACAACCATCTCTTGGGTTTACAGAGAATGGTCCGAAAAAGAAAAAACATCCAGTGAGCGGCAGTTCTGTGGGCGGAAATGCCTTGTTGATGCCAGAGGTCAGAGGAGAATGGGCAGACTGGTTCGAGCTGATAGAAAGGCAACAGTGACTCAAATCGCCACCCATTACAACCAAGGTAGGCAGAAGAGCATCTCTGAACGCACAGTACGTCGAACTTTGAGGCAGATGGGCTACAGCAGCAGAAGACCACACTGGGTGCCACTCCTTTCAGCTAAGAACAGGAAACTCAGGCTACAATTTGCACAAGCTCATCGAAATTGGACAGTAGAAGATTGGAAAAACGTTACCTGGTCTGATGAGTCTCGATTTCTGCTGCGACATTCGGATGGTAGGGTCAGAATTTGCCGTCAACAACATGAAAGCATGGATCCATCCGGCCTTGTATCAACGGTTTAGGCTGGTGGTGGTGGTGTCATGGTGTGGGGAATATTTTCTTGGCACTCTTTGGGCCCCTTGGTACCAATTGAGCATCGTTGCAACGCCACAGCCTACCTGAGTATTGTTGCTGACCATGTCCATCCCTTTATGACCACAATGTACCCAACATCTGATGGCTACTTTCAGCAGGATAATGCGCCATGTCATAAAGCTGGAATCATCTCAGACTGGTTTCTTAAAACATGACAATGAGTTCACTGTACTCAAATGGCCTCCACAGTCACCAGATCTCAATCCAATAGAGCATCTTTGGGATGTGGTGGAACGGGAGATTCGCATCATGGATGTGCAGCCGACAAATCTGCGGCAACTGTGTGATGCCATCATATCAATATGGACCAAAATCTCTGAGGAATGCTTCCAGCACCTTGTTGAATCTATGCCACGAACAATTGAGGCAGTTCTGAAGGCAAAAGGGGGTCCAACCCATTACTAGCATGGTGTACCTAATAAAGTAGCCGGTGAGTGTACACCCCTCATATAAACACACAATAACTGGACACAACGTTCCCTACATATATCATATATACCCCTCACCACACAACTGACCACACTGTGCTCTCCACATATATCATATATACCCCTCACCGCACAACTGACCACACTGTGCTCTCCACATATATCATATATACCCCTGACCCCACAACTGATCACACTGTGCTCTCCACATATATCATATATAACCCTCACTGCACAACTGACCACACTGTGCTCTCCACATATATCATATATACCCCTCACCGCACAACTGACCACACTGTGCCCACATATATCTTATATACCCCTCATACTACAACTGACCATACTTTGCCTTCCACATGCTGCATCATATAGACCAGTGGTGGCGAACCTATGGCACGGGTGCCAGAGGTGGCACACTGAGCCCTTTCTGTGGGCACTCAGGTCATCGCCCCAGGTGTTGACATAACTGCATTATCTTTGGAAGTCATCCTGCTGGACCACCATTCTTCCTGCACAGAGAGACCCTGGAGAGAAGCTACAATGAGAGACTGAATTTATCCTCCTTCCTTCAACTGTATTGGTGGCCTCAGGGGCCGATACGATTGAATGATGTGGAAGAACTGGTAGCAGTAGGTTGCAGTTAAAATGCCATGTTGGCATTTCACGGGAATTAAGTGGAATTTGGTTTGCAGCTTGGGCACTCTGTCTCTAAAAGGTTCACCATCACTGATATAGACCCTTCACACCATAACACCTGGACACAATGTGACACATTTACTTACCTGTCCTGTCGTGATCCCCGAAAGTGCATTGTGCGACCGGAATGCATTCTGCCGCGATTCATGAAGATCGTGCACCCGATATCCTGCATGTGTCGCTTCCCCGCTCAGGTCAGCCAGTTCACCTTCTTCTTCCTGGTGTACGTAACTGCATTGTCTTGCGACACAATTTGAATCTTAAATCCCGCGCTCAGTCTGAATCATTTGGATCGTCCGACTGCTGCCCCCCACCCCGATTTCTGCCGCATGAAAGCCAGTGCCAGTGCCAAAATCCGATGTCGCACGACACAATCCCCAGGTAAATACCTGTTCCAGCAGCGCAAATCCTGAAACCTTGGAAAACCCGATGAAAGTGCGATCCGAGGACCCTTAGTAAATAAGCCCCAATGTGCCCTTCATATATCTTATATACCACTCACCCCACAACTGACGACACTGTGCTCTCCACATGCATGATATATACCCCTCACCCCACAACTGACCACACTGTGCTCTCCACATATATCATATATACCCCTCACACCACAACTGACCACACTGTGCCCACATATATATCTTATATATTCCTCACACCACAACTGACCACACTGTGCCCACATATATCTTATATACTCCTCACACTACAACTGACCACTCTGTGCTTCCCACATATCATATATACCACTCACACCACAAATGATCACGCTGTGCCCCACATATATCATATAAACACCTCTTGGGGCACAGTAGGATTTGATTATATGTGAAATCTTGCCTCCCACAAGATGAAATTGGTGGCAACAATGAAAATGTGGAGTCCCTATGGGTGGAGATAAGGGGAGGAAAAACGAATACTAAAATATTACTAGGGGTTAGGTATAAGGCTCCAAATATAATGCAGGCGGCAAAGGAACTGCTGATAACTTAAATGGATGCAGCTTTAAAGCAAGTAATTATCATGGGGGACTTCAATTACCCCCATATTAACTGGAGCCAGAAATCTGCAAGTCCTTCAGGTTTTTGTCAACCACAAAAGACAGTTATCTGTCGCAACTAGTCGTGGAGCCAACAAGAGGGGGGCACTGCTGCACCTTATCCTTACAAACAGACCTGACAGGGTATCAAAATTAAAGGTTAAGGGGAACCTGAGTAATGGTGACCATTGATGGTGCATTGATTTTATGTTCAGCTTTACTAAGATAGCTAGTAGAAAGGCAAGAACTTCAGGAGGGCAAATTTTCAGCAGCTAAGATAGGACCTTATAGGCCTAAACTGGGACAATGTTCTCAAAAACAAAAGCACCCAAAAGAAATGGGACATTTTCACAAATATTCTAAAAAAGGCTTGTGAGAAACACATACCATATGGGAAAAAGCATAAGAGGAACAAGAAAATACTGTACGGAGAGCAACCAAAATAAGGCATTAAAATGCGAAGGTAGCGATCAGGTTTTACAGGATTATAGAAAAAGGATTAAGAAAAATAAACTCTGTAAAAAAGGCATCAAAATAGAGACTGAGAGAAAAATTGCCAAAGAGTGTAAAAATAATCCCAGAACTATGTACTGTGATAGACAGACCATTATTTTTAATATTTGAAGATTCCTTGACGACTGTTTCTGTTCCACAGGACTGACGCATAGCAAATGTGGTGGCAATATACAAAAAAGTTTCAAAAGTGATCCTGGAAACTGCAGACCTATCAGTCTAACTTCTGTGGTGGGGAAAATATTTGAGGGGTTTGTTAGAGATGCTATCCTGGAGTATCTCACTGTACATAACTTTATTAACTTTATAACCTAGTATCAGCATGGGTTTATGAGGGATCCGTCCCCTTCAGACAAATCTAATTGGCTTCTATGAGGAGGTAAGTTCCAGACTAGACTTGATTTGGTTCAGTGCCGCATAAAAGATTAGTACAAAAAAGGAGATTAGTGGGACTAGGTGAAAATCTGTGTATTTGGGTAAGCAATTGGCTTAGTGATGGAAAACAGAGGGTAGTCATTAATGGCACATTCTCAGATTAGGTTGACGTTACCAGTAGAGTGCCACAGGGGTCAGTATTGGGCCCTCTTGTTGATATAGCATTGGTTGGGAGGTTTAATAATAATAATACTAATATTATTAATTATAGTATAACTAGAATGGGTGCTGAGGAGAGCAACCTAGATTACTAGGGGAATGGGAGGCTAGAATACAAAAGTGCAAAATTTAGGTTATTCACTGTATAAAAAAGGACGGCTTAGGGGAGACCTCATTACAATGTACAAATACCTGAATGGTGAGTACAAGGATCCCTCCAAAGATCTTTTTATGCCTAGGCGTGTGACCAGGACAAGGGGGCATCCTCTGTGCCTAGAGAAGAGACAGTTTTACCTTTCTGGAAAGCAAAAATGTCAGGGGTTATGGGGAAAAAACATTTATTTAATTATTTAATTCTTAAAGGTTGGACTTGATGGACTTTTTTTTACCCCCAGAGCCATATAAAAAAAAATGGTGGCTGAATTGGTTTTGCATTTCTGTTCTGCTCATATTTAAATGACGATATCTTTTGAACCGCTTTACAACCTGTTTTGCCATGGCAACTTGATAGAATCATTTCATTAATAAGATTTTTTCAATAGATTTATTAGACAAATAAATAAAAATGTGAAAATATTTTTCTCATTAAATTTTTTTAATAAGTGATAAAATGTTATAAACATTACCAAGATATATTGTAAATAAGTACAGTATCAACCCATCACTATTTTCTATGTTCATAGGCAGAGGGAGCTTGCACTTTTGTAAATTGTCTTCTGCAGCTCTGTATGCTTTCTGCCTTCCCCTGACATGCTGGAGTGGAGCCCAATTCAAATAGATATTTCTCCTGAACCCCGGCACCTAGAAACACAATTCTGATGTCCAATTACAGAGGAGAATCACCCCTTTAATATAATATTAGGATTGTGTTTCTATCCACGAATATGACACCAAATGTGTGTTTCTAGATGCTATGGTCAGGAGATATAACCGTTTATAGCTTGACACTGTCATAACATTTATATTCATGCTTGTGCAAAAAGGATGTATATAGCAGTATGGCAGTCGTAAAGGGGTTAAGAAAAGTGACCAAACATTTTAAACACCTTCTCCACTGACAATGCACAAGCTCCCCACTCTATTCTTACAACACACATACCCCTTTCCAACTGACAACTCACAAGATTTCCCTCCCCCGCTGAAAACACACAAACCTTTCCCCACTGACAACACACAAACTCCCCCTTCATTTACCACACACACCTCCCTCACTGCCAACACACACACAACTCTTCCCCCACTCCCAACATCCAAGCGAACCCTCACTGAAATCCACACCCCTCCACAATTAACATTATCAAGCTCCCCCACAATCAACAAACAAGATCCCCCTCACTGACAACACACACCCCTCCCCTACTGACAGCGTATAAACTTCCCCTCAGTGATAACACACCCCTCCATTACAATCCAAGCTCCCTATCACACATACTCCCCCTCTGACAACACAATCACCCCTCTCTCACTGACAACATACACACTCCCTCTCCCCCACTGACAACACAAACACACCCTCCCCCACTGACAATACACAAGCTCCCCCTCATTGTCAACATAATAACCATAATAACCACTCCCAGTGGTAGGGTGTGTGCAGATGTCATTGTAATGTCCCTCCAATCACTGACATGGGAGCAATGTTTATGAAGGGGCGTGTGCATACAGTAATGACTGCATTGCCGCCTTGATCCGCCAGAAATCCACAGGACACATTACCAAAAGGCATTGTTCTATGTACTATAGAGCCCAAGATATGAACATCTGAAGTGACATTCTCCGTTTATACCCTTAGAGTGACTCATTCTAGGTAAAAAAGGTAATCTTCTAATTTCCACATGACTATGGAGGCAATTTTTCTTATAGCGAAACAGACAAATTTTTACCATAAAAGAGGTGCAGTGCCCTGGATCAGAGGAGCATTTGTGGCATTTGAATCTTTCCCCTGTGAAAAGTCAGCACCTCTTACTTACCTATCACCTAACGTACCTATTTTACTGTGTAAGAAAAGTTAGTAATTTTCCACAGCTATGATAGAAATTGTTTTGCAGCAGAAAAACAGACTTGTTTATCAGAAAAGCAGACAATCTGACCTTAAGAATGACAGGTGCTGTCTGGAAAGTTGTTTACCACTTTAGAGCCATAGAATATTATGGGGAATCAGTGTAAGTCTATGGGAGAATGTTTTGTCATTGTTTGTACTGAAATAGGAGCTATATAAAGAAAGCAATCCTAGAGCAAACCCATTTACCCTGGGCTCCCATCCTTTGGCCAGGGTACCAGCCTCCTGTGAAAGAGAGGGACAGCTATCCACAGCATAAAACACACTTTCCTCAGAATAAAACACACAACAGGCAGAAGATTGGATAAGTCAGTTCTATGATTTATTTATATTGCTTTGCACTTGAATTTCTTCAGTTAAGAAAGAAACTGTTCATTGCAGATCCCGACTCTCTGACTTTATTTCGCATTGTGGTGCACCACACCTAACTATTTTTTACAGAGAGCAGCAAAACGTGGTGACTCCACATGACAGGTTCTCATTAAACCTCTGCTCTTTCTATACTTCTAAGTCAGGATGCGGTCCTATCACTGCACCCTGACCATGTTGGCCGCTCTTCTGCCTATGGAGGGAGGAGGGGTGACGAGCGCTCATTCCTCCCAGCCTATGCTCACCCATGATCTGGTCCGGGCGAGAACATGGCCGTAGGGATGCCCCCTGCCCCTGATGAAGTTTTCCCAGGAGCTGCAGGTCATGTGACTGTCAGGCAGCAGGATTCAGGACTTCCTATGACATTCTGTGTCTGCTGTCATCTGGTGGATAAAGGGGGTGTTCAGACCTTACAGTATTCACGCCGCCTCCATCATAACACACATGCTCTATCCATACAGTTTAACTGTACCATGACATACTATGAATTTTTGGTGCTCTTAGAGATTTAAAGTTGGTTAAAAAATCATCCTTTACTGAAAAGAAGAAGGTTATTGCATTTTCACTGTAATTCCTTATTCCATTTATACAGATGTTTGTGCTCTAAAATATGTAGTAAATGATTGCATAAATCATTTTCCTGGAGTCACATGTACCTGACTGGTGACCCTTTCACCACTTTACCTAGTTTTATGTTCTCTGTTATGTTTATTTAATCCTTGCTGTGTATAAGTAGGCTACCTGCCACGTTACTATCTTATCTTTCCTTACTTACTTTCTTTACTCCTGTCTGGAGTCATAGCGGGAAATATTTTAATGATTTTTTTACATGGCAGGGAGATGTAGAGTCACGTTTTTAGATCAGTTGGATTGGCTTCTTAAGCTAAGTAAGTACGGTTGTCTGGATTGTAGTAAGTACCATTATTGCGCCAGTACCATTATGATTTTGAATAATAGTAATTAAGATCATAATAAAAAAAATCTTCATAGCGTCATTATATTCTGCATCACTTTACAGATCATGGGGTATATATGCAAATAAAATAAACATTACAGAGTAATAACATGGCCTTATGAAACAATAGTAATGAGAGCTCTGCCCCCAAAAGCTTACAGTCTATGATTGAGTTTTGAATCAAATCCCCCTACTTGGCCTTTCAGAGGAGCCACTTTCTTGGCTTTGATTTTCTTATATTCTGGTGGACAGACAATCTTTGTTTTTTTTTCTGCTATCGGGTCCTTTTTGACCATTTTTCTATAGAAAACTTAATTGTGGCACGATGGGTAAGGTGTACTCACTGACTGTTTCTCTTGAAGTTATGACATTGCCATTTAAAGGTATAAAAATTGCAACAAAGTATCTTAAATCGGACATCAGGGGACCTTTCTTACAGACATTGAATTGGTCACAAGAATAACTTTTAACTTTTTGCAGACATACTGTACAGTGGCAAGAAAATGTATGTAAAATCATGGATTTGTTTTTTGACTACCCCAGGTTGATATGTTGATTTGTTACTGTTAGAAGTTAACTTATTGCTTTATATGTGATGTATACCATGATTTAAGAGTGCTTACCTAGATTCTTTGAGTGTATACACATGCCTAACTGTTGCAAATTATATAACGCATCACCACCTCCTGTACTACTATGCAACAATCAATAAAGCTTGATGTTGAACCATAAAATCATGGATTTGACCTTGATTTCTGTACTAATTACTAATAAACAAATAATTTACAGAGGCCCGGCAGTGACGTACGGCAGTAGGTGAACAGGGGTGCCAAAGGAGGTAAGTATAAGATGTTTACTGTTTCAATAGCCTCCCTAAGCGATATATGGATGATGGGTAAGGATCTCACTTCTTTTGTGTCATTGTTTGGTCATTTGTTTTTACTTTCCATTTTTCTTGGAAAGTAAAGTATTATTAATTTATTCGTGGGAGTACATATATGGTGTTACATAGTCAGGGCTCCCATACTGCCGTTTCCTGCAGTGCACAACAATATTCCACTGATATTTTGATATTTATTTTTCTTCTTTTCTCCATTAGGTTTTTATGCTGCTTGTTGTTTTAGAGGGAAGAAGGGATGACTGATTTAGGGGAGGCTCCAGTTCTAACCACAGCATGTAGCTTTTTATTGCTTTTAAGCAAAGCACGGGAGTATTGAATTTCTGTAAAGGGAGATGCAGAGCCTCCGCACACTTCTCTTGTATATTGGCCCTTTTAATTGGTGTAACATAAGGCGATTGGTGTTTACAAAGTTTCAGCCATTTCAAGCCCATGCATGCAGGTTTGAAAGGGAATATTTTCCCCCCTCACAATATTAATCAGGATGAAGCCTGTTGTAAGATATTCCTCAAGGCAGATTTATTTATTTAGATTTATTAAGTTAGTAGCCAGATTTATTAGCGTCTTCAAAAGTGTCAAAGGGGACGATTAGAAGAAAAAAGGGAAACAAGACTAGATGCAAAAAGCTGAAGAAGTCTTCTGCTTCATCCATTGAAAACATTTTGCTTTAAGGAAATCTACCATCAAAATCCATCATGATAAACCAGCGACACTTACTCACAGATCCAGGCACTGTGACTGTTATCCATTAACTCCTCCTTTCTAAATTCAACTTTTAAAACTATTCTAATTCTGTACATCCTGCTGTTGCTAGATTACACAGGCAGAAGGAGGAGGGGGAGACACATTTTCTGTTCATTGTAACAGCCTGTGAGTCTGCAGCACTGTGGGGCACTGGTAACACCGTCAGAGCTCTTCTGGTTAATTAGACAATTTTAAAAGTTGATTTTAGAAGTAAGGAGGCCATGAATAACAAATATAAGAAGATTACCACAGTCCATGGTTTGTCATGCTTAATTTTGATGGTATATTTTCTTCAAGCTCCCTCCCCCTGTTATTCACACACTCCTTTTTGCCCTGTGCATTGCCCTCCGATGCTAACAGGCTGTCTGTCCCTACCAAGTTATTCCCTTACATGCCTCTATTCCCTTGACTGTAGTATTTAAATGACATATGTGACTTTGACTATGAGTGCTTTTGCTTTATTCTGGTGACTTACTAGGACAGAGGTTTCTGATTTGCACAATTACCGTGTCAAAGAAAATAAAACCTGCAGAACCTTTTAAATGACTTTCTGACCTCCATGATGTGTAACATTAGATTTATAGGTAAAACCTGTAAAACACTATAGCTGCTATTTACTGCTTATTAAAAAAAACAACAAAATAAAAGTGCAACTTAGTTCGACAGGTGGGGCAAATGAATTAAAGATTCTGCAAGCAGCAGCCCTGTAAGACCACACATATTAACGCCTTTAGGACCACCCATCGTAAATGTACGTATGGCGGTCGTGAAGGGGAGTATGGAGAGGGCTCACGGACGGAGCCTTCTCTATACTCGGCAATGACAGCTGTATTACACAGCTAACACCTGCCGGGAACTGCCACAGTTGGTGCTGTTAGGTGCTGTGGTCAAACCCAACCACAGTCGGCAATACACATTGATGTGAGTTTTATGCAATTATTTATATGGAATTTGAGTATAAAGGCAGTCCCCGGGTCACGTACAAGATAGGGTCATTGGGTTTGTACTTAAGTTGAATTTGTATGTAAGTCAGAACTGTATATTTTATAATTGTAGATTTAGTCAAAAATATTTTTTTATTCCATTTACAATTGGATTTTCAAAATTTTGTGCTTTAATGGGACCTAGGATTATCAATAAAGCTTCATTAAAGACCTTACAGCTGATCATTACAGCCTGGGACTAAAATAAACCATCCAGAGAGCTTCAGCAGAGGTCACAGTGGACAGAGAGGTCCATCTGTAACTATGGGTCATCTGTATGTTGGGTGTTCTTAAGTAGGGGACCACCTGAATGTCCATTTAAAGGATTTTGAATCATATGCAGGCTACACAGAGTCGGCTTCAGGTTTCAGTAGACCCCTGGGCAACAGAGCCTCAGTGGGCCCCTTTGCAGTGAACTCACACAGCGGCATTAACAATTCAGAAACTAACAAAGTTTCCTGTTCCCTAAAATATTCCCTAGCTTATCATCCCAATCAGACCCCTCATGGTTATTTTATATAAAGACCCCTCACTCCATATGGATTCATTAAATACAGTTCTCACTCGCATGTATTCTTTATATATAGCTTTATGTGGCCCCCCCCCCCCCAGCAGGTCTCAGCCCCGGCACTTTCCCGGGTATGCCGTGTGCTGGAGACGGCCCTGAGGCTACACTATGGGGCACATTTACTAAGGTCCTTGTGCCAAGTTTTCTTTTAGGTGCAAACAGCTTGCCCAGGTATTTAAGAAGTGTCCGCTCCACATTTGTGTCGTAAGCTACCGTTTTGTGGCGCAGCTCCACTAGACTTCATGCAACACAAATTTCTGCACTTTCTCCATGTTAAAGGTGCACCAAAAAAAAGTTGCAGTGCAGGGAGCGCCAGATTCATGAAGAATGGGGGCCAAAAAATTATTAATCTGGCGGCCTCTGCACACTACACTGGCAAACTGCACATAGTGGTTCATGAACCGACAACAGAAGTGTGAATATTAAGCTTTAGTCTTGACCCACCTTGCCGGTAGGGGCACTGACTGGATTTAAACTACTATTTTATCATGGACCACTGGCAGGATTTGAACTCACGATCTTGAGCATGGCGAGCAAGAGCATTATTAGTGAGCTATCAACTCAAAAGCAGTGTGAATAAGCCCCAAATGTTATCAATAAGTTTTCCTAACTGTATAGTCAACAGATTCCCAACTGTAGACAGCAGAAGTGAGAGGCTTTTGACTAGGGTCAGGGAATAAGAGTTTTCCTTACGGAGAGTTTTCCATTGTAGGCGTGGAGAGACTTAAAGCCCTTGATGCTCCACTAGGGGATTCTGGGAAATATGCAGATAGGTTTTCCTAGATGGGAGAAGGAAAACCATGCCTCATTTTCTACCTTTTAAGGTAGCCTCCCTTACAATCAAGCATGACTTTCAGGAAGCCTACTGACATGATGTGGGATTAAAGCCGAACCAGTATTCCAGTATTCCAGATGGAACAAATTCCTAATTGCAGATGATAGATTTCCTTTGAGGTGGAATCTGGCGGGTTCTCTGAAATCCAATTTTGCACTCAGTTTGAAGAAACAGGGAGAAGCTGATTTCTGATCTAGATCCCTGAAAGAGTTTGGGCCACTGTGGTGCCATACAATTCTCCATCACACATTCTAAATTGAGTTGGTCATAGACTGCTTATTCCATAGTTCCAAAGATACTTTTGGCATGGGCCATGGGTGATACAATAACGTCATTGTGCCCATATAACCAGTACTGGTAAGAAAAAAAGATTTTTTGATTATGTGTATATAAATATACAGGCAGTCCCCGAGTTACATACAAGATAGGTTTGTTCTTAAGTTGAATATGTATGAAAGTCAGAACTGTATACTTGATAATTGTAACTCCAGTCAAAAAATTTTTTGGCCTATAGACAATTGGATTTTAAAAATTTTGGGTTGTCATAAAAAGCAAGATTAACAATAAAGCTTAATTGCAGACACATTTGATAACTGTTATAACAGCCTAAGGCTAAAGTTTAGTAAATTACCAAAATCCAGAGGTCCGTTTGTAACAAAGGGTTGTAGAAAGCAGGGAGCACTCCAAACGACAATGTTTCACCTCAACCTTTCATAGTCACTTGAAGTGCTGCCTGTCTTTCTACATAAACCTACAAAAGGTTTATGCTAAGGTTTAGGATTAGAGATGAGCGAACATGCTCGTCCGAGCTTGATGCTCGGTCGAGCATTAGGGTACTCGAAACTGCTCGTTACTCGGACGAATACTTCGCCCGCTCGAGAAAATGGCAGCTCCCGCCGTTTTGCTTTTTGGCGGCCAGAAACAGAGCCAATCACAAGCCAGGAGACTCTGCACTCCACCCAGCATGACGTGGTACCCTTACACGTCGATAGCAGTGGTTGGCTGGCCAGATCAGGTGACCCTGGGATAGACTAGCCGCTGGCCGCGCTGCTCGGATCATTCTGTCTCTGGATGCAGCTAGGGAGAGAGCTGCTGCTGGTCAGGGAAAGCGTTAGGGTGTTCTATTAGCTTACTGTTAGGCAGGAGTGATTCTCAAAGAACCCAACAGCCCTTCTTAGGGCTACAATAACGTTCTACTTTTTTTATTTTAATTTGCATCTTTTACCATTTTGTGAGGAATTAGCAGGGGGACTTGCTACCGTTGTGTTTAGCTCTTAGTGGCACACATATCCATAGCAAAGACCGAAGTGGGAAAATTCAGTAGGGGTTGGATTTCTATTAGGCAATAACTCAGTGTCATCTCATCTGGCATAGTAGTGTGCTTCCTTTGATACTTGGCTAGAAAATAGCCATAGGAGAATACAAACAGCTTCTTGAAGCCTACAGTAGCGTTCTATATATTTGATTTCTGGTTGATCTGCTGGTGGCTGTAGTTTCTGCAGTGCATGTACTTGCCAATTCTGAGCAATTTGTAGTGAGACTTGCGACCGCTGTGTTCTGCGCTTAGTGGCGCACATATCCATAGCAAAGGCCGAAGTGGCAAAATTCAGTAGGGGTTGGATTTCTATTAGCCAATAACTCAGTGTCATCTCATCTGGCATAGTAGTGTGCTTTGATACTTGGCTAGAAAATAGCCATAGCAATAGGATAGCATTGTTTGGTTTTAAAAACTCAAAAAAAAACAAAAAACACAAAAAAAAAAAAAAAACACAAAAAAAAACCAAAAAAAAGTAAAAAAAAAAAAATAAAGTTATAACTCTCATTTTAAAAATGTTTAACCCGAGGGCTAGGGGTAGAGGACGAGGGCGGGGACGTGGGCGTCCAACTACTGCAGGGGTCAGAGGCCGTGGTCCTGGGCGGGGTGAGACACCACCTGCTGATGAGGGAGCAGGGGAACGCCGCAGAGCTACACTCCCTAGGTTCATGTCTGAAGTTACTGGGACTCGTGGTAGAGCACTGTTGAGGCCAGAACAGTGCGAACAGGTGATGTCGTGGATTGCTGACAATGCTTCGAGCAATTTGTCCACCACCAGTCAGTCTTCCACGCAGTCCACCCATGTCACCGAAATCGCCACTCCTCCAGCTCCTGCACCTCAGCCTCCTCCCCCCCAGTCTGCCCCCTCCCAGGAAAATTTGGCATTTGAACCGGCATACTCTGAGGAACTGTTTTCTGGACCCTTCCCACAGTCACAAACCACTTGTCCGGTTGCTGCTGAGCAATTTTCCGATGCCCAGGTTTTCCACCAGTCACAGTCTGTGGGTGATGATGACCTTCTTGACGTAGTGGAAGTGTGTAAAGAGGTGTCCGACGATGAGGAGACACGGTTGTCAGACAGTGGGGAAGTTGTTGTCAGGGCAGGAAGTCCGAGGGGGGAGCAGACTGAGGGATCGGAGGATGATGAGGTGACAGACCCAAGCTGGGTTGAGAGGCCGGGTGAACACAGTGCTTCTGAGACGGAGGAGAGTCCTCGACCTGAACAGGTTGGAAGAGGCAGTGGTGGGGCCAGACGGAGAGGCAGGGCCAGAGCTGGTGCATCAGCGCCACTGTCAACTAGTGAAGCTCCCGTGGTGAGGGCTCTTGCGGCGAGGGCTAGATCTTCAGAAGTGTGGAGGTTCTTTAAGGAAACACCGGATGACCGACGGACTGTGGTGTGCAACATTTGCCAAACCAGGCTCAGCAGGGGTTCCACCACTACTAGCTTAACTACCACCAGTATGCGCAGGCATATGAATGCTAAGCACCCCACTCAGTGGCAACAAGCCCGTTCACCTCCGGCCGTGCACACCACTGCTCCTTCCCCTGTGTCAGCTGCTAGTCAGCCCCCTGCCCAGGACCCTGGCACAAAAACCCCATCGTCGCCTCCACGATCCTCCACAGCATCCACCAGCGTTCAGCTCTCCATACCCCAGACGCTGGAGCGGAAACGCAAATATAGTGCAACCCACCCGCACGCCCAAGCCCTTAATGTGCACATCTCCAGATTGCTTAGCCTGGAGATGCTGCCCTATAGGCTAGTAGAGACCGAGGCCTTTCGCAACCTCATGGCGGCGGCCGCCCCTCGGTATTCGGTCCCCAGCCGCCACTACTTTTCCCGATGTGCCGTCCCAGCCCTGCACCAGCACGTGTCAGACAACATCATCCGTGCCCTGACCAACGCCGTTTCTGACAAGGTCCACCTGACCACGGACACGTGGACGAGTGCTGCCGGGCAGGGCCACTATATATCGCTGACGGCACATTGGGTTAACTTGGTGGAGGCTGGGACCGAGTCTGACCCTGGGGCTGCTCATATACTGCCGACGCCGAGGATTGCGGGGCCTACCTCGGTCCAGGTGTTTCAGGCCTACTATGCCTCCTCCTCCTCCCACCCCTCCTCCACCTCCTCCTCCGAACTACCATCCGTGGGCACGGCGCCATCAGTCGGTAGCTCTAGGCACAGCAGCAGTGCCGTCGCTAAGCGACAGCAGGCGGTGCTCAAACTGCTGAGCCTAGGCGACAAAAGGCACACCGCCCAAGAGCTATTACAGGGCATCACGGCGCAGACTGATCTGTGGCTGGCACCGCTGAACCTCAAGCCGGGAATGGTTGTGTGTGACAACGGCCGTAACCTGGTGGCGGCTCTGCAACTCGGCAGACTGACACATGTGCCATGCCTGGCCCATGTGTTAAATCTGATAGTGCAGCGTTTCCTCAAGACATACCCCAATCTGTCTGATTTGCTCACGAAGGTGCGCCGCATCTGTGCGCATTTCAGGAAGTCCAGCCCAGATGCTGCCACTCTCAGGGCAGCGCAGCGCCGCCTCCAACTGCCCGCTCACCGACTGTTGTGCGACGTGCCCACGAGGTGGAATTCAACACTGACCATGTTATCCAGAGTTTACCAGCAGCGCAGAGCGATTGTAGACTGCCAGATGTCAACTTCCACCAGAACTGGTAGTCAGGTCAGTCAGCTTCCTCAAGTCTACAATGAGGAGTGGACGTGGATGTCTGATATCTGTCAGGTGCTGAGTAACTTTGAGGAGTCAACACAGATGGTCAGTGGCGATGCCGCCATCATCAGCCTCACCATCCCGCTGCTTGGCCTGTTGAAAAACTCTCTGGTCAGCATGAAGTCGGAAGCTTTGCGCTCGTCACAAGAGACGGGGGAAGAATATTCCCTTGTTGATAGCCAAAGCACCCTGAGGTCTGTTTCTCAGCGCATATCGGAGGAGGTGGAGGTGGAGGAGGATGAGGAGGAAGAGGAGGAGAATGTTGGCGAGACACAAGAGGGGACCATTGTTGAGTCCTTCACTGTTCAGCGTGTATGGGCAGAAGAAGAGGAGTTGGAGGAGTTGGAGGAGGAGGAAATGGACAGTCAGGCCAGTGAGGGGAGTGAATTCTTACGCGTTGGTACTCTGGCGCATATGGCAGATTTCATGCTAGGCTGCCTATCCCGTGACCCTCGCGTTCAAAGAATTTATTCCAGCACCGATTACTGGGTGTTCACTCTCCTGGACCCACGGTACAAGCAAAATCTTCCCACTCTCATCCCTGGAGAGGAAAGGAGTGTGAGAATGCATGAATACCAGCAGGCCCTGGTGCACAAGCTGAAACAGTATTTCCCTTCTGACAGCGCTAGCGGCAGAGTGCGTAGTTCTGCGGGACAAGTAGCGAGGGAGAGTAGGCGAGCAGGCAGCTTGTCCAGCACTGGCAAGGGTACGCTTTACAAGGCTTTTGCCAGCTTTATGTCACCCCAGCAAGACACTGTCACCTGTCCCCAGTCTCGGCAGAGTAGGGCTGATCTTTACAGAAAGATGGTGAGGGAGTACGTAGCTGACCATACCATCGTCCTAAATGATCACACAGCTCCCTACAACTACTGGGTTTCAAAGCTGGACATGTGGCACGAACTGGCGCTCTACGCCTTGGAGGTTCTTGCCTGCCCTGCCGCTAGCGTCTTGTCCGAGCGGGTTTTCAGTGCAGCTGGTGGCATCATCACCGATAAGCGTACACGCCTGTCGACTGACAGCGCTGACAGGCTGACGCTTATTAAAATGAATAAAGGCTGGATTTCTCAGAATTTCCAATCTCCACCAGGTGAAGGAAGCTCAACCTGAATAATTGATCCACTCCTCCTCCTCCTCCTCATTTTCCTCCTTCTCCTCCTCTTTGTACAGTAAAGCAGAGGAAACTGGCTATTTTTTGACAGGGCCCACTGGCTCTTGCTATAGTACTTCATGCATTTAATTTTTCTGGAGGGCCACCTACCCGGTCCTCTGTTTGAAACAATTTTTGTGAGTGCCACATACAGGCACTCAATCTATTCCATTTTACTGCAGGGCCACCTACCTGCTCCTCTGGTTTGAAACATTTTTGGGACTGCCACATACAGGCACTCAATCTATTCCATTTTACTGCAGGGCCACCTACCTGCTCCTCTGGTTTGAAACATTTTTGGGACTGCCACATACAGGCACTCAATCTATTCCATTTTACTGCAGGGCCACCTACCTGCTCCTCTGGTTTGAACAATTTTTGGGACTGCCACATACAGGCACTCAATCTATTCCATTTTACTGCAGGGCCACCTACCTGCTCCTCTGGTTTGAACAATTTTTGGGACTGCCACATACAGGCACTCAATCTATTCCATTTTACTGGAGGGCCACCTACCTGCTCCTCTGGTTTGAAACATTTTTGGGACTGCCACATACAGGCACTCAATCTATCCCATTTTACTGGAGGGCCACCTACCTGCTCCTCTGGTTTGAAACATTTTTGGGACTGCCACATACAGGCACTCAATCTATTCCATTTTACTGCAGGGCCACCTACCTGCTCCTCTGGTTTGAACAATTTTTGGGACTGCCACATACAGGCACTCAATCTATTCCATTTTACTGCAGGGCCACCTACCTGCTCCTCTGGTTTGAACAATTTTTGGGACTGCCACATACAGGCACTCAATCTATTCCATTTTACTGGAGGGCCACCTACCTGCTCCTCTGGTTTGAAACATTTTTGGGACTGCCACATACAGGCACTCAATCTATCCCATTTTACTGGAGGGCCACCTACCTGCTCCTCTGGTTTGAAAAATGTTTGGGACTGCCACATACAGGCACTATCCAAATTAAATTGTCTCCATAGCAGCCTCCACACGTTGTCTCCATTGCTACCTCCAAAAGTCGTCCATATAGCTGCCTCCATACATCGTCCCTTTATCAAACGAGGTGTGTCAGGCAGAAATTTGGGTTGTTTTCATGGATTCCACATCAAAGTTGTTAACTTTGTCGCCACCCTGCTGTGTTATCCACAAAATATACTGGCAAACTTTTACCATTTAGGGATATTATTTCAGCGCTTCTTGCGCATCTGTTTACATTCCCCTCACCCGGCATATCCTAAACTTATAAGAACGCTACTACACTTGATCTTATACAAAAGGTTCTTAGAAGTGCTGTTTGGGGAGTAGCCTAGAGACAGGGGCTTGGATTGGCGAAAGCTCGCCTGGCAGCGGAACGCCAGCTCCATGCGCATCATGCGCTTCTTGCGCATCTGTTTACATTCCCCTCACCCGCCATATCCCAAACTTATGAGAACGCTACTACACTTAACTTGGTGCAGGCTGGGACCGAGTCTGACCCTGGGGCTGGTCATATACTGCCGACGCAGAGAATTGCGGGGCCTACCTCGGTCCAGGTCTCAAAGGCCTACTATACCTCCTCCCACCCCTCCTCCACCTCCTCCTCCTCCGAATTACCATCCGTGGGCATGGCGCCATCAGTCGGTAGCTCTAGGCACAGCAGCAGTGCCGTCGCTAAGCGACAGCAGGCGGTGCTGAAACTGCTGAGCCTAGGCGATAAAAGGCACACCGCCCAAGAGCTATTACAGGGCATTCCACATCAAAGTTGTTAACTTTGTCGCCACCCTGCTGTGTAATCCCCAAAATATACTTGCAAACTTTTACCATTTAGGGATATTATTTCAGCGCTTCTTGCGCATCTGTTTACATTCCCCTCACCCGCCATATCCTAAACTTATAAGAACGCTACTACACTTGATCTTATACAAAAGGTTCTTAGAAGTGCTGTTTGGGGAGTAGCCTATAGACAGGGGCTTGGATTGGCGAAAGCTCGCCTGGCAGCGGAGCGCCAGCTCCATGCCAAGATCCAACTAACATAGTTTTAACTGCAGCACCTTTAATCTACTACTAGTTCACTGCCTCCATACATCGTCCCCTTATCAAACGAGCTGTGTCAGGCAGAATTTTGGGTTGTTTTCATGGCTTCCATGTTAACTTTGTCGCCACCCTGCTGTGTAATCCACAAAATATACTGGCAAACTTTTATCATGTACCGATATTATTTGAGCGCTTCTTGCTCACCTCCTTTGGTTCCTCTCTGCCACCCATTGGTTTGAAGCCTGAGTCCATTTAGGGTATGTCGCCATGACACTCTCTAGCCTGCTGCCGCTGCCTCTGCATGCCGTCCCCTATAGTGTCAGGGTCAATTATTGGATGTTTTAGATGCTATCTAGCTTCATTCTGTCACTCTGTCATGGCCATGCTGTTGCCCATAATTTTGGCATAATGGTGCGATTATGCAGCCTCAGAGGCATCCATGCATGCTGCCCCTGCTGTTTCCTGTCCATTTCCGTGGTGTTTCCATCCTTTTCTGAGGTTCCCAGGTGTTTGGCCAAGCTTCCCTGTGCAGAGCCTTGGTCCCCTTGAAAAATGCTCGAGTCTCCCATTGACTTCAATGGGGTTCGTTATTCGAGACGAGCACTCGAGCATCGGGAAAAGTTCGTCTCGAATAACGAGTACCCGAGCATTTTAGTGTTCGCTCATCTCTATTTAGGATCTATGCTAGAGCTCGGACAAAAGGTTGGGATGGTAGAATAGCTCGAGAAATACACATCGGATCAAAAAAATATGTGTTTTAAATATTTATCTATCCAATGATATCAAACTGAGACCCCCACCTCCTTGGTTTGAGGTGGTGGCAAGGGCAACTTCAGAGTCTTAATGTGAACCCCCATTTTTTAAAGCAGATTCAGATTTTCCAAGAAAAATAACATTGAAAATGATTCATTCATAGACTTACAATAATGACTGAAAATAAACATGATGCATAGGTTATGAACACCAAACTGGAAGTCAAATAACTACATGTCAATCATGCAATAATGTCCAGTATATATGTTGTGCTCGCGACACGGAAACAACATCTAGGAAAAAGCTTAGTGGGGAAGGGAATATATAAAATATGGATACATCCCTAAATTAGGTTACATCACAATCGTCCATTATGTTATTTAAGGGCCAACCGCATACCTCCCCACCCAGTGTCGGACTGGAGTACCTTGGGCCCACCAGAGAAAATCTTTTTTGGGGCCCACCTTTCATGTAAATAGAATGAATACTACAGAACCCAAGACACGTTGGGCCAGATTTATCAGAAGCATTCAACATTAAACAGCGTAAACAGAGACGGACAGATTTATACTGCACCAGGTATCATCCAGCCTCGCAATGTATAAATCTGGATGATAAATGTTGTAGTATAAGTCTTTATCATATAAATTTGCACATCAGAAAATAAGCCTGATTTTTGGGCACTTTTGAAACTGGTGCTGAGGCACAGCCCTTTTACTCATATTAGTTGCTAAACTGTCCACTGCACTGCTAAGCTCAGTATACAAATACAGAGCCAGAACCATATAAATTACAACATTTGTACATTGCCAACGACAACCTTAGTCATAACAACACAGGTGACATTACTGTACTGCAAGCCCCAGGCAGGGAAGATATTGTTACTTTATCCACCAACCTTTAGATGAGAGACATACCTAAGAGCGAAACCTAGAGAGTGTTAAAAAATTGTCTATTAGTCTATTGTGACTAAACAGTGACTATACAGTAGTCAGATACAAGGTATACACAGGGGCTCTGCAATACTCTCATTCTCCATGAAATAACAATCCTAAAACAATTTTCTCCAAATCCTGGATTGAGCATCTTTTTTTCCCCTGTATATGTATGCATAATGTGACAACTGGCTGTTTCCATTACTTGTGTTAAAGACCTATGCTCAATATACACTACAGCAGTGTTCAGTCATCGCTTGGGACACATCCTATTTGACTTCACTTAATGAGACTTTAAGTAGTTCTACATAACTATAGAATGACAGCTGCTACTCTCAAGCTTGAAGGGAGCTCCAATGCTGTATACTGCTGCTGTAGCTCCATGTATGGCTGTGTACTGCAGCTGTAACTCCATGTATAGCTGTGTACTGCGGCTGTAGCTCCATGTATGGCTGTGTGCTGCAGCTGTAGCTCCATGTATGGCTGTGTGCTGCGGCTGTAGCTCCATGTATGGCTGTGTACTGCGGCTGTAGCTCCATGTATAGCTGTGTGCTGTGGCTGTAGCTCCATGTATGGCTGTGTGCTGTGGCTGTCGCTGTAGCTCCATGTATGGCTGTGTACTGTGCTGTAGCTCCATGTATGGCTGTGTGCTGCGGCTGTAGCTCCATGTATGGCTGTGTACTGTGGCTGTAGCTCCATGTATGGCTGTGTACTGTGGCTGTAGCTCCATGTATGGCTGTGTACTGCGGCTGTTACTCCATGTATGGCTGTGTACAGCGGCTGTAGCTCCATGTATGGCTGTGTACTGTGCTGTAGCTCCATGTATGGCTGTGTGCTGCGGCTGTAGCTCCATGTATGGCTGTGTACTGTGGCTGTAGCTCCATATATGGCTGTATACTGTGCTGTAGCTCCATGTATGGCTGTGTATTGTGTCTGTAGCTCCATGTATGGCTGTGTATTGTGTCTGTAGCTCCATGTATGGCTGTGTACTGTGGCTGTAGCTCCATGTATGGCTGTGTACTGTGGCTGTAGCTCCATGTATGGCTGTGTACTGCGGCTGTAGCTCCATGTATGGCTGTGTACTGTGGCTGTAGCTCCATGTATTGCTGTGTACTGTGGCTGTAGCTCCATGTATGGCTGTGTATTGTGGCTGTAGTTCCATGTATGGCTGTGTACTACGGCTGTAGCTCCATGTATGACTGTGTACTGCAGTTGTAGCTCCATGTATGGCTGTGTACTGTGGCTGCAGCTCCATGTGTGGCTGTGTACTGTGGCCAGTGTCGGACTGGTGTACCTTGGGCCCACCAGAGAAATTTTTTTGGGGGCCCCCTCCAGACCGCCCCCCCCCCGCACCCCCACCCTTCATGTGGTACTGTGCTGTGTACTGCGGCTGTAGCTCCATGTATGGCTGTGTACTGCGGCTGTAGCTCCATGTATGGCTGTGTACTGCGGCTGTAGCTCCATGTATGGCTGTGTACTGCGGCTGTAGCTCCATGTATGGCTGTGTACTGCGGCTGTAGCTCCATGTATGGCTGTGTACTGCGGCTGTAGCTCCATGTATGGCTGTGTACTGCGGCTGTAGCTCCATGTATGGCTGTGTACTGCGGCTGTAGCTCCATGTATGGCTGTGTACTGCGGCTGTAGCTCCATGTATGGCTGTGTACTGCGGCTGTAGCTCCATGTATGGCTGTGTACTGCGGCTGTAGCTCCATGTATGGCTGTGTACTGCGGCTGTAGCTCCATGTATGGCTGTGTACTGCGGCTGTAGCTCCATGTATGGCTGTGTACTGCGGCTGTAGCTCCATGTATGGCTGTGTACTGCGGCTGTAGCTCCATGTATGGCTGTGTACTGCGGCTGTAGCTCCATGTATGGCTGTGTACTGCGGCTGTAGCTCCATGTATGGCTGTGTACTGCTGCTGTAGCTCCATGTATGGCTGTGTACTGCGGGTGTAGCTCTTTAAGTAAAAGAGCTATCCCAAGAGAGAAATAGGGCCTCTCCCCCACCCCAGGATAGAAATAGGGCCTCACCCCCACCCCAGCATAGAAATAGGGCCTCCCCCCCACCCCAGCATAGAAATAGGGCCTCCCCCCACCCCAGGATAGAAATAGGGCCTCACCCCCACCCCAGCATAGAAATAGGGCCTCACCTCCCACCCCAGGATAGAAATAGGGCCTCACCCCCACCCCAGCATAGAAATAGGGCCTCATCCCCCACCCCAGCATAGAAATAGGGCCTCTTCCCCCACCCCAGCATAGAAATAGGGCCTCATCCCCCACCCCAGCATAGAAATAGGGCCTCTTCCCCACCCCAGCATAGAAATAGGGCCTCTTCCCCCACCCCAGCATAGAAATAGGGCCTCATCCCCCACCCCAGGATAGAAATAGGGCCTCACCTCCCACCCCAGCATAGAAATAGGGCCTCACCTCCCACCCCAGCATAGAAATAGGGCCTCTTCCCCCACCCCAGCATAGAAATAGGGCCTCACCTCCCACCCCAGCATAGAAATAGGGCCTCACCTCCCACCCCAGCATAGAAATAGGGCCTCACCTCCCACCCCAGGATAGAAATAGGGCCTCACCTCCCACCCCAAGATAGAAATAGGGCCTCACCTCCCACCCCAAGATAGAAATAGGGCCTCACCTCCCACCCCAAGATAGAAATAGGGCCTCACCTCCCACCCCAAGATAGAAATAGGGCCTCACCTCCCACCCCAAGATAGAAATAGGGCCTCACCTCCCACCCCAAGATAGAAATAGGGCCTCACCTCCCACCCCAAGATAGAAATAGGGCCTCACCTCCCACCCCAAGATAGAAATAGGGCCTCACCTCCCACCCCAAGATAGAAATAGGGCCTCACCTCCCACCCCAAGATAGAAATAGGGCCTCACCTCCCACCCCAAGATAGAAATAGGGCCTCACCTCCCACCCCAAGATAGAAATAGGGCCTCACCTCCCACCCCAAGATAGAAATAGGGCCTCCCCCCACCCCAGAATAGAAATAGGGCCTCCCCCCACCCCAGAATAGAAATAGGGCCTCCCCCCACCCCAGCATAGAAATAGGGCCTCTCCCCCACCCCAGCATAGAAATAGGGCCTCACCCCCCACCCCAGCATAGAAATAGGGCCTCACCTCCCACCCCAGAATAGAAATAGGGCCTCCCCCCACCCCAGCATAGAAATAGGGCCTCTCCCCCACCCCAGCATAGAAATAGGGCCTCATCCCCCACCCCAGCATAGAAATAGGGCCTCACCCCCCACCCCAGCATACAAAATAGGGCCTCACCCCCCCCAACCCCAGTACAGACAGTACACACACAGAGGGCCTTACCTTGTGCAGCAGCCGCGGGAACGCGTCATCTCAAGGGCCGGCGAGGATGCGGTGACGTCACAGGAGCAGGAAGCAGGCATCGGATGTCGGAGCGCCTGGGCCGTGCCGTCACATGAGCGCCGGGGCCACGCCTTCTCCTGAGCGCCGGGGCCGCGCCTTCTCCTGAGCGCCGGGGCCGCGCCGTCACATGAGAGCCGGGGCCGCACCTTCTCCTGAGCGCCGGGGCCGCGCCTTCTCCTGAGCGCCGGGGCCGCGCCTTCTCCTGAGCGCCGGGGCCGCGCTGTTTCCTGAGCGCCGGGGCCGCCCGTCTCCTGAGCGCCGGGGCTGCGCCGGCACCAGAGTGCCAGGACCCAGCAGGCGTCAGGGCCCACCGGAGGATTCTCCGGTACTCCGTTGGGCCAGTCCGACGCTGACTGTGGCTGTAGCTCCTTGTAAGGCTGTGTACTGCGGCTGTAGCTCCATGTATGGCTGTGTACAGCGGCTGAGCTCCATGTATGGCTGTGTACTGTGGCTGTAACTCCATGTATGGCTGTGTGCTGCGGCTGTAGCTCCATATATGGCTGTGTACTGTGCTGTAGCTCCATGTATGGCTGTGTATTGTGTCTGTAGCTCCATGTATGGCTGTGTACTGTGGCTGTAGCTCCATGTATGGCTGTGTACTGTGGCTGTAGTTCCATGTATGGCTGTGTACTGCGGCTGTAGCTCCATGTATGACTGTGTACTGCAGTTGTAGCTCCATGTATGGCTGTGTACTGTGGCTGTAGCTCCATGTGTGGCTGTGTACTGTGGCTGTAGCTCTATGTATGGCTGTGTACTGCGGCTGTAGCTCCATGTATGTCTGTGTACAGCGGCTGTAGCTCCATGTATGGCTGTGTACTGTGGCTGTAGCTCCATGTATGGCTGTGTACTGCGGCTGTAGCTCCATGTATGGCTGTGTACTGTGGCTGTAGCTCCATTTATGACTGTGTACTGTGCTGTAGCTCCATGTGTGGCTGTTTACTGTGGCTGTAGCTCCATGTATTGCTATGTACTGTAGCTGTAGCTCCATGTATGGCTGTGTACTGTGGCTGTAGCTCCATGTATGGCTGTGTACTGCGGCTGTAGCTCCACTTATGGCTGTGTACTGCAGCTGTAGCTCCATGTATAGCTGTGTACTGTGGCTGTAGCTCCATGTATAGCTGTGTACTGTGGCTGTAGCTCCATGTATGGCTGTGTACTCCGGCTGTAGCTCCATGTATGGCTGTGTACTGTGGTTGTAGCTCCATGTATGGCTGTGTACTGTGCCTGTAGCTCCATGTATGGCTGTGTACTGTGCCTGTAGCTCCATGTATGGCTGTGTACTGCGGCTGTAGCTCCATGTATGGCTGTGTACAGCGGCTGTAGCTCCATGTATGGCTGTGTACTGTGGTTGTAGCTCCATGTATGGCTGTGTACTGTGCCTGTAGCTCCATGTATGGCTGTGTACTGTGCCTGTAGCTCCATGTATGGCTGTGTACAGCGGCTGTAGCTCCATGTATGGCTGTGAACAGCGGCTGTAGCTCCATGTATGGCTGTGTACTGCGGCTGTAGCTCCATGTATGGCTGTGTACTGTGACTGTAGCTCCATGTATGACTGTGTACTGTGGCTGTAGCTCCATGTACGGCTGTGTACTGCGGCTGTAGCTCCATGTACGGCTGTGTACTGCGGCTGTAGCTCCATGTATGGCTGTGTACTGCGGCTGTAGCTCCATGTATGGCTTTGTACTGTGACTGCAGCTCCATGTATGACTGTGTACTGTGGCTGAAGCTCCATGTGAGGCTTTGTACTGCGGCTGTAGCTATATGTATGGCTGTGTACTGCGGCTGTAGCTCCTTGTATGGCTGTGTACTGCGGCTGTAGCTCCTTGTATGGCTGTGTACTGCGGCTGTAGCTCCATGTATGGCTGTGTACAGCGGCTGTAGCTCCATGTATGGCTGTGTACTGTGGCTGTAGCTCCATGTATGGCTGTGTACTGCGGCTGTAGCTCCATGTATGGCTGTGTACTGTGGCTGTAGCTCCATTTATTACTGTGTACTGTGGCTGTAGCTCCATGTGTGGCTGTAGCTCCATGTATGACTGTGTACTGCAGTTGTAGCTCCATGTATGGCTGTGTACTGTGGCTGTAGCTCCATGTGTGGCTGTGTACTGCGGCTGTAGCTCCTTGTAAGGCTGTGTACTGCGGCTGTAGCTCCATGTATGGCTGTGTACAGCGGCTGAGCTCCATGTATGGCTGTGTACTGTGGCTGTAGCTCCATGTATGGCTGTGTGCTGCGGCTGTAGCAACATATATGGCTGTGTACTGTGCTGTAGCTCCATGTATGGCTGTGTATTGTGTCTGTAGCTCCATGTATGGCTGTGTACTGTGGCTGTAGCTCCATGTATGGCTGTGTACTGTGGCTGTAGTTCCATGTATGGCTGTGTACTGCGGCTGTAGCTCCATGTATGACTGTGTACTGCAGTTGTAGCTCCATGTATGGCTGTGTACTGTGGCTGTAGCTCCATTTGTGGCTGTGTACTGTGGCTGTAGCTCCATGTATGGCTGTGTACTGCGGCTGTAGCTCCATGTATGTCTGTGTACATCGGCTGCAGCTCCATGTATGGCTGTGTACTGTGGCTGTAGCTCCATGTATGGCTGTGTACTGCGGCTGTAGCTCCATGTATGGCTGTGTACTGTGGCTGTAGCTCCATTTATGACTGTGTACTGTGGCTGTAGCTTCATGTGTGGCTGTTTACTGTGGCTGTAGCTCCATGTATTGCTATGTACTGTGGCTGTAGTTCCATGTATGGCTGTGTACTGTGGCTGTAGCTCCATGTATGGCTGTGTACTGCGGCTGTAGCTCCACTTATGGCTGTGTACTGCAGCTGTAGCTCCATGTATGACTGTGTACTGTGGCTGAAGCTCCATGTGAGGCTTTGTACTGCGGCTGTAGCTATATGTATGGCTGTGTACTGCGGCTGTAGCTCCTTGTATGGCTGTGTACTGCGGCTGTAGCTCCTTGTATGGCTGTGTACTGCGGCTGTAGCTCCATGTATGGCTGTGTACAGCGGCTGTAGCTCCATGTATGGCTGTGTACTGTGGCTGTAGCTCCATGTATGGCTGTGTACTGCGGCTGTAGCTCCATGTATGGCTGTGTACTGTGGCTGTAGCTCCATTTATTACTGTGTACTGTGGCTGTAGCTCCATGTGTGGCTGTAGCTCCATGTATGACTGTGTACTGCAGTTGTAGCTCCATGTATGGCTGTGTACTGTGGCTGTAGCTCCATGTGTGGCTGTGTACTGCGGCTGTAGCTAATTGTAAGGCTGTGTACTGCGGCTGTAGCTCCATGTATGGCTGTGTACAGCGGCTGAGCTCCATGTATGGCTGTGTACTGTGGCTGTAGCTCCATGTATGGCTGTGTGCTGCGGCTGTAGCTCCATATATGGCTGTGTACTGTGCTGTAGCTCCATGTATGGCTGTGTATTGTGTCTGTAGCTCCATGTATGGCTGTGTACTGTGGCTGTAGCTCCATGTATGGCTGTGTACTGTGGCTGTAGTTCCATGTATGGCTGTGTACTGCGGCTGTAGCTCCATGTATGACTGTGTACTGCAGTTGTAGCTCCATGTATGGCGGTGTACTGTGGCTGTAGCTCCATGTATGGCTGTGTACTGTGGCTGTAGCTCCATTTATGACTGTGTACTGTGGCTGTAGCTTCATGTGTGGCTGTTTACTGTGGCTGTAGCTCCATGTATTGCTATGTACTGTGGCTGTAGCTCCATGTATGGCTGTGTACTGTGGCTGTAGCTCCATGTATGGCTGTGTACTGCGGCTGTAGCTCCACTTATGGCTGTGTACTGCAGCTGTAGCTCCATGTATAGCTGTGTACTGTGGCTGCAGCTCCATGTATAGCTGTGTACTGTGGATGTAGCTCCATGTATGGCTGTGTACTCCGGCTGTAGCTCCATGTATGGCTGTGTACTGTGGTTGTAGCTCCATGTATGGCTGTGTACTGTGCCTGTAGCTCCATGTATGGCTGTGTACTGCGGCTGTAGCTCCATGTATGGCTGTGTACAGCGGCTGTAGCTCCATGTATGGCTGTGTACTGCGGCTGTAGCTCCATGTATGGCTGTGTACTGTGACTGTAGCTCCATGTATGACTGTGTACTGTGGCTGTAGCTCCATGTACGGCTGTGTACTGCGGCTGTAGCTCCATGTACGGCTGTGTACTGCGGCTGTAGCTCCATGTAAGGCTGTGTACTGCGGCTGTAGCTCCATGTATGGCTTTGTACTGTGACTGTAGCTCCATGTATGACTGTGTACTGTGGCTGAAGCTCCATGTGAGGATTTGTACTGCGGCTGTAGCTATATGTATGGCTGTGTACTGCGGCTGTAGCTTCATGTATGGCTGTGTACTGCGGCTGTAGCTCCATGTATGGCTGTGTACAGCGGCTGTAGCTCCATGTATGGCTGTGTACTGTGGCTGTAGCTCCATGTATGGCTGTGTACTGCGGCTGTAGCTCCATGTATGGCTGTGTACTGTGGCTGTAGCTCCATGTATGGCTGTGTACTGCGGCTGTAGCTCCATGTATGACTGTGTACTGCAGTTGTAGCTCCATGTATGGCTGTGTACTGTGGCTGTAGCTCCATTTATGACTGTGTACTGTGGCTGTAGCTTCATGTGTGGCTGTGTACTGCGGCTGTATCTCCATGTATGTTTGTGTACAGCGGCTGCAGCTCCATGTATGGCTGTGTACTGTGGCTGTAGCTCCATGTATGGCTGTGTACTGTGACTGTAGCTCCATGTATGACTGTGTACTGTGGCTGTAGCTCCATGTACGGCTGTGTACTGCGGCTGTAGCTCCATGTACGGCTGTGTACTGCGGCTGTAGCTCCATGTACGGCTGTGTACTGCGGCTGTAGCTCCATGTATGGCTTTGTACTGTGACTGTAGCTCCATGTATGACTGTGTACTGTGGCTGAAGCTCCATGTGAGGATTTGTACTGCGGCTGTAGCTATATGTATGGCTGTGTACTGCGGCTGTAGCTCCATGTATGGCTGTGTACTGCTGCTGTAGCTCCATGTATGGCTGTGTACAGCGGCTGTAGCTCCATGTATGGCTGTGTACTGTGGCTGTAGCTCCATGTATGGCTGTGTACTGCGGCTGTAGCTCCATGTATGGCTGTGTACTGTGGCTGTAGCTCCATTTATTACTGTGTACTGTGGCTGTAGCTCCATGTGTGGCTGTAGCTCCATGTATTGCTGTGTACTGTGGCTGTAGCTCCATGTATGGCTGTGTACTGTGGCTGTAGCTCCATGTATGGCTGTGTACTGTGGCTGTAGCTCCACTTATGGCTGTGTACTGTGGCTGTAGCTCCATGTATAGCTGTGTACTGTGGCTGTAGCTCCATGTATAGCTGTGTACTGTGGCTGTAGCTCCATGTATGGCTGTGTACTCCGGCTGTAGCTCCATGTATGGCTGTGTACTGTGGTTGTAACTCCATGTATGGCTGTGTACTGTGGCTGTGGCTCCATGTATGGCTGTGTACTGCGGCTGTAGCTCCATGTATGGCTGTGTACAGCGGCTGTAGCTCCATGTATGGCTGTGTACTGCGGCTGTAGCTCCATGTATGGCTGTGTACTGTGGCTGTAGCTCCATATATGACTGTGTACTGCGGCTTTAGCTCCATGTACGGCTGTGTACTGCGGCTGTAGCTCCATGTATAGCTTTGTACTGTGACTGTAGCTGCATGTATGGCTGTGTACTGCGGCTGTAGCTCCATGTATGGCTGTGTACAGCGGCTGTAGCTCCATGTATGGCTGTGTACTGCGGCTGTAGCTCCATGTATGGCTTTGTACTGTGACTGTAGCTCCATGTATGACTGTGTACTGTGGCTGAAGCTCCATGTGAGGATTTGTACTGCGGCTGTAGCTATATGTATGGCTGTGTACTGCGGCTGTAGCTCCATGTATGGCTGTGTACTGCGGCTGTAGCTCCATGTATGGCTGTGTACAGCGGCTGTAGCTCCATGTATGGCTGTGTACTGTGGCTGTAGCTCCATGTATGGCTGTGTACTGCGGCTGTAGCTCCATGTATGGCTGTGTACTGTGGCTGTAGCTCCATTTATTACTGTGTACTGTGGCTGTAGCTCCATGTGTGGCTGTAGCTCCATGTATTGCTGTGTACTGTGGCTGTAGCTCCATGTATGGCTGTGTACTGTGGCTGTAGCTCCATGTATGGCTGTGTACTGTGGCTGTAGCTCCACTTATGGCTGTGTACTGTGGCTGTAGCTCCATGTATAGCTGTGTACTGTGGCTGTAGCTCCATGTATAGCTGTGTACTGTGGCTGTAGCTCCATGTATGGCTGTGTACTCCAGCTGTAGCTCCATGTATGGCTGTGTACTGTGGTTGTAACTCCATGTATGGCTGTGTACTGTGGCTGTGGCTCCATGTATGGCTGTGTACTGCGGCTGTAGCTCCATGTATGGCTGTGTACAGCGGCTGTAGCTCCATGTATGGCTGTGTACTGCGGCTGTAGCTCCATGTATGGCTGTGTACTGTGGCTGTAGCTCCATACATGACTGTGTACTGCGGCTTTAGCTCCATGTACGGCTGTGTACTGCGGCTGTAGCTCCATGTATAGCTTTGTACTGTGACTGTAGCTCCATGTATGGCTGTGTACTGCGGCTGTAGCTCCATGTATGGCTGTGTACAGCGGCTGTAGCTCCATGTATGGCTGTGTACTGCGGCTGTAGCTCCATGTATGGCTGTGTACTGCGGCTGTAGCTCCATGTATGGCTTTGTACTGTGACTGTAGCTCCATGTACGGCTGTGTACTGCGGCTGTAGCTCCATGTATGGCTTTTTACTGTGACTGTAGCTCCATGTATGACTGTTTACTGTGGCTGAAGCTCCATGTGAGGATTTGTACTGCGGCTGTGGCTATATGTATGGCTGTGTACTGCGGCTGTAGCTCCATGTATGGCTGTTTACTGCGGCTGTAGCTCCATGTATGGCTTTGTACTGTGACTGTAGCTCCATGTATGACTGTGTACTGTAGCTGTAGCTCCATGTATGACTGTGTACTGTGGCTGTAGCTCCATGTGAGGCTTTGTACTGTGGCTGAAGCTCCATGTATGGCTGTGTACTGTGTAAGGTGGAAGGTGTAAGATGGAAATACTGAGCACCAGCTCAGGGAGAGCTCCTTCGGAGCACCAAGCGCGTGCACCTACATAGGAAGTGAAGGAGAGCCGCGCGCACGCTTGCGCGCTTGGTGCTTCATAGCAGCTTTGGCTATAAAGATTAAAAAATGTTATAAACCGCGATGCAGCAAAAATAAGCTCCGGCACCAGCTCACCCTGAGCTGGTGCTCAGTATTTCCATCTTACACCTACCATATCATGTGGTAGGTTTCCTTTAAAAGACCTCCACCCCCACACCATCCATTACAGGGCCCCCTCCCCTTCCTCTCTCCATCCACAGCATCCATTCTAGGGCCCCTATTCCCCCTCCTCCCCCAGCATCCATTCTAGGGCCCTCCTCCCCAATAGCATCCATTGCAGCCCCCTGCCCCACAACATCCACTACAGGGCCCCCTATCCAACACAGCATCCATTACAGGGCCCCACAGCATCCATTACATGGCCCCTCCCCTTCCCCCCACAGCATCCATTACAGGGCGCCCCATCCTCCTCCCCCCCCCCCTACAGCATCCATTACAGGGCCCCCCATACTCCTCCCCCCTCCCCCAACAGCATCCATTACAGCGCCCCCTATCACCCCACCACCACACACACACAGCATGCATTCTAGGGCCCCCTTCCCCACAGCATCCATTACAGGGTCCCCTTCCGCCACAGCATCCATTAAAGGGCCCCCTCCCCTTCCCCCTTCCCCCCACAGCATCTATTCTTGGGCCCTCACCCCCATAGCATCTATTACAGGGCCCATCTCCCCCCTTAGCATACATTACAGGGGCCCCGCCTTCTGCAGCATACATTACAATGCTCCTTACACTTACCTCCTCATCAAAAGCTGCTGACTCCAGCTCCTATGGTCCCGCCTGTCTTCATTTTGCGCTTCCCATCAGTTGTGCAGCGCGCACAATGATGCCAGCAGGTGGCAGTACAGTAACGTCGCCTCAGATAGTGACGCCGCCGCGCACATGAAACCAGCAGTGCTCACACTGCTGCCACCGCAGCTGCAGACGCCCACGTCGGCAGCACACTGTGACCCGGTGCTGGCGGAAACAGCTTCCGCCAGCACCTGATCACAGACACTGTTTTAGTATGTAAGTGTCGTTCCGACGCTGTCCCCACCACACTTACCTATAAAGTATAACAAGACGACAGGGCCGGATTAAAGGAGGGGCTCGCAGGGCTTGAGCCCTGGGGCCCCCACCACTTTCACTTTTAAAGGGGCCCCTACGAGTTTCCGACAGTAAGCGACTCAGCTCAGAGTTGCTGACTGTCTATGTGTGCGATACGCAGTGGCCGCCTGCATCACACATAGGGGTCTAGGATGTCAGTTTTGTCAGTGAGACACAGCTGCCATCGCTGGGGGAGATCGCCGATGCACTGTTTCGGCAACAGAAGGTTGTGATGGGACGGATATATTATACAGGGGACTGGCGGCTGTATACTACTAGGGGCTGGTGGCTATATTCTACAGAGGGCTGGTGGCTGTACACTACAGAGGGCTGGTGGCTGTATGCTACAGGTGGCTGGTGGCTGTTTGCTACAGGGGGCTGGTGGCTGTATGCTACAGGGGGCTGGTGGCTGTATGATTCCAAAAACATTGTTGGAAGGGCCCCCACCAGTTTGCACCCAGGGGCCCCCACCACCCTTAATCCGGCCCTGCTGGACAATGTGCTATATAATAAACCATGGACCACAAAAGATATCTGTAAGAAGGTCCAGTCCATGATTAACAAATAAGGAAATGGCTGTAAATCCTGTGTAAACCCCTCGAATATTCATGTGCATACATATCCTGACAAAAACTCACTTGTAGAAGTTGATAAATAGATAATAATGATGACTCAGGTATAGTTTTATCAACTTTTAAAAGTGAATGGAAGCAGTAATGTTTAATGATAAAAGCAGATTGGAAATTAGTGTTAAAAAGGCTGTAGGGGAAAGTGTTAAATCCTGATGACAGGTTAATTCCGCTGTTAATATTATGTACCAGTACAGGCAAAGAACACTGCACACTGTTCATTATATACCCAGGTACAGCAGGTTTATTCCATTTATATTCCACTGGGGGGGGGGGACTGATCTGCAGTATACTACATTACAAAATGATTTTCCAAAGTTAACAAAGATGGGTACATGGTACATGGTGGAATGGTACAGTTCCTATATTCAGCTGGTTGGCAGGGGTGCCAGGGGGAAACACAAGGAAGCTAGATTGAAACTCAGGGGTGCCAGTGTCAAATGTTCTGATTTAAAGAGTGGCCAAGAATATCGAAACCCTTATAAAAAAAAGCAAAATGTGTGTACATTCTCTGCATTGATGAAGGATGGCCCCTCAGAATGGTTTCAACTGGTGCTCAAGATATGACAATCCATTAATAATAAATACTGTTTTGCAATATATAATGAAAAAAGAAAATATAGGAAAGTAATGTAGGCAGAGCAATATAAAGCTTCTCTAGAAATATTATAGACTAGTCAGTACACTGCCTGATAATGTGAAAGTTTCTTATCTTACACCGCTAATTGAGTCACACTAAACAAACAATTGTAAAACATTCAGAATTTTAGGGCACACAGTCAAGCTGTCTGCTGACTTTGTGTACAAACAGGCTACTGTCCTAGGAAAGTAAATGACTTAAAGGGGTGCTAAACTTTAAATCGTCGATCATACAAAAGAAAACACTCTATTAATATAAGTTATATTTAAAGGAAACCTACCAGTTCAAATGGTAGGGGTAAGCTGTAAACACCGAGCACCAGCACAGGTGAGCTGGTGCCGGTGCTTACTTTCGTTTGTGTTATTAACCGCTGTTTCGCGGTTTAAACACTTTTTAAAGTTTATAGCTGTAGCTGCTTCGGCGCTGTGTGCGCACGCCTACATAGGAACTGCCGGAGACGTCGCGCGCACGATTGCGCGCAGCGCCCAAGCAGCTTCAGCTCTAAACTTTAAAAAGTGTTTAAACCACGATACAGCGGTTAATAACACTAACGAAAGTAAGCACCGGCACCAGCTCACCTTGAGCTGGTGCTCTGTATTTAGAGCTTACCCCTACGATTTGAACTGGTAGGTTTCCTTTAAGCAAGTAAGAACAGTCTATGTATGTACATGCTTCTGGTGATTCTCAGAACTAAAGATATGTACATCACAGTTGTATACAGAGGCTAGCAGTGCCACCCCAACCACTGCCACGCCTGTTACTTCATTAGTGTCAGGCTGTAGCAGGTGTGCGGCAGTGATGAGTGGCACTTCTGCTAACTGGAAGCATGAAGGGAGGTGATGATATGCCCTTTATTAATTTTAAAACCATATATAAAAAAAATATATTTACCTGGACAACCCCTTTAAGCCAGGATAGCCCATTGAAACTGACCATAGATGTAACAATATGAAAAACAAAAAATGTGGTGTTGTTTTTAAATAGTCTATCTAATAACTTTCAGGTACCGAAAATACAGGAGATATGGAAAGGCCCACCATCAGGGGGGAACACTGCGACTCCAGTGAGGGGCTTGGTCAACAATTGTTTTGGCTGATTGTTAAAATGATGTTTGCTTCTGTGAATTATGAAGAAACTGGACTCCAATTTCATAGCTTGAGAAGGGAGCAGGGGAGCTTTCAGCTTGCTGCTCTCCACTACACAGGTACCAGCGTGTGGCCTGTGAGATGCAGGAGATGAAGATGAAGTGTGATGAAATGTCTGCCTCCACTGTGAGATACCACATTTACAGTAAATACTTGTATTACCCTGTGCTGTGAATTTCTGTTACTGTATCTTCTCTTTTGGGGGGGAGCAACATGGAAATTGTCTTTTTTTCAAACTGTACATGTTTATTAAATTTTCCCATTTTTACAAAAAAGCATCTAATACAATAGGTAGTGTGAACATTATACACCAGACAATATATACCAGACACCAGACATAACGCATAGTTTACTAACATGACTATACCTTTCTCCCCAAATTCTTTACATAATGTAACTAGAGTTATAGAGCAGTTATCCGATAAGCACAGTAGAGCCATCTATAGCAAGCAATTGATTTTCCCATGGTGTTCAATAATAGCTGATCATCACAACCCATTGTAGAAAACAATAAACTAAAAAGGAAGACTAGAAAGTCAAGAACACAGAACAACCAAACCACAATAATGCAAAACCTAGAACAGGACCGGACAAACAGGACACAGTAGGACAATAGGAACTAATGGGGATATAGCCGAACTACAGTATAGATATATATATATATACAGACGTGCAAAGTTAGATAGCTCGGAGAGCTTCTAATGTATTATTAAGTGAGACAGTGATTTCTTCCAAAGAATGAATTTTTTTTTCATTTGAGTGAAGAGATCCGACTCTGATGGGGAAGCTGGCAGTTTCCAGGACCTTGCTATCAGACATACAGAGGCTTAGGAAAAGTTTTGTTAAGTGTTTTTGCATGTTATTAGTGATGACATTAAAGGGGTATTCCGGGAATATGAATGTCTGATACAAAAACCCATAATGCTATAAATAAATGAATGTAACAAAACTTAATGTCATGGTGCAAATGGACTGTGAGCAGTGTCCAGAAACCGAATTTTCTTTTACTTGAAAAAGGGGACCTCGGTTCCCCGAAACGCGTTGTGATGATTTATTATTTAACAATAAACCTATTTGGAGAGAATATATACCCCGTCTTGTTGTGCGCCTACCGTTTCCGCCCTTCTCGATTTGATTCCCAGACTCCAACCAGCCTAGTCCCCTGTGTTTGGAGAACATATTGAAACATCAGCTGCCACTGACCACTGCCACCTCAAATTAACACTAGAGTTGTGCCTTGTTGAGCACAACTCGACCAAGTAAGCAACCACATAACCATACAAAATACCGGTAATCAAGCAATACTACCCTATGAGCGCTTTTGTTGTGTCTCTGCCATTTTTTCTAAATGGACTATTTGGCAGTTCCTCTCCTTATGATTTGCCACATGACAGGGGAAACTGTCCTGTTAATAGCCGTCTCCCATTTCAAGATGGAAACTATCTTATATTAAGTCAGATTTATCATCCAGTATCAGACTCTGTGATAAACTATCTGTTTGTTTCTGGTCCTGGATCTATGCAGTAAGCTTCTGGTCATGTATCTACATGGTATGCTTGGTTCTGGTCCTGTATCTAGGTAGTATGCTTGGTTCTGGTCCTGTATCTAGGTAGTAAGCTGCGTCTGTATCTGGAGCATAAGATATCTGGAATGTGAAAGCGGGTGCAGGGAGGGCAGGCAGGTAAGGTTTTTTTGGGGGTGCTGTGCTGCATATATACTGCTGGGCATGTGTGTGAGCTACGTTATACTGCTGGGGCATGTGTGGCAACCACTATATACTGCTGTGAACGTGTGGGGGCCAGTATATACTGCTGAGGCCTGTGTGAAGGCTTCTATATGCTGCTGTGGCACATGTGGGGGCCACTATTTACTACTGGAGCATGTGTGGGGGCTACTATATCTGCTGGGGCATGTGCGTGGACCACTATATACTGCTGGCACATGTGTGAGGGCCACTATGTACTTCTTGTGCATGTGTGGGGGCTACTATATACTGTTGGGGCCTTTGGGGGGCCACTACACGTGTGGGGGCTACTATATACTGCTGGGGCACATATGGGAGCTACCTGTACACTGCTGGGGCATGTGTGGGGGGCACTATATACTTCTGGGGCACATGTGGGGACCACTATATACTGCTGGGGGACATTTGGGGGCCACTTTATACTGCTGGGGCACATGTGGGGGCCACTATATACTGCTGGGCCATGTGTGGAGGCCGCTATATACTGCTTGGGCACATCTCGGGAGGCCGCTATATACTGCTGGGGCACATCTGGGGGCCACTATTTACTGCTGTGGCATGTGTGGGGGCTACCTGTATACTGCTGGGGCATGTGTGGGGGGCACTATATACCTCTGGGGCACATGTGGGGACCACTATATACTGCTGGGGGACATTTGGGGGCCACTTGATACTGATGGGGCACATGTGGGGGCCACTATATACTGCTGGGCCATGTGTGGAGGCCGCTATATACTGATGGGGCACATCTGGGGAGGCCGCTATATACTGCTGGGGCACATCTGGGGGCCACTATATACTACTGGGGCATGTGTTGGGGCTACATGTATACTGCTGAGCACGTGTGGGGGATACCTGTATACTGCTGGGCATGTGTGATGGCTACCTGTATACTGTTGGGGCACATGTGGGGGCTACCTGTATACTGCTGGCCATGTGCTGAGAGCTACATATATATTGGGGGTGCTCTGCTATCTAAATTAATTAGTATTTACTGGTGCTAAGCAGGAATTCATGAGGTGGAAGTGTACGGTAGTATATATTATAATATATTGATGGTTGCAGTGTATCTGTATAAGCAGGGGGCACATTGTGGTGCTCTTAGCTGTTACCTAGGGGACATTACATTGGCTGGTTTTTTTCTAGGGACAGAGTGTGAAGGTCTTCTCCAGAGGTCAACAGGGTGGCAAATTCTGCATTGATAAGTCACGGCTGAGAGAAGTTTCCATGACCTTCTATACTTGGAGAAGGATATGCAACAATGAGGACTACAAGAAGAAGAGCGGGATGGACCAGGCCAACACAGACATGTTTCAATGTAGTAATACTGGTTCTAGTATCCTATTATGTAGTAAGCTTGGTTCTACTGCTGTATATGTGTAGTAAGATTGGTTTTGGTACTGTCTCCATCTTATACTTTATTTATGTTATAGTTGTGCAGCAAGCTATGTTTTATTACTGTTTTTATGCACTCAACTTCAGATAATTTAAAAATGTTTAAAAAACTCTAGACCATTGGGGAGACTGCAGTCTCTTTACAGCCTAGGACCTGTGATAGTCTTAAACCTATTCTACCATAATACTACATCAAATTGCAAACATAAGATGGGAAACTATTGTGCACATGGAAGGGGGGGGGGATGCGGACAGAAATTCCTTGTCAAAGCTCTGGATATGGATTCCCAATAATAATAATTTATACCAGTACAGGCAGTCCCCGGGTTACATACAAGATAGGGTCTGTAAGTTTGTTCTTAAGTTGAGTTTGTATGTAAGTCGGAACTGTATATTTTATCATTGTAATCCCAGCCAGAACTTTTTTGGTCTCTATGAAAATTGGATTTTAAACATGTTGGGTTGTCATAAGAATCAATATTAACACTAAAGCTTCATTGCAGACACATTTGATAACTGTTTAAGCTGTTTATTGTAGCCTAGGAGTAAAGTACAATAAATTACCAATATCGTTTGTAACTATGGGTCGTATGTAAGTCGAGTGTTCTTAAGTAGGGGACCGCCTGTATATAATTTATATTGTTAGCAGTATTAGATATAGGGCCACATGTATCACTCGTTTTTTCTGTTATTTCTGCACCTTTTCATACTGGCGCACTGATTTTTGTGATTAAACGCCAAACTAGCCTAATGATATTCATCACTTGCGACTTTTCATTTAGGCGCAAAAAAGAGCTCAAAAACACTCCAGCCCGAAGGTGGCGTAAACTGAGAAGTAACCACTGAGCCCCTTTGCAGAACAGCTCATTTCTAGCAGCAAAGCTCAGCCAGACACTAGTACAGATCATACAGACATTAGATATTCTGCAGACAGGAGCTGCAGACTCTATTTACAGTTCATCACCTTCTATTTACAAAACATTCTGCAGAATCCTGAGCTCACAGCAAGAGCTGAGAACTTTGCAGAATGTTGCAGATACTACAGACATGTGTCCCCCATGTAATTCTGTACAGAATCCCCCTCAGTCACCAGTGTGTCTGAGGGGGATACTGTGCAGAATTACAGGGGTGCCGCATAAGATCAGCACCAGAGGATCCCCTCCAGGAGAAGCCACTGCTGAGGAGGTCACTGGGTGCAGGGTGTCACACACCTGGGTGCTGCTGTGAGTCTTATCTTCATTCTGGGATGTGGGAGAAGCAGAGAGGAGCTTGTAGCAGCATCACATGTAAGAGTCTGAATCCAACATTGCGCCAAAACTGCGACAAAATTGCGCCTACACTGTGTTAAAGTAAAGTGATTAATAAGAGTCAGGAAATTAACTTATCACAGATGGTTGTAGCTTATGATAATTCTGGCAAAACAGTGCGCAGAATTTAGGCGCAACTACTACACTTAGGCGCACAAAAGTGATAAATGTGGCCCATAGTAATTTAAAATGTGCAAGTGCACAAACTTATTATGCTAATTGGTTAATGCTGGGTTAATGTGTAGCTATTTTATCTTAATGTCTTCCTTAAACTCTTTGTTATTGTGAAATCGTATTTAAATGCAAGTGACTAAATCATATAATAATGGTTTATTTGTGCAGGGAGTTTATATTAATAAAGCATTGTGCTATGACTAGTTTTGTGATTTCTAGCTTACTTATATTTTTAAGAGCTCTTGCCAGCTGTCATTGAATCGAAGCAAAGATCAGATAATTGTATATTTAACCTGACTTCTGAATCTGACTGGTCAGGTGGCTTAAATATACAAGTTTATGATCTTCGACTCCTGAAGTAGACACTGTACATGTGCACTTCCATTGAACTCAATAATGAATGACTGCAGCAAACTGCCAAGTGCCTTCTTTTGGTAGCTGCAGGTCATCTGAATTGTATCGTTTATGTTAAAGCAGGAAAATACTGTCGTAAAGATACATTGATTCTGAATCTTAGTAGATCTGCTTTCACACCTGTATCAGAGGCTTCATCAAAGTGTCTGTTCACAATGCATTATGGATGGACCCATTATAGTCAACAGGGATCTAGTGGTTCTGATAAGTGAAAAGAGCATTATTTGAAATTAATATTTTTGCTGAAAAAGAGAAAAATAAATATTTCCATGCCTTTTCCATTTGGGAAGCTCATTTGCCACTAATTACAAGGAGCAGCATTGAAAGGCACTGCATCCAATCACAAGGCATAGCAATGACCTCTGCATAAACTACAAATCACTGCCAAAACCAGGAAGGTTGAGTATACCCCTTTTGTAATTCCCACTCATTGCATTAAAATTAATTATTGTAAATTAAATAGCAACAACTTTTGTTACACAAAATTGCTTCAGTGGAACCAAGTAACAACCAGTCACAGCCACTATCAAATACACAGATGCTGCTCCTGGAGATCCTGTAAGTATTTTTTGTGGGATCATTAAACTTTGTGTTTGGAGGTTTCTGGACCCTCTCCTCATGCCAATTAATAATGATCAGGTTTGTTGGGCACACCTAAGGGTACATTCAAATGGCCTTAAATTTGCAAATTTATATGTCCCCATTGACAGCAATGGCGTCCTGGCAGCATTACAGTGCCACACATTCCCCGTCGTACATGGGGCAAAAGATAGAGTATGCTCTATCTTTCCCCGTGTGTGCGGCCATGCACTGCTTTTCTTAATGGAGGGGGGTCACCTCCTCCTCCTCTCCAGCGCACAGCGGTAGGCATACGGCTGTATGAATGTACCCTAATTGTTATTTATGTGATACAACAATGCCAGATGTGCTGGGCAGCCAAATCACCTCCACACGTTAAAAACACAGACATGCTGGACTAACGGTATGGGCCAGCAAGTAGGTGCTCGTGCTACAATTATACCTTATTCACCTCTGCCCAGTGCGATACATTTCTCTTACAATGTATAGTATCTTAGTATCTTATATTACTTCAATGTGTTATTTAAAACATAAAAATGTATTATTTATCATGCCGGCTATTACTATGTCACATGGCTGAGTACTTAAAGTATAGAAAGGGGAAGGCAAAAGTTGGAGATTGCAGTTGCCTTTTTTGGTAGTGAAGGATCAGAGACTCTACTCTTATCTGGACTATGTGACGCCAACAGTGAATTCAGAGATAAAAAAGATTTTAGTGAATTTTTAGCTCCAAGAGTGATAGGGATTGTGGGTATAAGATGACATGAAGACCATATACTTTTTAAAGTTAGGCTTCAACGCCAGGGCTGCTTAAAACATTTTAGACATTGTGCAAATCAGTAATGTCAACAGAGTAAAGATATAAGGATAAATTGATATATGGCTGGCTTCTGACTGTATTTGACTATGGCTTGTGGAGATCCATGCACATAAAGCAGAAACAACCCCATTGAGATGTATGTTACTTAATGTGTATGCACAGAATCTGCACAACCAGTTTGGTTAGGCGTAGACTAGAGATGAGCGAACATGCTCGTCCGAGCTTGATGCTCGGTCGAGCATTAGGGTACTCGAAACTGCTCGTTACTCGGACGAATACTTCGCCCGCTCGAGAAAATGGCAGCTCCCGCCGTTTTGCTTTTTGACGGCCAGAAACAGAGCCAATCACAAGCCAGGAGACTCTGCACTCCACCCAGCATGACGTGGTACCCTTACACGTCGATAGCAGTGGTTGGCTGGCCAGATCAGGTGACCCTGGGATAGACTAGCCGCTGGCCGCGCTGCTCGGATCATTCTGTCTCTGGATGCCGCTAGGGAGAGAGCTGCTGCTGGTCAGGGAAAGCGTTAGGGTGTTCTATTAGCTTACTGTTAGGCAGGAGTGATTCTCAAAGAACCCAACAGCCCTTCTTAGGGCTACAATAACGTTCTACTTTTTTTATTTTAATTTGCATCTTTTACCATTTTGTGAGGAATTAGCAGGGGGACTTGCTACCGTTGTGTTTAGCTCTTAGTGGCACACATATCCATAGCAAAGACCGAAGTGGGAAAATTCAGTAGGGGTTGGATTTCTATTAGGCAATAACTCAGTGTCATCTCATCTGGCATAGTAGTGTGCTTCCTTTGATACTTGGCTAGAAAATAGCCATAGGAGAATACAAACAGCTTCTTGAAGCCTACAGTAGCGTTCTATATATTTGATTTCTGGTTGATCTGCTGGTGGCTGTAGTTTCTGCAGTGCATGTACTTGCCAATTCTGAGCAATTTGTAGTGAGACTTGCGACCGCTGTGTTCTGCGCTTAGTGGCGCACATATCCATAGCAAAGGCCGAAGTGGCAAAATTCAGTAGGGGTTGGATTTCTATTAGGCAATAACTCAGTGTCATCTCATCTGGCATAGTAGTGTGCTTCCTTTGATACTTGGCTAGAAAATAGCCATAGGAGAATACAAACAGCTTCTTGAAGCCTACAGTAGCGTTCTATATATTTGATTTCTGGTTGATCTGCTGGTGGCTGTAGTTTCTGCAGTGCATGTACTTGCCAATTCTGAGCAATTTGTAGTGAGACTTGCGACCGCTGTGTTCTGCGCTTAGTGGCGCACATATCCATAGCAAAGGCCGAAGTGGCAAAATTCAGTAGGGGTTGGATTTCTATTAGGCAATAACTCAGTGTCATCTCATCTGGCATAGTAGTGTGCTTCCTTTGATACTTGGCTAGAAAATAGCCATAGGAGAATACAAACAGCTTCTTGAAGCCTACAGTAGCGTTCTATATATTTGATTTCTGGTTGATCTGCTGGTGGCTGTAGTTTCTGCAGTGCATGTACTTGCCAATTCTGAGCAATTTGTAGTGAGACTTGCGACCGCTGTGTTCTGCGCTTAGTGGCGCACATATCCATAGCAAAGGCCGAAGTGGCAAAATTCAGTAGGGGTTGGATTTCTATTAGGCAATAACTCAGTGTCATCTCATCTGGCATAGTAGTGTGCTTCCTTTGATACTTGGCTAGAAAATAGCCATAGGAGAATACAAACAGCTTCTTGAAGCCTACAGTAGCGTTCTATATATTTGATTTCTGGTTGATCTGCTGGTGGCTGTAGTTTCTGCAGTGCATGTACTTGCCAATTCTGAGCAATTTGTAGTGAGACTTGCGACCGCTGTGTTCTGCGCTTAGTGGCGCACATATCCATAGCAAAGGCCGAAGTGGCAAAATTCAGTAGGGGTTGGATTTCTATTAGGCAATAACTCAGTGTCATCTCATCTGGCATAGTAGTGTGCTTCCTTTGATACTTGGCTAGAAAATAGCCATAGGAGAATACAAACAGCTTCTTGAAGCCTACAGTAGCGTTCTATATATTTGATTTCTGGTTGATCTGCTGGTGGCTGTAGTTTCTGCAGTGCATGTACTTGCCAATTCTGAGCAATTTGTAGTGAGACTTGTGACCGCTGTGTTCTGCGCTTAGTGGCGCACATATCCATAGCAAAGGCCGAAGTGGCAAAATTCAGTAGGGGTTGGATTTCTATTAGGCAATAACTCAGTGTCATCTCATCTGGCATAGTAGTGTGCTTCCTTTGATACTTGGCTAGAAAATAGCCATAGGAGAATATAAACAGCTTCTTGAAGCCTACAGTAGCGTTCTATATATTTGATTTCTGGTTGATCTGCTGGTGGCTGTAGTTTCTGCAGTGCATGTACTTGCCAATTCTGAGCAATTTGTAGTGAGACTTGCGACCGCTGTGTTCTGCGCTTAGTGGCGCACATATCCATAGCAAAGGCCGAAGTGGCAAAATTCAGTAGGGGTTGGATTTCTATTAGGCAATAACTCAGTGTCATCTCATCTGGCATAGTAGTGTGCTTCCTTTGATACTTGGCTAGAAAATAGCCATAGCAATAGGATAGGATTGTTTGGTTTTAAAAACTCAAAAAAAAACAAAAAACACAAAAAAAAAAAAAAACACAAAAAAACACCAAAAAAAACAAAAAGAAGTAAAAAAAAAAAAAAAGTTATAACTCTCATTTTAAAAATGTTTAACCCGAGGGCTAGGGGTAGAGGACGAGGGCGGGGACGTGGGCGTCCAACTACTGCAGGGGTCAGAGGCCGTGGTCCTGGGCGGGGTGAGACACCACCTGCTGATGAGGGAGCAGGGGAACGCCGCAGAGCTACACTCCCTAGGTTCATGTCTGAAGTTACTGGGACTCGTGGTAGAGCACTGTTGAGGCCAGAACAGTGCGAACAGGTGATGTCGTGGATTGCTGACAATGCTTCGAGCAATTTGTCCACCACCAGTCAGTCTTCCACGCAGTCCACCCATGTCACCGAAATCCCCACTCCTCCAGCTCCTGCACCTCAGCCTCCTCCCCCCCAGTCTGCCCCCTCCCAGGAAAATTTGGCATTTGAACCGGCATACTCTGAGGAACTGTTTTCTGGACCCTTCCCACAGTCACAAACCACTTGTCCGGTTGCTGCTGAGCAATTTTCCGATGCCCAGGTTTTCCACCAGTCACAGTCTGTGGGTGATGATGACCTTCTTGACGTAGTGGAAGTGTGTAAAGAGGTGTCCGACGATGAGGAGACACGGTTGTCAGACAGTGGGGAAGTTGTTGTCAGGGCAGGAAGTCCGAGGGGGGAGCAGACTGAGGGATCGGAGGATGATGAGGTGACAGACCCAAGCTGGGTTGAGAGGCCGGGTGAACACAGTGCTTCTGAGACGGAGGAGAGTCCTCGACCTGAACAGGTTGGAAGAGGCAGTGGTGGGGCCAGACGGAGAGGCAGGGCCAGAGCTGGTGCATCAGCGCCACTGTCAACTAGTGAAGCTCCCGTGGTGAGGGCTCTTGCGGCGAGGGCTAGATCTTCAGAAGTGTGGAGGTTCTTTAAGGAAACACCGGATGACCGACGGACTGTGGTGTGCAACATTTGCCAAAAAAGGCTCAGCAGGGGTTCCACCACTACTAGCTTAACTACCACCAGTATGCGCAGGCATATGAATGCTAAGCACCCCACTCAGTGGCAACAAGCCCGTTCACCTCCGGCCGTGCACACCACTGCTCCTTCCCCTGTGTCAGCTGCTAGTCAGCCCCCTGCCCAGGACCCTGGCACAAAAACCCCATCGTCGCCTCCACGATCCTCCACAGCATCCACCAGCGTTCAGCTCTCCATACCCCAGACGCTGGAGCGGAAACGCAAATATAGTGCAACCCACCCGCACGCCCAAGCCCTTAATGTGCACATCTCCAGATTGCTTAGCCTGGAGATGCTGCCCTATAGGCTAGTAGAGACCGAGGCCTTTCGCAACCTCATGGCGGCGGCCGCCCCTCGGTTTTCGGTCCCCAGCCGCCACTACTTTTCCCGATGTGCCGTCCCAGCCCTGCACCAGCACGTGTCAGACAACATCATCCGTGCCCTGACCAACGCCGTTTCTGACAAGGTCCACCTGACCACGGACACGTGGACGAGTGCTGCCGGGCAGGGCCACTATATATCGCTGACGGCACATTGGGTTAACTTGGTGGAGGCTGGGACCGAGTCTGACCCTGGGGCTGCTCATATACTGCCGACGCCGAGGATTGCGGGGCCTACCTCGGTCCAGGTGTTTCAGGCCTACTATGCCTCCTCCTCCTCCCACCCCTCCTCCACCTCCTCCTCCGAACTACCATCCGTGGGCACGGCGCCATCAGTCGGTAGCTCTAGGCACAGCAGCAGTGCCGTCGCTAAGCGACAGCAGGCGGTGCTCAAACTGCTGAGCCTAGGCGACAAAAGGCACACCGCCCAAGAGCTATTACAGGGCATCACGGCGCAGACTGATCTGTGGCTGGCACCGCTGAACCTCAAGCCGGGAATGGTTGTGTGTGACAACGGCCGTAACCTGGTGGCGGCTCTGCAACTCGGCAGACTGACACATGTGCCATGCCTGGCCCATGTGTTAAATCTGATAGTGCAGCGTTTCCTCAAGACATACCCCAATCTGTCTGATTTGCTCACGAAGGTGCGCCGCATCTGTGCGCATTTCAGGAAGTCCAGCCCAGATGCTGCCACTCTCAGGGCAGCGCAGCGCCGCCTCCAACTGCCCGCTCACCGACCGTTGTGCGACGTGCCCACGAGGTGGAATTCAACACTGACCATGTTATCCAGAGTTTACCAGCAGCGCAGAGCGATTGTAGACTGCCAGATGTCAACTTCCACCAGAACTGGTAGTCAGGTCAGTCAGCTTCCTCAAGTCTACAATGAGGAGTGGACGTGGATGTCTGATATCTGTCAGGTGCTGAGTAACTTTGAGGAGTCAACACAGATGGTCAGTGGCGATGCCGCCATCATCAGCCTCACCATCCCGCTGCTTGGCCTGTTGAAAAACTCTCTGGTCAGCATGAAGTCGGAAGCTTTGCGCTCGTCACAAGAGACGGGGGAAGAATATTCCCTTGTTGATAGCCAAAGCACCCTGAGGTCTGTTTCTCAGCGCATATCGGAGGAGGTGGAGGTGGAGGAGGATGAGGAGGAAGAGGAGGAGAATGTTGGCGAGACACAAGAGGGGACCATTGTTGAGTCCTTCACTGTTCAGCGTGTATGGGCAGAAGAAGAGGAGTTGGAGGAGTTGGAGGAGGAGGAAATGGACAGTCAGGCCAGTGAGGGGAGTGAATTCTTACGCGTTGGTACTCTGGCGCATATGGCAGATTTCATGCTAGGCTGCCTATCCCGTGACCCTCGCGTTCAAAGAATTTATTCCAGCACCGATTACTGGGTGTTCACTCTCCTGGACCCACGGTACAAGCAAAATCTTCCCACTCTCATCCCTGGAGAGGAAAGGAGTGTGAGAATGCATGAATACCAGCAGGCCCTGGTGCACAAGCTGAAACAGTATTTCCCTTCTGACAGCGCTAGCGGCAGAGTGCGTAGTTCTGCGGGACAAGTAGCGAGGGAGAGTAGGCGAGCAGGCAGCTTGTCCAGCACTGGCAAGGGTACGCTTTACAAGGCTTTTGCCAGCTTTATGTCACCCCAGCAAGACACTGTCACCTGTCCCCAGTCTCGGCAGAGTAGGGCTGATCTTTACAGAAAGATGGTGAGGGAGTACGTAGCTGACCATACCATCGTCCTAAATGATCACACAGCTCCCTACAACTACTGGGTTTCAAAGCTGGACATGTGGCACGAACTGGCGCTGTACGCCTTGGAGGTTCTTGCCTGCCCTGCCGCTAGCGTCTTGTCCGAGCGGGTTTTCAGTGCAGCTGGTGGCATCATCACCGATAAGCGTACACGCCTGTCGACTGACAGCGCTGACAGGCTGACGCTTATTAAAATGAATAAAGGCTGGATTTCTCAGAATTTCCAATCTCCACCAGGTGAAGGAAGCTCAACCTGAATAATTGATCCACTCCTCCTCCTCCTCCTCATTTTCCTCCTTCTCCTCCTCTTTGTACAGTATAGCAGAGGAAAATGGCTATTTTTTGACAGGGCCCACTGGCTCTTGCTATAGTACTTCATGCATTTAATTTTTCTGGAGGGCCACCTACCCGGTCCTCTGTTTGAAACAATTTTTGTGAGTGCCACATACAGGCACTCAATCTATTCCATTTTTCTGGAGGGCCACCTACCCGGTCCTCTGTTTTAAAAAATTTTTGGGACTGCCACATACAGGCACTCAATCTATTCCATTTTACTGCAGGGCCACCTACCTGCTCCTCTGGTTTGAACAATTTTTGGGACTGCCACATACAGGCACTCAATCTATTCCATTTTACTGGAGGGCCACCTACCTGCTCCTCTGGTTTGAAACATTTTTGGGACTGCCACATACAGGCACTCAATCTATTCCATTTTACTGCAGGGCCACCTACCTGCTCCTCTGGTTTGAACAATTTTTGGGACTGCCACATACAGGCACTCAATCTATTCCATTTTACTGCAGGGCCACCTACCTGCTCCTCTGGTTTGAACAATTTTTGGGACTGCCACATACAGGCACTCAATCTATTCCATTTTACTGGAGGGCCACCTACCTGCTCCTCTGGTTTGAAACATTTTTGGGACTGCCACATACAGGCACTCAATCTATCCCATTTTACTGGAGGGCCACCTACCTGCTCCTCTGGTTTGAAAAATGTTTGGGACTGCCACATACAGGCACTATCCAAATTAAATTGTCTCCATAGCAGCCTCCACACGTTGTCTCCATTGCTACCTCCAAAAGTCGTCCATATAGCTGCCTCCATACATCGTCCCTTTATCAAACGAGGTGTGTCAGGCAGAAATTTGGGTTGTTTTCATGGATTCCACATCAAAGTTGTTAACTTTGTCGCCACCCTGCTGTGTTATCCACAAAATATACTGGCAAACTTTTACCATTTAGGGATATTATTTCAGCGCTTCTTGCGCATCTGTTTACATTCCCCTCACCCGGCATATCCTAAACTTATAAGAACGCTACTACACTTGATCTTATACAAAAGGTTCTTAGAAGTGCTGTTTGGGGAGTAGCCTAGAGACAGGGGCTTGGATTGGCGAAAGCTCGCCTGGCAGCGGAACGCCAGCTCCATGCGCATCATGCGCTTCTTGCGCATCTGTTTACATTCCCCTCACCCGCCATATCCCAAACTTATAAGAACGCTACTACACTTAACTTGGTGCAGGCTGGGACCGAGTCTGACCCTGGGGCTGGTCATATACTGCCGACGCAGAGAATTGCGGGGCCTACCTCGGTCCAGGTCTCAAAGGCCTACTATACCTCCTCCCACCCCTCCTCCACCTCCTCCTCCTCCGAATTACCATCCGTGGGCATGGCGCCATCAGTCGGTAGCTCTAGGCACAGCAGCAGTGCCGTCGCTAAGCGACAGCAGGCGGTGCTGAAACTGCTGAGCCTAGGCGATAAAAGGCACACCGCCCAAGAGCTATTACAGGGCATTCCACATCAAAGTTGTTAACTTTGTCGCCACCCTGCTGTGTAATCCCCAAAATATACTTGCAAACTTTTACCATTTAGGGATATTATTTCAGCGCTTCTTGCGCATCTGTTTACATTCCCCTCACCCGCCATATCCTAAACTTATAAGAACGCTACTACACTTGATCTTATACAAAAGGTTCTTAGAAGTGCTGTTTGGGGAGTAGCCTATAGACAGGGGCTTGGATTGGCGAAAGCTCGCCTGGCAGCGGAGCGCCAGCTCCATGCCAAGATCCAACTAACATAGTTTTAACTGCAGCACCTTTAATCTACTACTAGTTCACTGCCTCCATACATGGTCCCCTTATCAAACGAGCTGTGTCAGGCAGAATTTTGGGTTGTTTTCATGGCTTCCATGTTAACTTTGTCGCCACCCTGCTGTGTAATCCACAAAATATACTGGCAAACTTTTATCATGTACCGATATTATTTGAGCGCTTCTTGCTCACCTCCTTTGGTTCCTCTCTGCCACCCATTGGTTTGAAGCCTGAGTCCATTTAGGGTATGTCGCCATGACACTCTCTAGCCTGCTGCCGCTGCCTCTGCATGCCGTCCCCTATAGTGTCAGGGTCAATTATTGGATGTTTTAGATGCTATCTAGCTTCATTCTGTCACTCTGTCATGGCCATGCTGTTGCCCATAATTTTGGCATAATGGTGCGATTATGCAGCCTCAGAGGCATCCATGCATGCTGCCCCTGCTGTTTCCTGTCCATTTCCGTGGTGTTTCCATCCTTTTCTGAGGTTCCCAGGTGTTTGGCCAAGCTTCCCTGTGCAGAGCCTTGGTCCCCTTGAAAAATGCTCGAGTCTCCCATTGACTTCAATGGGGTTCGTTATTCGAGACGAGCACTCGAGCATCGGGAAAAGTTCGTCTCGAATAACGAGTACCCGAGCATTTTAGTGTTCGCTCATCTCTAGCGTAGACCCATTATCAGACATTTCTACACAATAAAATCCTATTTTAGAATATCTCTTTAACCTATAAGTATGCTTTTAGCATGTAGGGCTTGTGAAAGCATTATTTATTTAGTTATTTTATTTAGTATATCCCTTTATAGGATTAACTGGACCATTGTACAAGCACTGTCGTCTCCGGTGTCACCCCTTCATCCTCAAAGATTGTAAACTCTTGCAAGCAGGGCTCGCATTCCCATTGTTTCATCTGACCTTGTTATTTTTCTGTTATGTTTTATATTATTTGTTAATGTACCCTATAAACCAGTGATGGCCAACCTATGACACGCGTGTCAGTGCTGACACGCATAGCCATTCTCAGTGACACGCGGCCGCCTGAGAGTTTCATCCTCGGCTCCTACACGGCCAGGTGCAGTAGCCGGGAGTCTGAGAGATTGTCCAGCACATTGTAATAAATAGATGTAGTATGGCAGTACATGGTAGGATCAATCAGACAACCTAGGATTAAAGTACCCTAGAAGTTAAATAATTATACATACAGGCAGTCCCCTACTTAAGAACACTCGACTTACATACAACCCCTAGTTACAAACGGACCACTGGATGTTGGTAATTTATTGTACTTTAGTCCTAGGCTACAATAATCAGCTGTAACAGTTATCACAGGAGTCTGTAATGAAGCTTTAGTGTTAATCCTGATTCTAATAGCAACCCAACATTTTTAAAATCCAATTGTCACAGAGACCAAAAAAGTTCTGGGTGGGATTACAATGATAAAATATACAGTTCCGACTTACATACAAATTCAACTTAAGAACAAACCTACAGACCCTATCTTGTATGTAACCCGGGGACTGCCTGTATTTGTTATTTAAACTATAAATATCACAAAATTATGGGTTTTTTGGTCAAGGTGACACACCACCCGAGTTATGCTCGGTTTTTTGGCGAATTTTGACACACCAAGCTCAAAAGGTTGCCCATCACTGCTATAAACTGTAAAGCGTGGCAGAAGTTGGCACTGTATAAAAGAATATTTATTATAAGAAATTATAATTAGTATATATGGGAATCCAACACATACATGAGCTTACAAACATACAGATCAAAAACCCAAATACTACATCACAATAGTGCCAACTGACAATTCATAAACAGAGGGTACACATAAGTAAGATGCATTTTCACATACTTGTGCATTTTACTAGAAAAATCCTGCCAGGGTATAAAGGTCCACACAAAGAAGTACAACTTAGGTCTACAAACGTGTTCAGCCGTGGAAACAGACCTGGGTGCTTATCTGATCCCATGGACTAAACACATCACAAAGGACGGGAGGCCTTGCATCACACAGACATATGTCGGCCAGACTGACAGCAGTGCCGGTACTATAACAGTGCCTGAAAATTTATGTAACTATAATAATAAATTCCATCCAATATATGGGGGAGAAGAGGGAGGGGGTGAGCATACTTCACCCCTCTTCTCTCCATAGAAAGTTGTACTTCCTTGCTGCAAATCAAGCCACACAAGTCCAGTTCAGTCACAGTGTGGTGAGACACAATGGGGTACTTCACCCTGCTTTTGGTCCTGCACTGATATTCACTAAGAGGCTCCAGTCTCTTAGTGAATATGGGAGTAAACGCCACCAGTTCCGATCTTCAGACCAGATCAGAACTGGTGAAGTTTGTTGCCATATTCTCTGTTTTCTGGAGGAGCTTCTAGTAAATGTGACAAGTCGGCGTTCACACCCCTGCCTGCCCTTCGCCTGCCCAGCCACCCGCCCTCTCTCCTACCACAGAAAACTGGCAAAAAAGCCATAATGAATCTCCCCCAGTGTGGTCACTGCACCATAACCTGGTGTCATAGACCTCAGTGTGGGCCGTAATCCTGCTGAAAAATGTGCAGCCATACAGTCTTGTGATTGAGACCTAAAGTTATGGGGAATATGTATCACTAAATCTTACGCATATCCAACTGATCAGGAACCAACGTGTATTTCGGCTAAAAAAAGGCTTTCTTCCAGAGGCCTGGCTAGGTAAATATAATCATATTATGCATTCTATTTTTTCTTTGCAGATACCCCCTTTATTACGGCATTTTATACTATATACTCTGGGTGACACCTTTTGTTGTTGCCATTCATTAATTTTTATTCCTACTTTATTTAAAAACAATTTAATAAATATTGTCATTTTTTTACTGATTAAAGACATAAGTCATACTTTTTATAAGTAGGTTTTGCAAGATGTAAAGGTGCTCAGACACATCAGAATTCCTTAACTTTGAATTTATCATCTAAGTATAAGTATGGGAGTGTCGTCAGTGGCTGATTCTGTATTTTCAGGTGATAGTGACCTATTTTTCTTATTGAAGACACAAACATTCAGGTTAGTTAGGTTAAGAGTGTATACATATGAGTGTAAAGGAGGGGGGGGATCAGGAACCAAAAGCTGTGAACCGTCTGGCCCTGACTAAGAGTGCCTAGTATACTTGCCATATGTAGGCTGGATACCCCCCTGGTCGGTAGGATGCTGCCATGAACACACTGTTTTAATGTGAAATTGTTTAGTTATGAAATCACGGAATAAAGACTCAATGAAAACGACACCACGTGCCGGAGTGAGACGCTTTCTTTTATCTATTGATGTCAATGCCCGGATAAATTCCTTCAGTACGGTGCCGTCTATATCTGCGGTGAACCGTTGAACATTTTTGTTTAATCTTTCTGTATATTCTATTGGTTCATCATATTAAAAGATCAGCTCCCCCTGCTGTAATAGAGACATTACAATTATATTTAAAAGTTGCATATAACTTCTATCATTAAGCAGCATTATGAAGAGGTTAAAAGTTCATCTGCAAACAGCTCATCAGGAATATATTTAGTGATTGTACCTGGTTCCCATGGGATAGGGAAGACACTATTATGTGTACAGGTATACAGTAAATACTTTCTTTATAGTGCAAAGGTGGCAAAAAAAGGCCCACAGGCCAAATCTATCCTGTGGCTTTGTATTATCTGGCCCACCTCCCTGCCCCTATGCTGTGCTAGTCAGGCGTGCAGTATAGGGCCTATGCTACTCCAGTACACACCTTTCCCTGCTCCCCTAATGTGAAAACATAGTCATATGGAGTGATGACCCTGTCAACATGAGCTTATAGAGCTTGTATACTGGTCTAGCCATTCTTTATTAAGGAACATAATAAAAAAAAAATTTTTAGGGGGGGGGCAGCATTGTGCAGAGCTTTATGGATCAGGGTGATTATTTTAAACTGTATTCGGAAGGACAATACATACAACCAGTAGAGTGGCTGGCACAAACTGGAGGCATCTAGGTAGCGTTTTATCTGAAAGACAAGCCTGGCAGCTGCTTTAGGAGTGGGTTAGAGAGGAGAGAGTTTAGAGAGTGGAAGATCGATTACTAGGGAGTTACAGTAGTCTAGATGAGAGGGACAATTAGTGACAATTTAGAGGTATCGATTGTAAGAAATTGGCGAAAGATGTTGATGAGTATGGTAAATATACAATACAAGTTGGAATGGTGAGGGATTGTTGATAATCTTTGTTTTATGACTATGTGTATTGTAAGAAGAATATCTTTGTATGGTGCTATTTGCATGTATCAATGGGAAAATAACAATATAATATATAATAAGTATATATAAAAAAACATGCCTTAGGACTCATATCAATGGATGTTATACAGATTTATGTGGTATGGATGTGAAATATGGCCCTCCTCACACAGAGGGCCCATAGGTGCATAGTATAGACCTGAAGGGGGTATTTATCACCGTGTAGAAGCCCTGAAATAATAGCAAATGTTAACTTTTTGCTAGCACTGGTGGTTATTTTGCTCTTTCTGCCACATGAAGGGCATGGTTGGCCAGAAGGTGGGTGAAGCCGCGGGGCGTTCCTACTTGAAAATTTGGCAGCTGCGTTTGTTTCTACACCAAGCAGTGTTAATCCACTCTCCTTAAAAAAACTGAAATATAAAGATGTATGAAGAAGGCTCATACATGTTATGGGTGTTATGTAGCATATATGAGATTCCAGGACCTGTCATTTGGCATGATCTACAGTAGTGTGCTGGAGGTACAATTTTATAGATCCTTTATTATTTTATAATTGTAGATCCTGACAAAAAATTTTTTTTGCCCCAGTGACAATTGGAGTTTAAAATTTTTTTGCTGTAATGGGACCAATGATTATCAATAAAGCTTCATTACAGACTCTTTACAGCTGATCATTGCAGTCTGGGACAAAAGTAAAGCATCCAGAGAGCTTCACCAAAGTGGGCAGAGGGGTCCGTCTTTAATTATGGGTTGCCTGTAAGTCAGGTGTCCTTAAGTAGGGGACCGTCTGTATTGTAGTTTAGCAGTATATAATAATCTTTATTTATATAACGTTATCAAATTCCGTAGCGCTTTAAAGATTATGGGGAACATATAGAAATAAAGACAGTAATTACATTGACATATGAAATAATAGTGAGTGAGAGCCCTGCTTACAAGAGCTTACAGTCTTTGAGGTTGTAGGAGGTGACACCAGAAGTATAAGAGCTTGTATAGTGGTCCAGTCATTCTTTATAAAGGAATGGGAAAAAATATAATAATAATTTAATAAATAAATATGCTTCTGCTTGAACCAGTCATATATATATACCGAGTCTATGGCATATGGTAGGAATGATAAACCCCCCAAGGGTTAAAGAGTACCCTTAGGGGTCTAAAAATTTGTTATATGAAAATAAATAGATAATAATAATAAAATCATAAGCATATTAGGTACTGCCATGTCACGATCTATCAACAATTAAAAACTGTTATTCCCAGTGGTGAACCCTGTAACAGAAAACAGCACCCAAATGCCCGAAATGCCACTTTTTTGCCATATTGCAACATTAAAGTATAATAAAAAACATAATCTATTAAAACATAATAAAACCTATATAAATTTTGTATTACTGTGATCATACCGACTCAAAGAATAAAGTAGAGGTGGATTAGTTATGGGGAGTAAAAATGCAAATACAAAAAATGAAAATTATTAAGAGGTAAAAAAAAAAATACAAATTTAAGTCTTTTAGAAAGTGGATGCAAAAAAATGCTTTCTTGCTGTAAAAGATAGATCAGTGATTATTCATTAAGGATAATTTGAAATTCTTCCAGGCCCGATTGAAAATAAAAATCCAGCATATTTTATCTGTAAATGATTATTATTATAGTTTAAAAATATTTACTACAAAACCTAAAACTAATTTTGTAAATGCACTATATTTTACCAAAACAGGTTAGTTAATTTTATTTTAAATGCAGTAGAATGTAGTAAATAATCTGTACATTTTATGAATGTTATTTCTGAAAAAAAAAACAGGAACAAAGAATTGAGATTTCTTTGTGCCTATATTTGAACATTTTATATGACAAGAAACTAAAAGAAAACAAAATTTTAAGTTATTACATTATGGTATAAGCATGTTTTCCATCATTTCGTTCTTTTGTTAACGTGGAGATCATGCTTAAAATTGTCAGGAAACATTTTAAAGAAAGAAATTAATTGAAAAATTCAAAGCTTAAAATTATATTAATTATAGTAGTCTTCTATTTAAAAAAAAAAAAGGATCTCACCAAAAAGTATGAAACGTATTTATTTAGTTTACGAGTTTTAAAAATGTCTGTGTAAAAATGATGCAAAAGAAAGATAATTATGAAAAGAAATCTATAGAATGTAGATCCATCCATCTTTTAATGTTTTTTGAATAGTAAAAATTGCTCTAAAAAGTTTGAAATTAGAAAAACTTTGCACATATGTTAGATAACTTAGTTCTCTACTATAAAGCGCTCCTGTATTAGAGACAGCACCTTTGGAGAACGTTGGCTACAGTTCGGCTCCAGTGCTGTATGTTGAAGGCTTTCTGCCAGCATCCTCCTAGTCTTCTCAGCCCCATCTCACATCTTTTGCCTCAAGCTCTTCAAGGTTTGAACAGCTGTGAAAGGGGGTTTATTCTGTCACAACAAAGCCCCCCTCCCCTTCCCCCACAGACTGACTGTGTAATGGAGCTTGCTGATGCATGAGACATTGGAGAAAGCTAATGAACCCTGCCCCCACTCCATCCTGCCATTCAGCAGATGGAGGGGGAGGTAGAGAAGCTAAGCAGGTGGATGGCGGATGGAGAATGCAACTATGCAGTCAAAAGCACCAAAAATAAAAGGCCTGGTGGTGCTGAACTGGCCAGTCTGGGCATATATAATTACATATATATCACAAGAAAGATGAGGCTTAGGGAGAAACATTAGCCATTATCTATAAAACACACCTGTTTCTAGTGTTATTTCTTTATATAGTGTTACCAGTAGGTACAGCACCGCACAGCCAAGAACAATGAGGTCTCAATGAGTCCCGGCTGAATAGAACTTACTACTTTATTACCAGTCATGGAGGAAAATGGAAAAATTTCCACTGATAAGGATCACTGAGGTGAACTATACCTTGGAATAAACTATAGAATGTCCGTCGCCTTGGTAGCCCAGCAGATTACAGATATACACAACAAGTCTGAAGGAAAAGTTGGGAGGGATTATCTTACGCCTATAACACAAAGACACAGCCAGGCACCTTTACACAACCAGGCACCAACTCGCTCGGTTACTGTAATCTTTCTAAGCTCAAGCCTGTCTGTTTTATCAGAGAAAAATAAATAAAAAAAAGCAAGTTTGCTGACAACTATATTTTTTAAGTATATTTTTTCTCACCTAATTATTTAAAAATGTTACTGAAAAGAAAGCCATCCACTTTGTATAATTTTATTTTATATTTAATAGCTTATTTTCTTCAATTATATCATAATATAATAATCTTAATTCACCAGCAGTTCAAAATGTAAAATCAAATTCTAAATAAGTCAAAAGATCTAAGATTAACAAATATGAATTATAAAAAATGTGGGAAAACTAATCCTAATTTCATGATTTTTATGTTTGTTGTGTTCAATACAACACTAGAATTCATGTTAAATATTAATTCATATAAATTATTGCTAATAACATTATTTTTGTTTCAAAAAACTTAATTTGATAATCTAAATTTTGAATTTCTTCACCTTTTTATGTAAATTGTTTGATATTTTAAATAAACTAAATGTTTATATTTTAAAAAGAAAGGTTTTTGGGGGATATCTTTGATTGCTATGTACAAGAGATAGGTAGAGATACAAGAGATTATGTAGAATTTATATAAGACTAACGTTAATAACATCCACATTGTCCATTCAGAAATGTATATTATATCATTATAATATTTGGTCGAAAACATTATTTTCTATATTTGAATCAAATCACAATCAGTTTCTTTTAGAAGATGGCCTGACTTTCAAATGCACTTGAGCAATTTGGGGGATTTTTGGATATTTTTTTAGCAGAAAATCAGCTTTTTGCACTTTTTAATATCTTGTTTAATATTACCAGTTCTCAGCTAATGATCCATCTATAATGATATGTATTTCTCATGTAATGTTGACTGGTTCATTATTGATTGGTTATACCAGGAAATCCATTATTATAATGCTTGATTCTTGTATGTCGATAAACAGCAGAAGCCTAATCTCATAATTTACTCTCGTCCTTGCAATTACCTCTCACTACGTTGTGCCAAATGCTACTTTTTTAATAGAAGACAATGCAATGGCATAATCTTCCGATATAGCCCATTATAGTGCATTGTGTTAGCAGGAGAGACAGAAGATGAGTCCTCTAATGAAAGGGAAGGGAAAGCAATTGGTGAAGTGGACAGATGGCTGCAGATTTTAAAAGGAAATTCTTAAATGAGATGCACACGTTAATAAGCCAAACCTGGATAAATCTACACTTACAGTTTCCAAATAGTTTGATTTGGGGGTATCAATAATATTACATATTTTTTCTTCCTATTATTTTCCATTAATCACCTGTATTGGATATTGTGGTTGAATTGAATAATGAATCAGTATAATGTAATGGGTATGTTGGAGAGTAGTTAATTCTATTTGGGGCATAGTTACTTCAAATAAAACAGATGCACGAAATTTGCGATTGGCAAATAAGCCTGTGAATTTGAATTAGGGTTGGCAAAAAAGCTTTCCCTTGGGAAAATGTACCAGTGAAGGAGGCATAAGCCTTGGTTTGGCTTGGGTATGTCCCCATATAGAGCTGAGCCATCTGGCCACTGTAGCAAGTGACAATATCCAGAGCTGAGACATTATTAGACTGGTCTGTGTGAAGGAAGGAGGGGCTGTGAGAATCTTAATTAACCCAGTCACTGCCAATTGGCATAAATAGAAGTGCATTTTGGGATCATTTTTTATGTTATTTGTACATATTAAAAGAAGTTCTAATTAGATATTTTGTATAAGTTGTTGCACCATAAAACCTTAAAATCCCATTATACAAGCAGGGTCAATAAAACATCTAATAATAATCTATATTATTATAGAACCATCATATTCTGTAGCGCTTTACAACTCATAGTGAACATAATACAGATAGTCATAAGGAACAATAGCAGCGAGGGCCTGCTCGCAAGAGCTTACATTCAATGTAGTAAAACATTTAGTTTATTTGCCCTGCATTTTATATATTTTCTGCATTGTTTCTTATATTTTATAACTCATTGTAATCTTTTACAACATCCAAGTAATTTAACTCTTTATATAATCATTCTCTGCATAATATTGGAAAGTCCAACCCTTTAACCTTCCAGTCCATTAAAATCCCAAAAAAGAAGTATAATTTTTAGCATATAATTACTATAAACTGGTTGCATTCTACACAAACTAAAGATAATTCATGTGACCCCTATGGACTTTTTTGGATGGGTTGTCTGGAAGAAGTTGGTTACTTCCCTCTTGTTGTCAGCTGTCTATCATTTTGTCAGACATCTTGTCCCATGCACACTTCCCTAATTATATTTAACTTTTCTACTCACATCAGGTCCACCTCCTGTCAAATATACATATACTTATGAAAGTAAATTAGGTAGCTTACTATTTATGTGTATGACCTGCCCTTTTACCTATCACAAACAGCAATGTAGCTATTATTGGTAGAGCTGAAATATATTGTAGGTATCAGAAAGAAAAAGTCAGAAGTTATAACATTAGGGACAAGTGGTTTTAGCCACAAGACTAGAAACCCAATGGACAACAAAATAAAATATGGTGTACTGATTTACATGGGTTGAGAAGTGTGTTCCTCATCTCTGCCCACATGTTGGCTGCAATTACACATAGCAACCATTGCCATTCAGTTTGCATTTGAAGCGTTAGGCGCCACTATGAAATGATTACAATCCTCTAAATGGAAGACGTAGTCCATAATAGTTAACCATATTACCAGTGTCTATAAAGTAGAGTTGTCGTTGGTGGAATAGATTTACATAGGAAGTATAAAAAACTGTCTTGAAAAAACAAGTTACATAATTCCCACCAGTATTAGAAGGTTAGGTCCCTATTATAGAATTTTTTTGTTGGGGTTCTGGAGCTAAAGTTTTTCCTCCATGTTCTAATGCACTCTTAAATTGTTTTACTGTGTCATTAAACTGTGAATCAGAGCTACCAACAGTTCACATCACTAGGAAAACTGAAATGCAAAAAGAGCAGTATATGCTAATCTGCCTCTATCTGTATATATGTTATGGAGATGACTTAATTTTCTATTGAAGTAATTGAAGAAGGAGATAATCTTTGTATGACCTCCAAGTTCATGTCTTCCATGACCTCGAAGAATCACATCTTGTACATTCCTTGACTGCCCACCATGACAATTAGATGTGTATATATCTCATGTGACATGATATTTACTTGTTATGCTAATCCTACCATAGTGCTGAAATATGACTAAATTAAGATAAGCCAATGAAAACTAAGCACAGCACCTGTGGAGGCTACCTCCCCAAGAATAGATAACATAGTTCTGTAAATAAATTAGAATATCTTAATTGTAGACTGAGTGTGTCTGTGTGATTCTTTGCATGTATACATATTTTAATATCTAATTTGGAACAGTTGATCAATAGTGTTTTAGTGTGCAATCCAAAACATCTAGGGCTCATAACAGGAAGGACTAGGCCAGGATTTATTTGCAAATGTTGTTGAGACTGCACTATCAATCTTGGTAAATCAGTGTTATATTGATTTATTCCAGTAATTATTGGGTTTGTCATTGTTCATTGTGCAGAAAAATGCCTCCCATTATGTACACTTACAACCTAGTATTGTGTTAGCAAAGTATTATGTATGCACAAGTGCAGAATAAATCATTTCTCATCCATCTGTCCCTCGAAGATGTTGAAATCTTCGTAAGTATTGTCCAGGTGTTAAGGAAATGAGAAAAAATTATGACTTAAGCGAGAGAAAGTGACCTAAGGCAGTAATGGGAGAGATTTGGATGGAAGATACATATCAGATGTGAACTAATGCTCCAATTTCATCTGTAAAATAAGATTACACATGGCTTTTACACAACATAAATCACAAGTCTCTTCAGCTCCTTATAGCTTATATCTATGTTTAAGAAATAGACTGGCTATAAGTCTCTACACGCCTACAAGGAGGCCTTAATTGTCAAAGTCCCTGTAAGGAGAACTCTTACTTCCTGACCCTAGTTAAAAGCCTTTCACTCAGATAAACCAGTTCCCTACACTGTACTGAGGAGACGCAACCACGTTGAAACAGTGCTGTCTACAGTTTGGAGTCTCAATCCCACACCATGTCATTAGGCTTCCTGAAAGTCATGCTTGATGTTAAGGGGGCTGCCTTACAAGTTAGCATAAGAGACATTGCGGGAGATTTATCTTTTCTCTTTCTAGTTTCCTTTTTTGCCTAGTTTCTTAGTTAATTTGTCTTAGGTGGATGTTAAATTGCACCTATACCTGATAGTCTAACATTTCTCACTGGTATGGAGGATGCGATTTAAAAAGAAAAGTCACAAATCTCCCCTTTCTTTATATAATTTTGCAGCCGAAAGACACTTTACCAGCAGGTTTTTTTTGTTTAAAAATAAGAATGTTTTGACAAAAAAAAAATTGAACGATTTTGCTAAAGTTTTGATATGTCTAAATAAACCATTTTATAGATAAAATGTTATTTTTAACACATTTTTACATTGCTGTTTAAAATCGACTTTTTTAAAGGTCCCAGTTGGCAAATAAATCTAACTTTTGTCTAAACAGCAGGATTTGTTAGATAAATACAGTGAATCCATTGAAAAACAGTGCACCACGAGTTGTGGTGTAAAATGTGCAAAAAGTTGGAAAAAAGTATGCAAAAACGACATTGCGCAAATATCTGCCACTTTTTTGAAGAAATTTTGTGATAAATCTCCCCCAATGTTTTCCTTTTTCTATCCTGAAAAACTTAATTGCCCATTTCCCAGAATCCCCTAGTGGAGTTGAACGGCTATAAGTCTACACACGCCTACACGTTGGCCTTAATTGGCAAAGTCTCTGTAAAGAGAACTCTTACTTTCCGACCCTAGGAAATAGAATATCACCTCTGTCTACATATGGAGTCATGTATCCCAAACCACTAAATTATTCTTACATATTTGCCATTCAGGACTGTAGGAAAGCTGGGTTAAGTCATATGGCTGGCTTATTTTATTATTATGTGTTCCCAGCATAAAATTGAACAAGAAACTTGACTCAATCTGAAATTTACCAGGCACATTATTGTTGGTAGATGCCACACATTCTGTTGATAATTCAGTCTTTATAGGGACTGCCCAATATTTCATAGACATCTAATGTTGGGAAGACATATTATGATATACACAGAGATAGTGGCAACAGCTTACTAATTCACCATATGGCAAAGAAAGGAAGGTCCATGTGGTAGAGATGGTGCATAGCTGTTAGCTGAATAAATGCTTGGCCAATCATTTCATATCCATTTATATCCCTATAAATAAAGCTTGATCAGAGCCACAGTCTTGTATGTAAGGCCCAGCTCTCTAGACATATACAGTCAACCAGATTTCATTATAAATTTCAGCTGGTACTGTTGGTTATAGTTATATAATAGGACTGTACATATAGGACACTTTTAATCTGTATCTCTATCTGGTATAAAAATAATGTTTAGAAATGATGTCAATCTTTGACAGATGAATGTAGATCTACAGGGGACACGCCACTGAAGATGGTGATCAGCTGCACACTTTGATAGCTCCATTCATTTCCCTAACCCAGTACCTAACTAGCTTGAAGAAGAAAAGGTGACTTGGGGACACTTTCTTTGTTAAGCAGCAGCCAGGACAAATGCCTAATGCATGTTGCAGGGTTCATATACTGGGACATCTGGAGTTACTATGACTGATTGGATATTACAGAAAAGTTTGACATTTTTGTATTTAACACAAAGTTCAAAATATGTGGTTTATTTTAATTATTTTGCTTTTCTATATGAATTTGCTAAATATCTTAATATTTTGTCACAAATTATAATCAAACCTAAAAGTTCTTTAAAAAGTAAGTTGTATGGTGAACTCATATATACAGGGTTTTTCAGCATTGTGTTCTTGGAATTCTTAATTTTATTTTTTTATTTTTTTTGAGAAAATAGAGTGTGTAAAGGCTTCCTTACACATCATATGCTAGACTGAGGCAATAATGAAAGGCACTTTTCCACAAGAACATATACAGCATGTGCACAGTGATTTTCCATAGACAATCGCCTCTGTACAAGATCATTTGCATAGTTACTATTCCTATCACTGAGGTCAGAACCATTCTATATAGTTTACATTATCTGAAATTATGATTATGGACCAGTATCAGGATATTTGTACCAAATGAATGAATTGCTTCTCCTTCAAAACTTCCATATATTATTCAATTCATTAAGTAGTTTTCGACTGCTTAGCAATAATCCTATGAAACCATATCAAATATTTTTAGATATAACATTGTTAGATTTAAATTTTTCTAAATATTACTATACAAGGTGTAAGCTAAAAACATTTTACAATAATTTGACAAAGAAAGTCATTATACTGTGTCCCTATACTGTCCAATTTAAAGTTTTTGTTGGAAAATGTACATTTTGCAAATGGTTACTTTTTAAAGAGTCTCTGTTTTAATTCAGAAAAAAAGTTGTGTTTACATCCCCAGTGGAAATACTGGAATTCTGATGTTGATGGATTTGTCATGTGACATACATCCTATCAGCCCCCTTTGACTATATTATGTTTTATAATTTTGCCACACTAGAAACCACTTCATACATGATATTTGCATTCATAATTTTGAGTCTATGACAGAGGCTTCTAATGGTAGTTGTGATGATCCTAAGGGTTGCAATGAATCATGTGATTTTATCTGGCATGGCAAATACATCACCTAAAAGAAGTACAATCAAAACCTATTTGTACAGGCATCAAATCCAAAACCAGTCATTTAAATATTAAGTATAATAATGTCATTGTGATGTATATGCAATGCATGGGTCCTCCGGTTTACTCCCACACTCCAAAATATACTGGTAGGTTGATTAAATTGTGATCCCCATTGGGGACAGGGACCGATTTCGCAAGCACTGTGCAGCACTGCGTAATCTGTGTGCTCTAAATTATTTATTATTATTATAGAATTATTTTTATTTTTCGTTCCACAAAAAATTACATTGTATTCCAAATAAAATTTACCTTAACCAGACACTAATAATACACATAATTTCACTGAAATCTAGTCCTCATCTTATGGTTCTACTATCTAGCAAATTGAAGCAAGAAGAAGAAAAGGAAAAAGGAAGAGAAAAAAGAAACAAAAAAAAACAGAGGTTATTTATACTAACATATGGTAAACAACAGACCCGTAAAAGATTAATAGCTGTAATCGCTAAAGCTCCACTTTTTATAGTTTTTTATAGTTTTTATGATATATTACTTGAAGAATGTTACATTTTGAATTAACGGTTATTTGTTGTTTTACAAACTGGATTTGTACTTCAAAGCAGTTCAATAAGAGTTTTGACCAATCACCTTCATTGTTGATCAGCAGGTAAGATAACAGTATTTGTATGTGCGAGGCTGTTTTTTCAGAAAAACAATAAGAATTTTCTAGACTGTAATTAAAAGTATTGTACAAAACAAGCAAACTCTGTGCATTATATATGGACAAAGTATTTATTTATTAAGTAGTGCTAGGCAAGGACTAAACTAAATCTAATTTGTCAGCATTCATTTACAAGTATGTAAAAAAATTACCAATGGAACTCAAGAATTGATATTTATAAGGCTAAGTTCATAACTCCATAGAGGGCCTCCATCACAGTCTCCATTTTAGTAGATGGTAATGAAAAATAAGAACAGGAGGAGAACGGAATGTCTCCAATCAACTTTTGTTCTACATTAACTTCCCTCTACAGAAAGTTTCCTTCCATTACACTTCAAGTATAAAAGCAGAAAAATAAGTTGGCTACTGTGCGATTTGTTCACTATTTCATAACAAAAGGGGAAAAAGAACCTGACAAATATAAGTGTGAACTGAGCCTAATAGTGATCAAAGAATTGACTGCAGTGTCCACGTTTACATGATATTGTTTCACTACAGTACACAAACACACCATGAATACTCTCTCATTCCTGATCATGTAGAAAATCAACTTACACCATTTTACAAACATAAAGTCTGCTGTATTTTATAGATAATTTCAAAGCAAGATATATGCAATGGATCTCTTTAAGGCTTATGAAATGACTACACTAGTATGTTGTAGTACACAAAAAAGTGTCATATATTGTTACTGTATTTTTGTTCTGTTATTCTAAAATAATAGTAAAAAACAAGATTAAAACAACATTTACTGAAAAAATCATTAGCATTATGTTCAAAATTTATGTCCAGTCATATTATTAATGCACAATTATGAGTAAAAGGTGTGCAAATCTCCTGGATCAATGGAGCAGGATAAATAGCTAAATATTAATGAAAAATAAATAAAAGATTTCCATAGTTAACTCTGATGTAGGTTTTACTGTGGAATAATGTGAACAATTTTGCCTGTTAAACTTTTGCCCTTCTTGCTGTGATGTCTCTTTGAAGAAATAGACATCTTGGACAATCATCCCATGTTTCAGACTTTGATTGGGTAGACTTGCCTTACATCTAGTTTTATCTTCTAGGATGGCAGCAAGTATGGGATCAGGCTTGTTTGATGGTATTATGCTTTCCTAAATCTTGATCTTCTTAGGACACAGTCAACTCCCTCTTTTGTCACAAATGGTGTTAGCAGTTCATTGTCCTGTCATGTGTTGGAGATAATCATGGATGACAAAGACATAACAGTTTTGCATGTAAAGAAAATAAACACATGGAAAAGGCTTTTTTTAGTACCTGCTATCTTAAATTCACTTGAAAAAACTACAATATACATTCCTAAAACTACCTAAAATTGTGATAAAAAAAGTATTCTTCTCATAGAAAAGAAGGGCAGAATTTTCTTATATGCCTCACATTCTATACATATAGAAATGTTTCTGCTTCAATCAAAAAGAATCATAATGTGTGTAATGTGGCCTAAACCCTATACATTATGGTAATAATGATGTTACTTTAAGGATAAGTAGAACAGTAGAACACAGTAAACACTGATCAATTTGTTACTTTTTTCAACCCTTCATTTATTCAGATGAATTCTCTACAGGTCTGTGCGCACCTTTACCAATAGTGTATGTCAAACTTTTCTACAATAACCCATGCATAATGACTGACATCACTGCAGATCGCCCATTACATTTCCTGACAACAGCTGATCTATTACGAATGAAATACCTAAAGTCTATTAAATTAGGATGAATTATGCATGTGAATAGTATTAGTTACTGTTTATGTAATATTTCCTTTAGCAAGTGACCATATGATTCTAGACCCTTTATAGACAGTGATTAATCAGACAAGAGGGTAGTAATCCATAGGGGAGGGGTGTCAGCGCCCCCTCACCTGCCTGTCTGGTGCTCATGGAGAGGATGCAAGCACTTGGAGAGATGGGAGGGGGGGGGGGGTAGTGTATAATTAGCATTTTCAGTGGCAGCTGGCTGAGTGGAGAAATTGTGATTTCTTTTTAGTTCTAAAATGACACATTGTTCGTAGGGGCACAATTCTCCCCGCAGGAGAGCAGCAGAGAGTGTGCCAAGGTATTGTTGTGCAAATCAGAGGCTTTTTGTGCTTGAATTAGCCAAAGAAGGATTAAGGGAGATGGCCTGCAGGCCACTAATAGCAGGGATGAGGTCCTGGAGACTTTAGATATGCAAAGCAGCTCCCATCAAGAGGCGATGCTAAGCACATCAGAGTGTAGTAGGTTACGTCTTTGGTTTGGCCATGATGCATTTGTGTATATATTGGATTTGTTGTTGGGCCTATGACAAGTGCTACAGGGTCTAGGCCATATATTGTACAGTGAGTGAATGTCTTGTATAATGGCCAATTGTGTGTTGTATAAACCTTTATCCCTCTCCACTGGGCCGATCAACAGCTTCTTTCAGCCGAGTATTCAGAAAAAACTGTATTGACATTCATTGTGTGGTGCCTGTAGACTGAGAATGTGCTGTATAAATACATTGTCATAATTATCCAATCTTAATAATAAAATGTAATGGGGGGGGGGGGCATGCCCACCTGAGCTACAGAATTACTTTCAGTAGACATTGGCATGTAAGGGAAGTCACCCAAATAAATGACATCATTAAATGGCATGTTAATGTGAGAATATATTAGGGCATGTGTTATATCACATACTGCATATACCTGTTTGAGTATTATTTTTAAAAACACATACATGAAGGGTCATGAAAAGTGGTAATGGTTATCTAAGGATGTAAATTGCTTCTATTGAGTTAATTCAACCCATAGGGTTCTTTGTAATGGGCACTTTTGATCTTAAAGATAACTCTTAGCTCTTCTAACATGTCTTTTTTAGAAACTGTATTCCTAAATGAATTTCTATAACAGTAATGTCAGAAGGAAGAATAATTATTACAAAACAAAACTTTTTTGCAAGATATGTTTTGCCCATCATGTGGATAAGTCTCAAAGACAGATGTATTTACAGTATGAGCATGGGATAAATGTATATGAAAAATAGTCCTGTCCCATGACGCTAGATGTAGGACTTGATGCCTCATCCAATTGGGATGAGTTAAACTTAAAGTTCAGTATGTATTGTTGGCCATTTATTCATCTGATTAGGCAGAGCGTTGGGAACTATGGGTAAGACTGTAACACTACCTACTACTACTGCTTACTACTCCGAACTACATAATCTAATATCAAAAAGGCTATAACTACTACTTGCAAAACAATTAAAAAAAATATTCTGCTTACTGAGTCAGCCGGTAGCCCTGTGATAATGGTGTGATAATGGTACTTGTGGGTAGGAGTGCTGTCCAGTAACCAAAGCAGTGTAGTAAATCCCTCCAGCATAGGCCACAACCGAGAGAAGTGGCCACATACACACAAAGCTTATGCATTTACTTATGAATAAGAACCTATAAGTTCTGAAACACGTAACCTTTGTGGTCATTTCTACATTTCTTTTGCCTGTGCTTTTCATTGTAAAGCAAAATACTGGTATTAATGGAAGATTGATTCTTTGTAAAGGACATAAAGATGGACATGGAAATGTAATAGTCATACTCATTATTTATTGTCATATATTATAGTAATTATTATATGCAACATACAAAGGTTCCATAGCAATGGCCAATGAAGGACACCAAAAAGATAAAACTTTAAACTTTTACTGACATATCTTGCACAATAAAGCTTTCCATACATTCTCGATAGTCTCTGTTTTTCAAACTCCCCCATCCACTTGTATTCTCTGTACAGTCAAGTAATACATGTACTCTGAAAGGGGAGTGGAATGAACAACTCTGACAGCAGGTTATCTGTCATAGAACAATAGAATCAGTCAGTTGATATCTGACTGTCTGAGCTGATCCTAATCTCCCCTGATATCTACCATTGGAGAAGGATTTGGGAGGACTCTATCTATGCACATTAGACGGTTGACCTAACCAAATGAAATTGGATGATTTGGCTCATATGCATGCCATACACATATTATATATATATATATATATATATATATATATATATATATATATATATATATATATATATATATATATATATATATGTATATATATATACAGTATATGTGTATATATATATATATATATATATATATATATATATTTTTTTTTTTTTTTAAACAGGTTTTTCAATTTCTATATCCAGAGGAAATCCACCAACTGATTAAATTGCCAAGTGATGCTTTTATTGTGGGCCAAAAATATGTGACGTTTCAACTTGCTCTAAGTCTTTATCAAACATAAAGATAAGAGCAAATAAGAGATCATGGCAGGAGTGAGCACTTCCATGCTGTAAAGCAAGCAACTTGGAGTAATATATTGATTGAAATAAGTTACAGTTTACTCTGGTTAGAAGCCAATATTGTAATTTGACAACGATTTAACTTATTTTGTTAGCACTTTCTTATTAAAAGACCTACGGTAAGAAAACTTCTCAGGTTTTCTAAGTATCCACTACATATCAGTAGGTGTTTTCTCTGGGGACTGTCCAGAAAATACAACTTGTGGTGGATCCTTGAGGGATGTATGTGCAAAGAACTGGTAAAGGGCAATCTAGATTGCTAAAAGTGAGAGCTAAAGAGAGCTAAAAGAAACTTTGATTAAACAACTGCCGTTGTTTGTGGTAGTTTTTCCTCTAAGGGCTCCAGCCACTGTATTTCTCATGTGGCAAATTAAATTTTAATGAGTGGTCAAAAAATTCTCTTCTCAGCAAAATATCAATAGTGTGGAATATATAGGTAATTGTATATATGTATTATTTAGATATCAATATAGCATCAAATTGGGTGGTCAAAATATGGGCACATTTTTCTAAGAAATTTCATAATTTTATTATAAAGGTTACTGTAGTTTTTTTTTTAGTTTTGTTTAACAAAAAAAGAGCAAGGAAATCTTTCCATAATCTATGTATTTATTTATTAGTACATGGTTGAATTGTACAGTCTGGCCTGGAAGGGTTAAGTGAGGCGTGAAGGCTGTATCCATAGCAGATCATGATGGTAGAGTGAGCCAAGACAGAACATGAACAAAATTGGATTAAGGCTATTTAAAAAAGGAGAAATGAGAAAAATAAAGAGAATGTTTCTTCCACGCTTCCTTTGCTTTGGTCCTGTCTGTCTGAGCTGTTCATCTAACCCTCAATGGATATTTGCATCTGTTCAAAGGGGCACAGGACAGCAGCCCTAATCCAAGCAAGGGGGAAGAGTAATGACACTGACACGCTTCCCCACAGGCCTCTTTTGTAAACCCCTTCTTTTCTCTCCAGGTACTGGACAAAACACTCACACTAATGAAAACCAGACAGCAACTTAAAAAACTTTTAATTTTCTTTTAAGGGAGGTTTTGTACCAGGGACAAGCATATTTAAACCTTCTTTCTTCTCTCTTGACCAGAAAATGTCTGGCTGGTGAGTTTGCCTTTACTCTAAATGGGCTAAAAGTTGAGTTGCCCTTAAAAGTCAGAGATATAAAAAACCAACAGCAATATTTTAGTGATCTTTGAAGATCATAGGCCTAAACTGAGTTTGATGTCAGATCTCCTGTACAGCGACACTGAGAGTTGGCATTTTATAAATGAAACGTCTTAACTTAAATCAATAGAAAAATTTCCGTACTGTCCATTCAAGTATTGGTATAGTGTAAGTAGTAGTTATAAACATCTTTTTTTCCAAACAGAATAACCCCAAGTTTAATAACATGACTTTATATGCCCTTCTAACCACCTTATGCCACCTATAACTGTGCAATTAGCATAGTCGCCCTCCTATGCAAACGTTCTAATTCAGATATGTCCTTTTTATACAATGATGTCAAAACTGTACACTGTACTCAATGTGACCAGTGATTCAGTGATTTGTATTAGAGCAAAACTAATCTTTATCATTGGCATCTATAATTTTCTTGATACATCCCATAATTATATACTCTATGCCCAGGCAAATAATTAAAATGATAATAATGATAAATCTTTTTTTATATAGCACCATCATATTCGGCAGTGTTTAACACCACCAAGTATTTTCCTGTAATTTTGCTGGGTGCTTTACCATTTAATATGTATCTATAATTTCTTATTTTTTCAGCCCTAGTTCATGTCCTTACATTTATTTATCTTAACCTCTTGTGCCAATAGACTTTATACATTAACTCTTCTTTTTTTTGCTCCCCACCTTCAAAAATCCATAACTGCATAACAAATTGTACTACCTAGTGGCTGCATTTTACATTCTATGCTGCTCACTAGGAAGCCGGGAAAAATTTCAAATGCAGTGAAATTGACAAAAAAACCTTTTTCTTTTGGGTTTTACTTTTACCACTTTCTCAAATCTATATAGGTTTATAATGTTTTAATAGATTTTAAAAAAATGAAAACCTTTTGTACGAGATTTTTTTTTTGTTTTACTGTATTCTGACGCCAACAACTTTTTAATACTTCTATTTCTACGATTGTATGACCGTTTGATCAGTTTGTTATTCAAATTTATATGTGTTGTTAAATGGCAAAAAAGCATTAATTCGTATACATTTTCTATTATGGGGTTCACCGCCGGGAATAACCATTTTTATATTTTTATAAAATGGGCTTTTGGGAACTTATTAGTTTTATTTTTTCAAACTTTTAAAATGTTTTGCCCCTATATTTGTAAATCCCCTTGTGTACTTGAACTCTAGGGTGTGTGATCACTTATACAATATTCTGCAATACTACAGTATAGTCTAAATTCAGTGGATCTATAAAAGAGCCTGCCAGCCGTAGGTTCCTTAACAGATCCTCCTATTACACCCATGAAACCCTCGGATAGGGTCCTGCTGTCATAGCAACTGACCAGTGCCCGCTGATGACGTCACGGGGGGCACAGGCCAAATCCAAGATGGCTTTGCCCATGCAACAACATCACTTAATTGCTGCCATGATATTTGATGGAGACACTTTAAGGGTAAACAGTCAGGATTGGTGACAGCACTGATCTCAGGTGTCAGCCGTGAGTGTTATCGGCATAATGCAACTAAAACCCACAGTGTATGGAGAGGACTTACAGGCTGACATCCATAACCAACACTGACACTGACCTACAGATACATCACATGTTGTGAAGGTGTTAAAATTCACTAGAAATACCAACTATGTATATGCTACTGTGGGGCCCTCAATGCTCCATTTAAAAGTTGGTGCACATGCTCAATCAGTGCTTTATTCTTTTTTGTGTTCACATATGAAAAACCTTTATAATAACCAATGCTTACAATCCTCACTGATGTAATATGACCTATCCAAAGATCTTTTAAAGCTTTGTATCACATGAAGGCAGGCCCGGATTAAGGGTGGTGGAGGCCCCTGGGCGATTAATTAATGGAAGCCCTCACATTTTTTTTTATAAATGAAATGTTGTCCCCCAGAAATAATAGTGTTTCTCTAGAGATCTCTGATAATAGTACATAATAAAATCACAACAATTGACTGCAGAACCTTATATGCACACATCAGCTGCCGTAGAGCATCATAGTACATGCCGCAGCTGCTGCAAAACCTCATAATAGATTGCTGACTTGTAAAATAAAAAAATCAGTTTTTCTTCTAACTTAACCCTCTCCAAGACCCTGATCAAGCAGTCTCTTCAGCCCGATATACATTTTAAACATCCTAGTCCATTGATGCTTCTGTCACCTCCACTTTCTCTACATTCCTCCTTTTGCCACGGTCCTGAAAGCCCTGGGAGGATATACAACTCACCAGAAAGCTCCACCTCCTCCCTGACGCTCAGGGACAAAAGTTGGAGTTTGTATAAAGGATAGAATTCTATCCGATGAGACATTGGACCAGGATACAAATACTGCTGATCCTTCAGGAGACAGAGCTGGCTAGATGGTGGGGCCCCCTCCTCCTGCTCAAAGTGAGGGCCTGGGGTTTGAGCCCCTGGTGCCTTCCATATAATCCAGCCCTGCATGAAGGTGACAAAAGGTGTGTCTTTCTTTATACGTTTTTTCAAGAGCCACATCCGACATGAAGCCTAAATACACATTATGAAATTGAAAAATGGAAAAAAGCCTTCAATATAACTCATTAAAACAACATCATATGCTAATCACCACGAAGTTTAGTACAAATTACTTTACAGGTAGTACAACTCACCTTACAAACTCTCTAAAATGTATCCCAATGCATCATACAAATGTTGGAGAGTATGTGAACTAACAGCCACTATAACACATATATTTGGGAATGCCTACATCTCCTTCTGATCTTCAAACCACCAAGTCATCAACAAAATATCTGAGTTGAATCTACCTATGTTGTCTGAATTATCTTTACTAAGAATAGGCATTTATAACAGTATGCAGAACTGAAATTTCACACATCCTTAGTACTACAACCACGGCCATCACTTCTCAATGGAGAACTGCAAATATTCTGTCCGCTACCGAAATATGGAAAACGGTTATTCACAACTAAGATTATGAATATAGGTTTGCAAACTTTTCAACAAATTCATGACAAATGTTATTTGGTGTTTGTTTCTTTGTACCGTATTTTCCGGGCCATTAGGCGCACCGGAATATAAGGCGCATTAGTCCGATGCGCCTTATATATGTAATAATTCCATATATAAGGCGCATCGGACTATAAGGCGCAGGGTCCGGGGGCGTGGCGGAGGTCCGGGGGCGGAGCGGAGACGCGACGAGAAGAGACGCGACGCGACCCGAAGACGAGACGCGACGAGACGCGGCGACGCGGGGAAGGTGAGTAGGGAAGGTGAGGGGGAGGTGGAGGAGGGCAGCGGACCATACTTACATAGGTCCCCGCTACTGGAGACAGCAGATCTCCAGCGGGAACTGCAGACCACGCGGCAGAAGTTGTTCGTGCCGCGTGGTCTGCAGTTCCCGCTGGAGATCTGCTGTCTCCGGTCTCCGGTAGCGGGGACCTATGTAAGTATGGTCCGCTGCCCTGTGCCATACATAGGCCGGCTTATAGTCCGGAAAATACGGTAATGTTATTCTGACATTTTTGTACAATTCATTTGTACTGTATTTTTTATAAAAAATATTTTTGATAAAATTATTGAATTAGTACTTTTGCTCTATATATGCTCATCTACTACAGTGTTTAGCAACATGACTGTCAAGATCTTAAATTTACATAATATCTGAAGTGTTATCAACTGTAGAAAATGTGGCAGACAATGACATTGAGTCCCATTAAGATAGTGGCATTATTGAGCATAACCATGCTGTTTCTCTGTATTTAAAATATGTGCTATCCACTCAATATATGAAAGTATTAATTACTATTGACTTCAGGGCAGTAGAATCAGACTACACTGGGGCTGTTGTAGTCTGTAACCCGGAAGACACATGGAAAATACAATCACCTGTTGATGATTAGCCAGCTCGCCAGTTCCCAGCCTACTGATCCTTCGTTCTTGTTACATGATGCCCAGAGTTGAAGTCCAAAGCCCATAGACATAATACTTGGAAAGAAAGATAACTCTGCACTCACTTCATACAATCTTGGATCTTATAAACAGGTCTCCTTTATTCCAGTATTAAAAGAATACAGGAGACATGGTGCACAATTAGATCAATGTGATTTGTACGTTATGGCGTCTTAGTTATAATGAATTTCATGAATAAGATGCAATAGCGTTGAAATGCATCAATCTAACTGTGCATCATGTCTGCTGTAGCCTTTTAATACTGGAATATACAAGACCTTTTTATAAGATCCAAGAGCGTATATAGTGAGTGCAGAATTATCTTTCTTTCCAAAAAGACACATAGTTTTCCATAGAAACTTTAAAAAACTGCCTGTAACCGTTTATCAATAAAGACTGTTTTTAAAAGTTTCAATTATAATAAAATATCCCAAAGGATTTGTTCTCAGCAAGCCAAAAATCAGGAAGATTAAATCTGTCTTAAATGTGGAAAGTTTTAAAACTAGATCAAATAGGACAAAGTGACCACACTGGTTCATGGTTTCAAAATTTTTTTTAACTAAAATGGCTGCATCATATCAGTTAATGCTTTACAATAATACATTTCTGACTACACATTTTGGAACCTAGAGAATCTGATATTAGTTGAATACTTAATGAGACATTTTGTGCATCAATCTTATAAGGCTGAAAAGAAGAGGACACTTTGCATATGCTCCACAATGTGTTATAGATGCCGAGGTTTAGCACTATGGCCTTAGTCAGGCAACAAAGCTTGACCTGGCATTGCACAAAGTTGAGCGTGAGTAGGAGGCCATTTCTGATCTTATTGACAGCAGATGTGCTCATCAGAAGCATAGTAGGAAAGCAGCCATTCGGAATGACTGTAAACATGAATAACGTGTAAGAGGATGGCAAGAGCAATGGGGGAGGCTGTTTTGTCATGAAGTGTGCCCAGGGCCCATTATAATAACCCCCCTCTTAGAAAACCCCTTCTATTTAATTTTGCAATGGAGCGACAACCCCATATATCATGAAATGGGAGGGAATTCTGGCAGTCCTTATTGTTAAGGGTAGTGAGGGGGATGGGATGTCACAGAAGGCTTGATACAATGGAATCACTTGCAAAGGGGTAGTAAGGCAGGCATGAAGCCTGACAGCACCCCTGCATTATCATGTAGAGAGCCACTTTAGCAATAAGTCCAGTCACAATGGGAAACATTCAGATGTGCTTTTGTTAATGTTAAATGTTTAAAAGTCTTTGCATGTCTATGTTGTCATACTTTGCTTTAGAATTTTTCTGTCTTTTATACTTCTAGAGTTTCATCATAACTTACATTTATATATAAATACCATCAAAATATTCAGACATCATAGTGAAACAAGTACTGATAGGATAGAAGAGTATTCACTAAAGATGGGGGTATTTAAATATCTTAAAGAAAATCTGTTCTAGATGGAATAGTTTTCACAAAGATGTGTACTATTGAAGGTGCTTCACTGTATCAATGTTAGGCATAGCCATAGCTAGAGAGAAGTTGATTAGGCATTTACAAAGAGTACTGGGTACCGGAGATATATCGACATACAGCTCTATCTTGACAAGGGGTTTAATGGTAGAGGAATAAATTAAATCATTGCTTAGAACTGGAACTTTCTCTAGAGACTTATTCCTAAAATTGTAAAGTAAAAGCATAAGATACATTAAAAATAGTAAACAAATGTAAAAGTACATATTTACCATTGTATGGAACTCTGTTGTTTGCTGAGGTCAGTTAGGGACAAATTAAAAACTATGTTCTCATCTAGAGTAAGGCTACTTGCACACAAATGTTGCAAAAATCATCCGTGAAAGGATAACATTTGCATATTCTTTCAAAGTGAAGAAATCTAGAAATAAAAATGTTCAGTTATAAAACTATCTAGAAAAGGTAGGAATAGCAGCTTAGAACATAATTTAATATGTGTGTCCTAAACTATTTTATTAAATACATTTTAATATTTATTTTATACACTTTTATTTAACTTAATTTTCGATTTTATAATTTTATTTCATTCTATTACCCTTTGTAAGGATTGCAAATACACATGTAATAAAATAAAATACAATATTGTTGTTTCAACATGGTATATTTTATTTTATTATGTAAATTTTTAATAAAATGCTACCAACTACCTGTTTTCCATCTTTGCAACTTTTTTTAATCAAAATTACAATGACTGTAAAATACAGTACTGTTAAATATTAAACAATATATGTTAATACTTTGAACAACATAGCTGATTTATGTATATCAGACATGGCATGCTGTCTCTTTGTTCTGAATGTGGTTGAGTCAGTGTTTGGTTCAAAGGAAAAAATGTCAAGAAATGACCAAGTTAACATGATAGAATATATAAGGCAAGACAACAAGCTGCAAAGTACAAGTTTTTGTAAGTGTTTGATAGAGGACCCAGTGTCCCTGTAAACAATCCAAAAGAAAATGTTCTTGGACTATTCAGGAAAAAAATAAGTGTGGCTACATCATCCAAAATAGCATATCATTTTTGTCCTTTTTTTCAATTGTCTGCCCCAAATTGCATGCCTGTTGCAGATACGATCAGCGCTTTCGTGCTGGGAGAAGGCTTTTAGAAAACAAATGTCTTTTTCGGAGTCACAGGTGCAGCCACTTGTCCGTAAGTGACAGAGAAAAGCCAAAACAGGACAGAAAGGATGGGGTGGGGGAGATAGAGGGAAAACAAAGCTGCAACATGTGAGGGGCAGAGGCGGAAAGAGACAGGAGCAGGGAACATCCGAGACAGCTGTAATGAATAAGAATATAAGAATAGAGGTAGAACAAAGCCATGCATATGTCTCCTGTGTGCCGATTGTTCCTATGTCATCTGTACTGCTACACTGTACTTAAAGCATCAAAAGTGCAGTGTTACAATATAGTCCTGGGCCTTAATGGGATTAATTCACCTGAATGAGCTGAAAAGATCCAGAGCATCAAGGGGATTAGTGAAATTGCGTTTTGTGCATCAAAAATCATTAAAGTAAAGTGTCTACATCAAAAACTGTCCTATTCTTCTAACTGCCTACAAGGCTTCTGTATCTGCAGAGCTATAAAGACAATAAATTGAAACAGTAAAAATAGCATTTACTATTATAATAATCTTTATTTATATTGCGCCATCATATTCCTCAGCGCTTTACAAATCATGACAATATATGAATTCTTTTTAGCTTTTTTTTTATATAAGTGGAAAATAAAAATGTTTTTGGCAATCAGCATTAGCGATAAAATGCTTACATTAATTTACTGAGTGGTCATATCTAGATGAAACCATACTTAATATATGGATATATGTTCACATGCTAGTTTTGCAGAAGGATTTTTGCATATTTTTTAAACTTGCACTAAAAAATTGCAAAACACTGCATTCATTTTAGCATTGTTACTTCTGTTAGTAGTGGATCCATGTATTGCTTCAATTGACTTATAATGGATCACGTTTATTATTGTTATTTTATTTTAATGGCAAGGCCCTGGCTATTTTGATTTACTTGTTGTCTAAAAGCAAAGGTAAACACAGCAAAAAAATTTCCCTGAATATACATTTGAAATAACAACAAAAAATTCTTAAAACCTTTAAGAAAAATAGCACATCAAAAACTGCCTGGGCCAAAAACTGCCTCAATTTTTTTGCCTTATTTAAACAAATTTTTAATTTTAAAACTTTCTTTATATCAGTATATTTATGATTTTCAAAAAGATTGTGGACCTTGAGCATCAATTTCTACTGGAGCCCGTAGATCAGCACATGGATTCTGTATTGCTCCTTACTGCCTACATGCAGACTATTATTGTGTACATGAGCCCCTCCTGGGATTCTTTGTTCAGCTAATTCAACAAGGACCATTACTGTTCACAGAAAAGCAATAATGGAGATGTCAGCTAGAATATTGCAAGATTTTTATGTTTGCAGTTGGTGCTTTTCTATGATTTTTTGATCTACGGACGTAAACATTCTGCAGAAAATTGAAAGCATGGATTTATTTGTTGTATTTCACAACTTTTGGAGCAAATGGAGAGATATAAAAATATTAACTGAAGCAATTCTTGGTAAACTTTATTGCACTTCTTCTAAGTAAACTTTATGCCACTATAAAAAGAAAATGTTCTAACCCAAAGAAAATTTTCAAGGTCTGTTGGTCAAAACCTCCCATGATGTTAAGTGTCTGGAGTGTTACATTGTATGTTATTGAAAACTATATTTTACCCTACTTCTTGGATTATAGGATTTTACATGACTTGTTTTTGTGTTAAAGTATGATTAAAATGGATCAATTGAGAACTGAAACATCACTATAATGTTGCCTTCTCGACTGGAAACTATGCTAGGTGTGACATTTTGCAGATGAGGACCTAAGAGGTCATAAGACAATGGTGAACTTACACTTTTATGGAAAAAAAAGCTCCAGCCTCAGTCCTTTCTCCAATTATAGGGCTAATTAGTGGAGCTTCAGTTAAGTTCTGTTTGTACAGACACGGACCGCTGACCACATAGCTATTCATGTGTCTCCCAACTGTTCCTTTATGGACAGAGGAGCTTTTTTTCAACAGCATGCAGGTTTCCCTCCAAATTTTGTGTAGCAGAATGACATTATCATTGATCCACTGTGTTTTCTGGCAATGATAGTCAAAATAATGAGTCATCTTTCAACACATAATTATAAAATCAGTTCATTATCCCATAATTAGTTCTTCAGGATAAAAAACAGTTTTCCTTGTCATGAAAATAATAGCAATAAAGCTTGGTTAATATTTGTGCTAAGGGTTTGCATTATTCTGCTCCATTAAAGGAACAAACGAGGGGTACTATAGCTGATAGCAAAGGTGCCCAAAAGACCCAATAGGGCGCAGCTTTTTTAGTTGGACTTTCATTGGAGCATCTATTTCTACTTACCACGCTTTTTTGTTTATGAATTTTAGATGAATCAGCTCTGATTGTTGAACAGAATGACCACTTTCTTGGAATGATAATAATGATAATAACCTATCAGAGTGGACATATACAAATATAATATTAAATTACAGAGCATTCTATTACATTCTATGAGGATGAAGGGGGTGACACAAGAGATATAAGAGCTTGTATAATGGTCCAGCCATTCTTTATAAGGGAACAATATAAAATAATTTAATAAATAAGAATTCTGCTTATACAAGGTCCAAGGGGAAGGTGAGTGCAGAGAAGCCTGGAGCTTGGTATCCATCTGGTGTTTGCCGGATAAGCAACGGGAGGAGGACATAGGATGGATTAGTAAAGAGAGAGTTGATTTCCTGCAGTTAGTGAGTGTGATAAGGTTCAAATTAGGGTACAGATTAATCTACCATATATACTTGTGTCTAAGGCAAGTTTTCCAGCTCAAAAAATGTGCTGAAAAACATACCCTTGGCTTATACACAAGTCTATTAAAAAAATAAACTTGCTCGGAGCAACTCCCCGATGCTCTCGTCCCTACGGCTCCTCTTCTTTCTTCTCTCTATTGTAACAGCGGGCAGAGACAGGTCTATGTGCTCTGCTGGCCGGCGCACACTATGATGTGGCTGCATCGCCGCTGATGATGTCACAGTGTGTGCCAGGAGGGCATTGATGCCTCTCAAAAGAGAGAAGAAAGAAGAGGAGCTGCAGGGACGGGAACATCTGGGAGCCGCACAGAGCTTGGCGAACATGACAAAGGGCCTCAATGGGCATTTCATCAGATGGGGGGGGGGGTGGCTTCATGGGGCATTTGATAACTGGGGTGGCTGACTGCATGCAACATTTAATCATAGAGGGGCTCGCTGCATAGGCCATTTCATAACTGGGAGGGGGGCTGACTGCATGGGGCATTTCATAAGATGTGGGGCTAGCTGCATGGGGCATTTCATAACTGGGGGGGACTGGCTGCATGGGGGTTTTCATAACATGGGAGGGCTGACTGCATGGGACATTTTATCAGTGGGGGGCTGGCTGCATGGGGCATTTCATCAGTAGGGGGGGCTGGCTGCATGGGGAATTTCATCAGTAGGGGGGGCTGGCTGCATGGGGCATTTCATAACTGGGAGGGGGAGCTGGCTGCATGGGACATTTCATCAGTAGGGGGGGCTAGCTGCATGGGGCATTTCATAACTGTGAGGGGGAGTTGGCTGCATGGGGCATTTCATAACTGGGGGAGGCTGTGACAAATGCATATCCCATCCTCAACTTATACTGGAGTCAATAGTTTTCCCCAGTTTTTTGTGTTTAAATTATGGGCCTCGGCTTATACTCGGGTCAGCTTATACTCGAGTATATACAGTATTTCAAACTGAATTCAGAAAGAGATGGGTAGCCAGTGCAGTGACTGGCACAAACTGGAGGCATCCGTGTAGTGTTTGGTCTGAAAGAGGAGCCTGGCTGCTGCATTAAGAATAGATTGTAGAGGAGAAAGTTTAGTAAGTGGAAGACCGATTAGTAGGGAGTTACAGTAGTCTAGACGAGAGGGAATCAGAGCAATAATTATCATTTTAGAGGTTTCAATTGTCAGAAATGACAAAGGTCATATTGATTGATAAATTGATAAAATGGTCAAGTGGACTCAAGTTTTGAAAAATAGATCCAGAATATGCAATGGTGGGAACGCAACGTTAAGTGTTATTGGAGTAAGAGAGTTGTCACTGAGATTTTTCTTTACTTTTTGCTAATTCTCTGTTTTTGATAGACCATATATGTTATATCTGTCTATATATTATATTATATCTATCTATATCTAAATCTATATTATATCTTATAATCTTATACTGAACTAGTTGTACAAGACAGAAAAAATATGGCTTCCAAATCTATCCATGAGTTGAGTGTGGTGTAACAGCATAAGCTTACAGCCCTTTTACAGGGATATTCAAGGTTTATCCAGGTTTAGATCCCCAAGGGTTGCCTCTTTAGCTTCTGTGCTTTTCACTCCTTACCAGGCAGGGCAGTACATGGCACAGCAGCTGTGATTGGTGCTTCAGCTTACAAACAGGCCATGTGATGGATGTGGCCTGTGAAGGTGGAGCAGTGTTCCATGGAGTATCATGGCCAATTCAAATATTGATGAATACGTCGGATTTCGAACAGGTCAGATGATTAATAAAAGAACCTCTGGAAGACATGTTTGAAGAAACTGAGCCTCTGGTATTGTGCTGTTTCTGCTGCAAAACCTTCATGTTTTCCAGAATCCTGTTTTCTTCTTTACGTAGTCTAGGCCAGCCACCATCATCCAAAATAACTTTAAATGGTCACAAGTAAACTGCAGTATATAGGAATATATCAGAAGTGGTTGTTTATAAAATAGGGATACGTCCAGGGATTAATATCAGGGTCTTTTGAATACTTTACTTGGTTATCAATGTATCCATTGTTTGCGTAGCCCTTATTGTACATTTATAAGTAGTAAGTTAATGCTATGAATATATTATGTCAGGTGTTCTGCTATAAAGGGCATCCTGCGAATGAAAAGGTATTCTATCATATTGGGTTTCCTGCACATGCCATATGCTGTGCCTGCCTGCTGTTGACACATTTCAGAGCACTGACAGCTTTTGTATGCAGCACCTGGAGGAGTTTAGTCCACTCTTAAGATAATCTTGGATATCAGTTTCATCAGTATTATACTGGCTTATATTATGCCCACTAGTAGGTCACCTTGCAAGTACTCTGCCCTACATTATTTCTTACGTGATTTTATTATTTAGAAAACATAAATAATATGACAAAATTCACTTTTAGAGCATTGACTTGATAAGACTTGTGCATTTGCTAAAATTGTGTATAGAAAAACTTTTCCAAATTTGGGATTTGTGAATTGGGCGTAAGTGTGAAATTGGTGGGGAATTTCAACAACCAAACAACCCTGGTCCTTGTTTTACCAAGAAGGTGACCTTCTATGGAACGTTTCACTTCATGGAAAATAATATGAGAAAGAAACTTTGATGTTCGCTAGGGGATGTTCGCTATTTAGAAAGCCCAGTTCTATACATAGGTCAACATTTATTTGCATAGGTCAAAACCCCTGTGCCAGTTTTTTGTCTGACTTTGCACATTCTTTTTAGTGCAAACTGCTTGCACATTTATTTATAAATACACAAAGGGGCACATTTACTAAGGGCTTTGCCCTGCTATTTTGTCAGACTGTGCACCTTCTTCTAGGCTAAAATTGCCTACATAGGTATTCAAGAAATGCCTGCGCCGCTATTGTGGTGCAGCTGCGCTAGCTTCCATGCGACACAAATTATCTGACTTATTCGGACCGACCGCCGTATTTAACTTGCAAATTGTGTTGCATGCCCTATGTTAAAGGTGCGCCACAAAAAACATGGTGGGCCAGTTCGGGGAAGCGATGTATTCATGATTTCTTTTTTTTGATGAATGTGGGCCATAGGTTTTCTGACATCTCTTAGCTAAAGTGGTTAATGGTTATGTAGAGGCTCACATTTATCAAAAACAGTGCAAACTGCGCACATTCTTCATGAATCTGGTGCCCCCTGCACTGCCCCAAATGTTTTTGTCCCACTGACAATTGTATTTTCAAAATCTTTTGCTGTAAGAGAAAAAGGATTATCAATAAAACATCATTACATACTCCTTAGGCCGGTTCCACACTTGCGAGTGTGATGCAATGAACTCGCATCACACTCGCAACGCATGCTGCTCGGGTCTTCCGGCCCGAACGCTGCAAACAGGAATTGAACTCAGCTTGTCAGTTCAGTTCCTGTTTGCAGCGTTCGGGCCGAGAGACCCGAGCAGCATACGTTGCGAGTGTGATGGGAGTTCATCGCATCACACTTGCAAGTGTGGAACCGACCTTACAGCTAATTATTGCAGTCTGGGTCTAAAGTAAAGCATCCAGAGAGCTTCACCAGGGGTCACAGTGGGAAGAGACGTCTGTCTGTAACTAGGGGTTGTCTGTAAGTCAGGTGTACGTAAGTAGGGGACTGCCTGTTCTCCCACTCAACTACACCAATCCACTGCTGCCAAGCAATCATTACCATTAGTTATCTCTTATGTCATTTGGGTCTTGACCTGGGGCATACCGTTTGGTAATGATCACCTGGCAGTACATAGCTTAATGAGCTAAAATTAATTGTAATGGTTGCTCCAGGAGTATATGGCCTAGAAAAATTATTACAAATGTGCCATAATCAGCGAACCACTATTAAAGGATGCAAAAAGTTGGAAAAGGTGTTTATTAAAAATTTGGCTTATATAAAACAGTATAGTTAGTATAAAAACAATGACTTGCTTAAGAATGTGGTGGATGTGGAAAATGGTCTTTTTTAAATATATATTTTTTTGCCTAAAAACACCACCTCAAATTTTAGTCTTTTGAAACAAATTGGCCTTGATTTTTGTCTACCCTCAAAAATCCATAACCTTTTCATATTTCCACATACAGAGTTGTATGAGTGCTTGTTGTTTATGCAGCAAATTGTCTTTCCTGGTAATGCTATTTAACATTACATGCCGTTTACTTGGAATTATCTGCTCTTCCGCGTTTACAACGATACCAAATTTACATATGTTTTATCATGTTTTAATAGATTTTATAATATATTTTATAGTGTAGCTATAGATTATGAGTATGAAAGTTTTATAGTCCCCTGGTTAGGGGGGAATTTAAACTTTTTTTTTTATATTTTACTGTATTTTTAGACTCTTTAGGGTACTTGAATCCTAGAGGTCTGATAACTCCCACCATACTACCACTTATTGCAGTATATGAGGATTTTGCAGTACCTCTGAATTGGTCTGTTACTCACAGACCGTTACAGATGCTCCCTAATGACAGGCCTGGGAGTTCAACATAAACATGGGATATGGCAACAGGAACAAAGATGGCGATACCCAAGCACTGCCGACATTTTATTGCCCCCACACCTTTTCTGGCAGCATTTAAATGGTTAACACCCATTGTGCCAGCATGGGTGTTTTCTGCATTAGGCAGCAAATACCCGGTGATTATGAAGAGGGCTCAGCCTGCCCCCTACCCCAAAATGACATTCAGGAAGGCCTGAATACAGGAAGGTGTTAATGTAGATAGAAAAAAAACATCTTGTAGTTCTAGAAATGCTGATAGACACAGTTTTGCCATTTCTTTCTGTATTTACCCATGTCTGTGTGATTAGGGAGCCTCAAGGAAAAAATAACTTTCTGTCTCTGACCGTCTGCCACCTTGCAGTTACTAAAGGCTCCAATCCCATTAGTAACTTATCCCTAACACTGCTGATATTCCTAGGGCTCAGTATGCCTGATAAAGAAAGATAATTTAATTCATGGAAGGACCTTGTATGTCTACATGTTTGGTTATTTCTAGCATAAACCTTGTCTGTAATCTGCAGAGTCGACGGTCATGTCACACACAGTCAGCAGGACTTGGACTTCCTGTGACATCCAATGTCCTGCTGGTTTCTGGTGGATGCCCTTGCATACAATAATACATGCTTGGCCCTTTTGAAGTCAGGAGGACGTGGAACATCACACAAAGTCCTGCTGCCACCAGCTTCTACCGACTGCAGAAAAAAGATTACCAGGGTTAGCACAAATTTGGTGACCGCATAATATTCTTGTACTTACTTTTGCATTAGTGGCAAAACCCTTTAATTGAAGCCATTATATGGGAAATGGGGCATCAATTATCACTTGCCATTGGTTTTGAATATAAAAAAAAACTAAATAATTTTTCTGCTTTGAAAATTATTTTTTTAAGATACATGCATAATCAAACTAGAAGTCAAACCAAATCCTGTATATTCTTTGTATAAACCCCCAGCAAATCTCACATTTTCTGCACTTCTTGTCATAGATGAAAAAAAAAATAGCCTAGCAGATGTTGACATGATAACTATTCATCGAAGACGACAGGATAAAGATGAAGAGATTTGTATGTGACATTGCTCTTTGTGCGGCCATTGTGCCTGATCCCCACTGCACAGGAGATAAAGCTATAGGGGGCTGTATTGTTTTGTTTCAGCCTCATATTATTTGCTCTGGGGGCTGATGTTCTGGGCTGTCCAGGGGACTGGCAGCAGTCAGTGCGTGTGGAGGAAGCAAGGCAAGGGTGGGGGAGGAGGTGAAAATAAATTGAAATCTGTCAGTATTAAAACTGCTGACTGCAAAGAAATACAAGTCCCACATGGAGAAAGTAAACAGATACATTAACATAAGGGCAGCAGCGGGAGTTTCAGCCACAAAATGTGTATGTGTCAGGATTTTTTTAATTAAACTAAGAAAAACATGAAAAAAGTCCACAAAAAGTATCTTCCCTGGAATAACACTTGAAGATTTTTGACACTGTCAAGATCAAAGAAGTAGGTTAAAAAAAGGAGCATGTTGGGTCACGTTGGACCGTCCTCTGACAGCTCTCCGCCCTCCCGAAAAGTAAGTACATAAACCAAAGAATATAGCAACCAAAAAAACAATAATCTTTTCAGTTATCTTGTCTATAACACTATGGTTCCAAAAATCACATACATCACAAGAAAGGATTCCATTAAAGGGTATATTATAATTTATCTTTATTAGTGCAACAATATAAAATACTTGATAAAATTATCTGCAATTTACAACAAACAAGGGGAATTCAGAAAGACAATCCTGACGCAAAATGGGGGGAAACATAGTAACACAGAGTACAACTAAGTGGAGAGTTTGGAAACCAAATTGTCAAGATTCAGGGGTAGTGAACCCACTGGACCACCACGGATGATGACGTAAGCCGACACCTGGGAGCATAGTGTAAGTGGTACCCGCTTTTTACCAGGGCCTGCCGCAAAGCGGATTGGACTTGCTGGGGCATGGTGCCACAAGGTCGCTCCACATGCACGACTTTGTCCGCAGGGGTGGCCAAGGTGAGGTGCAGAATCGTGAGGCAGAGATGGAGTCGGGGACAGGCAGGAGGTCAGGACAGGTAGCACAGGTGTGAAGTTAGGAACATAATAGAGGTCACAATGAGAAATCAGTCTAAACACACAGGGCAAGGAACACAGCTTTCTCAATGGCATGGAGGGCAATATCTAATGTGTTTATGATTTTTACTGTTTATTTATATCAGTTCTAGGGAAAGGGGGTGATTTGAATTTTTAGTTTTTTTAATTATAATCTTTTTAAACTTTTTAAAATTTTTACTTTTACTATTTTTCAGACGCCCTAGGGTACTTTAACTACAGTATGGTAGAACATGGGGCTTTTCTTCCTCATTCATTACAATGTGCAATGAGCACATAGTAATGAATGGGTTAAATCCAGACAGCCTTGGGTCTTCCGAAGTCATGTCATGGCAACCAATCGCCACTCCCCGATGACGTCACGGGGAGCGACGATCTCCAAAAAGATGGCGACGCCCATGGCTTTGGGAACCTGTCATTAGGTCAAAATGTGTGATCCTGATGACAGGTTCGCGTTAAGGAATGTGCACCTTGTATCTGATTGGGGCAGCAATGGAATAGATTTCAATCAGAGGACAATAAAGTTTTTACATTCCTTATCTATAAACTACTGTTATTTTTACTGCTGCCATACTCTACTTCTCACATTGATGGTTCTGTTTCATATCACTTGTCGCATTCATCACAGTATTGCTATGTCCTTTTTTTTGGATAAATGTATATTTCTTCAGTGTGTGTGTTATAACATGGTTGATGAAGAGATCTGAGCAGCCTCTTAATTGCTTTTAGTTTGCCAATAAAAGGTATTAACAACTGAGGACTCTCACATGTGGCCGTAACAGTACTGCATGTGTGTGTGTGTAGCAAGCTCTAGCTGCAATGCCAATGCAATATCAGGCAGTTAGGGCAATCGCTAAATAAGTGTTGTACAGTATGTCTAAGTGTATCCTGGTATGCCTCTGATGACGCATCGATCGGTAGAGTCGATGAAGAAACGCGTCAGGAAGGGGCATAATTGAGACAGACCTACTATATACAACCACTGTTAATAGGTGTTACAGCGGGAAGCTAACCTGTGCTCCTGTGATTGCACCTACTTGTTTCTTGGTGCATGTTATCGGACTTTGGTGGGCACATATGTGTTTGGATTGCCACCTGAAGGTGCACCTTGAAAAGCCTGAATGAATACTTATGGCTATTTCTAGCACACTTTTAATGATATTTTGAATAAAGATATTAAAGACTTTTAAACGTTCTAATCAGGCAGATAATTCTTGTGACAATTTTTATACAGGCAGTCCCCGGGTTACATACAAGATAGGGTCTGTAGGTTTGTTCTTAAGTTGAATTTGTATGTAAGTCGGAACTGTATACTTTATCATCGTAATCCCAGCCAGAACTTTTTTGTTCTCTGCGACAATTGGATTGTAAAAATGTTGGGTTGTCATAAGAATCAATATTAACACTAAAGCTTCATTACAGACACATTTGATAACTGTTACAGCTGATTATTGTAGCCTAGGACTAAAGTACAATAAATTACCAATATCCAGAGGTCCATTTGTAACTAGGGGTCGTATGTAAGTCGAGTGTTCTTAAGTAGGGGACCGCCTGTAGTCTTTCAGACTTGGAGTATTTTTTAATGGAAACAAAATCTGTGGGAAAAAAACAGCATTGTGAATTGATTTAATAAAAAGTACGGCTTACAGTGTAGTCATGTACTGTCCATTTAAAAAATTGGACGGCACAGCAGAGCAGATGCTGAGAGGTCTCCTAGGAATGTGTCTAGAAGAGCCGACCTACACACAGGCAACTTGCTTCAGTGAATGTAAGCAGTATGCTGTCAACTTTATGATGGCAGAGTAAGCAGGACTTCCTCTGTCTCATTTACGAGTCCTGTTAGGATTTACTCTGCTCATGTAAATCTATATATAAGCTATCACTATTGTCCCATCTTAAAGACATCAAAGTTCACATGATAGGTTTCCTTTTCAGTGCAGCCCCTGTTGTGCTGAAGAAATTCACTGTATTTCAGGAATAGCCTCTTCATTATAAAATGAAACAAGTTGGGGTGCATCTTGAATTATGCAGGCATCTTTCATTTTGGTAGAGTGTATTAAGGCCCTACTCTTCACCCCTCGATTTAGATTGAGTGTCATGTAGAAACGTATCCCTTTTATAGTATCATAGTATATAAGGCTGGAAAAAGACACAAGTCCATCAAGTCCAACCTTTAAGAATTAAATAAATGTTTTATCCCCATAACCCGTGATATTTTTGCTCTCCAGATAGGCATCCAGGCCTCTCTTGAACATGTACACAGAGCCCGCCATAACAACCTCCTGCGGCAGAGAGTTCCACAGTCTCACTGCTCTTACAGTAAAGAACCTTTGTCTATGTTGATGGTAAAATCGCCTCTCCTCTAGGCCCAGAGGATGCCCCCTTGTCCTGGTCACAGGCCTAGGTATAAAAAGATCTTTGGAGAGATCCTTGTACTGTCCGTTCAGGTATTTGTACATTGTAATGAGGTCTCCCCTCAGTCGTCTTTTTTCTAAACAGAATAATCCCAAATTTTGTAATCTGTCAGTGTATTCTAATCCCCCATTCCCCTAATAATCCTGGTTGCTCTCCTCTGCACCCGTTCCAGCTCTACTATATCCTTTTTATACACTGGTGCCCAAAACTGTACACAATATTCCATGTGTGGTCTGACCAGGGATTTGTATAAGGGCAAAACTATGGGGGATGTTTATCATACGCTGGCGCTCGTACGCCAGCGTATGATCGCCCCGCCGCTGCGAATTCGCAGCCCGATACATCAAGAGGCTTCTGCCTCTTGATGTATCGGGCTGCCAGTAGCGCAGCGTTTATCCTACGTAGAAAAAAAACGCAGCTGGCGACTTTTCACATCTGAAAAGTCGCCGGCAGCAGCGAGTGCTCAGTAACGCCCCGCGCCGGCCCACTACACAAATCCCTCTGTAATGCTAAACTATCGACCTCAGTATTTATTACTTTACACAGCTTAGTATCATCTGCAAATATTGAAACTTGACTGTGTAAACCCACTACAAGGTCATTAATAAAAATATTAAAAAGAAGTAGCCCCAACTCTGTCACTCCACTGGTAACGTCAACCCAATCTGAGAATGTGCCATTAATGACGACCCTCTGTTTTCTATCACTAAGCCAATTACTTACCCAAATACACAGATTTTCGCCTATTCCAAGCAGTCTTATTTTATATACCAACCTTTTATGTGGCACGGTGTCAAATACCTTTGAAAAGTCCAGATATAAAACATCCACAGCGTCCCCCAGATCCAGTCTTGAACTTACTCGTAGAAACCAATCAGATTAGTCTGACAGGACCGATCTCTCATAAACCCATGCTGACGCTGGGTTATAAGGTTGTGCACAGTGAGATACTCCAGGATAGCATCTCTAACAAACCCCTCAAATATTTTCCCCACCACAGCAGTTAGACTCACGGGTCTGTAGTTTCCAGGATCGCTCTTTGATCCTTTTTTGTATATTGGTACCACATTTGCTATGCGCCAGTCCTGTGGAACATAACCAGTCCTCAGTGAATCTTCAAATATTAAAAATAACGCTCTGTCTATCACGGTACATAGTTCATGCAGAACCCGGGGGTGTATGACATTTGGCCCCAGTGATTTATCTATCTTAGTGGTTGCGAGGCGGCGCCGTAACTCTTCCTAGGTTAAACTGTTGACATTCCAAAAAGAATTTACATTATTCCTCATTGTGTCTTCCACCAGGGGATTTTCCTGGGTAAAGACAGTTGAGAAGGCGACATTCAGTAAATTGGCCCTTTCCTCATCTTCTTCCACCATGACCCCCATGTTATTTTTAAGGGGAACCACACTCTCTGTTTTTAGTTTCTTATCATTTATATACTTGAAAAATAATTTGGGATTATTTTTGCTCTCCCTGGCAATATTTCTCTGAGTCTATTTTTGCGGCCTTTATCTGCTTTTTACAGGATTTATTTTTCTCTCTATAATCCTGTAATGCATCATCACTACCTTCACATTTTAGCACCTTAAACGCCTTATCTTTCTCACTTATTGCTTTCCTTACAAGACTAGTTAGCCACATTTTGCTTTTTCCCATAAGGTATGTGTTTCTCACAGGACTTTTTCAGAATATATGAGAAAAAGTCCCATTTTTAGGGGGGGGCTTTTGTCTTTGAGAACATTATCCCAGTCTATGCCTTTAAGGTCTTCCCTTAGTTGCTGAAAATTTGCCCTCCTGAAGTTTAGAGTGTTGGTTGCCCCTTCCCTAACACTCTTAGTAAAGCGTAATACAAAATCAATGCAATTATGATCACTATTACCCAGGTTCCCCCCAACCTGTAGTTTTGATACCCTATCAGGTCTGTTAGCTAGGATAAGGTCCAGCAGTGCCCCCCTCTTCTTGGCTCCAGGACTAGTTACAAACCCCTCCACCTTTTTTATTTATACGATCCTTTCTAAAAAGACTATAACCATCTATAGTAACAGCCCAGTCATAGCTACTGTTCAGCCATGTCTCGCTGATACCCACTATATCATATTTCCGCTTCAACATCAAGAGTTCCAGTTCCTCCATTTTGTTTGTGAGGCTTCTGGCATTTGTGTACATACATTTTATATGGTTTTCCCTATCCCTATTCATTTTGTTCTTATTCCCCAATCTCATTCCAACCCCCCTTCCTCCCCCATGGACTATGACTTTTCCCAGCTCTCTATCTACACTGTCTATTTGCCCTGCACAAGTGTAGTTGCCCTCCCCCCAGGTCTTTAGTTTAAACACTCCTCCAACCTTCTAGCCATTTTTCCCCCAAAACAGCTGCACCCTCCCCATTGAGGTGCAGCCAATCTCTACTGTAGAGCCTGTAGCCGACAGAAAAGTCAGCCCAGTTCTCCATGAACCCAAAACCCCCCTTCCTACACCAACTTTTGAGCCACTATTTACCTCCCTGATCTCCCGCTGCCTTTCTGGTGTGGCACGTGGTACAGGTAGTATTTCGGAGAAAACTACCTTTGGGGTCATTGCCCTAAGCTTATGGCCTAAATCCCTGAAATCATTTTTAAGGACCTTCCACCTACCTCTTACTTTGCCAATGTGGACCATGACCGCTGATTCCTCACCAGCCCCTCCTAGTAATCTGTCAACCCGATCCGCAACATGCCGAACCCGAGCACCCAGCAAACAACACACTGTTCGGTATGCACCCTTTGTGACAGATTGCCCTGTCTGTTCCCCTAATAATTGAATCTCCCACTACCAGCACCTGTCTGACCTTGCCTGTGCTCCCATTACCCTTCTTACTGGAGCAGACAGTCCCCTGGTTGCTAGAGGCCACGTCTTGCTGCAGCATTGCTACCCCAGAGCTGATATCCCCCTCATCCGCCAGCCTGGCAAACTTATTGGGGTGCACCAGATCAGGACTAGATTCCCTACAACTCTTCCCTCTACCCCGCCTTCTACATGTTACCCAACTAGCTGCCCCCTCACTCTGCACCTCCATACTTCCCTCCCCACACCCATCTTCCCCAGAGAGTTTGAGCTCCAGGAGCAGCAAACTTCTCTCCATATTGTCAATTGCCCGCAGCCTTATAACTTGCTCATTTAGATCCAGAATCTGGGCTTCCAATGAAAATGAGCAATTTTCACACATCCCACACAGCAGTATTCCCCCTCGAACGGCTGTTCAAGGAAAGCATACATGGCACAGGATGTACACTGTGTAGCAATTCCACTTATGGAGTCCATTGTTCTAATGGGGATTACAATAGAAATATACACAAAAAGAAGAATTTACAGTCAAAGTAACACAAAATACAGCAGTTACCTGCTAAAGTCCCTCAAACTTAATTCCCCTAAACGTAAGTCCCACTTAGGACTCTGCACACACTTCGGATCAATGCACACTCGCCACCAAGCTCCCACACTCGCTTTTCTGATGCTTTTTAAAAGGTTATGTGCCACAAAAATATGCTGAGCTCACTGCAACAAGATCTGGCTGCAAACCACCAAACAAACTGACTATAGAAGTATATAAAGGCTGCTAATTAGATAGCCACACCCCACTATTAATTAGGCAGCACCTGTGACTATACTGTCTAGATAAGCAAGGTGAATGCCTCCCTATACCCTCCACACAATGTACAGATTATGCAAGTAAAATACCTTCAGATCTACTTGGTTGCAATAAAACTCACACAATGAAATTCAGGAAATAAAAATGTAGATGCACTTATCTATTTGTTGCTGGAACCAAAAAGTATTCCTTCCCTTAAATGTAAGTCCCACTTAGGACACTGCACACACTTCGGATCAATGCACACTCGCCACCAAGCTCACACACTCACTTTTCTGATGCTTTTTAAAAGGTTATGTGCCACAAAAATATGCTGAGCTCACTGCAACAAGATCTGGCTGCAACAGATCTTGTTATATATACACATATACACTGTATATAGTATCATAGTATATACAACATGTAATCTCCAATTACTATTCCGTCCAGAAAACAAAGGCTCAGAATTGCCAATAAATAAGTGAGCTATCTGTGGGATGCTCTGATTTTCTCTGTTACACTGCCAACAATGTCCATATAGACAAAGCCCACACAAGAATGGAGGGAAAGTGGCTGGTATTATGTTGTACTGAGGCAGGATGAGCAAGCCTCTGTCTTTAGTATCACAATGCTTTCTTTGCCTCTTGCATTGTTAAAATCACATAAGGGTTCTCAACACCATTGTTCCAATACCAAATGCAGAATCTCCTTACCATCTTTAGAAAAACAGGAAGCAGTCTCTTGACCTGACTGTTTCTAAAAACTTTGTCCTTTTCATGTCTAAGTCAAATTTCATATTTTTCTAAAAATCAAAGCCAATGTTCAACCTAACTTTATAATACTCCGCACTTATGAGGGGTACCACTTATGAGAAGGATTTTTTATAACAATATTAATTGGAATATTTTTTCAGTAAAACAAATAAAGTGGCAAGAATGGGGCATATACACAAAACAAAGGGAATGCTGTACAAAAAATAAATGCCAGTGAGTTAAAAGTGAGAATAGATTTAACAATCCAAAGAAAAGACGAAAAACATAAACACAAAAAAAGAAGAAACCTAAAATAGCCTGTAGGGCCACGGGAGAAAAATAAAAAAGTATAGGATGCGACTTGTTACATTCAGAGAGAAAGGGAAAGAGAAGTTGTGGAGAAAGGGGAGTGAAGTGCAGACGGTATAATAATCACAATCACAATGCAGAAGTCATGTGAAGGGCAAGTAATGTATTTACTGAATTTTGGACAAATGCATTCTTATTTTTGGACTCAATGGGGCAGATTTATCAAGCTGTCTGAAAGTCAGAATATTCCTAGTTGCCCATGGCAACCATTTACAGCTCAGCTTTCATTTTACCAGTGCTCAAGAATATTTTAAAGGGGAGCTGTGATTGGTTGCCATGGGTAACTGAGAATATTCTGACTTTCAGACAGCTTAATAAATCTGCCCCAATATTTAGTAGGTTGAATGAGGGTAATAAACATTATAGGTGTACCACAGACAATTGATAGAAATGCACTAACTCTTTTCAGCAGGTATACACATTCCAACCAGTCGGTCAGAGAGGGGTCCAATTGGGACAAAGAATGTCAAACCTCCAAAATTTATAGAAGTTATATTTATTAATACTGTGGGTTAATGCGAAAAATAGCCAAATATGGAAGAAAGTTTGTGGCCCAGTTGAAAGGTAAATTAGCACCTAATTCCCAACCACAGGTTTTGAGAGGCCTAATTTTAGGATTTGAGATTTACCTTGTACTACCATGCTTCAGCATGTTCCCACAGAATTTCGATCATGGAGGATACAGATTGGTTAGCATCGGTTCAACCACTTTGTCTGCAAAAAAAGTATGGTCAATGAATTGTTCTGAAGCCACTACTTTATATTTTGGTTGTGTGCTTAGGGTCATTGTCCTGTTGGAAGGTAAACCTTTGTCTCAGTCTGAGGTCCAGAGGACTCTAAGAAGTTTTTATCCAGAATATCTCTATACTTGGCTGCATTCATCTTTCCTTTATTTGCAACCAGTCGTCCTGTCACTGCAGCTGAAAAATACCCCCATAGTATTTATTCTGCCACCACCATGTTTCACTGTTGGGATTGTATTTGGCAGGTGATGAGCAGTGCTTTGTTTTCTCCACAGATACTGCTTAGAATTAACAGTAAAAAGTTCAATCTTCATCTGATCAGACCAGAGAATCTTATTTCTCATAGTCTGTGAGTCCTTCACGTGTTTTTTACAAACTGGACTGCAGCTTTTCTCAAATTTCTCCCATCTCCCTTCCGCATCTCTGGAGCTCAGCTAAAGTGATCTTGGGGTTCTTCTTTACCTCTCTCACCAAAGTTCTTTCTCACGATTGCTTAGCTTGGCTGGACGGCCAGGTCAAGGAAGAGTTGTGGTCGTCATTCAAAACTTCTTCCATTTAAGGATTATTGAGGCCACTGTGCTCTTATGAACTTTGAGTTCTGCAGAAATTCTTTAATAACCTTGGTTAGATATTTGCCTTGCCACAATTTTGTCTCTGAGCTCCTTGGGCAGTTCCTTAGACCTTGTGATTCTCATATGCTCTGACATGCATGATCTGGACCCTGTACTACTCTATCTCTCTCACCTGTATAATTCCCAACCAGATTGGCACATGAGACTCATATCTGAAGATCCCATCCCAGACCCTCCTCTCCTGATGAGCTAAGTGAAGCCAAGATAATGTTCCATCTTTATTACACATGTGCCATAGTTACTGCGCTTGCGCAGTGAAGCCAGGGTTTGCTATGCTGGATTCACTTGATGCATTGAATAGACGCTGAAGAGAATGAGGAGGAGGGCAATTTAGTGTCCCAAATCGCCATGACAGGTTCCCTTTAAGATACCTCTAAGGGTTTCTCTTCAGCCTTTGTCTTTCCACCACTGTTTAATTTCTCAATGCATAAGAACCCTGTCCAAAACAATTGTATCAAGTGTCTTAAAGATGCAGAACACTTATTTTCATCAGATTATACTGTTCTAGCAATGTTAACAATGTTAAGAGAGCACTATGTATGGGCTTCTGGCAGCAGTACCACCAGTTCTGCTCTGATGGTGGCTTTGGCTGAAAAGAATGGCAATGTGACAATGTACACATTTTTTGTGCATTATTCTGGCATGACCTAAGCCACTAAGCCTTAAACTTGACCAGTTTCATGGTTAAATTTAAGGCTGTAACCTTAAATAACCTGTAACAACAGAAGGCAGCCTTATTTGGAGGCTGGTAGGGTTTATTGGACCCATTATCTCCTGAGCCCTGTTGGAGACAGAGACACTGGTAACATTGCTGGGAACAGCCTAGATCTATGTTTAGAAGAGACTGTGGATGGATGCCATACAGTAGCATATGTCTCCAGTTGGCTCAGCTAGCCTCAGCCGAATTTACAAGCTATTTTTTACAACAGCCAGCAGCTCAAAATACTACACTTTTTCATACTGTGTCTCTTTTATGTGACATATTATAAGCACACAGAGGCTAAAAAGATGCTCTAACAGTATAAGTCTATGGACACTTTTGACTTGTACACCTTGAGCTTTATTGGGAGGTGCACCGAATACGTTCCTAAACTAGATTGAACTTTGCCGCTTGCATCTCAGAAACATCTCCAGAATCCGCCCATTTCTTACAGTTGAAACCCCTAAAATGCTAATTGCTGTGCTGATTCACTCTCGACTAGACTACTGTAACTTCCTACTAATCGGTCTTTCACTCACTAAACTCTCTCCTTTCCAATCTATTCTTAATGCAGCAGCCAGGCTTGTTTCTCAGACCAAATGATGCACGAATGCCTCCAGTTTGTGCCAGGCACTGCGCTGGTTGTCTGTCTCATTCCGAATACAGTTAAAAATAATCACCCTCATCCACAAAGTTCTACATAATACTGCACCTCCTTACCTCTCTTCGCTCATCTCATATCGCCCAACCCGTGATCTTCAATCTGCCAGTGATGTTAGATTAATCTTAAATTAATTTGAACCTCTCACACACGACTCCAGGATTTCTCCCGAGTTGCACAAGTTCTCTGGAATTGACTAGAAGACTAATATAAAACCTCCAAAGTTTCAAACATGCTCTTAAAACCCATCTCTTCAGGCAAGTCTATCAGACTCGCTAACTGCATGAAATGTCAACTCTCGTTATTAATCCATCCTATCTATCTTCCTGTCTGTTATCCAGCAAATACCAGATATATACCAAGCTCCAGGCTTCTCTACAGTCCTATTCTCCTTGGAGCTTGTATGTAAGATGGTGGCTGATAGTGGCTGATGGCTGCTTCAAGTTGTTGATTTTATTTTATACTGTTCCCTTATAAAGAATGTCTTGGTCATTATACAAGCTCTTATGCCTCTTGTGTCTCCCCGTCAGCCTCATAGAGTGTAGCTCTTGCGAGCAGGGTCCTCACTCCGATTGTTCCATATGAATGTTTGTACTCTGTAATGTATTATTATATTTGTATATGCCCCCTATGATTTTATTAAGACTATTATTATTTGGTGTCTATGGGGACATGTATCCGGAATTTGTGGCTGGAAACACATCCCCACAACGGCCGTGTGAAAGGGCCCTTAAGAAATATGCTCCGATGTTATTTTTAAGGACAAGAAGACGGAAAACATGGATTTGTTACTTCTACGTTCACTGGATGGAGTGATCAATACCAAAATATTTTCCTGACCTTCATAGCTGACTCCAGCTAGCACATTCCAAGGTGGAGACAATAATAGTTTTCACTATGCTTATATAAATATTTAGGGTTCCATAACCAATTTTACAACATACAATTAGTGTTTGCAAAACTTGTGTAGAGAAAGCAGAGAGCACTTTATTACAGGACTCACATGTGCCTTAAGTCTTTGTGGTTACAGCTCAAGCGAAAGAGGGTGAAGAGACAGTCCTGTAGTAATATATGACTTTAGTATATATGAGTAGATGTGACACACTCACTAAGGAGAAATTGTGGTCTAGCGTTGGTGTTGTGTGTATGTGTCAGCTGGTCACATGTGTCTCGCAGAGATGAATCAGCAACATGTGCGCCCCGGGATTTAACATTTTGCATGAACAGCTGCCAGTTTGGACAAGTGCTGCTTGAGAGCGAGGTGTTAACTTTGGAGAACCTCATCTGAGCGTTTTCATCTCACATCCACCTCACTTGCTCTGGCTCTGCTTGTACCTTTTGATTGGCTGTGCCAGATTTAGGGATTATCAAAGTGGTGAGAATTGACATAGGAAGGACTGTGAAACCTGCTCTAATGTGTAAGGCTACTAGGTGACATATCCTTTACTTGTTGTAGGAGGAGGGCCTAAATCTTGAAAAAGTGAGTGAATTTGGAGCAAGTAGCATCTCAGCTAGAAACTAGGTCAAATATTTAACAGTAGCTCCAGTTCTACAAATTTATTCAAATGGTCTATCCTTTACACCAGAGGAATCACAAGACAAGCAATTTCAAGATTGCCAACATAACACTTACATACTAACCTCAGAATGAAATCATTGGCACCTGACCAACAGCTAAGAAATTTCATGGTAAATTATTTCCTCATCTTTCAGGGTGGTACATTCTAACTTCTGACTGTTCACACAGGGCCTTCTTGGATCATATGATGCCTTGAGTCCCTTCCATGGCGCAATGTGTGGTCCTTTAAGTGATAACAACCTACAATCTTTGGTGGAGATTTATTGTATAGTGACGCTTTGTGCGCCATCATATGATGAAACCCAGCCCTGTGTAGTATACAATTCTACAATTTCAGGCTCTGCTTGAAGCTTGTAAGGTTGCAGTGGAGGTGGCGCAAAGGGGAAAATAATGGCAGCATCAATGGTGTCCATTCCTGTTTCTTAAGAATCTTCTGGTATTCTTGTGGACCAATCTAAAATCAACCTATTTCAAAAGGGTTATGTGGTCAGCAACTTTTTTTAAGGGTCAGAATGGGAAAAGTAGATAGTACACACACACATACATATAATACTCAAGATTCACCTGTTGCTCCCTACCTGAAACTAGCTGATGGTCATTTCCTGTGTGTCAACAGGGACTTAGGAGTGGAGATCAGTGAGGGACCTAGGAAGCATCACAAATGGGAGTGGGGGTGGGGACTGAGGGACTGTTAGGTATTGTTTTTCTCTCTCATTATATTATCTACCTGTCTAAAACTTCACCAGAGCATTTCATTGTTCAGGGATATTTAAAAGTATTTGAAAATGGCAAAAAAAAAAATCTAAAATATTACATATTTGATTCTAGATAATACCGATTGTATTGTTTGCAAGTTTATACCACCTGCTAGTGGGGCAACTTTGCATGATCCCAAGTCATATCCTTTTCAGTAACCCATACCCCTTTCTTGCATACAGTAGGCCACACCCCTTAGCTAAGTTAAAAAATAGCAACTAAAGATGATTTTAACAGGAAACATACAATTTTTTGCCTTTTTGATATATGTATGAACTTTTTAGTTGCAAATAAAACTACAATGCAAGTACATTTTTAAAAAAAAAAATCCCCATTACTAAGCTTACCCTGGGGATTAAGATATTAAGCCATACATGTTTTATAATAGTAGCTTAATCAATATCACTGTATAGTTGTATATAGGAAAAATGATATATCATTCCCCTTTTAGCTCACTTTTTATGTAAAATGTGAATAATTATGTGCATACATTAAAAATGTAAAATAGATAAAGCTCAGTCAATCTAGAAACATTACAATAACCAGATCAAAACCAGCAGCAATATTTGTTTTTTACAGATTATAAAATACCTTTCATAGTATTTAAGGGCTTTAAAAAAAGAAACACTTTAAAAAAAAGTCTACCACTTGTGTCTGGACGGCAAATGTCCACAACATCGCAATGCAGCTGCTGGTGGAGTCAGCTGCACAGCTGATGCTACAGAGCATGTTCTGCAACCTGAGACCTGTCTGTATATTTCATTACTCTGTGGTCTGCTCAGGGAGAGAAGCTCCTTGATTATTTCAGTTCTGGCTAAATCGCATAAGTTTGTGAGTTGGCAAAATTTAGCATGATGTTAATATTGATATTCTTCTCCCCCATTACCTAATGACAGACTGGTGTCATTGATGTAGAGATGACAGATTGTTCCTGTGGGACATACCCCGTAACAGCTGGCACCACGTGTGATGAATGTCTCCATCTTATTGCATGGTGCTGATTGTAGGGACACCAAACAGTTGTCCTCATGGATGAAATACATAGAAGGACATCTTGTAATTTAGTTTGACCCTGTTTGAACCAATCAACATAAGGATGATGAATAATTATATTAATTCTATGCCATAGATTATGTCACAACAGAGAAAGGGGTGCGAGTCCTAAGCTCGTCCACAAACATGGTTCCTACTGATTGACCAAGGTGTTCTAGTCACAGTGGACAACTAGAAGGCAATTCCTACTCTGGGTAAGTGCTCAGAGAATATGACAAACACAGAGAGACAATAAACAGACAAAAGAGTGGTTAGAGTATCAGAGCCAAAGCAAGATGGGGCGCGGTACAGATATGATAAACAGTGGTCAAAATATGTAGCAAAAGTCAGATACACAGTTGAAGCAATAGAAAATAGCAAGCAGAGGTAGGACAACAACTGCCAGCGCATGGTCTATTTTCCACCTGACAACGCCACCTTTCCAGGAGACCACCAGCCTTCCCCTTTCACCGGCCACGCCCTCTTAACGGAGATGGATTAAATTATATTTATTTAATAAAACAACAAAGGTCATCCAATTGGTAACGCATTTTCATCAAGATAGCAACAGCGTCTACCGCAACCCCATTTTGTCTTTTATCTATACGTTTCTTACGGTTCCATTGGACATCGGTTTTGGAGGACCTGGGAGCTGCCAACAACATTTAGTGGACCATCAAAGAAAGATCATTTCATTGCTCATTGCAACTACACAAGTGTGTACCAGGTGAGCACCTTTCTGTCTCTCACCTGACCGTTTACGTAAACATATTACACGAGGCGCCGTCCTCCTTTGTTGTCTTTTTTGTTTTCTTCGCTCTTAGACAGACAAGTCAGGAAAGTGTTGAAAACAGGTCTAAAACCCTTGATAAAATGTGTCGGAAAGCAATTACTGGAACAAATTACACCAGAAGTCTGAAACATTTGTCTTACTACATCTCCCCCATAGTTTCCTCATCCAAACATCCCAGCAATTTAGATGCTATAATTCTGTAATGTTATCATGTGTGGTTTCACTCTAAATACACACAATTTTAAACTGATTATAATTAAATATTTATAAGTCTTTAGTTATATAGCATCATCATATTCTGCAGCATGTTACAGATCATGGGGTACATGTACATAGAAATAGCCTTTACATTGTAATGACATGGTCTAATGAAACAACAGGATAAAAGTTCATAGGTGTCCACTTAAATATCCCCCCATCCACATGCATGAAAACTATTTTTAGTCATACTTTTGCAGCAAATATGTTGTATGCGATTAGATCTAAAACAATCTTTATCAGGTGCGTATTGCTGTGTGTGTCTCTGTGGTCCTCTTATACAGGCTCTTTATGCTCGCCATGTCCCCCTATGTTATAGTGAATAAAAGGTAGCAATAGTATAGACTGGACAATAAAAATAAAACTACAGCTATGGTATAAGTTTTAGAAGTAGTAGAAACTGATTGTTAATGCTTCTCGGTACTGACAGTTAACCGCCGTTTCATCCGTAATAATTAGCTGCCATGAACAATTTTATCAAGCACTTTGCTGTGCGGTAAAACCACATCATGGTCCTAAACATTTGTGTTTACATGTAGGTGTGCAGCTCCTTCAATTACTAAGCTCTTCTTACATCCTAATGTGGCCCCCTAATGTGGAGAGATTCCCACCTGTCAAGTCATAAGTCACTGTCCTTTTACAACATCACCTTTAAATGTAGTAGACACATGTTGTTTTGTCTGACCACACAGATAGTCCAGGGAACATCAGTTTGAGTGCGGCAACTTGTAACCTTTGTGCCGTCATTTGGAAGTTCTGCTCATCTACTGGCGGCCAGTGTTTAGGAATTAATTTTTTATTTGTCTCAAGGAAGGTGCAATCATATGCATGAGGGTGGTCCTCAGCCCGATCAGATATGCAATTTCAGTGAAACACATGCGATCGGTAACAAATGGCATGTATGTCACTGGAAACGCATATACAATCGAGGCCCACCCCAATGCTCTAGTTTTGTGTTTGGAAACGCAGCACTAGCGGATCATGTGACCGCACCGTAAATTTTAGTACCTAATAGTACATCCATGCCAATTTACACAACAATAAATGTGGACTCAGGTCTTAAATCTCCAAATGCTCCAAATCCACCACTTGGTGTTGAGATGGTGTAAGTAGGGTGTTCAGAAAACATGCTTACAAATAATGATAAATATGCTCCATAGCATATAAAATATGAAGGTTTCTAATTTGTAGCATCAGGGCCGGATTAAGGTTGGTGGGGGCCCCTGGGAGCGAAATCTGGTGGAGGCCCCCACTAAGTGTAGCGTACACACGTCCTCCTGCTTCCTTAACACAGCTACATACAGCCGCCTCACCCCAGTAACAAAGCTACATACAGCCGGCTCGCCCCCAGTAACACAGCTACATTCAGCCACCTCATCTCCAGTAACACAGCTACATACAGCCGCCTCATCCCCAGTAACACAGCTGCATACAGCTGCCTCATCCCCAGTGAAACAGCCACACACAGCCACCTCTTCCCAGTAACACAGCTACATACAGCCGCCTCATCCCCTGTAACACCGCTACATACAGCCGGCTCGCCCCCGGTAACACAGCTTCATACAGCCACCTCACCCCCAGTAACACAGCTACATACAGCCGCCTCACCCCCAGTAACACCGCTTCATACAGCCGCCTCACCCCCAGTAACACCGCTACATACAGCCGCCTCATCCCCAGTAACACAGCTACACACAGCCACCTCTTCCCAGTAACACAGCTACATACAGCCGCCTCATCCCCTGTAACACCGCTACATACAGCCGGCTCGCCCCCAGTAACACAGCTACATACAGCCATCTCACCCCCAGTAACACAGCTACGTACAGCCGCCCCACCCGCAGTAACACCGCTTCATACAGCCGCCTCACCCCCAGTAACACAGCTACACACAGCATCCACAGCACGAAACAGTGAGTATATCCGGTAGCAAATTTGCGGCCAGATATACGTCCCCCATACGTTCTTGTGAATGTACCCTTACACAGACATGTTTATACAATTAGCCACATTTATATTCATATACACACACACATTGGGGCAGATTTACTTACCCGGTCCGTTTGCGATCCAGTGGCGCGTTCTCTGCGGTGGATTCGGGTCCGGCCGGGATTCATCAAGGTAGGTGGCGCTGCTGCGCTGAAAAGCATCTGAACGCACTCAACTTCACCAAGCCAGACCAAATGAAGTTAAGCGCGTCGCAAGCGACACTTTTATTGTTTTAAATGCGGCGGTTTTTCCGAATCCGTCGGGTTTTCGCTCGGCCACGCCCCCCATTTTCCGTCGCGTGCATGCCGACGCCGATGCGCCACAATCCGATCGCGTGCGCCAAAATCTTGGGGCAATACAGGGAAAATCGGCGCAAATCGGAAATATTCGGGTAACACGTCGGGAAAACGCGAATCGGACCCTTAGTAAATGACCGTCATAAAGTTCTACACTCGTATACTTGCACCCATATATACAAACAGGTATACACTTATACACACACATTTATGCACTCATATACATTTATAAACTAATACACAGAGTATATACAAACTCATAAAGTATATACAGACATACAGCAAATACACACACATTCAGTATGTACAGCATTTACACACATATACTGGAAATACACACACACATTCAGTATATAGAGCATATACATACATACCATATACACAGCATATACAAAAACCACATCGTTCACATATATATAAATGTACACACATATATGCTTGTATAAATATATGCGTGTATAAACACAGTATATGCATCTATACACAGTATATACACAGTAGATGCATATATACACAGTATATACATATATACACATATACACAGTAGATGCATATATACACAGTATATACATATATACACAGTAGATGCATATATACACAGTATATACATATATACACATATACACAGTAGATGCATATATGCACAGTATATACATATATACACAGTAGATGAATATATATATAGTATATACATATATACACAGTATATATATATACACATATACACAGTAGATGCATATCTGCTCAGTAGATGCATATATGCACAGTATATACATATATACACACATATATACTGTATATACATATATACACTGTATATAAATATATACACAGTAGATGAATATATATACAGTATATACATATATACACAGTATATATATACACATATACACAGTAGATGCATATATACTCAGTAGATGCATATATGCACAGTATATACATATATACACACATATACACTGTATATACATATATACACTGTATATACATATATACACTGTATATACATATATACACATATACACTGTATATACATATATACACATATACACAGTAGATGCATATATACACAGTACATACATATATACACAGTAGATGCATATATGCACAGTATATACATATATACACATATACACTGTATATACATATATGCACATATACACTGTATATACATATATACACACAGAAAAACACATATGTATATACTTACCTGTTAGGGTGATCGGGTGCCTGTTCAGGCGGGTGGGGGGTCTTGCCAATGCTTGTTCGGCGGGGGGGGGGGGTAGTCGGTCGGTTGCTTGTTCAGCTGGGAAGGGGGGTGGGTTGGCGAGTGCTTGTTCGTGCAGGGAGCAGGGGGCGGGGAGCAGGTGGGAGGTTGTGCGGGGAGCCGGAGGCGGTGTTGAGCTGGGAGTCAGCGGAGCAGGGAGCGAGGCGGGCCTGGAAGCGGTCACCTGAGACGGAGGGGGGGCGGAGTGGTACCGAAGTGGGGGCAGCTCGCCATGCAGCAGGATGAGTGGGCGGGCAGTTTATGCAGGGGCTGGATGAGCTAGGAGGCGCTCACCTGTGCCTGGAGGCGGCTCATGAGGGGGGGCACGGGAGGTGCGATCTGGTGGGGGCCCCTGGGTCTCTATAAATCAGAGTCTCTATAAAGCTTCTATATGGCTTTGCTGTATCTTACTCTACTTGCTATGTTTATGAGAGCAATAAGTTTTGATATGGTTTTAGGTACAGGGGAAAGATACCTGAACAGATATCTCATGTTTCCCCTTTAAAATAAAATCCACCTGTTCGGTTAATGTCTTTCACCTCTTAAATTAAGAAACAGCACCTAAAACTGCATGAAAACTGATTACAACGCAGTTAAGATGCTGTGAAGTGTGAATGTAGCCTTAGTCCTCATGTACCCTGTATAAATTGTGGCTAGCTTATGGCCTCTATAGAGGTCTAGTGTGCATGGTCATGGTGCGGTAAACACACTGGGGCTTATTTACCAAGGGCCCCGCAGACCACACTTTCATTGGACATTCGGACGACATTTCCATTTTGTGCCGCTGGGAGAGGGATTTAAAAGGGGTTTTTGGCGCATGCGATCCGATTTTGGCTCAAGCGCGCCGGCTTTCACACAAATCGGGGGGGGGGGGGGTTGTTGGGGGCGGGCCGCCGGACGATCCGACAGATTCGGACAAACCGCAGTATTGTGTCGAAATCCAAGCAATTACATGCACCGCGAGGAAGAAGGTGAACTCCGGTGGACCTGATCGGGGAAGTAACACATGCAGGATATCGTGCGCTTGATCTTCATGAAGAGTTCATCCTCGTCGGACAGTCCAGTTCGGGGATCGCACAGGGATTGGGTAAGTAAATGTGCCCCACTGTGTTTCACCACGACCAAGCTAGGTGGCCGTGCCACAAAGTAGGAGCTGGTCCTATTCCTGCCCATAGTGTGGGATGGCCACTCAGCCCCTATGGTGATGGAAGGGGGTGAGCAGAGCCCCCCAGCCATCTCGACGTGGTAAAAAACAGGCCTCAAAGTTTCCACTGTTTGCGGTCCATTTCTGCCCACAATAATGTGCATGAGGCCTGTTAGTTCTTTCGGATTGTTGGAGACAGTTTGAGGTCCTCTTATATCTCTGCCATTTACAAATAATTGAGTACAAATAATTCCACCAAAGCCCCAATATTGTGGCTTGTAAAAATTGATTTCCTGACCTGCGATGACGTTTAAAATAACACCGAAGGTCATGCTGTTGATTGAAGGAAGTAAGCCACAGTTTATTTTTGACATAGCTAAATTCTGTTCTCTATTTCTCTTGCCTTTCATGACCCTGCTGAGTCAAAAGAGTGGAAAGGTGGAAAAGAAAGCATTTCAGTAACAAAGAGAAATTTCTCGAGGAGAAACATACTGTAAGTCAGTGATAGTAAAGTCTAGGTTACCTTATACCATCTGCGGTTTATTATCCCTTCTACTTTCCTCAGTATATATCTACTAATATAATACTAAAACTTACTCCAGAAATCACCATATGCTTAGGCTTGAACAGGCCAATGCTTCTTTGACCTTGCTTTACTCAACCAGACTTTTTGTAGTCTTTTGTTTGTGTAACCAGTGCCCCATTAAACAAGAAAAAAAGTAATTGTCCTTAGGACCTGAGTAATTATTTAATACTGAATGTTAGCCACAAATCAATTGCCTAAAAGTCCTTCTATATTTCTTTTTATGTTATTTGCCCTTTTGCACTTGCTGGGTACATTGTGGAATTGATATATAGACCTTAGGGATTCTTATCGCTGAACTTTCAATGAACGGGCCAAGGGCATGGTCTCTTTAACCTATGGGCCTGCAGATAAATCTCATCAGCAGTTAGCAGAAGCGCCCCATCATGTTTTCATGAGATTTGGGTGCCTTGGAAACTTTGGCCATAAAACAGCCTCCTGCTATGTCATTGTGTATTGTTCTCATTATTGAATTGATGATGGAGGAAATGAGGCAAAATATGGGAATGTTTCATGAAGATAATATGCATAAAGAAAGTGACTGAAATACTAAATGTGCTGTCTTATTTTCATGAAATTGTTCACCAAAACATAACTAAATCCTTTGGACAGAATGTGGGAATACGCACAATTTTTATTTAAATGTGCAACACTTGTTTTGAGTTTCCACTTATTTAGCCTTTGTGTAAACAATAGATTTTTTTTATTGATGTTCTAAATAAAAATTTTAAAAATGTAATATTTAGTTAATTTTTCAGATATTTATTGTATTTTAACAATACATTTTAATAATACATGTAATAATAATAATAATAATACAAAGAATGATTATAACAATATTATAAATAATATTAATCAATTACAAAATAATACATTTTAAATGAAATAAACATAACGGGGGTCATTTACTAAGGGCCCGATTCGCGGTTTCCCGACGTGTTACCCGAATATTTCCGATTTGCGCCGATTGTACCTGAATTGCCCAGGGATTTTGGCGCACGCGATCGGATTGTGGCGCATTGGCGCTGGCATGCACGCGACGGAAATCGGGGGGCTTGGCCGAACGACAACCTGACGTATTCGGAAAAACCGCCGCATTTAAAAACCGCAAATGTGTCACTTGGGAAGCGCTTACCTTCACCTGGTCCAGCTCGGTGTATTCCGGTGCGTTCAGATGATGGTGGACGGCGGAGGAACTACCTTCATAAATCCCGTCCGGACCCAAATCCTGTTCAGAGAACGCGCCGCTGGATCGCGAATGGGCCGGGTAAGTGAATCTGCCCCATTTTATGATAATTTTACATTGTGGTAATAGATGTAATACATTTGATAGGAGCAGTAAGATAAACATAGTGGAAGCTACTTGTAAATATCAGTATGAGATACTGGTAAGTAGTTGAGAAAATGGTGCCTGAGGTACTTAAAAGTCCATAGCACTGTAAAGCAGTTTTTATATTAAGCTTTCTCAAGACTCTCTGAATTGATGTATTTGAGGAAGGAGAAAATACCTCCATAAAGGGAACCTTTTACCAGCTCCTTCATAAACAAATTAGCACAGCAGAGTCACTTTTTGCCTGAGATGCAGACAAAGTTCCCAGCTATATCTTTAATTGTCTGTAGTTCCATTTTTGAAGTTTGTGTTTTGAAGATAAGATTCTCAACTTTATAATGACACCAGATTCTAACCACTATAGAGCTCGATGTGCTCCAATTCCAAAATCCAAAAATTACTTTTTTGCAGGCAAAAAGTGACTTTTTCAGCATATTTGCACATGACTTTGAATGCAATTTTTGGGATTCTAGTAGTTTAGTAGTGAAATATCTGGACTCCCTTTAAGGAGACTAACTTTACATGCTTACAGAGTTTTACAGGCCATGCATGGCCTACTTAGAATTCTGGGAGAGGAATATGCAAATATGTTTTTTAGGGTGGGAAAAGAAAACTATGACTTAACTTAAATTAAACCTACCATCACGGGTCTATCTAATAATGTAGATTCGATGGCAAGTTCCTTTACTCTCCCCAAGCCCTATCTCTTTTTAGTTGAAACTCTTACTTTAGCAGAACATTGTAAACATGTTATGCTATGGCTACTCCATGCGCTAGTATCCCTCCTACCAACCTTTAAAGATTAACCTAAAAAGTATAGGGTTTGGGAACAGTAGGGGAACCTGCCATCGGATCTACCTTATTATGTAGATCCGTGATGGTAGGTTTCCTTTAAAGATCATGCAACAGTTTCTATAAATCAGTGTCCAACTTTTAAGGAAACTTGGGATTAGTGGGATTGCTTGGGATAATAGCCAAACTATAGTGTTTCAAGGTCATTGTTCCTAGTAAAGTGTATAGACCTTGTATGGCTGGGTATGAGATCATAGATGTGGGTCAGGAAGGGGAAAGCATCTCCTTAAGGTGCATTGATGTATATAATGCTTATCTTTCTGGATGTTGTTGAGGCCTTTGAGTAAATAATAATATGCCATAAGAAAAATGTGACCCTCCTCTAAATGCTTTCCTCCCACCTTTTGTCAGTAAGTGGGAATTTTGTGAAGGCAGTGATAGTAAAGAGATACAAAAATGATGTCTTTGTCACAGCCATGAAGCAAGATGGACAGAAGGTACTTTAGTCTGAAATGTAAATTTACTTTCAGCATCCGTTCAGGAATAACAAGGGGACAGTTTTACAACCTGAGTCCTGTTCCTTTAGCTATAAAGTAGAGAAGAGTATTAGGGAAGTGAACTAATAATGTACAGACCTGGCTATATCTTCACTAAAAGTCTTCTGCCCTCTGGTAACAGTGTGAATGTGGTGCGGGGAGGTGTTTGTTTGAGGGACAGATGTCACTAGAAGACCCCCATGAGCTATCCCTGAAGGCCACCCAGTGAAGACAGCTGATGGTAGGAGGATCTTGGGTGCATTTAGAGGACAGCAGCACTTTATCTCTGTAGCTGTCCATCACAGTTCATGTCCTCAGCAGTGTTTTTTTTCTTTACAGATCAGTAGGTGATCTTGTTAAATGATGACAGCTGCAGGGCCCCTTCAGCAGAGAGAGAGTTAAATCTATTATGGTCCAGAAAAAAAACGTAAAAAATAAACAAAAATCTCCTTGCTTAGCATGTACAGGAGTGTAAAGGAGGGATTTAACACCTCAGTCTATTGAAATGATGATGGGAGATCATGAGCAATCAGGAGACCTGTGACAGCCTGGTGGGAGGCAATGTTTCAGTAGCACTGTGTTTATTGCCAGGAAGTGTCCCAAATTGACGCCCCATTAATAGTGTGAATTGCTAACAGGTTCTGAAGGTGCTGCCAGTCCTCCAATAGAGTCAGATTTTCCCCCTCTAAAAGCTATTTTGATCACGCAGAGTATTTATTTTAAGTGAATAGAAAAAAAGGACCAATAATCATTTTCGCATGTGCACTGCAAAATATAGAGATGTCTCTTATAGCACCAATTTGCAGAGCAAGATTGCAGTCTTAAAAGGGGTGTCCTAGAAGAGTCAGGTCAGGGAAAAGAATGCTTGGGGATACTTGCATACATTAACCTACTGAGGAGGTCATGGAGTCTCAAGTCTATTTAGTATTGAACTTTTGTGCTCAAGAGAGTGCTCCCCCTTCCCCCAGCCATAGGTCTGAAACAGTGTGATCCAGGGTGCAGGCTAACTATAACACAACCTTTACATTTGTAAGGCCTTATGGTGGACTTTAGCCTCAATAATGTGCTAGTTGAGTAATTTTAGCAGGACTGTCCAACTAGAAAACTGACATACCAGCCCTGAAAAAGCGAGCAATTTCTGGTGCACACAGTGTTTCTGCCTATGCTTGAGCCAGGCTACAGCGTAGTTCTATGCCAGGCAGGACCACTGTACTTCAATATTTAAAATTAATTACAAATAGTTGTATCACATTCTTATAGGAAAGATCGGAGAGATACACCATTGAGGAGACACTTTGATTGGAGGATTTCTCTTTAATTTTCTTCTTCCAGTTCAATTCAACAAAACTGTATTAATCCCTGAAGTTGCCACAATGATACAAAAACTGAATTTTTAACATAAAACTGATTTTAGGTTCCTCCAGAGTTTAAATATTATTATTAGTTCTATACCCAGTAGAAGAAAAAATCCTTTTGCTCCTAATATTTGGATCCACAGTGAAGGTTTTTTTTTTTTTATTTAAATATTTATCCACAAAACAAAAAGAAAGCATATTGTACAAATACATGTGCTGAAGGGGACATATACATTACATCTCTTCCCTTCACATTCCCACAATATCATAATTATATATCCATATTGACATGAGTATACAACTTAAGATAAAGGAGAACTCTATTTTTCCTATATCCCCTCCTTCAACCTTTTCCCAGTGAAGGTTCAAAATAGCATTGAATTTCAGTCTGGAGAATGACACTATGTGGTTTTCTTTATCAACTATTTCTATACTTTGTGACACATAGCATAGCCCAGAAGCATGAATATAAAATAGATTTTATCGTATTTTTATAATCATTTTATCTTTATTCTATGGGTCGATACGATTATGGGGATATCAGACTTGAATAATTTTTGTTATGTTTTACTAAATTTGCCAAATAAAACTCTAATGTGGGGAAAAATATATCATTTTTGCAACGTCTTCCAAGTGGCATCATATTTTTACTTCTTTGGCTACAGAGCTGGTTCTGGAGTACATATGTTTTGTTTATCACTTTTTATTGCATTTTTTGTGGGATTCAATATGTAAAAATCATAATTTTTGACAGGTTTTTAAAGTTTTTTTTTCCACGGCATTCATCGTATGGGTTCAATAATTATTTAATTTTATTCTACGGATTGTTACGGACGCGGTGATACTTTATATGTGGGATTTGTGTTATGATTTAGACTTTTTTGAGCGTTATATGTCTCTTTTTATATGTTTTGGGGCTTATGGGCATTTTTATTGATTTATAAACTTATTTTTTATTGAATAACATTTTTTTTTTAACTTTTTTACTTGTTCCGCCATGGGACATGAACAAGCAATCAATTGCTTGTTCATGATAATACTCTGCAATACTGATGTATTGCAGGTTATTAGCAGTGTCAGCCTATGCATGTGCATAGGGTGACACTGTGCCTGAAAGAGGACGTCACAGACGCCATCTTAATGGCACTGCCTGCAGGCATCTCTGGGGTCCCAGAGATGCCATAGCAGCGATCGGTGCCCCCGAAAACGGCGCGCGCGGGGGGGAGGGTCGGTCATGGGGGAAAGACCCCCAAAGGCAAGTTAAAGAGGTTGTCCGAGTTCTGGAAAAAAAACTAAAGGTGGCCGGGAGAGGGCTGCTTAAAAAAAGAAAGTCCGGCCGGACCCGACAACCTTCCGGCCCCCATACACAATGCCTGCCGGAAGCTGAGTCCTGCGCTGCTCCGGCGGCCATGTTTGTTTACATGGCACCCGGAGCGGAGCAATTGCAGCACTGGATACCGGAGGGCACCGGACGGTAAGTAGGACTTTCTTTTTTTAAGCAGCCCTCTCCCGACCACCGTTTTTTTCCCAGATCTCTCGGACAACCCCTTTAAATGCTGACCGCAGCATTTAACTGGTTAAACACCCACGATCGGAGCTCACTCCGACCGCGGGTGTAAGCCGGGGATGTCAGCGGTAGATTACCGCTGACATCACGCGACCCCCGATGCCGGCTCGGTTCCTGTGCAGAGCCGAACCGGCATCATCTCTGCACCGTAGCTCTACTGCGCTGAGCGCTATTCGCAGGACTCAGCGCAGTACAGCTACGACGTGGAGCGCTAAGGGGTTAAGGAATAACATGAGGTACAACAAATATTAGATGTACCAATCAGTATAGTGCCTACTCCCTGTGAAGAATAATGTAGGCTAAAACATTCCCTTTCTGAGATGTCTTAACCCTAGATAAAATAACAAACTCTGTGAACCAATGCCTACTGCCTAAGAAAAATAATATGTGACAAAATATAAGATTAAAATGCCACTACCTAATTTAAATAATACAATTTCTCAAAATAAATCTCTATTCTACAATATATTATCAATCATTACTGACCACTAATATTAAATAATGCCTTAAAGAGGACCTGTCACCCATAATTTCCTATGGTAAGCAGCTCCTAGTGCTTAAACAAAGGCCACAGTGTTAGAGTGATAGTGTTACTGGAAACCTCCGGAAATGCTATCTAACACTGCGGTGGAGTACAATGTAATCGCCGGACCGCTTGCAAAGCTGTCCGATGTATTCATGAGGGGTGCGGTCCGAGGTCCGAGGTGCTGAATATTCCCCGGACCGTACCGCTCGCTCCATACGCTGGCCATGACTGCCGCATCTAACCACACCGAAACCCCGCCCCCTCATCAATACATCGGACCGCTTTACGAGCGGTCCGCCGATTACATTGTACTTCACCGCAGTGTTAGAATGCGTTACTGGAGCTATCCTTCTAACATTGCGGCATTACTTTAGTAAGCTCCTAGTGCCGAAATTATGGATGACAGGTCCTCTTTAAAGGAAATCTACTATCAAAATCCAGGGTGATATACTGGGGACACTTACTAATAGATCCAGACACTGTGACTAGTGTAATCTTCTTATATTTGTTATCCATGGCCTCCTTTCTTCTAAAATCAACTTTCAAAACTATGCTAATGAGCCAGAAGGGCTCTATCGGAGCCCCACTGTGCTCAGTATATACAAGCTGTTCCCCCTCTGCTACCTTAGCACTTCCCCCTGCCTCTTCCTGCTGTATTTTCAAGGAAGTTTCAGCACACAGTGAGAGGGGGAAGTGGTGAAGGGGCAGACTGTGTAACAGCTTGTGAAGATGCAGTATGTTGGGGCTAAGGTGGAGCTCTTAGCATAATTTTAAAAGAAGGAAAGAGGTCACAGATAACAATTATAAATAGATTACCACAGTCAGAGTGTCACAGTACCTGGATCTATGAGTTAGGGTACATTCACACAGCGGTGTACACAGGTGTACACATGTGTGGCACTGTACCGCCACAAGGTCGTCATTGCAGTCTATGGGGACATTTATGCGGTTGCAAATTTGCGTCCGCATATACATCCCCACAGACGGACGTGTGAATGCACCCTAAGTGTTCCTGGTTTATTCTGCTATATTTTGATGGTCAATTTCCTTAAATTTTTTGTGTGTAATGCTGTCTTAAATTGGTAATTGCAACGTGCAGGCGACTGCTGGAAGGAACTTTTGTCTTGTATACTCAGGCAGCAGTTGACGTGTGTTACAGACTTGATAGGGTTTTCTGTTAGGTAGACTACTGTTGTTGGAAGGAGAACAACACTCATCTCAATGAGTAATCCCAATTGTTGTCCTTTATTGAGGCTTACTCTAAAAAGCCAAAGGTAAAGACCAGAGAGCGCTCATAGAGTAGTATTATTTCTAACAACCAGCTGGTATGCTGGTAGGAAGGTAAGAGTGAGGCTCACCAGATGGAGTTGTGCTGGATCTAGGCAGAACTCTAGTAAATCACTTTGGGGGATAATAATTGGTATAAGAATAATTAATAAAACCGTTTATTAAAGTTGCAGTGACACAATACAATTCGGAATGACATAAGACTAAATATATATAAAATGAAATAAAACTAAATGAATAGAATGGAAAGAAAATAGTAAATAATTGAGGTATCAATTATATTGTGGAATAATGTGGGGTTGCCGTTCATTATAGTAAAATGAGTAATCATCTTAGATATCAAAATGAAAATCAAAATTACCTACAAAGAAATTATATAGAAATTATAGAATGGTAGTACGGTCTTACCTGAAGTATGGGCAACTTGTGGAGGCCCCAGAGCTATCAGGAGCCGCTTTGGGAGCTGAAGCTTTAAAGCTCAATATGAGGGAGCGGCTTATGCCAGAAAATGAGACTGGCGCATGTGCATTAGAGATTATAACCATAAATATCTTGGCCGGGAGTGTGGCGACACAGAAGGGTGGAGCATGTGCAGTGTAGTGTGCAGCTCCATATTGAGCCTATCATATGCTGAGCTTCAGTGCCGTTCAATGAGGGTTGAGAAAATTGATGTGACTTAGGAAATGGACTCGGGAATTAAATGTTGGTGATCAGTTGTACAAGTAGATAAGGGTGATGAAGGAAATTTATAGTTATTCAAATTTAATAGTCATGTGTAAAGGAATAAAACTGTGATATTATGGTGTCCAAAATCTAGGGTTGGGCTTTATAGAGAATTGGTGCAGCTCAGGAGAAGTCCTGGAGATGTGAGTGTGAGGTTAAAATTAGGAAGTGAATAATCTAAGATCACAGTCAGGTTGAAGTGCATGGGTTGGGCGATTGAGATGAGAGGGGATATCGGGAGATGCGACTTTATGTATGAGGGTGATGATTGTTTTGAACGGTATTTTGAAGGAGACGGGCAACCAGTACAGTGACAGGCAGAGACTGGAGGCGTCTGTGTAGTGTTTGGTCTGAAAGACGATCCTGGCTGCTGCATTAAGATTAGATTGTAGTGGAGAGATTTTAGTGAGTGGAAGACCGATTAGTAGGGAGTTACAGTAGTCTAGACAAGAGAGAATAAGAGTGACAATTAACTTTTTTGAGGCTTCAATTGAAATAAATGGGCAGATTCTAAAGATGTTTAAAAATGTATGTGGCAAGAGGGAGAAAGTGATTGAAAATTTTCGTTTAAAGGAGAAGTCAGAGTCCAATACGACCCTGAGACAGCAGGTATGTTTCCTCTGTGTTATAGTGATACCACAGACAGAAATGGAAAGTGCAGATTGGGTTGGTTAGTAGATGGTGGAAAGACAAGAATTTCAGTCTTAAAAATATTAGGTTTGAAGAATAGAGAGGACATGATTTTAGAGATGGCAGAGAAACAATCACTAGCGTTCTGAAGTAAGGCAGGAGTGATATTATATGCAGGAGTATATTGATGGCTGTCATCAGCATAAACATGAATCTGACAAACAATTCTGACTGATGACTGAGCCCTGAGGAACCCCCACTGTAAAAGAAAGAGGTGACAGGGCAGTACCTACACTGATGAAAATGCTTTCAGAGAAATAGGAAGAAAACCAAGAGAGCACAGTGTACTTCAAGCTAATGCAGCAAAGCATTCTGTAGAGGACCTGGTGGTCCACAGTATCACTGGCAAAAGATCCAGAAGAATAGGAGAAGAGGAGAGAATAGTGACTTTTGGATTTAGTAGTGTGGAGATCATTGGAGACTTTAGAAAGAGCAGTACTTTATAAGACAATCAGGGGCCATGAGCCATAGAAAGATAGTGGTCTCCCAAGTGGTCTGGAGTTTCTAAAGGACATCTCTGCAGATGGAGGGTCATGTGATCTCTATCTGGTAAGACAACATCTAAACAGAATGCAAACTTACATACAAATAGACATAGTGGGGCAGATTTCCCTACCCGTGCGCGATTCACTAACATCATGCATCCGAGTTCCTGCATGTGTCGCTGTTGCGCGGAGGTCCGCCGGAGTTCACCTGCTTCTTCCCGGTGCATTTGAGTGCTTGATCTTGCGACACAACACTTTTTTTTAAATCCCGTGGTTTGTCCGAATACGTCGGGTTGTCCGACGGCTATGTCCCCCATTTCTGTCGCATGCAAACTGGCGCCGATGCGGCAAAATCCGATCGCTTGCTCCATTTCGGCGAAAAAAGGAAATATTCGGGAAACCCGACGAAAGTGCAGCGTTCAGACCCTTAGTAACTGTGCCCGAGTAAGGCTATAGTTGATGAGACAATTGATAGGAAGCAGAACAACCAATGTAAGGAGAAGAGTAAACACTATTAGCAGTAAATATTGAGGCACTTGGAGAGTGAGATGTTTTATTGTCAATTGATTAAGATCTAGTCCATGGCTATGATGACCCCCACCAGGTCTGAGGAGCAGATTCCTTAAGAGTCATAAACTGACATAAATCCATTGGACATGTTCATCCCTGTTCTGAGAGTGTCATATGTAATCAGAAACTTGTACTCCAAGACCCTCCTATATCTCTTAGATTTGAAATAGTCTTTTAAATTGTTTAAATTGTCAAGTATTTTCAAATCTTCAATTTCGTTTTCAGGGCTGAAGAAGTATTCTGACACAGTTAGTGCACATAGTTCTATTCAATATAGGTAGTTCTATTCAGATGTTGTATTACACCACATCTGTATAGTTAGGCAATAAAAGGTATCAATAAATGAGGACTCTCAACTTTTATCTATTTAACCCCTTAAATACTACGTCACATGCCGGCTACGGGTGCATGGAGAGGGCTCACGGGCTGAGCCCTCTCCATAGCCGGTAAGTCTTTGCTGCATATTGAACCCTAGGGAGTCTGAAAAATAGTAAAAATAAAAAAAAGTTTTTAAAAAACCATAATAAAAAAATCCCCCCTTTCCCTAGAACTGATATAAATATAAATAAACAGTAAAAATCATAAACACATTAGGTATCGACACACCAGAAAATGCCCGATCTATAAAAATATAATAATGGTTTTTCACTGCATTTAACCCCGTAATGGAAAATAGCGCCCAAAGTTGAAAATGGGACTTTTTTGCCATTTAAAAAAAAATAAATTCTATAAAAAGTGATCAAAATGTTGTACAGTCCGAAAAATGATAACATTGTAAACATCATCAAAATCTGCAAAAAAATTACACCTCCCAAAGCTCTGTACACCAAAGTATAAAAAAGTTATTAGCGCCAGAAGACGGCAAAATCCCCCCAAAAATTTTTGTACAGGAGGTTTTAATTTTTTTAAATGTATGAAAACATTATGAAACCTATACAAATTTGGTATCCCCATAATCGTACCAACCCAAAGAAAAAAGTAGACATGTCATTTGGGGCATACAGTGAAATCCGTAAAATCCAAGCCCACAATTAAACGCTGCAAATGCGTGTTTTCACCATTTTCAATGCGTTTGGAATTTTTTTCCTGCTTCCCAGTACACGGAATAGAATATTAAATACCGTCACTATGGAGTGCAATTTGTTAAGCAGAAAATAAGCCATCACACAGCTCTGTACATGGAAAAAGAAAAAAGTTATAGATTTTTGAAGGTGGGGAGTAAAAAATGGAAGTGAGAAAACTAAAACGGGCCAGGTCGTTAAGGGGTTAAATAACAAATAGATAAAAAGGGAGCCCTCTGTCTTCAACCCCGAATTGTGTACAATATGCTAACAAGATCTCCCCTGCAGCTGCCGTTTTTCATTCTACTCTGACTCTTTGAAAAGTATAATAAATATACTTTATATATTACATAAAATAGCCCAGAGCTCTGATTTATTCAGCTTCGTGACAGTAGGAAATCTGGCCTCACATTTTAGGTCTTGCAGCCTGATGGGTGGATATCTGCTGTGTTTGCCTCAAGGTCTGTCAAAGTAATCATGCAAAACCTCTTCTGACTGAATTAACCCTTCTCCGAAGAACATGATTAAAATGTTATGTTATAACGTTACAACAATACAGAACAGGCTTTCCAGGATGAATAGATTGATGACCTATATACAGGCTAACACCAATATTAGATTGGTGCAATCCCTGCAGTCGCCTGTGTTCCTCCTACAGTCAAGTTGAGGTCCAATTGCCATTTGGCTCTGCATTCTATTATTATGGTGTTGTTAAAGCAGGTCAGAATTACGCTGTCCTACCTAGACCAGAGTATATCCCGGGTAATATTCTAGCCTAGGCCAGAGTATACCCCGGATTATAAAGTAGGCTATGCCAGAGTATACTTTGGGTTATAAAGAAGCCAAGGTCAGAATATACCCCGGGTTGTAAAGAAGCCAAGGCCAGAGTATATCCCAGGATATAATATATCCTAGGCCAGAGTATACCTTGGGTTATAAAGTAGCCTAGGACAGAGTATACTCTGGGCTATAAAGTAGCCTAGGCCAAATTATATTCGGAGTATAATATAGCCTAGACCAGAGTATACCCCGGATTATAAAGTAGGCTATGCCAGAGTATACTTTGGGTTATAAAGAAGCCAAGGTCAGAATATACCCCGGGTTGTAAAGAAGCCAAGGCCAGAGTATATCCCAGGATATAATATATCCTAGGCCAGAGTATACATTGGGTTATAAAGTAGCCTAGGCCAGAGTACACCCTGGGTTATTAAGTAGCCTAGGCCTGAGTATACCCCGGGTTATAAAGTAGCCTAGGCCATGGTATACCCCAGGTTATAAAGTAGCCTAGGCCATGGTATACGCCAGGTTATAAAGTAGCCTAGGCCTGAGTATACCCCAGGTTATAAAGTAGCCTAGGCCTGAGTATACCTTTGGTTATAAAGTAGCCAAGGCCTAAGTATACCCCAGGTTATAAACTTCACCTGGTTGTGTGAATAATATACTTAAAGGGGTTATGTCACGAAACAATTGACTGCAAAAAGCTGTCAAAGAGGTTAAAATATTTCAAAAATCTATTTGTAATGGTTACCTGGAAGTAAAGATACCTTTCTATTTGTTATTATGATGCTTGTTCAGCCTCTATTCTGCTCCACACAGAAGCAGATGTGGGAGGGGCCAGGCACATGCACAGCACTGACAGCGGCAGTTATTGCACAACTCAGTGCTACAGAGCGCTCAGCCTTCAGAGTCTCCTTCCACCTGCTGTGCTCAAATAGTCCCTGCATTACTGATCCAATGGAAGTCCAATAGAAATGTGTCATACGCCCCATGTTAAAAGTGCACCAAAAAAAGACGTTGCGCCAGAAATCCTGAATCTGGCGCCCCCTGCACACTACACAGGACACTGCACATAGTACACATGTACTATGTATTCTCACAGCATCATGGTCGGTCAGGCTGACATGCATGGATGCATAGATAAATAGGTGACAGCTTCTCACATGTTACTGATCTTTAGCTACTTCCCTGCTAGTCAGGGACAGGGGCCCCTTTGCAGGACAGCAGGGTAGCATGGAGGGACAGTGAATGGTGGAGTGTACAGGAGGAGGACTGCAGGAGAGCAGTGTAACATGGAGGGACAGTGAATGGTGGAGAGTACAGGAGGAGGACTGCAGGACAGCAGTGTAACATGGAGGGACAGTGAATGGTGGAGTGTACAGGAGGAGGACTGCAGGAGAGCAGTGTAACATGGAGGGACAGTGAATGGTGGAGAGTACAGGAGGAGGACTGCAGGACAGCAGTGTAACATGGAGGGACAGTGAATGGTGGAGTGTACAGGAGGAGGACTGCAGGAGAGCAGTGTAACATGGAGGGACAGTGCATGGTGGAGAGTACAGGAGGAGGACTGCAGGACAGCAGGGTAACATGGAGGGACAGTGAATGGTGGAGTGTACAGGAGGAGGACTGCAGGAGAGCAGTGTAACATGGAGGGACAGTGAATGGTGGAGAGTACAGGAGGAGTACTGCAGGACAGCAGGGTAACATGGAGGGACAGTGAATGGTGGAGTGTACAGGAGGAGGACTGCAGGAGAGCAGTGTAACATGGAGGGACAGTGAATGGTGGAGAGTACAGGAGGAGGACTGCATCAAGAGAGGTCAGAGCTCAGCCTGTTACTTGTTTTATCTCTGCAGCCTCCTGTGTGACCTGACTAATGGTGGAGGGAGGAGAGGGCTGCTACATTGCTATGATCCATGTTATGGAGGACTCCTCTGTGCAGCAGATGTCATGTATGTCTGCAGTTACCTTGTATCTGCTGCTGGAAGCAACTGTGGAGCAGTGGAAATCACCTCATTCACTGGTGTAGATGGCTGAGCTCTCTGCCCCCATGTCTCACTTCCTATTGGCTGCAGTGTGTCAGGTGATCTCTCAGTGTGGAGTGATCTGTAGTGCAGAGCAGCTGGTGGAATGTTTGTGCGCAGACTCGGCCAGATCAGCTGTAGCTCAGGACGGGACACAGCTACCACTAGAGGGCGCCAGCAACCAGGACAAAAGGAGTTATCTCAGTAAGGCTGCAGATTTTGTAATAAGTGTAAATGGTGAAAGTACTTGTCACAATGCATTGGACCCAATTACAGCCATGTGTTATGGTGACACAACCCCTTTAAAGCATGTTTACGTAAAGCAATGTGAATTTGATGCTAGATTGCGTTCACACATCGCATTAACATTGTGTTGATTTAAACTATTGTGTATGAAAAAGCAATGTGAAAACATTTTCATAAACCCTATATCACGCCATATTAGCCTGCATTCACACACTTTTCTTTTGCATGACATTTACATTGCGTTAACATTGCATTGCTTTTAACCACATTTAAGTAAAAGAAACATTATACCACAATTACATAAAACGCTGTGTGAGCACTATACTCACCGGCCACTTTATTAGGTACACCTGTCCAACTGCTCGTTAACACTTAATTTCTAATCAGCCAATCACATGGCGGCAACTCAGTGCATTTAGGCATGTAGACATGGTCAAGACAATCTCCTGCAGTTCAAACCGAGCATCAGTATGGGGAAGAAAGGTGATCTGAGTGCCTTTGAACGTGGCATGGTTGTTGGTGCCAGAAGGGCTGGTCTGAGTATTTCAGAAACTGCTGATCTACTGGGATTTTCACGCACAACCATCTCTAGGGTTTACAGAAAATGGTCCGAAAAAGAAAAAACATCCAGTGAGCGGCAGTTCTGTGGGTGGAAATGCCTTGTTGATGCCAGAGGTCAGAGGAGAATGGGCAGACTGGTTCGAGCTGATAGAAAGGCAACAGTGACTCAAATCGCCACCCGTTACAACCAAGGTAGGCAGAAGAGCATCTCTGAACGCACAGTACGTCGAACTTTGAAGCAGATGGGCTACAGAAGCAGAAGACCATACCGGGTGCCACTCCTTTCAGCTAAGAATAGGAAACTGAGGCTACAATTTGCACAAGCTCATCGAAATTGGACAGTAGAAGATTGGAAAAATGTTGCCTGGTCTGATGAGTCTCGATTTCTGCTGCGACATTCGGATGGTAGGGTCAGAATTTGGCGTCAACAACATGAAAGCATGGATCCATCCTGCCTTGTATCAACGGTTCAGGCTGGTGGTGGTGGTGTCATGGTGTGGGGAATATTTCCTTGGCACTCTTTGGTACCAATTGAGCATCGTTGCAACGCCACAGCCTACCTGAGTATTGTTGCTGACCATGTCCATCCCTTTATGACCACAATGTACCCAACATCTGATGGCTACTTTCAGCAGGATAATGCGCCATGTCATAAAGCTGGAATCATCTCAGACTGGTTTCTTGACCATGACAATGAGTTCACTGTACTCAAATGGTCTCCACAGTCACCAGATCTCAATCCAATAGAGCATCTTTGGGATGTGGTGGAACGGGAGATTCGTATCATGGATGTGCAGCCGACAAATCTGCGGCAACTGTGTGATGCCATCATGTCAATATGGACCAAAATCTCTGAGGAATGCTTCCAGCACCTTGTTGAATCTATGCCACGAAGAATTGAGGCAGTTCTGAAGGCAAAAGGGGGTCCAACCCGTTACTAGCATGGTGTACCCAATAAAGTGGCCGGTGAGTGTATATTACCTGGATTCACACAATTTTCATTTACATTGTGTTAACATTGCGTTAACATCACTGTAATGTCATCTGTTTTAATGTACATGCCATTTGACTATGTTTTCACCACATTTATCTAAATGCAATGTGAGGGCTATGTTTCCAATTTGAACATTGGGGCAGATTTACTTACCCGGTCCATTCGCAATCCAGCGGCGCGTTCTCTGCGGTGGATTCGGGTCTCGCCGGGACTCACTAAGGTAGTTCCTCCGCCGTCCACCAGGTGGCGCTGCTGCGCTGAAGTTCCCCGGAGGCGACCTGGAATGCCCTGAAATTCACCAGCCTATACCTGGTGAAGGTAAGTGTCATTTTCGCGACACATTTTTTGTCTTAAATGCGGCAGTTTTTCCGAATCCGTCGGGTTTTTCGTTCGACCACGCCCCCCGATTTCCGTCGCGTGCATGCCAGCGCCGATGCGCCACAATCCGATCGCGTGCGCCAAAATCCTGGGGCAATTCAGGGAAAATCGGCGCAAATCGGAAATATTCGGGTAACACGTCGGGAAAACGCGAATCGAGCCCTTAGTAAATGACCCCCATTATGTTTATACTGCATTTGCGCAAAGCCAATGTTAGGCAGCATTATCATGTTGCATTTACATAGTGTTAACATCTCTAACAAGTATAAAGTAGCCTAGGCCAGAGTATACCCCGGGCTATAAAGTAGCCTAGGCCACAGTATATCCCGAGGTATACTATAGCCTAGGTCAGAGTATATCCCGAGGTATAATATAGCCTAGGCCAGATTATATCCTGAGGTATAATATAGCCTAGGCCAGAGTATATCCCAGGCTATAAAGTAGCCTAGGCCAGAGTATATCCCGAGGTATACTATAGCCTAGGTCAGAGTATATCCCGAGGTATAATATAGCCTAGGCCAGATTATATCCTGAGGTATAATATAGCCTAGGCCAGAGTATATCCCGAGGTATAATATAGCCTAGGCCAGAGTATACCCTGAAGTATAAAGAAGCTTAAATCAGAGTATACCCTGGGGTATAAAATAGCCTAGGCCAGTATACCCTGGGGTATAAAGTAGTCTAGGCCAGAGTATACCCTGGTTATAAAGTGGCCTGGCCTGACTATTTGCCGGGGTGTAGTAAATCCTAGGCCTGAGTATACCCCGGGTTATATAGTAGCCGGCGGCTACAAAAAGATGGTGGCACTTGGGCGCGCCATCTTGGTGACGATCGTCGCCCGCCGTTATGTCATTGGGAAGCGTTGATCGGTCGACATGACAGTCTCTGGTCTTCCGAAGACCCGAGGCTGTCTCGTTTTAACCCATTCATAACAATGTGCAATTTGAATGAGGTGGAAAATCCCCATATAGTGCCATACTGTAGTATATCAGTATATGGTAGGAGCGGTCAGACAACCGAGGGTTAAAGTACCCTAGGGAGTCTGGAAAATAGTAGAAATTTAAATAAAAGTCTTTAAAAATTATATTAAAAAAATTCAAATAACCCCTCGTTCCATAGAACTAAAAAATATAAATAAACAATAAAAATCATAAACACTTTAGGTATCACCAAAAATGCCCGATCTTCAAAATATATTTCACCGCGTTTAACCCCGTAATGGAAAATAGCCCCTAGAGTCGAAAATGGCACTTTTTTGCCTATTTGAAAAATATTGAAAAATATTTTGAAAAACATTCAAAATTGATAGCATTGAAAACTTCATCAAAATTTGCACAAAATGACACCACTCACAGCTCCTTACTCAAGTATGAAAAAGTTATTAGTGCCAGAAGGTTTTAATTTTTGTAAATGTATGAAAACATTATAAAACCTTTACAATTTTCGGTATCCCCCGGCTCATACCGACCAAAAGAATAAAGTAGACATAGCATTTGGGGTGCAAAGTGAAAGCTGTAAAATCCAAGCTCACAAGAAAATGGCGCAAATGCATTTTTTCACCATTTTCAACTGCATTTGGATTTTTTTTTCGCTTCCCAGCACACGGCTTGGAATATTCAATTCACTATGAAGTGTTATTTGTTACGCAGAAAACAAGCCATCACAAAGCTCTTTACGTCAAAAAATAAAAAAGTTATAGATTTTTGAAGGTGGGGAGTGAAAAATGGAAATGAAAAACCAAAAAAGGGCGAGGTTGTTAAGGGATTAACTGCAATGTTATACAACAATTTCATAAAACGCTGTGTGAGCACTATATTAGCCTATATTCACACAATTTTCATTAACATTGTGTTAACATCACTCAGGGCCGGATTAAGGTTGCTGGGGGCCCCTAAGCAAAAAATCTGGTGGAGGCCTCCACTGAATGTAGCATACATACACATCCTCCTGCTTACTATCCACTATGCCAGCAGTAACGCAGCTACTTACAGCCACCTCATCCCCAGTAACACCGCTACATACAGCTGCCGCATCCCCAGTAACAGAGCTACATACAGCCGCCGCATCCCCAGTAACACAGCTACATACAGCCACCTCATCCACAATTACACAGCCACATACAGCCGCCTCGACCCCAGTAACACAGCTACATACAGCAGCCTCACCCACAGTAACACAGCTAGATACAGCTGCCTCGCCACCAGTAACACAGCTACATACAGCCGCCTCTCCCCCAGTAACACAGCTACAGAAAGCCACCTCATCCCCAGTAACACAGCTACAGAAAGCCACCGCATCCCCAATGACACAGCTACATACAGCCGCCTCGACCCAAGTAACATAGCTACTTACAGCCACCTCGCCCCCAGTAACACAGTTCCATACAGCCGACTCACCCCCAGTAACACAGCTGCCTCATCACCAGTAACACAGCTACATACAGCTGCCTCGCCCCCAGTAACACAGCTACATACAGCTCCCTCATCCCCAGTAACACAGTTCCATACAGCCGACTCACCCCCAGTAACACAGCTGCCTCATCACCAGTAAAACAGCTACATACAGCTGCCTCGCCCCCAGTAACACAGCTACATACAGCTCCCTCATCCCCAGTAACACAGCTACATACAGCCGCCTCATTCCCAGTTACACAGCTACATACAGCCACCTCGACCCCAGTAACACAACTACGTACAGTCAACTCATCCCCAGTTACAGAGCTACATACAGCCGCCTCGCCCCCAGTAACACAGCTACATACAGCCGCCTCTCCCCAGTAACACAGCTGCATACCGCCGCCTCATCACCAGTAACACAGCTACATAAAGCCACCTCATCCCCAATGACACAGCTAAATACAGCCGCCTCGACCCAAGTATCACAGCTACGTACAGTCACCTCATCCCCAGTTACACAGCTACATACAGATGCCTCGCCCCCAGTAACACAACTACTTACAGCCGCCTCACCCCCAGTAACACAGCTACATACAGCCGCCTCATCACCAATAACACAGCTACATACAGCCGCCTCGTCCCCAGTAACACAGCTACCTACAGGTAACTCATCCCCAGTTACACAGCTACATACAGCCGCCTCGCCCCCAGTAACACAGCTACATACAGCCGCCTCGCCCCCAGTAACACAGATACATACAGCCGCCTCACCCCCAGTAACACAGCTACATACAGCCGCCTCATCCCTAGTAACACAGCTACATACAGCCGCCTCGCCCCCAGTAACACAGCTACATACAGCCGCCTCGCCCCCAGTAACACTGCTAGATACAGCCGCCTCGCGCCCAGTAACACAGCTACATACCGCCGCCTCTCCCCAGTAACACAGCTGCATACCGCCGCCTCATCACCAGTAACACAGCTACATACAGCCACCTCATCCCCAATGACACAGCTACATACAGCCGCCTCGACCCAAGTATCACAGCTACGTACAGTCACCTCATCCCCAGTTACACAGCTACATACAGCTGCCTCGCCCCCAGTAACACAGCTACTTATAGCCGCCTCACCCCCAGTAACACAGCTACATACAGCGGCCTCATCACCAATAATACAGCTACATACAGCCGCCTCGTCCCCAGTAACACAGCTACCTACAGGCAACTCGTCCCCAGTTACACAGCTACATACAGCCGCCTCGCCCCCAGTAACACAGATATATACAGCCACCTCGCCCCCAGTAACACAGCTACATACAGCCGCCTCGCCCCCAGTAACACAGCTACATACAGCCGCCTCTCCCCAGTAACACAGCTGCATACCGCCGCCTCATCACCAGTAACACAGCTACATACAGCCACCTCATCCCCAATGACACAGCTACATACAGCCGCCTTGACCCAAGTATCACAGCTACGTACAGTCACCTCATCCCCAGTTACACAGCTACATACAGCTGCCTCACCCCCAGTAACACAGCTACTTACAGCCGCCTCACCCCCAGTAACACAGCTACATACAGCGGCCTCATCACCAATAATACAGCTACATACAGCTGCCTCGTCCCCAGTAACACAGCTACCTACAGGCAACTCGTCCCCAGTTACACAGCTACATACAGCCGCCTCGCCCCCAGTAACACAGCTACATACAGCCGCCTCGCCCCCAGTAACACAGCTACATACAGCCGCCTCGCCCCCAGTAACACAGATACATATAGCCGCCTCACCCCCAGTAACACAGCTACATACAGCCGCCTCATACCTAGTAACACAGCTACATACAGCCGCCTCAGCCCCAGTAACACAGCTACATACAGCCGCCTCATCCGTAGCAACACAGCTACATACAGCCGCCTCGCCCCCAGTAACACAGCTAGATACAGCCGCCTCGCGTCCAGTAACACAGCTACATACAGCCGCCTCTCCCCAGTAACACAGCTGCATACCGTCGCCTCATCACCAGTATCACAGCTACATACAGCCACCTCATCCCCAATGACACAGCTACTTACAGCCGCCACACCCCCAGTAACACAGCTACTTACAGCCTCCTCGCCCCCAGTAACACAGTTCCATACAGCTGCCTCGCCCCCGGTAACACAGCTACATACAGCCGCCTTGCCGCCAGTGACACAGCTACATACAGCCGCCTCACCCCCACAGTAACACAGCTACATACAGCCGGCTCACCCCCAGTAGCAAAGCTACATACAGCCGCCTCAACCCAAGTAACACAGCTAAATACAGTCGCCTCATCCCCAGTAACACAGCTACATGCAGCCGCCTCATCCCCAGTAACACAGCTACTTACAGCCACCTCATCCCCAGTTACACAGCTACATACAGCCGTCTCGCCCCCAGTAACACAGCTACATACAGCCGCCTCACCCCCACAGTAACACAGCTACATACAGCCGCCTAACCCCCCCCCAGTAACACAGCTACATACAGCCGCCTCACCCCCAGTAACACAGCTACATACGGCCGCCTCACCCCCAGTAACACAGCTATATACAGCCGCATCGCCCCCAGTAACACAGCTACATACAGCCATCTCATTCCCAGTAACACAGCTACATAGAGCCGCCTCACCCCCCCTTCAGTAACACAGCTACATACAGCCGCCTCACCCCCAGTAACACAGCTACATACAGCCGCCTCACCCACAGTAACACAGCTACATACAGCCGCCTCGTCCCCAGTAACACAGCTACATACAGCCGCCTCGCCCCCTGTAACACAGCTACATACAGCAGCCTCGCCCCCAGTAACACAGCTACATAAAGCCACCTTATCCCCAGTAACACAGCTACGTACAGCCACCTCATCCCCAGTTACACAGCTACATACAGCTGCCTCACCCCCAGTAACACAGCTACATACAGCCGCCTCACCCCCAGTAACACAGCTACATACAGCCGCCTCATCCCCATTAACACAGCTACGTACAGCCGCCTCGCCCCCAGTAACACAGCTACATACAGCCGCCTCTCCCCAGTAACACAGCTACATACTGCCACCTCATCACCAGTAAAACAGCTACATACAGCCACCTCGCCCCCAGCAACCCAGCTACATACAGCCACGTTATCCCCATTAACACAGCTATGTACAGCCACCTCTTTCCCAGTTACACAGCTACATACAGCCGCCTCGACCCCAGTAACACAGCTACGTACAGTCAGCTCATCCCCAGTTACACAGCTACATACAGCCACCTCACCCCCAGTAACACAGCTACTTACAGCCGCCTCATCCCCAGTTACACAGCTACATACAGCCGTCTCGCCCCCAGTAAGGCAGCTACATACAGCTGCCTCGCCCCCAGTAACACAGTTCCATACAGCCGACTCACCCCCAGTAACACAGCTACATACTGCGGCCTCATAACCAGTAACACAGCTACATACAGCCGCCTCGCCCCCAGTAATACAGCTACATACAGCCGCCTCTCCCCAGTAACACAGCTACATACAGCTGCCTCATCACCAGTAACACAGCTACATACAGCCGCTTGCCCCCAGTAACTCAGCTACATACAGCCGCCTCGCCCCAGTAACACAGCTACATAAAGCCACCTCATACCCAGTAACACAGCTACGTACAGCCACCTCATCCCCAGTTACACAGCTACATACAGCCGCCTCGACTTCAGTAACAAAGCTACGTACAGTCACCTCATCCCCAGTTACACAGCTACATATAGCCGCCTCGCCCCCAGTAGCACAGCTACTTACAGCCGCCTCACTCCCAGTAACACAGCTACTTACAGCCGCCTCACTCCCAGTAATACAGCTACATACATCTGCCTCGCCCCCAGTAACACAGCTACATACCTCCGCCTCGCCTCCAGTGACACAGCTACATATAGCTGCCTCACCCCACAGTAACACAGCTACATACAGCGGCAGCACCCCAGTTACAGAGCTACATACAGCCGCCTCATCCCCATCAACTCAGCTACATATAGCCACCTCATCACCAGTAACACAGCTACATACAGTCGCCTCGCCCCCAGTAACACAGCTACATAAAGCCGCCTCGCCCCCAGTAACAAAGCTACATACAGCCGCCTCAACCCCTGTAACACAGCTACGTACAGCCACCTCATCCCCAGTTACACAGCTACATACAGCCACCTCATCCCCAGTATCACAGCTACATACAGTCGCCTCGCCCCCAGTAACACAGCTACATAAAGCCGCCTCGCCCCCAGTAACAAAGCTACATACAGCCGCCTCGACCCCTGTAACACAGCTACGTATAGCCACCTCATCCCCAGATACACAGTTCCATACAGCCGACTCACCCCCAGTAACACAGCTACATACTGCGGCCTCATAACCAGTAACACAGCTACATACAGCCGCCTCGCCCCCAGTAATACAGCTACATACAGCCGCCTCTCCCCAGTAACACAGCTACATACAGCTGCCTCATCACCAGTAACACAGCTACATACAGCCGCTTGCCCCCAGTAACTCAGCTACATACAGCCGCCTCACCCCAGTAACACAGCTACATAAAGCCACCTCATCCCCAGTAACACAGCTACGTACAGCCACCTCATCCCCAGTTACACAGCTACATACAGCCGCCTCGACTTCAGTAACAAAGCTACGTACAGTCACCTCATCCCCAGTTACACAGCTACATATAGCCGCCTCGCCCCCAGTAGCACAGCTACTTACAGCCGCCTCACTCCCAGTAACACAGCTACTTACAGCCGCCTCACTCCCAGTAATACAGCTACATAATCTGCCTCGCCCCCAGTAACACAGCTACATACCTCCGCCTCGCCTCCAGTGACACAGCTACATATAGCTGCCTCACCCCACAGTAACACAGCTACATACAGCGGCAGCACCCCAGTTACAGAGCTACATACAGCCGCCTCATCCCCATCAACTCAGCTACATATAGCCGCCTCATCACCAGTAACACAGCTACATACAGTCGCCTCGCCCCCAGTAACACAGCTACATAAAGCCGCCTCGCCCCCAGTAACAAAGCTACATACAGCCGCCTCGACCCCTGTAACACAGCTACGTACAGCCACCTCATCCCCAGTTACACAGCTACATACAGCCACCTCATCCCCAGTATCACAGCTACATACAGTCGCCTCGCCCCCAGTAACACAGCTACATAAAGCCGCCTCGCCCCCAGTAACAAAGCTACATACAGCCGCCTCGACCCCTGTAACACAGCTACGTATAGCCACCTCATCCCCAGATACACAGCTACATACAGCCGCCTTGACCCAAGTATCACAGCTACGTACAGTCTCCTCATCCCCAGTTACAGAGCTACATACAGCTGCCTCACCCCCAGTAACACAGCTACATATGGCCGCCTCCCCCCAGTAAAACAGCTACATACATCCGCCTGGTCCCCAGTAACACAGCTACTTACAGCCAAACTATCCCCAGTTACACAGCTACATACAGCCGCCTCGCCCCCAGTAACACAGCTATATACAGCCACCTCGCCCCCAGTAACACAGCTACATACAGCCGCCTCGCCCCCAGTAACACAGCTACATACAGCTGCTTCATCACCAGTAACACTGCTACATACAGCCGCCTCGCCCCCAGTAACACAGCTACATAAAGCTGCCTCGCCGCCAGTAACACAGCTACGTACAATTACCTCATCCCCAGTTACACAGCTACATACAGCCGCCTTGACCCCAGTAACAGAGCTGCATACAGCCGCCTCATCACTAGTAACACAATTACATACAACCGCCTCATCCCCAGTAACACAGCTGTATACAGCCGCCTCTCCCCCAGTAACACTGCTACATATAGCTGCCTCGCCCCCAGTAACAAAGCTTCATACAGCCGCCTCGCCCCCAATAACACAGCTACATACAGCTGCCTCATCCCCAGTAACACAGCTACATACAGCCGCCTCGACCCCTGTAACACAGCTACGTACAGCCACCTCATCCCCAGTTACACAGCTACATACAGCCACCTCATCCCCAGTATCACAGCTACATACAGCCGCCTTGCCCCCAGTAACACAGCTACATAAAGCCGCCTCGCCCGCAGTAACATAGCTACATACAGCCACCTCATCCCCAGTTACACAGCTACATACAGCTGGCTCGCCATCAGTAACACAGCTACATACAGCCGCCTCGCCCCCAGTAACACAGCTACATACAACCGTCTCGCCCCAGTAACACAGCTACTTACAGCCGCCTCAGCCCCAGTAACACAGCTACACACAGCTGCCTCGCCCCCCGTAACACAGCTACATACAGCCATCTCTCGCCCCCAGTATCACAGATACTTACAGCCGCCTCATCCCCAGTAACACAGCTACATACAGCCGCCTCACCCCCCCACTAACACAGTTACATGCAGCCGCCTTGCCCCCAGTAACACAGCTACATACAGCCGCCTCATCCCCAGTAACACAACTACGTACAGCCACCTCATCCCCAGTTACACAGCTACATACAGCCGCCTCGACCCAAGTATCACAGCTACGTACAGTCACCTCATCCCCAGTTACAGAGCTACATACAGCCACCTCTCCCCAGTAACACAGCTACATAAAGCTGCTTCATTACCAGTAACACAGCTACATACAGCCGCCTCGCCCCCAGTAACACTGTTACATACAGCCGCCTCGCCCCCAGTAACACAGCTATATAAAGCTGCCTCGCCGCCAGTAACACAGCTACGTACAGCCACCTCATCCCCAGTAACACAGCTACATACAGCCGCCTCGACCCCAGTAACAGAGCTGCATACAGCCGCCTCATCCCCAGTTACACAGCAACATACAGCCACCTCATCCCCAATAACACAGCTACATAAAGCTGCCTCGCCGCCAGTAACACAGATACGTACAATTACGTCATCCCCAGTTACACAGCTACATACAGCCGCCTCGACCCCAGTAACAGAGCTTCATACAGCCGCCTCATCACTAGTAACACAATTACATACAGCCGCCTCATCCCCAGTAACACAGCTATATACAGCCGCCTCTCCCCCAGTAACACTGCTACATATAGTTGCCTCGCCCCCAGTAACAAAGCTTCATACAGCCGCCTCGCCCCCAGTAACACAGCTACTTACAGCCGCCTCATCCCCAGTAACACAGCTACATACAGCTGCCTCACCCCCACAGTAACACAGCTACATACAGCTACCTCACCCCCAGTAACACAGCTACATACAGCCTCCTCACCACCAGTAACACAGCTACATACAGCCGCCTCGCCCCCAGTAACACTGCTACATAAGGCCTCCTCGCCCCCAGTAACACAGCTACATAAAGCTGCCTTGCCGCCAGTAACACAGCTACATACAGCCACCTCATCCCCAGTAACACAGCTACAAACAGCCACCTCATCACCAGTAACACAGCTACATACAGCCATCTCATCCCCAGTTCCACAGCTAGATACAGCCACCTTATCCCCAGTTACACAGCTAGATACAGCCGCTTTGCCCCCAGTAACACAGCTACATACAGTGGCCTCATCACCAGTAATAAAGCTACATACAGCCGCCTCGCCCCCAGTAACACAGTTACATACAGCCGCCTCATCCCCAGTAACACAGCTACATACAGCCGCCTCACCCCCCCCCAGTAACACAGCTACATACAGCCGCCTCACTCCCCCCCCCCAGTAACACAGCTACATACAGCCGCCTCACCGCCAGTAACACAGCTATATACAGCCGCCTCACCCCCAGTAACACAGCTACATATAATCAATGCAGCACAAAGTCTGAATCAGCACAGGAACGCTCTGTTAGGTGCAGAATTTTGTGTCACTGATAGGGGGTATAAAATGGCCTAGTTGTATACTCTGGCCTGTTATAATGGTACTTTTCAGGGCAAGGACACGTTATTCAGCATCTGTATACATACTGAAACTCTCTACAAACAGAATCCGGCAGTGAAGGGGGGTGCTGCACTTAAAGGGAACCTGTCATCAGAAATCGGCCTAATATACCACTACCAGTATATTGTGAGGCAGCATAATACCTTATAGGTATTGTTTCTTTCATCATTCAGTGCGGCAGCATCATCCAAAAAAATCTACTTTGAAGTGAGATGTAAACTGGTTGGATAAAGTCAAGGAGGCAGAGAGTTTAACACTGAAATCCAGGTGGGGAGCTCTGAACGCCTCCTCTTCTATGATTGATATTGTGCATAGGACAGGGAGCATCAATTGCATTGAAGGGGGGTTTCTGAGGCAGGGAGAGCTTGACATCAGTGTTGAAATCTCTGCCTCCTTGACTTTGTGCAACCAATTTACCTCTCACATCAAAGTTGATTTTCTGAATGATACCACCATTATAATCGGTCATGAAAGAAACATAATCTGAAGTGTGGACAACTGCTTGAAAACATACCGATAGTGGTTTATTAGGTCTATTTCTGATGACAGGTTCCTTTTAACCAAGGAGGTTGATTATATACTTTATTTGTAAATCATTTTTACATAGCCCTGTTCTCTGCCTCCCTCCTAATCTAATATTAACTAATATTGAAATATCTGCTGAATCATGTGTGAAAAAATGATACTTTATTTAGCTCCTCAGCGTATCATGAATTTCTTATCTTGTTAGAAACCCTTAAATCTCCACAACAATTTTTTTTAATTTAAAAAAGAATGAGTTGTCCTGTGATGGCAGAGATTTCTATAATGATCTTCTTTAATCTTGTTCTAAGAGTCTCTAGGATTTTAGGTTTGATGTTCATTTCCAAGCTGCCTTGATGCTTCCAGAAAACCATAAAGTCCCCTTTGTTGAGAACATGTTGCAACTTCACGTTTCCTTGTTTTTTCCCCCTTAAACTTATTATGATTGCTACAAATATACTGGCTTGGAGGCAGAAGTAGCTGTGGAGAGCGTCCCAGGACCAGCCCATAAACTTCACAAACACACGAACATAGTCAGACTAAATAAACAGTACACGTGTACATCTGGGACGCCATCCAAATGTGGAGCAATTCCACCAAAGTCGGCCCAGCACTGCACCCGCAGCTTTGTATCTGTCTCTAATATTTAGTATATGTAAGAGGATAAATCATTCTCCACAAATGGAGAGGCTGAGGACGGTTTAAGATGCTATAAAGGGAGCGGCAGCTGAGAGGGTGCACAGTGCACAGCTGTCCTTTTCCACTATCAGATGTAAAGTCAGGCATGGCAGCACAATGCTCTCACTGTCCCACTCACACCCACCCAAAGTATTTTAAACTTGACCCCTGTCCACTTCAAAAGCAACATCCGAAACCTTTAAGGGCACTGAATGTGCCTCCAACTGCAGGTTTGAAACCCATCTGGCTTATCACCCCAGATCAAATGTTAAAAATCTAAATATTCCACAGTTGTCATAAGGCAGGATCTGTCACGCACACGCCCAGGACGCTGTCCTTCAGCCTCATCAAACATGGCCTGCCTAAGTAAATAAATAGAGCTGCTGGTGAGTGTAAGAGGGTTACTTTTTCCGTACTGTGCTACAACTTGTTCTGTGTTATGAATGGCCTGCCAGATCGTCTGTTACGGCTCCAGGGATTCGGCATGGAATGAGCGCAGGGAGATTAGCACGGGCGTTTGTGGTCGGCCCTGCCTGCCGAGGACACTGAGGGGCTTGTGTTACCTGCTTTCTGGCAGACTCAGAGCAGCACCTGCGTTACTAAAATAATTCACTAGAAAGGAAAGAGTACACATTGGCTAAAATGTAAACTTAGGGAGTATACCGCATGTGAGAAATCATAACACCATGTCATCTGCTGGAAACCATGGCCGCTGCCGCTGCTGTACATACTGCAAAGTACAATATTTGCTTTACAAGTGAATACTCTAAACATTTAGAGGAGAATGAGTGAGCGGAAGTGGTCCCAGGACAACAATGTATCCATTTCCCCAAGCTTCTAATATAGAATCTCCATTACTATTTCCACAAGCTTTCCTTCAAGCTCCACACACATATTTTTCTTATATTCTGACCTGATTTACCCTAGATTATTATGGATTCCTAGCAAGAGCATAAGTAGACCACTGACCATTGGTCAAAAGTCAAAATAGGTGGGGTGTTCTGTGACAGCGAAGTCCTGAGTGAACAAAGGCAGAGATAAATGTATTTCTGAGAGTGTTGTTTGTGCTAATAAGAAAAGAGGTGGGTAGACCACATGTACTTGGAGAACTTAAAGGGGTTATCTGGGTGTTAAAAAATACTGAGGGCCGGGCTGGAGTGGGCTAGTTAAACATAATAAACCTCGTCCGGCGCTACCGATGTCCCGCGCCATGGTCAGTCTCTTCTGTGTGCCGGGAGGGCACGCTGAGAGATAGGGACGGATGGGAGGAGCCGGCCACATTGCGGACCGTAAGTTCCCTGTGCGCGGCTTCTGTGCCCCTGTAAACAAACAGGGGCATGGATAAAACAGACTGCGGCGCAGGACATCGGCGGCACCGGAGGAGGTAAGTACATGTTTATTATTTTTAACTAGCCCACCCCAGCCCGGCCCTCAGTAATTTTTAACAGCCGGATAACCCCTTTAAAGAGGACCTGTCACCCATAAATTCGGCACTAGGAGCTGCTTACTAAAGTACATTGTACATTGTACGCAGTGTTTGATAGGGTTATTGGAGGTTTCCGATAACGCTTTCATTCTAACACTGAGGGGTTTGTTTAAGTACTAGGAGCTGCTTACTTTAGTAAGAAGCTCCTAGTGCCAAATTTATGGGTAACAGGTCCTCTTTAATGGTGTTATTTGGCTCTTGGGGTCCACACATGTTTGACCCATTGTTTGTGTTATGTAGCTTATGTAAAAGTAAAAATCTGGGCATGTTTATGTGTGTGGTGTAAGAAAGCAGTGTTGAGGCCGATTCCCTTTCAGAGATGGCAGTAGTCCCACTGTGGTGGTCTTGCTGAGGGAGCCCATATAGCTAGCTCTCTGGTCACAGTGACTAGTGGGTTAATTCCTGCCTGTCACTGAGCTATTATTGCTGATCACATTAGTCATCAAGAGGTAGGTAATCACCTAGGGCAGCACCATCGCTTCTCACTATCGCTTCCAAATTAGAAACCTTGATGGGCACTCTGGATCTCCCTAAACCACTCACCCATTGTTATGCCCTGCTACAGGATCAATAAAACAGACCCTTTGATAGAGCCTGTGTATGTTGGAAGCGCGACATCTCTGACCTGTCATCTCTGTCGGATGAAGACTGGAGAGAGGTTGAGCTCTTATATTTTACATCTGTGGTGAGTGCAAGGGATTTCTTGATACAGTCTAAATTTCTCCATCGGGTGTATTTCACCCCCGCCAAACTATTCTGTATGGGAGCGATGCCCAATGATTTATGTTTCCGCTGTCAGGCTGAAGCTGGAACCTTCCTACACTGCGTATGGACCTGTCCTAGAGTCCATGCCTTCTGGTCGGAGGTCTTGGAATTTCTCAACCAGCACTTTGAGTTTCCATGCCTAATGTCCCCCTCTGTCTGTCCACTTGGGGTTATGAATGAGGTTATCAATGGCCACTACGATAAAAATCTTTTATAGGTTTGCCTTATACTATGCCCGGTAAGTGGTGGTGATGACATGGAAGGACCGTGACCCTCCCCCGCTGAAGAGGTGGATATCGCTCATTAATAGTGTTGTCCCCCATTACCGCTCAGTGTACATTAATAGGAAGTGCCCCCATAAATTTGATCATATCTGGTCTAGGTGGTGTGTTAATCCCCATACTGCTATATAACTTTCTACAGTTTTTGTCTAATCCCATACTAAAGGAGAATGAGTGCATTGGTGTGCGTGTGTGAGTGTATGTTTGTCTATTGTCTGGGTTAAGTTTCTCCCTCCAAATGGACTGGCTACTAGGCCCTGCTGTTCATTCTATAGTGTGTATCATATACCACACACATTGGGGCAAATTTACTTACCCGGCCCATTCGCGATCCAGCGGCGCGTTCTCTGCTCTGGATTCGGGTCCGGCCGGGATTTAAGAAGGTAGTTCCTCCTCCGTCCACCAGGTGGCGCTGCTGCGCTGAAAGTCATCTCATCGCGCCGGAATCCACCACCTCGGACCAGGTGAAGGTAAGCGCTCCACAAGCGACACTTTTTCGGTTTTTAAATGCAGCAGTTTTTCCGAATACGTCGGGTTTTCGTTCGGCCACGCCCCCCGATTTCCGTCGCGCGCATGCCGGCGCCGATGCGCCACAATCCGATCGCGTGCGCCACAATCCCGGGGCAATTCAGGTACAATCGGCGCAAATCGGAAATATTCGGGTAACACGTCGGGAAAACGCGAATCGGGCCCTTAGTAAATGACCCCCATTGTATCATTTTTTCTGCTTCTTGTCATTGTTATATGATTCTCCTGTAATGTGGGAAAACAAGTGATAGCCAGTGCTCTTTTTGGTTAAACTGTTTATTGTATTTGTACAAAATTTCAAAAATTGCAAAAATAAAATCTTTTTAAAAAAAAAAAACAAGAGTGTGCTGTCTGTTTTTTAAATAGACATCAAGCAACTACATTAAAATGAAAAAATATTTTTCAAACTATATCAATGATCCTTTTTAATACACTGACTAAATCAAAATGTAGCAAATAAAATACTAAACTTCTAAAACAAAGGTAGAAAAGAATAAACACCCATTGCTCTTACAAATGAGCAATTCAAGCAAAGATGATCCTGTTTCCATCGAACATTCCTTCTCTTGTAAAAAGTAGGCTGTAGGTCCGAAATTCAATGTCTCTCCAATCCAAATCTTATCTGTGGCACATATTCCAAAGGAATAGGTGTAGAAGGACAAGGTTACAGATAATCAAGATTCATACTGGTATCATGGATCCTGATGAAGTTGTGTAGCAGGACACTAAGCTTGCTCAGGAACAAAACACTTTGTACTTGCCTGAAATCTTTCTAAAAGCACACTCGTCATACAGCAAAGCCCTCATCAGCCATAATGACAGTGGGGGACAGGTGGTACTGAAGAGCCATGCATGGGTCAGGCTTTGTGTAAAGGCATATGGTTGTTGGAAACCTTCTAAAACTATCTGCAAGACCTAAAGATGGCAGCTTCCACCTTGCTTCAGGTTCAACAATCACAAATTGGTAATAGCGGCCAATGCCAACAACACCAGGATAGATTGCTTGTAAATAAATAATCTGGGGTGAAAGTTTGGAGGCTTTTTTAACATGGATGTGTTTCCCATTCAATGCCATGGTATGCACATTTGGACAAATAAGCCCAAAAAGTTACAAATCCCTTGCTACTGCTATATATCAGATTTCAATCATGGTAAGGTTTGATACATGCACTGATGATTGGTGACCAAAAAAAATGTGAAAACTGTGAGTTCATCTACTTTTTATTTTTTATCAAATCATGATAATAAGATAATAAGTAAAATATTTTATTTATATGTTACCATCCTTTGTTTTCTGTGTAATGTTCCTTTAAGAGCTAGAAAAACATCCGCTGTTCTCTTGAGCAAAGTATAGGTTAAACTTCCACGGACCCCAGCGTACCAAACTCTGACGAACAGTCACTCTGAAACTGTTCCACATTTTTTGCTTTGAAGTTATTACACTCCTGGAAGGGGCAATGGAATAAACACAGCAGAGGCTCAAATGAATTTTGGCAGAATGTTTAGGTCAAAATTTTTCACCATATAAAATTCTGACATTGTTACGGGAAAACTTCTAAAGACTTTCCATCCGTGTAACACATAACTAGGTGCAAGAGGGGACAGCATGACATGCGAGAGAGCTCTGAAGTGTTTTGGAATGAAGCTCCGAGCTTTTATTTGAATGAATTATTTCTAGCCACCCCTGATGGGAACAACTTGTCCAAAAACCAACTCCGTACACAGTCTCACCCATAGCTGAAAGTATTCTTGGAACGTAGATAACACATATTTGGGATGCACATACTCTTTACTACTCATACTCCTAATGAGAAGGGAGAATCAATGGAACAAAAAGAAAAGCTCAAAATGAATTGACCGCTCGTTTACAAAGCATCAATATATCCTGCTAAAAGATTTTTTTCTAATTTATCCCAATCCATGGTATGGTCCACAATCTTCCAATCTAACATACTTTTACTCACCCTAAGGCCAGTGTCACTGGAGCCCAATTACCCTTATCATGCAGGAGGAAAAAGGAGTAAATTCAGGAAACCCATGATCAACCATGAGAAAAACCTTGAAACTACTTGCAGATGCTGCCTGGTCAGATCCGATTCTGAGACCCTAGCGCTGCTGCATTGACCAATGAGCCACCATGCTGCCATCAGTCTATTTATCTCTATTGTCATCAATGATTAGTAGCTGATTAGTAGGCAACTGAACTGCAGCTCGGTCCAAAATACCACAAAAATAACTGCAACTCAAAATAGGTAGTGGGGCACTGAAAGGTTCTTTATTAGATCTGACAGTATGGCCAAACATTAGTAGTATAAAACTAATAATATAAATTATATAAATATAAAAAGACTTTATAGAATTTATAGATATTTTATTTGGGAAAAACAGGTGATAACCCTGAGATAATGCCATAGCAAAGTCTGTGCTGAGATGTTCCTCTATCATTATCTCTGGTAATGTTGCCTTTTTGTAATGTTATTGTCATTGTCAACCCTTTGACAATGGAAATATTGTTAAACAGAGGAATACCACAATACTGAGTTTGATGTAAAAGCAAGTCTGATAAAGCTGATTGTATGTATGCATGTATGTCCGCTAAAGGAATCTGTACCGTCACGCTTATAATCACCAAATTTTGCACAGCCTCTACCTGTGACACGGGAAACGTCATAGACTTGGTTTCAGTAGAAATTTTCACCCAGCTCTTCCCAAAACACACCTATTAACCATCATATAAAGGAGCCATTAGGCCAGATGTATCACTCCTTTTTTCTGTTGTTTTTATGCCTTTTCATAGTGTTGCAGTGTTTTTGCGCCAGTTTTGCGACTAAACACCAAACTAGCCGCACAGCAAAAATAACCATGTTTTCCTCATTTATCCTACCAATCCAGATGTTTTGCTGCGCCTAATAATCATTCATCATTAGCAACTTTTCATTCAGCGCAAAAACAGGCGCACAAACGCTCCAGCCTGAAGCAGCTTATCCCCAGCAGCAGAGCTCAGCAGACACTACATACACTACCTGCAGCCTCTGTTTACAGTTCTTGACCTTCTATTTACAAAACAATCTGCAAAAGCAGCAGCTTAGAACAGGATACAAGAGAAGTTTGTAGGATTTTGCAGATACAACTGTGACCACACTGGCATCTGAGGAGGATACTGGCCCGAATTACAGGGTGGCAGCAGAAGATTAGCACTGGGGGATCCCCTCCAGGAGAAGCCACTGCTGAGGAGATCACTGGGTGCAGGGTGTCACACACCTGGGCTCTGCTGTGAGTGTAAGCATGTAAGTTCCCGAATCGAACATTGCGCCAACATTGCACCTAAACTGCACCTAAAGTAAAGTGATTAATAAGAGGCAATAATTCAACTTATCACAGATGGTTGTAGCTTTTGATAATTATAGTGCAACAATGTGCCAGAATATAGGCGCAACAACTACACTTAAAGGGAACCTGTCACCAGGAGACCCATTTTAAGCACTCCCCCAGTCCCCATGGAGCATAGTACATACACTGCCAAAGTGTTTTTGTATAAAAAATTGGTTTTACAGAAAAAAAGATATGTTATATTGTACCTTTCATTAGCATCTGCTGTGTGACTAGGCAGTTGCCAAAAGGGAGGGTCTTGAAAGGAGCAGTTTGGCGTCAATAACATCAAAGCATGGATCCATCCTGCCTTGTATCAACGGTTCAGGCTGGTGGTGGTGGTGTCATGGTGTGGGGAATATTTTCTTGGCACTCTTTGGGCCCCTTGGTACCAATTGAGCATCGTTGCAACGCCACAGCCTACCTGAGTATTGTTGCTGACCATGTCCATCCCTTTATGACCACAATGTACCCAACATCTGATGGCTACTTTCAGCAGGATAATGCGCCATGTCATAAAGCTGGAATCATCTCAGACTGGTTTCTTGAACATGACAATGAGTTCACTGTACTCAAATGGCCTCCACAGTCACCAGATCTCAATCCAATAGAGCATCTTTGGGATGTGGTGGAACGGGAGATCCGCATCATGGATGTGCAGCCGACAAATCTGCGGCAACTGTGTGCTGCCATCATGTCAATATGGACCAAAATCTCTGAGGAATGCTTCCAGCACATTGTTGAATCTATGCCACGAAGAATTGAGGCAGTTCTGAAGGCAAAAGGGGGTCCAACCCGTTACTAGCATGGTGTACCTAATAAAGTGGCCGGTGAGTGTATATATGTGCCATATATACATCGGCTGTAAATACGTCCTCCATACCTTCGAGTGAATGTAGCCTTAAACCATTACTAGAAAGGTTATAACAAGTGTGCATTTCCTTTCCCCCCCTAGAGATTACATTGTTTATATTACAAGGATTGTGATTGGTCAGATGTGCACTTAACCCTTTAGGGACGCAGCCTGTTTGTACATTAACCCCTTAACGCTGAAGCCACTTTTCACCTTCCTGACACGGCCCATTTTTTCAAATCTGCCCTGTGTCACTATAAGTGGTTATAACTTCGGAACGCTTTAACATATCCAAGTGATTTTAAAATTCTTTTCTCGTGACACATTGTACTTCAGGTTTTTTGAAAAATTTTGGTGGTATGTTTTGCATTTATTTATGAGAAATTCAGATATTTGGTGAAAATTTTGAAAATTATTTGATTTTTGAACTTCAAAATGTTCTACTTTTTCCATACATAGTCATAACCGCAAAAAAAACGTAATAACTAACATTCACTAAATGTCTAATTTATGTGGACATGGTTTTTTATGCATACTCTTATTTTTGTAGGATGTTATGGGCCTTTGAACGTTTTTCACATTTTCATAAAAAACGCAAAATCCTGCTATTGAGGGACCTGCTCAGGTTTCAAATCACTTTGAGAGACCTAAATAAAAGTAAACCCCATAAATTACCCCATTATAGAAACTACGCCCCTCAACGTACGTGAAACAACTTTTATGAAGTTTGTTAACCCTTTAATTGTTTTACAGGGGTTAAAACAAAATCGGATGCAATTTTGAAAGTAAAATTTTTTTGGCTAAATTAATATGTTTTTCAAAAAATGTACAAATTCTCAGTGGATAAAATACCAAAACGCTCCACAAAATTTGATACCCAATCTCTTCCGTGTATAATAATACCCCATATGTGGTGGTAACCTGCTGTATGGGCACACGCCAGGGCAGTGAAGGGAGCTGCGCCATTCAGAGCAGATTATGCATTGTCAATTTTTATTGGCTATACAATCTTTATTTTTTTAGCAATTTGTACATATAAGGGCTTATTTTCTGCGACATGAGATGCACTTTACAAATACTTCATTTTAGTGGGTCATTAGCTTAATGATGAGATTTTATTAACTCTTGAATGTATGGGTGAAAAGAAAATTGTCAATTTTGGTTTACTTTCTTTTCGTATTTTTTGGGGGTCGTACACCGTACACTAAAAATATTATATTATCTTCATTCTATAGGTCACTACGATTACGGTGATACCTCATTTATAAAGTTTTTCATTTATTTTTACAATTTTACTGGATAGAAACTAATATAGAGGAAATCTCATTTGTTTTTGCATCGCCATCTTTTCGGAGATGTAACTTTAATATTTTTTGGTTGACAGAGCTAGTTTAGGGCTTATTTTTTACGTGTTGAGTTGTTCTTTTCAGTGGTACCATTTTTGCATACATAACTTTTTTTGATCACTTTTTAGAACATTTTTGTGTAGAGATTTTATGAAAAATGTAAATTTTTGGCATGTTTTTCGGGTTTTGTTTTTACGGCGTTCACCGAGCGGGTCCAATAATGTTTCTGAGTTATTGTACGGATTGTTATGGACGCGGCGATATCAAATATGTGGGGTTTTTTGGCGATTTTGTGTTTTTTTCACATTATTGCATGTGTATAGGGAATATTTGTGTTTAGGGGACTCTAACTTTATTTAATTAATTATTTTTATTAAAAAATTATTTTATGTAATGTTTTTAACATTTTTATTAACTTTTATAGGTTAGCTTGAACAAGTGATCCACTGATCAATTGTTCAAGCTCTTCTTCACATTACACAGTGTAATGCTGCGCATGCTCAGTGTGTTACAGCCGGGTCCTGTCAGAAGGCAGGGACCCGGCTACAGGAAGGAGGATCGCGCAGCCCCGGGCACCGGCAGTCCCGGGGCTGCGATCGGAGCAGGGGACCCCCCCCTGGTAAGCGCCGCGGGGGGGGGGGGGGTCTGATCCTTCTGAAATGCCCCTTGCATGCCGCGGTCAGCGCGACCGCGGCGTGTCAGGGGTTAACACCCGCGATCGGAGAAATCTCCGATCGCGGGTGTTAGAGGCAGGTGTCGGCTATAATATATAGCTGACATCTGCAGCTTCTGGCGCCGGCTCCGTTCAGGGAAGGGTCAAATGTCGGGAAGGGGTTAAGGCTCAGTCCTTTTTAAAAATTTTTACCAGTGTCTCTTTCTGTGGTAATAACGTTTCAACACTTTAAGAAATCCCTGTGATTTTGAGAATGTTTTCTTGTGAGACATTGTAGTTAATGTTAGTAGTACCATTTCGGTGATCAGTTTATTTTTTGAGGGTAAAAATTCAAAACTGTAGGAAAAATTGACAATTTTCAAAGTTTCAAATGCTCTACCTTTTTAGACAAAAAGTCAAACCACAATTTTTTTAGAAACCTTTTCCCATTGGTCTTCTTTTTATTTCCATAATTTGTTTTACATTTCCATTTTTTTACAGATGTGAGAAGGTTTCAAGTTTTAGTAGCAACCTCTCCGATTTTCAAGAGATTTGAAAAATGCTACATTTTTATTGACCAATTCAGTTTGGAAGTGCTCTATAAAGGCTTATGTACTATACACCCCCACAAGTAATGAACCTAACATCTCAAACTATTCAAATCAGCATTTGAGAAGTCTGCCAACCCTTTAAATCTTTCTCTGGAAGCAAACAAAAATACCCGACATGTGGATGTCAACTGCTGTTTCGTCGCACAGCGATGTCCAGAACCGAGTTAGTGCTACTGGGTTTTTGGCAGCCAATTTTGCAAATGTTTTTGTGGTGCCACAGTTTACTTGAAGAGCCCCTGTACAATAGAAAACCCCCAAAGATGTCACCATTTAGGAAACTAGACCCCTCAAAGCATTTGACAGTTTGGGGAACTTCTCCTGGAAAGTGCTGCCCTGTTACAATGCGTGATGTGGAGTCGCTTCCAGAAGTGCTGGCCCTCCCCCCTTCCTGGTCTCCAAAAAGAAAGTACCGTATATTCCGGCGTATAAGACGACTTTTGAAGACAGAAAAATCTTCTGTCTTCTCTGGGGTCGTCTTATACGCCGGTAATCCCGACCGCCCGCCGTGTATTCATGGCCGCGGTCGGGTCGCGCTGCATGGAGAGGGCTCACGAAAAATAGTATAAATAAAAATTAAAAAAAGTTTAAAAAAAAAATTATAATAAAAAAACCTAAAATTTCAAATCGGTTCAAACGGTTCAAACGGTTTTTCAATGCGTTTAACCCCTGTAACGGAAAATAGCGCCCAAAGTCGAAAATGGCACTTTTTTGCCATTTTGAAAAATATAAAAAAATCTATAAAAAGTGATCAAAAGGTTGTACAGTCCTAAAAATGATATAATTGAAATATTATCAAATTTCACAAAAAATTACACCACCCACAGCTCCGTACACCAAAGTATAAAAAAGTTATTAGCGCCAGAATTTGGCAAAATCAAAAAAATTATTTTTGTACAGGAGGTTTTCATTTTTGTAAATGTATGAAAACATTATAAAACCTTTATAAATTTGGTATCCACGTAATCGTACCGACCCAAAGAATAAAGTAGACATGTCATTTGGGGCGCACAGTGAAAGACGTAATATCCAGCCCACAAGAAAATGGCGCAAATGCGTTTTTTTCACCATTTTCATTGCATTTGGAATTTTTTTCCCGCTTCTGAGTACATGGCATGGATTATTTAATAAAATAAAAATTTAAGGTACAGTATGGTAACATTCACAGTAAAATGGACGATGGTAATGTTGTTGTTGTATGACTTATGTTTATGAGCGACAGTTTTCCTGCTATATACCTGCATGTCATAAGAATTTAAATTTAAAAAAGGACCATGTTAAATTCAAATCAGTTTTTTTAAAAATTTTTACCTGTGTTTTGTATGCGTTGGAAAAGGGGTAGTCTTATACGGTGAATATATCTTGAACTCTATATTTTAAACAGGAAAGTAGGGGGGTCGTCTTATACACCAGGTCGTCTTATACGCCGGAATATACGGTACTTTATAACCGCCTCTTGAAAATCCAGGACAGTGCCCAGCTCTCCTGTACAGAGTCGCTGCATAGTGCCCGGCTCTCCTGTACAGAGTGCCCTGCTATCGTGCCTTTTAAGTTTTTGCCCAAGTAGCGACTTAGGGAGACCTCTCGGGAATTGAAATCTCCCTTTGAATTGTACCAGGGACTCGTCTATGCTCACATGTTTGGCAGGGGTATATGCCTGGACAAACTTGGCACTAAAATGATCTAATATGGGCCTAACCTTAAATAAACGATCATAACTTGGGTCACCTCTGGGTGGGCATGGCTATATACTACCTGGGGGCAGGATGGCTATATACAACATGGGGGCAGGATGGTTATATACTACATGGAGGCAGGATGGCTATATACTCAAAGGGGTAGCATGGCTATATACTACATGGGGGCAGGATGGCTATGTACTACCCAGGGCAGGATGGCTATATACTAAAGGGGGCAGGATGTCTATATACTACAGCAGGCAGGCTGGCTATATACTACAGGGGACAGGATGGCTATATACTACATGGGGGCAGGATGGCTATATACTACAGGGGGGCAGGATGGCTATATACTACAAGGGGGCAGGATGGCTATATACTACAGGGGGCAGGATGGCTATATACTACAGGGGGGCAGGATGGCTATATACTACAGGGGGCAGGATGGCTATATACTACCTGGGGCAGGATGGCTATATATTACAGGGGGCAGGATGGCTATATACTACAGGGGGGCAGGATGGCTATATACTACAGGGGCAGGATGACTATGTACTACCGAGGGCAGGATGGCTATATACTAAAGGGGGCAGGATGTCTATATACTACAGCAGGCAGGCTGGCTATATACTACAGGGGACAGGATGGCTATATACTACATGGGGGCAGGATGGCTATATACTACATGGGGGCAGGATGGCTATATACTACAGGGGGGTAGGATGGCTATATACTACAGGGGGGCAGGATGGCTATATACTACAAGGGGGCAGGATGGCTATATATTACAGGGGGCAGGATGGCTATATACTACAGGGGGGCAGGATGGCTATATACTACAGGGGGCAGGATGGCTTTATACTACCTGGGGCAGGATGGCTATATACTACATGGGGGCAGGATTATTCTCTTGAATTACATGTTCATTTATATCAGAGTGGCACAGATTTTCCATTGGGTCTGGTTTAAGCTCTTTCAAGAGAGCAGTCTGTTCAGTCCGTTTTCTTCGTAATATTACCAAACATCTTTTAATGGTTACATTTTCTGTACACTTCAGGATTACAGGGAAGTACTGCTGGAAACAAAACAGCAACCAGAATGCATCGGGGCTGGATCGCTTCAGCTAAGAAAACTGGGTCAGTTGGCAGCAATTCCTTTACTGGACGAGTGACATTTGGCAAGCATCACATCACTAAATGGCATGCTGCAGGGCAGGTGTATGAGCACAGATAGTCATAGCCAACCAGGATTCATTTCTGATCCGTAACTCAATGTCACCATCTGCTGGTTGCAGTGGAGAATGCGGTTTAAAAAAAAAGAAGGAAATATCCTTGAATTGATCTAGTTGTAATGGCCAAAACAGAATAAGTAGTAATGTCCCACACTGAATAGGTAGTAATGCCCCATACAGAATAAGTAGTAATGCCCCACACTGAATATGTAGTAATGCCCCCACACTGGATATGTAGTAATGCCCTCTGACTGAATTAGTAGTAATTCCCCATACAGGATAAGTAATGCCCCCACAATGAATAAGTAGTAATGCCTCCATACTGAATAGGTATTAATGCCCCCACACCGAAGAGGCAGTAATGCCCCATACAGAAAAAGTAGTTATGCCCAAAGACTGAATGTTTTATCTCCCCTCACTGAATAAGTAATAATGCCCACTCACTGAATAAATAGTAATGCCCCACACAGAACAAGTAACAGAATATACAGAATAAGTAGTAATGCACCAATACTGAATAAGAAGTAATGCCCCTCACAGAATAAGTAGTAGTGCCCTCAGACTAAATAAGTAGTAATGCCCCATACAGAATAAGTAGTAATGCACCAATACTGAATAAGTAGTAGTGCCCTCAGACTGAATAAGTAGTAATGCCCCATACAGAATAAGTAGTAATGCCTCAATACTGAATAAGAAGTAATGCCCCTCACAGAATAAGTAGTAGTCCCCTCAGACTGAATAAGTAGTAATGCCCCATACAGAATAATTAGTAATGCACCAATACTGAATAAGAAGTAATGCCCCTCACAGAATAAGTAGTAGTGCCCTCAGACTGAAAAAGAAGTAATGCCCCATACAGAATAAGTAGTAATGCCCCAATACTGAATAAGAAGTAATGCTCCTCACAGAATAAGTAGCACTGCCCCATACAGAATAAGTAGTAGTGCCCTCAGACTAAATAAGTAGTAATGCCCCAATACTGAATAAGAAATAATGCTCCATACAAAATAAGTAGTAATGCCCCAATACTGAATAAGTAGTAATGTGCAACACCCTCGCCGATGCAATGGCGAGGTAGTGCTTGCGAATACGTCCCACCTGTAGGTAACACCACATTACACTACATGGTCCTTATAGGATCAAAGGGAAATTGCAGTGGTTAATCCTGCCTGGCAAGGCAGATGTTAATGTATGATGTAATTATGTCAACCAATGTATGTGTTACATCCTGTGCTCTGTAGCTGAGATGTGATTGGAGGAGCAGCTACCACCTGACAAAAGGGAGGTAATAAAACCTCTGGGGAGGAATGTTCTAGAGAAGTCTCTCTCAGGAGAGAGAAGAGAGGAGAAGTCTTTCCAGAGTTCTTTCAGCAAGCACTCTTAGAGAGTTAGACTGAGAGAAGTCTCTCAGTCTATGTAGTGAGTGAGCGAGTGTAACTCTGTCTAGCCCATACCAGAGCAGGAAGAGCCTAGCCCCTGCCTCTGAAGAGTGGAGCTATTAGACTAGAGTAGTGTAGTGAGGAAAGGGGTATCATTCCTACCTTCAAGGGTGATACCTGAAGCTCTACAGGACAAGCTGAAGCTTCCTATAAGGACACAGCTGCCACCCAGCCTGCCCTCTACATCCAGGCTGGTGAACTATCTCCTGAGGCTCCCTCCAACTCACATCTCGGCACCCTACCTACCTGTTAAAGGCACGTTTTCTGCAGTTCCTGCCGGTTGCAATAAACTGTAAGTTGTTTGCTTCAACTTCTGCCTCCGTCTGGTCCCTGCTAATACGGCTGCCTTCATCACCGGCACCCTGTCCATCACCCAGAGACTCACCCTCGGGTCATTAAGGGGTTGCCCCAGGGAGATCCGCTATAGCAGCCGCTCCCATATCATTTTCTTGCCAACACCCCCCTGCTGGAGACCTGCCAGGCTGTAGGACAGCCCTCCGGTTCCCCCGTACCAAGCACCGTGACAATAGCGTGCTTAGGCCGCAACCGCCAGCCACTCCGGTACCGCGGGCCCCGGCTGACTCCAGGCCTCACCTCAAGGGCTAGGCCCCGGTGGGGGATGTTGCAAGTGGCGTCACGAATCACAGGATGTATACTTCTGTGCCTTATCCTGGCACTAAGACTGTACTTTATTAAGAAAAAGACTGTGCTGCCTAACCCTGCTGCCATCCGGGTTTAGGCCCAAGTATTTGTGTGTTTCTACATTGAACTTTATACTGCTGCCACGTGCTGTCGAGCGCCGCTCCAGCACTCAAGAGGTTAATTCCTGCAAGAACTGTTTCAGCTCTGCTACATCCGGCGCTGCTGCGCCTGAAGCATTTACCTCAGAGGCGTGTGGCGCAGCAAGTATTTCCAGCCCGCCAAATCCTCACTGGCGGGAACTCCAGAGGCGTCACTAGGCTCCGCCCCCTGCGCGAGTGGCGCGAACTACCGTGGAGGAGGAGCTGGAGTGAGTGCGGCCGGCAACGAAGAGGGTTAATCGGCCATCTTGGATTTCGGCGCAGGCCGCGCCTGAAGCCTGCCAGCAGTGTGCGCCTCATCCGGAGTTCCGGCGCACGTGTCCTGCGACTGGAGGAGAACACCGCTGAGCATCACCGAGCCCCTGCTGCCTGCCGGACATCGGGAACGGAGACCTTCGTGCACCGGAGCTGTCCTGTCACCGCGGCTGATCCTGAGTGAGTACCGCTGGGGAAGTTAAAGGGGGGTAGAGATTGTTTCCGATGCTAGGTTATTGGCTCACCTCCCAGGGAATAGTGACTGTGTCTTAAAGTGCCCACGTCCCATTCTAGCCATCGCCCATAGCAACGGACATTGTGTAACCCTACAGGCTTCCCTCAGCTAGGCCAGTCATGTCCAACCAGGACGAAGATACGGGACTGGAACAAGTCCCATCCCCTGGTCCCTCCTCAGGGTACCGGAGCATGTTAAGCCCTCCAGAGAGTCCCTTCAGCCCTGCTACAGCTAGTGTCCCTGGGACTCCCACCATGATGCCTCTGACTATGCCCTACTATCTGGGGGCCCCCTGGTTACCCTACTACGAGGGAGAATCACATACTCTCCCTGAATTCAGGGACAACTTGTTAGCCACCTTCGCCTTGCTCCCATTCACAGAGGAACAGAAAGTGGGCATCCTCATCGGGCAGTTGAAAGGACCCGCTCTCCGGGAAGTCAAGTCCTGGCCCCGAGAACAGTGTCAGAATGTGGTCCAGATTCTTGATAGGCTGCGCAACACCTTTGACAAGTGTACTGTCTCCGAGTTGAAGCAGAAATTCTTCGGGAAAAGACAGAAGCCCCAAGAGTCCCTCCGAGACTTTGCCCTCTCCCTACAGGAGACATGGAAGGCCATCACCTGCCTTGAGCCCAAAGACGCTGAAACCTCTGATCAAACCTTAAGGGAACAATTTATTAATGGACTTGTTGATAGAAATCAAAGGTGTCAACTAAAGATCATCTCTTCTCAACATGCCCAGGCCTCCTTCCTTGAGTTCAAGGAAATTGCCATTGACATATTAGGGGACCGACCGCCTACTGGACCGCAGAAAGAGCCTGAATCCGTGGAAATGGAGGAACCTGCTCTAGCTTGCTATCCAATGCAGTCGACATCACCTACTCCTGCGGCTACGGAAGTTGCTGACTTAGCAGGACAGGTCTCTAATCTGGCGGATACCCTGAATAAAATCCTCGATCGGTTGACCCAGGTGGAAGTAACTGTCTCCGCTATGAGGAGGAAACCTCCAGAGAACCCGGTACGGTCAGCTACTCCTCGTGAATCTCCGACTAAACAGCGCCCAAAAGAAGCGAAGTCGTTAAGCACCTGGAGTCAGAAGAAACCCCGTCAGCGGTGCAGCTACTGCCATAAATATGGGCATGAAGAGAAGGAGTGTCGTCAGTTAAACGACAAACCCTTGGAGCTAAGGGACGACCTCCAAGGGAAGAACTTGTAAGTCCCCGAGATGCTAACTGGATGCCCAGGTTCGTGGGGACTCGCCCCATGGTTCATGTAACCATCAATGGAGTTACCCTACCGGCCTTAATTGATACCGGCTCTCAAGTGACCACCCTCCGGAGTGCTGCCTTCGAGAAATGCCGAGGAAAAGCATCCCTAATCCAGCCTCCCAAGGCTTACTTGAACATTATTGCTACGAACGGAAAACCCGTACCCATCCGCGGCTACTGGGAGCCCACGCTAACCATTGGAGACACTGAGTTAACCAGACAGGGCGTAGTGGTGACACGTGTGCCCGAAAACGGTAACTTCTCCCTGGTACTGGGTACCAATGTCCTCCGCAATTGCTACCCTGAAGTGCTGAAGGCTCTCCACGACTCCCTGCCAACAGTGCCCAACGGTTCCCGGAAGGTAATTCAGGAGACTATGCAGGTTCTAGCGGCGCAACAGAAGTTTGCTGGCCCTACTGGAGAAATCTGCAGAGCCCGGATCAAGGATCCACAACCTGTCCGCCTTCAACCTGGGACTGAGACGTTAGTATGGTGTCGAGCCTGCATGGGCGTCCAAGGTCAAGACTACCAGGCGATAGTAGAACCTCTACCAGCTGATGAAGACCTGCCCATTCTAGCCGCCAGGAGCCTAGTCACTGTATCCCGAGGACAAGTACCCATTCGATTACTAAATGTGGGAGACTCCCCAGTGGATCTGAGAAAGTACCAAGCCGTAGCCACTCTCTTCAGTGTCCATCCTGAAGACTTGGTGGAAACCGCTCTGTCTGCCTCCCAACAGTTGGAAGTGAAGCCAAGTGCTGAAGGTGAGCCTGCCGAGCAATCCTGGTGGCTTGAGCTCAATATTGGAGACGACGATTTTACTCCTGCAGACCAAGTACAAGGTGTCCTGGATGTCGTTATGAAGCACCACCAGGCCTTCAGCAAACACCCACTGGATTTTGGGCAGACTACTCTGATCCAACACACCATCCCTACTGGCTCTCATCCTCCTATCAAGGAACGATACCGGCCCATACCTCCAGCCCGCTACCAAGAGGTGAAAAAGCTGGTACAAGAGATGAAGACAGCCAACGTTATCCGGGAGAGTCACAGCCCATGGGCTGCCCCGCTGGTCCTTGTGAAGAAGAAGGATGGAACCCTTCGATTCTGTGTTGACTATAGGAAAATCAACAATATCACCCACAAGGACGCCTATCCTCTGCCTCGAATCGAGGAATCCCTCGCAGCCCTAGGGTCAGCTGCCTACTTCTCTACCCTGGACCTGACCAGTGGCTACTGGCAAGTGGCCATGGCGCCAGAAGACAGAGAGAAGACGGCTTTCACCACCCCAATGGGCCTGTTCGAGTTCAACAACATGCCGTTTGGGCTATGCAACGCCCCAGGCACATTTCAAAGGCTGATGGAGAGATGTTTGGGTCATCGCAACTTCGAGACCGTCCTGCTATATTTGGACGACATCATCATCTACTCCAAGACTTATGAAGACCACCTCCAACATCTGGCTGAAGTCTTCCAAATCCTGACCCAACATGGGTTGAAGGTCAAGCCATCCAAGTGCCACCTGCTACAACCTAGCGTCAAGTACCTGGGACATGTGGTGAGCGCTCATGGAATTGAGCCAGATCCAGAGAAGATTGCAGCTGTCTACGACTGGCCTACCCCATCAACCGTACGGGACATCAAAAGCTTCCTGGGATTTGCCAGTTACTACAGGCGTTTCATCCCGAAGTTTGCCCAGCTGGCGGCTCCCCTGCAAGAGCTTCTAAGGGGCCTGCCAAAAGAGAGCCAACGTTCCCGAGTATCCATTGAGTGGACGGCCGAACGAGAAGCTGCCTTCCAGATGCTCAAGCAACGGCTGACTGAACCTCCGGTGTTGGGATATCCAGACTATAGTCTGCCTTTCACCCTATACACTGATGCCAGCAAGCAAGGTCTAGGGGCGGTATTATCCCAGCTCCAAAACGGAACTGAAAGGGTCATAGCCTACGCCAGCCGTTCCTTCCGAGAACCGGAGCAAAACGACCAGAACTATAGTTCCTTCAAGTTGGAGTTTCTGGCGTTAGTCTGGGCTGTGACCGAAAAGTTCAAGGACTATCTAGCTGCATCATCTTTCACTGTCTTCACAGACAATAATCCTTTGGCGCATCTGAACACCGCACGTCTTGGAGCACTGGAACAACGGTGGGCCTCCAGACTTGCCAATTTCAGCTTTACCATCAAGTACCGGGCTGGTAAGACCAATGACAACGCCGACGCTCTGTCCCGTCTCCCTGACCAGTGGGAGGGACCCTCCACGGATGCTCAGTGGGAAGATGTCGAGATGCCAGCATTCTATGCCCGGTTTGTGCGTCAAGATGCCCAGAGAGTTTACTCCCTACCGACAGAGGCAGCGCCAGCTACTCCTCAAGAAGAGTCAGAGCCCCCTGCGGAAAAGGACCTCTGGATGAGTCTTCAGGCTGATAGCCGTGCCATAGGAGAAGTAATGGACTATCTCTCTAGTGGGCGAGTGCCTGAAAGAATCCGGCGCAGAAGAGCTGATGGAGAACTGTCTCAATTGTGGCGCCAGAGGAAGACTCTGAGCATGCACCAGGGTCTGCTAAAGAGAAGAACTCTGGACCCGATCACTTATGACCGGCTATACCAGATTGTGATTCCCAGGAGGGACGCCAAGATAGTACTGGAAATGTACCATGACCAGTCCGGACACTTTGGCGCTCAGAAGACTGAAGCCACCCTCCGAAGGCGATTCTTCTGGGTCAACATGAAGTCCGACATTGAAGCCTGGTGTCGAGAATGCCCAGCCTGCGCCATCGCTCGAGGAGAGCGACACAATCAAAGGGCCCCTCTACGTCCCATTGTGAGCCAACGGCCTTTGGAGATCCTGGCATTGGACCACGTGAAGTTGGAGCCCAGCAGATCCGGTCACAGTTATGCCCTTACTATCATCGACCACTATACCAAATTTGTGGTTGCAGTACCTGTCAGAGATCTGTCTGCAAGGACTACCGCAGCGGCCCTGTGGAAGAGCTTCATCCTCCCCTATGGCTGTCCGGACCAGATCCTTACAGACCAAGGAACAGCATTTGAGTCCCAAGTCTTCCAGGAGCTGTGCACTCTATATGGCTGCAAGAAGCTGAGGACCACAGCCTATCATCCCCAAGGCAACGGGCTTTGTGAAAAGATGAATCAGACTCTAATCAATATGCTGAGGACTCTGACCCCTGCAAAAAGGGCTGACTGGCCAAAACTGTTACCCGAATTAGTGTACCTGTACAACAATACCAATCATTGCTCCACAGGGTACACCCCGTACTATCTGATGTTCGGGAGACACGGACATCTCCCTGCTGATATGACCTGGGACATGGAGTCCCCTGATTCCCAGTTTTTACTCCCCCAGACTGACTGGGTTCACGAACACCAGAGGCGCCTGGCGGATGCCAGAGAGGTTGTGGATCTGCGTTTAGAAGAGGTCCGGGAGAAACAAAAAAGGGACTTCGATCGTAATGCCTGTGCTGAGCCTTTTGCCCCAGGAGATCGAGTGTGGCTGCGCAACAACCATCCCACCAGTAAGCTAGATGGGCGTTGGGAGCGTGAGCCATACCTAGTTAGGGACAGTCTCTCCCCTGAAGTCTACGAGATTTCAAGAGGAGACCGTCCACCACTCCGGGTACATAGGAACCGGCTGAAGAGATGTCTTCGTCCTTTTGCCCCTATGTCTACACCTCTCACCTCGACCCCCAACTTACAGACCTCCTTGTGTTCGCCTACCCCCAGTTTCTTGGAACTTGTGACTGTGCCTCAATTCTGTTTTGTTTCCACTCCAGTAAGAGGTACCTCGCAGAGACCATCATCCCCACCGCAGTCTCCAATACTGCTGCCTGTGGAGGATGATCCGGCTCCACTGTCTGCAACCCCTGAAACATCAGAGCCAGCTGAGACTCCGACTCCAGCGCCTGAATCAGAGGACGACGATGAGGAGATTGTTATCTTCTCCAGGCCGGAACTTCGAAGGTCTCAAAGGGAGACAAAAGGTAAAGCTCCTGCGTACCTGCAGGAGTACCAGCTGGTGACCCGCAGGAGCAGGAGGCAGGTACGTTTTTCTGACACCGAAGTACTTACCACCGAAGAAGATGCAGAGTAACCCCTGAAGGGCTGTAGCCCACTTCAGGTACTGTACATATTGTATATTTCTGTCCTTACCCCAAAGAGCCAGAGACTTTCCTGAGACTCTCACCTTTATTTATCTCAGTCAAGAGACTCTCCTTGAACTGCCTACTGTCTTGTGCTATGATAGCACCCTTCCTCTGCCACAGCAGAGATTTCTTCAAAGGACTCTGTCCCTCTCCAAATAGAGGAGACCCTTTGCTTCTTCATTGCACTTTTCCCCCACATCAAGGGCTGTACCCAGAAGATGGACTTTGTCAGTAGAGACCTTCTGAGAGACTTTTGCCAGATACTCCAGGGAAAAGTTGCTATTACTATTGACTACTGTATTGCACTTAATGCCTTCCTTTTTAGGTATGGACATTCTGCTTGCACTTGTTATGCCTTTTCTTTGCAGGAAAAGAGACATTTACTACCGTGCTACCTTGAGTAGCCTATCCACCTCTGTAACGTTTGTAACGTTCAAGATGTGCACCCATTGGGCTCCTAAGCCAATGTGAATTAACCTGTTTGCACACTGTCATATATGCCAGTAGTCTGCATTAACCCTTTCATAGGCTTTTCAGGTTGTAGAGTGGCTGTGTCGGACCGTCTCTATGTAGTACAATGTTTTATTGTGTCACATATGCCAATGTATGCATATATACACTATATTATTGCCGCCAGGGAAGAAGTGTTGATAAAACAAATATACAGGCCTTGGTGCAAGGAGTGGATTACAGGACATGACACCACACCTTTCCTACTGTACAGTTCGGTTTAATGGCGTCAGCGACCAACTGTCATACAGCTACATATATTTTTGTCTTAGTCCAACACCAACCCAGGTACCTGTCTCCAGGACCATGGGCGGTTTGTCCCTACACCTCACATAGCCTGCACTTCCTAGAAGTGCCCTTAGCCCCCTCTGTGCCCCAAAACATCTATAGTCGAGCCGAGGGCGGCTCTTTCAATTGCCCCCGGGGTATGCAACACCCTCGCCGATGCAATGGCGAGGTAGTGCTTGCGAATACGTCCCACCTGTAGGTAACACCACATTACACTACATGGTCCTTATAGGATCAAAGGGAAATTGCAGTGGTTAATCCTGCCTGGCAAGGCAGATGTTAATGTATGATGTAATTATGTCAACCAATGTATGTGTTACATCCTGTGCTCTGTAGCTGAGATGTGATTGGAGGAGCAGCTACCACCTGACAAAAGGGAGGTAATAAAACCTCTGGGGAGGAATGTTCTAGAGAAGTCTCTCTCAGGAGAGAGAAGAGAGGAGAAGTCTTTCCAGAGTTCTTTCAGCAAGCACTCTTAGAGAGTTAGACTGAGAGAAGTCTCTCAGTCTATGTAGTGAGTGAGCGAGTGTAACTCTGTCTAGCCCATACCAGAGCAGGAAGAGCCTAGCCCCTGCCTCTGAAGAGTGGAGCTATTAGACTAGAGTAGTGTAGTGAGGAAAGGGGTATCATTCCTACCTTCAAGGGTGATACCTGAAGCTCTACAGGACAAGCTGAAGCTTCCTATAAGGACACAGCTGCCACCCAGCCTGCCCTCTACATCCAGGCTGGTGAACTATCTCCTGAGGCTCCCTCCAACTCACATCTTGGCACCCTACCTACCTGTTAAAGGCACGTTTTCTGCAGTTCCTGCCGGTTGCAATAAACTGTAAGTTGTTTGCTTCAACTTCTGCCTCCGTCTGGTCCCTGCTAATACGGCTGCCTTCATCACCGGCACCCTGTCCATCACCCAGAGACTCACCCTCGGGTCATTAAGGGGTTGCCCCAGGGAGATCCGCTATAGCAGCCGCTCCCATATCATTTTCTTGCCAACACCCCCCTGCTGGAGACCTGCCAGGCTGTAGGACAGCCCTCCGGTTCCCCCGTACCAAGCACCGTGACAATAGCGTGCTTAGGCCGCAACCGCCAGCCACTCCGGTACCGCGGGCCCCGGCTGACTCCAGGCCTCACCTCAAGGGCTAGGCCCCGGTGGGGGATGTTGCAAATGCCCCTCACAGAATAAGTAGTAGTCCCCTCAGACTGAATAAGTAGTAATGCCCCATACAGAATAAGTAGTAATGCCCCAATACTGAATAAGAAGTAATGCCCCTCACAGAATAAGTAGTAGTGCCCTCAGACTGAATAAGTAGTAATGCCCCATACAGAATAAGTAGTAATGCCCCAATACTGAATAAGAAGTAATGCCCCAATACTGAATAAGAAGTAATGCCCCTCACAGAATAAGTAGTAGTCCCCTCAGACTGAATAAGAAGTAATGCCCCTCACAGAATAAGTAGTAGTCCCCTCAGACTGAAAAAGAAGTAATGCCCCATACAGAATAAGTAGTAATGCCCCAATACTGAATAAGTAGTAATGCCCCATACAGAATAAGTAGTAATGCCCCATACAGAATAAGTAGTAGTGCCCTCAGACTAAATAAGTAGAAATGCCCCAATACTGAATAAGAAGTAATGCCCCATACAGAATAAGGCTATATTCACACTGCCGTTGCCCGCCCGTACCGTAGCGGGCAACGGCAGTGTACGGGGAGAGGAGGAGGAGGTGAGCGCAGCTCACCCCCGCCCCTCTCCATAGCAACCTATGGCGCACGCCCCATACAGAATAAGTAGTAGTGCCCTCAGACTGAATAAGTAGTAATGCCCCAATACTGAATAAGAAGTAATGCCCCAATACTGAATAAGAAGTAATGCCCCTCACAGAATAAGTAGTAATGCCCCAATACTGAATAAGAAGTAATGCCCCAATACTGAATAAGAAGTAATGCCCCTCACAGAATAAGTAGCACTGCCCCATACAGAATAAGTAGTAATGCCCCTCACAGATAAGTAGCACTGCCCCATACAGAATAAGTAGTAGTGCCCTCAGACTGAATAAGTAGTACTGCCCCATACAGAATAAGTAGTAATGCCCCAATACTGAATAAGAAGTAATGCCCCTCACAGAATAAGTAGTAGTGCCCTCAGACTGAATAAGTAGTACTGCCCCATACAGAATAAGTAGTAATGCCCCAATACTGAATAAGAAGTAATGCCCCTCACAGAATAAGTAGTAGTCCCCTCAGACTGAATAAGTAGTAATGCGCCATACAGAATAAGTAGTAATGCCCCTCACATAATAAGTAGTAGTGCCCTCAGACTGAATAAGTAGTACTGCCCCATACAGAATAAGTAGTAATGCCCCAATACTGAATAAGAAGTAATGCCCCTCACAGAATAAGTAGTAGTCCCCTCAGACTGAATAAGAAGTAATGCCCCTCACAGAATAAGTAGTAGTCCCCTCAGACTGAATAAGTAGTAATGCGCCATACAGAATAAGTAGTAATGCCCCAATACTGAATAAGAAGTAATGCCCCATACAGAATAAGTAGTAATGCCCCATACAGAATATGTAGTAGTCCCCTCAGACTGAATAAGTAGTAATGCCCCATACAGAATAAGTAGTGATGCCCCAATACTGAATAAGAAGTAATGCCCCATACAGAATAAGTAGTAATGCCCCATACAGAATATGTAGTAGTCCCCTCAGACTGAATAAGAAGTAATGCCCCATACAGAATAATTAGTAATGCCCCAATACTGAATAAGAAGTAATGCCCCTCACAGAATAAGTAGTAGTCCCCTCAAACTGAATAAGTAGTAATGCCCCAATACTGAATAAGAAGTAATGCCCCTCACAGAATAAGTAGTAGTCCCCTCAAACTGAATAAGTAGTAATGCCCCATACAGAATAAGTAGTAATGTCTCCACACTGAATAAGAAGCAATGGCCCAGGCTATGGAAAAGCAGGCAGTGCTCCAAATCAGATTATAATCCATGGTGAAGATTTATTTCAAGAGTAACAAGGATTTGAAGACATCCACCTTTCTCATATAAATACAAAGTGAATCAATGGTAATTAAAGGGGATGTCCGAGTGTTTAAAAAAATATATAGGTGGCCTGGGAAGGGGGGTGGGGGTAATAAAAAATAAATTTATGCTTATCTCGACCAGTGCTCCACTCTTGGACAACCTCTTTAACATTCACATGTGAAAATCACAAAGATTAAAGGTGCCTCACTTGCATGTATCCAAATACAGTGTAATAATGTCATTATGTAAATTCATCCATTGTACAACTCTTCATATCTATCCATAATATTATGCATAATCTGCATAATTACTCATATTGTGTAATCTCCATTTACCTCCTGGTGTATGGTGAGGCTTAAAAACCATCCAGCTAAAAAGATGCACATCCCTTGTATGCCAAGAGAAACATGCCGCCCGATAGTCCTCTCTTTCACAAATTGTCCAGAGCGTAGATACAAAAGGCAGATTGTGGCGCGTATAACACCTCTGGTCCTCTGGAGTGGGTACTGCACATGCATGCAAGAATCCAAGCAAGTAATGTACATAAAGCACAGCCTTCCATACTGCTGTGTACTTCTCAATGAGCCACTAGCACACAAATATTCAGCTGCTCTCAAGCTTATTATGTGAGAGGCTTATGTAAGCTAAAAGCCCACCTTCTCACTTGGTGGTTATTAGACCGGACCCCTCATACTAGAAACTGTGACCACAGGGACCCATCAGTCCAGGGGTGTAACTAGGAGATACAGGGCCCCATAGCAGACTTCTGAATGGGGCCCCCTTTAAAATCTGCATATTACACTGATATATATATACCGTATATGTATATATATATATATATATATATATATATATATATATATACACACACAAATTTATATACATTTATACACTTATACACATACGCACAACATATAGAGCATATACACATCACATATATGTTATATATAATGCACATCCTTAATTTTTTAAATGTCAGGTTGGATGATGGGGCCCCCTGACACTGTGGGCCCCATAGCGGCTTCTATGGCTGCTACCACTATAGTTATGCCACTGCATCAGTCCATCAATTATTTATCAGTTGACTCCACAATGCACACCCCATCTGGTCTCAAACTGAATAAGTAGTAATACCCCAGATTGAATAAGTAGTTATGCCCCAGTCCTAATAAGTAGTAATGCTCCTATACTGAATATACAGGGCTTATGCAAAAGATTTGGGAAATTACCCTTAAGGCCTGTTACCATCTCTATTATATGTATTCTTTATATTCCATTTAGCTTCTCTTCTGACACTCATGCCTTTTTTTTATCGTCGCACAATTTGGGAGCAGCTTTTGAACTCCTACACTTTTTCACACTTTTCCAACACTTCAAGTTTACCAATACCTTTTTCTGGCACAATTTGTGTTGCACACGTAGACCCACATAAAGCAAGTCTACAAAGTTCTATGACAGCTTTATGATTGAATGTGGAGTCATTTCATACACTTTCTACCCTGCTGAAAATTATTAAGCCCTTATAGTACAATATAAAATCACAGTCTAAAACCCAAAACGAACATGACTCATGTAATAAATGTGCCCCCTAGTGTCCAATATGTGAATTTCTTTTATTTTAAATATGTACCTTATATCCCACAAATGACTTTTGTAATGAACAAAGTACAATTTTTGATGTAGAAATGAACATATATTTTAACGAAGAATACAGTAATACAAAAGCCTCTGTTATATTTGATGTGAAAGTTCCTTGTAACATAGCCTTAATAGTAACACTACAACAGTGACAGTCATATCCTGTAAATTTACATTAAATGCCTAAAGTGTGTGTGTGGGGGGGACTAGTCCAACAAAAGGATGGCACAATGTATGACTTTACAGTCTTAAGCTATGCCTGATATATCATCGAGTATCAGATACAGTGATACAGTATATGTGGTGCAGCATAAGACTGCCAAGTCTAACTCTGCACTGGTCTACTTTGCAAAACTTTTGATAAATCTCCCCCAATCGGTCATAAGAATGTAATGGGCCACAATTGTATAGGTCACACGCCCTAATTGGCAGGGTCCTCCTGCCCATAAGAGTGATATAGCATAGGAAAAAATAGGCGGATAAGACAAAATACATCAAATTATACTAAACTGGAAAGTGGACACTTGTGCAAATTCAGTCTAATTTTGCATCTTTTGTATTACCTGTGTTTTTATGTTACGGCTTATTTCCTTTTTCACCATAGTATTAATGGTAATCTGTAAATAATAATTGAATAACTGAATCCCCTAACTTTCAGCTGTTGGGTGTTGTGCAGAGTTTTGTCCACCAGATGGCATTGCAGAAATGTTACACTATTATTACTTGATTTATATATTAGCTAGGCTGATTTATGCTGTTTTAATGCATTTTGTTTTATAGTAGGTTTCACTAATATTAGCAGAAAATGTCTACACAGTATTCTTCATCTACCTCTCTACCACAGGAACAGTTGTGATTGGCTTGTTTAATTTTCTAAACTGAGCTTGGATCATACTTATCTCTGTTGTATATTGTTATATAATTTTATATAATAAAGTGATGTCATGCTTTGGCAAGAACAGGTGTTGCAAGAGCTAATATCACAATAGGGTTTCCAAAACCCTCTAACTCAGTAACCATGACTAGCACTGTTTCTATCTTTTACCTGTTATGAATGCATTTGACACTTTCAATGATACACATATACCGTAAACCTCACATTGAATGGAGCTGTATCTACAAGTTGGATTTGTCATTGCTTCATGTAGACAGCATTTACTTTTTTTTGCATATGTTCCTTAGTTGATGACAGTGGCACGGTCTCCATGCTGAATTATTCATCAATGCAAATTTTCCTACACGGCTACTTGGGACAAATTCAAATTTACCAGAAGAATGCACACTTTGTCCCAATGTTATAGCCATCCATGCTCTGGCTGTCAGTAGAAGAAAAGGTGAGAGTCATATATTACTGTAATGGCCTGTATGCTTATTAGTTGTCTGGCCATGCATTGTGTCCTTAGACAAGCTCATTTACTGCGTAATTGCTCCTTACATATTCTTCATCACTTCCATTTGGACCACTGTTAGGCATAAAATAGAAAGTTTCATTGTTGTCAGTGGATAATATATATAATATCCATCAAAGTTCAGAGTGTGATACACAACCTAAAAAAAAGATCATGACGAAGTTCATGATGATAACATGATAATGATAATTTTTAACTCCTAACATTGAAATTTTACTCAGTTTTATTGCTGCTTTTGCTCCTGTCACTGCATTACCTGCTCAATGTAAGATTCAGCAGTGTGGGCGAGCACTAGCTGAGCAGAAATCTCCTGATTTCTCTGTTCTGTGCTCTTGCATGAGATTCTGTGTGCTGCCAATATGCCTTGATTTTCAGGCTACAGGATTTAACTACACTTTCTGGCGATTTCACTAATATCTGACACATAGATAAAGAGAGATGCGACAAATCAGTGTCATAAGATGATATAAGACACAATGACACACTCAGTTCTGCTACCTCACCAAAATCAATAAAACACACATTTATCACTGCTATGCTCCCCACCCTCCTTGGATCAAGAGCTTATCTTGTCTGTAGAGCACGTCTCCTCTTCACTCTGCAGGACAAGAGGAACCTCTGGCTCAAGTGATCCCTGCCTCCTCCTAACCTGCTCCTGCTCCAGGAGATGAGTGTTGAGAAATCTGATCGTACAGGAAGACCATACCATAGTCAGGACTGAGTTTATGGTCATAGCCAAAGACAACCAAAATACACAACATTAGGACTAATAGAGACAGGTTAGAATTATATATGTGAATTGCTGTGTTTTGGTTAATAACATTGAATTTAGAGTATGTCTAAAACATTGTCCTTCATGGAATACCCCTTTAACTACAGACTGTTAGCTGTGAGCTACACTAATAGAGAACTACTAGGACGGGAGAAAGATTTTTTTTAGTTTTGGGTTTGACTACTCTGGTATAGTGACTAAAAGCAATCACCTTCATTTGAACATCAAATCAAACACTGTGAGAACTGTGTTACATATATGATTCACCAAAAATAGCAGAAAACAAAAAAACAATAATGTTTAAATGCTCAAATATACAGCATGGTCTTATTGTGAACAATGAACCCACAAATTGGATGCTCAGTCTGAGTAAATTATAGAAACACATGTTCTTACCATGATTCAGTCAGTTCTGGTGGTGACCATGGGACAGGTTCAATGGGGTAATGCACTGAGAAAGTAGGTAACACTTCCCATTAGTGTCCCATTTAAAACTCCTGCCCTTACAAGAGAAGAACCGTAGTTGAACCTTGTCCAGAGTGCCCTCCAGGGTCGGACTGTCTCTCGATCGGACACAAATAGAGTTGAAGGAAACCTACCAGTTCAAATGGTAGGTGTAAGCTGTAAATACTGAGGGTGAGCTGGTGCCGGTGCTTACATTCGTTAGTGTTATAAACCGCTGCATCCCGGTTTAAACACTTTTTAATGTTTATAGCTGTAGCTGCTTTGGTGCACACGACCGTGCGCGCGCCTATATAGGAAGTGCCGGAGACGTCACACGCGTATTTACAGCTTACAACTACCATTTGAACTGGTAGGTTTCCTTTAAATATAACGATGATGCAATTGCTCTCCTGTAGCTGTGATGCTGGCAGGCATGGAGTGATGATGCCATCATCTGCCAGCATCATGACTACAGGGGAAGATGAGAAGAGGAGAGATACAGGAGAATGAGAACAGGTAAGTATGTGGTGTTTAAAATAATTTTTTTAAAATAAATTTAAAACAGGGAAAGGAGGAAGATATGAGGGGACAGAACATGTGGTGATGAGGGAGTATGAGGGGGGGGGGGTACAAGGGCCCACAAGATAAGGAGGAGATGAGAGGGTCCACAAAATAAGGGGTATGAAGGGCCACAATAAGGGGGTATGAAGGGCCACAATAAGGGGTTATGAAGGGCCACAATATAAAGGGGTATGAGGGGCCAACATGTAAGAGGGTATGAGGACCCATAGGATAAGAGGGTATAAAGGGGCAACACTATGAGGAAGAGATGAGAGGGACCACAATATGAGGGGGTATATATAGGAGATGACATGGGTCACAATATGAGGGAGATGCAAGGGACCACAATATGAGGGGGAGATATGGGGCCACAATATGAGGGGGAGATATGAGGCCACAATATGAGGCGCATCGGACTAATGCACCTTATATTCCGGTGTGCCTAATGGCCCGGAAAATACGGTATAACAGTATTTAATTTCTTTTCATGTACCCATGATCTCTATCATGTCCAAAGTCACAGCATGGCTCAAGCCTAAGTTAATGTGTTATTGTGGAGTAGGTCAATTAAATAATAAACTATTTATTATATAGAGTTTCCTAAGCAAAATTTATACCTGATGTAATTGGATTGAAACCCCCAAGCCCTTCCCTTTAATGAGTAATGAGTCCATGGAACCTATATTCATACAATTGAATTACATGCAGTTATCTGAGGGAGTAAAATCACTTTAATAGCTCTGTAAACACATAAAAAATTCTCTTAAAAAAACATGATTTTTTTAATGAAACTGAAAATATCCTGAACCAAGTGCTTAGAACAAGTTTTCTTTTGGTAAAAAGAGTGTAAACCACGTTAACAATTCTAGATCATAAATATATAGTAGTAGTACTTAGTACCACTGAAAGCAGTCATCATAAAAATATCAAACGGCTCAGCACTTCAAGAATGAACTTTATGATACAAGGAAACAAGGGCTAGTCTCACACAATTGTAGTATGGCTGTCATATAATGTATTGTTATTATGGCCACAACAATCAGAATCCCCTCAAAATCGACTTTGGTCTTTGACTGTGTAGTGGAGTTACATGTTGGGCTACATTCACATTACGTTTTCTGTATACACTAAGCATAAATGCCATTTGCTCTTGGTGGATACACTGAGCGTATCCATAGTCATCCTTTTTGCCTCTCTTGCATACTGTGGGAAACACTTGATGGAAAAAACGTAGCAAGCTGATAAGTGAGGTTTGTGTATTGTTAAACCTCTTTGGCCCGTTCACCCTAAAGGACATCAGATTTACTGATGGCAGAAACCCTCAACAAAATGCTAGTTATGATGATATATTTTTTCTTTAATCCTGGAATGGCTTTATTCCAGTGAAAAACAACTTTATAAACATATGTAAATGAGCCTCTGGCATTATAATATATCCCGTTTCCCACCCAAACCGTTCTCCCTCGTCCGGCCCGCAGAGCCGCAGACAGCCAGTGATGTCATTGGCATTCTGCAAGTCTTGCGATCATTCTATCTAGTGCTGCATTGCGAGACTTGCAGACAGCCCGTGGCATCACCAGCTGTATCTGTGGCTCTGTAGGGAAGAATGAGAGAGAACAGTAAGAGCAGGGGGAGTGAATTAATTATAATATGGCAGATGTTAGCCAGAGCACCTTAGGCTCATTTAAATATTGTTATAACATTGTTTATAAAGCCATTCCAAAATATAACAAAAAAGAAAAAAAGATTTCCTCCTTGAGACAAGGTAACAAGTATTTCATTGACGGCATCTACCACCAGTAAATCTTATGGTAAATGGCCCTTAAAGGAAATCAACAACTCAAAAAACACCAAAAGCCCCCACAAATACTCTCCACCTCCTCTCCTCTTCATCTTGATCCTGCTGCTGTTCTTCGCTAGTCTTCACATTCCAGGATCATCTAGAAAAGAAAGTTAATAATTAGCAGCACGGAGCGCAGGGACAAAATGTCTGGCGCTCTGGGCTACTAATCATGAACACCCCTGCACCTCCCTCTCTCAGGCTGCAAGCATGGGAGAACGAGGTAGCGTCGCATGAGAGACTCTCCATGCTGGTAGAGGGAGTTGCAAGGGCGTGCATAATGAGCAGCCCGGAGCGCCGGATATCTTGTCCCCGTGGTGCGTGCTGCTAATTATAATTTTCTTTTCTAGGGGATCCTGGCGTGTAAACTTAGCAAAGAACAACGCCAGGATCAAGATGAAGAGAAACGAGAGGAGTATTTGTAGTTTTTTTTGGGGGGGGGGGGGTTGAGGAAAGATCTTCCTAAAAACTGGATTTTAGCCAATCGGGGGAATTTATCATGGCTTGTAAGGTATACAAGCCATGGAAAAATCACAAATACTGGCAAACAGACAGGAATTGTGACTTTATTTCAACCTACGATACCCTCACAACAAGTGCGCAAGGAGCGGTTCAGGACACGGACGCCTAGTGTATATTCAAACAGATGCCCAATCTACCAAGAGGCTAGAACCAGAGTTCATATTATAGGGTATAAACATCTCTGATATGTGCAAAATATGAGCACCCGAGTATTATTAATCAACATAAGGACAATTGTCCACAAGTGATTTTGGTCATAGTAAAATGCTCCATGCAACTGAGGGATTTCCTGGCCCAAACCTTGCATCCATGGACTTAAATCAGCATGTCAGTGCAGTCCAGTGATACGAGGTTCGGTCTAGGAAATCCCTCCATTTCACAGAGCATTTTTCTCTGATCAAACGTGCTCATGGGCAATTGGCCCTGCAAACTCATGCTACAAGCAGCTAGCAGAAGTTTGGCCACCCTTAGCTGCCAGAGTGGCCATTCCATTTTAGTTCAGCCCAAAAGCTGCACCTGATAAATTAGGCAATTAGTGAACTTCTGATCATTACATATTTCTTTCATCATATTCACAACTCGTACTTGAAGTGTTCATTCAGAGTGTACTTCGCTTCTCAGAACGGAATGAAGGGAATGAGGTCACCTTAATAGACATAGGGACATGAAAACAGATAAATAACAGGATTTTTAAAAAGTTCATGGATGTGCAGATCCAGTCTTGTAGTAAAGTGTAGGACACAAGGAAAGTAGAGGTGGTGTCCATCGTATTGGCAGTAAACAATATTCAGTGGTCCACAGCGTAAAGAGTCATATGACCTAGGATATATAGAAACATATTATTAGAAGTAAGATATCTAAGGGCTTACAAATACACAATCCTCCTCTTACCTCTTTGCTTTCTATTTGTTTACTCTAAATAGATTTCTTGGTAAAACACAATTCACATCTGAATTTATACTTATTTTTCTGTTCTTTTATAGGAGCAGTGCTAGATCCACTACATTACAGACACCAACTGCACCCATCTAAATAGAATGGGTTCATCTGGTTTCCCTCTTGTCTGACAGTGTACTGGAATCAAAAAGTGCAGTGTGGGAACAGATCCTCTGATGCAGATGTGAACATAGCATAACAGAGAAGATGGACTGCTGGAAGAGCCTGGATCACAGACCAGTATAACTAATGTGAACTGTTCAGTAAAATGTCTCAATGGAGTTACATTTAATGTATACCGGTGTTCCCCCTCCTGCTGCACAAAATAAAATCACCTGTCAGCTTTGGCACTGCAGTAAAAAAAAGCACTTATTGGTTAACACACACCTTGTGGGGTATTCATCATGCCTTATTTGATGTTTTCTGGTGTACAAGGCATGACAAGGTTGGAATTCCTAATGATCAGCAAGGAAATTGCAACTTTTTTTCTGATTTACTGCCCTGGTTTACGAAAATGGGTGGGGCACAGGGTTATAGCTGATGTCTAACCAGGCTGAATCCTGGTAAAACAATCAGCTCCTAAATCCAACAGAAAATCTTTTAAGGTTCCCAGAAATTTCTAGATTCACTTTGAAGAAACATTGTCTTTCCACTCTGTGGTGCCCCTTCAGGATGGGTACTATATGTGTGATATCCCCCTACTGGTTGTCTTCCTCTGTCCCTCCCTACCTTTCTATGGTTCTGTTACATTTTAGTGTTATCTACACTATCATAATGATTGTAATGTGTTTTGCGGTTCCTTACAGTATAATGTTTTTTACTATATACCTCAGATCTATCTTCCAATAGGATCTATAGGAAGAATCAGACCATGATATTGTTCCAATGTTCTTTTTCTTAGAACATAATTACAAAATATGTTCACAGAGAAATGATACATGGATGTTGGTTAAATATGACTTCTATTAATGTGTAAAATACACACTACTGTATGTATATACAAGTGTGGAATCTTTTGAACTCCATTTCACAAAAAAAAATCGAAAATTATATTTACCACTTACCTTACTGATGCTCAGGAGGTGGTTTGGTAGTTTTTACTGTGCCACTTTCTTGTAGGGCTTCCACTATCCATGAAAGTGCCTTACTACAGTATTCCACCTGAAATACATAATTCACATTCATTCTCCATACATGCAATGTATAACTATTATTAGTGAACGATTTTGGACCTTTTTCTACACTGATAGTGACCCAGTGGAGTAATATGGTTTATTAAGTAAAATAAAATAATGAGGTCTTCATTTCTCCATATCATCTCTATGAGTTCCTTGAATGAACCCAGGATTCTGGCTGGAAAATGACAGTACTTGTGTGTGAAGTAATTGGAGAGGCCCGGCATACATGTACTGCTCCCTGCCAAGCTTCCTTCTACCCTGAGCCTCAGGTCACCTTCCAGATACTATGATTCACACAAGGATAAGGCAGGAGGCACACGTGGGGTTTTATTAAATGGAATCTACTTCTGTGAAAGACTATGAATGTAGCTGTAAATGTCCCTACCATTTGGGGTGTAGTGTATTTGTATGAAATTAAATAAAATTAGTAATATTTGTTTGTAGACATGTTTTTTTCTTGAAGTATTTCATCGCATGTCTATAGTAAAATTCGTGCATATAGTGTATATAGTGCAGCCAAGACATAAATGTGTTGTGTGTGACACAAATGTATCGTGGACACTTTATAAATACATGTGAAATCAGTTTACACTGAAAAGAACATGCAAACGTACAGGGGCTTTAATAAATGTGGGCCAACGTTAGGTAGTAGCCCTGGGATCTGCAATAATGCACAAAGCCTATGGACAGGTTTTTCTAATTCCGTGACAACATCTTTTTCTTCTTTGATCTTCTATTTTTTTAAATAAATATCATTTACTAATATTTTCTTTTCTACCTGCATACATTCAAAAACAGTATACCTCAGTTTCCAGCGCTTTTAGTCTTCGGTCATGTTCCTTGATTTCACTTAGCTGCTTCAATGCTGTATCAACCCTACAGAAATTAAAAAAGATGTGATACTTGGCAAATAAAGTGTTACTTAAAGGGGTTGTCTGACTATATTATTAATACTGAAGATGGGCTGGGGAGGGCTGTGAAAAAAATAAACCTGTACTTACCTCCTTCAGCGCTCCCCATCTCTCACAACGCGGTCTGTCCTGGCACCGCCTCTCTGACAGCTTCCAGCGGCTTGGCACACCCTGTCCCAGCGCTATATCAGGCACCATAATTGCTACTTTTTTATACATACACATCTAGATCTGCAGCCTCCCCCAGTGTGGCCTCCTGTCCTGCAGCCTCCCCCAGTGTGGCCTCCTGTCCTGCAGCCTCCCCCAGTGTGGCCTCCTGTCCTGCAGCCTCCCACAGTGTGGCCTCCTGTCCTGCAGCCTCCCACAGTGTGGCCTCCTGTCCTGCAGCCTCCCACAGTGTGGCCTCCTGTCCTGCAGCCTCCCACAGTGTGGCCTCCTGTCCTGCAGCCTCCCACAGTGTGGCCTCCTGTCCTGTGGCCCCTGTCCCCTGATATTAAACAGAAAAACTCCTCCCACGTAGCTTCCGTCGATTCACGGCAGCAGTCTCACTATGTCTTTTCCCCTCTGTCGGGGTTGCTCAATTTTGCCACAACACTTTTCCTGCGCTTCTAGGTTCCTGACACTGTTTTAGCACCATTTTTGCCACACAAACAAATGAGCTTAAAGGTCAACCAAGTTTCATTTCACCCTCATGAATGAGGCAGTGAAACAGTAGACATTGCAATTACAATGAACTAAAGCCCCATGTACATTTATATAAAATAAAGAGGAACTCCCGACAGGATAAACCAGGGACAATTACTCATAGAACCATACATTGTGACTGTGGTAATCTTCTTATATTTGTTATCCATGGCCTCCTTGCTTCTAAAATCAACTTTTAAAATTGTGCTAATGAGCCATAAGGGAGAAGGGGCATTACCATAGCCACTCTGTGCGGGCTGTTACAGGTGGTCTACCCCTCCCCTTTTTAGCACACAGTAGGAGGGAAAAGTGCTCATACACAGTGCAATAGCATGTGAATCTGCAGCACAGATGGGCTCTGGTAACCTAGAGCTCTTCTGGCTCATTAGCATAATAAAAAAATTGATTTTAGAAGAAAGAGGCCAAGGAAAACAAATATAAGAAAATTACCACAGTCACAGTGCCTGAACATATGAGTAAGATTTCCTTTAAAACAAAGTCACAGATTGATTCACAGCATGAAAGTGTTACCTGGGCTACTAGGTCATGTAAATTTTGTTTTAGACTTTTAAGCATTAGAGAGCTTACTTTTGGGAGGTGCGTCTCAGTCGCTCTGTGTCACTGTCCCTTTTTTGCTTGGCTATATTGACCAAGTAATTCTCCTTTTGTACGGCTTCCCATGTCAGCATCCTGCTGTCCAGAGGTTCCTTCAACGGTAACACTGGAAACAAAAATGTAATTGTTAGCTGTCAGGACACAGGGGTAGACTGCCCTACAAATATCACAGTTGTCATAAAGTAATCTCCCTGCCAATATATCTGGTTCAGATCTCGCAGTTTAAATTCTGTTTTATAATAAAATCATTAAAGTATAACTCTACAGTTACTGACAAAAATATTGTTAGCACAGCTGGAGAAAGTCTTTGATAACAATTCCAATGATACCTGTATCATGCTGCTGGAGTCTTCCTAGCCTGAGATATATCTGGTATATTTAACATTAGATCCAGAATCAGCTATTCCTGGTGTGGGCAAGCACTTCCAGGTTGTGACATCAGCTTAGGCCAACTAAGCCAAACCAGGACAGCGAGTTTGTAATTGGCCGATCTGAAGCATGTGATGAGTCACATGCTTGTGACATTACTGAAGGTCCTTGAAGTAATATTAAAGGGGTATTCTCATCTGGGCATTAACATTCTTTTTCATTAATCTGCCATATATAAACATTTCTTCAATTAAAAAAAATGTTCCTATGTGAAGATAAATTCTCATAAATGTAGTCGTACGGCCCCTTAGAAACAAGACTGACTCCTCGGATACAACCACCTTGGGTGGAGGGATTGCACAAAGAAACGTATATGACAGTGGTCCTCAACCTTTGTAATGCTGTGACCCCGCAATACAGTTACTGATGTGGTGACCCCAAACAATGCAATTTGCAGTAAAAACACAATAAAATCGTGGCTCCGAAGGCTTTAGGCGACCCCAGTGTTTTGGTCATTCGACCCGTGCTGGGGTCACGACCCACAGGTTGAGAACCACTGGTATATGAAATGTCCGGGAGTTACTGCAGGTCCCACGGCCGTCCTGTGGTAGCCGTCCTGAAGCCAGGTGGTCAGGCAGGACTTAATAGCGCATGTCTGGCCACCGCTACCAAAATGTGAGGTGGTCGTATCTGAGGAAGCTATTTTGTTACTGAGGGACAACATGTCTACATTTATGAGAAATTATCTTCACACAGGAACATTTTTTTAATAACCTTCAATTGAAGAAATGTTTACATATGGCAAATGAATGAAATGAAATGTAAATGCCCAGATGGGAATACCCCTTTAAGTACTTTCAAATGATGCAGGACAGCTTGTTTGTAATTGGACGACCTGAAGCATGTGATGATGCTTGTGACATTACTCAAGGTCCTACAGCCCCTCTCAACAAGCCTCCTGTGGTCTCTAGCTGTACTATATGGATTCCCATGTCAACCAGAAAGCAAATGGAGATGAAGGGAACCTCTGCTAGATTCTAAACACCTGCAGATAGCTAATTATAGTCAATTAGAATATTGCTTATTTTTTGTTAGTGCAGAATTAGGCAAAAAATTGTATACTTTGCAGTTGTACTTTAACATACCAATACAAACATATTTCTCTTTATATAAAAGGTAATAGTTGATCATTTTCATGGTTAAAATTGTCACTTTATATATGAAGAGTGGATGTCTCACTTACTGAAATGTCTTATTTTCTGGGACTCGACCTTGCGAATCTTTCTCTTTATAAATGTGTGAACGTGACTGATAATGATGAAGGGTGGGGCAAGTGCTGGACGATTGTGATATTCAACTATCAGGTTGTATCGCTGGAATTTCCAGTAGATATCACTGTTACCTTGTACTTTGGAGAAGGTGTAGCTGATGAGAAAGAAATTATAAATAGATTAACCAATGTAGCAATACATACACATAATGGAGGGAATTTATCATTAGGCAGCTCCTGGAGACAGATCAATGTCTGTCTTTGGAGTTCTGCTGCCCTCATAAATTATTTAAGTGGCTTTTGGTCCTTAATAAATCTCCTGGTGGTGGGGGTGATGCATCATAAGTTTTTTTCTATGTGAGTTGTTGTTTTGGCACAAATTTGGCACAAATGAAGTCACCTTGACATAGACCGTGCTTGCACCAAATTCATCATTTGCATAGACTGGTTGTTACAAAAACCTGAACTCATGGATTGCAACTTTCTGTTTCCGCGCCAATTGACTTTTGATAGAATTTTGTGACTTTGTATGCAATCCCTATGGCATGTAAACAACCCCTATGGCATAAGAACACTGCCAACAGATTATCAAGGGCCAAATCCACTTGAGTGGCTTTGGAGAAGAGCTCCAAAGACAGACATAAAACTGTCACGTCAGTGGTGCAGAGGCCCTGAAATAATCGCAAATGCTAGCCTATTGCTAACCCTCTCCGCCATCTTCACGCCAGTGGGGCATGAATGGGCATCGGGGGCGGCTGGCACTTGTTGCCACCGGCTACTTTTAAGTCACCGGCTGCGTTTATTTCTACGCCAGGCCCTGCCTGGCTTCGAATAAACGGGGCGCAGCCTCTTGCCCCGATACATCAAGAAGCTTCCAAGTGCTAGCATATGATAAATGTGCAAAAACCTGCACTAAATGGAAAGTTACAAATCATGAATTCAGTCCTATGGTGAAAACTTGTCTATTCATAAAATGAATTTGGTGCAAGCAGGGTTTATTTCAAAGTGACTTTACATTGTCCTATGTTCATTTGGCGCGAAGGCAAGTGTCAAAACAGCATTTTCACCACAAGTGCGGCAAAAAAATGATACTTCATTCCCCCTGAATATATACATAAAAATAGCTAGAGCTATTTTGTCTTACTATTTCACCACCAGTTAATAACAAAAGATTGATTTTAACAATATTTCAATATTTACAATATTGTATCGTTCCAGGGCAACCTCTGTCAGTTGAAATTTTGAGGTCCTACAAATCTTGTATATTTACTATGAGTCATTGTGCAGATCTACTGTATGCAAATTTTAAAGGGAACCTGTCATCAGAAATTGGCTAAATGAACCAATACAAGAATATTGTCATGCTCCATAACATCACCTACTTTTTGTTTCTTTCATGGCCCAGTGTGGTGGCATCATCCAGAAAATCAACTTTGAAGTCAGATGTAAATTGGTTGTATAAAGTATAAAGGATAAAGGGGAGGATTTACAGTATATTTTATGTATAATTTAGTTTCATTAATTACCTGAACATAGCAATCAGTAGATTCAACAGGAGGATATTTGCCACAAGCAAGAAGACAACAAGCAAGAAGATAACCAGCCAGTTGGCAAATGTGTTGACACATGGGGGATACAGTCCACTCATAATGATATCAGGGTCATCTGAGCAGGTTTCATTAGCCAGTTTTCCAGCTATGGAGCAGAGGAGACAAACATATATAACATGGATATCAATATCTTCTTTACTGTAGTACAGTAATTACTATTCGTTTCTAAAAAGGGTTCTCCAAGTTTGACAGTGATAGGTTAGATACCTTACTAGGGGTCATCATTACCATATCAGATATAATTTACGACTCTTATCATGTAACTAAAGGCATGGTGCTGCTCCTCCTTGGTAAACCAGATATAGCACTTTACATTATGTAGATTACCCTTATTATTGCAACTCCCTGTCACTGTGATAGAACTGACCCAAAAAAAACTCCAGTACCAGTCACAGCCGCTAATATATGATGCTGTTCATAGCAAAAAAAGGAGACAAATTGTTAGCTGAACATCACACATCACACATGTCCATTACCCAGTTTTACCACCAAACACCTCCCACTGAGCCTTGAGTACAGTGCCCATATTACCCTGTAATAAATGGGCATAGAGCCTACACCAGAGAACCATTATTCCTATTCAGTCATAGTCAAGGACTGTGAACACTCTAGGGTTAATGTTTGTGCATTACACTGGAAACATAAAGGTGCCAGGAACTTTCTAGCACAAGACATTCTTCTAGCAGCTGTGAGAAGACAAAGTCAATGACACCGTAGGTCAACAGCAAGTTATGAGTTTGTATCTGAAATCTGTAGAGAAGATCCTAGACATGAAGATGCAAGTACAGTATAGTTACTGTAATGTCAAGTCAATAAAGATTTGTAAGTATCCACTTTTTCTACCTGTTTTTATAGGCTTTTATTTTTAGCATTTACTTCTATTTAAGTTTCTCTCTACAAAATCATGTGAGGTTTTCTTTATGGCTTACCTATAGTCACATACAGTTATGCCTGGCCTTAGCTAAGAAATAGACCCCTAATATGTCTTCATATGTGGCCTTTCGGTATGCCATATTATGATTCCACATTTCAAATTTGTAACTCAAATCTTCCAATTAAGGCCGTCATGTGTCAGGATCAGGGGTAGTGGATCCTATGTACCACCACGGACTATGACATAAGCTGACACCTGGGACCGGACTCTAAGTGGCACCCGGTTTTCACCAGAGCCCGCCTCATAGCAGGTTGGACTTGTTGTGGCATGGTACCACCAGGTGGTTCCACAGGCATGACTTTGTTCGCGGTGGCGGCCAAAGCGAAGTACAGAATCATAAGGCAAACTCGTGGCCGGGGCAGGCAGGAGGTCAAGACAGGTAACACAGGATCAGAGTTGGGAACAAGTGACCTGAGACATGGGTGGCAGGGGCACCCGTGACACCATGTAGGCGTGTGGAGACTTATAGCCATGTATGCTCCACTAAAGGATTCTGGGAAAATATGCTAAGTTTTCCAGGCTGGGATAAGGAAAACCATGCGTCTTTTAGCTACCTTGTAAGGCAGCTCTCTTGACATCAAGCATGACCTTCAGGAAGCCTTATGACATGATGTGGGATTAAAACCAAACCTGGAAAAGTTTAAGAGGTCATAGACATGGGTCCGATAGGGGAATTTATCCCATTAAGGAGACTGACTACCTTTGTTTTTTTTAGCACCCCTTCTCCCATTCATAGAAAACCCTTTAAGAAGATACATTATCAATTCTGGCCCTAGCTATGTAGATGCAGATTGTAAACAGAGGACAACAGTCAGAATATAACAGCACCTGTTTTACTAGGTGCATGATACTTTTTTGCTTGCACTACTGCAGGGGGTCCAATAATGTCATTGTATTCCCCGTTTCTATTTGAGTCTTAACACAAGTCTACTGGCTGGGTGAGAGGGTGGGACCATTGGGATGAAAATATTTTATGTTGAGATGGCAGCACATTTTTTCACTTAGGAAATAGTGTCAGCGTTACTTTCATTCATTGGGGCATTTTTCCTTTATTAGGGGGCACATTGGAGTGATTTTTCTTTTTCCAGGGGTACAGTGAGGGCACATTTTAAAGGGTTCATTGTAACATATTTGCCTGTTTAGATATCAGCACCATCCTCTGTCTGTGGAGTGTGGCTTAGGATACGCTGACAAGCGTCCTTTTATCTTATTCTCTCCTAGCTAGTCTGAAAACTGGTTTACTCCTGTACTAGCCATCTTAATTGATTTCTGACTCCTGTGGATTTTGCCCTGATTTGCAAGCAGTGAATCTGTTCTGATAAACAGAATCTTCTTCCGCTCATATTCATGCCCAACTGATCCAATCATCTTTTGGGACTCTGACATCTCATAAAAGGTTTGCTGTCTAAATCCTCCTTCCTTGCTATTAAACTAATACTTTAAGCTTGGTGGCATGCATCTGAACTTCTATATTCTGGATTCTCTGACCCTTTGCCTGATTTCTGACTATTTATTTGCCTTTTCTTTTTTCAGTAAGAGAACTTCAACCAGTCGTCATCTAACGGAAGTTTACAACAACATAACATTAATATTACGGAAATGTTTTAGTTAATACCTAACTTGTTTGTGATATAATATTATTTTATTAATTAGGCTTAGTTTTGGTATGATAATTTATTTATGGAATAACATTCATTCTATGATGCTATGCATTTCATTGGCACTGTATTTATTCACTAAGCTAGATTTTTGCTTTGTATTTATTTCATGTGCTCAATTTTTGTGTAGTATGCTTTTTTATAAAGCTTCAGTAGGCATAGATAGGATATAGCATATCCTGTTTGTGTTATTATACATAGAAGACATCAAAAGAGTTTTCCGTACAGGATGCAATTCAGGATGCACACAGTATTTGTTTCTTACCGTCCATCTTATCTAACTCAATCTGACCAAAGATTTGCAAGTAAGGTCTGTAAAATACACGACGAAATATCCACCCCAGTCGTGTATCGTTAGGATGTAAGAGACCTTCAGTGGCTACTCCATATGCAATTAGCCAGACACCAAGAAAAAACAGGAAAAAAAAGACATCTTTCATCTGTCAAGAAAAGAAAAAGATTCTTTGTCAAGAAAATAAATGTATTAAATACTAATACTACTATAAAAAGAAGGTAAAAACAAATTATTTTGGTATCTACTATTTGCTCTATTAACACTTACCATCTTTCTGACTATAATTATTTTGGGTCCCAGCTGTTTGTTGACTGCAAAAATGTGAATAAGACGAAGTGTAAAAACCATAAAGTCAAAACACAAGATGGTCCGTCCTGACTCATATGAAGTGTCCATCATTCTGTACAAAGAAAAATACACAAAAATAAATAAATAAATATATATATACACACACACAGGCAGGAATGGGACCTAATCTGGAGTTTATCAGCTCGGTTAGTCAACTTATATACGCAACCTTGGAAACCACAACACCGTCTTCGAACTCATAGAAATTAATTTGTTCCTGTGCTATCCCTTAAATCAAAAGATAAAATACGGACAAAAATAAATGGGGGAGATTTATCAGAAGTATCAGAGCAGACGTGCTCTAGAGCTCAGCTTTAATTTAACAAACAGATGTGGCAAATTGAAAGCCGAACTCTGATTGGTTGCCCTAAGCAACTAGAACACTTCTACTCTCAGGCCCTTCTCCCCCAAAGTTCATGAGCAGTAAGCCTTACTTCAGTGAGATCTTGCTGTAGAAAGTAATTGGCACCAATTATATAAAATATATTTAATACAATTGGTGCAAATTTAGACAGCACAAACTCTGGCAAAAGTCACTCTAAAAATACCTGCATGTTATTTATATAAGGAAGCTTTATGAATATATATTTTTGCCAACTTAGTAAAATTGCTACCTGCAAACGACTCCAATAATAAAAAGTAGTAAAGCTGTAATGTCAACATGATTCCAGGAGTCCTGTAAGTATTGCTTGACCTTTTGTGTCACAGGCATAGATCCCACAAAGAAACTTTGACGTATTTCTTCACAGACCATTGTGAAAACCCAGAAATACAGGATAACCTCAGAAGTTGCTGGACCTTCAGGTGGAGGTCTTTTAAAGTCCAGGAGTAGCACATAAGAGAACAGGAAGAGGAAGGTAAAGTACATGACAACATTGCCAAAGAAAGCAGTCACAGGAGCACTCCAAAACTGTTTCCAGCGCCTCATCCATAGCGGCCGTGGTTTCTCCTTAGTGACTTCTGCTTCAGCAACTGCAGCATTTGCATCAGATGCCTTGGTCGGTTTGAGCTGTACAAGTTCACTTTTCTCCCTCATAATTTCTTCCCTGATTAATGACACAAAATCCATTAATACTGGATCACAAAGAATATCATGAGTAAAGAAAATTGTTTCAGTTTACATACCCTTCCATAATTTCAGCGACAGTAGTCTTTATGTCAATATCTAAGCTGTCCATTTCAACTCTGTTACTGCTTTCAATTCCATTTTCATTGTCAACATTTCTTGAAAAAGAAAAATTACAAATTACATTTGTTTTATTCAGCTATGCTCACAAAAATGAACTTGAGTACTCACTTGAATTCAATCAAATTGGTATAGATGAGAGGAGGGCAAAAGAAGGTCAGCACCATCGCCCATACTGGTGTGTTCTGTGCCATTTGTCCCCACCAGTTTTCTGTTAACATGGACTGTGAAATAGAAAGGTAAGGTGGTAGATCATGAAAACCCATCACAATTTTCAAACTTTGTAGAAGTATAACTTAACCTGTGCATAATTTTTTTTATTTCAGATATGAATATTGCAACATTTTTGCAAGGACCAGGATATTTTCAAAAAGTATGAGCCCTCCTGGACACTGACCCTGCCTGGAGAAATAGGTCCTCCAGGTTGTGAACTAAAGCTGCAATTTCCAGGGAGCATCTGTCAGGCAGCACCCTTCTTTTATGTCTGGCAGTAGAAGGTCTTGGTCCCTCCAGACCAAGTCAGGACTTCTTTTTGATAGACTCCTGGTCTTGGTAGATACTCCAGGTTCCCTGAGCTTGTACTTGGCAAGAGAAATGGTACAGAATTTGTGCTAAGAAAAGGGCGAGGAGCCATACTGGATAAAAGCTGTAGGAGGTTGGATAGGGCTTCAATGACACAGAGCCCCAGAATCATTAGTACTCATCTAGGACAGATTCCTGGAAGTGGGGCAAGCTTAGGGATCTGTGCTGAGAATGAGAGGTTGTGGAAGCCCTATCTGACCTCCAAGAGCCCTTGGCAGCGTGGCAGGGAAAGACAAAGGACACAGGGACATATTGCTTTAATAGAGTATATTAGAACGTTGACTATTATCATCTGTTACTATTGATTTGTGTAATTCTCTCAAAAGTTAAGTTACATTTTAAGTAAAGCAGCTTCTCTGTGCCTTTTTCTGCTCTTACTTTCTCCTGTGGTGAGCAGTGTATCTGAAAGCCTTCTCAAGTCCTGTTTACAGCAGAGAGATAAGGAAATGACTCTAAATATTAACACTTTCCATACCTAGAGACTATTTCTCTTGATGATTTCACTCTGTACAGACAGTCACTGGACAGTCTTATGTCTTTGCAGAGTTAATACATTGTAAACATTATCAGGTTCCTTTATCTCTCAGCTGTCATTGGAGTACGGGATAGAAAGCTGATTTACATTAACTGCTAAATACAGGGAAAGAGACTCTTTTTAAAATAAAGTATTTACAATAATCATGGTATTATTAAGTATTAGCTACATAATATATATGAGAAATTTGAATTAACGGTATAGGTGCCTTTCTATTAAGATATGAAGTGTGGTAAATGGCTGTTAATGGCAAATAGTGCAATGGCTTTATTTTCCTGTGGCTATACTCTGGGTTTGCTGACAGGAACAGATTCCAGCTAATTGTAATTAACTTATTAAACAAAACATTATAGGGGGCATTTACCATGCTTTATCTGACAGCCTTTAGATAGAAAACCATGTATAACTCCACATCTCTACCATCTCTGCCTCACAAGCCACTTTTGGTGTCACAAAGTTGGAGTGGCGTGGGCAGGAGACAGGTGGGAGCTTGAATGTCTGAGCCCATTGTACTTATTATAGTCCACGCTGGAAACCAGAGTCTCTTAGTAGATCAGTAGGGGAGGGATTTTAAAACCAGTGTTTAAAATGTCTGTCTTGATAAATTCCCCCCATTGTCGTCCTACAAAATTTATGTTAGGATATGATTGCATCTGCATAAGTAAGAGTGTATATATAACAGTGTCAAAGCAGCATTCATGTGGGGTCTTTCCAGACATCTGTTCCATTTCGGTACAAATCAGAGGTCAGAAGGCCAGTGTAAAAACAAACTAATAAGTTCAAGTTTATTTTTCTATACGCCAAACATTGCTTGATGCCAAATACATCATATAAAAATGCAGAAAGAATGGCAGATATGCTGTCTTACCTGAACACCATCCTGTGCAAAGAAATTACGTGCGTCTGCCTCATAAGCCAGCTGCAGGCACGTAGCACCACCCCAGACAGGTGAACATCGTACTAGCAGCTTGAATGCTCTGTTCTCGCTATTTCGATAACACTCATTAAACACACCTGAAACAATCAAGAGTTACATAAATATAATACAGCCCCATGACCAGAGTTGTCAGCCTCAAACATTAACAATATGTCGAGTTGCAAGTTTCCAGGTCTGCCCTTCAAACACCTTCTTAAGGTTCTGCAGCTTGCTTTTCTTTCTTAAAGTAAGTTACTGGAGTCATAGGGGTGTGCCGTACATGAGGTAGCATTTTTTATAAATGTGTTGGTTAAAGCACAGGAAGCAGGTAAGATCTTAAGTATTAGTTGTATTATGTGGTTTGAATTGACACAACATAAAAACACAGTCATAGCACATAGATAAAATTAATTAAAATCTAACAATATATCTGATACCGTCTCTGTATGCTGTAAACCCACAGTAAAATAACATCAAGAAGTCATATACAATATCCAAAAACTTCTCCAAATATTCAATGATTACATGTGCCCTAGGACTGCTGTCAGCCCATTGTTAACAGTTGTCCATTTAACCATTATCCACTAGGTGTATTCTTGGCTCTAATGACAAAGCTTTTCTTCAGTGGTTTCCTCTTCACATTCCAAGAGACATAAATTTATCCACTAATTGCATCCATAGTACATATAGTGAGGATTTATCATACGCTGGCAAATCGTTCGCCAGCACATCCTCCTGTCCTCCTGCACACAGAGGTGCCAGCCTCTTGATATATCTGGTGAGCTGCAATGCTGCCAGACAATAATACAACAGGCCCTTCCTATCAAAGGGCACTGGCTATAGCAGGAATGCCCGTGCCAGCAAACTTTGGAGGAAAATATTTGCAATTGATGGCAGTGCACCAGGATTTGCGACTATATCAAGGCTGTTACCCCAGAAAACCTTGATAAATCCCTCCCAGTCTGTTCAACTTTTATTAACTTTTTGGAGGAGTAGGAGAGCCAATTAAACTTATAGGACCAGATGTATCACTCTTTTTTTCTGTTATTTTTGCGCCTTTTCATAGTGTTGCGGTGTTTTTGCACCAGTTTCACAACTAAACACCAAACTAGCAGTGCTGCAAAGATAACCATGTTTTACTTATTTAGCCTACCAATCCAGATGTAATAATCATTCATCATTAGTAACTTGTTCATTTAGGCGCAAATTAAGGAGGCAAATTAAAATACTCCAGCCTGAAGGTATGTAAACTAAAAAGCAGCACTGAGCTTTTGTGCAGAGCAGCTTATCCCCAGCAGTAGAGCTCAGCAGACACTACAGACACTATGTGCAGCCTTTATTTACAGTTCATGACCTTCTATTTACAATCAATCTACAAAAGCAGCAGCTTAGAGCACGATACAAGAGAAGGGTACATTCACACAGCGGTATGCCCCTCCTCCCTCCATAGAGAATAGCGGCACACGGCCGCACACATGCCGAAAGAAAGAGCATGCTCTATCTTTTTGCGGTGTGCGGGCCGGATCGGTGCCACACATGTGTGGCACCGTATCTGCGCCGCTATTGCCGTCTATGGAGACGTACATACGGCCGCAAATTTGCGGCCGCATGTATGTCCCCGCAGACGGCCATGTGAATGTGCCCGAAGTTTGTAGGATTTTGCAGATAGTACTGAGAAGTGTCCTATGTAGCAGGATGACCACACTGGTGTCTGAGGAGGATACTGGCCAGAATTACAGGGGGGCAGCAGGAGATCAGCACTGGAGGATCCCCTCCAGGAGAAGCCACTGCTGAGGAGATCACTGGGTACAGCTTGTCACACTCCTGGGCTCTGCTGTGAGTGTGAGAGAAGCAGAGAGGAGCTTAAAGGAGGATCACATGAATCCTTTATTGCGCCTAAACTGCACCTTATGTAAACTAATCAGTATGAGGCAGGATAATAATAGTAATAATAATAATCATTGTAATTCTGATGCAACAATGCACCAGAATTAAGGTGCAACTACTACACTTAAGCGCAGAACAGTGATATATCTGGGCCATTGTTTGCTTTTATCCTTTTGTTTGTAGTGTAGTATTATTACCATTAATAAACAGGTTACAATAATTATAATATAAAATGATAATATACATATATACGTTAATATAGCACCATGGTTTTTTTAATCCAAGGTTGATGTGATCCTGACTCCAGGTAACGTAGATGTAATCTACAGGATAGTGGATAACTCGCTAATTGGTGGGAGTCCCAATGGTGGGACCTCCATGTATCATAAGAACAGAGTTGTGTTGTACCCCAAATGAATGGAGCAGCAAGTCGGACATGGACGCTACCACGTCATTGACTGTCTTCTGTTATCTGTTCTCGTGATCCATGCGGGTCACACCATTAGGCTGTTCACAATCTGCAGAAATCTTGATGTTGCACTTGATATGACTGGGCAACCACTATAAGGTACATTAAATTAACAGCAACAACAGCAGGTACACGTAAATCACCTATTATGCTATAAATGCATAAAATCAAAGATTTTCCTTCCATAAATTCAACATCTGCTATTGAAATCAGACTACAAAAAAATCTAATTTGTCTGTCAAAGAAGACATGTGGTGCTAACATATCCATTATTCTCCTAGCTAAAAGCTTCTAGAGAGTGAGAGGTTGGTGGCTTCAGGCTTCACTTCAGCACTGGACTGGTCCAATAATTCAGAGAATCAAAGGACCATTTATAGGGATTACAGGCAGTCCCTCGGGTTACGTACAAGATAGGTTCCATAGGTTTGTTCTTAAGTTGAATTTGTATGTAAGTCGAAACTCTATATTTTATCAGTGTAGATCCAGACAAATTTTTTTTTTCCCAGTGACAATTGGAGTTTTAACATTTTTTGCTATAATGGGACCAGGGATTATCAATAATGCTTCATTACAGACAACTTACAGCTGATCATTGCAGTCTGGGACTATAGTAAAGCATCCAGAGAGCTTCACCAGAGGTCACAGTGGGCAGAAGGGTCCGTCTTTAACTAGGGGTCGTCTGTAAATCGGGTGTCCTTAAGTAGGGGACCGCCTTTATTCCAAAAGTCATTTTTATGCTGAAAGCACCAAATGTCTTCTAATAACCATCTTACATTCTCTTATCTGTGCCGGAGGTGCCAGATCATGTAGCATGCTTACTAAAGCAGATATATTTATATATTGAGGAGTTGATGCTCTGAATTACCTATTGCTAAATGTTCAAACTTTGCAGCTAGCTCTTTCATTGCCAAAGATTCTTCTGCTTCAGGTTCAAGCCGAGAGAGTTCTTTTAGCAATTTTGATGCCGCCAGCGCTGAGGTCACAGCTTCTGTCCCCTGCAAATTGCACCAATAGAGGATAATGAGACTTAAGTAATACAACATAAAGGGACTGTCCAACCTTATAAAACATGTTAAACAGCAGACAAAAAGTGCATAACTTCTTTAGAATAATTTCTACCTTAGAAAAGAGCATGTCAGCAGAAAATTGACTAATAAACCCTTCCAGATCATGTTTCTTTCATGGCCTAGCGTGGTAGCATCATCAAGTCAGATTTAAATTGGTTGTATAGTTATGGAGGCGGAGAGTTTAGTACTGAAGTCAAGCTCTCCCTGCCTCAGGTTGTCCCCTTTGCTGTGACTGACAGTGGTTTATTATGTCCATTTATAACATAATAAATAATTTAAATAATTTGAAATAATATTTGTTTTTGAGACCCTGAAGTTTAAGAAATAGATTCTTCAACATACTCTTTCTTGATAAAGTGAATACTATCTCCTTCACTAAATTAGTAAAATTTTATAACCATCCCAATAAGATCAAAACATATGGTGGCTAACATCTTCCAGTTCATAGATCAGATATCAGAATTTAACAGATCATTGTATACAAAATGTTACTGGCCTAGTTAGGACCACAAACACAAGTAAGATTAGGTTCCCACTCACTAAACAATCCCAAATGCAAACCTTTTTTTAATATAATGTGCTGAAATTTCCTTATATCTTCGGCCTACAACAACGTTTAGATAAAAAAGTGCAACGATTCATGGGCATTCAAAAGCACATTCCAGACAATACTGATATATGGGCCTTAAAGGAAATCTAATATCAGATATACTGATGGTAGATGCCTATAACTCATGTGTCTGCCATTTTTACCAGGAGTGTCTTTAATGTGGAAATATAAAGTTAGATTATTTATGCTAATGATCCGGAGGTGATCAGGCTTACATCACCTGAGCGCCCCATGGGCTCTGTGGGATTATATTGTAATTTACTTATAGCCCCTATCGTGCCGGGTCCAATCCCAGTATCCTTCAGAATGACGGTGATGTGACCTGTTTGTCTACGTCTCGCGCACACACACGCCAAGACTTTCATTGCACAGACAGCTGGATAGAAGTGTGGCTGCACAAGGAAAGACTTGGTGTGTTTGGGTGATTGTTGACTCCCTTTTTTCATACATCACCTATTCAAAAGTTATCACAAGCTCCTCACTGGATGCCTATGCAAGTTTAGGAATATGTCTTTTAAGTCTTACCATTTCCCAAAAGTAAGTAGCCATTTCATCACGATTTTGTAAAATTGCCCAAATAAAGAGATCGATCCAGGGAGATGTTGACTTTTTGGAATCGTATCTTTGATCATTGCCTGGTGAATTATTTTTATTCTGTAGAAAAAGAGGCAGAAAAAAAGTTTTGATAACAGGTCCTATATGAATGATGCATTTACTGTAGTCCTGCATGCACACTGCCACTCCATTCATTTCCGTGGGATGCTTTTTCTCTCGCTTACACAAGAAGTAGGACACAGATTGAAGGATGAGTCACTGCAGGATCAGACTACCCAGACTTGTTTGTATGTATGTAACCATAGAGACCTATTGGTACATACATTGCTACACAGGAGGTGTACCTTTCAAACGGTAGGATATAGTTATTAAAATTGCTCAACGTTTAATTTGGGTACATTGAAGTAATAAAAAGTGCAAGGGTGGACATACAGAAGACTACACGTGGCCTAAAAATTATGAATAACTAGTGGCAGTAGTACCACATCAGGGAAACCTAAAGAATGAGTGTTATGATGTAAACCATTCACATTCCATAGAAATGCCACCAATTCATGAAGGGTGTGGGTCCAGCTTCTGGACTGGACAAGGAAGATCACCAGCTGCCAGTGACAAAATTTGTTGTAGCCTCTCTTCTATATGGATTAGTCAATAACATCTTTAGGATACGAGGGAAGAGTCCTTTCTTATTCCTTACTATAACTGCCATAGACAAATGGGCACCTGCCACAAAAGAATCCCATGACTAGTGTGCTGTTTGCTCAATATCTGTCCAGAGACAAATGGAGATCTACTAACATGCTCAGTTAACTTTATAGTGAATGTAAATTGAAAGGAAATTTAAAGGAAAATAGCAAAAATCTAGCCTTGCTGCTACAACTAGAATATACAAAGAGTGACATAGGTGGCATTTCTACATACATTGCTGCTTCTCCTGTTGACAGAGCCCTTGGTATTCCCCAATACATGTGTGTAGAAAGGGGCACAGACATCACCCATCAGCTCTCGCAAAACCTTGGCCACTTCATAGAGCTTGAAGTCATGTCCTTTGCCTACAGTGTCCACTGGCAGGTAGTCTTGGTGCTGCTGTCCTTTGTTAGACTCTCTGCGCTCTTCATGTTTGCGCTGAAGTAGCGCACATAGAACCGTATTATCGATAACAGAGCTATAAAGCTCTTCAAGCCGTCCATATGTCAGGTAATCCACAATGTTCATTCCATTGTCCACAAAGAGCTTTACAAAGCTGGGTTTGTCATTCACTAGTGCGTCTGTCATTGTGTCTTCAAGATCACAAGCCTATGAGCAAAAGAGAAAAGTCAGTAAGCTATCATATACTTCTTACATGCAGAGAATATTTTGATGGAAATACTGAACAGCTGGAAGCTCTTAGTGCCCTGTGGTACACCTATTCAAAGGACGTGTCTGACCACAGTGATCACAAAAATGAGGGACCTCAAATGAGAACTATGATTCAGAATGTGGGGCTGCAGGAGATAGCTCCTATAGTCCTATACTGTATAAGTGAACAAGAGGCTGGTTGGACATGCACACAACAAATTCATTCATCTGCAGGGTGGGTTGCAGTGGACCTATCCCCAGTGATACCTATCCCCTATGCTGTGTACAACCCCTTTAAGAACTAGCTATACTTTTACTATAAAATAAATGTAGAACCAAATAAGAATTTTCTAATGGTAAGTACCGGTAATCAATATAATATTATCAATAACCAATTGCCAGTATATATTATTTTAATAGTATATTATCTTGCCTTAGGCAATATTGTCCCTGTATTTTGTGTATATATGCTAGAGGTGCAGATGTGTAAATGTTGGTAGATGAATTGTAAGGAGACTCCCTAGCAAGTGGCTAGAAATTTAATTGAAAAAATCCCGATCTTGAGCCTAGAACCAGATTTTCTGTTGTATAGTGTTCTTTCCTTTTTATGTCAAATTGTCAAAAAAGAAACCTGGCCTATAGTTTGCAATGGGTTAATAATAAGATTGAGAATAATCAATAAATAAATATAATTCATCTGCAGGTTATTCATAAAATATTAATAATTGGAGGTTATTTATCATTGCTGCTGTATATCTACCACAAATAAGCATGGTATTCAGCTTTAATAAGAGTTTTTTTCTGGTAGACTAAAAGTAACATGAGAAAGTAAGTAACGGAGGATGTCTTCAAGAGATTGCCAATTGTGCATTCTTCAGACTGGAAACCCATGTCTGCATGAATTTGTATAAGTAATAAAGTTGATGACTCAGTGGTGAACAGAATATTTCAATACTCAGAATCTCCTCAATGCTAAATATCTAGGTCACACTTAAACTTTGTACAGAAGAACTACTTTATGATTAGGAGGATTCCTCTGAAGCCCTCATCATATTCATTAAAGTACAATCAAACATCATTGCTTCCCTTCTATTTTTAGTACTGGTTTAGTTTAGATGTGTTTAACAGTGATCTGAAAATTGTTTGGTCTAAAATTCCAGAGTAAACGGCAGGGAAGGGAGTATCCCTGAAACAATACACTGAACTCTGCTCCATTGTCATTGGGTGAAGAATTTCATCCATGGTTACTTTAACAGGAAAAAACATGCTGAATGTTCTAGCAGACAGAAAAAAGTCTGTCTGCTATTAAGTAAAAACAGTTTAACCTTTGTATAATGAAAAGATTGGATATGTTATTATATATTCTGTCTATAGTTTCAAGCTGTATACAGTGCAATTTCCCTTGCTTAGTCCTAGGTTAGAATCGCACACACCCCTCTAAACACTGCCCAATGCATGATAAAATGTACAGATTATACCTATATTGTTCCATAGATTTTTTTACCTGTCACTTTTTCTGATACAGGCAGTCCCCACATTACATACGTACGTTACGTTTACGTACGTAGGTTCCAAAAGTTTGTTCTTAAAGGGATCCTGTCATCAGGAAGGTAATTTTACATGATGACATGTTCCGGTAACTTTTGGTATGTTGATTTTAAAAATGTCTTTATCGTACATAATTCTAGTACTTTTTAATTGTTTTACTGTACTATACTTTAATAACTTTAATATTACCTGGCTTCCTGCCATGCATGTGTGGTGAGTCCCGGAGAATGGGGGGGGGGGACAGTTCAAATGAGAATTATTTGTGGCAGTGAGCTAATGGAAGTGGGAACATAGAGCAGGGGAGGGCTGATGGAAGTGGGGAAATACAGCATGGGATAGGCTAAGGGAGGGGGAGGGCAATGAGTGAGGATAAGAAATTGAGAAGACAACTAGCCATATGGACTGCAAACACTCCCCTCGACTTGGGACCATGCACCGCTGATAAGGGTGAAATGAACATGCCAGAGGCTATTGGAATCTGTCATCATGTAAAAATGACCTTCGTGATGCAACTAGGGTTTGTCTATAAGTAAGGTGTTCTTAAGTCAGGGAATGCCTGTATTTCTGTGTTTTGAAATACTTAACATTCAACTACACCACATCAGAAACATATGTTTAAAGGAAACCTACCATGAGGAAACTACCATTAGAAGTAGATCTGATGGTAGATTCTTCCTGCTGTGGCTCCCACGCCTGCATTATTGCACAGTAGCTCCACAGAAGCCGGCAGCGCAGGCATGAGGGTGAAGAGGAGCATGCCGAGCATGCACAAGGAGGCAGCACTGCTAAGGCTATTATTACTAAGATTAAGTTTTTAACAAGTTGGATTATTAAATTACAGATTATGGCAGAGGCAGGCAGGGGGGATTTACCAACATCTCTATTTCCGATGTTAGATTCCTCTTCAAGAAGTATCAGGTGGTAAATAGATTGTGGCCTCCCCAATAGTCTACAGTTCTTAAATGATCTGATGTTTAGTGAATAAATACAGTATAATAACAAAACATGTTACAGCAAACTAAACTAACTAAACATATTACATGGGAACATTACCAACATTACTATATAGATACAGCAACTGAACTAAGCTAACTGCATAGATACAGTACCATAACCAAGGCTATTACATACATATGGTAACAAAATAACAACAAAGACACCAATTCCAAAATAACTACATAGAAATAGAACTGGAACCAAGGTTACTAAATAGATATGTTACCAGAACAAAGATTACAACAAAGATATGTTGTCAGAACCAAGATTACAAGAATAATAAATATTGGCAGCAGCAGGTACAATGTGAACTGCATCTCATACAACTCTGCACATTGAGTGGGATATGACATAATAACACCAGTACGTACAATGTATCCTGTATTTAACACCTATTACAGCTCTGTACACAGCTTTGTAATTAACAAAGCCGTGTAATGAGTCACTGTTAGGGGGCTTTATGAAAGGTTGAGGGCCTTGGCAATACCTTTCCACGGCCCAGCCCTTCTCTCTAATGCTAACCCTGCCGGTGCACTGTTTTGCAATAGCTCCAGAGCCCTTTCACTCCTGGAAGGGTGGGCCCATGACTTGAATCAAAGTAAACCCCCCCTGATGGCAGCCCTGTCTAGCATGTCGTATCAGATTATGCTAGGATCTAAATTTTTGCTATAGCTGTAAAGGCACAAATTGAAAATTATCATCTGAGAGGATCAATGTTGTCTTGAATTTATCTACTCACTAGAACAGTCAGCTCACTGATGCCCACTATTTCTAATATGTCTTATTCAATGATATTTTGTTTTAATATTAAGCACAATATTCAATATAGAGGCAGAACTGGAGTCTAATAATTTTGGATTCATACCCTCCAGTGTATTTCTCCATGAAACAATTCTGTCTTGGCAATGTCTTCCCTGTTCCATGCTACTGCTAACTTCAGCTCATCCAAGTATTCTGTGGCATCGCTAGACTGCTTCTTACAAGCTGTGTTATAATGGGAAATAAGAGTTATTTGCATGTATATATTGTAAATACATTATACAGCATTAACCATAGCACTAAAATATTTACCTTTTACTAGAGCTTTTAAAATCACAGTCTCAAAATCCTCTGTTCCATCTGCATTCGAATATACGGTGACCAGATCTCGATTTTCTACAATTTTCGCAATCTGAATTTTAAAGAAGTAGCATAATCTTAAATAAGTCTTATGACTATCTCTACTATTTAATGGCATAATTCAAATTCACATAGCATTCAGTTACAGATATTACCGTATTTTTCGGACTATAAGGCGCACATAAAAACCTAAGATTTCCTTAGAAATACAAAGTGTGCCTTATAGTCCGGTGCGCCTTATATATGAAACAAGCTCCGGGCCACGGCAGACCAGAGCCGCGGCTGCGACCCTGCATGGTCAGCAGTACTAAAGGGGGACAAGGCAGTGACTGGAGGAGACAAGGCGGAGGAGGGCAGCGGACCCTACTTACACCGCCGGAGATCTGCTGTCAAGGGTCTCCGGTAGCGGGAACTGCAGACCACAGAACAGTACTTACTTACAGGCACGCGGCATGAACAACAGGCTCCCTTAGCGCAAACCAACATAGCGCGAACCAACTTCTGCCGGGTGAACGGACCCCCTTCTAACCATGTCCCTGTCTGACCGCTCACCTCTGCTCCGCGGCTATTCGGGGTGCTGACAATTGCCGGGTCTGTGGAGAGTCGCTTTAACAGAGCTGGTTGCGACCTCTCCGCTCGGCATCCAAAACACGCCCCCGGACCTCCTTCTAACCCAAACAGCCACCAGGAACCTGCGCCTTATAGTCCGGTGTGCCTTATATATGCACCTAGACATCATAGCTGGCCTTTATTCATAATGCGCCTTATAGTCCGGTGCGCCTTATCATCCGAAAAATACGGTAGATATTCTAGTTATAAATCATAAAAAATAAACTTATTACATGAAAAAATTACATTAAAAATAATACAGACCTTTCCTATCATTTTTGTTAAATTTTCTCCAGGGAAGTGTTGTTTTAATTTCTCTTCTATCAGACTACGGATAGATTCCATGGTAAGTGACTCTTCTAAGATTTCAGCCAGACAGTCGGCAACACCACCAGAACCAGCCACCAGAAGACATGGTATAGGACTCATTGTAGCTTTGTAAACTCTCTAGAAAATTTAAAAAGAAGGCAGGTTACATCTAAATTTTAAACACAACCTGCAGAAGAATTAAGACACAAACAAAAGGGCATGCTGGATGAGTTGACCTCAAGAAGACAAGTGGGAGATGAGAAAGACAAAAAAATACAAAAGAAAGGCAAACAGGAAAATAAAAGAAAGACAAAGGACAGAAGAAGAAAGGGACAGAGGTAGGAAGAGGGACATATAAAAAATGTCGGTGAATAGACCAGTAAAGAGTTAGACCCCACAGTCTTATTTTGTGCCAGATATGTTGGGTGTTTTTTCTTTAGTAGTTTAGGACTTTGGAGTTGTACTGTAGACCAGCCTTTAGTTGGTTTTATTTACAACTCAATTTTCTGAAGCTTAGACTTCATTTTCTGGTGCAAAGACTGAATTTTCTGCCATATTGATTAGGCAACACCCCTTTTCAGCTAAGTAGGAAAACGGACCAAAAAGTGGTCTAAAACCTTCAATAAACATGTGAAAATGACTCCAGTATTCTGGCGTAGACAGAATCTCCCCCAATGTGTTTTGGATCTAAAAATGTAAAAGTTCAGGCTCCTGTCTTGTGTGGGACCCCTGCACACTCGGGCCAAAAATAAGGTTATGTGTCATGCTTTGCTGGCCTCTTTACACATACATCTGAGTTTTGTTAATTTGTTTTTTCATTCTTTGTTCACAAAATAAGCATTGGAAAAAAGAGGTGAACATGAGAGGGAATTAAGTTGGAGGATAAGAAGGTCAGAATTGTAAGCATTGGAAAAAGACAAAAAGTTTTGTATGCAGGGGAAGACAGTGAACAGAGGTCGAAAGAGTTGAATACAATTTAGAAAAGATGAGAAGGATGGAAAATTAGATGATGCATGTATAGAAAATGAGTTGGTGAAAAAGACTAAAGAGGATGAAAAGAGGAAAAAATTTAAAACAAACAAAACGTAGAAGGAGAAAAAAGAATTGCTGCCACCTTGTCTGAGCTTCTGTTGATAACATTTAGTAGTATGCTTTACAGCAGCTCACGGTCAAAGGCAGACTGGAGCTGACTCATTGACCTCTATAGAAAGTTTTCTACAAGTGTTCAATACTGGGAGTGGAGCAGATAAACCATATCATGTACTGTCAGAAGTAAGTGCAATAATGGAGATGTATATACTGAGAGAGATATATGTTCTATTGTAATCCTGTTTATATGTCTGTGATGTAAAAAGGTGACAAAAAATACTTTATAGAATAAGGCTGCTTGCCCTTGGAAACAGACCAATATATTGGTCCGATTCCACGGACTGCACACATTGGACAAGAGTCCTTGCATCACACAGAAATATTAAACCAACATGAGGAGAGAAAAAGAACTGGACCGCACATCCACACATGATACAATGATCTACTGCCGCTAGGCTAATTATATATAACGAACTCGAGGTTCTTAGTTACATTTTGATCAAATTGTATAACCCCACCAACCACTTCAAGATAACCTCTTTTTGGTGGGTCCCTACACTATTGTGTGCGGCATCACATGGCGTCCACCACCGCCGCAGCACAGCGCCGGCAGGGACCAAGACCCGGTTGCCCCCCAGCATCCGTACTGGCAGGCATAGCCCCCATGGCTCCAGGCCCGGGTCCCCACCAGCACCGCACAACAGAAGCAGCGGACACCATGTAATACCACACCATGTGAACAGGAAAAAGGCTCACCATGTGTGAACAGGTGTTGAATACTCACTGTTCTATGTAGTATTCCATGTTCCATGTGTATTAAGCAAAGACTCCGTGTCTGCCACCCAAACTGCAATTCAATTGGCAAACAGGGAGTCCTTTTATCATATTTCTGTATGATGCAAGGACTTCTGCTCTGTCCAATGTGTGCAATGTGTGCAGACCAACAGTCTTTATAAAGGCTTAAAGGGGTTTGCCCATGAAAGAAACTTGTCAAATTGTAATCCCCTAGTGATGTTTACACAAAAAGATAATTTTGCTATGCAATTTTAGTTAGTTTTATTGCTGTCTTAGTTCATATCACTCCCTAGGCTGGTCAGTCTAAGATTCCAGAGTGTGGGCGGGCACTAGCTTAGCAGAGACTTCTTGATTCCTCTGTGCTATGTGGTGCTGTATGCTTACAATGTGCTTAGATTATCAGGGTACAGGGTTTAGCTCCACTTTCATTTAGCTTTTGAACACATAACCAGTATCTGACACAAACAGAGAGATGAGACAGATCAGAGATATAAGATGGATACTACCTCGCCTAATTAATAAAACATATAGTAGTCGGCCCTTCCCCTCAGATCAAGACTTTATCTTCTTTGTAGAGCTTCCAATGTCTCCTCTACATACGACTGATGAAAGTGAAAGCACGCTGCTGCAGAACGAGGGAAGTGCCCTCCATGTTCTGGCTTCACAGGATTCTACACTATTTCTCCCTCCCCTCTGCACTTCCACCCTCTCTCTGCCTAATGTAGTATGAGGGCAGCATAGGACGTTTAAGGACACAGTGGAAGGAGGGGGGAGTGCTCCTGCAGAGCTTAACAGCCTGTGAAGCTGCAGCTCTTTCACCATCATTGTACCACTGTGCTCTTTGGAGTAGCTATTTCCCAATGACCATAAACAAAAATAGTCCTGTGTGGTATTGGGATACAGGTCCAACAATATGTTTTTGTTACGACCGTCAGTTTTTTCATTGTATAGAGTCACACTCATGGTTTGGTTGAATGACACAGTGTCCTCCTTGGGGTCCGATGCCTCGCTGTGCGGGGCCTTGCAAATAATGGTGATTATCTTTGCGTCCTCCAAGTGAGTGTGCGCAAGTGCGCTACACTCCGTCAGATTAATAGAATTGTCGATCTCCAATTTCAGGTTGGAGTGTACGCTGGTGCATTGGACTCCTAACTTTTTAGCCTGTGAAGCCTCTGGTAAAACCCTACCAGAGGCCTTCTGGCCTTCATTAGCATAATTTTAAAAGTTGTACTAAATTCTTACCTCTAACATTTTGGATTCTCCAGCAATAAGCATGCACAAAACTGGAATTTCAATGCTTCCTTTGCCTAAAACAATTAATGTGGAAATAAATAAATTAATATAAATTCTTGTAGCTTTTGTAATTTATTTTAAAAACACATGGTATTTTTAACAATTACAATCTGTTACAATCTAACTTTAATGAGTTTTCAGGACTACCTAAAATGTTTGCAGCAATATTTGTGACACATAAGGCTAGTTAATTAACATTTTATATACTTTTTTAATTTTAGCTGTATTCAGTGTACAGTACATTTGTGAGGGTAGTGGAGATTTGACATTTATAATATATAGTTACAGAGGAAGACAACTCCCTCTGATAAAAACCTTACAGCTCTGCTTAATCCTATAATTTACATTGATTACAGGACCGTTTGATCCAGTAGATATAACAGCTCTGCTGATGTCTCTGTTTACTAGAGAATTCTTGTTTAGCAGTATGCAGTGAATTAACAAGAGGACAGAAGCAGTAATAAACCATTTCTATTTTATCCTCACAGACGTGCAGAAATGGTGGTCAGTTTTACTACTTTAACACAAGTTAAAGTGGGATTTTATCTTACTAAGGCCATGGAATCATGTTCTTTAATAAAGATTTCTCACCGCCTACTCCAGTTTTCTGTCTGGATATATGCTCCTCCAGTCTGAATCTAAAGCTGGTTTCTCCTCCCATTTGTTCAATAGTTCCATCATCTGCTAAAAGGAAAACTGAATAATTGTTGTCCAAAGAATATGTTGGTCCATCCACATTTTCCATATAATATTTTGCAGGAAAAGATCCCTGTGAAAAGGAAATCCAGACAAGAGTCAAAAACAATCTTAAATTTAACCATCTATTCCACACCTGAAACTGGGAGTTTTACAAGTTGTAATTGGCATTTTTGAGTAAATAGTACAACATCATCCAGGAAATCATACCTTAGGGTTCACCAGACTATGGCGGTTATTTACAATTCCCCACGGTGCAATGCCCATTGCAACCACTTTGGTCCTAGAATTGGAGCTTGCAGTGGCATGGTCTCTGACAGCTTCACCAACATATTTTCCAATTCCGACCTGCATCCCTCCAGTCATTATCCAGGCACCTGTCATTTGACATGGCATTTTTTATGTTGTATTAATTTTGATAAAGTTGTTTAATGTAACATAGACATTGCAGTGAGACAAAGTATGATACATGTTAAAATATAATGCACAAAACCGGATCAAAGAGAACCTTCCAGTAAGCTGGGGAAACAAAACTATATAACAGAAATGTTATGTATCCGGCCATACACTTTCAGCGGTTATCTCCCCTATACACATGCTAAGCTTATAAAGCTCACTAATGAGTGACACCAAACCACTTATACCCTGACAAGATTTTTCAAAAGGCAGCTGTCATTTTATTTTCTGTAAACATCCAACGTTGGGCGAGGCATCTTAACCAGAGAGGTAGAGCAGAACTATTGCACGAGTATTTCTCCCATGTTTCCACTTTTCTTCATACCTTTACATTTGAAATGTTGCCACATATGAAATTTTTTTGTCCCCCTCCCTCAAATTACAGGCCTAAGTACACATGGGCACAACACCCAAACTCCTGCAGGTATAACAGACATATCATAGATTACATTGGGACGACCTGAATAATTCACATACCATTAACCCTAGTTGGTGTGAATGAATCACCTCTTCATAGGCAATAAGCAGATTGGTGTATACAAAACCAGTCCCTCCTCGGTGGTGAGGGGAATGGATGTGTAAACCAGCACAAGCATCCTTATGCAGTCCATGTTTCCTTCTTTCTTTGCATATGCAAAAAAACCCAAATCAGGTAACATATATGCAAGGTTACTGAACCAAACACTTGCCATTTTTCTTTGTTGAACTTAAAAAAGATAGGTCATGTGAAATCAGCCTCATTGATCACTTACCTGTGCTCTGAGCTGCCTTGACCAATCCCTTCCTCAGGATATCCTTTAGCCATGTTTTCATTTTAAAGTCTCCATCTCCTCCTACTACTGACACCACCAGGTTTGGTGGTGGGATCTTCCAATTGTGAGTTATAAGGTTGTATACGCTGGAGGGGTCAGTTTCATTTGATAAGCGAATAAACTGGGAAAAAAAAAGAAAATGTAAAATCACCAAGTTTCATTTAGGCTCTAGACTCTATAGAGGAAAAACATATACAATTTGTTATCTAGTTTTAATAATTTTTTGTTTTATTGTAGATTTCTGTTTCCACTATTTTCAGTCCATTGTTATAGGTGCAGTAATCTTCCCTGAGATGACATTTAGTGATATGCTTCACAAGAGCCATCAACTTACTGATGTCTACAGAGAGTGTTCTAGACATGCTATGTGTAAAAATAAGCTTTTCCACCATCTATTGTAGTAGTGGATGTAAGGAAGGTGTGTCCTATAGAAGTGCTATCTCCTTCTGTAATCCTATCTGTCTCGACTGTAATGCAAATGACGGCTGCACAGAAAACCTCTTCAAAATTAACAGGTGTCTAGTCACTTAATAAATTGCAGGGTATTGTAATGTTTTATTTAATAGAGACAGTGACATTGAAATATACTGTATATACTCAAGTATAAGCCAACCCCAGTATAAGCTGAGGCCCCTAATTTTACCACCAAAAACTGGGAAAACCTATTGACTCAGGTATAAGCCGAGGGTGGGAAATGCATTGGTCACAGCCTGCCAGCCCCTCTAGTATATAGCCAGCCAGCTCCCAGTAGCCACTCCAGCAGAGGTGGTTGTATCCAAAGAGTCAGGCTGGTTTCTAAGGGACCATATGACTACATTAATGAGAAATTATCTTCCCCCAGGTATAATTTTTTTAATAACATCTAATTTTAGAAATGTTTATATATGGCAGATTAATGAAAAAGAATGTGAATGCCCAGATGAGAATACCCCTTTAAATCCCATGCGTAGTCCGAATCCGTGGGATTGTCCGATGGCCCGGCCCCCGATTTGTGTGGCGTGAAAGCCGACGCGATTGTGAAACAATCCGATTGCGTGCGACACAATCCCTGGCGCAATCCCCGAAAAGTCGGGAAACCCAACGAAAATGCGTCCACAGGACCCTTAGTAACTAAGCCCCATTCTCTTTTAAGTAGAACTACCCCCCCCCCCCCCATTATATGCTTCTGATGGATGGCAGTCAATACACACATTTCATGGATGATTTGTATCACCAGAATAGGCAAAATAGAGCTATGGAGAAAAATAGTGTAGGAAGGAGGGGGGATTAGCCAGCTTACCCTCTGACTGACTGTAATATGTTAAAATGACATAGTGTAATATCTCCTGGCAAACGTCCTCTGCATTTTGGATTGAAGTATAACATCCTTAATCATGGTCTATTCTGGTCCATGGATGCTATGCACTATTTGCCTACATAAAGTGGTATGTTTATGTATTTATTTTAATGTCATATAGGAATTCATATGTTGTAAGTAACCCCATCTCACACTTCCGATTTGATGTATTGACCATAGTGAACAGATTGTGATATAGTAACATGAAGATAATAATATCAGTGTGATTGGGCTTTGTATGAAATCAGAATGGCATATGTGTAAGCAACTAGCGCATTGCACCCTGGGACCAGTTTAGACCAAGAGTAAGGACCTTCTTATACTTATGTCAGAAGCGTGTCAGTCATTGGCCAGGAAACGTAACACCATGCGGTTGTAACACATTATGGTTTTAACTATACTTTTTGATTCACTGACGTTTGAGTGCTAGATGGGACATTTCTTTAAAGATTGAGCTGTGTTCATCTAATGTATTTGGCCACTCTTAGGATAGATGCCCACGACTGCCAATTTGCGACTGTCAAACATGACTTTTTTGTGACTGAGTTGCATTTTTGTGGTATCATCTTTTGAAAGATCCATACGAACTATAGTCTGAGTGACCCATGAATTCCGGTTCAGACTAGGACATGCTCCACTTTTTAATAAACATTTGCACAGTCCTTTCCAAAAATGGGCATGGGCACTGATCCCATATAAAGTATTTCATTTAGTGCAGCTCTGGCTGGCATAGATGGCACACTGATGTTTTCCACTGCCAAGGGAATGGGCCCTTAATCTTCACTTTTATCAGGATTGATATGGAGTCAAGAACAATGTTCATAGCTGAATGCAGGTGACAATCAGCATGAAATCATAATATGTGTGTCGCTCAAGAAGACTGTGACTTTGGAAGTATTTGCTGAAAAGTCTGAGTAACGTATACTGTCTCACAGAGAGATTTGCATAGTGTCCTTTCACAAAGCCCACAATTGTACGTCTTCTTGTTCCCAGGACGTGGGGCTCTAACAGTGACCTGCTTTGAATGGCTGTCATGTGAGCTGTTCTAGTGAATGCTTGATAAACAACTTATGACCGGACTAAAAATAGCTGACAATATAGACAGGGAAGTCAAACCACTGCCTCAAATATGAAAAACATAATATGGTGCCCTGGTTACAGTATATGTAGGTTCCCTGGTCAACATAGAGTGGCTCCCCTCGACCCTGACAACTAGCATATGGAGCACATGCTACAATAGCCCCTTCAAATATGGCTTTTATAAGGGTCTTTTTTGTAATAGACAGATCCTATTCATATAGCCTAATAAAACATATTAGTGTAATAGGGAGGAGTTCCCTACCTTGTGCCCCAACATGTCAGTTTCAGAAATAAGACCAGTTGTAATTATTACTGCACTACACTGGCTTAAATAGGGAATGTCAGGCATTAAAGGAAATCTACCATTTTAGACCCAAACATACCTGTACTTAGGGGTAGATTGGTGGATGCTGGAGGTGGTCTTAATATGGCACAGAAATCCTTAGTTTCGTCCAAAAATAGATTTATACACCAGCCAAATGAACCCATCAGGCGTTCTTAGGCCACTTAGCAGTACGGCCATGCTTACTTAAGATACAGTGCTCAAGCCTTAGCTCTCAATAGCGACAGTGAGAGGGTGGTGGGAGAACTTACAAGCATGCAAGTCATGTGCTTTGTTATGCAAGTGATGAAGCGCCAAGCGAACTGTGTCGGGTGCCCAGGAGCGCCGAATGGGTTCATTTGGCTAGTGGACGAAACTAAGGATTTCTGTGCCATGTGAAGACCATCTCCTGCATCAGCTAATCTACCCCTAAGTACAGGTATGTTTGGGTCAGAATGACCATCTTGAAATGGTAGATTTCCTTTAAGTGTTATGGATATGATTTTCTAGTGAAGTTATTGAAGCTAACCTGACCTAAGACCGCAGAGAGACAACACTTCTTCCATGACCTTGAAGAAGCATATCATGTTCCTGGCTTACAGACTCCTTACAGACAACCCCTAGTTAAAGAAGGACTTCTCTGCCCCCTGTGACCTCTGGTGAAGCTCTCTGGATGCTTTACTTTAGTAAAGTGTCTGCAATGAAGCTTTACTGCTGAAATGTTGCTGGAGTTGGAATAAACACCCTTTTTTCACTACATTGGAGTGCTGCTATTTTCTTTTGGATATCTTCTGGATTCTCATTGGTGAGAGTGTAGGATAGCGCCCATCCCTTTGCTAACACTAGGACTGTGCTCTGTGCTGCTGTGTTTTGAATATATATATATATATATATATATATATATATATATATATATATATATATATATGCAGGTACACGAAAAATCTGCTGAATAGATCCATCAGTAGGCATGGAACTCCTGGCACCTTTCAAATAAATAGAGAGCCTGTGGAAAATAGGCCTTTTTAATGATCAAACACTGGCATAATAATTAGAACTTATTGCTATATGAACCTTCCCACCTTGCTGTGCTTCTTCCCTGCTCCAACAAACTCAATATCTCCATAAGCATCTGTTGGCTCTTCGGTTGTGTGCTCTTCTGAGGTCCATGTGCTCACAATGGCAGCTCCAAAGTTGTCCTCCATGGCCACCGACACATGATTTTCCTTTAACAGTCCACACTGACAATAGGGACCTTTTCTGTGTTTCAAAACAAAGTAGCAGAAAAAGCAGGAAAAATTCACAATTACTAAATTACTATATAATTATACTGACAAAATATTACATAGATGTGCTTGAACTGTAAATGTAAATTGTTTAGCAGGGTATCACCAACATTTAAAGGGCTTAGTGTGGCACTGCTAAATCCATGTATAAGATGATGATCTCTTCATATACAGTAGACAGTGAGGTGTGGAGAAGACCATTGCAGAACTCCCAATACCATACTGCTGTACCGTGCAAGAGCTGAAGTGCTCCAATATTGCTACATTTACAACATTTTGGTTATATTTGTTATATTAATACTGCAACTTTTCAGTCGTGTGTATTGCACTTATTATAATATGCATAACAGCATATGGATAAATGTGCAAACATGATTATTATAATGATGCGACTTTGCAGTGTAATATGTGTGTGCAGACTACTGGAGCAGATAACAGGGCTCAAAGGTGCATTAGTACACACCTGATCTCTATCATGACCATTATAAATGAAGATAACCTCTAGCATTTTGTTATAATGTAAAAGCATAGCATATCTTTTAGAATTGTTGACCCCTCATTTGTGCAGTTCAAGGACCATATACCCCCCAATGACCTCTGCTCTCAGAACTAGCCTTTGACATACTAATATTTTACTCCTAGGTTACCATTGTGTTTTTTAACTTCTTTTTATCTTTATTGAAAATATGAACACACAGTCATAAAATATAAAATAGTATCCAAGTACACAACATATTGATCTTACTTCTCTTATCACAGTTTAGGGATATAATTGGAGTTGTACTTTTAAACAGTCCAATATTACAGTACCACATGGGGTCTGAATGGATGCAGTGACTTAGAATTGAGTACAGAATTGGACTAACATATTTTGAGATCATCAAAGAAAATATTCCTGAAAACACAAACTACATTTATACAGGGTCATAGTATAGTGTCTGTTAACTATTGTAAAGACGTTTGGAGCACCAGGGGATATATTTGCTTATGCTCCAAACAACTCATCCTTACCAGAGACATCCTTCAGTGGAAGAATATATAATGTATATACACAACTGCTAGGGGTCTGAGGGTCTCATACCCCCAAAAGAGGGTAAAAAAGAATTAATAGTATATGTGCTTTAATGTGTAGATTCCTTTAATTGGAAGAAGGAAACAAAACCTCTGTGTGAGCCACGAGACAGACAGCATGATGGTGTCCTCGCACACCAGCTGTGGCAGAAGATTCTGGCTGTAGAGGCAGCTGTCATTGTGCCATTGGATCACTACATAAATAACTTTTAATATCTTACTATTGGCCACATTTAAAAGAGACAATGTGGGTGAGTGTGTGGCGTTTTACATATATATATTGTAAGTGTTCTTGTATATTGTACGTGTGGGGTGGGTGGCGATGACTTTTACATATACAGGTAGTCCCCGGGTTATGCACAGGATAAGTTCTGTAGGTTTGTTCTTAAGTTGAATTTGTATGGAAGTCAGAACTGTATATTTTCTAATTGTAACCTCAGTCAGAATTTTTTTTGTCTCTATGACAATTGGATTTTAAAAATGTTGGATTGTCATAAGAACTAGAATTAATAATAAAGCTCAACTGGAGACACCTTTGATAACAATAATAGCTGTTTATTGTAGTCTAAGGATAAAGTACAGTAAATTACCAACATCCAGAGGTCCGTTTGTAACTAGGGGTCGTCTGTAAGTTGGGTGTTCTTAATTAGGTGAACACCTGTATATTGTATGTGTACTTATATATTGTATGTGTGGGGTGAGTGGAGATGGCTTGTACATATATATTGTATGTGCACTTATATATTGTATGTGTGGGGTGAGTGGAGATGGCTTGTACATATATATTGTATGTGCACTTATATATTGTATGTGTGGGGTGAGTGGAGATGGCTTGTACATATATATTGTATGTGTACTTATATATTGTATGTGTGGGGTGAGTGGAGATGGCTTGTACATATATATTGTATGTGTACTTATATATTGTATGTGTGGGGTGAGTGGAGATGGCTTGTACATATATATTGTATGTGTACTTATATATTGTATGTATGGGGTGAGTGGAGATGGCTTGTACATATATACAGGTAGTCCCCAGGTTACATACAAGATAGGGTCTGGAGGTTTGTTCTTAAGATGAATTTGTATGTAAGTCGAAACTGTATATTTTATAATTGTAGTTCCAGACAAATTTTTTTCTTGCCCCAGTGACAATTGGAGTTTCAAAATTTTTTGCTGTAATTGGACCAAGGATTATCAATAAAGCTTCATTACAGACACCTTACAGCTGATTATTGCAGACTGGGACTATTATAAAGCATCCAGAGAGCTTCACCAGAGGTCACAGTGGGCAGAGGGGTCCGTCTGTAACTATGGGTCGTCTGTAAGTCGGGTGTCCTTAAGTAGGGGACCGCCTGTATTGTATGTGTACTTATATATTGTATTTAGGGGGTGAGTGGAAATGGCTTGTACATATATATTGTATGTGCACTTATATATTGTATGTGTGGGGTGGGTGTTTTTGGCTTGTACGTATGTATATAAAAATCCCTAAGTCAGCTTAAAGGCCCCTGTGTCACATGAGAAGACACAGTATTATAAATAGCAATATGTAAGAAGAGATACTGTGATAGATTTTGCATTGATCATTGAAGTTTCAAGTTTTATCATTGCACTGGACTCCCATTTCCTCCAATATTGGCTCAATGAACACTTTTTGACAAACTAGACAAACTAAACTTGATTAACTAGACCTTCATAGAGCCCAAAATCTTCCCAAGTTTGCACTGGCAATAAATAAAATGCATGAACTATTGCAGCCTCAAACAAATAGCAACCATTAAAATTTTAATAAAGAAACTCACTGTTTGCTTTTGTTGTCCTCTATATAAGTGGTACATGTTTTCTTTTTGAATAATTTGGGGATCCAGCTCTGTAGATATAAAGAACAGAAATTAGATTTTGCTATGCCAAATTGCTGATACATTTAATAGTATTATTACTATGACTGTACGGTAACTGCACAAAAAACGATATAGGGATGTCCATGGTGAAGTTCCAGGGCTGGGCTCATATCACAGAGGGAAAATAGGATAATAGGTAGATATATAACAACCACATCAAATAATTGTAGAACTGGGGACTCCATTTCGTCCCACACTGTGTTTGACAAAAAACCTTCATTACTCTAAGGTCCCTGGGCCATGAAAAAAAAAGCTCCTTTCCTATTTCCAATGCTCTTCCTGTAACACTGTAACATAATATATAATGTACTTGCAAATCAACTCTCCACACTGTGCTTGATTCTGTAAGACGAACTATACTTGTTTAATTACTGTTATACAATATAATAACAAAAATAATAACAGCAATTACCATTAGTATGTTATTTTGGAAAAAAAAAATGTTTTTAAAAAGAAAAAAACAACCAACCAAATCAACAAGACCCCTTCATCCCTCCATAGTCCTTATATTCACACATGTTTGTAACTTGAATTCTTATCCATTTGTCATAGTGATATTGAAAACTGTTGGCAGGTCAACAAAAACAAAAAAAAATCAATAAACTGCAAGTTATGCAGAAAAGAAGAACTTATCTCAAACTTAAGTCAAAGGTTACTGTCACCCGTGTCCATCATTATGAGTCACCAGTTTGATGATGAGGTGTGACAGGTCAGAGATTTGCCATTTACTAGACTCACCCTTTAGATAAACAAGTCCAAATTTTTCAGAGAAAAACCGGATTCGTTGTAAACTTTATTGACAAAAGAGCTAGTAAGTAAATAGGTCTCAGGTCACATCCTGCAGGTCCTACCTAGCTCAACCCTTCCCTATATACTTTCATTGCAAATCTATATAAAAAGAGAGATCCTTTATTCATAGACACATTTCTAGTAGTGAGTGGGGTGGACTGTCAGACACATACAGAAACTAATCATTCATAAGAAATCTTTATTTTCTGTAATTACATGAAGTTACTTATTCTGCAAAAGCTAAAGGACAACAGTTTCAGATACAAGATTATAGTATATCCTGATGGTAGATGCAATTTTTATTATACGGGTTTATATATGGGAAAGCAAAATCTGCACATTGATATGTATGTGCATACCTTTATGTATATCAAAGAGCACAGGTAAGGGAGCATTATTGGAAGTCATTTCTACCTGCTGCGATCAAGCTGTTCAACAAACAAAGCCCAAACAGAAGTAAGCTGCGCCCCCCCTCTTTTTTTTTGTTTTGTTCATTTTCAATAACATTATTGTTCTGTCATTGTATGTACTGTACTCTCTCTGCTGCAACGCTGTGAATTTCCCACTGTGGGACTAATAAAGGATTATCTTATCTTATCACTGAGTAAAAGGAAGTATGTCTGATATTCTCTTTCAAGCCTCAGGCGTCAAGGTGGTCCCTATTCCCTGACAGTCTGCTTCTGCCCCAAAGTGTCATGGTATGTTAAATGGATTTCCAACAAAACAAATTAGGCAGGATAGGGCCTAATGAGACCCCTATGAGAACGGGGGGTCTGATGGGGTCTGAGGTACCTCGGTCGGACACCTCGTCGCTCCCCCAGATGACTGGAGCAGACAGCTGCACATGTCTGCTCTGCTCCATTCATCTCTATGGAGCTGGCAGAGATTGACGAGCATGGCTTGGATACAGTATTTAGATAGCTGTATAGCTTTACAATTACTAGGTACATGTACACTATAATGAACTACAACATAATGCAACATTATGAGCTCACACACACACATACTGACTTTATAATGTTAGCTATATATTGATATAGGATGCCTCCATATTGCATATCTTTTCCTCTTTGAGTGGTGTCAGTTATATTCTATTCCAGTGGTAGGTTTTCTTTGTTTCACATTTGTCTAAGTATATGAATTTATATAGTTTATCTACACTACTGCTCAAAATTTTGAGGTCACTTAGAAATGTCCTTATTTTTAAAAGAAAAGCATATTTTCTTTCAATGAAGCTAACATTAAATGAATCATAACTACACTCTATACATTGTTTATGTAGTAAATGACTGTTTCTGTGGACAACCTCTGGTTTTTATTCAATATCTACATATTCAACACCCTCTACTCCAGTGGTTTAATGGTACATTGTATTTGCTAACTGTGTAAGGGTGCGGTCACACGTCGCGTTTACTGCATGCGTTTAAAAATGCATTGTTACAACTGAAGGGAGATTTGCCTAATTAAACAGCTGTTAACACCTGTGTTTCCAAAACGCATGTGTTAACCACGACGTTAACACATGCGTTAACAATGCATTAACACTTGCGTTTTGTAAAGGCAAGCGTTAACAGCTGTTTAATTCTCCCTTCAGCTGTAGCAATGCGTTTCTAAACACATGCAGTAAACGCGACGTGTGACCGCAACCTAAGAAGACTCCTAGTTCAAGTATGCTAGCACAGCTGAAAACAATTTGACTATGAAAATCTCACAATGACCAGAAGAACTTTCATGTGAAACTCAACAGTTCTTGTTCTTAGAAATTAAGGCTATTCCATGCAACAAATTGGCAAGAAACTGAAGATTTCCTACAATGGTGTGTACTAAGTACTTCAGAGGAGAGCACAATCAGGCTCTAACCAGAGTAGAAAGAGACGTCAGATCCCCCGCAGCACAACTAAGCAACAAGACAAGTACATTAGACTCTCTAGTCTGAGAAACCGGCCCTCAACTGGCAGCTTCATTAAATAGCACCCACCAAACGCCAGTGTCACACTCTACAGTGAAGAGGCGACTCTAGGATGCTGGTCTTCAGGACAGAGTAGAAAAGAAAAAGCCATATCTAGATTAATATGGGCAAAAGAACACAGAACACAAAAAAGTGTTGTGGACAGACAAATCTAAGTCTGAGCTGTTTGGATCACACAGAAGAACATTTGTGAGACGCAGAACAACTGAAAAGATGCTGGAAGATGCAATATGTCAAACATGGTGGAGGTCTTGCAATGGTCTTTGGTTGCTTTGGTGTTGGTAAAGTGGAAGATTTGTACAAGTTCAAAGGGATTTTAAATAAGGAAGGCTATCACTCCATTTTGCAACCCATTGCCATACCCTGTGGACAGCGCTTGATTGAAGCCAATTTCATCCTACAACAGGACAATGACCTAAAGCATGCTGCCAAATTATGCATGAACTATATATGGAAGAAACAGGCAGCTGGTATTCTATCTTTGATATAGTGGCCAGGCCAGATCTCAATCCAATTGAGCTGTTGTGGGAGCAGCTTGATCATCTGGTGCCCATAAAGCCAGTCCAACTTGTGGGAGGGGCTTCTGGAAGCATGGGGTGAAATTTCTCCAGATTATCTCAGCAAATTAACAGCTAGAAGGCCAAAGGTCTGCATAAATATTTCAAACATATATGTTCTATTCATTTTGCAACTTATTTGAAAAATAAAAGTATGAGTTTTCATGAAAAACACAAAATTGTCTGGGTGGCCCCAAACTGTTGAGCGGTAATGTACTAATTATGTTTTTTGTGCACTTAAATTATTTATCCATAATTTTTTGCTGGTTCTGTAAAAAACATGATTGGTGTTTCGCATGTTATAGCTATGTCTCGGATAAAATTTGATATTTTTTGGTGACTTACTGTCGGCATATTCTGTTCAACACAAATATTTTTCAGATTTGTCTCATTGTTGAGACATACCAGTGTTGTTTTCTATACATTGATTTTAGTGTTAATTGATTTTTAGTTGGTTTTTTTTGCCCTTTATACCTTTTTAGTTTTGATAATTTAGGTATGTTTGGACATACCTAAAATTGTACCAATTGTATCATGCAGCATGTGACATCTTGCTAACATGACTGATCCCGTACAGAACAAGAAAAGCAATATCATGTACTTACAAAGAGAATAAACTCTTATTGACATAAATCTATATAAATGTACACAGTGCAATAATGTTTTAAGTAGGATGTTATGTAGCTAAAAATTGCAATGATGGAACTTAAGACTCCTCTCAGGAGGCGGGTAGGAAGTATCTATAGCTATATAATGGAGGCTGGGAAATGTTTGTAGGGGAAGTGGTCCCAAGGGGACCACTCATAGACTGTATACAGGACTATGCCAGCAAACTGAACTATTAATGCAGGTGAAATATAGCCTTGGAGATAGATAGAAGGATAAGACATCCAGGATAATTTTTTTGTAAACTATACTTGGAGGACTGGTTTATCAGCTTTCCGTTCAGCTTAGTTACTGATCTGTAGAATACATGACTAATCCTCCAAAGGGAATTGACTAATCCCTACTCTCACAATACTAACTGCATCCTTCGAAAGCAACACGTAGATCACCCTGGAGAAAAAAACACTAGCAACCACAGAACATGGATGAATACATGGAGAAAAACATTATAATAACTTGAATAGACAAAACCTACATGGCTATTAGTAGTTCTCAAACAGACCTTTAGAACTATTAAGCTATACAGACATGGTAGTAAATTTAAGGGGTTGTGCACTTTCAGCAAATAATTCATATTGTTTGTATAATGAAAAGTTATGCAATTTCCCAATATACTTTATGTATCCATTCCTCACAGTTTTCTACATCTCTGTTTGCTGTGATTCTATAGAAAGCTTCTTTGTTTACTTCTAGTGTATAGAAGTCTGTCCCTGGTCATGTGATGTCACACAGGTGCAGGAGTCGTTTTTATCACATCGAGTAATCAATGCCGGTGATAATAACGGTCTTCACATGACCATAGACAGATTTTTATCCACTGGAAGTAAACATAGGAGTTTTCTATAGAAGGACAGCAAGCAGAGATGTTGAAAATCATGTAGTGGATACATAAAGTACACTGGAAAATTGTATAATTTTTCCTTGCACAATCAATATCAATTATTTTCTGAAAGTGAACATCCGCTTTAAAGGGCACCTACCACCACAAATCTACCTATAAAGGTAGATTGGGTGGTAGGTGGATCAATGGGACGTGAGGATAGCCCTTTTAAGGGCTAATCCTCATGTCCCCACACTTTTTTGATAACTTTTATTACACATATATTCAAATTTACTTATGCGACTCTGAGGTTACACGAGGCGGCTACTCCACGCCCCGGTAGCCACTTTTCCCCTCCTACTCACTCATCTTCGGCGTGCAGCTCCGCGTAGCTGCGCGCCCTCGTCCGGCGATCCTGCCGTCTGCGCATGCGCAGAAGAGCAGGCCCGCGCCTGCGCGGTCACTGCTCCGAAACAGGCGCGCCGAAGATGGGTGAGTAGGAGGGGAAAAGTGGCTACCGGGGCGTGGAGTAGCCGTCTCGTGTAACCTCAGCCCACAACAGATGTATCTGAATAACAGGAGGGAGTGGTCCCTGCTGTAGTTAGGTGGAAAAATTCCTAAAAGTTTAAGTATAAGTTTCAACATGTTCTACCTTACAGAAATCAAGGTCTTGTAACAAAAGCTGATGAGTTTTCAAATAGCAGATTCTCCTTTCCAAAACCAGGAGAGAAATAAGCACATTTACTGCCATAGTAAAGAAAAAGAAGTCAAAAGAGGCAAGGAAGAAAAATAAATGACACTTAAAGGAAGTCCACCACCAGGATGTGGGATTATAAACTAAGTACACTTACATGCTGGTGTTTGTCCCCTCTGGAAGGATCTGCTCTTCTTTTAACTCCTTATGCCATGGTTTTTACAAAAAAAAAAGGCTTTGGGCATTATGCAAATGAGCCTGAAGGGCTTCAGGCTCAATTAACAGCTATGGAGCATCTGACAAACCCTATTTAACTGGTAACGTTCTAGTTTTCACTGACTTTCCAAAAACAATGTACTGTTCTTAAGTGACTGAAACCCTCTGTCAGCAGGTTGTCCAGATGAAGGCTAAATGGGAGAAGCCTACAGCCACGGCTAAAAAAAATGGTTGTTTAAAGTCTATGATTTCTAGAATATTGCAACTTTACAACCTCACAAACGTCTCCCTGCCCCCAAAGAAAGCTGGTCGCCCTCAAAATAAAAATACGGAGCATCTCCATGGGTAATGATTTCACATACTGCAGCACTGAACAATGTAAAAATCTGTCTCATCATACCGTGTCATAATGTTTAAGAGCATTCGGAGACAAGATCCCCTCAAATTCATTTACATCATTTTAAAATCCTTTTATTGTAAAAACCAAGGCATACGAAGCTAAAAGAAAAGTAGATCCTGTCAGAGGGGACACATACCAGTGGGTTTACAATCCTTCATCCTGGTGGTAGATGTCCTATAAAGGGGTTTTCCCCATGAAAGAAAATTTTCAAATTTCAATCCCCTAGTGATGTTAACACAATAGAGATAATTTTTAACCCTTTACTTCACAATTTTACTCAGTTTTATTGCTGTTTTAGCTCCTATCACTACTGCCGACAGGAACTGACTGGGGGAGATTTACTTAACCGTCCGACTGAGTTCATCTGAGTTCAAGTGCATTGTCCGACGATAATGCACTCTGCTGCGATTCACTAAGAACGTGCACCTGATTTCCTGCATGTGTCGCAGGTCCGCCGGAGTTCTTCTTCTTCTTCCTGGTGCATGTAAGTGCATTGTGTTGCAACGCAATTTGATAGTTAAATCCTGTGCTCAGCCCCCTCCCCACCCATCGTATGAAAGCCAGCGCAGTTAAATACCAGTCAAAGCTGCGCAAATCCTGAAATCAGCGAACAGTCTGATGAAAGTGCAGAGCTTGAGCCCTAGTAAATAAGCCCCATTGTCTGTGTATCAGTGTGCATCAGTGAGTGAGCTCTGTCCTGGACTGTAGGGGGCAGGTCTAGAGTGCAGGGAGCAAATCCAAACAAATCCAAGATCCGAAGTTACAGGGTCGTGTCTAGGGGCAACTGAAATTGTGTACAGCAGGACTGATGGAGAGACAGGTTAGAATTAAATCTGTGAATTGCTGTAGTTTTGTTAATAACAGTGAATTCGAGAAAGTGTTATTTTGTTATCCTGAGTACATTTAAGAAACTTGTCTTCGTGGAAACACCCCTTTAAGGAAACACCAATTTATAGATTAATACCAATTTACAGATACCTGAAAGTGTTCTCTAATTTTGATCAGTGTTCTTTTACAATATTTACATTTACATTTTAATCTGTGCTTTAGAAAATACATACAAATTATGAAATAAACTTAGAATACTGCTATTTTACTGTTGCTAGGGTCTATTCACATACTATACTATGACCTTGACACTTAAAAAAATTGTGTGTTGTTCCCTAATTTTGATCTTCAGTGTGTATTACCACCATATTCCTTAAGAATTATCTATATACAAGAATCATTTTAATTTTACACCAACCGGACATTAATAAAGGAGTATTCTGGTGGTAATTTTATTACCATTTTAATATTGGTTAATATTCTTTAAATCCTCGTTTTTGCATGCCAAGTTTAGGTAATTAGGGGCCAGTCTAGGAGAAAGCAAAATTTGCTCTCAAAGGGAGATAACTGGATGAGCTAAATGCAATGGAGTGAGAGCTGGTTATACCTTTTAGTAGCTTTGGTTCAAAGATAACCTGAGCAGGGTGTACTTTCCCTATAAAATCTATACATGTTAATAGAGCATAAATATACAGATTGTCTTAATAGAATTACCATTTAAATATGAGGCAGGATGAAATATCAGAATAATTCCACCACTGACCTTTGTGTGTTTATTCTCAATAAGAAACACCCTGCCTCATATTAATAATTACTCCTTATCACAGCAATAAAACTATTTAGCTATAACGGAGACTTATACCTGAACAAGCAATGGTTCCCACATCATTTTGAGCCAAAATATGCACTGAGGGGGGGTATTTATCATACGCCTGCGCTCGTGCACCTGCATATGATAGCCTGACCCTGCATATGATAGCCTGATTTCTGACCCTCCCACTTAATCGGATACATCAAGAGGCTTCGGAGAAGTCAAGAAGTAGCTGGCTGCAGCGAATGCACCAGCGCAGGGTCAGGAGCACCCCACGCCGGCCAACTGGCCCACCGTCTTGCTGCCCCACTGGCTGCGGCTGCACCCCCTAGCATGGAGAAGGGGGAAAGAGGAAAATAATCGCTAGGGAAATAAGTGCTAGGGAAACACTAGCATTTGCGTGGAAGCGTGGAAGTCCTATTAAATACCTGTCTATGTGTGTCATCCAGGGGTCAATTTAGTAGATCTATAACTAACCCCTAACACCTCAATACTTGTACATGTACAATTCAGAAACAAAAATTTACACCCACATCCTCTATGAATGTACCCTTTACATCCAGAACCTGAATCAACAGTTAAATTACTAAAATGATAACAAGAAATTGTGTGCAATAAAATAGACAGATAAATATGGGTCATATTTCCAGGAGAGTGCACACAGGTTAACATGCAACATGGGGGTGCTTGACTACCCCTTCATTCCTAACACTGCCCTCACTACTGTAAAAAAAAATTTCTCGTGCTAAAGAGACCCCCAAGGAGAATACTGAGCACTGTATGAAAACATCTAGGAGACTGCCGTCAATCAGATCAAGAGATCAGGGACAAACACAGTCACTGAGCAGTGTTATTGGGTTTATGCAATTAAAAGCATTTAAATACATAATGACACAGATTCATTTACATTGCATTTACATGAATATGGAGACATAATAATAATAGACAAGACACTGTTTTGGTAAAGGTAAATCTGTGTGTACTGTTGACAAGCCTGTACAAAAAAAAATCACACAAAACAGAATACATATTCATTAGAGGACAATTTTTAAATGGCATTTGCTGGAAGCCTAAACGGTTATGGGTTGTGTTATTATAACTTTGGCATTGAAAGAACTTCAAGTATTTATGCTATTACATTCTCAATGAGGGCAAATGTCAACCAGTATCCTGTTTTTTGCTTACCATAATTATGGGAACAATTGCTGATAGAAATGCAGTTTTACCATAACATGTTATGCCATATGAGACCATTATAATAATGAATCTGAGTTTCAGGGTTTAATGGCTGAAAAGACAGCGCCCACAGAGTTTGTAGATCCTTATATAAGATACCACAATGAAAACTTTGTAATTTTTATATTAAAACCCTATGTCATATCATAATAATAATTCTTTATTTATATAGCGCACACAGATTACGTAGCGCTGCACAGAGCCTGGCAAATCTGTCCTGTCCCCAATTGGGCTCACAATCTAAACAACCTACCAGTATCTTTTGGAGCGTGGGAGGAAACTGGAGGACCCAGAGAAAACCCATGCAAACTCGGAGATAACATACAAACTTTTTGCTGATGTTGAGCTGTGTGTTACAAGTTGAGGTGTGTGCCTTAACACTCACCTCAGCCACTGTCCAATAAATGCTAACAATATGAGACAAGCCTCCTGCTGGTAGTGCCTAGCAGGTAATTCACTCACAAATACAAAGAAGAAATTACAAAGCAAATATACAACCTAAAGCTATAAGAAAATATTCCAGAATTCTTCTATTATGGGGAATGTAATTATTTCTAAACAGACATGCCAGGACAGCTTTTCTTTAAGCAGCTACCAGAGAATACATTTTAGCAACACATACTATTTCAAAGAAAAAGAAAGTTTTCACATACCCTGGCTTGGTGGAGGATCCTATGGCTGCAGTGCACACGTATAGCTGGCTTTGAGCATGCAGGATCCAAAAAAAGAAGAGTTCCGTAACACATCCAGATAAAATAACGATTCTTTCCTTTATTTTGTCATCATTAAAAATTGTACATGGTGTACAAATTACTTGTACACCATGTACAATTTTTAATGATGACAAAATAAAGGAAAGAATCATTATTTTATCTGGATGTGCTACGGAACACTTCTTTTTTTGCATCATACATACTATTTCAGTTCTTCTACACTAAGAGAATCCCACATAGTAGGGGAAAGATAGCAGGGAGAACCAAACAGAATTCTTACTGCCTGAAAGAAGTCCACTTAAAAGGGACATGTCATCAGCAATTGTCCTAATACAACACTATCAGTATATTGTCAAACAGTGTTATACCTTCTAATTTTTGCTTCTTTCATGGTCCAGTGTGGTGGCATCATCCAGAAAGTCAACTTTGAAGTGAGAGGTAAATTGGTTGTATAAAGTCAAGGAGGTGGAGAGTTAACACTGATGCTCTGTATGCCTCCTAGTCTGTGATTGACATGGTGCAATGGACTTCAGGAGATCTGGTTACCAAAGTCTCTGGATACAGGACAATCAATAACAGTGAAGGGGGCTTTTTGAGGAAGAGAGAGCTTGACTTCAGTGTTAAAATCTCCAATTTACATCTTACTTCAAAGCTGATTTTCTGGATAATGCCCCCATACTGGACCATGAAAGAAACATGGCCTGGAAGGTGTTTAGCTGCTTGGCAACATACTGGTAGTGGTTTATTAGGTCAATTTCTGCTGACAGGTTCCCTTTAAAACTGCCTGCTTTATTAGATAGAAAATGGCAAAATCCAACAGCTGACTTGGCTGACCATCTTTTGTGTACATGACCTCCTGGATTGTACTCAGGCAGAAGATGGCTTCAGAGATAAGATTCAAGGTAGTTATAGTTCAGCTGCTTTCTCTTTTGATATAATTTGCCATGGCTCTTTCCATGAAAATGGCATGGACATACAACTGAGCTCATTGTGCGTGTGTATTAAGAGCAAGAAGAGACAAATGCATGTATGTTGGGTTGACAGATCAAATGTTATACCTATATGGAAGTTATAAAAGTCTATTAAAGTGAAGTAATCTCATCAGCCCATTAGTTATTGACTCTGTTAGGAGTCTATGCTTCTAGACTTATATAAAGCTCTGAAAAAAAATGTGGAAGACTTCATTGCATGCTGCACTCTAGTGATACATAATTCCTCAATAAGGTCTTATACAGCAGCAGATAAAGTTCCTGTAGTTGTTCTACAATTAGAACCAGACAGCACTTGTATTACAATGAGAATGGGTTATAATAATGTGACTGACCGATGTCTATATATAGCTATACCTACTATATACAGTGGTGAAAAAGTTGCTAATTATGGGGGTAAATAAGTATTTGGTCACCTACAAACATGCAAGATTTCTGTCTCTTACAGACTTGTAACTTCTTCTCTGAGAGAGTCCTCCACTCATTACCTGTAGTGATGCCTCCCTTGTCCTACACTCATTACCTGTGGTAATCTGTTTGAACTTGATATCAGTATTACCTATCCTAACCTCAAACAGTCAGACTCTAAACTCCACCATGGTGAAGACCAAAGAGCTGTTGAAGGACACCAGAAACAAAATTGTAGACCTGCACCAGGAAGGGAAGACTAAATCTGCAATAGGCAAGCAGCTTGGTGTGAAGAAATCAACTCTGGGAGCAATGATTAGAAAATAGTAGACATAGATTATGTAAGGGGATTAGGTAGTGGGGTAGTCGTCTCTTGGGGTAGACGGGCACTTTTGCGAGACACAGCAATGACGCAGTTTGTTTGGTTCAACTCGCCGCAACCAGTTTTATTTTCAATAAAAACTTAAAGGCGGCAAAACAAAGTATAAACGAACTGAACATAGGTTCTCCTACCTACCAGAGACTGCGTCTACTGCACAGCCTCCCAAACAACACACAGCAGCAAACTCAGGGTTGTTCCCCAGGTGCAGGGAGAGCCCTGTGGGTCAGCACTGCTCATCTTATATCAACACTGCACAGCTGTAGGCAGATCACATGGATAGCCCAAAACCAGGACTGTCTGGAGGGAGTGGGGCCCACCTCACATCCCAACTCCAGCAACACATGTCCCTAGTAGGTTTTTTTTCCTGCAAAACAACTGACATCCAAGTTACTTTTAAAGACATGTATTTGTGAGGTACCTTGGGCAAATGTTTATCCTATCCACCACTTTTCCAGACACTCTGTCACAATGACCACTAATAATCTTCCTTGAACAAGTGAATGACCTGAAGAACGTTGAGACCAACTTTGCAATGTCTACCACTATGTAACACACTATGCCGGAAGGGACTCTAGTTTGAAAGGGGTTCTCTAGTCACTAAATGTACTTTTTTTTTTAAACTGGTCAATTATTTTGCATATATTATAAGTACACCCTTACCTTACAACCCTGGGCTGTATGCTTTATTTTACTTCACTTTTCACTTCACCGCTCACTGCTGCAGCTGTGTCACTCCCACTCATCCTTTAAAGTGGGAAAACATGCACAATTGGTGGATGTATTTGAGCCATGATCCAGACATATGGATGTGTTAGTGGACATTTATCAGGGTCTGTATACCAGTTTTCTGGTGCACAAGCCCTGAAATAATCACATTCCTTGTGACTCACCAGGAATTGCGATTACTTTCCCTTTTAGTAAGTGTAGAGGGGCGTGAAGGGGGCCAACATGTAGTGTTCCTGCCCCAGGAATGGGCACTTGCTTTAGCCTGCAATTGTTCCAGCCTGAATAATCACTGGGAATAGCAAAATTTTTTCAACAGTGCAGCCGGCCACCAGATACATCAGGAGGCCAGAACCTTCTGGTATAATTGGCGTGGCGGAGGGATGTGGCTTATACTATGCGCCCCCCCTCCCATGGTTGTATTTGCCCTTACAATTATGTTTGGTTTCTATCAGAGCTGCTGATTCTGGCCAAGAATGAGCGTTTATCCATTCATGAATGTTGAATGTTGACCGCTACCTGTTTGCCTTGGCCTTTAACATTGACTGAAGATTGATCACTATCCATTCAGTTTCATGACTTATTTGCAGCATATCTTGTTTACAAAGGGTGATATGTAGTCAATATCCTTGAAAGATGTAGTCAGCAATGTTTATCCAGTTCCACCTGGTCAACAAAGAGAATTACCTAAGAATAGTGGAGACCATTCAAGGAAAGGTGAATGACTTTATATGACTTAATTTCTAACAATAGTCGAAGGGTTATCATCCAAGGAGGCCTAGAGAAAGACAACTCAAATAAAAATGATTTACTGTGAATTTAAAGACCAAATTATTAGGGGTAAGCCTTGAACATAAGACTCTATGCTCTATCCAGCACATTGTTTTATTGACTCATTGAAGGTCCTCTTTTCATGAAGAAATAATATGCCACGCACTACATTCAGATAAATGAACCATGAATTGTTTATGCAGGTGTATGCTCCTGAATGCAACCATTAACAAAGCGTAAATGAAGCCACGGGAACCATTAAAGTAACTGAAACACATATATGTATGTATATATATTACAGGGTATAAGATTTATACATGCAGATGACTGACATAATATCATGATCATGCAAGTCAAACAGCATATCCTAAAAATTACAAAGTAATTTATCAGTGTTTTGTTATTTTTATGAAAAGTGCTGATACAATACTGATGGGGGGGGGGGATTTTTCATGGCATGTAGTGGCATTCAAGTGAAGCAGCGAGGTGTGGGCCTTTATGGCCACAGAGCCAGTTCCTTCTATAGGTTATAGTGAAATTCTGCAACAGGCAGGCCGTGGGCAATATGTTACCCTTACCCCATGTTTTTGGGTACTCAAAATTTATATAAGTTTAAATATATATATAAGTATATTAAATAATCTTCATATTGCCTAAAACTGCTGTTAGGTGCCCAGAAATCACTGCAAAATAGTTACATAAATTGTGGTTCCTCTAAAAAAACAAGTAGACGTAGCTAAATTCAATTATGGGTTTTCTCATTAAGTAAACTTTCAGTGTCTGGATCTTCAGGGCCATCAATTCCTCTTGAGTAGTAAAAAGTTCTATGTTAGCTGTACCTGTGTTTGGCCATGTTGTACCTACTGCAACCCCCTTTCTCCTTGTATTGATGAACAGACCCAGAAGCATTTGGTACCATGGTTCATATCAGCTGTCAGGATGAAGAAAGCATATAAAATAAATCCCATTCAAAAGGAAACAATTGCACAAAGTAACTAAGTTTGATATATAAGATGTCAAGAATAACACAGCTGTTGGTGGTCACCTCGTACAAAGGAATGGATATAAATGATGAAAAAAAGAAACAAAAACTACTGTAAAAAGCTAGACGATATTTAGTCTAATTACATCCTCTGTTGTAGACATAATATCATCAGACTCCAAGAAAATAGATAACATTGCAAGAACAGATAACACTGGATGTACGATTAATGTGTAGGTCATCAAATACCTGAATACTGACTGCACTTTATACAATGTAGAATAATTTCTCCAGTGGCATTTGTAAGGTATTTTGGGTGAGGCGACCATACTTTAGGTCCTTCCCAGATATCTGCACATACTGTTCAGATGTGGTTAGCTTATGTGAATGTGCATCTGTGACTGCAACATTTTTTGCTTTAATTGGTAGAAAATGACAGTTTGCCATGCACCCCACTCCTTTTCACATATAAACCAAATAGTTAAATTCCAAACATACTTTTGTTCATAACTGCTTACTATCTCTAGCATTTGGAAATAGTAACCTAGGTTCAACACTGTAACTCAATGCAACAGCTAGATAAAAAGAGATATACCTATCGTATAAATATGAACTATATAAAATACATTCACCCTAGGTGGAGCTTAGTAACAGCATGCTCATGTCTGACCAATGTCTCAGAAAGGGTGATTACATGTTTCCAGCTCTGAAAAATGATTTCTGCTTGCATGACATAAAAATATAATTTGCCTTTACTTTCAAGTCATTTTCTGTTTTAGCTAAGCTTGCTCATTAAGATTTATAAAATGAATCATTCAGATAAAAGGAAAATATTGCTGACCACATGTAAAGACTGAAAGATACATGTGTATTCAAATAATGGATCAAATTATTTTTTTGCCTTAAAGGAAACCTACAAACAAAATACAAACAAGCATAATAAACCAGGGTTACTTTCTCATAGATCCAGGCATTTGTTATCCATCTACTCCTGCCTTCTAAAATAAACTTTTAAATGATGCTAATGAGACAAAATGGCTCTGTAGCTTCACAGACTGTTACACTGTGCAGGAGCACTTCTCCCCTCTCACTGTGTGAGAGGACAGCAGGCAGAGAGGGAAAGTGCTGAGGGAGGAAGGGGGAGTGTGAGATGTGTTCTTGCACAGAGTAAGAGATTGAAAAGCTACAGCATGGAGCGGCTCTTCTACAGAGTGGCTCATTAGCATAATTTTAACAGGTGATTTTTAGAAGGAAGGAGGCCATGGATATAGGAATATAAGCAGATTACCACAGTCACGGTTCCTGGATCTATGAGTAAGTGGTTTATCATGCTTGATTTTGATGGTAGTTTTACTTTTATAAAGACTCTAGTAAAATTGGGTGGTAACATTTACTTTCACCATTAAATCTCACAATTTAATGCTTATAACAAGTTGTTTCATAATACATACCCAACTCCAATATTGCTACATCAGATATTACAGCCATATTAGCAATATGTTACCATACTCATATTTTGCCATGTTCCACTGAGATGTTATGCCCTTCTCCATCCCATTCTGTATTAGGGGAGGATACAAAACCTTCAGAGGCATCATAAAACCTTCCACAGAGTACCTACTGTAGAGGTATGGGCTATGTTTGTGGCATCTGTACCTGTATATACTTGTCTAATATGAAAAATGTTTTATTTGGTGACCCTCAGCGACAATCTCAAAAAAGACTACACTAACTGACCCATCTTAAATTAGGACCCCTTTAAGAGGAGGTTAAAACTGTTGGTACATTATCACTTGATGATCTAAATCTGGAAGTATGCATTTTTTGGCACGGTACACTAAACATTAAAGCTCAGTAAAAACAAATATAACAAGTTGCCTAAGGCTGTTATTAACTATGAAATGCCTGAAACAGCAATTTCGACTGCCACCACACAGTAGTAGATGAAACAGCAAGCACGCACAGCTCAGCATCAGCAAGTTCACACCTGACCTGACCAGCATAACATCATCTCAAGTCACACAGCGGCTAGGAAGAAAAGTCCTTCTCTGCACCTACCTGATCTTTAGCAATGTTAGCCATTTTCCAGATGCCAATGTGGCTGGCACAGCCGGCGAGGATCCTGCTATCAGAGCAGGACTTTTCAGTGCAGTTTCCTTGCTGCTGCGGGTGCTGGGAGCTAAAGGAAGTTTAACTTCTAAACTGTGTGAGGATGGTGTTGGCTTACACTGTACGCCACACCTACAGACACAATGCTCTTTCTCCACCCTATTCTCCTGCTGTAGTATGCACACCTGCGGAGAACCTGTATGTCAGGATTGTCCGGCTGATCTGTGACGACACCCAGACCCACCACAGTACTGGGCTTTCTTCATACCCATCATATAACTTTGATATTGGCCCTGATGTACAACTCTTTGTTTTCCTACTTCTATTTTAAATCGGGGGGGGGGGGGGGTGTGGGGGAGGAGGGGGGGTGTTAACTGTAGACCACCTCATTCACAAATTTCCAGAAACTGATGTTGTATAGCAGTTGACCATTGTTAAGTAGTAGAGGCCTTTGCTTCTAGGTGCTTAGATAACATGGTATGTCTACGACTATTAGAATCATATCAAAATCCTAGTATTAGCCATCCACGCAGTACCAATAAAATGACGGGGCCGCAACACACTACATGGTGATGGCAAAGCAGCGATTCACAGGAGATAGTTGTGGCCTAGCATAGGCTGTGTGACATGGTGGTTAACTACCAACCAGGGCCGGCTCCAGGTTTTAGTGGGCCCCTGGGCGAAGAGCCTTAGTGGGCCCCTTCGTGGGCCGCCCTCCAGTGGCCAGATTGCCCCCCCCGCAGACACATTGACCCCCCTCCCCCTGCAGACACACTGACCCCCCATCCCCTGCAGACACACTGACCCCCCCCTCCTCCGCCTGCGGACACACTGACCCCCCCTCCCCCTGCGAACACACCGCCCCCCTCCCCCGGCGGACACACTGCCCCCGCGCCTCCCCCGGCGGATACACTGCCCCCCCTGTGGACACACTGACCCCCCTCCCCCTTAGGACACACTGACCCCCCGTCCCCCTGCAGACACACTGACCCCCCTCCCCTTGTGGACACACTGACCCCCCTCCCCCTGCGGACACACTAACTCCCATTACTTACTGGAGGGCTATGTGGGCTCATTAATTACTGGGGGGCTGTGTGGGCACATTACTTACTGGGGGGCTGTGTGGGCACCTTACTTACTGGGGGGGCAGTGTGCATACAGGGGGCAGGGGGGCAGTGTGTATACAGGAGGAGGGGGGGCAGTGTGTATACATGGGAGGGGTGGCAGTGAGTATACAGGGGGAGGGGGTGGCAGTGTGTATACAGGAGAAGGGGGGCAGTGTGCATACAGGGGGTGGGGAGGCAGAGTGTAAACAGGAGGGGGGAGGAATGTGTACACGGGGATGGGGGGGCAGTGTGTCCACGCGGGGGAGGGGGGGCAGTGTGACTACTGGAGGGCGGCCCATAAAGGGGCCCACTAGGGCTCTGTTGCCCAGGGGCCCACTAAAACCTGGAGCCGGCCCTGACGGTTATACTTCAAGCCTTACTACAGTGAGAAGCGGCATAGAATGATGTACCCAGGAGGCAGGAGAGGCATTCCACCAGGAAAGCTCAGTGTGCAATTTACTTTAAATCTGTACAGTAAGTAACATCTATCAAGCAGAGATTGACAAGCAGACTCTGCTGCAATGTTTTAAAAGCTTTCAGGCCCCTAGACAGTCCGAATCTGGCATCATCCAGAAGACCAACTTTGAAGTTGTATGTAAATTAGCTGGATACAAACAAAGATGTAGAGAGTTTTACATGAAAAAAAGCTCACTTCAGCTCGGAATACCTCCTATGTTGTATTTGATGTCCTTATGTCCAACAGCCCTTGTTAGGACTAGAATATATATTTTTTTTCTTTGCTTGTGGCTGGGCTTGCTGGCACTAGTAGTGCAGCTAGTACCATATTGTGACAAATTTGCAGGGAGACTTGCGAACGTTCTATTTAGCTCTTAGTGACACACATATACATCTCAATCTGAGTGGGACAATTTATTAAGAGTTTGATTGAATTAGGCACAGTCTGCTTTTTCTTTTTTTTTTTACTTTTCTTTTTTTTTATAACTCAAAGTCATCAGGCACAGCACAAAATCCAGTTGTGTGCTGTCAGTGTAGGCTAAAAACTAGCCATACGAGAACCCAACCGGCTTTCTTAGGACTACAATAGCGTTATATATATATACTGTATATACTGGCGTATAAGACTACTTTTTAACCCCTTAAAATAATGGCTACAGTGGGGGGTCGTCTTATACGCCGGATATACGGGGGCCGCACTGTGTGAGGTGTTTTTTTTCCCCGTCAGCGCGCAGAGAGCTGCTTCCTGGGACCGCCATGCATGCGCGGCAGTCCGCCTCTCACAGTCATTAGAAGAGGCTTAGTACGCGCTGACGGGGCGGTGCGCTGTATGCTAATGCAGCCGCCCTGTCACAGCGGTCGGCGTCACAGAGCTGGGGGTCACAGGCGGCACTTACAGAAGCATGTCGGATCTTCATTAATATCGCAGCTTACAGTTATGATCACCAGGCACTTGCTCTCTTGTTTGTTTTGCAAAGTTTTAAGCAGACTTTTTTTCATTTGGGAGAGGGGTAGTCTTATACAGTGAGTATATACCAAATTCTATATTTTTAGGGCAGAAGTTGGGGGTCGTCTTATACGCCCAGTCGTCTTATACGGTATATATAAATATTTTTTTTATTTGCTTGTGGCTGGGCTTGCTGGCACTAGTAGTGCAGCTAGTACCATATTGTGACAAATTTGCAGGGAGACTTGCGAATGTTCTATTTAGCTCTTAGTGACACACATATCCATCTCAAACACCTAAGTGGGACAATTTATTAGGGGTTTGATTGAATTAGGCACAGTCTGCTTTTTTTTTTTTTTTTACTTTTCTTTTTTTTTTATAACTCAAAGTCATCAGGCACAGCACAAAATCCAGTTGTGTGCTGTCAGTGTAGGCTAGAAACTAGCCATACGAGAACCCAACCAGCTTTCTTAGGGCTAGAATAGTGTTATATATTTTCCCCCAGTGCCAAACACTAACGTCTTACATCCAGGTAAACGGTGGCTACCCTAGCACCTTCTATATCATATATCTACCTTACCATATTCATGTAATACATTGTATTGATGGTGCCTTATTGACGAATATTGTAGCCTGTGTACATGTACTTAACCGCCTATTATTGTGCACTGGGGACAAGGGTATCTGTAGAGCACCTAGGGTGCTTTTTTAACTGTTTTTAATCTTATTTTTGTATCTGTGAAACTAATAAAAATTGTTATATGTACCTACTCATGGACATTCGTTTTTTCTTCAATATTGATTGTATTATCCTTTGGATGTTTTACCTTACCCCCGACCCATACTTGCTGGGTAATTGGGTTTGATTGAATTGGGCACAGTCAGCTTTTTCTTTTCTTTTTTTTTTTTTTAAAACTAAAAGTCATCAGACACAGCACAAAATCCTGTTGTGTGCTGTCAGTGTAGGTTAGAAAATTGGCATTGGAACCGGCATACTCTGAGGAACTGTTTTCTGGACCTTTCCCAGAGTCACAAACCACTTGTCCGGTTGCTGCTGTGCTCTTTTCCGATGCCCAGGATTTCCACCGGTCGCAGTCTGTGGGTGATGATGACATTGTTGACGTAGTGGAAGAAGTGTGTAATGAGGTGTCGAACGATGAGGAGACACGGTTGTCAGACAGTGGTGAAGTTGTTGTCAGGGCAGGAAGTCCGAGGGGGGAGCAGACTGAGGGATCGGAGGATGATGAGGTGACAGACCCAAGCTGGGTTGATAGGCCGGGTGAACACAGTGCTTCTGAGACGGAGGCGAGTCCTCAACGAGAACAGGTTGGAAGAGGCAGAGGTGGGGCCAGATGGAGAGGCAGGGCCAGAGCTGGTGCATCAGCGCCAAATGTTTCACGTAGTGAAGCTCCCGTGGCGAGGGCTAGATTTTCGGAAGTCTGGAGGTTCTTTAAAGAAACACCAGTTGACCGACGGACTTTGGTGTGCAACCTGTGCCACACCAGGATCAGCAGGGGTTCCACCACTACCAGCTTAACCACCACCTGTATGCACAGGCATATGAATGCTAAACACCCCACTCAATGGAACCAAGGCCGTTCATCTCCGGCCGGGCACACCACTGCTCTTTCCCCTGTGTCATCTGCTGCCTCTGCTAGTCAGCCCCCTGCCCAGGACCCCGGCCCAAACACCTCCCGTGCGTAAACCACACCTTCGCCTCCAGGATCCTCCACAGCATCCACCAATGTCTCCATGCGCAGCGTTCAGCTCTCCATACCCCAGACGCTGGAGCACAAGAAGAAGTACAGTGCAACCCACCCACACGCCCAAGCCCTCAACGTCCAGATCTCCAAATTACTTAGCCTGGAGATGCTGCCCTATAGGCTGGTAGAGACTGAGGCCTTTCGCAACCTCATGGTGGCGGCCGTCCCTCGGTATTTGGTCCCCAGCTGCCACTACTTTTCCCGATGTGCCGTCCCAGCCTTGCACCAGCACGTGTCAGACAACATCATCCGTGCCCTGACCAATGCCGTTTCTGACAAGGTCCACCTGACCAAGGACAGGTGGACGAGTGCTGCCGGGCAGGGCCACTATATGTTGCTGACAGCACATTGGGTTAACTTGGTGGAGGCTGGGACCGAGTCTGACCCTGGGGCTGCTCATATACTGCCGACGCCGAGGATTGCGGGGCCTACCTCGGTCCAGGTCTCTCAGGCCTACTATGCCTCCTCCTCCACCTCCTCCTCCGAATTACCATCCATGGGCATGGTGCCATCAGTTGGTAGCTCTAGGCGATAAACGGCACACCACCCAAGAGCTGTTACAGGGCATCACGGCGCAGACTGATCTGTGGCTGGCACCGTTGAACCTGAAGCCAGGCATGGTTGTGTGTGACAACAGCCATAACCTGGTGGCGGCTCTGCAACTCGACAGACTGACACATGTGCCATGCCTGGCCCATGTGTTAAATCTCATAGTTCAGCGGTTCCTCAAGACATACCCCAAACTTTCTGATTTGCTCACGAAGGTGCGCCGCATCTGTGCGCATTTCAGGAAGTCCAGCACAGATGCTGCCACTATCAGGGCAGCGTAGCGCCGCCTCCAACTGCCCGCTCACCGACTGTTGTGCGACGTGCCCACAGGGTGGAATTCAACATTAACCATGTTACCCAGAGTTTACCAGCAGCGCAGAGCGATTGTAGACTGCCAGATGTCAACTTCCACCAGAACTGGTAGCCAGTTCAGTCAGCTTCCTCAAGTCTACAATGAGGAGTGGACGTGGATGTCTGATATCTGTCAGGTGCTGAGTAACTTTGAGGAGTCAACACAGATGGTCATTGGCGATGCCGTCATCATCAGCCTCACCATCCCGCTGCTTGGCCTGTTGAAAAACTCTCTGGTCAGCATGAAATCAGAAGCTTTGCGCTCGTCACAAGAGACGGGGGGAAGAAGATTCCCTTGTTGATAGCCAAAGCACCCTCAGGTCTGTTTCTCAGCGCATATCGGAGGAGGTGGAGGAGGATGAGGAGGAAGAGGAGGAGAATGTTGGCGAGACAGAAGAGGGGAGCATTGCTCAGTCCTTCACTGTTCAGCTTGTATGGGCAGAAGAAGAGGAGTTGGAGGAGGAGGAAATGGACAGTCAGGCCAGTGAGGGTAGTGAATTCTTGCGAGTTGGGAGATGGCAGATTTCATGCTAGGCTGCCTATCCCGTGACCCTCACGTTCAAAGAATTTATTCCAGCACCGATTACTGGGTATTCACTCTCCTGGACCCACGGTACAAAATCTTTCCACTCTCATTCCTGGAGAGGAAAGGAGTGTGAGAATGCATGAATACCAGCAGGCCCTGGTGCACAAGCTGAAACAGTATTTCCCTTCTGACAGCGCTAGTGGCAGAGGACATACTTCTGCGGGACAAGTAGCGAGGGAGAGTAGGCGAGCAGGCAGCTTGTCCAGCACTGGCAGGGGTACGCTTTACAAGGCCTTTGCCAGTTTTATGTCACCCCAGCAAGACACTGTCACCTGTCCCCAGTCTCAGCAGAAGAACAGAAAGATGGTGAGGGAGTACGTAGCTGACCATGCCATCGTCCTAAATGATCACACAGCTCCCTACAACTACTGGGTTTCAAAGCTGGACATGTGGAACGAACTGGCCTGTACGCCTTAGAGGTTCTTGCCTGCCCTGCTGCTAGCGTGTTGTCTGAGCGGGTTTTCAGTGCAGCTGGTGGCATCATCACCGATAAGCGTACACGCCTGTCGACTGACAGCGCTGACAGGCTGATGCTTATCAAGAAGAATAAAGCCTGGATTTCTCAGGATTTCCATTCTCCACCAGGTGAAAGAAGCTCAACCTGAATAATGTATGCACTCCTCCTCCTCATTTTCCTCCTTCTCCACCTCTTTGTACACTACAGCAGAGGAAACTGGCTATTTTTTGCCAGGGCCAAGTGGCTCTAGCTATAGTACTCTTTGTATTTAATTTTTCTGTAGGGCCACCTACCCGGTCCTCTGTTTTAAACAATTTTTGGGAGTGCCACATACAGGCACTCAATCTATTTAATTTTTCTGGAGGACCACCTACCTGCTCCTCTGGTTTGAAAATTTTTTTGGACTGCCACATACAGGCACTATCCAAATTTAATTGTCTCCATAGCAGCCTCCACACGTCGTCTTTATAGCTGCCTCCACACGTTGTCTCCATTGCTACCTCCAAACATCATCTCCATAGCTGCCTCCCAAAGTCATCCATATAGCTGCCTCCATACATCGTCCCCTTAGCAAACGAGCTGTGTCAGGCAGAATTTGGGTTTTTTTTCATGACTTTCACATCAAACTTGTTAACTTTGTCGCCACCCTGCTGTGTTATCTACAAAATATACTGGCAAACTTTTATTATTTATCGATATTATTTCAGCGCTTCTTGCGCATCTGTTTACATTCTCCTCACCCGCCATAACCAAGCCAATTACTTATAAGAACAGTACTACACTTGATCTTATACAAAAGGTTCTTAGAAGTGCTGCTTGTAGCCCCCGCCTGCTTTGAAAATTATAATTTTTTCAAAGTAAACGCTTCTGGCCCCCAGGCCCATTTTGGGTGGGGAGGACCCGAGAGATAGGGGCTTGGACAGGCAAAAGCTCGCCTCACAGTGGACCGCCAGCTCCTTCCCAAGATCCAACTAACATAGTTTTAACTGCAGCACCTTTAATCTACTACTACCTTACTGCCTCCATACATCGTCACCTTAGCAAACGAGCTGTGTCAGGCAGAATTTTAGGTTGTTTTCATGGCTTCCACATCAAACTTGTTAACTTAGTCGCCACCCTGCTGTGTTATCCACAAAATATACTGGCAAACTTTTATCATTTACCGATATTATTTCAGCGCTTCTTGCGTGAAGTTGCAATCATACCAGCGCAATATGGATGCCCCATACTGTCGCTCTTAATCATGGAACCATTTCCGGAAAAACAATTAAAAATAGAACCGCTATGCTATTCCATTATTCCTAGATGAAATATTCAATCGACCCCGCCTGCTTTGAAAATTATAATTTTTCAAAGTAAACGCTTCTGGCCCCCAGGCCCATTTTGGGTGGGGAGGAGCCGAGAGACAGGGGCTTGGACAGGCGAAAGCTCGCCTGGCAGCGGACCGCCATCTCCATCCCAAGATTAGGCAGCCTTAGAGGCATCCATGCATACTGCCCCTGCTGTTTCCTGTCCATTTCGCCTCCACGATCCTCCACAGCGTCCACCAATGTCTCCATGCGCAACTTTCAACTCTCTATACCCCAGACGCTGGAGCGCGAGAGGATATAGAGCACATCATCCCCTTATCAAACGAGCTGTGTCAGGCAGAATTTTCAGGTGTTTCACTAGATACATAATGGAACTCGGCGCATCTGTCGCCGCCATGTTGGAGACTTGAAGTTTCAATCATAGCAGCGCAATATGGATGCCCCATACAGTCACTCTTAATCATGGAAGTCGTCTCCATGGCTGCCTCCACATGTCGTCCCCTTATCAAACGAGCTGTGTCAGGCTCATTTTTCGGGTGTTTCACCAGATACGTTATGGAACGTGGTCACTATGTTGCCACCATGCTGTGTTATCGACTAAATATACCGTCAACCTTTTGTTCACATAGGAAAACATTTCAGCGCTTCTTGCTCACCTCCTTTGGTTCCTCTCTGCCAGCCATTGGTTTGAAGCCTGAGTCCATTTGGGGTATGTCGCCATGCCACTCTCTAGCCTGCCGCTGCTGCCGCTGCCTCTTCTATAGTGTCTTCTATAGTGTCAGGGTCAATTATTGGAAGTTTTAGATGCTATCTAGCCTCATTCGGTCACTCTATCATCGCCATGCTGTTGCCCATAATTTTGGCATAATGGTGCGATTAAGCAGCCTCAGAGGCATCCATGCATGCTGCCCCTGCTGTTTTCTGTCCATTTCCGTGGTGTTTCCATCATTTTCTGAGATTTCAAGGTGTTTGGCCAAGCTTCCCTGTGCAGACCCTTGGTCCCCTTGAAAAATGCTCGAGTCTCCCATTGACTTCAATGGGGTTAGTTATTCGAGACGAGCACTCGAGCATCGGGAAAAGTTTGTCTCGAATAACGAGCACCCGAGCATTTTAGTGCTCGCTCATCTCTATTCTGCTGTAATCAGATTCATTAAAGTGGCTTTGGCCCATGATAAATCTGCTGGCAGTGTTTTTTTGGCTCTGTCGGTTGTTTGCGACAGTCGCATGAAAAGTCGCAAACAACAAATAAAAGTTGCAACATAGACCAGGGTGGGGACTGGTGTAAATTTGTGGCAAAACTTGCACCTAAACTGAAATTTGCACCAAATTGCAAATCATTCGGTTGTATTGTGAAAACTAGTCTATTCAAATAATGAATTTGGTACAAGCAGGGCCTATGTCAAAGTGACTTTGCACTGTCCTATGTTCATTTGGCATAATAGAAAGGTGCAAAACAGCATTTGTACCATAACTGTGCCAAAACAACGCCAAACATAGACAAAACCCCCAATGATAAATCCTACCCCCCATTGAATCCCAATAAACCTATAATAAGTCAATTCTAAAAAGTAAAAAAGCATTAATTCAAAGTTAACCTTCCAGACTTAAACCGCTTTAAAGGGAACCTACCACCACGAAACTACCTATAAAGGTAGATCGGGTGGTAGGTGGATCAATAGGACGTAAGGATAGCCCTTTTAAGGGCTAATCCTCACGTCCCCGCAATGTTTTGAAACGTTTTATTGCCCCAATATTCAAATTTCCTTATGCGGCTACTGGGGTGTGGAGTATCCGCATCTGAGGTTACATGGGGCGGCTACTCCACGGCCCGGTAGCCTCTTTTCTCCTCCTACCGAAAATCTTCAGCGCGCAGCTACAAGGAGCTGCGTGCCCACGTCCGACGAATCTGCTGTTTGCGCGGTCACTGCTCTGAAGCCGGAGCTGCACAGGCACGCATGCGCAGACAGCAGATTCGTCGGACGAGGGCGCGCAGCTACGAGGAAGATTTTCGGTAGTAGGAGAAAAGAGGCTACCGGGGCGTGGAGTAGCCCATGTAACCTCAGATGTGGCTACTCCACGCCCCAGTAGCCGCATAAGGAAATTTGAATATTGGGGCAATAAAACTTTTCAAAGCATTGCGGGGACGTGAGGATTAGCCCTCACGTCCTATTGATCCACCTACCACCCGATCTACCTTTATAGGTAGATTCGTGGTGGTAGGTTCCCTTTAAGGAAATCTACCATCAAAATCAAGCATGATAAACCAGGGGTTCTTACTTATAGATACAGCCCGTGACTGTGGTAATCTTCTTATATTTGCTATCCATGACCTCCTACCTACTAAAATTAACGGTAAAGGGAAACTACCCCCAGAATCAAGGATTACAAACCAAGTAGAATCTGCTCTTCTTTTAGCTTCTTCTGCGCTATTTTCTACAAAAATGTCTTTACAATTATGCAAATAAGTTTGAAAGGCTTCGGCTACATAGCTGTTAATGGAGCCTGGAGCCATAATAGTATAATGCAGTAAGCAGCAATTAGACTACAAAATAACCAGAAAACCTAACCTAAGTTGAAACTCCAGTGCAGACATTAGCATAGAGCCAAATATATCAAACTATCTAAGCCGCAATTATATATCTGATGTACAGAAGAGCTCCTAAGACACTCTAAAAGACTAGCAGAAGATGCCTCCCCGTAATTGTTGCTAAACCTAAGAAACTAAGCACTACTTATTGTATCTGACAAAATAAACCTTGTGCCATACAGAAAACTCAATTCTGCTACATCTTTATCAAGTTCTTCTATGACCTCTAAACTTTTATGTATCTTGTTTTTAATTGATTTTTTTTCTAATGAAGTTACAACAAACAGTACATGTATATTGGATGTTACTTTTTATATGCGGTCTTTATACATGTTTATTGGATGTTACAGGTTTTTAATACACAAACAACTGAATAAAATAACATTGCCTGATGATATTTTTATTGTTTCCCTTTTTATATTTATGGCATACATTATGACTAATTCCAAGTCTGATTCTAGTTCTGACATTTGATCTATATGTATGTCTGTACAAAATGTATAAAAAGAGACTTTAAAACTTATTATAAGTTCTCTTACCTGGACAAACACTTGTCTCCAAAATAATTGGTGATCAATGAAGACTTTGTGCATTATTAGTTATATGTGCTACAGGTGGATGATAATGAGGTAAATGTATAACTAGGATGCAGTGGTGCAGTCCTCCAATACTCGGCTGTGGTATCTGTTTGTCCCGAATCTTCCTGTATGAATTAGGGAGGAATAATGCTGAACAATTATGACAGGCATCCACCTATCTTAGTCAATGTAAAGCACCTCCTTATGTCCCTGCATGCAAGATCATGCCAGCTGTAAATCACATTGTTTACTTGAGGCAACGTATGTAATAGGAAAGTACAGGTTATATCCACTAATTAAGGACATTACCAAATTTTACTAGCTTACATCAATGAGGTGATGGATTGTGTTTCCCAATCCTGTGAATATAAGTTGCAGCATAAATATGAACAGGCTGAGCACTGTGCCCAGACTGACCATTTAATGGGCACCAACACGATGGGGCAAATTTACTTATCCGGTCCTGTCACGAACCACGATCTGGATGGTCCGACAAAGATGAAGTGCCAAGATTCGCCAAGATTGTGCGCTCGATAACCTGCATGTGTCGCTTCCCCGCAGAGGTCCGCCGGAGTTCACCTTCTTCTTACTGGTGTATGTGAGTGCATGTCTTGCCACACAATGTGAGATGATAAATCCTGCGTGTTGTCCGAATCCGTCGGATCGTCCGATGGGCCCCCCCCCCCCAGTTGTGGCGCAAAAAACTGATCGCGTGTGCCAAAAACCCCATTTAAATGCAGCACAAAACATAAAAATTCGTTCCGCAGACCCTTAGTAAATGTGCCCCAATATCTTCACTACGGAATCTCTTGTAAACCCTGGGCATAAACATTACCATACCCATTAGGCTGCGCTTTGGAATTGCATTACAAACACATCAGGCAATAGACAGTAGAGAGCATCGAATGAACACAGCTTAAGAGTTGTATTGAGAAGTCAGAAGTTTGGGTCCGGGTCTGGCTCAATCCCCTGCTCTGCAATAATAACATCGGCAGCAACAATCTCCCCCAAAATGGCGGCACCCATGAACCACTGTGGTTTAAATGCCACTCGTGGCTTTGTAGGTGACAGTTACCCATGGGAGGGGGGTCCCAAATCCAGGCTTAAACAGAATGTTCAAGTTTGGTTTCTGTCAAACTCGGATGGACCCAAACGCCATCAGATCCACTCATCACTACCCAAGAATTATGGTAATAGTACTGTTTCTAGGTTCTGCAAGACATTGCGCAGTGAAGTGTCTATATACTGTCTAAAACCAAATGTAAAGCCCAAAAGATGTTCAGGACACTTTGAGTAGAAGTTGTACTGTCCCTCTAATAATCTATTTGTATATTGATTATGTTGTCTCTTATGACTCAAGGCTATAGGTGCTTCACTCTTTTATTGCTTTCTGCCTAATAAGGATGCCATGTGATTATTACTTTCTTTACACACAGATACATATTATTTAACTACAATCATCAAAGGACCTATTTGTCCTTGGGGAGGATAGAAGCCAGTGCTGGAATGTGTGATGACCCAGGGTGCATTATTCATTTGCTATTGTTGTAGCCAGGGCCGATTCTAGCATATTTGCTGCCTGAGGCGAATATTAAAATGCTGCCCCCGCTCCCTGTTAACCCCTTAACGCCGAAGCCACTTTTCACCTTCCTGACACGGCCCATTTTTTCAAATCTGCCCTCTGACACTATAAATGGTTAAAACTTTGGAACGCTTTAACATATCCAAGTGATTTTGAAATTGTTTTCTCGTGACACATTGTACTTCATGTTAGTTAAAAAATTTTGGTGGTATGTTTTGCATTTATTTATGAGAAAATCAGATATTTGGTGAAAATGTGGAAAAATTTGCAATTTTCGAAATTCAAAATTTTCTACTTTTTCCACACATGAGTCATAACACCAAAAAACATAATAACTAACATTCACCGAATATCTACTTTATACCTCCGTGGTTTTTTATGCATACTCTCGTTTTTGTAAGCTGTTATGGGGCTTTGAACGTCACGTGCAATTTTTCACATTTTCATAAAAAAAAGCTAAATCCTGCTATTGAGGTACCTGCTCAGGTTTCAAGTCACTTTGAGAGGCCTAAATAAAGTAAAACCCCATAAATTACTCCATTATAGAAACTACACCCCTCAACGTACGTAAAACAACTTTTATTAAGTTTGTTAACCCTTTAATTGGTTTACAGGGGTTAAAACAAAATCGGATGCAATTTCGAAATTACATTTTTTGGGCTAAATGAATGTGTTTTTCATAAAATGTACAAATTCTCAGTGGATAAAATACCAAAACGCTCCACAAAATTTGACACCCAATCCCTCCCGCGTATAACAACCCTCCATATTTGGTGGTAACCTGCTGTATGGGCACAAGCCAGGGCATCGAAGGGAAGCTGCGCCATTCAGAGCAGATTATGCATTGTCACATTTTATTGGCTATACAATCTTTATTTTTTTGGCAATTTGGACATATAAGGGCTTATTTTTTGCGACATGAGATGCACTTTACAAATACTTCATTTAAGTGGGTCTGTAGCTTTTCGATGAGATTTTATTAACTCTTTAATGTATGGAGGAAAAGAAAATTGTCAATTTGGGGTTTCTTTTTTTTGTATATTTTGGGGGTCGTACACCATACACTAAAAATACTATAATATTTTCATTCTATAGATCACTACGATTACGGTGATACCTCATTTATATAGTTTTTCATTTATTTTTACAATTTTACTGGAGAAAAACTAATATAGAGGAAATCTCATTTGTTTCTGCATCGCCATTTTTTCGGGAACTTAACCTTAATATTTTTTGGTTGACAGAGCTAGTTTAGGGCTTATTTTTTACGTGTTGAGTTGTTCTTTCATGTGGTACCATTTTGGGGCACAAAACTTTTTTTGATCACTTTTTAGAACATTTTTGTGAGGGGATTTTATGAAAATTTATATTTTTGGCGAGTTTTTCGGGTTTTGTTTTTACGGCGTTCACCGTACGGGTCCAATAATGTTTCTGACTTATTGTACAGATTGTTACGGACGCGGCGATACCAAATATGTGGGGGATTTTGGTGATTTTCAGGTATTTTTACTTTATTAGATGTGTATAGGGAATGTTTGTGTTTAGGGGACTTTAACTCTATTTAATTAATTATTTTTATTAAAAATTGTGTTTATTCAGTGTTTTTAACTTTTTTTCTTTACTTTTACAGGTTAGCTTGAACAAGTGATCCACTGATCACTTGTTCAAGCTATTCTTCACCTAATACAGTGTAATACAGATGTATTACACTGTATTATGTGACACACTGAGCATGCTGCGCATGCTCAGTGTGTCACAGCCGGGTCCTGCCAGAAGGCACGGACCCGGCACCCGGAAGAAGATCGTGCAGCCTCGGGCAGCGGCAGTCCCGGGGCTGCGATCAGAGCAGCGGGACCCCCCCGGTAAGCGCCGCGGGGGGGTCCGAATCCAGTTAAATGCCCCTAGCACGCCGCGGTTAGAGGAGGGTGTCGGCTATAATATATAGCCGACACCCGCAGCTTCTGGCTCCGGCTCCATTCAGGAGCTGGGGCCAGAAGTTTGACGTACTATTACTGCATATTGCGGGAACGCACCTCCCGCCATGCAGTAATAGTACGTCAAATGTCGGGAAGGGGTTAAGTAAATCCTTAAACTTTACTAACAATTAACAACCCTATAGACAGCTTCCTGACACTGTGTGACTGACTACAGGATCTGAGAGGCATTAGTGGCATCTAGTACCTTATAGATGACAATCTCTTCCATCAGTAGAACTTTATTCCGGGTTCTCCAATCCATGACGTATCACTGCTGAGTTCACGGCCGGATATCTTCAGCTCCGTGCAGCATCTCCACCCGATGTCCCTAAAAATACCACAGTCACGTACAGTATGAAGCCTCCTGGATAACAACACTGTGCTCCTAAATAATATATACCCCTCACAACACAACTGACCGTATGCTACCCCACATATAACACATCCCTTCATTATATATATATACTCTACTGGAATTATAGCATGCTAAGCACCAATCAATATACAACACCCCCAATTTATTAATACAGACCCCCCCCCCCCCAACATTTGGTTTACATGATGCAAAGTAATCTGTATCCTATAACTACTAAATATATAGCATCCCCTAATGAATATATATAAATATATATATATATATATATATATATATATATATACATATATATATATATATGTATAGAATAAATTTATTTTTATATATCCCTGCTCTCATATATTTAAAGGCCTCGTTATTCACCCCCCAATTAATTTATATACAGCTCCCATATACAGATCCCCTACAGCTTAAATAAAATCTTACCCCACATATACAGTGCCCTTCCAGCTTAGTAATAAACTGTATCCCATATACAGTCCCCTCCCAGCTTAGTAATATGCTGTACCCGATATACAGCCCCCCAGCTTAGTAATATACTGTATCCCATATACAGCTCCCCAGCTTAGTAATAAACTGTATCCCATATACAGTCCCCTCCCAGCTTAGTAATATGCTGTACCCGATATACAGCCCCCCAGCTTAGTAATATACTGTATCCTATATACAGCCCCCCAGCTTAGTAATATACTGTATCCCATATACAGCCCCCTCAACTTAGTAATATACTGTACCCGATATACAGCCCCCCAGCTTAGTAATATACTGTATCCCATATACATCCCCCCAGCTTAGTAATATACTGTATCCCATATACAGCCCCCCAGCTTAGTAATATACAGTATCCCATATACAGCCCCCCAGCTTAGTAATATACTGTATCCCATATACAGCCCCCCAGCTTAGTAATATACTGTATCCCATATACAGCCCCCCCAGCTTAGTAATATACTGTATCCCATATACATCCCCCCGGCTTAGTAATATACTGTATCCCATATATAGCCCCGCAGCTTAGTAATATACTGTATCCCATATACATCCCCCCCCAGCTTAGTAATATACTGTATCCCATATACAGCCCCCCCCCCCCGGCTTAGTAATATACTGTATCCCATATACATCCCCCCAGCTTAGTAATATACTGTATCCCATATAAATCCCCCCAGCTTAGAAATATACTGTATCCCATAGACAGCCCCCCAGCTTAGTAACATACTGTATCCCATATACAGCCTCCAGCTTAGTAATATACTGTATCCCATATACATCCCCCCAGCTTAGTAATATACTGTATCCCATATACATCCCCCCAGCTTAGCAATATACTGTACCACATATACAGCCCTCCCAGCTTAGTTATATACTGTATCCCATATACAGCCCCCCAGCTTAGTAATATACTGTATCCCATATACAGCCCCCCAGCTTAGTAATATACTGTACCCCATATACATCCCCCTCCCAGCTTAGTAATATACTGTATCCCATATACAGCCTCCCAGCTCAGTAATATTCTGTATCCCATATACAGCCCCCCAGCTTAGTAATATACTGTATCCCATATACAGCCCCCCAGCTTAGTAATATACTGTATCCCATATACAGCCCCCCCAGCTTAGTAATATACTGTATCCCATATACAGCCTCCCAGCTTAGTAATATACTGTATCCCATATACATCCCCCCAGCTTAGTAATATACTGTATCCCATATACATCCCCCCAGCTTAGTAATATACTGTATCCCATATACAGCCCCCCAGCTTAGTAATATACAGTATCCCATATACAGCCCCCCAGCTTAGTAATATACTGTATCCCATATACAGCCCCCCAGCTTAGTAATATACTGTATCCCATATACAGCCCCCCCAGCTTAGTAATATACTGTATCCCATATACATCCCCCCGGCTTAGTAATATACTGTATCCCATATATAGCCCCGCAGCTTAGTAATATACTGTATCCCATATACATCCCCCCCCAGCTTAGTAATATACTGTATCCCATATACAGCCCCCCCCCCCGGCTTAGTAATATACTGTATCCCATATACATCCCCCCAGCTTAGTAATATACTGTATCCCATATAAATCCCCCCAGCTTAGTAATATACTGTATCCCATAGACAGCCCCCCAGCTTAGTAACATACTGTATCCCATATACAGCCTCCAGCTTAGTAATATACTGTATCCCATATACATCCCCCCAGCTTAGTAATATACTGTATCCCATATACATCCCCCCAGCTTAGCAATATACTGTACCACATATACAGCCCTCCCAGCTTAGTTATATACTGTATCCCATATACAGCCCCCCAGCTTAGTAATATACTGTATCCCATATACAGCCCCCCAGCTTAGTAATATACTGTACCCCATATACATCCCCCTCCCAGCTTAGTAATATACTGTATCCCATATACAGCCTCCCAGCTCAGTAATATTCTGTATCCCATATACAGCCCCCCAGCTTAGTAATATACTGTATCCCATATACAGCCCCCCAGCTTAGTAATATACTGTATCCCATATACAGCCCCCTCAGCTTAGTAATATACTGTATCCCATATACAGCCTCCCAGCTTAGTAATATACTGTATCCCATATACATCCCCCCAGCTTAGTAATATACTGTATCCCATATACATCCCCCCAGCTTAGTAATATACTGTATCCCATATACAGCCTCCCAGCTTAGTAATATACTGTATCCCATATACAGCCCCCCAGCTTAGTAATATACTGTATCCCATATACAGCCCCCCCAGCTTAGTAATATACTGTATCCCATATACAGCCCCCACGGCTTAGTAATATACTGTATCCCATATACATCCCCCCAGCTTAGTAATATACTGTATCCCATATACAGCCTCCCAGCTTAGTAATATACTGTATCCCATATACAATCCCCCAGCTTAGTAATATACTGTATCCCATATACATCCCCCCAGCTTAGTAATATACTGTATCCCATATACATCCCCCCCAGCTTAGTAATATTCTGTATCCCATATACATCCCCCCAGCTTAGTAATATACTGTACCCCATATACAGCCTCCCAGCTTAGTAATATACTGTATCCCATATACAGCCCCCATGGCTTAGTAATATACTGTATCCCATATACATCCCCCCCAGCTTAGTAATATACTGTATCCCATATACAGCCTCCTAGCTTAGTAATATACTGTATCCCATATACATCCCCCCAGCTTAGTAATATACTGTATCCCATATACATCCCCCCAGCTTAGTAATATACTTTATCCCATATACAGCTCCCCAGCTTAGTAATATACTGTATCCCATATACAGCCTCCCATCTTAGTAATATATTGTATCCAATATACATCCCCCAGCTTAGTAATATACTGTATCCCATATACAGCCTCCCAGCTTAGTAATATACTGTATCCCATATACAGCCCTCCCAGCTTAGTAATATACTGTACCCCATATACAGCCCCCCAGCTTAGTAATATACTGTACCCCATATACAGCCCCCCAGCTTAGTAATATACTGTATCCCATATACATCCCCCCAGCTTAGTAATATACTGTATCCCATATACATCCCCCCAGCTTAGTAATATACTGTATCCCATATACAGCTCCCCAGCTTAGTAATATACTGTATCCCATATACAGCCTCCCATCTTAGTAATATATTGTATCCAATATACATCCCCCAGCTTAGTAATATACTGTATCCCATATACAGCCTCCCAGCTTAGTAATATACTGTATCCCATATACAGCCCTCCCAGCTTAGTAATATACTGTACCCCATATACAGCCCCCCAGCTTAGTAATATACTGTACCCCATATACAGCCCCCCAGCTTAGTAATATACTGTATCCCATATACATCCCCCCAGCTTAGTAATATACTGTATCCCATATACATCCCCCCAGCTTAGTAATATACTGTATCCCATATACAGCTCCCCAGCTTAGTAATATACTGTATCCCATATACAGCCTCCCATCTTAGTAATATATTGTATCCAATATACATCCCCCAGCTTAGTAATATACTGTATCCCATATACAGCCTCCCAGCTTAGTAATATACTGTATCCCATATACAGCCCCCCCGGCTTGGTAATATACTGTATCCCATATACAGCCTCCCAGCTTAGTAATATACTGTATCCCATATACATCCCCCCAGCTTAGTAATATACTGTATCCCATATACTGTACATCCCCCCAGCTTAGTGATATAGTGATATAAAATATATAGCATCCCCCCCCCCCCAGTATAAAATAATTATGGCCCCATATAATATATACTGAATTCTTCCCCAGTATATAAAAATGATGGCCCCATATAATATATACAGCACCCCCCCTAGTATAAAGTAATTATAGCCCCAAATAATATATACAGAACCCCCCTAGTATAAAGTAATTATTGCCCCAAATAATATCTATAGCATCCCCCCAGTATAAAATAATTATAGCCCCAAATCCCCAAATAAAATATACAGAACCCCCCTAGTATAAAATAATTATGGCCCCATATAATATATACAGCACCCCCCTTGTATAAAATAATTATAGCCCCAAATAATATCTATAGCATCCCCCCAGTATTAAAACAATCATAGCCCCATATAATATATATATATATAGCATTCCCCCCAGTATAAAATAATTACGGTATAGCCCCAAATAATATATATATATAGCATCCCCCCAGTATAAAATAATTATAGCCCCAAATAAAATACATAACATTCTATCATCCCCCCAGTATAAAATAATTATGGCCCCAAATAATATATATAGCACCCCCCCCCCTAGTATAAAATAATTATGACCCCATATGATATATATAGCGCCCCCCCCCAGTATTAAACGTTTTCTAGCCCCATATAATACTTACAGTAGCCCCCCCCTCCCAGTATAACATGAAACCTCCCCACATTTAATTAAAGTACATGAAAAATAATAAAATATATACTCACCTGCAGGCAGCTGCTCCCTCGGCGCGGGTCCCGTATTCACTCGGCTCTCCTGTGAGCCGCGGCTCTGCACAGTGACACAGGCGCCGTGGCGTCATGACGCCTGTGTCACTGCTTAGAACGGAGCGACGCAGCTGCCAGAAAGGCGCTGTGTCGCTCCGCATATAAATCGCGCCTGTTTCTTAAAGAGACAGGCGCGATTTATTTAGCTGGTGGGCGAATCGGGCGTTAATGGATGCCCGAATCGCCCACTTTAGAGCGGCAAATTTCGCCGCCCTTTACAGGGACCCGCATTCTGCCGCCTGAAGCGAGATTTTCATCTCGCCTCATGGCAGATGCGTCCCTGGTTTAGGTCACGTACACTAAAATTTTTTTCAGTAGTTGTCTTTTAGATTGAATGTAATGTCTATCATTCAAGAATTGCTTGGCTGAAACTTTGCAGAATTTTTCAAAAGATTTTATTCGAGTCATAATCCATTTGGTCCAAACCAATATTGCTTTATTTGTCCTGGAGATTAGTACAAACTCCCCTCTAGTCCTCTAAAACATGTTTTTTTAATAAAAAGGTTTTCTCTCATGATCATTTTTCATGTTTAATATTTCATAAAAATTTAGACAGACCAGAACAAAGAATGGAAGACTAAAAGACGTGATGCATTAATTTATTAAAATAAATTAACATTTTAAAGCAACCTTTAGACTTCTGTTATCATTATATAATCATGATTCGCCAATGTGAAAATATCGATTTGAGGCTTGAAAATTATATACTGAACCTACAAATAGTATTAAATGGAGAAAAGTCTCTGGCGGGCACAGCCCCAACGATACCGCCGACAGCCCAACGCGTGGCCCGACTCTCCAGGGGCAGGGGTGATCACGGCAGGACTTTCCAGTGGTGCTCAATCAATGTATATAAGAAGATATCCATACATAAACATAGAAAGAGATGACGGCACTCACCGGTTCCAAAAGCATGAAAAGCGTCCTTTATTGGTGGGGAAGCATGCAGGGGGGTAAACAGACAGGTTCCGGCAACGGGGCAGTTTCACGCACTGTGGCGCTTTCTCACCGCAAAGCAGGTTGGACTTGTTGCGGCTTGGTACACATTGTCCGTGGTGGCAGCCAAGGCTAAGTACAAAATCGTAAGGCAAACTCAGCCTGGGGCTGCGGAGAGGCACGGTTGTGTGCCCATGACCCGGGACGTGGGTCACGGGGGCACCCGAACAGTGAGAGGCATGGGTGTGCCAGTAACCCGGAAAGTGGGTCGTGCGGGCCCCCGTGACAGCCGCAAACCTTGCTTCCCAGGATCCATCCTTTAAAGAAGCCAATATTTTATTTGAATGTGTTTCACCATGTATTTTTCCATCAGATACAAATTTCTTTTTGCAAAGAAGCCACCTCCATCACAAAATATGCATCTTACCAACGCCAGCGCTAAACACAACCTATGAAACGGAGCTTAAAACTACTTGTATCCCTACTCCCTAACATTCACATGTGTGAAAACTAAAACATAAATCAACTACATTATGAATGGTGGGCGGGAAAATTACTATGGCACTACCTCCTCCGTGCCAATATTAACCCCTATAAAACTCCTCCCCCCAATTCAAATCCCCTTATCACCTTCCACTAGTAATCCACCCATGGAAAATAACCACCCATTTTTCTTAACCCTTCCCAACCCTGACTGCCATGCCTGCACTTCACCAAGCCTGCGGTGTGCTTTATGCTAACAACTCTTATCTTGTAAAACCAGGGCTTGGACAAAGCATTTTAGTGTACTAGGCGGACAAGATAATGACATCCCCCCATAAATATTTGTTTAATAACATAATTTTGTATAGATAAGACAAACAAAGCTTTGGGCATAGACTAGAAAAGTGAGAAAAAGTTAGAATTTGTATTAATTGCATGCTATTTATGCAATACAATCATTGCTGCATACTACTGTATACCTCAGGCTAGACAGGGGCTAACACTGAAGACCCAAGACCAGATAATAGGGGGAATTTTTTTTCACTTTAGAATTTTTAATAGTTTTGTTATATTTTTATTTACTTTATTGGGTTTCAGTTACCTCTAATTTTAGGTAGCACCTCTTAAATTTACTTCTAATTTTAGGGAATACCTGTTCTTTCTGCTGTTCTTTTATAAAGATCACATAACAGTGATCTAATGGAAATAGCCCATAGGATCGCTGTTGTTAGTGATCTGTATAAACTGACACACTGGGGAAATGCACATCACATCTTTCCTGCATGGCTCTCATCCACTCTGCTCTGGGAATCCTTGTGACATTCAGGGAACAGCACTATTGTAGAGGACTAATAATATGTGTCCCCTACAGGATCTTGCCGTCAGCGTTATAAAGCACACAACATAAATTATTTACACAACATAAATTAACCCCTTAAGGACGCAGCCATTTTACAGCTTAAGGCTCAGTCCCATTTTTTGGATTCTGACATGTGTCGTTTTATATGGTTATAACTTTTGAACACTGTTACTTATCAAAACGATTCTGAGAATGTTTTTTCCCCACATGTTGTACTTCATTTTAGTGGTAAATTTTGGCTGATAAGTTTTGCGTTTATTTACAAAAAAAAAAAGAAAATATGATGAATTTTCTGAAAAATTTGCCATTTTTGAAATTTGAAATCCTTGCGTTTTCAGGCAGATAGATGTACCACCTAAATAACTTGCCGAATAACATTTCCCATTTGTCTACTTTACATTTTCACCATTTTTGAAATGTCTGGATAATTTATTTTGATGTCACGCGGCTTACAAATCGAATAGCGCTTTTCCGGATTTTCAGAATTGACTATTTTGGGGATAAATACAGTTTTGAATGAAAATTTACATATTTAGCATCAAAACCCCCCATATAACCAACCCAATTTCAAATCTGCACCCCTCAAGCTATCAGAAACAGATTTTACGAAGATTGTTAACCCCTTGAGATCTTCATAGTAATTACATCAAAATGGAGGCGAAATTTAGAATAGTCAAATTGTGCCGGTTATACGTTCATTTAGCCCTAAAATGTACACATTTCCAAAAGATAAAAATACAAAACCCACCATACAATTTGTTCTACAATTTCTCCCGAGTGCAGAGACCCCCCACATGTGGCTGTTACTTGTTTTATGGGCACACAGTGAGGCGCAGAAGGGAAGGAGCGCCCTGCAGCTGCCAGGATTTTACTTTCCTCATTGGCCTCTTTTGAAGGCTGTAAAATTTTCGCTTTTGCGCTATTAGGGCCATGTGACGGCATTTTTTTTGCGGGATGAGATGCTTTTTCCAGTGTTACCATTTTGGGGTTGGTATCACCTATTGTTGAAAATTTAGGAACTTCTTTTTGAGAGCAGGAGTAGAAGAGCATCAATTCTCTACTGGTTTTTTTACTTTTTTTTTGTGGTGTTCACCGTATAGACTAATAATCATATTATCTTCATTCTATGGGTCGATACGATAACGGGGATACCAGACACGAATATATTTTCTTGCGTTTTACTAAATTTGTAAAATAAAACCCTATTGTGGGGAAAAATCTATCATTTTTGTATTGCCATCTTCCAAGTGGCATAACTTTGTTACGTTTTTGGCTACGGAGCTGGTTGATGGCTTGTTTTTTGCGGGACACGTTGTACTTTGCAACAGTATCATTCTAGAGTACATATGTTTTTTTGATCACTTTTTATAGCATTTTTTGTGGGATTGTATAGGTAAAAATCATAATTTTTGGAGGGTTTATAACAGTTTTCTTTTACGGCGTTCATCGTGCGGGTTCAATAATTATTTATTTTTATTCTACGGGTTGTTACGGACGCGGTGATACTATATATGTGGGGTTTGTGTTATGATTTAGCCTTTTTTTTAGTTATATGTCTCTTTATATGTTTTGGGGCTTTTGGGCATTTTTGGTGATTTATTACTTTATTTTTTTATTGAATAATTTTTTTTTTTCTTTTTCACTTTTTCCACCATGGGAAATGAACAAGCAATCATCTGATTGCTTGTTCATAATAATACCCTGCAATACTCATGTATTGCAGAGTATTATCAGTGTCAGCCTATGCACTTGCATAGGGTGGCACTCTGCCAGTAAGATGACGTCACAGACGCCATCTTACCGGCAGTTCCTGCAGGTAACACTGGGGTCCAGATCGGACCCCAGTGATACCGTAGCAATGATCGGTGCCCCCCGAAAATGATTCGGGGGGGGGGCGATCGTGGGGGAAAGACACCCCAATTGCATGTTAGATGCACGCGGCATTAAACGGGTTAATCACCCGCGATCGGAGTCAACTCCGATCGCGGGTGTTACACTGGGGTGCCGGCTATCAGTCACAGCCGGCACCCCGTCTTTCCTGATGCTGGTTCGGCTCAAATCTTGAGCTGAACCGGCATCGGCTCAGCGTCCGATATATCGGACGCTGAGCGCTAAGTCACTGAGCTCAGCGTCCGATATATGGGACGCTGAGCGTTAAGAGGTTAAAGGGGTATTTCCATTTCAGCAAGTAATGGATATTGTTTGAATAATGAAAAGTTATACACATTTCTAATACACTTTCTGTATTGATTCCTCATAATTTTCTAGATCTCTGCTTGATGTCCTGCTATAGAAAGTGTCATTGTTTACTTCCAGTGGTCAGAACTTTGACATGGGCACACAGGTGCACAGCTCGTTATAGCACACAGCTCTGATTACTAATGAGTGGTGCACCTGTGTGACCAATGAAGCTTCCCAAAAAATTGTCAGCAAGCTGAGATCGAGAAAACCATGAGGAATTGATACAAAAAGTTTATTGGAAAATTGTATTATTTTACATCACACAAACAAGTGGGAATACCTCTTTAACCCCTTAGCGCTCAGCTCCATGCTAGTACTGTGTGGGCTCCCGCTATTAGCACTCAGCGCTGTGCTAGTACTGTGCGGGATTTTTACCTATTTAATCCCACAAAAATGCAATAAAGAGTGATCAAAAAAACATATGTATTCCACAACGATACTGTTGCAAAGTAAAACATGTCCCACAAAAACAAGCCATCAACCAGCTCTGTAGCCAAAAAAGTAAAAATGTTATGCCACTTGGAAGACGGCGATGAAAAAATGATAGCTTTTTCCCCACAGTAGGGTTTTATTTGGTAAATTTAGTAAAACATAAGAAAAAATATTCAAGTGTTGTATCCCCGTAATCGTATCGACCCATATAATTAAAATAACATAATTATTAAACTATACAGTGAACACCAAAAAAAAAGAGTAAAAAATCCAGTACAGAATTGATGCTATTCTACTCACAACCCCAAAATTATAACACTGGAAAAAGCATCTCATCCTGCAAAGAAAATGCCATCACATGGCCCCAATAACAAAAAAGCTAAAATTTTATAGCGTGCAAAAGGGGCCAATGAGGAAACTAAAATCCTGGCAGCTGCAGCGCCCTCCTTCCCTTCTGCACCTCGCTGTGCCCCCATAAAACAAGTAACGGCCACATGTGGGGGGTCTCTGTACTCAGGAGAAATTGCATAACAAATTTTAAAATGGGTTTTCTCATTTTATATTTTGGAAATGTGTAAGTTTTAGGGCTAAATTAATGTATAACCGACAAAATTTGACCATTCTAAATGTCACCTCCATTTTGATTCATTGGGGGTCATTTACTAAGGGTCCGATTCGCGCATTTTTGTCAGATTTCCCATATTTTTCCAATTTGCGCCGTTTTTCCCTGAATTGCCCTGGGATTTTGGTGCACGCGATCGAATTGTGACGCATAGGCGCCGGCTTTCATGCAACGGATATCGGGGGCGTGGCCGTCGGAAAACCCGACGGATTCGGAAAAACCACGGAATTTGAAAAATTGCACTTTCCTGCATCAGGAATAGGATAGTGAACTCCGGCAAACTCAGACGGACTTCAGCGCAGCAGCGACACCTGGTGGACATCAGGCGCACTACCTTAGTGAATCGCTGGAAGACCTGAATCCTCGACGGAGAACGCGCTGCTGGATCGCGACAGGACCGGGTAAGTCAATTTTTACCAATGACTACGAAGATCTCAATCTTCCTAAAAGCTGTTTCTGAAAATTGAGGGGTGCAGATTTGAAAATGGATTGATTATGTAGGGTGGTTTTAATGCTAAATATTTAAAATTTCATTCAAAACTGTATTTATCCCCAATATAGTCAATTCTGAAAATCCAGAAAAGCGATATTCAATTTGAAAGCTGCATGACATCAAAATAAATTATCCAGACATTTTAAAAATTATGAAAATGTAAAGTAGACAAATGGGAAACTTTTTTTTTTACCATTTAGATGGTAAAACTATCTGCCTGAAAACGCGATGATTTCGTATTTTGAAAATGGCACAACACCCTCTTCTACTGACAACACACATTACTCTCTACCCCACTGAAAGCACACACACTGCACCCTCCCCCACTGACAACACGCACTACACCATCACCAATGGCTACACACACACATTTGCCCCTCCGGTAGTTACAACACGAACACTCTCCCCCTCATCCATTGGTAACACACTCCTTACTTCATGCAGTCACATACCTCATTTCTGCCTCTTATCCTTCATGCTGTTTGTCCTATAAGCAGCCCAAGCTTGGTGGGTAGGTTACATGTAGCCGGAGATTTAGCTCTGCAACTATATGACTACAACTATATGTACAACTATACAACTACAACGATTAAGCCACAGGACGAGAGGGTATGGTCAGGCAGCATAAACTAAGGGAAAAGATTCAGTCCATGAAGTCTGCTCATAGCAGATTCAACTTGTGCCCCGCACAAGGCGATCACCAACCTCTGCCTAAACCTCCTCCTGGCCCTGTGTAAACCCCATAGTTCCAACCATGACAATTAGGTGGCAAAGAGTAACTATATACATTTCCAATTTCACCCCATTCTGAGTTTTTTTCAAGCTTCCTAATACATTTCACACCATATTAAATGGTGCTATATAAAAGTATAAGTTGCCCTGCAACAACAAGTGTCTGAAACCATGCAATATGGCGGCATTGCCAACCTTTTATACCAGTATAGCCCAGGGGGGCTGCCACATAACAAGACATTAGTATTATAAATGGTTTATGGTGTAGGGGCCTTGTTACAGATTAGCATTTTGGATTTTGTAGTATTTGTAAAGGTACAGTACAACTCTTTTTTTTTCACAAATCAATACCTTCACGAACTGAACCACAGGGAGAGGGCCCACAGCTGTCACAGTATCTGTCTCTTGCACTGAATATGAGCTACCACGCCTATATGAAGGAAGAAATGCAGTTTTAACAATAATCCCCTGGTGCAGCGCATGGGCTGGTGCAGGACAGGAATAGTGTACTCTTGGCCCGTCTGCTGCACCAGGAGGTCCATCTCTGTTTAGCTCCAAACAGAGATGGACAGCCCACTGCGTGCCAGGGAGGATCAGGGGTAAGGTAATTCAATTTTTTTTAATGTAACCTGCATTGCATAAACAATAGAGAAAACGAGGGTCGGGAGGTGTATAGAACAGGGGCAAAAAGGGAAAACTGGCAAATAAGGAAGCACAAAAATCTTTGCCACTTATAAATAATGAAAAAGGGTGCACTGGTGAGAATAAATGGGCACTTACTAAAAAAGGGACACTTAAGAATCATGGGGCTAAGAGGGGACACTCATTAAGAAGAGAGCGCTTACTAGTAAGGGGAGAAAAGGGGGCACAACCCAAAAGTAAGCACGGCCCTTAAGGGGCAGCCAAAAATTGCAACTTTGGCCCCCTTGCGCCACCTCCATGTCAATTGGGCAGATATACCCCTTGCTGACACATTATCTATACCCTGAGACAGTTCCTATAGCACAATTCTACACCAGACTGGTAACAGTTCTGGGCAAGCTGAGGGACATTAAGAGTTTTGTGCAGGGGCCAAAAGGACTCTGATTATGCCACTGGGGGCGGTCATGTGACAGTTCTTTCTGTGTGTAACTGAGAGGAGTAGTAAAATTGAGTGTGTTCATTGCTGTGGATGTAAAAATTTTCTACACAGAATAAAGAGGTAAAAGATCACCCCTATCAGTACCTCCATCCTAGTCTGTGATTCTGCAGAACTTGCTCTGCCTCCCTTTGCAGTTCATGCCGTGTTATAGACTCCTCTGTAGCCTTTCCCCACCTTTCGTTCTCTTGACATTTTCTGCATAATAAAGAGCAGACCCATACAGACCATACACTTCATGTAGCTGTTGCTAGTTTCTACTATTTATTAAATACTGCATGTTCCTCCATGTCCAGGCGAGTCACTATATACATCCTGTATGTACATTATGCAGTGTTCAGCGGATTTGCCTGTAGAAATTACTAAATGAGAGAACAAAAGGTATCATCAGAAGTGAGGGCAGGCTAAATTTGACTCGGCCTTAGGGCAGATACAGGGAGAATTTAGTTTCTGCCCATTTCCCTGCTGGTAAAAAGGATTTTTGACAAGTAGCTGCAGAACAGAAAATGGCATAACTGTGGAAATAAAAAAAAAGAGGAACTAAATATGGCATTGGTTCTGTTTGTTTTTTTTAAGTGGGAATAAATAATTTGGTCCAATCATGTTTCTCTTTAAGAAAAATTTGTCTTCTGTGGGTCCAGGAACTTCTTGTACCAAATTGATACATCTTCGTAAACAGTGATATGATGTTTCAGCTAAAATATTATATGACAAGAGTGAAAAAGTGATCCCTGACTAGCCTGCAACCATTGTCCCTGCCTACCAGCTGACAAGTGACAGTGGATTGTGGCCCGTATTATTTATATATTTTTAATTTTACATACTTATTTTACTCTTTTTTACCTTTGATGTAGCGGCAACCTTCGTGACACTGTTTCTTGGTTATTAAAGGGGTTTTCCCATGAAACAAGTTAGGCACTTTGCACAGGATATGGTCTAACTTGCTGATCAGTGAGACCCCACAGATCATAAAAACAGGGGGTCCGAGGTCCAACCAGACAGCTGCCCATGTCCATTTTGTAACTACACACTTTGTGTTTATATTTTGTAAATATAAAGAGTGTCATTGTGTGTAATATGCATCTACTGGATCTCATCATCTCTCATCTCTGATCTGTCTCATCTCTCTTTCTATGTGTCAGATACTATTACAATGTTCAGAAGGTAAAGTGTATATAAATCCTGTACCCTGATAATCTAACCACCTTTTCAGCTCACAGAATTAGAGATATCATAATGTGTTTGTTAAGAGAGTCCCTGCCCACTGTCACAGGTGCCCCTGCGATCCATGTCACGGATCGTAGGCACACCCGTGCCCCTCTCCGTGGCGCTTACCGGGCCCCCGCTCCAAACTCACCTCTCCACATTCCTGCTCCCGTTTGGCCTGGCCCGTGCCCGCGTCCCCGCTCCTTAGGGCGCACACTCACCAGCTCTCAAAGATTTAAAGGGCGCTGGTACTTCTGGGTTTACTTTGAGGCCAGCTGTTCCCAGGATTCCCTGCCGGATCTTTGAACTATGGTAAGAAGAGAAATCTTCCTTTGCCCTGCGTTTGTTCCTATCCTGTTCCTTGTTCCTGTTTCTGCTGATCTCCTGTTGCTGTCCTCGGATTTAAACTTTGACGTTGCATCTCTCCCGCCTGCCATGACTATGTGTCTGTATCCTACTGCGAGACTGCCCGCTGTATTTGTACCTCGACCTTGGCTGCCATCGCGGGCTAGTCGCACCTGTGGAATGACCTGGTGGCACCCTGCAAGTCCATCCCACTTTGCAGAAAAAGGTGCCACTTAGATTCCGGTCCCAGGTGTCGTCTAGTACCATCTCCCGCGGTGGTCCAGAGGGTCCACTGACCCTGAACCCTGATACCCACACTCTGGATAGGAGCAAAACAGTCAAATAGAAATTAAAGGGTTAAACATGATCTTTATTGTAGTAACATCACTATGGGATTGAAATTTGAGAATTTTCTTTGATGGGCAAACCCCTTTAGCACATGAAACACAATATCCCCTTGGCCTCAACTCTAGGAATGATATAATATATATTTATTGAAATACTTTATTTTTTTGAGCTTACTTTCTTAAATCTCATGCTTACTCACGCGTTTGGACGCATTTCACATGGTCACATGACACATTTCCTTCACCCCCCTTTTTCCACACTTTGTTCTCTTGCTACTTATCTGAATACGTATAGCGGCTCTGATATCTGTCACCTTTTTTGTCCAGTGTATACTTTTTAATGCGCATTTTTTTGCATTTTAACTATGGATTACTAATAAATGGATTGAATACTTTTACTACATTTAAGCTGGTGCCTATGGAATACTCTTTTTTCTGAACATTTCTACCCTTGGGACTGGGCCAAGTCTTCCCTTCCTTGTATGCACAGCCATACTTATTTAGAGGATGCAGTCCATGGGTGTGCAGATATTTTTTCTTTTTTGTATTTTTGTGATTAGTTATATTCTTTTACATATGAGAAGTATTTTAGTAGTTATAGTCATTCTTATAGAAGGTAGTTTAAGGTTGTGTTGTGTTAAAATTGTCTGTCTCTACTTCCTCTGTGTTGTACATGTCTGGCAAAAATATTGAAAGCTTTCCGCCTTGTGTGTTTGCTTCATGTACTATTCTTTTGCTTCTCTCCCATTGCCATTCTTAGCATATTATCCCTGTTTACTAGTAAATCGTTGTTCCTGTTTTCCATTAAAAGAATCTGTCAACAATGTGGCCTTGTGGAGTTTGCTATCTCCATCTACGTTATCTGCCCCATCTTACTTATGTTGACTTCGCCCATGTGACAGGGATACTTTTAGATTTTTTTCCAGGGACACTTTAAGTTCCCAGTCTGCCTCTAGAAGATTATATATTACATTCTATTTTTCATTTTTTTTTATTACAACATAGCACCATCTAAGTTGTTGGGTGTGTTTGATATATAAACAAGGGTCAAGACAATAAACTGCTATGACAGTCCTTGGATTTGTTTTATAGTATCATACTCTCATCGCATAATACAAATGATGGGACATGTTCTTGTTTTTTGCTTCAGAACACAATACTGTATTTACATCAAAGTTAATTCAGCTGAAAATACCAATTTCATGCTGCAGTAATTTATAGAAATGTAAATAAAATGGTGTGGCATTTCAAAAATAAGAAAGGAAACTCAGGCATTTCCATATTTAATGATTTCTCTTGTTTTCTTTTTTGCATTGTCACCCAACAATTGTCTATAAGGCATGTTTTAGATGAATATATATAGATTAACCTGTGTTTAACCTCTTGATGCTAAGCAGCGGATATATCCGTCATTGAGCTTCATTACTTAACGCTCAGTGACGGATATATCCGTCACTGAGCTGATGTCGGTTCAGCTCCTCATGAGCCGCCATCATGAAACACTGGTTGTCAGCTTAAGTGACAGCTGACACCTCAGTGCTATACCCAAGGTCGGATTGTGCTCATGCCTCCTGGGGGATTTTTCCTTCCATGATCGAACCTGCCCTCCCTGTGCCGATTTCTTGGGTCCCCAGGTCTGTTCACAGTAAGACACTGTGACAGTGATAATACCTTGTAATACATCAGTATTGTAGGGTATTTTAATGAACAAGCAATCGAATGATTGCTTGTTCATGTCCCAAGCATAGTGGTAAAATGAAACAAAAAGGGAAAAAAACAGTTTTTACATAAAATTAAATCAATAAATGTATAAAAAAGCCCCCAAACCTCCATTACATATAAAAGTCACATATTGGCCCACAATTTTTAAAGTGTTTGCACCAGTTTTCTGTCTGACTTTATGCTGAAAAGAACATGCAAACTGCGTGCGTGCACCAGTTTTGTGTTACGGCTGCACTGTGTCCAACAAGACAGAGATATTGTGCAGAGTTTGTGTCACATTTATTACTGATGTGCATCACAAATGTGCAGCATGAACAAAAGAAAAATGGTGCACTCTTCCTAAGTAGTGCAAGGTGCACCAGATTAATGAAGACCGTGTGCCAGTTTTGATGAATCTGGTGAACCTGTACCCTCCACAGGCAAAATGCACATAGTGCCAGCGCCAATCAACGGTGCGCTGACCATTTAAATCCTCAAGTGCCGCTGGGCGTGCGCGATAGGGAATGGGGACGCGAGAGCGGGCCAGGTCAGACAAGAGCAGGAGTGTGGAGAGGTGAGTTTGGAACGGGGGCTGGGACAGTGCCACGGAGTGCAGTACAAACTGCACTAGTTTTGATTAATGTGGGCCATAATGTGAAAAAAAGTAAAAATCACCACACCAACCCTACAGTACACATATGGTATTGCTGCATCCATAACAACTTAATGAACACTGTAAGAAAGGAAGACAAAAATGTATGATTTTTACCTTGCCACTAAAGATACAATAAAAAGCTATTAAAAAATCTACTCCAGAATGATACTGATGTAAAGTACAGCATGTCCTGCAAAAAAGGCCTTGAACCAGTCTCACAGATAAAAAAAAAAACTGTTATACCCCTTGGAAGACAATGACGCAAAAAACTATTGATTTTTAAGAAAATTGGCCAAGATTTTGTCTGACTTTGCACTGAAAAGCACTTGCACATGTATATATGAAGTGTTTGCGCCAGTTTTGTGTCGCAGCAGCACTGTGTCCACAGCATCATCAAATTCTGCACCCAAAGAGGCGTTCCAGTGCTGATTTGGACGGTGCACCACATTTATAATAGGGATTCCACAGAATTGTTTTGCACGTTCTATGTAAAAGGTGCACCATAAAAAAGTTGGTGCACACTTCCTGAGCAGTGCAGGGGGCACCAGATTAATGAAGACCATGCACCAGTATTCAATAATATGGCGCACCCTGTATGTAAGTGAGGAAAACTGCACATAGTGTAGTTTGCACTACTGTTAATAAATGTGGGCCAGTATGTTTTATTCTGCAAAATTTGTAAAACGGAAGAAACAATGTAGGAATGAAATATCACCATAATCGTGCTGACCCAAAGAATAAAGATACCATGCTACTTAGGATATATGATGAATACCAAAAAGAAAGTCAAAAATCAGTTACAGATTTATGGTTTTCCTACTGCCTCCCACAAAAAGTTAATACATTTTTATCATTAGGGAATAGCTACCCCAAAATAGTATCACTACAAAATACACCCCATCCCACAAAATATAAGCCCTCACATGCCCATATTTGTGTAAAAAGATCTTATAGCATCTCATTGAATATAGATTACTAAAATTACATCCTAAAGAGCAAAAGTGGCTACTGCATGGCCCTCCTTCCCATCTGCATCCTGCTGTGCAACCATACAACAAATAATGTCCACATGTGGGGTATCTCCATAAATGAATGTATTACTGACAAAATTAGACCATTCTAAATTTCACCCCCTTTTTGTTATAGTTGCTATGAAGCGCTGAAAGGGTTAACAAGCTTTGTTAAAGCTATATTAATTGTTGGAGGGGTGCAGATTTAAAAAAGGAGTGATATCTAGGGTGTTTCTAATATTTTATATTTTAAAGCTCATTTAAAACAAAATTAATCCCCAAAAAAGTAAATTCTGAAATCTCCTTGAAAATAAGGGAAAGCGATTCAATTTGTCTGATGTTGTCATAAAATATATCTTAAAAATTATGAAAACATAAAGCAGACATATGGATAATGTTAGATAGTTAATAAATACGTATGAAACACATCAACATTAACATTAACATTAACGTACAAACTGGCTGCATCCTAAAGGGATGCCTCTGACACACTGTTATAGCTCCTCACAAATGATGGGTCCTGCAGTCTTATAAAGTCATGGGAAGTGTTGATCCCATCCAGGGTGGCATTTCGCATGCACCAGTGGCAGTTAAATGGTTAACTATCAAACTTGGTTCCATTACAGTACAGCAAACACCCACCACCCAACTCAACCGATGGGTCCATAATGCAGTAAGAAGAAGATAGCTAATGTTTTGTCTTCCCTTGCAGATACTTCTTTTACTTGTCTTGTAATGATTGTAAACTAAATGTCATTCTTTGAACAACTGGTTTTGCTGCTCATTTAAGCTGTCCAGGAACTTTTACTGAATCCTAGGTCAATTCTCTATTTGTTATCCATAGTTTTTATTAAATCAGTGGCTGTAAAACTGATTAGACTGGGTTCACATCATGTTATTTGTATAAGCTAAGTGTATATGTCTGGGGAAGCACCAGACGTATATGCTTAGTGTATTCATTGACAAATAGTGGCAGACGGAGGCCTAGTTGTGGCCACTATACATCCTGTACATAAAAAATGCAGGATCGAAAGACATAGGAAGCTACGTCTTTTCATCCTGCAGCCTCCGCCTGAGCAACATATGCGCTTAGCAGAGGCGATGGATGCCTAAGTGTATTGCATCTCTCCCCATAGCCCCACCCCATAGCGCATACATCGCTCGGGAGAACCCGGTCACTGTCAACATTAGGACAGTTACATTAATGGGGGAATGCCCCATTCATCTTGTACACTCCTCCCCCCACTTTCAGGAAGGGGGGTCCCAGGTAACCTATACCACTGTATAGGCATACAGTGGGATATGTCTGTGCCATACATTGTGAGGACACGTCGGAATCCTCCTGACATGTCCTTACAACGTATGCACAAATACGAGGTGTAAACTATCCTTACTGGAAGATACAGGAACCAGGAGAGTCTAAAATAATTTATAATGGTATCCTATGTAAACGAAACTCTTCCACATTCCTGTAATGTATGTTTTAGTAAAGAATTGCATTCCCCACAATGTTACAACTCATCAGCTTTGTTTTTACAACTCTGTGTTGATCCTCTGTTTGGCTTAAATTTATGTCAAATGTCTTTTAAAGGAAATCTACCGTGAAGCATAATAAACCAGGGACACTTATAGATTCAGGCACAGATCCAGGCCACTTATAGGTCCAGGCACAGTGACTCTGGTAAGCTTCTTTTATTTGTTTCCCATATTATCCAAATTACTCTGGGGGTGTTACCAGAGCCCCTCCATGCTCTGGCTTTACATGCAGGTACAATGTTCAGGTAGCTACAATAAGGAAAGGCCCCGCTAATACCCCCAGAGCTCTTCAGACTCATTGAAGGAGGCCATGGATAACTAATACAAGACGATTAACACAGTCACAGTGTAAAACATCAGTGCACACCCCTTGTTATAAAACATATCCTACTTTAAGGTACTTTAGTACAATGCTATATTGGAGATGCACTGAAATAGTGAATGAACACACACAAGGTGAGGTGGTTGGGTTTACATTATGTACGGTATGTTCCTTTTTGTTAAGGGTGGATCAATTGTTGTATTAGAGCAATAAGGAGAATATTCCTAATTCAGAGTGTTCTGGGGAGGAGATGTAGAATAGGAAGAATAATCATGCCCTGTAAGAGAGGGTCCGTGCAATAAGGAGAAATGTAAGACATTTTCATGTAAGACATCAAACATAAGGCTGATGCAGCCAGATCCAGAGACAGCTGTTTGAAAGTCTCCTTAGTAGTGATATATCTCATCCTGACAAACTGACCATATTGGACTTCCTTCTCAACCTTTTAATGATGTGCACCATATCTGTACAGAGCATGGTTATTTACCCTGTATGGAGAGAGCTCACAGGCTTAGTTCTCTCCATTCAGGGCAGGTGTGATGATGTGACCAGGGTGACCAGGGGGAGGGGAGGCCTGCTGGTAATTCACCACCATAAATTAACCTAATTGAGCCAGTTTGTTGACAAAACCAGCATGTGGCCGGGCTTCAAAGACCTATACAGACAAACCGACTCCAGGCATCACCCCCCCTCGCCTCCCCAGTCTCAAACAAAGAGCCATTAAAACTCTCAAATCACCAGGTTGAATAGAGACAGTTATGAAGTTATGGTCCATCTCACCAGAACACCAAATACATTTTTGGAATATTGTTCTCAGTAAATCATAACAACCCATTGTTCATGGCTCTAGGATACTCAGAACCAGAGATATCAATATCTCTGGATAGGACCATAGCAAATGGGTCAGGTTTGGTATCAGTGCGATCCTGTGATTCACCTGGATCCAACGATACTAGAACCATGACCCCAGGACCTTCCCATGGGGTAGCTGTGGCTTCTCCAGGGCTCTGGATGTAATATCAGGTAGGAGGGACCATTGACCCCTCCTTAGGGTGGACAGAGGTGTGTCCACACCTGATATAGTCAGGCACCACTGAAGGGGCCTTGGTCTTTGTCCTGGGGGAACTAACATCAACCAAGCGCAGGGAGGATCTAAAAGTGTGGACTATCCATCCCCAGTAGGCCACACACAAAGGTAACTAACTAACTAACCAAACTGCTTAGACTTGTAGTGCTACCCATGTAATTTGTACTCTATTTACTGTATATATCTATTGTGTGTACTGTATTGTGTAGTGTGCCCTTAAGGCAATTAAATATAAAATCTAATCTATGTTGCTCTTTTATCTCGATCACGAATCTTACGTCCGGGTTTCTCGCTTGTATACATGCTACCGGGTTGGTTCCTTACCCTATATAATCCCGTTACGGCCCGGGCTTATATTAAAGGAGAACTGGTGGCAGCATAAGGCTGATAATATTCTGTCTCACTGCGGCTAGTGAGAGGGATCTTATAGCCATTCAGGGATTTGATTTAGGGTTGTGCCATATCCGGAAGTTGTGTGGACAACTTTAAAAATCTGTGTATTTGGGTAAGTAATCGGCTTAGTGATAGAAAACAGAGGGTTGTCATTAATGGCACATTCTCCGATTGGGTTGACATTACCAGTGGAGTACCACAGAGGTCAATATTGGGGCCACTTCTTTTTAATATTTTTATTAATGACCTTGTAATGGGTTTACATAATCAAGTTTCAATATTTGCAGATGATACTAAGTTGTGTAAAGTAATCAGTACTGAGGTCGATATTTTAGCATTACAAAGGGATTTGTGGAAGCTTGAGGAGTGGGCAGAGAAATGGTTGATGAGGTTTAATGTAGATAAATGTAAAGTTATGCACTTGGGCCATGGAAACAAAAATGATAATTATGTTCTAAACAGTCAATTACTTGGTAAAACTGGGGGACTGGGGAGACTAGAATACAATGACATATTACAACATTTGGGATTATTCATGATAAAGGGGGGGTTAGGGAATTGGGTTTCTTGCAGTTCCTCTAGGCTTCAGTGGTTCTGTCCAGCCCCTTAGTCTGTGCTATTTACCATAAGCACCTACTCCAGTCCTTCATATATCACAGGAATAACATACAACCCTCGCAGATACTTATATACAAAAAGACTTTACTAACAACATACATGTGACAAAGTAACTACATAAAATACAATACGAAATACATAGAGAACACAACTACACACAAACCTCTTTTCCTGACCCCTTCTGGACCCAGTAATGTGTATGTATATACAATATAATCTAACACTACAGCTTCTCCTGGATATACCCTGAAGCAGGAGTCACATCCAATACCTGACCATATACATGTACATATAGAGACTCATGCACAATAGCATCTATATATCTACTCCTCCAATACACATGCAGGGCACAGATCCACGTGTGAATGGGATACAGGATGTACATGTAGTTACACTAATATATACACACTCACTGTAAACACTTAGCTATGTATATATATGGTAAAACACATAACACCTGGAATATCTATAGGTACACGTATAAAGTCTACTATATTATAATAAGTACTATGTTATAATTACTCTTATAAAGTTATATAAATACACAGAAAGCACACACAATATATGACCTGGTTCCTTAGGTAAGTGCTGTTCATACGGGTGGGGGGCCAGGAAGCAAGAGAGCTTGATTTCTGCTTCTTCCACCTTAAATATCCCTTTGTGTAGTCCCTGCCCACCCCCTTATAACTCCACCCTAAGACCCTCTCAGGATAGACCCCAGTAGTGTGCAGGGAATCTCACACCTGGTTCATGGTGGCTTCTTACTGTTCAAAGCCTTTTGATATGTTAATGACCCAATGGCTTCAGTACACACTGACATCTCACCACAGAATATCAGTGACTGTGGTCAGTATATACTGTATCCATACTTACATATTATATGTTATATATATAATAATAGAGCAGAGGGTCCAGTTATGAATAATGTCCCCTGTAACAATTCAGTTTAGAAAAAAAGATGACTGAGGGGAGACCTCATTACAATGTACAAATACCTGAATGGGAAGTACAAGGATCTCTCCAAAGATCTTTTTATACCTAGGCCTGTGACCAGGACAAGGGGGAATCCTCTACGCCTAGAGGAGAGGCGGTTCTACCATCAACATAGACAAAGGTTCTTTACTGTAAGAGCAGTGAGACTCTGGAACTCGCTGCCGCAGGAGGTTGTTATGGCGGACTCTATGTACATGTTCAAGAGGGGCCTGGATGACTTTCTGGGGAGAAAAAATATCACGGATAAAACATTTATTTAATTCTTAAAGGTAGGACTTGATGGACTTGCATCTTTTTTGGCCTTATATACTATGATACATGGCAGGAGTTCGGGATGCGTATAGTGGGAGGAAGGCGGGGTTTATACTCCACAGGGTTAATGCGTTGCAGTACCTCGAATGGACCCAGGAAACATGGACCAAGTTTGTAGCTGGGAATCTTCAGACGGACATACTTGAAGGACAGCCACACTTTGTCACCTGGAGAGAAGATGGAGCGAGGCCGGCATTTCTTTTCGGCCTGAGTCCTGGTTCGAGCTGAAGCCTGTAGCAAGGAGAGTCGAGTCTGCTCCCAGATAGACTTGAGATCTTGGACCAACTCTTCTACGGCAGGAACATCAGAAGGGGCTGCAAGAGATCCATAGATGATAAAGAAAGGAGGAGAGACGGCAGATTCCGAGTCGAAGGAAAACTCTGCCCATGGCAGCAGAGAGGAACAGTCGTTCTGTCGAGCGGAGACAAAGTGTCGAAGATTACAGCCCAGAGTCTGATTGATTTTCTCAACTTTTCCATTAGACTTAGGATGATATGCGGAAGAAAATTCCAGCTTAACTTGTAGTTGACTACACAACGACCACCAAAACTTGCAAACTAATTGGAACCCACAGTATGAGACGATGTGCAGCAGAAGTCAATGAAGCTGGAAGAAGTGCTGGAAGAACAGGCTGGTAAGGCGTGGAGCTGACGGAAGACCTGGCAGAGGAACAGAGGAAGTGGGACATCTTGGAAAACCGGTCAGTTACCACCCAGATGACAGTATTACCAGAGGAAGGTGGAAGATCCGTGATAAAGTCCAAAGCCATGTGAATCCACTGCAGCTGGGTATCGGTAATGGCAGAAGATGACCAGCTGGTTTGAGTCGAAAAGGCTCGCTTCAGGCGCAGGAGCCTACAAAATCCCGAATGTCCTGGATCAGACCTGACCACCAGTGGAAACAGAAAATGAGAGTGGCAGAGCATTGCACTCCAGGGTGCCCAGCCACACAAGATCAATTTCCCCAAGACAGTATGATCTTCCAAAGAGCAGGTCAGACGTAGGTCTTACCAGGATCAAGCTGCCGCAGATCCACGGGAGCAGCGAGTACCAGGTATTCAGGTGGAATAATATGTCGGGGACCAGGATCTTCCTCAATGACATCCGAGGCACAAGAGAGAGCATCGACCTTAACATACTTCTCTGTATGACGGAAATTTATCAAGAAGTTGAAGCGGGAGAAGAAGAGAGAGCAATGAGCCTGTCTTGGATTAAGATGCTGGGCAGTTTGGAGGTACAGGTTTATGTGATTAGTATACATACTGTCTGGATGACAAGCTCCCTCCAGAAGATAACACTATTCTTCCAAAGCAAGCTTAATAGCCAAAAGCTCCCGATCAACAATAGAGTAGTTCCTCTCTGCGACTGAAAAGGAGCTGGAAAAGGACACAGGAGGAACCACCAAACAGCAAGACTGGCACTCTGATCCCCAGCAAAGAACTTCCCCCATCTGCCAGTTGAGCACGGATGTGTGGTGCAGCAACCATGGAAGACCCAACAGGACAACGTGGACCATGGTAGCACATAAAAAGACTCTCCTTGTGCAATGACCCGACTTGCAGAGACCAAGGCTCGGTGCGGTACTGGACAGGAGAAAATTTGGCCACTGACGGAGGAGGTGACCAGCGGCTTCTCGAGGCGGACCACAGGGAGATGATGCTGGGTGACCAGGGAAGCATCTACGAAGTTTCCTGCAGAGCCGGAATTCAATAAGGCAGAAGTCTGGAACTGGCTACCTGTCCCAGAGCTGAGCAGAACGGAAATATTAAAACGTAGAGAAGCTTTGCTCTCATCCCTCTCATTACTAAGAACCCTAGGTGCATGCGTTTCCAGGATGCTGTGGACGGACAGGACAAGTCTCAAGAAAGTGCTACGGGCTGGAACAATGGAGGTAGAGGAACGCTTTTGAGTAGTCAGACGAGAACTATCCACCTGCATGTCAATCTGAGTGGCCAGAGAGATGAGACCACTCAGCGTAGACAGCAGGTCACATGCAGACAGCACGTCTTTAATCTGTCCAGAAATTCCTTTTTTTTAAAGGCAGCGATCAAGGCCGCTTCATTCGAAGGAACTGGACTGTATAGTCACCAACTAATAAGTCCCCTTGATGCATGTATAGCAGGGTAGTTTCAACAGATGAGGCCCGGCTGGTTCCTAAAATACAGACCAGAAATTAGGCAAGGAATGAGAATAGCTGTGACCGGATAATTTTTGTCCCAGAGGATGGTAGGCCTCGCCAGGGCTTTCACAGAAAGAAGGCTGATCATGAAAACCACTTTAGCCCATTCTGTGGCGAACTGTGAAGACATTGGTTATGCAAGGAGCTGCATAACTTGGCCTCTCCATCATACTTGGTGGGCATGGAAAGACGGAGCCTGGTTTTAGCAGTAGACAATGTATCTGTAGTAACAGAAGGTACCGCAGGTACTGGACGCTGGTACAACTGCAACATGGCGGTGACTTGTCCAAGTTGCTGACCTTGAACAACAATCTGCTGAGATTGTTAAGCCGGGATGGTGGTAAGATCAGGTAGTGGAACCTTGTTGGGATTCATGGCCCGGTGTTACTGTCAGGGTTCAGGGGAAGTGGACCGGTTGTACCACCACAGACATGGACGTTTTCTGATAATTGGGAGTGCAGTCTAAGTCTCACCAGTTTTTCACCAGAGCCCAGTGGTACCACCAGGTCGATCCACAAGCACGACTTTGTCCACGGTGGTCGGCCAAGCTGAGGTACAGAGTCATCAGGCAGAACCATGGTTGGGGACAGGCAGGAGGACGAGACAGGCACCACAGCATCAACGTCAAAGGCAAAGCAGAACATCAGGGCATGTAGTGGAGAAGGAAGGTCAGGAACAGGAAATCGAGACTAGCGCACAGGGCATGGAACACAGCTTTCTCTGAGTCATAGAAGCACAAAGATCCAGCAGGGGACACAGGAAGGTCCCGGACATTTAACAGAATGGCTAGCGCCAAATATTAGCACACTGGCCCTTTAAATTGACGGAAGCCGGCATGCGTGCACCCTAGGAGGCGGTGACATACAGGACGGAGCCATCACTGGAACGTGGCAAGGTGAGACAGAGAGTGATGAGGGTAAGGAGTGATGAAGGGCACGGGTGTGCCTGCGACCTGGGACATGGGTCGTCGGTGCACCCGTGACAATCAGGGATATGAAAATACCAATGGGGTCTATGATTCTGATAGGAATGAGGTCTGTTTGTGTTTTGAGGTGCCTTTTTTGAGGTGGCTCATTTAACAAGAAGTTTTCAAGAAAAGGAAAGTTTGTGGAAAAATTTCTTTCCTCTCCTTTGAAAAATGAAATTTAGATTTAAAGCAAGAGTTGCAAAAACAGGGAAAAAATGCTAGGCTTGATACCTAGAATGTTTTCCAACTTGTAGCAAGCTTTTGCCATACTTGCAAGTGTCAATGGGGAGAGGGCACCAGAGAATTGCTCTGCGCTCTTTTGCTATATTGCTGCAATTGGTAAAGCAATTGGTGTCAAGGCTGGCTGAGGTATGATGAGCAATTTCGACACATAGGCCAAACGTCAGGTGGGATCATAAAGATATAAAGTTGTGGTTATAAGTGACTGGGGTAGAGCAGGCTGGGAGAGGTAGTGCGACAATTCTTGCTGCCGCTAGAATTTCTGAAGGTTTAAAAGGCTTAGCAGGAATTCAAAAAGGACACTATTTTTCCTTTAATGAAGGAGGATGCAAGTTTGGAACTAAATGCAAGTTAGACACAAATACGATGCAATACAATTTTATTGATTCCCTGGTTTGAGGATAGAGTACTGTGCCCCGGTGTACTCCCCGATTGCTAACTACTTTGTCCAAACAAACATTCCTCATTTAGACATATTGGGGCTCATTTAATAAGGGTCCATTGGACACACTTTTGTCGGGTTTCCCGGCGTTTTGCCCCTAATTGCACCCGGATTTAGGCGCACGCAATCGGATTTTGGTGCATCGGCGCCGGCTTGCACGCAACAGAAATCATGGGGGCCGTCGGACAACTCGCCGGATTCGGACAAACCGCGGAATTTAAAAACGTGATTTTGTCGCAAGATCAAGCACTCACATGCACCCGGAAGAAGCAGGTGAACTCCGGTGGAAGCAACGGATGCAGGAACTCGGACGCATGATCTTCATGAATTGCACCTGACCCGAATCCTCGTCGGACAACACGGTGCGGGATCGCGACAGGACCAGGTAAGTAAATCTGCCCCATTGTGGCCCATTTCTCAAGGGTCCAGTTTATCAATACAGGGGTCAATGTTTGATTTTGTCATTTTATCCCCATAAGCACCAGGTCAATGGTGTTAAAAGTGCTAAAAAAATCAAAGTAGGTGATACAGTGATGCCTTTCTCTTCTGCAATTGTCTAGGCTACATTTTAAAGCCCCTGCAGATAAAACAAAATAACTTTTTCGAAAGTCTTCATTATGTGGGAGGTAAGGGCAATGGAATGATTATCCAGCAAAATATGAAACACCATTACAGCTTAACCCTTCCTCCAAGTCTTGCCGCCATGCCCACGTGGGAAATGAACGTCATCACTATGCACGGATGATTGCTGGCTGGACTCTAGAGTATCCGATGATAATCCAAAAAATAAATCGGGGTCATCCAGCACTGTGATAACAGTTTGCAAGCTTTATTCTTAAATTCTTCAAATATTTTTCATACAAGTAAGCATATGGGTGACGGGTTACAAGCCTTTGCATGGCTCTTTCATTCTCGTTGTATGCAAATTGTAATGGGTCTAGGCTACATTTTACATCCCCCTTCAGATAAGACAAAATGGCTTTTTTCCTAAAGTCTTCATTATGTGGGAGGTAAGGGTAATAGGTCTTAAGTCACTGGGTTTTTTTTGTTTCTTTGTTTTCTGTAATGGGCGTACACACTATAGTTTCCAGAAATCGCTGACTTTAACCCACATGAGGGTATAGTTGAATAGCTCGTTTGAAAAGGTTCTCAGGAGTCGAGGACAGATTTCATTTGGCCCACGAGGCATGCTTAGTTTCAGGGCCAACAAGATATTGCAAACGTCATAAGTTGATACCCTCACACCTTCACCCGCTTGGTTAACAGTGATTGTGGTGGCTGGGGAGTCAGAGTTTGAGGCTTCTGCGGCTGCAGAATTGCTACTATGCTCCTCTGAAAAGCGATTAAAAAATTGGTTTAGATTATCCATCCTTAGTTCCAAATCCTCACACTGCCTCAACTTTTTGCCCATGCTGGCACTTTTTCTCGCACCCACCCATACTTCCTTTGTGTCATTTGTCCCCAGTTTATCCTCCAGCTTTTTAACATATTCTTTCTTCCATTCATTGATTTTGCTTTTTAGTTCATATTGTATTCTTTTCTTGCCTACTCTGGCCTTAAAAGCTTCTGTTCTAAAGGCTGATGTTCTTCTATTATGGTTTCATAAATGGAGGAGTTGACAATCTCATGTTATGGCGTTTGGCTAAATGGTTCACTTGAATAGCTATGCCAGCCTTCATCTTGTCACCGCTGATGCATGGATTGTGAAGGCACTTGGTTTAGCAGGCTGGTTTATCAAAGGCTGCTGTTAGATATTTGATTATTTGCAACTCATTTTTGGTATAGTTGTAAAGATTGTATAAAAACGGTTTTGCAACAAGGCTACTGAGGAATGCCATTTGAGTTGAGATATTTTTCAGTAAGTATGGGTAGCCTGCTTTACTGGTTAAACAATAAGTGAAAATACAATTTTCCAGTAATACTAGAAAAATACTGGGATGGTTTCAAAGACCTTAATAGATGTATGCATTCAGGTCTAGATTACCATCTCAGTTGCCTGAAGGCACAGAACATCTGATTTACTGGACCCCATAACTGATAAAGCCACATGTATAGCTCCTCTTAAAGTATTCTGCTTGTGATCACCTCTGACCTGGAATGGGGTAATAGGCATTGATCAATTTATGCAAATTTTTAGACAGTCTCTACGTGTCACAACTTTTGTCCCTCTTTCATTTTGCTAGCAGTTGGGATATAGTGCTATAAAGCATAAATTTGTTCCTGAATGAGTGTTCATCTGTTCTTGACTGTGTGGTTAGGTGTTTTTATGTTCCATCTGTAATTTCTTGAATTTTTGGTGAGGTTTGCATATTTAAAGGGGTTTTCCCACAAACAAAAGTTAAGCACCTTCTGACTAGGGAGGAAAGACTCTAGATATGGGACATCCAATGTAAAGACAAGAGCACTACACAACAGAGTTGATTGATGAAGGGCATGCTGTCCACTCACCAATCATTAAATAAGAAATGGAGCTTACTAGGGGAATACATAAAATTAATGCCTATGGACATTGCCCCGTACATAGACAATCCATTCAAACAGAATGAGCCCTCCTTTTGGGACGATTACTCAGATATTACAGTAGGGCAGTGGTTAGAATCAGCGGACCATTTTCAAAGAAAAGTAGACTGGTTAATAGACAAAGGTCGTATCTTCAACTTTTATCAGAAACATGCCCTATCCGCCACCAAATTCAAGGTGCCTAGAGACTATACAAAACTAAATGAATAGGGACCCGCCCTTGAAAAGAAATACGAAACAGTTATATGAACACCTACTCTCCCTCTAGACAGTGGGCTCCCCATCTTATAAAGAAAAATGGGAATGAGACCTAGAGACACAGTTCACAGAAAGAGAAATAAAAGACATATTGAAGGGGGCATACAGTTCCTCCAAATGCATATGTAAACAAGAGAATTCATTTGAACTCCTGACTATGTGGTACAAAACCCTACATGTGTTACATAAGATTGATGACTCTATGTTGGTATGTTGGGGATGTCATGGGTCAGAAGGGTACATTTACCATTCTTGGTGGACCTGCCCACAGATAAAGAACTAGCTGGACCCGAAATTGATATTACTATGGGCTCCAAATACCATACTCTAACCTCAAAAGGACAACCTCCCGACGTTCTTAGTAATGGCAGCTAAACTAATTAATCCGTCAGCTTTGGTTGTCACCCAGCCCTCCCACAAAACAATGTGGACACAAAAAGTGGAGGATCTATACCCCATGGAAGAGCTGGTCCGTTGTGACTTAGGTAAGATGGAGCAGTTCATCATCGTGTGGGCCCCATGGAGAGATTACATGTCTAAAAAAAGTACCTAACAATCTAAAAGTGTCTAAAGGTACCCAACAACACAATTAATAGCTAACACAGAACTAGTCCCAGGACGACATTCCGCCCAAACGACAGAAGGCAGAAAGCATAACCATCCCTTCAAACTAAAGTGGGACCCCATTAGACCCCTTGTTTTCGTAATCTGTAGGGGTCTCATCACTGAGACAGCACTTTGTTCGTGGTAAATCCCTTTAAAGAGAACCCGTCATGCAAAATAACCCCCCTAAACTAAATATATTTTCATAAAATGCCATTAGAGAGCATTGCCTCTATCCCTTCCTTGTCCCTCTACATGCCTGTAAACCTAAGCAATGAGGTCCTAAAGCTGTATGCAAATGACCTGTGAAATGTCCAATGAAGCATTAGCATATTCAAGCTGTCCACTCTATTCATGAGTGGGAGGCACAGCCACACCCCCAGTGCTTGACTGACAGCCTGTATAATGATGTGAGGCTGTATAATGATGTGCTTCCTGGTGCTGGTGGCCACGCCCCCTGCAGCCTGTGTGTGCATGTGTGTGTGTATAGGAGAGATACAGCAGCTCCAGGCAGCCATGTTACAGCAGAACATGTCAGATTCATGTGCAGCTGATGTCTGTGTCTCTCACCTGTATATTAGGAGGATGCAGCATGTCAGCAGATGCAGCACAGATACCAGCAATACTTACTATACATTACACACAGACATGAGCAGGGGGAGGACAGGGGAGGGGTAACATGGGTGACATCACTGCCTCTGACCATGTGACCTGCCTCATTTATATGATAAAAAATAGATGATTTTATAATGAATAATGTATGAAACAACTAGATAAAGGCTGGGATGGGATCCTTGTGAGATGCTCCAACAGGTAGAGGTGACAGGACAAGTGACACAGACCTGATGACAGGTGTCCTTTAAAGAAAATCTACTATTTTATAATTATAATATACATTGTTATAAACCAGGGACACTTACTTATTGATGTTATCCATGGCCTCCTTTCTTTTTAAATAAACGTATACATTTATGCTAATGAGATTGAGGTGCTCTGGTGGGTGTTGCCGCAGTCACAGTGTGTGGATCTATGAGTGTCCCTGGTTTATCCATGCTAGATTTTTATGGTAGAAGAAAATATGGCATTTCAGCTATTTCTTATTTACCAAACTAAGTCTTTCTAGTTTTAGCTTAGTACAAAGTAAACAAAGTGTACAATTGTGGTCTGCTTCCAGCATATAATTACTGACTGGATACAATTTACATAAACCCAGCCTTAGGTATTATAGTTCAGTGTAAAAAGGTTGGTATAATGTCTTATACAGCTGATAATACAGACATCATCAGACAGACCTGAATATCTGGTTGATCTTGGCCACTAACCAACATAGCCTGTAAAGAGATGTCACTGTCATAACTGAAGGTACTTAAGTACTTGTACTTGTGTTAATGATAGTATTACTTGCTGCCTATTAGTACCTCATCTTGAAAAACATGTCTTATTTTGAAGCCAGGTTTACACAGTATGTCTCCACTGATGTTTATCTTGTACATACACAGTGCTGGTACTCTACATTGAAGGGATTATCCCATGACAAATCTTTAGCAGTGACTACTTCTCGTGTGGACCTGTAACTTTTCCACTGCTTTATATGTTTATTTTCTACTTATATTTGGTGCCTGAAATTTTGTGAGCCCTTCAGAATTTTTTACTAATTTCATTATAAAACACGACCTAAAAAATCATCAGGTTTTCCCAGTCATAAGTGTACATAAAGGGACTCAAATCAAACAGATTGATTCAAAAATATTTGACCTGAATCCCAAGCAAGCACATTCTCACATTTAAAGCCAAGATTATAAAGTTCATTTGGCAAGATAAACTTCTGTGAGAGATATCTTTCTCTACAGACGCCATTTTGGTCTAAACGGAACGCCATCTTAATTTAGCTGGGGGTCTTGCTGACCACTGTCCAGCCATTTCGTGATTCAAACTTCATTTTGTGTGAACTGTTTAGAAATGACTGTGTACTCATTCCTCTCTGCAGCTTCTCTGTTTGAAGGTCATATTGTGACTTATACAAAGCTAACACAAGGGCAATTAGTATAAATGTTCTGTTTAGATGAGAACAAGGTCCCTTTCAGGACCTGGCCCTTTTTTGTTTTTTCATTTTCATTTTTCACTCCCCATGATCAAAAATCCATAACTTTTTTATTTTTCCATGTACAGAGCTGTGTGACGGCTTATTTTCTGCGTAACAAATTGCAATTCATAGAGATGGTATTGAATATTCCACGCCGTGTACTCGGAAGCGGGAAAAAAATTCCAAATGCAGTGAAATTGGTAAAAAACCGCATTTGTGCCGTCTTCTTGTGGGCTTGGATCTTACGGATTTCACTGTGCGCCCCAAATGACATGTCTACTTTATTCTTTGTGTTGGTGCGATTACGGGGATACCAAATTTATATAGGTTTTATAATGTTTTCATACATTTAAAAAAATTAAAACCTCCTGTACAAAAATTTTTGGGGGGATTTTGCCATCTTCTGGCGCTAATAACTTTTTTATACTTTGGTGTACAGAGCTGTGGGTGGTGTCGTTTTTTGCGGATTTTGATGACGTTTACAATGTTATCAATTCAAGGACTGTTTGCCATTTTCGACTTTGGGTGCCATTTTCCATTACGGGATTAAACGCAGTGAAAAACCGTTATCATATTTTTGATAGATTGGGCATTTTCGGACGCGGCGATACCTAATGTGTTTATGATTTTTACTGTTTATTTATATCAGTTCTAGGGAAAGGGGGGTGATTTGAGTTTTTAGGGTTTTTTATTATAATTTTTTTTTAAACTTTTTTTTATTTTTATTTTTAGTATTTTTCAGACTCCCTAGGGTACTTTAACCCTAGGGTGTCTGCACAATCCTATCATATACTGCCATACTACAGTATGGCAGTATATGTGTATTTTACTACTCATACATTACAATGTGCTGATAGCACATTGTAATGCATGGGTTAACTCGAAGTAGCCTGGGGTCTTCGTGAGACCCGAGGCTACCATGGCGACGGATCGCCGTTCCCCGATGACGTCACGGGGAGCGGCGATCCTCAAAAAGATGGCGGCGCAATCCTTTTGAAGCCGCCGGCAGCTTTGCTGGCACCGATCGCGGGTGTTACCGGTAAGCCTTTGCTGCAATATGCAGCAAAGACTTACCGGCTATGGAGAGCCCTCTCCATGCACCCGCGGGCGACCCGTGACGTGCTATTACGTCACGGGTCGTGAACGGGTTAAAGGGATGTTCTGGTATATTCTGCTGGCCCATAGCATTTCAGTATTCTATCACCTTTTCACGCTTCTATGCAGATGATTTTCTGTGTTTTATATATGCGGCTGCACGCTAATAAAGATTGCATGTCCACATATTCTTATGTGGATATAGAAGGTAAACAAAGTGAAAAATACTATCATAAATTCATAATGTATTATAAAGAGTATATAGAAATATGACAATAAAGTGCCTTAAAGAGCACCCATAAATTTGGCACTAGGAGCTGCTTATGATTGTTCCTATGGCAGCCCTGAGGTCTGATCAGAACCCCAGGGCTGTCTGCAGGCAGTGCCTGTAAGATGGCGTATTAAAGGCACAGTGTCAGCCTATTCATGTGCCTATTCATGTGCATAGGCAGACACAGCTAATACCCTACAATACATGAGATAATTGCTTGTTGATGTCCCATGGTGGAACTAGTAATAAAGTGTAAAAAAATATATTCTTAAATAAAAATAAATGTATGAAAAAATACTCATAAGCCTCATAAAGAGACATATAACACAAAAAAAGTCAAAATCATAACACAAACCCTACATATACAGTATCACCACGTCTGTAACGACCCGTAGATTTAGAAAAGATCATTATTGAACCTGCTTGATGAACACCGTAGAAAAAACGTTAAAAACTCAATTATTATTTTTCCCTTTTTCAGCCCACAAAAAATGTAATAAAAAGTGATCAAAAAACATATCTACTCCAGAGTGATGCTGCAAAAAACAAGCCATGAACAAGCTCTGTAGCAAAGGAAGTAAAAATGCTATACCACTTGGAAGACGGCGATGCAAAAATGATTTCATTCGGCAAATTTAGTAAAACGTAAGAAAAAATATTGAAGTATGGTATCCCAGTAATTGTATTGACCCATAGAATAAAAATAACATGATTATTGAGCTATACTGTGAACACCAAAAAAAGAGGAAAAAATCCAGTACAGAATTGATGCTTTTCAACTCCTGCCCTCAAAAAAAGTTCAGAAATTTTCAATAATAAGGGTTATCAACCCAAAACTGGTAACACTGGAAAAAGCATCTCATCCCGCAAAAAAAAATGCCATCACATGGCCCCAATAACAAAAAAGCAAAAATTTTATAACCTACAAAATGGGCAAAAGAGGAAACTAAAATCCTAGCAGCTGCAGGGTGCTCCTTCCCTTCTGCACCTCGTCGTGTCCCCATAAAACAAGTAACAGCCACATGGGGAGGGGGGGGGGGTCTATGTACTCGGGAGACATTGCATTACAAATTATAAGATGTGTTTTCTCTTTTTATCTTTTGGAAATGTGTAAATTTTAGGGCTACATGAATTTTGAACGGACAAAATTTGACCATCCTAAATTTCACCTCCATTTTGATTTTATTACTATGAAGATCTTAAGAGGTTAACAATCTTCCTAAAAGCTGTTTCTGATCATTTGAGGGGTTCGGATTTGAAAATGGGTTGATTATTTAGGGGGGGGGTATAATGTTAAATATTTAAAATATTTAAAATAAAAAGCAGAAATTATCCCCAAAATAGTCAATTCTGAAAATACGGAAAACCGATATTCGATTCGTAAGCTGCATGATATCAAAATAAAATTATCCAGATTCGGAAAATGTAAAGCAGATATGTGTGAAATGTTATTCAGCAACTTATTTAGGTGATAAATCTATCTGCCTGAAAACGTGATGATTTAAAATTTTGAAAAAGGAAAATATTTTTAAAAATTCATCACGTTTTATCTTTTTTAAATAAATAAACGCAAAACTTATCAGCCAAAATTTACCACTAAAGTGAAGTTCAACATGTGAGGAAAAAACAATCTCTGAACTGCTTTGATAAGTAACAATGTTCAAAAGTTATAACCATATAAATAGATGCAAGTCAAAATACAAAAAATGTGACTGAGCCTTAAGCTACAAAATGGCTGCGTCCTAAAGGGGTTAAATCATGTGCTGTAATATTAGATCAGTTATATCAATAATTAATCACAAAGTCAAATTTTTTTTACTCATTTGCTTGAGTTTCTTCACTGTATCTACTGTTAGGAGTTGAAAATCTGATGTAGTTTTCGGTAACATTTTTGCAGAAACACAGAAAATTCACAAACTTTGACGCCCCACTACAGGCCATTTCCTAGCTGTTCGCGTGAAAGTGTGTTCTATCCCTTCAGACATTTGTCTATATGACTGATGTTCCAGTACCTTCATTAATTCATTATGTGCTTCTGTGTCTGTACTCATATTATTCTCAGTGCCTAGGTCACTGACCTTGGACCTAGCTCCTATAATTATCTATGCCTTGTTAACCTACATGTAAATGTTTGACCTCAGACTCTTGAAAAGTATGAACTGTTGTCTGACCTGTGGGTTATCCAGGAAATTACTTATATAACTAAAGAACAAGACCTTATCACTTTTCCCAATAAGAAGATTGAATGTCCTGTTTTTCCAGCCTCCATTTTGTTTATGCCCCTGTTTCTGTAGTTTTATGATAATAACTGATATTTTGTTGTTTGGCCACAAGACGTCACTGTTTATCACAAGATGCCAAAAAAAAACAGATCCCCTTTGGCACTGAAGTAGAGACCCTGTTCTTCAGAGGTTGGACTCCAGACAGGAGGAGAGTGTGGCAGCCATCTTAGGAGTGTGCTGGAGAGGCCTGGATTAGTGATGGGAATTATGGCTCTTCTTAGTGAGCTTCATCATTAGGCTCTTCTGGCTCCTGAGGGCTCCCTATTACATGTATAATAAAGAGCTGCAATCTGGCCAATCACCCTATTCCACACCACTTTTAACCCAATTGTACCGGGTCGAAGAGGGCATGGTGAGTTGGTTATGAGCGGGGTTAAGTGAGCCATCGACTCACTAATGGGGGCCGACTCCCGTTGTTCACAGCCAGTTCATTCGTGAATGACTCTTCACTAGTCTGGAGGAGAAGGACTGCTGACTGAGTGTTTTAGTGTCATCGTTGTGTCAGAGCACTCCCTAAGGGACAAAGGCACAGCAAGGAAAACTAGATCACAGGCTAAGGCATAATTCCAGATCCAAAGGAGTGGATTGGCATCAGGAACCCTGCTGAGAGGACAAATAGCAGCGTGAGACGGTGTGTTTGCCGGATGAAACCCTCTTCCAGCTATTTCTGATGGTTAAAGTACCCCCCCCAAAAAAGTACCCAACAGACAGTCAGTGAGAGAACTGATTTTTCATTTTTTCCGTTTCATTTTTTGTTTTGACAAGTTTTATTCTGCGCTCCAAATGGTTTTATTAGGTTTAATTAGATTTTTTAAAAATTAAACTTTTTGTACATAAAAAATATTTTCCATTTCACCAACTTCTGAGGCCAATAAATTTTTCACACTTTGGTGTAAAGACCTATACATGGTATTATTTTTGGCGGTATGTGCTGGAGTATTAATTTATATCAATTTGGGACCTACCCGTATATACTCGAGTATAAGCAGACCCGAGTATAAACCGAGGCCCCTACTTTTACCACAAAAAACTGGGAAAACCTATTGTCTCGAGTATAAGCCGAGGGTGGAAAATGCATTGGTCACAGCCTCCCCAGTATTTAGCCTGCCAGCCCCTTGCCCCAGTATGCCAAAGTATACAGCCCCTTGCCCCCTGCCAAAGTATACAGCCTGCCAGCCCCTTGCTCCAGTATACAGCTTGCCAGCCCCCTGCCCCAGTATACAGCCTGCCAGCCCCCTGCCCCAGTATACAGTCTGCCAGCCCCCTGCCCCAGTATACAGCCTGCCAGCCCCCTGCCCCAGTATACAGCCTGCCAGTCCCCTGCCCCAGTATACAGCCTGCCAGCCCCCTGCCCCCAGTATACAGCCTGCCAGCCCCCTGCCCCAGTATACAGCCTGCTAGCCCCCTGCCCCAGTATACAGCCTGCCAGCCCCCTGCCCCAGTATACAGCCTGCCAGCCCCCTGCCCCAGTATACAGCCTGCCAGCCCCCTGCCCCAGTATACAGCCTGCTAGCCCCCTGCCCCAGTATACAGCCTGCCAGCCCCCTGCCCAGTATACAGCCTGCCAGCCCCCTGCCCCAGTATACAGCCTGCCAGCCCCTTGCCCCAGTATACAGCTTGCCAGCCCCCTGCCCCAGTATACAGCCTGCCAGCCCCCTGCCCCAGTATACAACCTGCCAGCCCCCTGCCCCAGTATGCAGCCTTCCAGCCCCCTGCCCCAGTATACAGCCTGCCAGCCCCCTGCCCCAGTACACAGCCTGCCAGCGGCCCCTGCCCCAGTAGATAGCCGGCAGCCCCTGCCCCAGTAGATAGCTGGCAGCCCCTGCCCCAATAAATAGCCGCCACCCCTTCCCCGTGGTAGAGATAGTTGATTTAAAAAATGAATAAATCTAAACTTAGTTTAGATTTATTTATTTTTTTAATCAACTATCTCTACCATGGGGGACAGGGGAGCAGTGCCCGACGGGACGAGGGAGCAGTGCCCGGGAAGGAGGAGCACTTGCCCGACAGGTCGGGGGATCAGTGCCCGTCGGAAAGGTGAGTTTAGATTTATTTATTTAATCAACTATCTCTACAACGGGGGATGGGGAAGCGGTGCCCAACGGGACGAGGGAGCGGTGCCCGGAACGGGGGAGCGCTTGCCTGAGGGGACGGGGGATCGGTGCCCGCCGGAAAGGTGAGTTTTGAGTTATTTATTTTTTTGACTCGAGTATAAGCCGAGTTTGAGTTTTTCAGCACATTTTTTGTGCTGAAAAACTCGGCTTATACTCAAGTATATAGGGTATGTGACCAACTAATATTCATGGATGGAAAAATAGGGAAAAAGTGGTGATTCTGACATTCGGGTGCTATTTTCCGTTTATATTCACGGCTGGGAATAATCTTTTTTATATTTTGATAGAGGGGGCATTTGGGGATGTAGCGATACCTATCATATTTATCATTTTTACTGTTAATTTATTTATATATGTGTTCAAGTGAAAGGGGGGTGGTTTCAATTTTTACTTTTTTTTTTTTTTACCATAATTTCAGACCCTCCAGGTATTTTAACTCTCCAGGGTCTGATTGCTATTAAGATGTACTGCAGTACTACTGTATTGCGTTATATAGCAATTTTACTGCTGATCTCTAATAGCCTGCCATTTGCCATGAGACTGTAGGATGCCATAGGAACCAACTGGCGCTGACCGGCCATCCAAGCTAATATACAGCTGACACCCGCTGTGTAGGGAGGAAGCTCAGCCCGTGAGCTCCCTCCATGCACCCCTCGCAGCACCAGGACATTATAGTACATGCTGATGCACGTAGGGGTTAAAGGAAACCTACCACTTGAAGTGGCAGGTGTAAGAAGAAAATACCGAGCTGCCGGAGCTTATTTTTGTTAGTGTTTTAAACCGCTGTATCGCGGTTTAAAACACTTTTTAAACTTTATAGCCGAAGCTGCTTTGGCGCAGGGAGGTACGCGCTCGGCGCTTATCATGCGCGCGGCTCTCCTTCACTTCCTATGTAGCTGCGTGCATGGTAAGCGCATGGTAAGCGCCGAGCGCGTACCTCCCTGCGCCGAAACAGCTTCGGCTATAAAGTTTAAAAAGTGTTTTAACCGGCTAGTTTTTTGCGTAACAAATTGCACTTCATAGTGATCACATTGAATATTCCATGCCATGTACTGGGAAGCGGGAAAAAAATTCCAAATGCAGTGAAAATGGTGAAAAAACACATTTGTGTCGTATTCTTGTGGGCTTGGATATTAAGGCTTTCACTTCACGCCACAAATGACGCATCTAATTTATTCTTTGGGTCAGGACGATTACAGGGATACCAAATTTGTATAGGTTTTATAATGTTTTCATACATTTACAAAAATTAAAACCTCATGAACAAAATTTTTTTTTTATTTTGCCGTCTTCTTGTGCTTATAACTTTTCTATACTTCGTTGTATGGAGTTGAGGGTGGTGTCATCTTTTGCGACTTTTGATGATATTTTCAATGATATTATTTTTAGGACTGTACGACCTTTTGATCACTTTTTATAGAATTTAAAAAATTTTTTTAAATGGCAAAAAAGTGCCAGTTTTGACTTTGGACGCGATTTTCCGTTACGGGGTTAAACGCAGTGAAAAAACGTTATTATATTTTGATAGATCAGGCATTTTCGGACGCGGCGATATCTAATGTGTTTATGATTTTTACTGTTTATTTATATTTATATCAGTTCTAGGGAAAGGGGGGTGATTTGAATTTTTAGGGTTTTTTATTATAATTTTTTTTTTTTACTTTTATTTTTATTTTTACTATTTTTCAGACTCCCTAGGGTACTTTAACCCTAGGTTGTCTGATCGATCCTACCATATACTGCCATACTACAGTATGGCAGTATATGGGGATTTTACTCCTCATACATTACCATGTGCTGACAGCACATGGTAATGAATGGGTTAACTCATAGTAGCTTCGGGTCTTCGTGAGACCCGAAGCTACCATGGCGACGGATCGCCGCTCCCCGATGACGTCAGTTTGAAGCCGCCGGCAGCTTTGCCGGCGGCGAACAGCAAGAAAACACCCGCGATCGGTGCCGGCACCGATCGCGGGTGTTACCGGTAAGCCTTTGCTGCAATATGCAGCAGAGACTTACCGGCTAGTGAGAGGGCTTGGCCCGCGAGCCCTCTCCATGCATTGGAACGCGACCGCCGCCGTGAATACACGGCGGGCGGTCGCGAACCGGTTAAACCGCGATACAGCGGTTTAAAACACTAACAAAAATAAGCTCCGGCACCAGTTCACCCTGAGCTGTTATACTCTGTCTGTTATACGCTGTGTTATAGCGCCAGTACCCCTGTATCACACTCACAGAATTGTTCCTGTAGATTAGGGTATTAAAAGTTACATGCGGCCGGGCTAGTGCAGCCGCAGGCAGGTAAAATTGTGAAGTATTTGGAGCGCACACCAGAGGGCACCACGCTGTGTAACACAAGGGTCTCAGCTTCCCGGTTAAATGTATCTATCTATGTTTAGGGAATTTCCTTTCAAGACTGTTAAGAACTTAAAGGGAACCTGTCACCAGGAGACCCATTTTTAGCAGTCCCCCAGTCCCCACAGAGCATAGTACATAAACTGCCAAAGTGTTTTTGTATTAAAAATTGGTTTTACAGAAAAAAAGATATGTTATATTGTACCTTTCATTAGCATCTGCTGTGTCACTAGGCAGTTGCCCAATGGGAGGGGCTGGAAAGGAGCTGTGTCCCCCCCACCCTTGGGAAACAAGTGACCTATCAAATATATGAATAACTCCCCACACTCGGGATTGGCTGTAGAGGAGCAGGGGGCGTCGCTAAGCCAAGTGATTGGTGTTTTCACATATTTTAAAAGGTTCCCCAACGGTGGGGGGGGGGACTGTTCCTTCCCAGCCAACTCATGTGGATTCTTCAAACAATAAATCCTAAAAATTTTAAGGGTGAAGGGAGAAAAAATGATTCCCAAATGGGAACATATGTGCCTGGAAATGTGATATAGGAAACCTCTGCAGATGGCAACTCAAAACAGTTGTGAAGGGATGCAAATGTAGACATGTCTTTAAAGGGCATCTACCACTAGGAAGAAGGACTGTATGCAAATGAGCCTTAGGGGCTCCAGCCTCCATAGTTGTTAATGGAGCCTGGAGCCCTTCAGGCTCAATGGCATACAGTCCTTCATCCTGGCGGTAGATGCCCTTTAAGTCTTAGGAGATGGTATAATTTGACTGAACACCCAGTTTCTAGGTAATATATTCTAGAGGGTGAATCTTAAAAGAGTAACTTTTTTGGAAATCATTGAAATATAAACATTGTCCCCAAATTAATTTTAACAACATAAACAGAGAACAAGAAACAGGCTCTGGGGAGAGATACAGTAACAGAACCAAGCTTTAAAAGTAACATAGGATTATGTAAAATGAGACTACTGGACAGTGGATTGCGATCCCATCATAAAGTTTCCTAGGATCTCTTACTCCGGTTATCTACAAAGACTGCCTTCTCCCCTTTTGTCCCGAGTGCAGTGGGAGGAAACAGTGTATTGTGCAGTACACAGGCTTGTAGGAAACGCCTGCCACTGCACAGCACATTTCCATTACTACACAACCTACAACAGTACATGGGCAATGATGTTCAGCTACACCATGCACTACTTTGAAGAAAAGTAGAGCTGAACTGGACAGTCCAGGATCTGTATATATGGCACATCAACGAAAACTTATTTTTTAATTTCCATATATACTCTAGCATAAGCCTAGTTTTTCAACACAAAAAATGTGCTGAAACCCCAAACTCGCTTATGCTCAACTAAAAAAAATATATGGTTTTACCAGGTTTTTGTGGTAAAATTAGGGGCCTCTGGGTCGGCTTATATTCAAGTATATATGGTATATAATATTCTAATATTATAATAAAACTGCTGGAGTGGTTTTTTTTTTTAAATGCAGACATATTCTAAGTTTGGATATAAGGAGTTAAACACAGTCAAAAGTTCATCCTAGCTTGCAAGTAAAATGGTTAATCACCTCAGTGGTTGCTTTGCATTTACTTTGCATTTTATTGTTGGATTTATGGTTAGTGTACTTGCTGGAACGACACCTGTTTGGCTTTACTATAGAGACAAGTTTCATAGATTTATTATTTTTTTACAATCAAAATTTTCCAAGGTAGCGTTGGAGTGGTTGGCTGATCAAAGCATGGCCAAGTTTAATGTATACTTTATGGCAGAGGTTTATGTCCTGCCTTGAAGTTTACATTCCATTATATCTCTGTATAGGGTTGATATGCTCCAAGACCCAGGGACCCAGGGATAGTGACATGTAAATTTGTAAATCATGGCGGCGCACAATTGCAGATTCATTTACCGTATATACTCGAGTATAAGCCGAGTTTTTCAGCACAATTTTTGTGCTTAAAATTACCCACTCAGCTTATACTCGGGTGTATATTAAAAAAAAAATCAGTACTCACCACTCCGGCGGCCCGGGCAGCGGCAGGTCCGCGGCAGCTCCCTCTGCAGCGCCATTTTCTTTTTTCAAGCCGGCGCCAGGTCCGTGGTGGCTCCGTGCGTGCGGCCCCGCGAACAACTATGATGTCAGCCGCTGCTGACATCACAAAGTGCGCCGGCAGCGGCTGACATCATAGTTGTGCACCAGGCTACAGGCATGGAGCCGCCGCGGACCTGGCACCGGTTTGAAAAAAGAAGAGGAGCTGCCACGGACCTGCCGCTGCCCGGGCTGTAGGAAATTGGGTGCCATTTTTTTTTTTAACGGGCAGGTTACTACAGGAGGGCTGGCAGGCTACCACAGGGAGACTGGAAGGCTACCACAGGAGGCTGGCAGGCTACCACAGGGAGGCTGGCAGGCTGCCACAGGGGGGCTGGCAGGCTACCACAGGGGGTCTGGCAGGCTACCACAGGGGGGCTGGCAGGCTACCACAGGGGGGCTGGCAAGCTACCACAGGGGGGCTGGCAAGCTACCACAGGGGGCTGCAGGCTACCACAGGGGGGCTGGCAGGCTTTTTCCAGTTTTTTGTGTTAAAATTCGGGTTCTCGGCTTATACTTGGGTCGACTTATACGGTATATATACGACGTATATACGGTATTTATTTCTCAGGTTATATCCATCAACCTTAAAATAAAATATATAAAAGCAGCACAGTCCAAGTAAATTGAGCAAAAGTGCTTTCTTTTTACTCTCACCAAAATAAAGTCGAAGTATAATTCCAAGAAAAATCAGCAGCACTCCTAAGTGGTGAAAAAACAGTGTAGTGGTACTTTATTCTACCTTCAGCAACATTTCAGCTGTTACCCAGCCTTGATCATGCCATGAACCTTAAAAGAGTTTCAGACCTACTGCACACGAATGTTGGGGGTTTTACGCTAGACCATAATAAAATGAAAAAAAGAAGGTGAACAGAAGGTCATTGAATCTGCTATTGCATTGTGTTACACTTCCATTATTTAAAGGAGAACAAAAATGTGAGCTGATGCAAAGGAACCTGCAAAATATAGGTGTGATCACTTTTCACAGGGTTACTGGGCTTATTGCTAAAACAAAATTACAGATTTAACTTAAGGCAAAACAAAAGCCTACAGTGTGAGGGGCATATATATGATATACAGTATGTGGGGGCACAGTGTGGTCACTTGTGGTGTGAGCGGCATATATGATATATGTGGAGGCACAGTGTGGTCAGTTGTGCTGTGAGGGGTATATATAATATATGTGGGGGCACAGTGTGGTCAGTTGTGGGGTGAGCGGTATATAAGATATATGTGGGAGCACAGTGTGGTCAGCTGTGGTATGAGGAGTGTATATGATATATATGGGAGCCCAGTGTAGACCATAAAAATCTACACTTTTACATACCTGGGGCCTTTTAGGCCCGTGTGCAAATAACATGGAATAACTGAAATAAAAATACTTTTTAAAGTTTATTTGAAAAATGCAAAGTAAGGATGCATTCCTACTAGCGCTGGTGTCTGTAATGGATCTGACCTCCTGGGGTCCCCAGCTAAGGCTGGTAGAATTCGGGCATTCCAGCAGCCTTTACTGGAGTTACCAAGAGATCATATCCATTATGGATCACCTCCTGGCAGACACCAGCACTAGTGAGAATGCATCCTAAGATGTGAATCATTCAAAACATTTTGTGCAAAAAAACCCCCAAAGTAACTGAACGGGCTTAAAACGCCCAATATACTCATTCAATATAACTCTTTATAATAATGTTTTTTGTCTTTTTTATATATAAAAGTTGCAGTAAACATGCTGCAGGAATATCCCTTTTCAAAGTTTCCTTTTCGAATTTACTAATGACTGCAAAATCTTTCACATGTTATCTGTAATTCAACATCTGGAAGATGAAATTGTAGTATTTTACACAGGACTGTCTATCAAAAATGATTGCTTTGATTTCTTGGTCAGTCAAACCCCTGGATGTAGACTGTGCCATTGTAACCTTAGAAGTCAGTAAACTACAGGCGGTCCCCTACTTAAGAACACTTGACTTACATACGACCCCTAGTTACAAACGGACCACTGGATTTTGGTAATTTACTGTACTTTAGTCCTAGGCTACTATAAACAGCTTTAACAGTTATCAATGGTGCCTGTAATTAAGATTTAATGTTAATCCTGGTTCTTATGACAATCCAACATTTTTAAAATCCAATTGTCACAGAGACCAAAAAAAATTTGTCTGGGGTTACAATTATAAAGTATACAGTTCCGACTTACATACAAACTTAACTTAAGAACAAACCTACAGAACCTATCTTGCATGTAACCCGGGGACTGCCTGTATAATGAAAAAAAATGATTACAATAAGGGTTGTAGACTCTTTGTTAGTGTCTGTGCAGTAAAGTGGAAATCTTTGGATTTTTGGAGCTCAGAATTTCTTTTTCAAGAAACAAGAAAGCTGACTCCTTCCTGTTCAGGAAATATGATGATGTCATGACGCATGACATCATGAGGTAGCCTCCTTCCCAAGATCACATGACCATGTAGTCAGGCACAATCCACACTCTGTGCAGCAACAGCAGAGTCATAAAGACTAAGGCTACATTCAAACGACCGTATGGGGGACGTATATACGGCCGATATATGTCCCCCATAGACGGCAATGGGCGCACGGCGCCCTACGGGAGCGGTACAGTGCAGCGCACGTGCGGCACCATACCGCTACGTACCTGGGAAAAAGATAGTACATGTCCTATCTTTTCCCATAATACGGCGCCATGCGCCATGTATCCCTATGGAGAGGGGCGGGGGTGAGCTGTGCTCACGTCCTCCTCCTCTCCCCGTGCGCTGCTGTTGCCCACTACGGTACGGTACGGCGGGCAACGGCAGTGGGAATGCAGCCTAAGTCACAGTTTTCCCCAGCAACAGAAAAGACAAAAAGACTTAGGATCACATGTAAACCTAGTATGGGCCTAAAAGGCCCCAGGTATGTAAATATTGGGTATTCACAAAAAAGAGTTATTATACCGAAATGCCTGTAACATAAAAATATATGAACAACTGGAAATGACTAACAACTATATAACTGAGGAATACCTAGAGTTTCAGAATTCTAACTAAAGTAATCTTGCAGTAAAAAGAAAAAAACTAACAGAGCGGGCCTGCGAGGCCCCAGGTATGCATTCTAGGGTTAAGAGCATTTGAATTGAAAGCCTACTCTTCAGTAACCCTTTAAATTTATGAGGGCCGGAGTACGTGTCCCCGTCTCCTGGGAAGCTTGGACGGGAGCAGAAGCGTGGAGAGGTGACTATTGCCGGTGGGAGCGGGCGCCGCAGAAAGGGGCACGGGTGCGCCTGCAACCCTGGATGTGGGTTGTAGGTGCACCAGTGACAGTAACCCCCCTTTTCGGCCTCCCCCTCTTCTTGGTCCGAAGAAACCTTTGCAGGGGGCTACGGTCCAGTATGTTATCCTCAGGCTCCCAGGAACTCTGCTCAGGCCCGAACACCTTCCAGTCAACAAGGAAGAACCACTTACCTCTCACTGTCTTCTTGTCTCCTTTACTACGAAGACGTCAGAGGAGTTAGCCTCAGGAGGAGGAGGTTGCCGAGAGAAGCAATTCAAGATGACAGATTTCAGGAGGGAAACATGGAGGGAGTTCGGGATATGCATAGTGCGGAAGAAGACAGAGTTTATACGCCATATGATTTATGCACTTCACCACCTCGGAACTCCACAGAAAACGTGGTCCAAGCTTGTAGCTAGGGATTTAAAGTCAGACATATCTGGATGATAGCCACACCTTGTCAACTGGAGAGAAGACTGGAGGAGACCTACGTTTCTTATCAACCTGGGACTTGGTGCGGGCAGAGGCCCGAAGTAGAGTCTGTCCCCTGATTTAAGGTCCTGCACCAACTCTTCTTCCTCAGGAACTTCTGAGGGAACGGACAGAGGAAGAGGTGTGGGTAGAATTCATCCGTAGACAACAAAGAAAGGAGCTGCCCCAGAAGACTCCAGGAAGTTATAGGAGAACTCCGCCCATGGCAACCGATTGGACCAGTCATCCTGACTGGAGAAATAATATCCTGAGGGGCCGATTCCTCTCCAATGAAGTCATCAGCCTTAATATTCTTCTCAGCAGGACGGAAGTGGATCAGGAGGTGGAAACGTGAAAAGAAGAGTAACCAACGGGCTTGCCTAGGGTTGAGACGTTGGGCTGTCTGGAGATATAGGACACTCTTATGATCTGTATATATATACGCAGACCGGATGGTGAGCTCCCTCCAGAAGATAACGCCACTCTTCTAGGGCAAGTTTGATGGCCAGAAGTTCTCTATCTCCTTTGGCTTAATTCCTCTCTGCGGAGGAAAAAGTCTTAGAGAAAAAGCCGCAAGTGAGAGTTCGGCCTATATGCCCTTTCTGGGTGAGCACCGCTCCTGTTCCTACAGTGGATGCATCAACTTCCAGATGAAAGGACTACTTAGTATTAGGCCTAGTGAGAACGGGGGCTGAGGCAAAGGCGGATTTCAACCTTGAGAAGGCTTCTTTAGCCGCCGAAGACAAAGTATGGGAATTGGCACCCTTGTGAGCGCCACAATGGGAGGTACAAGAGTGGAGAAGTGCAGGCTAAACTGCAGGTAATAGTGCTCAAAACCCAGGAATCTCTGAATTGCACGTAGACCTTCTGGGCGCGGCCATTGAAGAACTGCAGACAGCTTGCCATGATCCATTTGGAAGCCTCTGTCTAAGATAATATAGCCGAGGAAAGGAAGGCTCCACTGGTGAAATTGACATTTCTCAAGTTTGGCATAGAGGCGATTGGTCCTGAGGACTAAGAACTTCCCGTGCGTGTGTCTCTAGATACAGGGAGAACACCAGAATGTCATCAAGATAGACCACAAAATAGGTATATAGCAGATCCCTGAAGATGTTGTTGACAAATTCTTGAAATACGGCTGGCACATTGCACAGTCCAAACGGCATTACCAAATACTCGAAATGTCCATCTCGAGTGTTAAAGGCAGTCTTCCACTTATCACCCTTGCGAATCCGGATGAGGTTGTAGGCCCCACAAAGGTCCAGTTTTAAGAAGAAGTTGGAGCCACGCAGGCGGTCAAAGAGCTCTGTGATCAATGGCAACGCATAGGGGTTCTTAACTGTGACCTTATTAAGACCGCGATAATCAATGCATGGATGGAGTAACCCATCCTTCTTGGTCACAAAAAAGAAGCCCAAGATAGGTACTGGAAGAGGCACCACCATGCAGCGAGTGGGTCAATCCCCAACTAAGAATCTCCCCCGTCTTCCAGGACTGGTGCATGAAGCTGCAACCCCTGAAGGCACAGCAGGAGGGACAAGGAGGAACGTGGCAGCACATAGAAGTCTCTCTTTATTAAGAGCTCCCACTTGCAGGGAAATAGACTCAGGGATGTGATGCTGGGAGACCAGAGCAGCATCCATGAAGTTCCCTGCAGAACCAGAGTCCAAGAAAGCAGTAACTTGAATCTGGCTACCAGTGCCAAAGCTGTGGAGCAACAGGAATGTTCAGGTGTGGAGAAACTTTGCTTTCACCTAGGGACGCTTCTCCCAAGAACCCTAGTCCCAAGTTTCCCACATGCTGGGGGCAAACAAGACAAGCCACAATGAAATGTTCCGGACTGGCACAATACTGACAGAGGTACACCTGATATTGTCCGGAACATTCCTGGAGGGAAAGTCAGGTTCTGTCCCCCTGCATTGGTTCCTCTGCAGATGGCATAGCCAGAGGCTGGAGGGGCCTTTGGAAGGCAGATGCCAAGTGAGGCAAACGTTGAACCCGGGCTTACGGATGCTCGAGACATAACTCCTCAGCGTGCTCTTTAAACCAAATATCAATCTGAGTGGCCACAGTGATGAGAGCACTCAGAGTAGACGGCAGGTCACGTGCAGCCAATGCGTCTTTAATTTGACCTGAAAGTCGCTTATTAAAGGTCAGGGCTGCATCGTTCCAGGTGAGCTCTGAGGCCAGGAAGCGGAACTGGACTGCATAGTCACCAACAGATGAGTGCCCTTGACGGAGGTTCAGCAGTGCAGTCTCAGCTGAAGACACCCCTGCAGGTTCCTCAAAAACAGACTGGAATTCCGCGAGAAATGCTGTGAGGGTAGTCGCGAGAGGAGTAGCACAGGCCAGGGCCTTCCCAGAGAGGAGTCTGATGATGAATGCCACCCTAGACCGTTCTGTGACAAATTGAGATAGCATAAATTCAGTGATCAGTGATCACCGAGTGATAAAACCCCTGCACAACTTGGGATTTTAGAGAAAAATAGGTGATTTGAAATTTAATATTGATTATACAGTATTTTATAGTTTTATAACTATAGTATATGCAATTTTTTTCTCTTTTTTTATTTTGTCCCAGGAGGGGACTAGTAAGTGTAATAGATCTGATTACATCTATAATACAGTATATTGCGATACTATTGTATGAAGCAGGCAGCCAATATAGCTCCTGCCAGAGACTTAACATTGGGTTAACATTGGTAGGCCTTAGGGCCTGCACTACACCACTAAAATGCAATGGTGCCCACCTGCATTTTCCCTGAAAAGCACACTGCAAGAGAAATCTAATACAATACAGTGGGCATTCAATTGAATGGGTATCCATTAAATACAAAGATGGCACAGAGATGGAATACCTCTGTGATGTTCATATCTCCTAAGGAGGCACTCCCACGGCTGTGTGCTCGCCCGGACCGGATCCCGCGCGAGCAGAAGGCTGGGAGAAGTGGAAGGGATGAGCTCTCGTCACCTCTCCTCCCTTCATAGGCAGAAGAGTGGCCCAACGTAGTCACCTTGCCGTGACCTGGAGCTATAGAAATCTATGGGGGCCCTGATCTGTTGGTTAATCAGAACACAGCCCCTATAACGGCTGTGTGAATGAGCCCAAAAAGGTTGCATACACAGGTAGAGCTTTCATGAAACAATCAGTTTACAGTGCTTTCAGAAGACTTAGCAGAAGAAGGCTAAGGCCTGTTAAGTAGCAGAGAATGGTATTTACATTAATCATTGCATAAGTCTTCCACTTCATAGTGTAGAATACTTAGAGGATTGGGTATCACCCTAAAATGCTTAGTAGAGAAAGTGAACCTACAAGGGTTATTTATAAATGAGATAGAGGATTGTGCTCAGAGTGAAACTCAATATTCTTAGATAGTATGATTTTAGCCACGCAGAGGTTTACGTATATCTGATTGCCTTAAGGTTATATCTCCAGAAATCTTTAAATTTAACCTTTAGTATTAATTACAACTTTATCCTTATTATTATCATGATTGCTATCAAATGTAACTCATTCTTATGTATTTGTTTATCCATTTTAAATAGTTTAGCACCTACATTATTGGGACCATCGGGTTACAATAATAATATATGCCATACCCAACCTCTAATGACATTATTGAAGAAGCACAAGGAGCAGCTAGAGTGAATTTTGGTAGGAAACAAATACCTAAATAATATATTGACCAAAAGCATTAAAGCCCCTTTAAAAGATTACCCCCTCCAGTCAACTAAAACAAAACTTTTAACCCCCTTAATGAACGCCCTATCGGATTTTTATGGCGGTCATTAAGGGTACAAATGATCACAGGGTGCCGATGGCTATACATTGCAGCTCGGGGTCCAATGAAGGACCCCAGGGCCGTCTGTGCTGCCAGTGCAGCTTTGGCCCTGGCTTCCTTCTTCTGGCACCTGCGTAGAAGCGCCTGAAGCTGTTTTACTGTGATACACAGCTAGCACCCCAGTGTAACACCCACGATCGGAGATTAACCCTTACACATCACAGCCAAGTGTGCAAGGCGTGTAAAGGAATACCTGTGCATTCTCTGCCAATCGAGCCCATGTAATATGGGGGTGATCCGATCCTCTGCAGGGCAGCCCCGTAGTCTGCCAAGTGCCCCGGGGCTGCCCGATGTCTCCTCCAGTCAGACCCTAAACTCTCTGTACATGCATCTGCATGCACAGACACTTTACACTGCATTACTATACATTAGTATTGTAGTGCAGTGTCTTGGATTTGAACCAGCGATCAGAGCATCGCTGGTTCCAGTCCAAGTCTATATAAGGTAAAATTAAGTTAAGCCATAAAGCCCAAAATTCCCATAGAAACACCTAATGTATAACAAACTAATGTATAAAAACAAAAATACCGTACACAAATACTTCATATTTGGTACCATTGCGTCCGTAAAAAATATACACGAAAAACGTCCCATAATATATGATTTTTCATAAAATACCCTCACAAAAAATGTTCTTAAGGAGGATCAAAGAAAGCTACATACCCAAAAATGATACCGCTTAAAAAAACACATCCCTTCACCAAGAATAAGCCCTTAACCACCTCTGTCAACATAAAAATACAGAAGTTATGCCTCAGAACGGTTGGCGATACTAAAAAAATTTGAATTTCTCCACTATAGTTTTTCGTAAAACTGGGCAAAGATAAAAAACTATATAAATGAGGTATCACCATAAGCATAGTGATCCAAAGAATTTAAAAAAACATATTATTTTCATGTTACAGTGAGTGGGAAAAAAAAGTCTGAAAAATTCAAAACAAAAATGAATAATTTTCTTTGTGTCTAGCTTGAAATAGTAAATAAAATCTAGCTATAGATCAGAATGAAGTACCTGTACAGTATATCTTATCCTGCAAAAAAGAAAAATGTTTGCATTACCAAAAAAATAAAAATTTAATAGCCTGTACAATGTGATAATACAAATCTGTTTTGAATGGCGCTGCTTCCATTCTATGCCCAGCTGTGTGCCCCGTACGGCAGTTTACCACCAGATATGTGGTGTTCCATACACAGGAGAAATAGTGTGGCACATTTACTCAGTCCTGTCGCGATCCCCAATACGGACTGTCCGACGAGGATGAAGTCCAGCGCAATTCACCAAGATCGTGCGCCCGATATCCTGCATGGGTCGCTTCCCCGCTGAGGTTCACCGGAGTTCACCTTCTTCTTCCTGGTGTATGTGAGTGCATGTCTTGCGACACAATTTTAATTTTAAATCCCGGGCTTAATCTGAATCAGTCGGGTTGTCCGATGGCCACATCCCCCGATTTGTGTTGCATGAAAGTCGACCGCGTACGCCAAAAACCCCTGTTACATGCGGCGCAAATCTGAAATAGTCGGAAAACCCGATGGAAATGCGGTCTGCAGACCCTTAGTAAATGTGCCCCAGTGTGTCAAATCTTGCAGAGCATTTCATCATTTAATCCATTGTGTATCAGCCTAGATGAATCTATTTTCTAAAAAAAACTACACTTCTTAAATTGTACTTCCATTTTGTTTTAATCCCATGAAACACTGAAAGGGTTAACAGATGTCATAAATGTTGTTTTATATATGTTAAGGGGTGTAGTTTCTCCAATGGGTTCATTTATGGGGTTTTACTATTATTTAGGTCTCTCTAAGTCACTTGAAAGCTGAGTTGTCCCTCAAAATGTGGGTTTGGGCAATTTTCATACAAATGTGAAAAATCGCACCTAACTTTCTAAGCCTCATAACATCCTAGAAAAACGAGAGGATGCATAAAAAAACATGCAAACATAATGCAGACATTTGGGAAATGTTAGGTATCAAGCTATTTGGGTGGTCTGATAATCTGACAGGAAAGCAGAACATTTCAAACTTTGGAGTTTGTAAGTTCTTCCTGCATCACTGGAGACTTGAATAGATGTGTGCCAAAATTTGCACCCTTGGAACTATAAAGCTTGCGGCCCCGCATAGAAAACAATGGCCGCATGGAGCGATGCGGTGCTGCACATGTCCAATCTTGTCCAATCTTTCCCTGTGTTATGGGTAGTGTGCAATGGATAGCTATGGAATGGGGAGGGGTCACCGTGCGGGCATACGTCAGTGAAAATGCAGCCTTAGCTAAGATTCCATCTTTAGAGCTTTATCATTTCGGTGGTGGACTTTTACAAGCCTTTCACAAGTCACTTATCTGCTTTTAAACTATGGTTTATGTGACCATCATAGTTGGGTCTGGTTCATCAAAACATGTTTCACTGTTCGTTTTAACAGATGGTTCTTAGAAACTGGGTGACAGAACACAAAAACTTGAGATGCTGTAATGAATAGTTTAATGGCAGGTTACCCCCCTTCCTTATCCTAACAGTATATAGAAGTTATTTTTATCATATGTAGATGGGACTACTTCTATAACTGCTTAGACATGTATTTAAGAAGTGTCCGAGCCACATCTGTGTCACACGTGACCCATTTGTGTCAGGGCTGCACTAGCACTATTCTTCACTTCGCGACTGCAGTATCAAAGTGCTACAGAAGTGTGTTGCATGCCCCATGTTAGAGGTGCGCTAAAAATAGTGCACTCTTTTGGAACAATGCAGGGAGTGCCACAAACGGCCGCCACAAATCATGAATCGAGCGCCCTCCACACACTACACAGGCAAACTGCACTATGCGCAATTTGCACTGTTTTTAGTAAATGTGCCCCCATATATGGATCAAATTGGCCACGGCAGTCATTTTATTAACAAACAAATATTAAATATAAATATCCAAATTAAAAGATAATCAAGCACTTAGATGCAGAATAAAGCTAAGCTCACTTACTGGTTGGCATGCTTTTATTAATAACGGCACTTATTATCTTTTATCAGGAATCAATCATATTGCAGCAAAAAAAAAGATTTTTAAAATCATTCCAGTTACACTGGGGAGAATTAATTATTGCTACTGTGCCAGAAGGCTTCTAGACCATCTTTAGGCCTTTTTTTGACTCGTCCGACAAAAGGTATGTGGCATCATGAAATGGGGTGTGGTCATATTGAAATTATTCTGTATGCCAAAAAGTTTAGGAGGTTGCGCCAAATTGTGGCACAATACTTAGATCTACTAAAAGCAATGATGAATCTGGTGCAGCACTGGACTAGTGTTGTCCAGCTCTGCACTGTCGGAACCTGCAACACATTAATGAATGACCCCCCATTGTGTTTGGCTGATTGAGTGTTGAACTCAAGCAAGGAACCCCATGTTTTTGAAGAAGGCTCTGATATACACTTGCATTCACTGTGCTGTGTAAGAGGTACAACTCCTGCTGCAGAAAATATTCCCTAAATCTTGACATTTCCTTCATCCCCTTTCACTGATTTCTTTACGCATTTTCAGTTCAGTCTTTCCCCAGTTTGTTGAAGAACATAATGGTTTCCATCAGATACAAATAAATAAAACTTGGTTTCATCACGCAATGAAGCCGGACACTGCCGGCCGGACTCACTGCATCAAATAGCGGAGCTGCGGGGGAGCGTCAGAAAGGTGAGTATACAGGGGGGAGGGGCGGCTGGCTGTATACTGAGGGGGGGGGGCAGACTGGCTGTATACTGGGGGCTGGATGGCTGCCTGTATACTGAGGGAGAAGGCTGCCTATATACTGGGAAAGGGGCTGGCTATATACTGGAGGGACTGGCTGGCTGTATACTGGGGGGACTGGCTGGCTGTATACTGGGGGACAGGCTATATACAGGGGGAATTGCTATCTATATACAGGGGGGATGGCTGGTTGTATACTGGGGGTTAGCTGGTTATATACTGGGGGGTCTGGCTGGCTATATACTGGGGGGACAGGAAGGCTATATACTGGGGAAAGGCTGGCTGGCTATATACTGTGGAGGGGGTGGCTGGCTATATACTGGGAGGACTGGCTGGCTATATACAGGGGGAATGGGCAGCTATTTACAGGGGGGACTGGCGGGTTGTATACTGGGGGACTGGCTGGTTATATACTGGGGGCTGGCTATATAACGGGGGCAGGCTATATACTGGGGAAAGGCTGGCTGGCTATTTACTGGGGAGGGGGTGGCTGGCTGTATTCAAAGAGAGCTGGCTGTATACTGGGGGGGCTTGCTGTATACTGAGGGGATTGGCTGAAAATATACTGGGGCTGTCTGGCAATATACAGGGGGGCTGGCTGGCTGTATACAGGGGGGTGAAATGTCCGCTGTTTGTAATAATAGTGGAGGGGGATGAAATGTCACATGTATGCGTAATAAGGGGGAGATGAAATGTCGCCTGTTTGTGTACTAAGGGTGGGTGGGGTTTTTGATGGAGCTGTCACAGCCAGCCGGACTGACTGCATCAAATAGCGGAGCTACGGGGGAGCATCAGAGTGATGAGTATACAGGGGGGAGGGGCGGCTGGCTATATACTGAGGGGGGCAGGCTGGCTGTATACAGGGGGGGAGGCTGGCTGAATACTGGGGAGGCAGGCTGGCTGCATATGGGGGGCTGGCTGCATACAGGGGGGCAGGTTGGCTATATACTGGAGGGCTGGCTGTCTGTATACTGAGGGAGCAGGCTGCCTATATACTGGGGAGGGGCTGGATATATACTGGAAGGACTGGCCGGCTGTATACTGGGGGGACTGCCTGGCTGTATACTGGGGGACTGGCTATATACAGGGGGAATGGCTATCTATATACAGGTGGGCTGGCTGGTTGTATACTGGGGAGTTAGCTGGTTATATACTGGGGGGCTGGCTGCTATATACTGGGGGGACAGGAAGGCTATATACAGGGGAAAGGCTGGCTATATACTGGAGAGGGGGAGGCTGGCTATATACTGGGATGACTGGCTGGCTATATACAGGGGGAATGGCCAGCTATATACAGGGGGCTGGCTGGTTGTATACTAGGGGGCTGGCTATATTATGGGGGCAGGCAGGCTATATACTGGGGAAAGGCTGGCTGGCTATATACTGGGGAGGGGTGGCTGGCTGTATACAGAGGGAGTAGAAGAAAGGTAAATTCAGCTCACCACTCCCGGCTTGTCCTCCACCTGTCATGCACGGACGATCCCGAGACTCCGGACTTCGTACCAAGGAAGGAAAAAACTTTAGTCCAGCACAGGTTCCGGTGGAGTTGAAAATTGATTTTCCTTTATTTAAAAAAGTAACCCAAGTTACACGTGAAAAGATCGACGCGGGAAGGGGGAAGATGAAATGTCACCTGTGTATGTACTAAGGGCGGGGGGTTTGAAATATCACCTGTGTGTGATAAGGGCGGGTGGGGGATAAATGTCTTGTGTGTGTAATAAGGTGACTGGGATGAAATAATGGCTCGTATAATATAATAAGGGGGTGGCGACTTGTAGGTAATAAGGAGGTAGTGGTGGATAAAGGCAAATGGAATGTAATAAGGGGGTGAGGTGGGTAGTGGCTACAAATTTAATTTGTGTGATATTATACTGTAAGTGATTGTGGTGTTTTTAGGGGATGTGCTGCTCGGAGCTGATGTGGTCTTGTGGTGAATTCTGTAGCAATAAGTCACAGCCGTACGTAACCTGGGGACCGCCTGTACTGGTTTTTTACTCATGTTAGGACATGTTTACTGTACATAGATCTATACAATAACCTTGAAATTTAGGATATTGGGGCATATTTATGAGGACCTCTGCACCATCCCACTGTGCTCCCCTGTGGATCTTTGTGCCTTGTTGCTATTGAAAAAGCGTTTATGACATTCTGTGAATTACCTGTTGTTGCCGCTTGCTACATTCCTGATTATTCCTGACCATTTTCTTACGGCCACGCCCCCCCCCCCCCCCATTTCCGTCGCGTGCATGCTGGCGCCGATGTGCCACAATCCGATCGCGTGCGCCAAAAACCCGGGGCAATTCAGGGAAAATTGTTGCAAAATGGTAAAATTCGGGTAACCCGACAGAAAAACGCGATTCGGGCCTTTAGTAAATGACCCCCGTTGTTACAGACACGGCAATATCAATTATTTTTGTGTTTTTCGTGGTGATTTTCACTTTTCATCCTCCGGCACAGGTTAAATAGCCGGCATCACGAGTATTGTCAGGCTCTTGCAGCAATTGTACAGGCTCTGCTTCTGAGCCCGGGCAATTGCTAAGATGTACATATACATCGGGATGCGGCAAACTACCGCATTTCCCGACGTACATGTAAGTCTTATTGCTTCATGGGAGTTTCGGTCCTGGAAAGTACATTGGTCATTATAGGTTCACGTGGACCTCCATCTCCAGCCATTTTGTGGACAGGAATGACAGCTGATGAGGTAAAAGACATTTCGGAACCACAGGCTTTACTTTACATTTTAAGAAAGTGATGCAGATGTTTAAATAGATGTAAATTGGTAAATTTCCTAATTCATTCCCAGCCAAACCTACACACACATTACAAAAAACACAAAGAGGTGTCTTGCCTGACACAAGGCAGCATTCAAAATACATGTTGCTTTCTCTTAAAAATACAGTGTAAAAATATGTTTTGAAAAGAAAGGACATTTACATACATACAATTTGGTCAATGAGGAAGACACAAAATGTAAGGCACTGTCAATGTTGTTTTTCAAATGTACAATTGTTAAATTCCCTGTTTGCAGTGATGGTCTAAGAGGTAGGAGAGGGTTGAAACCTTAAAGGGGTTTTCCCACGAAAGAAAATTCTCTGCTTTCAATTCCCTAGTGATGTTAACACAATAAAGATCATTTTAACAACTTACTTTACAATTTTACTCAGTTTTATTGCTGTTTTAGCTCCTATCACTTTCTATGGTGCTCAGTGCAAAATCCCAGGGTGTGGGCGGGGACTCTCTAAGCAGACACATGATCCATCTAGTTCTGTGTGGTGATAATGTGGTTAGATTATCAGGGTGCAAGGTGTATATGCACTTTCATCTGACTTCAGACATTGTACTAACACACTGATACATAGAAAGACAGATGAGCCAGATCAGGGATGCATGAGATTCATTAGATGCCTATTACAGAGCTCTGCTACATCTCTTTTCTCAGTCTCACATCTATGTGCCTGCCTCTCCCTTCCCCTTCGATCATTTATCTTCTTGTAGCTTGTATATTGCAGCTTGTCTCTCCTCACAATCTCCTGTCATGAATTGAATCAGTGTCTGTGAGCTCCATGCAGGCACTGTAGGGGGCGGGGCTACAGGCACAAGACAGTGACAGAAATCTCACTGCACAATCTCACATAAAAATGAAGATGGCGCCCAACCCTAAATCTGAAGTTACAGGGTCTGATCTAGCATTATTCAGTGTTGGGAACGTTGCCCAGTTGGCGGCCATCACTTAGGGTCGTGGCTAAATAGGGAGGGACAGCGAGGGGGTTTCATATCAGTGCTCACTCTCCCTTTTACCCCTCCGACCTGACATTTGACCTGCTGTGAATACTGTGGGTGGTATGTTAATACAGTACAAAAAAGGATGTTTATTACAGACTACAATAACCATTAGAAGCATCTGCTGCACTCACTGTATTCAGTTGGTGTCATAGATTTAAATAGCATCATACTCAGCAATTTACATGGGGTGCATATACAAACAATTTAAGTGATTACAGAGCAATGACAGGGTCATATGAAACAATAAGAATGAGGGCCCTGCTCATAAGTGCATAAAATCCGAACCACTGAAGACAGCGGTTATTGTTTCCATAGGTGTTGTCATCCCACTTTCCACAAAGTGTAATGACATAGTTGTTATGCAGCATTAAATGCTCCCTACTCTGCTTCTGACCGAGTCTTCACTGAACTAGGAAGATCACAATGGTTGTAACTAAACTCATTTAGATCAGCAAAGCCGCATTTGGGTTTGCAATTTTTGAAGATCTCTTAGAACACTTAGGCAGCTTTCCCATGAGCGGGTGCACGAGAAAAACACTCCATGAACTGGGGGGATTCACATGACTGAAGGTTTTTCTCATACTAATCACAATCGTGAGTAAGCATCATTAATTGAGGAAAACATTGCTGCGCCTTTAGTGCGATCTTAATTATCCATATGTCACCACCAGGATGAGAGTTGTAGTTATGATCATAAATATTTCCTACAGGATCACAAGTGGAAGGTGTAGTGAGGGGGTTGTGCTTATGATTCAGCTGTGAACTAATAATGGTTTCTGCATATTGAGATGAAAGCTGTCAGCACCCTACAGCAATGTGCACCAAGCACTGCTTGCAGCAGAAACATAAAACCTGGCAAAGCCTCTGTGACCCATCTTCTTTGCACTTATTGCCGAGCTCCAGCTATGCTTCATGCAGTATTTATAGCACACACGCTGGCCAGGAATGCCAAGCTGACAGTTTACACTGGGCTCTAGTTACTAGTAGACAGCACATTTCCTGTGTCTTCAGCCTAAAACGCAACTTTCATATCAGCACATTTCTGGTGAAAGCTCAATGTTCCATACGTGAAGCTGTATGCAATAAACCGCCATAATGCTAACAGGAATGTGTATAATAGAAAAGTGAGGGGCTCAATGTCAGATTAACCCCAAAATCAAATGGCCCTTAAAATAATTGATTATAAAATTTTATTGAAAATTTGAGAGAATGCTGTTTGATTTGTGATCTTACTAGTGTCGTAATAAAACAAAAGGACACTTATAAAATGATGCCAACACAAAGATGAGATATTGTAAAAGTTAGTTAGTAATTAATTTTGGTAATAAGACTATCAGTTTGAAAAACAGAACATTTTGAATTTTGAAAATAGCTAATTTTTTCAAAATGTTTACCAAATTCACCTTTTTTCATATATAAATGCTAAATATATCTACCACAATTTGCCACTAACTTTAAGTACAAAATTTCATGAAAAAACAAACTCAAACCAACCTGGGTAAGTTAAAGCCTTCTAAAGTTATAACCGGATAAAGTGACACATGCTGGTTTTGAAAAATAGGCCTTGGTCATCAGGGCACAAATGAGCTTGGTCACAAAGGAGTTAAAGGAACGAAAGAAATAAAATCCAAATAAAAACAACAGATACAAATACATAAATATATGAATGGAGGAAAATACATTAATAACAATGGCAGCAGAATGTCGGAAGGATAAATGCTGTAGAGTAGCTTATTAACCAGATAGTTCAGACAGCTCTCTGTAATAGGTACAATTCTTTTTGATGCATATATAAACATGCAAAGGAGCGAGGGTAACATTACCATGATCATGATACGTATTATATCAAAGAAATACATTTTACTCATTGTGATCGTTTAAACCTAGAGGTCCCAAGGCTCCAAATTTCATAATTTATGTACTCTCCCACTGCAGGAGAAACCCAGATCAATCCCCTCCTGCCATACTAGGGTTAACTCTTTCTATCCCTGAGAATCTAAGAACAAATTTAACCCATGACATTAATGTATATGTTCAAAAAGTCAGGGGCAGCCATTACCCCTTGTAATAGATCTCGGGTATTCGCTAAAGCAAGAGAATAAATTCATAATGTTCTTACCAATGTAAAATCTGCCACAAGGGCAATACACAATGTACACCACAAAATCAGACTGACATGTGATAAAAAGACTGTACAACATGCCTGGCGCCTCCAAATTTAACTATGTTTGGTCGGCCATTGAGGTTACAATAATTACAATGCCCACAATAATGATTACCAAAGGGATCACACATTTTTAGCCAAGTACCTTGAGGGAAGGAATACCTAATATGGACCAACCAATCTCTAAGCATAGTACTTCTTCTGAACAGGATGAGAAGTCTATCTGATGCTGAGATCAAAGTCAACTGCAATGACTCCAGCCAGTGGTGAACCTAGACTAATTGCTACCTGATGCGAGCTATAGACCCATCCCCCCCATCCAGCAGTTATATATCAGGTTATTTTTTAAGTAAGTGGGTACTACATGCAGTGTCTGCCATGCTAACAACGGGTGTGAAGAGACACTATTTTCATGAGTCAGGTCTTACTGTGTAGTAGATGACTGCTTCCGATGCCTTCCCTTACTTTTGGTGCAGGTGGTGCTGCCTAAGGCAAAAGGCTCAACTCGCCTTATGGTTGGTGCACCCCTGACTCCAGCTCTCCACCAGTCAGGGCTTTATGGCAGAGTGTGCTAACAAAATTGACTAACTGATTCAGACAAACCGCGGAATTTAACTTTCAAAATTGTGTCTCAAGATACGCACTTACATGAACCGGGAAGAAGATGGTGAACTCCGGCGGACCTGAGTGGGGAAGCGACACACGGAGGAAATTGGATGCACAATCTTAGTGAGCAGCTCCAAATCCTCATCGGACATTACGGATCAGCAGCGTCAACGGGACGGGTAAGTAAATGTTCCCCATTGTATCAGTGTAAATGTGAGCACATGAGTGTATAACTGTTTGTGTACGAGTGTATAAATGTATGTATGTCTGTAAGAATATATAAATGTGTGTGTATTAGTGTAGAACTGTATGTATGTGTGTATATAAGTGTTTGAGTGGATAAATGTGATAGATTATATAAACATGTGTCAATGTACAGATATCGGCTTTTTTGTAAGGGTAAGGGGAGCCCCTTTCAGAAGTTTAGAGAAAGAAGTCCTCTTCTTTGTCATAGCTGTAAATTCTATTATTGACCTAACGATGCTGATAAAGTTTCTAGCATATTTTAACCCCTTACCGATATAATAGTACGTCAAATGTTGGCTGCGCTGAGCCCTCTCCATACAAGATGGGTGTTTTCTGCAATATGCTAGCACCGATCACAGGTGTAAGATCCAACTTTGTAAGACCCAAGCTACAATATGGCAGCTACAATATCTTTAGCTACAATATGCCAGTGACACCACTTTTGTACCATTTTGCAACATATAAAACATGTTATAAAAAGGGATCAAAGTCTGTACAGTCCCAAAAATGGAAGCAATGAAAACACCATCTCATCTTTCAAAAAAATGACACTACACACAGCACCATACAGCAACGTATAAAAAAGTTATTAGCGCTTAAAGATGGCGAAATTAAAACACATTACAACCTATATAAATTTAGCATCCCTGTGACCATACCAACCTAAAGAATAAAAAAAAATGTCATTTGCGGCACACAACGAAAGCCGTAAAAACCAAGCCCACAATTTCACTGCATTTGGAATTTTTTTCTTACTTCCCAATACACGGTAAGGAATACTGTCACTATGAAGTGCAATTTGTTACATTGGTAGAAGACAAGCCCTATACGGCTTTTTGCATGGAAAAATAAAAAAGTTATAGAATGTTGAATGTGGGATTGAAAAATGAAAAGGCTACATCAAAAAAGGGCCTTGGCAGGAAGGGGTTCACAAGCAGCCCTTGTGAGCCTGCATCTCAGTATGCTGTTGGGGACAAACACATGTGCATAGGATCTGCTATTGCAAAATCTGCCCTTTATCAGTGTACATTTTTTCTTGAATACAGAAGTTTTGTTATGCTATGTTGTATTCTGCATGTTGTGCACTGTTCTCTGGCACGTGTAGTATTTGTGTTCCCTAGGTATGGAGAACTCTTTCTTTTACCTTCTTACTTTAGTGTAGACCATGTTCTGATGTACCGGCCACACTTATACACAATTATGTTGTTCCGCTGCATTTTCTGGCAGGGACTGAAAGATGTAATTTCTGTCCAAAGTTTGGAGATTATGTAAATTCTAGGCATATTTAAAGGTAATGAGAAAGAGAAGTTTTTTTCAGCTCAACTATATGCAGTTGTATGTAGATCGCCGGTGCACGGACAAAACTGAGCCGGATCAGTGCTTGTAGGAAGAATGTGAACGGTCATCCAGCAGCCAGGCAGGTATGTAGACAAATAGTTGAATAAAAAGTGGAAGTTTATTTCATCCTTTAAAAATAGTAATTAAAACGGTACCATGGTGAAAAACTGACGCGTTTCGAACAAAATATAGATTAAGAACTATATTTTGTTCGAAACGCGTCAGTTTTTCACCAAGGTACCGTTTTAATTACTATTTTTAAAGGATGAAATAAACTTCCACTTTTTATTCAACTATTTGTCTACATACCTGCCTGGCTGCTGGATGACCGTTCACATATTTAAAGGTAACAGTAGACTACTACGACCATAGAGATCACACAATGCCAGTTTATATCTATATACCTTTGGATATCTAATACACAGTGTATACTGTATAGAGAGGAACTTCATTTTAAGCTCTTAAAAACCAATGCAACTCCTGTAACATACATTGGGTAAGGTGTACATGTGGAAATGATAGAATTTTATTTAGGTAACGAGACAACAGTAATAAAGTAGTTCTATGAATGCACAGCATTAGTTTGATAAGCACTAAGTTTAGCCACACAACTTAGGCATGTCAGCCGCACCAGTAACATGTCTGAGTGCTGCCTTCTGTGACCTTTTGCACAGGGTGGATCACAAATATGGTCATGAAGGGATATGTGCCATCATCTCTTTCTATATTAGCGGCACTGTAGAGCTGCACCTATTGGCTGGGAGACTGAAGGTTCCCTATGTGCATTTGTTGCTATCAATCACGCCTGCTGTGAGCATTGGACTCTTTTTCCCAAGGGTTTTTCTTCTTCAGTTTTGCTGTTGTGTGCTGACGTCTTCTTTTCTCCCACCCAACATCTTCCTTTTACTGGATTATTAAGGAACGAAGACTGTTTCTTAGGATTGAACTCTTTAAACTTACTGAAAAGTTTCTTCATCTGGCTGTCACCTCTGTGTGCTGGAAGGACTCTGCTGGTAGAAGACTTTATTAATTGAATTCTACTTCACGCTAAGATGGCCTCACAGAAAGTGTGGCTGCTGTGCCTGCTAGTCACAGTTATTTGCTCCTTCCATGTGAATTTACTGCCTGGAGTTCAAGGGCAGGCTCAAGGTGCAGTGAAAGATGATGATGATGGTGACGATGATAATAATGACAATGCTCATGTAGATAATGATGCAGATGATGATGATGACGATGATGATGGAGACAATAAAGATGAAGACGACGATGATGATGATGATGATGATGATGACGATGATGATGATGACGATGATGACAAAGATGATGATGATGACGATGACGATGATGATGATGATGACGACGATGATGGTGATGATGACGACGATGATGACAAAGATGATGATGACGACGATGATGATGACGACGCCGACGATGATGACGACGATGATGATGACGATGACAATAATGATAAAGAAGATGATGATGATGACGACGATGATGACGACGATGATGACAATGATGATGACGACGATGATGACGACGATGATGACGACGATGATGCCGACGATGACGACGATGATGACGACGATGATGACGACGATGATGACGACGATGATGACGACGATGATGACGACGATGATAAAATAGTAAAAAAGCAGGAAGAGGATGACGATGATGACGACGACGACGATGATGAAGATGATGACGACGATGATGATGATGACGACGATGATGATGACGATGATGATGATGAAGATGATGACAAACAAAAAAACAAGGAAGATGATGATGATGATGATGATGACGACGACGATGATGATGATGATGATGATGATGAAGGTAACTAAGACTAAAGTCTTTCTAGTATTTTGAAAATAAATAGGGATCATCTCAAGTTTAATTATTCACACTTATGGAAATGTATCATCAATATTTTTCTACATGAAAAAATTCCTTGTATGTAAAATGTTCGTTAGCAGCTAGCAGCGTTAGCTCACAGGCTTTATATAACCTATGGCTGCCAGTATGAACAAGATTCCTAAAAAAAATTGAGCTTTGAGCATTGAGCTTATGCCGCTGTTTGCTATGTCTTCGTTGCTTTATTTATGGCAAAAATCACTGGGACATTGGTATGGACTGGACTGAAGTTCTACTGGAGGACCAGCTCACTTTGGGACACTACAAATGGCGGCTTACAAATTACTAATGACCTTAAATGTTTACTGTAACCCTTTATGGAACAAAGCAGTGAAAAGGATGTCAGATAAATCAAATAAATGGCTTTAACTTCTATTTCTTAATGTTTCTCCACTGATTGATGACATTAAGCAGCTAGTTTCTTAGCCAGTGATCTACAACCTGTGAGTGTTGGGCCATGTGGGTGTTGTGGTTTTCCTATGGGTTGCAGGTCACTGTCTTATTACTTAAACAGACCATACATACATCATGTATAAATTATATACAGTTTTGCTTTATGTGTATAATGTACAAAAGTTGTGTGTCAAAAAATCTACTGTATGTTCACTTAAAGGAATATTCCAGCTAATAACATGGGAATCAAACAGCAAGAAGGAAGGGGGCCAGTAGCAGGACCAAGGGGTGTAACTACTAAATGACACTCACCCCCTGCAGCTTATATATTAGGACCAGTAATATAAATGAGGTGTAATTTTGAGAAAGAGTTGCTCCTCACTGAAATGAATGAAAATCTCTGAGTATTCTTAACTCCTAAGAATGGGGGTGGGACTTTCTCACTTTGAAATGAATGGGGTTTGTCCATCCCTCCCTCCCCCATCTGACTTTATTGATTTCTTTGGCTGGAAACCCCCTTTAAATAAAGATGAAAGACTTACAGTACATAGCAGCTCTGTATCAGAGTACACTGTCATGATAACTGCTTAGGGGGATATTTATAGAAAACCTCTATTACCCATAGCCACTAATCATATCACATTTTCAATTTTCAGAAAATAGTTCTGCACTGAGATTAGTCACCAACAGTAACAAAGAAAGTTTTAATATATGTACCCATAGTCTTTATATTTACTGATATGTGTGCAAAAACAGACAGTTCTCTGTTATGTACTTTTGATGAATAGGATCTCCTTTTCACTGTTCCTTTATACTTTAAGGGGTTGCCCCTGTTGCCGCTTACAGACAAGCCTGGTATAGTCATACACCTAATCAGCTATCTACTAAGAGTCAGTCTTAAACAGCATCTCGTCTCACTTGTCCCAATATCATCCCAGGAGTAAGCATGCTATTTCTATAGTAATTGTAGGATCAATGGCATCAGATGCTGCTTATCTTCAGGAAACCAACAGGATCACCCAATATCAAAACAGAGTATTGAGCACACCTTGCAGTGAAGATCGGTAATTTTAATTAAGGGACAAAGAAAACATTTAACATTTTGGCTAATCCCAGCCTTTATCAAATACATTAGACCATAAGTAAGGGGTTTGGGCTTATAATATGCTATTTGCCTGAACCTCTAACTTATTGCCTCATGTGTTTGATGAAGGCTGGGATTAGCCGAAACATCACACATTTTATTTTATTAATAAAAATTACCTATTTTCACTGCAAAATGAAGGTGTGCTAAGTACTCTGTTTTGATATACAAGGGGTGGAAACTGTAGTGTTTGAGCATCCACATGTCATTATTGGACAATGTTAATACACTTATTAAACATTTGTACACTTATAATAGGAGCACACAGATTCCAGTTCATCCTACTTTCTGAATGGCAGATGTTGGATATAATCTACAGAAACCTGGCTGTGTAGTATATGATTGTTATCGTGTTTACTTGGTATCCGTGAAATGTATACATTTCAATAAATCTCCCATCACCACCATTATTGGTATAAATAATCCAAAAAGGGACAGATTTTAGTAAAAGGTTTTCCCAGATTTATCATAAGTGTCTGATGTAAAACTGTTCTAGTTGCTGATGGAAACCAATCAGAGCTCAGCTTTCATTTTATAAATATATGTGGGAAAATAAAAGCTGAAACCTGATAGGGTGCCATGGGCAACTAGAAGAGTTCAGCTCTCAGACACTTTTCATAATTTCTGTTTTTATTTAACCTGTTATTTTTGCATGGCCTGTGTCTCGTGCTGCAGCTCTGTCCTATACAAATAAATGGGAAGGAGCTACAGTACCAGAAACAACCTGTAGACATTGGTAGTGCTATTCCTGTAGAAAATATGCAATCCCTACAATAAGATTATTGAAATCTTATACAATCCCTTTAATTTCTAAATCTGAAAAAAGAATGCCAGATCCCATCCATTCAATGTTTGGCTTTGAGTTTTAAAAGTCTTGTGTATTCAACAGGAAAGAGTTAAACTTTGCCTCTGAGAGCTTAGAGGGCCGTGCATAATGGCCCATTTCAAACCTGCTCTCTAATCTGCAGCACTCGGTGACAGAGAAGGGGTTAACACTGGTGCAGCTTGTGTTTCATGTGCTATATAAAGTGGGAATGTGGTTGCGGCCCCATGCAGCTGCTCCAGCAGATCTCACTTACCACTTAATAAATGCTTTAACAACCTATGAAGTCTGGGCGACTGCTTTGTGTCTGTCATGTCTTCATTTTTTTTCCTATCATTGTACAACCCCAACATCTGCTGAGAGAATAATTAATATTTAATCAATTGTAAATGATGACAAATGATAATATTGCTGATCTGTCCCAAGGATAGGATTGCTAGGGTCTAACACCCAGCACCCCCATAGACTAGCTCTTCCAATCAGATATCAGATATCAACTGCTGGTATAGAGAGGATAATAAAGGGAGAAAACCATTCTTATTCTGGTATTTGGGAATAAATGGCAGGGTTTGGTGTTGAATGTCAGCAGGTCCACAGGCATTATGCTTTGGATGTTCTGAACCTTATATGTTCTTTAAACATCATTTTCATTAACCATCCTGTTTTGTTAATAGAGGGGCTATAGGAAAAAGCTGTTAAAAAAGACATCACACCTAGAGCTTGTTATGTTAAAAAACACACTAAAAATATAGAAATGCACCCATTTAAGCCTCTGACTAAGGGTGCTGTCAAGTGTTTAGACTTTGATTTTGTTTAGAAACAGATTCAAAAAGTGCAGGGGCGTGCCACAGCCCAATCGAATACGCATTGCTAAGGAAACACGTAAGATCAGTAACCAGCACCTAGTGTCTTGTATTGTCTAAATGCAAGACACCGGGTGCTGGTTACCGATCACAATGTATAGAAAAACATATGGGATAAGGCCATGACATGCCCCTATGCGCTTTCATGTGAATGCAGAATCAAGCTACATGTGCATGAATATAGAATTTGTCAGTTTAGCCCTCGGACAAATATAGAATTTGTCAGTTTAGCCCTCAGACAAATGCTTTTAGCTCACACACTTGGCTATATATCCAAGGGCTCATGTGTGAGCTGACTGCTGGGAACTAGTAGGGGCTAGGCCCCATAGCAAACTTCTGAATGGAGCCTCCCTTATCCTTACAAAATACACATACATTAGCTGTAAACTCACATATGTTTAGAAAACATTTATACACCAGGAAACAAACACACATTAATATACTTACATACACACACATGCAGTTCTACACTAATACACACACATTTATATATTTCTACAGACATACATACATTTAAACTCATGTGCTGACATTCATGCTCTCACATTTATACATACAGTATACCGTATAGACTAATTATACAAAGATACAGAATAAACACATCTAATACATATACATCATATTATTATACATACAGTTTATACACCATATATACACATGTATACAGTATTAACAGAGCACATACACACATATAGCATGTACGCATATACAGACAGTACCATATAGAGACATAATGGAGATAAACACACACATACAGTATATACACACCTTTCACCATATACACACACATACAGCAAATACATACCATACACGATATGCACATCATACATACATACACATAAAGCATATACACATCACATATAAACACACATACAGCATATACAAACATACATAAAGTACCATTTACAGACATACAGGATACATAAAAACAAATACAGCCTATACAGATAGCATATACATACACATATAGCACATACACACACAAATAGAGCATTTACACATCACATATACACATACATTTAAACACTCATACACTCGTAGGAGGAGATTTATCATACACCCGTTATAAATCTCCCCCATTCTCACTGCAATCAGCTTATCCCTGGGCCAAGTTGCTGCTGACCACATGGGGGAAGTAGAGGTGAGATATTTCTAGTCCTGACCTTCTGCTCTGCTCCCACAATATTCGTATTTGTTCTGCCAGTTGAGCTGTGTAGTGTGGATGGTGTGAACTGTTATTTCCATATTAATGCCATACAATGTGCATCATAATACGTATATAATGGCTGGTATGGTGTCAGGGCCCCCTATCACTGTGGGCCCCATAGCAGCTTCTTTGACTGCTACCCCTGTAGTTACTCCCCTGCTGCTGGGCGCATATTCTAGAGTAGATCCTATTACTGGCCATTTTTGCAGCTCCAACAGGCTTTATTGTGGTCATCAGGGTGTGAATGGACCGCACATGCCAATGACATAATTTTTAACTGAATAAAATCAGTATGTGTGAATGAACCCATAATGTAATCAAAGCATTTCTTGACGGAATAAAAGAAGTATGTATGACTGCATCCTTAGTGGAATCAAAGCACTTCTTAACGTAATCAAAGCAGCAAATGTGACTACACCCTTAGTGCAAAACTAACACCCCTTCCCCCACCCCAAATAGTTCACTTTCTTATGCTAAATCTTTCATAGGGCGCCTACTGTCATTAATTATATTGGGGGATATTTATCATACGCTGGCGCTCGTGCGCCAGCGTATGATAGCCCCGCCGCTGCAAATTCGCAGCCCGATACATGAAGAGGCTTCCGCCTCTTGATGTATCGGGCTGCCAGTTGCGCAGCGTCTTTCCTACGCCAGGCAGGGCCTGGCGTAGAAAAAGACGCAACCGTCGACTTTTCACGTATGAAAAGTCGCCGGCAGCAGCGAGTGTGCAGGCGCGGGGACAGTAACGCCCCGCGCCGACCCACTCCTGTCCGGCTGTGCCCCCCGCTCAGCCGGCCGCGCCCCCCTTCACGCCCCTTCACGCCCCACTGGCATGAAGGTGGCGAATTGTGAAAAATAATCGCAAAAGCTAGCAATAAGCTAGCATTTGCGATTATTTCAGGGCCTCTGCGCCACTGGCGGTGCCCAGAGGTCCTGATAAATATCCCCCATTGTGTTCACAATGATGTTAGCAACTGCCTACAAAAATATGACCACTTTTAATACATGCTTTCTAAATCCATATTCAAATGGCTATAATGCATGAATATTACATGGTCCATATTGCAGTTGAAAATCCTGGCCAGTCTAATGAGCTAAACTCGGAACAACATCAGTATGAAGGTAATTTACCCAGGAAGTCAGGCCATCATAGCCATTTCAATGTAACATTATTCACGCATTTGTTTATTATGGATGTGTGCTGTCCCGTTTTCACCACCGACAACACATGCATCTATAGAAATGAATGATTTTTTTTAAAGGGCCATACTCTACATTGGTCCATCTTGTAGACCAATGTCTGAAAAAAGTCAATGTACAGTACATGCTTTTCCTGAACCAATTAAATCCATGGGAAACATACAGAATATTCAGCAACAAATCTGATACATGTGAACCTATCCTTAGACCTCTCCATAGACAGAAAGTAGCATGACTGCGGGAGGTCATTGTTTAAAAAGATGTTTACATTGCTTTTAAATGACAGTAAAACAGCTCAAGATGACCAAGAAATGTGTTTGATCTGTGCCTTTAGGCTCTTCTCCTGTAGCGAAAACAAAGTAATTTCAATGTCACCAAGTGCAATGTGAACACTTAAGACATTACTTTACTTTAGGACAAAATTCTAAATAGCAATTTATACGATGCCCTTGGACATGTTGACAGCATATGCTATGGATGTGCCAACTAGGTTATGTCTGGTTGTGGCGCACATGGTAATTAGAAAAAGAAATTAAGTAAATCTATCAATAAATCTCTCAAGTAAATCTCTCTGTCACTCTCTGACTCTCCCTGCCTGTCTGTCTGTCACTCACTCTCCCTGCCTGTCTCTCTGTCACACACTCACACTTAGTGCCTGTCTCTCTGTCACTTACTCACTTACCTGTCTCTTTGTCATCCATTCACTCTGCCTGTCTCTCTGTCATCCATTCACTCTGCCTGTCTCTCTGTCACTCACTCTCCCTGCCTGTTTCTCTGTCACTCATTCACTCTCCCTGCCAGTCTCTCTGTCAGTCACTCTCCCTGCCTGTCTCTCATTCATTCTGCCTGCCTGTCTCTTTGGCTCTATCCCTATCGATGGATCTTACCTCATACATAAGCTGGCAAAATGTTAACCAATCCCGGCTCAGCTTCTAACTGCCATAGAAGCCAGCAGCCAATGGCTCCTTTCTCCAGTATATGATGGTTAATAAGTGTAGTTTGGAAAGCGCATGGTGAAAATTTCCATACAAAATCTAGTCTGTGATGTTCATGGAGTCACAGAGAGCCACTACGCGAAGTTTGAATGTTGTTAACGCAATGGTGCAGATTCCTTTAGCGGCCATAGATATACACACATATACATACAGCTTTATATATTAGATAAAAGTAGAAAACATAATTCATCAGATACACCAAAACAACAAAAAATTACCACTGGTCCAGCTAACAATTTGGAATTCACACTGCCACACACTACCTGTAAAAAAGTAAATTGTTGTTTTTAGGAAGAATCAGCCCTAAATCATTCCACAGTTTTTTTCAATCCTGTTTAATACTTTTAATGCCCCCTTCCTGGTCCCCACACCATACTCCTACTTATAATGCCCACTTTTCTATAGGACCCCATTTAAAATTCAGCTTTTTCTCTTGCCTCTTGAACCCCCTTACTAATAATGCCACCTTTTCTGTAGCACTGTGATTAATGCCCCCTTTCCTATAGCTCCCTTATCTATAATGGCACCTTTTTGGGATCCGCATTCTTTCCTTTTTGATGTGAAAAGGATAATTAAAAATCAGCTACTTACCTTTATACGTTCCCCCATAGCAGTCTTCTCCTTCTGTCTTTTCCTGCACCATCAAGCTTGTGCCTGCAGGACTTTACTGCACGCAACAGCAAATAAGGCTCAATGATAATCACCATTGTATTCAACTCTAGAGATGAAGCTCAAGGCATTGCTCCCCAAACCTGGGACTGCAGAACAGACCAGAAAAACTGTGAAGTTTGGCTTTAATTGAAGGCTAAAATATTCACTGGGAAATCAAAAATTTCTTGTAAACAAACTGTGGGGTTTTTAATGGGAGCCGTTTCCCCTATCCATCAATATAGATAACTAGACAATGGTTCCAGGCATTGCCATACAGAACAAGCCGCTTTAAGTTGCTGCTTGACATTAGTACACCTCTGAGATACTGGTCCCCTCATCTAATTCTCATGACATTTTCTGAAAGTGAGGGTTTGGAGACCACATTATTTCACAATCTATTTCCCTCTATTAATATACCTTTATGGAAAGCAGTCCCATGGGCTATCACCATTGTATGTACCCTCTGAGCTACAGATCAGTGCAATAAACTATATAACCGAAGAGATTTACCTACTGTCTCCAATACATTGTGAAGAATGGAAGCATCACATCTGTAACCCACTGACAATTAACAACCAAACATATATGTTAATGCATTGCCCGAGGACAGGTGGTGACTATTTGAACTTGTCTTTTTCCAGTCCACTATGTAACTTTTTATCATCTCTTTGTGATTTTGCACTTATATAACCACATAGGAGCTAGATGCGTTAAAGGGGTTTTCCCACGAAGGCAAGTAATGTCCAAATAATGGAGGTATGGATTTGGTAGTGTATCAACTGTAAGTTTATATATTCTTACAAAGTTTTATATTTTGCTATGGTCTTTATGGATATTAAATATATTGGCCCACATTTTGCATCTTTCTTTTCAGTGCAAACTGTTTGCACAGGTATTCAAGAAGTGTCCAAGACACAGTTGTGGCGCACGCTGCCCTATACCTGACACAAGACAAAATTCCGATGCTCAATTGGACCGTGCAGAAGTTTGTTGCACGCCCTATGTTAAAGATGCGCCAGATTTATGAACAATGGGCGCCACAAATCAAGAATCTGGTGCCCAATGAACACTGCACAGGCAAATTGTACATAGTGCAGTTTGCACTGTTTTTGGTAAATGTGGGCCATTAAGTAGTTAAAGAGCCCCCCTTACTATGTATATCATTTTAATTCTGGAGTCTTCTTATGTAGCAAGGGTCTTTAACCCCCCTCTATCACAAGAGGTGAGGTGTACCTTCTACACCTCCAATAGACTTGCCTCCTAACCTTTGCATTCCCTTTCAGGGCACACAGGCCTGTCCAGGAAAACCCACAAAACCCACTGTTAGAGCATTCTATCAAACCTCAACAAACAGATGTCAATTAATATTATACTTTTGTTTAAAATTAAAGATGATGATGACGATGAAGATGAGGAGTACAAAGCCGGGTCACTGTGCCGCTACTGCACATTCTGCAAGGTAACTTATCTTTACTGTAGGAGCCGTTTTTTTTAAACTTGTGCCTCCTGAGGACCTTGAGGTCTTGGAACCTCAGCCCCAACAACTTTGCTCCCTTGTAAGGGTGCTGTCATACAGTGCGTTCATGGTCAGATCTTGGTGCGTTTTATGAGTTTGCATTTTTAACATGTGGTTCACTGGTTTGAATATGTTTTTCTTCATTTGTGGAAGTTTAAGCAGCTGTGAAAATATTAATACAGGATTCAAACCAGCCAAACGCATATTAAACATGCAAATGTAAAAGCGCACCAAGAACAGTCCAAGAATGCACTGTGTGACAGCACCCTGAGTAAGAACTGCAACCTTTTGAGACACATCACCCCCTTCCACACCTGTTTGAAATTTCTAACACTAAACTATGGACATATTACCTTGCAACGGTTATGTCCAAAGGTGATAAATGTTTGGCAAAAATGTAACTATAGTGTCTCAGAAATGCATAGTGAAAATAAGAGATAACATTTTATAGTCTGTAATCTCATGAGAATTGACATGACCGATATTGATACGTGAGATAAGTGACTATAAACATTTATGTACTACAATGGGGCGCATTTATTTTTTTATTTTTCCCTTGCTGCGCCTCATTTATGAAGTGTCAGAACCCAATTTTGGTGGTTTACGACACTCACGACTTGTTCTGTTTTTGTGTGCAAAATTGTGTTGCTGTTTGTGAATCGGACACTTTTCTGGCGATTCTATTTTTCCTACTGGTTTCGTGGCGCATTTTGCCACACAAGTAGATCAGTTAAAAGCTGGAAGCGCATTCACCCTGAGTATGATTTTGACATGCAACTAGCACTGTGATCACATCTGTAAAATTTTGTCGCTGCTTGTGAAGCTACACAGTTTTCTGGCTTTTATTTTTCCAACACATTTTTTGTCACGATTTGTGGTGCAAAAAGAGAGCAGCTAAAAGCTGGTCTAGGGAGTTCTACACCCTGTAGTCTGAGCGACAATTCATTAATTCCTTGCACCACACACTTACATCCCAGCGCCAGCCACCCTGTGCCAAAATGAATAGATGCCCCTTTCTGTGTCTTTGCAACTTATATTTGATAAGCCCGGAAATAAATTATATGACAGCTAAGTTAGGGGCAATTCTCATTCCTTCAAAGTCTTAGGCTGTCTCTGACAGAGTGCGCCACTTTTTTTGGTACACCTTTACCATGACAACTTTCTGTCGGACTGTTAAATCTGGCGCACGGTCCGACTAAACACCGGACGCCCCTTCAATGTCGAAATTTGTGTTGCATGAAGAATAGCGCAGTCGCGCCACAAAACAGACATGTAGCGCAGGCACTTCTTAAATACATGTGCAAGCATTTTGCACTGAAAAGAACGTGCAAAGTCTGATAGAAAACTGGCGCAAGGACCTTAGTAAATGTGCCCCTATGTGTCTACGTTTCACAATTGTTATTAAGCGTTCCTTAAATAATAAGGCTCTTGCTTTATCCCCCAGCACTGTGGAGACTGTGATAAATGCCCATGTTCAGAAAAGGATAAGAGTGAACATTGTAAAAACTGTGAGGTGAGTCCAGAAAAATACAGTGAAAAGCCTGTGACACCACCTGCTGGTCAATGTTAGTATGACAGAGCTAATTTCTACTTTTCTATTTCTATTAGTATTGCCAGTTTTGCTACGTGTGCCCAGTTATATGTGAAACAGCTTGCAAGCCTGGTAAGTATATCACTAGACACCATGTGCCCCATCCATCTATCACCCTGTGCAGACTTCCTTTATATGAGTCTATAATAATATTAAACATACAAAATACTGGAAATTCAAGATATAAATTACATAAGTTAATTCATAAACCCCCAACGGCAACTGGTCATATTAGGCCATTACTATTAGGGGGTCCGAGACCTAGTACCCCCACTGTTAAGATCGTTGAAGAGGCCATAGTGCTGTGGCCTTTTCCCTGTATACCAAACATCTCAGTCCCTTTCATTGAAAACTTGCATTTCCTTTAAATCATAAGACATCCAACTGACTGGACCTTGAGAAAGGATTATGTGATTAAGGGTATATGGTATGGCATGTGGCACTATACAGCTGCATAACTTGAAGCTGCTGGGCCCCAGTGCTAAATATGTGCCAGGCTCCCCAATTATATGTTTATAGTCTTCTCAAATGGGAAAGATACACCTTATTGCCCCCCAAAGCCACTTGGGCCCGGTTACAACCTCACATTCTGCACACCCTTGACACTATATATAAGGTCTTTGTATATATAAGCACTTATATGGAGAGTACAGCAGGCAGTCGCAATGTCCATTAGAGCATATGTAGCTGGCACTTGTAGCTAAACACCTATACAGGCAGTCCCAGGGTTACATACAAGATAGGGTATGTAGGTTTGTTCTTAAGTTGAATTTGTATGTAAGTCGGAACTGTATATTTTATCATTATAATCCCAGCCAGAACTTTTTGGGTCTCTGTGACAATTGGATTTTAACCCCTTCCCGACCGGGTCCTGGTGCATGGAGAGGGCTCGCGGGCCGAGCCCTCTCCATAGCCGGTAAGACTTTGCTGCATATTGCTAGCACCGATCGCGGGTGCTTTCACCCGCTATCAGCACATTGTAATGAATGAGGAGTAAAATCCCCATATACTGCCATATTGCAGTATGGCAGTATATGGTAGGATCGATCAGACAACCTAGGGTTAAAGTACCCTAGGGAGTCTGAAAAATAGTAAAAGTAAAAGTAAAAAAACGTTAAAAAAAAAAAAATTATAATAAAAAAACCTAAAAATTCAAATCACCCCCCTTTCCCTAGAACTGATATTAATATTAATAAACAGTAAAAATCATAAACACATTAGATATCGCCGCATCAGAAAATGTCCGATCTATCAAAATATAATAACGGTTTTTCTCTGCGTTTAACCCTGTAATGGAAAATAGCGTCCAAAGTCAAAAATGACATTTTTTTGCCATTTTGGAAAATATAAAAAAAGGAATAAAAAGTGATCAAAAGGTCGCACAGTCCTAAAAATTATATCAATGAAAACGCCATCAAAAGTCGCAAAAAATGACACTACCCACAGCTCCGTACACCAAAGTATGAAAAAGTTATTGCCGCCAGAAGATGGCAAAATCAAAAAAAAAAATTTGTACAGGAGGTTTTAATTTTTTTAAATGTATGAAAAGATTATAAAACCTATACAAATTTGGTATCCCATTAATCGTACCGACCCAAAGAATAAAGTAGACATGTCATTTGTGGCGCACAGTGAAAGCTGTTAAATCCAAGCCCACAAGAAAACGTCGCAAATGTGTTTTTTCACCATTTTCACTGCATTTGGAATTTTTTTCCCGCTTCCCAGTACGCGCCATGGAATATTGAATCCCGTCACTACGAAGTGCAATTTGTTACGCAGAAAATAAGCCATAACAGAGCTCTTTATGTGGAAAAATAAAAAAACTTATAGATTTTTGAAGGTGGGGAGTGAAAAATGGAAGTGAAAAAAACTAAAAAAGGCCAAGTCGTTAAGGGGTTAAAAATGTTGGGTTGTCATTAGAATCAGGATTAACAATAAAGCTTCATTACAGACATCTTTGATAACTGTTACAGCTGATTATTGTAGCCTAGGACTAAAGTACAATAAATTACCAATATCCAGTGGTCCGTTTGTAAGTAGGGGTCGTATGTAAGTCGAGTGTTCTTAAGTAGGGGACCGCCTGTATTCATAAAAATATATAATAATAGTTTATGTTCTTCCTGTGTTTTTCTCAAAGTTGGGAAGCATGTTATGACATGGTGGTTCCCATCAGCATGTATAACACCTAGACACTGAAGAGTTAATAAATCCACAGGACACCGGCACATACCCTACACTACTGTAAACTGCCACAAAAGCCTTGGTGGAGAGCCAGCCTTGGGGACATTTTTACAGAGACTAAAAAAAGATGAAAAGGATAGATTAGCTTTCCACAGTATACTGTAGCTGCCTGTGTAAGGTGCAAGGAGATTTTCTATTTTTGATGTGGAAGACGGATGTAGAAAACATTCATACTAACTGGATGAAATGTGACCTGATGTATATTTTAAAATGCCCTGTGTACAGTTATCAGGCTGTTATTTGATAGAAGGAATGAAACTTCCTATCAGACTATCGGCTGACTGCAGCTTCTCCATTTCTATCAGTAAGAACATCTCTACTATAGATACCGCAGGGCGATCACTCATCACAAAATGTTCTGTCTTCAGCCTCTAAATGCTCAGGAATACTATCACAATCCTCACATGAAAACAACTACTGAGATGTTTCCCATGAATTGGCAGAAATTACCACTTTGCTGCTCAACAGACGTTATTTTAATAAGATTTCTCTAATTACTTGTCAAATATGAAAATGAAATCCATTAACGCAATAGTCTCCTTCACCTTCTCTTCATGAAAAAAATCCTGATTTTCTTTTCTTATGCTGCTCATGAGTTGCAGGCAATGGGCCTGCAGGTGGCGCTGCAGCTTTGTAATGCGGCATAATTTGTACATAGTACTAACCGTAGCCCCCTGCATTGCCCTGGATAAATAATACCTGCTCTCAGCTATAATAAAATAGAATGGGTTAACAAAAAATATTTTAAATCTATCTATGTATGTATGTATCTATCTCTATATCTATCTATCTACCTCTCTATTTTTAAATTTATCTATCTCTATACCTGTCTACCTATCTTTAGAACTATCTGTCTGTCTCTTTGTCTCCCTGACTGTTTCAGTCTGTCTGTCTCTGTCTGTCTCTTTGTCTTTATGCCTCTGTTTGTCTGTCTGTCTCTGTCTGTCTCTCTGACTCTGTCTGTCTGAAACAGAGCTGTGATTGGAGAGGTGGCCAAACATGCACAGTCACTTGCTGTAAAGCTCTTAGGCTTCTACAGATGGCTAAATGGCACAATGTGTTTTGCAAAGCGTCTAAGGACCAATACCTTGGTAAGATGGCACTAAATAAAGCAAACAAATACTTTATTAATATTACAATTGATTCAACTGTGGTGCAAATTCATTTGGCTGTTAGTATTCTAGTCATGTAAATGAGACTTCCTATGTTGAGGGAACATGTATATATGTTATACTATGTAATATTTATGGTTGTATTATTTTCCAGGGAGCTACATAGATGAACTCTCAGGAGCACTGTATCAGTAAGTGACTATTATTTCATATATATTTCACAGTTAATAGTAATCAAATGGAGTATGTTCTTCCTATATTAATATCTACACAGGTAGATTACATAGGTAAAGGCATAGAGCAGGTCCTTCAATGACCTAAATTATCCCCAAGTAAATTAACCACTTCAGAACTGTAGAGGCTTTTAGGCTATATTCACATGACTGAGCCAATTCTGAGCCTGCCGTAACACAGGGAAAGATGCCCTATCTTTTTGCCGTGTACGGAGCTCTAAGGTTTCGCATGTGCAGCCATTGCCGTCTATGGGGGACATATGTACAGCCGCAAGCTTGCGGAACATACGTTCCCCTATACGGTAGTGTGAATGCAACCTTAGTCTGCTTTAATAATGATTTTTTTTCCAAATTGTAATATGTGATTCCCCTTTCAAATCAAACAGAATAATGCCCATACTTGCCCTTTTCTTTCCAGAGTTATGGCATTTTTCTGATACTGCATACATGTCCCGTGTTTCTTTGTCATGAAGTAAAGTAGCAGCCAATCCAGTAAAATTCCTACATGTAAATCCAATGAACAGTGCAAAGACTATACAGTGACTAGTCTGGCTTTGTTCACATGGTGGAGCATGTAATAAAAAGTAGAAATCTGAGACACAAAGAAAGTTAAAATTCACAGACTGGGCTTGAGAGTGAGGGATCTTATTATAAAAAGAGTTGCACTTTAAGGCGTAGTGTATTCAGTGCAGCTTCTCATCATGTGAATAGGACCTTCCAGATCTCAATGGAACTCAATAGATAAACGGTACAAAGCACACATTAGTACTGATTTTGTATATAGACAATATCATGGTAGGTACACTTTATCACATTCTGGTCAGGGCTATGTTATTGGTATAATCACGTTGTCTGTACTTCTTACAGGACTGTCGCCAACATATTTGAATAGAAACTATTAGCTCCAAACTCAATGAAATATACGCTGAGCACTGGACTTTTCTTCATTGGATAGAATTTCTATAACACAAGGACATTTGAGACCACGGATAAAAGTGATGTGGCTGGTGGCAGTCATCAGCATTCGGGATGGTAATGCTTAGGAGTCTTCATGGGACTCTTCTGTCAGTGCACCACCCACCAGTACCTGATTCCATCACCCCATAATGATTTCTACCTCCTGAACACCATTCTTAGACATAGCCTTCCATGTACAGTAGCTCCTTCTGTAAAAGTCCAGGATGATGCCTATCCAGAAGGAATATATGTTATAATGCAGACAAGTTCTCACATGGACTTAATGTGGTAGGTCAAGTATGTTGTTACTTACCTTGGGTCAATCTCATCTCTCCTTTTCTTTTTGGGTGAATGACAGATAAAGGAACATATATTTATTTATTTAATGTGAAGTGTTACAAGTCTGAAATCCAACAATAAATGTTTCTGGTCTCTTAAACATTGTTTTTAGTTATTTCTTCAAAACTTTCTAGAGTTACTTGGTATGAAAATGATTTTTTTACGAGACCTTCATGCCCCATCATGATGTTATTGGGGGCACGGATCAGTTGCCCTGAGAAGCTCCATGGCTGTCAATCCATCCACAATATGTACTCCAGTGTATTAATAAGTAGAGTATATTGTATTGTAGATCTAGAGTACCTAAAAAATGCTTAAAATACTAAAAAGTTAAAACATCTCCCCATTTCTCTAGAACGCACATAAAAAACAGACAATGGGGGTCCTTTACTAAGGGCCCGATTCGCATTTTCCCGACGTGTTACCCGAATATTTCCGATTTGCGCCGATTGCACCCGAATTGCCCCGGGATTTTGGCGCACGCGATCGGATTGTGGCGCATCGGCGCCGGCATGCACGCGACGGAAATCGGGGGGTGTGGCCGAACGAAAACCCGACGGATTCGGAAAAACCGCCGCATTTAAAAAAAAAATTGTGTCGCGAAAATTTCACTCACCTTCATCCAGGAGAGGCCGGTGTATTTCGAGGCATTCCAGCGGACTTCAGCGCAGCACCACCTAGTGGACGGCGGAGGTACTACCATCATAAATCCCGGACGGACCCGAATCCAGCGCAGAGAACGCGCCGCTGGATCGCGAATGGGCCGGGTACGTAAATCTGCCCCAATACCTTAAACATGTTAGGTATCCCATGTCCCAAAATGCCTGAAAGTATAAAAATAAATGCCATAACAAGAAAAAAAACTCCAAATATCCCGGTTGCTTTTATGACCAATTCGAGTGTGTTATACAATTCATCCGCTAGTTTTGTGAGAAATAACACTTTGTCTGCTTCATTCATTGAAGTATAAAAAAGTTTTACAGGTTTATTTTCTCAAAGGTATTTTTTTGATGTTTAAAAACATAATTAAAATAATTAGATTTGTTTTCACTGTGAACTTATTGACCCAAAGAATAAAGAAGAATGTTTCGCTTACACCATTAAAAACCTAGCTGGTACGAAAATACTGTATATACTCGAGTATAGCTGACCCGAGTAAAAGCCGAGACCCCTAATTTTAACACAAAAAACTGGAAAAACCTATTGACTCGAGTATGAGCCGAGGGTGGGAAATGCATTGGTCACAGCCTCCCCAGTATATAGCCTGCCAGCCCCTTTAGTATAGAGTCAGCCCACAGAAGTATATAGATTGCCAGCCCCCTGTAGTATACAGCCAGCCACCAGTATTATATATCCTGCCAGACCCCAGTAGTATATAGCTTGCCAGCCCCTGTAGTATATAGCCTACCAGCCCCCTGTAGTATACAGCGAGCTACCAGTAGTATATAGCCTGCCAACCCCCATTAATATATAGCTTGCCAGCCCCTGTAGTATATAGCCTGCCAGCTCCTGTAGTATATAGCCTGCCAGCCCCCTGTAATATATAGACTGCCGGCCCCTGTAGTATATAGCCTGCCGGCCCCCTGTAGTATATAGCCAGCTCTAAAAAAATTAACTCAGTACTATTTCCATCTTCATGACCTGCCACGAACATGAAGATGGAAGAGGAGCTGCCCGGGCCGTCGGAATGGTGAGTACTCAGTTTATTTTTTTATATATATATATATACCCAAGTCAAGTGGGGAATTTATACTCGAGTATACGGTAGCTCAACAATGTTTTTCAACAATTATACATAATTTGTGCTTTTTGTCCAGCTTCCCAGTACATAGCACAGAATACGATAGGGTAATACTTTATTGATCTTAGGTAAAATTCTTGTGTATAAAGTCTCCAGCACACTGCTAAATCACATGTATCACAAACAAACGCTACAATAACATTGAGCAGACATTTGGTGAAAATTTCGCGTTACTATAATTGGTTACTCTTATGTGCTCACTTACATGTTACTTGATTCATACAAATAGTTATGAACAATACATTGCAGTACATCACAGTATGACATACTTAATGTGTACCTTATATATTCACATGCTGGTTACTGGCAGATAGATAGATTAGCTATGAAAGCTGCTGTGGTGCTGCCAGCATAAGAATATTATATAGTGTTGCTAGAAAGTACAATTAGTTACATTTTGTGACTAAAACCAACAATGCAGAGTACCGTATATACTGAAGTATAAGCCGAGACCCCTAATTTTACCACCAAAAACTGTGAAAACCTATTGACTCCAGTGCAATGCATTGGTCACAGACCCACCCAATATATAGCCAGCAAACCCCCAGTAGTATATACCCAGTCCCCTGTAGTACACAGCCAGCCCAGCCTGCCCTGTGTAGTATACAGCCATCCCAGCCTGCCCCCAGTAGTATACAGCCCGTCCAGCCTGCCCCCAGTAGTATACCGCCAGCCCAGCACTAAAAAAAAAAACGTATATAATCACCCTCCGGTGGCCCCGATGCGCAACGCTGCTCTCCCCATGTCAGCATGGCTCCTCTTCTGTCTTCATTGGGGGAGCAGCGCTGCGCATCGGGGCCACTGGAGGGTGAGTATACATGTATAAGTTTATTTTTTAGTACCGGGCTCGTGTGTTGACTTGTGTATAAGCCGTGTTGAGGATTTTCAGCACATTTTTTGTGCTGAAAAACTCAGCTTATGCACAAGAACTGGTGTCTACACAATCACTGTGGAAACCCAACAGTGACAGGCTGCTGCTGTAGTAAACACTACATGTGCTAGAGGTTACTTTTTCTCATATACAGAATATAAAGTTAAGGCTGTAATGTCATGTCCTGACTAATGGGCAATACTATGGAGTTGAAGTACAGAGTCCTGGAGAATAATTGTTAAAAGGGAACCCACCACATTGGACATGCCTGTATGCTGCATCCCTGTATGCTTACATATATAATGCAGCAATAGACTGCATTTCCCGATGTCCATGTACTTCTTATTACGCTATGGGGTTAAAATCCCTAGACACTATAACTGGAAAAGTGTCTCTGCCCTCCACAAATTCTAGTAATGATTCAGCACCCAAAAGGAAAATCGAGGAGGAATTACCGTATATTCCGGCGTATAAGACGACTTTTGAAGACAGAAAAATCTTCTGTCTGGTCTGGAGTCGTCTTATACGCCGGTAATTGGCGGTCGGGTCGCGCTGCATGGAGAGGGCTCACGGGCTGCGCCCTCTCCATAGCCGGTAAGTCTTTGCTGCATATTGCCGCAAAGGCTTACCGGTAACACCCGCGATCGGTGCTAGCACCGATCGCTGGTGTTTTCATAGCGATGGCTGCCGGCAAAGCTGCCGGCAGCCTCAAAAAGATAGTGGCGCATGGGCACAATCCGCCTCCATGGTAGCCTCGGGTCTTCCGAAGACCCGAGGCTATTTAGTTTTAACCCCTTCATTACAATGTGCTGATAGCACATTGTAATGAAGAAGGATGAAAATCCCCATATACTGCCATACTGTAGTATGGCAGTATATGATAGGATCGATCAGACAACCTAGGGTTAAAGTACCCTAGGGAGTCTGAAAAAGAGAATAAATAAAAATTTTAAAAAAGTTAAAAAAAAAAATTATAATAAAAAACCTAAAATTTCAAATCACCCCCCTTTCCCTAGAACTGACATAAATATAAATAAACAGTAAAAATCATAAACATATCAGGTATCGACGCATCCGAAAATGCCCGATCTATCAAAATATGATAACGGTTTTTCAATCCGTGACGGAAAATAGCGCCCAAAGTCGAAAATGGCACTTTTTTGCCATTTTGAAAAATATAAAAAAATCTATAAAAAGTGATCAAAAGGTCATACAGTCCTAAACATGATATCATTGAAAATATTATCAAATTTCGCAAAAAATGACACCACCCACAGCTCCGTACACCAAAGTATAAAAAAGTTATTAGCGCCAGAAGTTGGCAAAATCTAAAAAATTATTTTTGTACAGGAGGTTTTCATTTTTGTAAATGTATGAAAACATTATAAAACCTATACAAATGTGTTATCCCCGTAATCGTACCAACCCAAAGAATAAAGTAGACATGTCATTTGGGGCGCTCAGTGAAAGACGTAATATCCAAGCCCACAAGAATATGGCGCAAGTGCGTTTTTCACCATTTTCATTGCATTTGGAATTTTTTTCCCGCTTTCTGAGTACATGCCATGGAATATTTAATAAAATAAAAATTTAAGGTACAGTATGGTAACATTTACAGTAAAATGGACGATGGTAATGTTGTTGTTGTATGCCTTATGTTTATGAGCGACAGTTTTCCTGCTATATACCTGCATGTCATAAGAATTTAAATTTAGAAAAGGACCATGTTAAATTCAAATCTGTTTTTTTTTAAATTTTTACCGGTGTTTTGTATGCGTTGGAAAAGGGGTAGTCTTATACGGCGAATATATCTTAAACTCTATATTTTAACAGGAAAGTAGGGGGGTCGTCTTATACACCAGGTCGTCTTATACGCCGGAATATACGGTAAATATTTTAGCTGCCAATTACTACCCCATATGAGTCTGATTCTCAGGTGTTAAATGTGTTTCAAACAAACAATTGCTGGAAGCTGCATAATCCACCATGCAACATTTAGTTCGATCCCCGAGTCCCCTGATGTTCCAGGTTAGTATTCGGCCTTTTAAGCAGAAAAATAAATGAATCCCCTCCCTTAACCCCTTCCCACACCCTGATGTAAATCTACATCATAGGATGTGGGTAGTTCCGCCACCTTGAAGTGGAGTCACATCATGGTGATCGCCCGGACTCAGAAGCTGAACAAACAAGTGATTCAATCGTCACTTATTCATGTCCATGGCCTGGTCCATCCCACTGTTCCTCCTGTAGTCTCCTCATTGCTGCCAATCAAGCATAGTGGCTTATTGGTTAGCATTACAGCCTTGCAGCACTGGGGACCTGGGTTAAAGTCCCAGGGTCAACATCTACAAAGAGTTTGTATATCCACTCCGTGTTTGCGTGGGTTTCTTCCGGGTCCTCCGGTTTCCTCCCGCACTCCAAAACATACTGGTATGTTGATTAGATTGGGGGCCTCTTTGGAGAAAGGGATCGATTTTGTAAGCTCTGTACAGCGCTGTGTAATCTGTGTGCACTATATAAATAAATAATTATTATTATTCTCCAACATATAGAGAATGACTTCTACAGGCCTTATCTATGCAGTATTTGCCACCCTGTGACTGTGGTTTTGGGTGACTGTGGCCTCTGTGGCATCTCCACACTCCGTCCCTAAAAAAAATCACAATCAATATAATGCCCCCTAGATAACAGCTAAGTGCCCCTGCATATACAGATAATACACTGCTATTCATCAATATACTATAATATATACTACTATATAATTTCCCCCTTATTAATCCGGTAGCCTCAGCACACATCCCCAGTATATAGGTCGCCTAAGCCCTCAGTATATAGCCCGCCAATAAATATCCAACCAGCCCCATAGTATATAGCCAGCCGGTCCCCTCCCCCTCCCCCCCCCCAGTATATAGCCATCCTGCCCCCGGTAGTGTATAACCAGCCAGCCCCATGTGTATATAGCCATCCATCCCCCCCATAGTATATAGCCAGCATGCCCCCTGTAATATATAGCCAACCTGCCACATGTAGTATATAGCCATCCTTCCCCAATGTAGTATATAGCCATCCTGCCCCTACGTAGAATATAGCCATCCTACCCCCTGTAGTATATAGCCAGCCCCTTGTAGTATATAGCCATCTTGCCCCCAAGTAGTATACAGCCATCCAGCCCCCAGTAGTATACAGCCAGCCAGCCCCCAGCAGTATACAGCCAGAGAGCCCCCATGTAGTATACAGCCACCCTGCCATCCTCTAATATATAGCCATCCTACCCCTATGTAGTATATAGCCATCCTGCCCCTATCTAATATATAGCCATCCTGCCCCCGTGTAATATATAGCCATCCTGCCCCTATATGGTATATAGTAATCCTACCCCCTGTAGTATATAGCCAGCCAGCCACTTGTAGTATATAGCCAGCCTGCCCCCATGTAGTAGACAGTCAGTCTGCCCTCCTGTAGTATGTAGTCATCCTGCTCCCCTGCCTGATATAGCCATCCTGCCCCCATGTAGTATATAGCCATCCTGCCCCCCTGTAGTATATAGACATGACCGAAAAAAATAATAATACTCACCTGTGCTCCCTGCAGTCGCATGGTCTGTCCCGTGTCGCCAGCGTCTTACTCTTACAGCGTCTAATGTCATCACGCAGGTTGCGGTGCAGCGCACCTGGGTCCTAGAGGGCACCGGCTGCGCACAGCACACAATGATATGTGTAATTTGAAGATATACATATCGCTGGTCGCTACGGGGGGCAGGACAGCGCCCCAGGATGGGAGGCAAGGGTAGCGTCGCCTACCCTTGCATATCCCTCATCCCTGCTCTGGCCCATACAGCAGTTTACAAACACATATGTGGCATCCTCATCCTCAGAAATTGGGTATCAAACTTTGCAGAGTTTTTTTTAACATTTAATTCTTTATGACAGTTAAATTTTTGCCCAAAATGAATGTATTGTCGGGGTTTTACTGCTATTTCACATGACTCGCTTCACTCTTCAATTCCATGTGCACTTACAGAGGCCAACTTCACTAAATAAGTGAAGCAGGAACGCAGTCTGACAAGGTAACGTCTGTGCCAGCTCGAAAGGAATGAGCAGAGGGCCAAGATCCCACTATAACATCAAAGATAGCACTGACAATTCCATAGATTACGAAAGAACCTGTTCTGTTAAACGCCGATACATGTAGAAACCCCCCAAAAGAGTGCAGAGGGTGTAGGCAGTAATTCTGCATTGACGTCACTGATCATTTCATCAGTTAGTGTCCACTTCCAATCGGATAATAATCCATCATCAGTATTGCTAAAGCCAAAAACAAACAGGAGTGGATCCAGAACAGAGATGACCAGTAAATGGGATATTTGCATGTCCTCTGTGTTCTATATCCATTCCTGCTTTTGGATATCAATCCTGAGGCTTTTCATTCCTTCTGACAGATGAAATGAAGGGGAAAACTAAACATAGTAGCAACGTCATAGAGAGGTGGAGGGTAAAAACAGCATTATGGAAATCACAGGGTATTCCATGGAGACAGCGGTCAGTTGGCAGCAGCATGATAAGGCAGCAGATTGGCACAGTGATAGAGTGTGGAGGTGCAGCAACACAGTAAGCCACAGAGTGGCACAATAATAGAGTGTGAAGGTGGCTTCAGCAGCATTAGCGGGAGCCAACAGAGTGGCACAATGATAGAGTGTGGAGGTGGCAGCAGTAGAAGCAGCAGCAGGAGCCCACAGGTCTCAGCAACATGGAAAGCCACAGAGTGGCACAATGATAGAGTGTGTAGGTGACGGCAACCCAGTAAGCCACAGAGTGGCACAATGATAGAGTGTAAAGTGGCGTCAGCAGCAGCAGGAGCCCACAGAGTGGCACAATGATTGAGTGTGGAGGTGGCGGCAGCAGAAGTAGCAGCAGGAGCCCACAGGTGGCAACAATATGGAAAGCCACACAGTGGCACAATGATAGAGTGTGGAGGTGGTGGCAACCTGGTAAGCCACACAGTGGCACAATGATAGAGTGTGGAGATGGCAGCAACATGGAAAGCCACAAAGTGGCACAATGATAGAGTGTGGAGGTGGCAGCAACCTGGTAAGCCACAAAGTGGTACAATGATACAGTGTTAAGGTCGGGGCAACCTGGTAAGCCACAGAGTAACACAATGATACAGTGTGGAGGTGGCGTCAGCAACAGCAGCAGCAGCAGGAGCCCACAGAGTGGCACAATGATACAGTGTAGAGATGGCTTCAGCAGCAGGAGCCCACAGAGTGGCACAATGATAGAGTGTGGAGGTGGCATAAGTAGCAGCAACAGGAGCCAACAGAGTGGCACAATAATAGAGTGTGGAGGTGGCTGCAGCAGAAGCAGCAGCAGGGTCCCACAGAGTGGCACAATGATAGAGTGTGGGGGTGGCGTCAGCAGCAGCAGGAGGAGCCCACAGAGTGGCATAGTGATAGAGTGTGGAGGTGGCATCAGCAGCAGGAGCCCACAGAGAGGCACAATGATAGAGTGTGGAGATGGCTTCAGTAGCAGGAGCCCACAGAGTGACACAATGATAGAGTGTGGAGGTGGCGGCAGTAGAAGTAGCAGCAGGAGCCCACATAGTGGCACAATGATAAAGTGTGGAGGTGCCGTCAGTAGCAGGAGCCAACAGAGTGGCACAATGATAGAGTGTGGAGGTGGCATCAGTAGCAGCAGCAGGAGACAACAGAGTGGCACAATGATAAGAGTGTGGAGGTGGCGGCAGCAGAAGCAGCAGCAGGAGCCCACAGAGTGGCACAATGATAGAGTGTGGAGGTGGCGTCGGGAGCAGCAGCAGGAGGAGCCCACAGAGTGGCACAGTGATAGAGTGTGGAGGTGGCATCAGCAGCAGGAGCCCACAGAGAAGCACAATGATAGAGTGTGGAGATGGCTTCAGCAGCAGGAGCCCACAGAGTGGCACAATGATAGAGTGTGGAGGTGGCGGCAGCAGAAGTAGCAGCAGGAGCCCACGGAGTGGCACAATGATAAAGTTTGGAGGTGGCGTCAGTAGCAGCAGCAAGAGCCAACAGAGTGGCACAATGACTGAGTGTTGAGGTGGCGGCAGCAGAATCAGAAGCAGGAGCCCACAGAATGGCACAATGATAGAGTGTGGAGGTGCCATCAGTAGCAGCAGCAGGAGCCAACAGAGGGGCACAATGATAGAATGTGGAGGTGGCATCAGAAGCAGCAGCAGGAGCTAACAGAGTGGCACAATGATAGAGTGTGGAGGTGGCGTCAGCAGCAGGAGCCCACAGAGTGGCACAATGATAGAGTGTGGAGGGGGCGGGAGCAGAAGCAGCAGCAGTAGCCCACAGGTGGCAGCAACATGGAAAGCCACAGATTGGCACAATGATAGAGTGTTGAGGTGGCTTCAGCAGCAGCAGGAGCCCACAGAGTGGCACAATGATAGAGTGTGGAGGTGTCGGCAGCAGAAGGATTAGCAGGAGCCCACAGGTGTCAGCAACATGGAAAGCCACAGAGTGGCAGAGGTCCTGGAGTCTTGGCTGGCTGAAATGGCATGTGTGCAAGTAGGTGCTGCTCCTGTTGCTGCGGCGGCAGGGTGGACCTCCACATCTGTTCCATATTTCTCCCAGGTTGTTGGACGGTAACGCTGCATGTGTTGGCATAGGGCCGTGGTGCCAACATAATCTCCCTGGCCACGCTTCACTTTTTGCCTGCAGATTCTACATATACACACACTTGGCTCTGCTGACTGTCCTCAAACACTTCGTCCTCACTGTATAGTGTATAGACCACCTAGTAACTCTCTGGCTGAGGGAAATGAACAGGACAGAGGCTGGTTGATGCCAGGTGAGGACCGCTGACCTGCTCCTGGGCCATGGCAACTAATTGTTGTATCTGACGAACCCACGGACTGTCAGATGTTTAATTTGACACGTATTTCCTGCTCTCAACTTTAGTAACATAAAAAGTATGGGAATTTTCATTATACAGACACCCCACAAAGGACACCCTGTAATTGGAGCAAAAATCACTCAATAAACTACGTGGATTTAACACGTATTTCTTACTCTCAAGTTTAGCTACACAAAAGTATGGGAATTTGCATTATACAGATACCCCACAACGGACTTCCTGGGAGAGGAGCAGAAATGACTACAGCAACTGTGGGGATATGACACAGATTTCTTCCTAGTGGCTTCAGTAACAAAAAAGAACTGCTATTTGGGGTATACAGAACCCCCTAAACGCACACCCTGGGAGAGGGGCAGAAATCACAACAGCACCTGTGGGGATATTAAACAAATTTCTTCCTAGTGGCTTCAGTAACAAAAATGAACTGCTATTTGGGGTATACAGATCCCCCAAAACGCACACGCTGGGATTGGAGCAGAAATCACTACAGCACAGTACAGTAGAAGCAGCTGGACGCTACAGACAGTGCATGCAGTGTGAAATGCCGAGATTAGGGCTGTGTGACATCACATAAACCTGCTGGTCGCTGATTAGCTTACAGGTCTGCAGATGTCATCGAGGGTGTTCCTTTTTCCTTCCCAGAGTTCTCTGCCCCATGTAACACGTTGTGCTCACGGCCATTTAGCTAAAAAAAGCAGGGGAAAAAAATGTTGTTCCCAGAAATCAGCGTAAACTTCCGATTCGTGGGGAATCTAATTTTCTCTGAAATTCGTATTGAATTCCACTTCATTTGAATCGATTCGCCCATCTCTAATTAAAAGTATAAATCCATTTGAAACTGCCGAGGGATTCCTATTACCAGAAATCATTTTTTAGGGAGTAGTTCTCTACAGTGATTCCTTCAAGAAATCAGTTGTGGTCTGAGTGATATTTTACTTCTATTTTGGCTAGAATTCCCATTTAGTATGGTCCTACAAAAGAAAGTAATGGGATACCTGACAAAAATTCATGGCCGTTAATATGTCCTAATAGGAAAAGTTTTCCTTTTAGATTTTTTTCTATTCTATTATATTACATTTAGTATTTTACAAACAGATCTTGCATGTACAGTAAAAAGGTTTCTAGGATAATAAGAAATCATTGTAAAACTCTTTTTTTTTGTTATGCCATCCTCATCTCCTCTTCATTGTCTTTGAAAGATAAAAAGCAGCATTCGTCCGTTCTATTAGTTTGCCTCCCACTTCTTCAGTCATTATTTCAGGCCATTGAACTTGGCACGCAGGCAAGTGTGGAACAGCAGAGCGGGGTATAATGAGGCTGCCGGTCTCATGTGCTACTTTAAACAGACTTTTGTTTCCAATTCTTCCAGGTCCTGCCTGTGTGTGGAGGGGTCTGTCAGGCTGTCCCCCGTACAATGAGGCAGCATGAGGGGCATCAGTTTATGCAGCAGCTGGAGTGTGAAGACTATTGAGGCTGGAGGGTGTAAGCGTGTGTCTGGGGAGCAGGCGTGTGGATGAACAAGGGTGCAATAACCATGAAATTCCAGGCCTCTGTTTAACATTCTATACAACATCAGGATGATTATATCAACCACTTCTAAAAGTTTACTCAGTAAGAGAAGCAAAGCTGGAGATACTGACAACAAGAAGACCCTTGTGTGGCACGAGCTGCTGTTTGTTTTGTAATAGTTAGGGCACATGGACATTGGCATTCATTGCTTTGTTTTTTTCTTCATTCTCAGTCATGCGCTAGAAGTTACACTAAGCTTTAGGGCTTAAGCAAACAAACATATCCAGGATCCATAGGGAATGCTTATAGAAAAGGTAACAAGTGCAAAATTAGTCAAAGGGTCAATGGCAAGAGGGTACCCATTAAAACAAACAAAATCTATACCATAAATCAATGTATCATTATTATTATGTTCATTTGGTACAACTAATGCTTGACATGATGTAGGAGCCTCAATACCATCTTTTTAACCTAAACCCTTACCATGTGACGCCATAAAGGAGACATATATAGCACATGTGTATAATTCTCTCCAATAAAAGTGGCAGTACCTGAAGTAAGTAGTGTAAACAGTTCCCATTTACACAATAGACATTGTAGACAAGATAGACAGACCCAAATTTAAGTTAAATTATATATATTGAGGTAGGGTTACATAATAGATTGCACATGGTTGCATTATTGCATCCATACTTAAATGGTAATTTTGCAGTAGAGGAAGGAGCACATCAGCCAGCATAGCCTTCTGTCCTTCTGTGATGCAATACTGTGTGGATGATTACCATGTACAGTAAGGTTAAATACGGTATATACCCTCTTACTATTTGAGAGCACCAACTTAATTTGGGTCCCAGGCTAGCACCTAACAGCTCCATTATTGACCCTGTTGTGTAGGAAATAACACATTTTAACGGTTTTAAAGCTTTGTATGTTACGTCAAGGAAAATTTGCTCTGTTGCGTGTCTTCTCACAAGGTAGTAGTAGGCCTTGTAGTATGAGGGTAGTAGCCAGATAGTATTAGGTCTTCCCACATTCTGGGAAACATTAAAATTGATAGAATAATTTAATTAACTATGTTAAAACATTTACTAAGGGCCCGAATCGCGTTTTTCCATCGGGTTACCCGAATATTACCGTTTTGCGCCGATTTTCCCTGAGTTGCCCCGGGTTTTTGGCGCATCGGCGATGGCATGCACGCGACGGAAATGGGGGACGTGGCCATAAGAAAACCTGACGGATTCGGAAAAACCGCCGTATTTTTTTAAAAACAAAAGTGTCGCTTAACACGCGCTTACCTGCCCCCAGCAATGGATCGTGAACTCCAGTGAACTCCGGCGGAATTCAGCACAGCAGCGACACCTGGTGGACATCGGGCGCACTACCTTAGTGAATCGCCGGAAGACCCGAATACTCCACAGAGAACGCGCCGCTGGATCGCGAATGGACCGGGTAAGTAAATCTGCCCCAATCTGTGTACTTTGCTGATGCGATGCACATAACATTATTTGTACTTGACAGAGACATTCATAGAAGAGGGCACATTAAAAATGGTTAGGGACCCTCCTAAAAATGTTGTAATTATTTTGTTCAACAAGAAGGTGTATGAAGGTCTGTTTTATCTCTTTATTCATCTCCATATTATATTCCCAGTATATAATGATGACCAAATGCTGAACATGTATTATTTCTAAATGATATCATCATACCAGGCCCAAATAACAGCGCAATAAAGAAATTAATATAACTGTTACCTGAACAAGCGCAATGATGCAAAAAGTACTGTGGTATTAACAATAATACAGACCAAAAGAATATCAGCCTCTCATAGCTATCATTACCACTACTGAATAATACCATTTCATGCTTACAAAACTATATTGTAGTCTTTACAGTGCCTTCTATGGTATGGTACTTCTTGAAGTACACTTTAAATTTTGCTCCGTCGTACACTAAATTTTATGACCACTTGTCCCAGCTGTCATTGAAGAAATTGTTCAAAGAAGGTTTTTGTTATGCACAGCTTCTCCACACTGTGCCCCTGAAAATACCTTGATGCCTGTGTCATACAAAGGTATCTCTGCATTGCTATCCAAACCAATTGTACACAAATATCTCTAAAAGGTCTTCAGACCCATGGGCTCCAACAATAGATGCTCCTGCTCTTGTTCTCCTGAAAGAGACATGAAAACATATGAGTGTGTACATTGTAATTTAAATAAAATCTAACATTAAAATTAAGCATGGACAAACCAGGGACACTTTCTCACAGATCCAGGCACTGTGACTATGGTAATCTCCTTGTATGGATGTGGTTCTTTTTAATGCCCGGACATGCTTCATAATATCGTATCGCTACCCTCCCTCCTAAATGTTCCTTATTTGTCTCCATATTTTCTTGCCACCAGCCCGTCAGAAGCTCCACAAAACTTTCATCTCTAATGAGGAAGGATGGAAAGCATCAAATACAGTCCGTGCTTTTCGGACATACCTCTGCAAACTTGCACAATACCGCTGAGTGGTCTGAGACCACCATATCCCTGATCTGGATTTCAGATACTTTTGGGAGCAAAGAATGTGACAGGAACATCTAGTCGATCTGCGACCACGTATCATGATGGTGTGAATAGTGGGTGAACTCTTCCTGAGGGTGGTGAATACGCCAGGCGTCCTCCATAACCCGCGTGCTACTGAATTCACCCAGATGTGACCTGTCTCACTGTCTCCAACCTGGCCATCCCTCCCTTCCACTCCTCCTACTGTCTTCCTGTTGGTTCATCTTTAGATTAAAGTCTCCTCCCACTATCTTCTCGATCTCGTCATCTGAAAGGATTAATACTTGCAAAGCACCTAGGAATGTCTTTTGTTCAATATTGGAGGCATAAATGTTATAGACACTGACAACCTCTGCGGTTAGAAGCAGTTTCACATGTACAACTGTTCCTTCATCTTTGTGTTCCACACACTCTACGTGGTGCGCCAGAGATCTGCTAATTAAGACTAGGACTCCTGCCTTTCTCCCTATCACTAACGAGCTGTATACTGACCCTACCCACGACTTGTGCATTCAGTGGTAGTCCTCCTCTACCAGGTCAACCTTCAGATGTTTCGAGTGGCAGACGACCATCATCCTTTTGTGTAGGGACTGTAGGCCCTTTACATTCCAAGATGCTACCCTTATTCACCTTCCCCTACACTTCCTTTTTTTATCATAGCGTGGCTGCTTCTCCGCCCCTGCTACTTCTGTTACTCAGGTACTTTTTATTATGCTGGACATTACCTCCTAGCTCTTATACTTTTCCTCTACTTCCACCTTACCACTCACTCCTTGTTACTAGCCACTTGGTATGTATCCCCCTAGCGCTTAACCCAGCTTCCTTCAGTGTGGTTTGCAGGGCCTCCATTAATGTGTGCACCAGGTCTGGCACTAGGCATTTGGATACTTCGTTGGCTAGCCGTTGGTAGTCCACTTCTCCTGCTGTCGGTGGTATCCACTGCTGCTCTACTTGGCCCAGGTGGCTAAGTGGCTCAGGGGGATCCCAATCAGGCACTGATGTCTGCTCCTGGGCTTCCGGTCGCGCTATCTTGGGAGGAGAGCTCAGGTCTGCATCTCCGTATGAGTGGTGGAGAGGTCCACTGTGAAGCAAATACCGCTACATTAAGTACACCGCAAGCTGTTGCAGGCTCTCCACTCGTAGGTGAATGATTTGCCAGTGGTAATTGTCTGGAGCAGTTCTGAGCAGGGCACTCAGGAGCTGTCTAGCTCGCCGCCATCCCCATCAGCGCCGGAAGTCGCAGCAAGTCTTAAAGCAATGTTTCACAAAGTACATTATAGTTACATTTCTCATATAAACCATGTGGGTGCAATGCGTCACATATGATTGCCCCACAGCTGCATATCGGGGCAGGAGGCTGGGCAGAGCTTATTCTATGCCAGGCAGGACCTGGCAGCGAGTGTGCCGGCGTGGGGACAGCTAGCATTTGCAATTATTTCAGGGCCTCTGCACCACGCCAGGTCCTGATAAATATGCCCCAATGTATCCAACTTCAAGATCCAAAATACCTCTCACTGGAGCAATATATTTCTACATTCTCACTTTGTATATGTTCTAAGACTAAGCAACGTAGTTACTTTATGCCCCAATTCTTTAAATCGTTTCATGTTTAGTCTTATCTTTTTGTGTATCTATCTTTTCCTGTTCAATGTTCTTTACCACAAATTGTTTGATCCCAGATTTATGTTCATTTAGTCTAATTTTGATACACCTACCAGTTTGACCTGCATATGCTGCTCCACATGGAGATTTTAACATATATTACATTTTGAGTGTCAAAAAAAACCTTTCACATTGATAGAAGTATATTGTATTGGATGACAAAATTAACCTTTATTAACCTTTAATAATGCCAGACAAACATGGAAAAGTCCTTTTTTTAAGTAGAAAGAATGGCCTGACAAGTAGTTCTTTCTTTATAGTAAATCTGAATTTATTAAAATGTTTGCTATAGATTGATCATGAGAAAAAATGGACCAATTTTTCAAAATAGTTTTCTTAATGAGTGAAGCATGTTTATCATATTTAGAATTTAATGTAAAATATTTGCCAGATTTTTTATCTTTCTTTTTCCTAACTTTCTCAATTAGTAACTTAAAAACCTCAAGACTGACTTTTCTAACTCTTCTTTACAGTAGCCCCTCTCTACAAAACTCTGTATAATTTTATCCATTTGAATTCTATATTCTATATCATTACTACACATTCTTCTAGCTCTAATGAACTGTCTTTTCAATATACCTTTTAATGTCCTTGGTGCATGGCGACTCTAAATAAATTATTCCTATCCGTAGGTTTAGAATATAATATAGTGATACATTTATCCTTTTGAACATCTCTCCTAACTTCAACATCTAAATAGTGGAGAATAGTAGTACATTTTTCAGGGACAAACTTAATGAAAGGATAACATGCATTTAAATAGTTTAAAATTAATTTAAATTTTGTTCATTACTTTTCCACCTTAAATATTGGCATAAGTCATAGAGGATCCGTGTAGCTGCAAGAAAAAATCTTCAACAAATCTGAAATAGTTTTTCTTTAAAATGATGTCAAGAAAACTCAGCAAAAACATTATGGGGCAGATTTACTTACCCGGCCCATTCGCGATCCAGCGGCGCGTTCTCTGCGGTGGATTCGGGTCCGGACGGGATTTATTAAGGTAGTTCCTCCGACGTCCACCAGGTGGCGCTGCTGCGCTAAAGAGCATCGGAATGCACTGGAATACACCAAGCCGGACTGAGTGAAGGTAAGTGCAATTTTCGCGACACATTTTTTTTTTAAATGCGGCGGTTTTTCCAAATCCGTCGGGTTTTCATTTGGCCATGCCCCCCGATTTCTGTCGCGTGCATGCCAGCGCCGAGGCGCCACAATCCGGGGCAATTCAGGGAAAATCGTCGCAAATCGTAAATATTCGGGTAACACGTCGGGAAAAAGCGAATCGGGGCCTTAGTAAATGACCCCCTATATCTCTATTGTTCAAATATGAGTATAGAAACGAAAAGAAAAGAGACAATGGAGGACGGCGCTCGGGTGATAATGTCAGGTAAAAGGAAATAAGATGGTTCCCAAGTGGGTGCTTACCATAAGCCTCCTTGGCTAGTATGCATATAGACAAAGGGAGGGGTTAGAAACCCGAAAGAAAGCTGGAACCGCGCTATTCGCATAGGAGTCTTCATGAAAGGTTAAAATGCTTTATTCCATAGTAAACGCGTTTCGGGCTATAAGCCTTTCTTCAAGCACAATTGGAAGGAGTCTAAATATTTACAAAAAACATATTCAGAATGACATATAATAACACATACATAGGAGATTGCCTTATATAAATAAAGATAGGAGTTTGCCTTATACAAATAAAGATATAACACATGTGTATGGGGCAAGCCAAAATATTAATAATATGTAATTGAAAAGTTAGTAATATGTAATTAAAAGGATGTTGTTAAAAAGCATATAAATATATAAATGTAAATAAATAAATATATAGAAAACATTAAAAAGGTATTTAATACATCAATGTGGAGGTAGAAAACAAGCTTAATGAATAGCCAACATATTATAGGTAGTATTGAGAACTAAATTAATTTTGATTTAAGTTATAACTTTGTGTGGTGAATAATATATGAAGCAAATATAACCGCCAAGATCCTCTATCAGTGAATTTCTCCTGAAACGCTAGGGCTAGAACATAAATAGAAGTGGAATACTTACAAGAGGTGGATTTCAGCGGCAACCTGGTCCGCCAAACCAATACGCCAGTCTCCCCCTTGCTTAAGTACATCCATAAGTACAGCACAGGAACTCTTGGATGATCTATTGTAAGTGCTCGCTTGATGTTTGCAGGAATTACTCCAGACATTACAGCTTCTTCAACAAGTTCATCTGTTTCTTTTATAAACATACTAGTAGGATCACCTGACAATTTGCGGCATATTTTATTATCACTCGCACTGTTGTTTTACAGCCTTTGGTTGATTATCCATTCTATTCATAATTACAGTTGCAACTCCCTTATCTGCTTTCTTTATTATGATGGATTTATCATTTTTAACATTTTTGGCGCTAACCTTTAATTTCTAAACAAATTATTCTTTTTCTACTTTCCACAAGAACTCCATTTTTTTGACACTTCATCCATAACCATTTTCTCAGTGTTTTCTCCAAAAGCACGGAAGTTATCAATGGATCAAACAAACTTTTGTTCCTCAAAGCTGCAGGTAAACTGGCTTGGTTAGTACTACTGTGTCCTTGAAAAAAACATCTTAATTATAACACCACGACAAAATTTTTAAAATTCCACAGAAAATTCTAAATTGTCCATAAAAAAACCCAAATAGTACAAAACCCAAGCCTTTGTTAATAACTGTATTTTCTTCTGCAATAAGTTCAAGAGAAGATATATTCACTGCAACTTCTGTTATTTCTTTTTCAGTTTCAATTGTGTGGTCGTTCTCTCGTGTGTACTTGGAATAGCACCATTGCTTGATACTTCGGTTTCGTTTGATGATTCTGTTTTGCCTAAAAAAGGCTGGGATTTTTCTCTTTGGGATTTCCTGCTTTTTACATTTGTTATTTTGTTGATATTCTTCATTTCTACATCTGTATTATCACTATCCAAATGACTAAACCGTATTTGTCTCCTGCCAGTTCTCTTCTGTCTCCATTCTTCTGCATAGGTATAAACCTGATTTAGTTGGTAATCTCTGATGTCTCTTTTGAATTTGGACAATGTAATCTGTAAAATAGACTCTTTTAATTTATCCATATTAAGCTTTAACTCTGCATGAGCCTTATTATATTCCTCTATCATCTTTGTAGCTTTAAATTTATTATCTATCATTCTCAATTTGCTCCATGTTCTTTCTATAGCATGCTGTAGGTGTTCGACAAACATAACATCAAATCTATAGAGTGGCGATTACATAAAGCAAATAATTTTCTGTGTAAACTAGGTTATCTTTCAACAACATCTCTGGAATGCTCTGAGTTTTTATATGCTCTGTTTCTTCAATACTTGGATCAGGCAGTAGGTGTTCTCCTTATGGAGACATTGCCAATTAAGGCCACCTTATAGGCTTGTGGAGACTTAAAGCCATAGATGCTTCACTAGGGAATTCTGGGAAGAACACAAATATGTTTTCCAAGGTGTTAAATGGAAAACAATACCTCCTTTTGCTACCTTGAAAGGCAGCCCCTTAACACCAAGTATGACCTACCTGATGTGGGATTAAGCCAAACCAGTATATCTATTCAAGAAGGAAGAGATTCCCAACTGTAGACAGCACTATTTCGACCTGGTTGGGTCTCCTTAGTCCTCAGTACAGATCATAACACATGAGATACATGTCTTTGATAGTAAATCCCCTTTAAGTGTTTATTGTTTATCATAGTAACTTAAGGGAGCACACTTATTATATGCTGGAGCAATGTGTGGTGCCCCCGCTCCCAGGCACACGCTGGATCTATCTGCACCGGCAGATCACTTTTGCACCAGGTCATAAGCTGTAGACGGTACTCAGGCTTGGGGCTGGAATGCCTGATGCTGACCCACTGCATGGCCCAGCACAGCCGCGTCCCCGCCCAACAGGTGTAGAGGGCGACTAAATCATGTATTTGCATACAAGCTGTGATACCCTCAATACATTAACTAAATCTTATAAAAATGCCATCTAAATAGGATGAATCAAGGTGCATTACTCCAGTGACCAGAAAAGCTGTGTGTCTACCAGTTAAAGAATGAAACATTAACCAGCCTCCCCTCAGACCCATTCCTCTCACACCCACCCTCAGACACACAGCTCTCACACATCATACGCCCCACTGACTGTGAACAGCAACCCCTGTTGTAAAGAGGGTTGTAATGAGGAATGAACAATATTGCCACCTGCTGTTTCTGGAGTAGACCCATAATGTGCCACACCAGCAAGGGTGAATAGGTCAGTACCAACATCCAGCTGCCTACCATTCGCAAGGAAATAACAATTAGTTCACAAGTAAAAGTTCACATGCCGCCTGCTTCACAAGACAAGGAAACACTTTCCAGATAGCATGGGAAACCTGTAGGTGTCTTGATGGATAGAATGAACATGGATATAACTCTTGGTTCTGCACAAATAGTTTTTGTATTTGTTTTTTGACATTCAAATGTTTAGGGCACAGAGGGATTTAGTAAAGGTCATCGTGTTGTTTTTTGAAAGTACAAAAAAGCTCTTGACATTTTAACTGCAGTTAGCATGAAACTAAAGACTTGCACTTATCCATCATTCACACACACTTTGTCACTATCAGACCACCAATGAATACGCCTGTACACCTTCTTTATAAACATGATTAATGAAAAATAGGCACAAGCATGAGCAAACCCAGTTGAAGTAACATACATTATGTAAAGATAACATAGGAGATGCATCCAAGTCCAATGTACAATACCCATGAAAAAGCAACTGTTGAGGCAAAAAAAAAGAAAAGAAAACAAATACAAATGCAAAATACAAATGCCCATTGATACCAGGAGAGAGGGAGAGACAGATACCTGTAAGCCAAATACGGCACCAACTTCTACCATAACTGTGTACTGAATGCTTAACATCCTCTGAGATATCATTAGGCGAGCATGAGTTAAGGAGGGAGTTGCACTAAGTGAAACAGATCATATTGAACTTGTCAGACAAGTTCCTATGTTTAAACAACAGCTTTTTATATGGTACAATCATATTATCCAGTCATTTTCATTGGGTACAAGTGGGATGACGTCTATCCATCCAACATAGGGTGATCGCTTTTCATGTCATAAGAAATATCCTGGCATAATGTTGCATGATCTCCCAAGTAACCCAAATAGGGACATGAATTGGGTCTTAGACACCCATTTTTCTAACAGTACTTTTTCACAAAATGATTCTGCTAATGGGCACATACACTACATACATTGGGTACATACATTTTACACTTTTTGTTTCATTGCAGATGATTGGTAAGATCAAAAAAGTTATTTTTCTTTTGCTCATTGGTCTAAACTCTGAAAAAAAACTGAAATGTAGATATTTTTACTAAACAAAAATAGATGAAATATCACATGGTCAAGTATTTAGCCCCTTTGCTCAGAGTTGAGTAAAAGCACCTTTTGAGCTAGTACAGTAAAGAGTCTTCTTGGGAAAGTTTTGCACACCTGGATTTGGGATCCTCTGCCATTCTTCCTTGCCGATCCTCCCCAGTTCCCTCAGGTCGGATGTTGAACATTGGTGGATGCCATTTTCAAGTCTCTTCAAATAGGTTTAGGTGAAGGTATTGGCTGGACCAGTCAGTAAATGTCACAGAGTTGTTCGGAACCCACTGCTTTTTTTTTTTTTTTTTAGCTGTGTGTTTATTGTCTTGTTGGCAGGTGAACCTTCAGCCTAGTCTGAGGTCCAATGCACTCTGGGACAAATTTTCATCCAGGATATCATTGTACTTGGCAGCATTCATCATTCCTTCAATTGTAATCCTCCCCATAGCATGATGCTGCCATCACCATGTTTCACTGTTGGTATTGATAATTTGGCAGGTGATGAGCAGTGCCTGGTTTTATCCATACATACCGCTTGGAATTAACACCAAAATGTTCCATCATTGTTTCATCAGAAGAGAATATCTTATTTCTCATATCTTATTTCTTGTGTCATTTTTCAAACTATATGCACGCTTTAATATGTCTTGCACTGAGGAGAGGCTTCTGTCAGCACATCCATCCATAAAGCTCTGACTGGTGGAGGGCTGCAGTTATAGTTGACTTTGTGGAACTTTCTCCCATCTCCCTATTGCATCTCTGGTGCTCAGCCACAGTAATCTTAAGGTTCTACTTTACCTTTCTCACCAAGGCTCTTCTCCCACGATTGCCTTGTTTGGATAGGTCCAGTTGTGGTCATCTCAAACTTCTTACATTTATGGATTATGGAGGCCGCTGTGCTCTTACCTTGAGTGCTGCAGAAATTCTTTTGTAACCTTGGCCAAATCTGTGCCTTGCCACAATTCTGACTGACTCCTTGGACAGTTCCTTAGACCTCATGATTCTCATGTGCTCTGACATGCACTTTGAGATTTGAGTTCTTATATAGATAGGTTATATAGACAAGTCAAATCAGTTTAATTAAACCCAGCTGTACTCAAATGAAGCAGTAGAACCATCTCAAGGGGGATCAGAAGGAAATAGACAGCATGTGAGTTAAATATGAGTGTCACAGCAAAGGCTTTGAATAGTTATGACCATGTGATATTTCTGTTTTTCTTGTTTAACCCCTTACCGACATGTGACATAATAGTATGTCACATCTGGGTATAGGCGCATGGAGAGGGCTCACTGGCTGTCTTTACTGCATATTTTAGCAAAGGCTTACCGATAACACCCGCGGTCGGTGTTAACAAGCTGATCACCGCGGGCAAAGCCACTATTGGCTTAAAAAAATGGCAGTACATGGGGCGAGGATCGACGCTCCCCATGACGTCATCGGAGAGCAGCGATTTGTCGCCATTTCAGCCTTGGGTCATTGTCATGAATTGTAATTGTAATGAATGAGGAGGAAAATCCCCATATACTGCCATACTGTAGTATGGCAGTATATGATAGGATCGATCAGACAACCTAGGGTTAAAGTACCCTAGGGAGTCTGAAAAATACTAAAAATAAAAATAAAAAAGTTTTAAAAAATTATAATAAAAAAACTAAAAATTCAAATCACCCACCTTTCCCTAGAACTGATATGAATATAAATAAACAGTGAAAATTTGGTATCCCCGTAATCTCACCGATCCAATCAATAAAGTAGACATGTCATTTGGGGCGTACAGTGAAATCCGTTAAACCCAAGCCCACTGCGCAAATGCATTTATCACCAATTTCACTCTATTTGGAATTTTTTTTTCCCGCTTCCCAGTACACGCCATGGAATATTAAATACCACCATTTTGAAGTTCAATTTGTTACGCAGAAAACAAGCCATCACACAACTATGTCCATGAAAAAAAATGCTATCGATTTTTGAAGGTGGGGAGTGAAAAATGAAAACGCAAAAACGAAAAAGAGCTGCTGTGGGAAGGGGTTAATAAATTAACAAAATATCTACATTTCTGTTTTTTTCTGTCAAGATGAGGTGCAGAGTGTACATTAATGTGCAAAAAACTTTCCGAACCCACTGTATACCAGATATCTGCAGGTGCATAATCAACTTTGATGTGTAGTTGCATCAAAATATTATTAACCACTAGGGACTCAATTTGATGCAACTCTAATATCTCTTGGAAAACGTCTAAAGGATCATCAGTTTCCTGGTCTCACCACAGGCATGTTGAACCCAGGCAATGGGGGTTATTTAACATCAGGCGGCTCCTTAGGACAGTTCTATGTCTATTTTTGGAGCTCCACTGCTCATCATATTCATTAAAGTGGATTTGGCCATACATAAAAAGTCTCAGCACATAGACCAGTGGCTATAAGACTTTTTATGAGACTTTTTGCAAGTCCCAAGTCATGAATCTGACTTTCCACAGTGTTGCACAAGCAGTAGTTCTATGTTTAGGCCTGATTAATGAAGAGGTTTATATAGTCCTGTGAGACTTTTTAGCAGTGAAAATATGACTACTTTGAGACTTTTTTACGCTAAAAAAGCCCAGGAAAACCAATGATAAATAACCCCCATTGTCTCTACTATACCCTTTGGGTATAGTCTGGTCAGAGTGATACCCTAATACCTGAATATATCCACCAATGCCAGACCTTGTAGCAGATTGGAACAATAGACATGATTTGTCCCCAATTCATGTGCAGACCAGAGTATAAATCTAATTAATTAATGGTTTGCATAGTAAAGGGAAGGGAAATTTATGGATTGAATAGTAAGATATCTTCTGCATATAGGGAAAGGTGATCTGCATTATCATCTGTGCCCAACACAAATTATTAGAGGTACACCTGCTTGGCAAGCTGGCATGACTTTCATGGACCAAATAGATTATGTAGAATCCAATGTGTAGCAAGCAAGGACAGTCCACTCTAGAAGCACATCTTCCCAAAGTCAAGAGATTATGACATATTTAGTCATCTGTCCATTATATTCCTTTTTAAGCAGTGGGTCAATACAACCCACACTTCAATGCATCTTTGTTCAGGATGGCTCTATGGTAGCCTCATAAAACAAGTTGTTCACTGCACCCCGTTCACGCGATACATGCAGCACTCTGGATGTATCACATCCTCTTGATATTTACCCCCATCTTCAGGGGGAAAACATATAGGCCAAAAGCCTTTTCCCTGGTCATACCTGTAATGATTTCCTGCAATTCTTCAAGAGAGATAGGGCATCTATGAGATCACATTGTTCCTGGTCTAGGACAGGTAATTAATGCAATCCAGATTGTACTCAAACTCCAACGAAGTTTGTGTACTGAAGTATGTAAAGAGTTATAAGTTGGTGAAAAAATCTAGAAAAAAGGCTATAGGGAATTTAGTGTTGGGAGTCTGCTTACTACCAGATGGGGATCTGAGTTTCAAAACAAGGGTGCGGACATGTTTTTTTGTTTACCTGTGTGACATAATATTTAGAGGTTATGCCAACCTACTTCACTCAAGAGCAAGGGGTAGGTCACGTGACTGCATAACCAAAATCTGTATAGTGTCAGGTCATGTTGCATTCAATCATGGCAGTCACATTGCTCTTATCCCTCCTCATGAATGAGGAGAGGTTTCTGGACATTTTATTGATAAGAGGAGGTTGCTGCACATTCCATGAATTAGGGGACACTGCTAGGCATTTTATTAGTCATTGGAGGCTGCTGGATATTTCATGAATGAGGGGAGGCTGCTGGACCTTTAATTAGTGAGGGAAGGCTGCTACTTATTTCATGATGGGGATGGCAACAAGACTTTAGGTATATGGTTCCCTGATTCAAAGTTTGCACCGAGGCCCACTGGTGTCTTGATACGTCCTTGCTTCAGAGTATGGGATTCATCTCAAGGAGTCCCAGAAGAGCCTCCTATATGTGGTGGGTAGATACAGATGTGAGTACATGAGCCAAGCGGCTGGCTAGTGGTAGAGATTGAGAGATTGAATGATTGTCTGTGCAGTATGCATAGTACAGTGGGATGGGTTGGAAAATAATTACAGGAACAAGAGTACTCCTGCTGTGTACACTGCTGTGTGAGTGGAGTAATGTTGATGTTGTATTCAGTAGCTAAGTTACTACTCACTTCTATTATTCTGTTGTACTTTTAGCCCCTCTTTTCATAAGGGCTTGGACTAGAACCATTTTTGCCACCTTTGGGTTTAGTGTTTCTTGACAGTTGGGATAAAGTGTTTGTGGTGATCTGATGTGGGGCTGTGCATTATGGTCAAACATCTCAACCATAGCTTCTAGAACATTGTCACAGATTCTACAGAGTCTGCATATTTGCCTTATTTAAAAATTAAAGGTTTTCTCCTGGCAATCCTTCTTGTTATAGAAACAGCTTCTTTCACACACAAATGGTTGGCACAATGGCGTGGAGTTATGAGGATCTGGCCCACAAAACTTCTTGGACCACATCTCAGTAGAACCCTAATGAAAATTTCAGTAAAGTCATAGAGACAACTGCAGACTTATGGGTTTCAGTTGCATAACCTGTATGACAGAGAAGATCCTTTCTGGAAAAGAAATAGGTATGTGATCAGCCCAGTGGAGGTACAATAAAATGAAAAGAATGCTGGAGCCTAGAGAGAGCTTGACATTGGAAATGAATTCATTACTCAGCTTTACCACTTGGATACAGCCATTAAAGCTGTGCCATCTTAGGCACCCAGTGATGTTAATGGCTATACTACCCTGGACCATCAAGGGTGTTGTCAATAACTCACTAAAGTAATAAGCATTTATAATCAATGTAGTCCTACAGATACCCAGAATGAAGCAACCATGTTCTCTATTCCTCCCAACTGCAAGATCATAGTTAAAAAGAGTTTGAATAGAGAGTCCTTCCAGAGGCTTTGACACTGTTGGAAGCAGCCCAGCAACTTGTTAACAATTGTTTGGTTTCTCAGCAGTCCAACTCCTGATCTACAATATCTCCCTTATCTGCTGATCATGTGTGAGGAAGACCTCCTATAATCATTCATACAAAATTGATGTTGAATGTTTATCATGTTCCTGTTAGATAATCTATTTTATTTAAGCAGATTTGAGATTTGAGGATATTTTAGACAATCATCTTCTAAGTTACATTGTAGCTTTATAACAATAATTCTTCATTTATATAGCGCCTACAGATTACACCTTATTTACAAAGCTTAGCATGTTTTTGTTACTTTTTGTGTTACCTCTTGGGTTTCAATCTGTAATGTTGTTGTATTCTGGTATCATACTGTTTACTTTATATCCTATTATGATACCTATGTCTCGCCTGCTGATCAGATACTTGGTTAAGATTCATCGGGGGTCATTAATCTTTAGTCTGGACATTTGTGTTTTTTGTTTTCATTTTGGACTTGTTTGATTTATGTTAGTGGTTGATATCAGGTAGCTAAGTCTCTGGGTTTTTTGTGACTTTTTTTTTTTTAAAGTTGCACACTCTTTCCTGCGCGGGACTGGAGTTTATTTGTGCTAAAGTCATGACTTTTTACTGCAATTTGTGCCAGAATTATGATTTTTGCATATGTGCAAAATTTGTTGCTAGGCGAGTGGAAAAGTCAAACATTTTACCACAAATATACAAATCCACCCAAAAGAAAAATCTATATATATATAAGAAAAAAAAAGAAAAGCCTAAAATAAATCACTCTCACCCCCCCCCCCCCCAACGATATGTTTTGTTATTAGTTACTTTTTTATTACACTTTAGAAAGTTTCTCATACACTAAATCCTCATAGAACGTAAGCTCTTGTGAACAGGGTCCTCACTCCAATTGTACCATTTGAATGTTTGTACTCTGTTATTGTAATATTATATTTGTATATGTCCCCTACGATTTGTAAAGCGCTACAGAATTTGATGGCGCTATATAAATATTATTATTATTCCAATATCAAGTATCAATATAAATGTAGTTTATATTTCTACACAATATAGAAATGGATAATCATGGGATATTTCTCTTAGCATTCTTACTAGAAGTGTCCCATTGGAGCTGAGTAGGTGTAATGACCACTGAACAATATGGTTGTAAGTACCATCTGCAGATTAATGACTCTAAACAACCTTTTGATATTGAATGTAATGCTCTTTTTTGCTCCATTAGCGATTCTTGTGGCTTCAAGTTGTAAAAGAAGTAAAAGAAAGAAAAAAACAAAACAGTGAAAACTTGACAATGAAAAATGATAATTGTCAGGAGATGAACAATGATACCACCTGCTGCATTTGTCTCTTGCCCTCGTCTGCTCCAGGGATCCTTGCCCATCTTAACTTTCATGCGAATGCAATGCCACACCATACACAACAGCTGCCCGCACGCCAAAGAAATTACACAAAGGGTTACTGACTGGTTTGTTATTGTTTTCTATTTTACAAAGTCTGTAGTACGAGGACTCAGCGAGTGGGGTGCCTCCCCCTCCAACCAAATATACATGTTGCGCTTTTATTAATTTGCATTCAGGCAAGGATGAAAACTTAGGCCCCTAGTGACAGAGCTCCATAGGTCTCCTTACTTCAAGTTCACTAGCCTGAAATAATGAGTGAATGAAAAGGGGCAGAACGAGGCCCTGGCAAAGCCGAGCTCCTCGTTATTCATGGCTGGTGGACTTCTCCGCCCTCCCTCCCTGGCCTTAACCCATCTCCAGTCTTCTATACTCTAACACAATGACAATTTAAGTAAAGAGCCCTTTGACTAAATTGTGCTCATGAATACTAGTAACCAATAAGACAGAGCTAAACAATGAGGGCACTGAGCTGTGTCCAACTGTGATGGGTTGACTAGGTCATACGTCTCTGGAGTTTCTGGTACTCCAAGGCATATGTTCATGGAGGAATGTGAGGGGGTCAGCCGTATGTTCCACAGGTTGTGAGGGTTTAACTGCTTTCTAATGAGAGACTGACTTACGTCCTTATGGGGCTGTAACTTGTTCCAGACTTTGTAGAAGTAGAAGTTATGGTGTTGTATTTGAGAGATATTTATCTCTTAAATACAAAGATAAATTCATGGTTATATCATGATTACAGTATCCTACAGACATCTAAATGGAAAACACTATAATACCTGCTACTAAAATATTTAGTACTAAAGTCGAACATTAACATAAGATAACTACAGGCATTCCCCTACACTCGACTTACATACAACCCCTAGTTACAACCTCTGGGAATTGGTCGTTTACTGTACTTTAGCCTAAGAGTACAATAAACAGCTGTAACAGTAATCACAGGTGTCTGCAATTAAGCTTTATTGTTAATCCAGGTTCTGATGACAATCCAACATTTTTTAAAAACAATTGTCACAGAGAGCAAAAAAAATATGTCTGGAGTCACAATTATAAAGTATACAGTTCCAACTTACATATAAATTCAACTTAAGAACAAACCTACAGAACCCATCTTGCACGTAACAAATATTGTAAAAAAATATTGTTTACATCCAAAGGCTGATAATCTGTCCTGACCTAGTTCTGTTAATGCTAAGGATGTAATAATAATAATAATATAATAATAATAATCTTTATTTATATAGTGCCAACAAATTCTGCAGCACTTTACAAATAATATGGGACATATACAAATCTAATATTACATTACAGAGTACAAACATTCATATGGAACAAGAGGAGTTGAGAGCCCTGCTCACAAGAGCTTACATTCCATGAGGATGAAGGAGGTGACACAAGAGATATAAGAGCTTGTATAATGTTTCCAGCCATTCTTTATAAGGGAACAATATAAAATAATTTTAAAAAAATTCTGCTGCTTGAACCAGCCATCAGCTCACATCTAACCGACAGAAGGAGAACGTAGTATGGATTAGTAAAGAGAGATTTGATTTCATGCGGTTAGTGAGCATGATAGGCTTGCTTAAAAAGATGGGTTTTAAGAGCATGTTTGATAGTCTGGGGAAGGTCATTCCAGAGAATTGGTGCAGCTCGGAAAAGGTCCTGGAAACATGCATGAGAGGGTCCAATTAAAGTAGAGATTAATCTAATATCGTTGGCAGATCGAAGATCATGGGTTGGGTTATAGACTGAGAGGAGAGAAGACAGATAGGGAGATGCAGCATTATGCGGAGCTTTGTGGATGAGGGTTTTCATTTTAAACTGAATTTGGAAGTAGTCGGGAAACCAGTGCAGTGATTGGCACAAACTGGAAGCATCCATGTAGCGTTTGGTCTGAAAGACAAGCCTGGCTGCTGCATCAAGAGTAGATTGTAGAGGAAAGAGTTTAGTGAGTGGTAGACCAATTAGTAGGGAGTTAAAATAGTCTACTTGAGAGTGAATCAGGGCAACTATTTGCATTTTAGAGATTTCCAGTAAGAAAAGGGCGGATTCGGGAGATGTTTTTGAGATGCATGCGGCAAGAGTGAGCAAGAGATTGAATATACGGTGCAAAGGAAAGATTACATTTCAAGAAGAGAGAGGACATTATGTTAGAGACGGCAGAGAGACATTCACTAGCGTTCTAGATAAAGACAGGGATTATGTTACATGCAAAACTATATTTTCTTGCTAAAAAGTGTGTCTTATAGTCCAGAAAATACGGTATATTATATGGGTCTATAATTGTTTTATACTGGTGGGGGGGTGCAGTATATATTATATTTGGCTTTAATTGTTTTATACTGGGGGGGGTGCTGTATATATTATATGGGGCTATAATTGTTTTATACTGGGGGTGCTGTATATAGTATATGGGGCTATAATCGTTTTATACTGCGTGTACTATATATATTATTCGGGACTATAATTCTTTTATACTGGGAGGGTACTGTATATATTATATGGGGCTATAATTGTTTTATACTGGGGGGGGTACTGTATATATTATATGGGGCTATAATTGTTTTATACTGGGGGGGTACTGTATATATTATATGGGGCTATAATCATTTTATACTGCATGTACTATATATATTATTCGGGACTATAATTGTTTTATACTGGGGGGGTACTGTATATATTATATGGGGCTATAATTCTTTTATACTGGGAGGGTACTGTATATATTATATGGGGCTATAATTGTTTTATACTGGGGGGGTACTGTATATATTATATGGGGCTATAATTGTTTTATACTGGTGGGGTACTGTATATATTATATGGGGCTATAATTGTTTTATACTGGGGGGGCACTGTGTATATTATATGGGGCTATAATTGTTTTATACTGGGGGGAGTACTGTATATATTATTTGGGGCTATAATTGTTTTATACTGGGGGGTGCTGTATATATTATATGGGGCTATAATCATTTTAGACTGGGGGTATACTGTATATATTATATGGGGCCAGAATAATTTTATACTGGGGGGCTGTATATATTATATGAGGCCAGAATCTTCTTTTCCAAGGGGGGTTACATCTTTATATGGGGCCAGATTTAAGCTGGGGGAATACAGTATATTACTAAGCTGGGGCTGTGTATGGGATACAGTATATTACTAAGCTTGGGCTGTGTATTGGATACAGTATATTACTAAGCTTGGGCTGTGTATTGGATACAGTATATTACTAAGCTGGGGGGCTGTATATGGGATACAGTATATTACTAAGCTGGGAGGGGGCTGTATATGGGATACAGTATATTACTAAGCTGGGGGGCTGTATATGGGATACAGTATATTACTAAGCTGGGGGGATGTATATGGGGTACAGTATATTACTAAGCTGGGGGGCTGTATATGGGATACAGTATATTACTAAGCTGGGGAGCTGTATATGGGATACAGTATATTACTAAGCTGGGGAGCTGTATATGGGATACAGTATATTACTAAGCTGGGAGGGGGCTGTATATGGGATACAGTATATTACTAAGCTGGGGGGCTGTATATGGGATACAGTATATTACTAAGCTGGGGGGCTGTATATGGGATACAGTATATTACTAAGCTGGGTGGGGGCTGTGTATGTGGGGTTGGGATATATTTGTTATAGGATACAATAGATTACTTTGCATCTTGTAAACCAAATATTGGGGGGGGGTCTGTATTAATAAATTAGGGGTGTTGTATATTGATTGGAGTGCTGTGCATGCTATAAACCCAGTAAAAAGGGGTTTTATATGTGGGGAGAGTGCGGTCAGTTGTGTTGTGAGGGGTATATATTATTTAGGAGCACAGTGTTCTTATCCAGGAGACTTTATACTGTAAGTGTGGTATTTTTAGGGACATCGGGTGGAGATGCTACACAGAGATGAAGATATCTGGCAGTGAATTCACCTTTGATACTTCATGGATTGGAGAACCTAGAATAAAGTCCTACTGATGGAAGAGATTGTCATCTATAAGGTACTAGACGCCACTAATGACTCCCAGAACCTGTAGTCAGTCACACAGTGTCAGGGAGCTCGCTGTGGGGATGGTAATTGTTAGTAAAGTTTTCAGCATTTACTTAACAGGGAGCGGGCAATGGAACAGGAGTAAGAGGGGGGGGGGCAGCTTTTTAATATTCGCCTCAGACAGCAAATATGCTAGAATCGGTCCTGTTTGAGATAATGAGTTAGTTGAGAATAGACCAGGCATTCCAGGAGTTTGGAGATGAAAGGGAACTTAGAAACTGGTCTGCAGTTAGTAGCACTGCATGGGTCCAGGGAAGGTTTCTTTAGTAATGGGGAAACAGCTGCATGCTTGAAAGAAGAGGGGGTGACACCAGAAAATAGAGTGGAAGATTTTAGTGAGGTGAGAAGTGACTGCTGGGGAGAGAGACTGTATCAGATGTGAGGGGATGGGGTCACTGATCCAGGTAGTGGGTCGAGCAGAGGAGAGGAGCTTGGACACTTCTTCATCTGTGACATGTTCTAAGGGAGAGAGCGAACAGGTTAAGGTACTGGAGGGAAGGGGATTGGAGGGGTGAGTGGATTGAGACGTTATTTCATGGCGGATACAATCAATTTTATCTTTAAAGAAGGGGGCCAGATCTTCAGCCCCAAGGTCTGTGACAGGTGGCTGCACCTTTGGTGTTAGTAAGGAGTGAAGAGTATCAAAGAGCTTTTTGGGATTGTTAGAGAGAAAGGTCAAGGTCCAGGTACAGCTTTTCTCTGCCTTTTATCTGCTTAAAATCTACATTGTAATTCCCCCTTAGTAGGGTTCAGCTCAGGATAAGAACATTTCAACATGAAAAGGGAATCAGTTATATAGCATTTTCTTCCTCACATATTCCATACTCATATTGTTTTGGGAGCTGTAAACATTCCAAATATACCTTTCATTTTATTTATAGAATTTTTTTTTTTTCACATGAAGGTGTAACTGCAAGGGGGGCAATTACTCAACTGGACCAATCTCCAGCTCCTAAGAAATAACAACTTCCTGTATTACCCCTAACTCATTGCAAGCTCTGTAGAAAAATTATCTATCTAAAGATTACTATACCAAGTAATTTCAGAATATCCTATAGTTTTTTGGTTTACAAAGAAATATTACACAGGTGACAAATATAACACAGAAAAAGAAAATTATTTTAAAAATTAAGATTGTTTTGATGTTGTATAAAGTTTTTATGTGTTCCTTTGACATGTAGTGGGAGACAGACTCCACTTTAGGTACAGTGACTGGGCTAGGATCGGTGTGTGGCATTCAGCCAGGTTGGTACTGCTGTGTTCATTGACAGCCAAAATTCATTTTAAAATCACTAGAGTTGACTTGAGATCTAAGAAACAAATCAGTCAGTATTTTTTGTTTGTTTTTGTTTTAAATCTTTTTATTATTTTTTTGAAAAAAATGTTTTCTAGACTAAACATTATATTACAGTGAAGCCAAATGTAATTCAATTATCTCAACATACGATCATTGCATATAATAGTAACATATCGTATAATAACAAGTCGGTCAGCAGATCAGACATGCTCATCTATTAATGGCAACAACAATCGGTGGATATGTTATAATTGACACATTGAAAGAGATTAATCAAGGCTTCTCTGGCAGAGAATCCACATGAATCTGCCTCTCCCTCACGTCACTACGGGCGTGTCGGCGCAGAGAACGGGCAGGGAGGGGGAGGGTGGATTGCAGGCCGGGGCGTGAGCATCCCTCCTGTCACATTTACTATAACAACAAACACTGCCAGCTCCGATTTGGTCTAAAGATCAAAACTGGCGGAGTTTGTGCCCATGTTCTCTACGAGGCCGGAGCCTTTTAGTATATATGGGCTCCGGACTGCCAGTGGAGGGAGTTTTAATACTGGCGTTATAAAATGACACTCGCCCATATAGTTCTGAGGAAGAACCTAAGTAAGGAAGAGTAATAATGGAATGGACGATAGTTGTTCAAAAAGGTCTATTAGAGCCTTGTATTTGGGGCTGTAAAGCCATTGACACTAAGCTTATTTCCCTGCAATTTTTTTCCATCTTCGCATCCAAGGTTCGCAAATTGGTTACTTTAACACAAATAGTTGCTAGCATCAAAAAGCTGGATACCCTTTCATTAGTATCAGTTAGTATCTTCAATAGAGAAACACCGAACTGTGTCATTTTATCTTTGCTGGAGTTGCTGAAGGGAGCCCCGTCCGTGTCTTGGTCCGTGGTTTGATTGTGATTTTCATCGTGTGTTCCTTGCAAACTTAGGTTGTTGGTAATTGTGCATCTTTGGGCATTTGGGTTTATAGCCATTTTCCCCCCTTTGTTTACCTCATACTTGATACAGCCTTATTTACTTGAGATAGTTTAATACTACTCCCCCACTACACTTATGATGATACTTTATTGTTTACACTCGGGCCATGTGCAATTATGTTGTTTCTGTATGTTGCTCCATTTTATGTCCTTTGTCTATTTTGACGATGATGACTAAAGCTGGTAAGTGTGTCATTATCCATGGTGAAACAAGTACTGTATCCACATGAGCTAAAAAGGCCACACTGCTTGGAAGAAGCTTTTACTCCAAAAGAAACATGAAGTGGCAGATTAATGTTATTACATGCACACAGGAACAAACACCTTAATTTTTGGAGAAATGCTGTTGTATGACAACACTAAAATTGAACTGTCCATAAATGGCTATAATTACCATTGTTACGTTTGGAGGAAAAAGGAAGACGCTTGAGAAGACCCTGCCAAATGTGAAACACATGGGTGATAGCATCTCTGCAGGAGGGACTGGTGCACTTCACAAAATAGATGGCATCATGAGGAAAGAACATTATGTGACAATACAGATGCAATACGTATCTCAAGCCAGGAAGTTAAAGCTTCGGCGCAAATAGATCTTCCAAAAAGACAATGACTTGAAGCTACTCCCTAACTGGTTACAATGTGGCTTAAGAATAAAAAAAGTCAATGGGGCAAATTGATCAAGCAGTCTGAAAGTCAGAATATTTCTAGTTGCCAACCAATCACAGCTCCCCTTTAAAATATTCATGAGCACTGGCAAATTGAAAGCCGAGCTGTGATTGGTTGCCATGGGCAACTAGAAATATTCCGACTTCCAGACAGCTTGATAAATCTGCCCCAATATTTTGGCCAACACAAAGCCCTGATCTCAATCCTGATCTCAAAATTATGGGCAAAGCTGAAAAGGCAGGTGAGAGCAAGGTGGCTACAAACATGGCTCAGGTACACCAGTTCTGCCAGGAAGAATTGGCTCAAATTCCTACCGACTATTATGAGAAGCTTGTGTAGGGTTATCCAAAACATTTCAACCAAGTCATAAAGTTTAAGGGCAATGGTACCAAATTCTAATGAAATGTATGTAAACGTTTTACTTTGAAGAAGTAGATTAACCCCTTAACGCTCTGCGCCGTAGCTCTACGGCGCAGAGGTATAAGGGGTGTATGAAGAGGGCTCACGGGCTGAGTCCTCTTCATACAGAGGTGGGGGTTTTTGCATTTTGCACAAAACCCCCACCGCTAATAACCGTGGTCGGTGCTTGCACCGATCGCGGCTATTAACCCTCTAAACGCCGCCCGCAAAGTCGCGGGCGGCGTTTAAAAGACGGCGGCGCGCGGGCGCCGCCATCTTTTTTTCGATCGCCACGCCCCCGAACGTCATCGGGGGGCGGCGATCGGTTACCATGGTAGCCTCGGGTCTTCTCTTGACACGAGGCTACATGGTTTATGCAGGTTCGTTACAATGAGCCAGTGGCTCATTGTAATGTAAGACCTGCAAAAACGCCATATATTGCAATACTGTAGTATTGCAGTATAAGGTAGGAGCGATCTGATCATCTAGGGTTAATGTACCCTAGATGGTCTAAAAAATAGTGAAAAAAAAAAGAAAAAAAAAAGTTTAAAAAATAAAAAAAATTAATAAAATATTAAAAGTTCAAATCACCCCCCTTTCCCTAGAACGGATATAAAACATAACAAACAGTAAAAATCACAGACATATTAGGTATCGCCGCGTCCCAAAATGCCCGATCTATCAAAATATAAAAACGGTTACGGCCGGAGGTAACCTCCGAGGCAGGAAATGGCGCCCAAATGTCCGAAATGCGACTTTTACACCTTTTTACATAACATAAAAAATGAAATAAAAAATGATCAAAATGTCGCACAGACCTCAAAATGGTAGCAATGAAAACGTCGCCTCATTTCGCAAAAAATGACCCCTCACACATTTCCGTGCGCCAAAGTATGAAAAAGTTATTAGCGTGAGAAGATGGCAAAAAATTCTTTTTCTTTTTTGTACACATTCGTTTAATTTTTGAAAATGTATTAAAACACAATAAAACCTATATAAATTTGGTATCACCGCGATCGCACCGAACCAAAGAATAAAGTAGGCATGTTATTTGGAGCGAAGAGTGAAAGTCGTAAAAACTGAGCCCACAAGAACGTGACGCACGTGCGGTTTTTTTTCAATTTTTCCACATTTGGAATTTTTTTTCAGCTTCGCAGTACACGGCATGTTAAAATAAATAACATTACGGGAAAGTAAAATTTGTTACGCACAAAATAAGCCCTCACACAGGTCTGTACACGTAAAAATGAAAAAGTTATGGATTTTTGAAGTTGGAGAGCGAGAAATGAGCCGAAAAACCCTCCGTCTTTAAGGTGTTAAAAATGCATAAAAAATTCACTCTCTCTCTCTAATTATTCGGCCATTTGGCAAATATAAATAATTTTGGGAATCCTAAGTGACATGGGATGTGAAAAGTATATTCTGACTTCATATCAGATTGTGGGAAGTACTTGTATATCTGTCTTTTCATAAAGTCTATAAAAACATCTGGTTTAAGCTGTAGTTGGGAACTATGGCAAAAGGCTTGTGCCTATTACTAGGCAAAATAAAAATGCTAGACTGAAATTTTTTTTATGGGTATAAACATCCTGGGGGCATTTATTATTTGTGGTGTGGTGCACCCACTAAAATACTAACCATTTAAGAAGGTCCTTCTGTTTTTAGTGCACCAACAGTGCTAATAACAGATACTATATTCCATAGATAATATGTCAGAGGTGCACAAATTATGGACCTCCATTTAATAATAATAATCTTTATCTATATTGCTCCATTTTATTCGGTAGCACTTTACAAACCATAGGGGACACATACAATAAAATAAAATACTACATTACACAGTACAGACAAGGTTTGGAACCTGTGGGATGCCCTATTCCACACCTTGTTACTGCTGTTCAATTATGTAAAAATAAGCAGGATTTGGGATAGACAGCATATTATCATTCAGCCATTCTGTATAGACAGCTTAATATCTGATTAAAATTCCATCATTATATCCAGGCCTGATTCTAGCCTTTTTGCTGCCTGAGGCGAAACTGGAAAATGCTGCCCCACGCATTCGATCATGCTACCTTACACAATAGTAGTCAGTCAGTGCACTGACATTAGTGATATCTAGCACCTTACAGGTGATGATCTCCTCCATCAGGAAGAGAACTTCTTTATGATTTCTCCCTGTCACGGTTTTTCTCGGCTGAATTCACAGTAAAACATCTTCAGCTCTATGCAGCACAACTTCACACTGCGCCTCTAAAAATACCACAGACACAGTATAATGGAGCATGTTCCTAATATACAGTATATTATCCTCACAACTGAACACACTATTCCCCACATAAAACATACTTTAAATAGTCACCTGAATAAATTATAGTATATACAGCGCCCACAATTTATTAGGTGCCTTAATTTAGCCTGCCCCCTGCATACACAGCCCCAGCCCCCTGCATACACAGCCCCAGCCCCCCGCATACGCAGCCTCAGCCTCCCTGCATACACAGCCTCATCTCCCCGTATACACAGCCTCAGCCCCTGTATACACAGCCTCCCCAGCAGTACACAGCCTCAGCCCCTGTATACACAGCCTCCCCAGCAGTACACAGCTTTAGCCCCCCGTAAACACACCCTCCCCAGTAGTACCCAGCCTTAGCTCCCTGTATACACAGCCTCAGCCCCCCCGTATACACAGCCTCTCCAGCAGTACACAGCCCCTGCCCCTCCCCTGTATACACAGCCTCAGCCCCCTGTATACACAGCCTCAGCCCCCTGTATACACAGCCTCTCCAGCAGTACACAGCCTCAACCCTCCCGTATACACAGCCTCAGCCCCCCGTATAGACCCCCTCAGTCCCAGGGGCGTAACTAGTAGAGCCTGGGCCCCATAGCAGATTTCTGCATGGGGCCCCCCTTCCCCTTAAAAATAATATAAACAGTTGCATTCACATAAACGTGTGGTGGCCAGACCATAGCCTGGCAGGCACAAATCTGGCGTGCTGGAGAGGTGATCACTGCTCACCCCTCCTCTCTCCATAGAGAACAGAGCCCCATGGTCGTTCTTACGGCCATAGATAGAGCAGGCTCTATCACTTTTGCGGTCACGGCTCAAAACAATGAGTACTCGTTGTGCTCACTGTACCAAGCCCAGATGCTATAGACGCCTATGAGGGAAGTATATCCGGCAGCTAATTTGCGACCAGATGTACGTCCCCCATACGTTGTTGTGAATGTACCCTTATACAGACATGTTTATACAATTACACACATTTACACACTGATATATACACACCTTTATATACTTATATACACACACAAAAAGTTCTAAACTCATACACTTGCACCCATATCCATACAAGTATACAAGTACACACATTTATGCACTCATATACATTTATACACTAATACACACAGTATGCACAAACTCATACAGTATATACACATTATATATATACACATACAGTATACACTGACCATATATATACACATATGCAGTATAAAAACACCATATACACACATGCTGCATATACATACAGAATATACACACATACAGAAAATACACACACATTCAGTATATACAGCATATACACACATACGGGAAATACACACACACACACATTCATTATAAAGAGCATATACATGCATACCATATACAAAAACACACATACAGTATACACTGTCCATATATACACACATATGCAGTATAAAAGCACCATATACACACATGCTGCATATACATACAGAATATACACACATACAGCAAATACACACGCACATTCAGTATACACTCACCGGCCACTTTATTAGGTACACCTGTCCAACTGCTCGTTAACACTTAATTTCTAATCAGCCAATCACATGGCTGCAACTCAGTGCATTTAGGCATGTAGACATGGTCAAGACAATCTCCTGCAGTTCAAACCGAGCATCAGTATGGGGAAGAAAGGTGATTTGAGTGGCTTTGAACGTGGCGTGGTTGTTGGTGCCAGAAGGGCTGGCCTGAGTATTTCAGACACTGCTGATCTACTGGGATTTTCACGCACAACCATCCCTATGGTTTACAGAGAATGGTCCGAAAAAGAAAAATCATCCAGTGAGCGGCAGTTCTGTGGGTGGAAATGCCTTGTTGATGCCAGAGGTCAGAGGAGAATGTGCAGACTGGTTCGAGCTGCTAGACAGGCAACAGTGACTCAAATCGCCACCCGTTACAACCAAGGTAGGCAGAAGAGCATCTCTGAACGCACAGTACATCGAACTTTGAGGCAGATGGGCTACAGCAGCAGAAGACCACACCGGGTGCCACTCCTTTCAGCTAAGAACAGGAATCTGAGGCTACAATTTGCAGAAGCTCATCGAAATTGGACAGTAGAAGATTGGAAAAACGTTGCCTGGTCTGATGAGTCTCGATTTCTGCTGCGACATTCGGATGGTAGGGTCAGAATTTGGCGTCAACAACATGAAAGCATGGATCCATCCTGCCTTGTATCAACGGTTCAGGCTGCTGGTGGTGGTGTCATGGTGTGGGGAATATTTTCTTGGCACTCTTTAGGCCCATTGATACCAATTGAGCATCGTTGCAACGCCACAGCCTACCTGAGTATTGTTGCTGACCATGTCCATCCCTTTATGACCACAATGTACCCAACATCTGATGGCTACTTTCAGCAGGATAATGCGCCATGTCATAAAGCTGGAATAATCTCAGACTGGTTTCTTGAACATGACAATGGGGCAGATTTATCAATCAGTCTGAAAGTCTGAATATTTCCAGTTGCCCATGGCAACCAATCACAGCTCCCCTTTAAAATATTCATGAGCACTGGTAAAATGAAAGCTGAGCTGTGATTGGTTGCCATGGGCAACTGGAAATATTCTGACTTTCAGACTGATTGATAAATCTGCCCCAATGAGTTCACTGTACTCAAATGGCCTCCACAGTCACCAGATCTCAATCCAATAGAGCATCTTTGGGATGTGGTGGAACGGGAGATTCACATCATGGATGTGCAGCCGACAAATCTGCGGCAACTGTGTGATGCCATCATGTCAATATGGACCAAAATCTCTGAGGAATGCTTCCAGCACCTTGTTGAATCTATGCCACGAAGAATTGAGGCAGTTCTGAAGGCAAAAGGGGGTCCAACCCGTTACTAGCATGGTGTACCTAATAAAGTGGCCGGTGAGTGTATACAGCATATACACACACATACGGGAAATACACACACATTCAATATAAAGAGCATATACATACATACCATATACAAAAACACACATACATCATATATATATATATATATATATATATATATATATATATATATACACTCACCGGCCACTTTATTAGGTACACCGTGCTAGTAACGGGTTGGACCCCCTTTTGCCTTCAGAACTGCCTCAATTCTTCGTGGCATAGATTCAACAAGGTGCTGGAAGCATTCCTCTGAGATTTTGGTCCATATTGACATGATGGCATCACACAGTTGCCGCAGATCCATGATGTGAATCTCCCGTTCCACCACATCCCAAAGATGCGCTATTGGATTGAGATCTGGTGACTGTGGAGGCCATTTGAGTACAGTGAACTCATTGTCATGTTCAAGAAACCAGTCTGAGATGATTCCAGCTTTATGACATGGCGCATTATCCTGCTGAAAGTAGCCATCAGATGTTGGGTACATTGTGGTCATAAAGGGATGGACATGGTCAGCAACAATACTCAGGTAGGCTGTGGCGTTGCAACGATGCTCAATTGGTACCAAGGGGCCCAAAGAGTGCCAAGAAAATATTTCCCACACCATGACACCACCACCACCAGCCTGAACCGTTGATACAAGGCAGGATGGATCCATGCTTTCATGTTGTTGACTCCAAATTCTGACCCTACCATCCGAATGTCGCAGCAGAAATCGAGACTCATCAGACCAGGCAACGTTTTTCCAATCTTCTACTGTCCAATTTCGATGAGCTTGTGCAAATTGTAGCCTCAGTTTCCTGTTCTTAGCTGAAAGGAGTGGCACTCGGTGTGGTCTTCTGCTGCTGTAGCCCATCTGCCTCAAAGTTCCACGCACTGTGCGTTCAGAGATGCTGTTCTGCCTACCTTTGTTGTAACGGGTGGCGATTTGAGTCACTGTTGCCTTTCTATCAGCTCGAACCAGTCTGCCCATTCTCCTCTGACCTCTGGCATCAACAAGGCATTTCCGCCCACAGAACTGCCGCTCACTGGATGTTTTTTCTTTTTCGGACCATTCTTTGTAAACCCTAGAGATGGTTGTGCATGAAAATCCCAGTAGATCAGCAGTTTCTGAAATACTCAGACCAGCCCTTCTGGCACCAACAACCATGCCACGTTCAAAGGCACTCAAATCACCTTTCTTCCCCTGATGCTCGGTTTGAACTGCAGGAGATTGTCTTGACCATGTCTACATGCCTAAATGCATTGGCTGATTAGAAATTAAGTGTTAACGAGCCGTTGGACAGGTGTACCTAATAATAATGTGGCCGGTGAGTGTATATGCTAATATAAATATATGTGTGCCATGGAGAGGAGGGGCATCCATCCCGTTCGAGCTGGGGGCGCAGGCCATTTGGGGTGGGGCGGATGGGTGTCGACTGTGCCATGGGGAGGAGGGGCATCCATCCAGTATTTCTGCAGCCGGCTGTGCCGCCATGCAGGGAAATAGGTGGGCGCTCAACTGTGCCGGCGGCCGGGTGAGAGAGGTGGCTGGCGGGTGATCCGGGAGAGTGGTGGGAGGGCCAGGAGAGAGATGGGCGGTAAACGGGACACATAGGAAGGGGCCAGGGGCACGATTTGGCAGGCACCCGAATGTGCGACCCTGGACCACGGGGCCGTGGCAAAGCACTGCAGAGACACAGGGACCGTGCATCCCCAGGCCCCTGAACCTCACGGGCCCTGTAGCAGCTGCTACGGCGGTAGTTACGCCACTGCTCAGTCCACCATATACACATCCTCCCCAGCAGTACACAGCCTCAGCCCTCTGTATATACATCCTCCTCAGCACTATGCAGTCACAGCCCCCTGTATACACATCCTCCCTAGCAGGTAATCTTTATTACCTAGAATCATGCTTTTTGTCTCATATTAAAGCTAAGAATCTAAGAAGCATGGCTCTAAGTGCTATAGAACCCAAAAATCTGAAGTAACACTCCACCTCTAGCTTCTAAAATGACTAATTTCTGAGGAAAAGTGACTCTTCTCAGTTCAGTTGCATACAAAATTAGAGATTTTTTTTGGTGTTTAGAGGAAAAAAATAATGTTTTAAAATAATGTTTTAAAAAAATAATGTTTTAAACTTAATAATAATAATAATAATAATAATAATATTTTTGCAATCATATTTTTATATAAAAAAGCACAAACTAATCATTTATTTAACAAAACAATCCAAAAGACAAAGAAGTATCAAGTACAGGCGGTCCCTTACTTAAGAACACTCGACTTACATACGACCCATAGTTACAAACGGACCTCTGGATATTGGTAATTTATTTTACTTTAGTCCTAAGCTACAATAAACAGCTATAACAGTTATCACAGGCGTCTGTAATGAAGCTTTAGTGTTAATATTGATTCTTATGACAACCCAACATTTTTAAAATCCAATTGTCACAGAGACCAAAAAAGTTCTGGCTGGGATTACAAAGATAAAATATACAGTTCCGACTTACATACAAACTCAACTTAAAAACAAACCTACAGACCCTATCTTGTATGTAACCCCGGGACTGCCTGTACTTAACCCTATTGACTGTCCACTCTTCATGATTTGGAGAGGACTGATATTGAAATTAAAGGTGGTACTGTGAGTTTATAAAGTCATCCACACATATTGGTGAGCCTCTGAGTAGATCTGGGCCACTTTGCGACGGTGGGGGGAAGAATGTGACTGGCGTCCAAAATGACAGTCTTAGTACATTTGCCCCATTCGGGTTTTAGGAAAAACACTTCTGAGAGCACAAGCCAGAATAGCTCCTGGTAATTTGGTGAGGTTATGTAACTTAGACGAAAATATACCAAGTTTACATGGCAAGCAACTGTAATGGGCTTAGTATATAGAAATGCAGCACTAGTGGTTGATGTGGTTTATTACATCTAGTCCCGAAGCTGAGGAGCAGTCGTGGGAATCCTATTGATTAGACAACCTCATGGCACATTGCAATCTGACTAAAGAGGTTCCCACACCCACTCTCCACCTCCACGTCAGATGCATTCCATTGCTATCAATAGGCCAGGACAATGTGAACTGTTTTATTGTGTGCTTCTGCCACATATGTGCATACTGTATGTCTAGTATTCACTATAGTACTTAAAGGTGTTTAAAGCCATGCAAGATGCTGCCAATATCACGGACAGCTGAAATTTATACTATATACAGTAGTAGTTTTCTGTAACTGTAATGAAAAGTGGCTCTTCTTTGCACCTAAATCGTTTTACTGTGCCCCACTTACATGATGCCGGGGAAGTGAGAACTCATGAGTGAAGAAGGTCCTATAGAAAAAAAGGAGGTAGGGATGCATCACTCCAGTCACGTATGTAGTTTCAGCTCACCGATTTGTAGCATGCAGGTTGGTTTGTGCCGTAGATCCCTCCTGGACTGGAGATAAACCACAATCAAGTATCAAAATTTGTTGCAATGCAGCAAACAGGACACTCCAAACCTGTTCTTTCAAAGATAAAACGTCATGCCTTTATTTCTGGACCATAATCACAAATTTCCTGCACATAACAGCTTAAAAAATGTAAGGCAGCAACGCGTTTCAAGGGGTGGAAGGACACATTGTGCGTTTGAAACGCGTTGCTGACTTACGTTTTTTTAGCTGTTATGTGCATGAAATTTGTGATTATGGTCCAGAAATAAAGGCATGACGTTTTATCTTTGAAAGAACGGGTTTAGATTGTCCTGTTTGCTGGATCGCAACAAATTTTGATACTCGGGAGGGATGCATCAATCCACTGGTGGACTTTGTGGGCTTAATAGCTGATTTAATGCCGTTGAACTTCTCTTTCCTGAGACAGTTTCTGTCGCGGTACGAGCTGTTGGTCCCTCCTCAGCCTTGATTAAGAGCACAGTTGCGTTTGAAATGTGTCACCGAATTTCACCCCATTAAAGTACTAACTAACTCAGGTATAGTATTAAATGTCTTTCTAAATTTCCCTCTTTTATGTTCCCTCATTTGCAAATGAGTAGGGAAGAGTCATATTTTCCTGAGATGAGTAATTTTAGAGGCTGCAGGTGTAGTGTCACTTCAGATGCTTCCGTCTTTGGTTCTAAAGTACCTAGAAATATGCTTTTGGTGTCATGTTAAAGATAAGAGTCGCATTGTTGAGATCGCTGTGGTTCTGTGAGGTACAGACCCGGGGATACAGATAGTTAAAATAAAGGTAGGAATTGGATTTTTAGGGTTGACATTTACATTTGTGGGTGCACAAGTCAGCGCGCTGGAGAGTAGGTGCGCTGCTCACCTAACCTAACCTAACCTCTATATAATATATAGCGCCGCACGTTAGTTCTTATGGCTGAAGATAGAGCATGCTCTAATTTTTTGCAGCCATGGCATGGTGAGCACACCTTGTGCTCACTGTACCACGTTTGTCGCCCTTGGTGTCTATGCGGACGTATATCTGGCTGATATATGTGCGGCCAGATAAACGTCCACATACAGCCCGTGGGAAAAAACGCCATTTCCATCTTTGCCACAAATATACTTGTGTATAAACATTTTGGCTGGAATTTTGCTACCAAATATGCTGCATTGATCTACTTTTGAAGGAGGTGAGGGGTAGCAGTTGCTCTTTTGCCAAAGGTCTCTCTGCCATGAATCATCAGTAACTGGAACATTATAGAGGCAGAAGAAGACCTACCATAACATTTCCTTCACACTTCTCTAGAGAAACAAATTTACTTTAGACAAGGCCTTATGTTATCCCTCTGCTATCTATCTGTTATTCTATTCATGTCCAAATGGGCAATTAGGCAGCAATTTAGAAGTCCGCCCCTCTTTTCTTTACACCCTGCAATAACATAGCCACTGAATACAGCCAAAGGGCTAATGTTTTTTCACTACAAAAAAACCCTATGGTGAACCCTGTGGAGACAATGTATCCGAAAGGAACAAGGGCAGGACACCAGAACAAAGCAGTCAGTAAGCCCTACATTGTGTCCCTTCTTCGAGCTGTCACCAGTAGCACATCAAACTGGCTCTGGCCAAGGTCTCCCATCATTTTCCCAATTCCGTCCATGATCAAAACAAAAACCTTCTGCTGTCAAAAAGAATAAGAATAACTTTGTGGAATTTTTGGTTCCACTGGACAAGCTGGTCACTGAGTGCCAGAATACATTCCCAGAACTCTCCTTAACAGAAGTTCACCATTTATAATGTAAAGGAATTTTCTCTAGAACAGATGTCATGTGTGTGAGTGACAGGCCTTCTCCTAAGGGATTATCTGCTTGTTTTGTATCAATGTCAACCAGATTTCAAATAGAAGTCTTATTAGATGATAGATAGATAGATAGATAGATAGATAGATAGATAGATAGATAGATAGATAGATAGATAGATAGATTAAAAGTAGAAGATCCACAGCAGCACAGCTAGCGGTGGGTGCAGAAGCCGGTGATCCTTTGGCCAGGGTCTCCAATATAGGTTCAGTGAAGAGGCAGCACTCCTTGTAGTGGTTAAAGGGGTGAAGCTTTATTCCATAAAAAGCGACGTTTCGGTGTACAAGCTTGATAAAGGTGTAACAGTACACCGAAACGTCGCTTTTTATGGAATAAAGCTTCACCCCTTTCACCACTACAAGGAGTGCTGCCTCTTCACTGAACATTGATGGATAGATAGATAGATAGATAGATAGATAGATAGATAGATAGATAGATAGATAGATAGATAGATAGAAAAGAATAGAAAGGCTCAACACTGGATCTGAAACGTTGCTGCTAATATTGAATAAATCCATCCTTGGAGTGCTGCTATTTTATTCTTTTTCTTGCATCTATTGGTGCTGTTGAATAGTTTCCTTTTGTACAAGATGAATACAATAAAAGTAAATAAAAATGTTATTTAACAGCACTGCCTCAATGAAATATGTTACTTTATGTGGCTTATAACTATTGAACAAATAAAAAAGTGCCAGGTGAGACATGAGAGGTCTAGACAAGATGTCAGTCAGCTGCCTGATGGTGAAAAGACTTTTATGTCCATTACTGGAAAGGATGTTACATGCTGGAATTTGGCGTTTCTGTGTAAACCAATCATCTGTCAGTGATGAGTTTTCTTCTCACTTGGCTTATGTTGATCTAATAGCTGCAGAGAACTGGACAAGCTAATATTCTGGGTGCTGGGTTGTACATCACTGAAGGATATTGGGAGGTAGGGGCTGAACATTACTGCTGGACCTGTGTTTGCTGGAAGCCTTGCATGTCAAATGGAAAACATGAGCCTTTCAAATAACATTTGCTAACAGTATGTACATGTTTGGGAGATCTTTCTAAATTTGATTTCCAAATATTTTCTATGAAAGACCCCTTTAGAATGAAACAGGAATGTAATTATTGATTGTGTTACCCCTCAACCCACAAAGGGAATGCCATAGGAAAAATTGTTTCAATCTCATACTAATGTAAAGACTCTATGGGGGTCATTTATCTTAGTCTTTTTTTCTTTTATATTTGCAACTTCTTTTGATACATTTCCCCCAAGATTTGCAACTTTTCTACATTTCAAAGTTCATTTTTCAATGTTGTGCTTGATATATCTTTAGAATCCAGATGTGGACATATGGAAAAGTTGCATTTTTGGTGCAAGTATAGGAAAAGGTTTGGAAGGGATTTATAGAAGGGGTTTCAGAAGAACTTGTGACATTACATTGAATGTCTGATTACATGTATGGCTTACATAAATCACCCTAAAAGAAAAATCGAAAAAGTTAAAAATGCTGAAAAAGATTTAAAAAGGCAATTTCCAGCCTAAAGGGAAATTATCCCCTATATTTTTGGTAACGTGCTGTCCTGGTCCATTTCAATAATCTGGTGAGTTTATATCAACACCTGCTGGAAACAAAGTATGGAAAAGTATAGTAGACTGCCCTATCTCATCCTGCTAACTGCTATAAAATACTGTATCAATTTAGGCCACATGGGAGCCGGATGTCAGTGTGTGGCAGCCATCACCAAGCTTTGCTATATGGAGACCTTGGGTGTTTCGCAGTGATAAACATCGACAGCAGCAAATCACTGCCTGCTGCTGATGGTCACTACTCCTCCTGTGTTTAGGGGGGAAGAGCGGTAGAACAGGATACTGTATCTCAACGTATGCTTATACAGTGCTCACCCCTCCACTCTCCATAGGGGGGCACAGGGCTGGCCATTTATGGTGTTGCTGTGTTCTTACCGCACAGTGACCAAGCATCCCCATTACGTTACTTTTGTGTGAATGAGCCCTTAATGTGATATCAGGTGTATGGATGCTTAACAGAACCAGAGATATTCCCTCTTAAAGCTGCATTAAGTTGCAGTAAAAAATGATTATTTTTATATACAGCTTTCACAGATTTCCAACTGTAACTTTAGTGCATATCTCAGTTACTGTGAAACATCCAAACACATTAAAGGGGAGAGTATCCTGTTTAATATAGGACACTAGAATTGTGTGTCTAGGTACCAGGGTTCAGGAGATATAGGTGTTTAAAGCGTTCCACCTCCAGCCTGTTAGCTGAAGCAGAATATAAAAGCCAATAAAAGTTCAAAGTAATGCAGCGCCTTATTTGTAGGTAGAGCTCAAACAACGGTTCCGGATGGATCCAAGACATCCGAAGGTTTGAAGAGAATGTAAAATGTAATGTGACCAGAGCTCTGTATAGTCTTCAAGTCACTTGGTTTTGATCCAAATTCATACGTATTATGTGTATACCTTTTAATAAAATCGCTTGACCATTAATATCCCAGACGAAAATAAGGCACCATCCGGACGCGGAACCGCCAAGTATATAGTCCTTAAAGTTCTCCTAACAGCATATCCCACTATACCCCAGAAGAAGCTCAGGTGCGGAACCCCGGGTCGGGCAGTGACTTGACGTCCTCGTGGATTTTACATTGCGTAATTTTATCTGATTTTATGTAAGTAGATTCGATAATAAACTACTGAATTTTTTGTGGAACTGTCTACACTATGTCCGCACTCTTTTCTCTGTATAGTGAGATATGCTACTAGGAGAACCTTAAGGACTATATACTTGGCGGTTCCGTGTCTGGATAGTGCCTTATTTTCGTCTGGGATATTAATGGTCAAGCGATTTTATTGAAAGTTATGCACATAATACGTATGAATTTGGATCAAAACCAAGTGACTTGAAGATTATACAGAGCTCCGGTCACATTACACTTTACAGAATATAAAAGGAGCTGCATGAAAGACTTAGAGGGAGGTTTATCATATGCCGGCGCTCGTGCGTACGATGAGGAGTAGTTCTGCGTAAAATCACAGATTTTTTTTTTTTAAACTCTACTCCCCTCAGGAATTTGCAATTATATCAGCACTTCTATGACAAAAACTCATGTAGAAGTGAATAAATCTCCCTCGTAGTTTACAGAAGAACACTGTAGCTGAACCTGGGCAAGGGGGATGGGATGACACTGTACATATTTATAACATATTTTAGTAAACATTTATTCAGTTTTACTTCTTTAAAACTTTAATCAGAAAAATGACAAAAAAAAGCTTCTTTATTCACATTTGTGGTCATTTATCAGCTACTTTTATTTAAAAAAATTATGTAATTAATAAAACTATCCTATAAAGTTGAAGTATCACATATCATTAAAAAACAGAGCAAATATTGTTATGATATGAAAAGCTTTTCTAGAGATATCTGCCTTTAAAAAAGAAGAGCAGAACAGAACTAAACAAAACTGCCATGGACATTCAGGCATGATTGACCCTCTCTTTCAGGAAGGGGTTAATAAAGAACTTTTAGGCAGACGACATAGGACAAACCCCAGTCCATATGTGTCAGTGTCCCCTGAGACACCTACACTGAGTGCACAGGGCGGGGCTAAGGTCAGTGGGCGTGGTATCTGGACCTCTGTGAGTATATGAGACTGCGGTTTAAAGGGACAAGCCGAGAAAGTTTAAAGAGACACAACTTATTTTCCTGAGCAGCCTTAGCTGTAGACACAGAGGACAGAATGGAGGGCAGTCTGCTGTGCTGGGAGGCTGAGAGGGAGCTGAGAGCTCAAGCTGATTCAGTGCTGCTGCAGAGCCGGGTGCTGGACAGGCTGCTGACATCCCAGGACACATACACCGCCTCCCCCATGTATTTCCAGTGTGTGCAGAAGGAGATCTACCCATACATGAGGAAGATGCTCACCAGCTGGATGCTGGAGGTAAGTCATCTGTGCCGGCAACTTCATGCTGCCATCGCATTTACCATGAGTGAAAGTAATGGGTTAATTATCTATGTCTCCTCAGTATATTACCATGTGTTCCAACAGGGGCAACCACTTTTTAACCACTTTTGTTTGGGAACTAGTCCACACTATACTGGCTAATGCCACCAGATATTGTGATGCTACAACCGACCCCCCCCCCCCCCTCCCCGCATACAGGTGATGCTACAGCCCCCAGCATTTCAGAGATGGGACATCTCACAGCATACCAGTGATACTACAACAACGACCATAACATAGCTAAAGGCTGTCAAAGTTTGTTGGAAATAAGTTTGAAGAGCTATAGGTTGGGGTCACAGTTACTGATTTATGCACTACTGTCATACTAGCATTTAGACCATTTATGTTGTAGTAAAGTATTGTTATTAGCAGTAATTCTACCATATATATTGGGCTGTAATAAGTCAATGCAAATCTGTAAAACTCCTATCACTTGTTATCTTACTAACTTGCTGGTGATTTATCCTTTACTGCCATTATTGCCTGAGAGAATTACATGTGGTATAAGGTAAATGCATAATACGTTCCATGACCCTCATTAGTAGTAGTATTCATGTGCACCCCTTCATTTTAGAGGAGGTCGGAAGTTTGTAGTATATACACCTGTTCACACAAGTGTCCTAGCTTTCACTTATAACAGAGCCATGACAACTATGTTGCATTCAGTTTCCAGCAGATACTGACAAATCCTAATGATCTTTTTGGGCTCTGCTGCCAGAGTAGTGCTTTTTTATTTGCTGGTAATAATGTTTCTAACTGTGGTATTACTTGGCTGAAAACAATGGAAACCTGAACAGACCCCTGAACACAAATCTTACAAGGGACTAGTTCAGATACAACTGAATTTTGGCTCTGCACCTTGCAGAGTCTGCTACTTGCCAATACTGTTGTCCTTGGCTAGCAATGGAAACAACTAGTGTCAGACTGACCCCCCCCCCCCCCCCGAGTGCCAGAGGACTCTCCAACTGAGCCAGGCTCTATTCTATGTATAGTTTCCAGAAATCCAGCAGGATACAACTCAACTTTGACGTCATTAATCTATATCCTAGTTGATTATGGATGGTCGGTCCCTGAATCTGGTGTGCCGAAGGTACCCTAGTCTGACACTATACAATTGTAAAACAGTCATTTTTGCTTATAGCTGTAAGAAGCAATACCATTTATGTACTTTTTATATTATATATATAAAATCTATCCTGACTTAAAATCCCTACTGTCACCCCCGCTCTTATTCATAGTCCATACCATGAATTACCTCTGTAATTCCGATTTTATCAGATGGGGGGAGGGGGGGCTGTCCACAGATATGGAATGTGAATCTTTAAAGGGGCTAGAACTGATGGAACACCTACTTTTAAATTGTAGATTTATTTTTTGCCAAATTACTTTATTAATTGATGACCCGGCCCTTATGTTATTGCAGGTATGTGAAGACCAGCAATGTGGAGAAGAGGTGTTCCCCCAGGCCGTCAACTGCTTGGACAGGTTCCTGTCTGTGTTGCCTGTAGAGAAGAGAAGGCTCCAGCTTGTGGGTGCAACCTGTCTGCTTCTCGCCTCTAAACTAAAGGAGTCAAAGTCCATAACCATTGAGAATCTCTGCATGTATTCTGATTTCTCCTTCACAGCCACTGAAATGCGGGTAAGTACCTTGTGGTCATTGATAGGCTTTATTCTCACTCTTTTATATCATCCCCACAAAGTTACTTTCTGTTATCACATATAATTGGATTGGGTGTGGACCTGCACATGAACATTTGTATTCTTTGTCTGCATACCACAGATCTCTTGTCTGTTTTGTAGTCATTGGCCTACATTTATCATATATTTATGTGCAGTTGTCCTCACTAATGTGCAAAACTGTTTTTCATTAATCTGGCGCCCCCTCCACTGTTCTGTGCACCTTTTTTTTGGTGCACTTTGTGCATGCTGCAGAATTGTGGCACAAACAGAATTGTGGCGCAAACTCCAACTAAGCACCAACAAGACCCTTTAGATGCACATTTTTTCTGTCTTGTCGGACACAGTGCAGCCACGACACAAAACTGGCGCATACACTTTATAAATACATTTGCAAGCAGTTTGAAGGAAACTGGTGCAATTGCTTTAATAAATGCGGGCCAACGTTAAAGTTTCTGAGTTTTAAAGTTTTTACAAAAAACAGTCCTTGTGAGCTGCTTTTCATTCATTTTTACAGGCAGGGAAATAATACTGAAGGAAATTACTAATCAGAATAATGTTGTGTGAGCGGGTCTTATAGTCAAGCCACATGCATTGGATCTGAACTTTTCCTCTTTTATGTAGGCAATGGAGCTGCTCATCTTGAACAAGCTAAAGTGGGACATAGAAGCAGTGACACCCAGAGACTTTCTCCCACACTTCCTACAGCTGCTCAGTCTATCAAGGGACAAGATGCAGCAAGTCCGAAAACATGCTGAAACCTTCATTGCTCTCTGCACTACAGGTAAGTTCCTAGGGTTAGAATGAGCTGCTTATCATTGGCCATGCTGGTCAGGAACAAATAGTAATAGCTTTTACCCCCTGTGTTTTATTGCATGTGATAAGTTTTTTTTTTTCTCTCTGTTTTCCTTCCTTGTAGACTGTACTTTCATTGGTCTACCAGCATCTATGGTGGCCGCAGCTAGCGTGGCAGCTGCAGTCACAGGTCTGCGGCCTGAGAATCTGGGCATGACCTGCTCCAGTATGGCAGCCACAAACTATCTCGCCAAAGCCATTCGTTGTGATCCGGTAAGTGTGTTTACCAACATGACTCTTGTAGAGGGTGCTCTCAGTTCTGTCCTGGTAGCATAGGACATGTTCCTATTGTAGGCTGCACTTGTACCTGCTGTTTAATAAAATGTCAAGAACAGGTGTCTTATAGCAAATGGACCATGTTATTCCCCAGTATGTACATTCCTGCAGCTGTGGCAATCATAAAAGACTGCTGAGTACTATCGGTATATGATAGATGATAATGGCTGCATAATCGCCACCATGAATTTAAAGGGGATATTGCAGAACCTTTTATTCAAATACTTGCAAACTAGTTTAATTTCCACAGATTTGCCAGTAACTTAATTTTAGATCAATCTCAGAAATTTCTATCTAAATGGGATTTGCTGAAAATCTTGCATATGAAACAGAACCAACACCATTCATGAATACATACTAGGTTTTACCTTGAAATACCTGAAGTGCATCAAAAGTGCTCACTTTTGTTCTGAGTACAGTCAACTTGCATACTTATAATAACTCTATTTCTCTAATTTTAGAATATCCTGAGAATGTGTCAGGAACAAATTGAACTGTCTTTGGAATCAAACCTCCGACAAGCTACAAGTGACAGACCTACAGATTCCAAGGCTGTGGCTGTGGAGGAGCTTGAGCGGGCTAGCACTCCCACTGATGTTCTGGACTTTGATTTGTAACTTGTAGCTACACTTGATTATTGCGACTTACTAATGACTCATACTTTGTATGAACCGGGTTGGGTTAGAAAACTCTTTTTGAGCCTAAGGCCCTTTATGATTGCTGTGCAAAACATTTTAACACTACCCAGAATTGACAAAGCTTCATCACCTATTTGTCCGACATAGGTTGTCATAGTGTTCCTACCCCAGGTACAGGGAGAAGTGTTCTCAAATAGTTATGCCCTCCAAAAAAAAAAATGGAGCATGGTATAGTAAAAGTCCACATGTCTGGCAGTCTGTCAGTCAAGCTTTCTAACAGATAACAACTAATCTATTCAATACTTAAGAATATAATTTGACACCTGCTCTCATGACTGCTCATGTCCCAGTGATATAGATGGCCCTTAGAATGTACCAGAGTGCTGGAATTGTTTGTGCACCACCACTTTATTTACATGGGCACACATAGACCCCCAAGTCTTCTGGTACAACTGCTGAGACCTTCCTATGTGTAGAGGGAAACCTTTTCTAGACTTAAGACCATTATGTATTGTAAATCATAATCCAAGTATATATTCCAGACCTATGGAGAAGTTGCCTTTTGCTCTAATTTGATTGAATGAACTGCACTCCATCAAAGATTTAAATTAAAACAATACCATAGGGCAGTGATGGCGAACCTTTTAGAGATTGAGTGCCCAAACTACAACCAAGCCCCGCCTTTTTTTGCAAAGTGCCAACACAGAAATTGAATTTGTGATTTATACTCCCTGTTCTGTCACTGCTCACATTCATACCAGCACCCTCAGGATACCAATAAAGCTAAAAATAGAAAAAATTTGGATGATCATTGTAGCTTCCCTCCAGGGTCCCATAAACCGGAAGAACTGTCAGGGCCGGAACAGGAGCTACAATGATAATCCAGATCTGTTCACACCTCCAGTAGTCCCAGTTAGCACTGTCACTTTAATATAGCTCTTTGCACAGCAAGTCCTGGGATGTCTGGGACTGCTGGAAGATATCCGGAGTCCTCTCTGGTGATGGCCTGGGTGCCCACAAAAAGGGCTCTGAGTGCCACCTCTGGCACCTGTGCCATAGGTTCGCCACCACTGCCATAGGGCCTTGGTCCCTTTTGTCAGACCACCCAAGATCAACAAGTAACAGAATATCACCACGAGACGCTAAACCTGGAATACCAATTTAAAGAGTAGATGTCCTTAAGGCCCCTTTGACACTGACGTTGAGGGGACATGTATCCAGCGCCAGCTGGCGCCCGGGCACGGAATGGGAAAAAGATAAACACAGGAAAAGATGGAGAATGCTTTAAGGCCGGGCGCCATGCCACGTTATGGAGAGGGCTGTATGAAGCTGACGACCAATGCTGTATGAAGATGGTATTAAGAGTAAGGAACATAGCACTTTTTCTATATTTTGAATATAAAAGGTGCTACTGGACACCACACAAGACTTCCCCAGATTTCAACATATTGGAAGGAATAGAACAGTTGCTTTTTATCTTATTATGGTTGTTAATTTGTTATTTAATATTTATTTGTAATTCTTATGATTTCGTATTTTTTATTTAAAAGTGCTTAATTGAATATGATTTCCGTTATTTATTATTTTGAGCTATTTATTTCTTGCAAAAGCTGCACTATAGTATTATTGTCATCGCAATTAAGTTAAAAGGAAGGTTCATTATAATATGGGAAGCGATGTGCTTGACTTGATGACACATTAATTTGTTTTATACAATATTTATTAATGATGAGATGGTAATTTACTCTGCTAGGTTGCAACCACAGCAAGACACACTAGGTGGACAAAGCAGAGCATTACCAAATGTATCTTTTATACTGGTTATATTTTGTGCTATCCATAGTAATATTTATAATGCAAATGTGGAGAGCTATCGTGGAATTATAAAAATCATCATCATTAATAGAAGATGTTTCTCTAGAGTAAGAAAAAATATCATTCCTTAATATGCAGATGGAAAGATGATGATGATCTGTAGCTTTTAAACTTTTTCCCCTTTTTTTTTTTTTTTAATTATTTTTTGTATTCTCAACTTGTATTTATTTTGGGCTGTTTTTCATTTATTTATCAAATGTTCTACTCCTACTTTATTGATAGGGGAATATTTTTTTGCACTTTATATGAGATATTTTCAATATGGTGTGAACTGAATTTATTAAAAAAAAAAAAAAAAAAAAGCTGAAATCTTGGAAAAAGATGGTTCATTGTTCCAAGGTTTTTTTTTTTTTTTTTGTTAACAATAAAGGTGTAAATGTTAAAAGTTGGACTTTTATTTCTTAATTATATATTTTTGCTAATTTAAAAAAAATCACTTATGTTCCTTTGTATTTGATGTTTCTATCTATCTCGGCTTCTGCCCAAGTGACCTCCAGGGTCCTATTAGAGCAGGGTTTGCAGGGATGGTGAAGAACCTCATGGGCACGTACCCGCACCATTTGCAAGCGGTTGCCATAGCTATATGGCTATGTAAGAAACAGAACCTAATAAAAACATCTAACTTTTACATAAACTGCAATACAGTTTCCAGTGATCAGGAATTTACATGTGCAATATGTATAAATTTCACATTGTATTGTGTGTAACAGTCTGAAAAATCTATTAAAATATAGTAGTAAAGACAACTAACACAATGGGGCACATGTATTATCTCATCTGCGCCAAAAAATTGCCAGGATTTTAATCTTTTTTGGTGCAGAACTATTGTGGATCATTTTGTGCCAGAAAGAACAGATGTTTCAGACTATCCCGACTCCTCTGCCTTTTTTTGGCGCAAATGGGCGTGGCCTAACGTTTCCACATTATCCTCCACATTTATGTGTATTTTGTCTGCATTTTTAGCCACACGATAGACCAGGGAAAAAATGGTCACATAGCAAAATTAAGGTGCAGTCCATGGAAGATTTTAGCGCACATCTCATTGATGTCGGCATTTTTATGGCACCCGACTGTTCAGTCTACCCATTAATTACTAACAGCCTTGCCCCACTTAAATACATCGAACTGTGCTTTCCGGAGACTGATCTCAGATGCTGACAGATGTGCTTGCGCCAGAATTAGTAAATCCCCCCCAATGTGAGCAATGTTTTTGTTTACCTTGCTTCTCACTAAAAAATGAATTATTGATAATACAAAATAATATACTGCTCCTCATATGTAAAGCCCTCAAACAGTTCCATCAACATAAAAGTAGTTGAAGCTGTATATTTTATAAAGTTCTAAAGCATCGAAACCTATAGAAAATTAATCAATTTCCCTTTGGATCAATAAAGTTATATAGTAAATATGGTATTGCTGTTATTGTAGGATTCTGCTGAAAAAGTTTCCCATTTCAAGTTCTTTTAGTTGTTCAAAAATAATCCCTTTATTATAATGGAGGTAAATGTTTAATCATCCACAATTCACTGAGAATGCTTTATTGCAACTGAAATTTAGAATTACCAGAAAAAAAATGAAGGAAAAAAATAAAATAAAAAAGACCATAATAAATTTTTCACAACATTTTGTTTAACATTTTGTTTTCCAGCACATCATTCATACAGAGTTTAATATTTTCTTGTTGCAAGACATGTGTTGGATGAAAACTACAAAAAAAAAAAAAAAATCAAAGAAAAAAAAAATTAACATTCTTTCACCAATAAAATAAAAAAATAAATGTAAAAAAAACATACATTTCACAATCTTGCCTTGCAACAGCCATTTTTTCTTTTGTGTTTTTTTAAGAAATATTTTAACCATGCACAAAGAAAAAGAAAAAAAAAACATTCCAAGATCATTAACACATGTCAACACAACGTAAGATATACAAATAAGTACAGCATTTATTATACATCTCTTGGCACCCCCAAGCCCTGTGATAAGGAGCAACATTCCACAAGAATTACTTGACTGCAATTATACAGAATCCCCACATCCCCCCCCCCCCCCAATAATTCCTGGTCTATGAAAAGAACAGAGATGCCTGTTATGTAGGAGACGCCTTTTTTTCAAATTTTTCGTTTTTTTTTTTTTTTTTTACAATAAAAGACTTAGGGGCAGGTGCCAAAATCTGAGGGAGGAATGTGAGAAGCCAGCACCTATACAACAGAATTGCAGTGCATCACTGTACCAAACCTTTATTGCGTGAATTGTGACGGCAGCAAGCACAACAGGAGGTATGTGTACATTATCCAATGCCATTTATAGTTAGGACTTCTAAGCTGCCAGGCTGGAGCCATTGCAAACCACTTTTACCATAGTAAACATAAAGGAATCTATATTTTGTAGAAGACGACTCTCTAAATTGACAGTGACACAGAAAACATATAAAATGGTTATATATTACCCAACACCATGTAGTGCCAATGAAGTGACTGCAGATAAAACACACTTACATACCCCCCCCCCCCAGAAACATTTCAGATTAATACATAACCATTTTTACCTAGATGTATTTTTTTTTTGCATTCGCAGAGCCCCTCTTAACCAATGATGGGTAGTATTGCAGCTCAGTCCAATTTAAGTGAGCGGAAAGGAACTATTGTACCAGACACAATCTATTGTACTAATCCAATACAAGCCATTTACTATATTCAAAGTTAAAGGAAGTAGAAATAAACATGTTAAAGTGGTTGACCACTTTACCTCATTTTTTGTTTTAAATATACATCTATCAATAATGTTGCTCCGCTTTCTTGATATCTAAGGTGAAGCCTCTTGTCTTTTACCTCATGAGACAGGCATTGCTTATAGATAGAGATCACATGACCGTCCATCACGGCCATTTTATGGACAGGAATGTCTGTCTGGTGAGGCAAGAGACAGGAGGCTTCACCTTACATATCATGAAAGCAAAGCAGAACTATTACTAGATGTTTAAGAATAAATGACCTAGTATCCTTCCCCCCACACTCATGGTGGTTTCACATCGGTGTTTTTTTCAAATCATGGATTTTTCCCTGAACCCATTTTGGCTTATGGACACATACAAATTGGTTTTCTCTTCCTGGCTTCCACATTGCTAAGATATGGGAAGCCAATTGTTAGAGCTGCTTTAACTGTACATTGGTCTGCCTATGACATGGAGCAAACATTGTGTTACAAGTACTTTCTATTCCTTCGAACATTTTAGCCTCCATATTCTAGCCACAATGTCTACTATATGTGCTTCCCATTAGTTAAAGGGGTTGTTCAGAGTTAGAAAAACATGACCTCTTTCTATTACAAACTGCTTCGCTCCTGTCCATAGGTTGTTTCTGTCACTGCAGTTCAACTTTACTGAAGTGAATTGGACTTCAACTTGTTTATTGCCTTTTTAGGCCGGATTCCCACTAGCAAGTTCTGTCCAAAAAATTCACTCTGCACTAGCAGGGTGCCCTAAACCAAACCTTGAACCACTGGACTGAACTGACACGAGGCTCGGGCCAGGAGTGAATTTCTCAGGCTTAACTTGTTCATAAATAAAGCAGCCATGGTTTTTAGTTTTATTTACAACCATTTTAATATGAGGTCCGCATCAGTCAGCTCCCCATATCTCTGCTTCTATGAATATACATCTTTATACTACCGGTCCAACTCCAAAAAAAACCCTCCAAAAAGTTTTAGAGACTACTATAAAGACAGAAGCAAATGATAGGCCACCAACATTATTGGCGTTACAGAAAATAAGTAGGCAAACGGTAAATGAATGCTTTATCTTTTTTAATTACATAGAAATTACATATTTTAGATCTTCAAATAGAAGGACAGGAAGGATTGTCATAGGAAGTGACTGCACATTCCATTCCCAGGGAAGAGGAGTCACAGACCATGGTAATCCTATGGCATTTTTCTCCTAAGTAAACTACTTCCACAAAAAAAAAGATAATGTATTTTCTGATTTATAGATACATCCATGATACCAAACTGGGATAAATTCATATATAGATATATGTGTAATTGTCCTTTTAACATTGCCGTATGTACACATGGATACGATTTATACACAACATGAAACACAGAAACATCTGACCAATGTAAGGCATTTCAACACGTCTGTGAAGATACAATCATTTGAAGAGAATATACAATTGTTAGATTTTTTTCATTGCCACCTTTCCCAAAACCTTTGGCAGTTTTACTTAAGACCTTTCGTTGACAGGAATACAAGATTTGGCTCTTCTTTGCAAAGCCCTTGTAGGATTTTAAGTATCTTCTTGTCTGGTAGAGGTAGCCATTTTGTGGCCAACAACGAAGGGGTTGAGATACAATAATTGGCAAATTCCATGGACAAGAACAGCACTCTCTAAAATATTGTAGACCCTGGAAGTATTTAATGCCATCTCATCCCACAAAATGGCTGCCTTTAGGAGATTAGCGCATGTTACGGTTGAGCATGTAGATTAGTAAAAGAGCTGTCTACTGACATCAATGTATGTATCACAGCACAGTGCATGGATTTTGGATCATGTTTTAGGACTTAGAGATTATGGGGAAAATTCATGAATTCTGTTGCTCACAGCAACCAATGACAGCACAGCTTTCATTTTTCTATTGAGACGATGAACAAGTCTTCTATAAAAACATTCTGAAAAAAAATGTAATGGGGATCAGGGACACTGGAGTTGACAGGGATAGGAAAAAAGTGGTACTGTCCCCCCAGAAACAGCACCACTGAGGTACATAGACCGTGATTAGTACTGCAACCCTATCAATTTGAAAATGATAAAACACAGACATTTGCAGTTTTTTCTAAAAAATGGGGGATACACTTTTTCTGTACAACCTTCAAGTAAATAAAGCTTAAATTGTATAATAAAAATCCATGCAACTCCCTTTATATACTTTGTTTTTTAATTCCTCGCCATTTCCAGATCTCTGCTTGTAGTGAGTAAATCAAACACCCGCTATTGAAATCCAGATGCTGAGTTACATGAGAGAGTTCCATCCTACGCCCCAACTATGTTTACATTCAGTATAAACAAGCGTGTTACATGAAAAGCAGATTATATTTCAAGGAAATCTTCCATCAAGCTTGATAAACTAGTGGCACTTATTCATAGATCCATACACCGTGATTGTGGTAATCTTCTTATATTTATTATCCATTGTCTCTGTCCTTCTAAAATACTTTTTTTAAATTATGCTAATGCAGCAGAAGGAAGCTTGGGGACATTACCAGGGCCCCTCTGTGCTGCAGCTTCAAAGGCTGTTACACTATGCAGGATCTCACTCTGTGTGAGATTACATCAGGTAGATGTAAGTAGTAGATGTAAGTGCTGACATTATAACAGTCTGTGAAGCTACAGCACAAAAGGAGCTGTGGTAATACCCCCAAAGTCCCTCTGGCCATTAGTATTATTTAACATTTGATTTTAGAAGGAAGCCCATGGATAACACATAAGATTACCATAGTCACAGTGCCTGGATGAGTAAGTATCCTTGTTTTTTTATGGCAGATTCATTTAAAGGGGGCACCAGTAGCACTATGAGACAAAAACATTATTTATGTAAATTAGGAACCTTTAAGAACTTATTACCCCAAAATGATGTATGCACTGGCAGTGGACATGAGCCAATAGAAAGTGATAGGGACATGTATTAGCTGCTGAAACAGTGACTAGAACACATCCCTAAACAACGGTGCATGAGGCCATGAGTGTAAAAAAATAATATTGGTGGGCATTCAGCTGTGCCATAGTGCAAGGTACTGAACTAATTCCGTGACCTTGAATTTCCACAGCAGCACTATTTTAAAGGGATATTTTGTGTGCATTTCCTTAAAATCCAAATTCCAGGATATGATATAACTTTATAATGTGTGTCTACTGTTCTGCAGTAGCTTTTAACCATTGAACTCACAAGTTAACAGGCTTAGCCTTCATCTACACAGGCTACCACAAAAGTACATCTACAATTAAATATAGGGTTGATGCCTCTGTCTGATTCTAGTGCTACGTGCACACCGCTGGCTCACATAGGACACGGTCTTTCACTGTGGATTATTATTGCATCACAGAAATGTCAATTGAAACATCTGACAGCGCATTTATTATATTTGTAAACTCTACAAAACATAAAACAAAAACTTGTTTTCCTATGTGCATTACTTGTGAGGTATCAATCTTCTAGGGTCCCTGTATTTCTGCTTACACACAGATACCGCAGAGCTATATTTCCCATTTACCTCTACTCCTTTGGAAAATGTTGAGCCCTGGGACATATGATAATCTCAAATATGATAAATCTGCATGGAAAAAAAATGTAAATCGTAGTGTAAATGCACATTGCACACAATACTACACCTAGATTGTCTGGGACTGGTGGATAAAAGCAGCAAGGAAATGTTACAGCCCAAATTCAAAGGGCCAGCAAGACATGTCAGACCTGGCATAGTTTTGTCCACCAGCGCGACCGCCCAATGGATACATCATGAGGTCTAAGTCTCATGATGGATCCACTGTGGCGGTGGGGCTTTATTATGCCCCCATAAATGATATTACCAATTTATTATCTACAGCTGTGGTATTGGTTAGAACTGTCCGTATAGCTCAATGGAGGTACTGTATATCAGTAGTCAAGAATATGATCTCAAAAGAGCCTTCACTGACACCACGAAGGGTGGTGCTGACTGTTTAGGTTCAGAGATAAATCATCTGGTTGGGTTTCCCTTCTAATATTGACTTTTTGGCATTCACTGCATAGAAGGGGCTCCAAAGAGCATACAATAAAGTTCCTAACATGGGAAGAAAATCATAGTAGCTGCATTTTAGCAATGTGTGCTTATCTGTGTATTGCTGTTCCAGATGTAATTGGTATAGAATTATTACAGATTAAAGTATAATAACGGGGAGTGTAAATATGAACCCCTTTCTTCAGACCAGAGTGAAGTTGGCCCCTCCATCTTGTTCAAATCAAACAAAATTGGTGTCAAACGTTTGTGCTACGTTTGTGCCGCTATTGTTTTTAAGATACTAATGAAAGTTTCCAGAGGTCAGAGGTCAACCAGCCCCCCCACATTGCCCAAACCAAACCAAACTGGTGCCGAACAATTCTGCTACGTTTGTGCTGCTCAAATTTTTGTTTGTGCTGCTTTTGTTTTGAATAAATGAACAAAAATTGAAAGGTCAAAAGTTCAACTAGCCCCCCCACATTAACCGAATCAAACAAAACTGGTGTCAAATGTTAGTGCTACGTTTGTGCAGCAAAAATTTTCATTTGTGCCGCTATCATTTTTAAGGTATGTTCAGGTGTTTACATAGGTTAAAGGTGTTTAGGATGAACTGGTAAAAAACAAACCTAGTGACACATCCCTGGTTTGATCACCAGGGGGAGCTAGCAAACACATTGTACTTTGGAAGAAATGAACTCTGATGACCTTTGGAAAAAAGTATGAATATCTTAAAGACGATAGCGGCTCAAATGAAAACGGTTGCTGCACAAACCAGCACAAACGTAGCACTAACGTTTGACTCCAGTTTTGTTCGATTCGGTTAACGTGCAGGGGCTGCTTGAACTTTTGAACTTTATTTTTTTGTTCAGATATTCAAAACAAAAGCCGCACAAACAAAAATTTTAGCAGCACAAACCAGCACAAACGTAGCAGAATTGATTGGCACCAGTTTGGTTTGGGCAATGGGGGGGGGGGGGGCTGGTTGACCTCTGGAAACTTTCATTAAAATCTTAAAAACGATAGCGGCACAAACAAAAAATTTTGCTGCACAAACCAGCACAAACGTAGCACAAACGTTTGACACCAATTTTGTTTGATTTGAACAAGGAGGGGGGGCCAACTTCACTCAACTTTTCTTCAGCAACGAATAATTTCATCTTCTACAGTCATGTTCCCACGGAGTCTGAACCCATAGTTATTTTACAATAAAAGTGAAAGCGCTTCCCTGAGTTATCACTCCGAGGACAATCTGACAGATGTGAAAGAGCCTATAAAGAGACTATTCATTTCACTGTATGTCACATAGTCATAGATGTATTTGCCAAAGATACTTTTAAAGTAGTGCAAAATTGGAAATTTAGATGACATATTTCTATCTCATGGGGTCTGTCATAGTATTTGACCAATGTGGGGAATACAAATAGAACTGCTTATATAACAAATACAGGCAGTCCCCGGGGTACATACAAGATAGGTTCTGCAGGTTTGTTCTTAAGTCAAATTTGTATGGTCTCTGTGACAATTGGATTTTAAAACTTTTGGGTTGTCATAAGAACCAGGATTAACAATAAATATTAATTGCAGACACCTCTGATAACTGTTACAGCTGATCATTGTAGCCTAGGGCTAAAGTACAGTAAATTAACAACATCCAGAGGTCCGTTTGTAACTAGGGTCGTCTGTAAGTCGTTGACCGCCTGTAATACAAACCAATTTAATACTCAACCCCTTCCAAAATGAACAACCAGTACAACTAGTGCAACAAAAGAGCTAAAATAAATTTACATGTCAAACATAATGCATAATAAAAGAGCAACCAGAAATAAAAAATCTCATGTACAACATATATTAAAATAATTATTTATACCAACATTCAAGAAAAAAATAAATACGCATTTATGGCTTTTGAATTTCTTTGTTCTATAGTAAGAAAAAATAGAAAAGAAAAATGTGGTATGGGGATTTTTTTTGTCTGAAATTGCTATGCAATAAAATATACCGTATTTAAAAGGGATTTTCCTCAAATTAATGATCTTAAAAACTGAGGGTCCTACATACAGCCAAATATGTCTTACATTGAAATACTGTGTACGTCAAAAAGAATGTTGTAATATGATGTATATCTGCAGAGGAGGCATATGAGAACCTCCATCTCTAAAATGAGATGTCTGAACCCATGAGGGAGGTGATTCAGTGGGCACATCCACACTGGTATGACATGAACTTGCCAGACACACAACTTCAGGGTAAACCCCTTTAATAATTATATCAGCAAAGAAATTGTTGTAAAATTACATCTGCTTCCTCAAACTTTATATTTTTAAAGTGGCAGCGAAATAAGGTGGATTAACAATATTTGGAAGGGTTCCCACTGGTTTGCTTCCATAAATTTCTTGTTTCTCAGTAAATTTGTTAACTTTTTTAACAGAATGAAGACAATTCAAAATTTGGAGCTCTAAAATTTCCAACACAAAGGTTGAGACAGGGTAACCTCTTTCTACTACCACATGAATTCAGCAGATGCTATTACAGATGTGCTGACATTGTGGAGATGGTTTAGATAGCATAGCTCTCCCTTCCAATCATCTGACCTGGCATGTCTAGAACACAGGTAACAATTGGAATTCCCCTTTAAATCTTTGAAGACATATAATGAGCTTAGTGACCTCCATGCAGACAGCTAGCAAACACAGATCAATAGTCTCTACCTAGTGGAATTGTAACCTTTTTTCAATAAGAGAGAATTTGTTCTCTAGGGGTGGGGGGTGGGGGGAGCAAAAACACAAAAGGCCCCAACATAATTTTGACAAGCAGCTGCCTTTTTGGAACATTTAATGGGTCAGCAAGGCACTTGCCAGTAGAATATACTCTTCTATAAAGATTCTGAAAGCTTTTGTATAACATCTCCAGGCATTGCAATAATACACAAGTACATACCTCTTACTCAAGAGACAGGCCAATTGGCTGAACAATGTTTTTTTTTTTATCTTGTAGTCCACCTAGTAATGTCACTAAACACAGCAAATCTTGAGGCATCTCAAGTACCTGACATCTGCCTGGAGTTTCTGTAATCTCTTCTTCCATGGTTGCAGACTACAGCTTCTAATGTTAGTATATAGTTAATATGTCCACCACGGAGAAGTGACAAGGCTAAACCTCATTTGTTACCATAATTTTATCTCAATTTGGCACAGTTGACACAAAAGAAGACACATATTTAGGCAGTAATCATAAACGATCTACTTATATTATGGGACACAATTTTTCTACCTTCTTTCCTCTTATGGGATTAGGACTTCTGATTTGTTAGGTCAAATACCGGAAACAGTAGCAGAATGCAACATACCTGGTATGAGATAAATACACTGTAATGTAACTTTTGTAAATGTCTTCCTAAGAACTGATTAATGACTTAAGGCATTTGTCCACTTCAACAGTGATCCAACAGAGCAGTCTGAGATATTTTAATTGATATGTTGTACACAGTAAGGGAAAGGGTTAGCAGCAGCCTGTGGGTCTCCAGCTGTTGTAAAATCCATTGGAACAACATCTGGAGAACCAGAGTTTTTGTAGTGTGCTCTACGGTGAACCAACCGTTTTACTGACCCGTTTGGAAATGGCACAGAGAATAATGAGGGCATTAGTTCCACAAAAACTTGCAATGTTGCGGATATATCGAGCAATTACAGACCCACAAGATAGCATACAAGACGAAAAAAAACACTCATTGTAACTGGCTCTTTTTAAACCTGTAAACAAGAATCTGTAGAAACTACAAAAAAAAAAAAAAAAAGCTATAAAAACTAGTAAGATTACCGACTTCTAGATGTTTGATGGGAGCAGGAGCCCCATTTTGAATCTGTAGAACGCACATTCTCCAGTTTGTTCAGAGTACCCAAAAAATTAGCCAAGCTTTTCAGTACACATGAAGGTTGTGCGCGCATAGTCCACCTTGTGCAGTGCTATGTTGACTGGCATTGAAAAGTAAAAGAGCAAATAAATAATAATAATAAATAAAAAAATATTTATGACAGCACAATTAAAAACGTTGCCATGCTCAACTGGCAATGTCGTGGCCACAAGAAGTTGGTGGGGCTTAATGAATGGAAAAAGCCTGCTTATGGTATCAGAGATAGGTCCTGATGCACAGGGTCCATCCAGGGACATTGTTCAAACAGTCTTGAATCATCAAGGACTCTTTTATATCCAACACACCAGGTAAAACATGGCTTTGTACTGAGTCTTCAGTCAAATTTGAGTATTTTTGAGTGGGAATGGACTGCAATCTGCATAGCTCAAGATGCACCCAACAGAAAACAAAATAGAAACTCGCATCAACTATTCACCAATTCCCTCTAGGCCTCTTTCAAAGTTAGCATAGAGTGTTTCTTCTTGACCAAAACCTCCGCAAAGTTGAAAGGGTCAGCACTGACCCACCAGCATTCAATGGACTGGAAAATAATTGAAATAATGAAGATGAGTTTCCAGTGCATGTGCCCTCCATTCCGCCTTTAAAACAGAAAATGTCTTGGATCCGTGGACAGAACATGAGGTTGCGAATGCCTAGGATGTTCGTCAGGGCTTCCTTGTGTGCAGTCCACTTCCTTATCCCCTACATGACACAGCAAGCGGCGTCCAGGTGTGCAGAAAGTGCCTTGGTTGGAGGGTTTAGATAATCTGATTGGCCAAGCCCCTTTGGCGAAGTGATTGAATGTAAAAAAACAAAAAAAAAGTGCCCTCAGTGAACTTATTGCCCTAATGGATAATTACCTGTGGATAAAAATAAGAATGGAGAAGTGAATAATCTATATAGTAATAAAAGGCAAAGGTAAGTTGTCTAATAATATTAATTGCTGTATTCTGATTTGCATGAGAATAAACTGGAGTTTGACAATCCTGTGGTGTTAATAATAAAACTGCGCTTTCATCAGTTTCTTCTACGCCAGTAGATAAGAGGGCCTGCTGTTCCCCCCTTCTGTCATGAGATTGACATTTAATAGCTAAGAAATTTGCATACAAAGGAGATAAGATGTGGCCTGGCATATAATGTACCTACATAGAGGCCTACTGCTTACGGTCTGTGTTGAACACTATATTAGATAGTTGTTACTTTTGGACTGCTTCCAAAACTTCACCTTAAAGGGGTTTTCAGCCCAAAAATACCGATGATCTATTCTAGGTATAGATCATTAACATCAGATTGTTGGGTTACAATACCTTGGAACTTTGCGTACTTCCCAGCTGATAGTCGACAGCTTTATGAAACAGGTCACTGAAGGTTAGCTTCCATTAGAATCAACAGGAGCAGATCTACAGTAACCCACTGGGTTCTTTATTTTAGTTTATTGACAGGTGAAAACAGTTGATCTGTGGGGATGCTGGGCGTGGAACCCCCACTAATCTGATAATGAGGACCTTTTCTATGGATAGGTTAACAATGTTTTCAACCCCAAAGACCCCTTTATCCCCATGGGCTGCGTACTGTATTGCATTTTAGTGCCTTTTCTATTGATCCAGCAGTCCATCAAAAAGAGTTATTCATTGATAACTGAAAACTGTCAACTTTTTAAGTTAATGGATCTTAAATATGATACCAGAAACAGTACACGGACAGCTAGGAAATGCATGGTTTCTAGGAAAGTGTAGGACAGTCTAATCTTCAAAATGGTTGTCCAGGATTTAAAAAAACATGGCTGCTTTGTGCCATACACAGCGCTACACCTGATCATGGGTAGTGCGTGGTATTGTAGCTTAGCTACATTGTTTTTATACATTGAGATTTAATTCTAGCACAAACAGTGGCCAAATGTGGCCTTGTTTACAGAATAAAGCAGTCAAGTCTTTCAGTTCCTGAAAATCCATTCCAGGAACTGGACCTGCAAATCTGAAGTTTGATGACCATGCTTTATATTAAATGTAGTATTTCACAGTACCACTCCCCTAGTGCAGAAGCTACTCTTTGTATTGGCTAATAGAGGAGGACTCATTGGGCATTTTGGATGTGTTATACTGGTTTTATATAAGATACATTATAGTTACATTATACTAGGGAATTGATGTTTGTTCATTTGTCTAATCAGACGGCGCTTCGAGAGAGTAGATAAATTCTTAAGAGCTCAGATATGAGATGCAGTCTATGAAGTTACGCTCTGCACAAGCTCTTCAGCATCACAGTTCTAAGTTAAGATGTTTTTACACCTTCTGAAACACCATCCTCCCTCATCCCCCACTCACCGCATTAAGACGGCATTAACAGGAATAGGTTCTGACTGAGACGTTGTCTGCTCGCTGGCTGCTGGAGGGACTTCCTGAAAATGCAGATGGAATTTATTTTAAAGGTACCGCATGATGTGCGCTAAAATAACTCTATAAAACCTATAGAATAAGAATTTAACTCATCGCTTACAAAAAACAGAATAAAGGATTTGCGCAATGTTTTAATAACCGCGCCACTGTCTAAGGGGTACAGTTAGTATTGCAGCAGTCACTTATCTAATGTATAGTAAAGCAGGCTCTATTATCATTTCCATTTTACAATAGTGAAGTAAGTTAGAGATGCTGAAATACTGTACAGAGATAAGAGAAGGTCCAGCATCCAAGGACATCACCAAACCACAGAACAAGGTTTCCACTAGCCTTATCTCCCCTGCATTTTAATGGAATTATCCCCCATTTCAGCAAGAATAAGGACCAGATCCTTCTGATTTTCAAGCATAGTTGTTTGATCAGCACGAACCCATGACTCAATGGGGGTATTTATCAATAATCAGCCTTTGTGCCCCAATTTTTTTAGACTGTCTTAAGACTGTGTGCATAGGCCGTGAGCTAGAGAAATGCGGCTAGCTCATAGCTTGCTATTGGGCATATTCACGTTGTGGTGCATGCACTATACCTCACCGCACTTTGAACGATCAGGTCCTGGCGTGGTCAGTTTTCTTTCAATTGACATGGGTGAGGGGTTCTGACTCCAGCCATGTCAGCCAGGCCAAAAGCAAAGGCACACGGCCTGTTTGCAGCCTGCATGCACATACGTTGGAACATATGGATTCACTTGATAAATATGGTGTAATTAAATGAAAAGTGGAGTAGTTTGGGAGATGTCAGGCATTGTGAGACATTTTCACCCCAATAATGTTATGTAACTTCAATGATAAATTGCAAATCATGATGAGTCGACCCGTCAAAATTAAGATTTTAAAACTCTGTCCGGGTTCAAACACCACCAGCCACATCTGCGATTGATGCCATCGGTGCCCAGGGATTAGCCATTTAAAAGCCAATGGTGACTTTTCCAGCATTAATTGAGGATGCTGGGAGCCAAACCAAAAACTTTGGAGTTCGGGTACGCTCACCATTATTCCTATTTCACTAAAACTCTACCTTCAGACTGCATCTTCCGTAGCTGCACAGCAGGTGAGGTAATGGAGGAGACAGCGGCAGTTCGAAAGTTTGCCGGCAACATTTCAGCTGAGTCTGGACTAACTCCTCGAAGATCCTTTTCACGGAACATCTTTCTCCAAGAAGGAGAGCGGCTGAATGTCTTGGCAGTATCCTATATTTCATGGGAAACCACAAAGAAATTAATTAATTCTAGTAACTTAAAAACATTCATAATTGTCATAAACCTTAGAACAAGAAAATTGCATCTTGCATATATCATTACATTATGGTTGGAAAAGATGTCTCAAACATATTCTCTAGCTTGAGAGATCAGGCGTGTACTTTCAATAGTTGGAATTTTAAGCAGTTGTCAACCACTTCTTCCTCACTTGTGTTATTGGTCATTTTCATGGATTTGTAATTTCTAAGGCCCTCGTAATCACAGTTCTGCTCTTAGTTAGAGAGCATAGAATTACACTGTATTGGTGTCATCTAAAAAGTTTAAAAAACAAAAACTCTAGGAAAACAATGATAAGACAGACCTCCCTAAGGTTTAGCCATCCATGTGAAGCACCATAGGATTTTTTGCCAACCTGAACTATACTTCTTAGAAGTCTACGAGTTGTCTGCAGGAGATCCCTCAAAAAATCCAGGGCCAAGTCTCTCGCTCTTTCTTTCGTTGCTCAATTACTACCAAGTCTTGCCTCTCCCGATCAAGACAGACTTGTTTCACAGGAATTACAGTGCCCTGCCAAGATTGGCCTTTTCCAGGAAAGTAACACAACAAATCCTCTTTTTGACAACTATCTATCAATGGAACTGGATGGACTGCGTTGTTACAATTTGACATTATCAAAAGTATTTCACCCTAGTAGAAAACAAATAATTATGTTGCAGCAAAATTTGTTGCCAAATACCTAAAATGTACAGTAAGCTTAAAGAACCCTCTCCTGGCACACTTCAAGTATATGCAATTACTTTACATATTGTTTTAAATAAAATATCAAAAACACAAGTTAATTATACAAAAGTATATACGGGTATTAATTGCATAACTATGCCATAAAAATCAATTTGGAGGGAGAGCAAAGATTTACTAATTACTATTTTAACTCTAGCAACTGCAGCTGCTAAACTTAACTTGAAAAAAGTATGAACATTATTAATTACCGTATATACTCGAGTATAAGCCGACCCGAGTATAAGCCGAGGCCCCATAATTTTACCACAAAATACTGGGAAAACCTATTGACTCGAGTATAAGCCGAGGGTGGGAAATGCTTTGGTCACAGCCTCCCCAGTATATAGCCAGCCAGCCCCTGTCCCAGTGTATATAGCCTGCCAGACCCTGCCCCAGTGTGTATAGCCTGCCAGACCCTGCCCCAGTGTGTATAGCCTGCCAGACCCTGCCCCAGTGTGTATAGCCTGCCAGACCCTGCCCCAGTGTATATAGCCTGCGAGACCCTGCCCTAGTGTGTATATAGCCTGCCGCCGCTGCCGGACAGATCGCTCAGAAGATATACAGGGGTCGCCGGAAAGGTGAGTTTAGATATATTTATTTTTTTGACTCGAGTATAAGCCGAGTTTGGGGTTTTCAGCACATTTTTTGTGCTGAAAAACTAGGCTTATACTCGAGTATATAAGGTAAATGAAATTAGTAAATATGGCAAGTTTTTCCATCACCACTAGGACATTTTATACGGCACAATTGAGTTCTCGCATCTCACATGATACACAGAGAAACCATATAAACAAATCTCCTGACTGCAGAATGCCAACAAAGACTCATTATTCTCCCATTTACCAGGAGTCACTGGTTGACATAGGTTTTACTGATAAAATAGCAACAGTTTGTAGAAACCCCAAATTCCTATATGAGAAACCCATGGCTCCACCAAGGCGACACTACACCACACTCCCCAGTCACTAGGTGCAGGGCTGTCCACCTCATAGGTAGTCCACAAATCAGAATTTTTTTCTAAATAAATCCAAACCAGCCTTCTCCAAAACATAGCAACCCGTATCAGGCACTCCATACTAATCAGGGTCACTCTCCACCATTAAGTCCATAGAAGAAAAAAACAAAAAAAATTATGTAAAACACACAAAAGAATTCAGCTGTACCAGTATAGAAAATAAATTGGGTGCTCTACCTTAAGGTTTGTTAAGTCCTTCAATAGTAGTAATTAAAATCGATGGCACACCAAAATGTAGTGAAAAAACAGAATGACTTTATTACAAGAGTGCTACGCTTGAGAAAGCTAGGCTTGAGAAAGGCTCCTGATTCAGGAGCTGAAACGTAGTACTCTTGGAGTAAAGTACAGGCGGTCCTCTACTTAAGGACACTCGACTTACAGACAACCCATAGTTACAGACAGACCCCTCTGACCTCTGGTGAAGCTTTCTGAATCCTTTACTATAGCCCCAGACTGCAATAATCAGCTGTAAGGTGTCTGTAATGAAGCTTTATTGATAATCCTTGTTCCCATTACAGCAAAATATGTATAATCTCCAATTGTCACTGGGGCCAATTTTTTTTTTGGTCTGGATCTACAATTATAAAATATACAGTTTCGACTTACATACATATTTCAACTTAAGAAAAAACCTCTGGACCCTATCTTGTACGTAACCCGGGGACTGCCTGCAATTCCGTTTTTTCACTACATTTTGTGAAAAATAAAAAGCACACAATATATTGTTATTCATGGTACTCCCCCGAAGTCTCCGCCCACTCCATATTCATACAAATTACAATAATCATTCCCCATATAAGACAATACACAATACTAACTTTTTATAACCACTAAGTAACATTGTTATAACCACCATATTTATCTTACAATTTTTTTTCCTTTTTACTTTAACCTCAAAATCCACCCCCACCCTCTACCACCATGGGGGAAAATATCTGATCATGGTACCAAATTCCAATCATCTTTTCCATATGAAATAAGTTTCTCTACACAAATGTTTATAGTAATTGTATATAGCTGTATATAGTGATATCTGAGGGAGCTGTATATAGTGATATCTGGGGGAGCTGTATATAGTGATATCTGGGGGAGCTGTATATAGTGATAACTGGGGGAGCTGTATATAGTGATAACTGGGGGAGCTGTATATAGTGATAACTGGGGGAGTTGTATATAGTGAATACTGGAAACTGTATATAGTTATTAGTGGGGAGGCTGTGTATAGTTATCGCTGGGGAGCAGTATATAGCGATTGATGTTCCCTGTCTGGACTACAAGTAATGGGGTCCCCCATAAACTTTAATCGGCCCGCTTATGCTAATACCCACCACCCTTGAAAATCCTTCCAAAATTTCCATAGCTCTCTCAGTAGAATTCAAAGTATTGCTTAATAACAAGAGAACATCATCAGCGTACAACATTATTCTTTCAGAATCCAAACTGGATGAAAAACCTTTAATTAAAAGGGAACCTGCCACCAGGATGAAGTATTGTAAACCAAGCAAATTATGCAAATGCAAAAGAATTGCAGATCCTTCCAGGGGGGGGGGGGCACACACCTAGTAGGTCAGTGTGCTTGGTATACAATCCTTCATGCTAGTGGTAAATTTCCTTTAAATAGTTTTTTCTTACAAACCAAGGCAAAAGAAGCTAAAAGAAGAACAGGTACTGCCAGAGGGGGTACACGCCAGTATGTCTGTGTGCTTGGTTTGCAATCCTTATCCTGGTGGTAGATGTCCTTTAAGGTGTCACTCCTAATGGCAATGACTAGTGGCTGTATCACCATGGCAAAAAAGAGGGGGTGGGGGGACAGAGGGCTCTTACTTTATGATTGTTCGGGGCACAACCAAGGAGATATCTGAACATCAACAAAAAAATGTAGCCATACCCAGCAGATAAATGTAGCCATACCCAGCAGTTTTGCCAATCATCAGCAATTAAGATATGTCTATGGAGGAATCTTCCACCTGTGCAGATGTCCTAAGAAAGGAGGACCAAATATTCTTGATTTTAACATGCATTATCCTTTTGCTGCCATGGGAAAAAAGGTGCCACTGGCAACTTATTCCTTCACCCCACTTAGTAAAGCCAATAATGTAGGTGTATAGGGCATCAGAAGAAATAGCTGTTTACCCAATAAGCATTCATTCAACAGCTTCCGATGAAGTACTGCCCCTAATCCCTGCACGGTGGCACACCTGAACCTCATATAGTAAAGGTCATTGCCATCTGTACTGCAGTGCCGTGCACAATGGCCACGTCTGTGGTTTATGGTAGCCTCCAGAATGTCTGCAAACTACATACATAAAACAAAGAGTGTATTATAGAATTTGTAATTATCCAATTCCCTATAATATTCTTTAGAATGTTATAATGTGATTAACCAAGAACAAGTTCCATAATCACTTGTCATGTAAGAAACATTTTTTCACGTCAAGATTAAGAGATTGGAGGGAAAGTGACCAGAAGTTTGTTGTGGTTGTAAGAGGTTAATCCTTGCACTTTCTCCAGTAATATTCAGGGCAATGTCTACAGGGCATAATCTCCATTCTGCTCACTCCAGTCACACGCGATGATGCACTGTCCAAAGTGTGTTCAGCCAGCCGTGAAAGTGACTCAAAGCGTATCCCCTGCGGGCAGCACTGCCATACACAGGGCACTGCACATAGCAGCAGAGAACCTGCCTCATCCTCCTTCTGTTGTGCTACATTTCTAGCATACATTGTGAAGACTTACAGCATGTCCCTGAAAATGTTGGCTCCCTATTACTTTCCTGGGGGCATTCATTATTTGTTTGCAGCACTAAATATCTCTCAAACTCTTTCTATTAGAATTACAACAACATAGTCTGACTATGGGAACATAGCATATGCATCTAATGTAGTGCTACCCAGTTAGTGGCCCACATCTGCTCTTGGGTAAGTAGCAAGATCACTACCCTCATAAAAACTCTATGTTTGTGAACATAGAGGGCTATTGCTTCCTTATTCCAGTAATGCGGAAATTTAACTTCTACCCATTTGAGACCCAAACACTTTTGTTGCTACATTGCCCATCATGTGGTCAAAAAGTTTAATTTTTTTGAATTTGTTTTTATTAGTTTTACAAGATATACAAAGACAGGTAAAATTGCAGACATCGAAAGTACCTAACTAGGGGTCTTATGTAAGTCGAGTGTTCTTAAGTAGGGGACTGCCTGTATAAGAATAGTTGTTTACCGGTATATATCTTCTAAGCAGACATATGTGTTTGTGCCTTAAATCCATTGTCTTTACTTTTGCTGGTGAGAGATGTCTGCTTTAGAGAGTTCTAAATTGTCGTTCCACGGAGGTGGACCATGGTTCGAAACAAAAACATAATACGAACTTTGCAAACGGTCCAAACAACTGTTCAAACAAATTTAAACAAAGACCTGAGATAGCCTTGAGGTTGTCCAATTTTATACTTGGAAGTTAGGGCTATTTATCCATGCCCATGCTATTTTATATTTACATACCTGTTTTCTTGTAGGGAGATATATTTTTCATATATGCAGTTTTTGTTCACCTGCTTAATAACTTCGCTCAAGCTAGGGCATTGTGTTTATTTCCAATGCCTGGTGATGGAGAGTTTAGTAGCCATTAGAAAGTGGGTGATCACTGTTCTGCTAGATATGGGGAATGTATCTACCCCTATCAGAAGTAATGCTGAGGCTGGGGAAGACATTACATTTTGTTTAGATAGAGTTGAAAGAATCTGAAAAGTTTCCCTCCACAAGGGTCGGATCACTGGACATGACCATAGGGAATTTCGGAGAGTACCTCTGCCTCCACAGTTTCGCCAGCATAGTGGTGAAGATGTAGGAAATATTTTACTTAGGCGTGAGGGGGTAAAGTACCATCTCATGTGCGTTTTGGTGTGAGGAGCATCTTAGCAGGGGGTTTGCAGTTTGTATGGCTTTAAGAAAACAATGTGTTGAGGTCAAGCTCATTTAAAGGGGTATTCTCGTCTGGGCATTCACATTCAGTTTGATAAATCTGCCATATATATACATTTCTTCAATTAGATGTTATTAAAAAAAATGTTCCTGTGTGAAGATAATTTCTCATAAATGTAGTCATTTTATCCCTTAGAAATGAGATTGCTTCCTCGGATACGGCCACCTCTGCCTGAGAGATTGCACAAATAAACAAAAAGGTTTTGGTATATGAAATGTCCGGCAGGTCCCACAGCCGTCCTGTGGTAATGATCACTGAATCCAGGAGGTCAGACAGGACTCAATAGCGCAAGTCTGGCCACCGCTGCCAGAGTGTGACGTGGTCGTAACCGAGGAAGATATCTCGTTTCTAAGGGACAACATGGCTACATTTATAGGAAATTATCTTCACACGGGAACATTTTTTTTAATAACATCCAATTGAAGAAATGTTTATATATGGAAGATTAGTGAAACTGAATGTGAGTGCCCAGACGAGAATACCCCTTTAAGCATGTAGGGGAGCTTTGAGAATGTTTGCTTGTTTTCTAATAAGTTATAGAAATTGGATATCCCTTTTTTATTGCCTCTTGAGATTGTAGTCTATGAAGGACTGAGGAGTTTATGGATGGAAGAGGGGTCAAGATGTTGTGTTTTGACGTTTTACCAAGTTTTTTGTTCTAGGGCTGCTGCTGTGAAGGACCATTAGCGGGGGCATGCTGTTTTCATCCTCTGTGCAGGCTCCTTTGCCCCCTGCTATCTGCCCGGCTGTGCCCCGAAGCTGTTGGGCATTTTGATAGTTGTTGCTGTCTAGCGCTGGTGTACGATGCTACATGGCGGTTGGTGCGGCAGAGCTCCAGGCACACGCAGCCTTACTCTTTGCAGCCAGGCCACGCCTGTCAAAAAGGTTTTAACAGGAATTTTGGAAAATTCCCCGGGGTCTTGTGTACTCAAAAAACAAACAAAATAAAAATATATACCCTGTTCTGGCTCCTAGCTCCAGTTATGGAGAAAAAGATTTTCTGGGTTTTGGACATTGGTGTCAGGATTTAGGTGACCCACTGCAGTGATTCAATTGACTCTGTGGAGGCTGACAGGGTTGTGGAGCCTGTAAGCCAAACCTCCGGCTCTAACTCCGACTGCAACTCCAACTATATGGTCACCTTCTCTATGACTGACTCCATAGTCCTGATTTCCTGGTCACTCTAGCAGTGCTGGAGATAAATGTGGGCATTCCCTCCCAGTGCCTTATTCCTCTAATCTATAGCAGATGCGCTTCACTCCTGAGCTGCACATAAAGTACAGCAGACAATCTTCTAAACTAAAAGGGGATCAGCCTTAACTGTCAAGCCATGAGTTGTTGTCCACAACATGCTGACTGTCAGAGTCCAATGAACACTTCTACAATGGATGTACCATGAGAAGGTCTTGCTTCCCAAGGGTCTCCTGACACTGGTTGTATGCGTCAAGGTCAGGGACTCAGAGCAGAGTGCCTGCAGCATAGGACCAAGGAGTGGTAAGTACTTGTTTCTACAGCACTGCTCCCGGGTCAGCTCAAGGCACAGTTCTGCTCTGGGTCCTGATGCCACCACATCCAACCAGCACTACACAAAGAGCAGAGCAGAACATGGAGGAGAGAAGAAGCTGCAGTGTGGTGCAGGGAGGAGAAGAAGAGCCAGGAAAGGAGAGGATTTATTTATTTGTTTGTTTTGCTCTGGGGGTCTCCAGTATCAGTAGTTGTCTCCTCTGGGGGTCTCCAGTATAATTGTCTGCTATGGGGTCTCCAATATTTGTCTGCAATGTGCGTCTCCAGTATTATTAGTTATATGCTCTGGGGGTCTCCAGTATTGTCTTCAATGGGGTCTTCAGTATTATTGTCTGCTCTGGGGCTCTCCAATATCAGTATTTGTCTGCTCTGGGGGGCTTTAGTATTGATGGTCTGCTCTGGGGGTCTCCAGTATTATTATCTGATTTTGGAGGTCTCCAGTATTAGGAGGGTTATGCTCTTGGGGGCTCCAGTACTAATATTATCTGCTCTGGGGTCTCCACTATTATTGTCTGCACTGAATTCAGTATTTGGTTGTTAGAGTGGTATTTTTTGCTGTACTGTGGCATTGATAATTTCTGGGTTGCCATTTTGTACTGTGCTGTGGTTGCTGGTACATCTAAGGTGCTGGTTACTGATGCAGCCAAGTTAAAGTTAAGCACTATGACAGTATGGCCTTTGGACCAATAAATGTTTCTCACCTCTGGCCAAAATCCTTAGATCAGGAATAATCATCAATAATATCATCCAAATAGTCACCGACTCTACCTATGACTTTGAGGACTTCTGCAGAATGTGGAATGTAGAGCAGATTTTATCATTTTTTTCTTACTCCCACCCCACGCCTGTGGGGTTCTCTATAATTCCTAGATAAGCCCTACAAAGAGCCCAGCTCATTTTACCATGTCAATTCAATAGAATATCATGACTTATCATATTACTAACAAAACCCTTGAAGGGCTGCAATACACAAAACAACCACTGGGTGGCTGCACATAGACACATATAGGACCATTTTGTTACTCAAATACAGAGAATACTTTTCATCCACTAAACCAGTTTCTAGCATCAAAAGTAAATACATTGGCATTTACTATGGGGTTTCTGTCTTTTTAGTGATGCTCCCACCGCCTGTTCTCCTTTCTGACCCATTTATTAGTGGTCATGCCCAATGGTGGATCCCCATATAGTGGGTATGGGCGAGCAGGGCCTTTGGCTCCCAGAGGGTCCATGGCCACCCAAAGCGCCATATACACTCACCGGCCACTTTATTAGGTACACCATGCTAGTAACGGGTTGGACCCCCTTTTGCCTTCAGAACCGCCTCAATTCTTTGTGGCATAGATTCAACAAGGTGCTGGAAGCATTCCTCAGAGATTTTGGTCCATATTGACATGATGGCATCACACAGTTGCCGCAGATTTGTCGGCTGCACATCCAGGATGCGAATCTCCCGTTCCACCACATCCCAAAGATGCTCTATTGGATTGAGATCTGGTGACTGTGGAGGCCATTTGAGTACAGTGAACTCATTGTCATGTTCAAGAAACCAGTCAGAGATGATTCCAGCTTTATGACATGGCGCATTATCCTGCTGAAAGTAGCCATCAGATGTTGGGTACACTGTGGTCATAAAGGGATGGACATGGTCAGCAACAATACTCAGGTAGGCTGTGGCGTTGCAACGATGCTCAATTGGTACCAAGGGGCCCAAAGAGTGCCAAGAAAATATTCCCCACACCATGACACCACCACCACCAGCCTGAACCGTTGATACAAGGCAGGATGGATCCATGCTTTCATGTTGTTGACGCCAAATTCTGACCCTACCATCCGAATGTCGCAGCAGAAATCGAGACTCATCAGACCAGGCAACGTTTTTGCAATCTTCTACTGTCCAATTTCGATGAGCTTGTGCAAATTGTAGCCTCAGTTTCCTGTTCTTAGCTGAAAGGAGTGGCACCCGGTGTGGTCTTCTGCTGCTGTAGCCCATCTGCCTCAAAGTTCGACGTACTGTGCGTTCAGAGATGCTCTTCTGCCTACCTTGGTTGTAACGGGTGGTGATTTGAGTCACTGTTGCCTTTCTATCAGCTCGAACCAGTCTGCCCATTCTCCTCTGACCTCTGGCATCAACAAGGCATTTCCGCCCACAGAACTGCCGCTCACTGGATGTTTTTTATTTTTTGGGCCATTCTCTGTAAACCCTAGAGATGGTTGTGCGTGAAAATCCCAGTAGATCAGCAGTTTCTGAAATACCAGCCCTTCTGGCACCAACAACCACGCCACGTTCAAAGGCACTTAAATCACCTTTCTTCCCCATACTGATGCTCGGTTTGAACTGCAGGAGATTGTCTTGACCATGTCTACATGCCTAAATGCACTGAGTTGCCGCCATGTGATTGGCTGATTAGAAATTAAGTGTTAATGAGCAGTTGGACAGGTGTACCTAATAAAGTGGCCGGTGAGTGTATGTCTCCATTATTTGTGTGTGTCTTTTTCTTGCTTTCTCTGGCTTTGGACTTATTTCATTTACACAAATTGTGTATATGCAGTAACTGACCTCATCAAGTCGCCGCTCTGTCCCCATGGTAATGAGATTGCCGTACTCTTTTTCCAGCACTTGTCGAGCCTAACAAAAAAAGACAATGCATCAGTGGTGACACCTAGAGGAGGGAAAGAGGGTTAGTTATTCCTAAAAACACTTTTTTTTACTGTGTTTGGTATTTATTTCCAGCTACACTGTACAGAACATTAAATGGTACCACTAGAAGGTACAAGATGTCCTGCAGAAAACAAGCCCTCATACATCTCTGTAAACTGAATAGTAAAAAAAAAAAAATCAGAAAGGTGGGGAGTAAAAAAAAAATATGAAATGTAAAAATGAGTTCTTAACCGAGGCCTTTCTTTATGATGGACTTAATGGTGACATCATTTAAAATTTCATCTAAATTAACTGAAAAGCTAAATATTCCAAATTCTGTGGAACTGACAAAAAACTAAGTTGCTCCATTTTATAGCTCTGTTTTTATGGATTTTAATTTGTGCTCCAAATGACACCTCCCCTTCATTCTTTATGATAGTACAATTACAAAGATACCAAAATCTATATACAGGCGGTCCCCTACTTAAGGACACCCGACTTACAGACAACCCATAGTTACAGACAGACCACTCTGACCACTCTGGTGAAGCTTTCTGAATGCTTTGCTATAGTCCCAGACTGCAATGATCAGCTGTAAGGTGTCTGTAATGAAGCTTTATTGATAATCCTTGGTCCCATAACAGCAGAAAATGTTTAAACTCCAATTGTCACTGGGGCCAAATTTTTTTTTGTCTGGATCTACAATTATAAAATATACAGTTTCAACTTGCATACAAATTCAACTTAAGAACAAACCTCCGGACCCTATCTTGTATGTAACCCGGGGACTGCCTGTAGTTTTGTTATGTCTGAAAACGTTTTTACATTTTTTTGGCATTTTTCTGTTACAACATTCACCATATCTTTTTATTTTGACAAATCAGACATTTTAGGTCATGGAGGGACATGACTTTTATGTAAATTTCTGTATAGGGGGATATGAATTAATTTTTTGTCCTTTATCTAAATTCTTTTCTTTTACTATTCTTTCAGACGCCCTAGCTTGTTTAACCCTTGGGGGGCTGATTGCTCATACAATAAACTTTATTAAAGGGCATTTGGTGTTACAATGCACATGGTAGATACAGCACATAAAAGGTGGTTTTACAGGAAAAAAGGGAAAGATACACAGAACAGCGTACAGTTATAAAGTATGCAGACTCTGTCTGCAACCATGGCGAGAAAAAAAAACATGTAAAAATGTCCAGCATGTTTACAATCATACATGTGCAGAGTGTACCGTACAACAATGGGTTTGAGTAAAATTTAGCACATGCCCTAGTAGAGACAAACAAATTGGAACATAAACAGCAAAAAGTACCCAACCACCCAGTGCCGCCCCAAATGGTGCAACTAGATAAGGGCTAGAAAGACCCATACATAATAGAGAGAGTTTGACTAGGTTGGAATTTGGGGAACCGCAGTAAAGATGGAGTCAAGCCACTTGTCCCAGATGGCGGGTGTTATTCACTGCATTGATCCAGTCGCAGAGACAGGGGGCATGTGCAGCCATCCAGAATCTAGCTACTGTCTTCCTAGCATAATACAAAGTTTTCGGTAAGGATAGCTCGATCTGCATTGGATTGGGACAATTCAGGATCCACCAGAAGGAGACAAAGCTTAGGGTTATCAGGGAGAGCAACTCCCATTTTATTGAACAAAAATTTGCAAACCTGTTCCCAGAGCCTTCTAGCCATGGAGCAGGGCCATATTAAGGGAAATAAGGTACCCAAGATAGTAATAGATATTACCAAATGACAAGCCTGGAAGTTTTTAACTTCCCCCAATGATGCCCCAGGGCCATCACTGTTGAGGTGCCAGGACATATCATGGTAGTTAACAGCAGGTGTCTACTGTACAATATAGCAGCAACTGCCCTGTATAAAAAGGGCTCAATTCCATTGAAGTAGAAGTGACACCTACAGCTCAAAGAGCTGCAAATGTGTCCATTGTATTTTCTATCTGTAGGGGTCCCATTCCTGGTTTTGGCTTACAGGACATGGAATGTGACAAGAACTCGAAGCCTTGTTTCCAAAGAATGTAAGTGTAAGTTTCCAGTACAGGACAACCCCATTTAAGAAGAAGAAAATAAGTTAACAGCAATGATTTGCAAAAAACTTCCTGACAGTTTGAAGACTGACCTGTGTGTTCTGTGTTGGGATCTGTAGCAGCAACGCCAAGTCATTACAGTCAAATGTGTCATCTAATGCGAGGAGGGCTCCATGGACTCCACTCTCATGCAAGTTGTTTGCATATTCCTTCAGCCCCAAAGACTGGACCCAGCACATTACCCGTTCATTGGACCAGACCATGACATCTGCAACAAAGCAGAACAGTTTACAAATAAACATTCCAAAAAACAAACAAGACAAAATAGCAGTGACTAGGAAGTACTATCTGCATAGTGATGTCACATGACCATAGCAGTTTATTATAATTAAAGGGACCACTAAAGCACCAGCACGTCTTTCCCACAGCTGAAATTAAGGGTCACAAACTCACCGCTGGCGGAATCCCATACCTTTAAGTTGGTTTTGGCTTTCTTCTCTTCTTCTTTCCAGTTCCTTACGGTCATAGTTCAGTCTCTTTAGGCACATGATACCATAATGTAGGCTAACCCTAAAAAGAAAAAAGACATTTAATTTTTTTTTCCAAGACAAATTTCTATATAAAATAGAAAACAGGAGGATCCACTTGTACTAGCCATAGTGAGGAGACACTGGAATGAGCAGCTTTTGCTCTGTAGGATACTATGTAAGAATGTAAGCTACAATGAGTCAAGTAGATTTGAGGTTTGTCGTTGAAATGTCTGGGAAATTGAAGTGTCGGTTGCTAACAACAAATTTTACAATAGTAGCCAAAAAAAAACCTTGGTAACAGTATAAAACAAAATAATAGACTAAATAGAATTTTGGAGGAAGGGTGCCGTCTTATACCCACCTGTGGAAACTGTCTACCATTTTGAGTTGACCTCGAAGCTCCTTTTTGTTTAGGTGGTCTAACATTCTAGCATCAACTAAGGATTCCATGAAGTAGCTACGATATTGGGGCAGGCCAAGACTAGGTAACCAGTCATTACCAACCCACTCGTGATTCATGTCTCCGTATGCCAGGATCTGTCAACAGAAGAATAGTATGAGATTTGTCAGGCTACAGTGCCAAAGAAAAGATAGTCCTGCAGTAAAATAAATGTAGGATCCACTGATTTTTGAAGGGCTTGTGTAATATTTCACTTTTATGCAGAGGCACTGCAAGGAAATTGAGCATTTGCTACTAGATTACCCACTGCATATGATCTCTAGGGGCTCCAGGAGTGGGGCACCTTGTGAACACCTTATCACTAGTGCTTCTTTTCATAACCAAATAAACGCAAAAAGTCACATTTGGTTGGACATTAGGGAATTCATGAGGTCCAATCTCTGCATCTGTGCATCCAGCATTACTATACTGCCCCTTCACCTTCAGCCCTGCACCATATCCACCAGGTTAATATCTTAGTGGGTACCATATGAAGGTGTGAGCATGCCTGTTATGGCTCTGTGACTAGGATTACTTGGGGACAGTTTACTTCTACTTACATTATACCTTATGTTTGTAATCTCTGTATCTGGTTTTGGCTCAAAATAAGAGCTAACGCACACAAATAGTGGTCCACTGTCAGGACTGCAATCAGTATGCGAGGTGCAACATGATGCGAGGTCCTCCTGCATTGCTGCAGGACCACCCTGGTGCACTGCAATTATGTTTTCAGTGTGGCACAGGTGTCCTTAGCAGATGCAGAGACTCCCTGCATCAAGTATAAGGATGATGCTTGGACTCCCTGTAGCAGTGTTCAGTCTGTGAAATCCAGCCACCGCATGGCTTGCCAAATAAGTTTGTGTGGGTTCGACCTGTGTGTAGTTTGGCCCTGACTAGAGAAGGCTACTTGATCAGGGAAACACAATAAATGATACACTTTGAAATCCCATTAGAAAGACAACTTTATACACATTGGTACATACCTGTTCCCAACTGATCTCTTTAGTCTCCTGACAATGGTTAGAGTATTAAAAGGTAAAGAAGAGATTGAAGAAGTGAGAAGAGCGATAGGTTTAACGTGAAGCAGACATACAAGAACTTCATCTGAATAATGGAAAGCATGTTATTATAGGCACATGCCGAGTAATGAAGGACGTTAGGCTCGGTCATTAGGCAATGGATTGTAGATGATTAACATAATGGATCTCTTTCAAACATGCGTTGCAGATCACGTTAGAGTCTGATCAGGGTGCGATCAGGGTTTGGTCAGTGAAAAGCTGACATTTTTCATCAGGTTTCAATCAGTTTTAAGTCAGAGTTTGTTCATTGTCTCAGTTTTTCAGGCACTTTTTTGGCGTTTTTAATGCATTCTAATGCGTTTTTTACATGCAGATAACGCGCAGATAGCGCATGAAAAGAACTCAGGACTGATTTCGATCTTTTCTATTGCAATTGAGGCGTGAAAAATGCATTGCTCTTGCATTGGACTTGCATGTATCTCAGAGTGCAATGCCTTTTTGATGCATCTGAATAGACTTGTATGGTGCGTTTTTCACGCACGTGACTTGCAAAAGTAGAGCATGCTGAGATTTAAATGTGCATTAAAAAAATGTGCCTGTGTGCGTGAAAAAGAATACAAGTCTGAAAAAACCCATTGATTACAATGGTCAGAGTGCAATGCAATTGCAGAACATGCACATGAAAAACTCCAGTGTGAAAGGGGCCTAACAGGGAAATGTTATCCAGGACATCACAGCGACAGCACATCTACATTTCCCTTCACCAGATACAATTTTTTTTTTCCTATATCTTGTCTTTGAATTTTGCTTGTTGGCAGTAAATAGAAAATTTCTTGTTAGTATGTGGAGGCTGAAAACATGTTCTGTTCCTGTCCAACTCACACATGGCTCACTAAAGAAAAGAGGTTTATGCCTCTCCCATGTCACACAAGAGTATTTGAGCAGCCTGATATAAAACATAAAATAATAAGATTCTAATAGATATATATATATATATATATATATATATTATATATATATATATATATATATATATATATATATCTATCTATCTACAGGTGCAGACGTCCAGTGAGTGAAAGCCATCACACTGGGGTTTGATATTGATCAGGAGCAAAGGACTCATTACTATAAACGGCTGAACAGGGCTTTTCTGCCGCTAAATATGGGATGGATATTAACAACAATCAACAGTAGTGAAGTTAAAGTACAGTAATTTGTCTATGGCTATTTGTACTTACCGTAGTTGTCTATTTTATGAATTTATTATTAAAATTTTCCTGGCATTCATGTGGATCTAAGTTCCTTTGCCGGGCACCTTTTAGGCCCTGTTCCCTAGAGAATTTATTAGAGAGTTTTTGTCTCTTTCAATAAATCCCCTAGATTCTATTAATGTTTGTTTAATCAACAAACAGGGAACCCCTTATTCAGATTGACAATGTTCCAGATGTGGGACCCACACCTATTGTTCATCGACAGCATAACCTGCAAATATGTCATAAATGTGTGAAATGGACAGGAAAAAAAAAAAAAAAATCGCCCTTGAGCCATTAATAATATGGATCTGGTACTATGGTCAAGGGGCATCGTTTATATTAAGGGACTATTCTTTTGTACAAAATTACAAAATTATTTTATTGCTGTTACATGGGTTTGAAGGTGAAGCCACACTAATAAATTTGTTCCAGTGATGAAGAGACTACTCACAGGTTTAGTAGTAGCAGTTAAAGTTTCCATTTCTTCATGGGTCATCCACACATTTCCTGTTGACTACACAGAAATATAATGGTAGTGGGTGGATTAATGTGCTAATTAAAGGATACAGTGATAAAGTCAGTCACTTTATATCCGCTGCAAGAGAGGTCTTACCGTGCGTGATGTGGCTGGTGCTGAAGGACTCGTGAGAGACACCATCTCCTGGATGGCTAAGCGCAGTTTCAGGCGATGTAGAGGGTTGCTGATACCAATCTCCCGCTGGATTTCTGTATCAGACAAATTAGCCATGATGGCTCCACTCTTCACATTGGCACGGCATGCAGCGACGTACCAGGCTGGCATTCCAACCCACAGCTATGAAGAGAGAAAAATGGCTTGGGGTCATTAATTACATGGAGGATTCCTGATGTAAGAGTGATCTGATGTTTACCGGTTTCATTTAAAAATATATTAAGCAATCTGTACTGTCATTAGTAAGGCCTTTTTCACACAAATATAAATGGTGGTCATAAGCCAACTGTTCCAATGACATCTAGCATATGGCTGCCATAGAAGTGCACAACTTGTGTCAGCGTACCGTGCCAAAACAAGAAGAAGATTTCTTTTGCTGGAAATATGGTGTGGCTGCACGGTCCCTATGGAGAGGGAAGGGTGAAGAGCACTCCCCCTCCCCTTTTCCATCCAGCTTTATGCTATCCCTGGGCATACATGTGCATGTGTGTGTGTGTGTGTGTGTGTGTGTGTGGAAATGGCCTTAATCTGTACCTTGTTTGTTTCTGTAAAACAGGGTTCCAAATTCTCTGCATTGACATCAATTATATCATTGTCGGAGGCCTCTGAGCCCCACTAGAGAGACCTTACTGCATGCTGTAATGCACTGGACTGTACACAGTAAGCTCCTCAGCTCCATCTAATGGTGTCTGCAGGTATTATTTTTATAATAGGGCTATGAAAGATTTGACACTGTATGACAAAAAACATATTGTTGACTGCTGTGTTAGGAAACACAACGATAAAAAGTGGAGATTTCCTTTAAGATATGATTGTTATACTTTTATATAACACTAGTACAATACCTCGAGCCAAGAAACAACAGTAGGTCCATCCCAAGCAGCAAACGGAAGTCCTTGTCTACAAGCTTCTTCCAATAGTTCATGTCTGGAAAAGAGTCCAAGCATAAACATTTATCATTTTACCATAAAGAAACTAATATCTAGAAAAATTTCAACAACTTAAAAATGTTAAAAATGTGTTCTATTTTACTTGAATTATGAAGAGGCTCCTAAGATTGTTTTTTATTAATCTATACTGAAACATAAATTCAGGATGCAATAGCACAAATGTGGCCACTGCTACCAGAGTAAGAAGGTGGTCGTATCCAAGCAGTCCATAAACTAACTTTTATATACTCGTACACACATACAAACATCATATACACTATCTTGTTTCTAAGGGACAGCTTGACTACATTTATGGGAAATTATCTTCACACAGATACATTTTTTTAAGAACAAGCGACTGAAGAAATGTATATGTATGGTAGATGCATTAAATTTAATGTGAATGCCCATATGAATATACCTCATTAAGCTCTTCTGGACGCCAATAGGGGATATACATCTGGGTGGTTGGAACAGAACAGTTGTAAAGGTTTAGACTGGTGCTCAGCACCTGGAGGTTGGTCAGTGTTGTGTATGGTTGCTATATTGCTGTGACACGATAACCTTAATAAAGTCTGTCAAATTGTGAGAAACATTATCATTTTGACACTGTTTTCCCTCCCCTCTCAGCGTGCCAGAACGTAGCGGATCACAGAACTGTAACCCTGGACAACTAACACCTTAGCATTAAAGGGGTTAGGGAGTGCTCCTAAATATTATTACGGATAGCACCAGCCATTACACCAGGGGGCTAATGGGTGACCTAAAAGCTGGCAAAAAATTGTGCCTCTTGGAACACTTTAAAAGGGTTTTCCCACAAAGGCAAGTTAGGCCCTATCCACAGGATAGAGCCCAGCTTGCTGATCAGTGGGTGTCTCAGTGCTGGTTGTCGGTGAGATCGAAGAGTGTGGTGCTCGGCAATTTCCGTCAGCTCCATAAAGATAAATGGAGCAGTACGGTCATGCCCGTCTGTCTGCTCCATTAGTCAGAGGAGCGGCGAGAGGTTGGTCAGACCCCTTGTTCTCGCGATCTACGGGGGGTCTCAGCGCTGAGACCCCCACTAATCAGCAAGGACAGCAAGGACCTAACTTGCCTTCATGGGAAAACCCCTTTAAGTAAAGAAGAGTGCCAAAATTTCTAGATTTTGTCCATATGTGTCTGAAAAATGGTCCAAAAAGTGGTAAAAAGCAATAATAGTAAAGCCTAAAAATACATTCTGGAGTCTTTGGTGCTCCCAAGTACAATGTTGCCTGCTGCCAAAACTTAAAGACAAAAGTATCACTGTACGGATTGCTGCATATTCTCTGCTCCTCGTCACCTAAAGATACTCTTTAAAAATTGTAAGAGGAGCATTTTACTCAGCAAGAAAAACATGTATTGCAACTCTTGTATATGTAGCACTGAATAAAACAAGCCCTGATACAATAACACTGACAGAAAAATAAAAATTTTGGTACGATGGCAAAACTCATAAAATGGCTTAGTCAGCAGGAAAAACAGGCTGGTCAAAAAGGGGGAATTTATAGAGTGGCATTTTTAACAGTTAAGAGATTTTTGCTATAGTCTCTGCCAGTTTTCAAGCAGAGACTGTAGTAAATACACGGAGTTCTGGTCCCCACACAGCCGATCCACATTACACCCAAAGTGGTGTGAGGAGCAGAATTCTGTTTATAGGAAAGGGGGCTTAATATTTGACTTGTCTGGCAGAAGCCTGGAAGACAATGCATAGTTTATTCCCCCAAAAATGTTAAATTGCAAAGAAGCATTATATAGAGGGACATCCTGTATTTACATGCAGTACACGGGGAAGACTGAGTCCTGTCTACTGGTAACCACACTGGGATAATGTGACATTGCTGATAAGGTTAGGAATGGATGCATGTAGCTAAAGTAGGATACAACACATTACCCTACTTCGATATTGCTTTGATACGTTTACATTATTATTGGCACAACTCGTGATGATCCATTCAACTGTTTAACACACACATTTGTGACTGTCCGTAGGTATAAACAAGATGATATTTCGGCAGATGACAAGCAGTGACTCACTGACGCAATTTACACCTGTTCAGAACACATGAATTTCTGGTGAAATGTGTCGGTGCCACAAATAGAACACAGACCTAGATACACAAGAAAAAACAACGGCACCCGGAGACAGATCTGAAACAATGACGCTTATACTCTTAAAGATATGACTTCTCATTCTAGTGTTGCAGTGTATATGTATATGATACTTAAATGCATACATATATGTTATCAACTACAGGTAATGGCAGTTCTTAATTGTGAATTTATTGATATATTTCTGGAGAGAAAACAGAGGAATGGAGTTAAAAGAATCATTCTATAGGTAATGTATTGTCTAAAACTGACACACCAGGGTAGCTGATGGATTTTTTCAATGCAATTACTGAAAAGGAAACCCATCACCCCATTAAACTACTTCCCCGCCCCTTCTCCCCCCCTTGTCCACTTTCATATGAAATCTCGTCCGTTACCTATAAAAAAAAATCTCCTTCAAGTCCAGGTTAGAAGTTCCAGGCAGAGCGTAATTTCAGGCACCCCTATCTTCTGTTCTATAGTTTCTAGAAATATGCTTTTGGTGTCATATTAAAGATAAAAACGTAATATTTCTTAACTTCCAAGGGAAGCAGGTTTGTGTATAAGATACTCCTATACACATGACTGGTGCTGGCACCCATGCACCCTTCAGCCTGTGTGTATGGGATGCAACTACTACAGGATGCAGCCATGTGTATAGCAGAACATGTCAGGTACTTGTGTAGCTGATTTCTGTGCCTCTCACATGTGTATAGCAGAACATGTCAGGCACTTGTGTAGATGATGTCTGTGTCTCTCACATGTGTACAGCAAACCATGTCAGGTACTTGGGTAGCTGATGTCTGTCTCACATGTGTATAGCAGAACATGTCAGGTACTTGTGTAGCTGAGGTCTGTGTCTCTCATATATGTATAGCAGAACATGTCAGGCACTTGTGTAGCTGATGCCTGTGTCTCTCACATGTGTATAGCAGAACATGTCAGACACTTGTGTAGCTGATGTCTGTGTCTCTCACATGTGTACAGCAAACCATGTCAGGTACTTGGGTAGCTGATGTCTGTCTCACATGTGTATAGCAGAACAGATCAGGTACTTGTGTAGCTGAGGTCTGTGTCTCTCACATGTGTATAGCGAACATGTCAGGCACTTGTGTAGCTGATGCCTGTGTCTCTCACATGTGTATAGCAGAACATGTCAGACACTTGTGTAGCTGATGTCTGTGTCTCTCACATATGTATAGCAGAACATGTCAGGCACTTGTGTAGCTGATGCCTGAGTCTCACACATGTGTATAGCAGAACACGTCAGGTACTTGTGTAGCTGATGTCTGTGTCTCTCACATATGTATGGTAGAACAGAGCATGTCAGTAGGTAAAGCACAAGCAAGGAGATGGGTAACAGGGGTGACATCACTTTCACTCTCCATGTGACCAGCCTCATTTACATAATAAAGAAAATATGAAGTTAGAATGATAAATGGATGAATTGACTAGATAAAGGCTGAGATGGAGTATATGTGAGCTGCTCCAACAGGTAGTGGTGACAGAACTGGTTACAGAGACCTAATGACAGGTGTTCTTTAAAGGGAATCCTGATCTGAGTCAACAAGTTTTAGAATACAGGGGAATAGTAGTATTATACGTAAGCTTGAGTCCATCAGAACAGAACCAGGAATGTCCCTACTGGCAAACAGTAGAAGAGTCGGGGACGACTTTATGACAACCCTATTTCCTAGCAGGGTGTATGGAGACTTGGTGGTGTTTTATTATATTCTTATAAGAGTCTTACTTTTTCTTGTTTCTGCGATCTTTGTCCACAGGTCCAGCCAGCTTGGACAAGCCCATTGGATCCGCAGGTGAAGTCTCCTCAGAGGGAGTCCCAGCTGCAAAGTGAAAGAATCAGGAGATTTTAAACATTGTAAGGCTTCTTATTCTTAATGTAAAGGGAACCTGCATGGAGACCACATGTCAGCTTCTGACATCAAGAGACACTATGTTACCTAATTTGTTAAGATTTTGGGAAGAGGGGCACTGTTTATCTTAGGTCTAAGGCCATGAAGTTATGAAGAGTGTTATAAGTTAAAGAAAGCTAATTTTGAATTATTTCCAAGGAAGAGCAATGCTCTGTAAGTCTTCAAAACAAAAATTGTGAACATGTGAAAAATACCAAATATTTGCCTGTACAAAGACATAAAAATTTAAGCTGCCTCCTCTTCATACATAATTATCTGCTATGTTGTAGAGAAATACAGAGATTTCCGGCATATTTTTATTATTTCTATCCATTATGCCATTTCTGAGAAATTCAAATTTTAATCTGTATGCTACTGGAGCAGTTGGTGCACCAAAGTCATGTCCTGAGCCTGACCACTGATATTCCTGCCTGGACCTCTAACTCTCAAAATAAGCTTAGGGCCACACCAATGGAGGCAGGGATATTAATGCTCTGGGTGCTGAGGACATGCCTCGGATGCACTTATTAGCATATGGATGTAAGTGGGTATATCTTGGTATCTGACCAATTTGACATGCCTGTGCAGCGCTACGTAATCTGTGTGCGCTATATAAATAAAGAATTATTATTATTATCTACACAAGAATAATAAAAGGTATGTTGTAAATCATAATGCATAACTCTACAACATGCTGCCATAATGCTTGGTGGAGACGATAGACTCCCTTTTAATTTCAGCACGAACCAGAGTGACACAAATAGCCATTAACTTGGTATCAAATAAATCATAAATTAAGATAATACTATACCATGTAGAAGTAATCCATAGCAGTATCCACAGCTGTACATTTATGCCCCATATGTGCTGACACACCAATAAACCCTACCCCATATACTGTATGACATCAGACAAAGCTAGCGTCCTCAGGAGATTTATGTCTCAAGAACACTTTCCAACCACCAACCAAATACAACATATAATGGGAATAATCAAAAAGGTAATTGTGATACCTGGTTTGTCATCCAAATGTGGCATAGCATTCAATGTGTGTTTTTCCAAGGAGTTTCATTCCCTTTCCTGGCTAGATCTATGTTATTGATAAAACAGACATGCGTCTCACTGCCTAATTTCATTTATTGGCTAAATGTATACTGCCACAGAAGACTCAAGCTGGGCATGAAGATTTCAGAAGATTTTTTAAAAAGCACATAGGCGCCATCTAGCTTTCATTTCAGTAAACACTATTCAGAAAACCAGTCACCAGAAGTGTAGCTGTTTAGATTGAGTTGTACCACTTAGAACTCCCTCAACTGATAAGTAATGCTACTTATAGTATTATAGTACTTATAATACTTATGTACATAGCACTTTCCCTATCTAAAATGGTGTACTGTGGATGTTTTGGAGTATTCAGTTGCACTCTTAACTGTAGCAATCAGTGATCAAAAGTGTATATGCTTTATGGAGTTTGTATGTTCCAAGGGGTCTAAAAAACATAATGGCTAAAGTCATGTAAAGCTAGAGTAGTATTGTATGACCAGTGTATAAAGTATATAGTAAGAACTGGTGATATTTCCCTGGACCTAAATGTCATAAGGCAGCTACATCCACTCAGCTAATAAATATCTCTATAATGTACAGCTCCTTTGTAACTTCTTGGCCCTGGTGACATTAGAATCCCAAAGAGTAGCACATAAAGGCACCAACAGAAGTCAATACCATTCCTTTGTGTGTGTGACATTATGTTGTACTAGACTTATCTTCTATCCAAAGCACATTCCAGCATGTGTGTTCCATTGAAGATATGAAGGAACAGTAGAAGAATTAAATTTGTTTCAAGTGCCACAATGTTCAATAAGGGTCATTGATGAAATACACCTTGACCCCACTGGCAGTCTACAACTACTGGAGGAAGGCATCCCATTGGAACTCGTGTCATACTGTGATGTCACCACTAGGGGTGTAATTGCACATGCCTGGCATACCGATAATATTCCAGTTCCCACAGTGACAGGGGAGCAGCATTACTGGAGGAAGCATTTATACAGAAAAAGCAAGCACAGGTACTGCTAAGCCATCTAAATGGCAGTTTTCACAAAGAAAGAGGAGGACTGTAATCATAACTGATACTTGCATAGTGTGGTCACTTAACGGGAACCTGTCACCACTGCTACGCTTACAAAAGGTGCAGTTTCCAAGTGTCTAAATGTTGTATTTATATCCTCAAAACATTATGGCATTCCTTTAAAAAATACTTTTAACCGGCCCTCTCATTCCTAATATGAAGTCAAGGAGGTGGGGAATTTAGCCATGCAGTCCAGCTCCCTCCACGCCTGTTTGGACTGCTTCTTTCTCCCCCATCTTACGTTTGTGCTGTGCCTGGCACTTCAGAGGTACGCAGATGCTACCAGCTGTTTCAATGTTCATCCATGATGTGCACACTGAGCTCACAGCAGCACTGCACACGCCTGAGGTGTTGGAGTAATAAGAGAATCATGTCTTGACTGCATGGTTGAGCTTCACCACCTCCTTCACTTAATGTTTGGGATGGGAGGGCAGGATGAAAAGTGGGTTCTAGAGAAATGCCGCAAAGATTTGAAGATATAAATACAGCTTGTGAACGCTTGGAAACTTTTTTTTTTGGGGGGGGGGGGTTAGAGAAGGTGACGGCTTCCTTTTTAGAGTAAGCAGCACCCTAGAGGTAATAGACAAGAGTTGATTATGGGGTGCAGCTCAATAGTAAACTTTTACTATGGAGCCTACCTTTAGTGGAGCCCAAGTCAGACGATTAACCTATGGAACATGTATATGGAAAATTTCTTAAAAAGCTATGGATATGGTTACACAATTTTTGTTGTCATTATTATTTAAGGTCAAAAGTATCGGAGTTTTAAATAAAAAAAATAACCAATCACTAGAGGAAAAGAACATATTGACCCACCTTTTCCTATTACAAAATTTCTCATCTGATCAGTGGACCCGACAACACAACTAGACCACCCCCTATCCCATATACCTCGTTACCATAAGACTTTTACATAACATCTATCATCACCCACAGCAACCAAATCAAATAATAAGCAGGCCAGATTCATAAGCATTCAGAATGGCACACATTAGGCTACCATACAGCCCCTCTGACAATGGAAGTGATCTGCTTGCAATTTAGGAGAATGCTGCAGAAGACAAATAGAGCACAATATTAAAGGGGAGAAATCATTTTTAGCCCATTCCTGAAAAAAAAAAACTCGTTTTTTTTTACTCATCTCATCACATGCTATTTATTTCCAACAGTTTGTTGAGACTACAATTGCCATGAAGCATTGCATATCAAGATTTTTGTAGTGAATTCCTTCTCTTTCTCTTGTAGGAACACTGTTAATAGACTCCTACCCAGCCAGCAAGCCCAAGTACTGTACAGTACCTTTCTCCCCATACCACTCCCATCTCCTGCATGTCTTGCCAGCTACTTCACACATCCTATTTCTGTCAGCACAGTATAGCTACAGCACTCCATATCTGTCCTGAGAAGCACTACAGATCATTTTAGCTTCTTCCTTCCTTCAAACCCTGCTATTTGCTAAGGACACAACATCCACTGGTGTCAGTAGGGCAGTCTGAACATAGGTCAGACATAAGGCAGTTGACAAAGGTTAATGGGGAGGGAGCTACTTGACCATAGTGCCCATGGATAACTGAAATAAACTCTTGCAGACCTTATGTACTAGTATTAAAAGAATGCTTTAAAATTTGAGGAGGGTCCACGCCTCAAAAGAAACCAAAGAAACTACAAACCTAATGTCATGGTAATTGACTGAGGGGTGAGTCATTTAATGGGCTAACACGAAATTCATATTCTTACCAAGAGATGAGGATTCTCGTCCCATCTGTCCCATACGTCCCTTCTCCTTCTTGCCAAATAAACGCCCAATTGAGGACTTGATGCTTTTCTTTTTAGCAGCTTTATGCAGGGAATCCTGGCTGGTGCTATTGGTGCCTCCGAGGCCATCAGCACCTAGGCTGTGAGAAGAAGCATAAATTGTACATCTGAGCCGTACATCTTTTTCTTTATCATCCATTATATTGCACCCTCTCAAATGATCACTCCTTAAAGGGATAGTATACGCTATTATAAGTAAATAACAATTATCACTGGTAGTGATTTTGAGAGAAACTTTCTGTATCAGTTCTTAAACGGATCATACATTCTGCTATCATACATATCATATGTTACATGCAGGGGATGAACTGTATAGGTCATGTGATGGACGCACAGAAGTGTATCCTGCTCTCATAGTTAATGCATCATCTCCTAAGAAACAACCAATAGAACAGAAAGAAAAAAATGGAAATGTGCTCATAGGGCACCACTAATTTCACATCTGATTTGATGTAGTAGAAAAATCCTAATATAGAGACTCTCACCGTTCTGTGTTATAACAAGTGCATAGCGACTTTGATGGCATATATCTCCATGTTTGGGGCTGCAGGCTGCCTCCGCATCCGGAACCTGTTGGGGCCACTATTGTGTACACTCGCAATCAAGAAATAATTGCTCCGGGGAATTATGGCCGCCCTGGATGGGACTGGAGAGGTAGGTGTAATAAAACTTGTATGTGTTTCAGGGAAGGAACTCCCCCTTTGTCAGGTCATACACATTTCAGAGCAAAAGTGCCTGTGTTTAAAAACAATAAAGGTTCCAGAGAAAGGGAGGGAAAAGCAGAACCGATGTCATGGGAAGACGCTATTTACAACATATTATATAAAATACAATAGTTACTGCAATCAAACTAAAAAAAAATAATTAATCATCTTTAAAACCAAGTATGAAAACAAATGTATAAATAAATATATTGGGTAAAAAAGCTATTGTGTAATGCATACAACAGAATTAGCCTTTGTACAAGCTCGTTGGTTTATACATGCACACGCGAGTAGGCAATCTGTCCAGCCGATAGTAGTAAATAAGTGGCTACTTGCTTTGGAGTACATGTACTCCAACTATGATAACATTATTTGAATCCCATCCAACACAATTCCGTTATGCATTACACAATAGCTTTTATAATCATTGGCTATATTTTAGATGTAATATGAACTAAATTCCTCTACAGATGAATATCCGCACTCTAGTACATTTGCATATGTTTATGTATTCATACTTAGTTGTAAAAATGTAATTAGTCTTTTAAATTTGATTAACCATTGTATTTTATATACTATGTTTTGAAATAGCATCTTCCCATGACGTGAATATTTCCTCCCCTTCCATGAATCACATATGCCTTTTTTTGTTTTGTTTTTTTAAATACCAGGGTGCTTTGCTCTGAAATGTACATGACCAATCTCATCCAGGGCGGCCATAATCCTCCACAGCTATTTTTTCTAGATTGCAAGTGTATCTTCTAAGAAAAGCAGAATATTCTGAATGTATGGATGAGAACAGCTGTGCAGTCTATACAACTATAATAGGGCTTGGCAAGTTGTAAGGGTTCCAAGGGAACAAAAAAAAAAAGATTAGTTTAAGGTAAAGGTGGGTTCCTGAAGGAAAACATGGAATGTAGACTAAAAGCAGCTCAATGACCATGTAGCCATGCTAATGACTTACAGTCTGCACTTATAGCTTAACTTCTGCTTGATAGACATTCCTTTATGTGTAAGGATGAAGGATATGAGTAAAGTGGCTTCAGGCTTCCCACTCATTGTGCCTCTTGTATCTCTCTACTGAACCATGAGTGCACCTTTTAGCCCTTTAACAACAACATGAGAACACGGCCACATGGCCGTTAACATCTGAATCCTACCATTTCTTAGTTACGCATTTCAAGAAAACTGGGTGACAAGCAACACCACTGCCAATACAGCTCCCAACGGGGTGATTATCTAAACTTCTAACCATCCTAACCTTCATAGCTACCTTATTATTATGGAAAAGTAGTAGTGACTGTATTGCTGTACTAGTAGTGGGAAATTCAGAACATTGAAGGGACTGTTCCATAATGGACATTTCCAGATCTGAACTAGATAATGGGAAATCTTACTTCCCCATAAAGAGTGGATTGCAGTCACAAGGGCTCCTTTCACATTTATGCAGCTTTTGGGAAAGCAGCCATGAAAGTCAAATGCAACCCTGTCCCAATGATTTTCCAGATTGCTACAATTAAAAAATGTGTCCTCTATCCTGGGAATAGGGGATACATGTCTATTACATTACAACTCTTTCCTAGTGCGTAGCTCGTTATGCCGGGACAACAATTTAGAGAGATGTATGTGAATGCCTTTGTATGTGTGTAAGAAAATGTTGTATTATGAGGGAAGTGATCTATCTAAACTGGTGGCCTAGAGTCTTGCTATCCTGATTCTTCTACTATACACCATCCACCAACCTTACCTTGCTCTGGATTCTCTTCCATCCTCCAATGAGCTGGCCTGCAGAGCAAGTGCTTGAGTCATTCTTTCCAGCCGTACAGCCCGAGGGGTCAAGGGAGGAGTTGTTTCACACTGCATCAAGGACTTCTCATCTCTGCTGTCTTCTTTGGGGACGTGATTCTGAAGAGATCACATGTGCAAAATTAATGGGGTGTTGCCGTTTCAGCAAATACATGTTAATATAATTTGTTTGTATAATCAAAAGTTATACAAATTCTTAAATGTAGTTTATGTATCAATTCCTCATGGTTTTCTAGATCTTTGCTAGATCATACAAACAATAACATAAATCTTCTGAAACAGGAATACCCCATTTAAATAAAAAAAGAGACTAAAGTTGCTGTTTCAGGTATGAAAACTAGATGGCCATACAAATAACGCTTATTGTTTAAACAAAAAGGACATCTACCACCAGGATGAAGGACTGTAAACCAAGCACTGGCATTGACAGGATCTGCTCTTCTTTAAGCTTCCTGTGCCCTTGTTTTTAAAGAAAAAAAGGCTTTAAAAATGATGCAAATGAGCCTAGGGGGCTCCAGGCTCCATTAACATCTACGGAGCCCAGAGCCCTCAGGCTCATTTGCATAATTTTAAAAGCCTTTTTTTGTAAAAAAAAATATACAAAGCTAAATGAGAAGCACATCCTGCCAGTGGGGGCACACACCAGTATGTCAGAGCTTGGTTTACAATCCTTGATCCTGGTGGTAGATGTCCTTTAAATGATATCTGTTAGGCGTGTTATGTCCTTTGAGATCTCTCATTAATGGGTCAGTGCACAGATGAAACCATAAGCAAAGACCCTATAGAGTAACAAATACAAGTACCCATTCCAGTGTACATGTAACTTCATTAAACATATGTAAAGCTTTCTTATTCTTTTATATACTTTTAAAACGGTGGTGAGCCATGAGCTGCAATGGATTAACACAAAAAAGTATTACACCATTTATAAAGGCTACTGGATGGGAATAGTGACCCACTACAGACATTTGATGTTTGAATACAGCAAGTTGGAAGGGATGGACAAATTCTTACAAATTTTTCTCCCTCCCTGGCTGGGCTGTGAGGGGTGATACGTGGGGTAGAGTGTCCACTACTGGGCGGTGAAGGACTGGCCAGTGTAGAAGTGGTGACGGATGTCGGGATGGAACTGGCTGAGCGATAACGTCCAAGGGATCCATCGAGAGTACCACTGGTGACTCGGCTCTCTATTTCCTCAGCTCGTAGCTCGGTGGTCTCCTTTTCCTCCTGTATTAGCCTGCCAAGAGTAAGCCATGTCAGCAGGCAATCATGGAGAAATGAGGAAGAGTATAAGAAGCAGAGTGCAGCTTACTTGATCTCTTTGTTGATCGCTTCTAGCTGCTCCTGTAACATGATCGCCAGTGTCTGCACATCCGTCTGGCCGCTAGGAGACAGCAGGTCCGCCGAGCTGAAGATGGTTTCCCTATCGTCTTCATCTGAGCCATCCAAGTCACCTTCAAATGCTTGTGCCACATTAGCCAGAACATTAGCCTGCTGTGCCCGCTCCCAGTCCTGCTCATCCAGTGTGCGAATCTGAAACAGAAGGGTTAACATTTTAGAATTAGAAGCAATTTTGTGGTGAGAAACTGCCTGATCTTGGCGGACCTCGAATTCTGACAACTGGGATGGCATTTTTACTGGGAAAAATAATTGCTTGGAAAGACGAATGACAGGTGCAGCAAATCAAAGATCTTAATAATAAGAGCAAAGGAAGAGGAAGCCATTTGTTATCCTTCAGGACAAGCTTTACAAGACCTACACCAATCTCTGAGGCATATTTAGCCATAAACTATGTCTTAAAGGGGTTCTCCTACAAAAGAAATTTCTCACATCCCAATTCCCTAGTGATGTTAACACAATAAAGATCATTTTAACCCCTTACTTTACAATTTACTCAGTTTTATTGCTGTTTGAGCTGCTATCACTTTATGCTGCTCAGTGTAAAATCCCATGGTGTGGGTGGGGACTCTATAAGCAGACCCATTATGATCCATCTAGTTCTTTGGGGTGACAATGTGGTTAAATTATCAGGGTACAAGGTGTATATGCACTTACATCTGGCTTCTGACATTGTATAAACACACTGACAGATGGCGCCAATTTTATTAAAAAAAAAAAACAAACTGAAATTGTGTACAGGAGGACTGATAAAGACAGGTTGGAATTATATCTGTGAAATGTTGTATTTTTGTTAATAACAGTGAATTAGAGAATGTGGTATTTTCTTACGCTGAGTACATATAAGAAACTTGTCTTCGTGGGAACACCCCTTCAAAAGGAGAATTATTTCAATACAGGACAGAAGAGAATTTCAGTAGTCTGTGCCTTACTGGAAATATTACTAGGTTTCCAGCTTTTGCAAAAACTTTTAATGTACCGTAGTTGCAAACTGCTAGAGTTTAAGCCACTGTGGTTGCTAAACTACACATTAGGAATCATATAATGTCGCTAACAAATCCACCACAAATTTGCATAATTTACATTGAAATTGTGATGTGTATTTGTTCTGAAGCTGCAGCATATTTAAAGAGGTATTGCAGGAATAAGCATAATTAATATTCAAATGGGTCATCAAAATATATGCCGATATGTAGTTGGTTATATATTTAACCAACTACATGGTTAAATATTATTATTATTTAAAATTGTGCTTCCCTTTGCTAAAAAATGCTGTGGACATAACCTATAATACAGAATTAAAAAGCAACTGGCCCTTAAATTAGTCCTGTGGCTTTATCCCAGTGTAGGAGGCACAGGACTGAAGAAGGCTGCTGGTCACATGTCCACATCACATGTCCTGCACCTTCGTGGGCGGGTCACGTGATCATCACTATGTATGGCTGTAGTCGGTTGCTTGCAGTGGGGACGGTCCCTCAAGTGGGTGGAGCGGACATGGAGGAGCAGATAAGCCTCAGATATCTGTGCTAAGGGGTCAGTTCATGGAGGAGAGTTTTATAGATGTGTAAGGCAAAACAGGACTGAATGTGCAGAGGGAATGGACAATAGTGATATTATTAATTGAGGCTGGGGGGACAAGAGTGGTGTATTTACATGGAACTGCAAGTTAGGAGGCTGTGGGTGGAGGGCTGTATTTACATGGGACTACAAGTTAGGAGGCTAGATGGACAGGATCAGTGTATTTACATGGGACTATATTGGAAGGATTCAAGGACTGCCTTTACTGTGGTAACAGAGCAGGGCAGTCTGTTATATTATTACCTCTGAGATCACTGGAAGCAGAGCATGAGAGGGAGGAGCTGTTACTGCAAACTGAGGGATCATTGGAGTAGTAGTATCCTGAGATAACTCTGCCTACTTTAGAAAGCCCACAATAGTTGGGGAATCATAAAAGAAAATTATTTAATCTCCAGTTTGTGATTAATGACATTGAGTTTTGTTGTATTCATTTATAGCAGTATTTTTTTAATCATTTTTCACATTCCCGGAATAACCCTTTAACCCGTGTGTTAGGAATCCATAGTTATCAGGAAAAGTGAAAAAATCTCTGTGGCATGCCTTCATTATATATCTTTAAAGGTCAGAGCTTTCCCTTTTAGAGCTACACATCTCCTGTTTCCCTTAACAGCCTAAGAAACCATTGTCTTTAGTTACCAATCTTGTAGTGCACTGTGCATGCATTTACATAGTGCTCTCATTATATTAACTATATAAAGCTGTATGCAGTGTGCTCCCTCTAGTGGCAGCTACAGGTAAAACTAAAAATGCATAAGACAGGACACATTTTCTGTGATAGTGTCAGGTAATGATATAATCCCTTACTACATGGGATCATATGTAATCAAGTTTTGAAATAATTTCTATTATTTCCTATGGGAAACTACAGAAACTTTATTGCCCACCTGTTTCCTCTGTACAGAGGAGGATGTAGGCCAGTTGCAGGACAGGATATGTCTATCAGCCATCCACCTTATTGGAACTGTACTAAAGAGTAAATTCCTGGCCAAGCTTGAATACTGACAGACATTTTCCTGTCATGCTGCTGTCCTTGATTCCCTGGGCTCATTTCATCTGCAAGCAGCCCATGCAAACAGATATTACTGCTAGCAGTGACATAGGATGTGAGCTGTTATCACTCCTAAGCCTGCTACACAAATTTATGTGTAAATTTATGACTTGTATTCCATGTACGGTTAAATATTTAATTAACAGTTAAATTGTGATCATGCAACACAAGGAAAACATGGATACTTACATCAGAGAAAGTCCAAGGAAATAGCAAAAAGAAGGAAAAAGAATGATTGTCACCAAAGCAAAAACAACTTTCAGCACTATTTGTACTATATGACTTTTTTATGCTTTCCTAGATGCACACCAAACGCAAAAAAAGAGGGTTGTCTATGATGGAGCATTCCTAAAGGGCCTTGGTATGTGTACACATTTCGCTACTACAATTCCTACAGAAGGGGAGATTTCTGTTGGAGCAAGGTACCTCTCAGCTACAGACAAAGCTGCATATGCTCTTCTCCTATTCACAAACCTCCTGCACTGGAGTCGGTCACAGTGCAGAAAACAAAACCACTGCCTATCAGAGTATTTTATGAAACTTGTTTAATGCACAAATTTCAATATTAATATACCATTAAGCTTTATCCTGTGGACACATAAAAAATGGATTGAAAAGTTTTGAACTAAGAGATGCGTACCATAAGTTAAAATTCCTGTATGTTATAATTGCCTGCATTTTGGGCAAGTTTGAGCAGATTGGTGGTTACAAAGATGCTTTCCGTTCATATCTAAGGGAGTAACAAAAATAACATACACGCTACCCCAACTATTTCTATAAGGCCCCTTCCACATGAACAGCCGTGTGCTAGCTGTAGCTTAACGTTTTCATACGGGTAGCATACGGCCATATTAGTTTCAATGGGCAATACAGCCCTCCATTTACATGGCCATATTCTCCACCGTACAAAGTGAGACATAAAAATAAAGAGCAGGATTTCCATTCAATATGCCCAGAAGAAGTCTATGGAAACATGTTGCATATGTGCTGCATACAGTTGTGCACCATATGCTGCCGTATATACGTGCAGTATCCAGGAACACCTGAACCAGTGGGAGGTGCGTTCTGTCAGCCAGCCTTCTGTATTTTATACGGATGCGGTACATATACAGTAAGATAAATGCACATACGGATGAAAAATGTCACATATATGCAAATTCATATGACACAGAAATACAGGACTGGAGAAATCATACTTTCATGTAAAAGGAGCAAAACTCATATAGCCTCAGATAGAAAGAGCTTTGTAAACACCCGAATACCTCTCATACTGAAATTTCATATCCTCCTGAAGTAGACCCCACTCTCCTAGTAGGGGATGTCTATGTCCTCTGAACATGCCTTAATGTATGCTAATACACAGTACCTTAGTGGGATCATCTTTTAATGCTGCCCAACGTCCTTTTTTGGGTCGTCTAATGACGGCGGTGCTGCTGTAGTGATCCATATGGCTGCCCATGGGTAGAGTTGGTGCCTGGGAGTAGCGCAGCTCTAGGGCACTGCCAGGGAGAGACCTGCAAATGAAAGGTGGTGCAATATTGAGCATGACTGTAATTCCATGATGAACCCTAGTTAGTAGCTTTCTGTTCTTTCTTTGTAGACAAGTACAAACATGCAAAATGTGATGCACATGCTTCAATTGGTCCAAAACTGTAGAATTTACACAGTGACTTCAATGACAGACAAAAAGTACGGTATTCTGGGCCTCTACTTCAAGCCCATGTTCCTGCAGCCTCACACTATTGTAATGTCAAATGGGAAATAAATTTAATTGGTATAATTGAATTAAATGAGAATCGAGTGTGAAGCTGACGGAACAAAATGACTGACAGCGAAGACAGTAGGATGCAGTGCAATCCAGAAACATGTTCTTTGTAGTGATGCAGATTTATCCCTTCAAAATGTGTTCTCCGTGATAGGAAGCTTAGGACAAGTGTCACACACAAAAGACATAGACACCAAGACAAACAGGCCACAGCCTAAAACATCTGAGCTGCAGTCTACATCCACTCCTTCTATTGGACAAGCAAACTAGTCGGGTACACACTTACAAAAGGAATAGTTGAAGCAGATACTTGTGGAGTGCGGTCATATAAGGGAAAAGATAGAGTGCAGCAATGAATAGAAGGGTATTTAAAAGACACAAGGCAAAGATAATATATCATACTTGAACACTCTGTTTAGAAGCACCTTGAATAAATGGACATTTGTAGAACTATTTTAACTGCCCAGAGACAATCTCAAACTATTGCAAAGTCTTTTGATTAAACTCAATTTTCATTTTTCTCCCAACTCTGGGCAGAACCATGCATTACTATATGGTCAGTCCCTGGGTTTCGTGCAATATAGGTTATATAGGTTTGTATGTAAGTCGGAAAAGGTATAATTTATAATTGTTATGCCTGCCACATTTTTTTTTTTATCACTGTGACATTTGGATTTCCAAAATTTTGTGCTGTCATAGGATAAAGGATTAGCAATGAAGCTTCATTACAGACACCTTGCAGTTGATCATTGCAGCCTGGGAAACATCGATGTCAATGTCAATAACTAGGGGTCATCTGTAAGTCAGGTGTTTCGTAAATCGGGGACTACCTGTAGTAACCGTCTATAGACAAATCCTTTGTGAAGTGTAATCCTGCAGTCTTGTGTTATTCCTTTTTATTTGTCCTTGTAGTTCAGAAGAAGAGGAGTCATGTAAGCAAGATAACACTACTTAATAAAGTTTGGTTTTACACAGCTGTGTGTTTCCATATCACAAAGATACACCCAAACCCATAGGATGGATTTACATATGTAAAAAAGTGATGAAGCCAATTCTTTTAATTCAATATGTTGAGAGAGTTCCAGGGGCAAAGGGACAAATAGAGGGTTTTAAAGGATGCCCTGCAATATGATCTACACCATAGAAATACCCCCTATGGAAAAAATTTACTGGAAAACAGTATGAAAAATAGCTCAGAACACTGAAGTAGATTTAACATCAAATAAAGATGATACAATCACCTTCTATTGCTGAACAGAAGCCCAGTTAGATCAGTTAAAGGGATGCACCAGAATCTGTATTGCCCCGTCCAGTTAACAGACGCTTCTAGTGCAGAGTGAACCCAGCACAGGCCAGGGCCACACAATACTGCACAAGGCACAGCACCAGTGGGGTAACACAGTGTGGTCAAATAAGTTGCCACCCCGCATTGAAGTGCTCTGTGTAATAGGCAACATGGCAGTTTTAACCGATTCCAACACAGAAAATCAGAATGCAAAAATTCCCCAAATCTAATACCATTATTTTCAATGCAAGAAAGTCATATCCTGGCAGATTGCCAGAGAAACTGGCAAATAGAAAGCAACAGAGGTAGAAACTCAAGGATTAGCCTTAGATTCTACTGCAAAGACAAAATACTTTTCTGATCCCTTGGGTATTTAACGATAAGCATCCTTTCATCTACTGTTATATCCATAATTCAATGCATTCTGAATTGTCTCTGTACAGACTGTGCCAACCCCAGCAGGGGTGAACCCAAACTCTATGCTGCCTAAGGTGAGCTATAGAATGGGGCCCCTCCCATCTAATGCAGTAGAAATATAGCAGTTTTTTGTTTCAGTAGGTGGGTACTCTATGCAGTGTCTTAATCTTGTATTGCCATTGGGTGTGAAGTACAGGCGGTCCCCTACTTAAGGACACCCGACTTACAGACAACCCATAGTTACAGACGGACCCCTCTGCCCACTGTGACCTCTGGTGAAGCTCTCTGGATGCTTTATTATAGTCCCAGACTGCAATGATCAGCTGTAAGATGTCTGTAATGAAGCTTTATTGATAATTCTTGGTCCAATTACACCAAAAATTTTGAAACTCCAATTGTCACTGGGGCAAAAGAAAATTTTTTTTTCTAGAACTTCCATTATAAAATATACAGTTTCGACTTACATACAAATTCAACTTAAGAACAAACCTCCAGACCCTATCTTGTATGTAACCCGGGGACTGTAACACTATTTTGAAGTGTCAGGGCCGGCTTTATAGCAACTGAATGCTCCCGTGATGCTTCAACCTGTAGGTAGTGCTGCCTGAGGCAAGGGGCTCAACTCACCTCATGGCTGGTGCAGCCCTAAACTCCGATTTATTCCTATGTAAATGAGTCCCATAATATTGTGTAATTCAACAGTCTCAGTATAGTCACATTTTGAGCTCCTCACCACACCTTACAGAGAAAAACAATACTCCTAAAACCAATGTGAACTAAACCTAAGGGTGAAGACACATGTGGCGTTTTTAGGCCGTTTTTTGGGCCGTTTTTACTAAGTGCGTTTTCAGATCGTAAAAAAAATGCATGCGCTAAAAAACGCATCAGTTTTTTTAAAAAGCATGCGTTTTTGAAAATGTATGCGTTTTTGCCCATTTTTAATTGCGCAAATTCAGAAAACCGGACAAAAATGCATGAGTTTTCAAAAAACGGATGCATTTTTTAGCACATGCGGTTTTTACGATCTGAAAACGCACTTAGTAAAAACGGCCCAAAAACGGCCTAAAAATGCCACGTGTGTCTTCACCCTAAGTATGATTTAATTCTGATCAAACATGGGGGTCTACATTAACCTTGTGCTTCCTAAACGGTCCAAATGACAAAATGATTCACCTGGAGTAAGTGGATGAGGGTCGTCCTCGGAGTTGATCTATTTCTAACTGCATGCGTTCAATCTCGGTCACTAGCTGCTCCTGCAGAAGAAAAACAGGACAACACTTACAAAAGGCACCAGGCATCATTTAGTAGACTTCACATTTTTCCAGCAAAAGTCCTTTAACCCCTTAACGCTGAAGCCACTTTTCACCTTCCTGACACGGCCCATTTTTTAAAATCTGACATGTGTCTATTTAAGTGGTTATAACTTTGGAATGCTTTAACATATCCAGTTGATTTTGAGATTGTTTTTTCGTGACACATTGTACTTCCTGTTGGTTGAGAAATTTAATCAATATATTTAATATTTATTTATGAAATAAATGGAAATTTGGCAAAATTTTTGAAAAAAACAATGTTTTCCAAATTCTAAATTTTCTACTTTTTGGAAAGTTGGTCATATCACTAAAATAACTTGATAACTAACATTTTCCATATGTCTGTTTTAACTTGGCATCATTTTTCAAACATCTTTTCCTTTTTTTAGGATGTTAGGAGGCTTATAACTTTAGGTGCAATTTTTCAGATTTTCACAAAAATCATCAAAACCTACTTTTGGAGGGTCAATTTAGTTAGAAGTGACTTTATAAGGCCTACATGACAGAAAACCCCCACAAATGACACCATTTCAGAAACTACACCCCTCAAAATATTGAAAACAACCTTTGGGAATTTTGTTAACCCTATGAGCGTTTCATGAGGGTGAAAGATAAATGAAAGTGAAATCACAGAAATGTAATTTTATCTTACTATAGATTCATTGAACACTAAAATTTGCACCTTCACAATGGGTTAAAAAGGAAAATGCATTTTACAATGTTGAGGGCAATTCCTCCTGAGTATGCCAATACCCATTTTGTCACTGTACCCTGCTGTACGGGCACAGGGGGGCACTTGGAATGGAAAGAGCGTTGTTTCGTTTTTGCAGGGCAAATATGGCTGAAAACGTTTTCATGTGTCAGGATGCATTTGGAAAGCCATAATGGTACCAAAACAGAGGAAAGCCCCAACAAGAGACACCATTTTGGAAAGTACACCCCTTGGAGAGTTTAGCAAGGTGTAATTTGTGTAGTTGCCCCAACAGGTGTTTGATTCAATTAGGCCGCAAAAGGGAAAAAAGGTGAAAATTTTCTCAAAAAAGTCACTTTTACCCCAAATTTTTGTAAGCCACAAGGGATAAAAGATGAAACAACCCCCATAAATGTGTAAAACTATTTCTCCTAAGCACAGAACTGCACCACTTTTTCATATAAAGTGTTGTATGGGTACACAGTAGGGCTCAGAAGGGAAAGAGGGGCGTTGGCCTTTTAGAAGCCAGATTTGACAATCATCCTTTACATGTGTCAGGATGCATTTGGAGAGCCCTAGTGGTACCAAAACAGAGGGGAACCCCAACAAGTGTCACCATTTTGGAAAGTGCACCCTTTGGAGAATTTAGCAAGGTGTAATATATGTATTTTCCCCTACAGGTGTTTGCTTCAATTAGGTCCCTAAAAGGAAAAATATGAACATTTTCCCAAAAAAGTCACTTTTACGGCTATTTTTTGTATCCCATAAGGCATTAAAGATAAAACAACCCAAAAAAAATGTGTACTAGCATTTCTCCCGAGTATAAAATTGCCCCACACATGCAAATAAAATGTTGTATGGGTACGCAGTGAAGCTCAGAAGGGAAAGAGGGGCGTTGTCCTTTTAGAAGCCAAATTTGACAGACATCCTTTACATGTGTCAGGATGCATTTAGAGAGCCGTAGTGGTACCAAAACAGAGCGGAACCCCAACAAGTATCACCATTTTGGAAAGTACACCCCATAGAGAATTTAGCAAGGTGTAATATGTGTATTTGTCCGTAAAGTTGTTTGATTTCATTAGGACTTAAATAGGAAAAAGGTGAAAATTTTCTTATAAAGGTCATTTTACTCCTAATTTTTTATAGCCACAAGGGATAAAAATATGTAATAACCCCCCAAAATGTGTAAACCTATTTCTCTCGAGTGTAGAAGTACCCCACATGTGTATATAAAATGTTGTATGGGCGCACAGTAAAAGGGAAGGGGGATGTTTGCCTTTTAGAAGCCAAATTTGACAGAAATGTTTGACATGCATTTGGAGAACCCTAGTGGTATAAAACAGATAAGAATCCGAAAAGTGACCCTAATTTTTGAACGCACACCCCTTAGAGAATTTTGCAATGTGTAATATATGTATTTGCCCCTACAGGTGAATGATCCTATTAGGCACTAAACATTAAAAAGGTGAAAATTTTCCTATAAATGTCACTTTACCCCTAATTTTTGTAAGCCACAAGGGATAATACATTAAATAACCCCGAAAAAGGTGTAAAACTATTTCTCCCGAGTGTAGAAGTACCCCACATGTGCATATAAAATGCTTTATGGGCGCACAGTAGAGGAAAAGAGGGATGTTTGTCTTTTAGTGGCCAAATTTGACAGAAATCCTTCACATGTGTCAGGATGCATTTGGAGAGCCGTAGTGGTACCAACACAGAGGAAAACTCGAAAAGTGACCCTTATTGTTGAATGTACACCCCTTGGGGAATATAGCAAGGTGTAATATGTGGTGTAGGGTAATACACGTGGTGAAATGAGCATTTTGAACATACAGGTGGTTTCCAAATATGATGTGCAACGGAGTCCAAGATGGAAATTGCAATTATTTCTGCAAAGTTCAGTGCCCGTTATGTGGCGCCCCTTATGAAATAATGGAGGGGTATAGGGAGCAACGGGACATAACAGTTGTTACAATTATTCATTTTACCTAAATGAATTCACAACAGCTTGGGCGTGAATTGTGAATGTCTAGTGTATAAGGAGGTAGAATATACCAGGGGACCAACTAAACTTTTGTCACTCTGGAGTTGTCGCAGGTCTCTTAGTAGTATGTAGTGTCCATCCTTAGTATGTAGTGTCCATCCTTAGTATATAGTGTCCATCCTAAATCCTGTTTTGGAACAGACTCTTTATTGAGTCCTACCTTTAGAAGCAGCAGAATTCACCGGGAAAATGCTGTCCTAGAACATCTAAACCAGAGGTACTGGGGCCCCGTCCTTCTTGTCCCAATATTAGTTTCCTAATACCTTCCTCTAGAAAACGGAGAAATGATACGGCAGGACATGCACATTGGAACAGCTCGTAAGAGTTGTACAGCGTAATCTGTACAATGTGCACGGCCAGCGCTTTTGTACCAAATCTTCGTTTTCGTATGGAAATTATCGCCAAGTGTTGCTCTTATTCACCCTAGCGATGCCCATTGTGACGAATATTGCTGCTTTTGGCTGGACCAAATCGACCAGCCAATAGCGGCAAACATGGACAGAGGGGGGAAACAAAACCCTCTGGACCGCAAGGCAAAATTGGTGGCAGTCAGGAACAGCCGCCACCCTGCCCCGATCACCGTGTCTACAGACATGGTGACCGGTATTACTGACGTCATAAGTAAATTCGCTTCTATTGGCTGGTCTGAATTGATGAGCCAATAGCAGCGATCATGAACTGGGGGTGTGGGGGGGACGGAACCATTCTGGTCCATGGGGCAGGATGGATGGCTGTCAGGAACAGCCGCCATCTTGCCCCGATCACTGTGTCTGAACAGTGTTGGCAAGTCACTACCTGCCGCACCGTTCTATAACAACGCGCGTTGGGAATTTAAGCAATTTAGACAAATAAGGGCTTATTTTTTGCGGGACGAGATGCACTGTAAAAAAAACCTTCATTTTAGTGGGTTTTTAGTTTATTGAAGCAATTTTATTAACTTTTTACATGTGGAGGAAAATAAAATCATCAATTCTTGCTTTGGATTTTTAGCATTTTTTGGGGGGGTGTTCACTGTAGCATAACAATGATATATTATCTTTATTCTACGGGTCACTACGATTACGGTGCTACCTCATTTATATAGTTTTATTTATATTTGTCCAATTTTATTGAAGGAAAACTAGAATAGAAAAAATTGCATTGTTTTAGTATTTCCATTTTTATAGCAGCATAACTATAGTATTTTTTGATTGACGGAGCTGGTTGTGAGCTTATTTTTTGCGTAAAAAGTAGTTCTTTTCAGTGGTATCATTTTTGGGCTTGTAACATTTTCGGATCACTTTTTAGAACATTTTTTGTAAAGCAATTTGATAAAAAGTTTTAATTTTTGGCAAGTTTTTTGGGTTTTTTTTCTACCACGTTCACCGAGCGGGTCCAATTATGATTAGGATTTATTGTACAGATTGTTACGGACGCAGCGATACCAAATAAGTGGGTTTTTTTTGTGATTTAGTGTTTTTTATACTTTATTACTTGTGTACAGGGAAATGTGGTGTTTGTGGGGACTTTCACTTTCTTTTATTATTTATTTTTATTAAAAAAAAACTTTATTTATTGTTTTAACTTTTTTTTACAGTAACTGACATTTTAGCTTGAACAAGTGATCTTCTGATCACTTGTTCAAGCTCTTATACAGGTTACACAGTGCAATACAGAAGTATTGCACTGTGTAATGTAAGACACTGAGCATGCTGCGCATGCCCAGTGTCTTACAGCCGGGTCCTGCCAGGAGGCACGGACCCGGCTTCCGGATCAAGATCGCGCAGCCCCGGGCACCGGCAGTCCCGGGGCTGCGATCGGAGCTGCGGACCCCCCCGGTAAGCGTCGCGGGGGGGTCCGATTCCCTTGCAATGCCTTTTAAATGCCTCTAACACGCCGCGGTCAGCACGACCGCGGCGTGTTAGGGGTTAACACCCGCGATCGGAGAAATCTCCGATCACGGGTGTTAGAGGCGGGTGCCAGCTATAATATATAGCTGACACCCGCAGCTTCTGGCGCTGGCTCCGTTCAGGAGCCGGCGCCAGAAGCTTGACGTAATAGTACTGCATTTTGCGGGAACGCACCTCCCGCCATGCAGTACTATTACGTCAAATGTCGGGAAGGGGTTAATTTTGTGATTAATTTGACTATTGTAGGGGCACTCATAGATCCAAGGACCATGACTGTGGTAATCTTCTTCTATCTGTTATCTATGGCCTCCTTCCTTATGAAAACTACTTTTGCCAGAGCCCCACAGTGCTGCAGATTCACAGGCTGTTAGTGAACTCCCTGCTCTCGCCCTCCTTCTGCCTGTGTAATCTTGGAGCTGGAAGTGCAGGGGGAAGGGAGACCTCTGCTCATTGTGACTGCGAGGTCCAAGGGTGCGGTCACATATCGTGTCTAACGCATGTGTGTAAAATCGGATTGCAACAGATGAAGAGAGATTTGTCTAATTAAGCAGTTGTTAACATTTGCATTTACAAAATGCAAATGTTAACGCTCACATTAATGCATGTATTAACAAACACATGTGTTAACGTCACCTTAATTGTTGCGTTTTGTAAACACAAATGTTAACAGGCGTTTAATTAGGCATCTCCCTCTAACTGGTGGAATGCATTTTGAAACGCATACGTTAGACGCAACGTGTGACTGCATCCTAAGTGACCCGCTACAGCTCCAATCAACAGCCCTTAAACCGCCATGTACAAAAAAAAAAAAAAAAAAAAAATCGCTAAAAGTGCCCCAATCATTAAAGCTTTTTTTCAGGCCGTGTCATTAACGAGTTAAGGAGCAACCGTAAATCCAAATGGTCAGAACAAAGTGCAACTAATCAAGAACACGGGGTTACAAAATTTGGTAGTGTATTTATGGTTATATATGTAACCATTTGTCTAAAATAAACATTACATAATCACATAGTGATAATATATATGCCATAGGTTATATACTCCAGTCACATCCATAGCTGCAATAACGGCAAAACAATATCATATGAGGGCTACAACCAACGATCATGTTTAACATTAAAGTTGTACTCAAAATCGATGCCCTCCCCTCATATAGGTAATTTATATGAATTAGTGGTGCCCTATATGATAATGGTCAAAATCCAGAAGAAACCCCTATGTTATCTAATGATATTATTCTAGTTTTATAGTCTGTGCAGCTTCTGATACAAACCTTATTGAGGAGAAGCTCGTCCTGCAGTTTTTTCATGTTAGCTATCTCTTCTGAGAGAGTATTCTAAGAGAGGAAGCAAGCAAAAGGAGAAGACAGTAGGTGGTGAATATATAGTGAGTAGAGGACACGCATAGGGAAGATGGCCAAGAAAGCTGGTTACTGAGACAGAAGGTGAGGGTTAGCTGTGAATCAGCTGGCAAGAAAATTATAGGGTGATCCAGTTATTTTGAGTTACCCTCATTCCACAGGATAGGAGATGACCTGCAGATTGAAAAGGAGTCCCCTGTCCCTCCGAATTAAAGCAGCAGCAGCTTCATTAATTTCCAGTAAGCACCAGTACTCAGACCCACAGGCAAGTTCTCCCCTATCTTGTAATATGTAACTGGGATACCCCTCCAATACTATATATACACATTGCTCAATACATACATCCATAGTTCCTAGATCCATATTTCTAGGAATCTGTAGTGTGCATACTGCCACATGGACAGGAAATCTACTGAAAATTGTAATGGGATGGAGCTAAAACCAATTCTTTCCAATGGAACAAGGTGGGACCGTAAATCTTAACAAGGTTTTAGTAAGGTTAGTAAATTTATGAAATATTCTGAAGTAGTGTTCTCAGGTAAGGCCGGACACTGTTCTGTTCCATACTAATACTATTCACCTATTGGGTCTGCATGTATGTGTCTACTTAACCCTATAATGATATATGATGTGCATATGTATATGCCAACTATAATAAATGTACAGGGCAGGCAAATTGGGTGTCAGCTACAGTATGTGCAACATATGTTTATGAAGACGAGTTCTGTCTGTTTGCTATTGTCACAATGTACAAATTTCTACCAGGAGTAACGTTAACAATACAGGGTGGATATATAGCTGCACTGACTGAATGTACAAGAATAGGCAAGTATGCAGTATATATTATATTCACAAAAGGACATATTCACAAGTTTAACCTCTTCCCACCAGCATGGTGTACTATTACATCATAATGTTGGCTAGGGTGTGTGGATCGACCAGAAGCTACCGCTAACCAATTTGTGCCAGCACCTGTCATATGAGGCCCCCCCGGGTTGGGCACATGGGCGATTCCCCCACTCCCAGGAACTTAATGGGAGCAGCCAATCGTTGCCTGACTCAATTGCTGTAACGGTCAGGAGGCTCCAAGGCATGGCATTTTGAGGAAGGATGTAATAGGAATGCAATATATTTATAATATACGGTTCTATAATTCTGGTTTCTATTCCATATAAAATTAAATTCTGTATCAATGTGTCCTAAACTGAATCTCTGGATCTCAGTGAAATCATTCATTTAAAAGGAACATCTTGCTGCTTGCAGCTTTCCCAAGGCTCATGACTGTCACAAGCTACTGCAACGTAAACGTAGAATAATGAAAAGAGCTTATGGCCTGGACTTACCTTCTCCTCAAGGGCTCCCATCCTCTCCTTAAGATGCAACTGCAGTCTTTCATTAGATTCAGACAGGAGTTTATCGACAGTCTCCGACAGACGTTTATTGTGTTCATCATTCATTTTCTCCCTTTGACGGGCCTGTAGGAGATGGTAGACGTTTAGCAGGCAGAAAGAGGAGTACAAACTAACATAGCCAGTCTGAGCCCAAACCATGGACCAGCCAATGTTTAGTGGAGCTAGACGACTGATGTGAATAAGGTTATTAGGAAAAAGAATACTTGGGTATGTTAAAGGTTACATGCCCTATATTCTTCTTTGGCGTTAAGCCACCACCAAATGTGTCCAACGGCAGCTCACTCCCCTCTCCCCATAAAGAGCCCATAAATGCACCGAGAATGCATGTGTATTAGATTAAAAAGCTGATTCTCAAAACAGACTAGATAGTATAGTAAGTGCCTAATGCCATATGATAAATCTGGTGTAGTTTAATAGTGTCTAGTCTAACTCTGCATATCCTATTAGTTGGATTAATTTCAACAAAAGGTATATAATTTTTGCCATGAAACTACGCCCCTTTTCAGGCCATGGCCTTCCCTCGTACTAGTTGTAACAATGTCTTAAATAAATATGGTGCAAAATTTATTTGTAAATGGATGAAAATTTCTACCCTATGTCTACTGTGTGGGACAACAACCTACTTTGTGCATGGTGTAAGGGCAAGCAGGTGCTAGACAGTAGGCCTGGAGGAATGGAGCAGAATGTAAAATAGGAATCCATGTGCTGAAATGGGGACTAGGATTCAGTTGGATTGGTTGCACCACCTACCCTCTGTAGCTCCTGGTTCTTCTCCTCTAGTTGGGCTTCAAGTTGACGGAGCCTTTCTTCAAAATTTCCATGTCTCTCCTCTGCCTGGTCACACAGGGATATTAAATAGAAAAAAAAACAAACTCAAAGATAACTAATATCACAGATAATGCAATAGTGATAGTTAATGCTCATACCGGTAGATATAGATTATGTGTGTAGGCTGCCTTACTACTTACCGTACTTAATTTGTAAGACTTTTCATGGTGCTTGTTGCACCTTACACAGTTTGCAATTGTCTATTTTTCTGCAGTTTTCCCTGAGTTATCACCTTCATCCAGATGTGAAAGTTGCAACTTTTGTTTAAAAAGTCACAAAATAACTCTACAGCTGCCCCTGATCAGGTGTAGACATTAGCAAGAAAAGTCCCAAAAACAGACTGGCAAAACCGGGCTTATGATACATGTGCCCCAGTGTGTGCAACTAGTGCACATTCAATAGAAAAAAAGACATCTCCGTTCATCAATTTTCTCACCATCTTCTCACAATTGCATTTGTCAGCCTCACTGCGTGCGTCAATCTACCAGGTATACATCATTTCTCTTAGTAATAATGCTTTATTGCTCTAGTAATCCAGGAAATGGCTTGTAGTTGTATCCTGGTCATGGTGCTCTAGGGTCCAAGTTTAGCACCGCCACATAGGGATTAAGCAAGATTATATATGTAGTATGTAGAGGGAATATGACGGCCTAAGACTGGAATACCTGTAGAAAGGGTTACTGTACGTAAATAAATAAGCAAAAAATGTACAGTAAAAGCTCCTTGAGCAGACTGGCCAATTTTGCACAGCAAATTTAGTTTTTTGAAGGTGTGGGTTTTTCATAGGGGGACTGCTTCCATAAAGTATAATGGCGTAAAAAAATTTGGATACTGAAAAAAAAGTGAGAGGATCTTCTCAAAAGGATTGTCTTTTGGAGAGGTTTTACTGTATATGACTCCTACACAGAAGCACATCATTGCTTAGATTGACACATGAAGCTTAGCGATGAGACATAGGGCAGTGATCTCCAAGCTATACACATTTGAGATCTTATGTTCTTAAAATAATAATATTTGCATTCATGTGTCATTTGTATTTGCCACTTTCCAAGTCATTCAAAGACTCCTTGTATAATTCTAAAAGAGAATTTGGTCATTTACCACAATGAATAAGCTATGGAGCCCTCTCAACGCTCTACCCCTGCTGTGCCCTCTGATTAGGCAGCATGTAAGTATAGATACCTTGCTGAGAGCTGCCACTCGCTGCGCCAGCTGAGCCTCTATCTCCGGTAAGGTCTCCGCTTTCTGAAGAGTCTGTTGCAGTTTCTGCTTGGCATCTTCCAGCCACTCCTGCAGCTGGCGATTCTTCTCTTCACTCTGTAGAGGGAAGTCACCAATAACTAGTAAGGTAAGGGGACTGCCATAAATCTGTCCTGCTTAGAAATTACCCAATTTTCCTTGCAGTGAGCATACAGACCAATAGCTCAGTAAAGACTGTCCAGTCCAAATCTCTGGCCATTTACTAGGAACCCTGCATTTACTCTAGGGTCATACTCCAATGAGTTCACTTTCCATCTACTGTACATCAGCAGCAGACAACCTATAGGACTCCAGAGAGGATCCCCCAATCCTTATCGATGTAGGTCTCCAGAAAATGAGAATAATACTGTGTATATTTATCTACTTAATATAAGGAACACCAAAGCTCTTCATAATGCCGCACCCCCTACATATCCTCTCTTATCTCAGTCTATCATCCATCTCATGCTCTTCAATTCGCCAGTAATCATAGATTATTCTCTTTCTTAATTCAAACCTCCCACTCAAGTCTCCAGGACTTCTTCCGAGCTGCACCAATTCTCTGGAATGCCCTACCCCGGGCTATCAGACTAATACCCAACCTCCTAAGCTTCAAACATGCTCTTAAAACCCATTTATTTAAGCTGGTCTATCACACTCGCTAACTGCATGCAACTTTAACTCTCTCTTTATTAACCAATTCTGGGTACTCCCCCCGTCTGCTTTCCAGAAAATGCCTGGTACCAAGCTTCAGGCTTCTCTGCAATTCCATTGCCTTTGTATAAAAGTTGGCGGCTGATGGCTGGTTCAAGCAGCAGCATTTTATTAAATTATTTTTATTCCATTCACTTATAAAAATGGCTGGACCATTGTACAAGCTCTTATACCTCTTGCGAGCAGGGTCCTCACTCTCTCACACTATTGTTTCCTATGACTGTTATTATTCTGAAATGTAATATTTTATTTGTATATTTGCCCCAGAATCTGTAAAGCACTACAGAATTTGATGGCACTATATAAATAAAGATCATTATTATTATGTGTTGGATAATTGAATTGTTTAGTAGTGACTGACCAAAATGTAATAAAAGAAAATACCTAGTTAAGAAACTACCGATTCCAGTACAGGAAATTTCTTGTAAAAAGAATCTTTTATTTAAGACCTTCATCAGTTAACCAGAGCAGAGTCTCTCGCTTTGGAGGACCCTGCCTGTTGATGTGTGACTTGTTCAGCCCATTATTTCAGAAGGCAGCATGCAATACTTCATTTTCCCTGTCATGTGACTGCAGGGAAATGGAGCGCTTGCTACTATGTTCCTGCTCGGATTATAACCCATCCTTTGACATATGAGAACTCTGTGATGAGCTAATTGATCGTAAAATATAGGCATGTGCCTAAAAGCCGTGGGTTGTCTTGAGGTAAAGAAGAGCCCGCTGTGACTCCTCTGATCTCTGTGAAAATTATTATTAACTATTATTACTAATGTGGACCATCTAACTTCTGCTATACATTACCTGTCTGTAAAGGGAATCTTTACTGGCAAGCTCATTCTCCAACTTGTCATTGACATCATGGAGTGAAGTGGCTTCTCTTTGTGCACTAAGGTAGCGTTTTTCTAAGGTGGTAATCCGTTCTTCCATATCTTCCCTTTGTGCCAGAGCCTAATATTAGAAAATAGAAGTACAACTATAAAAAGTAGTTCATGAATAGATGTATTATGCAATGAAGAATGGAGACACTATGAAGTTAAAGCTCACAATATGAATTTCACCTCCTTACCTCTTTGAGATCACGCTGCAGTTTAGCGCTAACCTCCTCAGATTTTATAAGATCTTTTTGTGCAGTGTTTAACTCTTCCTCCAGTTCAGCCATTTGGCGGCACATCATGGTCAAGCGTTCCTTCAGCTGACATAGCTCTAACCTTTGCTTCTCCACCATCTCTTCCAGTTCAGTTTCCCTCCCCCCTCTAAGGTCATGGTGAGTGGAGCCATTCAGGATAGTCTAAAAAATCATGAGAACAAAAATGTCAATTCAATCAATTCACTTCCATGTGACAGTGTTTTATTGGAATATCCATTCATATTACTGAGAAGAGTAGTGCAGGTAAAGGCAAGTGCACCAAAGTAGCCGAGCCAGCATTAGATGAAGTAAAGATTAAAGCATGATGCCTCTAAGACCTGCTAGGATGTTAGGATTATACTTGAGACCCTAAAATAAATTTTGTTAACTCAGATCTCATCCTTCCCAGAAGTCATACTCTGAGAATCTGTTTGATTAAGTCTTTAAAAGGAACTTGCCATTCAAAATATATCCTTTATTTAAAGGGAACCTACCACCCCGATTCTACCTATAATGGTAGATCGGGTGGTAGGTGGATGAATGGTACTGGAGGATAGCCCTTTTTTGGGCTAATCCTCACGCCCCGGCTATCTTTTAGAAAACTTTAATTTTATATTTTTTTAAGCGGCCGGACATGAAGCTACACGTCGCGGCTACTCCACGCCCCAGTAGCCTCTTTTCTCTGCTTACAATTTCATCTTCGGCGCACAGCTCTTTGCCGAGTCCCCGGCATCTGCGGCGTTCTGAAATGGTAGGCGGAGAAAAGAGGCTACTGGGGCATGGAGTAGCCGCGACCTGTAGCCTCATGTCCGGCTACTCCACGCCCCAGTAGCCGCTTAAAAAAATTTACATATCCGCAGATTAAAGTTTTCTAAAAGATAGCCGGGAATTGACATCCCATTCATCCACCTACCACCCGATCTACCTTTATTAGTAGTACCTTTAATACTATGATTAAAAAGCAGTGCCCATATTCCTAAATGGTTCCCTAAAAATGCATTTGTAAACTTATATGCAACTCACCTTAGATGAGTCCAATGATAATAATGGTGTACTGCATATGCAGTTGCCTCCCTAGTCTTGATTGACAGGTCTCACTGCTGCTCAACAATACTGGGGCAGATTTACTTACCCAGTCTCTTCGCGATCCAGCGGGGCGTTCTGTGTGGAGGATTCGGGTCTTCCGGCGATTCACTAAGGCAGTTCCTCCGACGTCCACTAGGTGTCGCTGCTGCGCTGAAGTTCATCGGAATGCACTGAAGTACACCAAGCCGGGCAGGGTACAGGTAAGCGCGTGTCCAGCGACCCTTTTTTTCTTTTAAAATGCGCCGGTTTTTCCGAATCCGTCGGGTTTTCGTTCGACCACGCCCCCCCCCATTTCCGTCGCGTGCACCCCGGCGCCGATGCACCACAATCCGATCGCGTTCGCCAAAAACTCAGGGCAATTCAGTGAAAATCGGCACAAAACTGAAAAATTCGGGTAACCCACCGTAAAACCGCGAATCGGGCCCTTAGTAAATTACCCCCACTGTGTCAAATGTTTTACAAAAGGTACTTAGGTACTTTACCCCCTAAAATTTCCAAAACATACCCCATGTTTTTATCCGATCACAAGAAATCACTGGAGCCTCCATGGAGGCACGGGGAAAACTGGAAGTCCATGGAGGCATGCTGTGATTTAAAGTTATCAGATACATACAAGAGGTTGATTTAGCAAATGTAAGGGGTAAAGAACCTTAGATGACATCAACCAGGTCACATGCGAAGGAGATGCTGGACTTGGCCGAGGAGGCCATGCCTCTTCTAACTCGCAGCTGTATGCCAGGTAAGATAACAAAGTTCATTTTATGGGGATGTGAGGGAAACCATTTTTAGCTAAAAGAAGGGTGTCATTGAAGTTAATAAAGCTCTATGGAAACTTGTCACTAACTGCATTTGTAAAAAAAAAAATTGTGGGGACGGGTTCCCTTTAAACTGGAGAGTTATCTTATCACTTCCTTTTATACATGAAAGAAAATTTATCCATCACCAAAACTTCATTGCAGTTAGTCTGAGAGACAGGTACTAAGGTAAAAGACCTGTAAGCTCCATCATGCAGCAAATTGCAATTTCATTCTCCTAAAAAAAAATATTGCTATGGGATCCTTACAGAACTCTGCGAGTCCCCATCTTTACTGCCGTCATCGATTCCTGACCTCCTCCTTGCAAGCTGTTCTCGTAGTGAAAGAGACTGGAAGAAGAGGAGGAGAGGCAGACATTACAACTCCTACACACTACATCAGGATTCAGTCATGACTAACAAACTCACAATGCTTACCTCTTGACCGGACATTTCCAGCTCTTCCTCCAACACCGCCACTCTTTCCAGGGCCACACGGAGGCGCTCCCGAACCTGTTGTATGTAAAGGGGGAAAAAATGGGTTGCAATGGTTTATGAATAAAAGCCTGCTTGCTTGAACTATAAAGAGCAAAAAGGGGCTATGGGCCAGGGACCTCCAATCAGGCCAGGACCATAACCAGTGAATACAGCAGCATTGATGAATTGTGATTAACCTTTATTTTGTTTTACTCCTACCCTGGTCCCCACTCGTCTGAACTCAACCTGATTTAACTGTTCTGACAATCAATTTAACTGAAATTAATACATGAAATTTCCTATTTCTATGGGCAACTCTCAGTGACCAATAGCTGAGGTTTAAGGAAATCTACCATTTGATTTGATGCATTATGAACCAAACATACCTTAAGAATCCTGTAGCGACACTGAAGCAGAAACATATCTTGTTTAATCCCTGATCTGAGCAGTTTTGCTCAAAAAACAATCATAAAATTTGGGATCTTGAGAAAGTTGGGTTGTATGCTGGCTGCGGTTCATAAATATATTACACTGAGTTTTCTGAACTGTCTAGACAGGATTAATCAACCTGAGCTGGATGACTCGCATATAGCAGCTGGGGTATGCTGCAGCGATTGATTACTTCTGCCTGTCATGGACAACACAGTGTTTGCATTATTCTCTGGAGCAGTACATAACTGAGAGGAGAAGAACCAGAGCCAGGAACAGGAGCGACAGAGCCTCATTATCATAATTTTATGACAGTATTTTCAGCAAAACCACTCAATTCAGTGATTAAACAAGATATGTTTCTGCATCAGTGTAGCTACAGCATTCTCAAGGTATGTTTGGCTCAAAATGCCTGAAAACAAAAGGTAGATTTCATTTAAGCAACTTGAGTTAGGAGTAGGCAATATACAATGTCTACTTGAAGTTCAGTCAGCTATTCACCATCACATACTGGTAAATAAAGAACCGTCTCACCTGGCTGCTGGAAATGTTTGTGTGTGGCACTTACAAATGGCAGAGGTGGGCATCAGATGCCTTGAGCCAATATTCACACAAAAAGCTCTACACAAGGATATAAGCCAAAAGTCATTATGTTTGACCAGTGGGAACAAATGGCGATCTATAGAGGAGGTGAGAGTGGTCGCCATTTACATAGGAATCAATAGGCTGTTTAACAGTAAAGTACAGATCGATAACGAAGTCCCAAATCTCAAGGTGCTTGGAGCTAGGTTGGTAGCACATAAAAAGGCAAAAGAGCAAAATACTCCAGCTCACCCAAATCCTTGGCTTTGTCATTCAGTGCACGGATCCACCCTGCTGCCGGGTATATGTCCAGAATTAAACAAAGAAATCACGGATCCAGCTCTTGAAAAAATTAAAACCGCCTTTATTTCATCAATCCATGGCGTCCACAGGAAAAAACAGGTATACACATAATCATGACTGAGTAAGAGCACACAAAAGTGCTAGAATTACGTTGACGTTTTATTTTGTATACCAGTTTTTCATCTGTGGACGTTCAAGAGCTGGATCCGCGATTTCTTTCTTTAATTCAAGGTAGCACATAAAAGGCTGCAGTTGTGTACCCATCCCACTACATGTATAAATTAGTGCATTTTATGCCAACCTAAACTCTGTATATTCCCCAGCACAACTGGAAAGACTTAAAATTATTAAAGCAGAATTTTTCTTTTTTCTGGTCAAACTTAGCATAGGTGATAAACAGGAGACAACGGTTGTACCCCCTGTCCTCATAGTCATGTATTATTATATTTACCACACAATCACTGAGATTTGCATCTCAGACTCATGACTCTGACACGGGTCTGTGGAAACCTCGGCCATGTGCGTGAGCCCATGGAAAATAATGTGTTTGTGCACCATGAGCTGAATTAACGGATAAAACTCCATTGGTATAGCCTAAATAAATATCATGGGCACGTCACTGAAGCTCCTGAGAATGTGGACACCTTTACCTTTTCATCGAGAGCCTTGTGATGCTCAAAGAGGGACTTTAGAGCTTTCAACACTTCTACCTCACTGGAGACACCAGCGGGCGATTGTGCCTGTCTCTTCACCACGGTCATCCTCAGCGAGCGCTCATGCCGGGACACCAAGCATTCCAAGTGTTCCAACAGCAGCTGAGGAGAGGGAGGAAAGAAGAAAATTGAAGCAAAGAAGAAAAATCCATAGCGGGTGTGTGGAGGATATTATCATAATGGCAGCTTGGGCCATGCTGCAATATCTTGCAGTGGAGATTTTCTAATATCTAGTAATCAGTCCATGCCAGAAGCCTGGCGCTGCAATAACAGATTCTATGGCGTGAACAGTCTGTTCTGTACTTATTTGTACTCAAAGAAAATATAATCTCAGTAGACCAAACACTTTTTATTAACCTTCTGAATGTCTGATATCAAAGACTAACAGCTTCACAATACACTGAGGGATTATTGTTAATAGTTTCCTGAGGACTGCGCCATAAGGGAGTGCTAACAAAGACGACAATATTTAACATGAAGCTACTTTTGCCACCACCGCAGGTGCTGCTGCCACCCAGGTCACTGCCATTTTCTAAGGCTACTATTTTCTTCATTTTTTGTGAATTCCAAGTAGAATTTTTTCTCTGGCGTTTATATTGTTGGCAATTATCAATCGCTTCCCTGTAGTGCAATATGGCATTTGATCTGTTGCTTTGCGGTGATACAGAATCACATGAGATCAATCCCATGCAGGGTTCAACAAATGATCATGGATTTGTTTGCCACCTTTCCATGTGATTTTGATAATTTAAAAATGTTGGAAAGCTTTATTTAGGCTTCTCCCCAAAACTGGTCAAACTGGCATTTATAATGCTAATAATGTGTGAATACAAGTTGCTCGGCAAACTGTGTCTAAAAACATTAAAATATGTAGTAACTTAAAGGGGTATTCTCGTCTGGGCATTCACATTCAGTTTCATTAATCTGCCATACATAAACATTTCTTCAATTGGATGTTATTAAAAAAAATGTGTGAAGATAATTTCTCATAAATGTAGTAATTTTGTCCCTTAGAAACGAGATGGCTTCCTCGGATACGGCCACCTCTGCTGGAGGGATTACATAAAGAAACAAATTGTTTTTGTATATGAAATGTCTGGGAGTTACTGTATGTCCCTCAGCCGTCCTGTGGTAATGAACGCTGAATCCTGGTGGTCCGGCAGGACTCTATAGCGCATGTCTGGCCACCGCTGCCAGAGTGTGAGGTGGTCGTATCCGAGGAAGCTATTTTCTGGTTTCTAAGGGACAACATGGCTACATTTATGAGAAATTATCTTCACACAGGAACATTTTTTTAATAACATCCAATTGAAGAAATGTTTATATATGGAAGATTAGTGAAACTGAATGTGAGTGCCCAGACGAGAATACCCCTTTAACAGAAAAAGGGGTATTGTTTGTTTAAAGAAAAGTTATACAATTTTCCATTAATCTTTCTGTATCAATACCTCAGGGTTTTCTAGATCTCTGCTTGCTGTCCTGCTATAGAAAGCTTCTTTGTTTAGTTTCAGTGGATAGAAATCTGTCCATGGTCATGTGATGGACATGCAGATGTCTGGGTTATTATCCCAGAGTGTAATCAGAGCCGTGTGACAGTAACGGATTGTGCGCCTGCTTGACATCACATGACTAGGGGCAGATTTCTATCCACTGGAAATAAACAGAGAAGCTTTCTATAGCAGGACAGCAAGCAGAGGAACTGATATAGAAAGTATAACAGAAAATTGTATAACTTTTCATTACACAAACAATATCAATTATTTATTGAAGGTGGACAACCCCTTTAAAGAGCTTTTCCAATAATCACCAAACTTATCAGGCATCACCAGTAGGTATCAGCACGCCCCTCCTTCCACCAATATGAGTGTGGATATCATGGAGGCGCTCTGCAGACAGTAATGGACCTCACAAGAAATCCCAGGTCCTGCAGCGGTGGATAGTGTGACCCGCAACTCCAAAACAGTGAACCCCAAAATTTAACAGGGTGCTAGGGTCTTCTAATTACCCTATTAACGTTTGGTCCAAAACCTTTAATCCCTTCATTGTATACCATTTGTATTTCATATTGTACGGTGCATATGAGATGACTTAAATTTATCTGCACAGCAAATATAAGTAGCTTTCATTATTATCAGCCATTCCACATGGAAAAAAAAATAAAAAATTCTTCATTTATATAGCGCCTACAGATTCTGCAGCGCAGCAAAAAGTAAGTGTTTTCAACTGCTACTACAGAGTGAAACTTTACAAAGAAAAAATATGCCCCCCTAAAGCCAAAGCCTTACCTACTGTACACATAGGTGTGACAGATTATAGATTGTAAGCTCTTGTGAGCAGGGTGCTCATTCCTATTGCATTATGCGACTGTTATTATGCTGTAATGTTTTATTTTGTTTATATATGCCCCCCATGATTTATAACGTGCTGCAGAATATGATGCCACTCTATAAATAAAGATGTATTATTATTATTTGCCCGTCTTCTAAAATGCACTTTTTCTAAGCTAACAGTTGTAGGTTTCAGTTTCTCTCTTATCTCACCACCTCTCTATATTACCTAGACACCACTAGATATAGACTAGAGTTTATCTGAATCCACCATACCAACCCGCTATCTGCGGCCACACTATTGCCTGATCACTGGGTGTAATCTCCCTGTCTTGTTCTTTGATAAGTCCTCACGTAGGTGATTTCACAGTGAAAACACACAAAGCTCCTTCAAGCCGTCTTATTTTGCCGGTGGCACCCTGTCAACTGCATTTATTGTGACAGGCACTTCCTACACTATTCCATGGCGTGGAAACGCACCATGATGTGTATTTATTTATAGCGACTTTCCAACCTAACAGAAAAGAGGGCAGCCTGTATCATATGGGTCATTAACTCTTTCAGAGGCGACTGCCACTCAGAGGTATGAGTGAATGAACACAAAGAGCTCGGACATCTTGCGTTGTCATGTACATAGCTGCCTGTGCCTCTCCTACCAAATAATAGAGATTGCCAGCAAAAGCTAGGACAGTGGTTGCACCAGTACTTACTCATCCCAACAGCATGCTTCCCCCAGTCGTGTCAGGTAGCTCAACTTCTTACCCAGCATGAGAGCTGAGAGAAGTAATCACGTGTCCCTGCTGGTGTGAATATTTAGCTAGGAGCGGCAGATTTGTATAATTCTAAGACTACTGAAAATGTGCCAACAATTTGCAAAAGGATCTGAAAGGTTGGAAATGTAATATATATAATGGATATTGCTAATGACTCTAGTTTCATAGGCTGTTACACTGTCTGCCCCCCCCCCTGCTCCCCTGGCACTTCCCCCTCCCTCTGCCTTTTAGTGAGCTGAACCTAAGGATCCAGCTAAAAAGAGTTGGACTGCCCATCACTACACAGTGGGAGAGGGAATGGGTCCTTGAACACTATAACAACCTGTGAATCTATAGCATGGGGGGGCTCTGCAAACAAACACAGGAGCCCTTAAAGAGAACCTACCACCACGAATCTACCTATAAAGGTAGATCGGGTGGTAGGTGGATGTAAGGGACGTGAGGAGAGCTCTTTTTAGAGCTAATCCTCACGTCCCTGCTAACTTTTGGGAAACTTTATTGACCGAATATGTAAATTTAGTTATGCGGCTACTGGGGCGTGGAGTAGCCGGCACGAGGCTACACAGCGCGGCTACTCCACGCCCCAGTAGCCACATTACTCCTCCTACCCTGTTGTGTGCGGTGCGCAGCTCCTCGTAGCTGCGCGCCCTCGTCCGTCATGAGGAGTCCCAGCTCCGAGGCCGGAGCTACTGCGCATGCGCAGTAGCCGGCTTGTCGGACGAGGACGCGCAGCTACGAGGAGCTGTGCACCGCACACAACAGGATAGGAGGAGTAATGTGGCTACTGGGGCGTGGAGTAGCCGCGCTGTGTAGCCTCGTGCCGGCTACTCCACGCCCCAGTAGCCGCATAACTAAATTTACATATTCGGTCAATAAAGTTTCCCAAAAGTTAGCGGGGACGTGAGGATTAGCTCTAAAAAGAGCTCTCCTCACGTCACTTACATCCACCAACCACCCGATCTACCTTTATAGGTAGATTCGTGGTGGTAGGTTCCCTTTAAAGGTTTAATAGCATCATTTTAAAAGTTGTTTTTACAAGTCATTTAGGAGGTCATGGATAACAAATATAAGATTATCACAGTCACAGTGCAAAGTGCAGAGTTAGTGATAAACCTATCATGTTGGATTTTGTAGTAGATTTCCTTTAACCCCTTACCCATATCTGTATGTCACACGTGGCCTCCTGCTGTATAGAGGGGGCTCACAGGCTGAACTCTCTCTGTACAAGGTGGGGGTTTGCTGCATATAGCAGCAAACACCCGCTGGTGACACCCGCAGTCGGTACTGGCACAGATAGTGGGTGTTAATGCTGCAAAGCTCTTGGGGGCATATAAATCCTGGCGGCGCAGGGTGCACCCAGACCTGAGGCTGTCTCGTTTTAACACATTCATTACAATGTGCGATTCATACATTGCTATACTGTAGTATGGCAGTATACGGTAGGATCAATCAGACAACCTAGGGTTAAAGTACCCTAGGGGGCCGGGAAAACAGTAAAAAAAAATTTTTTTTTAAATTAAAAAAGCCATGAAAACTCAAATCACCCCCTTTCCCTAGAACTGATATAAATATAAATAAACAGTAAAAATCATAAACATGTAAGGTATTGCCAAGTCCCAAAATGTCCGATCTTTCAAAATTAGAGATGGGCGAATCGATTCTGACGATTCTAAATTTGTTTAGAATTTCAGGAAAATTTCGATTCGTGATGAATCCAAAGTTTACAGTGATTCATGGGAACAAATTTCAAATTATTTATATTTTTACCCTTTATTAGCAAAATGGCCGCGAGCACAACGTATTACATGGGGCAGAGAACTCTGGGGAAAAAAGGAACATGGGGGTAGCGTCCCTCGCTGTGTGGCCGTGGCGCCCCTCGCTGTGTGGCCGTGGCGCCCCTCGCTGTGTGGCCGTGGCGCCCCTCGCTGTGTGGCCGTGGCGCCCCTCGCCGTATGGCGGAAGTGCCCCTCGCCGTATGGCGGAAGGGTCCCTCGCCGTATGGCGGAAGGGTCCCCCGCTGTATGGGGGTAGTGTCTCTCACTGTGTGGAGGTAGTGTCCCTCACTGTGTGGAGGTAGTGTTCCTCAATGTATGGCGGTAGTGTTCCTCAATGTATGGGGGTAGTGTCCCTCACTGTATGGCGAATTATTTATATTTTTACCCTTTATTAGCAAAATGGCCGCGAGCACAACGTATTACATGGGGCAGAGAACTCTGGGGAAAAAAGGAACGTGGGGGTAGCATCCCTCGCTGTGTGGCCGTGGCGCCCCTCGCTGTGTGGCCGTGGCGCCCCTCGCTGTGTGGGGGTGGCGCCCCTCGCTGTGTGGGGGTGGCGTCCCTCGCCGTGTGGGGGTGGCGTCCCTCGCCGTGTGGCGGAAGTGTCCCTCGCCGTGTGGCGGAAGTGTCCCTCGCCGTGTGGAGGTAGTGTTCCTCACTGTATGGGGTAGTGTTCCTCACTGTATGGCGGTAGTGTTCCTCAATGTATGGCGGTAGTGTTCCTCAATGTATGGGGGTAGTGTTCCTCACTGTATGGGGGTAGTGTTCCTCACTGTATGGGGGTAGTGTCCCTCACTGTATGGGGGTAGTGTCCCTCACTGGATGGGAGGTAGTGTCCCTCACTGGATGGGAGGTAGTGTTCCTCACTGGATGGGAGGTAGTGTTCCTCACTGGATGGGAGGTAGTGTTCCTCACTGTGTGGCGGTAGTGTTCCTCACTGTGTGGCGGTAGTGTTCCTCACTGTATCGGGGTAGTGTCCCTCACTGTATCGGGGTAGTGTGTATGGGAGTGTATGGCTCCTGTACAAAATATATGTATATATATATATTTTGCCATCTCCTGGCGCTAATAACTTTTTATACTTTGGTGTACGGAGCTGTGGGTGGTGTCATTTTTTGCGACTTTTGATGATGTTTTCATTGCTATAATTTTATAGACTGTATGATTTTTTTATTGAATTTATATTTTTCGAAATGGGTGCAAAATGCAAAAAATGGGTGCTATTTTCCATTACGGAGTTAAATGCAGTGAAAAAACGTTATTATATTTTAATAGGCATTTTCGGACGCGGCGATAGCTAATGTGTTTATGATTTTTAATGTTTATTTTTATATTAGTTCTAGGGAAAGTGGGAGATTTTAATTTTTAGGGTTTTTTATTTGAACTTTTTTTTTTTTATTTTTACCATTTTTCAGTCTCCCTAGGGTGCTTTAACCCTAGGTTGTCTGATTTATCCTATCATATACTGCTATATTACAGTATATGGGGACTTCCCTCATTCATTACAATGTGCTGATCGCACGATGGTTAAAACATAATGCAAGGACTCTGTCCACTGCACTGTGCTTGGTCAGTGGGATCTGACCAGCACATGGATGAACACATTTATTGTGCACGGGCCCTTGTGAAGAGTCTGTAGTAATTTACCTAATTGGTAACTGGCAACTGGTAACTGATCTTTATCCTGGGAGAGGGAGGCACAGCAGATCTGACAGTATGTATAATAGGGAAGACATAGCACAGCTGTGTATGTTATGCCTGTTATGCCTGTAATATTAAAGTTATGTGTAACATGCATTCCATGGAACTCATGATCTCTCTTCTCTGATCCCCTTTTTTATATGTGTCAGATACTAGTAAATGTTTAGAAGCTGAATGAAAGTGTATTCAAACCTGTACCCTGACAATATAAGCACATTGTCAGCACACAGCATCAGAGGAATCATGAAATTTCTGCTTAGAGAGTCCCCGCCCACACTCTGGAATTTTAAACTGACCTTCACCGAGTGACAAAAACTAAAACAGCAATAAAGCTGTGTAAAATTGTAAAGCAAATTGCTAAAAAAATTATCTTTAATGTGTAAACATCACTAGGGGATTAAAATTTGAGAATTTTCTTTCTTGGGTAAGAAAATGGTAAAATCAACCACTCATATAAAGTAAAATTAAACTAAACATACTCGCCTATCGACCCTCTTCTCATTGATCCCGGCACCGGTCTTCTTCAAGCTTGACACAGTGGGATTGTTGAAAAATCTAAAATTAGAAAAAGCAGCCCGGAGTGCAGGGAAGCGATGTCCGTAGCTCCAGGCTGTTCATTACTCACACTTCTCCTGTGACGTCACCTCCTTCTCCCATGCTGGAGAGAAGGGTGATGATAAGTGAGAGACATGAATTCATGCCTCCTGCATGATAGATACCTCCCTCTCCCATGTTGGAGAAGGAGGTAACGTCACGTGAGAAGTATGAATAATTAACAGCCCAGAGCACCAGGCCGCTTTTTGTAATTCTTTTTTTCTCGCGATCCCAGAGTGTCAAGCTTGAAGAAGACCAGTGCCAGGATCCTGGTGAAGACGGCAAAAGGCAATTATGTGTTTCGTTTTACTCATTATTAGTGGTTGATTTCCTTAAAAGCTCATATTTATAGTTATGTTGCATAGCAACAGAAAAACATAAAAGCTAGTGACAACACCACATTTCTTTACTTGCATAGAGATTGCACTTCTGCCCCTTCTACAGAGATGACCTTGGAACAGGAGAGATTTAAAAAATCTGTGATTTTGATGTTCTTGTGCATTTTGTCCCTGGTCAATGGATATCTAGAGCTGGACACTCCATCACCAAACTTCAACTGACTAAAACAAATGATTGGAGATAAAAGGGGAAGGCGTTTCAACTATTTTGCATTCCTCATAAATCGTCCAGGAATCTTCAGACAAAACATAGAAGACATATCAACTCATCTTCAGTTTTTCAAATAAAGCCTCAAGGGCAAATATGCCCCAAACTATTCAAGCATGTAAAAGAAAGGAATCTGAATATAAGGGCTTGCTACATAATCTCTTGTGTTATGCTATGAACACCCACTCAACCACTCACATAAGGGTGTTACCACTCGGCTGACATACCTGACAATTATATAGGCATGCTTGTTTTATGGGTCGGGTGGACAAAATAATGTAGGATCTGGGAGCCAGTAACATATTAGCGAACTGGAGATTTTAAAGCCTACCTTTCAACACCTTGTAAAGATCAGAGACAAGGGCATCGTCAACCCAGAGGGTAATGCCAACGCTAAATCACCACTGACACATTTATTAGAGTGGAAAGGGCTGCAGCATCTCCTATTGATTAAAGAGTTAAAACTTTTTTTCTATGTATCAAGAACATTTAAAGATTTCACTAAACTTGAAGTATAGAGAGTAACAATAAGAGCTAATATATTGTATACATATAAACATATATAAAAGAGCTGATATATGTACACAGGAGTGAAAGCTTCTCAGCACTGGAGTGATGCAAGACATGATAAAAGTCAGTTCATCCCATTAACGGACATTACAGTCAAACTATATGAAGCTTTAAATGTGTATTCCGGGAATATGAACGTCTGACACAAAAACCCATAATGCTATAAATGAATACAACAATACTCAATGTCATTAGTCACAAAACAGAGCTTAAATATTTTGATTTTATGATTTACAAAATTTATGGCCTCTCTAAAGTAGGTGGTGTTATCACTAAGATGGCCGCCACTGGAAACTACAAGTCCCAAGATCCTTTAGTTCTCAGTAACTCCTCCTACCTCTTATGCTCTGCTCCCAGTGATGATATAACAGACTTTATTGCTCCGTTACCATAGTAATGATGTGTAACTGCCATCACCACAACACTAGTCACACAGGATGCACTGCAACCAACCGACTACATGACCTGCCCAAGCAGGTGCAGGACATGTGATGTGGACATGTGACCTGCGGCCATCTTCTGTCCTGTGTCTGCTCTGCAACGGACTGCGCTGAGGAAATTAACGGACAGATTAAAGGGCCAGTAGCATTTTAATTCTGCATTACAGTCTATGTCACCAGCATTTTCTGCTAACGGGAGTAAAATAAAATAAAAACTAATTACACATTAGCTTATATTTTGAGTACCCATTTGTATATGAATTATGCTGATTTCTGGAATACCCCTTTAAGTGAACAGATAACACTAAAGGGGTTTGCCCATGAAACTAACTCAATCCCTTAGTGATGCTAACAAGATATAGATAATTTTAAACACTCACATTGCAATTTTATTCAGCATTCTTCACATGGCGGTGTGCTTGCCCGTGATCTGGCCAGGTGAAAAAAGGAAGTGAGCGCTCCTCACCCCTCCTCTCTCCACTGAGCAAGCTGCCCAAGTATAGGACATCTCCTACATCTTTTAGAATGGTGTCCAGGCTTAAGCACGGTGTGGTGAAACATTGTGTGCTCACCGCACCATGGCCAGGTGCCATAGTTTTCTGAACATATTTTGTGTTATCTCGCCTAACCAAACACACATTCAGAATCGCTATTACAGACACTTATCTTGTCTGAAGAGCTTGTCTTTTCTACAAGCTGCAGGAAGGAAACTGCCTCCTCCTGCCCTTGTGCATTGCTCCTGCAGTACAGGAGATCTGCGTTCATGTGAGAAGAATCTGAGCAGAAGAAAGAAGACCTTCCCTACCATAGCTTTTGGTCGTATCTATTGCCAACCAAAAAATACAACCACAGTACTGATAAAGATGGTATATAACTATAGCTGTGAAATGCTATATTTTTGTTAATAACACTGAATTAGAGAATGTGTTATCTTGTCAACCTAAGTTTATTTAAAAATTCTGTCTTTGTGGGAATACCTCGTTAAAGGACATCTATCACAGGATGAAGGATTGTAAACCAAGCACACTGACATACAGGTGTGTGCCCCCTCTGCCAGTATATGCTCTTCTTTTAGCTTCTTATGCCCTGCTTTTTACAAAAAAAGGCTTACAAAATTATGCAAATGAGCCTGGGGGTTTCCAGATTCCATAGATGTTAATGGAGCCTGGAGCCCATGAGTTTATTTGCATAACTTTGAAGGCATTTTTTTTCTTACAATCTTTCATCCTGTGATAGATACCCTTTAACAGTCACAAGAATAAGAGACATCATCAATTTTAAATCCCTAAAGGGGTTGTCCACTTATAAGAAAGTTTACCATGGTAAGTAAAATACCCCAATAGGATTGGCTATTGTACTTATCCTGGTAAACTTTCCTCTTCTGCACGCGAAGGAGCCTCGTCACCAGCTGCCTTTGGGACTATTTGCTCAATACAAAGTGCACTGAAATCAGCAGGTCTCCAACCAGAGAATTGCATTCAGTACTGAGTGCACAGCCCTATCAGGCAATTGAACTAAAGCTACCTGCACATGATGTGTGCAGTTCTTAGGCCACAGACAATGGCACTGATGACAATAGAAAAAGACTGCACATAAAAGTATGCTAACTGCTGAATAAACAGCTAGCACATGTCTCCATTTAATGCTCATGTGCCTTTACCCTGTTAAACTGTCTAAGATGTGGCCAACCCCTTTAAATATGTCAAATTCTGTATGGAGATAAGCATATATCACAGCAGGCCAATGAACTGCACAGTATAGAAAGAGTAGACATTTCCATGATAAAGTTATCCTTACCGATGTGTCAATCTGATCAACACCTCCAGCTTTATAACATAAGTCCAGTAGATTGAATAGCTCCTTCATAACAATATTCCCAACCCACATGCTAAAATAAGAATGTAAATGTACTACTTTGAAGGAAAACAAAACCTGCATAAATCAATACTGCAAACAAAAATGGGAACATTTTGCATTAATGAAGTATATAACAAAATTTACCATGCCCCCTCCCTTTCTTCCACTACTACGGTAAAGGGAAAGAGGCTGGCCTCCATACTCATACAGACAGCTAATAGATAATATGCTGATAAAGTTTATTTACCTTACTGTTTTCAGACAGCAGCTGGATAGTCTTATCTCCTTACAGAGCTAAATTATCAAGTGAAATATACTCTGTTGGGGAAATTTTTCAGAAGTGTCTGTGAGTAGTTGACCATTGCAATCAATCAGAGCTCGGCCTTAATTTTCTCACAGCTGTTAATAAAATGAAAGCTGAGCTCTGGTTTGGTTGCTATAGGCTACATTAACAGTTCTGCTCTCAATAACTTCTGATAAATCTCCCCCTGACTACGTAAAGAGTACATAGAGCATCCTGTCCTTATCTGCCTTTTGTGTATGGACTTGAGAAGTATGTGTGTGGACTTTTGTGTATGGACTTTCAGAAAAACTGCTCACTACAGGAGAAGAAAAAACAAAAACACAGAGAAAACAAAGATAGAGGAACTTTTTTTTACTTAACTAATATAAAGTGTACTATTATCAGCTGCACCACTCATTTCTGAAATTAAGGGTAAAAAGGAGTTTAGTTCCTTATACCCCATTTGAAGAGCACAGCCAATCACTGGCCTCAATGATCCTGTGTCATATACAATTGAGGCTAGTGGTGACTTTAATGTATACTAATACGTCAACACTGTATCAAAGTAAAAAAAATAGTTTTATGTAGGCCGGGGGCTTTGGCAACAGAAGCAGCATGGGATAAAACTGTGAGTACACTATTGTGTTGCTATTTTCTCACAACTTTGTGCTTTGGACATCTTTTAGGATAATCGTAGACGCACCATGTAACATTTTTTTCTGAAAAAATGGCAATTGTTAAATCTCCCCTCTCTTTAACTGTTTTATTGCATTTCAAAACGTCGTCTAAACGCCACGTGTGAAAGCAGCCTTAAGATTCTTACAGAATAACAGCAAGGTGAAAACTAGAAAACTGTGAGGAATTGATACCTAAAGAATATTGGAAAATTGAATAAACTAAGTACACATGCATTTATTTGTCAAAACTGGACTATCCCTTTAAGTAAATCCATTTTTAAGACAAAATGATCTTTCTAAAAAAAAACAAATAAAGGGACAACTCTGTTATGTCTGCATACATCTATCTATCTATCCACATGCATATACCTCATCTACATTTCCATGTTCTTTACAGCTTTGTAGACACCCTTTTCCTCCATCTGCTGGCTACACAAGAAGCTGATGGGTGCGGAAATAGGAGGAGAGGGACTTGCCAAACCTTTTATGGGCAGCCTGAGCTTTCTAATCTTCCCTCTCTTTTAGAAGTCCCAAACAATCCCCTCCATCATCTCCCGACTCACCCGAGTGTTATTTCTCTCTGCCTTGAGTTCAGCAATCTCTTCTTCTCTCTCCAGAAGTTGTTCACGGCACAAATTCAGCTCCTTAGTGAGGGCTGCAAATTCCTACAGAAACAAAAGATTGCAATTTCAATTTATAGAAAAAACTGTGCCAGAATAAGGGAACTTTCGCTTTAAAAAAAAAAACAAGCTTACAAAGTTGTAGATTTCAGGGATAACCATCTCATTCCCTACTGCAGTTCCAACAATTTATACAGGAGAATATCTGTCTTAATCCGAAATACAGCGAAAGCGTGGTGTCCCCACATGCATCAGACCAGGTTTAAAGCGTGTTATGGAGAACGCGATGAAGGAGGGGAAAAAAGGTAATTTTCTGCCAACTGCATGAAGGTGAGGAAGAGATGTGAGAGCGGCAGTAAGATCACACTGGCTGCTTTGTGTAGTCCTGGTCTCAGGACGCTCCCAGGGGAACGAGTCCTACATAGACCCCTTCAGCACACTGCCTGCTTTGTGTAACTGGGCAACTCACTAGACCTCTTCTATGGTTTTTTAAATTATTTATTTTACATCATCTTTTATGTGAACAATTAACAAATGGTCTGTAATAGTAATATACAGGCAGTCCCTGGGTTACGTACAAGATAGGGTCTGGAGGTTTGTTCTTAAGTTGAATTTGTATGTAAGTTGAGACTGTATAATTTATAATTGTAGATCCAGAGAAAAAGAATTTTGGCCCCAGTGACAATTGGAGTTCAATAATTTTTTGCTGTAATGGGACCAAGGATTATCAATAAAGCTTCATTACAGACACCCTACAGCTGATCATTGCAGTCTGGGACTATAGTAAAGTATTCAGAAAGCTTCACCAGAGGTCAGAGGGGTCTGTCTGTAACTATGGGTTGTCTGTAAGTCAGATGTCCTTAAGTAGGGGACTGCCTGTACATTATTAACCATTCACTTGCTATATTGTAAATCTTGCTTCTTATATACTATCTAATATACGGAAAATCTTTCCGTAAACCCGTAATATACCGTGTAATTTGAGACAGAAGTCAGTGGGAAATGGTGTGCAGAGGGGCGATATTGTCTCTTTGCTGTAACAATCACTGGTGTGGTCCATGGAAGACATTCTGGGGCACATTTACTAACAAGAGTGAAAACTGTGCTATATGCAGTTTGCCTGTGTATAGTGCAGAGAGCCTCTGATCCAGGATTTCTGGCACTTGTTCTTCATGAATCTGGCGCCCTCTGCACGGCTCCAGAGTAGCCCAATAGACTGCACAGTATAGAAAGAGAAGACATTTCCATAATAAAGTTATGCTAAACTTTTTTCCCAAAAACCCATGTGTCAATCTGATCAACACCTCCAGCTTCATGACAATAGCACCTTCATGACAATAGGCTTCTGTTAAAGACATTTTCCAAGACCCAACCCACACACTAAAATAAGATTGTAAATGTAATACTTTGAAGCAAAACAAAACATTTATAAGTCAACAGTGAAGATGATAATGGGAACAGTTTGCATTAATGAAGTATATAACAAAATGTACCATGTCCCCGTCCCTTTCTTCCACTACTATGGTTTAGGTAAAGAGGCTTGCCTCCATACTCACACAGACAGCTAAAAGATAATATGTTGATAAAGTTTCTTTACTTTTTACAGACAGCAGCTGGATAGTCTTATCTCCTTACAGAGCTAAATTGTCAAGTGAAATATACTCTATGGGGGAGATTTATCAGAAGTGTCTGAGGGCAGAACTGTTCTGGTTGCTCATGGCAACCATTCGGAGCTTGGCTTTAATTTTCTCACATCTGTTCATTAAATGAAAGCTGAGCTCTGGTTTGGTTGCCGTAGGCTACTAGAACAGTTCTGCTCTCAATAACCTCTAATAAAATCTCCCCCTGTGTAGGGAAAGAGTACATAGAGCATCCTATCCTTATCTGCCTCCTGTGTAAGGACTTGAGAAGGCTTTCAGAAACACTGCTCACTACAGGAGAAGAAAGAAAAACACAAAGAAAAAGATATTGAGTGCTGAAATTTGTGTAGCATGAAGAATGTTGCAGCTGCAACACAAAAGGCTCATATGTGACATATGTGGAGCAAACCCTTCTTAAATACATGTACAAGCAGTTTGCACTAGAAAGGACGTGCAAAGTTAGACACAAAACTGGTGCACAAAGCTTAGTAAATGTGCCCCTCTATATATACAACACTTTTGCCATACATGTATTTGGCAGGAAATGTTGTAAAGTAATTAAGACTTGGATAACCAAAAACAACTTTCTGATGACAGAAATGACAAAGAAAAGAACCTTTCATTCAGTCGTGTTAAATGCTTTGATGGTCCCTTCTCTCTGAAAGAAACATCTGGGTCTAGAAGAGCATGGAGATCCCTAGAGAAGAAGATGAAAAGCAGCAGCCTTGAAGAAAGCAAGCAATAGGGAAAAAGGGAACATGAAGATCCAAAGTCATAGAAAAGGAGGGACTTTAAAGAGGAGCAATAGCTCAAAATAGGAGGGCAGAGAGGCTAGAGCTATGACGCAGAAGAGCCATACAAGTGAATGAGGAGTTGGATCCCCACAAAGAAGAGGGACTAAAGCCAAAAAAGGATGAAAAGAAAGGAGAGGTACACTGGTATATAGAACCAGCAAGGGACACAGAACCGAGCGGGAACACAGAGGAGAAAAGAAGCTCTAGTGTGGTGCAGGGAGGAGAAAAGAGGCTGCAGTGTGGTGCAGGGAGGAGAGAAGAGACTGCAGTGTGGTGCAGGGAGGAGAGAAGAGACTGCAGTGTGGTGCAGGGAGGAGAGACAAGGCTGCAGTGTGGTGAAGGGAGGAGAGAAGAGGCTGTAGTGTGGTGCAGGGAGGAGAGAAAGAGTCAGAAAATAGAGAATCTATTTATTTTTTTGTCTGCTCTGAGGGTCTCCATTAATGTTAGTTTGCTCTGGGGGTCTCCAGTACTTTTCAGCTCTGCGTAGGGGGGGGGGGGGTCAACAGTATTATCATTGTCTGCTCTGGGGTCTCCACTACTGTTGTCTGCTCTGATTATTTGGTTTCTTAAGTAGTATTTATTGCTGTACTGTGGTATTTATAATTTCTGGATGGCATTTTCTGCTGTACAGGTGCCCCCTACTTAAGAACACCCGAATTATAGATGACTCCTAGATACAAACTGACCTCTGGATGTTGGTAATTTACTGTACTTTAGTCTTAGGCTACAATAAACAGCTATAACAGTTATCAAAGGTGTCTGTAATTAAGCTTTATTGTCAATCCTGGTTCTTATGACAACCCAACATTTTTAAAATCCAATTGTCAAAAGACCCAAAAAAATTTGGTTGGGGATACAATTATAAAATATACAGTTCGGACATATAAATTCAACTTAAGAACAAACTGCCTGTACTGTGGTTGTTGGTTTGGGTAGAGTCGGCCTTAATCAGGAGTTTGGCATTTGAGCTTTTTCCCATAGTTGTTGCTGTTATGATTTGGGGGAATTGTCTTCAGGATAAAAGAGCGAGTTTTAATTGCAATAACATGAGCGTGGTTATGGCAATTAATAACATTTCTGCATCCACAGAGCCGGTGGTGAAGCGGTTGAGAAGATTGGTGCTGTGAAGTCTATACTTGAATGATTGGGTGTCTGCAGTGCATGTGCCTGGGGTTCAAAACGTAATTGCCAACTCTCTTTCTCGTTTCCAGTGGGAGAGGTTTCAAGCGTTGGTCCCGGGGGCGGACCATGTGGGGATCTCCTGCCCGCCGGAATTATGGGAGCTGGTATGAACACAACTTGAGAATTGATGGGACATGGAAGGTTTATGAAGCCGCTTGACAGGAATGGGAAGTATGCTCGAGTAAATTTGCAGGTTTACAGAGTGAGGAGAATAGGATTGGAGCATTGTTGTGTTTTTTGGGAGAGGCTGCAAAAAAAAAAAAAAAAAAGGTTGGTCAGTGTCCCAGGTTAATAGAATTTTAGCGGGCATTGCTTTTCGTTTTAAGTTGTGGGGATTGCAGGATGTTACCAAAGCTTTCCAAGTGCAGGGTTTCAGGCGGGAAAAAGTTAGTATACACAGCGCCGTCTAGGCACATTTGGTATTTTAACTGGTTTGGGAGATATGTGTTGACCAATTTTCCCTACCTAGGGCCAGGGTATTGCGAGTGGGCCATGTAGTTAAGGGTGCAGGGGTCATAGAATTGTGGATCAAGAGATCTAAAACTGATCAACATGGCCGGGGTAAAAAGTGGACATACATGAAGTATCCAGGTTTAGTTCGTGTCCGGGGAAGTGTTGGTTAGCTTATCAGCGGCCAAAAAACCTTTGTTGCGTCTTGTTGACGGATCTTTCTTATCACGGTAACAGTTTCTAGCTGTCTTCCGTAAATGTTTGGATATTTTGGGACTGCCATCGTTTGAGTTTGGTACCCATTCATTTCGCATTGGAGCAGCGACAGAAGCGACAGAGCATGGACTTGGGGAGGCAGGTATTAAACGTGTAGGTCGATGGGAATCCAATAGATATAAGTCATACGTCCTCCATGAATTGATGTGATGCACGAATTGGTTAAGCAGGTTTTCGGTTAGGAGGGTGTCAGAAGTTAAATAAATAAAAAGAAACAGGGGAGTGGTTGATTAATGTTTAGAAATTTTTGGGAAATTTGTTGCTAACATGTCCCATTTGTCATAGCAATTCCCCTAAGATTGGTGTGGAGCTGCCGGCATTCCTTTGTCCATTGGGGAGCAATTCGTGCAGATGTAAGACACAACGGCAGACAGCTCGGTTTCCCTAGGGAGATAGCAACCGTCGTTGGCTGGGGTTTCGTGGGCATGAGTTTGTGTAAGGTATAGTCTGAGGTTTGCTGAGGTGGATAAGGCCCTGGACATTTTAGTGCCACATATAGGTAGCAATGATTTGGGGGTTAGGTCTGCACAAGAGTTGATCAGGGACATTAACATGACTTGTGGGTGTTGCACCCTCGGGTGTTGGTTGTATGCACAGATATAGTCCCAAGGTTGTCATGGCATAATGTGCAGGCAGTGTATGGAATCAATAAGGCAAGAGTAAAGCTGAATCGTGCTTTGCTGGTTTTGTGTGTAGGAATGGAGTTGTAAGCGTGCGTCCTTGGGAGGTGATGGCAATTATTGGTTGAATGATGGGATTCATCTGAATGCTGTAGGAACTGATTTGTGGGTTCTGTACATTCAAGAAGGGATCATGAGAGCATTGGCTTTGTGGGGGGAATCACATGCTTAAGGTGTCAAGGCATGTGCGGTGTGGCGTGTAGAGGGTTCTTGAAGTTGGTGGTGAAATTGGAAGGGAGGTGGAGTTACAGGGCCTGGCCCAACTCCAGATTATTGGAGACTCTGTTTAATGGGCATGCGCATGGTATGGGGGGGGGGGACTCAGGTGGAGTTCCGAAGGAGATTACTGGAATGTGACAAGACACTTAACGTGGTGCTACCGATGCAGTGGTGGCGGCTGGTGGTAAAGGGGGGTTGTCACATTAGATATTGGAACATTTAGGGCGCATTGCCCCTTTTTGAGCTTCTAGAACCCTCTACCGTATTAACAATGTTGTAATTTTCCGGTTTGTTAATAAACCTTGGCTGCTATGGCCTAAATTTCCAAACAAACAATTGTGTGTGAGTTTAATTTCAAAGAAGGTTGGGTCATGGTGGCCATTGGGGTTGTGTGAAGCGGTATTGACAACATCTAGTCATGTAAAAGGGATCCTGTATCTCCTGTACCAAAGCAGCAGGTGCATGTACATAAAAGGGACTTCTCTAGTCAGATGATACATGACATGCAGGATACAGGACATACCACCACACTTTATTAAATACTTCCTACTTATTGATTTTGAAAAGAAAAATAAAATGCGCTCTTTGCATGACAGATATGGTAGCTGACATTACAAGTTTGTACAGGTTTGAGAATAAAAAAGCTTTTGTTATCTATTAAGTGATGCAATCTTTTCTTGAAGATTTAAAGATTAGGAGAAGGTACTGTGCCTTTACACGAGATGATAATGTGTAATCTAATGTTGAAACAAGTTAAAATAGTCTCTTACTGTCAAAATTCAACTTCTACAGCCCGCCATGTCTTACCACACCCTGATCAATCCAGGCAGCCGTGCCACAAAAGATAAAGCCGTTTCTATTCCTGCCCAAATTTGTGGCACAGCTACCCAGCTTCTTATGTAGATGGGAGGGGTCGGCTCTGCCTCATCTCCACCCGGCTGTAACGAGCCACAATTTTTTTTAAATTCACTTTTAAGTGCATTAGGAGATACCTGCACACTCCTGCGTCTTAAACAAATTACTGGGGAAGGGGGCCTAGTCTAATGGATTACTGGGGAAGAGGGCCTGGTCTAATGGATTACTGAGGGAAGGAGGCCCAGTCTCATGGATTACTGGGGAAGGGACACCTTGTCTAGTGCATAACTGAGAGGGAGAGCACCCTTTCTTTTCCATTACCAAGTGTCGGTTTGCCCATTTTAGGTTTGAAATTTACTAGTAGCTTTTGCATTTCCCACCCTAGGCTTATACTCAAGTCATGGCTTATATTCGGGGCAATATGAGGTGAGAGACCACAATATGAGCTAGGGGGTGAGAGGTCACAATATAAGGGAGAAATGAGAGACCACAATATGATCTAGGGGGTGAGAGGTCACAATATAAGGGAGAAATGAGGGGGACACAATATGAGGGGGAGATGAGAGAAGGCCACAATATGAGGGGGAGATGAGAGAAGGCCACAATATGAGGGGGAGATGAGAGAAGGCCACAATATGAGGGGGAGATGAGAGGAAGTGAGGGGCCACAATAGGAGCTGACAGAGGGACTGATTGCTTTCAATAGATCCTACCTAATGCAGGTTCACAAGATTGAATTACATTTTAGGCACATTGGGGTAATCTCCTCCCTGATGTCTAAATGCAGACGTTTCGGGAGGAGATTCTCGGGATGTGCCTATAATGCACATGTGTGCTTCCAAATGTTTTTGCTAACATTAAAGGGGTTTTCCCGCAAACTGAAGTTAGGGCCTATCCAGGACAGGCCTAACTTGCTGACCAGTGGGGGTCTCAGTGATGAAACCCCCACAGATCATGAAAACAAGGGGTCCGTTGGGGTCCCATGTACCTCAGTTGGACCCCTTGTTGCTCCGTAGGAGTATCTGTGGTGGTCTCATCACTAAGACCCCCACTGATCAGCAAGGTTAGCCCTATCCTGTCGATAGGGCCTAACTTTTGTTCATGGGAAAACTCCTTTAAGAATGGTCAAGCAGTACCCAGATCTGAATTCAATTGAAAATCTGTGGGTTAACCTGAAGGTCACTTCACACGTGTGGTTAAAACCAATTCAAGCACAGGAGAGAACTACTTCCAAATATAGAATTGTTTAGACCTACTAGAAACACATGTTTTGCCAAAAAACATGTTGCTAGTTCCAAAATACAAACTGCAAACACCTCAAATCAAGAGAGACATAGGCCTCTTAACCCCTTCACGCTCTGCGCCGGATATATCCGCCACAGAGGTATGAAGGGTGTATGAAGAGGGCTCACGGGCTGAGCCCTCTTCATACAGAGATGGGCTTTGCTGCATATTGCAGCAAAGACCCATCGCTTTCACCCATGGTCGATGCTTGCATCGTTCGCGGGTGTCAACCTCTTGTCTGCCGCCATCTTTCTTCAGATCGACACTCCCTCAAACGTCATCAGGGGGCGGCGATCAGTTGCCATGACCGCCTTGGGTCTTTGTCAGACCCGAGGCTGCATGGTTTCTGCAGATTCTGCCAGTGGCTCATTGTAATGAATCCTATGCAAAAACGCCATATACTGCAATACAGTAGTATTGCAGTATATGGTAGGAACGATCAGACCATCTAGACTTAAAGGGGTATTCTCATGTGGGCATTCACATTCAGTTTCATTAATCTGCTATATATAAACATTTCTTCAATTAGATGCTATTAAAAAAATGTTCCTGTGTGAAGATAATTTCTCATAAATGTAGTCGTATGGTCCCTTAGAAACAAGACTGTGTCCTTGGTTACGGCCACCTCTGCTGGAGTGATTGCACAAGGAAACAAAAAGTTTCGGAATATTAAATGTTCGAGGAGTTACTGCAGGTCCCACAAACGTCCTGTGGTAATAATTGCTGAATCCATGTGGTCAGGCAGGACTCAATAGCGCATGTCTGGCCATTGCTGCCAAAATGTGAAGTGGTCGTATCCGAGGAAGCCATCTCGTTTCTAAAGGACAACATGGCTACATTTATGAGTAATTATCTTCACATTTTTTTTTTAATAATATCCATTTGAAGAAATGTTTACATGTAGCAAATTAATTTAATTAAATGTGAATGCCCAGATGGGAATACCTCTTTAATGTACCCTAAAGGGTCTAAGAAATGGTGAAAAATTAAAAAAAAAAAAAAAAAAAAGTAAAAAATTAATAAAATATTAAAAATTCATATCACCCCCCCTTTCCGTAGAACTGATATAAAACATAATAAACAGTAAAAAAAAAATCACAAAACACATTAGGTATTGCCGCATCCCTAAATGCCTAATCAAAATATAAAAAATGGCTATAACCAGCAGTGACCTCCATAACGGGATATTGCGCCCAAATGTCCAAAACCCGACTTTTACACCTATTTACATGATAACATGTAAACATGGACTTACCTCCTCCAGCGCTGCTGATGTCCCGCACCGCGGTCCCTTCGATCCGTGCCCCTGTTTGTTTACAGGGGCATGGAAGCCGTGCACAGGGAGCTTCCGGTCCGCGATGTGGATGGCTCCTCCCATCCGTCCCTATCTCTCAGCGTTGTAAGCGCTGGGAGATGGTGTCGCATGGGAGCATCCGGCCGGCCGGAATCTCTCTGTGCGCACTATGAAACCGATGCACAGAGAAGACCGGCCGCGGCGCGGGACATCGGCAGCACCGGAGGAGGTAAGTACATGTTTATTGTGTTTAAATAGCCCTCCCCAACCCTGCCATAAGAAATTTTTTAAACCCGGATAACCCCTTTAAGAGGATTCATTTAGTCTTATTTTCTTACATTACAAAACACTGCCACTTTCATAGAGGCGTATAGACTTTCTAAATTCACTACTTGGATCTATATATTTATGACACATTCATTAAGAGAGCAGTTATAAAAATGCTATTTTAAAATTACATGTAAACCATTCTTCTGCAATGGGGTTGCGAAGCATGCAGCATGCTGGGAGTTGTAGTCACACCAGATCATTGGTGTATAATGCTGTACAGAGTATATTTGATTAAAGACAATATTGCTGTAACAGATAATGTTTCTCACCAAGACTGGATGTTTCAAAGACTGCACCCCCGCTGAGTATTTGCATTATTAGATGGGCAATCCCTGTTCTGCTGCAGGAATCAGAGGTAATGACTCTAAGCCCTGTTGTAGTATATACAAGTCATCATTGTATCTTCTACTCTAGATTTGTGAGCACCACTGAGTATCACTTCTGCGGCACTGCTGGTGATAATCACTTGTGTTATTACCCCCCTTGATTCCATTCACTGCAGTGACAATTTTAATTAGCTCTTAAAAAGCACAGCTCATCCTGATCTTTCTGGTTCATACATTACTCTTTGCACCCTCTGATCTGCTCCAGCATCATTTCATTAAAGGATAATAAACCTTTCAACACTTTAATAAAATGTTTAGGCAAGATATTATTTATTTTCTAAAAAAAGGTATGTAAAGTCTCTAATTAACACTGTAAGTGAGCATTGTTAAAGAAAGCCCTAATACGGCATATTCTACACATTGCATAGGGTTTACTCATGGAGCACCCAGTTCCAGGTACAGGCATAAAAATAATCTGATACTCATGCTTCCCCACTTTGCCAAAGCAGCAGTCCTCTTCTCTTCACTACGATTGTATTCTGCCCTGAATCCAGCAGGTTATCACATGCGGGAAAAGTGAGCATCAGATTTTATTTCTTTAGCCCCCTCCTTATAGTATCCCCATTATTAGAAAAGTCACTATAAGAAGGGAGCAACTATGAAGGGTAGGGGAGGGGTTACAGAAAAAGGGGCATTGAAAGGAAGGCGCTATAGAAAAGGGGCACTCTTAGGAGGGGGCTCAGAAAATAGGGCATGATAAGGGCAGTCCATAGAATTGAGGGCATTATAAGGAGTGGTTACAGCAAAAGGGGCGTTGAAAGGAAGGGTCTATAGAAAAGGGGCACTCTTAGGAGGGGGCTCAGAAAATAGGGCATGATAAGGGCAGTCCATAGAATTGAGGGCATTATAAGGAGTGGTTACAGCAAAAGGGGCGTTGAAAGGAAGGGTCTATAGAAAAGGGGCACTCTTAGGAGGGGGCTCAGAAAATAGGGCATGATAAGGGCAGTCCATAGAATTGAGGGCATTATAAGGAGTGGTTACAGCAAAATGGGCGTTGAAAGGAAGGGTCTATAGAAAAGGGGCACTCTTAGGAGGGGGCTCAGAAAATAGGGCATGATAAGGGCAGTCCATAGAATTGAGGGCATTATAAGGAGTGGTTACAGCAAAAGGGGCGTTGAAAGGAAGGGTCTATAGAAAAGGGGCACTCTTAGGAGGGGGCTCAGAAAATAGGGTATGATAAAGACAGGCCACAGAATTGGGGACATTATAAGGAGGGGCTACTATAAAGTGAGCATTAAAATAAGGGTACCATAAGGAGGGGGTTACAGTGAAACAGGAAACATGAGTGGGGTTTTCCAAAAAGGGGGAATTATACAGTGGGTGAGGAAAGTATTCAGACCACTTTAAATTTTTAACTCTGTTTCATCGCAGGCAATTCATAAAAATTTCTTTTTTTGCTCATTAATGTAAATTCTGCACCCCATCTTGACAGAAAAAAAAACTCAGGAATGTAGATATTTTTGCTAATTTATTAAACAAGAAAAACTGAAATATCACATCCTTGAATGGAAGTATTATGGCCTTCCTTCCAGCCAACAATCATGGGAGAAGAGCCTTGGTGAGAGAGGTAAAGAAGAATCTTAAGATCACTGTGGCTGGGCTCCAGAGATGTAGTAGGGAGATGGGAGAAACTATCACTGCAGCCCTCCACCAGTCAGGGCTTTATGGCAGAGTGTACCAAAGGAAGCCTCTCTGCAAGATGAAAGCTGCATACAGTTTGTATAGAAACGCATGAAGGACTCCCAGACTATGAGAAAGAAGATTCTCTGGTCGGATGAGATGAAGATTGAACAGTTTGGTGTTAGTTCTAAGCAGTATGTGTGGAGAAAACCAGGCACTGCTCATCACCTGCCAAATACAATCCCAACAGTGAAACATGGCGGTGGCAGCATCATGCTATGGGGGTGTCCTGCAGGGACAGGATGACTGGTTGCAATTGAAGGAAAGACGAATATGGATAAATTTAGAGATGAATACCTCTTCTAGAGTGCTCTGGACCTCAGACTGAGCTATAGGTTCAACTTCCAACAAGACAATGATACAAATCACACAGCTAAAATAACAAAGCAGTGGCTTCCGAAGAACTCTGTGACCATTCATGATTGGCCCAGCCAGAGCCCTGACCTAAACCAAATTGAGCATCTCTAGAGAGACTTGAAAATGGCGTCCACCAATGTTCATCATCCAACCTGAGGGAACTGGAAAGGATCTGCAAGGAAGAATGGCAGATGATCACCAAATCCAGGTGTGAAAATGTGTTGCGCCATTCCCAAGTAGACTCATGGCTGTACTAGCTCCAAAGATGCTTCTACTCAAAAGGATATGAATACTTATAACCATGAGATATTTCAGCTTCTCTTGTTTAATAAATTAGCAAAAATATCTACATTTGGGTTTTTTTTGTGGGGGCCACCAGAGAAGTTGACTGGTGTGGCCCTCAGTGTAATTCATGTTCTAGAAGATGATTGTACACATGTTGGGGCACTTTTACTAAGAGCTTTGCAACAGTTTTCTGGTGGACTTTGCACCTTTTTTTCTAGTGGAAACTGCTTGCACAGGCATTTAAGAAGTGTCTGCACTATAAATGTGTCACATGCAACAGTTTTGTGACGCAGCTGCACTAGGCATCATGCAACACAAATTAGGGGGTGTTCCGTTGCTCAGTTGGACTTGGATTCAACATGCAAGTCCAACAGAAGTAAGTCCCACACCCCACGTTAATGACAGACAAGAAAAAAGTGGTGAACACTATCAGGGCAGTTCAGGGAACACCAGATTCATGAAGAACGGGCGCCAGAAATCATGAATCTTAGTGCAGTTTTGTACCATTCTTAGTAAATGTGCCCCATTGTTGTTTTTTATTTTAATTGTGGAATTAGGCTTCCAAGATTGAGGTATGCCCTGCTTCTTGGGTCAACAAAGCCATCATGCCACAAAAGGTCATTCATGTGTAGGCTGGATTGGGAGGAAGGTGACATACGCAATGTACAATAAAATTTGGAGGTTGTTATCTAAATTGCCCGAATACATTTTCACACTGCGAATGACGCAAGGACAAATCTCTGTGAAAGAATTTTAAATACTGTACTAAGGAACTGCTATAAAAGCTGTGAAAGAACTCTGCTTTCTTCAAGCTCAGCCGTTCATTCACCATTTTAATAGCAGTTGCAGGATAAGGCAATTCAATCTCCCTGGCCGGAACGCCAAACTGTAAGCGGCGTCATTACCATTCCAAGCACACAGACTGCTAACCTAATCTTCCCACGTACTCCATATTCAGGTCTGGAGAGGACACAATGGAGGCTGCACCTACAACACTATTTTTAGTCCACAATGTACCTGGGCTCCAGTCCGGGAACTCAGACTATCAAAACGATCCAAATGGTGGAAACACGTTGGCTATATAAATTAGAACTCTATTATGGTGCAAATGTGACAAAAAGGTCTATCTCTGCCATCTTCTTATACTATGTATTGCCACTTCAAGCCCCAGTATGAGAAGTAGCTGAAGTGATATAGAAATGTTAGTGGACTACAATCATTTACACCAGGAGGCATCCAGAATATTTATTAAAACAGTAACAGTTTATTAGCTGTGGAAAAACAGGCAAAAAATGATTGAACCATAATGATAATTAAAATTAGAATGCAACAGAGTGCCCTAATAATACCACTATACTATGCCAAAATACCAACTACAGTGCCCAGGTAGTAAAGCATGAAAGACAAGTAACAATCCACTGCAAATCCGCCCAGTGGTGGCGGTCCTGTATGGTGGGGAAACCTTGTCATTTCTTACTTCAGTTCCCTGTATAATTTAAAGTCATTTAATTATATTAGTTAACCATTCGTTTTTAATCTTATTATAAAAAATGGTGAATGTTGTTGGGCATAAGTGTATACATGACATGATACTGTATACATAACAGTATGCTTGTATCTTTAGCATGCTGCCCTTATATATTTTAAGATGGCAAATCTATGTGACTAGAAGGGTAAATAATCAAATGCTGAATATATATATGTATGTATGTATGTATGTATACACATATATGCACACACAGATTATAGCTGTATGCAGAAGACCACATAGTGGTGGCTACATTTAGGTTGAATGATAGAGATATCTCAAATCTTTAAAGGCCCATAATTTAAGGATACAAATTGACTGGAAAGACTTTATATAAAAATAAGTCACAGATATCTGGACCTATTTAGAGACAATAATGGATTTCCATAGAGATGTGAGAAATCACATTAACCCCCACAAGTGATAATATAGATATGTAATTACCAGCACTTTATCCCGTAATGAAAACTGTCCTCACATGTATGAAGAGTTTACACAGAGACTCTTCCTGGGAGAAGCCTAATACTGTATACTGTAATCTATACAGTATGGACCTTCCTGGAATTCATATTGTTGGGGCAGTCCATGAGACCTAACATCTTATAAGCCTCATTTAGCAAAGAGAGTGTGTGTGTGATATATATACATACATACATACACACCATCACAGACTCATGCAGAGCCTCCTTAGAGACTGTGCTGTTGAGGTAAGTCTCTATGTAGATGAATATGAAAACCAATACACCTTACCCACTCTCCCTTCTTTAGGGCTATGATTTTGCCCTTCCTTATCACTGTTCTGCAAAGCCTGGATTTTTAGTTTTTTTTTGCAATTGTAAGCATTGAAAAATCTGCAACAGATCATGTGATATGTAAAGTAGGCAATGGCAGATTGCCCACAAATAGGCACCTGACAAGTTTTATTTTGCAGGTTTGTACCACCAAAACCTGATCTTTGACCTAATCGAATAGCAATGGTATATTTAAGAGGCAGATGGCATTTATTCACAGAGCCTTGTGCATCCATCCCCTCTTTGAGAGGTTATGTCAGTTGTGTTGGGAGAGGTATATATTAATTTGGAGCACAGGACACAGTTGTTATCCATGGGACATTATACAATAAGTGATTCTCATATTTTTAGAGGCACAGTGTGGAGATCTGTTGAGCAAAGCTGAAGACATTTGGGAGAAAATTCTAAAATGGTAGGTCATAGCCGAGAGAAGCCAGCCTGAAGTTCAGAACCTGATGGACTAGATCAGGGGTCAGGAACCTTTTTGGCTGTTTTAAAATGTTATTCCGTAAGAGCGGTACAATTTGCACATGACCCCAGTAGATAGGTAGTGCCAGTGTCACAGTGTCCGTGGCAGCGCCCCTTTCCGAGCTCACTCACCTCTCCACGTTCCTGCTCCCATCCCGGCTGGCCAGTGCATGCGCACCGGCACTCGCAGATTTAAAGGGCCAGCGCGCTACCCACTTCCTGGGTTCCTATAAAGACCGGTGGCTCCCAGCATTCCCCGACGAATCTTAGTGCTTCATGCCTATGAGGAAGCTTTCCACAGTGTTTCCTTTCCAAGTGTTGACCTCCCATTGTGACCACGGAACTGTTCCTGATTCTGCTCCTTCGCTGCCAGCCCTGACCTCTTGCTCCGTCCCCAACCTCGCATCATTGCCACCTGCCTTGACCGTCTGCCTGTTCCTAACCAAGAGATTGCCTAGTGATCCTGTACCTTTACCCTGCCTGCCACCATGGACAAGTCGCGCCTGTGGAACGACCTGGTGGTACCACGCTGCAGTAAGACCATCCTGCTTTGCGGCGGGGCTCTGGTGAAGACCAGGTGCCACTTAGATTCAGATCCCAGGTGTTAACTAACATAATTTTCCGCGGTTGTCCAGGGGTTTCACTACACCAAATCCTGACACCCACCACATGCCTTCCAGTAGATAGGTAGCACATACTCCCCAGTAAATAGGTTGCCATAGCACATGCCCTCAAGTAAATAGCTAGCTACAGCACATGCTTCCCAGCAGATCGCTAGCCACAGCACATGCTTCCCAGCAGACAGGTAGTCACAGCAAAAAAAAAAAAAAAAAAGGAATATAAACTTACCAGTGCTCCCTGCAGCCAGCTCCTCATTGCTCCCACGCTCTTCTCTTTGACCCAGGCTTAGATGATGGCGGCGATGGCACCTGGTCGCTCAAAGGACATAGGCAGTGATGTTATGTCCTTTGTGTCCAGTGATCAGTCTAAGACACAGCAGCCATCACTATTTATTAAAGATCTGTCTGAGAGCCAGATGCAGCCAACAAAAGAGCCATATCTGGCTCCCGAGCCATACGTTCCCTACCCCTGGACTAGATTGTCACCTGTAAATTGCCATATGGCGCATCTGCCTGTAATGTAGTCACTGGTCAACCTTCTAGTATGTGATACAACGGTCAGTATGTGTAGTGTCATTGTGGGCCGGCGCTGCACTATGTGAGGGAATTGTTTGTTGTAAGTTATCTGGTTTCATTATTTTTAGATATTTTTAAGCTATATTGGACATGGTATAGCAGGTTAGATGTGGTTAGAGGTAGCAGCCTGCATCTGTATATTTAATTATTCAAGACTGGAGAAGGGGCCCACAATCTCTATATAGTCTGGGGCTTATGGGAGCCCTAATCAATAACCGAGTATAGGCTAGCATGTACTATATATTATGTTGTCATGCTATATAAGGGCGATAGTTGATATTTACTGTGTGACAGTAATATGTACACTTGATGACAACAGTTAACATTTTTTAATCAGTATTAAAAAAGTTGGATAAAGTCTACAATCCAGTTATTGCCTTAAAGGGGTATTCTCATCTGGGCACTTACATTCAGTTTCATATATGCCATATATAAACATTTCTTCAATTGGATGTTATTAAAAAAAATGTTCCTGTGTGAAGATAATTTCTCATAAATATAACCATGTTGTCCCTTAGAAACCAGATAGCTTCCTCGGATACGGCCACGTCTGATAGATTGAGTGCACAAAGAAACAAAAGGTTATTGTATATAAAATGTCCGGGAGTTACTGCATGTCCTACAGCCGCCCTGTGGTAATGATCGCTGAATCCTGGTGGTTTGGCAGGACCTTATAGCGCAAGTCTGGCCACCACTGCCAGAGTGTGATGTGGTCGTATCCGAGGAAGCTAAGGGACAGAATAACTACATTTATGAGGAATAATCTTCACACAGGAACATTTTTTTAATAACATCCAATTGAAGAAATGTTTACATATGGCAAATGAATTTAATTAAATGTAAATGCCCAGATGGGAATACCCCTTTAAGCTACATTTATATTTTGAGTTTTTACACACACCTTCAGTAGCTCCAGTCATATACAGTGAATGTGTCCATAGACATACTATCAGACAGAGGCCAAAGACCAGGAAACATAGGATCAAAAAAACCAAGTTGAATATGCAATTTTGTCCTGTAAGCTGCTGTAAAAAAAAGTATACATTCAGCAGGGGCCATAATTGCAGATGCCATTGTAATCTGTAGGTTCTATATAAATAAAGAATTATTACTATTATTATCCCATCTGTACCAGCCGCAAACAGAGACATTGGGTGTCCCAACTCTCAATGATATAACTGTTATATAATTACAATGGAGTAAGAAACGAGATATGACTAGTCTACATAAATAATTTTGCTAGCCCAACAAAATGATCCCTAGGGAATCAGTGTCAATAATAAAAGTCAGTCTGCCCAAACTCAGGACCCCCCATCTGATCATAGAGAGCCCAATTAGCATATCTACAGTATTACCCAAGTTAATGACATGTTAATGACATGAATTCCTCAGGAATGGTGGGGGCTAGAGTAAAAATGTTCCTTGAGCCATCTAACACAAGTGTTTAGGTGCTACAGCAGCATAGACCTCTAAGACCAAGATCAATTTACAAAAAGCATTCAGCAATTGCAAGAGATTGAAATAAGTGTGACCATGATGGAAACATGCAGAGTAGAAGGATTTAGGACTTTAAGACCACAGACGCTACAGTATCATGTCCATCCTACATCCCAATCAATACAGAAACTGCAGTCTCAGCCACCAGGCGTTCTGCCACATGCTCTCTTCTCTCTATCCCTCAGTTTACATAGCCCGCTTGTCACATAAATATGTAATGAGAGTAAAATACTTTTTTTGTCAGGCTTTATCTCTCTATATACAGTATAAACACAATACAAACTAAGATTTCCTTTACATTATGTACACAGTTTCTCTCGCTGATCTGTGCTCCAGCCTGTACTGTAGCAATTCTCATCAACATCTTCTAAGGGGTTATCCAAGGACTTTGGGGAAAAAATTCAGGAAGTCTGGTTCTGGTGCATTGGTCGGAGGGACTGCTCACCACACGACTGCCTCTCTCTGCCTAGGTTCCTGCCTGCATGCCTTCTGCCATCCATGTTCTGGCACATGATTACAACTATCTACAGAGGAAGGGACGTCAGACACTCATGAATAACCCCTTCTCCAACACATGTAACCAGTCCCATTACAGTCATATGGCTGTGATAATCTGATACATGGAGTAGTGGATGAGTTCCCCCTGTCTCATGGTCACACGACGTGGACATGTCATATTAAGCGCTTCAATGATGGTATTTCCTGCATCACATAACCATGGACTACATAAAAGAACCCTGCAAGCATGAAAACTGAACATATATACAGTAAGTAAGTTGTGTGTAATGGGGAGTTTATGGAGTGACTCGAATAACACCGTTATATCAAAATTCTTTAACCCCTTCACGAAAAGCTTTGCACGTTAGGAACAAACTTTTAGTTTGAACCCGTGTGATTTTGACACCTTATCTGGAGTACATTCAACTTTCTGAACAACTTTTATTTACCCTTTCTGTGGAACAATGTACGGAAAAAGTAATTCTGGCCTGTTCTATATGTTGTGCCATTCCTTGCATGCCAATAAAAACATCTTATAGTCCTAGCTACGACTAAGGACCGTGAACGGTCCGAAACACTTCAGAGATATTATGCTATAGGACGTTGCTATACATGTTTTTAACTTATTTTTCTAAATAAAGTGGATCTGATTTAAACATCTATTTTGCCTGGATGCTGGATTTTTCACCTTTAAAGGGGTTATACCACGAAACTATTTACTACAAAAGCTGCCAAAGGGGTTAAAATATTTCAGAAATCTATTTGTAATGGTTACCTGGAAGTAAAAATACCTTTCTATTTGTTATTATGATGCTTGTTCAGCCTCTATTCTGCTCCACACAGAAGCAGATGTGGGAGGGGCCTAGTGATCAGCCTTCAGAGTCTCCTTCCACCTGCTGTGCTCAAATAGTCCCTGCATTTACTGATCCCCAGCACAGCAGGAATCTGCTATTGGTGCTGTGTGTCACCTACCAAAGCCCTGACACTGCTTCCTCTCCTTTTAATCATTGTCAATATATACTTGAATAAGAAAATAAATATATATATATATATATTAAATGTGCACCTATATATTCAATAACATATTCTGAAACTTTCATATCAGCCTCATTTATAAAAACTATAACACAGTCTATGTTGTTCATAGCAATCAGTCACAGCTCAGCTATAATGTTTTCACAGCCGTATAAAAATATAAAGCTCAGTATAATGTGTGTGTGTGTATATACTCGAGCATAAGCCGACCAAAGTATAAGCCGAGGTACCTAATTTTAACACAAAAACAGGCAGAACCTGCTAACTCAAGTAGAAGCCTATGGTGAGAAATGCATTGGTCACAGCCTCCACCCAGTATATATCTAGACAGCACATGCCCCCCAGTTTATACCCAGCATCTACCCTCTAGTATATAGACAGCACCTGCCCCTTGTATACAGCCAATAGCCCCCTGCCCCCAGTATATAGCCAGCAACCTCCAAGTCTATAGCCAGCCAGTCCCCAGTTTATAGCCAGTGCCTGCCGCCTCGTGTATATAGCAAGTGCCTGCCCCCTCATGTATATATAGCAAGTGCCTGCCCCCTCATGTATATATAGCAAGTGCCTGCCCCCTCATGTATATATAGCAAGTGCCTGCCCCCTCATGTATATATAGCAAGTGCCTGTTTCTTGGTATCTAGCAAGTGCCTGTCTCTTCGTTTATAGCAAGTGCCTGTCTCCTCGTATATATAGCAAGTGCCTGCCCCCTCGTATATATAGCAAATGCCTGTCCCCTCGTATATATAGCAAATGCCTGTCCCCTTCGTATCTAGAGTGCCTGCCCCCTCGTATATAGCCAGTGCCTGCCCCTCCCCTGTATATAGCAAGTGCTTCCACCTCCCATATATATATAGCCCGCAGCCCCCTGCCCAGCCTAAAAAATAACCTCTGTTCTCACCTCAAAAACCCAGCCCCCACAGTTCCTCTTCTGTCTTCAGCTCCCGCGCGGTCCTATCGCACACACCATGATGTCAGCCGCTTGCTGACATCATAGTGTGCGCCGATGGCGGTGTACACACTATGATGTCGCCAAGTGGCTGACGTCATGGTGTGTACTACGCGTTAGGATTTTCAGCACAAATTAGGGGGCATTCGGGTGCTCAGTCTGACTGTGTGCGCCAGATTTAACATGCAAAGTCCAAAAGAAATGTGTCACACGCCCCATGTTAAAAGTTCACCAAAAAAAAGTTGGTGCACTCTGTCGGAGCAGTGCAGGGGGCACCAGATTCATGAAGAACGTGTGCCAAAAATCCTGAATCTGGCGGCCCCTGCACACTTCACAGGTCACTGCACATAGTACACACTGCACTGTTTTTAGTAAATGTGCCCCTGTGTATTCTCACAGCATCATGGTCGGTCAGACTGACATGCATGGCAGAAGTGTAGGTGGGTGCAGGGGAGGCAAACCCCACGTGTATCGTCACTCCAAAGTGACTTCCTCAGGGGTAAGTGGCACTTACCCCTGAGGAAGTCACTTCGAAGTGAGGATATGCATAGAGTTTGCTGTCCCTGCATTTTTCTAGACCTCCGACATATTTACACTTTACTGTCCGCCTGACTGACCATGATGCTGTGAGAATACATTGTTTTGCTCTACTTGTATGCATTGATTGTACAAAATTAGGAGCATTAACATGGAACGTTTCAGTTGTTTTTATGACTTTTACTAATAAACTTTTGTATTTTTATATGTTACTTTGGGACCGTTAATTGCATCTCTTTCTGTGTATTTTGTAAGGAATTGCAACTAATTCACTAGATAGATGAATGGATGGATGGATAGACATGAGATAGATAGATGACAGGTGATAGATATAGGATAGATAGATGGATATGAGATAGATAGATAGGAGATAGATAGATAGATAGATAGATAGATAGATAGATAGATAGGTGACAGCTTCTCACATGTTGCTGATCTTTAGCTACTTCCCTGCTAGTCAGGCACAGGGGCCCCTTTGCAGGAGAGCAGTGTAGCATGGAGGGACAGTGAATGGTGGAGAGTACAGTAGGAGGTTTGCATCAGGAGGTGTCAGAGCTCAGCCTGTTACTTGTGTTATATCTGCAGCCTCCTGTGTGACCTGACTAATGGTGGAGGAAGGAGAGGGCTGCTACATTGCCATGATCCATGTTAGGGGAGGACTCCTCTGTGTAGCAGATAGCCATATCTGGCTGCAGTTACCTTGTATCTGTTGCTGTAGGCTCCTGTGTGACCTGACTAATGGTGGAGGGAGGAAAGGGCTGATACATTGCTATGATCCTTGTTAGGGGGGACTCCTCTGAGCAGACATGTCTGGCTGCAGTTACCTTGTATCTGCTGCTGTAGCCTCCTGTGTGACCTGACTAATGGTGGAGGGAGGAGAGGGCTGCTACATTGCTATGATCCATGTTAGGGGAGGACTCCTCTGTGCAGCAGACATGTCTGGCTGCAGTTACCTTGTATCTGCTGCTGTAGCCTCCTGTGTGACCTGACTAATGGTGGAGGGAGGAAAGGGCTGCTACATTGCCATGATCCATGTTAGGGGAGGATTCCTCTGTGCAGCAGATAGACATGTCTGGCTGCAGTTACCTTGTATCTGCTGCTGTAGGCTTCTGTGTGACCTGACTAATGGTGGAGGGAGGAGAGGGCTGTTACATTGCCATGATCCATGTTAGGGGAGGATTCCCCTGTGCAGCAGATAGCCATGTCTGGCTGCAGTTACCTTGTATCTGCTGCTGGAAGCACCGGTGGAGCTGGTAAGCAGTGGCCATCACAGCACAATCTCTGCCCCTCCTCCTCTCTCACTTCCTATTGGCTGCAGTGTGTCAGGTGATCTCTCAGTGTGGAGAGGAGCTGTGTGGAGTGATCTGTAGTGCAGAGCAGCAGGCCGAATGCTTGTGCGCAGACTCGGCCAGATCAGCTGTAGCTCAGGACGAGACACAGCTACCACCAGGGGGCGCCAGCAACCAGAACAAAAGGAGTTATCTCAGTAAGCCTGCATATTTTGTAATAAGTGTAAATGGTGAAAGTACTTGTCACAATGCATTGGACCCAATTACAGCCATGTGCTATGGTGACACAACCCCTTTAAGCTATTCTAATATTAGGCTTTGGTATCTTTAATTTTAGGTTTTCTATTTTCTGGGGCGAGGTGTAGGTAGAGGTAGGCGATAGAAAAGCCACAACACAGCAGAGCTGCTCACCGGGGAGAGACAGCATTCCGAGAAACAGGAAACATGAGGTAAGTGACTTGTGTGGAGCCAGTGGATGAGAGGGGAAGCTTGTGTTTTGTCAGTGGGGACAGAGGTGTGTTGTTACTGACTGAATAATAGAAGAAGAAGAGGTTGTGCTGCAGTGGGCAGGAGAAGGAGAGTACAGTTTTATTATTTTGTTATAATGTATATATGTATTACTTGGGGGGGGGTTGTATATTTGTATTACTGGGGGGTTGTATATTTGTATTACTGGGGGGCTATATGTATGTATTAATGGGGACTGATATATAAATTACTGGGGAGCTGAATATATATTACTTTAGTGAAAAAATGGTGGGGAGGGTCCCCACCAGTTTGTGCCCAGGGGTCTCCACCACTCTTAATATGGCTTTGGTTGTCAGTATGGGGGAGCTTGTGTGTTGTCTAATTTGTGTCACTTTTCTTAAAGGAAATAAAACCCTTTTTTTTAAATGTGGCTGCTGGAGGTAAGAAAAAGAATTAAACAACAGTTACACGCCCTCTCTGACACTCTTATATATAGAGACTGGCAGTGATGCGGTGTCCACAGCCGCGCACTCACTGCAGCAGGAATATCAGACAGTAGAAGGCAAAAGACTGTCGATGTGACATCCCACAATCAATGGGCAGTGATGATTGGTGGAGCCGTGGTTATACAAGAGAGCTAGTTGTTTATTATTTTCTTACCCCTGGAGCTATATATATGTTTTATTCCAGATAATTCTAATTTTTGAGAAATGTTATGTTGTTTCTTAGTATATGTGTTATGCTTGGTTATGTTTTTACCTTAGGCCTCCTGTACATGTATGTCTGCGCATCACAGACTGCAAACAGAAGCTCTGTGGTCTGTTGTTAGAGGTCTGGGTGCCATTCCCATGAAAGGGTCCACTCATGCGCCAATGACAGGAGAAGATATTGGCCCCATCTTTGTTGTCATCTTCATTAAAAGCTACAATAACTTGTATTAAAACCCAGGAAAATGGTAAAGTGATGAAATTACAGCAAAATATGCATATTTTTTAAAGATGTTCTTTCAAAGATGAGGTAGTGTCAAAACAACTTATATCTATATATTAATTATATTTCAAGGACCACGGCTACAGATGTCTCACGACTGTCAGGCACTAGAAGGATTGGACTGTAAGAACAATTAAACACAATTCTCTTGCAAGAGACGATTTAAGAAGAATGTGATCTATAACGCTTCTGCTCTCACCTGGGGAAGGGCGATGTTCAGCTGTCTTTGAAGAGATTCCTTCTCATGACCCAATTCTCTCAGCCTTAGCTGCGCAGTGGCCAGGCTCTCCTGAGTCTCCCGCAGTGTCTCAAGCAACCTCTCCCTCTCATTTAACATGTTTACCATCAGCTGCTCAAAGTTGGCATCATCGGAGCTGTAGGTCGAACCCCGACGGTTGTCCTCGTTAATGGTGGGCATCACTTCACACATCATCTTGGCAGCTTTATGTTACGAGATGAAAAACAGGAAAAGAAGGCACCAGGGAGGGCTATAAATTCTGACAAGTCCAGTGAAGGCAAATAGGTGGGGGGTAAACACACGGTACAGAAGTGGATCCACTGGATTACATTAAAATAGGAGGGTGCGAAGACTACGTGTAGTATCCATCTTGAAGCATGTTTATGACAGTCAAGAGGAGGTTTCCCAATCAAGTCACTAATTGGAAATGTGTAGACCAGGTTAACAAGTCTAGGAAGTTTTCAATCATTAAGAGTGTCCACATAAGTAGGTAACCGAGGACCTAAAATAGAAAACATAAATGTTAGAAACAAATATAACATGGAGTACTAAAACAGAAGTTTAATAAAATAATAATAAACATTTACCAGTATTATTTTGAAAACTGAATTACAGCTTGTGTAGAAAACATACTGGAGCTCTCAAAGGAGAAGGATCTTTTACCCTTAGAAGGCAACCAAATTCTGATCAAAAAATGGAAGGTTGTGACCTTTTAAGGAAATCTACCATCAAAATCAAGCATGATAAACCAGGGGCACCTACTCATAGATCCAGACACCGTGACTGTGGTAATCTCCTTTTTTATGCAAGGCCTCCTTCCTACTAAAATCAAGCCAGAAGGGCTCCAATTTCATAGGCTTACACTGTCTTACCCTACCCCTCTGCTCCCTCAGCACTCCCCCCCCCCCCACCTCCGCCATCCTGAGAGGGGGGGGAAGTGTTCATGCACAGTGTAACAGCAAAGAGGGGCTCGGTCTCATTAGCATCATTTTAAAGGTTGATTTTAGCAGGAAGAATAGCTTTTAAAGGAAATCTAGCACCATTAAATACAGATTTTAATCTAAGTAAACTAACTTGTCCACATGTGCCTACTAAAACTGATGCTTATCTTGATGAAGCCTGAAGTTGATGCATTTCCATGAAAATATGCAAATTAGAATCTTTACAATGCGTGTACAGAGTGCATATGCGTGGGAATTCCCATGAGTCGGCTTGCGTCACTGCCGCTCACGCAGCACAAGGGGAGGGAAGAAGAGTCAAACCATTTTTAGGATTCTACATCATAAAATACATCCAATTAGGTCAATTCATTTGACACGCAGAGCAGGGTAAAAGCCACCAAGTGGCCCAACATCAGTCGGTCACTGAAGTGGTCTTTTCCTCCAGGATTCTTATGGTTGCCATATTATGGAGAGAACTGCTTCTCAAAAAGTATCCAAAAACCGATCATTATAAAATGAACCCATTAACAAAGACCCATACTGTTCCCATACGACCAACAAACCCAAATGATGTCACTTGTGACATCTTTGTCCTACCATTAGCAATCATTGCTATGACTGCTCACTTTATAGACTGAAGCAGGAACAAAGAAAATTATTCTTTTTTACGTAAAGCTTAAAAACAAATGTAAAATGTGTCTTACGATGGGTTAAAAGAGTTGGAAGGCGCTCACTTCATGATTCTGGCAGCCAATTTTTTATTGGTTTGGGAAAATGTAACTTTTAAGTCTCTTCTTATTTTGCTGCTTATGTTTCATCACCAGCGTGCTAGTGAGTCCTGGGAATTTGTACATTTAGAACCCCACCCTGATTCCGTGTAGTAGGCTGACGGGAGGGTTCCACCTTGCCTCACCCCAAGTTTCTCTCTGTGTAACACATGAAGATGCAACACTCCCTTGATATTTTACTCAGTGGGTTGAAATACAAAAACAACATACGAAATGTGAATTGGCAGTAAAAGTAGAAAGACAGGATGAGCAGTAGAGAATACTAATTATTTACCAATTAATTGAACATCTTATAAAATAAACTTCTGCCCCGAATATTGTAAAATGACATAATATAGGAAGATCTACTAAAAGTCTACAGAGGATTATAAAACAAATATATTCACATAGAAGGACACAGGCCATTCACTATGCACTGATAACTGTTTGGAAGTTGTACACACTGCAAACTTACATTTTTAAAAAGTCACCTTTCATAACACCTTTAGGCCTCATGCACACAAACATTTCAGCCAATGTCCTTAGCAAATGAGCGACCACTAATGTATGCACCTTACGACACCATGACCGTGCACAATAGAAATCTATGGGGGCTTTGAGCTAGCCACAATTTGTGTAACTAGCTCACGGGCCCCAAAAACGGTCATGGGCATGAGGCCTTATTTTAAGTACATGCTTGTATTTCCCAAAAAACAACAAGTCTAGATCTTCTCCTCTCATTGAGGTGTTCCTTCTAGAAATACATAAATAAATTGCTACAAATACATTGGGGCAGATTTATCAAGCTGTCTGAAAGTCAGAATATTTCTAGATGTCCATGGCAACCAATCACAGCTCAGCTTTCATTTTACCAGTGTTCATTAATATTTTAAAGGGGAGCTGTGGTTGGTTGCCATGGGCAACTAGAAATATTCTGACAGCTTTCAGACAGCTTGAGAATTCTGCCCCATTGTGTCTGCAGATTTCGAGTGCTCGTATTTTGAGTGTTGATGGGCGTTGCCATACTGGCTTTGATGGTCTCTCCCCGTGACGTCATCAGGGAGCTGTTGCAATGACAGCCTCGGGTCACACAAAGACCCAAGACTGTCTCATTTTAGGCTATTACAATGTGCAATTTACAATATTGTAGGATCAATCAGACAATCCAGCATCAAAGTACCCCAGGGGGGTCTGAAAAATAGTAAAAAAATAAAATTAAAAAATGTAAAAAATAAAAATTCAAACCATCCCCTTTCAATAGAACTGATATAAATATATATAAACAGTAAAATTTATAAACATGTTGGGTATTGGCGCTTCCCAAAATGTCTGATCTATCAAAATATAATGACTGTTATTACTGGCGTTTAACCCGGAAAAAAGCTCCCAAAGTTGAAAATGAAACTTTTTGCCATTGTGCAACATACCGTATATACTCGATTATAAGCCAACCCGAGTATAAGCCAAAACCCCTAATATTAACACAAGGAAACTGGAGAAACCTATTGACTTGAGTATAAGCCGAAGGTGGGAAATGCATTGCTCACAGCCTCCCCAATATATAGTCTGCCAGCCCCTGTATAATAGAGTCATGGCCAAAAGTTTTGAGAATGATACAAATGTTTTATAATGGCAATTTGCATATACTCCAGAATGTTCCCCAAAAAAACATTTCAACTTCATTGCAGGCCTGCCCTAAAAGGAGCAGCTAACATCATTTCAGTGATTGCTCCAGTAACACAGGTGTGGGTGTTGAAGAGGACAGGGCTGGAGATCAATCTGTCATGATTAAGTAAGAATCACACCACTGGACACTTTAAAAGTGGGCTGCTGCTTGGCATCATTGTTTCTCTTCTGTTAACCATGGTTATCTCTAAAGAAACACGTGCAGTCATCATTGCACTGCACAAAACTGGCCTAACAGGGAAGAGTATCGCAGCTAGAAAGATTGCACCTCAGTCAACAATCTATCGCATCATCAAGGAATTCAAGGAGAGAGGTTCCATTGTTGCCAAAAAGGTTCCAGGGCGCCCAAGAAGGACAGCAAGCGCCAGGGACGTCTCTTAAAAGTGTGATCGGGCTACCAGCAGTGCAGAGCTTGCTCAGGAATGGCAGCAGGCAGGTGTGAGGCGGAGACTCTTGGAGCAAGGCCTGGTGTCAAGGAGGGCAGCAAGCCACTTCTCTATAGAAAAAACATCAGGGACAGCCTGATATTCTGAAAAAGGTACAGGGGGTGGACTGCTGAGGACTGGGGTAAAGTTATTTTCTCTGATGAATCCCCTCTCCGATTGTTTGGAACATCTGAAAAAACAGCTTGTTTGGAGAAGACAAGGTGAGAGATACCACCAGTCTTGTCTCATGCCAACTGTAAAGCATCCTGCAACCATTCATGTGTGGGGTTGCTTCTCAGCCAAGGGAACCGGCTCTCTCACAGTCTTGCCTAAAAACACATCTATGAATAAAGAATGGGACCAGAATGTCCTCCAAGAGCAACTTCTCCCAACCGTCCCAGAGCAGTTTGGTGATCAACAATGCCTTTTCCAGCATGATGGAGCACCTTGCCATAAAGCAAAGGTGATAACTAAATGGCTCACGGAACAAAACAGAGATTTTGGGTCCATGGCCTGGAAACTCCCTAGATCTTAATCCCATTGAGAACTTGTGGTCAATCATCAAGAGACGGGTGGCCAAACAAAAACCAACAAATTGTGACAAAATGCAAGCATTGATTGTGTAAGAATGGGCTGCTAACAGTCAGGATTTGGTCCAGAAGTTGATTGAGAGCTGCCAGGGAGAATTGCAGAGGTCCTGAAGAAGAAGGGTCAACACTGCAAATTTTTGACCTGCTGCATTAACTCATTCCAACTGCCAATAAAAGCTTTTGTTACTCATAATATGATTGCACTTGTTTTTTTGTATGTGAAAAAAACATCTGACAAACACACATAAAAACCAAACAGAGTAACAGATCATGTGAAAATATAATATTGCTATCATTCTCAAAACTTATGGCCATGACTGTACACCACCTAGTTCCCAGTAGTATATAGCCTGCCAGCCCTCTGTAGTATATAGCCTGCCAGGCCGTAAAAAAAATAAGTACTCACCATTCCAACGGCCCGGGCAGCTCAGCTTCAACCTTCATGTTCGTGGCTGACATCACAGTTGTGCGCCAGCCGGGCTGTGCGCACGGAGATGTAGCCGGCAGGAAGAAAGAAGAGGCGCTGCAGACGGAGCTGTCGCGGACCTGCCGCGAACATGAAGATGGAAGCGGAGCTGCCTGGGCCGTCGTAATGGAGAGTACTGGTTTATTTTCAACAGACACGAAGAAAAAGCAGGTTCGGATCCAGCATTCTATGCCAAACACGGAGACAGTCCAATGTAGAAGAATAATCCTTTATTGAGGTTAAAATCATGCGGACACACAAAGCTGATTGTAAGGGATCAACGCGTTTCGGCAGGAACTGCCTTAGTCATGATCATGAGGGACACAGCCGCCAGTGGATTGGGGGGACAGGGCCTGTGTACGTTTAAAAACCTGCAAAATTTGTTTTGCAGGTTTTCACGCAAAAATATGTCAGGTTGGACCTGGTGCAGTTTTGCCAGAGGTGTGCTGCCTTGGGGATACATCAAGAGGCCTATATTAATGGACAAGGCCATTATTGTACTCCGGAGTGCAAGCACCAGTGTATGATGAAATCTCCCCCATGTGTGGGTTTTGTAAGAAGGACTCATACCCATAAGATTTAATGGACACCAAAGGCAATCTTGGATAATTGATCTGCCCAAAATTTGGACAATGCAAATTTTACTATGATCTTAGAAAAAGTCACCGAACTCCAGAGTGCACATGTGTGATAACCATCCAATACCACCCTCTCCAAATACACTGGACCTCAATGCTCTCATCCTCTTTTTAAACAAGTTGTAACTTTTGTAATGGCACATAACTCAAAACTATAACCCTACTTTCTGGGATTTGCACTTCAGAAGCCACATGCTGACCAAACTTTTTCCAATTGTATTCCAGCTATTGAAAAATGTCACAAGTGAATAGAATATAATGGGCAGAGTGCGGGTCCTTTCATACATACAGTTATTTGCCTCATAAATATATTATTGCTATGCTGCAGTAACATAAAAAGAGTGATGAGTGTTGTATGCCTTGTACTGGGAGTGGCAATAAATCCTCTGTGATCAAACCAATACTTATGGCAGCATTTTATATATGTTTATGTACCTACTGCACAGATCTACCCCTGCAAATACATTAAGTACAGGGAAATAATATTATCACAGGCGAGCTCTACTAACTACTGTCTTTTCAAGGACGGTCCTGGATGTCCTGTCTGTTTATCAGAAAGAAAATTTCCCACAGAGAAAAAAAAATATATAGAATGGAAAGGAAATGATACCAGCGACTCCACACTAGTGGATATCCAATCTGTCAGTGATGTACTGGAAAGAGAAGAGATTGGTACAACCCACAAACCATGTCTATGCAGCCAACCTGTCTCCGGACACACACTCAGATTTCAGTTTGGCCATTGAAAATGAGGTTGGCCAAAAAAAAATATATATTTTACCTAAAATATCCCATTATTTAGAGGGCCAGATCAGACAGATCAGCAACAGGCTAAGCACTTCTTAAGATTCTCAGAAGGCAAACAACTGAGGAAGCAACTAAATCTATGACACATTGAGAGCAAACAACAAGATGCAAACTACCCAAAGGCCAAAAGACAAAAATTCTTTTTTCAGAGAGGATGATCTCTCCAGATAGGCTCCTGAAAACCATTCCAGTTCCAGATAGTAACTGAATGGAAAATGTGATAATATGAGATAATGGTGTTTGTTATATTATATTCTTAGCCTTGGATTTTATTAATTGAAGCTAACCCCTAATGACTTAAAGAAAAAAAAAAAATCTAAGTGATTTTATCAGTGATATCAGAATACAAAATGGAACAGATCGGCTTTTTGCAGCCGTTTATTTACAAGGGAATGGCACAGCCTTCTCCAATATAATTAACTCCTCACCAATGCAGCCATTCTAATTACTGTAATTGTTAATTAGAGATGCTCAAAGTTCTTTTCTTACCACACATAGAGGGAATCAGGGCAGTATTTGATACGCCCTCGGAAAGAGCTGCCAGCTCTCAGCCCTGCCTTGCCTCTCTCCTCATCTGTGCCTTACATTTCCACCTGTTTTTAAAGCAGAAACTAAATACAATGGAATTATTTAGGAACAGCATCTATCAAATGAAAAGGCAAAACCCAGGGGGACCAAGACAAGTCTTCCATACGGATCATCAGACATGGTTATGATGTATTGTACTGCAGAATACATGGCAAAAGAGAAAAATCCCAAACCCTGTGAATTACAATTCAACGTGTCACGATCAGACAATTCAATAGTCATCTTGGCAAAGGCTGACTGGCCTAGATTGGGAGGAAGGTGCCTGCTTCAGAGTCTGATGTGATCTGATTAGTAGAGAACCAGGCTCAGAGTGCATTGCAGTACATGCTGCAGAAAATCTTGGACAAACGAATTGTCAATCAAAGCTGCTCATGTATATACCCGTGCCATTTCATCAAATACATCATTATGTGTAGGGGAGGGGAGTAGTAATAGGAGTTTTCCAATATACTTTCTGTATCAATTCCTCACTGTTTGCTAGCTCTCTGCTTGCTGTCAGTTTATAATGAGCCGTGCACCCGTGTCACATCACATGACTAGGGACCGATGTTTATCCACAAGAGGTAAACAATGAACTACTAAATTATATGATGAAAGCCCCTTCAAATATTGTTTCTTATTACCCAGACAGAGGATATTAATCACATATTGGAGAGATACAGCTGAGATCAGGCATTTTAATGGAATTTACCCAAACAGCACATACATACTTGCAAGGTTATGCATTCAAATCAACAAGTAAAAATCTTTCAGTTACAACCCGTACTGAACACAAGAATATTAGACACTGCAAATACCTAAGTATACCGCTAATATCCAAGATATTAAGGACCACGTGCTGACCCGATTTCACAGACTGACTACAGTGTTGAGAATAGGACTCCATGTATCATGTGTCACTATGATGCAAGGAGTCCAGTCCATTATATTCCAACCAAAGTTTCACACATCACATTTGAATTCAAAAACTGGTTACTCCCAGCAACATATGCATGGTTTACATGCAAAACACGTGGTGCTTGTACCAGATCACATGCGTTTAGGTGTAAATGCATATGTGATCGAGAGTTACATTCCCCATTGTGTATCAAAACGGAATTCAAATGCCCCAGGTAAACATGGTATAAAGGTGAGCAATTCTTTTCCATAGGACTGGACATATTAGATGGGTCCTTTGACCAAAAAAGAACCAATCTTAAAAAACCAAAAATCTGTGATTTCTGATTACCAATGGTCAACCGACTAATTTTTCTCATTGGGAGGGACAATTAAAATTAATATGTACATTGTGAGTCTCTACAGTCCGGGTCCTCTTCCAACTTGAGCCATGGTGGTGTATTGTAGTGTCTTTAGTACTAATTTGTTCTTACTTATATGTATGTACCATGAGTGCTCTCCAAATAAATGATAAAATATTAAATTTCCTTCTTCTTAAGTGCCCAGCACGATAAAACCCTTTGCAAAATACAGTCATACTTCTAAAATATAACAAATCAAGTGTATATGTTTTAAAAAGATTAGAAAGCAATATTAAAAATATTATGGGTCTGCAATGGAGCAGCCTCTGAACTACAAGTAAAAGATTGGTAAATTACACACATGGAAAATCCTAAATATGTTTTTAATATCACAGTCAGTAGGGGAGACTACACAATAGAAGGGATAAAACCATCTTACTCTTGCGACCAATAGTGACTCTAAGATACCCATTATAGAGCCCAAAAATTATGAAGTTTGAAAGGTTTTATAAGCATCTGGAAAATTAATTAAGAGAAAGCTACTCACCAGAATTTTACCCCCCAAACCAACAATTGCTTATAAAGAGCCACAAGTACTGTCCATATCACATGAAATTAGTTGTCAGTGTGGCACTGTGCCTTAATTACAGCCATTTTTCTTATATGCACATAAGTAGCATGCTTGACTTTTTTATTGAAGATATTACTATTGTTTTCTCCTAGGCTGCCAGTGAACCATGCCCCCTTATTTTGACTGAAAGCTCTGTGTCTTCAAATCTCAGGTGCTGCCCTGCATCCTTGTTCCTAATTGACAGGTCTCACTGCTATGACATGCTGCTGTATGGAACTAGTGCTTAGGGATCACATTTTCTTACTCAGTACCTTGTTTTACACTCATGTCATGTGACCAGAGTGGTATTATTTAAGGTTTGCAAAATGTACCCCATGTATGTATATTCTTACATTAAATCACAGCAGCCTCCATATATGTCTAATACTCCCCATCCACTATGTAGACTGCTGTGATTTCATGTGATCAGATACATACATGGGGTACATTTTGCAAATGTAAAGGGCAAATTACCTTGGATGACATCACCCTGGTCACATGACATGAAGTGCATAATTTCGAGCAGATGCATGGGGAGGAGTAAATTGGAGGGGTCAGCGGAGCAGGACATGCCCCCTTTGATGCCAGGGAATATAACATATGATTTATGGGGAATATGATTTTATGGGGATGTGAGGGTCATATACAAGGGTGTCCGGTCACTAGTTGTATTCCCATTAAAGGATGGGCACCAAAATAACACATGGATACATAAAATAACAAGGAAAAGTCCTAAGGTATCATAGTTCAAGACTGTTCAAGTTCACAATCACCTGAAAGTAGGTAGTGACTTCCTTTCAGCAAAAGTTGTCAAGTTATACCCTATTCACAAGAATATGAGATAACAAGCTGATAAGTGATGGTAAGTGATCGGTGGATGGGGAAGCAGGTCAAGCATGTGTCCTCCATTCAATAGTATGGGAGGTCTTGGAAATTCCCAAGCACATTACTTGCCTATATCTCACACTCCCAATAACTGCCTATGTGTATGTCGGAGAAAGCCGAGCGCTGTCCTCAGAATTACCAACACTCCTATACAACTAAACAAAGCGGCAGGATGAATGCTAGACCTGCTGCTCCATCCATTAGTGAGAACAGGACCTCTGATCTCCAGAATGCTGGGGTTACATTGTCATGATTGGCGTTGATCCCAGCAGTCAGATCCTCACTGATCAGCTTGTTATTCCCTATCCAGTGGATACAGGATAACTTGCAAACTTGATACAGCACCTTTAATGATGGAGATCGGAGACCCACTAATAACATTCTTAAAGTAATGGATTCCCCACAATGTTCTACAATAGAGAAATATATGTGTACTATAGACATATCACTACTAAAGTTCCCCAATGTAGAAACATATCTACAAGCAACAATAAGCGAAAGATTTTACATAGTTCACCAAATGCACAGTCAACTAGAATGTAAGAACAATCTCATTTGGTTGGAAGGAACCAAAGCATAATTTTATCATGATGAAAGGAGCCCAACATGCAAAAAACTCTGGAGCACGTGACATATGAATATTACACAGACAGCCCATGAACTTCTTTAGGAATTATGTACTATTTAATTTCCCCTCTGGTGGCACTGAAGAACTAAACACATGCTTTTTGGTTACTAAGCAGATTATACCTGGCGGTCCCAGCAGTAGGACATAGTGTGTGATTAGTTTATGAATTGTAAATATGATGAGCAGCCTAATGATGGCCCATTTATGTGCCAGGGAGGTCACAAAGTCAAATGCCCCATAGGTAAACCCAACAGGTATGCCAGTTCCATACACATGCATTGTTTAGCATAAAATGATGTTGTGAAAGCAATAGCCAAATAGATGACACAACAATGGACTGACAATTAAATAAACCCCATTATAGTTAATTCACATACATTCACTTCTTTGTTATATCTGCTTCTCAAAAAAATGGATTAATAGCTTGTGTGTGACATAGTAGATTATGAAGAGTTTGGAGGAGAACCAGAACCTGGTTAAAAGGAAATTTTTAACAACTTGCTTTTTACAACAGCCAGGTTAAGTTTACTAGCACAAATAAAATGCAGAGAATATATAATATGCAAATACAAACTGGATGTTGAGACATCTGTTCTACAATAACTGTATACACAAACACTTCTATAAAAACACCCATCAAGCTTGTAATTCCTGCTATAAAAAAGCAGAATCATTTGCTTCTCCCAATAAATGCTCACTTACCATCAAAGAAATACAATTACATCCAGACATCCATCCATACATACATGTAAAGAATATCCCATTATAACTGGAGAGGTGGGCATATGTGCCACTGCTGCGCTGTACTAACCCTATATCAATCATGACCTTTCATCTGACCAATGGACAAAGCCACAGCCATTCTGCAAGTATAAGCACCAGGAATACTAGCAGAGAGGGTTTTCAAATGCATAGGACAGTATAGGCTGATCCTAACATCATAGCCTGTGCCTGGCGGTGGAGGAATATGGAAGATACAGAACCATAAAGAAAGCATTGCAAGCATCGCTTACATCCTGACAGAGTAGGGTGACCCCACCACATTCTGCTGCTCACATCTCAAGTGTGATGTATGACAAACGGTTTTCTTTCCCATCCCCCTTTGCATCCATAGCCCAGGGAAGGAAGAAGCAGTGCACTGGGGGTTTCCATTGGGGGTTGGGGAATTGTGGTGATGCACACTATTATATAGCAGCAGTGGTACATAGCTATACTGCCTGTTAACTCTTCAATAGCCAGTAACCCATCTTCAACAATAAAGGGAACCTACAACCAAATGCTGGTGAGGTTAGCACTGAAATCACCACTGCATCTATCTAATGTATATGATGGATGCCAAAGCATCCCTATCACCATGTTGAGACTTCAAATGTATGTTTCTTATTTCTAGTAGTCATATTTGGTAGAATATATACAGTAGTGCATTATAAAGCGTAAGAAGTCTTCTGATTTTCTGTCTGTAGAGGAATCTATTTTTGCCACAGCTGACAGATTATAGATGGGGATTCATGTGTCTACCATTCCTATCCAAGCTCTGGAGGATGAATTCCCCAATATGCCTGAATGGCAAATTGCAAAACACATTGTTATGTCCCCTTCTTCCATGTGTAGAAGCCAATATTATGTATTTACCTATAGGATGCATTTAAATATATATTTAGGACTCAAAATGTCATTTCATAAGATATACATTTTAACGGGGGAACTCCTATAAGCTACAGTGGAATTCATACAAAGAAAAAGTCTGAAAAGTCCAACAGTGAGTGATCCACAGTCTTAGATATCCTGAATAGTACATGTAAGGGTTGGGCAGTGTTTTCTGGGAAACATCACATTTTTTATGTGCTCTTTTGCTCCAAAGTCAAAAGTGAATTAAAAACAAACAATGGATGGATTACCTGACGAAGGTCCGAGTACCGGACTTAAACGCGTTGTAATATATTGATCTTTTAAATCAATAAAATCCAATATTTATTACACATATCGGGAGTCTGGAGCATCCGTGAGCGCTTGGAGTTACGTGTATGTAAAGCATCAGTAGGATCGGTACGTTAAAAACAAACAAGAATGTAAAGGTAGAACAGAGTTGTGAAAGCTGGCAGGCTGGATTTGGCAGTGGTTGGCTGACAATACAAGTAGATGACATGATCAGCCATTTGGCACTTCTAAAGAAAATCACTGACCAAAACATTGATATTCAAAGAAAGCTGAAAGGTTGTATACTTCCACATAAATGAAAATGACTATGGCTACTGTTAACTATGATTATCAGTCCTTCATTCTTGTTTAAGGGATCTTGAGGGGCTGGATGTCATGTCTAGCTGCGCATATTCATACTTCCATTGCTCCTGCAATTCTTTTATTTAAAAAAATGTAATTTTAGGAGAGTTTGATAAAATAACTTCCCAGACATCTGTTATGACAACAGTATTGGTCATTACCCAACTCTCCGAGAAAGAGACAACTCATTAAAATCACCATAGGTGCACCTTATAATCCACATTCAGTGTATATTTTAATATGGAACAGAACCCCTATTTTGTAGAAGAAGAACGTCTGTGTCCAAATTCTAATCTGCTGGAGCTGATAACTGCACATAGTAACGTTACATAAAATACAACTGCTTGTGGCTGAAGGGAACACAGGGTCATTGTAGGTAATCCCAGCATCCATGGAAGACAGAGCGAAATGAAATCAGCACATGAGATCCACAAGAAATGAACGGCAGCCATAGATTTCTGCTTACATGACGTGAAGGAATAGGCAGTCAGTGATTCTTTTTCATAGAAGGACGGATGTAACATCGCCCATTGATCCAATATGGCACTAATAGGCTGCTGGTGCTAGGCCCTTTTCATTCTAGCTATTGATACAGTCCAGTATAGAGCCATAGGTTGTGTATAATAATCCCTTTATAGTAGATAAATATATGATATCTAACTAGCAGGTAAAATATGTCAGGCTTTATGAAGTAGGATGCTTATCAACACAAATCCAACCATGACCATATCTGCGAGTTTATACATGGTAAAGGTGGTAGCTCTCCAAAAGATTCTGACTTGCTACACTATATACATTATGGAAATGACAAAGAGCTCTATGTACATGTCTAAATATAACACTGCTATAAAAATCATAGGAAACAAATACAGAAATATGATTTGAACTGTGCACATGGCACGACTCCCATCATACAAAAACTAAAGAAAATTTAATGAAATGGCTAGCAAATTCTAGAAGACATGTGGAATATGAAGAATGTGCCAGTGAAATGGGAATATATATATATATATATATTGTACCAGCAAGCAATGAGATGCCAATCACCACTGGAAAGAAGTCTAGGTGGGAGAGAATGTAGCAGACATTAAAAGGATGGGATACAATGGCATAAATGGGGGAGGGTTGCAACACTGGTTGTCAGGGAAGGCAGAGAAGGATGTGATGAGGCAGTAGCAAGGCGAGATATGCAGAACTGGGAGAGGGCAGCTGATAATGCTCCATTAATCCCTTCACTGCTGGAAGGGCCTGCAAACCACTTATGGGAATGGAGACAAACTGCAAATGGGTGGGCAGATGAGAAAACAAGAAGAAGCAGGTGTGGGATGATGTACACGTTGAGATCACAGCAGATGAATTCCCCTTAAGATGCCAATGCACACAGATGATATTGGTGGGTGGGGGAGCAGTGACAGGGTTAATACCATGATGGCGGAGACAGGGAGCTGCCCCCAGAGTGGTACCCGGTGCACCCTCCTCCATTACTGAACAGGTGCAGGCAGTCATCACTTACCTGCTCACCCCTGGATGGGCCTCCCCTGCGGTGATGGCGATGCTGATGGTTACAGATTTCTTTCTTAGAGACAAGGAGGCCCCTCACACCATGCCCCCCATTATTCCATGTGTATCACTGGGACCCCCTATCACATCGTATCCCCCCGGGTGACTGTGTCCCCTCCACTACATGACATGGCATCCCACCTGTGTGTCCGCTCTCCTCCATGCAATGCCCGTGCTCCCTACCTCTTCTCCTCCAGTCTCGGTCAGAGCTGCAGACTGTGGAGCGGAGATGCAGGTGCCCCGCTGCAGCAGCCCTGAGAGCCGGCGACAAGGGAAGGAAAGCCGGTGTCTTCCAGCTCCATCATCCCATCCAGCTGACACCCCGCTCCTCCCACATCGCTCCAACAACGGGGTGCACAGAAAATCACCCCTATTACCAGCCAGCAGCAGCACCTCCCTGGCACCCAGTTTCCAGCCTCTATGACTTGATAGACATATGCGCCGGCCAACCACCGCATGGATACGGGCCTGACCCCACCTCAAACACCTATAAAGGCGTGGCTACACGACTGTATTGACAAGGTCGCAGACCAATAGCTAAAGAGGTGTGTAGGGAGTGCCGATGCACCAATCAGGGGGTAGGAGAGGCGGGATAAAATTTAAGGGATGATGTCATCCTGAGCGTGGTGAGGTTGCTTAAAGGGAAGGTGTATCAGTGGGTGGGGGGTGATGCCAGGGAGTAAAGAAGGTGGGCACTGCCAATGCAGCACGCTAAGGAAGGCAGTGATACATCTCCACTTATCATGGCTTTGTACACAGGGAATGAATGGGTCATACTGCAGAAACACATGTCTTCTAGACATTGGCCCATTTTCAGTGTTGCCAGGCTAGTCAGAGCTGTGAGCAGCAAATGGAATACTTGTCTTATAATAATGTATAGGTATATTTCTGTCTAAACTAGAACAAAAACAATTATTAATTTCTAATTTTGCTGAAGATTGTAAAAGAGAATGGCAGAGGTGAGCACCAAATACAGCAAAATGTTCTCTCTCCCTTAGTCTAGACATAAGGTATATACATACATTTACTTTCCCACACCTTTTGTCCCAAATCTTATCCAGATATTACACTTTTATGCTAATAGCAAGAAATAGTAAAACAGAAAAGAAAAATTATCCACATGGAAAATGCCTTCAGCATTGGCCGGGGCTGGTGGAAACCAAGAAGAGGGCTGATATTTACCTCTCCCCTCCACTCTAGCCTAGATGGTGGTGATCACGGGGTTAGGCTACCTGCACAGGCATGTGTGCCCTACTTAGTCCACAAACAACGGATCAGTGGTTCATTTTTGTGGTCTGTAAGTCATCAATGTCTAATCCATTCCTGAGTCGTAAGGTCCTAAAAATGGTCTGCTTTTGGCATCTGATTTTTTCTGGCAAATGAGGTCACTGACTTCTCTTAACTCCCTGGAAGGTCACATAAGCATGTTACCTAACAAATGATCCCCAAATACAGACTGCATGTAGATGACACTGTTATCCGTGTAGCGTCCATACTTTTCATGTTCCCATAGACATCTTTTGGAAGGCTTAAGCCCCAAACAAGGGCAGGTACAGGAACTGCTATTAGTTTTCTACTGCCTCTTTGCTGATTCCTAAATATCTGTTCAAGTGTATGGGTCCAAAGAAATTAAAGGGTTTTCCCAGTGGCGTAACAAGAGCCCAGTGGGCCCCAATGCGGACCCTCGCTGCAGCCTCAGCCTGCACTTTATTCTTCAGAATACACATTTAACATATACGGGCACCGGCCACTTTATTAGGTACACGATTGCCTTCAGAACTGCCTCAATTCTTCATGGCATAGATTCAACAAGGTGCTGGAAGCATTCCTCAGAGATTTTGGTCCATATTGACATGATGGCATCACACAGTTGCCGCAGATTTGTCGGCTGCACATCCATGATGCGAATCTCCCGTTCCACCACATCCCAAAGATGCTCTATTGGATTGAGATCTGGTGACTGTGGAGGCCATTTGAGTACAGTGAACTCATTGTCATATTCAAGAAACCAGTCTGAGATGATTCCAGCTTTATGACATGGCGCATTATCCTGCTGAAAGTAGCCATCAGATGTTGGGTACATTGTGGTCATAAAGGGATGGACATGGTCAGCAACAATACTCAGGTAGGCTGTGGCGTTGCAACGATGCTCAATTGGTACCAAGGGGCCCAAAGAGTGCCAAGAAAATATTCCCCACACCATGACACCACCACCACCAGCCTGAACCGTTGATACAAGGCAGGATGGATCCATGCTTTCATGTTGTTGACGCCAAATTCTGACCCTACCATCCGAATGTCGCAGCAGAAATCGAGACTCATCAGACCAGGCAACGTTTTTCCAATCTTCTACTGTCCAATTTCGATGAGCTTGTGTAAATTGTAGCCTCAGTTTCCTGTTCTTAGCTGAAAGGAGTGGCACCCGGTGTGGTCTTCTGCTGCTGTAGCCCATCTGCCTCAAAGTTCGACGTATTGTCCGTTCAGAGATGCTCTTCTGCCTACCTTGGTTGTAACGGGTGGTGATTTGAGTCACTGTTGCCTTTCTATCAGCTCGAACCAGTCTGCCCATTCTCCTCTGACCTCTGGCATCAACAAGGCATTTCCGCCCACAGAACTGCCGCTCACTGAATGTTTTTTCTTTTTCGGACCATTCTCTGTAAACCCTAGAGATGGTTGTGCGTGAAAATCCCAGTAGATTAGCAGTTTCTAAAATACTCAGACCAGCCCTTCTGGCACCAACAACCATGCCACGTTCAAAGGCACTTAAATCACCTTTCTTCCCCATACTGATGCTCGGTTTGAACTGCAGGAGATTGTCTTGACCATGTCTACATGCCTAAATGCACTGAGTTGCCGCCATGTGATTGGCTGATTAGAAATTAAGTGTTAACGAGCAGTTTGACAGGTGTACCTAATAAAGTGGCCGGTGAGTGTATACTCCACAGACATATGCACACATATACTATTATACTATATATCCATAACAGATATATATATAAACACAGCAGAATATATACTCTACACATACAAACAGGGTCAGATCATGGGGGGGGGGGGACCCACCACTTTTCCCTTAAATGGGCCCCCAAATTAGCCACAGTATATTTGGGTCTGGGTTCCCCAGGCCATACCCAATAGACCTGTCCAGAATACAGTCTATGGCAGAGCGAGGGGACAATAAGTTCCCTTCTCTGCCATAGACGATCTTAGGTTCAACAAGATGGCGGCGCCATGCTTGTACACCTCCGCTATCCACCCTGACACCATGCGGGAAGATGAGGACTGTATATAGTGATTATAGGGGCTATATATAGTTATAGGGGGACTATATATAGCTGTATATAGTGATTTGGGGGGGCTGTATATAGTGATTTCTGGGGAGCTGTATATAGTGATTGCTGGGAGCTGCATATATTAGTTGCTGGGGGAGCTGTATATAGTGGTCACTGGGGGAGCTGTATATAGTGATTACTTTGGGCTGTATATAGTGAATACTTGGCGCTGTATATAGTGATTACTGGGGAGGCTGTATATAGTTATTGCTGGGGAGCAGTATATAGCGATTGTTGTTTCCTGTCTGGACTACATTCAATGGGCCCCCACCAGATTTTGCACCCAGGGGCTCCCACCAACCTTAATCCAGCTCTGCACACAAATACACATGCACCATATATAAGAAACACTAAAATATAGATGCACATAAACTACATAAATTACCATACAAAAGAAAAAAATTGAAGTCTCACATACCCAGGCTTCTCTGTGGGTGAGGTCCTATGCAGAGTGCTCCTCGGCGTCTGTTATACGATCCACGAAAAAAGTGAGAAAGAGCCGAGGGACATCCAAGTAAAATCCAAAATAATGTTCTTTATTGGGTATGCATTAAAAGACGCACACTGCTGGTGTGCATGGTCGGTGTAGGTAAGAGACACTTACACATTTCAGCTTGGCTTCAAGCATTAGTCATGGTATATGACTCGTACCTACACAGACCATACACACCAGCAGTGTGCGTCAAAAAAAATGTACTGCTCACCAGGGCTGCCATAAGGGAGTTATGGAGATCACTTACTGTATAAATCAGTCGTAGCTCCGACCTTCTACCTCTGATCAGTCCTGGTCTTCATCTTGTTCTCCATCAGTTACAGAACTTTGATAACTTCTCCGTCCATGACTTAATGCTACAGAATTCACTACAAGACGTACTACTCCCTACTGCGTCCCTAAACACACTACAGTCACAGAATAATGTCACACGAATAAAAACTCTCCTAATTTATATATACGGCGCCTTCTAATTTACATACAGCAACAACATCCTATCATTAATTTTTGTTTACTGCCTTTCATTAATATTAAGCAAAGTAGTACCCATATTAATTTATAATTAATCAGAAATCGGGGGCGTGCCGTCGGATGATCCAACTGATTTGGACTGAGCACAGGATTTAATATTCAAATTGTGTTGCAACCAATGCATTTACATACACCAGGAAGAAGAAGGTGAACTCCGATGGTCCTAAGCGGGGAGCAACACATGCAGGATATTGGGTGCACGCTCATAGTGAATCGTGGCACAATCCATGATCATCGGACATTCTGGATCGAGGATCGCGACGTGGACAGTTAAGTAAATGTGCCCCGTAGAATTGATACTCTACACTTTCTCTTAGACTCGCACCTTACCAGGGGCGGCCTCATCACAGTCACACGACCTGCAACTACAATCGTTCTGCCCCTGGGCTTTCCCCATAAGAGAGAGTTCTCAAATTTTAACCCCCTAGTGATAGTTTTTGACCCCTTACTTTTTACTCAGTTTTATTGCTGTTTTAGCTCCTATCACTCAGCGATGGTTAGTGTAAAATTCCAAGGTGTGGGGAGGGGCTCTCTAAGCAGACAATTCATGATTCCTCTGTGTTAAGAGATGCTGTGTGCTGTCAATGTGCTTAGATTTTCAGGGTACAGGGTTTATCTGCACTTTTATTTAGCTTCTACTAATAGAGCATTCTACTAATATCTGACACATAGTCATGAGATGGATGATGGGGAACACAATGGGGGATATGTATCACTCCTCCTTTTTAATTTGCGACTTTTTTTGTGACTTTAAGCAACTTGCAACTAATTAGTTGCATTTGCTAGCAGCATAGTGAACTTTGCTGGTCCAACGATTTCATGCAGTCTGCCCTATGTATCTTTATACTCCTGCTGTTAGTTCCTTTTTTGTGACTTTTAGACTCATCACATGTATCGCAAAGAGAAAAAACTTAAGATACATTGCAATAATTCAGTAGGCCAACTTCAGGAAACTTCAAAAAGTGGCAGCTGAAAAACTATGATACATGTGCCTCAATGACACACTCTGCTTTGATTATCCGCTCTGCTTATCTTGTAGAGCAAGTCTCTGCACACTGCTGCTTGCAGGAAGTGCCTGTGTCTGAGCTGGTCTTGTAATGTGGGGGGGGGGGATTCTTCTTCATGAGAAGAATCAAACCATAGTAGAAGATTTACGGTAATATCCAGGGCCAACCAAAACACCAGCACTGATAGAGACAGTTTGGAATTATATCTGTGAAATGCTGTATTTTTGTTAATAACAGTGTGAGAATGTGTTATTTTGTTATCCTGAGTACACTTTTTGGGAACACCCCTTTAATGTGTCAATGTGCAATCTGCAAAAAAGCAGTTTGTGTGGCTATAGCCTTAGACTGAGGCCAATAATTTCTTAATCCTAAAAATGGTTGTTTTATTTCATGCAATTTCTTAACAATCACTTTCACAATATGAGCAGAAGTTTCCAGGTGAGGAAGGATTTACCAAGGTTTTCCCTATTCTAAAAGTCTTGAAAACAGCTAAATCTTATATTTGTATAACTTATCCTCTTTCAAAAGTTCTACAGTACTAAGTGTTACACAAGGCATTGGAATCTAATATTGTCACCATCTTACTGTTTTTCCCTGTTGCTACAACATATTTGACCCGGTAGCAGGCACGTCACCTGTTATGCCAACTAAGGGGCCTCATTTTTTCTTGTAAAATGCAGTTAGTGTTGACTATCACGGTGCCTTGTGATGTTGCAGTGGAGCTTTGTGATGGCACAATGGGCATTTACCTTATATACTCGAGTATAAGCCTAGTTTTTCAGCACAAAAAATGTGCTGAAAAACCCAAACTCGGCTTATACTCGAGTCAAAAAAATAAATATATCTAAACTCACCTTTCCGGCGACCCCTGTATATCTTCTGTGCGATCTGTCCGGCAGCAGCAGCAGCCTATATACACTGGGGCAGGGGCTGGCAGGCTATATACACTGGGGCAGGGGCTGGCAGGCTATATACACTGGGGCAGGGGCTGGCAGGCTATATACACTGGGGCAGGGGCTGGCAGGCTATATACACTGGGGCAGGGGTTGGCAGGCTATATACACTGGGGCAGGGGCTGGCAGGCTATATACACTGGGGCAGGGGCTGGCAGGCTATATACACTGGGGCAGGGGCTGGCTGGCTATATACTGGGGAGGCTGTGACCAATGCATTTCCCACCCTCGGCTTATACTTGAGTCAATAGGTTTTCCCAGTATTTTGTGGTAAAATTAGGGGCCTCGGCTTATACTCTGGTCGGCTTATACTCGAGTATATACGATAAATGTAATTATGGGGCATTGTTATGTCATAATAAAGCAATGTCATATCACCATAGGGCATTATAATGTAATAATAAGCAGTTACTGTGATGTCACAATGAAACATTTTAATGACATAAAGGGGAAATGTGATGTCATTAAAAGCCATTGCAATGTCAAGATGGGGCATTCTGATATCATAAATGAGCATTGTGTTGTCATAATGGGTTATAACGATGTCACATCAGTGCATTGGCATTGTGATGTCAAAGTGGGGCACATTTACTTACCCAATCCTATCGCAATCCCTGCTGTGCGTTGTCAGGCGATAATGCTTTCTGCTGCGATCCCTGAAAACGTTGAAATGCGATCCGCATGATTAATGAATCATGAAGATAATACATTTTATTATGATTTCAAAAATATAATTGACACAAACCAGACAGTACACTTAAAAAGTGTAATGACATACACTAGAAAACTCCATAGGGTGAGTGAAGTATATTTACCCTAAAAACACCGTAGCTGCCCAAGAGAAGAATATATGCAGTTCTTGTACAAAAACTGTATAGATTATAAAGCATGGTCAATTATAAGCGGTTTAATTTCCTATAAGCAAATGTCCAACAGTTCAAGTGAACAAAAGTTAATGCTGCCGTATTATATATAGATCAAATCATACACCAAAGACACCAAAGGCAACCAGGGTGAGAACACACCCTATGCGTTCCATTACTCAAGGTGACTTCATAAGGAAAAACATGATTGGAGTCCGTGTGTCAGATCTATATATGTGTGCCATGGGGGTCCCCATCTGCTCATTCAGAGAGTGTCTTACTTGTGTATCCAGATTGTATCCCGGAATAATACCAAGGTTGTATACTCACTACTTAATGCGCATGTGTCAATGTCTAATCACATCATGATTTAGTTGTTAGTGCGCCTGTGTGGGAGACTAATTTAAGTTCCCTATACACACATTTGTAATAATTTGGCGAGCATTATGTTACTAAATCGCCACACTTACTCATCAATAACAATCTGCACAGTATCAACCATCAATGTTCTCAACAAAACACAATAAATAAATGTGTGATACTACAATAAAAGACTCTTGCTGCAGTTATGCTATTGCTTAAATGTAAGTACCAATTATTAGTGTTACATTATGTAAAGGAGACACCACAAATAAATGGGAAGCTCCCATAAACTTACCCAAGTAACATTATTATGTTTTCCAGTATTGTAACCAGCAAAGTCAAAATTGTGCATAAAATCTAAAGGTATTACACCAAAATAAAAGGCATCACTAGAAGCCCACTACCACTTACTAAAGAAATTGTGAAAACCAACGCCGGTAGGCTAATGTTTAAATACAAAAAAGGTTGGCAGTTGAGCAAAATATTGAAATGTGATATTAAAATATGAAATACGGCACAAATATGTATCAACGTCTTTAGTTCATATGTGTGGCCTTGATAGCCTGACGAAATATCACCACTCATATCCACAATTATCAATCTGTAAGTTCAGCGCAAGCATAGTCAATTATATATTGTCCTTATCAAAATAAAATTATTCAATCTATCAGCCATTATAGTGCAAAAAATTACAATATTTGTGCCCCAATTAGAAAATATGATGTGCACCTAGAACAAAAAGGAAGGGTCAACTATAACCTTATATACGGTGCAGATCTAAAGAGAAGCATAATATCTATCTTTGTCAGAAGTGATAGTATATTATCCTAAATGTGATGCAGTAAAAATAATCGACATGGACATGAAGTCTACCACTAAAGTGCAAAGAAATAAATAAATAAAAAACATATTTAAAAGAACATGATAGCTATCAAATACAATGCGAAAATTCTAATAAATGTTATGAATCTAAAAGGTAATCACCTACAGTATCTTTCAAGATGATACTGCAGGTGAAAAAGGAATCAGCAAGTGGAAAATGTGGTGAGCAGGGGGCCCCCCACATATATTTCTGCCACACAAATAATACATGATCACAATAAAATAAACCATTGTTACATGCAGTCAAGTCAGAATATAATCAAATTGCAAGTGCCAAGTCCGAATATGAACAATGAATCCACTTTAATACTAAGGAATATACAGTCATGGCCAAAAGTTTTGAGAATGACACAAATATTATATTTTCACATGATCTGCCCTCTGGTTATTATGTGTGTTTGTCAGATGTTTTTATCACATACAGAAATACAAGTGCAATCATATTATGAGTAACAAAAGCTTTTATTGACAGAATGAGTTAATGCAGCAAGTCAATATTTGCAGTGTTGACCCTTCTTCTTCAGGACCTCTGCAATTCTCCCTGGAAGCTCTCAATCAACTTCAGGACCAAATCCTGACTGATAGCAGTCCATTCTTGCACAATCAATGCTTGCATTTTGTCACAATTTGTTGGTTTTTGTTTGGCCACCCCTCTCTTGATGATTGACCATAAGTTCTCAATGGAATTAAGATCTGGGGAGTTTCCGGGCCGTGGACCCAAAATCTCTGTTTTGTTCCCTAAGCCATTTAGTTATCACCTTTGCTTTATGACAAGGTGCTCCATCATGCTGGAAAAGGCATTGTTGATCACCAAACTGCTCTTGGACGGTTGAGAGAAGTTGCTCTTGGAGGACATTCTGGTACCATTCTTTATTCATGGATGTGTTTTTAGGCAAGACTGTGAGAGAGCCGATTCCCTTGGCTGAGAAGCAACCCCACACATAAATGGTTGCAGGATGCTTTACAGTTGGCATGAGACAAGACTGGTGGTATCACTTACCTTGTCTTCTTCGAACAAGCTGTTTTCCAGATGTTCCAAACAATCGGAAAGGGGATTCATCAGAGAAAATGAATTCACCCCAGTCCACTCCCTGTACCTTTTTCAGAATATCAGTCTGTCCCTGATGTTTTTTCTGGCGAGAAGTGGCTTCCTTGCTGCCCTCATAGTGCGCGCAGATGCACTCACACCTGTCTGCTGCCATTCCTGAGCAAGCTCTGCACTGCTGGTAGCCCGATTCCCGAAGCTGAAACACTTTTAAGAGATGGTCCTGATACTTGCTGGTCCTTCTTGGGTGCCCTGGAGCCTTTTTGGCAACAATGGAACCTCTCTCCTTAAATTCCTTGATGATGCGATAGATTGTTGACTGAGGTGAAATCTTTCTAGCTATGATACTCTGCCCTGTTAGGCCAGTTTTGTGCAGTGCAATGATGACTGCACATGTTTCTTTAGAGATAACCATGGTTAACAGAAGATAAACAATGATGCCAAGCACCTGCCTCATTTTAAAGTGTCCAGTGATGTGATTCTTACTTAATCATGACAGGTTGATATCCAGCCCTGTCCTCATTAATACCCACACCTGTGTTAATGGAGCAATCACTGAAACAATGTTAGCTGCTCCTTTTAAGGCAGGCCTGCAATAAAGTTGAAATGTGTTTTGGGGGAAAAAGTTCATTCTCAAGGCAAATATTGACTTTGCAATTAATTGCTGTTAAGCTGATCACTCTTTTTAACATTCTGCAGGATATGCAAATTGCCATTATAAATCCTGATGCAGTAGACTTTGTAAAAATTAACATTTGTATCAGTCTCAAAACTTTTGGCCTTGACTGTAGACGGAGGAGAGGAGGGTGGATGTTGTTGGGAGGGGTTACTAGCACGTACACATTCCTGAATAGTAGCTTCCGGGTACAGGAGAATATCAGACCCGCAGCATGTAAAGGAGAATATCAGACCCGCAGCATGTAATAATGATCCGGGACCTGCAGTGATGTCATAAGCATGTGACTGATCAAGAATGGTATGTAGCAGGGCTGTTTGTATTTGAAAGTTTAAATGTAGTAGAATTGTGTATGTATGAAAGTTTGAAGTTACAAATAAAGCCAGAGCTCAGGCTCCCCTTCAGTTCTAATGAATGACATCAGATCACACACAGCAGTGAATATATAGTGCAACCTCTTTGAGCAAAACTCTTTGCACAGGAAAGTGGTGGTCTCCATATAGGGGACAAAAAAAAATGGGAAGTGAATAAAAAGCAGTGTCACGGTTGCTCCCGCAACCCATATCTTTGGTCCCCGTACCCTTTACCGTTTGCTCCCGCTCCTCCAGCTGTGCACGCATGTCCCACATCTCCTAAGTCATGCGGGTCGGCTTCAGAAGGTTTAAAAGGCCAGTGCATCTTTAATTAATGCTGGCCATTTCACAGAATTCCATATAAACCTGCCTAGTGCCTTAGAAAAAGCTTCTTCCTATGACCTTTGTGTTTAGTGTGTTTTCCTATTGTGACCCCGGTTCCGTTCCCGAGTACGCTCCTCTGCTGTCTACTTTGACTTATTGCTACGTCTCCGACTCTGATCACGTGCTGCCTGTCCTGACCTCCTACCTGTCCCCGACTATGATTCTGCTTAACATCTGTGTACTTCGCCTTGGCTGCCGCCGCGGACAGAGTCGCACCTGTGGAACGACTTGGTGGTACCACACTACAACAAGTCCAACACGCTTTGTGGCGGGCTCTGGTGAAAACCAGGTGCCACTTAAATTCCGATCCCAGGTGTCGGCTTACATCATTGTCCGCAGTGGTCCAGACAAGCAGTCTTTGAAGAATGGGGTCCTCTCAGAGAGGTGGTCTTCTGGAGAGGTTTCACTGACTGTGTGTGTATATATAATTTATAATTTATATATAATTTATGTACACATACTGTGATGCTGCCCTGTGTTCCTATTCTTATTCCTATGTTTTATAGTGGATATGTTTTAATATATCTTTTTCTCTGTAGAAGATTACTGTATGATGCAAAGCTTTAGTGCTCAGTCTTCCCTGCATTGCTCTGCACTAGATCACTGTACAAGCAGTTACAGTGATTCGGTGCAGTAACGCTCATGAGCAGCTCGATACATTAAGAGGCTCCGACCTCTTGATGTATTGGGCAGGGTGCTGCTCAGCATAGAAATAAACGCAGACGGCGACATCACATGTGAAAAGTCGCAGGCTGCAGTGAGTGCACAGGCGCAGGGAAAGTGACGCCCTGCGCTGGCCCACTCCCGGCTGCCCCCACACTCCGCTCAGCCGGCCGCCCCCTCCCCCACACTAGCCTGAAGGTGGTGGAAAGGGATAAATAATCGCAAGTGCTAGCAATAAGCAATTATTTCAGGACTTCTATTATTACCTATTTTCTATTCATCCACGCCCCCTAGTTCCAGAGGACATGCCTCTTTTCTTGGACGAGTTGGAAAACTGCCAAAAAATAATCAAAACTCAATAAATGTGGCACACAACATTTTGGTGCAAATTACTCTAGTTTTCTGGCATAGACAGATTGATACATCTACCCCAATGGGTCATTGTTATGTCGTAATAGGTTATTGTGATTTCACAAATGGACAATGGGGTATTGGGTCATTGTACCGATGGGTCACAAAACAAGCCAGAGGAAGCGTTGTAACGCAAAACAGCTGTTGCTGTTTTTGTGATGTCCTGCGAGTCCTTCCTTCCCTATGTGATGTACTAACTTGTTCTTTTAAGTTTACTAATAAAGAAGAATAATCACCTGTTTTGGTGAGGGACACTGTCTTTCTATGGATTTTTTTGGGCATCACTGTTATTGTCATTGTGATGTCGTAATTGGCCAGTGTCACAGTAGGTCATAGAGCAGTCACAGTGGCCCATGGTCTCAGTGAATCATTCTGATGTCACATTGGGCTATTGTCACAATGGGTCATTGTGGTGTTGATATGGGCCATTGTCACAACGGGTCAATCTGGTGCTTTAAAAGGCCATTGCCACAAAGTTTCTCGTGATGTCACAATTGGTCATTGTCATGCCACAATGGGCCATTGTTACAAATGGTGATTGTCACTAATGCAGGGACATTAGGATTACATTTCCTCTTGTATAATCCTTATTCCCATCAATTTATACATAAGAACCAAAGGTCCATGCCATTTGCTTTCTCTTTTTTAACACAGTATTCATAAAAAAAAATATAAACACTAAAAAACATAAAATAGTGACCTGTTTTTATCCACAGAAGGCCTCAGTGCATGTGCATTGGACCTGGCTAGAATGCCTGTTTTTCTGATTCTCTGATGGGCTAGAACAATGGACGTTATGCCATTTTGTGGTACCTGGTTGGGTTTCAGTGATGCGTGTCATCAGAAACATTCAGTATTTGATTTCTTTTGATGGAAAACAGTAACCTTCTTTTGAGACTTATTTACATCCTTTGCATGCAATCAGTTTTCAGGACATTTGCTTGGTTTCCATGAGAACAGAAAGCTGCTGATGTCCACACTTAAAATTCTTCCAAGGGCTGAGCTAAACTAGACAACTAAACTGCAACAGGGCTCATGATCTCAGCAGATACTTAGATTTTAGGAGGACTTATTTCGAGTCTAGGAGTAGTACTGATACAAAAACTGCAACTTACAAAATACATTCCTTTCCACTTCTGTGCGATCAGTCAGCAATAAATATGAATCCTTTGGATAGGTTCACATGTGGAAGATTATCAGTAACTAATTCTACAGCTGAAAACACTGTGGCAGATTTACTTACCCGGCACATTCGCGATCCAGCGGCGGGTTCTCTGGGGTAGTTCCCCCGATTTCCACCTGGTGTCACTGCTGCTCTGAATTCCGTCGGAGTTCACTGAAGTTCACCAAGCCAGGCCGGGTGCAGGTAAGCGCGTGCTAAGTGACTAGAGATGAGCGAACACTAAAATGCTCGGGTACTCGTTATTCGAGACGAACTTTTCCCGATGCTCGAGTGCTCGTCTCGAATAACGAACCCCATTGAAGTCAATGGGAGACTCGAGCATTTTTCAAGGGGACCAAGGCTCTGCACAGGGAAGCTTGGCCAAACACCTGGGAACCTCAGAAAAGGATGGAAACACCACGGAAATGGACAGGAAACAGCAGGGGCAGCATGCATGGATGCCTCTGAGGCTGCTTAATCGCACCATTATGCCGAAATTATGGGCAACAGCATGGCCATGACAGAGTGACAGAATGAAGCTAGATAGCATGTAAAACATCCAATAATTGACCCTGACACTATAGGGGACGGCATGCAGAGGCAGAGGCAGCGGCAGCAGGCTAGAGAGTGGCATGGCGACATACCCTAATTGGACTCAGGCTTCAAACCAATGGGTGTCAGAGAGGAACCAAAGGAGGTGAGCAAGAAGCGCTCAAATAATATCGGTACATGATAAAAGTTTGCCAGTATATTTTGTGGATTACACAGCAGGGTGGCGACAAAGTTAACATGGAAGCCATGAAAACAACCCAAAATTCTGCCTGACACAGCTCGTTTGATAAGGGGACCATGTATGCTTACAGTTCATGCCAGTCGCTGCACTGGCTGCCAGTCTCCTTTCGAATACAGTTTAAAATAATAATAACCCTCATCCATAAAGCTCTGTATAATGCTGCACCCCCCTACCTCTCCTCTCTTATCTCAGTCTATCGCCCAACCCGTGCTCTTAGATCCGCCAGTGATCTTAGATTAACCTCTACCCTAGTGCGGACCTCCCACTCGCGTCTCCAAGACTTCTCTAGAGCTGCACCAATTCTATGGAATGCTCTGCCCTGGACTATCAGACTAATACCTAACCTCCAAAGTTTCAAACGTGCTCTTAAAACCCATTTCTTTAGGCAAGCCTATAACACTCATTAACTGCATGAAGTTTTAACTCTTCTACTAACCCGTCCTGTGTCGTCCTCCCATCTGTTATCCAGCAACCAACAGGCACCAGACTTCTCTGCAGTCCCATTCACCCTGGACCTGGTATATAAGATGACGGCTGAGTGGTTCAAGCGACAGCAATTCCATTTATTATATTTTGTTCTATTCCCTAAGAAGAATGGCTTGACCGTTAAATATTCTTTTACCTCGTGTTACCCCATCATCTTCATAAACCGTAAGCTCTGGCGAGCAGGGACCTCACTCCTGTTGTTCCATACAAATGTTGTGCTCTGTTACAATACATTTGTATTTGTTTCCTATGATTTGTAAAGCGCTACGGAATATGATGGCGCTATATAAATAAAGATTATTATTATTATTATTATGGAGGCAGTGAACTAGTAGTAGATTAAAGGTGCTGCAACTATGTTAGTTGGATCTTGGGATGGAGCTGGCGCTCTGCAGCCAGGCGAGCTTTTGCCAATCCAAGCCCCTGTCTCTAGGCTACTCCCCAAACAGCACTTCTAAGAACCTTTTGTATAAGATCAAGTGTAGTAGCGTTCTTATAAGTTTAGGATATGGCGGGTGAGGGGAATGTAAACAGATGCGCAAGAAGCGCTGAAATAATATCCCTAAATGGTAAAAGTTTGCAAGTATATTTTGTGGATTACACAGCAGGGTGGCGACAAAGTTAACAACTTTGATGTGGAATGCCCTGTAATAGCTCTTGGGCGGTGTGCCTTTTATCGCCTAGGCTCAGCAGTTTCAGCACCGCCTGCTGTCGCTTAGCGACGGCACTGCTGCTGTGCCTAGAGCTACCGACTGATGGCGCCATGGCCACGGATGGTAATTCGGAGGAGGAGGAGGTGGAGGAGGGGTGGGAGGAGGTATAGTAGGCCTTTGAGACCTGGACCGAGGTAGGCCCCGCAATTCTCTGCGTCGGCAGTATATGACCAGCCCCAGGGTCAGACTCGGTCCCAGCCTGCACCAAGTTAAGTGTAGTAGCGTTCTTATAAGTTTGGGATATGGCGGGTGAGGGGAATGTAAACAGATGCGCAAGAAGCGCATGATGCGCATGGAGCTGGCGCTCCGCTGCCAGGCGAGCTTTCGCCAATTCAAGCCCCTGTCTCTAGGCTACTCCCCAAACAGCACTTCTAAGAACCTTTTGTATAAGATCAAGTGTAGTAGCGTTCTTATAAGTTTAGGATATGCCGGGTGAGGGGAATGTAAACAGATGCGCAAGAAGCGCATGATGCGCATGGAGCTGGCGCTCTGCTGCCAGGCGAGCTTTCGCCAATTCAAGCCCATGTCTCTAGGCTACTCCCCAAACAGCACTTCTAAGAACCTTTTGTATAAGATCAAGTGTAGTAGCGTTCTTATAAGTTTAGGATATGCCGGGTGAGGGGAATGTAAACAGATGCGCAAGAAGCGCATGATGCGCATGGAGCTGGCGCTCCGCTGCCAGGCGAGCTTTCGCCAATTCAAGCCCCTGTCTCTAGGCTACTCCCCAAACAGCACTTCTAAGAACCTTTTGTATAAGATCAAGTGTAGTAGCGTTCTTATAAGTTTAGGATATGCCGGGTGAGGGGAATGTAAACAGATGCGCAAGAAGCGCTGAAATAATATCCCTAAATGGTAAAAGTTTGCCAGTATATTTTGTGGATAACACAGCAGGGTGGCGACAAAGTTAACAACTTTGATGTGGAATCCATGAAAACAACCCAAATTTCTGCCTGACACACCTCGTTTGATAAAGGGACGATGTATGGAGGCAGCTATATGGACGACTTTTGGAGGTAGCAATGGAGACAACGTGTGGAGGCTGCTATGGAGACAATTTAATTTGGATAGTGCCTGTATGTGGCAGTCCCAAACATTTTTCAAACCAGAGGAGCAGGTAGGTGGCCCTCCAGTAAAATGGAATAGATTGAGTGCCTGTATGTGGCAGTCCCAAAAATGTTTCAAACCAGAGGAGCAGGTAGGTGGCCCTGCAGTAAAATGGAATAGATTCAGTGCCTGTATGTGGCAGTCCCAAAAATTTTTCAAACCAGAGGAGCAGGTAGGTGGCCCTCCAGTAAAATGGAATAGATTGAGTGCCTGTATGTGGCAGTCCCAAAAATGTTTCAAACCAGAGGAGCAGGTAGGTGGCCCTGCAGTAAAATGGAATAGATTGAGTGCCTGTATGTGGCAGTCCCAAAAATGTTTCAAACCAGAGGAGCAGGTAGGTGGCCCTGCAGTAAAATGGAATAGATTGAGTGCCTGTATGTGGCAGTCCCAAAAATTTTTCAAACCAGAGGAGCAGGTAGGTGGCCCTCCAGTAAAATGGAATAGATTGAGTGCCTGTATGTGGCAGTCCCAAAAATGTTTCAAACCAGAGGAGCAGGTAGGTGGCCCTGCAGTAAAATGGAATAGATTGAGTGCCTGTATGTGGCACTCACAAAAATTGTTTCAAACAGAGGACCGGGTAGGTGGCCCTCCAGAAAAATTAAATGCATGAAGTACTATAGCAAGAGCCAGTGGGCCCTGTCAAAAAATAGCCATTTTCCTCTGCTTTACTGTACAAAGAGGAGGAGAAGGAGGAAAATGAGGAGGAGGAGGAGTGGATCAATTATTCAGGTTGAGCTTCCTTCACCTGGTGGAGATTGGAAATTCTGAGAAATCCAGCCTTTATTCATTTTAATAAGCGTCAGCCTGTCAGCGCTGTCAGTCGACAGGCGTGTACGCTTATCGGTGATGATGCCACCAGCTGCACTGAAAACCCGCTCGGACAAGACGCTAGCGGCAGGGCAGGCAAGAACCTCCAAGGCGTACAGCGCCAGTTCGTGCCACATGTCCAGCTTTGAAACCCAGTAGTTGTAGGGAGCTGTGTGATCATTTAGGACGATGGTATGGTCAGCTACGTACTCCCTCACCATCTTTCTGTAAAGATCAGCCCTACTCTGCCGAGACTGGGGACAGGTGACAGTGTCTTGCTGGGGTGACATAAAGCTGGCAAAAGCCTTGTAAAGCGTACCCTTGCCAGTGCTGGACAAGCTGCCTGCTCGCCTACTCTCCCTCGCTACTTGTCCCGCAGAACTACGCACTCTGCCGCTAGCGCTGTCAGAAGGGAAATACTGTTTCAGCTTGTGCACCAGGGCCTGCTGGTATTCATGCATTCTCACACTCCTTTCCTCTGCAGGGATGAGAGTGGAAAGATTTTGCTTGTACCGTGGGTCCAGGAGAGTGAACACCCAGTAATCGGTGCTGGAATAAATTCTTTGAACGCGAGGGTCACGGGATAGGCAGCCTAGCATGAAATCTGCCATATGCGCCAGAGTACCAACGCGTAAGAATTCACTCCCCTCACTGGCCTGACTGTCCATTTCCTCCTCCTCCAACTCCTCCAACTCCTCTTCTTCTGCCCATACACGCTGAACAGTAAAGGACTCAACAATGGTCCCCTCTTGTGTCTCACCAACATTCTCCTCCTCTTCCTCCTCATCCTCCTCCACCTCCACCTCCTCCGATATGCGCTGAGAAACAGACCTGAGGGTGCTTTGGCTATCAACAAGGGAATATTCTTCCCCTGTCTCTTGTGACGAGCGCAAAGCTTCCGACTTCATGCTGACCAGAGAGTTTTTCAACAGGCCAAGCAGCGGGATGGTGAGGCTGATGATGGCGGCATCGCCACTGACCATCTGTGTTGACTCCTCAAAGTTACTCAGCACCTGACAGATATCAGACATCCACGTCCACTCCTCATTGTAGACTTGAGGAAGCTGACTGACCTGACTACCAGTTCTGGTGGAAGTTGACATCTGGCAGTCTACAATCGCTCTGCGCTGCTGGTAAACTCTGGATAACATGGTCAGTGTTGAATTCCACCTCGTGGGCACGTCGCACAACAGTCGGTGAGCGGGCAGTTGGAGGCGGCGCTGCGCTGCCCTGAGAGTGGCAGCATCTGGGCTGGACTTCCTGAAATGCGCACAGATGCGGCGCACCTTCGTGAGCAAATCAGACAGATTGGGGTATGTCTTGAGGAAACGCTGAACTATCAGATTTAACACATGGGCCAGGCATGGCACATGTGTCAGTCTGCCGAGTTGCAGAGCCGCCACCAGGTTACGGCCGTTGTCACACACAACCATTCCCGGCTTGAGGTTCAGCGGTGCCAGCCACAGATCAGTCTGCGCCGTGATGCCCTGTAATAGCTCTTGGGCGGTGTGCCTTTTGTCGCCTAGGCTCAGCAGTTTGAGCACCGCCTGCTGTCGCTTAGCGACGGCACTGCTGCTGTGCCTAGAGCTACCGACTGATGGCGCCGTGCCCACGGATGGTAGTTCGGAGGAGGAGGTGGAGGAGGGGTGGGAGGAGGAGGAGGCATAGTAGGCCTGAAACACCTGGACCGAGGTAGGCCCCGCAATCCTCGGCGTCGGCAGTATATGAGCAGCCCCAGTGTCAGACTCGGTCCCAGCCTCCACCAAGTTAACCCAATGTGCCGTCAGCGATATATAGTGGCCCTGCCCGGCAGCACTCGTCCACGTGTCCGTGGTCAGGTGGACCTTGTCAGAAACGGCGTTGGTCAGGGCACGGATGATGTTGTCTGACACGTGCTGGTGCAGGGCTGGGACGGCACATCGGGAAAAGTAGTGGCGGCTGGGGACCGAATACCGAGGGGCGGCCGCCGCCATGAGGTTGCGAAAGGCCTCGGTCTCTACTAGCCTATAGGGCAGCATCTCCAGGCTAAGCAATCTGGAGATGTGCACATTAAGGGCTTGGGCGTGCGGGTGGGTTGCACTATATTTGCGTTTCCGCTCCAGCGTCTGGGGTATGGAGAGCTGAACGCTGGTGGATGCTGTGGAGGATCGTGGAGGCGACGATGGGGTTTTTGTGGCAGGGTCCTGGGCAGGGGGCTGACTAGCAGCTGACACAGGGGAAGGAGCAGTGGTGTGCACGGCCGGAGGTGAACGGGCTTGTTGCCACTGAGTGGGGTGTTTAGCATTCATATGCCTGCGCATACTGGTGGTAGTTAAGCTAGTAGTGGTGGAACCCCTGCTGAGCCTGGTTTGGCAAATGTTGCACACCACAGTCCGTCGGTCATCCGGTGTTTCCTTAAAGAACCTCCAGACTTCTGAAGATCTAGCCCTCGCCGCAGGAGCCCTCGCCACGGGAGCTTCACTAGTTGACACATTTGGCGCTGATGCACCAGCTCTGGCCCTGCCTCTCCGTCTGGCCCCACCACTGCCTCTTCCAACCTGTTCTGGTCGAGGACTCTCCTCCGTCTCAGAAGCACTGTGTTCACCCGGCCTCTCAACCCAGCTTGGGTCTGTCACCTCATCATCCTCCGATCCCTCAGTCTGCTCCCCCCTCGGACTTCCTGCCCTGACAACAACTTCCCCACTGTCTGACAACCGTGTCTCCTCATCGTCGGACACCTCTTTACACACTTCCACTACGTCAAGAAGGTCATCATCACCCACAGACTGTGACTGTTGGAAAACCTGGGCATCGGAAAATTGCTCAGCAGCAACCGGACAAGTGGTTTGTGACTGTGGGAAGGGTCCAGAAAACAGTTCCTCAGAGTATGCCGGTTCAAATGCCAAATTTTCCTGGGAGGGGGCAGACTGGGGGGGAGGAGGCTGAGGTGCAGGAGCTGGAGGAGTGGCGATTTCGGTGACATGGGTGGACTGCGTGGAAGACTGACTGGTGGTGGACAAATTGCTCGAAGCATTGTCAGCAATCCACGACATCACCTGTTCGCACTGTTCTGGCCTCAACAGTGCTCTACCACGAGTCCCAGTAACTTCAGACATGAACCTAGGGAGTGTAGCTCTGCGGCGTTCCCCTGCTCCCTCATCAGCAGGTGGTGTCTCACCCCGCCCAGGACCACGGCCTCTGACCCCTGCAGTAGTTGGACGCCCACGTCCCCGCCCTCGTCCTCTACCCCTAGCCCTCGGGTTAAACATTTTTAAAATGAGAGTTATAACTTTATTTTTTTTTTTACTTTTTTTTGTTTTTTTTTGTGTTTTTTTTTTTTTTTGTGTTTTTTGTTTTTTTTTTAGTTTTTAAAACCAAACAATGCTATCCTATTGCTATGGCTATTTTCTAGCCAAGTATCAAAGCACACTACTATGCCAGATGAGATGACACTGAGTTAGTGCCTAATTGAAATCCAACCCCTACTAAATTTTCCCACTTCGGTCTTTGCTATGGATATGTGCGTCACTAAGCGCAGAACACAGCGGTCGCAAGTCTCACTACAAATTGCTCAGAATTGGCTAGTACATGCACTGCAGAAAGTACAGCCACCAGCAGATCAACCAGAAATCAAATATATAGAACGCTACTGTATGCGTAAGTAAGCTCTTTGTATTCTCCTATGGCTATTTTCTAGCCAAGTATCAAAGCACACTACTATGCCAGATGAGATGACACTGAGTTAGTGCCTAATTGAAATCCAACCCCTACTAAATTTTCCCACTTCGGTCTTTGCTATGGATATGTGCGTCACTAAGCGCAGAACACAGCGGTCGCAAGTCTCACTACAAATTGCTCAGAATTGGCTAGTACATGCACTGCAGAAAGTACAGCCACCAGCAGATCAACCAGAAATCAAATATATAGAACGCTACTGTATGCGTAAGTAAGCTCTTTGTATTCTCCTATGGCTATTTTCTAGCCAAGTATCAAAGCACACTACTATGCCAGATGAGATGACACTGAGTTAGTGCCTAATTGAAATCCAACCCCTACTAAATTTTCCCACTTCGGTCTTTGCTATGGATATGTGCGTCACTAAGCGCAGAACACAGCGGTCGCAAGTATTACTACAAATTGCTCAGAATTGGCTAGTACATGCACTGCAGAAAGTACAGCCACCAGCAGATCAACCAGAAATCAAATATATAGAACGCTACTGTATGCGTAAGTAAGCTCTTTGTATTCTCCTATGGCTATTTTCTAGCCAAGTATCAAAGCACACTACTATGCCAGATGAGATGACACTGAGTTAGTGCCTAATTGAAATCCAACCCCTACTAAATTTTCCCACTTCGGTCTTTGCTATGGATATGTGCGTCACTAAGCGCAGAACACAGCGGTCGCAAGTCTCACTACAAATTGCTCAGAATTGGCTAGTACATGCACTGCAGAAAGTACAGCCACCAGCAGATCAACCAGAAATCAAATATATAGATCGCTACTGTATGCGTAAGTAAGCTCTTTGTTTTCTCCTATGGCTATTTTCTAGCCAAGTATCAAAGCACACTACTATGCCAGATGAGATGACACTGAGTTAGTGCCTAATTGAAATCCAACCCCTACTAAATTTTCCCACTTCGGTCTTTGCTATGGATATGTGCGTCACTAAGCGCAGAACACAGCGGTCGCAAGTCTCACTACAAATTGCTCAGAATTGGCTAGTACATGCACTGCAGAAAGTACAGCCACCAGCAGATCAACCAGAAATCAAATATATAGAACGCTACTGTATGCGTAAGTAAGCTCTTTGTATTCTCCTATGGCTATTTTCTAGCCAAGTATCAAAGCACACTACTATGCCAGATGAGATGACACTGAGTTAGTGCCTAATTGAAATCCAACCCCTACTAAATTTTCCCACTTCGGTCTTTGCTATGGATATGTGCGTCACTAAGCGCAGAACACAGCGGTCGCAAGTCTCACTACAAATTGCTCAGAATTGGCTAGTACATGCACTGCAGAAAGTACAGCCACCAGCAGATCAACCAGAAATCAAATATATAGAACGCTACTGTATGCGTAAGTAAGCTCTTTGTATTCTCCTATGGCTATTTTCTAGCCAAGTATCAAAGCACACTACTATGCCAGATGAGATGACACTGAGTTAGTGCCTAATTGAAATCCAACCCCTACTAAATTTTCCCACTTCGGTCTTTGCTATGGATATGTGCGTCACTAAGCGCAGAACACAGCGGTCGCAAGTCTCACTACAAATTGCTCAGAATTGGCTAGTACATGCACTGCAGAAAGTACAGCCACCAGCAGATCAACCAGAAATCAAATATATAGAACGCTACTGTATGCGTAAGTAAGCTCTTTGTATTCTCCTATGGCTATTTTCTAGCCAAGTATCAAAGCACACTACTATGCCAGATGAGATGACACTGAGTTAGTGCCTAATTGAAATCCAACCCCTACTAAATTTTCCCACTTCGGTCTTTGCTATGGATATGTGCGTCACTAAGCGCAGAACACAGCGGTCGCAAGTCTCACTACAAATTGCTCAGAATTGGCTAGTACATGCACTGCAGAAAGTACAGCCACCAGCAGATCAACCAGAAATCAAATATATAGAACGCTACTGTATGCGTAAGTAAGCTCTTTGTATTCTCCTATGGCTATTTTCTAGCCAAGTATCAAAGCACACTACTATGCCAGATGAGATGACACTGAGTTAGTGCCTAATTGAAATCCAACCCCTACTAAATTTTCCCACTTCGGTCTTTGCTATGGATATGTGCGTCACTAAGCGCAGAACACAGCGGTCGCAAGTCTCACTACAAATTGCTCAGAATTGGCTAGTACATGCACTGCAGAAAGTACAGCCACCAGCAGATCAACCAGAAATCAAATATATAGAACGCTACTGTATGCGTAAGTAAGCTCTTTGTATTCTCCTATGGCTATTTTCTAGCCAAGTATCAAAGCACACTACTATGCCAGATGAGATGACACTGAGTTAGTGCCTAATTGAAATCCAACCCCTACTAAATTTTCCCACTTCGGTCTTTGCTATGGATATGTGCGTCACTAAGCGCAGAACACAGCGGTCGCAAGTCTCACTACAAATTGCTCAGAATTGGCTAGTACATGCACTGCAGAAAGTACAGCCACCAGCAGATCAACCAGAAATCAAATATATAGAACGCTACTGTATGCGTAAGTAAGCTCTTTGTATTCTCCTATGGCTATTTTCTAGCCAAGTATCAAAGCACACTACTATGCCAGATGAGATGACACTGAGTTAGTGCCTAATTGAAATCCAACCCCTACTAAATTTTCCCACTTCGGTCTTTGCTATGGATATGTGCGTCACTAAGCGCAGAACACAGCGGTCGCAAGTCTCACTACAAATTGCTCAGAATTGGCTAGTACATGCACTGCAGAAAGTACAGCCACCAGCAGATCAACCAGAAATCAAATATATAGAACGCTACTGTATGCGTAAGTAAGCTCTTTGTATTCTCCTATGGCTATTTTCTAGCCAAGTATCAAAGCACACTACTATGCCAGATGAGATGACACTGAGTTAGTGCCTAATTGAAATCCAACCCCTACTAAATTTTCCCACTTCGGTCTTTGCTATGGATATGTGTGCCACTAAGAGCTAAACACAACGGTAGCAAGTCCCCCTGCTAATTCCTCACAAAATGGTACTAGATGCAAATTAAAATAAAAAAAGTAGAACGTTATTGTAGCCCTAAGAAGGGCTGTTGGGTTCTTTGAGAATCACTCCTGCCTAACAGTAAGCTAATAGAACACCCTAACGCTTTCCCTGACCAGCAGCAGCTCTCTCCCTAGCGGCATCCAGACACAGAATGATCCGAGCAGCGCGGGCAGCGGCTAGTCTATCCCAGGGTCACCTGATCTGGCCAGCCAACCACTGCTATCGACGTGTAAGGGTACCACGTCATGCTGGGTGGAGTGCAGAGTCTCCTGGCTTGTGATTGGCTCTGTTTCTGGCCGCCAAAAAGCAAAACGGCGGGAGCTGCCATTTTCTCGAGCGGGCGAAGTATTCGTCCGAGCAACGAGCAGTTTTGAGTACCCTAATGCTCGACCGAGCATCAAGCTCGGACGAGCATGTTCGCTCATCTCTATAAGTGACCCTTTTTTTAAAAAAATACGCCGGTTTCTCCGAATCCGATGGGTTGTCCGACGGCATCGATGCGCCACAATCCATTCGCGTGCGCCAAAATCCTGGGCCAATTCAGGGAAGATCGGCGCAAAACGGTAAAATTTGTGTAACCTGACATAAAAACGCAATTTGGGCCCTTAGTAAATAACCCCCTGTATGTTTCATACATGTGCATATATATATCTGCCCAGTTAGAGAAGAATACAAAAGTCTTTGCCTTGAAGTATAAGATTAGGGAGTCTAACAACTATACCGCACACAGATCAACTCTACTGAGTTGCCTCCATTGCTAAAACTAGACAGTTGAGGGTGTAGCAAGAAGACTTTTTTTCACTGTGTATTGACTGTATATGAGTTTCTGAGTACTCCAATGCAACCAACATCTAGGGGTAGAGTCTTTGCTTTTGTATCTGCCCTCTGTATAGATACTGATGCCAGTGGGAGTCCAGAACATCTCATTGGTGACAGGTATGGGTTTTGGACCTTCACAGAACTGATACTGATGACCCATCCTGATGATGTACCAGGAGACAACCCCCTTTTGAAGGCATTTGCCAGGAATAAATATTGATTTCCTATCCCCAGAATACCATATCTCATCTCCTAAACTGTTTATTTAGGCAGGGCCGGTTCTAGACAAAGTGGGGCCCTGGGCAAAACTAAAAGTGGGGCCCCAAAATAAAACTATTTTATGACCAGTCACAGTCAGCAAGAGGCTCCTTTAGTATGGTAAAACAAACTGTAATATGGGAGAATTTTATAGGAGATAGATAAATGATAGGGAGATTGATGGGCAGCATGGTGGCTCCGTGATTAGCACTACAGCCTTGCAGCGCTAGTCAACATCTGCAAAGATTTTGTATGTTCTCTCTGTGTCTGCGTGGGTTTCCTCCGGGTCCTCCGGTTTCCTCCCACACTCCAAAAAATTACTGGTAGGTTGATTAGACTGTGAGGCCCATTGGGGAGGGGGACCGATATTTTCTGAAAGCAGACACTTGCCCCATTTTCAAAATTGAAACATTTTATTAAAAATACTTAAAATTTGACTTTGATGCCAAAAAATTTGATCCAGACAGACAATGTTTATCCTTCACATCTCCTAAATGTAATACATGGACATTTGTAGAGTTCACAAATGTGCCCTATTGATATGTTCACATGAATAAATCCACATAATATCACTAAAACTGTAATAACTAGATATCTGCTTTTCAGCTAGACATTTTTAGACAGTCACAACCTGCAAAATATATCAATAAAACAGAATAAAAAGTAAAGGCGCCATAAAACCTATAGAATTTTGAAAGCAGACAACCAGGTGATGCATTTGGCAATTAACATTCAAAATTTCCTCTAAAATCTGTACAAATCCAGAATACTTATATAAAGAAAATCTACTTTCCTAAAACAGTAAGATGTGAGGAGATCATACAGACGCCACATGTGGATATTCACCAAAATATGCAGCAAATATGCAGAAAATTCACACAGATCTATCATTGTCTGTTCCTTACACAATGGTCACCCAAATAAATAACTATATATCCATAAACCCCTCTAATGAGATAATAAAAGTCACTTTTAGATGTGCGCCATTGTATTATCACAATAACAGAACCCTCCACGCTTCATAAGAATGAGAGTGAGAATGTCATAACAGAGGTGTAAATAATGGAAGATGGTGGGAAATAAAACTTTATTCCAGGACATGTGTGTGTTTTTGGTGTTACATATAACTTTATGGACATGTTCTGGTCGCGGTGTAGTCACATTAGGCGAAGAGGATCGAATGTTCATCGTATCAGTCAATTTTCCCAACAAAAAATAACTATCACAAAATAAAAGGGAATAAGAGAGAAAGGGCCACATTTATCACTTTTGTGCGCCTAGGTGTAGTAGTTGCGCCTAAATTCGGGCGCACTGTTTTCCAGAATTATCACAAGCTACAACCATCTGTGATAAGTTAATTTCCTGCCTCTTATTAATCACTTTACTTTAACCCAGTTTAGGCGTAATTTTGGCGCAGTTAAGGCGTAATGTTAGATTCAGGCACTTACATGTGATCCTGCTACAAGCTCCTCTCTGCTTCTCCCACATCCCAGAATGAAGATAACACTCACAGCAGCACCCAGGTGTGTGACACCCAGCACCCAGTGACCTCCTCAGCAGGGGCTTCTCCTGGAGGGGATCCCCCAGTGCTGATCTCCTGCTGCACCCCTGTAATTCTGCACAGTATCCCCCAGTACTATGTGCAACATTCTGTAACGTTCTCTTGCTCTTGCTTTGAGCTCAGGATTCTGCAGAATGTTTTGTAAATAGAAGGTGATGAACTGTAAATAGAGTCTGCAGCTCCTGTCTGCAGAGTATCTAATGACTGTATTATCTGTACTAGTGTCTGCAGAGTATCTCATGTCTGTATGATCTGTTCTAGTGTCTGCAGTGTCTGGATGAGCTTTTCTGCTAGAAATGAGCTGTTCTGCAAAGGGGCTCAGTGCTTTCTTCTCAGTTAACGCCAGCTCCGGGCTGGAGTGTTTTTGCGCCCGTTTTTGCGCCTAAATGAAAAGTCGCAAGTGATGAATATCATTAGGCGCATCAAAACATCTGGATTACTAGGATAAATGAGGGAAAGCTGGTTATTTTTTGCTGCGCAGCTAGCATTTAGTTGCATTTATTCGCAAAAATGGCAAAAAAAATGGTGCGCCTGAATGAAAAGGCGCAAAAACAACTGAAAAAAACGATTGATACATGTGTTCTTAGATTTGCATAGAGAAGGGTTAAAAACATGAATATTAGTTGATATTATCCCTTCTCAAAATGTAGTACTAGTAACATATAAAGTGAATATTTCCATTATCTGTGAGGTGCATAAGCTCCTGTGTGCAGCAAATGCTCCCGCAGCCTGATGGCTAAGAATCTGGAGATGGGGAAACACTTCAGGGGGCTGTATCTCTGGCTCTGTGACTCATAGAACCCCACTTCTTTTTCCTATGAAAGAAGAGAGTCTCCTCTTTTATATGAATCTAAATTTGTGTTTCTAAAATGCAGAAAAACTGAGATATTAACTGTTAAACTGCCGTCGGAAGTGATATTTATATATAAAAATGGCACCTGATATTCTCACTTTAAACCTGAATATCTCTGGATCCAGAGCACCTAGAAACAAAATTCAAGATTCATTTGAAAGAAGAGATTCTCCCCTTTCTCCTTGGGGGCCCTGGGCAATTGCCACCTTTGCCTACCCATAGCGCCGGCCCTGTATTTAGGACTACATTTTAAGGGCAGTTTTGAAAAGTAAGTAAGACATTTCTTCAATGTCTTTTCAGTGGAATTTGGTTATCAGTTATGTCCAAAAATATACTATTTTCATACAATTCGAAAACCACTTCAACCTGGCCCCCGGTTTGCACCCCCAGTTAAAATTTGGCCTCAACTTGTGCCATACATCTAGCTTGTATTAATAAATCATTTCAACACTTTCCAAGAGTTTCCGCAACTTGTTTGGAAAAGTGTTGGGGTGTATCAGAATGGGGATTGTCAAAAGGGGTGATAGATGACGTGATAAATGCATGCCAATATTTGCCATGGAGGAGGGGGGAGGCTGTAAAATTAGGTTATGTTTAAAAGCCACTTTTAGAGTTCTTCCAAAGTTCTTCCAAATATTTCTACACAGCCCATGGTAACAAGATACTAGTTACATTTATACAGTAGTATTGGTATGAGCCATCAGACCCCCTAGCGTTAATGTACCCTAGGCAAAAATAATACCCTTCAAAATGAAAGTACCCTGCAAAAATAGCAAAAAAAAGTTTAAAGAGATATATAAAATGTATGTATATTTATATATGAATGAGACCAATTTCAAACTAGATTTATTAGTTAAAATATTGCATAGTATATAATCCTTTCATATTTCGATTGCCCTATTAAAAACATGGGTACTGTATATACTTGAGTATAAGTGAAGTTTTTCAGCACAAAAAACATGCTGAAAAGGCCTAACTCTGCTTATACTCATGTCAATAAAAACAAACAAACACTGTACTCACCTTTCCGACGGCGCCAACCCCCCCCCCCATGGGTCTTCTAACTTTCTCCAGCAATGCTCCCTCTCCATCTCTGGCTATAGGTCTGCGTGGCCATCATGACGCCATACGCGGCTGTCTGTATACTGGGGGCAGGGACTAGCTGGCTGTATACTGGAGGCAGGGGCTTGCTGGCTATATACTGGGGACAATGGCTGCTGGCTATATACTGGAGACTCTGACAAATGCATTTCCCACCCTTGGCTTATACTCGAGTCAAGTTTTCACAGTTTTCTGTGGTGATATTAGGTGCCTCGGCTTATACTCAGGTCAGCTTATACTAGGGTGTATACGGTAATTGATTTTCATCAATGTATTTAGACTGAACCTGTCATCAGAAAAAATTTTATTGGTCGGTTGATCGCAGGGATAGGTAAGTAGTAGGATTTGTAGGATACACTCCAAAAGATCTATTATATGATATTGTAAGCTATATTTGGAGTATTTGTCTAATGTGTTGAATTTGGGCCATGGTTGGCCTCCTATCACATAGATTGTTATGTGTGCAGGGTTTGTATGCACCACCATTCTGTCTATCCTAATCAGCTCAAATATGTTTTTAACAGCAGTTACATGTGTATTACTTGTTGATATGTGAAATGTAGCCTCTGTTATGATAATAGCTAGAAAACCTTTCTTCGAAAAAGTCTTTCTATATTTAGTTGGTGAAAGTATTAGCAAATGAGTCTTCATTGAAATAGTACTTATAACAAGTGATGTTACATTTTAACGGTAGCCAACGGTAGGACTCTAAAATAAATATTTGTTGTATTAAAAGCCAGTATGGGACTTCCTCAAAGAACACCAAAGATAAAACCAACAGTTGAGAGACTATTATGCATGGTTGTATGAGGACATCCCTTATGACCCTCCCTTTGTTTTTCTGGATAGAGTATCCCTGCCGTGCATTTCAGAGAAGCAATTGGTAACCCCGAACGCCCCAATAATGGGATAGCAGATTAAAAATGTGATCTGGACGGGTTCCTGGAGGAATATTATAAGGCGATGTCACAGCAGCTTGCCCCTTTGCTCTCTCACCTTTTGGTATGGTATATTACAGGGCCACCCTTTTCAAGAGGGTTCCAATATTGTACATATTATCATAATTCCAAAGGAGGGGAGGATCAAGGAGGATCCAGGTTCCTATAGACCCTTATACCTTTTAAACAAGGATAATAAGATATTTTCCATAATTCGGGCCAACTGTTTATCAGTCAAACTTCCTACACAGATATATGAAAACAAGGTAGGGTTCATAAAAACAGTGGCAGCCACTAATGTGAGACGAGTCCTGTTATGCCTGGACGCTACAGAAGGAACCCCAGGAGGGATACCTGCTCTGGTCATCCTTGACATGGAGAAAGCTTTGGACAATCTACATTGGGGGTGTCTGGAGCAGGTATTGGATAGGATGGAATTTCAAGGAGCCTTTGGCACACACATACATTTGACCTGGCCTTGGAATTCCTGTCTCATTTACTTGAGTCGGGAGAAGTGTATAAAGTTATAAAGATTGGAGACAGACACCTCTATTCTAGTCTGTTTGCTAATGGTACGAAAACAGAGGGAAACCCCAACAAACATCACCATTTTGGAAAGTACACTCCTTGGAAAATTTAGAAAGGTATAATATGTGTATTTGCCCCCACAAGTGTTTGATTCAATTAAGCCCCTAAAAGGAAAAAAGATGAGAATTTTCCCCAAAAAGTCACTTTACCCCTAATTTTTGTAAGCCAGAAGGGAATAAAGATGAAACAACCCCCAAAAATGTGTAAAACTATTTCTCCAGTGCCTAGAATTGCCCCACATGCAGGGCCGCATCTGCCATGAGGCGAGATGAAAATCTCGCCTCAGGCGGCAGAATGCGGGTCCCTGTAAAGGGCGGCGAAATTTGCCACTCTAAAGTGGGCGATTCGGGCGTCCATTAACGCCCGAATCGCCCACCAGCTATAATAAATCGCGCCTGTCTCTTTAAGACCGAAGACCGGAGCCGCGCGCCGAGGGAGCAGCTGCCTGCAGGTGAGTATGATTCTCTTATTTTTCATGTACTTTAATTAGATGTGGGGAGGTTTCATGTTATACTGGGACTAGAAAACGTTTAATACTGGGGGGGGCGCTATAGATATCATATGGGGCCATAATTATTTTATACTGGGGGGTGCTATATATATTATTTGGGGCCATAATTATTTTATACTAAGGGGGGGGTGCTATATGTATTATTTGGGGCCATAATTATTTTATACTAGGGGGGGGATGCTATATGTATTATTTGGGGCCATAATTATTTTATACTAGGGGGGTGCCATATATATTATTTGGGGCCATAATTATTTTATACTAGGGGGGGGTGCGCCATATATATTATTTGGGGACATAATTATTTTATACTAGGGGTGGGGATGCTATATGTATTATTTGGTGCCATAATTATTTTATACTAGGGGGGGGGTGCTATATATATTATTTGGCGCCATAATTATTTTATACTAGGGGGGGATGCTATATTTTATTTGTGGATTTGGGGCTATAATTATTTTATACTGGGGGGATGCTATATATATTATATGGGGCCATAATTATTTTATACTAGGGGGGGATGCTATATTTTATTTGGGGATGTGGGGCCATAATTATTTTATACTGGGGGGATGCTATATATTATATATCACTATATCACTAAGCTGGGGGGATGTATATGGGATACAGTATATTACCAAGCTGGGGGGCAGTATATGGGGTACAGTATATCACTAAGCTGGGAGGCTGTATATGGGATACAGTATATTACTAAGTTGGGGGCTGTATATGGGATACAGTATATTACTAAGCTGGGGGATGTATATGGGATACAGTATATCACTAAGCTGGGGATGTATATGGGATACAGTATATTACTAAGCTGGGGGGATGTATATGGGATACAGAATATTACTAAGCTGGGGGTTGTATATGGGGTACAGTATATTACTAAGCTGGGGGGATGTATATGGGATACAGTATATTACTAAGCTGGGGATGTATATGGGATACAGTATATTACTAAGCTGGGGGATGTATATGGGATACAGTATATTACTAAGCTGGGGGCTATATATGGGATACAGCATATTACTAAGCTGGGGATGTATATGGGATACAGTATATTACTAAGCTGGGGGGATGTATATGGGATACAGTATATTACTAAGCTGGGGGCTGTATATGGGATACAGCATATTACTAAGCTGGGGGGATGTATATGGGATACAGAATATTACTAAGCTGGGGGCTGTATATGGGGTACAGTATATTACTAAGCTGGGGGGATGTATATGGGATACAGTATATTACTAAGCCGGGGGGATGTATATGGGGTACAGTATATTACTAAGCTGGGGGGATGTATATGGGATACAGCATATTACTAAGCTGGGGGATGTATATGGGATACAGAATATTACTAAGCTGAGGGCTGTATATGGGGTACAGTATATTACTAAGCTGGGGGGATGTATATGGGATACAGCATATTACTAAGCTGGGGGGATGTATATGGGATACAGCATATTACTAAGCTGGGGGATGTATATGGGATACAGAATATTACTAAGCTGAGGGCTGTATATGGGGTACAGTATATTACTAAGCTGGGGGGATGTATATGGGATACAGCATATTACTAAGCTGGGGGATGTATATGGGATACAGTATATTACTAAGCTGGGGGCTGTACATGGGGTACAGTATATTACTAAGCTGGGGGCTGTATATGGGATACAGTATATTACTAAGCTGGGGGGATGTATATGGGATACAGTATATTACTAAGATGGGAGGGGACTGTATATTGGGTACAGCATATTACGAAGCTGGGGGGATGTATATGGGATACAGTATATTACTAAGCTGGGGGGATGTATATGGGATACAGTATATTACTAAGCTGGGGGCTGTATATGGGATACAGCATATTACTAAGCTGGGGGGATGTATATGGGATACAGAATATTACTAAGCTGGGGGCTGTATATGGGGTACAGTATATTACTAAGCTGGGGGGATGTATATGGGATACAGCATATTACTAAGCTGGGGGGATGTATATGGGATACAGTATATTACTAAGCCGGGGGGATGTATATGGGGTACAGTATATTACTAAGCTGGGGGGATGTATATGGGATACAGCATATTACTAAGCTGGGGGATGTATATGGGATACAGAATATTACTAAGCTGAGGGCTGTATATGGGGTACAGTATATTACTAAGCTGGGGGGATGTATATGGGATACAGCATATTACTAAGCTGAGGGATGTATATGGGATACAGTATATTACTAAGCTGGGGGCTGTATATGGGGTACAGTATATTACTAAGCTGGGGGCTGTATATGGGATACAGTATATTACTAAGCTGGGGGGATGTATATGGGATACAGTATATTACTAAGATGGGAGGGGACTGTATATTGGGTACAGCATATTACGAAGCTGGGGGGATGTATATGGGATACAGTATATTACTAAGCTGGTGGGATGTATATGGGATACAGTATATTACTAAGCTGGGGGGATATATATGGGGTACAGTATATTACTAAGCTGGGGGGATGTATATAGGATACAGTATATTACTAAGCTGGGGGATGTATATGGGATACAGTATATTACTAAGCTGGGGGGATGTATATGGGATACAGTATATTACTAAGCTGGGGGGATGTATATGGGATACAGAATATTACTAAGCTGGGGGCTGTATATGGGGTACAGTATATTACTAAGCTGGGGGATGTATATGGGATACAGTATATTACTAAGCTGGGGGGATGTATATGGGATACACAATATTACTAAGCTGGGGGGATGTATATGGGATACAGTATATTACTAACCTGGGGGGATGTATATGGGATACAGCATATTACTAAGCTGGGGGGATGTATATGGGATGCAGCATATTACTAAGCTGGGGGCTGTATATGGGATACAGTATATTACTAAGCTGGGGGGATGTATATGGGATACAGCATATTATTAAACTGGGGGGATGTATATGGGATACAGCATATTATTAAACTGGGGGGATGTATATGGGATACAGTATATTACTAAGCTGGGGGGCTGTATATGGGATACAGTATATTACTAAGCTGGGGATGTATATGGGATACAGTATATTACTAAGCTGGGGGGATGTATATGGGATACAGTATATTACTAAGCTGGGGGATGTATATGGGATACAGCATATTACTAAGCTGGGGGGATGTATATGGGATACAGAATATTACTAAGCTGGGGGCTGTATATGGGATACAGTATATTACTAAGCTGGGGGCTGTATATGGGATAAAGCATATTACTAAGCTGGGGGCTGTATATGGGATACAGTATATTACTAAGCTGGGGGCTGTATATGGGATACAGCATATTACTAAGCTGGGGGGATGTATATGGGATACAGTATATTACTAAGCTGGGGATGTATATGGGATACAGTATATTACTAAGCTGGGGGGATGTATATGGGATACAGTATATTACTAAGCTGGGGATGTATATGGGATACAGTATATTACTAAGCTAGGGGGATGTATATGGAATACAGTATATTACTAAGCTGGGGGATGTATATGGGATACAGCATATTACTAAACTGGGGGACCGTATATGGGGTACAGTATATTACTAAGCTGGGGGCTGTATATGGGATACAGTATATTACTAAGCTGGGGGGATGTATATAGGATACAGTATATTACTAAGCTGGGAGTGGGCTGTATATGGGATACAGCATATTACTAAGCTGGGGGGATGTATATGGGATACAGTATATTACTAAGCTGGGGGGCTGTATATGGGATACAGTATATTACTAAGCTGGGGGGATGTATATGGGATACAGCATATTACTAAGCTGGGGGCTGTATATGGGATACAGTATATTACTAAGCTGGGGGCTGTATATGGGATACAGTATATTACTAAGCTGGGGGGATGTATATGGGATACAGTATATTACTAAGCTGGGAGGGGGCTGTATATGCGATACAGCATATTACTAAGCTGGGGGATGTATATGGGATACAGTATTTTACTAAGCTGGGGGGCTGTATATGGGATACAGTATATTACTAAGCTGGGGGGATGTATATGGGATACAGCATATTACTAAGCTGGGGGGATGTATATGGGATACAGTATATTACTAAGATGGGAGGGGGCTGTATATGGGATACAGTATATTACTAAGTTGGGGGGTTGTATATGGGATACAGTATATTACTAAGCTGGGGGGTTGTATATGGGATACAGTATATTACTAAGCTGGGGAATGTATATGGGATACAATATATTACTAAGCTGGGAGGGCTGTATATGGGATACAGTATATTACTAAGCTGGGGGGATGTATATGGGATACAGTATATTACTAAGCTGGGGGGCTGTATATGGGATACAGTGTATTACTAAACTGGGGATGTATATGGGATACAGTATATTACTAAGCTGGGGGATGTATATGGGATACAGTATATTACTAAGCTGGGGGATGTATATGGGATACAGCATATTACTAAGCTGGGGGGATGTATATGGGATACAGAATATTACTAAGCTGGGGGCTGTATATGGGATACAGTATATTACTAAGCTGGGGGGATGTATATGGGATACAGTATATTACTAAGCTGGGGGATGTATATGGGATACAGCATATTACTAAGCTGGGGGATGTATATGGGATACAGTATATTACTAAGCTGGGGGCTGTATATGTGATACAGTATATTACTAAGCTGGGGGCTGTATATGGGATACAGCATATTACTAAGCTGGGGGGATGTATATGTGATACAGTATATTACTAAGCTGGGGGCTGTATATGGGATACAGCATATTACTAAGCTGGGGGGATGTATATGGGATACAGAATATTACTAAGCTGGGAGGGGACTGTATATGTGGGGCAATATTTTATTTAAGCTGTAGGGGATCTGTATATAATTTAATTGGGTGGTGAATAACGAGGCCTTTAAATATATGAGAGCAGGGATATATAAAAATAAATGTATTATATATATATATATATTCATTAGGGGGTGCTATATATTTATTAGTTATAGGATACAGATTACTTTGCATCATGTAAACCAAATGTTGGGGGGGTCTGTAATAATAAATTGGGGGTGTTGTATATTGATTGGTGCTTAGCATGCTATAATTCCAGTAGACAAATATATATATATATATATATATATATATATATATATATATATATATATATATAATGAAGGGATGTGTTATATGTGGGGAGAGTGCGGTCAGTTGTGTTGTGAGGGGTATATATTATTTAGGAGCACAGTGTTGTTTTCCAGGAGACTTCATACTGTAAGTGACTGTGGTATTTTTAGGGACACCGGGTGGAGATGCTGCACGGAGCTGAAGATATCTGGCCGTGAATTCAGCAGTGATGCGCCATGGATTGGAGAACCCGGAATAAAGTTCTACTGATGGAAGAGATTGTCATCTATAAGGTACTAGATGCCACTAATGACTCCCAGAACCTGTAGTCAGTCACACAGTGTCAGGGAGCTGTCTGTAGGGTTGTTAATTGTTAGTAAAGTTTTCAGCATTTACTTAACAGGGAGCATGGGGGGGGGGGGGCAGCATTTTAATATTCGCCTCAGGCAGCAAATATGCTAGAATCGGCCCAGCCCACATGTGCATATTAAATGCTGTATGGGTACACAGTAGGGCTCAGAAGGGAAAGAGGGGCGTTGGCCTTTTAGAAGCCAAATCCTTTACATGTGTCAGGATGCATTTGGAGAGCCCTAGTGGTACCAAAACAGAGGAGAACCCCAACAAGTGGCACCATTTTGGAAAGTACACCCCTTGCAGAATTTATCAAGGTGTAATATGTATATTTGCCCCTAAAGGTGTTTGATTTAATTAGGCCCTAAAAAGGAAAAAGGTATAATTTTTCCTATAAAGGTCACTTTTACCTCTTATTTTTTTATAGCCACAAGGGATAAAAAAATGTAATAACGAGTGTAAAATGTGTAAAACTATTTCTCCCAAGTGTAGAAGTACCCCACATTTGTATATAAATATTGCATGGGCGTATAGAAGAGGGACAGAAATCTTTTACATGCATTTGGAGAGCCCTAGTGGTATAAAACAGTGGAGAAACTGAAAAGTGACCCAAACTTTTGAAAAGGGACCCCTTAGGGTGATGCCTCATGTGGCATTTTAGGTCAGTTTTTAAGCCCGCGTCATGCATTTTTAAAACCCGACTGAAAACGCATGCTTAAAAAGGGACCAAGAAAAAGATTAGTGGGGAGTAGCACAATGAAAAATGAATTAAAATTCATGGTGGGTGCAAGCTTCAAAAGGATCCGACTCCATTTCCCATAGGTAACCAGAATTCAAAACAGGGAAGCAGCACTCCGTGAAAAAATCATTGTTTTATTTCGCCAGTGGGCAGATGCAACGTTTCAGCTGTCTCAATGCTTGAAAATGGCTGCATTGAGACAGCTGAAACGTTGCATCTGCCCACTGGCGAAATAAAACACTGATTTTTTCACGGAGTGCTGCTTCCCTGTTTTGAATTCTGCTTAAAAAGGGACCAAAAAAGACCATAAAAGAATTTCCATATAAAGGTCACATTTATCCCTAATTTTTGTAAGCCACAAGGGATAAAAGATGAAATACCCAAAAAAATGTGTAAAACTATTTCTCCCGAGTGTAGATGTACCCCACCTGCATATAAAATGTTGTGTGGACACACAGTAGAGGGAAAGAAGGATATTTGCTTTTTATAAGCCAAATTTGACAGAAATCCTTCACGTGTCAGGATACATTTGGAGAGCCCTACTGGTATAAAACAGAGGAAACCTGAAAAGTGACCCTAACTTATGAACTCACATTTAGCCATTAATATGTGGTGTATTGTAATACAAGTGGTGAAATGAGCAATTAGAACATACAGTTGGTTTCCAAGTATGATGGAAACAATGGATGCCCAAGATGGAAATTGCAATTATTTCTGTGATGCCCAGTTTGTGCCACTGTGAAATGTCAGGTCTCTGATTAGGAAGACATGATTCCTGACGGGAGAAGGACCCAACATGTGGTCCTAAACACTAGTCAGAAAATACAACATGGCTTCGGAATGATAAAGCAACAAAGTATGTGCTAACAAATCCAGAGGTTTGGAGGGGAAATAGAAAACCTAAATTAAAAAAAATTAAACCAATAAATGACCTCCCTCAAGGAAATAATCTACGGGTTTAGGGAGCAATTTGACCTAAAATTTTTAACAATAATTTACAGAAAAGGTTGGACTAAAATTGTGAATGTGTTGCGTATAAGGAGGTGGAATATACCAGGGGACCAACTAAAATTTTGTCACTCTGGAGTTCTCACAGGTCTTGTAGTAGTATATAGTGTATAGTATATTCCTAACCCCCCTTTTGGAGCAGTTTTTCCTTTAGAAGCAGCGGAATTCTCCAGGGAAATGCTGTCCAGAGGTACTGGGGCTCTGTCCTTGTTGTCCAAATATTAGTCCCCTAGTATCTGCCTCTTTAAAATGGAGAAATGATACAGCATGACCTGCACATTACAGCACGTAAGATCATCATCCGTACAATGTATGGTGGCCAGTGTTTTTCTCCAATATCTTCATTTTCTATAGAGCACTGTACGGTCTCAGCACCTGATCTGACAGATTAAACCCAACCATGTATTTATTGTAAGCCAGGATGCTGTTTTGCTTGGGGGAACCTCATAGATGGGTGAGGGTGCTGGAGTAGCCATGAATTGTGGTCAGAACAAGGACATCGCTTTTGTTCTTATACCTTACCAACACCATGTTCTGATTGCTGAGTGCCTTGATATCCCTCCTTTCTAAGTGGCTGCCTAACAAGGGTTCCATTGGACCTCTTTGGTTTTTGCGTACAGCTCTGGAACTGAGGGATTGGAATAGTGGAACGCTGGTATAAAAGTTATCCACATACTAGTAATAACCCTTCTCCAACAGTATGTGCAAAGATCCGTCAATCGGAGCTCTCTGGGAGATGGCATGATGCCTCCAGACATGGCCCCTTCCACTGATGATTGGTGCTATCTTAGACAGCAACATTTGTTACCATGTATTGCTCCCATTAACCCCAGTAATGCTCATTGTGACGAATATTGCTGTTATTGGCTGATCAACCAGCCAATAGCAGCAAACATGGACAGAGGTGGGCAGCGAAACCCCTCTGCCCCCAATGAGGCAAAATCGAAGCCTTTCAGGAACAGCTGCCATCTTACCCCGATCACCGTGTCTACAGACGTGGTGATCGGTATTACAGACGTCAGAAGTAATATTGATTGGCTGGGCTGCATTGATCAGCCAATAGCAGTGATCATGAGCTGGGAAGGGGGGCGATGAAATCCCTCTGGTCCAAAGGGCAGGATGGATGGCCATCAGAAACGGCTGCTATCTTGCCCCGATCACCGCGACTGAACCGTGTTGGCGAGTCACTTCCTGCTGCACTGTTCTATTTCGGCGCGTGTCGGGAATAGGTTTATAGGCTATACAATTTGGACAAATAAGGGCTTATTTTTTGCAAAACAAGATGCATAAATAAAATAAAAATTTTATTGGGTCTTTAGCTTATTGATGGCATTTTATTAACCCTTTAATGTGTGGAGAAAAATAAAATCATCAATTCTTGTTTCAGATTTTTTGCATTTATCTTTATTCTATGGATCACTAAGATTACGGTGATACCTCATTTATAAAGTTTTATTTATATTTATTAAATGTTACTGAAGAAAAACTAGAATAGAAAAAATTGCATTTGTTTTAGTATCGCCATTTTTGCAGTGGCGATGGTTGTGGGCTTAGTTTTTGAGTGACAAGTTGCTCTTTTCAGTGGTACCATTTTGGTGCTTGTAACTTTTTATGATCACTTTAGAATTTTTTTTGTAAAGCAATATGATAAAAAATTTACATTTTTATCAAGTTTTTCTGGTTTTTTTTAAGCGGGTCCAATTATGATTATGGTTTATTGTACAGATTGTTACGGAAGTGGCGATACCAAATATGTGGGTTTTTTTTGTGATTTAGTGTTTTTGGTACTTTATTAGTTGTGTATAGGGAATTGTGGTGTTTGGACGACTTTCACTTTCTTTTAATATTTCATTTTATTTTCTTATTTTATTTATTTATTGTTTTAACATTTATTTTTTTACATGTTGGCTCTTCTGATCAGATGTATTTCACTGTGTTATGTAATCGGAATGTAGCCGGGTCCTGCCAGGAGGCACCCGGACAGATCTTGCAGCCCCTGGGCACTCGCAGACTATGGGGATGCCAGCAGAGGGTTGGATTCCCCCTGTAAGTGTCGTGGTGGGGTCAGAAGAGAAGCCCCTTACATGCTGTAGTCATGCATGACAGCAGTGTGTAAGGGGTTAACAACCACAATCGGAGGAATCGTGATATGCAGCTACCACCAGTTCTTTATGGAGCTGGCTCTGAACTAATACTATTACGGTGCACGTCGGGAAGGGGATAAAGAACATAGGACATTTAGGCACGAAAATCCAAAAAACTTACAACAATCAGAGAAAATCCAGAAACCCTCTTGGCTGACTTCACCTCTAAAAGAAAGATCAAAAGAAAAACTACCTTGTTATTCTACAGTGATTAGAACATGGCCTGGTACAAAACTATATGCCAACACTATGATAATATAACAAAGGGTGGCATAAACAAGAGTCGACCGACCAAAGTACTGGACCGAGACAATGATTACATCATCCCACTCACCATCAATGTGTACAATAGCAACACCATCACAGTACAGGGAAGTGAGGAACATCTGGAGGAATTTCCCCATATTAAAGATCAAGTCCAAACTTATAAGACAGACAAAACACCTACAACCAGTGATGTCCTAGAGTCATTCCCCCAACAGTCCGCCATTCTATTACATATTGTCATGGTGGCTAACATATTAGATGTGTAATATAACCCATAAACCTTCCCTCCTCTGTATGCAAAGTTTGTCAATGTAGCTGGATTGTTGGAGTATGCCTTAATCCACCAGAATCAACCAAAGGAGGACCATTAGTAATAAATGAATCTAAAGCACTATTGCCCACAATATTACAGGTTTAACTATTACAACACGAGATGACCTAGAGAACCTGAGTTTGTATAAAACAGCAGTTAACTCTAACCCCTTTGCCACGACGTTCACCAACATCTTTATGCGGCAGCAAGTGTATGAAGAGGGCTCACAGACTGAGTCTTCTTCGTACACAATGGTTGTTTACTGCATAATGAAGCAAACACTCACCGCTAACACCCGTGATTTGTTCTGGCACCAATTGCGGTTGTTAACCATTCAAATGCCGCCAGCAAAAGGGCATTCTGTTTTGTATTCGGCAAAACATTATGCCTTACACGGCTCCCTACACTGAAGTTTGAAAAAGTTATTGGCCTAAGATTGTAATTTTTTGAATCCCATAAAACATAATGAAATCAATATAAATTCGGTATCCTGTTTGATTGTATTGACCCAAAGAACAAAAGGGGAGGCATTATTTGGAGCTCACAGTGAAAGCCGTAAACACAAAAGAAAATGTGCAAATGTGTTTTTTCGTCAATTTCACCGCATTTGGAATTTTTTTCCGCCTCCCAGAACACAGTATTGAATTTTAAATATCCCCACTTGGAAGTACATTTAGTATTCAGAAAACAAGTCCTCATACAGCTCTGTACATGGAAAAGATTTTTGAAAGTGGGAAGTTAAAAATGGAAATGCAAAAACAAAAAGGCCTGAATCCTTGAAGGAAACTTATCACCACATTTTTCCCAAATACAGCTAGTGACAGGTTTCCATAGGGCCCTATTAACACCCTTATTTTAGCAAAAAAATTGTTTACCTTAGACCACCATAAAATCTACGGCAATTTATGATCTTGCCTGGTATGAAAGGATATCTATAGCAAAAGGGAGAGAGCTGGAGGGGGATGGGAAGGAATGGCAGTGTGTATGGGGGGGGGGGCTTAATAAAATATGGAGGGGGGGGGGTGGCAGTGTGCATAGGGGGCCCTAATAAAATATGGAGTGGGGGTGGCAGTGTGCATGGGGGACCCTAATAAAATATGGAGGGGGGGGGGCAGTGTGCATGCGAGCCCCTAATAAAATATGAAGGGGGGATGGCAGTGTGCAGGGGGGACCCTAATAAAATATGGAGGGGGAATGGCAGTGTGCATGGGGGCCCTAATAAAGTATGGATGGGGGAGGAATGGTAGTGTGCATGTCGGGCATTTATAAAATATGGGGGGTGGGCCTTAATAGGGGTAGATGGCAGTGTGCAGGGGGGCCTTAATAAAATATGGAGGGGTGGGTGACAGTGTGTATGAGGGGGGCCTTAATAAAATATGTAGGGGGGTGGCATTGACTATGGGGGGCATTAATAAAATATGGAGGGGGGGGAATGGCAGTGTGCCTGGGGGGGCCTAATAAAATATAGAGGGGGATGTCAGTGTGTATGAGGGGCCTTAATAAAATATGGAGTGGGGGTGGCAGTGTGTATGGAGGGCCTTTTTAAAATCTGGAGGGGGCAGTGTGTATGGGGGACCCTAATAAAATATGGAGGGGGGGGGCAGTGTGCATGCGAGCCCCTAATAAAATATGAAGGGGGGATGGCAGTGTGCAGGGGGGACCCTAATAAAATATGGAGGGGGAATGGCAGTGTGCATGGGGGCCCTAATAAAGTATGGATGGGGGAGGAATGGTAGTGTGCATGTCGGGCATTTATAAAATATGGGGGGTGGGCCTTAATAGGGGTAGATGGCAGTGTGCAGGGGGGCCTTAATAAAATATGGAGGGGTGGGTGACAGTGTGTATGAGGGGGGCCTTAATAAAATATGTAGGGGGGTGGCATTGACTATGGGGGGCATTAATAAAATATGGAGGGGGGGGAATGGCAGTGTGCCTGGGGGGGCCTAATAAAATATAGAGGGGGATGTCAGTGTGTATGAGGGGCCTTAATAAAATATGGAGTGGGGGTGGCAGTGTGTATGGAGGGCCTTTTTAAAATCTGGAGGGGGCAGTGTGTATGGGGGGCCTTAATCAAGTCTGGCAGGGGCTCAGTGTGTATTATTCCAGGGGGTCCAGTACTACAATTTATGACCTACTTTGGAAGATGTTTAGGGACAATATACAGAAATAAAACTATTTATATGTAGAGGGAATGTGTCAGCAGGGAGTTTCCCAGTAACCAGCACTGTGTAAAGCAAGTCATCCACTTTATATAATAATAGAATTAAATAATATGCAGAAACTATGTGTAAATGAATAAATAGGAGACAAGTTGTATAAATGTATAATTAAAGGGATGCTATAATCTCATTTATAATTTGGAGGGGATTATATGTATAAAAATAATTACGACATGGTATAAAAACGTGGATTGTTAAATAACACATTTTTTAGTAGGGAAGTACAATATATAAAAATAATTAGAAGGGACATTAAATAGATACATTAATTCATTAAAATAATTCACAGGGGAACCATATATTGGGGCTTATTTACTAAGGGTCTGCGGAATGCACTTTCATCGTATTTGGAAATCAGGTACCCCTTAAATGTGGTTTACTATGGGGGAATGGTCCACCGAGAATTGCAAGAGATACTCTGGAGGAGAGGGCTAGCTTTACCTCATATGAGGTAGGCAGTAGTATGGCAGTATATAATAGTATTAATCAGACAACCTAGGGTTAAAGAACCCTAGGGGGTCTGAAAAATAGTAAAAGTAAAAAAAGTCCTAAAATTTCAAATCACCCCCCTTTCCCTAGAACAAATATAAATAAACAGTAAAAATCATAAACACATTAGGTAGCGCCGCGTCTTTTACTGTGTTTAACCCTGTAACAGAAAATAGAGCCCAAAGTTGAAAATGGCACTTTCTTGCCATTTTAAAAAATATTTTAAAAATTCAATAAAAAGTGATCAAAAGGTATTAGAGTCTGAAAAACGTCACCAAAAGTGGCAAAAATGACACCACCCACAGCTCCGTACACTGAAGTATGAAAAAGTTATTAACGCCAGAAGATGGCAAAATCCCCCCAAATTTTTGGTACAAGAGGTTTTAATTTTTGTAAATGTATGAAACCATTATAAAACCTATACAAATTTGGTATCCCCGTGATCGCTCCGACCCAAACAATAAAGTACACATGTCATTTGGGATGCACTGTAAAATTCAAGCCCATAAGAAAACGGCGCATTTTCACTGCATTTGGAATTTTATTCCTGCTTCCCAGTGCATGGCATTGAATAATATATACCATCACTATGAAGTTTAATTTGTTATGCATAAAACAAGCCCTAACAGAGCTCTTTATGTGCAAAAATAAAAAAAGTTATAGATTTTTGAACGTGGGGAGTGAAAAATGGAAATGAAAAATTAAAAAAGGGCGAGGTCGTTTAGGGGTTAAACAAGCATTTTTCGCATTTTTGTGTGCGAAGAGTGAGTCTGTGGTTTGGGTGATTGTGGATTGTGCAGCTAAATTTTTTCCCCCTTTCTTTGCTTGGTCTGCTAATTGAGAGGAGGGATTAGTTTTGATTAATTAAGGGGTAGAAACTCACTTTTGAGCTTGCTCATTTTAGCCTGTGCTTCTAAGTGGCTTGTGAGCATTATTGGAGTTTAACCCCTTCCCGCCGCAGCCCTTTTTCGATTTTGCGTTTTCATTTTTCACTCCCCACATTCAAAAATCTGTAACTTTTTTATTTTTTTTATTTTTATTATGTACAGAGCTGTGTGATGGCTTATTTTCTGCGTAACAAATTACACTTCAAAATGGTGGTATTTAATATTTCATGGCGTGTACCGGGAAGCGGGAAAAAAATTCCAAATGCAGTGAAATTGGTAAAAAAACGCATTTGTGCCGTATTCTTGTGGGCTTGGATTTTACAGATTTCACTGTGCACCCCAAATGACATGTCTACTTTATTCTTTGGGTCGGTAAGATTACGGGGATACCAAATTTGTATAGGTTTTATAATGTTTTCATACATTTAAAAAAATTAAAACCTCCTGTACAAATTTTTTTGGGGGGATTTTGCCATCTTCTGGGGCTAATAACTTTTTCATACTTTGGTGTATGGAGCTGTGGGTGGTGTAGTTTTTTGCGGATTTTGATGACGTTTACAATGTTATTATTTTTAGGACTGTACAACCTTTTGATCACTATTTATAGAATTTTTAAAAAAATTTTAAATGCCAAAAAAGTGCCATTTTCGACTTTGGGCGTGATTTTCCGTTACGGGGTTAAACGCAGTGAAAAAACGTTATCATATTTTGATAGATCGGGCATTTTCGGACGCGGCTATACCTAATGTGTTTATGATTTTTACTGTTTATTTATATTTATATCAATTCTAGGGAAAGGGGGGTGATTTGAATTTTTAGGTTTTTTTATTATAATTTTTTTATTTTAATGTTTACTATTTTTCAGACACCCTAAGGTACCTTAACCCTAGGTTGTCTGATCTATCCTATCATATACTGCTAAACTACAGTATGGCAGTATATGGGGATTTTCCTTCCCATTCATTACAATGTGCTGATAGCACATTGTAATGAATGAGTTAAAACGAGCTTAAGCTACAATGGCGACGGATCGCTGCTCCCCGATGATGTCACTGATGATGATGTCACCCATGTGCCGCCATCTCTTTGAAGCCGCTGGCACCATTGCCGGAGCGATCGTTGGGTAAACACCCAATTGCTGCTGAGCTTGAGGCTCTAGTATTAGAGGAACTGTTAGATGTTGTTGGTGTAGCAGAGACATGGCTCGATGCATCGCATGATTGCTGTGTTAATATTCAATGTTTTACACTCTTTCGGAAAGACAGGGCTAATAGGAGGGGATGTGGTGTATGTCTGTATGTCAGGAGAGACTTAAAAGCGATTGTGAATCAGACAGTGGTCAGTGAAGAGAAGCTGAAACTTTGTGGGTTGAGATTCAAAGCCAGAAGAGCTTTAAGAAAATTATTTTTGCTGTCATTTATAGACCCCCCCAATATCACTGAGGAAATAGAGGGTCACTAGAGATGAGCGAGCACTAAAATGCTCGGGTACTCGTTATTCGAGACGAACTTTTCCCGATGCTCGAGTGCTCGTCTCGAATAACGAGCCCCATTGAAGTCAATGGGAGACTCAAGCATTTTTCAAGGGGACCAAGGCTCTGCACAGGGAAGCTTGGCCAAACACCTGGAAACCTCAGAAAAGGATGGAAACACCACGGAAATGGACAGGAAACAGCAGGGGCAGCATGCATGGATGCCTCTGAGGCTGCTTAAACGCACCATTATGCCAAAATTATGGGCAACAGCATGGCCATGACAGAGTGACAGAATGAAGCTAGATAGCATCTAAAACATGCAATAATTGACCCTGACACTATAGGGGACGGCATGCAGAGGCAGCGGCAGCAGCGGCAGGCTAGAGAGTGTCTTGGCAACATACCCCAAATGGACTCAGGCTTAAAACCAATGGGTGGCAGAGAGGAACCAAAGGAGGTGAGCAAGAAGCGCTCAAATAATATCGGTAAATGATAAAAGTTTGCCAGTATATTTTGTGGATTACACAGCAGGGTGGCGACAAAGTTAACAAGTTTGATGTGGAAGCCATGAAAACGACCCAAAATTCTGCCTGACACAGCTCGTTTGATAAGGGGACCATGTATGGAGGCAGTGAACTAGTAGTAGATTAAAGGTGCTGCAGTTAAAACTATGTTAGTTGGATCTTGGGATGGAGCTGGCGCTCCGCTGCCAGGCGAGCTTTCGCCAATCCAAGCCCCTGTCTCTAGGCTACTCCCCAAACAGCACTTCTAAGAACCTTTTGTATAAGATCAAGTGTAGTAGCGTTCTTATAAGTTTGGGATATGGCGGGTGAGGGGAATGTAAACAGATGCGCAAGAAGCGCTGAAATAATATCGGTAAATGATAAAAGTTTGCCAGTATATTTTGTGGATTACACAGCAGGGTGGCGACAAAGTTAACAAGTTTGATGTGGAATGCCCTGTAATAGCTCTTGGGCGGTGTGCCTTTTATCGCCTAGGCTCAGCAGTTTGAGCACCGCCTGCTGTCACTTAGCGACGGCACTGCTGCTGTGCCTAGAGCTACCGACTGATGGCGCCATGGCCACGGATGGTAATTCGGAGGAGGAGGAGGTGGAGGAGGGGTGGGAGGAGGAGGAGGTATAGTAGGCCTTTGAGACCTGGACCGAGGTAGGCCCCGCAATCCTCTGCGTCGGCAGTATATGACCAGCCCCATGGTCAGACTCGGTCCCAGCCTCCACCAAGTTAAGTGTAGTAGCGTTCTTATAAGTTTGGGATATGGCGGGTGAGCGGAATGTAAACAGATGCGCAAAAAGCGCTGAAATAATATCCGTAAATGGTAAAAGTTTGCCAGTATATTTTGTGGATTACACAGCAGGGTGGCGACAAAGTTAACAACTTTGATGTGGAATCCATGAAAACAACCCAAATTTCTGCCTGAAAGACCTGGACCGAGGTAGGCCCCGCAATCCTCGGCGTCGGCAGTTTATGACCAGCCGCAGGGTCAGACTCGGTCCCAGCCTCCACCATGTTAACCCAATGTGCCGTCAGCGATATATAGTGGCCCTGCCCAGCAGCACTCGTCCACGTGTCCGTGGTCAGGTGGACCTTGTCAGAAACGGCGTTGGTCAGGGCACGGATGATGTTGTCTGACACGTGCTGGTGCAGGGCTGGGACGGCACATCGGGAAAAGTAGTGGCGGCTGGGGACCGAATACCGAGGGGCGGCCGCCGCCATGAGGTTGCGAAAGACCTCGGTCTCTACTAGCCTATAGGGCAGCATCTCCAGGCTAAGCAATCTGGAGATGTGGACATTAAGGGCTTGGGCGTGCGGGTGGGTTGCACTATATTTCCGTTTCCGCTCCAGCGTCTGGGGTATGGAGAGCTGAACGCTGGTGGATGCTGTGGAGGATCGTGGAGGCGACGATGGGGTTTTTGTGCCAGGGTCCTGGGCAGGGGGCTGACTATCAGCTGACACAGGGGAAGGAGCAGTGGTGTGCACGGCCGGAGGTGAACGGGCTTGGTGCCACTGAGTGGGGTGTTTAGCATTCATATGCCTGCGCATACTGGTGGTAGTTAAGCTAGTAGTGGTGGAACCCCTGCTGATCCTGGTTTGGCAAAGGTTGCACACCACAGTCCGTCGGTCATCCGGTGTTTCCTTAAAGAACCTCCAGACTTCTGAAAATCTAGCCCTCGCCGCGGGAGCCCTCGCCACGGGAGCTTCACTACGTGACACATTTGGCGCTGATGCACCTGCTCTGGCCCTGCCTCTCCGTCTGGCCCCACCACTGCCTCTTCCAACCTGTTCTGGTCGAGGACTCTCCTCCGTCTCCGAAGCACTGTGTTCACCCGGCCTCTCAACCCAGCTTGGGTCTGTCACCTCATCATCCTCCGATCCCTCAGTCTGCTCCCCCCTCGGACTTCCTGCCCTGACAACAACTTCACCACTGTCTGACAACCGTGTCTCCTCATCGTCGGACACCTCTTTACACACTTCTTCCACTACGTCAAGAAGGTCATCATCACCCACAGACTGCGACTGGTGGAAAACCTGGGCATCGGAAAATTGCTCAGCAGCAACCGGACAAGTGGTTTGTGACTGTGGGAAGGGTCCAGAAAACAGTTCCTCAGAGTATGCCGGCTCAAATGCCAAATTTTCCTGGGAGGGGGCAGACTGGGGGGGAGGAGGCTGAGGTGCAGGAGCTGGAGGAGTGCCGATTTCGGTGGCATGGGTAGACTGTGTGGAAGACTGACTGGTGGACAAATTGCTCGAAGCATTGTCGGCAATCCACGACATCACCTGTTCGCACTGTTCTGGCCTCAACAGTGCTCTACCACGAGTCCCAGTAACTTCAGACATGAACCTAGGGAGTGTAGCTCTGCGGCGTTCCCCTGCTCCCTCATCAGCAGGTGGTGTCTCACCCCGCCCAGGACCATGTCCTCTGACCCCTGCAGTAGTTGGACGCCCACATCCCCGCCCTCGTCCTCTACCCCTAGCCCTCGGGTTAAACATTTTGAAAATGAAAGTTATAACTTTAATTTTTTTTAATTTTTTTTGTGTTTTTTTTTTTTTTTTTTTTTTTTTGTGTTTTTTAGTTTTTAAAACCAAACGATGCTATCCTATTGCTATGGCTATTTTCTAGCCAAGTATGAAAGCACACTGCTATGCTAGATGAGATGACGCTGAGTTGTTAAAAAAATAAACGTAAAATAAAAAGAAACTGGCAGACTGTGCCTAATTGAAATCAAACCCCTAATAAATTTTCCCACTTCGGTCTTTGCGATGGATATGTGCGTCAGTAAGCGCTAAACACAACGGTCGCAAGTCTCACTACAAATTCCTCACAATATGGTAGTAGATGCACTACAGCAAGGACAGCCACCAGCAGATCAACCAGAAATAAAATATATATAACGCTATTGTAGGCCTAAGTAAGCCGTTTGGATTCTCCTATGGCTATTTTCTAGCCAAGTATGAAAGCACACTGCTATGCCAGATGAGATGACGCTGAGTTATGAAAAAATAAACGTAAAATAAAAAGTAAATGGCAGACTGTGCCTAATTGAAATCAAACCCCTAATAAATTTTCCCACTTCGGTCTTTGCGATGGATATGTGCGTCACTAAGCACTAAACACAACGGTCGCAAGTCTCACTACAAATTCCTCACAATATGGTAGTAGATGCACTGCAGCAAGGACAGCCACCAGCAGATCAAACAGAAATAAAATATATATAACGCTATTGTAGGCCTAAGTAAGCCGTTTGGATTCTCCTATGGCTATTTTCTAGCCAAGTATGAAAGCACACTGCTATGCCAGATGAGATGACGCTGAGTTATGAAAAAATAAACGTAAAATAAAAAGTAAATGGCAGACTGTGCCTAATTGAAATCAAACCCCTAATAAATTTTCCCACTTCGGTCTTTGCGATGGATATGTGCGTCACTAAGCGCTAAACATAACGGTCGCAAGTCTCACTACAAATTCCTCACAATATGGTAGTAGATGCACTGCAGCAAGGACAGCCACCAGCAGATCAACCAGAAATAAAATATATAACGCTATTGTAGGCCTAAGTAAGCCGTTTGGATTCTCCTATGGCTATTTTCTAGCCAAGTATGAAAGCACACTGCTATGCCAGATGAGATGACGCTGAGTTATGAAAAAATAAACGTAAAATAAAAAGTAAATGGCAGACTGTGCCTAATTGAAATCAAACCCCTAATAAATTTTCCCACTTTGGTGTTTGAGGTGGATATGTGTGTCACTAAGAGCTAAACACAACGGTAGCAAGTCCCCCTGCAAATTCCTCACAATATGGTACTAGCTGCAAATAAAAAAAAAAAAAAGTATAACGTTATTGTAGCCCTAAGAAGGGCTATTGGGTTCTTGTAGAATCACTCCTGCCTAACACTATTCTAATTGAACAGCCTAACGCTTTCCCTGACCAGCAGCAGCTCTCTCCCTAGCGGCATCCAGACACAGAATGATCCAAGCAGCGCAGGCAGGGGCTAGTCTATTCCAGGGTCACCTGATCTGGCCAGCCAACCACTGCTATCGACGTGTAAGGGTACCACGTCATGCTGGGTGGAGTGCAGAGTCTCCTGGCTTGTGATTGGCTCTGTTTCTGGCCTCCAAAAAGCAAAACGGCGGGAGCTGCCATTTTCTCGAGCGGGCGAAGTATTCGTCCGAGCAACGAGCAGTTTCGAGTACGCTAATGCTCGAACGAGCATCAAGCTCGGACGAGTATTTTCGCTCATCTCTAAGGGTCACCTATTTAAACAGATGGATTGGGCTGCACAGGAGGGGACAGTAGTGATCATGGGAGACTTTAACTTTCCAAATATAAATTGAGGCCACTCCTCTTCTTTATTTGTGAAGAGGAGACATTTTATCAACTTTCTGCAGGATTATTTTGTCCTGCAGCTTGTAGAAGTCCCCACAAGAGGTGATGCTTTGTTGGACCTAGTGATTTCTAACCATGTGGAAATTGTCCAAAATATCACTGTATGGGAAACCCTTGGGACCATACCTTAATTATTTTCCTTTTAAATTGTAAAAATGAAAAACATGTAGGAAAACATTGAATTTTAAGAAGGCTAATTTCCCGAAAATCAGGGCGGCACTACAGGATATAGACCCGGATCAGATACTGTCACATGATGATACTAATGCTTAATGGGAGACATTCAAATTAGAGATGAGCGAGCACTAAAATGCTCGGGTACTCGTTATTCGAGACAAACTTTTCCCGATGCTCGAGTGCTCGTCTCGAATAACGAGCCCCATTGAAGTCAATAGGAGACTCGAGCATTTTTCAAGGAGACCAAGGCTCTGCACAGGGAAGCTTGGCCAAACACCTGGGAACCTCAGAAAAGGATGGAAACACCACGGAAATGGACAGGAAACAGCAGGGGCAGCATGCATGGATGCCTCTGAGGCTGCTTAATCGCACCATTATGCCAAAATTATGGGCAACAGCATGGCCATGACAGAGTGACAGAATGAAGCTAGATAGCATCTAAAACATCCAATAATTGACCCTGACACTATAGGGGACGGCATGCAGAGGCAGCGGCAGCAGCGGCAGGCTAGAGAGTGGCATGGCGACATACCCTAAATGGACTCAGGCTTCAAACCAATGGGTGGCAGAGAGGAACCAAAGGAGGTGAGCAAGAAGCGCTCAAATAATATCGGTACATGATAAAAGGCGACAAAGTTAACATGGAAGCCATGAAAACAACCCAAAAATCTGCCTGACACAGCTCGTTTGATAAGGGGACCATGTATGGAGGCAGTGAACTAGTAGTAGATTAAAGGTGCTGCAGTTAAAACTATGTTAGTTGGATCTTGGCATGGAGCTGGCGCTCCGCTGCCAGGCGAGCTTTCGCCAATCCAAGCCCCTGTCTCTAGGCTACTCCCCAAACAGCACTTCTAAGAACCTTTTGTATAAGATCAAGTGTAGTAGCGTTCTTATAAGTTTAGGATATGGCGGGTGAGGGGAATGTAAACAGATGCGCAAGAAGCGCTGAAATAATATTGGTAAATGATAAAAGTTTGTCAGTATATTTTGTGGATTACACAGCAGGGTGGCGACAAAGTTAACAAGTTTGTTGTGGAAGCCATGAAAACAACCCAAAATTCTGCCTGACACAGCTCGTTTGATAAGGGGACCATGTATGGAGGCAGTGAACTAGTAGTAGATTAAAGGTGCTGCAGTTAAAACTATGTTAGTTGGATCTTGGGATGGAGCTGGCGCTCCGCTTCCAGGCAAGCTTTCGCCAATCCAAGCCCCTGTCTCTAGGCTACTCCCCAAACAGCACTTCTAAGAACCTTTTGTATAAGATCAAGTGTAGTAGCGTTCTTATAAGTTTGGGATATGGCGGGTGAGGGGAATGTAAACAGATGCGCAAGAAGCGCTGAAATAATATCGGTAAATGATAAAAGTTTGCCAGTATATTTTGTGGATTACACAGCAGGGTGGCGACAAAGTTAACAAGTTTGATGTGGAATGGCCTGTAATAGCTCTTGGGTGGTGTGCCTTTTATCGCCTAGGCTCAGCAGTTTGAGCACCGCCTGCTGTCGCTTAGCGACGGCACTGCTGCTGTGCCTAGAGCTACCGACTGATGGCGCCATGGCCACGGATGGTAATTCGGAGGAGGAGGAGGTGGAGGAGGGGTGGGAGGAGGAGGAGGTATAGTAGGCCTTTGAGACCTGGACCGAGGTAGGCCCCGCAATCCTCTGCGTCGGCAGTATATGACCAGCCCCAGGGTCAGACTCGGTCCCAGCCTGCACCAAGTTAAGTGTAGTAGCGTTCTTATAAGTTTGGGATATGGCGGGTGAGGGGAATGTAAACAGATGCGCAAAAAGCGCTGAAATAATATCCGTAAATGGTAAAAGTTTGCCAGTATATTTTGTGGATAACACAGCAGGGTGGCGACAAAGTTAACAACTTTGATGTGGAATCCATGAAAACAACCAAAATTTCTGCCTGACACACCTTGTTTGATAAGGGGACGATGTATGGAGGCAGCTATATGGACGACCTTTGGAGGTAGCAATGGAGACAACGTGTGGAGGCTGCTATGGAGACAATATAATTTGGATAGTGCCTGTATGTGGCAGTCCAAAAAAGTTTTCAAACCAGAGGAGCAGGTAGGTGGCCCTCCAGAAAAATGAAATAGATTGAGTGCCTGTATGTGGCAGTCCAAAAAAGTTTTCAAACCAGAGGAGCAGGTAGGTGGCCCTCCCGAAAAATTGAATAGATTGAGTGCCTGTATGTGGCAGTCCAAAAAAGTTTTCAAACCAGAGGAGCAGGTAGGTGGCCCTCCAGAAAAATGAAATAGATTGAGTGCCTGTATGTGGCAGTCCAAAAAAGTTTTCAAACCAGAGGAGCAGGTAGGTGGCCCTCCAGAAAAATGAAATAGATTGAGTGCCTGTATGTGGCAGTCCAAAACAGTTTTCAAACCAGAGGAGCAGGTAGGTGGCCCTTCAGAAAAATTGAATAGATTGAGTGCCTGTATGTGGCAGTCCAAAAAAGTTTTCAAACCAGAGGAGCAGGTAGGTGGCCCTCCAGAAAAATGAAATAGATTGAGTGCCTGTATGTGGCAGTCCAAAAAAGTTTTCAAACCAGAGGAGCAGGTAGGTGGCTCTCCAGAAAAATGAAATAGATTGAGTGCCTGTATGTGGCAGTCCAAAAAAGTTTTCAAACCAGAGGAGCAGGTAGGTGGCCCTCCAGAAAAATTGAATAGATTGAGTGCCTGTATGTGGCAGTCCAAAAAAGTTTTCAAACCAGAGGAGCAGGTAGGTGGCCCTCCAGAAAAATGAAATAGATTGAGTGCCTGTATGTGGCAGTCCAAAAAAGTTTTCAAACCAGAGGAGCAGGTAGGTGGCCCTCCAGAAAAATTGAATAGATTGAGTGCCTGTATGTGGCAGTCCAAAAAAGTTTTCAAACCAGAGGAGCAGGTAGGTGGCCCTCCAGAAAAATGAAATAGATTGAGTGCCTGTATGTGGCAGTCCAAAAAAGTTTTCAAACCAGAGGAGCAGGTAGGTGGCTCTCCAGAAAAATGAAATAGATTGAGTGCCTGTATGTGGCAGTCCAAAAAAGTTTTCAAACCAGAGGAGCAGGTAGGTGGCCCTCCAGAAAAATTGAATAGATTGAGTGCCTGTATGTGGCAGTCCAAAAAAGTTTTCAAACCAGAGGAGCAGGTAGGTGGCCCTCCAGAAAAATGAAATAGATTGAGTGCCTGTATGTGGCAGTCCAAAAAAGTTTTCAAACCAGAGGAGCAGGTAGGTGGCCCTCCAGAAAAATGAAATAGATTGAGTGCCTGTATGTGGCAGTCCAAAACAGTTTTCAAACCAGAGGAGCAGGTAGGTGGCCCTTCAGAAAAATTGAATAGATTGAGTGCCTGTATGTGGCAGTCCAAAAAAGTTTTCAAACCAGAGGAGCAGGTAGGTGGCCCTCCAGAAAAATGAAATAGATTGAGTGCCTGTATGTGGCAGTCCAAAAAAGTTTTCAAACCAGAGGAGCAGGTAGGTGGCTCTCCAGAAAAATGAAATAGATTGAGTGCCTGTATGTGGCAGTCCAAAAAAGTTTTCAAACCAGAGGAGCAGGTAGGTGGCCCTCCAGAAAAATTGAATAGATTGAGTGCCTGTATGTGGCAGTCCAAAAAAGTTTTCAAACCAGAGGAGCAGGTAGGTGGCCCTCCAGAAAAATGAAATAGATTGAGTGCCTGTATGTGGCAGTCCAAAAAAGTTTTCAAACCAGAGGAGCAGGTAGGTGGCCCTCCAGAAAAATTGAATAGATTGAGTGCCTGTATGTGGCAGTCCAAAAAAGTTTTCAAACCAGAGGAGCAGGTAGGTGGCCCTCCAGAAAAATGAAATAGATTGAGTGCCTGTATGTGGCAGTCCAAAAAAGTTTTCAAACCAGAGGAGCAGGTAGGTGGCTCTCCAGAAAAATGAAATAGATTGAGTGCCTGTATGTGGCAGTCCAAAAAAGTTTTCAAACCAGAGGAGCAGGTAGGTGGCCCTCCAGAAAAATTGAATAGATTGAGTGCCTGTATGTGGCAGTCCAAAAAAGTTTTCAAACCAGAGGAGCAGGTAGGTGGCCCTCCAGAAAAATGAAATAGATTGAGTGCCTGTATGTGGCAGTCCAAAAAAGTTTTCAAACCAGAGGAGCAGGTAGGTGGCCCTCCAGAAAAATTGAATAGATTGAGTGCCTGTATGTGGCAGTCCAAAAAAGTTTTCAAACCAGAGGAGCAGGTAGGTGGCCCTCCAGAAAAATGAAATAGATTGAGTGCCTGTATGTGGCAGTCCAAAAAAGTTTTCAAACCAGAGGAGCAGGTAGGTGGCCCTCCAGAAAAATGAAATAGATTGAGTGCCTGTATGTGGCAGTCCAAAAAAGTTTTCAAACCAGAGGAGCAGGTAGGTGGCCCTCCAGAAAAATTTAATAGATTGAGTGCCTGTATGTGGCACTCCCAAAAATTGTTTAAAACAGAGGACCGGGTAGGTGGCCCTCCAGAAAAATTAAATGCATAAAGTACTATAGCTAGAGCCAGTGGGCCCTGTCAAAAAATAGCCAGTTTCCTCTGCTTTAGTGTACAAAGAGGAGGAGAAGGAGGAAAATGAGGAGGAGGAGTGCATAAATTATTCAGGTTGAGCTTCCTTCACCTGGTGGAGATTGGAAATTATGAGAAATCCAAGCTTTATTCATCTTAATAAGCGTCAGCCTGTCAGCGCTGTCAGTCGACAGGCTTGTACGCTTATCGGTGATGATGCCACCAGCTGCACTGAAAACCCGCTCGGACAACACGCTAGCGGCAGGGCAGGCAAGAACCTCCAAGGCGTACAGCGCCAGTTCGTGCCACATGTCCAGCTTTGAAACCCAGTAGTTGTAGGGAGCTGTGTGATCATTTAGGACGATGGTATGGTCAGCTACGTACTCCCTCACCATCTTTCTGTAAAGATCAGCCCTACTCTGCCGAGACTGGGGACAGGTGACAGTGTCTTGCTGGGGTGACATAAAGCTGGCAAAAGCCTTGTAAAGCGTACCCTTGCCAGTGCTGGACAAGCTGCCTGCTCGCCTACTCTCCCTCGCTACTTGTCCCGCAGAACTACGCACTCTGCCGCTAGCGCTGTCAGAAGGGAAATAGTGTTTCAGCTTGTGCACCAGGGCCTGCTGGTATTCATGCATTCTCACACTCCTTTCCTCTCCAGGGATGAGAGTGGAAAGATTTTGCTTGTACCGTGGGTCCAGGAGAGTGAATACCCAGTAATCGGTGCTGGAATAAATTCTTTGAACGCGAGGGTCACGGGATAGGCAGCCTAGCATGAAATCTGCCATATGCGCCAGAGTACCAACGCGTAAGAATTCACTCCCCTCACTGGCCTGACTGTCCATTTTCCTTCTGCCCATACACGCTGAACAGTGAAGAACTCAACAATGGTGTCTCGCCAACATTCTCCTCCTCTTCCTCCTCCTCCTCCTCCACCTCCTCCGATATGCGCTGAGAAACAGACCTAAGGGTGCTTTGGCTATCAACAAGGGAATCTTCTTCCCCCGTCTCTTGTGACGAGCGCAAAGCTTCCGACTTCTTGCTGATCAGAGAGTTTTTCAACAGGCCAAGCAGCGGGATGGTGAGGCTGATGATGGCGGCATCGCCACTGACCATCTGTGTTGACTCCTCAAAGTTACTCAGCACCTGACAGATATCAGACATCCACGTCCACTCCTCATTGTAGACTTGAGGAAGCTGACTGACCTGACTACCAGTTCTGGTGGAAGTTGACATCTGGCAGTCTACAATCGCTCTGCGCTGCTGGTAAACTCTGGATAACATGGTTAATGTTGAATTCCACCTCGTGGGCACGTCGCACAACAGTCGGTGAGCGGGCAGTTGGAGGCGGCGCTGCGCTGCCCTGAGAGTGGCAGCATCTGTGCTGGACTTCCTGAAATGCGCACAGATGCGGCGCACCTTCGTGAGCAAATCAGACAGATTGGGGTATGTCTTGAGGAAACGCTGAACTATCAGATTTAACACATGGGCCAGGCATGGCACATGTGTCAGTCTGCCGAGTTGCAGAGCCGCCACCAGGTTACGGCCGTTGTCACACACAACCATGCCTGGCTTCAGGTTCAGCGGTGCCAGCCACAGATCAGTCTGCGCCGTGATGCCCTGTAATAGCTCTTGGGCGGTGTGCCTTTTATCGCCTAGGCTCAGCAGTTTGAGCACCGCCTGCTGTCGCTTAGCGACGGCACTGCTGCTGTGCCTAGAGCTACCGACTGATGGCGCCATGCCCACGGATGGTAGTTCGGAGGAGGATGTGGAGGAGGGGTGGGAGGAGGAGGAGGCATAGTAGGCCTGAAAGACCTGGACCGAGGTAGGCCCCGCAATCCTCGGCGTCGGCAGTATATGACCAGCCGCAGGGTCAGACTCGGTCCCAGCCTCCACCAAGTTAACCCAATGTGCCGTCAGCGATACATAGTGGCCCTGCCCGGCAGCACTCGTCCACGTGTCCGTGGTCAGGTGGAGCTTGTCAGAAACGGCGTTGGTCAGGGCACGCATGATGTTGTCTGACACGTGCTGGTGCAGGGCTGGGACGGCACATCGGGAAAAGTAGTGGCGGCTGGGGACCGAATACCGAGGGGCGGCCGCCGCCATGAGGTTGTGAAAGGCCTGGGTCTCTACTAGCCTATAGGGCAGCATCTCCAGGCTAAGCAATCTGGAGATGTGGACATTAAGGGCTTGGGCGTGCGGGTGGGTTGCACTATATTTCCGTTTCCGCTCCAGCGTCTGGGGTATGGAGAGCTGAACGCTGGTGGATGCTGTGGAGGATCGTGGAGGCGACGATGGGGTTTTTGTGCCAGGGTCCTGGGCAGGGGGCTGACTATCAGCTGACACAGGGGAAGGAGCAGTGGTGTGCACGGCCGGAGGTGAACGGGCTTGGTGCCACTGAGTGGGGTGTTTAGCATTCATATGCCTGTGCATACTGGTGGTAGTTAAGCTAGTAGTGGTGGAACCCCTGCTGATCCTGGTTTGGCAAAGGTTGCACACCACAGTCCGTCGGTCATCCGGTGTTTCCTTAAAGAACCTCCAGACTTCTGAAAATCTAGCCCTCGCCGCGGGAGCCCTCGCCACGGGAGCTTCACTACGTGACACATTTGGCGCTGATGCACCTGCTCTGGCCCTGCCTCTCCGTCTGGCCCCACCACTGCCTCTTCCAACCTGTTCTGGTCGAGGACTCTCCTCCGTCTCCGAAGCACTGTGTTCACCCGGCCTCTCAACCCAGCTTGGGTCTGTCACCTCATCATCCTCCGATCCCTCAGTCTGCTCCCCCCTCGGACTTCCTGCCCTGACAACAACTTCACCACTGTCTGACAACCGTGTCTCCTCATCGTCGGACACCTCTTTACACACTTCTTCCACTACGTCAAGAAGGTCATCATCACCCACAGACTGCGACTGGTGGAAAACCTGGGCATCGGAAAATTGCTCAGCAGCAACCGGACAAGTGGTTTGTGACTGTGGGAAGGGTCCAGAAAAAAGTTCCTCAGAGTATGCCGGTTCAAATGCCAAATTTTCATGGGAGGGGGCAGACTGGGGGGGAGGAGGCTGAGGTGCAGGAGCTGGAGGAGTGCCGATTTCGGTGACATGGGTGGACTGCGTGGAAGACTGACTGGTGGACAAATTGCTCGAAGCATTGTCGGCAATCCACGACATCACCTGTTCGCACTGTTCTGGCCTCAACAGTGCTCTACCACGAGTCCCAGTAACTTCAGACATGAACCTAGGGAGTGTAGCTCTGCGGCGTTCCCCTGCTCCCTCATCAGCAGGTGGTGTCTCACCCCACCCAGGACCACGGCCTCTGACCCCTGCAGTAGTTGGACGCCCACGTCCCCGCCCTCGTCCTCGTCCTCTACCCCTAGCCCTCGGGTTAAACATTTTGAAAATGAAAGTTATATAACTTTAATTTTTTTTTTACTTTTTTTGTGTTTTTTTGTGTTTTTTAGTTTTTTTTTGTGTTTTTTAGTTTTTAAAACCAAACAATGCTATCCTATTGCTATGGCTATTTTCTAGCCAAGTATGAAAGCACACTGCTATGCCAGATGAGATGCCGCTGAGTTATGAAAAAATAAACGTAAAATAAAAAGAAACTGCCAGACTGTGCCTAATTGAAATCAAACCCCTAATAAATTTTCCCACTTCGGTCTTTGCGATGGATATGTGCGTCACTAAGCGCTAAACACAGCGGTCGCAAGTCTCACTCCAAATTCCTCACAATTGGCTAGTATATGCACTGCAGCAAGGACAGCCACCAGCAGATCAACCAGAAATAAAATATATATAACGCTATTGTAGGCGTAAGTAAGCCGTTTGGATTCTCCTTTGGTAATTTCCAAGCCAAGTATGAAAGCACACTGATGAGATGACGCTGAGTTATGAAAAAATAAACGTAAAATAAAAAGAAACTGCCAGACTGTGCCTAATTGAAATCAAACCCCTAATAAATTTTCCCACTTTGGTCTTTGCGATGGATATGTGCATCACTAAGCGCTAAACACAGCGGTCGCAAGTCTCACTCCAAATTCCTCACAATTGGCTAGTATATGCACTGCAGCAAGGACAGCCACCAGCAGATCAACCAGAAATAAAATATATATAACGCTATTGTAGGCGTAAGTAAGCCGTTTGGATTCTCCTTTGGCTATTTTCTAGCCAAGTATGAAAGCACACTGATGAGATGACGCTGAGTTGTTAAAAAATAAACGTAAAATAAAAAGGAAATGGCAGACTGTGCCTAATTGAAATCCAACCCCTAATAAATTTTCCCACTTCGGTCTTTGCGATGGATATGTGCGTCACTAAGCTCTAAACACAGCGGTCGCAAGTCTCACTCCAAATTCCTCACAATTGGCTAGTATATGCACTGCAGCAAGGACAGCCACCAGCAGATCAACCAGAAATAAAATATATATAACGCTATTGTAGGCGTAAGTAAGCCGTTTGGATTCTCCTTTGGCTATTTTCTAGCCAAGTATGAAAGCACACTGATGAGATGACGCTGAATTATGAAGAAATAAACGTAAAATAAAAAGAAACTGCCAGACTGTGCCTAATTGAAATCAAACCCCTAATAAATTTTCCCACTTCGGTCTTTGTGATGGATATGTGCGTCACTAAGCAGTAAACACAGCGGTCGCAAGTCTCACTCCAAATTCCTCACAATTGGCTAGTATATGCACTGCAGCAAGGACAGCCACCAGCAGATCAACCAGAAATAATATATATATAACGCTATTGTAGGCGTAAGTAAGCCGTTTGGATTCTCCTTTGGCTATTTTCTAGCCAAGTATGAAAGCACACTGATGAGATGATGCTGAGTTATGAAAAAATAAACGTAAAATAAAAAGAAACTGCCAGACTGTGCCTAATTGAAATCAAACCCCTAATAAATTTTCCCACTTCGGTCTTTGCGATGGATATGTGCGTCACTAAGCGCTAAACACAGCGGTCGCAAGTCTCACTCCAAATTCCTCACAATTGGCTAGTATATGCACTGCAGCAAGGACAGCCACCAGCAGATCAACCAGAAATAAAATATATATAACGCTATTGTAGGCGTAAGTAAGCCGTTTGGATTCTCCTTTGGCTATTTTCTAGCCAAGTATGAAAGCACACTGATGAGATGACGCTGAATTATGAAGAAATAAACGTAAAATAAAAAGAAACTGCCAGACTGTGCCTAATTGAAATCAAACCCCTAATAAATTTTCCCACTTCGGTCTTTGTGATGGATATGTGCGTCACTAAGCAGTAAACACAGCGGTCGCAAGTCTCACTCCAAATTCCTCACAATTGGCTAGTATATGCACTGCAGCAAGGACAGCCACCAGCAGATCAACCAGAAATAATATATATATATAACGCTATTGTAGGCGTAAGTAAGCCGTTTGGATTCTCCTTTGGCTATTTTCTAGCCAAGTATGAAAGCACACTGATGAGATGATGCTGAGTTATGAAAAAATAAACGTAAAATAAAAAGAAACTGCCAGACTGTGCCTAATTGAAATCAAACCCCTAATAAATTTTCCCACTTCGGTCTTTGCGATGGATATGTGCGTCACTAAGCGCTAAACACAGCGGTCGCAAGTCTCACTCCAAATTCCTCACAATTGGCTAGTATATGCACTGCAGCAAGGACAGCCACCAGCAGATCAACCAGAAATAATATATATATAACGCTATTGTAGGCGTAAGTAAGCCGTTTGGATTCTCCTTTGGCTATTTTCTAGCCAAGTATGAAAGCACACTGATGAGATGACGCTGAGTTATGAAAAAATAAACGTAAAATAAAAAGAAACTGCCAGACTGTGCCTAATTGAAATCAAACCCCTAATAAATTTTCCCACTTCAGTCTTTGCGATGAATATGTGCGTCACTAAGCGCTAAACACAGCGGTCGCAAGTCTCACTCCAAATTCCTCACAATTGGCTAGTATATGCACTGCAGCAAGGACAGCCACCAGCAGATCAACCAGAAATAAAATATATATAACGCTATTGTAGGCGTAAGTAAGCCGTTTGGATTCTCCTTTGGCTATTTTCTAGCCAAGTATGAAAGCACACTGATGAGATGACGCTGAGTTATGAAAAAATAAACGTAAAATAAAAAGAAACTGCCAGACTGTGCCTAATTGAAATCAAACCCCTAATAAATTTTCCCACTTCGGTCTTTGCGATGGATATGTGCGTCACTAAGCGCTAAACACAGCGGTCGCAAGTCTCACTCCAAATTCCTCACAATTGGCTAGTATATGCACTGCAGCAAGGACAGCCACCAGCAGATCAACCAGAAATAAAATATATATAACGCTATTGTAGGCGTAAGTAAGCCGTTTGGATTCTCCTTTGGCTATTTTCTAGCCAAGTATGAAAGCACACTGATGAGATGACGCTGAGTTATGAAAAAATAAACGTAAAATAAAAAGAAACTGCCAGACTGTGCCTAATTGAAATCAAACCCCTAATAAAGTTTCCCACTTCAGTCTTTGCGATGGATATGTGCGTCACTAAGCGCTAAACACAGCGGTCGCAAGTCTCACTCCAAATTCCTCACAATTGGCTAGTATATGCACTGCAGCAAGGACAGCCACCAGCAGATCAACCAGAAATAAAATATATATAATGCTATTGTAGGCGTAAGTAAGCCGTTTGGATTCTCCTATGGCTATTTTCTAGCCAAGTATGAAAGCACACTGCTATGCCAGATGAGATGACGCTGAGTTATGAAAAAATAAACGTAAAATAAAAAGGAATTGGCAGACTGTGCCTAATTGAAATCCAACCCCTAAAAAATTTTCCCACTTCGGTCTTTGCGATGGATATGTGCGTCACTAAGCGCTAAACACAACGGTCGCAAGTCTCACTACAAATTCCTCACAATTTGGTAGTAGATGCACTGCAGCAAGGACAGCCACCAGCAGATCAACCAGAAATAAAATATATATAACGCTATTGTAGGCGTAAGTAAGCCGTTTGGATTCTCCTTTGGCTATTTTCTAGCCAAGTATGAAAGCACACTGATGAGATGACGCTGAGTTATGAAAAAATAAACGTAAAATAAAAAGAAACTGCCAGACTGTGCCTAATTGAAATCAAACCCCTAATAAATTTTCCCACTTTGGTGTTTGAGGTGGATATGTGTGTCACTAAGAGCTAAACACAACGGTAGCAAGTCCCCCTGCAAATTCCTCACAATATGGTACTAGCTGCACTACTAGTGCCAGCAAGCCCAGCCACAAGCAAACAAAAAAAAAAAAAGTATAACGTTATTGTAGCCCTAAGAAGGGCTGTTGGGTTCTTGTTGAATCACTCCTGCCTAACACTATTCTAACAGAACACCCTAACGCTTTCCCTGACCAGCAGCAGCTCTCTCCCTAGCGGCATCCAGACACAGAATGATCCGAGCAGCGCGGGCAGCGGCTAGTCTATCCCAGGGTCACCTGATCTGGCCAGCCAACCACTGCTATCGACGTGTAAGGGTACCACGTCATGCTGGGTGGAGTGCAGACTCTCCTGGCTTGTGATTGGCTCTGTTTCTGGCCACCAAAAAGCAAAATGGCGGGAGCTGCCATTTTCTCGAGCGGGCGAAGTATTCGTCCGAGCAACGAGCAGTTTCGAGTACGCTAATGCTCGAACGAGCATCAAGCTTGGACGAGTATGTTCGCTCATCTCTAATTCAAATCTATCCTGGGTCATTATACTTCTAAATTTATTTCAATAGGTAAGTATAGACGGCATTCAAAAAGAGGGCATGCAAAAAATATAAATCTGATGGGTCACCTGAAGCATTCAATACTTACAAAACACTTACCAAAATCTGTAAAAAGGAAATAAAATCAGCCAAAATACAAAATGAAAGACTGGTGGCCAAAGATAGCAAAACAAATCCTAAGGAAATTTTGATGTATATCAAAGCGAAGAAAAATGGGTCAGAGCAGGTTGGACCCCTGTATTCTGAAAATGGGGCTTTGGTGAGTAGAGACCAAAAGAAGGTGGAAATACTAAATGTTTTTTTTTTAGCTCCGTTTATAGAAAAGAAGAAAGAACTTCTGACATGGGTGGGGCCATTGCAAGTGATGCATCCTTTAATATACTGGATCTAATCTAAGCTCAATAATATCAATGTGTACAAGGACCAGATGGATTACACCCCAGAGCTCTTAAAAGAACTCAGTTCTGTTATACTCTATTGTGTCTGCTGTGCGGCTGTATAAAATCTTCAGAGTTTCCCTAATGACTGGTACGGTGCCAAGTGACTGGCACCATCATTGACTGGTATGTGGTGCCAATATTTAAAAAGGGTTTTAGAACCTTGCCATGCAATTACAGGCCTGTAAGCCTAACTTCCATTGTGGGGAAAATATTGGAAAGGTTACTAAAAGACTACATACTGGAGTATGTGACAGCCAGCATGGGTTTACGAAGGATATTAGTTATAACCAAAATTTTTAAATCAGAAAAAATTACACTACACAACAACTTCAAATCTTTATTTAATTCACCAAACATGATTAAAATTTAGCCATTGGCAAAGAGAGCCAACAAAATTAAAATGGTGTGTGTTATAAATATAAGTATAAATATAGTACAAAACATATTCTAACAGAACAAACCTAATCACTCTAAATTCCAGATATTAAAAAGAATTCATACATAGAAAACAATGGCATAAATCATACCAGTTAATAGGACACGACACCAGCCAGCCCCGACACGTGTTTCACAATACACTTCCTCCGGGGGGACACTCTGTCAGACTCCCCCCAGAGGAAGCGTATTGTGAAACACATGTCAGGGCTGGCTAGTGTGATGTCCTATTAACTGGTATTATTTTGCAAAGGCATTGTCCTTTATAGACGGCTGATGGGTAAATAATGTCTATTGGCTTCGAAGGAATTATTTTTAATTGGATTGAAAACTGGCTGAAGGATCGTATCCAGAGAGTTATGGTAAATGATTTCTACTCGGAATGGTCACCAGTGATAACCCCCCAGGGTTCTGTTCTTGGTCCACTATTATTTAATATATTTATTAATGATATAGGATGTAGGAATTAATAGCACTGTGTTCATGTTTGAAGATGACACCAAGCTGTATTAGTGTAATGCAGTCTATGGAGGATGTTCATAAACTGCAGGGTGACTTGGACAAACTGAGTGTTTGGTCATCTTCTTGGCAAATAAGGTTCAATGTGGATTAATGTAAGGTTATGCACCTGGGGGCTAATAATCCACAAGCAACATATGTCCTTGGGGGAGTAAATCTGGGTGAGTCCCAGCATGCAATGTCAATCAACTGCATCTAAAGCCAGTAGGATCTTGTCATGTATTAAAAGTGGTATGGACTCTCAGGAATGTACAAGTTCTTGGCACCGGTCCATAAATAGGATGCTCTGCAGCTGGAGAGGGTACAACGACGAGCCACCAAAATGATAAGGGGTTTGGAAAGTTAAAGTTATGAGGGAAGATTAAAAACAACTAGATTTATTTAGTCTCAAAAAGAGACAACTAAGAGGGAACATGATTAATGTATATAAATATACACTCACCGGCCACTTTATTAGGTACACCTGTCCAACTGCTCGTTAACACTTAATTTCTAATCAGCCAATCACATGGCGGCAACTCAGTGCATTTAGGCATGTAGACATGGTCAAGACAATCTCCTGCAGTTCAAACCGAGCATCAGTATGGGAAAGAAAGGTGATTTGAGTGCCTTTGAACGTGGCATGGTTGTTGGTGCCAGAAGGGCTGGTCTGAGTATTTCAGAAACTGCTGATCTACTGGGATTTTCACGCACAACCATCTCTAGGGTTTACAGAGAATAGTCGGAAAAAGAAAAAACATCCAGTGAGCGGAAGGTCTATGGGCGGAAATGCCTTGTTGATGCCAGAGGTCAGAGGAGAATGGGCAGACTGGTTCGAGCTGATAGAAAGGCAACAGTGACTCATATCGCCACCCCTTACAACCAAGGTAGGCAGAAGAGCATCTCTGAACACACAGTACGTCGAACTTTGAGGCAGATGGGCTACAGCAGCAGAAGACCATACCGGGTGCCACTCCTTTCAGCTAAGAACAGGAAACTGAGTCTACAATTTGCACAAGCTCATCGAAATTGGACAGTAGAAGATTGGAAAAACGTTGCCTGGTCTGATGAGTCTCGATTTCTGCTGCGACATTTGGATGGTAGGGTCAGAATTTGACGTCAACCACATGAAAGCATGGATCCATCCTGCCTTGTATCAACGGTTCAGGCTGGTGGTGGTGGTGTCATGGTATGGGGAATATTTTCTTGGCACTCTTTGGGCCCCTTGGTACCAATTGAGCATCGTTGCAACACCACAGCCTACCTGAGTATTGTTGCTGACCATGTCCATCCCTTTATGACCACAATGTACCCAACATCTGATGGCTACTTTCAGCAGGATAATGCGCCATGTCATAAAGCTGGAATCATCTCAGACTGGTTTCTTGAACATGACAATGAGTTCACTGTACTCAAATGGCCTCCACAGTCACCAGATTTCAATCCAATAGAGGATCTTTGGGATGTGGTGGAACGGGAGATTCGCATCATGGATGTGCAGCCGACAAATCTGCGGCAACTGTGTGATGCCATCATGTCATTATGGACCAGAATCTCTGAGGAATGCTTCCAGCACCTTGTTGAATCTATGCCATGAAGAATTGAGGCAATTCTGAAGGCAAAAGGGGGTCCAACCCGTTACTAGCATGGTGTACCTAATAAAGTGGCCGGTGAGTGTATGAATGGCCCCTACAAAAAATATGGCAACAGGGCTTCTTTACTGTGAGAATCTGTGGGGACAGCAGAGAGCTTCAACAAGGGGACAGCAGAGAACTTCAACAAGGGTCTAGATGCCTTTTTACATCTAAATAACATTGACGGTTATGTTATATAGAATTGCTTCCCCTAAATCCCTTCCTCATTTAATTCCTTCCCTTACTTGATTGAATTTGATAGACATATGTCTTTTTTCAAGATAGTATAAACTATGATCAGGGAAGTAGACGATAGGAAGTGAGAGATGAGATTTGTTTTGCCCCCTCCCCAGCATTTCTTATAGGATATCTACCATTAGTTTCACTGATGGTAGATGTTTAGCACTTATGTGCAATTTCTTTACACACTAAGTGAAACTGTTTTTAATGCATAAAGAAATGCCACACTTACAAAGAAAAAGTGTTTTTAAAAATATGTAAATTAGCTGAGCACCTGAGCCACCTGAGCACCTCTCGACATTGCCGTTTTTTAATTTATGCACGCCCCACTCTGTAGTTGTACCTCTTGCTCCTGGCTGAGGCGCTAGGAGATGGCCAGTAACATCAGAGAGCCGGGGCTTGGAGAGAAAGGGCCGGGAGCTCTCTCCTAGCTCATTGGGCGGGAGCAGGAGGTACAATTAAAGTAGGCGTGCATAAATTAGCCTCTGTCTAATTTACATTTATTTTAAAATGCATTTTCTTTGTAAGTGTGTCTTTTATTTATGCACCAGAAACAGTTCCATTTAGTGCATAAATAAATTGACATGTAATTCTGTTTGTTTCACTGATGGTAGATGGCTTCTGGCTCAGCTGTGTACCGTCGAAGATGTATTCAGTTATTCACATAATAACAACACAAAAACACTTGTTTGAATGAGGAAACTGTATTTTGTTGTGTAACTAGTTATTATATTATAGTTACTAGTGTTCCTCCTTGCTGGACATGTGTGGCTGGCATACCAGCACAACAACCTAGAAAAAACTTCAGACAGAAATTCACATAAAAAATGTAATTTTATTTAATATCAAAGGTGAAGACAGACATATAGAGATCAGTACCTTCTACCGGAGGGACACAAAAACATCCAAGCAAATTGAATGATACAAAAATCAATAAATCACCATTACATATATGTTGTATATTTGCTGTCTGTGGTTACATAGAGGGAGTATCTAAAGAGTATACCTTGATTCTTATATTATGACCCGAATCGAATCATGCAGAATCACGTTAAAAAACAGGTATTTCCTGGCTGCAGAGAGCCTGTAGGGTGTTGTAGAACGTTGTGCTATGCTCAAATATGTATTCGGAGCGTGGTTTGGTCTTTAGAGGTGGCAGCAACATGGTAGGCCATAGAGTGGCACAATGACAGAGTTTGAAGTTTGAAATGAATTCGAAGTTTGAAATGATTTCGAAGCTTGAAATGAATTCGAAGCTTGGAATGAATTCAAAGTTTGAAATGAATTCAAACAGAGTTGCAATTTGGGGTATACAGATCCCCCAAAACAGACACCCGGGGATTGGAACAGAAATTCGCTAGAGCACAGTACAGTACAAGCAGCTAGACGCTGGAGACAGCACATGCAGTGTGAAATGCCGAGATTGCAAATGACTGACAGTTTTTATTAGGCTGTGACATCACATAAGCTTGTAGGTCGCTGATTGGCTTGCAAGTCTTCACATGTCATTGAGGTGTTCCTTTCTCCTTCCCAGAGTTCTCTGCCCCATGTAACAAGTTGTGCTCGCGCCCATTTAGCTAAAAAAAAAGGGGGGGGGGGACTTTGTTCCCACGAACCACCGTAAACTTCGGATTCGTGACAAATCTAATTTTCCCTGAAATTCAGACCGAATTCCACTTCATTCGAATCGATTCGCCCATATCTAATTATGAGCATATTTTATACAATTCAATAGTCAAATCACACTTTTGCAGAATTTTGCAGAAGGACCTAGCTGAACTAAAATGGTACTTAGGCAAATGGGTGGATTATGACAACGAAGACAGGTTATTAAACTTGTTATTCAGACTAGAATAAAGTACTTTTATGGGATGTATTCATTTATATGTACAGAAACTTGAATGGACAGGACAGATATTTTTATAATGAGCATGTTACATTGACAATGGGACATCCTCTTCGCTTTAAAAGAGAGATGGTTTCACCATCATAGGGTTTCTATATTGTAAGAGCACCATGAAAATGGAATTTACTGCTGGAACATTGGAGGGAAGGCATGGGATATATGAATTTCCTTTCTTCAGAGAACACGGAGTACGTCGGAGCAACTTACAGGTACCTGTAAACTGAATATTCATTATATGTTGAAGGCTAAATCCATTTAAAGAGCTTCCTTAGTGGGAGAGACATTTATTTTTGCATTTTCTTAATTTGGAGATCTTTGATAGTCTTGGAGATTAGTGCTGCTGTGATTAATTTAAGAACATGGAACTGGAAGCTACTGGATTTAGCAGTGGTTGAATGGACTTGAATGCAATGTCTACCATTTGCCCCAGTATGTGCCAATTGGAATTGTCCATATGGGTTTTCTGCCTTGTTCTGGATTAATACTGTAGGATTATAGCTTGGAGTTGATGGGCCGGTGTCTGTTTTTAATCTACTATACTGTGACACTTTAAATATGGTACTAATGGCTTTCATAGATGACAGGAGGCCCAATGACAAGAGATAACACTGAGACCCACTCCTTTGCTATGAAAGCCTTATTATGACACATTGGCCAATTATCTATCCTATTGGTTGCTAACATTGACATTACTTTCTTGAAAATGTTTCATCTTAAATTCCTAATAGCAATAAAATTAGACCAATCAAGACTTTATAGAGTCCTATACTAGACACATAGTATATAAGCCTTTGTTTTTTACCAACACTGTTGAGTATTATGATTTGAAATCCTTTAAAGTGTAACTCAGATGTCATAATAATTTTTACCAAACTGTCATATGTGACACCTCCTTTAAAACAAACAGAATGATGCCCATAATGTCTTATTTGCCCTTTTCTTTCAAGAGTTATGACATTTACTGTACTGAAGCGGCTTGTCAAAAATCTTCTTCAACAGCAGTGAAGTGGGCAGAAACAAAACTCTTCCTGTATCTGCCCTGATGCTGAGTCAGATTTAGTCTGCCCTCAGTTCCCATGATGTTTTTTATTTTATCATTAAATAATTTAGTATTAAATCCAGTGAGATCTTTACACGCTCAGCTCTCAGCTACACACAGAGAGCACTGTCACATGACCTCTACTGCCTACATTCCCCCCCCCCCCCCCCTACAAAAGCCCCTGGCCCTCTGCGAGTCCATACAGTTGCTTACATGACGTTTTCACAGAGCACAGAAAAGCAGCTACTTCAGTAATAGGCTAAACTGAAGAGAGTAGCAAATAAACTGCTGGATATAGGTAATCAAAATAATTGACAAAGTTGTTCTACATCTATTGATTGTTAAAATAAATAATATATCACAGTTGTGCTTTAAATTAGAAACATTTTCATACAAATTTCAAAATTCAATATTTTACACTTTTAGTTGATGCTATATAATGATATGATAATGATATTTTTGATGAATTGTAATTGACAATTGTCGTTGGTTGTTCTATTTTTGAATCCATTGCTTACATTTGGTAGTCAGTTCTTCACTGTTCATAGTCTTGGAGCATTTATGGTATTGAGTTGATTATTCAACCATGAGTTGTGTGTAAAGATAGCACTGACATTTCTGTGCCATACTATTTATAGCATGGAATGTCTATTTTAAGCAGTGGAGGGTCTGCCTTGTCACAGGAAGCTCACTTTATGTCACGAATTAGTGTAACATTTCCTCTGTGGTTCAAGTGTTTGCGGAAACAACAGGACTAATTGATTGATAAGGAAACGTCAACTCAGGACGTGTCCCCTCTTCTAAAATGGAATTACAAATTCATTCTAGAATGAACTTCATACTCCTAGAAGTAATAGAACTATGATGTCCTTAAATATAATGCTCCTAAGCAATCAATAAAAGACTGAATTACAGCCAATAGTGCAATAAGATGCAGCCTTCTAACTGCATGACTAAAATGAATGGTGCATACATTGATTAGTATAGTCTTAGATCATTGATAGTGAGATAAGATTCCATTATTAGCACACATATGGGGTGATGTATCTTAATGGAAATCTCTGCATTAGATGTTTTAGGAATTTGTTATTAGGATTGAGGTCAGTTGTTGTGGGGCCATGTAAGTCTTACCATTATTCTGCAAACTCTGGTTGGACTGTAGATAGCTATGAATGGCAGTATATGGTAGGGTAATGAGCTTTAATGAGTAATTGATGTTTCATTTTTCATGCATCAATAACCAATAGTGAAATTAAAAATAGGTTATATTAAAATACAAAAAATCCTTCTTTTCCACTTATCTGTTTTGCCTCCTGCACTCATCTCTTCAGATCTGCCTAAAGTAAGTTAGCTCATTGAAGGATCATGTCACATCTGAAGCCTATTGAAATCATGTTACATCTGAAGTCTATTGAAATCATCCTAGAGCAAAACTTCTGGCTAGAGAAAGAAGTAGAGAAACATAAAGATGCCAATGCTGGATAGAGGAAGAGGAACATAGAGATGAAAGAATAAAAGTAATTAGGCAAAAAGTTAAAATGGTAGTTAAAAATGGTAGTTCCATGGAAAAAACAAAGGTCACATTTGTTTGTTCAACGGAACTACCGTTTTTTAATGTTTTTTCAATACACTGGGATTTTAACTAACTTTTTGCCTGATGCCAATGGATTACTTTCATTCTTCATTGTACTCCACGTCTCTGGGACCAGACCGGACTTCTACCATCGCTGCATGACATTAATTTGAGCTGCATGACCCGTGTGTGAGCTTATTGCTTTTTTCCTAGGAAAATAGAGATGCTACTGCTGGTTAGAGAAAGAGGTATAGAAACATGAATATGCTACTGCTGGCTACAGTAGGAAGAAGAGGCAAGGCCGCATCAACAGAGATGAGAATCTCGCCTCAGGCAGCAGATGCTGGACTCTGATGGGGGCAGCAGCCTCGGAGTGTGTAATTTGGGCGATTTGGGCGCCCATAGCCGCCCAAATCACCCACCATGAAATTAATTGCATCTGTTTCTATAAAAACACAGACACACAGACACGGTGCAGGCCCGTTTGGCTGCGCTGCTCTGTTGCTCTGGAGGACCCAGGCCGCTGCATCCCAGCACAGAGCATTCGGCAGGAGAAGTGATGGGGGCGCCCATGGCTGCGTGGGAGTGATACTGGAGGGGAGTACATGATTATTTTTATTTATTCAAGTATATTTATTGGGGGAAGCTGTGTATACTAGGGGGTGGGGGCGCTGTGTGTGTATACTGGGGGGTTGTGCATACAGGGGGATGGAGCTGTGCATACTGAGGGGATGGTAGTGCATACTGGAGGGGGTGGCAGTGCATACTGGAGGGGGTGGCAGTACATACGGGGGGGGGGGGCTGTGCATATTGGAGGGGTGGCTGTGCATCCAGGGGGGGGGGGGGGTGGCTGTGCATCCTGGAGGGGGTGGCGTTGGGGATCTGTATATAAGGACTGGGATTTTAAATAAACTGGGTGGTCTTATATGGAGTACTGTATATAATTTACTTTGTTTGTATGTATATGAGGGGTAGTTCAGGGCATGTGGTATATTGGGGTGTTTTTAGGGGCACCACGTGGAGTTGTGCTGCATGGAGCTGACATTTTACTGTGAATTCAGCAGAGATTAACGATGGCTGGGAGAAATTGTAAAGAAGTTCTCTTCCCGATGTAGCAGATCATCACCTGTAAGGTACTAGATGTCACCAATATCTGTGTCACTGACTGAATACTAACGTGTAAGGTAGCATCTTTTGGCGCAAGGGGGGGGTGCAGCTTTTTCAATTTTAGCCTCAGGCAAGAAAAAGGATAGAATCGGCCCTGACTAGAGGAACATAGAGATGCTACTCCTGGATGGAGAAAGAGGTAGAGAAACATGGAAAGGCTACTGCGGGTTAGAGAAAGAGGTAGAAAAACATAGAGATGCTACTGCTGGCTAGAGAAAGAGGTAGAAACATAGAGATGCTACTCCAGGCTATAGAAAGGTAGCAAAACAGAGATGCTACAGCTTGCTAGAGAAAGAGGTAGAGTCAGGGGCAGATTAAGACTAAACTTTACAAGTTTGGGATTCACTTCCTATATGTGGTACTAGAATCAAGCTTCCTGGGGAATGGAGGATAGGTCCCTTCTGCCTGCTTTCAATCTGCGTTTCAGGATCTTTGGAGGACCTTCAAAAGTCCTGAAATGGCTCTTGTGTACATGTGTATTGAAAGCAGGAACAGATGTATGAGGTTTTTATGGGTGAATGTCGTTCTGAATATAAAATTTGGGTGAGTAGTTTGGGTGGCCATGGGCCCTAGGCTACTTCCCAAACTGCCTATATTATCATCCATTATTGGGACATAGGGGGACATGTATCATTATTTCTGCTAGTCAAATTGTCTCGTTTTTGCAACTTTTGTCGTGTTTGCAACTTTTTTTGCGACTTTTCACTTGTCGTTTTTCCAGTAAGCCTTGGGCTGCACCCTGTGCAGTGTGCCTTATGTATCTTAGTTTCTCAGATGTTCCGTGCAACTTTTCACTTATGTATCACTTTTTTTGCGTGTTTTTAGGTGCAAATCTGTACCTGTTCCAGGGCAGTTGCAAAGGAAGGATTTTTTCCATGGACCCTATTTTAACATGTAAATTGGAATTATTCCACATGCTTTAAATGTTTAAAATTTTGCACAGTAACCTGTTATTTGAAAATTCAGAAATATTTGCATTTTTTAATTTTTTAATTTATTGGTTACTTCTAAGGGTGCGGTCACAGGTTGCATTTTGATTGCGTTTTGAAACCTATTGCAACAGCTGAGGAGAGGTGATTTGGCTAATTACATTACTGTTAACATTTTCATTTACAGAACACAATATAAACACAATGTTAACGCATGTGTTAACTTCACATTTTATATGAGACCGCAGCCTCATATGTCATCATCTCCCTAGGGCAGTGATGGCGAACCTTTTACAGACCGAGTGCCCAAACTACAACCGAAATCCACTTATTTACCGTGAAGTGCCAAAATGAAATTTTAAGCAGTAATTTCTTGCTACCTGTTCTTTCACATCTTTTAATGGTATTGACGGTCTGAGGCCACCAGTTAAGAGAAGGAGGGCAAATTCAGATTATCATTGTAGCTTCTTTCCAGGGTCTCTCTGTAAAGGAAGAATGGTCGGGTCCAGCATGAAGACCTCCAAAGATAATGCAGTTCCGTAAAAACCTCACTTTTTCCGCAGTTCCAAGCGAAGTGTCGAAAAGCACTGAGAGCAGCATCTCTTAATTTGCCTGGGACTGCAGTAAGATTCAGTGTTTGGTGCACTCTGATCTGGGGTGATGGCCCGAGTGCCCATAGAAAGGGCTCTGAGTGCCACCTCTGGCACCCGTGCCACAGGTTCGCCACCACTGCCCTAGGGTGAGACCAGAGTGCTTAAAATGCAGGACACAGTCTCAAATCCAAAATTTACAATAGTGTCCACTCCTGCATGTAACCCCCTCTCAGCTTGTGTCCATGTGGATTTTAGACATTAGCAACAAAAAGTCTCAAAAAGAAGCCAAAATGTGTGCCTGCCAGGATAGGGAAAACTGAACATATATCACAAGTGAAAAGACATAATCATACATAAAAGGTGCAAAAAAGAGCTGTCAAATGTCTCAAAAATTCACCACAAAGAGACAAAACTATAATAAATGTTCCCCATAGAAGAGAAAGAAGTAGAGAACCATAGAGATGTTACTGCTGGCTAGAGAAAGATGTAGAGAAATACAGAGATGTTACTGCTGGCTAGAAAAAGAGGTAGAGAAATATAGAGATGTTACTGCTGGCTAGAGAAAGAGGTAGAGAAATATAGAGATGTTACTGCTGGCTAGAGAAAGAGGTAGAGAAATATAGAGATGTTACTGCTGGCTAGAGAAAGAGGTAGAGAAATATAGAGATGTTACTGCTGGCTAGAAAGAGGTAGAGAAATAGACATAATACTACCAGTTTCTCAAACTAATTTTTTGAGTCTTGAGCAACTTTTGTAAAGGCCATAGTCGATTTACAACAGTTACAGGATAGTAAGACAATACTGCTATAGAAAAACAGAAAAACAGCTTATTTACAACCCAACACCATTCCTAGGAAACTCTGCATAGACCTCAGTGTGTAAGTTCCAGACCATTGCTGCTTATGAGGCTTCGGCAAGGCATATCTCCAAATGCTGTTACCAAAACATATGCAAGATGCTAGCATTCATAATAATGTACAGAAAACAAAATAAATACATACACAAAAAATAAAACTGATACATTTTGTATGCTAATTTTAGGGTGTGCTATATGTAAGGGTACATCATCCAACTTTTAAAACTCCAATCAGAACAACTTATAAAGTAAACCTGATTCAAATATACTAATAGCAACTAATATGTGTCAACACAGCCTATATCCTTTAATAAGCCAATACTGATGACCATTCCCATCAATAGAAAAATTAAGTACTCTTCACTTTTCTATACAGAGGTCCAAAAGTAAAACTAGAATGCTAAGCATCTACAATTACAACATGAATGATTATTTACTTAATCAAATAATATTGGGAACTATAGGCATCCTGCTGAGAACTGGTATGATAACCTGTCTCCGTATTAAAAACTACCAAAACATTTTCAAAAACTAAAACCAAAATACAGAGAATATATGAGACAATCTTTATTGAATTACTACTTACACACATTCCAAAATGCCAAGTAGTGAATAGTTAAAGAATATAGGTCTGCATACACAATGGTATAGGTAAATACAGGTATGTCTATAATCCTCAAAGATCTGAAAAACATAAACAAGTAAAAAAGCAAAGACATTAGATGGGCCAAAAAACAGGATACAGTAAATACCAACCAAGGGCAGCACACCAACCCTGACATGTCTTATACTTTTGCTGCTTCTTTTGGGGTGTGTCTAGAGGATGTACCGCCAAGGTATGTAACTAGCCACCACTTAACTGGAACCATAAACTTAATGTGAATTAATATCCAATACCACTAAACCCTCATAAATAGGTGGCACAAACAGAAGAACAGTCTCCCATGGCATTGGAAATTACATTGCTTCCTACCAGCTGAGTAGGTACACAACCGCGTATAAGTAGAAACCCGGTTGAAAGAATCTCATGATACCAGGCCATCCTAACTGCAAATGAGGTAGAACCAAAACCCAGGAGATGACCAATCCAGTAGAACGGTCACAGGCATAGTAAGGTGCAAGGACTCGATGACAAGCAGCTGCTAAACTATGTCCCTATATAAATATACATAAATCTTGTGGTACTTTTTGTACCTCACTCTGATTTTTATGCAGTTTGATATTGGGTATTTACAGACTTAGAGAGCTGTGCCCCAATTAGTCCGGAGAAGGGGGTTTGGTTTCCCATAAGTGTTTTGCTCATGTCTAGTTCACTGCTGATTATAGTTTATCTTGACCTGCTCCGAACCTTGTGAACGAAAGACTCAGTTTTCTGTGTTTCTGGTATTTCAATCTTGGCTTTTGCTCATAATGCGCTTCTATTTTTGTAATTTGGTACTTTATTGCTATTTCCATTGTGACCCGCCTTGTTGACTACTCTTTCCTGTTTGTGTTGTTTGTCCTGTTATGTGTTTGCATTTTGGGGTAGGGAGGGACTGATGCCCAGTTACTGGCCACCACTTAAGGTGGATCAAGTAAATATGCAGGGCTTTTTGGAGGACTCAATATTAGGCTGTCCAGCTTATTCATGAGTGGGAGGCACAGCCACAGCCCCAGTGCTTGACTGAAAGCCTGTATAATGATATGAGGTATAATGGTGTAATGGCTCCTCCATGTGCTTCCTGGTGCTGGCGGCAACTCCCCCTGCAGCCTGTGTGTGTGTGTATATAGGAGAGATACAACAGTTCCAGGCAGCCATGTAATAGCAGAATGTCTGTCTTTCACATGTGTATTAGTAGATAGAGCATGTCATCAGATGCAGCACACACACCAGCAATGCTTTACTATACATTACACACAGACATGAGCAGGGGGAGGAGAGGGGAGGAGTAACAGGGGTGACATCACTGCCTTGTACCATGTGACCAGCCTTATTTACATAATAAAAGAGAAAAGATGATTTTAGAATGATTATTGGATGAAATAACTAGATAAAGGCTGTGATTGGATCCTTGTGAGCTGCTCCAACAGGTAGTGGTTACAGGACTAGTGACAGAGACCTGGTGACAGGTGTCCTTTAATCAACATAGAATTTTGGACCTTAAAATATTGAGATTTTTCTGTAATGCAGACAGTACATGATGAGACTTGTAGTTCATCAACTGTAACAGAGGATATTAATTTGGGTTATCTGTTTCTGGTATACTAAATATAAGATATATTGTAGCGCCTAAATAGCAACACTATTTTAAGCAACATATGGTATTAGATATTTGTATTTATGTTCTTTCAGATTTTCAGATTTTACCGATTCTAATTCCTAACAAGCCATGTAAACATTCCTAGCTTAGTCATGTTATCATCCATGAACCCCTACTATTCCCAAATGCGTCACAGGGAAATGTAAAGGGTTCCACTGGCAAGTAACCTTAATGAGCCAGCTGCATAAATCGTCAGCTTCTAGGCTGTACATTTACAAGCTGCTGCTGTATTCACAGCCTTTGCTGTCAGGGGAGTGGGAGGCTGTAAAGACAGGTGTGACTGCGTGTTTTAACTTGCCACCTCCCCCATTATCCTGAAATATTAAAAGCTGAAGGGTCCAGGTGGAGACAGAGAACAGTGTGATGGGATGTTCTGTGATTTTCAGATCGTCTTCCTGAATTGGCATTAAACTGGCTTTTCAAACAGAAATAATAGGAGAGAAATAAGGAAATAAGGTAAAATATAATACTATAGATGATGCCTATAGATGGGGGGAAGGGGGGGGGGTTAAATGGTAACACCAGCAAATAGATGGATGCTTCAGCAGAGAGGTCTTGCTGCAAATAGATTTTAGGGAAACTTGTAAAGAAATATAAATTGTACTCAACGTCTACTGTTAACAATTATGAAAAATATAATGATATAAAGGTTAAATTATACACACAAATATAGGGGAAAAATCTAAATTTAGACCTGCTACTTTCCTGAAATCACTACACACTGGGGCTTATTTACTAAGGGTCCCCGGATGCACTTTCGTCAGATTTTCCAACGTTTTCGGGGATTGCATGTTCGTGACAGGTATTTAACCGGGGATTGTGTCGCGGGCGATCGGATTTTGGCACAGCTGTGCAAGCTTTTACACGACAGAAATCGGGGGGATGTGCCATCGGACGATCTGACTGATTCGGACTGAGCGCGGGATTTAACATTCAAATTGTGTCGCAAGATAAAGCACTTACATACACCATGAAGAAGAAGGTGAACTCCGGCGGACATGAGCTGGGAAGTGACACATGCAGGATATTGGGAGCACGATCTTAGTGAATCGCGGACAATGCACTTTAGATGAACTCCTCCGGACGGGTAAGTAAATGAGCCCAAATTTATCACTTCTGTTTAAAGTCATTGCTATGTGGGTAAATAAATGGAGCAACACACTCAGTAAAAAACGCCATTCAAAATGTCAAATGGGCACATCATTTTCAAGTGTAATTGTGCTATAACATTTGAACCCGTGCAGCCATTATTCAGCTTTTTGTAGCTGCTACTCTGTTGTTCTAACCCTATGGCCAAGGTGGTGGGAATCTGATTTTTCTCTAGGGGAAAATAGTTCATACATGAACACACTATATTTGCACTTCCATGTAAAAAAAAATTGTGTAGATATGGTGCAGATCTACTTCATTCTGGATTTATGGAAAACCAGTTATCCACAAAGCCTAAACAACAATAAATCTTTATCCAAAGGTAAGTGTATCTTCTACTTGTTTTGGTACCTGCTGCAGGATTCGTTACAATGCGGGATATCCCACTGTACAGACCAGGGGTGTTGCTAGGCTGGTAAAAGATCCGGGGCAGGGCCCCAATGCATATGTATGGCTCTTACCAGGGTCGTAACTTTAGGGGTTGCAGAGGTCGCACCTGGGCCCAAGAGGTTTAGGGGGCACTTATGGTGTCACTTTCCCATATGAGAAGACTATTACTATAAACCATACATTATAGTCGGGGGCCTGGCACAGACATTGCACTGGGGCACATCAGCTTCTAGTTAAGCAACTGGCTCTTATAGTAATACCCCCTCCTGTACATAACCCCCTCACATTTGGTTGTGCCAATAACAACTTTACTGAGGATATATACAGCTACAGACAACACAGGAGAAATCCCTATGTGTTACATCCAGTGACTGCAGATGAAGCGTCCTCCATCTTCTCCATTATGCATCATCACGTCTTATGTTCCTCATTGTACCTATATCTTGCTTCCCTGACAGTGTTATCCTGCTGGTGCCCCTAAAAATCTCCCCCAAATACTGTAAGGCTGTGTTCACACGTTTGTCTTGCATTTAAAAAACAACAGGAGCTTGTTACCCATCACATGTATCCCACTGGAAACGCAAATAAGATCAAACCGGGGTCTGTGCTAGTGCCACGTGCCCACACAGCCCTCCAGTAATGTCCTCCACACAGCCCCCCAGTAATGTCCTCCACACAGCCCCCCAGTAATGTACTCCACACAGCTCCCAGTAATGTCACCCACACAGTTACCTCCCACTAAGTAATGGGCCCACACAGTTACCCCCACTAAGTAATGGGCCCACACAGTTACCCCCCAGTCACCCTCCACCTGTGTTAGCAGTAGTAGGACTGAATACCAGCAGCAGGAAATCATTTGTTGCAGCCCATCGTGCTTCTTGCTCGAACGTATATTGTGGATGTGCCTCATTGAGGTAATTTTGTTCCTCCTCCCACTTTCAGGGAGGACATAACCCACTATATGAACATACCGTGTTATATGCTGTAGCCTTCCATTGTAATTATATGTCATGAATCCTTTTGATGTACTCTTACAACAGAGAGCAGAAACCAGGTGTGACTGTAGCTTTAATATATAAACAAATATTTGCATAAAATAACACACACAAAAATCTATATACACTTATACTAACATATACATAAACACAGACATCATCTGTATGCATATACACACATACATTATGCACATACAATTAACACATACATACACATGCATATACTAACATATACATATACACATGGGGGGTGGCTCATTTGGCATGTGTAATATGGATCTTATCATCTCTCATCTCTGATCTGTCTTTTTCTATGTGTCAGATACTAGTGAATGTTCCTAAAGTAAATGAAATTGTATATAAACCTTTACCCTGATAATCTAATATGTAAATAGTCAAAAAACAGTTTTTTATGCAGCTCACCCACTCGTCACACTTCTTTGAAAGGGGTCCACACCGGAAAGATCTTTTGGTCACGTATGGCTGTCACGTGTATGGAGTGCAATCGCATCCCACCGCTTGGACTGCAGGCAGAATTCATGGACTTTGGAAAAAGGAGCAGACGCGGCACATCCTCTAAAACGTTGATATTTATTGAAACATCTTAAAATGTTTTCCGAAGTCCCTGATAATCTAACCCCATCGTCAGCTCACAGAACTACAGGGATCTTAATGTGTATGGTTAGAGAGACCCCGCCCACACTCTGGAAATTTACACTGACCACCACTGAGTAATAGGAGCTAAAAAAAAAGCAATGGAACAGAGTAAAATTGTAAAGTTAAGGTTAAAATGATCTTTCTTGTGTAAACATCACCAGTTGGTTAAAATTTGAGAATTTTCTTTTATGGGCAAACCCCTTTAACACACATTTTTGCTTTAATGAAGTTCTCAATGGCAGATATGGAAGTGCAGGCAGATCAGATCAGTAAAACGGACGGTCATGTGCCCCCCAAGTTCCAGAGGCCACTGGCGACCCCCCATAATTCCCTAATGAGGATCCAATATTTGGATAGTTATATCATCAGAGCACACCAAGCAGGCCCAGCTCCAGGTTTAAAGGAAACCTACCACTACGGATCTACCTATTAAGGTAGATCTGGGGGTAGGTGCCTCTAATGTATGAATGGATAGCCAGTTTAAGGGCTAATCCTTTAGACCGCTTTATCTTTTTAATCTTTAATTGTGGTAATATGGTAATTTACCAAAGAGGCTACTGGGGCGTGGAGTAGCTGGAGCTGAGGCTATATGGTGCGGCTACTCCGCGCCCCAGTATCCTCCTTGATCCTCCTACCCAGATATCTTCAGCGCGCAGCTATGAGGAGCTGCGCAGCCCCATCCGTGAAGCCAGTGCACATGCAGTAGTTTTGGCTTCGTATCCGAGACCACGCAGTCAACAGCGTGCGTTTTGCACATGCGCAGAATGCCGGCTTCGCGGTTGGGGGCGCCCAGGTCCTTGTAGCTGCGCGCTGAAGATATCTGGGTAGGAGGATCAAGGAGGCTACTGGGCCGTTGAGTAGCCGCAACGTGTAGCTTCAGCTCTGGCTACTCCATGCCTCAGTAGCCTCTTTGGTAAATTAGCATATTACCACAATTAAAGATTAATAAAGATAAAGAGGACTGAAGGATTAGTCCTTAAAAGGGCTATCCTTACATACATCAGAGGCACCTACCACCAGATCTATCTTCATAGGTAGATCCGTGCTAGTAGGTTTCCCTTATGTAGGCCCCTGCGCGACAGAGCCTCAGTGGGCCCCTTTGCTTATCTCCCAAATTTTGTGGCAGAGAAAGTGCCCCAAGGTCTGCCTTTTGCCCCTGCCCCTTATCCCACCACCTTGTATTCCTACATAGCATAAGACCGCCATTAATGCCTTCCATTTTCCCCTCAAATTATGCTCCCACCTCCCCCTCACATTGTGCTACCTGCTCAGTGTCTAGGCTTGCTGTAGCATTTAGCAGTGCTGTCCTGTGCAGGCTGATTTATGATGCTGCTTTCAATCTACTAAAAGAAGAATAAGGTTGGGGTCTCCTACAATATTAAGTTCACATCTGCTACTAAGTTTGTCAGCTTCTGTTGTACCAAGCAGTCCGAGTTGTTTTTTTCACTACAAAATACAGAAGCAAAATACTCACATACATATATTACATACAACATATACCGACTACACATACATATAATATAGACACATGTACTTAGTACTAGTAACCCCACATACTTCATATCCATATAATTACAATTACATTTATCTATAACATTACTCACACATATATCCCCCTCACCAAATTATATATATTTACCAGGCATAACATGCTGTAAATCACAGAAATACACATAATGCACACAGTCACACATATACTCATGTATATTAGTTCACATCATACACATATACAAAACATACAGTACATACAAATATGGTTAAATACTTACCTGTTGATAAACTGTAGGTGGACCTGTGTCATACCAGGAGGATAGGTGAGTAGATAGACAGCTACTACTGGAGGTTTTACATGGGACGTCCCGACAGCTGGCTCTAAAATGTTGGTGTGACATACAGGACCTGTAACAATTCCTCCTTGCTTGTAGGATGGCTTATTCTGCCAGCAGTATAGTAGTTCACGTCACTTTCAGGCAGCTGCACAGACGGGCCGGGCTGGTGGGCAGGGCCACTATTATGAATGGAGGAAACGGCTAAAGGGAGTTTATAACAGCAGGTGGACCAGTCTAACGCTGCAGCACAGGCACCAATCTCTGCATCATGATTATATTCAACTCCCCTGCCTTGAGTGGGCCCTCACAGCAGCTGTGGGCACCGGCACTTGCCCGGGTATGCTGGCGCCGGCCTCGACTCCAATGTCTCTATTTAACGGAGGTTGGGGATTGATGAATTGGCATTCCACTCCTATAGGTTATTGCAGATGTTAAATGGACACTTTTCTTAACAGAACCCAGAAGGATGAAATATCATTTTGTTAGCCTCTGTCTGACAGTGTATGTCAATGGACAAATAAATACATGTTTAGAGTGTAAATCAGGAGATTTCCTGGTGTACTCACTGAATGTGTTTAACAACTTCTCAACTAAGGATGTAATAATACATCAAAGCAGAGCCAATGCCAGAAGCTGTGGGTGTCAGCTGTGTATTATAGCTGACACTTGTCTGTAACAACCACGATTAGAGATTCCGATCCACATCGGAAGCCCCTTTCACGCAAAGGAAGCCCTTTATACGTCGCTGCAGAATGACTATTCCCTCCAGGCAGGACTCAGCTGTAATCTACTGAGCATAGCATACCTGTTAAATAAAATAGTTTAAAAACAGTTAATAAAGATATTAAATATGAAAATGAAACAAATGATGAAATAAGGTGAAAGTCATTTAAACACCAATAAAATAAAATAAAAAAAAACAGAAAATCATGAAAAGATGGCGATACTAAAACAAATGATATTTTTTTCTATATTAATTTTTCTTCAGTAAAATTCAAAAAATATCTAAAAATATATGTATATATAAATGAAGTGTCACCATAATTGTAGTGATCCATAGAATAAAGATTACATATTTTTATGGTATGGTGAACAGCCCCCATAAAATGTAAAAGATCCTAAACCAGAGTTGATGATTTTCTTTTCTTCCATACATTCAAGAGTTAATAAACTCATCAATAAGCTAAAGACCCACTAAAATGATAATTACATGTCCCAACTGCCAAAAACAATAAAAATTGTATAGCCTTAAGAAAGTGACAAAGCAAATCTGCTCTGAATGGCGCAGCTTCCCTTCAATGCACTGGTGTGTGCCCATATAGCAGGTTACCGCCACATATGGCGTATTGGAACACTTGGGAGACATTGGGTATCAAACTGTTTGGAATTCTATCCACTAAAAATGTGTACATATTTTGAAAATGCTTTAATTTAGCCAAAAAAAAAAATCAAAATTGCACCTAATTTTGTTTTAGCCCCTGTTAAAGGTTTAACAAATTTCATATAAGTTGTTTTACATACATTTAGGGCTGTGGTTTCTAAAATGTTAATTTATGGGGTTTACTATTATTTAGGCCTCTCGAGTGACTTCAAAGCTGAGCAGGTCCCTTATAAGTAGAGATGGGCGAATTTGTAAAAATTTCTTTTCGTCCCGATTCGCCGAATTTTTCGAAAAAATGTGATTCGACCCGAGTCGAATCAAAACAAATTACGTTAAAAAACAGGCATTTCCTGGCTGCAGAGAGCCTGTAGGGTGTTGTAGAACATTGTGCCATGCTTAAATATGCATAGGGAGCGTGGTTTGGTCTTCAAACAATGCTGTGTTTTAGTATGACACGCACATGACTGCCACGGCTCTTAGAATCGCTTCACTCTTCACTTCCATGTGCACTTACATAGGCCAACTTCCCCAAATAAGCGAAGCGGGAACGCAGCCTGACAAGGTAACGTCTTTGCCAGCTCGAAAGGACCGAGCAGAGGACCAAGATCCCACTATAACATCAAGGAGTGCACTCTTTTTACACTGACATCAGATGATTCCATAGATTACGACAGAACCTGTTCTGTTAAACGCGGATACATGTGGAAAGCCCCCCAAAAGAGTGCAGAGGATGTCGGCAGTAATTTTGCATTGACGTCACTGATCATTTTGCCCTTCTTTTCACGCGTCAGTGTCCTCTTTCAATCGGTCAATAATCCATCAGTATTGCTAAAGCCAAAAACAAACAGGAGTTGATCCAGAATAGAGATGAGCAGCAAATGGGATACTTGCATGTCCTCTGTGTTCTGTATCCACTCCTGCTTTTGGCTATCAATCCTAAAGCTTTTCATCCTTCTGACAGATGAAATGAAGGGGCAAACCAAACATAGTGGCAACGTCATAGAGTGATGGAGGGTGAAAACAGCATTATGGAAATCACAGGGTGTTCCAGGGAGACAGCGGTCAGTTGGCAGCAGCATGAGTAGGCTGCAGAGTGGCACAATGCCAAATTATGGAGGTGGCGGAAACATGGTAGGCCACAAAGTGGCACAATGACAAGAGTGTGGAGGTGGCGGCAGAAGAAGCAGCAGCAGGAACCCACAGGTGGCAAAAACAAGATGGTGGCAGCAACATGGATAGCCACAGAGTGGCACAATGATTTAGTGTGGAGGTGGCATCAGCAGCAGGATCCCACAGGTGGCAGCAGCATGGTGGCATTATCAGGGAAAGCCACATAGTGGCACAATTATATAGTGTGGAGGTGGCATCAGCAGCATCAGCAGAAACAGGCGGCCACAAAGAGCCACAATGATAAGAGTGTAGAGGTGGCGACAGAAGAAGCAGCAGCAGGAGTCCACATGTGTCAGCAACATGGTGGCAGCAACAGGGAAAGCCACAGAGTGGAAAAATGATATAATGTGAAGGTGGCATCAGAAGCAGCAGGTGCCTGCAGAGTGGCACAATGATATAGTGTGAAGGTGGCATCAGAAGCAGCAGGAGCCTGCAGAGTGGCAAAATGATATATTGCGTTGGTGGCATCAGTAGCAGCAGCAGCAGGAGCCCGCAGAGTGGCACAATGAAATAGTGTGAAGGTGGCATCAGTAGCAGCAGCAGCAGGAGGAGCCCACAGAGTGGCACAATGATATAGTGTGTTGGTGGCATCAGAAGCAGAAGGAGCCCACAGAGTGGCACAATGATATAGTGTGAAGGTGGCATCAGAAGCAGCAAGAGCGGCAGAGTGACACAATGATATAGTGTGTTTGTGGCATCAAAAGCAGCAGCAGCAGGAGCCCGCAGAGTGGCACAATGATATAGTGTGAAGGTGGCATCAGAAGCAGCAGGAGCCTGCAGAGTGGCACAATGATATCGTGCGTTGGTGGCATCAGTAGCAGCAGCAGGAGCCCGCAGAGTGGCACAATGATATAGAGTGAAGGTGGAATCAGAAGCAGCAGGAGCTCGCAGAGTGGCACAATGATATAGTGTGAAGGCGGCATCAGAAGCAGCAGCAGCAGGAGCCCGCAGAGTGGCACGATGATATAGTGTGAAGGGGGCATCAGAAGATGCAGCAGAAGGAGCCCGCAGAGTGGCACAATGATATAGTGTGAAGGTGGCATCAGAAGCAGCAGGAGCCTGCAGAGTGGCACCATGATATAGTGTGGAGGTGGCGGACAATTCCAGTCCCTGATAAAGATGGTAGGAGGCAGATGGTGCAACTAGCAGCAGATGTGTGGCATCGGGCGGACGGCAGCACCAGAATAGTAGCTGAGGCAGGTAGTTAGAACCCTGACTCATTTCTCAACGTTTGGAGGAGGCGTCATGGCTGATCTAATCTGATGCATTAGGCATTGGTGAGTTGAAATCCTGGCCGATCCAAGCCTGATTCATCTTGACAAAGGTCAGTCTCTCCATATTACGGGTGGACAAGCGGGTTCTCCTGTGGGTAACGATGGCCCCCGCCGCACTGAACACCCGCTCTGATGCCACACTACTGGCCGGGCAGGACAGCTTCTCTACTGCAAACTCCGCAAGTTGCCAGTGGCTGACATCAAAGATACACAGGGGAGTACTACGGTCCGCTTGCATCATCAAAAAATCATTAATGGCTTTTCTCTGTTCATACAGGCGGTCTAACATATGGAGGCTGGAATTCCAAGGGGTGGAAACATCGCATATCAGACTATGTTGGGGTAGGCCGTTCTGGCGCTGCAACTCAAGGAGGGTGTGCTTGGCTTTGTAAGAATGGCTGAAGTGCGTGCACAGTGTCCTGGCCATTTTTAGAATGTCTTGCAGATGGATGTAAGACTTCAGAAACTTGTTGACTACCAGATTGAACATGTGCGCCATGCAGGGCGCATGGACCATCCCTCCTCTGTCCAGCGCGAAAAAACCATGTTCCTCCCATTGTCTGTCACCATGGTTCCGATTTTTAGTTGTTGTTGTGGCTGGGCGGGAAGCACATTCGCCCAGTGGGCCGTAAAAGACATAGGGGGTCATTTACTAAGGGCCCGATTCGCGTTTTCCCGACGTGTTACCCGAATATTTCCGATTTGCGCCGCTTGTACATGAATTGCCCCGGGTTTTTGGCGCACGCGATCGGATTGTGGCGCATCGGGGCCGGCATGCGCGCGACAGAAATCGGGGGGCGTGGCCGAACGAAAACCCGACGTATTCGGAAAAACCGCCGCATTTAAAAACCGGAAATGTGTCGCTTGGGGAGCACTCACCTTCACCTTCTATGGGATGGTGCATTCCGGGGCGTTAAGATTATTTTCGGCGCTGCAGCGCCACCTGGTGGACGGCGGAGGAACTACCATCTTAAATCCCAGCCGGACCCGAATCCTGTGCAGAGAACGCGCCGCTGGATCGCGAATGGGCCGGGTAAGTAAATGTGCCCCATATACTGGCCCTGACCATAATTACAGCTAGCATCAGCATCAGTATTGCTAAAGCCAAAAACAAACAGGAGTTGATCCAGAATAGAGATGAGCAGCAAATGGGATACTTGCATGTCCTCTGTGTTCTGTATCCACTCCTGCTTTTGGCTATCAATCCTAAAGCTTTTCATCCTTCTGACAGATGAAATGAAGGGGCAAACCAAACATAGTGGCAACGTCATAGAGTGATGGAGGGTGAAAACAGCATTATGGAAATCACAGGGTGTTCCAGGGAGACAGCGGTCAGTTGGCAGCAGCATGAGTAGGCTGCAGAGTGGCACAATGCCAAATTATGGAGGTGGCGGAAACATGGTAGGCCACAAAGTGGCACAATGACAAGAGTGTGGAGGTGGCGGCAGAAGAAGCAGCAGCAGGAACCCACAGGTGGCAAAAACAAGATGGTGGCAGCAACATGGATAGCCACAGAGTGGCACAATGATTTAGTGTGGAGGTGGCATCAGCAGCAGGATCCCACAGGTGGCAGCAGCATGGTGGCATTATCAGGGAAAGCCACATAGTGGCACAATTATATAGTGTGGAGGTGGCATCAGCAGCATCAGCAGAAACAGGCGGCCACAAAGAGCCACAATGATAAGAGTGTAGAGGTGGCGACAGAAGAAGCAGCAGCAGGAGTCCACATGTGTCAGCAACATGGTGGCAGCAACAGGGAAAGCCACAGAGTGGAAAAATGATATAATGTGAAGGTGGCATCAGAAGCAGCAGGTGCCTGCAGAGTGGCACAATGATATAGTGTGAAGGTGGCATCAGAAGCAGCAGGAGCCTGCAGAGTGGCAAAATGATATATTGCGTTGGTGGCATCAGTAGCAGCAGCAGCAGGAGCCCGCAGAGTGGCACAATGAAATAGTGTGAAGGTGGCATCAGTAGCAGCAGCAGCAGGAGGAGTCCACAGAGTGGCACAATGATATAGTGTGTTGGTGGCATCAGAAGCAGAAGGAGCCCACAGAGTGGCACAATGATATAGTGTGAAGGTGGCATCAAAAGCAGCAAGAGCGGCAGAGTGACACAATGATATAGTGTGTTTGTGGCATCAAAAGCAGCAGCAGCAGGAGCCCGCAGAGTGGCACAATGATATAGTGTGAAGGTGGCATCAGAAGCAGCAGGAGCCTGCAGAGTGGCACAATGATATCGTGCGTTGGTGGCATCAGTAGCAGCAGCAGGAGCCCGCAGAGTGGCACAATGATATAGAGTGAAGGTGGAATCAGAAGCAGCAGGAGCTCGCAGAGTGGCACAATGATATAGTGTGAAGGCGGCATCAGAAGCAGCAGCAGCAGGAGCCCGCAGAGTGGCACGATGATATAGTGTGAAGGGGGCATCAGAAGATGCAGCAGAAGGAGCCCGCAGAGTGGCACAATGATATAGTGTGAAGGTGGCATCAGAAGCAGCAGGAGCCTGCAGAGTGGCACCATGATATAGTGTGGAGGTGGCGGACAATTCCAGTCCCTGATAAAGATGGTAGGAGGCAGATGGTGCAACTAGCAGCAGATGTGTGGCATCGGGCGGACGGCAGCACCAGAATAGTAGCTGAGGCAGGTAGTTAGAACCCTAACTCATTTCTCAACGTTTGGAGGAGGCGTCATGGCTGATCTAATCTGATGCATTAGGCATTGGTGAGTTGAAATCCTGGCCGATCCAAGCCTGATTCATCTTGACAAAGGTCAGTCTCTCCATATTACGGGTGGACAAGCGGGTTCTCCTGTGGGTAACGATGGCCCCCGCCGCACTGAACACCCGCTCTGATGCCACACTACTGGCCGGGCAGGACAGCTTCTCTACTGCAAACTCCGCAAGTTGCCAGTGGCTGACATCAAAGATACACAGGGGAGTACTACGGTCCGCTTGCATCATCAAAAAATCATTAATGGCTTTTCTCTGTTCATACAGGCGGTCTAACATATGGAGGCTGGAATTCCAAGGGGTGGAAACATCGCATATCAGACTATGTTGGGGTAGGCCGTTCTGGCGCTGCAACTCAAGGAGGGTGTGCTTGGCTTTGTAAGAATGGCTGAAGTGCGTGCACAGTGTCCTGGCCATTTTTAGAATGTCTTGCAGATGGATGTAAGACTTCAGAAACTTGTTGACTACCAGATTGAACATGTGCGCCATGCAGGGCGCATGGACCATCCCTCCTCTGTCCAGCGCGAAAAAAACATGTTCCTCCCATTGTCTGTCACCATGGTTCCGATTTTTAGTTGTTGGTGTGGCTGGGCGGGAAGCACATTCGCCCAGTGGGCCGTAAAAGACATATACTGGCCCTGACCATAATTACAGCTCCACACGTCCGCGCTGCCCTGCACCTTGGAAGAAACTGAAAAGCTCAAGGACTGGCCCACCTTCTGTTGTACATATTGGTGAAGGGCTGGCACAGCCTTTTTGGAAAAAAAATTGCGGCTTGGAACTCTCCACCTCGGTTCGGCACAAGCCATTAGTTCTCTGAAGGGTGCAGAGTCCACGACTTGGAAAGAGAGAGACTGCAGTACCAACAACTTCGACAAGAGCACGGTCAGCTTCTGCACCTTAGGATGGCTGGACGCATAGAGTTGTCTTTTTGTAATCGCCTCGCTGAACGACTGCTGGCGCCATGCGTAGCGAGGAGCAGGAGCATCTGGACCGGGAGATGATGCCAAAGACAAACATCTACCTTCGGCAGAGGTGCTGGAGCCTTGACTTGCTGAAACAGCATGTGTGCCACTAGGTTCTGCTGCTGTTGCTGCGCCTGCAGGATGGACCGCATTTGACACCCGTTTCTCCCAGGCCATTGGATGGTGACGCTGCATGTGTTGGCGCAGGGCCGTGGTGCCAAGTTTAGCTCCCTGGCCACGCTTCACTTTCTGCCCGCAGATACGACATATACCTACGCTCGGCTCCTCTGGTGCCTTTACAAAAAGACTGCCACACCGCTGAGGTGGTAATTTTACCGCCAACACTCTGCACTGAGCGACTACTACCGCCGCTGCCTCGCTGAGCCCCTGTGCCACTGCTTATTTGGGCCTGCGAATCGGTATTTGTACCCCGCGGACGTTTGGCTCCCGTCCTTGCACTGCTGCCACCCTGCTGACTCACAGCCACAGTAGCGACTTGCTGCTGACACTCTCTTTGCCCGACGATGATGAATCCCCTGCTACACCCGGCTCCCAAGTGCGATCGTCTACATCATCGTCAATTTGCGTTTCCCGGTCACTGCTACTCTCCTCACCGGTGTCAGTATGCACAGCCTGCCTACTGCAGGAAGCAGCGGAAGTCTGCCCCACCTCTTCACTGCAAAGCAGCTGCTGACTGTCCTCAAACACTTCATCCTCGCTGAATAGTGGCGCTGAGCCCAGACCACCTAGTAGCTCTCTGGCTGCGGGAAAGGAACAGGACAGAGCCTGGTGGAGGACAGGTGAGGGCCGCTGACCTGCTCCTGGGCCATGCCAACTAATTGTTGTATCAGAGGAACCTGGGGTTGTTAGATGTTATATTTGAGGAATTGGATGACCTAGTCAACCATACAACAACCTTTGGGTTGTTGATCAACATACTGCCACTAGATGACAACGGCAGTTCTGGCCTCACAGAGTCACCCCTGCTGCGACATCCCCTTACTGTGCTGCCACCTCTGCCTTCTCCACCTGCCACCTTTCTGTCTGACATAGTGGTTAATAAACTACGTGGATTTGACACGTAAATCTGGCTGTAAACTAGAGCCCCCAAAAGGTATTGCAATGTGCGTTATACAGATACCCCACAACTGACAGTGTAATTTCAGTGAAAATCGCTGTATAAACTACGTGGATTTGACACGTAAATCTGGCTGTAAACTAGAGCCCCCAAAAGGTATTGCAATGTGCGTTATACAGATACCCCACAACTGACAGTATAATTTCAGTGAAAATAACTGTATAAATTACATGGATTTGACACGTAAATCTGACTGTAAACTAGAGCCCCCAAAAGGTATTGCAATGTGTGTTATACAGATACCCCACAACTGACAGTGTAATTTCAGCGAAAATCACTGTATAAACTACGTGGATTTGACACGTGAATCTGGCTGTAAACTAGAGCCCCCAAAAGGTATTGCAATGTGCGTTATACAGATACCCCACAACTGACAGTATAATTTCAGCGAAAATCACTGTATAAACTATGTGGATTTGACACGTGAATCTGGCTGTAAACTAGAGCCCCCAAAAGGTATGGCAATGTGCGTTATACAGATAACCCACAACTGAGAGCTCACTACTGCAGATGCATGAATGTCAAACAGATTTCTTCCTATCCGATTTTGTCACTAAATAGAACTGCTATTTGGGGTATACAGATCCCCCTTAGAGAACAGCGAGGGATTGCAGCAAGAATCGCACAGTACAATAGCAGCAGCTGGACGCTACAACATGAAGTGTGAAGTGCTGAGATAGAAAATGGCTGGTTTTATAGGGCTGCGTGACATCACATAAGCCTGCCGGTCGCTGATTGGCTGACAGGTCTGCAGATGTCATCGGGGGTGTTCCTTTCTCCTTCCCAGACTTCTGTACCCCATGTAACACGTTGTTCTCGTGCCCATTTAGCAGAAATATGAGGGGAAAAAAACAACTTCGTTCCTGCGAATCAGCATAAACTCCGGCTTCGCGGCGAATCAAATTTTTCCTGAAATTCTAACCGAAGTTAGAATCATTAGAATCGATTCGCCCATCTCTACTTATAAGTATAATTTTGCGTTTATTTATGAAAATGTGAAAAATCGCACCTAAATTTCTAAGGCTCATAAAATGCTACAAAAATGAGAGGACACATTAAAATCCATGTCAACATAAAGCAGACAAATTAAGTGTTAGTTATCAAGTTATTTTGCTGTCATGACTAGGTGTCAAAAAGTAGAAAAATTTTTATTTTTTTCACATTTTTGCCAAATTTCAGTTTTTTCATAAATAAAAACAAAACATCACTAAAATTTTTTCAACTAACATGCAATGCGTCACTAGAAAACTATCTTTACTTCTCAGTGAAGTTATTTCTTTTTCTGTGCCGTGTACTAGGAAGCTGGAAAAAAAATTCCAAATGTGGTGAAATTGGCAAAAAAACGACTTTCACTGCATTCTCCAAATGATATATCTAATTTATTCTTTAGTTGGGTACAATTACGGTGATACCAAATTTATATATTGTGTTTTAATACATTTTCAAAAATTAAAAAAATCTTATACAAAAATAAAAAAATTGTTTCGCATTCTGCTGACGCTAATAACTTTTTCATACTTTGGTGTACGGAGCCTTGTGTTATCATTTTTTGCAAAATGAGCTGATGTTTTCATTGCTACCATTTTGAGACCACTTTTTATTACATTTTTGTATGTGATGTAAAATGGTGTAAAAGGAGCTCTATTTTCCGCTATGGGTTTCATGGGTATCCGTTTTTATATTTTGATAAAATCGGGCATTTTGAGACGCAGCAATACCTAACATGTTTGTGATTTTTACTGTTTATTACATTTTATATCAGTTCCAGGGGAAGGAGAATGGTTTGAATGATTAGGGTTTTTTAATTTATAATTTTTTAAGCTTTTTTATTTAGACCCTCTAGGGTACTTTAACCCTAGATAGTCTGATCGTTCTTAGAATATACTGCAATACTACTGTATTGCTGTACATAATATTTATTAAACTGCACTGCAGATGCCATGCAGCCTCTTGTCTGATGAAGACCCAAGGCTCTCATGGCAACAGATGACGTCCCAGGGAGTGCTGATCAGAACAAAGATTGTGCCATCCATGCTCTGCCATTTCTCGAATGCCGCTGCCGGCTCTGCCGGTGGCATCAGAAGGGTTAATAACGCCGATCATTGCTAGCACCGGTTGCAGGTATTAGCAACTGGTGTTTTCTGCAATATGCAAAAAACCCCACCTCAGCACCTCTGCAGCGTACATGTAACGGGGCAGAGTGTCAACACACCCCCTTTTTCCCAGATGATCAAATAGACACTTTTTCCTTCTTAGCCTCCAATAATGCTCAAAAGGTTGTGTAATTATCCAAATGTTATCAATGAAAATTACACTTCCTCCACTTAAGATCTCCACCAGATCCATGCAACAAAGTATTAAAAAGTATGGCAACTCTTAATAATGCAAAGTTAATAAGAGTATTAAGACATAATGAAACAATATAAATTTGACATTTCCGCAACAAAAGAAATATGTCACCTGGTCCACAAAGTGAAGGTCACAAAAAAAGCCCATGAGAAAATGGCACAAATGCCACCACATTTGGAATTTATTTCAGCTTCCCAGTACATGACACAGAATATTAAACCGTATCACTAGAAATCATCCTGCAGATAACAAGCCCTTGTATAGCTTTGTTAACAGATAAATCAGAAAGATATGACTTGTTGAAGGAGTGAATTGAAAGCGGAAATGCAAAAAAACTTGGTCTTGAAAGGGTTAAAATATTTAGCAAGTCTCCATGAAATAGGATTATAGGGGTGGGGGGGGACACACTATATTTAATTAAATGGCTGTTCCAAAAATATGGTAAAAGGTTTATGGGTGCTCTTTGCATCTGGAAAGAAAGTTTAATCTTCAGAGTCAACAAGTAAGTTATACCCAAATCACAGTATCATATGGTACAATTATAAGCAGCTGTATAGTATGCATTGTATCACATTGTATTACAATATATATGTATATCTGCAATAATCGCCCAGAACATATCATCTGCCACTGTCAGTAGTGTATGTGCACAGAATAGTTTGTGGACACTTAACAGGGACCTGTCACCACATTTGGACATATACAGCCAGTGACAGGTTTCTATAGAGCTCTATTGCTCGACTGACGCGCTTCTTTTAGCTAAAATTTGCTTCCCTTACATCACCTTTTATCTAATATTACCTGGCATCAGAGGGGGACGTGTCCTGCTAGCGCGGCCCCACATATCTAATCCTCCCAATGCCTTATGCCTCCCTACTGGTCAAAGTTCATGTCATGTGACCAGAGTGACATCATCTCAGCTCCTTCAGCAAACTGTACCCCACTCATGTATCTGACCACATGAAGTCACAGCTGCCTCCATGGACTTCTACTCCTCTCCATCCTCCATGGAGGCTGCTGTGATTTAATGTAATCACATACATGGGGTACAGTTTGCTATTCTTATGAGGTTAAAGAGCTTTAATGAGGTCACTGGTCACATGTGTAACCATAGCACAGTGTAAAAAAAAAAATTCCCATCTGTACATAGAGCTCTATATGTCTGTAGTTGAATATTAGAAGACGATCCATAAGTACAAGGAGGCAGAGCAGGGTTTTGAAGAGACACAGAGCTGCCAGTCAGAATAATGGGGCGTGGTTCACTGCCAGTCTGAGAGAGAGAGAAGAGTCACAGATACCAGACATGAGTCACAAAAACTAATTTGCATATCACAAAACATCTGTAATGTCTGTAAGGTACAGTGCCCCACTGGCAGCTAATTTTAGGTGATATGGGGAGGACTCGTAACCCTTTATCAATAGGTATTGTTAGTCAGGGTGGTCAAAATCTGGTGACAGGTCCTCTTTAAGGCAGGGAGGTGAAATATATGTAGGTAAGGTCTGACAGGAGACTTGGTTGTCTTCATATACTGGTATGGCTGCTTCCAGTTTATTACTCATTCATTGTGGTAATCCAGTAGCATGTTACTCATTTTTTACTTCTCATGGGACTGGAATTTTTAACAAAGAGTCTTTTAAGCCGCCCTTCTCAGTCAGAGATCACCTCTTGTTTATTGTGAAATAAGAATCCTTCTTATCCTGCTATTCCTTTCCTTTATTCGTTTACCGCTGGGATGTTTGAGCATGGGTGGCTTTCTGGCTTAGTAGGGTTTTGCCTAAGGTCAACCTCGGCTGATTTACCACATGATACATTTCCCTTCATCAACATAGTACATCGACTAAGTCAATGAGGAAATTGATAATTTTCGGTGAAACATGTAGATGACTGATAAATGGAGAGAGTGAAGTTAGCATGGGGTGAATAACATTGTTGGGAAACTAATGTAGTGTCTGCAACACGAAAATATTACCTGTACCACGTTTATAGAATGTGTTTTCATTGCATTTTGAAAGGCCAAGCAATTGTATCAGGTAAAATGCATCTAAAACATATGAGTATTAACCCCTTGTTTTCAGCTGAATGACCAGACTTGTTTTTTAAAATCTGACATGTGTCACAATAAGTGGTTATTACTTCGGAACACTTTAACATATCCAGGTGATTTTGAGAATGTACAAGGGTGCATTTTTTATTTGTTGAATTTTGAGAATGTACTTCATGTTAGTTGTAAAATTTAAGTGATATGTTTTGCTTACATTTCTGGAATATCTGCTTTATGATGACATGGTTTTTAATGTCATTTTCATGAAAAATCGCCAAGACTCACATTTTGAGGGACAACTCAGCAATCAAGTGACTATGATAAGCCTAATAATAGTAAAACCCCATTAATTATAGAAACCACACCCCTAGGCATGTAAAACTACTTCTTTTAAGTCTATCAACCCTTTAAGTGTTTCACATGGGTTAAAACAAAATTGACCTGTGATTTATAAACTTTTTTTCTGGGAAAATACATTCATTTAGGCCAAAATGACACTTTCACAATGAATTAAATAATGAAATGCTCTGCAAAGTTTGATTCCCAATTTCTCCTGAGTGTAGCGATACCTCTGTATGGGCAGAAGGCCATCCCTGGAGACTTGTATGCTTTCCCATGCTGTTGCTCATTACCCCCAGGGGAAAAACAAGCTCTTATTTCAAGGATTTTATTTAAGGATAAGAATATTTTAGTGCGGTATAATTAGTTATGTAATTGAATCTGAATATTATGGCTCCTGGGCTGTATGAATATTATAGCCCCTACATTTTTTTTAATTTACTTCTTACATATGGTACTAGAATCAGGATTTGATTTCAGGATGACTACAGGACCATTTGCTTGGTTAGCCTTGGGCCCCCGAGAAGGCTTGGGCCCCAGGCTATTGCCCAAACTGCCTATATTATAATCCACTACTGGTTATAGGCGGCAGTAGGGGTGTTGCTAGGGTTGTAAAAGATCTGGAGCAAAAGCCCCAATGCACAGATATTCTGTAGTGTCCACTCCTGTACATAACCGTCTTCACATGGGGTTCACAAATGTACTTATATATAGCTAGACGCAACACAGGAGAAATAGCTACGTATTACATCCAAGTCAGGGTCGGCTCCATGTTTCAGTAGGCCCTGGGTGACAGAACCTCCATGGCCCCTTTGCAGTGAACTCACATGGCGGCATTTATAATTCAGAAATTAAAACTGTCTCCTGTTCCCTAAAATATTCCCTAGTTTATCATATCAAAAAGCCCCCTTATTTTATATAAAGTCTCCCTCACTCCCTATAGATCCATTACATACAGCCCCCCTCAGCCCCATGGATTCCTTATGCAAACCCTTATGTGGGCCCCCCCCCCAATAGCTTTGGGCCCCGGCACTTGCCCAGATATGCCCAGTGCTGTCGCCGGCCCTGATCCAAGTGATGTATCCCCGAATTGTAGTTTTTCTCCATTAGGTCGAGCATTACCATGTTTCCTCCTCTATTGGTCATCCCTGTGGAGTGCATCACACAGATATCTTATTTTCTTCATTGTTCCCTACACCTTAGTCCCCTAATAATGTTATCCTCCTGCTGCTACACCTAACAGTCTCCCACCAGTACTGCCAATTGTATCTCTAGGGGTTCACCCCAGAAAAAAACGCCAGACTATAACCCCTGTAACCATAAAAAAAAAATCTTTATTACTGACAATGCAATATAATGTTAACATTATATAGTATAGAATGCAATACAATGTTTACATTATATAATATAGAATGCAATACAACCGTAGCGATACACAGGTATAAAAAGGGTCAACCCCGGACAGTGATGGGAGTATGTGGATCATAAACAGGGAAGGGACTGGTTTATTGCCTTGGTGGGGCTTATTGTATGAGCACATGCCCATATGACTTCATATACTGTATATTACCAATCTTGGTTACATCATATAGTGAATACATATAAGTCCACCATAAGAGCAAGTGCCTTACCAAAATATTGTTGTAATAATGTTCCACTGTCTGGGATGACTCCTTCACCCCCAGACAAAGGCTCATTACGAGCCAAAACGCGCTTTGGGAACAGAGTCATCCAGGACAGTGGACTTCTTAGGGCATACGGAACAAAATGCAGAACTGAAATACAGTAGAAAATATGACACTCTATATTTTTAAACCGTGCATATACAGTACAGTGTTAACAATGGCAATGTAAATGGTTAGACGTATTATCCATTGGAATTAATGTGGCCTTATGTGACCCATAAAAAAAAACGGTATAGTACAGGTAGAATACGGCCATTTGTATACGTTCGTGTGAATGCAGTCTAACAGTCTCTAAAGCCAAATAACAAAGAAGCTAGGAGGAACCCCAGAGGCTCATTAGCATAATGTAAAAAGTTTATTTTAGAAAGAATTAATAACAAATATGAGAATATTCCTACAGTCACAGTGCATGGATATATGAGTAAGTGTTTATCATGGTGGGTTTTGATGGTAGATTTCCTTTAAAAAGTAAAGCATGTTGTACACTGAACCGTTTTTCAGGGATCACTTATAGACTATGACAGATGCCAAAGTGGTACAAACTTTTGATGTTAGTATCCATTTTTCATAACCGAGAATCAGCTTATTTGTGCACAGTGGATATAGAAAGTAGTCAGACCCCTTTACTTTTTTCACTCGTTTTATTGCACCTGATTGGTAAGGTCAAAAAAGTTATTTTTTTGCTCATTAATGTACACTCTAAAATCTAGGTATACACGGTAATTTAAACAAGAAAAACTGGCATATCACATGGTCATAAGTATTCAGCCTTTGCTGTGACATATATATATAACTCAGATGCTGTACATTTCCTATCCTCTATGAGATAGTTCTACTCCTTTATTAGAGGCCAACGGTTAATTAAACTGATTGGAAAAAAGCACACACCTATCTATATAAGACCTCACAGCTGACAGTACATGTTAGAGCACATGAGAATCATGAGGTCTAAAGATCTGCTCAAGGCGCTCAGAGGCAGAATTGTGTGACAACAAAACTACAGTTTGCAAAAAAAAAAAAACACAAAGGCATAAGAGATAAGATTATCTGGTCTTATGAGACAAAGATTGAATTTTTTGGTGTTAATGATATTTAAATGATATGTGTGGAGAAAACCAGGCACTGCTCATCAGCTGCCAAATACAATCCCAACAGTGAAACATGGTGGTGGTAGCATCATGTTACAGTTTTACAGCTGCAGGAAAACTGATTGAAGGAAATTAAAGGAAAGATGAATGTTGCCCAGTACTGAGATATCCTTTATGAAAACCTCTTCCAGAGTGCTTTGGACCTCAGACTTCGCCAAATGTTCAGCTACCAACAAGACAATGTACCAAGCACATAAATAAAATAAAGCAGTGGCTGCAGAACAACTCTGTGACTATTCTTGACTGGCCCATCCAGATCCCTGACCCAAACCCAATTGAGCAATGAAGTGACTTGAAAATGGCATCCACCAACGTTCATCCAACCTGAGGGAACTGGAGAGGATCTGCAAGGAAGAATGGCAGAGGATCCCCAAATCCAGGAACTTGTTGCATCATTCCCAAGAAGACTCATGGCTGTAATAGCTCAAAAGGTTCTTCTACTCAATACTAAGCAAAGGGTCTGAACACTTGTGACCAAGTGATATTTCAGTTTTTAGCAAAAATATTTACATGTAATTTTTTTTCTGTCAAGATGGGTTGCAGAGTGTGCATTAATGAGCAAAAAAAGGTTTTGGTCTTGCCAATTGGCTGCAATGAAACAAAGAGTGAAAATTGTAAAGGAGTCTGAATACATTATACCCACTATACATCTAGCCTTACTCTCCATGTCCATGCTCTTGGCAGTTGTGCTTTACACTTTACTAGACAAAACTATATGCAGTGATACTGTGCATAGACTGTGCCTACCCTGTATTTAGTACATGTTGTTTGTTGTGCGTATATAATGATGTCATAATTAACTGATTCCATGTGGTCTTTTAAAACCCACACCAAAGCAAACACTGGAAAGACCAAAGTATGGTGCAGATGGTAGTTATGTGGAGCATAAAGTCATTGTGTCGACAGGATAATGTTCTGCTGGCATTTCAGACATCCTCCCATTGACATCAGGTTTGCCTGGTTCTCGAAACATAATAAACGTGTTTATGTTTCGTTTGCTGTGCTCTTTCCTGCCATCACTCAGCTTTCTAGAAGACAATCAACTCCACCCACTTTACATAACCAGAATCCATTGTATACAATAAAACACACACACCTGAAAGTTATAAAGTAAGCTTGGATGATACTTCTAAATTACTATGAAATTTAAAGGTGCTTCTCAAAATAAGCTGATCACAGGGTGGCACTGCTTGGTTTTGTAGAGATGGGGTGTATGGTGAAGTAAGCAGCAAGTGTCCTATTTACTTAAAATTCTAGTTCTGTCCAGAGACCTCCAAAGTGACATAAGTACTCTATAACGGTGGTGAAGTGCAGCGTGTGCCATTATTGAACATAAAAGTTCCGGGGCACAGGTCCCAGTGCACATGTACCAAGTAGTGGCCGAACCCCTAAATATATACACACAAGCCCACATGAAAAAAAATCTGTATTTATCATATACACTGTAGACTACCCCCTATTCAAGCCGCATACAGTGTACTGTCCTGATTGTAGCCCCAATACTTAACAACAGCCACTTATTGTGGCACTGACGTCTAATAATGTTCCTAATATTAGTCACCACACTTTATAATGGCACCTGCACACTATATGGTTCTTACATCCATTCCTTGTGACCCCCATTTTTAATAATACCCCTAATCTTTTCGTACCTCACACTTACGTGGTGTTCACGTGATATATTTGCATTGTGATTGAAACGCATGCCTTCTCCATTAGTTTTGCAACTTTGGGCGTTACTAAAGCAGAATTGTGCCTGCATCTACTAAAGGAGTAAAAATGGGACACCAGAGGAAATATTTTTAAAAATGTCCCCAATTAAATTGTTTACTAGCTTTTTGCATTACTAAATTAAAATTGAACACTCCAAGAATCAAGAATAAGGCACATTCTAAATAAAATATCCAAATAAAAGGATTTGTTCTTCAAGTCCAGGAAAACATTAACAAGAGATCAAAATAAATTTCATCTCAATAGTAACAAAAAAAGCTTTATGGAACAAAAACGCTTCGCTCGTGCCTCATTCACACCATGCAGATCTGTTAGTCGCGCCTCACAATTTTCCAATAAAAAAGCGCATTAAACATTAAAACTGTAAAATATCAGAGAGCAGGTTTTGACACTGAAAACTTTATCCAGTGGCATATAGCTTTATACTATTTTTGGTCTTGTGGGCTCGGTCCAAAACATACTTGTAGGTTGATTAGATTATGAGACCCATTGGGGACAGGGACCGATCTGGCAAGCTTTATGCAGCTCTGCATAATCTGTGTGCGCTATATAAATAAAGAAATAATAATAATATTATCTATTTAGACATACTCTATGTATTAGTGCCTGTTTTTAGGGACAATCCCTGCCCATGCCCTGACACTACATTGATGATGTTGCAGTCTGGGTTCTTGAATATTTACAATTGCTTTCCCTTTCTCCTTTTTAATGATAAAGAATTGCTCTTTTGTAAATTCAGCATTGGTTTGCTCTAACTGAAGTTTACACGAGATTCTTTTAGTTGTTGTTCAGTGGTAAATGATCGCCCTCTGGAGTTCTTCAATGGAATTGCACAACAATTTTTCTTTTTTTTTTCTCCAAATATTTTTATTATACATTTTACAAAATGTAGAGTAAACTTCTGGTGTCAGATTACAATATTTTGGACTCTTGTGGTCCTTCTTGTTGTATCAGATTCTCAGATCCATGGATGTTTTATAGCATGGAAAATTTTAACTGCTGTGACATAGAAAAGTAACACAAGAACTTGGAAAAGTAGCACTGACTTAGATTTGGGTCAGAAGTGACAAATGCCACATTAGCCTTGTGGTTGCCTCAAAGGACCAACCACTTCTGGGAGGTAAAATTTTCTTCACAACACCACCACTACCATGACATAGCCCCACATCCCAAAAAGAAAAACATTAAGAACCACACATTACAGCAACACAGGGGACATTCTCCTTATTGCTCCACCACCACTGCAACGACAAAGACATTCTCCCTACTCACTCCAAACCATCCCATCACCTCTACCCTGGCAAGGAGATTTAATCTCCTGTACCAATTTTCCAACCTACACTCTACACAGTGATATTTTAAAATGTGGGGTGAAATGGAAGCCGCCTTGAAGGTTGTCATATGTTTATCAGGTTACACATGTATGTGTGTCTGTGTCAGCTTTGTGTCGCGGCTGCACTGATGACAAGACAAAAAAAATGTGCACCCAAAGGGGAGTGATAGAGCGTAGTCAGAGTTTGTGCCACATTTATTGTAGCAACTTCACAGAATTGTGTCACGTGCTGTAAATTAAAGGTGCACCTAAAAAAAGATGGTACACACTTCTCGAGCAGTGAGGAGTGCACCAGATTATTGAAGACCATGCACCACTTTTGAATATGTTGCACTCTGCACATTAGTGAGGCACATTGAACAAAGCACTACTATGTTGAACTACTTCTGGCCCACTATCCCCAGAGTAAGGCTACATTCACAAGAACATGTGACGCAAATAGCTAAATTGCAGAAATTTTGTCCTCATATTTGTGCTGGGCTAATAAGAAAAATGTGCAAGATTGTGTTTTGCACACTTGCTCCACATGGCAGAAATATTGGGGCACATTTACTTACCCGGTCCAGTCGCGATCCAGCGGCGCGTTCTCTGCTCTGGATTCGGGTCCGGCCGGGATTTATGAATGTAGTTCTTCCGCCGTCCACCAGGTGGCGCTGCTGCGCTGAAAGTCATCTCATCGCGCCGGAATGCACCACCTCGGACCAGGTGAAGGTAAGCGCTCCCCAAGCGACACTTTTTCGGTTTTTAAATGCGGCGGTTTTTCCGAATACGTCGGGTTTTCGTTCGGCCACGCCCCCCGATTTCCGTTGCGCGCATGCCGGCGCCGATCGCGTGCGCCACAATCCCGGGGCAATTCAGGTACAATTGGCGCAAATCGGAAATATTCGGGTAACACGTCGGGAAAACGCGAATCGGGCCCTTAGTAAATGACCCCCATTGTCTTCTTTAAACCCATCACCTTGCAGACACACAGCCAGCCAGCACTTGAACAGTACTGCCTAAGCCTAAACCCTGAAAAATCCCCATATACTGCCATACAATAGTATGGCAGTATATGGTAGGATCGATCAGACAACCTGGGTTAAAGTACCCTAGGGGGTCTGAAAATAGTAAAAGTAAAAATATGAATAAATAAATTTTTTAAAAAAACCATATCACTCCTCTTTCCCTAGAACTGATATAAATAAATAGAAAAAATCATAAACACATTAGGTATCGCTGCTTTCGAAAATGCCTGATCAAAATATAATAACGGGTTTTCACTGTGTTCAACCCCGTTACGGAAAATAGCACCCAAAGTCGAAAATGCCAAAAAAACAATGAAATGTTATCAAAAGGTCGTACAGTCCTAAGCATGGTAGCATTGAAAACGTCATCAAAAGTCGCAAAACAATTACACCACCCACAGCTCTGTACACCAAAGTATGAAAAAGTGATTAGCTCAAGAAGACGGCAAAAAAAAAAATTTTGTACAGGAGGTTTTAATTTTTATAAATGTATGAAAACATTATAAAACTTAGACAAATTTGTGTATCCTGATCGTACCAACCCAATAAAATTAAAGTAGACATGGGACGCAGAGTGAAAGCCGTAAAAGTCAAGCCCACAAGAAAACTGTGCAAATAAATTTTTTCACCATTTGACTGCATTTGGAATTTTTTTCCTGCTTCCCAGTACAGGGCATGGAATATTCAATACCATCACTATGAAGTGAAATTTGTTTAGCAGAAAACAAGCCATCACAAAGCTCTTTACGTGTAAAAATAAAACACACACATACATTATGTATATACCTGACGCGCAAGCTGACAACCTCTTCTCCCGACGATGATGATGAAGCCCTTTATTCACCCGGTTCCCAGATGCGATCAGCTACATCATCATCGATTTTTGTTTCCCTGTCACTGCTATTCTTCTCAACAGTCTCAGTATGAACAGCCTGACTATTTGCAATTGCAACATAACCTCCCGTGCCACTCTCCCGCCTACTGCACGAAGCAGCGGAAGTCTGCCCCACCTCTTCAAGCAGCTGCTGACTGTCCTCAAAGACTTTGTCCTCGCTGTACAGTGGCGCTGAGCCCAAACCACATAGTAGATCTCTGGCTGGGGGAAATGAACAGGACAAAGGCTGGTTGAGAACAGGTGAGGGCCGCTGAACTGCTCCTGGTCCATGTCAACTAAGTGTTGTATTGACAACCTTTGGGTTGTTGATCAACACACTGCCGCTAGATGACAACGGCAGTTCTGGCCTCACAGACTGACCCTGCTGCAACGTCCCCTTACTGTGCTGGGACCTCTGCCTGCTCCACCTGCCACCTTTCTGTCTGACACAGTGGTTAATCAACTACGTGGATTTGACACATATTTCTTGGTCTCAACTTTAGCAACAAAAAACAAATGAAATTTGAAGTAAACAGATACCCCAAAACTGAATTGGAGCAAAAATGACTCCAGCAACTCAGTGGATTTTGTCACGGACACCCCCGGGATCCATACCGCAGATCGCGGGTGCACCCGTGCTTCTCTCCGCTGCCCCGGTCCAGGCCCCACTCCCGCTGCCATGGACTTATCTCTCCACGCACCCTAGGGAACGGGGCCGCGCGCTGCGGTACTTCAAGATTTAAAGGGCCAGCAAACAAGTGATTGGCTATGGCAACTTCCTGGAATGCATTTAATCCGGCGGCTCCCATAATTCCCTGCCAGATCTTTAAGTATTCCTGTGAAGAGAAAGCCTCCGTGTTCCTTTGTCTGCAGTGTTACCAGTGTTCCTCCATGTTCCTGTGTCTCCATTGTTACCAGTGTTCCTCCGTTATCCTGTGTCTCCAGCGTATCCTGTGTTCCTGTCCCATCTGTCAGCTCTGGTTTCCTGACGTAAGTCCTACTGTCTCCTGCATCACTGCCTTGGCTACCAACCACGGGATAGTCGCACCTGTGGAATGACCTGGTGGTACCCTGCCGCAGCAAGACCATCCCGCTTTGGGGCGGGTTCTGATGAAGACCAGGTGCCACTTAGACTCCTGTCACAGGTGTCTGCTAGTACCATCTCCCGCGGTGGTCCAGTGGGTCCACAGATTCACAGCCCTGACAGATTTTATACAGATTTCTTTCTATTCACTTCAGCAACAAAAAAGAACTGCTATTTGGGGTATACAGATCCCAGTTTTTTCATGACATGTTGTAGTTCAAGTAAGTAAGTTGAGGTAAGGTAAGTTTTTGTTGAAATGTTTTGCACTTATGAGAAAAAATGGAAATTTGGTCAAAATTTTTAAATACTAGTGATTTTCTGATTTTTAAATGTTATGCTCCCAAATTTGTTACAATTTAAAATTAACCATAAGTTGGCATGATTTTTTTATGTTATTTTATTTTATTAGTATATAAGGAAGCTTACTAAAAGAACAGCAATTTCTTTGCCTATTAATATTTATAGGTGTTTTAAAAGTTCTAATTATTAGAAACTCTCTACAAATCATCCCATTTTAAAAACTGGGTACCTCAAACTATTCAATACAGCCTTTGGTAAGATTATTAATCCTAGATAAAAGATCTATATGTAATTTTGTTAATAAAATGTTTATTTAGGCTTAAAATTTAGACATGATAAAACGTGAAAACTCATCCTTCATTTTGTAGTGCAGTTTCTCTCAATAATGGCAATGCGCCAACATGTGAATGTAAATTGCTTTATGGACCCACAACAGGGCACAGAAGGGCCATTGAGCATTTGGAGCAAAGATTTTGATGACATTGTTTTCAGGTGCTATTATGCATTTGAAAAGTTCCTGAGGCAGTGGAATCACCGCAAATTACCCTATTTTGTCAACTACGCCACTTACAGAGTTTATTAACCGGTTTGCGACCGCCCGCCGTGTATTCACGGCGGCGGTCGCGTCGCGCTGCATGGAGAGGGCTCACGGGCTGAGCCCTTTCCCTAGCCGGTAAGTCTTTGCTGCATATTGCTAGCACCGATCGCGGGTGTTTTTACAGCGTGGGCTGCCGGCAAAGCTGCCGGCAGCCTCAAACAGATAGCGGCGCATGATAGACGGCGATCCGTCTCCATGGTAGCCTCGGGTCTTCCGAAGACCCGAGGCTATTTCGTTTTAACCCCTTCATTACAATGTGCTGATAGCACATTGTAATGAATGAGGAAGAAAATCCCCATATACTGCCATACTATAGTATGGCAGTATATGATAGGATCGATCAGACAACCTAGGGTTAAAGTACCCTAGGGAGTCTGAAAAATAGTATAAATAAAAATTAAAAAAAAGTTTAAAAAAAAAAATTATAATAAAAAAACCTAAAATTTCAAATCACCCCCCTTTCCCTAGAACTGACATAAATATAAATAAACAGTAAAAATCATAAACACATCAGGTATTGACGCGTCTGAAAATGCCCGATCTATCAAAATATGATAACGGTTTTTCAATGCGTTTAACCCCGTAACGGAAAATAGCGCCCAAAGTCGAAAATGGCACTTTTTTGCCATTTTGAAAAATCTAAAAAAATCTATAAAAAGTGATCAAAAGGTCGTACAGTCCTAAAAATTATATCATGAAAATATTATAGAATTTCGCAAAAAATGACACCACCCACAGCTCCGTACACCAAAGTATAAAAAAGTTATTAGCGCCAGAAGTTGGCAAAATCAAAAATAATATTTTTGTACAGGAGGTTTTAATTTTTGTAAATGTATGAAAACATTATAAAACCTATACAAATTTGGTATCCCCTTAATCGTACCGACCCAAAGAATAAAGTAGACATGTCATTTGGGGCGCTCAGTGAAAGACGTAATATCCAAGCCCACAAGAAAATGGCGCAAATGCGTTTTTTCACCATTTTCATTGCATTTGGAATTTTTTTCCCGCTTCCGAGTACATGGCATGGAATATTTAATACCATCATTATGAAGTGCAATTTGTTACGCAGAAAACACAGCTCTTTACGTGTAAAAATAAAAAAGTTATAGATTTTTGAAGGTGGGGAGTGAAAAATGGACATGAAAAAACAGGAAAGGGCCCGGTCCTTAACCGGTTAAGGGCTATATGGATTATTTTAACACCACAGATGTTTCACAGTAAGTATTAGCATGAGTGACATTTTTTTTCCAAAAGCAATGCATTCACCTCCCAAATGTTCCCCATAGTTTATTATCCAGTTTCTCTACAACATAGTAATATCCAACACATGGTCTGAAACTGCTGTAGGCGCGCAGAGTAGGGTTATAAAGGGAAGGAACACAACTTGGCTTTTCTTGGGCATATTTTGGTGGAACGGATTTCAGCGGTTACATCGCATTTGGCCATGTGATAGTAGAACAGTAGAACCGAACTCCTTAAGGAATACAGTAATACTGAGTGGAAATACCCCATTGATTAAATTAACTTTTTTGTAAATAGATTTTTATCTTTTTTTTTTTTTTTTATATTCCATAAGGCATAGATAACATGTTACTTATGTTAAATGGTACAGTACAATTATGGCAATATCCCATTTACCTAAAGAACCAATCTTGTACGTAACCAGGTGACCACCTTGACTTGCTATGCCCGATCCCTCCACAGCAGGTCTTCTCTTAGTAGCTGCAGCAGCAGTAGATGACAGCACTATATTCACCTGTTTGTGTCCAGACTGCTTACAGGATCAGGCACAGGGTGAACAATGCCTCCCATCTTCACTCTTGTGATTAACTCTTTCTGCATCTTGGGGACATGCATGTGCAACATACCCCACCGGGGCCTAGCCTTTTCTTGGGGCCTGGAGTCAGCCGGGGCCCACAGTACCTGAGTGGCTGGCGGTTGCGGCCTAGGCACGCTAGTGTCACGGTGCTTGGTATGGGGAACCGGAGGGCTGTCCTACAGCCTGGCAGGTCTCCAGCAGGGTGGTGTTGGCAAGAAATGATGAGGGAGAGGCTGGAAGGATGCTTCAGCTTTTCCTGGGTTGCTTCAGGTATCACCCTTGAAGGTATGATGATACCCCTTTCCTCTCACTTACTAGCTCTTAGCTCCACTCTTCAGCCTGGGAGCTGGGCTCACCTGCTCTTGTCTGGTGTGCTGGCTACACAGACTCCTCTGAGTCTCTAATCTGATCTGTTCAGACTCCTTGGTCTGACTGACTGAACTCTCTTCTGAGAGAGAACTGACTTCTTCTGAACTCTAGAAGTTTCCTGAGCAGGGGTTTTGTTACTCCCACTGGTCAGGTGGTGGCTGCTCCTCCAATTACATCTCTGCTCACAGAAACAAGATTAGAACACATGTGATTGGTTGCTGGAATTACATCACACAAAACAATTAACTCCTGCCTTACCAGGCAGGCTCTACCGCTGCAGTGCTCATCTGTGTTATGTAGTTGCTATGTAGTGACTATGTAGTGACATGCTGTGGGGCTGATCAGACCCTACACAGGCTGCAAGCTACATGGTGGGACATATTCGCAACCACCTCTCTGCCTTGCATCGGCGAGGGTGTTGCATATGTGTCCTAGCTCCACAGTTTGCCATCATCCCCATATAACACCCCACACACACACACAACTCTTCAACCTCCCAGTTTACCATGGCCTTTCAACTGTCTTCTAATAACTGGTATAATTTGTACATAATCCAGTACTATAGGGAAGATTGAGAGTTTTGGGCACAAATAATGTGCCAAATAATTCCATAATGTCCATCTGTATATAATACAACATTGTGGTAATACTCACAAATAAACAGCAAACTCACAAATAACTATTACTGATAGTATTACTTTATTGTAAGTACACAGACATTACAGCAGCATTCAAGATTATCCGCTACAGGTTGCATGTTCACAGAGACTTATAATCTTATAATTATAGGTAGTAGAAAGGTTCCAGAATGACATCACTAAATTGTGAGTTCATTGCCATTATGGATTTAGGAAGAACCCGGTTGATATTTAGCCTGCAAAACATATATATTGCAGTATTCACTGTAGTAAGAGAGGGTATGACAGTATATAAGAACATCAAAACACTGATCAGATATTGTGCTTTTCTATAACTGTACATGTCCTGTCTACTTCACTGTCCACATGTACTGGATAAAACATGCGTCACTCTGGTAGTTTCACAGTAAAATGAGTAACAAAGAGTGAAGGCACCACACAGTACATACCTAGTTATGAGGATCTCCTTTAGTATATAAACAACATACACATTCACTACTACAACTGTCACCTCCTTTACGAAACTGACCTGGTGTTCATGCCTAGAGATTGCCTCATTCATGTAAATTGTCAAGTTTCTTCAGCTTGGTGCTTCAGGACAGTAGTCCCACATAGAGGCAGGGACTCAAGAATCATTGATGAACATGAGCTTTACAATGAGAAATAAGGATGTTACATGAACATAATCATCTAAAACCAAACTCATATTGATCTAATAAATCATGCCATAGGTCCCTAATGGACTTGTTGTGGTGACTTGTCATATCCCACATGATAACAATGAGTATTGGTGACTTAGTTATTTTATGGGTTTTCCTGGCTCCTCTCATCTCTGGGAGCATCGTGGGGTCAGACAGAGGTACATCGGACCCCGTTCTCATGATCTGTGGGGATCTCATCACTTAGACCCCACTGATCAGCAGGTCAGGCCCTATCTTGTGGATAGGGCCTAGCTTGTGTTGTGGGAAAACTCCTTCAAGCTATTCACAACTCTTTATGCCATGTTTAGTGGGGCACTAGGTAACCCTTATATATCCTCTAAAAGCATTACGACTACTTCCACTGGGCTTTGTTGTTTTATGTAATGTGACTGACGCAGTGGAGGGAATTGACCAGCCATGAAAAAGTTGCAATTCCTGGCAATGGGAGGAAAGTGGTTGTGGAGGGGCTGGGGTGGTCCAGGATGCTGGCACAGACTATTGCAGAGTTCTAAACCAGGCCAAACCAGGTGTAAATTCACCTGTCCATCCAATATACAAAGACGCTTGGACCCCTTGTGCACCATACAATGCGACCATCAGTACCTCCTGATATCTTATGATTTGGCAAGAATGAGAATGATCTCCAAAATATTCATCCCCTATTTGAATGGCTCCATCTACAAGCGTAAGTAGTTTAGAGAAGGTCAGTGGTGACAAACAAGACTCCATCTCCTCCTCAGCAATTCCAAACTCTACTGTTATTAGGTGTCTGTATTCTCTGAAAGGTCCAAGCTCCTAGACACTACTTCTCCATTTAGAGAAATCCTGGAGCTTAAACATACAGAACACGTTTACCGTACTTTATCATAAACTCTTTATCTAAAAATAAAGTATACACATAAAAATATAATTATATCATAAATAATTCATGGTTTACAGTACTTTCTAATAATCATTTATGCTTATATGACTTCTGCTGTACAATATTCTACTCTGTACAGTATAGAGGAATCTATTGCTACTGGCTTTTGACAGACTGTAGCATTATCTAACAATAGACATACAATTCGTTTTTGTATAATTTATAAATACTTTATAAATATTGAAATTGACAAATATCACAACCATTTAAATATGACACTGGTTAATTTGAACCTTAATATTTGGAACCCCTTTGAGTCTACAAAGCTTAGAATGGAGTAAATATTCCTTCCTTGTGCCACTTTCTGGGCTCCCCACTGATCTGTGTATCATGGCCTGGCCTCGAATTAAGACATTTCGATTAGGAGAACTGCAGCCAATCATTGGTGTCAAGTGGACAGGATAAAAAAAAAAGAAATTTTCTTCCACACTATAGTTATCAATGTAACAAGGGGCCCTCTACCCTATAAAAATTCTCTGTGCATCTCTCTGCTGCTACCACGATTCAACACGCGTGCCCCCGTCTTCTAGGGCACTTGCGCCAGCTTGCAAAGATTTAAAAGGGCAGCACGACGATAATTGGCGCTGGCCTGACAGAAATTCCTGCCCCTTCCTGTGACCCTTGCCGGATCTTCAAGCCATCCCCTGAAGAGAAAGCTCCCCTGTGTATCCTGCTGTCCTGTGTGCCAGTCCGTTCCTGTGTTCCTGATCCATGTAACAGTTTGTTCGTGTGTTCCTGATCTGTGGGCCAGCTCCTGCGATTCCTGACGTGAGTCCTAGTCTGCCTTCCTGTGCTGCTCTCCCACTGTCTCCCCGGGTACAGACTGTCTCCTGCATCGCTACCTTGGCAGCCACCGCGGGCTAGTCATATCTGTGGAACGACCTGGTGGCACCCCGCCGCAGCAAGACCATCCTGCTTTGCGGCAGGCTCTAGTGAAGACCAGGTGCCACTAAGACTCCGGTCCCAGGTGTCGGCCGCGGTGTTCCAGAGGGTCCACAGAGTCCTTACACTCCTAGAGTGTGCAGTGTATATGAAAGCCTTCTGAGGTTTATCAAAGTTTTGGTGAATAGACCAGTGTTGAGTTATACTCCACAGTCTTATTATTCTGCACCACATAAATTATTTATCGAGAATATCACAGGCTTTTATACTGTCTCCTTCTCTCACCTAGCACTACCCCCTCCCTCAGCCTGTTGTAATCTCATGGTAGCAGAGGAACTTTCAACACACAGTAAAGGGAGAAAGTGTTCTACACAATGTAAGAGCCTGTGAAGCTGCAGCATGGAGGGGCTCTCATAGCTCCCCCCAGAGCCATTCTGGATCAGTAGTATACTTTTAAAAATTCATTTTAGCCGCAAGGAGGCCAAGCATTACAAGTATAAGAAGATTACCACAGTCATGGTGCCTGGATCTATGACCAAGTGTACCTCGTTTATCATGATGGATTTTGATATATTACCAAAATGTAGTGGCTCATAGACTGAATTTTCTGGTGCCTTGGCAATTCCACTACCCCTTTTCCCAGGGCCCATTAAGGGCAAGCTGAAAACTGTTTAAAAATGGTCTAAATACTTTAATAAAACATTTCAGGTACAAATTACTTCAGAATTCTTAGACCGATTAATAAAACTCCTTCATTATCTTCAACTTTTTCCATACCTACAGCATATTTCTTTTGATGAATCATCTCTAAAGAGATTGGACTATCCAGAAGCTGTCTGTAAAGAGTAAAGCCATTAGAAATATCAGGTTCCCTTATTTCTCTGCTGTCAGTGAAGTTCGGGACTGGGAGTCTAACATAAATTTGAGATAACATTTAATATTTTGTAAGGGGTGGGCATTTTTCTACTTACTTTGCTAAGAAATTCTGCTTAGTTTATAAAAAACAGGCTGCAATGCTCCTTCTTGTGGAGAACCATACACCAGCCTGTATAGTGTGCGTCTATGGAGGCTGATGTCTGCTTTCTCTTTTTAGTATGGTATGAGCATTATTTTCAGAGGGTTGAAATTCACTTCTCAGAGAGGTGTAAACAAACAGGGAGAGAGAGACTTGGTCTTCAGCCTAGTAGATAGATCATGCTTGACTATCCTATACTAATGGGCACTTTGCAGCCTGTTTATTTGCAAACTAAGCTGAATTTTTTTAATGAAGTATATTTTAAAAATGTTCACAACACTCTCCCTTACACAGCCTAAAAACTTTTCTAAAATTACAGGTACTCTTTAAAAAAGGAAGAATTAAAGAGGAAAACAGAGGACACAGAAATATACACTGGTTTACAGCTGTATAACCCTTAATGCTACTGAGTGGCTCCCAGCAGGGTGAATACAGCTGTAAATTTATTAGGAGCTCTGCTCCTATAGTTTGGATAAAAATTAACTTTAATCTTTATGTAACTGAAGTGGAAGGGCTCTGGGGGGGCATCACCAGAGCCCCTATGGTCTCCAGAGCTCTGGCACTCTCCCCTCGTCCCTCTGCACATCCCTTATTTCCTCCAATCTTGTGGCAGCACCGAGTATGTGCTCTGTGCTGCCAGCGAGAATTACTACAGGATAGATACCAGATGCAATCCCCTTCCCCAGAGTTTTCTGTTCACTGTTTTACACTAGGAACATTTTTCTTGGACATGTACAGAGACCTAAAGCAGGGAAAAGAAACTATAGGTTGTCAATAGGTTTAGTTATCAATTATGGGGCAAATGCCTTCCTTTCTCACTAGCAAGCCCTTCTAGGAATGTTTCTTTTTTGTAAAAGCAGCATTTATATTTATTTATAATGCATACCCCTGTGTGGCCATTATATATCTATACTATAAGACACCCCACTCTTTACCGATAGACCAAGATAGACTTATTTATTCAAATTGCAGTGACTGGAAGACATGGTGCCTATAAACTCTACTGTACTGTCCATTATCTCCTCAAGCTTCTCACATGATTCTATACACACCATCATGTGCCTATGATGGACTCTCTAAAACAAACACAACTGAGATAAATACTGTACATGGATCAGAGATGAGTTGTGTCAATAAATACGCAGTGAATGGTCTTGAGCTCATGACTTGAAACTTATAATAGAAGGGATGATTATCCTCGAGACTCAAGAGACCTGGAAGGAAAGAGGAGATGTTGGTCAGCAAGAACATTAGAAATTGAGCTATGGCATACAATGTAAACAACTATTAATATATAATACACTTCTAAGAATTCAACTGCTTAAAGCGGTATTCCAGTGAAAAAAGTTTCCTTCATATTTCAGTTTGATATTATTAATAATTCTGCCATTCTCTTCCACACTAAAAACTTTACTGTGCATCTTCACCGTATGACTGATTTATTTTTTCTGAAAAAGTTGTATGGGTTATTTTTCATGAAAAAGCTCTATTAAAAATATGCAAAAGATCATCAGGGGCTCATGTGTAGTTTACAGAAACCCCTTCTGGCTCCATTGGCTGTCACTGGCTCTTTGGCACAGGAAGTGAGGGAGGAGGTGGGCATTAAGGACAAAAGGGAATTGTGAATAATTAGCAGCCAGCAGAACCAAAAGGAGCTTTTGTGACTTTAAGCAGGAGCCCCTGAGGCTAATTTGCATATTTATAAAAGTCATTTTTCAGGAAAAATATGCCATTAACAGCTATATGAAGGACTGATACTGTTTCAGGGGGTACACAACAACATGTAAGTATGTTTGAGTTAAGATCACTAAAACCATGTGGTTGATTTCCTTTAAAGAGTATCTGTCAAATGTGGTTTAACTACCTGTATTCACAATGTGCGGGTTGCACACTTCCTTTGTTATTTCCAATAAAATGTATGAATTGTGTTGCTGCATTGTCTGATGTTGCAGTAGGAAAGTGTAAATGAACGGCACAACATAAAGTCATAAAAAATGATGCTCCACAATTACAATGTAATGAGTGTGAAATAATTTACAAAAAAAACACATTTCGAAAGAAGTGAAGCCTTGTTTTTGTACAACATTTTTATAAATTCTTATTACAATTTTTACCTAACCAAAAACAATTCTGGATTTTTTATACACCAGCACTCGTGTACCCCTCTGGCACTGCCAGATACATCAAAAGGCTCCTAGGGGATAGCTCTAGGGGGTTTGCTTGTACAATTCTTCTGTACAGCAATACATTGTACCAGCTATGTCATCCTACTACACCCTGGCAGAAAGTACTAAGGAGAACTATGAGGGTACATATGGGGTCTTTGCTAGGCTCCCAAGTACCCTGACATACCTATGTTATCTCATAATTGTGTTGCAGGGGAAAGCTAGCAGTGTGAGACAGAAGGATTCCTTTTCTCAGTTTAACAAACTTGAATGCCAAGGTTAATATTAAATGTGGCCTCTGAGGGATTTAATAGTTACATTTCAGATCCTAGATGTTGCATCTGTATTATCCACAATGCAGATGTGAACTGGACCTCATGTAGGATATATTTCATTTGACCAATAGGTTTGCTGTCAGAGAATAAAAACATTCTGAGGCTGGAAACCTGCACAGATCTCAAATTCTCAAAGCTGAGGATTTATAGTAGTGCATCAGAAATATGAGATTTTAGACTGAAAAAGATGTGTACTGCTGGTTGCATTAATTTCAATTTAATTGAGTAGAAATCTTGGAACGAATTGTTTACATGGGATGGCTGGAAAGCGCAATGGAAAAACTTCCTGGCAAGGGAGGGCAAAGCAGTTTCTTTGTCAGGGATTGCAGGGAAATAGGTCATAGGGGCAACTGTGCAATATGCTCATTCTCATCTTACACAGCAGAGGTAACTGACATTGGTAGATAACACAGAAGCTAAGCAAGGTGAGGACGTCACAGAATCACAATCTTTTAATTTAATTAATCTGTCATGTGTAATATATATATGTTTATGTGTATATAGATATTGGGGCTCATTTACTTAGGGTGAAACTGCGAATGGCTCATTAAATCAGTTATGGTTCCATCAAGTATGGACACACTTTCGTCGGGTTTCCCGAATATTTCTGTTTTGCGCCAAATTGCCCCGGGATTTTGCCGCACATGATCGAATTTTGGGGCATCAGTGCCGGCTTGTACGTAAAAGAAATGGGGGGTGTGGCCGTCGGAAAACCCGACGGATTTGGACAAACCGCAGAATTTAAAAAAGGTTTTGTGTCGCAAGATCAAGCACTCACATGCACCAGGAAAAAGCAGGTGAACGGGTAAGTAAATCTGTCCCATTGTGACAAGGTCACTATTAAATTGGAGAGAAAATTGGGGTTTATGTGTATTACAGCGACCACATTGTGAATTAGGTCACACTGGAAGCTGTTTTCCATGTGTTGGTCTCTTGGAAGACCTGGTACAGGACTCTAATTGCTGGAGTGGAGACAGAAGTGTGATCAGTGCTCCAGGGCAAAGCTTCCCGATTCTAATGGGTCTAACAATGCACCAGGTGTACAATCCCTTAACCCCTTAATGCTCTGCGCCGTAGCTCTACAGCGCAGAGGTATAAGGAGTGTATGAAGAGAGCTCACGGGCTGAGTCCTCTTCATACAAGGGTGGGGGTTTTTGCATATTGCAGAAAACCCCAACCGCTAATAACCGCGGTCGGTGCTTGCACCGATCGCGGCTATTAACCCTTTCACTGCCGCCGGCAAAGTCGCCGGCAGCGTTTAAAAGACGGCGGTGTGCGGGCGCGGCCATCTTTATTACAATCGCCGCGCCCCCGCCCCCGAACATCATCGGGGGGCGGCGATCGGTTGCCATGGTCAAACGAAGACCCGAGGCTATCTGGCTTCTGCAGATTCGTCAGTGGCTCATTGTAATGAATGTGCTGCAAAAATGCCATATATTGCAATACAGAAGTATTGCAGTATATGGTAGGAACGATCTGACCATCTAGGGTTAATGTACCCTAGATGGTCTAAGAAATAGTGGGAAAAAAAAGAAAAAAAAAGTTTAAAAAATAAAAAAAATTAATAAAATATTAGAAATTCAAATCACCCCCCTTTCCCTAGAACTGATATAAAATATAATAAACAGTAAAAATCACAAACATATTAGGTATCGCCGCTTCCCAAAATGCCCGATCTATCAAAATATAAAAAGGGGTTCCGGCCGGCGGTGACCTCCGAGGCGGGAAATGGCGCCCAAATGTCCGAAATGCGACTTTTACACCTTTTTACATCACATAAAAAATGAAATAAAAAATGATCAAAATGTTGCACAGACCTCAGAATGGTAGCAATGAAAACGTCGGCCCCTTTTCGCAAATAATGACACCTCAAACAGCTCCGTGCGCCAAAGTGTGAAAAAGTTATTAGCATCAGAAGATGGCAAAAATGTTTTTTTCTTTTTTGTACACATTCGTTTAATTTTTGAAAATGTATTAAAACACAAAAAAAACGATATAAATTTGGTATCACCGCGATCGCACCGAACCAAAAAATAAAGCTGAGGTGTTATTTGGAGCGCACAGTCAAAGTCGAAAAAACTGAGCCCACAAGAACGTGACGCACGTGCGTTTTTTAAAAATTTTTCCACATTTGGAATTTTTTTTCAGCTTCGCAGTACACGGCATGTTGAAATAAATAACATTACGGGAAAGTGAAATTTGTTACGCACAAAATAAGCCCTCACACAGGTCTGTACACGTAAAAATGAAAAAGTTATGGATTATTGAAGTTGGAGAGCGAGAAATGAGCGGAAAAACCCTGCGTCCTTAAGGGGTTAAAGAAGGGTGTGGAGCAGTCAGAAGGGGCTTTCTACCTGAAGACACAGAAGCTCGACTGTGTGAGAGCCACACGTGAGTGACACGGGGTTACTGAACGTATGTTTCTTGCTGGCAGGGAGAAGCCCACCAGTGGCTAGTGATGGCCACCAAGTGTATAGTTAGAGCCGGACAGGCAAGGATTTTGCGCATGTGTACATTGAATCGGAGGCACACCACAAATCGCAGGAGAGTAATGTGTTGATAATAATAATTCTTTATTTATATAGCGCAGCGCTGCACAGAGCTTGTCACATTATTTTTATTATTGCTACTAATGTCTTCCTTTCAATGGGTTCTAATTTTTCAATGAAAGAGATGTAGTGGTTGGTTTTACTCAATTTTCTTAGTTGGTTAGATTACACCTTTGCTGTGAAATCTACTTCAAATCTAAATCAAATGTCCATGTTCTAAACAATACATCGGATGGACAATCATACCCTTGAAAGATAGAATGAGTGATCATCTACGGAATTAAGACTGATTCTTTATCAAATCATTTTCTTACACATCACAATAAAGATCCATCCACACTTTGTTTTTGTGCTTTACATTGGGGTGATTTTATTACAAGTATGTCGCGAGCCGAGTCAAGACAAATTTTTATGTTCGGATCTATGATTTCGGGGGTGGGCTGGGAGGCTATATGCAGAAATGGAACTATTTGGTTTCCTATAGATAGCTAGAAGATAATTCCTTTAGAAATTTGCAACAAATTCATATATTTTTCATATATATATATATATATATATATACATATTTCATATATATATTTTTTAATATATATATATTTTTTTCATATATATATATATATATTTCACATACTCCCTTAGCATCTTATTATGACATGGCTCGGGCAGAGTTGACCACCATATAATATGGGTAGCGGTTTGTGGCTGCACGGACACCTGGGTTGGGAAACCAGTGAATAACAGCAGAGAAAAAAAGTTGTAGTCCAGCTTCCAACGAAAGGCATAGAAGATAGGTTAATTGTCAGGCTGTATACAGCATACATGTTGCTTCCCCCTGGCCAACTCATTTCTATAATTTTATAAATTTATAATTTTACAATTTTTTGTTTCATAATTTCACATTGAATGATATTATCATATATTGTGTCTTACGTAGCTAATAGGTTTGGAAACATATGGTATGTTATAATATGGGTCATAAAATCCATGTTTAGTTAACTTCTTTGTCTTGTCTATAGAGTAAAGGGTTTTACATATACATTACCTCAGAAATATTAATATTATATGCATAGATATACATATATATTTAAACAAGTATATGTGCAGGTTGTCTAATAAAGGTCTTTACATATATATATATATAGGGACCAAAGTATATATATTTTATTTTTCTGAAAGTACATATTTTTCTGAAAAAATCTTTTTTCATTTAACTGAATTTTATTATAATATAATATGGTATTTCATATCTATGGAGACTGTATATACACACTTTGCGAAGACTATATATCATGGATACATACATTGTTTAAGACTATCCCCCACAGGTTTTCGTTATCACATATAGAATCCAGTACTGGTTTTGGGCATTATAAAAGGATGGAATCAAGTTAGGATTAATTGCACCACTATGATGGAGAACACAACTTTATGCCACTGAGGAAGAAGTAGGAGACTTTGAAATGCGTTTGGCAGCTAAAAATGTCCTTTCAGATGATAAAGAATCGGCTCATCCATGGTGATATCAATATAAAAGGCATTTTTTTCCTATCTAAAAGTAAAAACACAAAAAGAAAGTCCAAGCAGCACAAACCTTCAGAGAAAAAGAAAAAGAAAATTGGGTGCAGGCAACCTAGGACCGGGCCTCAGGTCCTCCAGTAATAGTATGAAGAAAGCGGGCAGCACTCCGTTGTAGATAAAAGTAAAAAAGTGTCTTTATTCCATAGTGAGCAACTGTGACAGCGACGTTTCGGCTCTGCAAGAGCCTTTCTCAAGCCATTCAAACAGTGAAATGGTGGCCATATTTAAATACAACAGGTGATCACATGACAAATTAGGATACTCCCACCATTTTTGTATAACTGTGATATAATGCATATTACATAGTCAAATTACATATCGTGAACATTAAACATAGTGCACAATGTAAAATACATGTATATGTATGTGATAGACATTAAAATTGTGTTATATATAACAAACAGCTTTATTAGTGACACAGATTAGTCCAGCCATTGGTCTTGTCTGTGTAAAGGTGCTCAAGTGCTTCTGTGTTGACAGCAATGTTTCCCAGTTGTTTCCACGTGTCGACCTTCCCTGATCAGCAACAATGTACTCCGATACATGTAAAAAAAATTTTTCTTTGAAAAAATTTTTTTTGAAAAAAATTTTTTTTGAAAAAAGGAAGAAAAATGCTACATGGAACGCAAGCTGAGCGCCAAAATGTGCGCATAAAAACTATGTCGCACGGTGGGACACACACTATGCGCCTGGTTCTGCGCATGTGTATTATGCCCCAGCAAGAGCGTCTGGTGCTATGGAAACCAAAAATGAAAATTTATCAGATAAAACATAGATGATTCTGGAATGCAATATTCATGCAATTTACATAAAGGAAAAGTCCACGATGTGTCAGCCATAAATCAGGACCAATTGGCTGTGATAACAACCATGTTGGATGCACGTTGATATTGATTCACCAACGATTGTATAACTCGCAAATATAAGGGACGACCTTGCTGAATATACCCCTAATAATAAACGGGGCAGACGGCATCATCAATCCCCTAAGTTTTTGACTGTACTTGTATAAAAGACAGTGTGGTCCCTGGCTAGACACACCAACCGTAACCTATGAAAGAACAACAATATGCAAAATATAAGGGAATGGATGGAAATACGTTTACCATAGCACTTGACAATTGCATGAACGGCGCATCAATTTGCGCTCTTGAAGCACCAAATGACAAAAGAATATTTTGGGAGTTGTGTAGGGAGGCTTCCACGAGGAGACATCTGGGATAGGCTCATATTCTAAAAGAAAAAAAAGACATATAATGTCAAAATTATTATATCACAGAAAGTTACTCATTGCTACTCTGATGATGGACTATACAAAAGGAACTACAGCTGGATCAACAGGATCATAGGGACCAAAGTTTAAAATCCACTTTGAGACCCTGTGGTCTCAGTGTGTCAAGGGTATAGATCCAATGTAACTCACGCTTTTTTAGAATAGCTACTCTATCACCACCACGTATAGGAGGTGGCACGTGATCAATGAGACGGAAACTGAGATGTTTCTCTAGATGTCCAGCTTCTGAAAAGTGTTTCGATATCGGGAGATCTTTGCGGTTGGATCGTATCGTATATCTGTGTTGGTTGAGGCGCGTCTTAAATTCAAGTGTCGTTTCTCCCACATATAATAGCCCACATCCATTTATTACGCTTGGTAAGTTCTTGTTCAGATTTGCCAGTTTTCACATGCGTCTGAACCGTAGCAAAAAAACGTTATACTCATCTGTGGTCAAAATCGACTTCAATTGTGTGTCCATCTCAGGAAGATTAGTTTCCAATGCAGTGATCTCCTTAATGTGATGAGATGCAACTGTAAGCTGGTGAGTCTTTTGGATTCATTTTCAAATTTACGTATGAGTTCAGCCGTTCCAGGCGTAGTGAGGAAAGTGGAATCACCTGTTAGGCCATGTAGAATCCTTTCGCCGTCCGCATCAGTGTAAGCAAAACTCTGGAATCCATAGCTGTGGGTAGACTGTTCCATTGTGATGAAACCGAAGAAAACAAAGAAAAAAGTTCTAGGGTGCACGCTTTTAGCAGCCAAAAAATACAAAAAGAAAGTCCAAGCAGCACAAACCTTCAGAGAAAAAGAAAAAGAAAATTGGGTGCAGGCAACCTAGGACCGGGCCTCAGGTCCTCCAGTAATAGTATGAAGAAAGCGGGCAGCACTCCGTTGTAGATAAAAGTAAAAAAGTGTCTTTATTCCATAGTGAGCAACTGTGACAGCGACGTTTCGGCTCTGCAAGAGCCTTTCTCAAGCCATTCAAACAGTGAAATGGTGGCCATATTTAAATACAACAGGTGATCACATGACAAATTAGGATACTCCCACCATTTTTGTATAACTGTGATATAATGCATATTACATAGTCAAATTACATATCGTGAACATTAAACATAGTGCACAATGTAAAATACATGTATATGTATGTGATAGACATTAAAATTGTGTTATATATAACAAACAGCTTTATTAGTGACACAGATTAGTCCAGCCATTGGTCTTGTCTGTGTAAAGGTGCTCAAGTGCTTCTGTGTTGACAGCAATGTTTCCCAGTTGTTTCCACGTGTCGACCTTCCCTGATCAGCAACAATGTACTCCGATACAGATGAGTATAACGTTTTTTTGCTACGGTTCAGACGCATGTGAAAACTGGCAAATCTGAACAAGAACTTACCAAGCGTAATAAATGGATGTGGGCTATTATATGTGGGAGAAACGACACTTGAATTTAAGACGCGCCTCAACCAACACAGATATACGATACGATCCAACCGCAAAGATCTCCCGATATCGAAACACTTTTCAGAAGCTGGACATCTAGAGAAACATCTCAGTTTCCGTCTCATTGATCACGTGCCACCTCCTATACGTGGTGGTGATAGAGTAGCTATTCTAAAAAAGCGTGAGTTACATTGGATCTATACCCTTGACACACTGAGACCACAGGGTCTCAAAGTGGATTTTAAACTTTGGTCCCTATGATCCTGTTGATCCAGCTGTAGTTCCTTTTGTATAGTCCATCATCAGAGTAGCAATGAGTAACTTTCTGTGATATAATAATTTTGACATTATATGTCTTTTTTTTCTTTTAGAATATGAGCCTATCCCAGATGTCTCCTCGTGGAAGCCTCCCTACACAACTCCCAAAATATTCTTTTGTCATTTGGTGCTTCAAGAGCGCAAATTGATGCGCCGTTCATGCAATTGTCAAGTGCTATGGTAAACGTATTTCCATCCATTCCCTTATATTTTGCATATTGTTGTTCTTTCATAGGTTACGGTTGGTGTGTCTAGCCAGGGACCACACTGTCTTTTATACAAGTACAGTCAAAAACTTAGGGGATTGATGATGCCGTCTGCCCCGTTTATTATTAGGGGTATATTCAGCAAGGTCGTCCCTTATATTTGCGAGTTATACAATCGTTGGTGAATCAATATCAACGTGCATCCAACATGGTTGTTATCACAGCCAATTGGTCCTGATTTATGGCTGACACATCGTGGACTTTTCCTTTATGTAAATTGCAGGAATATTGCATTCCAGAATCATCTATGTTTTATCTGATAAATTTTCATTTTTGGTTTCCATAGCACCAGACGCTCTTGCTGGGGCATAATACACATGCGCAGAACCAGGCGCATAGTGTGTGTCCCACCGTGCGACATAGTTTTTATGCGCACATTTTGGCGCTCAGCTTGCGTTCCATGTAGCATTTTTCTTCCTTTTTTCCTTTTTTCAAAAAAAATTTTTTTCAAAAAAAATTTTTTCAAAGAAAAATTTTTTTTACATGTATCGGAGTACATTGTTGCTGATCAGGGAAGGTCGACACGTGGAAACAACTGGGAAACATTGCTGTCAACACAGAAGCACTTGAGCACCTTTACACAGACAAGACCAATGGCTGGACTAATCTGTGTCACTAATAAAGCTGTTTGTTATATATAACACAATTTTAATGTCTATCACATACATATACATGTATTTTACATTGTGCACTATGTTTAATGTTCACGATATGTAATTTGACTATGTAATATGCATTATATCACAGTTATACAAAAATGGTGGGAGTATCCTAATTTGTCATGTGATCACCTGTTGTATTTAAATATGGCCACCATTTCACTGTTTGAATGGCTTGAGAAAGGCTCTTGCAGAGCCGAAACGTCGCTGTCACAGTTGCTCACTATGGAATAAAGACACTTTTTTACTTTTATCTACAACGGAGTGCTGCCCGCTTTCTTCATACTATTACTGGAGGACCTGAGGCCCGGTCCTAGGTTGCCTGCACCCAATTTTCTTTTTCTTTTTCTCTGAAGGTTTGTGCTGCTTGGACTTTCTTTTTGTATTTTTTGGCTGCTAAAAGCGTGCACCCTAGAACTTTTTTCTTTGTTTTCTTCGGTTTCATCACAATGGAACAGTCTACCCACAGCTATGGATTCCAGAGTTTTGCTTACACTGATGCGGACGGCGAAAGGATTCTACATGGCCTAACAGGTGATTCCACTTTCCTCACTACGCCTGGAACGGCTGAACTCATACGTAAATTTGAAAATGAATCCAAAAGACTCACCAGCTTACAGTTGCATCTCATCACATTAAGGAGATCACTGCATTGGAAACTAATCTTCCTGAGATGGACACACAATTGAAGTCGATTTTGACCACAGATGAGTATAACGTTTTTTTGCTACGGTTCAGACGCATGTGAAAACTGGCAAATCTGAACAAGAACTTACCAAGCGTAATAAATGGATGTGGGCTATTATATGTGGGAGAAACGACACTTGAATTTAAGACGCGCCTCAACCAACACAGATATACGATACGATCCAACCGCAAAGATCTCCCGATATCGAAACACTTTTCAGAAGCTGGACATCTAGAGAAACATCTCAGTTTCCGTCTCATTGATCACGTGCCACCTCCTATACGTGGTGGTGATAGAGTAGCTATTCTAAAAAAGCGTGAGTTACATTGGATCTATACCCTTGACACACTGAGACCACAGGGTCTCAAAGTGGATTTTAAACTTTGGTCCCTATGATCCTGTTGATCCAGCTGTAGTTCCTTTTGTATAGTCCATCATCAGAGTAGCAATGAGTAACTTTCTGTGATATAATAATTTTGACATTATATGTCTTTTTTTTCTTTTAGAATATGAGCCTATCCCAGATGTCTCCTCGTGGAAGCCTCCCTACACAACTCCCAAAATATTCTTTTGTCATTTGGTGCTTCAAGAGCGCAAATTGATGCGCCGTTCATGCAATTGTCAAGTGCTATGGTAAACGTATTTCCATCCATTCCCTTATATTTTGCATATTGTTGTTCTTTCATAGGTTACGGTTGGTGTGTCTAGCCAGGGACCACACTGTCTTTTATACAAGTACAGTCAAAAACTTAGGGGATTGATGATGCCGTCTGCCCCGTTTATTATTAGGGGTATATTCAGCAAGGTCGTCCCTTATATTTGCGAGTTATACAATCGTTGGTGAATCAATATCAACGTGCATCCAACATGGTTGTTATCACAGCCAATTGGTCCTGATTTATGGCTGACACATCGTGGACTTTTCCTTTATGTAAATTGCATGAATATTGCATTCCAGAATCATCTATGTTTTATCTGATAAATTTTCATTTTTGGTTTCCATAGCACCAGACGCTCTTGCTGGGGCATAATACACATGCGCAGAACCAGGCGCATAGTGTGTGTCCCACCGTGCGACATAATTTTTATGCGCACATTTTGGCGCTCAGCTTGCGTTCCATGTAGCATTTTTCTTCCTTTTTTCCTTTTTTCAAAAAAAATTTTTTTCAAAAAAAATTTTTTCAAAGAAAAATTTTTTTTACATGTATCGGAGTACATTGTTGCTGATCAGGGAAGGTCGACACGTGGAAACAACTGGGAAACATTGCTGTCAACACAGAAGCACTTGAGCACCTTTACACAGACAAGACCAATGGCTGGACTAATCTGTGTCACTAATAAAGCTGTTTGTTATATATAACACAATTTTAATGTCTATCACATACATATACATGTATTTTACATTGTGCACTATGTTTAATGTTCACGATATGTAATTTGACTATGTAATATGCATTATATCACAGTTATACAAAAATGGTGGGAGTATCCTAATTTGTCATGTGATCACCTGTTGTATTTAAATATGGCCACCATTTCACTGTTTGAATGGCTTGAGAAAGGCTCTTGCAGAGCCGAAACGTCGCTGTCACAGTTGCTCACTATGGAATAAAGACACTTTTTTACTTTTATCTACAACGGAGTGCTGCCCGCTTTCTTCATACTATTACTGGAGGACCTGAGGCCCGGTCCTAGGTTGCCTGCACCCAATTTTCTTTTTCTTTTTCTCTGAAGGTTTGTGCTGCTTGGACTTTCTTTTTGTATTTTTTGGCTGCTAAAAGCGTGCACCCTAGAACTTTTTTCTTTGTTTTCTTCGGTTTCATCACAATGGAACAGTCTACCCACAGCTATGGATTCCAGAGTTTTGCTTACACTGATGCGGACGGCGAAAGGATTCTACATGGCCTAACAGGTGATTCCACTTTCCTCACTACGCCTGGAACGGCTGAACTCATACGTAAATTTGAAAATGAATCCAAAAGACTCACCAGCTTACAGTTGCATCTCATCACATTAAGGAGATCACTGCATTGGAAACTAATCTTCCTGAGATGGACACACAATTGAAGTCGATTTTGACCACAGATGAGTATAACGTTTTTTTGCTACGGTTCAGACGCATGTGAAAACTGGCAAATCTGAACAAGAACTTACCAAGCGTAATAAATGGATGTGGGCTATTATATGTGGGAGAAACGACACTTGAATTTAAGACGCGCCTCAACCAACACAGATATACGATACGATCCAACCGCAAAGATCTCCCGATATCGAAACACTTTTCAGAAGCTGGACATCTAGAGAAACATCTCAGTTTCCGTCTCATTGATCACGTGCCACCTCCTATACGTGGTGGTGATAGAGTAGCTATTCTAAAAAAGCGTGAGTTACATTGGATCTATACCCTTGACACACTGAGACCACAGGGTCTCAAAGTGGATTTTAAACTTTGGTCCCTATGATCCTGTTGATCCAGCTGTAGTTCCTTTTGTATAGTCCATCATCAGAGTAGCAATGAGTAACTTTCTGTGATATAATAATTTTGACATTATATGTCTTTTTTTTCTTTTAGAATATGAGCCTATCCCAGATGTCTCCTCGTGGAAGCCTCCCTACACAACTCCCAAAATATTCTTTTGTCATTTGGTGCTTCAAGAGCGCAAATTGATGCGCCGTTCATGCAATTGTCAAGTGCTATGGTAAACGTATTTCCATCCATTCCCTTATATTTTGCATATTGTTGTTCTTTCATAGGTTACGGTTGGTGTGTCTAGCCAGGGACCACACTGTCTTTTATACAAGTACAGTCAAAAACTTAGGGGATTGATGATGCCGTCTGCCCCGTTTATTATTAGGGGTATATTCAGCAAGGTCGTCCCTTATATTTGCGAGTTATACAATCGTTGGTGAATCAATATCAACGTGCATCCAACATGGTTGTTATCACAGCCAATTGGTCCTGATTTATGGCTGACACATCGTGGACTTTTCCTTTATGTAAATTGCATGAATATTGCATTCCAGAATCATCTATGTTTTATCTGATAAATTTTCATTTTTGGTTTCCATAGCACCAGACGCTCTTGCTGGGGCATAATACACATGCGCAGAACCAGGCGCATAGTGTGTGTCCCACCGTGCGACATAGTTTTTATGCGCACATTTTGGCGCTCAGCTTGCGTTCCATGTAGCATTTTTCTTCCTTTTTTCAAAGAAAAATTTTTTTTACATGTATCGGAGTACATTGTTGCTGATCAGGGAAGGTCGACACGTGGAAACAACTGGGAAACATTGCTGTCAACACAGAAGCACTTGAGCACCTTTACACAGACAAGACCAATGGCTGGACTAATCTGTGTCACTAATAAAGCTGTTTGTTATATATAACACAATTTTAATGTCTATCACATACATATACATGTATTTTACATTGTGCACTATGTTTAATGTTCACGATATGTAATTTGACTATGTAATATGCATTATATCACAGTTATACAAAAATGGTGGGAGTATCCTAATTTGTCATGTGATCACCTGTTGTATTTAAATATGGCCACCATTTCACTGTTTGAATGGCTTGAGAAAGGCTCTTGCAGAGCCGAAACGTCGCTGTCACAGTTGCTCACTATGGAATAAAGACACTTTTTTACTTTTATCTACAACGGAGTGCTGCCCGCTTTCTTCATACTAAAAGTAAAAACAGATTTAGTCTAACCAACTAAGATAGACCAATGAGTAAGACCAACCCCTACGTCTATTTAACTGAAAAATAAAGCAATGATATGCTATATGCCAATATGGATAATCGAAAATATAAACACCAGGTCAATTTATATATTTTGATGTTTTAAAGTCATGAGAAATGCAACTTGAACAATCAATGTGATTCGGGATTGGTGCTTAACTGTAAATCCACAAGGACATATATAAAGCACATTTGGACATGCTGCATAAAGTTTGTTTGACAAAGTTGATGTACAAATAGAGATATTCATGTTTCCAAAATTATAATTTTTTAAAAGTAGATGAAGTATATCTTGGACTATTGAATTGGTGCATAACCGATATTTAATAGCGCAAAGATTATTATCATTGTTTATATAGCATGTTAAAATGAGATATTAACAATGTTCACTAGTGCCAGATTGTTATTGTTTATTTATTCACGCCATTTTTGGTAGTGTAGTGCCAAATACCTTAATCTGGAGCAAAGTTAACATTGGCCACTAGCGGGGTGTATTTAAATATGTGTGCCACCCTTTTTTACTGTTTAATTCAACTATTTGGACAAAGGAAATATACACAAACACTTGTCTATATAAAACCTCACTGCTTACAGTGCATGTCAGAGCACATGAGAATCAACTGCCCGAGGAGCTCAGAATCAGAATTGTGTCAAGGCACAGATTTGCCCAATACTACAAAATAATTTCTGTAGCACTCAAGGTTCCTAATTGCACAGTGGCCTCCATAATCCTTAAATGAAAGGAGTTTGGGACGACAACAACTCTTCCTTGACCTGGATGTCCATCAAAACCTAAGCAATCATGAGATGCGTAAAGATGAACCCCAAAATCCCTGTGGCTCAGTTCCAGAAATGTGTCAGGATTCGAGATGAGTGGATCCTCTGGGCCGCCACGGGAGGTGGTACTAGCTCACACCTGGGAGAGGAATCTAAGTGGCACCTGGTTTTCACCAGAGCCCGCCGCAAAGCGATATGGTCTTGCTGTGGCAGGGTACCACCAGGTCGTTCCACAGGTGCAACTAGTCCACGTGGCAGCAGAGATCGAGGTACCTTAGCGGAAGACAGGCACAGGGTCAAGGAAGGTGGCAGAGATGCAACGTCACGTCCAATCCGGGGTCAGCAACGGGAGGTCCAGGCAGATGGAAATGAGAACACAGGAACGAGGAATACAGGCACCCAGGAACGCAGGAACACAGGAACACACAGCAACGCAGGAGCAGGAACACACAGGTATGCAGGAACACACAGGTACGCAGGAACAGGGATCAGCCAGCGCACCAAACAGCAGGAACATCTGCAGACACAGGTAATGGAAGAGGAGGCCATGGATGCAGTCCATCATTAATAAAGAAGGGAGCAGAACCTGCAGAAGTGGAGTACAGGGAAAACTCCGCCCATGCCACAAAGTGGCAGAGGTAGCAACCCAAAGTTTGATTTACCCTCTCTACTTGGCCATTAGACTGAGGGTGAAAAGCAGAAGAAAAATCCAATTTCGCATGCAGCTGGCTGCACAGAGATCTCCAGAACTTGCACAGAAACTGAACTCCTCGATCCAAAACGATGTGCCGGGGAAGGCAATTAAGCCGGAAGATGTGCTGGAAGAAGAGACTGGCAAGACGTGGAGCAGAAGGCAAACCAGGTAAAGGGACAAAATGGGACATCTTAGAAAAGCAGTCAGTCACCACCTTGATGATGGTGGCAGGTCCGTAATAAAGTCCATAGCCACATGAGTTCACAGGAAGGTAGGCACTGGTAACGGCAACAGGAGACGAGCAGGTTTTTGTCGTGAGGGCTTATTGCGAGCACAAGAGGCACAAGAACCCACAAAATCCTGAACATCCTTGACCAAGTCAGACCACCAATAGAATCGGAAAATGAGAGCCACACATGAAGAATGCCCCCCCCCTCTTCTGAAGACCAGGTCGCACATAAGTCTTGTCAGTAGGTAGTTGCCGGAGGTCTACCAGCGCTGCCAGCACATGCCTTTCTGGAGGAACAATATGTCTCGGAGCAGAGTCCTTCCCCATAACATCGGAAGCACGGGACAAGGCATCAGCCTTGATGGGGTTTTTTTGGACGTAAATGAATCTGAAAGTCAAAGGGATAAAAGAAGAGGGGCCTTCCTCGGATTGGTAAAAAAAAATGAGAGAATGCACTAGTGGTATTACAGAAGTATGCTCCCCTCCTGAAAATTACAGACACTACATGCATCATTCATTACAGTTTCCCTGAAAATGTTGGTGTGTTGAGTCTTCTCCTGCTTTGTCTGATGGATTATATTCAGTGAAGATTTGACAAGATCTCAGTGAGGGTGTCCACTATTCAAGGGCTAAATCTATAATGACTAGAGATGAGCGAACAACCGTCTGAGCTTGATGCTCGTTCGAGCATTAGCATACTCATAACTGCTCGTTGCTCAGACGAATACTTCACCAGCTCGAGAAAATGGCATCTCCCGCCGTTTTGATTTTTGGCGGCCAGAGCCAATCACAAACCAGGAGACTCTGCACTCCACCCAGCATGACGTGGTACCCTTACACGTCGATAGCAGTGGTTGGCTGGCCTGATCAGGTGACCCTGAAATAGACTAGCCCCTGCCCGTGCTGCTCGCATCATTCTCTGTCTGGATTTATTTTTTTTGTTTGCTTGTGGCTGGCCTTGCTGGCACTAGTAGTGCAGCTAGTACCATATTGTGACGAATTTGCAGGGAGACTTGCGAACGTTATATTTAGCTCTTAGTGACACACATATCCATCTCAAACACCTAAGTGGGACAATTTATTAGGGGTTTGATTGAATTAGGCACAGTCTGACGATTTTTTTTTTCAAAACTTCCACAATCCAGTTGTGTGCTGTCAGTGTAGGTTAGAAACTAGGCATACAAGAACCCAACCGGCTTTCTTAGCGCTACAATAGCATTACATATATATTTTGTTGATTTGCTTGTGGCTGGCCTTGCTGGCACTAGTAGTGCAGCTAGTACCATATTGTGACGATTTGCAGAGAGTCTTGCGAATGTTCTGTTTAGCTCTTAGTGACACACATATCCATCTCAAACACCTAAGTGGGACAATTTATTAGGGGTTTGATTGAATTAGGCACAGTCTGCTTTACTTTTCTTTTTACTTTTCTTTTTTTTTATAACTCAAAGTCATCAGACACAGCACAAAATCCAGTTGTGTGCTGTCAGTGTAGGCTAGAAATTAGCCTTACGAGAACCCAACAGGCCTTCTTAGGGCTACAATAGCGTTATATATTTTATTTTTGGTTGATTTGCTTGTGGCTGGCCTTGCTGGCACTAGTAGTGCAGCTAGTACCATATTGTGACAAATTTGCAGGGAGTCTTGCGAACGTTCTGTTTAGTTCTTAGTGACACATATATCCATCTCAAACACCTAAGTGGGACAATTTATTAGGGGTTTGATTGAATTAGGCACATTCTGCTTTTTCTTTTCTTTTCTTTTTTTTCAAAACTAAAAGTCATCAGGCACAGCACAAAATCCTGCTGTGTGCTGTCAGTGTAGGTTAGAAACTAGCCATAGCAATAGGATAGCATAGTTTTGTTAAAAAAACAAAAACACAAAAAACACCAAAAAAACACAAAAAATTTTTACAGTTTACACTTTAATTTAGAAAATTTTGAACCCGAGGGCTAGGGGTAGAGGACGTGGGCGTCCAGTGGCTGCAGGGGTCAGAGGCCGTGGTCCTGGGTGGGGTGAGACACCACCTGCTGATGAGGGAGCACGGGGACGCCGCAGAGCTACACTCCCTAGGTTCATGTCTGAAGTAACTGGGACTCGTGGTAGAGCACTGTTGAGGCCAGAACAGGTGATGTCGTGGATTGCGGACAATGCTTCTAGCCATTTGTCCACCAGTCAGTCTTCCACGCAGTCCACCCATGTCACCGAAATCAGCACTCCTCCAGCTCCTCCACCTCAGCCTCCTTCCCCCCAGTCTGCCCCCTCCCAGCAAAATTTGGCATTTGAACCGGCATACTCTGAGGAACTGTTTTCTGGACCCTTCCCACAGTCACAAACCACTTGTCCGGTTGCTGCTGAGCAATTTTCCGATGCCCAGGTTTTCCACCGGTCGCAGTCTGTGGGTGATGATTACATTGTTGACGTAGTGGAAGAAGTGTGTAAAGAGGTGTCGGACGATGAGGAGACACGGTTGTCAGACAGTGGTGAAGTTGTTGTCAGGGCAGGAAGTCCGAGGGGGGAGCAGACTGAGGGATCGGAGGATGATGAGGTGACAGACCCAAGCTGGGTTGATAGGCCGGGTGAGACGGAGGCGAGTCCTTGACTAGAACAGGTTGGAAGAGGCAGTGGTGGGGCCAGACGGAGAGGCAGGGCCAAAGCTGGTGCATCAGCGCCAAATGTTTCAAGTAGTGAAGCTCCCGTGGTGAGGGCTAGATTTTCGGAAGTCTGGAGGTTCTTTAAAGAAACACCGGATGACCGACGGACTGTGCTGTGCAACCTGTGCCACACCAGGATCAGCAGGGGTTCCACCACTACCTGCTTAACCACCACCAGTATGCGCAGGCATATAAATGAACACCCCACTCAATGGAACCAAGGCCGTTCACCTCCGGCCGGGCACACCACTGCTCCTTCCCCTGTGTCACCTGTTGCCTCTGCTAGTCAGCCCCCTGCCCAGGACCCCGGCCCAAACACCTCCCGTGTGAAAACCACACCTTCGCCTCCACGATCCTCCACAGCATCCACCAATGTCTCCATGCGCAGCGTTCAGCTCTCCATACCCCAGACGCTGGAGCGCAAGAAGAATACAGTGCAACCCACCCACACGCCCAAGCCCTCAACGTCCACATCTCCAAACTACTTAGCCTGGAGATGCTGCCCTATAGGCTGGTAGAGACCAAGGCCTTTCGCAACCTCATGACGGCGGCCGCCCCTCGGTATTCGGTCCCCAGCCGCTACTACTTTTCCCAATGTGCCGTCCCAGCCCTGCACCAGCACGTGTCAGACAACATCATCCGTGCCCTGACCAATTCCGTTTCTGACAAGGTCCACCTGACCACGGACACGTGGACGAGTGCTGCCAGGAAGGGCCACTGTATATCGCTGACGGCACATTGGGTTAACTTGGTGGAGACTGGGACCGAGTCTGACCCTGGGGCTGGTCATACACTGCCGACGCCGAGGATTGCGGGGCCTACCTCGGTCCAGGTCTCTCAGGCCTACTATGCCTCCTCCTCCCACCCCTCCTCCACCTCCTCCTCCGAATTACCATCTGTGGGCATGGCGCCATCAGTCAGTAGCTCTAGGCACAGCAGCAGTGCCGTCACTAAGCGACAGCAGGCGATGCTCAAACTGCTGAGCCTAGGCGATAAAAGGCACACCGCCCAAGAGCTATTACAGGGCATCACGCCGCAGACTGATCTGTGGCTGCCACCGCTGAACCTGAAGCCAGGCATGGTTGTGTGTGACAACGGCCGTAACCTGGTGGCGGCTCTGCAACTCGACAGACTGACACTTGTGCCATGCCTGGCCCATGTGTTAAATCTCATAGTTCAGCGGTTCCTCATACCCCAATCTGTCTGATTTGCTCACGAAGGTGCGCCGCATCTGTGCGCATTTCAGGAAGTCCAGCACAGATGCTGCCACTCTCAGGGCAGCGCAGCGCCGCCTCCAACTGCCCGCTCACCGACTGTTGTGAGACGTGGTGGAATTCAACATTAACCATGTTATCCAGAGTTTACCAGCAGCGCAGAGCGATTGTAGACTGCCAGATGTCAACTTCCACCAGAACTGGTAGTCATGTCAGTCAGCTTCCTCAAGTCTACAATGAGGAGTGGACGGGGATGTCTGATATCTGTCAGGTGCTGAGTAACTTTGAGGAGTTAACACAGATGGTCAGCGGCGATTCCGCCATCATCAGCCTCACCATCCCGCTGCTTGGCCTGTTGAAGAACTCTCTGGTCAGCATGAAGTCGGAAGCTTTGCGCTCGTCACAAGAGACGGGGGAAGAAGATTCCCTTGCTGATAGCCAAAGCACCCTCAGGTCTGTTTCTCAGCGCATATCGGAGGAGGTGGAGGAGGATGAGGAGGAAGAGGAGGAGAATGTTGGCGAGACAGAACAGGGGAGCATTGCTCAGTCCTTCACTGTTCAGCGTGTATGGGCAGAAGAAGAGGAGTTGGAGGAGGAGGAAATTGACAGTCAGGCCAGTGAGGGGAGTGAATTCTTGCGCGTTGGGACTCTGGCGCATATGGCAGATTTCATGCTAGGCTGCCTATCCCGTGACCCTCGCGTTCAAAGAATTTATTCCAGCACCGATTACTGGATATTCACTCTCCTGAACCCACGGTACAAGCAAAATCTTTCCACTCTCATCCCTGGAGAGGAAAGGATTGTGAGAATGCATGAATACCAGCAGGCCCTGGTGCACAAGCTGAAACAGTATTTACCTTCTGACAGCGCTAGCGGCAGAGGGCGTACTTCTGCGGGACAAGTAGCGAGGGAGAGTAGGCGAGCGGGCAGCCTGTCCAGCACTGGCAGGGGTACGCTTTACAAGGCCTTTGCCAGTTTTGTCACCCCAGCAAGACACTGTCACCTGTCCCCAGTCTGGGCAGAGTAGGGCTGATATTTACAGAAAGATGGTGAGGGTGTACGTAGCTGACCATACCATCGTCCTAAATGATCACACAGCTCCCTACAACTACTGGGTTTCAAAGCTGGACATGTGGCACGAACTGGCGCTGTACGCCTTGGAGGTTCTTGCCTGCCCTGCCGCTAGCGTGTTGTCTGAGCGGGTTTTCAGTGCAGCTGGTGGCATCATCAACGATAAGCGTACACGCCTGTCGACTGACAGCGCTGACAGGCTGATGCTTATCAAGATGAATAAAGCCTGGATTTCTCAGGATTTCCATTCTCCACCAGGTGAAAGAAGCTCAACCTGAATAATGTATGCACTCCTCCTCCTCATTTTCCTCCTTCTCCTCCTCTTTGTACACTAAAGTAGAGGAAACTGGCTATTTTTTGCCAGGGCCAACTGGCTCTAGGTATAGTACTCTATGTATTTAATTTTTCTGGAGGGCCACCTACCTGGTCCTCTGTTTTGAACAATTTTTGGGAGTGCCACATACAGGTACTCTATGTATTTAAATTTTCTGGAGCGCCACCCACCCAGTCCTCTGGTTTGAAAACTTTTTTGGACTGCCATATACAGGCACTCAATCTATTTAATTTTTCTGGAGGACCACCTACCTGCTCCTCTGGTTTGAAAACTTTTTTGGACTGTCACATACAGGCACTATCCAAATTTAATTGTCTCCATAGCAGCCTCCACACGTCGTCTTTATAGCTGCCTCCACACGTTGTCTCCATTGCTACCTCCACACATCATCTTTATAGCTGCCTCCCAGAGTCGTCCATATAGCTGCCTCGATACATCCTCCCCTTAGCCAATGAGCTGTGTCAGGCAGAATTTTGGGTTGTTTTCATGGCTTCCACATCAAACTTGTTAACTTTGTCGCCACCCTGCTGTGTTATCCACAAAATATACTGGCAAACTTTTATCATTTACCGATATTATTTCTTGCTCACCTCCTTTGGTTCCTCTCTGCCACCCATTGGTTTGAAGCCTGAGTCCATTTGGGGTATGTCGCCATGCCACTCTCTAGCCTGCCGCTGCTGCCACTACCTCTGCATGCCGTCTTCTATAGTGTCAGGGTCAATTATTGGATGTTTTAGATGCTATCTAGCCTCATTCGGTCACTCTGTCATGGCCATGCTGTTGCCCATAATTTTGGCATAATGGTGCGATTAAGCAGCCTCAGAGGCATCCATGCATGCTGCCCCTGCTGTTTCCTGTCCATTTCCGTGGTGTTTCCATCATTTTCTGAGGTTTCCAGGTGTTTGGCCAAGCTTCCCTGTGCAGACCCTTGGTCCCCTTAAAAAATGCTCGAGTCTCCCATTGACTTCAATGGGGTTCGTTAGTCAAGACGAGCACTCGAGCATCGGGAAAAGTTTGTCTCGAATAACGAGCACCCGAGCATTTTAGTGCTCGCTCATCTCTAATAATGACGGATAAACATGTAAACTGTGCCATTAATTTACTGAAAAGCTGTAGCCCTGAACTTATCACTCTAACTCAGGGGTTAATGCAGGACAGGGAAAAAACAAAAAGCAGGGGGAAGAGCTTTGCTTGTATCTTAAAACCTTTGGATACCTTAAACAAGACAATAATGCTTCCCCTCATCGGCATCATATTAATTAAAGGGGTATTCTCGTCTCGGTATGCACATTCTGTTTCATTAATCTGCCATATATAAACATTTCTTCGATTAGATAATTTCTCATAAATGTAGCCATATGGTCCCTTAGAAACAAGACTGTATCCTTGGTTACGACCACCTCTGCTGGAGTGATTGCACAAAAAAACAAAAAGTTTTCGTATATTAAATGTCCAGGATTTACTGCATGTCCTACAACCGTCCTGTTTTAATGTTCGCTGAAGCCCGGTGGTCAGGCAGAGCTCAATACCGAATGTCTGGCCACGGCTTCCAAAATGTGAGGTGGTCGTATCCGAGGAAGCCATCTCGTTTCTAGATTTCTATGGCATATTAATTAAATTAAATGTAAATGCCTAGATGGGAATACCCCTTTAACTCTTCATGGGATTTCATAGTGGAGTACCTGCCACACCAGAGAGTATATAACGCTGTTCCCTATTTGTGTTTTGATTGCAGTTGGTTTGTTTGTCCGGGAACTAACCATAAATGATCCATATGATACACACTGCAGAATTTAATGAATATTATCCACCATGAATAAAATTGCATCACACACATTTTATCTAGGTATTACTGCACACTATTCATTGAAAAGAGCACCTTTACAATCAAGGTATTACTAGATGCCATGTACTGACAGGTATGCATGGCCAACTCTGAGTGCAGGAGTGGTTGTATCCAAGGACAGCTAGCTCATTTTTAAGGGACATCATAGCTACATTTATGAGAAATTATCTTTACACAGGTAGATTTTTTTCCATAACATACAAGGAAGGAATGTTTGAATGTGTCAGATGAATTAACCTTAATGTGAATTTCCAGATGAGAATACCACTTTAAGATTGCATTCATGAATACTATCATACAGTCTCAGAAGGTATATTTGGAAGGTATACAATATATTAGCTAAGGATGATTCCCTCACGTGTAACTATTTTGCTGCTGCCGACGTCGAGCCGTTCTCATTTTTTCAAATCTGGCCTCCATTTCCTCCAGCACTTTTGGTGTATAGCGTACAACCAACTTCACTGTTCCCTGTGCTGCCTTCAGAAGCTCCACCGCCTTCTCATGCTGCTCTCCTTCCACACTCTACAGAGGAGCAAACAGTCAAGATCTGTAAGCAGTTTTGTGTCGCATGCATCAGCACTTAGCACTTATAATAATTAGACAGGGAATTGGCATAGAGATTTAAAGGGGTTGGCCATTTTACCTCATGTTTTTTGGAATGTGCGTGTAAGTGTGGGGGGAGAATATTAAGTAATTTACTATGATGAGGTAAAAGACAGGAGGCTTCACTTTACATATCAAGAAAGAGGTGCAGAATTATTACTACATGTATATGGGTAAATTACCTCATATACTGCCCAGGCATAACCGGGGCTAGAGCAGGGGTCCAGAGCTGCTGGGGGGAGGGGGGGGGCACACGGCCGAATGTCATTACATAATATAACCATGTGGGGCTGTACATAAGTAACCCCTTCACGACTGCCATACGGTTACATACGTCCTCTTTGCATATGCCCTGTGCAGAAAGGCCATTTACAAACCTCATGAAAGTGGCCAAGTTCAAACAGCTATATCTCCTGAACCCTGACAAATAGAAACACAACCAAGGTGTCATATTAAACAGGATAATCTCCCCTTTAATGATATATGGATTGTGTATGGATGCTTCACAAAACCAGGGATATCAACCCTTAAAGTTTTACTAAAAAAAATGTATGTACATGTATGTACAGCTTTCTCTTTCTAATTGTAACTTTACCAGTGGATATCTCCGATTCTATGAAGCATCCATACACAATCCTTATATAATATTAAATGGGAGACTCTCCTAATTAATATGAGAGCAGAATTGTGTTAATAGGTGCCAGAGTTCAGGAGCCATTTGAAGAGTACCCGCCACAATCCGGTGTGCTGAAGCAGAATGTAGACAGATCTGCAGGAAAGTCTTTCACATCTAGAAGTACATGCACCCTCTGCACCTGAACCTGCATACAGGCACCGATGAACGTCAGTCTTGAGGGAATAAACTATGAGGGGACTGTATATAATTAAACTACGAGGGGGCGCTATATAAAATTACCATGAGGGGGCTATTTGGACTGATAAACAAAGATGAATTTTAGCGAACGTGAGTTCACTTTAAAGGGGCCCACTGAGGTTGTCTTGCCTATGGGCTTACTGAAACCTGGAGCGGGCCCTAATCCTGCCTCCCACACTTACACACATTACAAAAAACATGAGGTAAAGTGGCCAACCCCTTTAAGCTCACAAGCTGCAACCTATTATGAAGGATGGGACAGGATCACAATGACATCTTTCTATATTTTGGAAGACTAAGCACTAGGCAAAAAAAGAACTTTCAATGTTGCATACAAATGACAAAAGTACCAAGAAGGCTACCTCTAGCCGAAAAGGCATTACCCCCGGCACCAGATTGTGACAGTCTTCTCTAATATGGGTAAGCGATAAGACCTTTACTTTTTCCTAATAGCATGGTTTGCTTTGGGACCTATGCCTTTAACCATATACTCTTGCTCTTGTGAAACTGAACTAGCTCTACCATGTGTTACTACATTTTGATGTATCAAACTTACTCTATTTTTGATATATCTCTTAGTTACTGCTTATGCAATTGTGTACTGTAATGGTATAGAGATACACAATGACCACATTTTTCCGAATACCAATTGGGGGATAACTAACTTTCAGGTTTTAACACCTGGTATTTGCATAATTTTAATATATGTAAAATAAAGATTTTTTTTATTTTTCTCATATTGACATACTTTGGTCTTCGTTTTTTCCATTCATTGAGATACAATAAGTGATATGTCTGCTAATTATGCACACCTCTGTTTGGCGGTACTGCCCCTTCCACCACTCCCTAGACCAGTGGTTCTCAACCTTTCTAATGCTGTGACCCCGCAATACAGTTCCCCATGCTGTGGTGACCCCAAACCATGCAACTCACAGTAAAAACACAGTAAAATTGCGGCTCCGATGGCTTTAGGCGACCCCCGGTTTTGGTTGTTCGACCCCCGCTGGGGTCCCGACCCACAGGTTGAGAACCACTGCCCTAGACGGTGACGTCATAATTAACAGACGTTGGAGCCAGAAGAGTTTTCTATGATGTAGACAGGAGCCTCTGAGGCTCATTTGCAAGACTTTAAAAGCCATTTTTTCTCCAAAACGAAGTCAATAGAAGATAAGGAAGAACACATCCTTTTTCAGAGGACACACAAACCTGTATAAGTAAGTGTGCAAGGTAAGGGCACTTGGGTGGCAGTTATTGTATCTGCTATTGGATCTACAGTAATGGTGGAAATACAGGGCAAATTAACAAGACAAACTCTCCAATATGAGGTTAAATTTAACTTACCACCCCATTCACAGACAGTAGCTGGTCCCCACGTTTTAGACCTCCATGGCGATCTGCCACACCACCAGGAATAATACGTGAAATGTAAATAGGAGAGTTTTGTTCTTTCCCACCCATTATATTAAACCCTAGACCTTCATCTGTTTTTGGAAGCTCCACAACTCTGGGGTGGGCATGGCCTTCACTGGCAGCAAAGGCAGCAACAGTTGCCTAAATTAGAAAGAAAAAACAATGAATTTCAGAAGATTTGTTAACAAATGGTTCCCCAAGGGTGAAAAAATGTTATTTTTCTTTCCAAAACAGTTTCACAATTAAATGTGACTAGAGCTGCCAAGTGGGCATGGAGGGGCGTGAAGTTAGGGAAACATTTCTACTATAGGAAGGTGGCATTAGATTGTGGAATTTCTGCCTACCTCTAGATCAACTTTGTACCATAATAAGTTATACTTAATGGACCTGCATCTTTGGTCATCTTATCTGTCAAAATACCATAAACAGTTCCTTGCAGGGCAACCAAATAATACAGCTAATTAGTGTGCAGTATATTTTAGTTTCTGGCTTGCATAACTGGTACCAGACAGATAAACAATACAAGATGGCATAAAGTTACAAGACACAACTTACCTTGGCAGTGGCATTTGCCCTTATTTCAGCGTTACCTGAGATATCCAGGGTATCATACAATTGCTCATACACCTGCAATGAAAAAAACATATTGAAGAAAATTCAAGGTATCTTAAAGAGTAACTGTTTTCATTTTTCACAAATCAATAGCTCTTGGGATGTAAAACAACTTTGCCTATTATCTTAATTACCTATAATTAGTAGTTTCTTTGCTATAGCCCTCAGAATACCTAATTGCTGCATTAGCTGCCTCCTCTCCAGGTGCTGATGAGCCTTATGAATCCATATGTTATTTACACTACGGTTTTCTGGGAGGGGAGGAGCTGCTGCTCCCTGCTCAAAGAGGAGGAGGTAATGTGTCAGTGAATGCAGCAGGCTGGAAGTGTGCAGAGCAGTGAATGTAGCAGAGCTGGATGTGTGAATGCCGATGTCTACTACACAGAATAGTGAGGTACGAGATCTCCCTGTTCCAAATCACTCCATCCCAGTCTGTGATTCTACAGTAGTTTTTCTGTCTGTCTCTTCACCTCATGCAACCCCCCTTGTCATCGGCAGTGTCAGCTCCGTCCAGATAAGCTTTTCACCGTTAATGTCCACACAGCACAGGCTATAGATTTCATGTAACTGGGTTACTAATGATTTCTTCCACTTATTACATGGCCCTTGCTCCTCTATGTGATGTAAGCTGCCAGGTTGGTCACCATATACATCCTGTATGTGCACTGTGCCGTGTTCAGTGGATTTACTTGTGGGATTCAATGGATTCCATGCTAAATTACTTTGAAAGAAAACACAAGGCATCATGAGATCTATAGGAAAGCTAACTGGCCTCAGCCTGAGGGCATAGACTGACAGACATTAGTCTCTGCCTACTTTACCTATGGTGAGAAAGATTTTTGTCAAACACTTTCAAAACAGAAAATGCCATTCCTTCGAAAATAAAAGGGTGAGCAGCACAACTTAGACATCATTCTGTTTGTTTTCAAAGGGGGAATCACATATAATAATTTGGTAAAATCACTTTAGCTTTACAGTTATGCTTTAAAGAAAATCTACCATCAAAATCAAGCACAATAAACCAGGGAAACTTCCTCATAGATCCAGGTACTGTGACTGCGGTAATCTTCTTATATTTGTTATCCATGGCCTCCTTACTTGTAAAATCAACTATTAAAAATATGCTAATCAGCCATAAAGGCTATGGGCGTGTGAGCCCCTCAGTACTGCAGATTCACAGGATGAGGAAGCACTTCCCTTCCACTGTGTGCTCACTTCTGCTGAGATTACAGGAACTGCAGAGGGAGACAGTGTAACAACAGTTTGTGATGCCAGAATACAGAGGGCCATAGCCTTTTAGCCTCATTAACATAAGTTTACAGGATTGTAGAAGGAAGGAGTCCATGGATAACAAATATAAGAAGATTACCATAGTCACAGTACCTGGATCTATGAGTACCTGATCACGCATTGATTTTGATGGTAGATTTGCTTTAATGAAAACTAAAAAATAGGTTTGTTCATTTCCACATATTAAAAAAAAAATTACAAACATTGAAGCAAGAAGGAAGTGGTGAAATGTAGAAACCTTTAAATTGTTTAAATGTGGATTTCTTTTTTTATGTAAAAGAGATTTTGTTGAGGAAAAAATAGCATCAAAGGAGGCTAATTAATAATACCGCTTGTAAAATCTTTGGTCACTCTCCATCAATAATCGACACAGTGCCCAGCATTGTGCAACTATTCTTCAAAATAACTTCATTACCACCAGAGACAGCAACCGGCCAGGCTGCTTATCCAAATCAACATTCACAGTGCCCCCATAGAACAGGTGGAGGGCTGACTAAGCAGGATAGTCCCTATTAGTAGAGTGCCTTGACAGACATTGATAAACCAAAGTACCACTACAGACAGTGGGAACTTTTTACAAGTAAGGCCTCATTCACACGCCCGTCTGTGGGGATGAATATGTGGCCGCAAATTTGGGGTCGCAGAAACATCCACATGGACAACAATGGCAGCAAGGCAGCCGTACGGTGCCACAGTTCCACGCCGCACACCTGGAAAAGATAGAGCATGCTCTATCTTTTCCCACGTGTGCGGCCGTGCGCTGCTGTTTTCTATGGAGGGGTATGCCTGGGCAAGCATACCGCCGTGTGAATGTACCCTAACAAATGTAAATATATATACAGTATAATAATGTGTGCATATGTATACGCTCTAAGTAGTAATAACGATGTTTATATTCAGGATGTAACAAAAAAGTAGGGACAGTGGAATATCTTACAAAATACTCATCAGAGCGAAAAACTAAATGACCTGAATTAGTACCTACCGGTAACTCCTTTTCCATGAGTCCACCATGACGGCCACGATAATAATTAGGGAGGGAATATAATAGGGCTGTCATGGTGGACTCATGGAAAAGGAATAATTCAGGTCTTCCATGTCCTTCCCCATGACGGCCACGTGGATATATACCAAATATTATATCTAGGGAGGGACTACGGCCTGAAAAACCTTCCTTCCGAAAGACAAATCCCTAAGCTTTTGGAGATCCAAGTGGCAGTGCCTTACAAACGTTAAGGGACCAGGTTGCAGCCTTGCATATCAGGTCAATAGAAGCGCCGTCTCTCTCTGCCCAGGAGGTGGCTCTAGTGGAATTCTCGTCTAGTCTCCATGGGGTTGTGATCTCAAAATACTGAAGAGCTGCCTGTCTAACATCTAAAGAGTACCAGCTTATCTCTCTCTGAATAGGGATTGTTACAAAAGGAAGGGAGGACTATTTCTTGGTCCCTATGAAAATCTGTAACTACTTTGGGTAAGAAGGCGGATCTTACCTAAAGGTAAACCTGTCCTCAGAAATAGTTAAATAACACTCTAGTTGATAAGGATTGTAACTCCCCTAGTCTATGTGCATAGGTAATGGCAACTAGTAAGACTACATTAAAGGGGTATTCCCACTTGGCAAATTAATGTTATTGTTTGTATGATGAAAAATAATACAATTTTCCAATATACTTTCTGTATCAATCCCTCGTGGTTTTCTAGATCTCAGCTTGCTGTCATTCTATAGAAAGCTTTATTGTTTACCTCCAGTAGACAGAAATCTGTCCATTGTCACACAGGTGCACGACTCATTAGTATCATAGAGAGTAATTAGAGCTCTGTGACATAACGACCTGTGCACCTGTGTGACCATGGTCAGAATTCTATCCACCGGAAATAAGCAATGAAGCTTTCAATAGAAAGACAGCAAGCAGAGATCTAGAAAACTGTGAGGAATTGATACAGAAAGTATATTGGAAATTGTTATAACTTTTCATTATTCAAACAATATCAATTACTTGCTGAAATGGGAATATCCCTTTAAGTGTTAGATATCTTATATTTATTTGGTCTCAGGGTTCAAATGTTGAACTAGATAGACTGTATAAGACTAGAGAAAGGTCCCACTGTGGAGAAAGTTGTTTTAATGATGGACTTATCCTAGATGCTGCCCTAAAGAATCTCATAATCCACCCACGGTTTGCCAAGGAACAATCAAAGAAAGCACTTAGGGCAGAGACCTGACCTTCAGGGTGCTAGGTTTTAGTCCCAACTCTAAGCCATCTAGGAGGAAGTCCAGAATCTGCGCCATGTTGGAGTGATTCTGATCCGGAGGAGAGTCACCTGCCCAGGAGATTAATCTTTTCCATATCTTCTTATGTATTGCCATAGTAACTGGTTTGCGGCTCTTCTCCAGAGTCTTTATCACTTTCTCTGATATCTTCTGATTATTAGAATTTTTCTCTCAAATTCCACGCTGAGAGTTTCAGAAAGGATGGATTGGGGCGTAATACTGGGCCCTAGTGTCAGTGAGAAGAATTGATTGGTCCACTGCAAATATCTGGAGACGAGGAAACCAGATCCTCTTTGGCCACCACGGAACTATCAGAATAATGTTGCATTTTTCTCCAATTTTTACAGAATTCTGGAAATCAAGCACAGAGGGGAAAAAGCATATCCTTGCTGGAATCCCCAGTTCTTATTTAGCACACCTACCCCCTGGGACTGATCCTGCACAGCTAGGGAGAAAAAAGAGTCTACTTTGGTGTTCTGACGGGAGGCAAAGTGGTCTATCTGACGTTTGCCCCATTTTGGGATAATGTCCTGATTTAGTGCCCTTTCTTTGGCATCTATCTTGCGGCGGCTTAGCAAATCTGCAGTTCAGTTTTTTCTCCCCTTTGTGGTAGAAGGCTGAAATTGAGCTCACATTTTTCTCTGCCCATCTGAATATTTTGTCCAAAACCTGTAGGAGTTTCCCCAGTCTGGTGCCCCCTGTTTTCTTAGGTAGGCAACTGTGGTGACATTGTGTGAGTATATCCTTAGATGATGTTGATTTTAGCTTCCCATAAAGCTGTTAGTCCCCTCAGGTTTGAGGATTATTTCTTCGAGGGGGCCCATAACCCCTGAACATATCCATTTGGAAGTTTCGCCCCATGCCCTAAAGAGTGGTGTCTGTCTCTAAGCAGACCACCAGCCATTGCTTCCAAGGGATTCCCTGTTTTAGGTTCCTTCCTTTTTCCACCACAAAAGTGAGATTTTTTACCTATGGAGGAATTTTCATTACCTGGATCGATTTTGATTATCCCAATTTTCAACAGCCATTTCTGGAGGGCCCTTGAAGGGCCAAGGGACGCATTGTATCGTGACTGTCATTAGGCCCAATAGTCTCATTGATTTCCTGATGAAGTAGACCTGAGAAGAAAGAAAATGATCCACATAACTTATTAGGTTTTTTCCATTTGATCTGAAGGGAAGACCTATGCCTAGTCTGGAAGTAAGCCAAGGAACACTTTCCTCATTTCCAGAACAAGGCTGGATTTTTCCTTGTTGACGATCAACCCCAAGTTCTCCAGGAATTTCATGCAAAAATCTCTGCTCTGAATTAATCTGAGTCTTGTGTCTGCAATTATCAGAAAGGATTCTCTTCCGCCCAGGTTCGGCTACAGGTTTCAGTAGACCCCTGGGCGACGAAGCATCAGAAGGCCCCTTTACAGTGAACTCACGTGGCGGCATTCAATATGCAGAAACTAAAATGGTCTCCTGTTCACTAAAATATTCCCTAGTTTATCATACTGAACAGTCCCCTCATGGTTATTTTATATAAAGCCCCCCTCACCCTCATGGATTTCTATGTACAGCCTCATGTGGATCTCCCCAGCTGCCTTGTCCCCGGCAATTTCCCGAGTATGCCCAGTGCTGGCGCCAACCATGCTTCTACCATCAGTTTCGTGAAAATTTGTGGTGCTGAGGAGATCACGAATGCAGGGGTGCTACAAATTGATAGTGAAAGATTTGGCCATGGTAAATGGTGATGCAATAATATGCATCTTTCAAATCCAACGTGCACCTGTAAGCGTCCTAGTTTATTATGGTTGTAGACGACTTTACATTCTCCATCTTGAACTGTCTGTATTGGGCCCAATTGTTCTTTTTTGTAAACCCTCTTGTATTATCTTTAGGATCCAGCTGTTTTAGGTTATTGACTTCCACTGTGAATGGAAATGTAGAAGTCTCCCCCCCACACTTCAGAGTCATTGCTTGGCATCTGCTTTGGAGGAGGGGTTGAGGATAAATCCTTGCCCTCTACCCTCTTTGGGGTAACTCCACAGACCCCCTATCCCTTTCTCTCTCTAAGATGGGGGTTGTGATTTAAAGGGACAGCTTTTCTTTTGTTCTTTGATTTCTGTGAGGTCTTTCTTTTTATCAGACGCCCGTTCTAGGATTTTATCCAGTTTTTGTCCAAAAACAAATTCTCCTGAAAAAAAGAGACATTGCAATGTTTTGCCTTAAACTTAATGTCCCCCTTCCAGTGCTTTATCCACAGCGCCCTTCTAGCGACATTGGATAGTGCTCCCTCTCTTGCTGAAAATCTAGTAGTCTCCCCAGAGACATCCTAGCTCCTAGGATAACATCCCGAGGAGTCCCCTCTTGTTTTTCTAGCTCATTTAACCATATATAGTGATCTAGCCACAGATGTAGTAGCTTTATTTGTTTTGAAGACCAAAATTGCCGCTTACCAGCCTTTCTTAAGGAGATTATCCCAGTTGGGAGGAATCTTCAAAGGGGATACCTGTTGGCCACTTGTACATTTATCTTTCGGATACTATCCCATAATTTTGTTTCAACTGGGTCAAATAATAAGGGTTTTGACCATTCTTCCTTAATAGTTTTAAAGGTTCAATCCAAACAAAACAAGAAAAAGGTGGGATGCGTACACAAGGCTAGACAGAAATAACAAAAAATGTTTATTGGATAAGTAACAATTTTAAACACAATCAAGACAGGACAACAATAAATATAAAAACACTTAAAAAGTACACCAGAGGGGTGTACAAAGCTGCCAAGGGCCAAGTTGCCCTAGAAACCCCCTACTACAGTCTCAGTCTGCCAATAGTAGAACTACAGTAACCATAAGGACCAGAATATGAATAACCATATAGAGCTAAAGTGCAAAAAATGATGCATGAAAAGTGCAATTTCAACAATGTAACAAAGCTCTGATGCATTGATCCCTACATGCCCAACATATACAATAAACCATGTTGTCGTAGAATGAGACAATAAAGCAAGGCAGGCAGGTGTAGGCAGAGAGAGAGACAGACCCTAAAGGTTCATCAATAGGGAACATTTCCTCTTTTTTACCTTTAATCCACTAAACATTTCATCCTGTACAGATTTAGGTTGGATAATGTCCTCAATGCCCATGGTGTTCAGCAATGAAATTCCCCCGGGAAAAGAAAAATCTCCTGTCTGGCTCCTTTATTTCAAACGTCGGGTCTACTTCTATAGAATCCACAGCTGAGCAAGAGGCTCCCATGTGGGATTCAGGGTCAGAAGATATAGACACGGTCTTACTTCTTTTGGGTGGGTGTTCCTGGATGATCAGTGTATTGGAAATAGAGGTTTGAATCTTTCATCCCTTTACCAATACATACTGTACATAAAGTTTTTCTTTGAATTAGACTTCTTTGTAAACTCTTTCTCCATTTTTCAATTTTGGAGCAATATCTTTCTCTACCTAAGAAAGAAATGATATGCATCAATAATATAAGACTCTGCACTCCACTACCCCTTTAAACGCATAAGCCCCAGGTTACTCAAGACCGGTAGCGTAGGTCACCCATTTCATCAGACATGGCAGCAGGGTAAGAGAGGAGACCTCAGATCAGCTCCACGGATGGTCCTACAGTGAAGAATTTGCTGATGTCTGACATTAAATCCGTTTTCCAAGCTCATATGCTGACATCACTTTTGGTATTCGTGGCCTTATGCCACCTCCAGGATGGCACCGTGTTGCAATATCCAGTCATTTAGTGCTGTTTCCTGTTCAACAACGGGGAGTCTCTCATCAACCAGAGTGGCCACAGAATGAGAGGGGCAGAAGAAGGAAGGGATCATTGAACCTCCCCAGTCGGATCAATAGGGAGGGATGCCCGACTGAGGACCCCCTTGGCACAGGTATTGAAGGTACATAAACCCGCCATGATAAAGGAGGACGGCTCCCGCAGTTCATCCTGCAGGGACAGGGAAAACACTGGTGTCAAAGGTAGAGGGGAGGGTTTTTTTTACCTCTCTCAGTTTTCTGTCCCTGCAAGGGGTTAAAGGTCGACATGGAAATGTATGTTTCAAATATTGTTAAAACATCTATCCAATGATACCAAACTCGGCCCCCTACTATAAAATCTTAAGTTGGAACCCCACATTTTTTATTGCAGATTTTGTTTCCCCAGGAAAAATTACATTTGACCTTTTTAGGGCTAATTATTTCGTGGCCCAGTACTTTTATAAATTTGAATTCCCCCAATGTGCAAATTTCATGAAGAGGCTACTGGAGCATGGAGCATTCCACCTACCAATGCTTCTTCAGCGTACTGCTAAAAGGAGCTGCGCGCACTGGTCTGCGAAGTTGGGTTCTGCGCATGCACAGTAGCTTCAGCTTCAGAGCCGAGACTGCGCAGCCGATGGGATGCGTTCTACATGCGCAGAACCACACTTCGTAGAAGAGTGTGCGCAGCTCCTCGTAGTTGCGAGCTAAGATGCATTGGTAGGTGGAACGCAAAAGGCTACTGGGGCGTGGAGTAGCTTCCCCGTGTAGCCTCAGCTCCAGCTACCCCACGCCCCAGTAGCCTCTTTAGGAAATTTGCATATTGGGGGAATAAAAACTTATAAAAGTTCTGGGCCACAAAAGAATTAGTCTTAAAAAGGGCTATACTACTGTACATTAGAGGAACCTGCCACTGGTGGCGGTAGGTTTCCTTTAATCAAGCTCTTCAATGTGTGAGAGGCAAGGGGACAGAAATTGAACAGAAAATCAACTACAGTCCACGTCATTGTTCTTGGGTTACGCTGAATGTAGTTTCTACATGATAAATCAAATTCTCCTACTGACTTAACTTTAGTATCATTGGATAAATTCTTAAGAAATATTTGTAACTTTTTTTTGTTTTTCGATCCAATGAGTATTTCTCAAGATATCCCCATTTTTAAATCATTTTTTTACCCATTTAGAGTTTTGGTTATTACAGCACCATCTGTCAATGAAAATTACCTAAATTATAGATTGAATCAATGTAATTTATCCTGGGGAACCTGCAATAAAAAAGCAGGATTCCTGCTTAAGATTTTTAAAGTAGGGTGGTACTGGGAAGTGGGAAAAAGATCCAAATGCAGTGATCTTGACGAAAAAAACACTTTTGCACCATCTTCTTATGGGTTCTATTTTTACAGCTATCACTGTGCACTCCAGATGGTCAATGTGATAACAGGAATACCAAATTTATACAGGTTTTAAATTCAAACCTTTTGGGCTAAAAAAATCTTAATTTTGCCATATTCTGACACTAATAACTTTTCATACTTTGGCTTATGGGGCTGTGTAAGGTGTCATTTTTTGCAAGACATGATTACGTTTACAATGATACCATTTGTGGGATTGTGCAACCTTTTGATAACTTTTTATTCCAATTTTTCCAAAGTTGCAAAATGACACAAAAATGGCATTTTAGACATTTGCCGCTATTTTCCATTACAGGGTTCATATATTTATAGATTGGGAGTTTTAGGACATCTAACATGTTTACGGTTTTTATTGTCTATTTTTATATCACTTCTATTTTTTAACACTGAGTGTTTGCTATAATTTGCTGAAAATACTAGGTTTCTATGGAGAGTGTTCAGCCCGTGAGCGCTCTTCATCAACCCCTTGCTCTAATCGCCCCTTTGCGCCAAGGGGTTAAGGAGTTGGTCATCTCTTTTGGTACTTGCAAGTACTAAATGCAACAAGTCTCGGCTGCTCTTATAGGGTGATCTGGATCCGTTCAGGGGTTCTAACATGTTACATATCTATTTTAGGGCATGTTCACACATGCGCTTGAATTGGACAATGAGATGCAATTCAAGAGCATTAGGGAGAAGTTATTCCAGAACACAGATTCTTTTAGATCTAAATGCTTACTGTTGAGCAACATGTGTTTCATCCCTTAACAAGGCATAACACTTCCTGATTCCTGATGCTTAAATTGTGCTTCATAACACAATTAGCACAACAAGAGAACGCAGTTTCATAGAAAAGTCTCCCTGTATTTGTCATGAAGAGAATCGTCAATCAACAGGAGCCTGCAGTAAGGAGGGGTCCTTGGACAATTCATAGTGCTACAACTGTAAGACCAGATTCAGGAAAGTGTTAGTTTTCTAACTTCTGACATACCCACTTCTGAATATAAAGAAGACTTGCTGAAATCATCTTAAAAACGTACCTCTCTTATGGCAGAACAGAACTTACTCTGCAGAACACGTTGCAGGGCTTGGAGTTTCTGAGGTGGTACTTCTCCACTTCGTTGCAGTCTCTCCAGTAGTTCAATTGCACGGGAAACATCTACAAGACATTAAAGGATCGTTAGAAATGTCATTGCTCTACATATTCTGTTCATTCCATAATCTAAGAGTACATACTTAGTAGTAGTGTTGTAGAAGCCCATACTGGGCTCTCTGGTTATTACACACCCCCAAAGCACTTGGCACTTTGTAATCTCTGCTGTAATCTCGCAGCAGCACAAAGCTGATACTTACTGTGGCTGCAAAATACCTGTATACTGCAGAATTACAGAAGGAGCAGGAAGGTGGGTTTCAGTCAGGTATATTTTATATGGGAAAAGCCCCCAAAAAAATTCCCTGTAAAAATTGGCTTTATAAAATTTTGCGTTGTCATGTGAACAAGGATACAACAATAAAGCTTCAATGCAGACACCTTTGGTAACTCTTACAGTTGATTGTTATAACCTGGGGCTAAGATACAGTAAACTATGAGTCATTTGTAAATTGGGTACAGATGACTAAATTTACCCCAGGATCAAGGATTATAAACCAAGAATACTTCCATACTGGTGTATGTAAAGAGGACCTGTCATCCCCCAAAAGACCCCCACCAAATATGCCCCCCATAATACTCTCCCCAGCCACTTTCTATACATGCCATTTTTTTAAATTTATGTTGGGAAAGTTGGTCGGCCAGCACTGTCAAAAAGCACGGCGTGGCCGCTGTCAGTGCGGCCTCATCGCAGAGAGCCAGCAGCGATTGCGCTATATATTCACTGCTGCCAGCTATTCTTATAGGTCCCACGCTGACAGGGGTGGTAGGGGAGTGTCGGCTGGCCCCCTCATGAATAAGGTCTTCCAGCGCAAAGGATACGAGGATCCGACCTCTTATTTAGTAAGACGTCGGATCTATTACAACCAACTTTCCCAACATAAATTTTAAAAAATTGGCATATATAGAAAGTGGCTGGGAAGAGGGTTATGGAGAGCATATTTTGTGGGGATCTTTTGGGGGTGACAGGTCCTCTTTAAGGTTTCTATGCCCTTGTTTTTAGAGAATAAAAGGCTTTACAAATTATGCAAATTAACACCTGTGGAGCCCAGAGCCCCCAAGGGCTGTTTTTTTAAACATGGCATAAGAAGTTTAAAGATGAGCAGATCCTGTCAGAGGGGGCACACACCAGTATGGCAGTGTTCTTGGTTAACAATCCTTGATCCTTGTGGTAGATGTCCTTTAACACCTTGCCGACCGAGGACGAACTATATCGTCCTCGCGCGGCAAGGGGTGTATGGAGAGAGCTCACGAGCTGAGCTCTCTCCATACACAGCGGGTAACGGCTGTATAATACAGCCAACACCCGCATGTCACTGCCGCGGTCGGTGCTGGCAGTTAACCTGTTAAGTGCCGCGGTTGAACCCGACCGCGGCACGTAACTTACAGTTAAATGGCGTCCGCCATCTTGGATTCCCGATCGCCGCCCCCCTGGAACGTCATCGGAGGGCGGCGATCGGTTGCTATGGCAGCCTAGAGTCTCATTGAGACTCGTAGGCTTGCCAGGTGCAATGATTTCTAATAGCCACCAGAGGGCAGGCTATTAAAAATCATTGCAAAATAGCTATATACTGCAATACAGTAGTATTGCAGTATATAGTATTAGCAATCGGACCCTGCAGGGTTAAATTACCCTGGAGGATCTAAAATAATGGTAAAAAATTTTATAAAATTTTATAAAATATTGAAAAATATTGAAAAAAAATATGAAAAAATAGTAATAAAAGTAAAAGTTTAAATCACCCCCCTTTCCCTAGAACTGATATAAATATAAATAAACAGTAAAAATCCTAAACACATTAGGTATCATTGCGTCCCAAAATGTCCGATCTATCAAAATATATTAGCGATTTTTCCCAGCGTTTAACCCCATAACAGAAACTGGCGCCCAAAGTCGAAAATGCCACTTTTTCGACATTTTGAAAAATATAAAAAATACGATAAAAAGTGATCAAAAGCCCATACAGTCCTAAAAATGAAAGCGTTAAAATCGTCATCAAAAGTAGCAAAAAATGACACCACCCACAGCTCCGTACACTGAAGTATGAAAAAGTTATTAGTGCCAGAACATGGCAAAATGAAGATTTTTTTTTTTGTACAGAAGGTTTTAATTTTTTAAATGTATGAAAACATTATAAAACCTATACAAATTTGGTATCCTCGTGATCGTACCGAACCAAAGAATAAAATAGACATGTGATTTGGGGCGCTCAGTGAAAGCTGTAAAATCCAAGCCTACAAGAAAACTGCGCAAATGCGTTTTTTCATCATTTTCACTGCATTCTGAATTTTTTTCCCGCTTCCCAGTATACGGCATGGAATAATAAATACCATCACTAGGAAGTTCAATTTGTTACACAGAAAATAAGCCCAAACAGAGCTCTTTACATGGAAATATAAAAAAGTTACAGATTTTTGAAGATGGGGAGTGAAAAATGAAAATGCAAAAATGAAAAAGGGCCATGTCCCTAAGGGGTAAAAGGACACCTGTCATCAGGTCTCTGCCACTAGTCCTGTCACCTCTAACTGTTGGAGCAGCTCACAAGGATCCATCCCAGGCTTTATCTAGTTATTTCATACATTAATCATTGTAAAATCATCTATTCTTTATCATGTAAATGAGGCTGGTCACATGGTCAGAGGCAGTGATGTCACCCCTGTTACCCCTCCCCTCTCCTCCCCCTGCTCATGTCTGTGTGTAATGTATAGAAAAGCATGGCTAGTGTGTGCTGCATCTGCATCCTCCTAATATACAGGTGAGAGACACAGACATCAGCTACACATGAATCTGACATGTTCTGCTATAACATGGCTGCATGGAGCTGCTGTATCTCTCCTATACACACACACATGCACACACAGGCTGCAGGGGGCGTGGCCACCAGCACCAGGAAGCACATCATTATACAGCCTCACATCATTATACAGGCTGCCAGTCAAGCACTGGGGGTGTGGCTGTGCCTCCCACTCATGAATAGAGTGGACAGCTTGAATATGCTAATGCTTCATTGGACATTTCACAGGTCATTTGCATACAGCTTTAGGACCTCATTGCTTAGGTTTACAGGCATGTAGAGGGACAATGAAGGGATAGAGGCAATGCTTTCTAATGGCAGTTTATAAAAATATATTTAGTTTAGGGGGGTTATTTTGCATGACGGGTTCTCTTTAAGCTGGGGACTGCCTGTATAAGGTTTAACTGTATCCATTGAGCCTTCACACACTGACCTCATATTTTAATTCACACCATGTTATTTGTATACGCTAAGCGTATATGTCGGGAAAGCACCTGACATATAGACTGGATGGCATGAACTAACAAACATTATTAAACATTAAACAGGCCCTTTAATGTAATCCAACATTTCTTAACATTATGACACAGACTCTCTCTTGTTGGGTAAAAAGATGTTCTTAACAATTCCGTAAAACTCTTAAGCTCATAAGGCACTTGGTTGAAATTCGTTCTCGTGGCCCAACCGAGGCCTTCACCTCCATCATTCGCTTTTCTGCCAGCTGCGACTTAATAAATTAAGAAAACAGAATAAATGAACAAGTAAACAAATAACTCGAAATAGGGCGGGAGGGCGGGACCGCTTCATGCAGCGATCAGCAAGAAGAGAGGGAACCCTCCCCCCTACCCGGACTTAAATCCCCTTACGCATGCAGGCGTGGAAAACGTGCTGAGATAGCAAGAGGTGGGTAAACTTCTAACCCACCCCTAATTAAAGTGCCAGCTTACCCTGACCTTAATCTTGAAATAGCCCCAGGAAAAACCCCAGCCACCAGTCTAGGGGCACCTTCCTTAAAATAGTCAGGCGTACCCTGCACACTTAGCATATACATTGACAAATAGTGGCAGGTGGAGGCACAGTTGTAATGTGAAAAAAAAAACGTAATGTGAACCCAGCCTTACAACACTGGGATCTGATGCTTTTGTACTATTTAAAACTGTAAACTAGGCTTCATCATAGCAAACAAAGAAGGAGTTAATCAGCTTAATTCTGCCATTAAAGACCTTAGGGGTTCTGCTGCAACACACACAGACATGGCCCAGTGATCACAGGAACCTGGTGATTTATGAAAAATAATAGATGGCACAGTACAAAGGTAGAGAGACACATTGCCATTTAATTTTAAGATTTGAAAATTTGCAGTGTACAAAATACTGATGAAAAGCTTCAGATATTTCATTTATTATGAGTGCCCTGTCCTTGATATCTCAAAAGCTGTATCCGCATGTTCCAGGAGACGACCTTTAAATGTTTAATAGCTCCAAAACTGGTTATACAATGTATAGGAAAAAAGGCCCATACATTACATAGACAGCCAAGAATAATAGATGTGCCCATACACATAGAGTTGTCCAAACTCTACCCTCATGGAAGATATCAGGAAGGAAGCAATAGTCATTTTGGAGCTGAGTGGTACAGCCAGAATCTATAAAAAAATAAGGGGTGTACAACTTTTTGTCTGAGGGTTGCATTGTAAAATAATACAACTTCAAGAAGCTGCACTTGTATTACATTGTAAAAACCAACAAAAATTGTGTGGTGCATAATATTTATTAGATGCATCATATTTTGCAGTGCTGCCTCAAAACCACCAGAAAAATGTCAGACAATATATAATATAGGCCCAAGATAACATAATTAATATTAATATAGACACTAAACAAGATGAAAAATAAGAATACAAATCCTAAATCAAAAAGACAATACAGGCGGTCCCCTACTTGAGGACACTCGACTTACAGACAACCCATAGTTACAGACAGATCCCTCTGACCTTTGTTGAAGCTTTCTGAATGCTTTACTACAGTCCCAGACTACAATAATCAGCTGTAAGGTGTCTGTAATGAAGATTTATTGATAATCCTTGGTCCCATTACAGCAAAAAATGTTTAAACTCCAATTGTCACTGGGGCCAAATTTTTTTTTGTCTGGATCTACAATTATAAAATATACAGTTTCGAATTAAATACAAATTCAACTTAAGAACAAATCTCCGGACCGTATCTTGTACGTAACCCGGGGACTGCCTGTAATACAGATCCCAGACCAGAGAAAAATAATAAAAGACCCCATGCTATAATATATTTAATTCAGACCTCAGAACTTATATCAATGACCATGACAGAACAGACAATATAAAATAATACCGACACAGGATTAAATAATAATACAGACTCAAGACGCTGTATTACTGACCAAGCTAAAATAAATGCAAAAAACTGCATAGAGCAGTTGACGGACTGCACCAGGCTGGACTGCTAGCGCAATGAATAAATTAAAATACAAGGTGCTATGAGTGCCTTATGCTATTTACAATCATTTTTAGAGCGCTAAATTGCCGCAATCACAGCATATAGAGTTAGAATAATAGAAGTCCTGAGTAAGTACTCATTTGGTTAGTATAAGTAAAGAGGGCGTGGACCCCAACTGGTAGGTTGCAGAAATCAAGCAACCAACTAGCAGTAAATATACCACACATATAAATATGTACATTAAATAAATACACTGCATATATATATATATATATATATATATATATATATATATACACACACATATATATATATATATATATATATATATATATATACCAACAGTGAATGGCAGTACATAAGTATATAGCAGCAATAAATATTTGGCACACAAAAGTTACCATCAGTCATAGAATTTGCTGACTGTTTAAATTAAAGGAAACCACTTAAACCAAAAAAAAAAAAGCCGAAAATACTTACCTCCATTCCTCTTTATCTTGATCCCGGCACTGTCCATCATTGCTAGTTTTGACACGCCGGGATCACCTAGAAAAGAAAGTTCTAATTAGCAGCATAGAGCACAGGGATGAGATGTCTGCCGCTCTGGGCTGCTAATTATGCACAACCCCGCACCTCGGAGAATTTGAGAGCAAGGTGATGTCACATGACATCCTGTCCCGTGTTGTTTAGAACTTTCTTTTCTAGGTGATCCCTGTGCATCAAACTGAGCGAAAAACAGCGCCGGGATCAAGATGAAGAGGAGCGCAGGGGAGTATTTCTTGCCTTTTTTTGTTTTATTTTTAAGTGTTTGGTTTTCTTTAAGTCCTAGCTGCTTCATTCTCCCTCTCTGTTGGCTTAGTCTATATTGGTCTTCAGGTGACAATCTTCTTCATCATCTGATTGGTGCGGTCGTACATCAACTAGCGGGTGCCCACCCCAAGTATATCTAAGACAAAGTAATCCAAGCACTCCTTTAGGTATGATGCCAAGTGATGTTTTTATTTACAGTATAACGATCAATAATGCATGACGTTTCAGCCTAACACAGGCCTTTGTCAAACACTACAAGATATAAAAGTGTACGAAGTGAGTAATGCAGAATAATGCATTGTGTCCTTCCCAGGCGCCTGCTGTGGACGCCAGTTATATACTCCATACTTTCTACGATCAGTGAATATGTTTTTTAATTGTTGTCTCATTGTTCCTTCTATCCTAGGGCTTGCTGGCAGGGTTAAATACTTCTCTTCAACAAATACACCACAATACCCTGAGGGGATCACTACCTATCATTTGTATTACAAATTAACAGAATTTATTCTGTATAATGTGCAACATTTACCTGTACCGTGTATATCACCTAAGTTTTGTTCTATGCATTTTCTAATCAGCCTTACGTCCAGTCTCCATATACTTTATAGCCTACTAGATATGTCTTCCAACCTGCATTTTGGACCTGGTTATCGGATATATGGCTACTCTCTATTTATTTTACTGCATACCCCTAATTGTCCTTTATGTGTTTCATTATTCTGCATTACTCACTTCGTACACTTTTTATATCTTGTAGTGTTTGACAAAGGCTTGTGTTAGGCCGAAACGTCACTGATTATTAATCTTCTTTATCAGATACAAAATGTCAAGACATCTTGTGTCTTATCACTGCAGAATTTTACTCCTGGTGCCTTTGGAGCATATCCCCACACTGGGTCCCTGAAAATAGCACGGCACTCGTCATCTCATCTCTGCAACCACTGTAAATACTAAAATTTAGACCTATTTATAATTCATGTATGTTGCACACAAATAAAGGGAGATGCATTTTGGTGGAGATGCAAGTTTGGTTACATGTAGAAAATTTTATATGACAGCATTCATTTGACATCATACATCAAAAGATATATACCTGTAGCTAAATTGGAATGATCCCCATTTTAAAAAGGTTCTAGAAACACTTCTGATCCAAGAAAACTGTATTGTCACCATAGAAAGTAAAGATAAGTTGTCAAACACTGTAGTACCTATAAGATAACTTATCTGCTCCATGTTTCCATTGTACATGATAGAAAGGTAACATAGAAGTTTTAAAACTACAGAAAACATGCTTTATTGTTGGTGGGCTCTCCTGCCATTCCTGACATGTCTGTTTTAGTACAATTTCAATTTCTTTATGAAACCAAATCTGAAGCAGCTTTTCTTATAACTCAACGTTGTGCTTTACAGTTGTCAATGAATTCACAAACTTAAAGGGAACCTGTCACCAGGAAAACCCATTTTTAGCACTCCTCCAGTCCCCACAGAGAATAGTACATACAAAGTGTTTTTGTATAAAAAATTGGTTTTACGGAAAAAAAGATATGTTATATTGTACCTTTCATTAGCATCTTCTGTGTGACTAGGCAGTTGCCCAATGGGAGGGGCTGGAAACGAGCAGTTCCCCCCCGCCCTTGGGAAACATGTGACCTTTTCAAATATATGAATGACTCCCCACACTCGGGATTGGCTGTAGAGGAGCAGGGGGCGTCGCTAAGCCAAGTGATGGGTGTTTTCATATATTTGAAAAGGTCACATGGAGGAGCTGTTTCCCAAGGGTGGGGGGAACTGCTCCTTTCCAGCCCCTCCCATTTGGCAAATGCCTATTCACACAGCAGACGCTAATGAAAGGTACAATATAACATATCTTTTTTTCTGTAAAACCAATTTTTAATACAAAAACACTTTTGGAGCGTATGTACTATGCTCTGTGGGGACTGCGGGAGTGCTAAAAATGGGTCTTCTGGTGACAGGTTCCCTTTAAGGATTGGATGCAAGATTTGCACAATGCAGTGAGAATAAGAGGACAGTATCCTTTTTTTGCGAATGGGGCAAAAAAAATTATGACAAAAACAAATGACCAGACAGAGAAATGGTGTATGGCAGTATGTAGTATGTTATTATGTTACACTACAATAGCATCTACATCGCTGCCATAACTCAGTATCCCAAGCTAAGGCAGATAAGCTTGCCCTAACTGTTAAAGCCAGAAAATCCCCCTAGCCCAATGGATTCTGTATATATATATATATATATATATATATACACACACACACACATCTATACAATATACACATGTATATTGATAAAAGAAGATTTAAATGGATGGAGAGATTGCAATGACATATGTGAGTACAGTTATTACTAAATACTCAGTAAAGACATTATAAGGCTATGTTCTCAAAATGTTCTTACTCAGAGCTGTGTAAAAGGCATCTGCAGCAATAGGAAACCAGAGAAGGTAAGTGCAAGGTTATTCATTAGATCATTCACTTCCCTGATAAGCAGGTTGGTGCCTGTGTAAGACATAGAGGTAAAGCTAAGCTATTCCTCTCCCCCCTCCCTCTTACTACACTCATCTGGTACAGGCAATATCCCAATCCCTGCAATGCAACATGCACTATGTCTATTACCTCTCTCCAGACCTAAGGGTTCAGACAGAGCTGCCATCTTAACTCCAGCAGTCACATGCCCAGGAGTTCCCCACTGTGGAGGAGGAGGAGGAGGCGGAGGAGGCTGCACAAGCCTTGGAGATGCTGTATGCATCCTTACAGGCATTATACCATCTACCTCCACACATGCTCTAGCTATAGTATTACCATCACATCATCAAGCCTTCTAATGCCATCTAATGTGCCCACCGTGCAATGCAACACACTATAATGCAATTGTGGTCACAGATGAAAAGATTAGCTTTTTCAAAAAGAATAGTTGTTGTTAAACTACAACTCCCATCATATCCTCACCGCAGAAGATTCCTGATATCAATATACTGTACATATATAACAGAGTGATGTGCAGCTAATAGTCTTGATGGGCGAACGTTTTTACAATTAACAATGGCTGCATTTTTAGTCCAAAAGTCTTATATGGGCAGCACGGTGGCTTAGTGGTTAGCATTACAGTCTCCAACGGCACGCTCCTAATTTGTGTAGCATGGAATCCAGGGCAGCTGTGCCATAAAAGGGTCACGTGCGCCACAATAGCAGCACAGACGCTTCTTAAATACCTGTGCAAGCCGTTTTAATGATGAAGAACGTGCACGGTCTGACAATAGTGCAGCGTGCGACCATTAGTAAATGTGCCCTTATGTCTATTGAACACCCCTCAACACCATCAACCAGCTCACAGACAAGGTGAGATATAAGGAAAAAATTTACCAAAATCACCACAATATGAGTGACCAATTACCCACAAGCCAGTCACACTGCCCCAGAAACAGTTTAGTGTGGTCTTCTGATATTCAGGGCAGCAGGGCCAAGAGAGAAGAGTCAAGAGAAGATAGAGAGAACAAATTAAAAAATTGTAGACAATTTCTCCGATTTTTTTGCCGCAGAGTGATCATTTAAGTTCTAAAGAAGCACTTTGGAAAGAAATGTAACAATATTTGTTCTATAGATGTTTAGTTCACTTACCCGTATCACTGTCTTTGCTACCAATATGCAAGTAGAAGAATCCAACCAGTCCAGTCCACCAGTGCAGTACGTTCTGCTTTGCAAGAAGCTTTATGGTATCCTCCACAGAAGAATGCCTAATTCTATAATTTCATTCATTGCAAATTGGGCAACATTCAATAACTGGACTTAATTTAATAAAATATGTCATTGTTGTCCATAGCTACTACTCATAGCTCAAGTGTAATTGTTATGAGCAAATAAGTTGATTTTACTATTATGCTGTTCCAAAAACTATCTCTGTGAGGGGAATTTATTATTTTTGCCTATATTTTACAGTGGGAAGTAAGTTTGTGGTGCAAGGAATTAATGAATTGTTGCAGGCAATGAAAGGTTTAGAACCCCCTAGACCAAGAGCGCCTCAGAGGGGGTTTACATGAATGAGAAGGGGTTGAGATATATACAAGCGGTCCCCTACTTAAGGACACCCGAATTACAGACAACCCCTAGTAAAAGACGGACCCCTCTGCCCACTGTGACATCTGGGTCTCTGGATGCTTTACTATAGTCCCAGACTGCAATAATCAGCTGTAAGGTGTCTGTAATGAAGCTTTATTGATAATCCTTGGTCCAATTATAGCAAAAAAATTTTAATCTACAATTGTCACTGGGGCAGAAAAAATATTTTGTCTGAATCTACAATTATACAATTTACAGTTTCGCCTTACATACATATTCAACTTAAGGACAAACCTATGGAACCAATCTTGTAGGGGACTGCCTACAAGGGAGGGGGAAAAAGGAGATCTGATAGTGTAATAGGGCAGAGATGGAGCAGTGCTGACTGTGTCATTATGTGTGATATGCATCTCATGGATCTCATCACCTCAACTCTGATCTGTTTCATCTCTCTTTCTGTGTGTCAGATACTAGTTGTCACGGATGCTCCCGCGATCCCTGTCTCGGATCGCGGGCGCATCCGTGCTCCTCCTTGTGCCCCCGCTGCTGCCCGGTCTCACTCACCTCTCCCGGCTCCTGCTCTTGCCCGGACTGCCGTGCGCGCGCGTCCCCGCCTTCTAGGGCGTTTGCGCGGCTCCTTCCGAAAATTTAAAGGGCCAGCGCACCGCTAATTGGTGCACTGGCTGAACACCTCACCTTTAAGAATCCTGTCTCTTCCTGTGTTCCCTGCCGGATCTTTGTGCCTCACAGCCTAAGAGAAAGCTTCCTGGTGATTATCTGCGTTCCTGTGTATTCCTGCGTTCCTGTGTATTCCTGCGTTCCTGTGTGTCTCCGCTCCCGAGTCCTGTGTTCCCGTGTTCCCCGAGTTCCTCCGTGTTGCTGTGTTCCGTGTGCCTGTGTTCCCGTTCCCACCTGCCTGGACCTCCCATTGCTGACCCCGGATTTGGACTTGACCTCGCATCTCTGCCGCCTGCCCTGACCCCGAGCCTGGACCTGACTACGAGACTGTCTTCTGCTAAGGTACCTCGACTTCGGCTACCACCGCGGGCTGGTCACGTCTGGGAACGACCTGGTGGTATCCTGCCGCAGCAAGTCCAACCCGCTTTGCGGCAGGCTCTGGTGAAAACCAGGTGCCACTTGGATTCCGGTCCCAGGTGTCGGCTAGTTCCATCTCCAGCGGTGGTCCAGAGGATCCACTGATCCTGACACTAGTGACTGTTCAGAAGGTAAATGAAAGTGTATATCAACTTGTACCCTGATAATCTAACCACTTTGTCAGCACACAGCATCTCAAAGCACAACAGGGATCATAATAGACCTGCTCAGAGACTCCCCACCCACACTCTGGTATTTTACACTGACCATCACTGAATGATAGAAACTAAAACAGCAATAAATCTGAGTAAAATGGTAAATTAAGGGACTAAAAAGTATCTTTATTGTGTAAACATCACTAGGGGATTGAAATTTGAGAATGTTCTTTTGTGGGCAAACTCCTTTAACTTCCATTGTGGGGAAAATATTGGAAGGGAAACTAAAAGACACATACAGTTGTATGTGACATCATATAACATAATAAATAACAGACTAAAATGATCTGCTTCTATGAAGAGGTGAGCAGATGGAAAAATGAGCTGGTGTGGATATCATGTTCTTGGACCTTGCAAAGACTGTCTCTCATAGACTTCTAATGGGTAAAATTATATTGGTTTGGCAGGAATCATTTGCAATTGGATTGACTGGCTGAAGAATCGTATCCAGAGAGTTCAAGCTAAACAATCACTAGTTAACAGTAGGGCCTGGTGTAGATTTGTTTTTTTAAACTGTTTTATTGAGAAATATACATAAAACAAGGTAAGACATCACTGATCTCGCGTGCAAGCGAGAGAAAATGTTACACAGTATGTAAAGGTGATCATCCTATACATAGAGCAGATCTATACAACAATAAAAGAACATAAAATTCCTATATAACTAATTTTGTTTTGAATTTACCTGGTAGGCATCTTCCCACCTAACTTATGAAGGGCCTGGTGTAGATTTGTATACTCTGTAACCCCGCCGGCAGATCAGGAGCCCGGAGATCATAGATTAAACAGCAATTTCAGTCAGCTGCCTCTAAAGCCAGCAAGATCTTGTCATGTATTCAAAGTGGTATGGACTCTCAGTATAGGGATGTAATATTACCACTGTAGAAGGTTAGTTCTGAAAACCTGTCCATAAAAAGGATGCCCTGGAGCTGGCGAGGGTACAACAAAGAGCCACAAAAATTATAAGGGGTTAGGATGGTCTCAGTTATGAAGAAAGATTAAAATAATTAGATTTATTTAGTCTCAAAAAGAGGCGACTAAGAGGGGACATGATTAATTTATATAAATATATATAAATATGGTCCATACAAAAAAGGCTTCTTACTGTAGGAGCTGTGAATCCCTTCCCTTTCCTTACTTGGGTGAACTTGATGGATAAATGTCTTTTTTCAATCGTACTAACTATTCAACTATGCAAGTGAACATTGAAAGTGAAAATGCACACTGCAGTCATACCGTTACATTGCAGACCCCTTTAAAAATTTTTATTTTATCTTTATGTCAATTAGACAGAATTGCTTTGTGTGGTGTTACCGGAGACTCTTGCAGCACTTCACTGCCTTCTCCATCATTGCACCTAGTAGATGACATCACTCGGCTCTTTAATTTTTCGTTCACTGCCGTCTGCTACTATCATTCACCATCTTCATACCAAGAGATAGCAGGCTGGGCTTTTGCCCTGTGGGTTACAGCACCTTAAACCCACCTGACAACCAAACTAAAGTCTCTGTGTGGGCCATAAGAGCACCTGCATTGACCCTCTCAGTTGCTAACACCAATTGGCTGGGAGTGTTTTTGCATCCTGACTGCTGACTACCGAATCATCTTTGGGGATTCTGATTGTTTCAATGGCACAAATCTAGTACTTGCTAAATCCTGCCTCCACAAAGATGGCGATGGTAAAACAAATGTGATTTACACAATTTTTGTTTTTACTCTGCCCTAGGAAAACTTAAACAAAGGAAAGGTGTAGTGGTGGCGAAAAGGTGTAGGATTTGCTATACCCCAATGTTTTCCATACATCTTATATTTCCTATTTTTAACACCTTAATTTTTGGAAAATAATGCAACATAAGTGAGTACTCACCTTGTGAGGAGTAAAATGATCACCTTTTGAGGAGTTCCTTGAGGGTTGTAGTTTTCATAATGGGGTCACTACCTAGGGACACCACTTCAATGGAACTACAAAGAGTCCACAAAACCGGCAAGGTGTCTGCAAACGAAACTTTTTAGTTTAACTCTGCTTCACAAAAGTCAAATAGCCTTCATTCCATTCCATGCAAGGCTTTCAGCCAACCATTTGTTTGTACCAAGATAGATTAGTGTGGAACTTGTGATAACCCCCTTAATTTTATACAAGTGGTCCCCTACTTAAGAACAACCGACTTACAGACGACCCCTAGTTACTTATCCTTAGGCGACAATAAAGAGCTATAACAATTATCAAAGGTGTCTGCAAGTAAGATTTATTATTAATCCTGGTTTTTATGACAATCCAATATTTTTAAAATCCATTTGTCACAGAGACCAAAAAAATTCTGACTGGGGATACAATGATAATATATACATACAAATTCAACTTAAGAACAAACCTAGAGAACCCATCTTGTACGTAACCCGGGGACTGTATATGGGACATAAACCTCATTTTGGCCACACGGCAGGGGACAGGTGAGAAATTTAGACTGGTTGTACGTGACTGTGCATCATATGTTCCTGGTTCCCCAAAAACAGTAATGCTGAATTGTGCTCATGATCACAATTCTGTATTGGTGTTCTGAAATCCATAAAGGACAAGATGGACCTTTTTTTTTTTTTTATCAACGGTTGTAGTTAGTGGCATCCCCCTCCCTAACAGTTGTTGCAGAAATGTTTCCATTCTGTCATGGTGGACAAATGAAAACTGAATTTTCGGTATGTCTAATTCCATATTTTTCAAATAAGCGATATTCCAGTCACACTGTAGTGGTGCATATTAATTCTTTTTATTCTTAAAGGTTCAAACAGCAGATTATCAGTGACATTTCAATCCGACATGGACCTTCTTCAGAATCTAGCGCTGTATGTGGACACTGGCGGCAATACAGGAACAGGAGAGGACAGGGGGCCACAACATGATGGGAGGAGGCCACAATATGAGGAGGTGGAGAGGAAGGGGGGCAGGAGTACAGGAAGCTTAGGCATCATAAGTTTGTAGAAATAAATGAAGTGGGGGAACAAAACTAAAGAGATGTTAAAATTAAAGATGGGTATTTTATTTTGCTGAGTTGCATTATGGGGTATTAGGGGGGTCGGCATATGGGTCCATAGGGGGGTTGGCCACAAGCAGGGGCATTATACGATGTGGGGGCCATAACTCCAATATATCGGTCTCACGACAGGGTGACGAGTGTTAGGGGCAGGTGGGGATTGCAAGGCGACACCCACCTGCTGACATCACAGGACCAAATTGTTTGGTCCTGCGATGTCCATTGCTGAAATTGTCCAGTTGATGCAGACTGGCCAGTTACAGTGATGTAAGTCATGACAGATCATGTCATGACTGATCTGTGTCAGGACAGATTCGACGCTCTCCAATGCCACAATTCTGCATTTGGTGGTGTTGGAGAGATACCTGTGATCTCTCCTGTAGGTACTGTTGCGCAATCACTAGTACCCCCCCCCATCATCCGTTTTTCTTTGCATTATTCCCACCACTCTCAGTTTTTTCCTTGCGTTATCCCCCTTATGTCAGTTTTCCCTCCCCCTGCACTTGTAAGTACGTTGTGATAGTAGAAGTAGGAGTAGTACACGCGGTGTGTAGAGGATGTAGTAGTGCACACCGTATGCAAAGGATGTAGTAGCGCATGCGCGTGAGGAGAGGAACAGCTTAATGCAGCTTCTGACTATCAGAGTTTCCTTCACCAATAGCTCTGCAAGTTTGACCCTGCCTGTTTAACCCCTTCACGCTCTGCGGCGGATATATCCGCCACAGAGCTATGAAGGGTGTAAGAAGAGGGCTCACGGGCTGAGCCCTCTTCATGCAGAGATGGGCTTTGCTGCATATTGCAAAGTCGCCGCCGGCACTTAAAACATGGCGCCACATAGGCCACATATGGCGCCACATAGGCAACGGTCATTGGGCGGTGGCGATCGGTTTCCATGACAGCCTCAAGGCCTTTGTCAGGAGATTTGTTACAATGAGCCAGTGGCTCATTGTAATGAATCATATGCAAAAACGCCATATACTGCAATACAGTAGTATTACAGTAAATGGTAGGAACAACCGGACCATCTAGGGTTAATGTACCCTAGAGGGTCTAAGAAATAGTGAAAAAAGGAAAAAAAAGGAAAAAAAATTAATAAAATATGAAAAGTTCAAATCACCCCCCTTTCCCTAGAATTGATATAAAACATAATAAACAGTAAAAATCTATCAAAATATAAAAACGGTTATTGCCAGTGGTGACCTCCAAAACGGGCGCCCAGATGTCCGAAATGCGACTTTTACACCTTTTTACATGACATAAAATATGTAATCAAAAATGATCAAAATTTCGCACAGTCCTCAATAAAAACGTCGACTCATTTTGCAAAAAATTACCCCTCACATAGATCCGTACACCAAAGTATGAAAAAGTTATTAGCATCAGAAGATAGCAACATTTTAAAAAAAAATTTTTGTACACATTCATTTAATTTTTGAAAATGTATTAAAACGCAAAAAAAACTATATAAATTTGGTATCACCACGATCGTACCGAACCAAAGAAAAAAGTAGAGGTGTTATTTGGAGCACAGAGTGAAAGTCGTAATAACTGAGCCCACTAGAACGTTACGCACATGAATTTTTTTCAATTTTTCCACATTTGGAATTTTTTTCCTGCTTCCTAGTATACGGCATGGAATAATAAATAACATCAGAGGAAAGCACTCACACAGCTCTGTAAAATGAAAAAGTTATTGATTGTTGAAGGTGAAGAGCGAGAAAAAACCCTGTGTCCTTTAGGGGTTAATCAGCAGCCTAAGGCTGCATTCACACACATGTATGGGGGACGTATATACGGCAGACATATATGCGGCCGATATACGTCCCCCATACACTTCTATGGGCTGACGGCATCGTACGGGATCGGTACGGTGCCGCAAGTGTGCTGCACCGTACCGATCCCGTACGATGCCGTCAGCCCATAGAAGTGTATGGGGGACGTATATCGGCCGCATATACGTCTGCCGTATATACGTCCCCCATACATGTCCTATCTTTTCCCGTATTACGGCGCTGTGGCCCATATGTTCCTATGGAGAGGGGCGGGGGTGAGCTGTGCTCACCTGCTCCTCTTCTCCCCGCGCGCTGCCGTGTGCCCGCCATGCTACTGTGCGGCAGGCCACGGCAGTGTGCACGTAGCCTAAAGTTGCAATTTTCACTGACTTTGTAACTATGGGGTGCCATTCCAAAGTGAATAAAACCATCTGGCAGTAGGTTGTCCAGATGAAAGCTAAACGGGTGACCCTATTAACCATACCAAATTAAGTTGTCTTTCTGAAGTCTGTGATTTCAAGCCCGCCAAGAAGGCTGGTGACCCTTGAAAGACAGATGCAAGATAGTACAAGATAATGCAGAGAATCTCTATGGGTGATCATTTCAACACTGCAGCTTGATTTGCTCGCCAGTTCAGCACTGAAAAATGTAAGGATCTGTCTCATAATACAACATCTCAACGTTTAAAGGGAACCAGACATCAGGAGCCCTTTTTCTGGCTCGCCCATGTCCCTATAGAATTGTCTATATACTGTATAAACATATTGGCATATTTATCAGGACCTCTGCGCCACGCCAGTAAATAATCGCAAATGGTAGCTTATTGCTAGCACTTGCGATTTTTTGCCCCGATCCGCCACCTTCACGCCAGTTCCCCGATACATCAAGAGGCAGAAGCGTATGATAAATATGCCCCATTGTATGGCTCTCGCAGAATTATATTTTAAAATATGTGGCTCTCTCAGCCAAAAGGTTCCTGACCCCTGATCTAAATTATCTTTGGCAATGTATGTCTATATGGGGACATGGGGGAGTCAGTAAATGGGCTCCTGATGACAGGTTTCCTTTAAGAGCATTTGGACTGAAAGCCAAAGTGACCAAACCTATCATTGGTTTAGGAAGAATCAAGGATTGGGGAATATTTTCTGCAGCAGGAGTTGGATCTCTAATACAGCTACTTGGAAGAGTGAATGCAAGTGTGTATCAGAACCTTCTTCAACCAGGTTCCTTCTTTGCATACTTCACTGTATCAGCCAGTAATTTTCATTCAGGACAGTGCCCCATGTCACACAGCAAAACTGCTAAAGCAGTTCCTTAAAACAGAAAATGTTGAAACAATGAAATAGTCAGCCCAGAGTCCTAATCTAAAATCAACAGAAAGCCTCTGGAAAATCCTTGGTGATAATATTATGGCCAAGAAATCCACAACATTCACAGAACTGTGTAAGAGACCAGAGCAATGTGAGAGACTAATTATGTCCGGTGGCCGCAGATGTGCTGAAGTCATTCAAAGCAAATGCCTTCCTACCATGCCCGGCGCCAGCATCCGGCCAACCCGGGCAAGTGCCGGGGCCCCGGGGTACTGGGGGGCCCACTCGGGCCCCCAGATCAATTGTACCAGTGTCGCTATAAGACACTGGTACAATTGATCACCATCTGGATCGATCACTTTTCTGCCTCTATGCTGCGCTGGTCGGGAGCGCAGCATAGAGGCGGAATCTAAAACTCACCTGTCCCGGTTCCCACGATACGGCGCTCCGCAGGGTATGCGACGGCTCTGAAGCCGGCGCACATGATGACATCATTGGATCACGTGTCCCGGCTTCAGAGCCGGCATGTACGGGAGGCCCAGCCCGAAGACAGCTGCAGGCGCTGCTCCGGGGGAACCAAGAAAGGTGAATTCTTTTTTCTTTCCCAGAGGGGGGGGGGGGGTCAGTGTGTATACAGGGAGACAGGGGAAGGAGGGGGTCAGTGTGTCTGCAGGGGGAAGAGGGGGGGTCATTGTGTTAGCAGGGGGGGGTTCAGTGTGTCCGCGGGTGGGGGGTCAGTGTGTCCACAGGTGGATGAGGGGGTCAGTGTGTCCGCAAGGGGGAGTTGGGGGGGGGGCAGTGTGTCCACAGGTGGAAGGGGGGTGGTCAGTGTGTCTGCAGGTGGAAGGGGGGTAGTCAGTGTGTCCGCAGGTGGAAGGGGGGTAGTCAGTGTGTCCGCAGGTGGAAGGGGAGTAGTCAGTGTTTCCGCAGGTGGAAGGGGGATAGTCAGTGTGTCCGCAGGTGAAAGGGGGGTAGTCAGTGTGTCCGCAGGTGGAGGGGGGGCAGTGTGGCCACTGGAGGGCGGCCCACTAAGGCTCTGTCGCCCAGGGGCCCACTAAAACCTGGAGCCGGCCCTGCTTCCATTTTTTTTTTTTTTTTGCAAAATAAAGGTTTTATGTTGATGTATTTTTGTAATTTTGTAAAACACTGTTCTAGTGGCATGGTGTACCCCTTACAAAAAAAATCCATCAATGTGATTACTTTATTTCTCATAAATGTCCTGCCTTCCCGTGGTCCTACCTTGGCTACCACCGCGGGCCTAGTCACACCTCTGGAGCGACCTGGTGGCTCCCCGCCGCAACAAGACCATCCCACATTGCGGATGGCTTTAGCGAAGACCAGGAGTCCAGTTAGACTCCGCTCCCGGGTTGCAGCTAGCATCGTTATCCCCCGCGGTGGTCCAGGGTGTCCACAGACTTTAGCCTCTGAGACTCTTCCCGCACCCCAGTGTGTGACAGTCTGTATGTTCTCCAGGACGTAGCAGCATGCCCTGGTTCAATACATACGGGCTCACCAGGAAGTTTCAGTACATCCTGGAATAAACCGTTTGGCAGAAATTAACTTAGTAAACCGCTATAAGTATGCTGTCAAGCAGTTTAACCCCTTTCTGACCAGGCCTTAAAAGGCTTTACAGCGATTTTTTTCCTTCTAATTTATTGTATACTGAAACTGAAGGGAGATGCGGTAATAGCCTCAGACCCGGGCCTGCTCATGCAGACTCCAGACCTGTTTACGTCTGTAAGTGGGCTGTCTGGGACCAGAGTCTAAGTGGCACCCGGTCTTCACTACAGCCCGCCGCAAAGCAGAATGGTCTTGCTGCGGCGGGATGCCGCCAGGTCGTTTCACAGGTGCGACTAGCCTGCGTTGGCAGTCAAGGTAGTAGTGCAGAACACAGTCCAAGCCCGGGGTGACAGCGGATGTACAGCGCAGAAAGGAACTCTGGAACACACAGCAGGAATGTGGGAACTGGAATGCAGGAACAGGAATGCAGGAACAAGCAGGGAGCTTTCACTTCACGCAAGATGGCTTGAATAGCCGGCTGGAAGTTATGGAAACCCGGAAGTGGCCAGTGCCAATCAGCGGTGCACTGGCCCTTAAAATTTTCTAGTGGCGGCACGCGTGGACGAGAGCAGGCTCGTGGAAAGTGAGGGCCCGGGGTGCCGCGCCTCCACAGAGAGGGTCACAGGTGTGCCACACTACCTTCCCCCCCCCCCCGGTCTCCCCCTCTTTTTGGTCCCTGGAAACCTCTGGGGAAGTTTGCAATCCAAAATATTCCCAGGATCTCTCCTCAGGTCCAAACGCCTTCCAGTCTACAAGGAAGAACTGTTTACCCCTGATGGTCTTCATGTCCAGAACCTCCTTAACTTCATAGACATCTGGGGAGTCAGCCTCAGGAGCAGGAGGAGGAGATTGCTAAAGAAAGCTGTTCTAGTGGCATGGTGTACCCCTTACAAAAAAAACCCATCAATGTGATTACTTTATTTCTCATAAATGTCCTGCCTTCCCGTGGTCCTACCTTGGCTACCACCGTGGGCCTAGTCACACCTCTGGAGCGACCTGGTGGCTCCCCGCCGCAACAAGACCATCCCACATTGCGGACGGCTCTGGCGAAGACCAGGAGTCCACTTAGACTCCGCTCCCGGGTTGCAGCTAGCATTGTTATCCCCCGCGGTGGTCCAGGGTGTCCACAGACTTTAGCCTCTGAGACTCTTCCCGCACCCCAGTGTGTGACAGTCTGTATGTTCTCCAGGACGTAGCAGCATGCCCTGGTTCAATACATACGGGCTCACCAGGAAGTTTCAGTACATCCTGGAATAAACCGTTCGGCAGAAATTAACTTAGTAAACCGCTATAAGTATGCAGTTTAACCCCTTTCTGACCAGGCCTTAAAAGGCTTTACAGCGATTTTTTTCCTTCTAATTTATAGTATACTGAAACTGAAGGGAGATGCGGTAATAGCCTGAGACCCGGGCCTGCTCATGCAGACTCCAGACCTGTTTACGTCTGTAAGTGGGCTGTCTGGGAGGTGTTAACATCTTCCAGATCATGTTTCTTTCATGGCCCAGGTTGTTGGCATCACTCAGAATACCAACTAAAGTTATCTTCATCTATGAATGCTCCCATTGCTGTTTCCATGGAAAACAAATAGGCTCTACAGATATTACATTCATTCACAGAAAAGGGAGCAGTTTCAGATGTGTGAGCTTGATTTCAGCACCAAGCTCTTCACCTCCCGCACATTACACAAACTTATTGATAGTTACTTATTGAACTTATTATAGGACATATTGAAAGTTATGGATGATGCTACAATGCTAGGCCATGACAGAAATATGATATGGAAGTTTTTTAGTTGTATGACAAGAAACTACTAGTAAGTTATTAGGTCAATTTCTGCTGACAGGTTTCTTTAAAAAAAAAACACAAACAGCTGTTTAGGGTTATGTGCCGTCACTTGCTTACAGGCAATAAGTGTTCACTTACTATGGCATAACACTCTTTTGACTGTCCTCTCCATCTACCTTGTTTTCCTTTAACTCTGTATATTTCTGTTTGCATTGGTCTTGGACGACATGTTGCACACTGTTCGCCATTTTCACTAGTGGTTAAAAGTTTGGGTGGAGTTTCTATTCAAACAAAGAGAAGTACAAAACACAAAGACTAGAAACACCTAAGGGAAGGTATTCAGGAGAGCACTTTGGCATTTTGTTTATATGAAGACAGCCAATGGTTCTGTCAGGGTTCTAGGTCAGTGGACCCTCTGGACCACTGCGGGAGATGGTACTAGCTGACACCGGGACCAGAGTCTAAGTGGCATCTCTCCTCAGGTCCAAACGCCTTCCAGTCTACAAGGAAGAACTGTTTACCCCTGATGGTCTTCATGCCCAGAACCTCCTTAACTTCATAGACATCTGGGGAGTCAGCCTCAGGAGCAGGAGGAGGAGATTGCTAAAGAAAGCAGTTCAAGACGACTGGCTTCAGGAGGGAGACATGGAAGGAGTTAGGGATGCGCAGAGCTTGTAGGCCACTGGGTTGATGCGCTTGATTGCTCAAAGGGACCAAGGAACTGGGGATCAAGCTTGTAGCTGGGTATCTTCAGACGGACGTATCTGGAGGATAACCATACCTTGTCCCCCGGAGAGAAGACAGGAGGAGCTTGACGCTTCTTATCAGCTTGAGTCTTGGTGCGGTCTGTTGCTCAGAGAAGGGACTGGCGGGTCTACCGCAGGGATATCAGAGGGAGTAGCCAGTGGAAGAGGAGGACAAGGGATTCGTCCGTAGACCACAAAGAACGGAGCTGCACCAGCAGACCCAGAGTCCAGAAAATTATAGGAGAACCCAGCCTATGGTAGCAGGTCAGCCCAGTTATCTTGACGGGCTGAGACGAAGTGGCAACGAAGAGGTAACAGCCCAAAGTCTGGTTCACCATTTCCACTTGGCCATTCAACTGAGAGTGATAGGCAGAAGAAAAGTCAAGATTAACTTGCAGCTGGTTACACAAGGAATGCCAGAACTTGGACACAAACAGGACTCCTCGGTCAGACACGATGTGCAGCTGAAGACCATGCAGCCGAAAGATATGTTTGAAGAACAAACTGGCAAGCCATGGAGAGGATGGACGACCTGGAAGGGGAACAAAATGGGGCATCTTGGAAAACCTGTCCGTCACCACCCAGATGACAGTATTGCCAGAGGAGACAGGCAGATCAGTAATAAAGATTTCCACATGAAACCACAAGTGACTGGTAGTAACAGTCCAGCCGGATTGAGACTAGAGGCTTTGTTGAAGGCAAAGGAGGAGCAAGATCCCACAAAATCCCATATGTCTTTGACCAGGTGTGGCCACCAGGAGAAGCGGGAGATGAGAGCCACGGAACATTGCACCCCTGGGTGCCCAGCCACACGTGAAGAATGTCCCCAAGACAGAATCCTCTTCCGGAGAGCAGGTCTAACATACGTCTTGCCGGGAGGTAGCTGCCGAAGATCCACCGGAGCTGCAACAACAAGCTGTTCAGGAGAGATGATATGCCGAGGAACTGGCTCTTCTCCAACAACATCCGATGCATGGGACAGTGCATCAGCCTTGACATTCTTGTCTGCAGTACGGAAATGAATCAGAAGGTTGAAGCAAAAGAAAAACAATGACCAACGGGCTTGCCTGGGATTCAGACGTTGGGCTGTCTGGAGGTACAGTAAGTTCTTGTGGTCAATGTACACACAAACGGGATGGAGAGCTCCCTCCAGTAGATACCACCATTCTTCCAGAGCAAGTTTGATGGCTAACAGTTCTCTGTCACCAATCAAATAATTTCTCTCTGCGGGAGAAAAAGTTTTTGAAAAGTTTTTTGTCTGAATCAGGCCCAGTGAGCAAAGGAGCCAAGGCAAAAGTGGACTTTATCCTGGAGAAGGCCTCTCCAGCTGCAGGAGGCCAGGCATGTGGATTGGCACCCTTCTTGGTGAGTGCCACGATGGGAGACACCAGAGTGGAGAAATGCAGAATAAACTACCGATAATAGTTCGCAAAACCCAGGAACCTCTATATGGCTCGTATACCTTCTGTGCGTGGCCACTGTAGAACTGCAGTGTCATAGTCTATGGGAATAGTCAGTGGACTCCCTGGACCACCATGGGGGATAAGAATACTAGCCGCAACCCGGGAGCGGAGTCAAAGTGAACTCCCGGTCTTCTCCAGAGCCCGCCGCAAAGCAGGATGGTCTTGATGCAGCAGGGAGTCACCAGGTCGCTCCGCAGGTGCGACTAGGCCCGCGGTGGCAGACAAGGTAGGGACACGGGGACCACGGGAAGGCAGGACCACAGGAGGGCAGGACCACAGGAAGGCAGGCCCACGGGAAGGCAGGACCTCGGATGGCTGGCAGGACCTCGGAAGGCTACTGGATTACCAGACCGCCACAGGATACCAGGACCGCCACAGGATACCAGGTTTGCTACAGGACACCAGGACCGCCACAGGATACCAGGACCGCCACAGAATAACAGGATCGCCACAGGACACCAGGACTGCCACAGGACACCAGGACCGCCACAGGATAACAGGATCGCCTCTGGAGCAGCACTGAGAAGCTGCGGAGTCTCTGGAGCAGCACTGGGAAGCCGCGGAGCCTCTGGAGCAGCACTGGGAAGCCGCGGAGCCTCTGGAGCAGCACTGGGAAGCCACGGAGCCTCTGGAGCAGCACTGGGAAGCCGCGGAGCCTCTGGAGCAGCACTGGGAAGCCACGGAGCCTCTGGAGCAGCTGCGGGAAGCCGCGGAGCCACTGAAGCAGCTGCGGGAAGCCACGGAGCCACAGGAGCAGCTGTGGGAAGCTGTTGAGCCACTGGAGCAGCTGCGGGAAGCTGCGGAGCCACTGGAGCAGCTGCTGGAAGCTGGGAACCACTGGAGCAGCTGCGCGAAGCTGCGGAGGCTTGGGGCCGCCGCTGGAGCAGCTCTGGGAAGCTGTGGAGGCTTGGGCGCCCCTGGAGCAGCTCTGGGAAGCTGCGGAGGCTTGAGCGCCGCTGGAGCAGCTCTGGGAAGCTGCGGAGGCTTGGGTGCCACTGGAGCAGCTCTGGGAAGCTGCAGAGGCTTGGGCACTGCTGGAGCAGCTCTGGGAAGCTGCGGAGGCTGAGGCGCCACTGGAGCAGCTCTGGGAAGCTGCGGAGGAGACACTGGAGACATCCGGACCAAGCAGGACAGGCGAGGTAGCGAACTTGAGGTGGTTCAAACCTGGACTGGATTTTAGCCAGGAACTTGGTATGGGTAACCATGTCAGGGTCACCACGATCCCATAGAGGAGTAGCCCAGTCCAGCGTCTCTCCAGTGAGCAAAGAAAAAACACATGCCAACTTAGTGCGTTCGGGGGTTGACTGGGAGGACGTCAGTTTGATGTACAATGAGCAGTGGACAACAAAACTCCTGCAAAAATTGGGGTTGCCGTCAAATTTTGGCATCAAAAAATCTGATCCAGAGTTCGCTGCCGAAAAACATGGCTGGGGGACAGAAGCAACAGGAGGAGTCGCAGGAGCCTGCTGCTGGAAGGTAATAATCCGCAGGGTGGTAGCGAGTTTGTCCAAGAGTTCTTTTTGCACAGCAATCTCTTGGGACTGCTGGGCAATAGTGCTGGGAAGGTCACCTCGTGCGGTGCGGATCCTCGACACTGTCCATGGCTTTTGCAGAGATTATGAGCTTGGCAGAGTCCATGGCCGGATCTTACTGTCACAGTCTATGGGAATAGTCAGTGGACTCCGTGGAGTGAACTCCTGGTCTTCGCCAGAGCCTGCCGCAAAGCGGGGTGGTCTTTCTGCGGTGGGGAGTCACCAGGTGCGACTAGGCCCGTGGTGGCAGCCAAGGTAGGGACACGGGGACCACGGGAAGGCAGGACCACGGGAGGGCAGGACCTGGGATGGCTGGCAGGACCTGTGATGGCTTGCAGGACCTCGGAAGGCTACTGGATTATCGGACCGCCACCGGATACCAGGACCGCCACTGGATACCAGGACCGCCACAGGATACCAGGACGAAAGTCTGCGTTGGTGAAACTGACATTTTTCCAGCTTGGCGTAGAGACAGTTGGCACGGAGCCGGCCAAGAACTTGACATACGTGTGCCTGATGGGACTGAAGGTCTGGAGAATATACCAAGATGTCATCTAGGAAGACCACAACACACGTATAGAGAAGGTCCCAGAAAATGTCATTCACAAATTCATGAGACAGTAGGAGAATTACACAGTCCAAAAGGCATCACCAAATATTCAAAGTGCCTATCACGGGTGTTAAACACTGTCTTCCATTTGTCACCTTTGCGGATCCGGGTGAGATTATAAGCACCACGGAGATCCAGTTTGGAGAACACCCTGGAGCTGCGCAGGTGATCAAAGAGTTCAGTAATCTATGGCACGGGACAGCAGTTTTTAACCGTGACCTTGTTCAGCCCACAATAGTCAATGCAGGTGTTAGGGTTGGGTAGACACAGAAGACAGGGGATAGTGTGCTCTGAGCTTGCCCCAACCTCTGTCCCTTCCTATAGCCTCCCCCCACGCTAAACCATGGGGCGACTACTTGAAGACTTGAAATACACTGGATAAGTGTGGGAAGGGAAACACAAACAGACTGACAAACATAAAACATAAAAGAATGGTAAACTAGCCGGAGTCACAACGAGAGGGTACGTCAAGAACAAAGTCAGTAAGCAAAGAGTCAATGTCAAAAACTAGCCGAGGTCACAACGATACAGATACAGAGCGAGTCAACCTAATGCAGAGATCGAGTGATGAAGGGATTTCAAACACTGGCACAGGTGACTAGTGAAGCTGCAATTTATGCAGCCAGAACCCCACCTCCAGAACCTGATAGGAGCTGGACAACTTCTGGGAATTAAGCCCTCATGGTGCAGAATAACCAGGCACCATGCAGAGGTACCACATGTCCCAGCAGTTCCGAACACAACTCCTAGACAGCACAAGATCTTAGCAACCGCTGCCCAGGACGGGAGGTGGAGTTTGTGCGGATACGCTGCTAGCACCACCAGAAGAACCAGAAGTCCCAGCATTCTCCCTAGCGAACCTGACAGCAGGGATGTAAAGAGCCGTCCTTTTTGGTGACAAAGAAGAACTCCAGCTGGAGAGGAGGACGCAAAGTCCTGGCGAACCTGACAGCAGGGATGTAAAGAGCCGTCCTTTTTGGTGACAAAGAAGAACTCCAGCTGGAGAGGAGGACGCAAAGTCCTGGTAACAAGCTGGCAGACCCTTCAGAGACTTGGGAGAAACCGAGGAAGTCAGAACAAGTAGAGGTGCCACCATGCAACATGAGTGCCATTCAGGGCCCCAGCGCAGGATCTCACCAGTTTTCCAGTTAAGGACCGAAGCATGGAGTTTCAGCCATGGAAGACCCAGGAGAAGAGATGATGTGGAGTGTGGCAGGACATAGAAGAACAGTCTTTCTTTGTGCAGGGCTCCAATTTGAAGCCAGATAGGCTCAGTGCGGTACCAGACCAGAGAGAAGCTGTCTGCTGACTGAAGAGATGACAAGGGGTTGCTTGAGGGGGACCACTGGAATGTGATGCTGGGAGACAAGAGCGGCATTCACAAAGTTCCCCCCTGGAACCAGAGTCCAAAAATGCTGAGACATGCACTGGAGCGCTGGTACCGACACTGAGAAGCACTGGAACTGTCAGGTGTGGAGAAGCTGAATTCACACCTAGGGAAGCGTCTCCCAGAAGCCCTAGGTGCTGGCGTTTGTCAGACGTTGGGGATGGACTGGACAAGCCCCGATGAAGTGCTCGGGACTGGCACAATACAGACAGAGGCAACGCCTGTAACGTTCCTTAGCTGTGAGTTGGACTCTGTCGACTTGCATAGGCTCCACTGCAGACTGTGCGGCCGAAGGCTGGAGCGGCTTTTGGAAAACCAGAGCCAAGCAAGGCAGCGTGGTAGCCGGACTTGTGGTTGCTCTTCAGCACCCTCCATGAACTGTACGTCTATCCGAGTGGCCAGGGTGATGAGACTACTCAGAGTAGCCGGCAGGTCAGGGCCAGCTAATGCATCTTTGACCTGTGAAAGTTGATGACAAGGCCGCGTCGTTCCAGGAGAGCTCGGAAGCCAGGGTGCAGAACTTTACAGCATATTCACCCACAGACAAGTCTCGGTGCAGGTTCAGCAGCGCCGTTTCAGCTTAGGAGGATTGTGCGGGTTTCTGGGACACAGACCAGAATTCAGCCAGGGTTGCAGTATGGGTGGCCATGACTGGATTGCCTCTGTCCCATAGATGAGTAGCCCAGGCCAGGGCCTTCCCGGAAAGTAGACTGATGATGACTGCCACCATGGAGCATTCGGTGACCAACTGGGATGGCATCAGTTCTATGTGCAGCAAGCACTGTGTAATGAAGCCCCTGCACAACTTGGGGTTGCCATCATACTTGTCAGGCATAGACATTCTGAGCCTAGGTTCTGCTGCCGGTGGACTAGCAGGGGTGACTGGAGGGGTGAACTAGCAGGAGTAGTCGCTGGAACTGCCGCAGGAATAGTCACTGGAGCCTGATGCTGGGAGTGAAGCGCGGTGGCAATTTGGCCTAGTAGTCCTTGAGAAGCAATCTGTTGAGACTGCCGGGTGACAACACTGGAAAGATCAGCCACTAACAGACGTGAAACCTCGGCGGGGTCCATGGCCGGATCTTACTGAAAGGGTTCTGGGTCAGAGATGGTACTAGCCGACACCTGGGACCAGAGCCTGCCAGGGTCTTGCTTCTGCGGTGTACCACCAGGTCGTTCCACAGGTGCGACTAGCCTGCAGTGGCAGTCAAGGTAGTAGTGCAGAACACAGTCCAAGCCCGGGGTGACAGTGGGAGTACAGCACAGAAAGGAACACTGGAACACACAGCAGGAACATGGGAGCAGGAACACGGAACAGGAACACTGGCCCTTTAAATTTTTGGGTGCCAGCGCACACGCGGACTTGTCCGGACGGTAGTAGGCTTGTGGGAAGGTAAATGAGGGCTGGGGGGTGCCGCATCACCACGGAGAGGGGCGCGAGTGTGCCCGCAATCTGTGACATGGATCCTGGGAGCACCTGTGACAGGTTCTACATTGTTTTGTGTGCTTGCATTGAATAGTGATGCATTTCCGGGGTCAAACCACCCAATAGTATTGCCCGCTTGTGTACTATGCAAAGTGTCTTATGATTTTCTATATAAGGGTCTCAGTGCCAAAAATAAACAGTCTTGAGTTAATGTTCAGTAAGGACAGTGTGTCTTTTCTGTGTTACTGACTTCATTCCAGCACTGGAAACAAAGACTCATATAATTTGTAAATCACCTTACAATGCAGAAGGGGATTGTAAAAGCCCCGTGTATCCAAAGACCCTTATGGTCATCTTTTACATTTCTGGCGCCCTTGCATGTGGGGCTCAGGAGTGGACAGCTGACCACTTAGGCAACTTCCATTTAAGTCTATCCCAGTTTTGTGAAAAGAATTGACAGATGTACCCACGGTAAGAAACTTTTATTGTCTACCTTGATATGTCTCTACTGTTTCATTGGCTGAACGGACAGGGTAAGGTTGCCTCTGTGTTTAATCTATATTCTTACTGTTCGCTATAACCTGGACTTACTGTGTTTGCAATGAACCCCATGTAAGGTGATATGACTGACTTTTGAGACATAACCTAGACCACATATGCTATACAAAAAGATCTGCAGTTCACTTGAGGATTGTTGAGGTAATTCTGCTAGTTTTTGAGATTGTGACTGTGTTGAGTTTTGCTTCTGTAAGTGGTGTATAGAATCTGGAAGTTTGCAGATGAAAACCTGGCCAGGTTTATGTACCTTTCCTCCGGGGTTGGGATCGGCCCCGAGATGAAGTAAGGGACAGTAGAGTCTCAGGGACATTGATGGAGATTTTACAGTTGAACGTTAACTCTTTGATTTTTTAAACATTGCGTGAAGGTCTATAATTTGCCCATACTGATAGGTAGTGGGGTAGTCTGTAGTTGTAGTTACAAGGGATATCTATATTACACAGGTCACAATATAGATAGTGAGCAGAGCAAGACAGCAGCAGACCTAAAAACTGACACACAGGAAAGGTAAAGAGTGGGTGAAAGGAAGTCAAGAGGTATTGAAGGTTTTGGGTATGTTAGATGATCCCCTGAGTGTGCAAAGGTGGGAGACAGCACTTGATGAAAATAGCAGCTGGCTCAAAGACAAGAAGTGACACACCCAGACAGAAGGTTGGTTTGATGTAAGTTGACAGTTGGAAAAGAAAGTATACTTTGACAAAAAGGAAAGTGAATGGGGTTGATTACTGGACACTTAGACCATTGACTACGGACTGACCAGAACAGAGTGAAGTTCAGATGGTGTGCCCTATGAAGAGAGAGATGGACGATAAGGGACATTGCAAAGTTTTTGATGTGGAGAGAATTTGATAAAAAGATTTTACGTATTTTCCTTTCTGTAAAAAGGAAAAAAAATATATATATGGCGTCTAGGATCCGGACCAGCACCCTCTTAGACTCCGACCCCCTAACCCATCAGCCGAGGGGTGGAATCAAGAAGTCAGGACAGATTTGTTATAATTGTGATACCCCCATATTCTCTCCACACGTCACTCCAGTACTGCCAGGAGAAAGTGGTCTTCCTAGGCCACTGCTTCTCAGCCACATGCAGACACCTGACAGAGGGAAGAAAGCTGGCAATCCAGAATATGCCCCTGTCCTTAGGCCCTAAGCCTCTTCACATGTTTCCAGGGCTGGCCAGCTACTGCAGGCCTGGTATAAGGTCTGCTTCCTCCAGCCTGATGCTGCCCCCTTATGACTGCATTGCCTCTCCCCCATTTGCCCTTGGTCAAGAGGCCTTAAGCTGGCAAATCCTGTCTGCCCTGGCCGTAGGCACACCCCACTGGACCAAACCTTTTGTTTTGCACTGAGTATCTGGGCCCTGCCACAGGTGTCCTAGTCCAGGAACATGGTGGCCTCCCCAGTGGCCCACTATTAAGCACGGTTAGAAAACAATCTTCTCAGCAAGACCAGTGAATTGACCTTAGATCACCCAGTTACTGTGCAACACCCACATGACTTGCAGAGTGTCATCACCCATGTACAACGAAGAGCATTGGCCAGACAGCTCAGAATCCAGTGTACACTCCAGATGCCCCAAAACATCACACTGAGAAGGTGCACAGATCTGAATCCTGCTATTCTGTCGCCAGCCTTACAGGATTCAGAACGGGGGGAGAGGAGGGTGAGTCTCCGAAGGGAATTACGTTACCAGAGGTCATTTTTAGCATAGTCTATGTAGTAAGCGATTGCATTTTCTGTGTGAATTTATCATTTTAATATAGTATAAGTAGTGAGTGCATGCTCTGTGTAAATCATCAGTGTGCATTGTCTCTGTGGTTGAGGTGCCTACGGCCTTCGTTGCTTAAAGGGGTATTCTCGTCTGGGCATTCACATTCAGTTTGATAAATCTTCCATATATAAACATTTCTTCAATTAGATGTTATTAAAAATAATGTTCCTGTGTGAAGATAATTTCTCATAAATGTGGTCATGCTGTCCCTTAGAAACGAGATGGCTTCCTCGGATACGGCCACGTCTGCTGGAGGGATTGCAGAAATAAACAAAAAGGTTTTGTATATGAAATGTCCGGGAGTTACTGCATATCCCACAGCCGTCCTGTGGTAATGATCGTTGAATCCAGGAGGCCAGGCAGGGCTCAACAGCGCAAGTCTGGCCACCACTGCTAGAGTATGACGTGGTCGTATCCTAGGAAGCTATCTGGTTTCTAAGGGACAACATGACTACATTTATGAGAAATTATCTTCACACAGGAACATTTTTTTTAATAACATCTAATTGAAGAAATGTTTATACATGGAAGATTAGTGAAACTGAATGTGAGTGCCCAGACGAGAATACCCCTTTAAGTAACTCATGGGTGGTGGAAGTTTGGGCTGGATTGATTAGTCGCTAAGATTGCGAGGAGTAAATTATGCATAAGGACGCCATTTTAAGGGGGGAAGAGGAGTTAAGGGCTAAATTCTGGGACTCCATAGAGTAGGTGCTCCCCGTGTAAAAACTCCGGTGTGTGGGGTTCATGACAGGGTCTAAACACGACTATGGACCCATATGGAAGGCTAGATTTCCTCACCTTTGCAGGGACCCTCTATAAGCATGGCACACTGATTAAAGAGCTCATGGATGCTCTCTTACTTTCACAAGAGGTGGGGATAACAAAAGTAAAAACACACACAATTGGTAACTCCACAAGGGCAAGTATGTGGCCAACAGGGTGGTGATGGCAGCTGCACAGATGGAACCCAGAGACTGTCCAGTAATCTCAACGGTGAGTACTGAGCATGAAAAGTTTGATCCACAGGTGTTCCAGTCCCTAGAGGCCCAAGTGTCATCAGAAGAGCAGGAGGTGTGGAGGAAAGCTAGAGCCCACATGCCGATGGGACCTGGATGCTGGGAGAGGGTGTGCCTGCCCAGAGCACTGCACCAGACAGTAAGTTGGACACACACACACACACACATCCAAAATGGCCATGCTAGTGCTCATAAACCGCCAGTAGTTTGCCCCAGGCATAACCACCCCTGCCACTAGAATAATGAAAGCCTGTATAGTCTATGCCAGTCACAACCTGGGTAAGGTGGTAAATACCCCACAGAGAGTGATGCCCAAGCCACTGTATCCCTTCCAGAGACTGCAGATGGATTTCCCCTCCTGCTGCCCTTTACTCAGTTAGGACCACCTTTAACAGAAAGACAGGATTGTTCCCCTTTGAAGTACTTTTTGACTGTGCACCCAGACTAGGCCTAGTTCCCAGAAACCCTATAGCTGATGGCAGAAAACCAGGTGGAATATGCCATACAGTTGAGCCAGGCCTTGGAAAAGGTCCGCAAAAGTGTCTCTGATTCATTTACAGATCCAGACAGTGACCTCAGGACGCATACTCTGAAGACTATGCGGTGGTAAAGACACACCAGAGAGTCTGGAGCCTCGGTATGATGGCCCTTTCCAAGTCCTGCTGACCAGTGCCACGTCTGTGAAGCTAGACGGATGCCAGCATGCTTCCACACTTTCTATTACAAACTTATTCTTCTTGATAGCTGGTCTCTTCTCATTGACTCTATGCTCAGGGACACCCCAACCATGAATATTTATCTATAAGACTGACCAGAATGCCCCCAGGTAAGGAGACTTTACCTATGGTTGGTGAAACAAGAGAATGACCTTCTTGAACATTGACAGCACAGGTAATCATGTATTAGCTTTGTCCGATGTGTACTGGATTTGTGGTGATAGAAGAGTCAGGTCAAGCCTGCCTAGAGGCTGGGAAGGCGAGTGTGCTGTGATAAAGTTTGTGCATTCCTTCCTCATCATCCCTAAGGATAAGTTTGATTGGATAGAGACTCCCAATGGATTCTGGAGGTCTAAGAGTGAAGCACCTAGATGACATTTATATATTTCCAGTAGGAGTACCAAGGGGGTCCCAGAGGAGTTCAAGGCCTACAATCAGATATGGACAGGTCTAGAGTGCATTATTCCCCAGATAGCTATAAGCAGAAATGTTGATTGGATTAACAATATTTATTATAACCAACAGATTTGTGAATTATATCCAAGATGCTTTTGGAGGTGTTGCTGAACAGCTGAATGAAACTTCCATCATGGTGTTCCAGAACCACATGGCTTTAGACATGATCCTTGCTGAGAAGGGAGGAGCCTGTAAGATGGTGGGAGCAGCTTGTAGTATATACATCCCAGATGACATCACCCCCTATGGATCCATTACCCATGCTCTTGAAAAGGTTGAAGGACTGTCCAGGGAACCCAAGAGAAACTAGAGTAGACAATTTGTCCTTCACTTCGTGGTTGGGGGATTGGAAGGGTTTGTTAACTTAAGTGGTATTGGGGAACTGTGATTTTGCTCGTCAGTTACTGCTGGTTGTGGTCCCCCTCATCAAGTCCGCCAGGTCTTGCCTGGAGTGGCGATACCGCCTTGTTGAAGAACCAGACTGTTAATAAACCTGTGAACTATGGAAATTCAGTTATGTGATTAGAATATGCAGGCCTGTAACCTTTAAGTGACTGGCCTCACTTAATCTGGTTAAGAGTTAACAAGTCCAGCAGGGAAAGGGGGTAGCCTACGTGAAGTTACCTGGAGTTTGAGGAGTTCACTCAGGACAGAGTTACAGGACATGCAAGCCTCAGAAGGGGGGTAGAAACGTTAAGGATATTGTATTGGTCTTGGACACCATGTTGCACACTGTTTGCCATTTTCTGATTTAAAAGTTAGTGTGGAGTATCTATTCAAACAAAGAGAAGTAGAAACCAAAGACTTAGAGCTTGCTAGGACCACCTAGGGGCAGGTATTCAGGGCAGCACCTAGGTATTTTTGTTTGTATGAAGACAGCCAATGCTACTAAATTCCTTTATGTGCTTGCATCCAATAGTGTTGCATTTCCAGTCGAGTTCATCTTCAGTAAGGACAGTGTGTGTTTTCTGTGTTACTCACTCCAGCGCTAGAATGAAGACTAGTGCTTTCATTTGGAAATGCTGACAGTGACTAAAAACCTTGTGCGTCCAAAAACCCTTATGGTCATCTTTTACATTTCCCTATTTTCTATGGAACCCCCCCCCCCCCAACATATTTCTTATGTTTTTCTTTTCATTAGCAGCCTTTTCGTGAATATCTCAATCAGGTGTAGGACCGGGTACTTTAAAAGCCACAACATTTTTTAATTTTCCCGTTAATAAGCCCTCTATATGTCTCTAATCTGCGGGACAACTTTTTTTTTTTTTTAAATATCCCATGCAATGTACTGGGAAGCTGGAAAAAAATTCCAAATGTGGTGAAACTGATGATTATGCATTTGCAACTTTTTTTTTTTTTTTTACAACATTCACCGTTTAGTTCAAACTACACATCCTCTATTTTTAGGGTCAGTGTAATCACATTTGTTCATTTAAAAGAGGTTATGCTTTGAGAGCTCAAGTACCTTTATCTGCTCACCATACCCAAAAAAACAAGATTCCTAACGCCTGGCTTCTTCAAACTGGCAGGCAATTACAACAAAGTTGACAAAGGGCTAAAAATAAAGAAAGCCCATATAAAAACCAAACCGTAAAAACATTAAAATGATTTTATTTTTTGAGAGGTCGTAAAAAAAAAAAAAATAATAAAATAAATGCAACTTTACACAAATTCAGGGACGATTTTGTTACATAAACATGTAAAACATACCCACCTATGAGACAAAAAAAAAGAAAAAACCCGATGGAGTCTGAAGCTCATGGCGAATAGCATTACTGTTTAGTAACTGCACATTGAATCATGTTTGAGATCCATGTAGGATACACAAGTGAGAACAGTGGCTGTGGCTCTTGAACTAAGAAGTGTGGCTATGGAAGAAAAGTTCATTTAAGGATGGAGAGTTCCTCAGCTTACACAAGGTTACTCCATAGGAGGCTCCATCATATAGCCGTTCTCTGTGGATAGATAGCCATCTCCAGACTGCATGGACTCTTGGTCTAAGTACATATCTTGGCTGGTCTCCTCAACTTGCTCCTGAATCATACCGTTATCTGGAACCCTCTCCTCTCTCTTCTCACTGCGGTCTCCACGATCTCTATCCCGTTTGTGTTCCCTGTCCCTGTCTCTATCTCTGTCTCGTCTACGATCTCTGTCCCTATCCCGATCCTTATCTCTCTCTCTGTCTCTATGGCTCCGTCTCCGGTCTCTATCCCGATCTCTGTCCCGGTCTTTTTCTCTGTCCCTATCCCGGTCACGATCCCTACTCTTATCCTCTGGCTCAGGCTTTATTTCAATGCCATCCAAGCCTGTATCACCAGTTGGGAGGTCTTCACCAGTAACCTCAACAGCTTCTTGAGAGTCCCCTTCAACGCGCTCATCCTTCTTTTCCCGGTCGCGGTCTCTATCCCTTTTCCGGTCCCTACTACGACTCCTACGCTTGCGGTCTCTATCCTTATCCTTATCCTTGTCTTTGTCCTTGTCCTTGTCTTTGTCCCTACTCCTTTCTCTGCTACGTTTCCTTTCATCCTTTTCGCGGCTGCGGGACCTCCTACGACGTTCTCTGGAACGACTTCTACGCCTCTCCCGATCCTTATCTCTGTCCCGGCTCCTGTCACGGCGATCTCTCTCCCTTTCTCGGTCACGATCCCTGATGGAAATAGACAAGTCTGAAGTTAGGATGGCTACTTTCCTAGTGCATTTTGCAATTCTAAACTCTTAATTAAATTTTTCTTATTTTAATTTAGTTTCAAACATTTCGGTATAAAAAGGTTTTGATAATTTGCATACATATCATGCAACAAAGAGGAGATCATATCCAGAAAGCAATAAAACTGCAGATGGCTCTCCATAAAATGTAGCCAGAAAGCAAAATTGCCACTGATATATTGGTCTCTAGTCACTTTCTCTGGAAGTCAAGTATAAGACCACTGCAACAAATCATTGTCACGCTACATACATTACAGCAATTCACTAAGGCAGTCCCTTTATACAACAGTGACTTGTACATTAAGTAGGCAGTAAAAGACAACTGGGATACACCAAAACAGCAAGGGATTTAATCTGTTTAATATAAAAAAAGGTTTTTTTGTAAATCCAAGAAAGCTCTCAACATCACAAGATCAGTTTAACTATTCAACAAAAAAAAAATAAAATAAATAAAAGTGGATAATCTTTAGATTGCAATAACGGATTACATCAAGGTCTTTCCTTGTCTACATATTTATAGGATATCCCACCGAATGTTAAAAACTGGATCTTAGACCGCATTCAATAGATATAAAAATGTGCCATTAGGCTGTAATAAAGTAGTCAGAAATGGGTGTTGTAACCACTACTTGGCATTCTGTATACTCTGAAATCCAAGTGGAATCAGCAACTGCACTATTTATCAAACACCAGAAATAAAAACTCACCGTTCATCATATCTAGATGTATCATCTCTGCCAGAGTGCCGTATGTTAACATCTGCTCCACCACGCCTGGTACCTCCAAGACCACCACCTAAAATATATGTACATATTTAAATTTAAGTTTTGCAGAACATGTAAAAGATGCTAATACTCTGTTTTGAAGCAAGTAGTGGTAATGATGACATATTGACTAGATGTAACAGCAAATAATGTTGCCTATTAGCCTAGAAGCAATGTTCAGAAATAATCAATAAAGTCTTTTCAGGTTACTGCGGCACTGATTAACCAGCAATCTGTAAATACTGCTGTCAGCAACTTTTAAAATTAGCATATACTAAAGTAATTGAGTGCCCAAATTATTATAGAAGAATATACCAAAACCATCTCTGCCGTTGGTTAAAAGGTGCTCGTTCTTTAAGTGAACAACAATTTCCTTACCAAGTCTGCGTGGGCGCCAGCCTTTCACAGTACGTCCTCTTTCAACATCAACCAAAACACGCCTTCCATCAATTTTCTTTCCATCTGCATGCTTGTATGCCGCTGTAACACATTGTTTCCAGAAGGGCAGAGCAAGAGAAGTTAGCCCATGTGCACAACTTATCTCCCCCTCCCAGTTTTGTTAACGTAATAACCAGGACACAATACTAAATGCAGAACATCAAGCAGTTCTTCAATGTTGGTCAAAAATTATTTGGGAGTTGGCAGTATCACTTCTTAGACATTATCTTACAGTCAATGTTCTCACCATCAGCTTTCAGTCCCAGGTTTAAAAAAACAAAAAAAAAAAAAACAAACAAACATACATTCTAACAAAGCACATTGCTTTATGGGCCAAACAAAAAAAAAAAAACAAAAACAACAACCCGTAAGCCCAGACAGTTTTCTATGCACAGGTCACCAAGTTAAAAGGTGTTGAAGTACAAAAAAAAATAAACTGAAGAGGCACAATTTTGTCCATTGACTAGGTTTAAGCAGGCACTGTGAAGCTCGTTTCACACTGCATTGTGAGTGTGACATGTGAAAAAAGATTAATTATGGAAAAAAAAAATTTATAGGAGGGAATAGCCTGCACAATTTAGCTAGACACTTTCCTGGCGCATACAAGCATAAAAGAGCCAATGCCCTAAAACCCCAAGTCCAGTGTGTAAAGGGTTTTACATTTCACAGCAAAAATAATCTAACCTTTGTTAAATAAGCTTTGCTGTGATCTACCCCAAGACTAGGATTAAGCACTAGCTCATTTTACTCCAGAAAATACAGGGAAGTGATTCTAAGTAACACATTTCACATACTTGATACCCAGTTCATGAATACTACACATCCATTATGATATGCGTTCCCACTTGTTTTAACCCAGCTGAAAATGAGAAAGTACAAGTTATAAAAACAGTATATTTCCTATTCTCCCTATTAAAAAGCAAAAAAAAAAAAAAAAAAAACCTATGTAACTGCATAGTGTGAACGCCCCCCCATTTCATATACTTTTTGCACTACTGCAAAAAAACAAAAATAGAGTTAAATTTCACATGATGTGTAGGTGTAAACTCAAACATTACCTTCAGAGATTGCAGGTCTTTGAATAATTATACACACTCAAAGTGATGAATTATATATACAAGCAAGAAGCACTAGACAAGACCACTAAAGTAATATAAAAAGGTTACCTGCTTAGGCTACTTACAAAAACTTTCAAATTACCGCCTCAAATTCAACGAATTTCATGACGATATCTTGGGAAAGGAGGTGTGACTCTTGGAAGGTCCTTTTTATTCTATTTTTGTGTAACAGCTGAGAAAAGCTTACCTGTCTCAGCTGCTCTACTTAAATCCGGTATAATCATGTTATCAGTAAATGGCCAGTAGTTGACAGCCGAAGACCAGAATCGACACCCGACAGCTAAGTGAGGTTTAGGCTCCATTTAAGTCTTTATGGCCGTTCATTGCTTAGAAACCAAGCAATATTTGCCACCTCATAGCATAGAGTCCATAAATGTCCTCTCCTCGGATCGAACAAACCAAATAGAACATGCAGCAATCTAGGCTGGAAGAATTCCGTTTGGCAACAATGAACTAGCCCAACAATTACATGCTATCTGGAGGAGACTAAACTATAAGTGTGTATATGCATGTAGAATGACAATAACAAAATGTTCTTATAGGGCAAGAAGTTTTTGACCTCTACCAAGATTACCAAGCTTGGTAGATAAGAATGTAGAGGCAGGAGATCCTTTCCAGTTTTATTCATCACAAGAAACTGCAATGGAAGGTCTATATAAAATTTTTTAAAATAAAAACCCATCAATTAAAATTAAGGAAGTGCTTTAGGAGCAATTCCTTAAAATAAATTTATTTTAAGGGCAGGAGCAAAATTTGGGTGCTAGGAGACAGTAGCAAATTACATGAAATTGTACCTTTGACCACTTACAACCGCCTAAAGAGAGTCTTAAAGATAAAGTGTTGGACATTTTTTATTCCAAACACAAAGTATTACACTATCCATGTAGATGCAGCTGGAATAGCATCTTGCAGCACTCATTTAGAGTCATAGCAGCTCTGTATCTCTACAATACAAGCAGCATGCTCTCAAAGGGAAGCAGCAGATTCTCTGCAATCTCTATGATAGAATTGAAAGTCTGATAAAGGTATTAAGGAGAGCAGCTACACAAGAGCCTCACCAGTGTTCTCCACTTCTTATCCAATAGCACCCCTCCCCAAGCTGGAGGGAATTACTCATATATACAAGCACAAGTTTACCAAATGTGAACATTCACCTTTAGAAAACTTCTTAACCCAAATCAATTTAAGAGGGAGAGACACGTAGAAATTTTTCTGCAGGTGAGCCACAGAGGAATCATCATGGGCTAACTAGCAGAAACTGGCAAATTTGCTGTGTCCCCAGCGGAAAGTGTGAAACTAGGAGGGCAAGGGAAAGGGGTTTAAAAGGGGACAGGCAGGCATTAAAAAAAAATGGTGAGATTTTTGTGAAGGATTTTTGTAAGGATATGGATGGGGGGAAAAAAAAAAAAAAAAGTTAAAAACCTGGGATACAAATGTTCTTGGGTCTTTGGAAATGCACCCTGTAGGTCATATCCCACAGACCAAGCACAGTGTAGTGGACAGGATACCTTGCATCAAAGAAATGTGATGCATGGACCATGTGTATGCAAGTCAAACTGCTGCAAACAATTGGTACAGCAATTTGGCCAGCAGATAGGGACTCTGCATAATTTTTCTGTATAAAACAAGGACCTCCACCCACTGCGCATTGTCTGTGATTTGACTTGCACATGGGTCCGTTTCATGTGACAAGCACACTTGTATGCAGGGCCATAGCACCGGAGATCTGACCATACTGTTGTGATATCAGTATCATCATAACGAACTTTGATAGTGTCTTAACACTGACACAAACCTACTTCCCACACCTACCCCTCTCCATCCAAGAAGTCTTCAGCTTCATCCTTTAAAAAAATTTGAAGATTTACCATTGCTGGTTGGCTGCGGATTCGTTACTGCCTCTATTTGATTGAAGCATCATGCGCCATTGAGAAGGCGAAAGGATGTCTCCACCAACTTGTCGTGGCTTACCTGGGCCCTACACCTGACTTCACTCAGACTAGTCTGATCTAGGCATGCATTATGAAAACTAACTCCTCATGTTCTACAAGCACATTTTCAAATAACATGGAAGAGGAAGGAAGACCTGTGCTGCATATTGCATCACTGCCTCCTGTATGACAGCAATCCAGGTTGGATGCAGTATAATATGGTTGCCGAGATTTGGTTGTCACAGAAAGTCACTCCCTCTACTTCCCACAAAGACAATGGAAATTGTGTGAAACCACAATGGTGGCACACAGATTCCATTCAAAGGCTGGGAGTATGGAAGCTGTCACCCAAGCTAAGTAACCAAAGCACCCCTAGTCTAGCTAGAACCCCATTCATAAAGTGATAAAAATAAAAGTTATCAGTTTTACAATTATTATGCTACTCCTACAGCTGAAGATTATCACTAATGCTAATAATTCCGCATGCATACAAATATATTTGAAATCCATATTGCAGATCCCAAATAGGTTTGTGTGCATTGCCCAACATCTGGTAGGGCCTTCTGCAAGTCTTGGCATGTTCCAGTGGATGCCTTTTTTGACCATACATCGCCCAAGAAGCATTATTCTCAGTGCTTCTAATCGAGATGTGCAGTGTTAAGGATAACACAGGATTAGTATCACTTAGAAATCTTACCGTTCCAAGTAGTACTGTAGGTTAATAAAATTTAAAAAATAAATGTATGGGCAAGTTACCCAGACACACCAAACAGAAAATCTTAGAAGTGGATGCGATTCTGAAAAAACTACTATTGTGAATTTATTTGTTACAATACTAAAGTTTCAATTTCATGTTATAGCTTTAGATATATGCTACTGCAAGCAAATGTTCATTACATTCCTACCTCAACTAGACATGAAAATGTGAAGATGTAACTTAACAGCTGAACATTGAGTAATTCATTGTAGGAGTGTACAGAAAAAAAATTACATTTTTCCCCAAATGCAAGGAATAGGGGAAAATTTTGCACATGATTTATAGGAGAGCTGTGCTGAAACATACCTAATAGGGGAAAATGCCTAGTTATGCTTGGGTGGTCACAATTTTCACAGCCCAATAGTACTGAAAAAACAAAAACTGTGACCACCCAAGCACCACTGCTCACAGGGAGTATTCAGGTAAACTTGCAGGTCCCATCAGTGGTAGGAGCCCCAAAAATCAAGCATTTATCCTCTATTCAGCAAAGGGGATACATGTACACCAAGGAAAAACCCCTTCAAAAGGCTTGCAGCAGCATATACTACTGTTTCTATAGGATAAAGAGGACCCACTACAATGATATCATGGTACACTGCACAAAGCTAAATATGCAAGGCAGATCTGTCAGGCCTGTTATCCAGCATCAGAGCGGTCAAAGCAGTCAGTATTTCTTTGTTGAACTTTAGATCTGATTTCTCTGCACACTCAGTGACTGACAGCACACCGTTTTAACAGATTACTAGGCCATAATGAACTAAAGGAGTATGAAGGGAAAAAAGATAAAAAAAATAGGCTGTCTGAGTCATTGAGGCAGATACACAGATTTAATTAAGGATACAAGACCTGATACAACTGCTTTAACATGGTGCTTCCTGCAATTCACATTTATGGCCTTTACCAAGGACGGGATATTGATCGCAGATCACTAGAACAGAAGGTTGAATTAAGTAGTAGTGCACATGCTCGACCACTGCTACATTCAAGCTTAACTGATAGCAGTTTGGGTTCAGGTAAAATCATATTTTCTTTCCAGTGGATAGGTGATTAATGTCAATGGCAGGAGAACCTCTTTAAAAGGATAACTCCACCCAAAAAAACTAATTGTGACATTAGATAAAAAGGTACAGAGAAAACTTCATGCCTCTGTTCTAATATTCTGCTGTAAGTTGCATGTCTGCAGTGCAGTTATATTTATACACCACTGTTGTTAACATTAAAAAATTTAAGTGTCTAACACAAGTCAACATATCCTAAATCTGTAATAGCAACTATTGTTTGGATGGAATTAGCCTTGTACAATGCCATTTGCACAATATTCTGTACCATGTACCACATATTAAGTTTCACTAACGTGGTTTATAAAGCATCTGCTAAGACGCACTCCCTACTAGACATGGTGATGGTGCAAGAAATGTTTGGTCTCTTGAAACTAACCTTTTCTAATGTTAATTTGCCTCCCTGTGTCTTGTGTGTAAATGCTGCAAAGTCTTACCCATCATACAAACCCTTATACCAACCATACAATGAGATGTTGTAAAGGGGAGCATTAGCATCAGCTGCAAGCCAGCAGTGGCAATTGCCATCACAATGGTGGCTGCAGTGGCAATAAGAACACAAAATTAATACACCCCACTCACAATGGACTTAGTACAGATATTTTTTGTATAAAACATTTTACAGAACAAAGATGGGCAACATTTAATTACAGTAACCATCTAAAATCTATGGTCATCAAGTCTAGTTAAAGGGGATCAAATAAGGACTTCACTCAGGGTACTGGGAACTCCAAATTTAAAATGCAATGCCATGGGGAAAGAGTGAATTTGAAACTATAGATTAACTTAATGTGAAAAAATTATTCATGGCATTAATGAAACATTGTTGCCCATCATAATTGCAAATTTACAGTGGGACCCGTGTTACAGTAATCCCAAATCTTCCCTTAAGTTCCTCAAGTCAAATCAAGTTTCCACCTTCAATACAAGATAAATCACTGTACTGCAAATACACTTCAGACCAAAGATGACCGACTTAAGTGAAAAGTAAAATCGTAGGTGTAAGGCCCAGTTCACACTTGGGGAATTCCATTGCAGGTGAACTTTCTAGGAGAGCATAAACTAAAAACAAAGGTTTTCCGTTCACCCCGCTTTTCCCACTGACATAATCAAAGGTTAACTTCCATATTTAGCAGTGTAAAAACAGATTTGGCTGCTGCACTTTATATTTCTGCTATTAAACAACAGAAGGGGGTTATGGAACTTGCCAAACGAAAGTGTGCTTTAGCTTAACTATATGATCTACACTTATAAGGCACAATACAAAAAAAAAAAAAAAACCCACAAGTAAAAACAGGCTAGCTAATAATACAGTCTTGCCTTACATGTTGAATGCTGCAGGGGGATTAGTGGAATTCGGGTACCCACTGTAGTAACTTACCTTCTGGAAACAACAATTAACTTTAAGGGCATTTTACTTATTTACAATAATATATGTAAAAAAACTATTAGTATAAACTTACAGTGCATGTCTCGTTCGTGCTCATACTCTATGAAGGCATATCCACGGGGCTTTCCTGAACGCTTGTTATAAACCATGTGAATCTATTTTTTTTGGAGACAAATTGTGGATGTAAATAATATTAGACACTTCTGAAGAACAGGCAACAAACATCACAGGATTATTTATCCGTCTTCCCGAAACCTTTTTATTTTTCCTTTCACAAAGCCATTAGGACTAGTCTTCTACAAGAAAATGCTACTTCCTAAATGCACAATGTAATAATCTGCACTGACCTCTGTCATGCATTTATAATACAAGATTTCCAGATAAAAATCACTCGAACTAATGCCATGTAAATATTTTAAAGATATTTAATATTCCATGCCGTGTACTGGAAGTGGAAACAAATTCCAAATGCAGTAAAAATTGGTAAAAAATGCATTTTCACCATTTTCTAGTTGGTTTAGATTATACAAGTCTCCTTTACGTTTTGGGTCCATTCTATAACAGGGATAGCGCATTTATATAGGTTTTATAATGTTTTCATACATTTAAAAAATTAAAATCTCCTGTACAAAAAAATTTAACAAAAAAACTTTCATACTTGTGTGGGTGTTGTCACTTTTGCAACTTGATGACATTTTCAATGCTACCATTTTGAGGACTTTACAGCCATTTGATTATTACTGAATTATATTCTAGTAAAATAGCAAAAATATGGCATTTACGACTTTGGGCACCATTTTCCATTATAGGGTTATACGCCGGGAATAACCGTTATTATACTTTGATATATCAGACATTTTTGGGTCATTTTATTAAAAAACATAAACATGTTAGGAGTTTATCACTTCTAAGGAAGGAAAGGGGGGGGGGGGTGTTTGATTTTAATTTTTTTTTTTTTTTTTTTTTAACCCTAGGTGTACATTTCTACATTAAATAGTTTAAAACGAGACAGCCTCAGATTTTTGTATGACCCAAGGCTCTCATAGTAACCACTCGCCACACCTTGATGACCTCACAGAGGGTGGCATTCAAATTAAATATGGCGTGCCCATGTGCCGCTGGGATTTAAATGCCCCCGGCAGCTAAATGGTTGACAGCCACAGTGTGTGTGTCTGCTGCAATATACAGCAAACACCCACTTTGTATGAAGAGGGATCAGCCCGTAAATTAAATATTGGCTGCAGTGAGCTTTCTCCATAAGCAGCAGGTGTCAGCTATATTATACAGCTGCCGTGGCCGGTTCTGACACTTAAATTCATGTCCCTCCTTTTCCATAGAACACAAACTGATATAAATGAAATTATATACATTATTCATATGATCATTTTTTTAATGGGGCAAAATGGTGAAAACGTGGCAATTGGGATATACATAAATCCAAATAGAGTGACAACAAATGAAGCATTAGGTCATTATTAGGATAAATATGATATAGGTCTTTATCTCATCCAGAAAGCTTACAACGGAGCATCTATGTGCCGTATATACTGTCAGTAGCGGTCGCTGCTACTGACAGCATATTGTGCGCTGGACACCTCTCTGTCTGCACTGTTTCACATGTACGGGAGAAGTAAGAGTAGCCACGTGGATCATTGGGATGCATCGGAAGGTAATGAGGGGCTACAGGGTATTTCATTACTGGGAGAGGCTGTTTGAATGCATTTTCCACCACAGGCTCACACGTCAATAAGTTTTCACAATTTTTGGTATATGGAGAAAGATTGTAAAATAATGCTCAAGTTGGCTTTAAACATTTAGCAGTTTGTTTGCAATCACACAATACAAACTTTAGGTTTCGACTGTAATTTCAAAAAGATACTAAAGCAAGCACCATTTTTTTTTTTAAACAAAAAATTTACCCGTTTTATAGGTCCATATACTTCAAACTCTCTTCGCAGCTTAGACTCGGTTGTGTCATAGTTCTGAAACATAGTATTGAACATTGGATCAAATTTATGCCCTGGCCAATTACACACAAATGACATGAAAACGCCTTCTGTATACTATAGATATCCTTCACAAAAGAAAGGAAAATTGATTTGCTAACTTAAACTTATGTCCTCTCTACTGTGGAACAAGTCAAAAAATCCTAGTTATTAAAGATTTAACAAGGCAAATATTATTAAAGTGGTTGTCCAGTTTTAATCATTTTATAACACTGGGCAGCGTGTCCAAGTACCGTATTTTTCAGACTATAAAGCGCACACAAAAAATCCTTCGATTTTCTCAGAAATCAAAAGGTGCGCCTTTTAGTCCAGTGCGCCTTATATATGAACCGTACTTACAGACCACAGCTGCCTTGAACTGTGCACAGGTCTGCCACCTGCTGGTCAATCATCCTTATGAGGTGCGGCTTATACAAGAACCTAAACGTTTTAGCAGGCATTTATCGATGGTGCCCCTTAAAGTGTGAAAAATACAGTAGTAATACTTGCCCCTCTTCAGTACGGTACCGCATGTCACTATTGGCATACAAAGGCTCAGCTGTGACGTCAGGTCAAACAGTGTCCACCTGCTATAGCCTCTGGCTGTGGTGGATACATGCTGTAGAATTTTAATTTCAGCCAAGCCCCTTATGCCTACAGAGTCTGGCACATAACAGTACGAGAATGGTAAATATTACTTTAATATACTTTGATCCTCTGATGTCCAAAATATAAAATTTTATGAAACTGGACACCACCTTTAAAATAAAAAAAATATCGGTATGAAAACCTACCACTCTGGCCACAAATAGCGTTTTGAAGGCATCTCCTTGAGCATTTTGATCATTGTGAGGATCCCCTGGTTGCAAATAAAAATGCGATTGAATAAAGAACAGTTAAAGTTTACCTGAAACATTTAAAAGGAAACCGACCACTTGACGTGGTAGGTGTAAGATGCATATACCGAGCACCAGCTCAGGGTGAGCTGGTGCCGGTGCTTACTTTCATTAGTGTCCTAAACCGCTGTATCGCGGTTTAAACACTTTTTGATCTTTATAGCCGAAGCTGCTTCGTCACTTATACATATACACACACACACTTATAAACAATGACCAACAAGCTCAAAGATATCACTTACAGACTTTCAGCTCATTTTCTACTTCTTGCTGTCTTCTCTCAATCTTCTCTCTTCTCTGTGCAGGGTGAGAATAGGTGAAAATATAGAGCAAGTCTTGCATATACAAAAGCATGCTACAAATAACTTCACAGAATACACAACACAAAATGACAGCATATTTATCAAAGTACAAATTGAAAAAAATTTTACTACAAAGGTTTGTTCTGGAACCATTTACAGGGTTTGGCAGCTCAAGGCTGCATTCACGCGACCGTAGGGGAGCATATATACGGCCACGCATACATCCCCCGTAGGCCGGAAATGTAAACCTCTGTGTAATCTGCATCTCATATCCGTCTTATCTCTTTCTATGTGCTAGTACAATGTCAGTATCCAGATGAAAGTGCATATACACCTTGTACCCTGATAATCTAAGCACATTGTCACCCCTACAGAACTAGTTGGATCATAATGTGTCTGCTTAGAGAGTCCCCGCCCAAACCAAAGAGTAACTTTGTTAAGCAAGGGGTAAAAATAATCTTTATTGTGTTAACATCACTAGGTTGTTAAAATGTTAGAATTTTCATGGAGAGTTTACACGGTTAATTTAAATATTTGCAAATATGAAACTTAAGAAATTAAAGAGGTTGTCCAAAACTGTAAAGCCAGGAGGGCACCGTTTAAAAAAAATAAATAAATAAGATGAACATTTACTTACCTCCCGGCATATGCCATCTCTCGGTCCGTGCCCCATGTAAACAAAAAGAGGCATGGAAGATGCGCTGCGCTCAGCTTCTGGTCGCCCACCCGGCTGGACACCTTGGATGGCAGCTGAACGCAGCGTGACTTCAGTCCCCTATTTGTTTACACAAGACAGGGGACTTGAGACCTGGCAGCTTAGGACGCTGGGAGGCAAGTAAATGTGCATTTTTTTTTTTTTTTTTTACTACAGACCCCTTCAAGCCTTTTTTTTTTTACAGTTTGAGTTTGCCTTTAATACAGAGGCAGATAATATTACAGAGAGATTTGTGAAAGCTGGAGGATTGGAAGAAGAAATGGCCGATGAGGTTTAATGTAGAAGCTATGCGCTTTGGCAATGGAAACGTATAGTTCTGAGCAGTCAATTACTTGGTAAAACTGCAGCCAAAAATTACTTGGTAGATGGTAAACTTTTACAGAACCAGGTAGCCGCTTATTAAGAAAATAAAATTATGGGATGCATCTAATAAGACAGAAATGTCAGAGCAGGACTGTTGCCAATGGGAACCAAAGCTGAGATTTAATTTTATGAACTGCCGTGAGAAAATGAAATCTGAGTTCGACTAGTTGCCATGGGCAATTGGAACAGTTCTACTCTGACACTTGATAAATCTCCCCCATAGTTTTGCCCTTATACAAATCCCTGTTCAGACAGCACATGGAATAATGTGTAGAGTTTTGGGCACCAGTGTATAAAAAAGGACATAGAAGAACTGAAACAGTGAAGAAGAGAACAACTAAGATTATTAGGGGAATGGAGGAACTAGAATACAATGATAGAAAAAAAAAAAATAGTTTTTTTTCCCAAGATGAATAACCACAAGGGGAGACCTCATTACAGTGTAAAAATATCCTTATAGGGATATTTCCAAAGATTTTTATACCTAGGCCTGTGACAAGGACAAAAGGGCATCTTTTGCGCCTAGAAGAGACACGGTTCTACCATTACCATAGACAAGGATTCTATACTGCAAGAGCAGCGAGACCATGGAACTCTGCCATAATATGTTGTAATGGCTGATAATTTGAACATGTTCAGGAGAGGTCTTTCTTGAGAACAAATGTATTACATGTGGGAAGAGAACATTTGTTTAATTTTATAAATTTGATAGATCTGTGTCCTTTTCCAACCTTAACTAATACTATGAAGTTTTGTAATGTGTTATACCCATTCAATAGCGGTTGCAGTACAGAAGACATATCTCCCAACCACAGAATAGTATATAAAGTGTGGTCAGTGCTGCGAGTCTGACCCCTGGGACCCCTAGTGATCAGGACAAAAATGACTGTACCAGTTATAACAACCACCGTGTAATGCTACATCCCTTGTACTGCAGTGTCACCCCCCCCCCCCCCAAGTAGCTGTTTGCAAGGTGATCAGCCCATTGTCCCCAATAACAGCACTTTAACTTTTTGTTAGACTAAATATCCCCGAATGATCAGTTCAGAATCAAGACACGGATATATAAAGAAAAATATTGCATATAATAAAAATGGGACAAAAATGGCTGTACCAGTTGTAACAACCACCATGTAATGCTACATCCCTATATATAGTAAGAAAAATATTGCATATAATAAGATGAAGCTGCTACCTTTCTTTCCATCCGCTCATCACGAGTCTCTGCTCTTGTTGGTGGTGGGGCATCTCTGGGGTCCTATGCAGAGAGAAAGAATACAGGGAAAATGAGGGGGGGGGGGGGGGGAGAAACACCCTTAGGGTGGTGACACACATGCCATTTTTGGGCTGTTTTTTGTAGTGCGTTTATAGATCGTTAAAAACGCATGCATTTTTGACCAGTTTGAATTAAGATAATTGGTCAAACCTGTCAAAACGCTTGCGCTTTCAAAAAACGCATGCTTTTCTTCAATCTGAAAACGCACTAAAAGACAACTAAAAACGGCCCAAAAACGCCATGTGTGTCACCACCCTCAGCCAGAAACCCTCATTTCACTCACCTCAAACTCTCTAATGTAAGGAGCTATTCCACTGTACGGCTGGTTGTGGTGCTTTTCATGAGGTAGTTTATCCAAAGGTGGCAAGTATGGAACTGGATCTCTGGGAGCAAACAGAGCCAGCAAGTTGGGGGGCAAAAACTGCGTCATTTTGAAGACCTGGAACATCAGAATTTGATAGAGAACCATGAACACCACATAACAGTAATATTTAGCAACCAAAAAAAAAAAAAAATATTAATGTAACTTAGAACACGAGATAAGCTGCAACAAGATCACAAAGCCTAGAACCCAAGACTTTATTATTGTACGATACAATGGTCTAACCCTGTAATAAGGATAATGATTATAGAAAATAAAAAGTACAGCCTTGCATAATGCTATTTCCACCTAGACAGCAGATGCACGGTTACCCTTAGGCTGGTGCCACACGCACCGCTTTGTCTGCGTTTAAAACGCTAACAAAGCCACACCCACCGGGGCCGGCCGCGGCTCGATCGCATCGGCAGTTCTATGGAAACCCCTGTGATCGGGAACGAGCATTAAATTAACGCAAAACACCGGCGGCTCATTCCCGATCGCAGGGGTTTCCATAGAAATGCTGATGCGTTTGTCTGCGTTTTCAAACGCAGACAAAGCGGTGCATGTGGCACCAGCCTTAGGAAAAGAACATGTATGTTGGGACAACTTGAATTTCCCTAGCAGACCAGGTAGGAGCAAAAACCACTTGTAAATAAAAGTGGCTACCGGACTTTCACTGTGATGATTTGGTACAGTGAATTTTTATTGCAGAAGCACATTTCCACAGGTAAGCTCTACATTACAACTTGACTGCTAATCAAAAATAAATAATAGGCAGAGCAAATGTTCGTCGGGCAATACATCAGGGCTGTGCAGCCGAACCAAAACTAAAAACACAAGTACTCTCATCTTTACTTGGGAGTGCAGTTTTTTTTAGCAAACCCCCCCCCCCCCCCCCCCAGCACTGTCCTTTATAATGAGCTAGGATAAACATAACTTACACAGTATACAAGGATAATCTATGAGCAGTGCTTGTCAATGTAAGCATTCGCTAATTTATAAACATCTAAAAACACTTATTATAGAGGAAACTTTAATGCAAGATGCTTTCATTATGGTCACTGACCCGAGAAAGAAAACCCTAATTGATCGGGGCCTAAAGGTGACCTCAGGTGTAGTAGGAGGACCTAGTAGTCATGGTGGTCCCAGGCCGCCTCACATCCATCCTATAGGGAGCGCATGAATACTAAGAGAGGCCGGTATATTGCGAAGCGCATGGTATACACCACACTTCAGGCCCTATCCGTGCCCCAGAGTAAAGCGATTCCAGGCACATAATAGTCACAGTTGTGATTCCCGCCATGTTAGCCCAGGTGAGGGAATACGTGGCCACAGCCGCTCACCTAATGCAAAGCTCTGGTTACTCACCAGGTTATTAAATAGGGCGCCAAACGACTGCTACAACGCGTACAAGTAGGCCGCAGTCCGCTCCAGCCCATACAATCAGACAGCGCCGACCATATGCTTCCACCCAACATCGAATACCGCGGCCTACTACCCGCCAAACACCGCGTCGTCACCAGCCAGCTGCTTCCACACAAGGTGCTACCACTCCCTTCTTGTACCCAATTACCCGGCCTTACCGAGGCGACGTCCGCTGTGCAGCCGCTACAGCTCCGCTCTCCTCAGCTCCGTCTGCACTATCTCCGTCTGGCAGTGGTGGTAGGCCGCAAGGCGTGTGAATAGGCCTCAGAGCGTCATGCGTGTGAATCAATGCGCCAACAAAACATCCCATACAACTAAGTAACGCCCCCTACCGGAACTAAATCTTATCTTCATGTGTTCCTCCGCGGGGTGACGGTGAGCACACACCGTTGGTATATTAATGGTGGCGTTATGTGTGCTGCTAAGAGGGAACAGAGGCTATGGAATGGGCTGAAATGTTCTTCCGTGCGGGTTACGTCGGGCAAAGATCTCACGGTTATGGCAGCGACTAAAAGTGAATGTGAATTCCTGGAGAGCAGGGCATTACAGGACTCATGCACACTTGTAAAACTACCACCCGGTGCATATAATCAGTTCCTTACAATGCGATACACTGAGATTCTCTATAGTCTACTACACTGAGGCAGGAGCGGAACTAGGAGAGGCTGGGCCCCTGAGCAGGCTTTTGCATGGGACCCCGTACCCTAAAACAAAAATGACATAGGTGTGCATTCATACAAGGACACACATACGGTTCTACACTCGTACACACACAATTATGCACTCCTGTTATACATACAGGACATACAAATACAGTATATACACCTCACATACACGTATATAGCTGAGAGCTTTCTAGTCCTGCACTCCCCTCCCCTGACATTTCTGTCAGCTGTGTATAGTGGATGATGTTATATACATATTGTGTTGTACAATGTACACTGTAACATGTATACAATGGTGCACATCCTTCATTCTTAGGGCGCGTTCACACGTTGCGTTTTGACCTGCGTTTTCATTGCGTTTGAAACGCATATACAACAGCTGAGGAGAGGTGATTTGCCTAATTTCATCACTGTTAAAGCATGCGTTAACAAAACGCATTGTAAACGCGATGTTAACGCATGCGTTAACAAATCGTTAATGCATGCGTTTTGTTAACGCATGCGTTAACATTGCGTTTACAAACGTAAACGGTAATGTAATTAGGCAAATTACCTCACATCAGCTGTTGTATATGCGTTCCAAACGCAATGAAAACGCAACCAAAACGCAACGTGTGAACGCGCCCTCAGGGTGCATTTACCGTGCGGGCATACTGCCGTGTGCTGGAGAGGAGGAGGAGGTGACCCCTCCTCCCTCCATAGGAAACAGCGGTGCACGGCCGCACACCAGGGAAAATATAGAGCATGTTCTATCTTTTCCTGGTGCGCGGAATGGTGCCGTGCCGCCATTTCCGTCTATGGGGACGTATATGCGGCCGCAGATTTAACAGACTGCCTTAAAATGGACCAAAAATGGGTTCAAAACGCCATGTGTGGCATCACCCTAAAAATGGATGTGTTTTCAAAAACCACATGCGTTTTTCAAAAACGCAGCCGTTTTTTGACAGGTTTGACCAATTATTTTAATCGAAACGCCACACCTGGCGTTTTGAACCAGTTTTTGGTCCGTTTCTAAAAGTTGATTTTAGGAGGGAGGCCATGGATAACAAATAAAAGAAGATGACCACACTCCCAGTCCCTGGATCTATGAGTAAGTGTCCATGGTTTATCATGCTTGATTTTGATAGTCAGTTTCCTTTTAATTTGTCAGTTTTTTTCTGTTATGACCTTCTGTTTTTAAAGAGAACCTCTTTAACCCCCTTTACGCTGTCCAGAAGCTCCCGGAATGCAGCTTCCGTACCCTTGTAAACAAACAGGGACATGTATTAGACTGACAGCAGCGCGGGACATCAGCAATGGAGGAGGAGAGTACACGTTTATTTTTTTTTAAAGCAAACCCGAAGTCATTTATCTCGCATAACCCCTTTAAGGGGTTTTCCAACCACACATTAGAGCCTGTGGATAGGGTCTAACTTGCTGATCATGGGGTCTTAGCGATGAGATCCCCACAGATCACGAGAACAGGAGGGGGTCCAACGGGGTTCCAGGTGCCTCAGTCTGACCCGTTGTTGCTCATGGAGCAGATGGCAATGAATGTGCTCGGCAATCTTCGTCAGCTCCATAGGGATGAATGGAGCAGAACGGACATGCACGGCTGTCTGCTCCATTCATCTCGGGGAGCAACGTGGGGTCCGACGGAGGTACCTGGAACCCCCCTGTTCTTGTGATCTGTGGGGATCGGACACCCTGGCAAGTACGTACTACCTGAAAAATTAATAACATCAGTGCCTTTAAGGCCCGATGTAATTCATGGGCAGAGCGGTGTCACTACACAAAATGGGGGTCATTTACTAAGGGCCCGATTCGCGTTTTCCCGACGTGTTACCTGAATATTTCCAATTTGCGCCGATTGTACCTGAATTGCCCCGGGATTTTGGTGCACGCGATCGGATTGTGGCGCATCGGCGCTGGCATGCACGCGACGGAAATCGGGGGGCGTGGCCAAACGAAAACCCGACGTATTCGGAAAAACCGCTGCATTTAAAAACTGAAAATGTGTCGCTTGGGAAGCGCTTACCTTCACCTGGTCCAGCTCGGTGTATTCCGGCGCGTTCAGATGATTTTCAGCGCAGCAGCGCCACCTGGTGGACGGCGGAGGAACTACCTTCATAAATCCCGTCCGGACCCGAATCCTGTTCAGAGAACGCGCCGCTGGATCGCGAATGGGCCTGGTAAGTAAATCTGCCCCAATGTGGCTGCCTGCACCAGAAGGAGGGGAGATGCGGGGGAGCGCCGAGGCTGGACGTAAATACAAGCATTATTATTTTTATCGGCATCAGCTGTATGTTCTACTACTACTGAGGGGAGGCTGTATTCACTGGGGGTAGGCTGTGTAAAACTAGGAGCGGCTATGTGATACTGGGGGCGCTTTGTACTACTAGGGGAGGCTGTATATACTGGGGTGTGACTTTATTTATTGGGGAGATGGTGTATACTTTGGGGAGGCTGCATTTACTGAAGCGGAGGCAGTGTCAGGCCCGCATTTGCCATGAGCCAGGATGAAGTTCCCGGCTCATGTGGCAGACTGTGGACCTTTTTATGGGCGGCAGATCGCCGCCGGTAGTATGGGCTCGTCACTGGCAAATACAGACTACCTGAAAAATCAATTACTTTGGTGCCTTTAAAGCGCCAACGTAGTTGATAGGCACAGTGGTGATGTGATGAGGTCATTACACACGGCCTGTGTCACTACATACAATGCGGCTGCCAGCAGGAGAGTAGCTGGGGGTGGGGGGGTTCTGAGGCTGGAGATAAGTGCAAGCTTTAGTATTTTTATGGGTCAGCTGTATATACTACTTCCAGAGAGAGACTGTGTAGTACTAGGGGAAGCTGTATTTACTTTGGGGGGGCGATTGTGTAATACTGCAGTGGCCGGAAAACGCATGCAATCGGTAAGCAATCACATGTGTTTCACTGGTAACGCTAACAGTGACAAGGCGATTGCATTGCACGTGTGAATGCAGTGCTAGCAGTACGTGTGGCAAAGTATTAGACATGGCTTATATTTTTCAGCTGCCCGCCTTGGTTGCAGTGCGGTTTTTCAGTGTGTGCTCACTCCACAGTGACTGGGTGCCATAGACGTCTATTTGGGCCATAATGAGCCCGCAAATTGTGCGGCCATATAAACCCCCTTTCGTATGTTCGTGTACATGGGGCCTAAGACTGGGGAATCGGACTGTTGCAGACAAGTTGGAAAACTTTCAGAAAATGGTCTAAAACCTGTACCGTATTTTTCGGACTATAAGGCGCACTAAAAATCCTTTGTATTTCTCAGAAATCAAAGGTGCGCCTTATAGTCCAGTGAGCCTTATATATGAACCTTACTTACAGACAACAGCTGACTTGAACTGTGCACAGCTCTGCCACCTGCTAGTCATTCACCCTTATAGTCAAGAGTAGGAAAAAAGAAATGGGGGATTTTTTTAGCCAGGCGCCAAAGATAGTGTGCACAAAAAGGGGGGGGGGTTGTGGGGGATGTTGTGGTGGAGTTGCAGCATCAGGCCCCGGGGCTGGATGTAGGTCCAGATGAAATATGCGGCAAGGAAGGAAAATGCGGGGTCAAATAGGAAGACGCGCTACGTCTAAAGTAAAATAATAAGGGTTTTATTAGAATTATTACAACGCATTTCAACACCGTAATGGTGTCTTCTTCAGGTCAAAAACTCTGATGGTGGGGTTACATAGCACAAGACAGAAACAGAAATTAACACATCATAGTTAGTAATTAATAGGTATAAAAGACACCAAATTTAGTAAAAACAATGGTTGAAAAAAAAGAGACAACATAAATATATATACTGTATATGCAATGTGAGGACAAATCAATGAATGGGTTACGTAAAGAGGTGGTGTCTGTATCATAAACATATAAAGGAGGGGTAAAATAGGGGTGAAACGCATATATAATACACATACATATATATACATATGTACAACCATACGCGTATACCATACATCTACACAGGCTTACAGATTTTCACAGAGATGCATTGTCACATAGATACAAAGTGGATATATATGGAGTAAATAAAGATGAGTGTATGAAATGTCATAAATGTGATAATTGTAATAAGACAAGTGGTATCAGAGATCGCGGTAGGGCCATTAGAGGTGGGTGAGTGGTAGTTAATATGGATGGGTCATTAAATAAATACACTCACCGGCCACTTTATTAGGTACACCATGCTAGTAACGGGTTGGACCCCCTTTTGCCTTCAGAACTGCCTCAATTCTTCGTGGCATAGATTCAACAAGGTGCTGGAGCATTCCTCAGAGATTTTGGTCCATATTGACATGATGGCATCACACAGTTGCCGCAGATTTGTCGGCTGCACATCCATGATGCGAATCTCCCGTTCCACCACATGCTCTATTGGATTGAGATCGGGTGACTGTGGAGGCCATTTGAGTACAGTGAACTCATTGTCATGTTCAAGAAACCAGTCTGAGATGATTCCAGCTTTATGACATGGCGCATTATCCTGCTGAAAGTAGCCATCAGATGTTGGGTACATTGTGGTCATAAAGGGATGGACATGGTCAGCAACAATACTCAGGTAGGCTGTGGCGTTGCAACGATGCTCAATTGGTACCAAGGGGCCCAAAGACTGCCAAGAAAATATTCCCCACACCATGACACCACCACCACCAGCCTGAACCGTTGATACAAGGTAGGATGGATCCATGCTTTCATGTTGTTGACGCCAAATTCTGACCCTACCATCCGAATGTCGCAGCAGAAATCGAGACTCATCAGACTCTACTCTACTCTACTGTCCAATTTCGATGAGCTTGTGCAAATTGTAGCCTCAGTTTCCTGTACTTAGCTGAAAGGAGTGGCACCCGGTGTGGTCTTCTGCTGCCGTAGCCCATCTGCCTCAAAGTTTGACGTACTGTGCGTTCAGAGATTCTCTTCTGCCTACCTTGGTTGTAACAGGTGGCGATTTGAGTCACTGTTGCCTTTCTATCAGCTCGAACCAGTCTGCCCATTCTCCTCTGACCTCTGGCAGCAACAAGGCATTTCCGCCCACAGAACTGCCGCTCACTGGATGTTTTTTCTTTTTCGGACCATTCTCTGTAAACCCTAGAGATGGTTGTGTGTGAAAATCCCAGTAGATCAGCAGTTTCTGAAATACTCAGACCAGCCCTTCTGGCACCAACAACCAGGCACTCAAATCACCTTTCTTCCCCATACTGATGCTCGGTTTGAACTGCAGGAGATTGTCTTGACCATGTCTACATGCCTAAATGCATAAGTTGCCACCGTGTGATTGGCTGATTAGAAATTAAGTGTTAACGAGCAGTTGGACAGGTGTACCTAATAAAGTGGCCGGTGAGTGTAGATGAATAAAAGTGTATAAATAAGCACATTAAAAAATGTTAATTGAGTAGATAGATATATACATATTTAAAGAAAGGTAACGGGGTTAAGACATAGGTCATTAATGACAGGGTCATTAAATAAATAGATAACTAAAAGTGTATAAATAAGCACAATAAAAATATAAAAAAAAGTTAATTGGATAGATAGATATATACATGTTTGAAGAAAGGTAGCAGGGTTAAGTGAATCTAAGTGTGTGGATCACAGTGAGGCGCAGGGACTTGTCCCCTTACCCCAAGCAGTCTCGGCCTCGACCGGAATCCGGTCCTTTCCTCTGCCACGAGGAGACTGCATTCCTCCGGCCCTGCCCGCAGCTCCGTGAAGCTAAGGACACCCGGAGCGCGTCCATCGTGGAGGTCACGTGAGCCGGCTGCCGTCTGACTCTGGTGATGACTTCCGCCGGATGGTGATGACTTCATGACGGGGCCGGATGTGACGTCATGATGGCGCAACCCGGAAGCAGGAGCACTGAGCGGTAAGATTCAAAAAGCGAGGTGTTCACGTTGATCTGAGGTCTAATGATCGTATGTCATCCCTGACCCAGGTGCTTCCGAGATCAGACTCTACTCTAGGCATTTCCCAGCCTGCTAAGGTCGGTCATATGCTGTATGTTTGGATCAATTCTACCATATATGATATGTATCAATATCCATGTGTATATTTCCTTTAGAATCTTGTGCAGTGTACTCCTTGCTCAAGCTACATAAGGTACCTTCTCACTTATACCACTATACTGTATTGATGTCAGAGGCTATCATGCATTTTTGTTAATGTTTAGGCTTGCTGATACCAGTAGTTCCACGATTGGGAACATGATGGCATGTGGTATGGAGGCTTCGGGCCTGGACCTCATATCCTTGAACCCTGTAAGTGGGGTCATTTAGGGATAGGGTGGTGATTAAGGACCAATTACTCCTCCCTCTCCTTGGTAGGAGCCCAGGGAAAAGGAGAAGGATAAAGAGAGAGTTAAGGACAAAGATCAGGCGAGCACAAAGAAAGCCACATCAAAAAAGTGCAATATGTGTCTGGAAAAACTCCCAAGTGATTACAAAAAAACAGTTTGCAAGAATTGTGTGGATAATTCATTCAGAGAGGAAAGAGCCTCATTTGTAGATGAAATGTGTAGCTTTATCAGAGACTAAGTTAAAACTTCGGTTACAACATCTATAGCGGCATTAATCCCTCAAGAACCATGTCGGATTCAGCATCAGACTGAACTGGAACTAAGGAATCTGTAGATATGGATCCAGGTCCTTCAAATTCAGCGAGTAAGATGGAATCTAGATATCTACTGACAACTGAGGATCTAGAACCACTTTTGAGAGACGCGTGTTCCCAATCAACAACACCCTCAAGGAGTTAATACTGGAAGAATGGAGAGAGCCAGAAAACGGGATCTCCATTTCTAAAGAATTTAAAAAGCGTCTTTCATTTGACGAATCTGAAGCCAAAATTTGGAATTCTATGGCGAATGCCTAAGGTAGACATCCAGGTCACAAAAATGACCAAAAAAACTGACCTACCATTCGAAGACTCAATCCAACTAAAGGATCCCTTAGATAGAAAAGCGGACAGTCTTCTAACAAAGACATGGGAGTGTGCCATGTTAAATTTAAAATCAAATATCGCCACGACATCCATGGCTTGTACTCTCTTCCACTGAACTAGAGAATCATGTCAGAGATGGCACTCCTAGGGAAATGCTGTTAAGTACCTTCCCCACATTAAGAGCGGCTACAGCTTTCATCGCAGATGCCTCAGCAGAAGGAGTAAGAATTAGCGCCAAAGAAGGTGCATTATCTAATTCAGTCAGAAGGTCACTTTGATCTGAAATCTCCAGTCCATTGGCGAAGCCAAAGTCAAAACTATGTGGTATTCCCTTTGAAGGGGAATATTTATTCGGATCTGAATTAGACACGCTTCTAGAAAAAGCGGCGGATAGGAAGAAAGGCTTTCCAGAATCAAGAAGTAATCTAAGGAAACAGCCCTTTCGGGACCCCAAGGATAAGAAGCAGTCTTACAGAGGGAAAGGCAAGCAGGGCAAGTGGAGCTACCCTAAAGGAGGAAGAGGGTTCCTCCTTAGTGCCAGTAACTCTGCCCCAGCATACAGAAAACAATGACGCCAGAGTGGGAGGAAGATTGTTAAAGTTCCATTTACAGTGGGATCAAGTTACATCGAATCCCTGGATATTAAGTATCCTCCAAGAAGGTTACCATATAGAGCTAACCTCTCTTCCTCCCAGGAAATTTGTCTTGACAGAACAACCCTCAGAAAATCTCTCAGTCCTACTATGGTCAGAGATACAAAAATTGATCCAGCTAGACGTGATCATCCCTGTGGCTCAGGAACATCAAAGGGAAGGATACTACTCTCCCCTCTTCTTGATAAAAAAAAAACAAATGGTACATTCAGGATGATTTGCATCCTAAAAAACTTGAACAAATATGTATGCTACCGGAAATTCAAGATGGAAACCGTAAACTCAGCAGCTGTCCTGATCCAACCGGGAGCATTCATGTGTACGATAGATCTAAGAGATGCGTACTACCACGTGCCAATACATCCAGCCTCACAAAAATTCCTCAGGTTCGCAATGCTATCGCCTAGAGGAGAGGAAGTCCATTTCCAATACAAGGCGCTGCCTTTTGGAATATCTTCGGCCCCAAGGACGTTCACAAAACTTATGGTCGAAGTGATAGCATTCCTCAGGAAAAAAAGGGATATTAGTTATTTCCTATCTGGACGATTTGTTAGTGGTGGCCAGTTCAATACATCAACTAATAACCTTGCAACTATTTAGGATGGATAGTCAACTTGGAGAAATCCAAGCTAGCTCCAAGTACGAAGGTAGTCTTTTTAGCAACACTGTTGGATTCAATTCAGCAAATGTCCTTCTTACGACCAGAGAAGAAAACAAATCTGATACAGCAGATTATAGCATTTCAGAAAAGAAGTCAGTGCACAGTAAGAGAAGCCATAATCCTTGGGATTATGACATCATGCATACAGTGTGTACAGTGGAGTCAGAGTCACACAAGATCCCTTCAGAGTTGGGTATTGGCTTCCTGGGACAAAAACCCCCAACACCTGAATCAGAAAATAGAGATATAGGAGGTAGTCAAGCGATCCATGGATTGGTGGAAGAACACTTCAAATCTAGAAAGAGGAACATCATGGCATCCCTGGCCAGTAATAAATATTCAGAGGGATGCGAGTCAATTAGGATGGGGAGCAGACGTAGCAGGTCTCCCCACACAGGGACTATGGCCACGGTCAATCAGAACCCAATCCTCAAATTAGAGAATTGAGAGCAGTTTTAGAGACTTTAAGAGCCAGCACTTTAAAGTTAAAGGGGAAACATGTAAGAATATACTCGGACAATACCACCACAGTGGCTTATCTTCGTCATCAAGGGGGTACCAAGAACTCCGATCTCCTCAATCTTTCAGGAAGGATATTTGCGTGGGTGGAAATCAACATCTGCTCTCTCTCAGCCACCCACCTAAAGGGGGAAGAGAATCTGATAGCGGACTATCTCAGTCGTCAGGTCATAGACCAAAACGAATGGTGTCTGAACGAGAACATCTTTGCACGTCTCACACAAAGATGGGGACAACCAGCAGTAGATCTCTTTGCCTCCAGCAAAAATGCGAAGGTTCCTCATTTCTTCTCTCTAGAACCAAAGACTCTGTTTGGTCAAAGAGATGCCTTCAGTCAGTCTTAGAGCGGGCCTCTGATGTATGCATTTCCTCCCATACCTCTCATAGCACGGGTCATTCAGAAGATCAGAGAGGACTAAGCAAAGGTTATTCTCATTGTTCCCTGGTGGCCAAAGAGGAACTGGTTTCCGTGGATAAGGAAGATGGTGTGGGAAGAACCTATCATGCTGGAACCTCTAAACGACCTCCTGTTCCAGGGTCCAGTATACCATCCAAATCCACAGGCTCTCCAGCTCTCTGCATGGATCCTGAAAGGATGTTGCTGATATCTAAAGGATTATCGAGTAAGGTAATTTCCACGCTCAAGGCAAGCCGCTAGCCAGTTACTCACAAAATCTATTCCAGGATATGGGGAAGATTTGTATCATTTTGTGGCAGGACTCCTCCTAACCAACTGTCCCCTAACATTTCACAGGTGCTGGACTTCCTGCAAGCAGGATTCGACAAGGGCCTTAAGATAAGTTCTTTAAAAGTCCAGATTGCAACCCTCAGCGCATTCTTCGACACTTCACTAGCAGAAAACAGGTGGATTCAAAGGTTTGTCAAAGCTACCGCTAGACTAAGACCACATATAAAACAAAATATCCCAAATTGGGATCTCTCATTAGTACTGAACCACCTTACGAAAGTACCATTTGAACCCCCTAGAGATGGTTAAGATTAGAGAGCTGACGTTAAAACTCACCTTCCTTATTGCCATAACAACAGCTAGGCGTTTGGGAAAAATCCAAACCTTGTCAATCAAAGAGCCCTATTTTAAGAAGTTGGAGGACAGGGTCGTGCTAAAGTTAGATAAAACCTTCACACCAAAGGTGGCCTCATCCTTTCACCGTAACCAAGAAATTATTCTACCTTCCTTTTGTCAGAATCCAAGACATGCCAGAGAATCAGAGTGGCATACATTGGACGTCAGAAGATACCTTCTACATTTTATTGAATTTACCAAGTCTTGGAGAAAAGATGACAACATTCTCCTACAATTCAAAGGAAGAAACAAGGGCAAAAAAGCTTCAAAAGTGTCCATTGCTAGATGGATCCGGACTGTCATCAAAGAAGCTTATGATGCCAACAACTTGGACATTCCGGGGACTGTTAGGGCACACTCAACCAGAGGAGGGGCAGCCTCTTGGGCTGAGAAACGTGATGCCTCACTAGAGGATATATGTAGAGCAGCTACCTGGTCTAGTCAGCTAACTTTTGCCAAACACTATAGGCTAGATGTTCAGAGTGCTAGAGACCAGTCCTTCGGAAGGAAGGTCTTACAAGCTGTTGTCCCCCCCTAATTTGTTATCTGGTACATCTCCAGTTCGGGCCGTCATGGGGGACGCTATGGAAAAGGAGAATTATTCTCACTGTTAATTCAGTTTCCATTAGTCCACCATGACGGCCCATATATATTTCCCACCCTAAATTTTGTCTATTCTAAAGCTTAGGAAAGTTTGCCTATTTGTTCTGTAACATACAATGGGTTGCATCCAAGGCCGGTGTAGTTATTTGGTAGCCACTGGAGTACGGATGCCGGGGTGGGGTATTTAACCTCTCTGCTTCCTGTCCCTACAGAGGTCAAGGGACAAATGGAAACCGAATTAACGGTGAGAATAATTCTCCTTTTTTTGTTGTTCTTTCTAGTGGTCTTATTTTCGAATGCATAACATTTTCTTTATCGCTTTTAAGAGCATTTTTTAAAGGGTATTAATTAAAAATTATCTTTTTTTTGGGAGCGTTTTTTGAGGTTGTTTTTTTACGGGGTTCACTTTGTTGGTCCAATAAAAATCCTGTTTTATTATGCAGATTATCACGGACGAAGCGATACCAAATATGTGGGGGTTTTGTGTATTTTATTAAATTTTACTGAATAAAAACTAATTTGGAGAAAATCTTGTTCATTTTAGCATCACCATCTTTTCATATGCATAACTTTTATTTTCCGGCTGACAAATCTGGTTAAGGGCTTATTTTTGCTAGAAGAGTTGTTCTTTTTAGTGGTCTTATTTTAGCTTGACCGTGGCGTGTATGGGGTTAACACTCGCGATGGGTGCCGGCTCCGAGCGCAGGTATTACAGCACGGTGTCAGCTGTTACAGACATCCGACAGCCAGTGCTGGCTCAGTGAGCCGGTGACAGAAGCGGGACCCTATAGTACATTCCCGTGCAGGAAGTAACTGCGCAGTTAATGTTAATAGGAGTTAATGTGTGATTTGTACTTTGTAATAGATGATGAAGTATGGTAGAATCAATAAGAAAGTCAATTCAGAGTAAATTCAGACTCGGGTCTGAAAAATAGTAAAATAAAGCAAAAAATGTAAAAATACATTTAAAAAACATAAATTCAATTCGCTCTCCTTTCCAAAGAACTGATATTAAAATAAACAGTATAAATCATAAACATGTTAGGTATTGCCTGATCTAATGTCCGATCTATCAAAATATAATAACGGTTATTCCCAGCCTTTAACCCCGTAATAGAGGTTTTAATATTTGTAATTGTATGAAAACCTTATAAAACGTATATTAATTAAGTAGACCAGTGATCTTACCAAAGAATCTAAGAGACATTTCATTTGGGGTGCACAGTGAAAGCCATAATAACCAAGCCCACAAGAAAATGGGGCAAAAGCAGTTAAACTGCATTTGGAATTTTTTTTTCAAACACCCCCTACCCCAGTTCATGCATGGTGGGCTTAGGTGTGATTTTGTTAATTTAACAGGTGAATGACATTTGTAGAACAGGTTTCCCAATCAAATTTACCAGTGACCTAATAAACCACTACTAGTATGTTGTCATGCAGCTAAACACCTTTCAGATAGTGGGGCACATTTACTTACAAGGTCACTCGAGTTCACTAAAAGTGCATTGTTTGTCTATAATGCTGCGTGGGGTGATTCACTAAGACTGTGCGCCAGAAATCATGAATGTGTTGCTTCCTCGCACTGGTCCCACAGAGTTCACCATCTTTTTTTAGGTTCAATAAAGATTTTATTGAAACAAAATATTAACATCGGATATAAGTACTGTAAGCACCATGAGACACATACATTGAATATTGTAGAAAAGGGAGCAACAATGATCCAAATAACACATTAGTCTGGTGCAAATTAAGTATATGAGGAAAACATCATAAAGCGGTACCTGCAATATATAGCAAAATATAATCCTTCATCTCGCCTTCCTTTGAAGTATGTACAACCAGCACATACCTAAACTAAATAAGAACCCATACAGAGACATACATCCAACACACACAGCCATACCGACACACAGGACAACACTCACAAACTAGGGAGGACCGAAAAGAGGGGGGGGGGAAGCATCCCATCAAATAACTGCAGATTACAGACTTCTAATCCAAAAATTTAACTATGGGGACTATCTAAATGAGACCCACGGTAGCCATCGCAGATGGAATTGGTACACTGCACCAGGCCGGAAATCATCCAGCACCACCATCTCCTCCATCCTCAAAGTTAATGTCATTTCTGCAGACCACATGCCCCTGGTGGAGGGTGTAGTCCACTTCCATAATCTGGGAATAACACGTATCATTGCCATAACGCAATGCCTCAGAAGCCCAGATCTGACTTTCTTATTTGTGCAAGACTACAAGGAGAGAAGGGCTACGGCCGGGCTACAACTGGAGGAAGATGTCAATCTATCATGTAGTGAAAAAAAACATCTCCCATATATCTTTGACTACAGTGCACGCCCACCATGTATGGAACATCGACCCTTCCTCCACCCCACATCTCCAGCACCTGTCCTGTGACCCCCATGACATTTCCCCAGCAGCAACCCGAAGACCGCTGAAATTAGACGTGACACAGATCTCTGGTAAGGTACCTCCAGGGAGCAAGGGACTTGCGCAAACTATTGACCTGATGTAGACAGAGCCATCTACGATCTCTGAGCATATTTTTTTTTTACTATATGTCACCCACAGACTGTAGACTCGTTGAAGACAGCACGTGGCGGACTTGGATTACTGGGACCGTTTATAACAGAGGGTCCGTCAAACTCAATGGGAAGTTTGGATTATAGGACAGAGGAGAAAGTGGACCAGGACGAGAAGAGGCCAGTCCTCTACACTGCACCCATCCCATACCTGCAAGACTACATTAAACAAAGGGGATACGTGTAGTCCCCTGATTCTGGACCAGGAGGATTCCACAAAGCCGCTAGAATAGGAGAAAAATTGCTAGTTGTCTCAATTTCCATCCACAGCCTAAGCAGTAACCAAGTAGGAGGTGAAGAATACAAGAAAGCACCGTAGCGGAATGATACAGGCAAAATCCGGGAGACCCACTCCCCCCTTGCACTTGGGCCTAGCAAGGGTAGAGAAAGACAACCATGATCTTGATGACCACTATACAAACTGCATGGCCAAGAAATGTAGTTTACACAGAAAGGAGCCAGGCACCGTCCATGGAACTGTTTGAAAGACATACAAAATTTTTGGGAGAATATCCATTTTCAAGGCTTTCATCCTACCCATGCATGAAAGGGGCAGCTTGGCTCCCCCTGCCATATCCTTTTCCACAAAGCTCAGCAGTGGAGTGACTGCCTCAAAAGGATCAGAGGGAATAAGCACCCCCAGATACTTCGGCCCTCTACACCACTTGATCCGCATGGATCTCGACAGTAAGGCTACCACACATTCTGGAAGATTCACATTAAGCAGTTCTGATTTGGATACATTCGCATTGAAGTTCCAGACTGCCGAGTACCTGTCCAATTCTTTTAGTATCGCAGGGAGACTAGATTCAGGGTTCATGACATACAGCAATAGATTGTTTGTGAAAACTGACATCTTGTGTAGGGAGCCGCCAACAGCAATCCCAGTGATTTCATCGGATCTGAAGGCATTTGCCAGCGATTCCATGACTAAGATATACAACAGTGGGGACAGGAGGCAGCCCCGCCAAGTTCCATTCCGCACAGGGAAGAATTCCAACAAGATAACATTAACCCTGACCTGGGCCCTAGAATTGTGGTATAGTGCCATGATCTGGGACATCATAACAGGACCTAAGCCCATACTACGCAATGTGGCTTCTAGGAAGTCCCATCCCACTCTATTGAACACCTTCTCAGCGTCAACACTCAGAAGGCACATAGGAATTTATATCGACCTGGCTCTATGCGTCAAAGTGAAAATCCTTGGATTCTCGTCCTGGGACCAAACCAAGCTGCTCCCTGTGTATTCAAATAGGAACAAGGGGTTTCAATCGCATGGCCAACATTTTTGAGTAGATTTTGATATTAATTTTGATGAGGGAGATGGGCCTAAAGTTAGCACAATGCTTAGCATCCCTGCCCAGCTTGGGGAGAACCACTATATGGGCCAATATAGATTGAGGGTGGAATTTATCGCCCTTAGATACAGCATTGAACAGAGAAGACATTGGGAGTCTCAGCTCCTCCCCAAACATCTTATAAAACGTGGCCGTGCAGCCATCTGGTCCAGGGCTCTTGCCTATATTTAACCCTTTGACTACCTGGAGCATCTCCTGTTCAGAGAACTCTCTCTCCAGTTCTGCTGGTTTGTGTGTGTCTGTGTGTGTGTCTGTGTGTGTTAGAGCTGCTCATAAAAAGAATGGAAATCCGCCACAATCTCAGTTGAACTCCGGGGTGGAGAGTTGAGGGAGAGAACATGCGTTGGAGGTAGTTTAGGATGCAAAGCCCTTGCTAGCCAGCTGCCACACTTATTGCTTATTGCACACTTTTGAGGGTACTCAAAATAACCCTTCTACAGACAATCCCTGGCACACCTGGATTTTTGATCCCAAATTTTTTAAATCTGCTGCCGTAACGTGGCTAGTTCCGCTCGCAGAGAATCTGTCTGCGCCCTTTTATTGGCCTCCTCCAGGGCAGCCGGATTTTGCAACAAGTAAATCAGCCGCTCCGTACTAGCCCGCTTAAACCTCCCCCCATGATACATAAAAAGTCTCCGAAGTTCATACTTCAGAGATTCCCACTGGAGTGGGATATCATTCCACTCAAGGGGAAAGAATGGGAGGGAGTCTCTGTTGGTCCTCTTGATTTCCTCCACGCAAGCCAAGTCCTTCAAAAGGTTGTCATTTAACCCCTTATCACCGACACTAGTTTTCACATAATGACCAGGCTCGATTTTTCAAATCTGCCCTGTGTCACGATAATTGGTTATAACTTTGGAACACTTTAAGGTGATTTTGACAATGTTTTCTCATGACAGACGCATTGTACTTCATATTAGTTGTAAAATTTAAGTGATAAGTTTTGCGTTTCGGTCTGAAAAAAAGGGAAAATTTGGCAAAAGTTCGTAAAAATTCTTCATTTTCCAAGTTTGAAATGTTCTGCTTTCCAGACAGAAAGTAAAACTACCCAAAAAGCTTGATAGTTAAAGGGGTATTCAGGGAATATGAACGTCTGACACAAAAACCCATGATGATATAAATAAATGAATGTAACACAACTCACTGTCATTTGTCACAAAATGGAGCTTAAATAATTTGATTTTATGATTTACAAAATTTATGGCCTCTCTAAAGTAGGTGGAGTTATCACTAAGATGGCCGCCACTGGAAACTACAAGTTCCATGATCCTTTAGTTCTCAATAATTCATCCTCCCTCTTATGCTCTGCTAACATTGATGATATAACAGACTTTCTTGCTCTATTACCATAGTAATGATGTGTAACTGCCATCACCACAACACTGGCCATACTGCATGCACTGCAACCACCCAACAACAGCCAAAATAGTGGTGATCACATGACCCTGCCCAGGCAGCTGCAGGACATGTGATGTGGACATGTGATGAGCGGCCATCTTCTGTTCTGCAACAGACCGCACAGAGGAATTTAACGTACTGATTAAAGGGCCAGCAGCATTTTAATTCTTCATTACAGTGTATGTCATACACAGAAGCAAAATTTTAAATACCAACTAATTACACATTAGCTTATATCTTGAGTGCCCATTTGTATATGAATTATGCCGATTCCTGGAATACCCCTTTAACATTTATGGAATGTCTGCTTTATGTTGAGATGATATTTTATGTGCCCTCTCATTTTTCTAGGATGTTATGAGGCGCAGAACTTTAGGTGCGATTTTTCCCATTTTCATGAAAATCCCCAAAACCCGCATTTTGAGGGACAACTGAGGTTCGAAATGCCTAAATAATAGCAAAGCCCCATAAATTATCCCACTATAGAAACTTCACCCCTCAATGTATGTAAAACAACTTCTATTGAGCGTATTAACCCTTTAAGTGTTTCATATGGGTTAAAACAATATGGATCTGCGATTTAGAAACTTTTTAATTTTTTGGTAAAATAAATTCATTTAGGCCAAAACTGACAGTTTCATAAATTAAATGATGAAATGCTCTGCAACTTTTGATGCCCAATTTCTCCCGAGTGTACTGATACCTCATATGTGGTGATAAACTGCTGTGGGCGCACGGCCAGAGATAGAATGAAAGCAGCTATAAATTTAGCTATGAATTTAATTTTTTTTGGTAATGCGAACATATGAGGCTTATTATTTGGGGGATGAGATATAATGTATAGGTTATTATTTTTGGGGGTCTTAAAGGAAACCTACCACTTGAAGTGGCAGGTATAAGGGGGGACTACCGAGCACCAGCTCAGGGTGAGCTGGTGCCGGAGCTTAGTTTTGTTAGTGTTTTAAACCGCAGTATCACGGTTTAAAACACTTTTTAAACTTTATGGCCGAAGCTGCTTCGGCGCAGGGAGGTACGCGCACGACCGTGCCCGCGGCTCTCATTCACTTCCTATGTAGCCACGTGCACGGTCGCGCACATGGTGCGCCGAGCGCGTACCTCCCTGTGCCGAAGCAGCTTTGGCCATAAAGTTTAAAAGGTGTTTTAAACCGCGATACTGCGGTTTAAAACACTAACAAAACTAAGCTCCGGCACAAGCTCACCCTGAGCTGGTGCTCGGTAGTTCCCCCTTATACCTGCCACTTCAAGTGGTAGGTTTCCTTTAAGCTTATTTGTGAGATTTTATTAACTATTTCAAGGGGACACAAACAAAATCATAAATTTTTATTTTGGATTTTTAGCACCTTTTTTTTCCCGCTCACCGTAACATAAAAATAATATTTTATCTTTATTCTCTTGTTCACTGTGATTGCGGTGATACCTCATTTATATAGGTTTTCTTATCTTTGCTCAATTTTACTGAGCAAAACCAATATTGGAGAAAATTGCATTGTTTTTACTATTGACAAATTTTTAGGGCCATAACTTCTGTATTTTTCTGTCGTCAGATCTGGTTGAGGGCTTATTTTTTGCGTAAAGAGTTGTTCTTTTCAGTCGAATCATGTTAGGGAACGTAACTTTTTTTGATCACTTTTTAGAACATTTTTTGTGATGATGTTTGATGAAAAATTGTATATTACGGGAAGTTTTTCATGGGTTTTTTTTTACGTCGTTCACCGAGTGGGTTCAATATTGATTTAGATTTATTGTGCAGATTAATACAGATGCGGTGATACCAAATATATACCTTTTTTGTGTTTTATATACTTATATATAAGGAAACTGCCGAACCTACCTGAGGTCGTATATACAGCTGCGTCCATCGGCATGTTGAAAACACCTCCTAGGATCGGTGAACTATCTTCAAACTCCCTTAAATAGCGCAAGGCCTCGATTCCAAAAGACAGCTGCCCTGACTTTGGAAAATACAAATTAGCAAATGTCAATACTCTGCCCACCCAATTCACCTTCACAAACAAGGATGTCCCTAACGGATCAGACAGAGTATTGAGAATCTGAGGAAAGAAAGGGTAATGTAAATCAATCGCCACCTCTTTAGCTCTATATGTATGGGGCTGGTGGAGTGAAACCATTTGTTGTAATATCTATTTTTACCTGCCGGGACACAATCAGTCTAATAGGTCTCCTGCAGAAGAAGGACCATAGCTCTTTGTCTATGAAGATAGTACAGGATCTGCCCATGTGTGCTAGGGCTATTTAACCCACTGACATTGTAGGAGCGAAATGCTAGCGAGGACATATTTAGCAGATAACAAGTTAATGGGATGAGATACTTAGGGAAAGGAAAGAACACAGCATGGTGTCTCTAGTCAACAAAGAACCAGACCCACAGACAACACACCTGACCCACCCACACTTTGTCTAACTTTACTTAAGGTAGGCTTATGTGTATACTAAAGCAGACAATAGTCGAATTAGACTTCTGAGGCAGCCACTCCAAAACCGCTCCAGAACCTATCCCTACTGGTGGGAAGATTCAAAGTACATTGCCAGTGACCCTACCCCACACTTCCCATGTGACACACTATAATTATACCAGTATATAATGCAACACTGCAAACCCCCTAGGGAACTCTTTCGATGCAACCCCTCACCCCATAGCATAAAGAAATTAAACAGTAAGAACATATAGCAAGTAAGGCATGAACATCTGAGCATTAGGAATGCTTACAGATCCATACATACAGAATCCATACAGATCATCTTCAAAACCTAAGGAGTCAAAGAGCATTAAACAGATACAACATTATAAGCATAATCAGCCCATAGCTAGTAGAGGGCCCTACAGCTCCTGAAATAGCTGGGTGACCACAGTATCCAACTCTTGTGGAGGCACATCCTCAGATCCTTATCCGCAGATTATTCCGTCTGTGACGGTTCTCGATGTCTTCAAGGTGTGCTTGAATATTAATGAGCTGTGCCGTATGCTGATACGCATCTATGCGAGCTGAAGCTGCGTCAGGATTCTTCTCTTCGACTCATCCTCCTATATGAGACACATCCCGTCTTACCTCCTCCACTCCATTTTTGTGAGAGTACTCTATATGTTGAATAAGGACCTTCTAGTCTTGCCTTGTCAGGATCACCTGCAGATGCTCCTTCCAATCATAGCTTTCATCTGCCACTTGGGCGCTGTGGGAGAACTGGCAACCAGATTAGGCCCCTTCTAACACCACAGACACAACTGTGGGAGCAGGTGGAAGAAGAGGACTTTCGCTGACTGATGGGGTGATGTCATTCTGGACTGAAAAGGAGACGGAGAGGCGACACGTGAACTCCTCAAATATTCGCAGAAGCCTGTAGGATCAGGTGGTTTCTGTCCCTTTTTCCGAGACTTGGGTCTTATGAGCACCGGGTGAAATGTAAAACAGTCAGCAGCAGGTTTTGTATAGTAAAAAGAAAAACAAAAATTACGGATCGTGTGGGGACAGGTACATGGTGCACCCTTGTCTGCCATCAAACCACTTGAAGTTGTATGTGCTGCCAACACAGTCAAAATATGATTGGTAGGCAAAAAGGCATCAGCCTCCTTGGTTTGTCACCGGGGCTCAACAGTAGTATAACAGATCATACAATGCTTTTGAGGCCTAGTAAGCCGCGCTGGATCTTCAGGCCTGCTGTAAGGCGGGCCCAGGCTGCGAGGTGGCTCCACGAGGATCCGGAGGCCCTCTGGCTAAGTACTAGCTATGCTAGAAACGTCCTGTGGAGGGCCCATGCGCCGGTGCAGTGATCACTTGAGGCTTGGGATGCAGGCCGTGCCTAGGCCACAGCCTTCCACGGGTTCCTCCTGGTCCTGTAAACGGGGAAAAGACCCGCATGGGCTCCATTGTCTTTGGGCTTATACACCCACTTATGTATACATTCTATACTGTGTCAAAGAATATATAACCCTTAATTAGTGCGGCTCTCACATCAGTAAGCACTGAAAGTGTATCACACCAAAAGAACCCCAACCGGGAGCTGATGTTATGGAGCCTAAATAACAATACTTTCTGAATATAAAAAAGTATAAATTTTATTGATATGCATTAAAAACATTTAAAAACATGCCATGCATCCATAAATTGGATGCAGACCACCAATAGCCCCTGATGCGGGCTGGCTGGTGTGCTCACTCCCCCCTGCAGTCTATGTACAGACAAATAGGAAGACCCACAGGAAATAGTGAAAGCATAACAAAGGGTACAATACAATGCAAAAATCACTAGAGCCAAGTAACTTTACCCGATAGGTCAGGTCAGGGGGGGGGAGGCTGGCTGCCTCACGCGTATCGCCACCTCGCCGTGGCTTCGTCAGGGGTAAACTGCATATCCTTTGTCGGGATTTTATACCTAGCGTGCATCACGGATGTTCCCCTCTATTGGGTCGCGAAATATCGCGAGACTCCGGGCGCTGCGTCACCCCCGCGCGCACGCGCGGTGCCGCACTCCTCTACACCCACTTATGTATACGGTGGAAGGAGATTAATATGCCAGGCAGAGGAGCTCTTACAAGCTGCGTCTGGCTCGCTCAGCAATGCCCCCCTCACCATCTTTTTTGTGGTGCACCTTTAACATATTTGAAAGTTAAATACGGTGCTTGGCCCGAATCAGTCAGACAGTCTGATGGCACACCCCTTAATATGTGTCGCATGGAAGCCAGCACAACTGCGCCACAAAAGGGTCACTTGTGACACAATCTCAACGCAGACACTTCTTAAATACCTTTGCAAGCCGTTTTAGCCATGAAAATTGGTCACGTCCGACAAAAGTGCAGCGTGTGACCCTTAGTAAATGTGCCCCAATGTCTCTTTCATGGTCCCGTATGATGGCATCATCGAGAAAATCAGCTTTGAAGTGAGATGTGAAATAGTAGTATAAAGTCAAGGAGGCAAAGCATTTAGCACTGAAGTCAAACTCTCCGTGCATAGAACGCCCCCTTCACTGTAATTGATAGTCCTGCATCCTGAAACATGACTAGGCAGATCTCCTAAAGTCCGGTGCAGATGTCAATCACATGGGAGGATGTGGGGGGAGCTTAATTTCAATTTTAAACTCTCCACCTCCTTGACTTTATACCAGTTTACATCTCACTTCAAAGTAGATTTTCTGCATGATGGAACTACGCTGAGACATGAAAGAAACATGATCTGGAAGGTGTTAAGCTGCTTGACAACATACTGGTAGTGGTTTATTAGGCCCATTTCTGATGACCGGTTCCCTTCAAATTAACAAAACTGCACCTAAAACCCCCTAAGAATTGATTGTGATGCAGTTGTAACTGCATCGTGTGACCGTACTCCATATTACTCTATGTTTAACCTGTAAAATTTCGTGATCAGCGCGACTGCGGTACTCACCTGACAGGGATCTCCACGGCGCGCAGCGGTGCCGTCTTCAGGGGTTGCCGATCACTGTCATGGCAGTCCTGAGGTCCGCCCACTTCATTTGCCTACAGCATGGTCTGTACATTTCATCTGCGGCTGGCCCTGCCTACTTTGTCCACTGCCGCCCACTGGCCTAGTCAACCCGTGGCTGCCCTTCCCAGTCTTTATGCGGCCGTCCGTCTCAATCCTTCCACAGCCACCAGGCCGACCCACTCCTGCTCGGCCTAGTCCATCCGCGGCCGCCCAGCCTAGTCCATATGTGATCTGGCCCATGCTGTAAGCCCGGCTTCTTCTGCAGAACCCCGGCTGGCTTATCGCATCCACGGTCCCGCGGCCGGCCCACTACTTCCGTGGCTTCCCAATCATGTAGGCCCACACGATGCTGCAGCCCTAAGAAGCAGCCACCCGCTGGCATGATGCCACAGCCAGCCTCCTAAATGACCCACCCCACTACACAACAGCCGATTTGCAAGAAAAGTAAGTAATTCCCTATATATGTATGTATAGTTAGATTTATATGTGCTGTATGTGTGTATGTGCTGTGTGTTTATATGCTGTATGTGTGTGTATATTCTGTGTGTATGTGTGTATATGCTGTATCTGTGTATATGCTGTGTGTATGTTTGTGTATATGCTATATATACCGTATGTCTGTATATACTGCATGTATACGCAGTATGTGTGTAAATGCTATATGTAATGTGTATTTGTGTATATGCTATATATACTGTATGTGTCGTTATATGCTTTATGTAGACACATACATATAAATATATATTTATATGCATATGGTGTATGTGTGTATCTGTTGGATATACTGTATGTATGTATTTGTGTGTATATACTGTATGTATGTGTGTATAAACTGTATATAGATTCAGTATGTGTATATGGTGTTTTTATACTGCATGTATGTGTATACACAGTTTGTGCATACCATATGTAAAAGAATATGATGTATGTATGCTATATGTATTTATAAAAACACTATATATGCAACTTTGCCTATATACTGTATGTATATACAGTAGGAGTTTGTATATACTGTATGCATTAGTGTATAAAAGTATATATGAGTACCTAAATGTGTGTATGAGTATATAGGTATATGTATGTATGTGTGTACGAGTGTATAAAAGTGAGTGTAGAATGTTATGTGTATGTATTTAAGGGGGAGGGGGGCCCCATGCAGAAATCTGCTATGGGGCCCTGCTTCTCCTAGTTACGCCACTGCCTGCAATCAGTATTGCAGGGTATTATCATGAACAAGCAATCAGATGATTGCTTGTTCAAGTCCCATGATGGAACTAGTAAAAAAGTAAAAAAAAAGTTATTCAATAAAAAATAAATTAATACAAAATGCCCATAATCCCCATAAACATATTAAGAGACATACAAAGCAAAAAAAGTCTAAACATAACACAAATCCCACATATATATCACTGCATCCGTACAACCCGAACATTTAACCCCTTAACGACCTGGCCCTTTTTAGTTTTTTTACTTCCATTTTTCTTTTTTTTTTAATCAGATGAATTTTTATTTGATTTTAAACACAAACAAACAGTTATGCATGTATTACATCTTGAACGGTATAATTCAATGTATGAGGAGATTAATACAATGATTGTACAGTATAGTTTTGTATGCCCCAAAACTATTTGTCCTAGATATCCCTCTATGTGGCTAGCGATAATTGGTACTGCAGGCTTGCTCTAAGTTGGGTTAGTGGACGCGATGGCAATCCCAGAACATCCATCCATTTCCCCAAAATTTTTTCAAACTTCTTAATAGAATTTCTTTTTAGGTATGTACCATATTGCAGTCTGATAACATTATTTACTCTATCTATGTATTCCCTAATAGATGGAGGCCTTGGCTTGATCCAGTGTGCAGCAATTCATTTTGTGATCTGGTATAGAGACCACTGAATCCCTATCATATTAGAGGCTGATACCTCGTTTAAATCTAGATTCCCCATTAAACAAGCGAGGGGTGTTGGTGGGATGGCAGTTGAGTCACTTCCATTTTTCTCTCCCCAACTTCAAAAATCTATAACTTTTTTATTTTTCCACGTAAATAGCTGTGATGGCTTGTTTTCTGCGTAACAAATTGCACTTCATAGTGATGTTATTTAATTTTCCATGTTGTGTACTGGGAACGTTTTCATTGCTATCATTTTTAGGACTGTGCCACCTTTTGATGACTTTTTATAGATTTTTTAATATTTTTCAAAATGGCAAAAAAGTGCCATTTTCTACTTAGGGTGCTACTTTCCGTTACGGGGTTAAACGCTGTGAAAATCCATTATAATATTTTGATCGGGCATTTTCGCATGCGACGATACCGAATGTGATTATGATTTTTAATGTTTATTAATATTTATATCAGTTCTAGGGAAAGGGGGTGATTGGAATTTTTAGGGTTTTTTTTAATGATATATTTTTTTTAACTTTTTAAACTTTTTATTTTACTATTTTTCAGACTTCCTAGGGTACTTTAACCCTAGGTTGTCTGATCGATCCTAACACATACTGCCATACTACTGTAGGCAGTGCTGATAGCACATTGTAATGATAGGGTTAATACGAGTCAGCCTAAGGGTCTTCGGAAGACCCGAGGCTATCATGGCGACGGATAGCCGCACCAGGACCCCATGCACGCCATACTAGCACTAGCGAAGGGGTTAAAAAAGATCATTACTGAACCTGCTTGATGTACATCGTAGAAAAGAAATGTCAAAAACCCACCAAAGTTTAGGATTTTTACCTATTTCATCCAACAAAAAATGCAATAAAAAGTGAGGAAAAAAACGAATGCACTCCAGAATGATACTGTTGCAAAGTACAACATGCCGCGCAAAAGACAAGCCATCAATTAGTTCTGTAGACAAAAAAATTATAGATTTTTCCACACATTAGGGTTTTATTTGGTAAATTTAGTAAAACGTAAGAAAAAATATCTAAGTATGGTATCCCCGTAATCGTATTGAGTCATAGAATAAAGATAACATGATTATTAGGCTATACTGTGAATACCAAAAAAAAAAGGTTCAAAATCAAGTACAGAATTGATTTGGTTTTACCCTGACCTAAAAAAAAAGTTCATAAATTTTCAACAATAGGAGATACCAAACCCAAAATGATAACACTGGAAAAAGCATCCCATCCCGCAAAAAAAATGGCATCATAAGGCCCAAATAACGAAAAAGCTATAATTTTGTGGCCTTCAAAAGGGGCCAATGAGAAAATTAAAATCCTGGCAGCTGCAGGACACTCCTTCTCTACTCTGGCTCAGTGCGCGCCCATAAAACAATATAAAACAGCCACATGTGGGGGTCTCTGTACTTGGGGAAAAATTGCATAACAAATTGTAAAATGGGTTTTCTCTTTTTATTTTTTGGAAAATTTGGGGGCTAAATGAACATATTACTGACAAAATTTGACCATTCTAAATTTCACCTCCATTTTGATTTTATTACTATGAGGATCTCAAGGGGTTAACAATCTTCCTAAATGCTGTTTCTCATAGTTTGAGGGGTGCAGATTTGAAAATTGGTTAATTATATAGGGGGGGGGGGTAATTATCCCCAAAATAGTCAATTCTGAAAATACGGGAAACCGATATTTGATTTGTAAGCCACGTGACATCAAAATAAGTTACCCTGACATTTCAAAAATTATTAAAATGTAAAGCAGACATAAGAGAAATGTTATTCAGCCAATAATTTAGGTGTTAAATAGTGCTATCTGCCTGAAAACAGATAAAACTCGAACTTTGAAAATAGCTAATTTTTCAAAAAATTCTACATTTTTTCTTTCTTTTTTTATGAATAAGCACAAAACTTATCAGCCAAAGTTTACCACTGAAATGATGTGAGGAAAAAACATTCTCATAATCGCTTTGATAAGTAACAGTGTTCAAAAATTATAACCATATAAAGCGATGCAAGTCAAAAGACAAAATTGGGGCTAAGCTTTAAGATACAAAATGGCTGCGTCTTGAAGGGGTTAATAAGTAGAACCTTAAACCAAACTATGTTAAAAATATGTACAGCATTATTCCATCACCCTTTCCTAGGTTCAGCTACAGATGCAGCGGTTCATGTACTTCTGCAAAGGAGAAAGTGAAACGCCTATATTACCTCAATCCTTGCACCTAGAAACACAATTCTGGTAAGTCTCTCCTTTAATATGATTTAAGGATGTGAACATAAAAATGAAAAAAAAAATATGTATAATTTAAAGGTGGATATCTGGTTTCTATGGTTCAGGAGATATAGCCGTTTGAAGATGGCCACAGTCATGACATTAAAGGAAATCTACCATTTGATCTGATGCATTATGAAGCAAACATACCTTGAGAATGCTGTAGCTACACTGATGCAGGATCATATATCAGTTTATCCCTGTGCTGAGTGGCTTTGCTGATAAAACAATTATAAAATTATGATAATTAAGCTGTGGCTTGTATGGCTGGTTCAGCGCTTCTCCTAGCACATCAGGTATTCACTGCACATGAGGATGATGTAATCCCTGGATTGTGCCTGAAGGCAGAATAATCAATTGCTGCACCAGCTGCTGAGTGTGAGTAATCCAGCTCAGGTTAATTAGTCATGCTTGACTAACCTTCATGTCTAATGAAAAGCTCTGTGTGTAATGTGTTTATGTAGGCAGCCAGCCGGACCCATCTTTCCCAAGGTCCTAAACCACTCAGCTCAGGGATTAACCAATATATGAACCTGCATCAGTGTAGCTACAGCATCCTCAAGAAATGTTTACTTCATAATGCATCAAATCAAATAGTAGGTTTCCTTTAAGGGTGCTGCCACACAGTGCGTTCTTGGAACGGACTGGAAAAGCATTTTTTAAACTCATGCGTTTTTGTATGTTTACCATGCATTTGGCTGGTTTGAACCTGTTTACCTTCATTTCTAGAAGTGTAGGCAGCTGTGAAACGGATTAAAACCAGACAAACGCATGGTAAACATACAAAAGTGTATGCGCTTAAAAACAAATGCGTTTTCAGCACAGCTGTCTCTGTGAGTAGCTAGCGGAGCTATTGCAGAGATTTGTGTGACGGTGTCCAAATCTGGGGTGTCTCTTATAGTAAAGTGTATCTTATATTCCAAAACATACGGTTCCTTCCAACGCTTGCAGCTTCATAGTACAAAGGGCATGACGCCTCTGCCTTTGCTCTGTTACATGAAAAAGAGAGGAGCCATGGGGAGAGTTAGAAGGTAAGTATGTAAATTTATTTTTTTATACAATGAAGGATGGCACGGGGGTGGGGGGCTACATGGGGCATATCATTACTGGGGGTCTGTTACATAGGGTATTTCTTTCCCGACGGAGGCTGCAGGACATTTCATTACTCGGTGAGGATTTGGCCGAAGCATTTCCCACCCTAGGCTTATACTTGAGTCAATACATTTTCCCAGTATATTGTGTTAAAATTAGGGACCTGGGCTTATACTCTGGACGGCTTATACTCAAGTACATACGGCACTTCTATACCCCATTCTATACGGCTGATCATCAGCCTAGTTTCTACTTCAGAAACTGCTTGAATAAGTGATATGACACTTTTTTACACATTCATGCTGAATACCTGCTGCTTTATCTAAGCAATCACATCATAATTAAATGTAAACTCTGTTACTGCCCTAAAATATTTCACTGTAGGGAGGGCTAAGAAATGCGACATTCAGTTTTACCACAAGGTGTCACTACTTCCCAACCTATATGTATATATTGGCGTGTCTAAAAATACAAGTCTGTGCACTGACCACTCATAATATTGGCAACCCCTGGTGGAAAGTGAAGAAGGTTATCTTGTTACAATGGCACCTGTCAAGGCATCAGATGTATCAGGCCGCAACTAACCAGTATGTAAGTTGATGTGTTGGTGGAGGTAGCTGAAATGAGGAAGTTCAAGGATCAGAGAAATTTGCAACTTTAAAAAAAAAAAATTATAAAAACCACAACTTGGATATAACTATGCTTTTTTCTATCAGTATGGTACCTGGAATAGTGTTTCCTTTTCAACCTTAATTCCCTCAGTTTTTTGCCTGGATTTCCATTAAGGTATGAAATGATGTTTTACTAGTTAAGTGTACTATTTCCCCAATATAATCCAAACGCTGCTTGCAATGTTATAAGCTTCTTCAGACAAACCCCGGCTGTTTAATAAAAACCCGGTTGTTTAATACAAAAGTTGTTAATTTTAACCTAAGGCAGTAATAGGGAAAAGTTTATAAACTTTACAGTTACACTTGAAATGAAACCAGTTATAAATATGTCGGCCCGCCGCTAGTGCTGAACAAACCTAAAGTCTCAAATTTGGGTCTGTACTGAACATGGCAAGTTTGGACCCTACAACCCTAAGCCGAGCAGCAGTCGATTCTTAGGGGTTACGGAATTGGCTTTGGGAAAATGTTGCAAATTGGTTGATTGACTGCTGAGCAGCAAATCAACCAGCTTTTAGCCATACAGCAACCACAGCCATGCCTGGTTTGAGTCTTGACATGTGACCCTGCAATGCCATTAGAGCCAGGAGAGAGCTTGGAACAGGCTGTATCTGGTATGGTGAGGGAAAGAATAGAGCTGTAATAATTTCACAGTTGCCCTTATCAGGGCAGATAGGGAGGGAAGACTGTGAGGGACATAAAAATAATTGCCCTTTTCAGGGTACTGGGATAGTGAGCTAACCTTACTGCATCATCATCAGAAATATAGCAGCATTCTTGCTGCAACGGCATATCCTTAGATTGCAGACTCTGTATTGATTGTATCAGGTTTTTTTTTTCAAAATAACAGTGCTACTGTTTGCAAAATTTGTGCATTCCTAAATTGCCTTCTGTTTCTATTGCTTCATCTGTTTATTTCAAAATAGCAGCTTATTTCAATAGTCACTAAGATTTATGATGACTCATGAAGACATGGGGGATATTTTCCCCAAGACGACAACTTCATGCCAAGGGACACAGGGTCTCAGCACACAGGGTGCCTGCAGCGTGGCATTTTTTCATCCAGAGTGCAGAAGGCAGAGCACGTTTTATTTGCACGCTCTGCTACCAATCTATAAAGCGTGGCCAAAGTCTGAACAATCTGAGCACCATGGGGCAGATTTACTTACCCGGTCCATTCGCGATCCAGCGGCGCGTTCTCTGTGGTGGATTCAGGTCCGGCCGGGATCACTAAGGTAGTTCCTCTGACGTCCACCAGGTGGCGCTGCTGCGCTGAAGTTCCCCGGAATGCACTGATCTTCACCAAGCTGGACCGAGGGAAGGTAAGCGCGAGTCCCGCAACACTTTTTTTTTTTAAAATGCGGCGGTTTTTCCGAATCCGAGGGGTTTTCGTTAGGCCACGCCCCACGATTTCCGTCGCGTGCATGCCAGCGCCCATGCGCCACAATCCTATCATGTGCGCAAAAATCCCGGGGCAATTCAGGGAAAATCGGCGGAAATATTCGGGTTACACGTCGGGAAAACGAGTAAAAGTAAATGACCCCCCATGTGTATGACTAGGTACCTAAGTAAACATGAGAAAACAAAAAAGTCTGCAAACACAAAGGTCCGCCTGCTGCTTCTCTTGGCTTAGGATGTGATGCCACCACCAGCAGCAACACCGTCATCATCATCAATCTGTTATTTCCCCGAAATAATGGAGAGAAAGCCTTTAAAATGTTCAGGTTGGTGTAGATCGACATCTTATGGCGGTGAGTGTTCGATGCGCAGTGCTATTACTCATGTGGATGAGTAAATATAGGCAGGGATGTTGCATGTCCTTTACTGCCTACTGGGTTGATGTAGTGGCAGCTGGGTCCGAGGCAGGCAGCACTTTGGCTCTTATTCCGCTTGGTTTGCAGGATCAGATTCCATGCCTCTAGTTTTCTCGTACACCACTTCCTCCTCTCTTTCCTCCTTAACTAGTCAGCACATTTACTAAAAACAGTGCACTCTGTACTATGTGCATTTTGCCTCCCCAACAGTGCACCATTTTTTTTGTGCACCTTTAACATAGGTTGTGCAACACGATTCATTTGGAACGCCCATTTCAGTGCAGAAATTTGTGTTGCACAAAGAACAGTGCAGCCATGCCACAAAATGGGCGCATCCAAAACCCATGTGGCACGGGCACGTCTTAAATACAGGTGCAAGTGATTTGCACAAGAAAGAATGTGCAAAGTCCAACAGAAAACTGGCACAGAGCCCAACAGAAAACGGGGCCAGTGTCCGCAACAATTTAGCAAAGCCATGGGGAAACAGCAGCCTTGGGTATAGCAGGCATGCATGTGCTCATTTTCGTTGTGCAAAGTTTCCTTACCAATTACACTGACATGCCAAAGTGCATTTCATGTCTGCTCATATTTAGCGTTAACATCCCACCACTGCTCGCCTATCTGCATTACAAAGGAACTTTGTCCTTCCACCTCTGCCTCATATGTGATGTACCGACTTGGTGGAATTTATCTTTGCATATGGTGGAAAGGGTGTGTGAGCAACAACAGGCAGTAGTTCCAGCTCCAGAATGCCCGGTTGAGTCAAAGTATTGACAAACAGCACTTCACCACATATAAAAGCTTTTCAGGCCATGGCCGATGATGTAATGGTGGCACAGGAGAAAGAAGAAGAGGATGTGTGTGCCAGTTCCAACATGGCTCTTAGATTAGGTTGCTCAACCAGTGGTCAGGTACTGCACTGCCAGGGGACAGTTTTGGAAGAGGAGGAGTTTACTCCCAGCAGTGTGACACCTAGAGTGGCTGGGAGGATGCTGAGGAGAAGACATCTCCATAGAGGACACTTTGTCTACAACAACACCAGAAACAACAATGCCGAACCCTTTTGAATCAATAAAAGGTACAAGGAATCTCGGCACTCACATAAAGCCACCAGGTTTGGTTTAAAGAAATTTCTTCCTCTTTATTCACATCTCCGGAACACGCAGTTACAGCTTAAAAAAATCGACGCGTTTTGACCCTTGTGCGTCTTAGGCTGCATTCACACTACAGTATGGGGGACGTATATACGGCCGACGTATATGCGGCCGATATACGTCCCCCATACACTTCTATGGGCTCGCGGCGCCCTACGGGAGCGGTACAGTGCTGCACACGTGCGGCACCGTACCGCTCCGTAGCCCGGGAAAAGATAGGACGTGTCCTACCTTTTTCTGTATGACGGTGCCGCGGCCCTATATCGCTATGGAGAGGGGCGGGGGTGAGCTGCGCTCACCCCTTCCTCCTCTCCCCGCGCTGCCGTGTGCCCGCCATGCTACGGCGCGGCGGGCTCACGGCAGTGTGCATGCAGCCTTAGTCATGATCAGTTTCCATATTACTGTTCACTAAGCATTAAATCACCTGGAATCATGGCGTCATCCCAGGACCTCCCATAAAGGGGTGGATACTCCCTAATCAATCTCCAGCATCATGACAACAGGTGAGTCAAATGACCTTAACCCTTAGTGAGCTAAACTTTACATAAACTTTATATTAAACTTTACGTAAACAAAATGTTTAAGTTAAAAACAGGACCCGGCGGTGGTCTTTCCTTTTTCGTGCACCAAGGCTGATACCAGAGGACTGTGGACCATCACACTGTGGGGTGAGCTGAACACGCACCTGTTGGGGTGCTATCTACACATGTTTTTCTTTTGAATCAATGGTACAAGAATAGTGTAACATCCTTCATTTCACCAGTAAAACATGAGAGACAATTTAGGGAGTACAAGCACATTTTGGTGAAGGCATTATTGGTGGAGTTACCATCCGATATTGAGAGCTTAGTGGCAGCATTAGGACGCAGCAGGAACAAAGGCACCAATTTGGGAGGAAGAAATAGCATGGTCACAAGGTAGAATGAAATGCTCAATTCTCCTCAACCGCCACTAACAACAGACGTGGCTCAGAGGCCCTGATAAATATGCCCCAATGTGTCTGCCATTTCTAGACATTTTAGAGAATCCACTTTGGGGACACTAAAAGTTTTAGTTGACAGCCTTTAGAGAAAGTTTTCAGACCAATAATAATAATCCTTTATTTATAATAATAATCCTTTATTTATATAGCGCACACATATTACGCAGCGCTGCACAAAGCATGTCAAATCGATCCCTGTCCCCAATGGGGCTCACAATCTAAACAACCTACCAGTATGTTTTGGAGTGTGGGAGGAAACCGGAGTACCCGGAGGAAACCCACGCAAACACGGAGAGAACATACAAACTCTTTGCAGATGTTGACCTGGGTGGTATTTGAACCCAGGACCCAAGCACTGCAAGGCAGAAGTGCTACCCACTCAGCCACCGTGCCTAAATAAGAGGAAGGCAATATAAAAAGGAAATTATCGAACTGTGAAACCTATTGGATGTTTAAATTGGCTAGTTATCAATCTGAAGGATTCACTCTAATGCAAAATCTTATTCTTATGTATTAATTAAGTGTAGTGGATTTTGTCTTATTTTTCTTTTTACATTATACATAGCATTGACAGGTTTTAATCAACAGCATTATACCATCTTTCTCATGCAAATGTACACTTTCAGGATCGTAGCTAGTTTTGATGGCAAAATATCACAAAATATATTGCAGGAATGTAAGTAACTTGCATAATATAGTAGGTTAATAACATATTTATATTATCATGATTAGTTTTATGGGATGCATATTTCTTGCACACATGGTCATGAGCTGTATATTCTATATTAGATGACTTGGTTGTAAGGTGACTCTATTAACAAGGCATCTGTCCATTTTGGGATACTATGCTGTTAGGCGCTGTTCACATGTGACTTATGCCACTGATGATTATTTTTTTAACATTATACATTGTGATGCTCTCTTCTTTCTGCTGTTTTAGGCGCTGTTTCAGGCACTGTTCACACAACCTATGCTTATTCTCAATACAAGCAATCCCCGGGTTACGTACAAGATAGGGACTATAGGTTAAGTTGAATTTGTATGCAAGTCGGATCTGGTATATTTTGTAAATGGACAGTAACAGAAACACACTTTCACATACAGTACAACAACTGCTTCTATTTTAAAATGGTGACCAGTGATGTGTACTATAAGTGCTGTATCGACAGTATGTACTGTAACCAAGGTGACTAAGGGGCATGCGCTGGTGACATCCCGTGAGATGTGGCGCATGGTCTAACTCTATTAGAGTACATAGCCACAGTTTTATTGTAATTATATTATTGTACATAGGAGCAATATTGTGCTCGTTTTTTTATTGTACATAAAGGGCAGTATTCTAGTTTTATAGTAATCATATTATTATAGATAGGATGCTGTATTAGAGTAACTAAATACTATATTACAGTAGTTTTATTCTTGTATGTGGTGTGTATAACAGTTATATTTTTGTACATAGGAGGTCATCAAAATCTAAAATATAATAATGAATTTCAATCAAAAACAACAAAAACAATTATGTAACACGGATTACACATATCCACTAAAAAAACAAAATTATAATACGTAACTCTAACCATCACATGTCCATGAATGTCCCACATTCTACATTCTCAGCCTTCAGTTGATGCAGCTGTCAAACAATGAAATCTCCCGTAGACGAAAACTCATATTCATGTATGTCAGTGATAGTATTTGATGGTATGTCATGACATACTTTTTTAGGATATCACTTGCCATATCTTTTCTCTGTATAGCAATCCTCAATACAAAAGTGGTGTCAAAAAACTTGGTCCACTGAGGAGACTGATTTTTCTGCAAGGTGGCTGTTGTGCAGTCCCTGAATGCAGTCTGTAAGTAATACGAGGCCCATGTAGGTCACTGGATGCAATGTTGTACATTTAAAGATAGAATGTACAGTTGAAACCAGGAGTTTACTTACACTATATACAGAAAATTTATATGCCCCCCTCCCTTCCCTTCCAGCAGCCTACCCCTGATCCATTTCTCATTGAAACTGTTGTATTCACTGCCGAATGTCATTCAGCACATCTGCACACTGCGTCCCTAAAAATAAATCACACTTACTTACAAATATATATATATATATATATATATATATATGTGTGTGTATATATATTATCCTCACAACACGAGGATAATATAAAAGAAGCTTTCTATAGTTCCTTGAATAAATTATAGTACGTTCAGCACCCACAATTTGTTATATATACCAAACCCACAGAAGTGATTACATGCACAACAACATAAATAATATTAAGCCCCATTAAGGTTGGGTACTCATAATGCATTGGGGCACATTTACTTACCCGGCCCATTCGCGATCCAGCGGCGCGTTCTCTGCACAGGATTCGGGTCCGGCTGGGATTTAAGATGGTAGTTCCTCCGCCGTCCACCAGGTGGCGCTGCAGCGCCGAAAATAATCTTAACGCCCCGGAATGCACCATCCCATAGAAGGTGAAGGTGAGCGCTCCCCAAGCGACACAGTTTCGGTTTTTAAATGCGGCGGTTTTTCCGAATACGTCGGGTTTTCGTTCGACCACGCCCCCCCCATTTCTGTCGCGCGCATGCCGGCCCCGATGCGCCACAATCCGATCGCGTGCGCCAAAAACCCGGGGCAATTCATGTACAAGCGGCGCAAATCGGAAATATTCGGGTAACACGTCGGGAAAACGCGAATCGGGCCCTTAGTAAATGACCCCCAATTGTGTTTTGAAACCCAGTGCAAGTGCTTCAGGCAAAACTCATGATCAAATGCATCCATATAAATTACTTATATACTGTCACTACATGTGCTTTGACGTTTAGAATGAGTAACAATTAACAATACAAAAAACAAATATCTACTTACATAACATATGTTACTACTTACATAACACCTACTAGTACTTCTGTGTTTTGCCTGCTGCGTTTGCAATGCTTTTTAACAACCATTAATAATTTACATATAGCACCCTGCTAATTTATATACACACCACAGTTTATTTATATACAGCTCTCCTTATATATTTTTAGATAGCCCCCCCTAATTTATTTAATGGCCTCCATATACGTAGTCCCAAATGAAATAATATACGGTATTTCATATACAGCCACCCAGATTAAATTAAAACCCCCATTAATTTTATTATATGCAGCCCCCATAGTTGGTATTAACAGACAAACCCCCCAGTAGATAGTATAAACTACCAGACCCCCCATAGATAGCATATTCTTCCAGACCAACTCCAGATAAATATTATATACGGCAAGACCAACCCCCATAGATAGTATATACTGCCAGATTAACCCCTCTATAGAAAGTATATACAGTCAGGCCCCCACCCACAACATATACTGCCAGTCCACCCCCCTCATAGATAGTATATACTGCAAGACCACCATCTATACATATAATATACAGCTAGATCACCACCCATAAACAATACATACTTCTAATATACTAATAAAGACACTCCCATAGATAGTTTATACTGCCATACCAACCATCCATGGCAAATATATACTGTCAGACCAATCCCCCATAGATAGTATATCCCTACCATTAATAGTATATACACAGACACTCCTATAGATATTATATACAGCCAGACCATCACCTATAGATAATATATACTGCACATACCCCACATCATGACATCACGACAGCCTGTGTCAGAGTGGTGCACACAGGTGCCGTAATTTTACTAACCCGTAGAATGAAGATACTGAAGTTACTTGGGCTTCATGGTGAACAAAAAAAAATGTCAAAAGTCAATTACAGAATTCATGATTTTTCCATGGCTTAAAGGAAATATACCACCGTATTCTGCCTTATTTTTTTCAATTAAAAAGCCAATTTCTGTAGAAATTACAAGATTTTAAGGATAATGAACAGCTAAAGGTAAATGTGCTTGGCTTAGATTGGTGGTATATTTCCTTTAATATTATACATTGAGTACAGACCAAAGCTCCTAATAAAGATATGCCTGTAGTCACGCTGCTTGTTAATAACGGAGAACTCCAGGTACTCCTGTGACGTAGTTGTGTACATGAAAAACGACGCCACAAAGGAGACACTGCACATAAGTATACCATTGCCTGCTGCAGATGGTCACTCCTCCAGTTTGCAGAGTAGGGAGCGGGTGATCAAGAAGATCTATCCCACTGTTTTCTGATACAGAAAGAAGCTTTGCAGCCTTTCATTGCAGGTATGGGTGACTCATGAAAGTGGGTTATTGGTGTAAATTTTGATGACAAATTCCTTAAGAGTGGTATTATTTTAAACTAAAAACTTTATAATGGCATGATTCAGTGTCCTGTGCTTTGCATATGAGTATACTGCAATATACTGTAAATGCTACTGACACCAACTATAGAATTGCCCTCCTGTTTCAGCTAATATGTGTCATATCCATTATCTTTTGTTCTGCCAGACGGTATTATGTATGTTCAGATCTGGTGGATTTATACATTGAAAAGGAAAGTGATTATACTAGGGGCTTAGATTGATCAGCCCTATTATAATGTATCAGTGAAGAAATTCTTTGTTAATACTTTGTATTGCTTAGGTTAATCACTTCACAATTGCTCAAGTGAGCTGCATTAGACTAGGCTTGTGGAGGGAACATGATGTAACAACTCATTAATAAAGTTCTTACTGGGCATTGTACTCAACTGCAGACAAACAGACATTGTAAGTAGGTATATCTGCGGCATTATTAGCCAGCATTTGACCCAGCACATTCTGCACAGTGACAAAAGAAGCAGGAACTTGAGCAACACAATGGCCTAAATAATTAAAAACTGTTGCAAACTGCATGAGGCTACATTCACACTGCCGTTGCCCGCCATACCGTAGCACGGCGGGCAACGGCAGCGCGCGAGGAGGTGAGCGCTGCTCACTACCACCCCTCTCCATAGGGATGTTTGGCGCATGACGCCGTAATACAGGAAAAGATAGGACATGTCCTATCTTTTTCCCGGTACGGTGCTGCACCGTACCGCTCCCGTAGGGCACCGTGCGCCCATTGCCGTCGATGGGGGACGTATATCGGCCGTATATACGTACCCCTTGCAGCAGTGTGAATGCAGCCTTAGGGTGATGCCACACGTCACATTTTTGGACCGTTTTGAAGCATGTATTGTCAGTCTGTTTAAAAACACATAAACAGGTTGAAAGCATCCAAACTCATGGTAAACAGTCAAAAACCTGGGTTTTAAAAGAAACATATGTGATTGGGCCGTGGCACACCCCCGTACGCTTTGATCCAGTAGACATACATGTAACGGCACCCTTAGGCTTCATGTAAACATCCATCAACCCCTTCCATTCACCGGGTCCCTGTGCATGGAGAGGGCTCACGGGCCGAGTCCTCTCCATAGCCGGTAAGTCTTTGCTGCATATTGCAGCAAAGGCTTACCGGTAACACCCACAATTGGTGCTAGCAATGATCGCGGGTGTTCTCCTGATGATTGCCGCCGGCAAACACCCTAGAGTTAAAGTACCCTAGGGAGTCTGAAAAATAGTAAAAGTAAAAATAAAAAAATTATAATAAAAAAAACCTAAAAATTCAAATCACCCCCTTTCCCTAGAACTGATATAAATATAAATAAACAGTAAAAATCATAAACACATTAGGCATCGCCGCGTCTGAAAATGCCCGACCTATTAAAATATAATAAAGTTTTTTCATGCTTTTTACCCCGTAGCGAAAAATAGCGCCCAAAGTTGAAAATGTCACTTTTTTGCCATTTTGAAAAGTATAAAAAAATCAATAAAAAGTGATCAAAAAATTGCACAGCCTAAAAATGATAGAAATGAAAACACCATCAAAAGTCGCAAAAAATGACACCATCCACAGCTCCGTACACTGAAGTATGAAAAAGTTATTGGCGCCAGAAGATGGCAAAATAAAAATAAAAAATTGTACAGCAGGTTTTAATTTTTGTAAATGCATGAAAACATTATAAAACCTATACACATTTGTTATCCCCATAATCGCAACGACCCAAAGAATAGAGTAGACATGTCATTTGGGGCGCACAGTGAAAGCTGTAAAATTCAAGCCCACAAGAAAATGTCACAAATGCGGTTTTTCATCAGTTTCACTGTATTTGGAATTTTTTTCCCGCTTCTCAGTACACAGCATGGAATTTTAAATACAGTCACTTCGAAGTGCAATTTATTACGCAAAAAATAAGCCATCACACAGCTCTTTATGTGGAAAAATAAAAAAGTTATAGATTTTTGAAGGTGGGGAGTGAAAAATGGAAGTGAAAAACTAAAAAGGGCCAAGTCCTTAAGGGGTTAAGTGGGCAGTGATCACAGTGGTCTATGGCACCGGATCACAATGCTTTGAGCACTCTTTGTCTCACTGCATTGTGATCTGTTAGCTCTGCTTTCTAAGGAGAGGGGAGCGGTGAACAGTTCTCTGCTTTCCTGCACCCGGCTGTTTACCACCTGCATAAGGCCTTAGTGCAGTTTGCTTCACTAATGTGAAGTCTGTGCCAGATAATTCAATAGAGGTGCATGCTGTTCAATTATATGGCCTCAAATGGCGCTGCTTTAGCAAAGTATGTACACCATTGCACTTTTTATTTGTTGGTGAACTTTCAATCTACTTGCTCTAAACATAAATGCTTAACAAAGTACGACTAAGCACTACCACGCCCCTTCAGGTGTGCAGTTTTCTAAAGTGTTGGACGAAATTCAGCTGCAACACAAAAGTGGGGCAACCGCTTAATGAATACATGTGCAGACATGGAGTAGTGCTCCTGCAAAGTATAACAGACTGTGAATCTGCCGCTCTGCACCCCAGCAGCCTTTGAGGCTCATTAGCGTAATTTTAAAACTTGATTTTTAAAAGGAAGGAGGCAATGGATAACAAATATAAGAAGTCGGGGTACACATTAGTAGAAGTTGAAATGGTCTCGAAGGTATGACCAAGAGTAGATAACTTTTGATATTGGGCTAACACTAAATTCTTTTAAATATACAGGCACTCCATGACTTTAAGATTTGAAGCGTTACGTAATCTGTGTGCAGTATATAAATAAAGGAATTATTATTATTACTTAAAGGGTATTCCCTCGAAGACAAGTTTCTTATGTACTTAGGATAATAAAATAACACATTCTCTTGTTCACTGTTATTAACAAAAATGCAACAAAACTTTCACAGATATAAGTCCAACCTGTCTCTATCCTGCTGTAAACAATTCAGTTGCCCCTATTCAGTGTGAGATCTTGCAGATGAGATTTCTGTGACTCTCTGCTCTGAGCCTGTAGCCCCGCCCCCTGCACGGAGCTCAAACTGATCACTTCCTGTCAGCACATAATGGGCAGAGAGAAACTACAAACTACAAGGAGATAAGTGATCCGGGGGAGGAAGAGGCAGCTACATATCTGTTAGCTGTAGCAGAGCTGACAGTGTAACAGTGTAAAAGTCTGTCACTGTCTGTCAGCCTGTGTCTGTTAGCCTGTGTAGGTCATGCCTTAGTGTAATCTCATGCATCTGTGATCTGTCTCATCTCTCTATGTGTCAGTGTGTTAGTACAATGTCATAAGTCAGATAAAAGTGTATTTACACTTGTACCCTGATAATCTAACCACATTGTCACCCCACAGAACTAGATTGACCATTGATCATAATGGGGCACATTTACTTACCCTGGGATTTTGCACTGAGCAGCCTAGATATTGGTAGGAGCTAAAACAGCATTAACATTGAGTTACTTTGTAAAGTAAGGGGGTTAAATTTATCTTTATTGTGTTAACATCACTAGGGGATTGAAATGTGAGAATTTTCTTTCCCGGGAAACGCATATGCGATCGGGCGGTGGCTCGCCCCCTGTGCGCTAGCGTCGCGTAATGAACACGACGCTAGCGGAACGTATGGCCTTATTAAACTGTGATTTCACTGTGAAATGACCATACAATGTCACATTAAAAAGTGGTCTTTACGAAAAGAGCTTGGCTCTGTCATTAAATTTTTCCTCATTAAACAACACTCATTCGCACTCAGCACCAAGCCGATGCCATCAGTATTGCAAGGTATTATAATGAACAAGCAATCAAACTATTGGTACAAGTCAAAAAGTGAAAAAAAAAGTTTTAAATATCAAAAAACTAATGACCCATCCAATAAAACAAAATCATTATTATACATGCTTGATGAACACCGTAAAAAATTATTTAAAAAGCCCACCATAAATTCAGATTTTTATCTTTAAGTTATCAAAATAACATATCAATACAAAAATGGTACTGTAAACTCTAAAAAATCTAATGGGCAGCGGAGCACCAAAGACATGTCATCGGAGTGTGCCAAGAAGCCAGCCTAATAATAAATAAGGGCATTTAAAACTTCAAAATAGCAAAATACAAAGTAAAAATATTAAACATTTATTACTTTTATGCAATTACCTAAAGAGTAACTGTAAAGATTTTTTCCACAAATCAATAGCTCTTGGGATGTAAAATAACTTTTCCTATTATCTGTGTTGCCTATATGCAGCAGTTTTCATGCTATACCCTTTTGATCACCTCAGAGATGCATGTGCTGCTACCTCTGCCTGTGCTAACCAGCCCTGGAGTCTGTAGTATAAACAAACTTTACTAACTGGATGGTTTCATTGGAAGGGAGAGAGGCTGCTGCTCCCTGCTTACAGAGGAGGAGGTCATGTGACAGAGCTCTTTCTGTGTACGTAGCAGGGCTGGATGTATTCAAGACTGTGGATACAGATGTCTCCTGCACAGAATAGTGAGGTATAGGATCTCCCCTGCTCCCTACCAGTCCCTCCATCCCAGTCTATGATATTACAGAACTTTCTCTATGTCTCTCTTCATCTCGCTCTCACTTTCCCCACCTTGTAGTACACACTTTGTACACTGCGCAGATAAGCTATTTTCCCTTAGTGCTCACATTGCACAGGCTATATATTTCATGTTACTGGTTTATTTATGATTTCTTTCACTTTTTGCATGTTCCCTGCTGCTCCATGAGATGGAGGCTACCACGCTAGTCACTGTATACATCCTGTATGTGCAGTGTTCAGTGGATTAACATGTGGAAAACTAAATGGATTTAATATTTTTAGAGAGAACACAAGCCATCATGAGATCTGTGGGCAAGCTAACTGGCCTCACTTTGAGGGCATAGACAGAGAGATATTAGTCTCCGCCTTCTACACCTCTGCTGAGAAAGATTTTTTGTCAAACACTTTCAGAACAGAAAATGTCATAGCTTTGGAAAGAAAAGGGTGAGCAGCACAAAGTAGTTATCGTTCCGTGTTTTCAAAGGGGAATCACAATAATTTGATAAAATCATTATAACTTCATACACAAAACTAGACAAAATACAGCTCGCAACACAATCCAGTTTGATCGTAAAAACAGTGTAGATTTTCTTAATTTCATCCTTTTAAAATCCATGGTAGGGAATGCACAATCACAGCTCACGGTCTACGCGTTTTCCAAAAGATTCCTTTATCATCTTTCCAAAATGCGTAGACCAAGAGATGTGGTTGTGCGTTCTATATGTTTTGTCTATTATGGATTTTAAAAGAATGAAATAGAAAAATCAAACCTTTTTTACAATCAACCTGGATTGTGTTTTGAGCTAGATTTTGTCTTGTTTTGTGTATATTTCGACTTGGAACTCTAGTATAAGCCAAGGGTGGGAAATGCATTGGTCACAGCCTCCCCACTATATAGGCAGCAGGCCCCCAGTATATAGCCAAGGCCTGCCCTGTAGTTTATAGTCGGCAGCCCCCTTGTATATAGCCAGTGCCTACCCCTTCTATAAGGCCAGCAGCGCCCTTGTATATTGCCAGCAGACCCCTAATGTATAGCCAGCCAGTGCCCCCTAGTATATTGCCAGCAGCCCCATAGTATATAGCCAGCCAGTTCCCTGTATATAGCCAGTGTCTCCCCCAGTATATAGCAAGACCCTGTTCCAGAAATATAGCCAGCACCTCCCTCTCAGTATAAAGCTAGTGCCTGCCCCCTAATATATAGCCAGCGCCTGTCCCCTAGTATATAGCCGGTGCCTGCTCCAGAATATAGCCAGCCCCTGTCCCCCAGTATATAGCCAGCGCCTGCCCCCTATATATAGCCAGCGCCTGCCCCTGGCCTCTAATATATAGCCAGCGCCTGTCCACCCTGTATATAGCCAGTGCCTGCCCCCCAGTATAGAGCCAGCCCTTGTCCCCCAGTATATAGCCAGCACCTACCCCCAGTATATAGACAGTGCATACCCCTACCCCCTAGTATATAGCCAGCGCCTGTCCCCTAGTATATAGTCAGTGCCCGCCCCAGTATATAACCAGTGCTTGCCCCCCTGTATAGAGACAGCAGCTTCCTGCCCAGCCCAAAATAAACTATGTTCTCACATTTCCGACACACCCCCCCCCCCAGGTCCTCTTTTGTCTCCAGCTTTGGCACCAGCTCCCAGCGCAGTCCCTTCGCATACACCATGACGTCAGCCGCTTGCTGACATTATAGTGTGTGAGGGCGGCACACAAACTACGATGTTGGCAAGCGGCTGATGTCATGGTGGGTGTGACGCAGCCTTGGGGACCTGAAGATGGAACCGGAACTGAAGACAGAAGAGGACCTGGTGAGTACGTTTTTTTTTCTTTGACTTGAGTATAAGCCGAGTTAGGGTTTTTCAGCACATTTTTATAATTATTTTATAATTTATCAATGTAGAATATTTGGAATTCTAAAAGCAAAATCCAACTACAAATATGTAATTGTAAGGCGAGTAAGTAGTATGCTTAGTTTTTTGCCCATTATAGCTGTTATGAGAAAATCTTAGAAAACATAGTGGGTTGTTCTAAGAAGAATATTAAAATTATTTTAAGAGGCAGAATGGTGGTGAATTTGGTGCAGGGCTGACCTACAACCTTCAGTGGGTTTCCAGACATGAGCATAGGAAGGGGAGGTTGAAAGGGAGGAGCTGCAGATGTGTATTTTTATTTTGTATGGAAATGTTAGCTTATGCAGTAGAGAGAACCTGATACCTTGAGCTCTGTGAATCTGTTTACAGCTCAGAGTGAAGTTCAGCTATTGGTATGAAGGTCTGGAAAGAAGTATACAGACAGCAAGAGCAAATGTGACATAATGTTAATCCCCTGAGCTAGGCAGGCAGGATCACAAAACAGAGAAACCAGGCTGAGGGAAGGCTGGTGCGTCTCTTCATTTAATGGAAGAAAACTTCACTGGAAGTTTATGAAGAAACTTGGGGATTTCAGGAACATTCGACTAACTGGTGTCAGACGGACATGATGTGTAAACGTATTCCTCCAAGTTGAGAAGAAAGAAAGTTTTGAAAGTATGCACAATGTGAAGAACGGAAAAGAAAATGTGAAACATATAAAAGAATAGAAGAAGTAGATAAAAATTTCTTGGAACAGGTTATGGATATAATATCAATACTGAAACTTCCTCAAGGGCACAGATAAGTTCTCAGTCATGGAGAACGGAGATGAAGTGATTGGGACCTCAAACCTCATAGTGGTCTCTGATGAGAAGAAGTATGAACTTTGCCAACAGAAAGACTGTTGTGAGCGAGTGGTTATTAATGTGTCTGGGTTGAGGTTTGAGACTCAGATACGAACACTAAGTCGGTTCCCTGATACCTTGTTGGGAGACCCAAGAAAACGAATGCGATTTTTTGATCCGCTAAGGAATGAGTATTTTTTTGACAGGAACCGCCCATGTTTTGACTCAATACTATACTTTTATCAGTCAGGGGGTCGACTAAGAAGGCCTACTAATGTGCCCCTAGATGTCTTCATGGAGGAGATGATGTTTTATCAGCTTGGAGAAGATGTGATCAGGAAGTTTAGAGAAGATGAAGGATTTCTTAAAGAGGAGGAGAGACTTCTTCCTGATTGTGAGTTTATGAAGCAAGTTTGGCTCCTCTTTGAACACCCAGACAGTTCATCTGCCGCTCGTATCATTGCCATTATCTCCGTCATGGTCATCTTGATTTCTATAGTCATCTTCTGCTTAGAAACACTACCTGAGTTTCGGGATGAAAGGGATCTGTCCTTACCGGTGAGATTTATATGTTATCAGTTCATTGTAATTAAGTTGATCTTGTAAAAATACTGGTACATTTAAAATGAAAACTTAGAATAGACAATATGTGCTTACTTCATTGGGAATTATTACTTCAAAATGCATTTGCTATTGGGTTAATTTGAGATTAGGCAATGAATTCACAAAAGATTTCATATGCAGCTTGGGCAGAAAGTATAAAGATGTTTAAAGTTGTTTAAAATCAAGGTAAAATATGTTTAGGAACCTCATAACTTGTTGTGTTGTTCCATGACAAATTTTGTGGTCACCTTGAAGGAATAATGACTTACTTTAAGTAAACAAGGTTTTTTCACTTTATTAGTTACAACCTATAGACCCAAGGAGAACTCTACAAATCAGTATCAAAGGTTATGTAAACATCTTCACTGTAAAGTAAGAGGATTTTCTAAAATGCATAGGTCCTCCAAAATTATTGGTAATTGTTATTCATGTGAAAGGAAGAAAATATTTGTAACACTGGGAATATAGTTGCTTATTGCATTGTAAATCTGTATCTTTTGGCTAAATTCACACATGACATTTTTTATGCCAAAGTCTCATGTAAAATAAGCATGCCAACCATTCTTTTTTATTCTATATTTTCATTACCAACAACTTTCTTAAGTAAAAGAAATCATTTAAGAGCTCCACAAAAAAACTGCATGCATGTGCATTCACCCTCAAATATATGCCTACCATAATAAGGTGTAGCAGTCCCAACCAGCTTGACAACTAATATGTCATAGACACTGAAAATTTTGCTGACACAGCTCATGAGTTTCACACAAGCAATCTGCATGGTTAATTTCATTTCTTCTATGCCAGACCCATGGACCAGCAAAGATGTAACTAACACTGGCTACAGATTTATAATTTTTATGAGCAGGAAACATCTTAAATGAATATTACAAATAATAATTTTTAAGCCAGTAACTGATGTTTCTATTTATATATGCCACTCCAAATACTTCCTAATTTTGTAATGTATTAAGATACACTGCTATAACCATTCTATTTAACAAAATTAAAATAGGGTAATAATAAGTAAGGTAATGGCTACGGAAAGATGTCAGCAATGGAGAAAATGATTTCCACAGACTGTGGGTGTACTGTAGGATACTGTTCCAAGTATCTTTCAAGTGTGATGTCATCTACTTTCTTATTTGATAACTGAAAGTAATGAAAACATTTTTGTTCCAAGCCAAGAACATGTCCACCTCATAGTAAAACATTAACAATTTATGGTAAATGCAGTAATGAACTATTTGTACATTGCAAATTTGTTCAATATTTTTAATAAATATTTAATGCAAAAATCAGTGATATATTCAAGTAAAAGGGAATGATTAATCCTTATATTTTATAGCCTGTGTGTTAAGCATCCAATTTGAGGTTTGGTGCCAAATCTATATGTGACTCTTTTACTTCATCAAGGTTTGAACGCAAAAGCTCATAGGAAAATGAATTTACTGCTGACTGATTGGCTGCATTGTCATGTAACAATAATTTACCATAGATACTTCTGTATTCTGTTTACACTGGTCCATTGCTGACAAGAAACTAAAAATAATTTTAGGTGTCACACAAAATACGCGATCATCTGACATGGATGTTCCTAGAAACAATAATTATAAATAATAGGCCTTAGGGGCATTCATATTTCATATATTCATGGAATATCTACAGGATATGTTATAAATGTACATTAGTGCGGGACCCACACTTATATCAAAAGTGGAATTCTTTTTTACCCCATCTCGCTGTTATTGAAAATGATGTGGTTCTACGCATGCGCAGCTTTTTTCATTCATGTCAGTGGAACTTCCAAAAATAGGCAAGGCTGTCTTCTCACCTATTTTTGGAGCTTCCATAGAAATGAATGTGGGGAGCCACCTCCCAGTAGCGTGGGTCTCACAGGACATACAATAAATGTGTGAGATGGGAATTTCTTTTTACACCCTAAATATTAAGAAAGTGTAATATATCAAGGATTGTCAGGACCAGACCCAATCATATTGGTTTAAGATGAAAATAAAGCAATGCGAAATACATAGTGTGCCACCATGTACTATATAATATACACAGTGAGCTACCTCAAAGAACAAAATACATACAACAGTCCGCCATATAATATAAAATCAATACGGTTTGCCGCATGTATCGTAAAATACATACCGCGTCCTCCATGTAATATATAATAGATCCAGTGTGGCGCCATATACTATAAAATACATACAGTGTGCCACCATATACCATAAAATACATACAGTGTGCTGCCATATGCCATGAAAATATATACACCGTGCCGCCATATACCATAAAATACATACAGTGTGCCGCCATATAACATAAAATACATACAGTGTGCTGCCATATACCATAAAAATATATACACCGTGCCATAAAATACATAGAGCGTGCAGTCATATGCCATATAATACATACAGCGTGCCGCCATATACTATATAATACATACAGGGTGCCACCATATACCATACAATACATACAGCGTGCTGTCATATACCATATAATATATACACTGTGCCGCCATTCAATATAAGATACATTCAGCGTGCAACCATGTTAAATATACTATATGGCGGTACGCTTTATATATATTATACTATATGGCAGCATGCTGTATGTATTACATATTATATGGCGGTATGCTACATGTATTAAAAACTATATGGCTGTATGCTGTATGTATTATATACTATATGACTGTATGCTGTATGCATTATATACTATATGGCGCCACACTGTGTGTATTTTATCTTATATTGCGACAGACTGTATGCATTGTATACTATATGGCGGCACGCTGTGTGTATTTTATATTAAATACAGCGTGCTGCCATGTACTACAAAATACACACAGCGTGCCGCCATATAGTATACAATACATACAGCGTGCTGCCATATAGTATACAATACATACAGCGTGCTGCCAAATACCATACAATACATACAGTGTGCCGCTATATATCCACTCACCAGCCACTTTATTAGGTACACCATGCTAGTAACGGGTTGTACCCCCTTTTGCCTTCAGAACTGCCTCAATTCTTCATGGCATAGATTCAACAAGGTGCTGGAAGCATTCCTCAGAGATTTTGGTCCATATTGACATGATGGCATCACACAGTTGCCGCAGATTTGTCAGCTGCACATCCATGATGCGAATCTCCCGTTCCACCACATCCCAAAGATGCTCTATTGGATTGAGATCTGGTGACTGTGGAGGCCATTTGCGTACAGTGAACTCATTGTCATGTTCAAGAAACCAGTCTGAGATGATTCCAGCTTTATGACATGGCGCATTATCCTGCTGAAAGTAGCTATCAGATGTTGGGTACATTGTGGTCATAAAGGGATGGACATGGTCAGCAACAATACTCAGGTAGGCTGTGGCGTTGCAACGATGCTCAATTGGTACCAAGGGGCCCAAAGAGTGCCAAGAAAATATTCCCCACACCATGACACCACCAGCCTGAACCGTTGATACAAGGCAGGATGGATCCATGCTTTCATGTTTTTGACGCCAAATTTGACCCGGTGTGGTCTTCTGCTGCTGTAGTCCATCTGCATCAAAGTTTCGACGTACTGTGTGTTCAGAGATGCTCTTCTGCCTACCTTGGTTGTAACGGGTGGCGATTTGAGTCACTGTTGCCTTTCTATCAGCTCGAACCAGTCTGCCCATACTCTTCTGACCTCTGGCATCAACAAGGCATTTCCGCCCACAGAACTGCCGCTCACTGGATGTTTTTTCTTCTTCGGACCATTCTCTGTAAACCCTAGAGATGGTTGTGCGTGAAAATCCCAGTAGATCAGCAGTTTCTGAAATACTCAGACCAGCCCTTCTGGCACCTACAACCATGCCACGTTCAAAGGCACTCAAATCACCTTTCTTCCCCATACTGATGCTCGGTTTGAACTGCAGGAGATTGTCTTGACCATGTCTACATGCCTAAATGCACTGAGTTGCCGCCATGTGATTGGCTGATTAGAAATTAAGTGTTAACGAGCAGTTGGACAGGTGTACCTAATAAAGTGGCCGCTGAGTGTATATATATATATATATATATATATATATATATACACAGTCATGCATATGTGTGTGTATATATATATATATATATACACCCATCTTAAGATATAATAGCTACATACAGGGACTGATACTACAGCCGGGAGAGGCCGGCCGCGGACGGGTGAGGCGTGCCGCGGAAACGGAGCCATTGGGGCCGTCACAGCCGAGCCGCAGTAAGTGACCTGCCTGATGCCGCTCCCACTGTTCACCAGGAGGCACTGCCGCTGAGGTGAGTTTCTCAACTCTCCTCATGGTAGGTGTACCCCTGCTTCTGCTTCTAGAATGTGTTGCCACTCAATGACAAACATTGATTTCTGCCATTTTAAAGTAATTAAATTGTTGCATGACTATAACATTATCTTTGAGCAGGATAATAATAAGATTGTCTATTAATATAAGTCTGGCCAAAAGGTACATTGATACTGACTGTATAAGTCCCGAGGGCAGCACTCAATTTTTGAAAGTAATAAAAGTAACAGAACATTTAATTCCGAGCAAAGCACACCACCTGAGCCAACTAAACTAACTAAACTTTGGTAATTCACAGTAAATGCAGTAAAAACCTATTTAAACACTGCAAATTGGTCAGTTTCTAATCTATAAAGTGGGATTTGTGTGTGCATTTGTGTATGTCCACTAAAGTAATCTGCACCATCCTATTTGGACTGACAGGCTGTGACAGGGACTGACAGACAGGCTGTGACAGGAACTGAAGGACAGGCTGTGACAGGGACTGACAGACAGGCTGTGACAGGGACTGACAGTCAGTGACAGATGAGATATTTTTATTTCTATTTTGTTGTAGCTAAGAGCAGCTATTTACTATCCCAGGAAACTCTGGGAGCTACAGGTAGTTGTATTATAAATATTCAATGCCAAAATCGGTGATATATACAAATAAAAGGGAATTATTAATCCCTATACTTTGTAGCCTGTGTATTTAGCATCCAATCCGGGTTTTGGTGCCAAATGTGCGTTGTGTAAACACAATCCTTTTACTTAATCAAGGATTGAAACAAAAGCTCCTTTTTCTAAATTAATTCCCAATTACTGCTCACTGATTGGCTGCATTGTCAATCAACAATCATTTACCTCATATTTTTTTGCACTTTCCCTTAACGTGCGTCAACCACATGTTATCAGTTTTTGCAGATCCACAGAAAACGACAGAATGGCAAATTAGGTCACTAGCCTGTCCCAGTCCCTTAGAGGGTCATTTTATTGTGTGACCTAGCATCCAATCCACAATTACAGATGGCGCATTGATGACACTCTTGTGGCATCCTGATTTTTGAGATCAGAGCCACAGATGCTTCAGGAGCTACTTAAAGGGGTATTCCCATCTGGGCATTCACATTTAATTTAATTCATTTGCCACATGTAAACATTTCTTCAATTGGATGTTATTAAAAAAAAATGTTACTGCGTGAAGATAATTTCTCATGAGTGTAGCCATATTGTCTCTTAGAAACCAGATAGCTTCCTTGGAATCGACCACCCTACACTCTAGCAGTGGTGGCCAGACATGTACTATTCAGTACTGCCAGGCCACCTGAATTCAGGGATCATTACCACAGGAGAGATGTGCGTCATGTAGTAACTCCTGGACATTTCATATACAAAAACCTTTTGTTTCTTGTTTCTTTTGTGCAATCCCTCCAGCAGAGGTGGTTGTATCCAGGGACACAGTCTTGTTTCTAAGGGACTATACCACTACATTTATGAGCAATTATCTTCATCCAGGTAATTTTTTTTTTAATAACATCTAATTGAAGAAATGTTTATATATGACAGATTAATCAAACTGAATGTTAATGCCCAGACAAGAATACCCCTTTAAGTTTTTCTACTGCCTTGACACAGAAAAAAAACATGGTTCATGTGCATGGATCCATTGAAATTAATGTGTCCGTGTGTCATCACTTGAAAAAATTGATAGAACATGGACGAAAACAATGTTCATGTGCATGTAGTCTTAGGCCAGATGCACACGAACTGACGGCATGCGTTTTTTGAATGTAAGGCAAATGGCTGCACTTAATGAATATGTGTCCCTGTTATTTGCAACAGGCAACTAATCGATTAAATAGTCAAACATAGTCATAGTCATGGTATAACTGATGGGTTGTAAGTCTGTCCAGGTTAACTTTATACCTTTTAGTTTCTTAGCATATGTCAGAAAAATGTTGGTACTTTTTGGTATACTAGGTTGGCAATTAAAACGAGATTTTTTTAGGAAAGCCACACCCTTTTCCCATTACATCATTCTAATGCGTCTAATCACTTGAAAAATAGATGTTAGACATTTTGGACTTGGAACACATTTGAAATCAGTTGTTTGTTACTAAGTCCCTAAAGCTGCAGTTCATGTTTAGTCATTCACATTTAGCTGATGACTTTTCCAGAGAGCTGTAAAATATTTCTTACTGCATAGGCATTGTATGTACTTTTCTATGGAATCTCACTAGCTACATAGGAAGTCTTCAGTTACCTAAAGTCTGTTGTAACTAATCACGGGTTTACTAATTTGGAACCAGGACATACTGGGACTTATTCACAAAGGCTCCGCGACCGCACTTTAGTCAGAGTTTTGGAATTTTTGGGGATTGCACGGCTGTGACAGGTATTTAGCAGGGGATTGTGCCGGCTTTCATGCAACAGGTATCGGGGTGCGTGCCGTCGGATGATCCGACTGATTCGGATTGAGCGCGGGATTTATCATTCATATTGTGTCGCAATCCTATGCACTTACATACACCGGGAAGAAGATGGTGAACTCCGGCGGACCTGAGCGGGGTCGCGACAGATGCAGGATATCGGGCGCACGATCCTAGTGGATCGCAGCAGAGTGCATTAACATCAGACAATGCACTTTCGGTGAACAACCCCGGATGGGTAAGTAAATGTGCCTCACTATATTTACTTACACTATATAATATCTCAATGAAGATGTGTTACAGAACGACAAATGGGGTTTGAAAAATTAAATTGTCATTTAGGGCAGATATGCCTTATAAGCATTATACATTTTATATCTATTTAAGTTACCGAAGTGAAACAAAACAGACATTAGAGGTTAAATGTCAACGTAATGACCACATCGGGAATTACACTGGATACATGTAACTTGATAATTAAGGGGTTCTCCGGGATATGTAAATATAGCTCCTATAACAGAGCACTAGATGTACTCACACTTCTTAATATACACTGTGCTATAATCCAGTCCCAGCCTACTGATATGGGGAGGTTACAACCGCATGGGGGATAGAATTTGCTTACATATGTCCAATCTGAACAAATGCCTTTGAAGACAGCTAAAGTGAATAAATAATTGCACTTATTCAGTTGCCTTGATCACCATAATGCAAGATGTGCCTAAATACACATTATTCATGACTTGCACACCAGTTTTCTGATGTATGGAAAAGTTGCAATTCTGGTGGATGGCCAGGAATTCTGACTTACTCCCCCCCACTACACCACCTCTATGCCAAGTGTGTTGTGGAGGGGCGGCCAGTGGGCCTATAGCCAGTGCCTGATTATAGAATTTATCTGGACGCATGGTGCAATGGATATTCTAAGAGGCTGCTGCGGATCATCAAGAGATGATGATCAATGACTGGCTTTCAAGAAGGCTATGGCATTAAATAATAGTCAATAATAGTCAAACCAGTAAGGAAAAGACACCCACAAGGAACTGAAATATATTGGTGACTCTACTCTAAGGTTGCTGCACCACATTGCGATTGGATCCACCTCTGTATTACTTACCGATGTGCCAATCTTTGGTATGACTTTGATGCTTCTTCCAGAATACTAGACTGTTCCACCATATGCCATAGATTTATTGAGGGGGAATTTATTGATGTATTTTAGGGTCTGCCTGGCTAGTGCTACAAATTGCAGTATAAGGCTAAATTCACACTGCCGTGAGCCCGCCGCACCCCTTCCCCCCGAGCACTCATTACACACCCCTACTGATTTCTTGCTTCCTCCTAACTGTTACGTCACAGCTTTTAACCCCTCTACCTACAGAAATATCCCATATGTGGGCTAACATATGTGTTAGCTTTATTTTATGGGTCAGTACAATTATGGTGATACCCCATTTATACAGTTTTTTAAAACATTTTTTATAATATATGCATTTGGGGAAAATCTCTTGTTTTTGGACCGCCATCTTCTTGAAAACATAAGGTTTACATTATTTCTGCCAATGGAGCTGTAATATGCAGGACAAGTTATACTTTTTAGTAGTATATTTGTTTTACCAAATTTTATAACCTTTTGTGCTTTTTATAATTTTGTTTAACAGTGTGCACTATTCGGATTCAGTAAGGAGATATAGTATGGATTGTTATGGATGTGGCAAAAGCTAATATGTTGTGTTTTTATTGTAACTTTTGGGAGATATAGACATTGGCAGATAACAGGTAGTACTGACAACAAATAACTCATGATAAGGAAAAACTAAAGAGGTGATTGGAGGAGACAGAAGGCATGGAGTAATCGCTTGGAGGTCTGCCTTTTCTCTCTAGTTTCAATAAAGATAGTATGTAAAAGGGGAAAGAAAGACACTGGAAATGCCAGCAGTAATGCAGCCGTGCCTGTTGGGGTTTGTGTGTGTTGGGGGGCATCTTTATGTGGGGTCTTCAGAAGCTGAGGGTCAGGAGCTCCAGCACTGTAGATGAGTGCTATCTTAGTTTAAAGTGCTGACTGAGAAATCTGTCAGCCTAGTCTAGACCCCTTATTGACCAACATCGAAACCTGTATGAGTTACTAAGGGGTACTAAGGGTACCCTTACTTCCCTGTCAAGTCACATACTTCTCTGCACAAGTCTATTGTGTACATATACAAGTCACAATAATACAGTCCACTGTAGAAGAAAGATATGCAAAACTCTGACACGTGTTTTACTAAGCTTCCTCTGGGGGTCTGCTCTGTATTTTTGTGTCTTTTATATCTACTTGTTTTTTTCTTATTTTTCCTGATATGAATTGTTTATTACACAGGTTCTGTGTGAAACATCTTGGCATGTAATATACAGATTTAATTTATAGTCTTTTGGTGGGGTAGTATGGTGTTTTTAGTTCTCTTAGTCTGAGGTTACCTTCCAGATCATGTTTCTTTCATGGCCCAGTATAGTGGCAGCATCCAGAAAATCATCTCCTTAATAAATTGACTGTATAAAGTCACAGAGACGGAGAGTTAAGCAATTAAGTCAAGCTCCCCCCAACTCAGAACTTAAACCCTCCTCCTGACTTATACAACCAAATTACATCTTACTTCAAAGTAGAATTTCTAGATGATGCCATAACACTGGGCCTTCAAAGAAACATGATCTGGAAGGTGTTGATCTGCTTGACACATCATACTTGTAGAGGTTTATAAGGTCATTTTTTCATGCTGACAGGTTCTCTTTAAGCAGGTATCCCGGATCCGTGTCTGTTATTTTGTCATCACCTACTATATTTGCTGATTTAAATATAATGATAATAATGGGGTCCAATATTTGGAGTAAATGGATCAAATGACCCTTCATAGTATCATAGTATATAAGGCTGAAAAAAGACGCAAGTCCATCAAGTTCAACCTTTAAGAATTAAATAAATGTTTTATCCCCATAACCCGTGATATTTTTTCTCTCCAGAAAGTCATCCAGGCCTCTCTTGAACAGATACATAGAGTCCGCCATAACAACCTCCCGTGGCAGAGAGTTCCATAGTCTTACTGCTCTTACAGTAAAGAACCTCTGTCTATGTTGATGGTAAAATCGCCTCTCCTCTAGGTGTAGAGGATGCCCCCTTGTCCTGGTCACAGGCCTAGGTATAAAAAGATCTTTGGAGAGATCCTTATACTGTCTGTTCAGGTATTTTTACATTGTAATGAGGTCTCCCCTCAGTCGTCTTTTTTCTAAACTGAATAATCCCAAATTTTGTAATCTGTCATTGTATTCTAATCCCCCCATTCCCCTAATAATCCTGGTTGCTCTCCTCTTCACCCGTTCCAGCTCTACTATATCCTTTCTATAAACTGGTGCCCAAAACTGTACACAATATTCCATGTGGGGTCTGACCAGGGATTTGTATAAGGGCAAAACGATGTCTTTATCATGAGAATCTATTCCTCTCTTGATACATCCCATAATTTTATTTGCTTTAGCAGCAGCCGCCTGGCTCTGGTCACTAAAATTAAGTTTACCATCCACTAATACCCCCAAGTCCTTTTCAGCTCCAGTTTTACCAAGTAATAGACCGTTTAGAACATAATTATACTTTTTGTTTCCATGGCCCAAGTGCATAACTTTACATTTATCTACATTAAACCTCATCAACCATTTCTCTGCCCACTCCTTAAGCTTCCACAAATCCCTCTGTAATGCTAAACTATCGACCTCAGTATTTATTACTTTACACAGCTTAGTATCATCTGCAAATATTGAAACTTGACTGTGTAAACCCACTACAAGGTCATTAATAAAAATATTAAAAAGAAGTGGCCCCAATACTGACCCCTGTGGCACTCCACTGGTAACCTCAACCCAATCTGAGAATGTGCCATTAATGACGACCCTAAGCCAATTGCTTACCCAAATACACAGATTTTCTCCTATTCCCAGCAGTCTCATTTTATATACCAACCTTTTATGTGGCACGGTGTCAAATGCCTTTGAAAAGTCCAGAAATACCCTTAAGCAGGGAAATTCATCTATTAAAGCACAGTAGTTCAGTTATTGGTAGTCCCTTAAGCAATGTATGTGTATGTATTTATCAACTCAGTGGTTTAGTTATATCTATTTACATGATGGTAATATACTTTTCAAGGGGCTTTTTACTATTTTTATAAGAAACTATAGTAGACTATCCAAAGTCTGCTATACACAGCTTTGATTTCAGTTCTGGAAGCAGAGCTCCTTTCTTTCAATAGTAGCCAGACCTAATATCTGCAGCTCAGCTCCTATTCAATCGAATGAGAGTAGAGCTGCAATTAGAAAAGAATTTCCACTTCACAGAGAATGAATATGTGCTTTTGTTTTGTTCCTACACAGCTTTTGATTGTCTCCGCTAATCTGATATTAATGACGTATCTCATGGACATATAGCAAACGTTGTTCCTACATAACTGTATTAATTGTTTGGAGGTTTATAAGACTACAAAGAAAGAATATGATATCATTTATAATGTCAATCTTTTTTTTTTTTTTTTTTTTTTTTTTTTTTTTTAAATATGATCATGATCATGATTATAGACTTGACAAATTGCTCCATGTTCTATTTAAAGAACGTCTACCACCAGGATCAATGGTTGTACACCAAGCACACTGACATACTGGTGTGTGTCCCCATTTGGCAGGATCCACTCTTCTTTTAGTTTCTTATGTCCTGCTTTTTACACATATTTGCATTATTTTAAAAAGCCTTTTTTGTGAAAAGTAGGTCATAAGAAACTAAAAGAAATGCCTTTTTTTCTTAAAAGCAAGGGCATAATAAGCTTAAAAAGAGTGGATCCTGCCAAAGGGGACACACAGGCTTTCTCCTAGTGGTAGATCTCCTTCAAGCCAAATTCTCTTAGATCTTTTTCTTTATGATTTTATAAGCCTGTATTCATTTAGGTCATATAACCCATATAACTTGGAAAGAATGTTTTATTACCATCACAAGGTAATCTTGGATGGCACTTGTTTTTTTTTGTTGGTACTAATTGGTGATAAGTGTTCTTGGTAGTCCATATTTTTTTCGTTAAATGTATTTCCTTCACTACTCTTGTTAAAACTTTATTTAGATCTCACCCAGCAAAACATGGGTTGGCAGACAGAGTGACTTTGGTGGGCATTTACACGGCACATTTATATATGAAGGCTAGCACAGCAGAAAATCTAAATACAGCACTGATCATATTTCACACAACCCTCAAGCTGGCTCTGAGGACAGAATCAGATACTTCATTCCACAAAGGAACTGGATCTGAGCCGCAGAAGTGACGAAGACTCATCCAAATGAAAATGATTCTACCAGTAATGAGAAAGAAGCCTAGTTATAAGCTACAAATACAGAGATGAGTTCTCCATAGAACGTGACACAATTGATGCAAAGCCATCTTATTTTCAACTACTCTTTAGAGCAGTGGTTCTCAACCTGTGGGTCGGGACCCCAGCGGGGGTCGAACGACCAAAACCGGGGGTCGCCTAAAGCCATTGGAGCCGCAATTTTACTGTGTTTTTACTGCAAGTTGCATGGTTTGCATGAGGAACTGTATTGCGGGGTCACAGCATTAGAAAGGTTGAGAACCACTGCTTTAGAGAAATGGGATAGCTTCTTATGAACAATTTGTGAGGTATTGCTAGTCGCTCCTCTTGTCTTTCCTGTGATCTTTTCTGGTTAGATTAGGAAATGCTAATAATTATGGGACCATCACACATATATTTATTTGTTGGTATTAGTTTAAAGCGTAATAATTATTATATGTGTTTCCACATTTGAAAGCAAACAGAAAGATACCAACGTTGTGCTGTTCGTCCTTTTCTTTCCAAAGTTATGGCACTTTCTGTTCTAAAAGTGTTTGACAAAAATCTTTCTCACCGGAGGTGTAGTGGGCGGAGACTAATGTCTGTTTGTGCCCTCAAGTAGAGGCCAATTAGCTTGCCCACAGATCCCATGATGCCTTGTGTTCTCTCTCAAAGTAATTTAGCATTAAATCCATTTAGTTTCCCACAAGTAAATCCACTGAACACTGCTCGGTGCACATACAAGATGTATATGATGACTAGCCGGGCAGCTTCCATCACATGGAGGAGCAGGAAACATGAAATAAGTGGAAGAAATCCAAGTAAACCAGTTGGACTATAGCTTGTGCTGTGTGAGCACTAAGGGTTAATAGCTTATATGCACAGAGCTGATCCTTCCGACGACAAGGTGGGGGAGGGAGCAGCATAAGGAGAGGCAAAGAAAGTTCTGTAAGATCACACACTGGGATGGAAAGACTGATAGGGGAACAGGAGAGATCTTGTACATTAATATTCTGTGCAGGAGACATCTCCATACCTCCCAACTTTTCAAAAATATAAAGAGGGAATTAACCACGCCCATGGCCACACTCCTAGCCACTCCCACTTTCCGCTATTCACAATAAATACTTTCTTTCAAAGCTAAATTTTACAAAGGGGGTCACATAATTTATGAAAGATTCAGAGTGCGGTCATATGTTTTACAAACGTAATACTAGTTTATTGGATGTTCCTCGGTCCGATCACATTTGCTTTTCCAATGAAACACATGCAAGCGGTAGGCAATCACATGCGTCTCACTGGAAATGCATATGAGATCGGACTGAGGCCTGCCCCCATGCGCTAGTGTTACATTTGGAAACGCTGTGGTAGCAGTACATGTGACTGCACCCTGATGTGTTTACATGCAATATGCACATATACTGCCCTCAAGAACGCCCACACTTGGCACTCTGCTTCTGGGAACCATCTGAATGGTGTGCATTAGTATGGTATGGAGTTTGAGACATTACTTTAATCCTGTGTCGTTAATGCCCTTTTTCATTTTTGCATGTTTCAATCCAGAGCTTTTTATATTTTTATGTGTACAGAGCTGTGTGATGGCTTGTTTTCTGTGTCACAAATTGTACTTCATAGTGACGGTATTTAATACTCCATGCCGTGTACTGGGAAGCGGGAAAAAATTCCAAATGCAGGGAAATTGGTGAAAAAACACATTTGTGCCATTTTCTTGTGGGCTTCACTTTTACGGCTTTGGGTCGGTATGATCACACGGATACCAAACAGCTTTTATAATGTTTTCATACATTTACAAAAATAAAACCTCCTCCTCATTTTTGACATTGGGTCTATTTTCCATTATGGTGTTAAACTCTGGGAATAACTATTATTATATTTTAAGAGATCAAACATTTTAGGACACGGTGATACCTTACATGTTTATGATTTTTACTGTTTATTTTTATATCAGTTCTAGGGAAAGGGGGGTCAGAATTTGTATGGTTTTTAAATTAATTTTTTAACTTTTTTTTAAACTATGTTTCAGCTCCTCTAGGGCACTTTAACCCAGATTGTCTGATTTATCCTACCATATACTGCCATACTACAGTTTGGCAGTATATGGGGATTTTACATATCGTCTATTACAATGTGCAAATCGCACATTGTAATAGATTGGCTAAAATCACACAGGTGTGGAATTGCTTAGTAACCTGGAAACCTTCTGTCATTAAAGTTCACAGGTTATAACAAGGCACAGGCGCCGCTGTCTGCATCTCCTTCCTGCTCTCTTTGCATGCAGAAGGCATGAAGGGCAAAATAATCGCAATGTCTGGCGAACCGCAAGGCTTTGCAATTATTTTAGGGCTTGTCTGACACAAAACTGACACAAGCCCTGATAAATGTCTTCAATCATACACTGACCTTAACCACTATATGATAGGAGTGGCAGGCCTCCCTCATCTCTGCTCTGCTGTAGAGCTGCTCAGTGTAAATGTGTGCAGCTGCTGGAAGGGAGGGAGGCATCACACAAGGCAGAAATCTAGCCTCTGTCTGTGCTGCTATGATGCCACCCTCCTTCTTCTACCTCCACAACTATCAGAAGGTGCAGAGGAGTTTCTGGAGTTGATGGCTGGGTCACATTGCAGCCGCTCTCCTGGTGCTGTGCCCCGTCATGATTCCTTCTCTGTCTTGGAGACACAAGGCTCAGATCACACAGGGGGAAGGGCCAGCCCAAGGGAGGAGGAGGAGGAAAAGGTGTTGTGAGCTCTCAGCTCACTGACCTGAAGCCACAGCAGGCGCTTCTCCTGAACCTCTGTCTCTGCAGCTACTAGTGTGTACAGGGACCAGGAGATGGAATTACATCTGTTGGTCCGGGACAATGCGGGGAACAGCGGGACAATCCCCCAACTGCCCAGGGCAATGAGGCAATGATAAAAAAAAGTCTGTCTGTCTGTCCTGCTGAATCCGAAACGGTTGGGAGGTATGCATCTGTATCCAATGTTTTGAACACATCCAGCCCTGCTACTTCACAGAGATAGCTCTGTCACATGACCTCCTCTCCTGTGAGCATGGAGCAGCAGCCCCTCCCCTCCCATGAAACCAACAGCTAAACAAACTACAGACTCCCAGGGCTTGTCAGCAGAGGGAGAGGAAGCAGCCATTGTAGCACAGAGGTAATCTGAGGGCTATAGCAAAGAAACTACTGGATATACAGTGCCTACAAGTAGTATTCAACCCCCTGCAGATTTAGCAGGTTTGATAAGAAGCAAATAAGTTAGAGCCTTCAAACTTCAAACAAGAGCAGGATTTATTAACAGATGCATAAATCTTACAAACCAAAAAGTTATGTTGCTCAGTTATATTTTACTAAATTTTAAACATAAAAGTGTGGGTCAATTATTATTCAACCCTAGGTTTAATATTTTGTGGAATAACCCTTGTTTGCAATTACAGCTAATAATCGTCTTTTATTACACCTGATCAGGCCGGCACAGGTCTCTGGAGTTATCTAGGCCAACTCCTCCATGCAGATCTTCTCCGAGTTATCTAAGTTCTTTGGGTGTCTCATGTGAACTTTAATCTTGAGCTCCTTCCACAAGTTTTCAATTGGCTTAAGGTCAGGAGACTGACTAGGCCACTGCTACACCTTGATTTTTTTCCCTCTTGAACCAGGCCTTGGTTTTCTTGGCTGTGTGCTTTGGGTCGTTGTCTTGTTGGAAGATGAAATGACGACGCATCTTAAGATCCTTGATGGAGGAGCGGAGGTTCTTGGCCAAAATCTCCAAGTAGGCCGTGCTATCCATCTTACCATGGATGCGGAATAGATGGCCAGGCCTGCTGCCACCACCATGCTTGACTGTAGGGATGGTATTCTTGGGGTCGTATGCAGTGCCATCCAGTCTCCAAACGTCACGTGTGTGGTTGGCACCAAAGATCTCGATCTTGGTCTCATCAGACCAGAGAACCTTGAACCAGTCTGTCTCAGAGTCCTCCAAGTGATCATGAGCAAACTGTAAACCAGCCTTGACATGACGCTTTGAAAGTAAAGGTACCTTACATGCTCGCCTGGAACGGAGACCATTGTGGTGGAGTACGTTACTTATGGTATTGACTGAAACCAATGTCCCCACTGCCATGAGATCTTCCCGGAGCTCCTTCCTTGTTGTCCTTGGGTTAGCCTTGACTCTTCGTACAAGCCTGGCCTCAGCACGGGAGGAAACTTTCAAAGGCTGTCCAGGCCGTGGAAGGCTAACAGTAGTTCCATAAGCCTTCCACTTCCGGATGATGCTCCCAACAGTGGAGACAGGTAGGCCCAACTCCTTGGAAAGGGTTTTGTACCCCTTGCCAGCCTTGTGACCCTCCACGATCTTGTCTCTAATGGCCTTGGAATGCTCCTTTGTCTTTCCCATGTTGAAGATTTTTCTATGGTTCGCAGTATTATACTAAATAATTTGCCACTGCTGCATCAGGATCCCATTGTTAAACAAATATTGTCTAATGGAGTTCAATTTGTTGCCAAACGAGCCACCACCATTGGCAACATTGTGTCACCTAATATGTTTTCCAGCACACAAGGCACCAACACATCCACCTGGCTTCATCTGAAAGGTAATTTTAAATGTGGTCAACTAAGATGTAGCACTTGCAAATTCATGTCAAAAACCACCACCTTTCATAGCTACAGCCATCCCAATGTATCTAATGTAGCTAAACACTTTAAAACTATCCATAATGGTTCTTTTACACATTTGTCAGCCACCATCATAGAAAAGGTTTCTACACTGAAACGGGGAGGTGACTGGCGCAAGATTTTACTTACCAGAGAAGCTTTCTGGATATTGACTCTTAATACCAGTCACCCCCACGGCTTGAACCTAAGATCAGATCATATGCATTTTTACTAATATTGTTGTTTATTTTGATGTTACGTTTTACTAATGAATGTTTTCCTTACGTCATTTCCTTATTCCTTCCCCTGTGGGTGTTTCCTTACCTGTTAAGTGCCTTCTGTCTCCACACGTGTACACGCCACTATGACTAAGGAGTAACTTCCGAAACTCGTCAATGGCTTTTCCCCTCTCCATGTGCATATGACATTTTAATCGAATGATTAAAAGTTAGGTTTTAACATGTATTTCCCAAACATTTTTTGATATCTCTATTTTTCACCCTCGCTGGAGTGCCTGCTTACTTCTCCTGTATTGACTCGGAGCGGCCCGACTTCCTTACTCCGTGCGACTGGTGTGATACGGCAGCTTCTTCAATGTTTGGTGAGCTGAAAAAAATCCCTTTTTCTTTTGTCAAGGGTCTTAAATAGTCAGAAAAGGCTGGAAAAACAGATAATTAATCCAAACATGTGAAGCTCTTTATGCCTGAACTACTTCTTAATACTTTAGGGGAACCAAACAGAACTCTGGTGGTTTGAGGGATTGAATAATAATTGACCCATACTTTTATGTTTAAAATTGTATTAAAATTTAACTGAGCAACATAACTTTTTGGTTTTTGGTCTGTTAATAAATCCTGCTCTTGTTTGAAGTTTGAAGGCTCTAACTTATTTGCTTTTTATCAAACCTGCTAAATCTCAGGGGGGTTGAATACTACTTGTAGGCACTGTAGGTAGTAAAGATAATAGGAAAAGTTGTTTTACATCCCAAGAGCTATTGATTTGTGTGGAAAAAAACAGTTACCTTTTAATTTTTTGGCCCACAATATAAAATCAGACCAAAATCTACCAACTGTTTATCAGACTATTAACACTGCTGTCTTCTTATGTTACCACTAAAAACAAGGGCCCTGTATTACAATGATATTTCTGCACCCATTTAGTTAGTTTTTTTGCTACTAACCTAAAATTGCTATTGTGCATCAAACAATAGGAAGATAAAATGTAATATTTACAGAAATGTATAAATTGCCCTAAAATTACTCATTAGCTAGATTTCCAGAAGAGTTCTAGTACTTCTCCAGAGGCAGTTCCAGGGAACATATCATCAAGATCACACATTTTTACCTAATGACAGGTTCTAATAGACTTTTTAATACTAATCTCAATATGATTTTATGATTAACAGTACTGCTTCCACTCGTTTTAAAAGTATGTAAAAGTATACCTGGTTCTGCTGCAAGAATCCTCTTAATTATCTCCTCTCTGCTAGATCTTTCTCTTTCCTCTCTCGCTCTTGCAGCAATGAGGTGACTTCATGCTTCAAGCAAAGTCAGCTCACGTCTGCTGGAAGAAGGGGGAGGGAGAAAGATCTAGCAGAACAGAGGGGAGATAATCATGATGACAACACGGACTCCAATGCACCCCTGGCTCGATGCAATTTGCTGTAAGGGAGACAGGTATACTTTTAACAACTTTTAAAGGTGAGTGGAATCAGTAATGTAAATTATAAAAGCCATTTGGAAAATAGTATTGAAAAACGGCTTTGGGAATCTGTCATTAGGTGAAAATGTATGTCCTGACGACTGGTTCCCTTTAAAGGGGTATTTTGTTTTTATAAATAATGTGCAAATGATTCATGCCTCTGTTAGCTAATCTCACATGGACCCACATAAACATTTTGCCCATAGCTCCCACAGTGCACCTTACACATTAGGCAAATCCATGGATTGTCTGTAATACAGTTTTGCTCAATATGTCTTCATTGATAGGACATCATTCAGAAAATTAAAGACAATTATCAGGAGAAAATACGAACAATGACTTGATGGCAAAATACATGTATATTTCAAATAACTAATGTTAGAATTATAACCTTTTATCCATGGATGCAGCAATTGTTAGTATAAGAACTGTGAGCCAGTGGTAGCCATGGTGCAGTCTTTCATTGTCACTCTTCTTTGATGTACTGTGGAAAAACATGACATGTGCATTCTGTGTGTGAGTCATGTGTTCTGATGTGAGAGACAGTTCCTGGGAGAGATGGAAAACCCTGTCTGAAACTTCTATCTCTTGACCTTTCTGACAGATGGAAATTTAATCTTCCATTATAAAGTTAAGGGTAACTCTTGCTTTACATGAAAATAACTTGAAGAAATGAGTTGTCTGGTTAAGCAAACCCAGTATAAATGACCAGTTATGGAATTTTTATTAAACAGAGGGGTTTTCCATTCTCTGAATCCTTCTCTATTAGTAAGAGCAGAAGATCCATGTGTGGGTGTGGTCACATGTCTCGTTTAACATATGCATTTATAAACGCATTGCAAAAGCTGAAGAGAGATTTGCCGAATTAAACAGCTGTTAACACTTGTGTTTACAAAATACAAATTTTAACGTTTGCATTAACGCATGTGTTAACATTGCATCAATAAACGTATGCATTAACTCAATGTTAACACATATGTTAACAACGTGTTTACGGTTGCGTTTTGTAAACACAAGTGTTAACAGTTGTTTAATTAGGCAAATCTGTCTTCACCGTTTGCAATGTGTTTTTAAACCCATGCGTTAAACCCAACATGTGACCGCACCCACAACTTTTGAACAGCACAGTATCATTTATTTTCCTGTTATGTCATAAAGAGAGAAGTGAACCATTGCTGTACGTTTCCCACAGGCTATAAAGACATACCAGAGGCATGGTGATCTTCTTATATTTGTTGAGTTTGATGGTAGATTTTTTTTAACTCCCCAAAAGTCACAAATATTATAAAGAAAAATCATTAATACATTCACTGACTTTCAAAAAAGGAAAAAAAAGCAGACACATAAAGCCACATTTAAGAATAAATAAAATATTTTAACATACTAACAGTAAACAGAGTAATCTATGGTGCATTTGTTGTTTTAAAAAATGTATAAATATGAAATACTTTTTAAAGCTTACATACTAGCACATACTACACATTTGATATCACATTTAATAGCATGGTAAACAACAAACCGTTGTTGTTTTTGCATTCTCTTCTAAAAATGATATATTCAATGATAATCAGTATATTATATGTACCACAAAAATGTTTCTCCATTGTCATCTTTACAAAAAGTTTAATAAAATGTAAAAACTACACCAAACTTTACACCTTACACAGCTCTATATACTGAAGTATGGAAAAGTTTTTCATACACAAGGTTTTTATTTTCTTTAAAATGTATTAAAACACTTTATCATTTGGAGCACACAATGAAAGTCGCAAAAATCGAGCCCACAAGAAATTGGCACAAATGCATTTCTTTCACTAATTTCACTGCATTTGGAATTTTTTCCCCAGTACACAGCATGGAATATTGAATTACTAATTGAGGTACAATTTGTTTTTGCAGAAAATAAGCCCTCACACAGCTCTGTACACAGAAAAATGAAAAAGCTAGAAAATCAAGAAAAAATATGTAAAATGGTTAACATCTTTGCTTGCAAAGTGGGAAAGAAACGGGTTTATCAATAATAAAAAAATTAATGAAAAATGTAAAAAACGTAAAATCTATTTATTCATTATAATTAAACAATTAATGCAGCAGTATTGGAATGAAAGAAAACAAAACACTGTAACCTGGAGACTGAATGTAAAATATTACATATATTACATATTACATATATAATGCCTTTTAGATTATGTGTACATTGTATGAGTTAAATATACCAAGATACTGACTCTATGCTGAATTTACAATATTATACACAATAAATCACAACCTGATTTATCGAAAATACTAATTTTATTAACATATGCAGAATTCATCGACATTACGTTCACCACAACATGAAATCAACCCATAAAAACATCCCACAGAACACATAAGTACATTATTGGTCAAAATATTTGAAGGACATATAATAATCAAAACATGTATTGGCCACTCGAACTAAATTCAATAGGTTTTTTTTTGTATATGTATAGGGAGCTAGTGCATATAACTATACAAAAAAGGTAAATTAGGAAAGTGCTGGTAAGTGCAATATAGTACAGTTACTAGAATTACATAGTGTACCAATCAAAAATAAGACAAATTCATATTGATGGCAGTGCAGTACAGGACCAGGCTGTATATCAAATATGTATGTAAGACAGTATAAAGACACATTGAAAGTGCATAGTGCATGCAGGCAATTATTTAGTATACCAACCCGACTGCATGATTCCATAGACACAAGTGATGTACCACAAAGATCTTTAGCACTTTCTTGATTTACCTTTTTTATATAGTTATATGCACTAGGTCCCTATACATTTACAAAAAAAACCCTTTTGAATTTGATTCGAGTGGCCAATACATGTTTTGATTATTCTATGTCAGTGGTGGCGAACCTATGGCACGGGTGACAGAGGTGGCACTCAGAGCCCTCTATATGGGCACCCACGCCATCACCCCACCGCAGACTTCACCAGACAGGACTCAAGGCCTCTTGCAGTCCCATGCAGCACAGGACCCTAGAAGAAAGCTACAATGATAACCAAAGCTTTTTCTCCTTCTTTCTACTGTATTGGTGTCCTCAGGTGCCTATAAAATTTAAACATGTGACAGAGCAGGGAGCAATAAGTTATTGTTTAAATTGTTGCATCGGCACTTTGCGAAAAATATGTGGGTTTTGGATGTAGTTTGGGCACTTAGCATTTAAAAGGTTTGCCATCACTGTTCTATGTCCTTCAAATATTTTGACCAGTGATGTACTTATGTGTTCTGTGGGATGCTTTTATGGGTTTATTTTATGTTGTGGTGACCATAATGTCGATGAATTCTGCATATGTTAATGAAATTAGTATTTTCGATAAATCAGGTTGTGATTTATTGTGTAAAATATCGTAAATTCAGCATAGAGTCTGTATGTGGGTATATTCTGACTAGAGATACTGCAGGCCGTGTATTGTATTTTTAGTATCTGGAGAACTGGTATTTCTTATGGTATGAGTTAAGCTGATCCTGCAAACACAAACCCTCACAAGGCTATATTGGTACTTCTGGATTAAAAAACAGGTCTTTCAGGCAACTTGATGTTGGACAAGATACTATATCTTTTAGAAAAACAGCTCATTGGGTTTAAGATAAATTTGGATCACTTGCCACAACTTTAATGTCTGAAGCTGATTTAAAAGGCCTCTCATAGGATTATCTAAATTGCACCGAATTTAACTTTCATGTAAAGTAACTGACTTTTATTACAAAAATGACATTTTGTTCTCTAATCAGATCACTGAAAATAAAACATTTTAAAAAATTTCAGGACATGAATTCATACAAGAAGTTATGTAGGGAAGATGAAGAAAGCCTCAGTGTGATTGGTAAATAATAAATTACAGGGGAAAAAAGAGTCCGGAACATGTCTGGTGACAAATCTTTAAACCCTTGGATTATCTCTGGAGATTAGGGACAGTTGTAGAACATGCAATACAAGGACTTTGTAGAAAATGTACCTTTTATATTATGCTAAATTAGAATCTAGGTCATAATTTTCAACAATACACATGAGCTCAATAAAATAGTTTAAAGCAATAGAGAAAAGAATTTGCACTTGGAGGTAAATTATATGAAAATAATACCTCTCTGTATCTTCATTATTTGGGACATGAGTTACTATTTTTGCCAGAATTTTGACCTCTAGATGTGGCCACATATTAGCTAACTGAATGGGTCCTTTTATTCAGCACTCTCATCTAAAAGCTTCTTTTACACTACATGCATACATTACAATACAAACACTAAATCTATTTTTTCACAGTCCAGCTGCCCCTAACAATGGTATGAGACAGTTCAAAGTGCCCTACATCAAGAGGGTGACACTTGGTTATACATATAGCAGCAGAGTCTTTTTTAAATATATCATATTATATTAATATTCTTTTTCTTACATACAAATAACACCCAGAATGGACAAATAAATAAATACAAAATAAATGATAAAACCAATGCAGACAAATAAAAATAGGAATGGATTGGTCATTAATTGACCATTTACAGTAGAAACAATCCAATTACTATATCACATTGATCCCTGTATTGTCCTGTTCAATTTCTTTTTGCTACCAATGCCCTATATGCCTCAGATTGCCTTAATCTAAACCATAAATTCCAGGCAGAGTGAAACTCATCATACAAGCCTGATACCAATGAAGTCAAATCCTTCATGCACAAAATTTCATTTTGCAAATGTAAATAGACCACACCATACTAGTTGAAACACCCCCTGATAGGGAAGTGTGCAGTAGTTGTACCATGAGTCAACCGGTATGATATATGTAAAATAGAATATTGGGGCACATTTACTTACCCGACCGACGGAGTTCACCCGAAGTGCATTGTCCAACATCAATGCACTGTGCCGCGATTCAAAAAGATCGTGTGCCCGATTTCCTGCATCTGTCGCTTCCCCACTCAGGTCTGCCGGAGTTCACCATCTTCTTCTCAGTGTATGTGCATTGGATGCGACACAATTTGAAATTAAATCCCACACTCAGTCCGAATCAGTCAGATCGTTCGACGGCCCGCCAGCCCCATTTCTGTCGCATGAAGGCCAATGCAATTGCGCCACAATCCGATGGCGTGCGACACAATCCCCAGTTAAATACCTGTCACAGTGGGGCAAATCCCAAAAATTTCAAAAATCCGACGAAAGTGCGATCCGCAGACCCTTAGTAAATAATCCCCTTTATCTTCTTAAAAGAAAACTATGCACTACTACATTGTTATACAATGATGAATTTATTGATAAGATAAATAAAAAGATAAAATAGTGAAAAATATCTTCTTTGTATCAATAATGAAAAATATTTGCATCAACAGAAATAAATATAGCAATTACATTGACCAAGCCAGGTTATTAACTAAAACAAAATATCATTGAAGGACAGTCAATAATGTGATTTTACAGTCTCCTTCACATAGCCAATATGATATCTCACTCAAATGCGTCTTTTGTTTGGTTTATGTGGCCACAGGCCTCTCCAATGTGTGTTTATCTCTTAACGTATGTTGCCAATCTGATATAAATTTGACTCTTAACGTATATTTCCAATCAGATATTAAAATTTATGCCCCATCATGATATAAAACAGTTTGTCTTGAGCAGGGCTTCGCTAGGTCAAAAGATCCGGGGCTTGTGCCCCGCATCTTTTGGCCGGAGCCCCGGATTTCCCCGGATCAGCTTTTCACTGATCCTGCTGTCCAGGGAGCTTTTTCCGCTCTCATCCCTATCTGTGTCATCAGGACACAGATAGAGATAGGTAGTGTAATAGTATGTAATGGTATACAGAGCCGCCAGCTCCTTGTAGCACTCCGCAGAGCAGGAGATGCGATTATGTAACTACATCACGTCTCTTGCTTCATGCAGCTCAATACAGCAGCTGGGAGCAGGAGGCGCGATGTGATGACATCACTGCCGATTGTCCTGCACAGAAGATAAGGAGGAGGATAAGGAGAGAAGACAGAGGTGAATATTAGTGATTTTTTTTGTTTATTAGTAAACAGTGAGGGCATTTCTTTATGAAGGGGAATTACTCTGAACAGGGGGCATTATGTGGACTGGGGGCATTACTTTATATGGGGCATTACTGTAGACTGGGGGCATTATTTTATATGGGAGCATTACTGTAGACTGGGGGCATTATTTTATATGGGAGCATTACTGTAGACTGGAGGCATTACTTTATAAGCCGGCATTATTATGGACTGGGGGCATTACTGGGGACTGGAGGCATTACTATGGACTGGAAGCATTACTTCATAAAAGGGGCATTACCATATAGGGCATTTCTATATAGAGGGCCCTTTACTATGGACTAGGATCGTAACTTTATAAAGGGGCATTTCTTTTTAAAGGGAGCATTACTGTGGACTGGGAGCATTTCTATATAAAGGGGGCATTACAGTGGACTGGGAGCATTACATTATAAAGGGGGTATTACTGTGGACTGGGAGCATTACTTTATTATTGGGGGCATTTCTATATAATGCCCTAGTCCATTACTGTGGACTGGGGCATTTCTACATATGGGGACATTTCTGTTCACTGGGAGCATTACTTAAAGGGGGTATTGCTGTGTACTAGTGGCATTTCTATATAGAGGGGGCATTATTGGACTGGGGGCATTACTGTAGAGTGTGGGTAATACTGTGGCCTGCAGGCATTTTGGAGGAATGCACTTTTAGGGGTTCCTTTCAGTGGGCGATGTTAGGGCAGGAACCACAATTGGGGAAGGGGAATTATTAGGAAGGAGAAACCAATACGGGAGGGGGGCATTATTAGGAAAGGGACCACAATTATGGGGCATAAAGTGTGGGGGTCTTTGAGGGGGCATTCTTTAGTATTAGGGATCACAGTGAGAGGGAATTAGTGGTATATACAGGGATTACATGGGTGGCATTATAGTATATAGTCAGGCCACATTTATGTAACATTTATTGGGTGGGTGGCATTATTAAGTACAAATGACACAAGAGAGATGGATAATGTAATGTATGGGACCATAAACTAGGACGGTTAATTAGATGGTTCATTATAAAATGTGGCTAATGTACAGTGTCTAAATGCGAAAGTGGAGTTAAATGCTAGTGGGTCATTACTAAGATTGGGAGCCAAAATCAGGACACTATACTGCCACAATGTCCCGCATTATAAATTGTGGGGGCCACACTGGAAGAAGGGGTATTATACAGCGCAGGAATCGTAAGGAGGGCTTTTTACGGTGTAGGGCCTGGAATGGGGGGAATTTTACAGTGTTTCATACTAGTAACCATCATATTGTATACTGACACTGGTACTTAAAAATACTGTTACAGTTTTAGGGGCAGCAGCAGGATGACACTGTTGGGGACAGTAGGGACAAGAGGAAACTGAAAAACATAAGATGTGTTTGTGGTAAACCACACAGGCATGGCATGTTGCTGAAAGAGGAATCATGGATATGCCGGGCCTAATGGAGAAGATCAAGAACATGTACAATGTGAGGACATGTCACCTGCGTTCAGTGAATGCAATAGGTAGGGATTTTGCCTGTGTTTTCTGTAACTGTATAGGTGTAGTTATTGTTGGTGCAAGAACATGTAAGGGGGTTATGTAGAGGAGTGGACACTTCCGAAAATTTGGTACATATGCATTGGGGCCCTTTTGCTTCCCTAACAATGCCCCTGGTCTTGAGCATAGTTCAGATTGGTGTATGGGCAAGAAATTGTACATGCCCATGCAAGTCCTGTAACGGATAATTCTTGGTTACCTGTGCCCTTCACCCACCTGGATTCTGATGGGCGTGTTTAAGTGTGGCATAGAGATGTACACTCTACTGTACCCAGAAGATGCTGCAAACGTTCGTCTTCTCCCTTCCTGCGCCCCACCGACAGCAAGTGTGCTGGCGTGTAAATGTGGACCAATGAGTCTGCTTACGGAAATATTGGGGCACATTTACTTACCCGGCCCATTCGCGATCCAGCGGCGCATTCTCTGCACAGGATTCGGGTCCGGCCGGGATTTGTGAAGGTAGTTCCTCCACCGTCCACCAGGTGGCGCTGCTGCGCTGAAAATCATCTCAACGCGCCGGAATGCACCACCTCGGACCAGGTGAAGGTAAGCGCTTCCCGACACTTTTTCGGTTTTTAAATGCGGCGGTTTTTCCGAATACGTCGGGTTTTCGTTCGGCCAAGCCCCCCAATTTCCGTCGCTCGCATGCCGGCGCCGATGCGCCACAATCCGATCGCGTGCGCCAAAATCCCGGGGCAATTCATTAAGGGGCAGATTTATTAAGCTGTCTGAAAGTCAGAATATTTCTAGTTGCCCATGGCAACCAATCACAGCTCAGCTTTCATTTTATCAGTGCTCATGAATATTTTAAAGGGGAGCTGTGATTGGTTGCCATGGGCAACTAGAAATATTCTGACTTTCACACAGTTTGATAAATCTGCCCCAATCGGCGCAAATCGGAAATATTCGGGTAACACGTCGGGAAAACGCGAATCGGGCCCTTAGTAAATGACCCCCATTGCTTGTATTTGAGGTGGTACTTGATACCATCTTAATAAATAATTTATAATTACCTTCCTGGTAACATGAACTTGTCTTATAAGCTAGAATAAAAATCTGCTCTAGTTTCTGGTTCAGGCTAATCTGAAGTTCTGACTTCCATATAAATATGTACAAAGGAGGCAGTTGTTCTCTGGGTCTGAGGAGGATGCCGTAAATCCTAGATAAAGAATGATGCAACAATTGTGTTCCCTGGCAAAGATTTTAAAGATATGATAGACATACCACCATAGCCGTAAAGTGGGCCAAATTGTTGGATGTCAACACATTTGGGATGAAAATGTTTTCTATATCAAAGACGCCATGGATAATTTAATTGCTCTCTAGAGTGAGGAAAAAGTAAAACTAAATACATTTTTAGGATTAGGGTTAAGCTTTATTTCCAGGTAATAAACTGCCTCTCCTAACCATCAAAACAAAGTTACTGCCATGGCCTCTGATTTTGCAGATTTTAAAATTTGACAAATGAGAATATTCATGTTAAAATAGCATAAGATTAGGTAAGGAAATTCTAGGCCTAGAAACAAAAAACAGCAGGTAATCTGCATATTCTGCAAATTTTATTGTACTCCTGAAGTGTTTTGCTCAGAACTAATCATTCAAAGTAGGAGCTCCAGAGTCTTTACAAAAATTAGAAGAAGACAGAGGGCATCCGTTAAGAATGGTCAGATACTTTAAAAGTATTCTATTAACCTTGGCTTTAGGTACTGCTTATAGCGATAATATCCAGTTCAACATGTCATTCCTCGGGCTATACCATGCAGCCATTAAGACCCAATAACCCTTTTTCAGCTTCTGTTGAAAGAAGAGCTAATGATTGATGATAAAGACAGGCATGATGGACTAGATTGATGGCTCTTGTAGTAGTATTTTCTGGAAGTCAAGGAGTTAAAGGCCTCAAGTATAGGTGAAAATAATTCCTGTCCAAACTTTATGAGATATCTAAGAAGACCCATCTAGACCAGGTGCGTTAACAGGTGGACTTGACTTCTGCAACTAGCTCATACTCTTTTATAGCCACCTATATATTCGCTACCTTAGCCTTGGTAATTGAAAAAAGGCAGAATCTTTCAATACATTTTTAAATCTTAACTCTAAAATCAAAGTGAAAGATATCAGGGATAGGACTATTTGTGAAAACAGTGAGGCATAATATTACCAAATTACTTTGGCAACCTGCTATGGAAAAGTGACCTTTTTTTTGGTGAAACCGTTACTGTAGGAACATATGTAGTAGAGCACTGTGCTCTAAAAACTCTAGATAATTTCGGAGCAGATCTATTCCCTAATTCATAAAAGGTCAAAGCTTATTTCTCATTTGTATCAACTGGCACTGAGGTCTATAGCTAAGGACCGGAGGCCCCTTATCTGTTCAAGAAGCGGAATTGTTTTCCTTTGCAGTTTCTTCTTGTGTCTAGCCCCATGTTTAATAAGAAGCCCTAGTTACGCAATTTTATGAGCCTCCCATCTTACATATGGATCTTTTATCTCTGCTATTGATTGTTTAATCTCTGCCAGGTTAAAAGGATTATCCAATAAAGAAGTATTAAGTTTCCACTGCCATTGCTTAGAGATAGAAGATTCCAAAGACAAAGTAGTACATACCTGTGAAGTAATACTTCCCGTTACAAATCACATGAGTCTCTCCTCATCAGTGTGAGATTCCATGAATTCCTAATGTGATGCTCTGTAAATTGAAATACTGGCTTTTGAGTCTATAAAAACTATTTGGCTATGTGTACACTATTCCCTATGTGGGAAACAAAAAAGGGCTCCTGATAACAGGTTCCCTTTAAGAATAAATGTAACAGTTAATATCAAACACATCTTTACTTCCTACATAGTTATTACTAAATTCATATTTATGATCAACAACAACCTTGCATACATATAAAATTCCAATTCTAAATACCAACTAATAAAGTGCATCTTATACCAACTAATAAGAGCATCATATTTATTACGTCCTGCTACTGACACCGGCTCACGAACGGAGCCGGCACCAGAAGCAGCGGCTGTCAGCTGTATATTTCAGCTGACACTGCGCATTAACACACGCAATCGGAGCCGCCTCCGATCACGAATGTTAACCCCTTACACACCGCGGTCAATCATGACTGCACTGTTTAAGGGTCTTCCGCATGTAGATTGGATACCCCGTGCTGCTTACCGAAGGATCCGATCCTCTTCTGGGCAGCCCCAAGGTCTGCCAAGTGCCTATTCCCAGTCTGGCTACAGGTCACACTCCACTGCAATGCATTAGTATTGTAGAGCAGTGTATTGGACTTGAACCAATGATCAGAGGATCGTTGGTTCAGTTTAAGTTTGTATAAGTAAAAAAAGTTTAAAAAAGTAAAGTTAAAACATTAGAATAAGTTAAAAAAAATATATATATATATGCGCCTAAAATGTCACTTTTCCATGCAAACACATAATAAAGTAAAAAAAAACACAAATACACAAAAAAAACACATACAGAATCATTACTGTACCTGCACGGTTAATGCTGTTAGGGATTTTTATGCAGGGCCCCAACAGCCCTCTTGACTTTTGTAAGGTGAGTCCTAATTAACCCTTTGAGGGAGGATGAGATAGCTGCCACAGTCGGTCTTCCGATGCACTCAAATCAAACTGTTTATTTCAAACAGATACAGCTATATTTTAACACATAGAGATCAGCATTTGGGGTGTTGTATGAATGGAGATAAGGTACTTAGATTCTATTGGCCATTATGCTTTTGTACCAGCACATTCTGGGAAAAATGACTAGGCCTTGTTTACAGCCATGCTTATCTACACAATGGCTCCTAGAAGCTTCTTCATAACCAAAATAAATAACAAGAATACAGAGGCCCGAAGGACGGTAAGAAATGCCAAGGATATTGTGAAAAGGCAAACAACAGTTTAAATGAGAAAAATAGCTGAATTAAAACATTTAACTCTATAGCTTCTAAGAGGGAAGCATACCCCCCCCCCAAGGTGGCCGCTGTATCTAAGATGGCGGACAGTAGTCAAGATGGCGTCCGAAACCAGTGCGACCTCCTTAACAATTCCCCCTTTGAGCTTTGCTGGCCTGTAACTCCATCCTGAGCGACCTCCTCAAGCTCCAGGTACCCACAGGTAGGCTAAGCCCGTACCTGCTGGACTTGTTAACTCTTCACCAGATCCCCTGGAGGCTAGTCACTCAGGGGTTACAGGCCTGCATACTCAAATCACATCACTGAGTTCCCATAGTCCATAGGTTTGTAAACAGGCAGCATCATCCTCCGCTCCGGGCACTTCTCCTGTCGTGGTTCTTACCGCTTGGACGGCCATCTGGGACATGGTGGACTTGATGAGGGGGACCACACAACACACAATAAGTGACAAGAGCAAAATCACAATCCCCAATATCACCCCCACTTAAAGGAAACCCTTCCAATCCCCCAACCACAAAGTGAAGGGCAAAGTGTCCCCCCCAGAGTTTCTCTTGAGTTCCCTGGACAGTCCTTCAATCTTTTCACGAGCATGGGTAGTGGATCCATAGGGGCAATGTCATCTGGGATGTACATGCAACAAGCCACTCCCACCATCTTACAGACTCCTCCCTTCTCAGCAAGGGTCATGTCCAAAGCCATGCGGTTCTGGGAAGCATCTCCGATATAATTCACAAATCTCTGTTGATTACAATAAAAAAACAGTTACCCAACCAACATCTTTGCTCATAGCTCTCTGGGGAATAATGGACTCTAGACCTGCCCATATCTGATTGTGGGCCTTGTACTCATCTGCAACCCCCCTTGGTGCTCCCACTGTATCTATATAAACGTTGTCATATAGGTGCTTCTCTCTCAGACCTCCAGAATCCTTTGGGATTCTCTACCTTTTCTTATGTGTCTGATCAACCTTATCCCTGGGGATCACGAGGAAGGAATGCACAAATCTTATCACCGTACACTCACCTTCCCAGCCTCCAGGCCTGACCTGACTCTCCTATCCCCACAAATCCAGTACACATCAGACACTGCTAATACAGGGTTACCTGTGCTGTCAGTGTTAAAGAAGGTCATTGTCTTGTTGCACCAACCGTAGGTAAAGTCTCCTACCCTGGGGGCATCCTGGTCACCCCTATAGATACAGTGATAGTCATGGTTGGGGTGTCCCTGAGCATACAGTCAGTCAGAAGAGACCAGCTAGCAAGAAGAATAGGTTTGTAATAGAAAGCGTGGAAGCATGCTGACCTCCATCTAGCTGCACAGACGTGGCACTGGTCAGCAGGACTTGGAAAGAACCGTCGTAGCGAGGCTCCAGACTCTCTCTCTGGTGTGTCTTCACCACCCGTAGTTTCCAGGCTTCAGGTCATGCGTCCTGAGGTCTCTGTCTGGATCTGAAAAAGGAATCAGAAACACTTTGCGGACCTTTTCCAAGGCCTGGCTCAACTGTATGGCATATTCCACCTGGTTTCCTGCCATCAGCTATAGGATCTGTGGGAAGTAGGGGCCTAGTCTGGGTGCACAGCCAAAAAGTACTTCAAAAGGGGACAATCCCATCTTTCTTTTGGGGGTGTGGTCCTAACTGAATGGTGGGCAGCAGGAAAGCACTCACGCCATGGTTTCCCTTTTACTTCCATGGCCTCCCGGATCTCTAACTTAAGAGTGCCATATAAAGTATCTCAAACGCACCACCAACTTGGGAAGGGCAAGGGGTGTTCAGGGCCTGTTCTATACCCAGGAGGGACAAGGTTTCAGGTCTTTACCTGTCCAGTGAAGTTGGTTCTGCGACCGGACTCTATGGTCTCTGGAAGTCCAAACCTGCAGAAAAATCTCACTCACCAACTTCTTGGCTGCAGCTCTGGCAGTAGCCTTGGTCATGGGAGAAGCTTCTGGCCACCCTGGAAAGAGATCAATGCACACAAGCACGTACTCATACGCACCACTTTTTGGTAGCTGGATAAAATCCATCTGCAGTCTCTGGAAGGGATACAGCAGCTTGGGTGTCACCTTCTGTGGGGTCTTTTCCACCTTACCCGGGTTGTGGCGGGCACAGACTATACAGGCTTTCACTAGTCTAGTGACAGGGGTAGTAATGCCCGGGGCAAACCACTGGTGGTTTATGTGCACTAGCATGGCCATTTTGGATATGTGTGTGTGTGTGTCCGTGGGCTACTTGACTTACTGTCGGGTGCAGGGCTCCGGGCAGGCACACTCTCTCTCCCAGCATCCAGGTCCCATTGGCATCTGGGCTACAGCTTTCCTCCACTCTTCCTTCACTTCTGATGACACTTGGGCCACCAGGGACTGGAACACCTGTGGATCAAACTTTTAGCTCAGAACTCACCGCTGAGACTTCAGGACAGTCTCCGTGCTCCATCTGTGCAGCTGCCTTCGCCATCCCGTCAGCCACATACTTGCCCTTGGCTTGTGGAGTTACCAAATTGTGTGTGCTTTTACTTTTATTATCCCCACCTCTTGTGGAAGTAAGAGAGCATCCATGAGCTCTTTAACCAGCGTGCCATGCTTAAAGGGGGTCCCTGCAGAGGTGAGGAAAACTCTAGCCTTCCATATGGGTTCATAGTCGTGTTTAGACCCCAGAACTATACCTTGAGTATAGATGTTTGCCCTTTTACCTTCCACCAGCTGTAGCGCTTCCCTGAGTGCCATCACTTCACCTCCTGCGCTGACCTGTGTGGAGGGAATGGTTCTGCTTGTACTACCTCATGTGCGCCACTGACCACTGCATATCCAGTGTAGAACTGTCTGTCTTCTCCTGCAGACCTGGAGCCATCTATGAGAAAAAACTCAACATCTGGGTTAATCACCCTTCTCTCCCCCCTCTCTGAATCCTGGAAGACTGGTGATAGAATGAAGGATTCAGGGCTGTGCACCTTATGAGTGTATCCTGAGGCATCAGGAGTGCACACTGGAGTCTGAGCTGTCTGGCCTTTGCTCAGATGCTTGGGCTGTATTTGGGTGAGGACACTGTGCAAGGTATGTGGGGTTTGCACTGCAACTGAGTGATCTAGGGTCTAGGATCAGCTCACTGGCCTTGCTGAGCAGATTGCTGGCTGCAGCTACTGAGACATGAGGAGCTCCCCTCACAACTGAGTCTAACCGGGCCTAATAGTGGGCCACTGGGGAGGCCACCACATTCCTGGGCTAAGACACCTGTGGCCTACATACTCAGTGCAAAATAAAATAAAAGGTCTGGTTCAGTGGCATGTGCCCAGGGCCAGGGCAGACTTGCCAGCTTAGGGCTCTGGAGTGCATCAATTGCCTCCTGACTAAGGGCAAATGGGGAAGAGGCAATTCAGTCAGAAAGGGGCAGCATTGGGCTGGAGGTAGCAGACCTTATCCCAGGCTGCAGGAGCTGGCCAGTGCTAGAAACATGTAAAAAGGCTTAGGGCCTCAGGACAGGGGCACATTCTGGACTGCCAGCTTTCTTCCCTCTGTCAGGTATCTGCCTGTGGCTGAGAAGCAGTGGCCTAGGAAGACCACCTTCTCCTGGCAGTACCGGAGTTTATCTCTGGAAACTTTGCAACCCTTCTGGAACAGAAAACACATAAGGTCAATAAATGCATCCTGGCAAACAACAACAGTAGGTCCTCCACATACTGAAAAGGAGAACATCCAGTAAGGGGCTAGTCTGCCAGTCTACTCCTTGTAGGGCCGTGGGGTATTGGCTGGGTGAGTTTTACCCCCCTTGTGGGAATCTGCATCAGATATACTGGAATACTGAACTGGTAAAGGCAAATAGGTACTGGCAATCCTCATGTAGGGGCACAGAGAGGAAAACATTTGCCAAATCAATAACAGTGAATAATATGTCACTCTCTGGGACTGCTGCCAGTTTGGGCTAGGGACCACTGGGCTTCAGTACACTCATTTGCAGCTTGGAGGTCATGGACCATCCTACATGTATCCGGCTGTTCTTTCTGAGTCTTTTCTTGACCGGGAATGGGCTAAAATCATCATCGGACTAGCAGAGGAGAGTTCTACAATGAAAGGCGATAACTCTGTTTGGGGGGGCAGTTCTCGCTGACATCCTCGTCCGTAACCACCCAAGGGGGCCGTCTCCGCCACTCACTACAGTAATGTCTCCTCCCCGCAACGCCCACTTGGGTTGGTCGGTTGAGACTTCCGGAGATGTTGTCAATCTTACTTTGGCGTGGTCTGTGAAACATCCTCTATTCCCTCTGAACGTCAATGTCAGAGTCCCTCCACCACATCTCCAGCCCAGTGTTTTGTGCTACCTATAAAGTTCTGGCCAGACTCCAACGTCTCAATAAAATCCAGGCACACCTAAGATGGTCTCCAATCAAAAAGGAACCATAGGCTCTGCAATACAGTTGGGGGCTCATTCTTGCTTAGTCTGTTCATGGGGTACACAGGAGGACATCACATCATACTGTATTCTTGTTCCACAATCAAATAAATTCCTTCAAGTCTTTTTTAGATTGTCAGGGAGAAGTCTAAACGCAGCGATCTACCCCTCCCAAATGTAAATGTTCTCACTAGCCTGTAAACCACGAGATAACAGAACACAGATTCCAAGCAACTCAATATGGAGAAATTCAGTTTTCTGTGAACATCAAGGTCACTATCGTCTCTCTCGTAGATAAGACAGACACAGCACATGTCAGTTCTTCACAAAACAAAACGCAGCTCCAACAGCCCCCACCCTTCTGTTAACCCCTTAAATGCCAGAAAGCAGGTACCAGAGACATTGTAACACTTTTTATAGTAATTTTTCTCTAATTGTCGGGATCAATAAATTTGAATAATACTCAAACAACCTCCATCCCTCACTCCAAGACCCCTAGCAGACGCCCCATGGTCAGCTGTTATCCTACAAAGCCCCACAACATGGCCGCCACTGAAAAATAAACTGACTTAAGATGGCCGCCACCGAAGAATGGTAGGGCGTGTCATCTTCTCTAACCACCAGATACAGGGGTGGAGTCTGCATTACAGGGGCCATTTTTCACTCCAAGGAAAATATAATAAAATCTCTTTTTCCTCAAATTCTTTCCACATCAAAAACTTTGAAATGTCCCTTATCGCCTGTCTCTTTCTTCATTGGGCACTCTGAAGGATTCCTGTCACTCTGTCCTGGTCCGTCCGTCAAAGTCAGAGGCTATAAGTGTCTGTTTCCAAGTCTGATCAAGTTTTCTCACTTGTACAATCATCAGATCATCTGACACATCCCAAAACCTTCAATACTACTTTTTATTTCAACACAAAACTACCAGCCTTATGTCCGATCATGTCAACTTGCACTTTTCCATCAGTCCTACTTAACTCAACAACCTTCTGTCTCTGTGCATCTTTCCCCTCCATGTGGGACACAATCTGAGTAGCTTTTCTAGGTCCGCACCCTTGGCTTACTTTACTTTGCTTACTTCCCATTACAAATGTCTACAACTGCAACACTGCCAAACCTGTCCCCCACAGATACAACGAATCCGACACCTTGTGTGACCGACCCCAAAGAAACTAGATACCAGACTTCCACAGAGGACTCTTTACCAAGTCTCCGTTATTGACTCTTAACCAAATCAACTCTCTTTACTCAACTACTCTCTCCTTGACTCTTTACCAAGTCAACTCTCTTACTGACTCTTTACCAAGTCACTACTAGTTCTTACAGTCATCCACAAAGTCGTTCAGACTCCAAAATGAAGCTAAACGCACACTTGATCAGAGTGGGTCTCCGCTGCACGTGCACAAATTGAGCTCTCTACCTCTATGGGCAACCCTATTGACACTAGTCAAACAGTACTATAGACACTATGATAATCTGACAATCACAACAAAGTATCTCCTACTTTAGCAGTGCGGACCTCTAAGGGTTACTCCCTCCCGTCCCACAGTTTCAGCTAACATCACAGACTGTCTGACCATCCGTCACTGTCCAGTCTCTGTCCATCACCTTACAAAGTGGTTCTTTGCCAAAAACTATGAGCTTAGGTTACAGTGAACAACAGTGGCAAATACATAACACAGAGACAGTCTTACCCGGTCCGTCCAACCAGTGAACCAGAAGTGACATATCAAGGTAGACAATAAAAATTAATATCTTACCCTGAGAGCGCTCTGGTCAGTTCTGTTCACCAAGCCGGCGGGGACTCTTCACGGAGGCTGTCTCGGTGTTGTTGTTTACTTCTAAGTCCACCCAGGGACGCCAAATATTGTTAGGGATTTTTATGCAGGGCCCCAACAGCCCTCTTGACTTTTGTAAGGTGAGTCCTAATTAACCCTTTGAGGGAGGATGAGATAGCTGCCGGCAGCGAGCTGACAGAGTAAATGAAAGACACAGTCGGTCTTCCGATGCACTCAAATCAAACTGTTTATTTCAAACAGATACAGCTATATTTTAACACATAGAGATCAGCATTTGGGGTGTTGTATGAATGGAGATAAGGTACTTAGATTCTATTGGCCATTATGCTTTTGTACCAGCACATTCTGGGAAAAATGACTAGGCCTTGTTTACAGCCATGCTTATCTACACAATGGCTCCTAGAAGCTTCTTCATAACCAAAATAAATAACAAGAATACAGAGGCCCGAAGGACGGTAAGAAATGCCAAGGATATTGTGAAAAGGCAAACAACAGTTTAAATGAGAAAAATAGCTGAATTAAAACATTTAACTCTATAGCTTCTAAGAGGGAAGCATACCCCCCCCCTCAAGGTGGCCGCTGTATCTAAGATGGCGGACAGTAGTCAAGATGGCGTCCGAAACCAGTGCGACCTCCTTAACAATGCCATTCCGAAAATAGATAATTACACCCTATTAAATAAGAACATTAAAAAGAACAACTCTTCTTGCAAAAAATAAGCCCTTTACCAGATTTGTCTGCCGAAAAATAAAAAAGTAACGCTTCTGAAAAGATGGTGATACTAAAAGAACAAGATTTTCTCAAGAAGGTTACTTTATTTGACTTATCAAAAGCAACAGGAATTAATTTTCCACCCAAAATTCATTTATTGTCAAAAAATATTACAATGTGTGGATCGCGCCTCCATTTTGTTTGAACCCTTATAACTCCTAAAGGCTGAAAAACTTGCTTTTTCATACATTGAGCGGCGTAGTTTCCATAATGGGGTAATTTATTTAATTTTATCTTGCTATTATTTAGGTTATATTTCACAGTCAATTGTAAGTTGAGCAGGTCCCTAATACAAGTCTTGGTGATTTTCCAAAAAATTTGAAAAATGGCACCTAAATTCTAAGCCTCATAACATTCTAGTAAAATACGTGGAATCTTAAAAAAACATCCAACATAAAGCAGACATTTAGGAAATGTAAGTTATGAATTAATTTAGGTACTAGAACTATCTGCTTCAAAAGTAGAGAATTTAGAACTTTGAAAATAAAGAACGTTTCAAAATTTTGGGCAAATTTCCGTTTTTTCATAGCTAAACACAAAAGATATCATCCAAATTTTTAAACTAATTTGAAGTACAATGTGTCACGAGAAAACAATCTGAAAATCTCCTGGATATCTTATAGCTATATCCACATATCGTGGTACAGGGTAGATCTGAAAAATGGGGACGTGTCCTAGAGGCCCAAATAGGTCACAGTCCTGAAGGCGTTAAACTAGATTGAAAAACAAATGCAAATAAGTCTCAAAAGGTTAGTAACAGCTTTTAGGAAGATTGTTTACCCTTGAGATATTCATATTAATTAAAACTAAATGGAGGGGAAATTTAGAATAGTCAGATTTTGTCAGTAATATGCGCATTTGTTGTTGTTTTCACCATATATCCTAAGTAACAAGTTATCTTTAGTCCATAGGTTAGTTTATATTTTTGCTCATGTCGCACTAATCTTGTAGAAAAAAAGGAAAAAAAAATCTATAATTTTTGCATCGCCATTTCGAAGTGGCATAACACATTACACTTTAGAATTTTTGGTCTAAATAGCTGGTTGAGAGCAATTTTTTTTGCAGGACATGTTGTACTTTACAACAGTACCATTTTTTATAGATGTTTCTAGGTAAAAATCATAATTTTTGGTGTTTTTTTATTAATTCTTTTACATTGTTCATTGTGCGGGTTCAATAATGATTTTGTTTTATTGTACAGGCCATTACAGATGTGGAAATTCTATATTTGTGGCGTTTGTATGGTGATATACACTTTTTATGTTATTTGTAGATTTTAAATGTAACTGAGCGTTAGGGGCATTTTTAATTAATTAATTAATTAATTTTTTATTTAAAAACATTTTTTTAAACTTTTTTGTCTCACTATGGGACATGAACAAGCAATCAGGTGTTTTGCAAGGTATTATCACTGTCAGCCTAGGCAATCGCATATGCTGACACACTGCCTGTAGGTCCTGCCTTAGACAGGACCTTACAGGAATTTACTAAGGACAGCCATTGGGTCTTAGATCAGACCTCGGGGCTGCCATAGCAATGGAGCGTTTTAGTTGGGGTGCCAACCAGGCAGGGAATCTCTCTGCAGGCATTTAAATGCTGTGGATTTTGTTGACAACGGCATTTAACAGGTTATCACCTGTGTACATCTCTACTGATCCCATGCCCTCTCCTGTCATCCACTCTATTACACCCAGCAATGAAAACTCCTTTTGTGTCTTCCTCTCACCACCACCATCAAAACATCACATGCAACTTCAAAACTGTCCTCTTTCAACAGCTTTATAACTTGGCTAAGTTTCCAACTTCAGCTCTGGCAAGACAGCAAGGCAATAATGCTTAGGTTTTGTTCACATTTCAATTATGTTCTGTAATTTCTGTATCTTTTTGATACCAGGTTCATATCCACAGTAAAAATACAAAAAGCCTATGGAACTCTATATGTAGTGGATCCTAACAACACTAATGGTAAAGCTACACCTACGATCTGTTCTTATCATGACACACAGCCATAAAATAGCAGGCAGGCCACATATCACAAGAATAACAGTTCATCTTACCGCCATAGCTCCTGCAAAGAGGGTAACATTGTGGCAAATACCCTGTTTCCCCTAAAATAAGACATCCCCCGAAAATAAGACCTAGTACAATTTTGTTCAGGCTTATAAATATAAGGCCTCCCCTGAAAATAAGACCCCGCGGCAGTCATTGCAGCAGCTCCGCCCGTGTCATATCTTTTAGATGCTGCAGACGGTTGTGGCAGCATTCATGGAAGTAAATCACTGGTTGGGGAAGAATTCCCCAACGGTTGGGGAAGAATTCATGGAAGTAAATCACTGGCTCTTGTGCTGCAAATGTTATACCAGCAGCTACCAGGATAAGAAGAGTCATACATGGAAAGTGCTTTTACTAAACATGAGAGATTGGGGCCAATGATTCTAATAGAAATGGAGTCACAAGAAATACAGCAGGAAATTCTGAGTTTGGAGAGTCATAAGGATGTTAGAGAAGTAGATTTTTTGTTGAATCATAAAATTAAATTCTTGTTCATGGAAAAATAAGACCTCCCCTGAAAATAAGACCTAGTGCCTCTTTAGGAGCAAAAATTAATATAAGACACTGTCTTATTTTCGGGGAAACAGGGTATCTGTTATATCACCTATACAGTATCTTCAAATTTTTTTGGCCTAGGCTCATTATTTCTATATGTTGCTCAGTTGTATGATAAAGTGCTCTTATATATCCATATTTTAGAAATTCATTAATACAGGCGGTCCCCTACTTAAGGACACCCGACTTACAGACAACCCATAGTTACAGACGGACCCCTCTGCCCCATGTGACCTCTGGTGAAGCTCTCTGGATGCTTTACTATAGTCCCAGACTGCAATTATCAGCTGTAAGATGTCTGTAATGCAGCTTTATTGATAATTCTTGGTCCAATTACACCAAAAATTTTGAAACTCCAATTGTCACTGGGGCAAAAGAAAAAAAAATGTCTAGAACTTCCATTATAAAATATACAGTTTCGACTTACATACAAATTCAACTTAAGAACAAACCTCCAGACCCTATCTTGTATGTAACCCGGGGACTGCCTGTAATGGAGTATTGTGTTTAGATTCTTAACCCCATTTCATTATCTTATGGGGAGAAAGGAAAAAAAAACAGCTATTGACTTGAGGAGGGAACAAGTTGTTTTAATTGGTTATGGCTTACAGTTCTTGTCTTATGTAAAGAGGACCAGTCACCTATAAAAACGGCACTAGGAGCTGCTTACTAAACCTCCGATAATGCTAGCAGACACTAGTGCACTGTACAATGGAAACGCCGGACCGCTCTCAAAGCGGTCCAGCGTATTCATGAGGGGGGTGGGTTTAAGGGCAGTGACTGCCGCATGACACACGGCAGTCACCGCCGGCCTATGGGAGGGGCAGTCAGTGGAAGAGCCAGCGCCTCAGACCGCCCCTCATGCATACACCGGACCGCTTTGAGAGTGGTCCAGTGTTTCTAGTGTACATTGCGGACATCTGCTAGCGTTATCAGAGGTTTCCCATAACGCTAGTAGTGTAACAATGCTGCGTCTGTTGTAGCACTAGGAACTGCTTACTTTAGTGCTTACTTTCCTAGTGTCGTTTTTATAGGTGACAGATCCTCTTTAAGTATTTAGGTCTTCCTTAGTTGCTTTCTCTTTTTTTGACACCATTCACTACTGGGGAAAATAGCATAATGGTAGTGGTCTGGTAAGCACAAATACAGTCACATTTAATGGGGCTTATTTACTTAGGGTCTGCGGCTGCACTTTCGTTGGACTGTTCACGGTTTTCAGGATTTGCGCAGCTTTGACAGGTATTTAACAGGGGTTTGCGCTAGGATTGTGTCTCATGCAATTGGATTTTGGTGCGGCTGCGCTGGCTTACAAGTGACAGAAATGGGGGAGGGGCGGGGGTTGCCGTCAGGCGATCCGACTGATTCAGACTGAAGGTGGGATTTAATTTTCAAATTGTGTCACAAGACAATGCACTTACACTCTCCGGCCACTTTATTAGATACACCATGCTAGTAATGGGTTGGACCCCTTTTGCCTTCAGAACTGCCTCAATTCTGCGTGGCATAGATTCAACAAGGTGCTGGAAGCATTCCTCAGAGATTTTGGTCCATATTGACATGATGGCATCACACAGTTCGCATCATGCACATCCATGATGCGAATCTCCCGTTCCACCACATCCCAAAGATGCTCTATTGGATTGAGATCTGGTGACTGCGGAGGCCATTTGAGTACAGTGAACTCATTGTCATGTTCAAGAAACCAGTCTGAGATGATTCCAGCTTTATGACATGGCGCATTATCCTGCTGAAAGTAGCCATCAAATGTTGGGTACATTGTGGTCATAAAGGGATGGACATGGTCAGCAACAATACTCAGGTAGGCTGTGGCGTTGCAACGATGCTCAACTGGTACCAAGGGGCCCAAAGAGTGCCAAGAAAATATTCCCCACACCATGACACCACCACCACCAGCCTGAACCGTTGATACAAGGCAGGATGGATCCATGCTTTCATGTTGTTTACGCCAAATTCTGACCCTACCATCCGAATGTCGCAGCAGAAATCGAGACTCATCAGACCAGGCAACGTTTTTCCAATCTTCTACTGTCCAATTTCGATGAGCTTGTGCAAATTGTAGCCTCAGTTTCTTGTTCTTAGCTGAAAGGAGTGGCACCCGGTGTGGTCTTCTGCTGCTGTAGCCCATCTGCCTCAAAGTTCGACGTACTGTGCGTTCAGAGATGCTCTTCTGCCTACCTTGGTTGTAACGGGTGGCAATTTGAGTCACTGTTGCCTTTCTATCAGCTCGAACCAGTCTGCCCATTCTCCTCTGACCTCTGGCATCAACAAGGCATTTCCGCTCACAGAACTGACGCTCACTGGATGTTTTTTCTTTTTCGGACCATTCTCTGTAAACCCTAGAGATAGTTGTGCGTGAAAATCCCAGTAGATCAGCAGTTTCTGAAATACTCAGACCAGCCCTTCTGGCACCAACAACCATGCCACGTTCAAAGGCACTCAAATCACCTTTCTTCCCCATACTGATGCTCGGTTTGAACTGCAGGAGATTGTCTTGACCATGCACTGAGTTGCCGCCATGTGATTGGCTGATTAGAAATTAAGTGTTAACGAGCAATTGGACAGGTGTACCTAATAAAGTGGCCGGTGAGTGTACATGCCCCAGGAAGAAGAAGGTGGACCTGAGCGGGGAAGCGACATATGCAAGTTATCAGGCGCACAATCTGCCGTGAATCGTGGCAGAGTGCATTATCGTCAAACAATGCACTTTCGTGAACTCTGCTGGACCAGGTAAGTAAATGTGCCCCAATATGTTTTACTTTTATTTATTGCTTGGGGATTTAAAAAATAATTATTGAGATGTTTTTCATTACATTGATCACAGCATCTAAGCCATTAAACTGCTCTGATTGGATCTTCCTCTGATCGAGGTTGTCAGAGTAAGTGCTCTTCAGCCTAGCCTAAGACCTCTTGGTCTCTGCTGTAAAGCTCATATGGGTGGTCACTAAAGGGTTTATCTATTCCTTATCATGCCTGTGGAACCTACAGAAAATCCCAAGCTTGAGAGGTCTTTCTGACTCTGAGCATATGACACTTAACTAAATGCCAGCTGTGAGTGATTGAGTTGTGCTGGAAGACATACTATTTTTATCTATATCTTGATTGAGCACTGATTTCTTCTTATACCTCTCACTTCTTCCATGTGCATGCCTCGAGAGTCCACATGACTAACATGACACAACCTGTATTTCGCCAGAAGCAAATCAAGTGTGCACAAAAAGAGACACTGTCCTTAAAGGAAATTTACCATCGAAATCAAGCGTGTATAAACCAGAGGAACTTACTCATAGATCCATACACTGTGACTGTGGGAATCTTCTTATATTTGTTATCCAAGGCCTTCTTTTTTCTAAAATCAACTTTTAACATTATGCTAATGAGCCAGTAGTGTTTTGTCCACAGAGCCCCTATATGCTCTGTCTTCACAGGCTGTTATACTGTGTCTTCCCCTGCTCCCTTGGCACTTTTTCCCTCCCACTGGCTGCTGTAATATCCCTTAACTGGAGGGTGGAAGTGCTTCTGCACAGCGTAACAGTCTATGAAGATACAGCACAGAGGGGCCCTGGTAATGCCCCCCAGGGCCCTTCTGGCTCTTTATCAAATTTTAAAATGTAATCTTAGGAGGTGGGAGGCCATGGATAACAATGGATAACAATTACCACAGTCACAGTGCCTGGATCTATGAGTTAGTGTCTGTGGTTTCTACATGTTTGATTTAAAAGGTAGATTTCCTTTAATGTTCAGATCACCTCCATTTCCTTAGAGTACCGTATAAAGAAATAAACCCCTGGTTTCCTTTAAGAGAGAACTTTATCCAAACTTCAATTTTACTTTACCCTTTTCCACAGGTATAAACAGATATTAGATAAAAGTAAAATTCTAGCAAAACAACATTAACAAATAGTAAAACTTAATTTAGATATGAAATATACGGGAGCATTTTGATGATTCTGCTGTGACCTCTCCTGCCAAAAATGTATCCCTCTGTTTTCATGATGTTTGCTAGGATCGGGTGACAAGTTATCATAGTTACACATCTATTCTTGACAGGATTAACAGCATTCTAAATTGTACCGACATCTTGGTGTCACTTAATCCAGCGTACGATGGGACAGTGTGTTGTTGGACTGAGTTCGGTTTCAGAAACTAAATTATTGAAACCTTAGAATATGTTGAAAAAACTTATAAAAATATATTTTTGTGTTGTAAAGTTACAGATCTTTTGAAGTTTCATATCATAACATTAACAAACTACGGGCTAATATTTGGAAATTATATTGTTAGTAGGTACTTTTAACACCTACAACAAAATTTGAATTATAATGGACATGGTAATTTATAGGGAATTAGGAAGTTACATCATGACAATAACATAAAGGAGCTATACTTTAACTTTGACTGACTTTTTTTTAAAGGTAATCTGCTAAAATCAAGCATGGATAGAACCAGGACCAGCTATGGTGGTAATCTTTGTTATCCATGACCTACTTCATTCTAAAACAAACTTTTAAACACTTCTGGAGGTGTTACCGGATACACTCCAGATTCACAGGCTGTTTCAGTGTGAAAGGAGCAGTTTCCTCCCTCCCACCATGTGTTGAAACCCCCTCTGCTGCAATGACAATGTAACAGCTTGTGAAGCTGCAGCACAGAGGGGCTGTCATAACACCCCTCCTTAGATGAAAGGAAGCCATAGATAATAAAAGAAAAAGAAAAATACCACAGTCAAAGTGCCTGGATCTCTCAGTAAGTGTCTCTGGTTTATCAGGCCTTATATTGGTGGCAGATTTCCTTTAGTGGAAATAAACCATCAGAATCACTGTTGGTAGACCACTTTAACTTACCTGTTGGTTTCATCTTTTTCTTTTTGGAACTGTGTCTCTTACCTCCTGCTAAGCTCTTATTTTACCAAAAATTTGCTTTTAAAAATATGGTAATCCTGCCCATACTCCATGCAGAGAAGGTAAATTCTAACACCCATGCGCAGATTTTGCAGAAATCCAGATGACATCACTGTCTCTCTGCATGGGGTACTGGTGTCACGAGTTGTGTCTCCGAGAGTAGGGGCACCTAGCACATTTTTAAAAACTAATTTTTGGTTACATTAGGGCTTAATGCAATGAAGAAGATGAAATGCACAGGTAAGTGAAAGTAGTCTACCATCAGTGTTTCTGAAAGGAACCTTTCATCACACCTCCACTGTGCCCTTGCAGTGCATTGTACTGGTGCCTCCTCCCACCAGAACAATCGTTCTCAAAACTTTTCTTCCTTTGTCTAAGTTGGCTCAACTCACTGCCACTTGGCTCCACCCACCGCAAATTGGTTCCACCCATCATAGGGTGTGTGAAATGGTGAGAAGATTTGCAGTTTCCCACACAGTACTCATTGCTAAATTCACCATCTAGGGAGAGAAACAGTATTCTGGTGAGCACATGAAGTGGACAGGCAGAGGTCTTCCTGTCTGCTCAGGCTTAGATATAAAGATACTTTGAGCTGTGAATCAAAAGAAGGAGGTGTGGTGCCTGAAGAAACTGGGACTCTTCTCTTCAGAATTTGACTCTTTGTCTACTTATTTGCATATCATAAAAAAATCACACATGAAGGCTATCATTGGTCCAGATAAGTAAATATTTTCGTGCCAGCGTCACTTTATTTATTTTTTTTTATAAAGATGTGGGCCACCTGCCCTTGTCCTGGCCACCTGCCTACATCTCATATCATAGCATATAAGGCTGAAAAAAGACGCAAGTCTTTAAAAGAGACTTTAAAAATATACCCCTTAAATTAATAGCAAAATTATGGCAATAAATCTTATGCCAAGGATGCGGCATGAAATAGCAAAGTGTAGGACAGGCTGCCCTTATCTAAAATAGCTTACACTAGTCTGTCTCCTCCCTTAAATGTCAGGACGGTTTGGTATGGCAGCCATTGACTTAAAGTTTAGGTCACAGCCAGATCAACATTCCAGTATTAGAACATTTGTCTGTAAATGGCTGCAAAATATTTTTCTACAATTTTTTTAAAAAAACACAACAAAGACAAATGAAAAACTAATAAAACATTAATATTGGATATAAGTCCAACCTGTCTCTATCAGTCCTGGTGTACACAATTTCAGTTGCCCCTAGACACGACCCTGCAACTTCTGACTTAGGGTCACAGAAGCCATTTGGTTTTCTGTCTGATGGCTGTGAAGCTGAGATTTCTACCCCTGCCCCCTGCAGTCCAGGACCGAACTCTTACTGATACACAGATACTGACGTCTTGCCAGCAGCAGTGTGAGGAGAACTACAAGCTACAGACAGATTAGTTCTTTATCTGGGGAGGGAGGCACAGAAGATCTAGCAGTATGTTGTGGAATAGCAGAGATGTAGGAGAGCTGACTGTGTCATGTTCAGAAGGTAAATGAAAGTGTATAGCTCACAGAACTAAGTGGATTGAAGTGTCTGCTTAGAGAGGCCCCGCCCACACCCTGGGATTTTTGCGCTGACCATCCCTGAGTGATAGGAGCTAAAACAGCAATAAAACTGAGTAAAATTGTAAATGGTTACAAATAATCTACCATCAAAATCCATCATGATAAACCAGGGTCACTTACCCATAGATCCAGGTACCATGACTGTAGTAATCTTCTTATATTTTTTACCCATGGCCTCCTTCCTTCTAAAATCAACTTTAGAAATCATGCTACTGAGCCCCTCTGTGATCTGACTTTGCAGTCTGCTACACTATATAACCCCCCTTGCTCCTTCAGCACTTTAATATAATAAAATAATAAATAAATAATTCAATAAGGTAAGAAGTAATATTTCTTGTCAGGATCAGTGGATCCTCTGGACCACCGCGGGAGATGGAACTAGCCGACACCTGGGACCGGAATCCAAGTGGCACCTGGTTTTCACCAGAGCCCCGCCGCAGAGCGGGTTGGACTTGCTGCGGCAGGAAACCACCAGGTCGTTCCCAGGTGCGACTAGCCCACGGTGGCAGCCGGGGTCGAGGTACCTTAGCAGAAGACAGTCTCGTAATCAGGTCCAGGCTCGGGGTCAGGGCAGGCGGCAGAGATGCGAGGTCTAGTCCAAATCCGGGGTCAGCAATGGGAGGTCCAGGCAGGTGGGAACGGGAACACAGGCACACGGAACACAGCAACACGGAGGAACTCGGGGAACACGGGAACACAGGACTCGGGAGCGGAGACACACAGGAACGCAGGAATACACAGGAACGCAGGAATACACAGGAACGCAGGAATAATCACCAGGAAACTTTCTCTTAGGCTGTGAGGCACAAAGATCCAGCAGGGGACACAGGAAGAGGCAGGATTCTTAAAGGTGAGGTGTTCAGCCAGTGCACCAATTAGCGGTGCGCTGGCCCTTTAAATTTGCATCAGGAGCCGCGTATGCGCCCTAGGAGGCGGGGACGTGCGCGCATGGCAGTCCGGGGAAGAGCAGGAGCCGGGAGACGTGAGTGAGGAGAGCGGGCTGCAGCGGGGGCACAAGGAGGAGCACGGATGCGCCCGCGATCCGAGACAGGGATCGCGGGAGCACCTGTGACATTTCTCTTCTGCCTCCATCATAGATGACATGTTATTACAGACTTACAAGCACTACAACAAATAACTGGGTTCATCGTTGATACTGCACGTCAACCACTGAGGTCATCACTGGCTATGTCAAATATGTGATATCTTCTGAAGCGTCAGAAGAGAAGGAGGATTGATATATGGCATTTTATATGAGTTGATTTGACAACTCGATTTGATTATTTGTTTCACATATTCTTTTAAAGGGCAACTTTTTTCTCTACATAGTCAAAAAGCTGTCAAGTTAATCAAGAAAATGGTAAATTCCCTTTTTTTTCATCTCCACAGAAGTGCGTAAGTACTACCTCTACATTCAGTAAGGGGGTCTCAGAGACCCGGATTTACAACAAACCCCCCTTCCCTCCAGCACTCAGACACATATGCTTTGTATTATAGAGCTATAAATGGAATACCACTTTAATTCACCATCTATATCTATGGCTTATATGTTGCTCATTTGGAAAACTGTATTTCATATTTTCATCTTGTCTTTGTAATTAATTAAGTACAGTCTAAAGTTGAATCATAGAACTGGTTAACTTAGCACATAAGACATAGGTGGGCACATCTTTCAATCCCTTGTGACGGAGCTCTAAGGAATTTATGGTTGGCATGCAGTGTATATAACTTAAAGTTTCTTTGTAAAAACATATCTAAGCTTTGAGTATCTAGGAAACAGCACTGGTTAGTGGTGTTTCAAGTTGATGTAAACCACAGGGCTTCAGTAGTGCTTAAGAATAGAGCATGTTTATCCTATTGATTAAGATGTACATATAAAGAAGCAAAGAAGTATTTCATCCTATTGATTAATAACGCCCCCCCAATACCTAGTGGGGTGTAGGTGGGATTAGTTCTACACCCCTTCAGCACCAAGTAAATCATTGTCAATAGGAGCTTCATGTTGCATGACGAGGTGCAACAGAGTGCCAGAAGCACCAGCCAAGAGCACCAGTTATAGCATTATTACTGCGTCATTGGAGTACCTGAAATGCATGAAATCAACACTAGTACCTTACTGCAAGTCAGGAGGAACACTGTACCAAGGCTCCAGTGGTAGCCGGCACCATGAAGCTTAAGGCAGGCAAAAGTAGAGCCACGGGCAGTGTCTCTTCTGCCAAACTAACGGCAGCACACCACTGTTTCACCACAATCATTGTTAGTGCCGCCGCACCCCTACTGTAGTAACCCCCATGCATGTCTGTCTAGCCTGAGTCTAATTGTTACTGTCACTAGTATATTTTGTACTGCAATCATTTCCCATATGTAATGTATCGTATTTAGTTTTTTACATTTTTATAACAGCTTAATGTAAAATTGTGTAATGGTGATCCTAAGAAAGAGGATCTATTTTATACTAGTGGGTTTTATCACAACATTCCTTTGTAATTGCGCCAATTTTAGTGTGAAAAATTATGGACATTTCAATTTTAGGGTGCAAAACTGCACATCAGTTGTGACAAAGAACTTGTGTGGAAAACTTGTGCATCTTTTTAGAAAACCTAACACTGATAAATTTGCTTTGTTTTGGAATACTGGTGTAGGAATGGTTGGTATATTTTATAAATTGTTTTATAAAGGTCATTTAAGATCTATAACAAGGATATGTTTTTAAAATACAGAAGAGTTTTTCCAGTGAACGGGTTTCAAAGGTTACATTTTGGTGATCAAATCATGGACCCTAAAACACATTGCTATGTGTATAAGGCTTAGTGACTCATTTGTAGGAATACCCTATCTCTAAAGTTGGAAAGGTTATGTCCTCATGTGACCCTTATTTACATGAGTGCTCAGAGCATTTGAGGACAGCGTTAGATTTAAATTATGAAGTCTTTGTGACTGCACTGTTAAGCTTTGAGATGTTTTGAAGCTTGAAAGTGAATCAAGTATCCAAAAATAAACCTCATTTTGAAAGGTTTATGACCCCTAAAAAAGCCACATTGGCTGTGTGTTTGCTCAGCAAAGTTCATGGCACCTTGCCTTCAACAGTCACCAACTTGTGTTTCATTTTACGCTAGTACTCATCACTCGCACCAGGTTTGTTTTCAAGTCTGAAGATAGCACAACAGGTTCTGAACGTAAAGTTCTAGGATGGGCAACTTTTCTTGAAATGTTTCTACAAAATTTGTTATATTGTAACGGAATACAGTGCAAACATGATTGATGTTTTGAGAGGAAAAGTCGTACCTTCTTCAGCTCCTATATTTACCGTCCATCCTATATGTCATTCTATCTTGATTTCTTATTTTACTTTTCCTTTTTAAAGTCCTTTATTTGAAGGTATACAATGTGCATATGGTTATACATGAAATAGAAATAAGTTTATATTTCAAGAACTATAGTATGATCAGTGGGTCAATTTCACAGACACAGTCATACACATTTGTCACATTATTTTAGTTATTAAATTTGTTCAAATGGGTAAAACGTTTTAGTGACAACGGGCAAAGGACAGTTGATCTTTCAGGGAATGATTCATGAATAAAAGATCTTTTGTTTTTGCAACTATTGTTAAACTATTGGAGATACATTTGCACCCTAGTTATTGGATGTGGGAGATACCATTTTACCAGATCTATGTTATCAGATTAATTCTACCCTTTATTTATATATAAAACCAACAATCAGAGCATAATGAGAGAAACATGCCACTTAATATAAAAATAGATTTTTTATCAGAATTCCATGAAAATGTAAGCTTCAGAATACACAACAATATAGGGTGCTGGGCAGCTCAGTATATTAAAAATACTCAAGCAACAGTGCAAAACAGGATCACATATAAGAACATAATCAAAGTAAAACAAAAGTAAAGTGCTGGTGAAACATAAGTGAAAGCAAAAGACCATATAGTTTACCTGGTACAAGATGATGCCTACACTGAAGAAACGTTGCCCAGCATCCTTCCTGACATCTTTTTTGCTCCATTGACCTTTGTTGGTGGTGCTGGGAAGGTGTCTTGAATGAGGCTGTGGATCAATAAGAACAGGCTGTCATAAGAACAGTGGTTGTTGGCAGATGATGGGGCTCCGCAGTGATATCCGGCATATCCCCCCATGGATATGTCTTGGTGACCGGGCAGAACAGAAAATCCCCGGAGTATCATTTGATCCCAGAGAAGCAAATGGTGAGTGGCATTGCATAGCGCATGTGCACTCCACCAAAGCGCTTTTCTGCACCTTTATATAATCACCAGTCTTCTATTTAGTGCTGTTCCATAGTAGATCGAAACACATGACTGCTGGGCAGAGTTCCTCTAGTGTAGTTGTCATCTTGTACCTACATGGTCGATTGCTTTCTCTTATGTTTCACTAGCATTTTACTATTGGTGCACTTAGATGTTCTTATCTGTCTGTTCTTCATTAGAGATACTTTTGCACTATTGTGCGAGTATTTTTTTAATACCATGGCCCACATATGTTAAAGCCTTTGTGCCATTTTTTTTTTGGCAGACTTTGCACTAGAAAGAACATGCAAACTGCTTACATTTGTGTCGCGGCTGCACTATACCCAATGTGAACCAATACTCTAGTGGCATTCCAGTGCACAGTCAAACTGTGCGCCACATTTATCATGCGGTGTCCGTAAGAAATGTGTTGCCCACTCTATGTTAAATGTGCACCAAATACGAAGTTGGTAAACTCTGCCAGAGCAGTGCAGAATCATAAAGAATGTGGGCCGCATTTCATAAATTTGTCGCACCCGCCACAGCACAATGTGCAGTTTGCACTTCTTTTGATAATTGTGGCCCATTAAGCTGCCTAGCAGCCTATATTACCATGTATTTATCCTGATTCTTATGTTTCAATGGTACTCTAATTAAAATCTGTTGTTATGTTGATAAATAGTGTGCTACTCTCATTTTGCTCTGTTTGCTACTTACATTTATTTTCTTGAGAGGCCAACTTTAGTATAAAATCTAGAAATTTAGATCTTACACTTTGCATACAATTCTTATTCCTCCATTGTGTCAAGCATTTTTTTGGTTTGGTACCCTTCATTTACATAGTCTGTTCTTTTAGTAAATGTCTATATTTCTTATGCAATAGCCATTCTCTAATATATATTCTCTTAAAAGTCATTACTTGGTTACTACTCCTGAACACCTAAATCTCACTTTTGCCTTGTCAATGGGATGTATCAATGTCTGCATCAACTGGTCAGTGCCAGTGTAGAGACAGACCTCACTAATAGGAAGAAAAAATAATGCCTAATTGTAATTTATTAAAGCACATATTCTTATTGTCCTTACATTTTCTTTTCATTTTTTTGCTTTGCAGGTGCAGCCCCTTCACAGAGGTAACAGCACGCACACCTTCAAAGAAAAAAGTCCATTTGAGGATCCTTTTTTTATTGTGGAAACAATATGTATTTGTTGGTTCTCTTTTGAACTTTCTGTTCGTTTTATTGCTTGTCCAAGCAAGCCAGCCTTCTTCAAGGATATCATGAACATGATTGATTTTGTGGCCATAATACCATATTTTGTTGCTCTTGGAACAGAACTAGCTCGCCACAGAGGTGTTGGCCAACCAGCTATGTCACTGGCCATTCTCAGGGTCATCCGTTTGGTGAGAGTTTTCCGTATCTTTAAGTTGTCCCGCCATTCAAAAGGACTGCAGATCTTGGGACAGACACTAAAAGCAAGTATGCGGGAACTTGGACTTCTCATATTCTTTCTGTTTATTGGAGTTATACTCTTCTCCAGTGCTGTGTACTTTGCAGAAGCAGATCATGAAGACACCAAGTTTACCAGCATCCCAGAAGCATTCTGGTGGGCTGTGGTTACAATGACTACAGTTGGTTATGGAGATATGTCCCCTGAGACTGTTGGTGGTAAACTGGTGGGATCACTCTGTGCTATTGCTGGTGTGTTAACCATCTCTCTTCCTGTGCCAGTCATAGTATCCAACTTCAGCTATTTCTACCATCGTGAGACAGAGTGTTCTGATATAGGCCAGTATAACCACGTCGGTTCATGTCCGAATGGTCCACCCCATACTCCTAAGACCAGAGGAAAGGATAAGAGTCCCCTTTTGGATAAAGTTAAGAATTTATATAGCAATTCCAAAGCAGAATACCTGGATGGACTGGGTCCTGTGGATGATAAGCCTATAAATTCTGGACAGTCACATATAATAACTGAAGTGTGACTTTTGCACCTGTGGCTTATTTCCATCTAATATTATTTCATCATCCTCATTCTCATCATGTTATCATCATTTATTCTGGAGTCTTAATGAAGAATATTTGTTCTTAACTACTTAGCTTAATTTAAATAAGAAAGAACATTGGAAGTGAAGTGATGGCTTCTTCGCAATCTTTAGGAAAAAAAGATTAACAGGTTTCCTCAGATGATGCTGATAAAATTGTCATCATTATAAGATTTAGAACTGTGGTAGATATCGGATTAAATATGCCAATATTTCAAAGACAACAGAAAATATGAGCATCATAGAGATTGCAACTTTCACACTTACTTTTGCTCAGCGGAAATTTCTATGACAAGATGAAGAACGAACTGCACAATTCAATTTCATGTGCTGGAGAGCACATGGGAACAGATAGTGACATTTGGCTCAAATAACGGTAAATGGCTAAATTAAAAAATGTAGCTAAACTACGCTGCTGAAGGTCATCTTTTATAATAATGTGATCTTTAAAGACTGGAAAATTTGGTGGTCACCTAGAAGGGAACCAGAAATCTTAGGTTTGTGAAATATTTTATTTAATCCATTTTACAGTCTTTGGGTTTACAACATTTTTTGCTATTTTTTTTTTTTTTTTACATTCAAGCTATCTCTTTGAAATTCACTGCAGCATAGGTGACCTCTATATTTATAGGCCTGGAGAAAGAGTTCCAAGGCAATACTCATTTTCATTGTTCATTGTTATTTCCCTGGTTGATAACCAGATGGAACATTCTTAGTGTAAAGTCTCAGAAAATGGACAATGTTCTTCTATATGAACTTCAGTCAAATCTTTTGTCTTAATTACTGCTAAATGTCTTCATGTCTAACATTATGAAGGTTAAATTTCTTCGCTGGAAATCAAGGCACAAATTTTCGAGCAGATCATGTCATTTTTGAATCACCTCTATGACTTCTTAATTTTATCATGTATCCTGTGGTAGTTTCACTTGATTAAAAATGCTGATGTCAATGCATCAAAATGCTCATCCCATACTACTGACATAGTGGGGCAGATTTATCAAGCTGTCTGAAAGTCATAACATTTCTAGTTGCCCATGGCAATCCCTTCCCTTCCTTGGTTGAACTTGATGGACAAGTGTCTTTTTTCAACCGTAGAAACTATGAAACTATGAAACCAATCATAGCTCAGCTTTCATTTTACCAGTGCTCATGAATATTTTAAAGTTGAGCATCACAGCTCCCCTTTAAAATATTCATGAGCACTGGTAAAATGAACTGGGCAACTAGAAATATTCTGACTTTCAGACAGCTTGATAAATCTGCCCAAGTGTTCCAGAAAACTGAGGTATGAAGTATGGTTTAGTGAAGAGGTGTAACCTGAAGTAACACTGAATCTGTTACAATGTACCCACTTAAACACAACCCTAAACTATGCTATTTATAATTCTTATATGGCATCCTATATCAACAATTATAAAACGTAGCAAGTCATCACAGTGATGTAGCATCTCCTCTTGTCCAATACAAGTTTGTATATAAACTCTGGCAATTCACTGGTTTACCTATGGAGGCCAAAAGATTGGCTTTGACCAACTGATAGAGGCAGATTAGGAATGACATGGGGCCTGGGCTGTATGAATATTATAGCCCCTACAACTCTGGAATTCTATGGTACTAGGATCAAGCTACCAATGAAGAACGTTTCAGGACCTTTGGAGGAGTTTCAAAGGACCTTAAATGGCTCTTGTGTAAATGTGTATTGAGAGCAGGAGAAGATTTACTAGGGTTTCATGAGTGAAGGTCCTTCTCAGTATAAAATTTGGCAGGTGGCTTGGGTGTCCATGGGCCCCCAAGAAGGCTTTTGACCAGGGCTACCGCCTCAACTGCCTATATTGTAATCTGCTTCTGCCAACTGATGTTAAAGGGAATTTATCAGCATTTTTTACTGATTGAAATTACAGAGTGAAACATATTATGTTTTTCAATTAGGTTTTTCTAATCTATGTTTAATTTCACATCACTCTTTGATTATCCAGGTTGCCATAGATGTTGCTTTAGATCTAGTATCACCATTTAGTCATGAACTATAACTCATCGTATGGGAGGTATATGCCATTCCTTCAAGTGTCTGCTACATAGAAAACCCCTACAGGAATAGCAAGTGACAGGAAATAGTACTATTTATCAAATATAGATGTCGATATGGATTTTTTTTAAAACTATCAAAAGATTTATGCTAAACATATTTTTGGGCACATATGTTAAACGAAAGGACATTTTTTTGCTGACACCTTCCCTTTAACCATTGAGGTTAGAAAATATATCAGAATTGCATAGCATAGATTCCAGTCAATATTGTCTCATTACATTTGGTAGATGCTATTCCCAATAAAAATGATAGAAAAGTCTTTGGTATTGCAGACAAATATTAAAATGATGGTGGCTAAATTATGTTGACCACACCTGTCTTAAAGGGGTTGACCAGATTCAGAAAATAAAAGTTATTGTTTATAGGATGAAAAATTTTACAATATACTTTCTGTATCAATTACTCACAGTTTTCTAGTTCCTGTGAATAAAAATCTTTCCACGGTCATGTGATGTCACACAGGTGCACAGCTCTGATTATTCTCTGTGAAACTACAAGCTATGCACTTGTGTGACATCACATAATTGAAAGATAAAAATTAAGCTTTCTATACAATGACTGCAAGCAGAGATCTAGTAAAGCATGTGGAAATGATACAGAAAATATATTGGAAAAGTATAACTTTTTAATATACAAATAATAAAATGTATTTGCTGAAACTGGAAAATACCTTTAAGCAACATTTACATGAGACACTGACATACACCATAAAGTAGATTTATCCTGTGGAATGAGGTGACAAACTAGTGAAACAAATCTGTTGTTAATAGGCCTGCAAAGGCCGTGCACCAGTCTGTAGCATTCTGGGACAAATTTTACACTTCTTGACTCCCACGTTGTGAGATAAATTGTAATTGAAGTGGAGGGGTGCTTAATATTTCCACCTCTCCCTCTTGAGATGTTTCCGAAGGCATTCGGGTCATGGTTATTACAAACTCACAAGAGGACTATAATTGGTTCAATCAACTAGTCTACCAAAGACCTGACAGGAGAGACAGCATACATGTGTTTTAATGAGCCTTTAACTTCAGCAAGACAGCAAATGAGGTGAAGTGATCTGCTTAAGAATTGTTCCTGGGGGGTGGAGGGTTGTGTGATGTGAAGCCTTGATGACACGTAGGAAAATAAACCATCTATGCATTCAGAGCATTCAAGGAAGGTGGACAATGACTTCTGCTTAAGAGTGTGAACTATTAAAGCTGGCATTGCTTTTGAATTTCTTATAACTATTACAACTGCATTAATTCTATTTGTAAAGGAGCCATGGTGGTGTTTTGAGTGCTTTTTTTGCATCTATAATTTGTTATAACTTAATTAACAAAGAAATTGTTTACACAGGACTACTATATGAAAGTGCCAAACATACACTGGCCCCTCAACAGGCCACTTCTTAAATAAGTACATGTGAGCACAACGTCATCTTGGAAAATGTATATTTATCTAATAAACCATTTATTTATTGCAAGGTGTCATTTTCTTAATTTTTGTAAAACAAACAATAGCTACTGTTGTGCAACACTGCGGGAAACCTTAAAGGGGTATTCTCGTCTGGGCATTCTCATCCAGTTTCATTAATCTGCCTTATATAAACATTTCTTCAATTAGATGTTATTAAAAAAAATCTTCCCGTGTGAAGATAATTTCTCATAAATGTAGTCGTATTGTCCCTTAAAAAAAGGACTGTGTCCCTGGATACGACCACCTTTGCTGGAGAGATTGTACAAAGAAACAAAAAGTTTCTGAATATTAAATGTCCGGGAGTTACTGTATGTCCTTCAGCCGTCCTGTGGTAATGATCGCTGAATCCAAGAGGTCAGGCAGGACTCAATAGCACATGTCTGGCCACCGCTGCCAAAATGTGAGGTGGTCGTATCCGAGGAAGCTATCTCGTTTCTAAGGGACAACATGGCTACATTTATGAGAAATTATCTTCACACAGGAACAATTTTTTAATAACATCCAATTAAAGAAATGTTTACATGTGGCAAATGAATTTAATTAAATGTGAATGCCCAGATGGGAATACCCCTTTAACGTACCATGGAGTGGATGAGGTAGGAACCTTGTTGCCAATGTTGAGATTCCTAGTCGGAGATGTTTTATTATTATTAATTTATAGAGCACAATCAATAAGAGATTCACAGACATTATATAAATACAAGAACAAATACTACAGAGATCTGGAACAAGTGGGAGGAGCACCTGCCTGTGAAGGCTCACAAGCTATATGTTTGACTGCAACAACACCTAAGACATGATCTTCTGTACACTGGGACATACAGCACAGGGCAGTGTCGTAGTGTATAATAGACACTTAGAGCTGAGTACCAGTAAGAGTATTGATATGGGGGCATTGAGGTATTGTTACTACCTACCTAAACATTGGGACGTTGAATTGACAGACCCCAATGTTTTTTTCTATAGATTGTGACTTTTTCAGGTTATGTGGGTACTCACATCTAGGGTACAGTCAGGGAGAGTTTGTGTTGTCAGTGGAGGAGGGGGGAAAGTGTGTGTTTGACGGGGGGAGTGTGTGTGTTGCCAGCGGCGGAGGGAGAAGTGTGTGTGTGTTGTCAATGTAGGATGTGGAAAGTGTGTGCTTATAAGAACAGCAGGGCACACATAAAAAAGAAAAACAATAGAAGCAAATAAAAAACAAAAAATCAAATGAAATAAAGAATTTAAATAAAAAGTTTAAGAAATGATAAAGTAAACAAAAAACCAGCTACCCCATTGTTTGGTCTGGGGTCTGCATTGAAAGCCATAATCTGGGCTTGGGTCTACATTATAAACCATAATCTGGTCTGGGGCCTGCAGTATTGGCCATAGCCTTTTGTTGTGTTTTCTGCAATGACCATAACTCAGTCTAGAGTATACAGTATTATTTATCATGCCCTTGTAATACAACTACTCCTAGAGCTGTGCTTGTGTTTATGTCAAAAACAGCTGATCAGTATATAGGGGTCAAATGCCGGGCTATTACTAATCAGTGAGTGAAGTCCTATCTTGTTGATAGTCCATTAATTAAAATTCCTGGAATACCCTTCAAATTTCCAAACATGAAATTTCGATACGGTTAATGTAAATCTGCCAACTACCCAAACTAACTACTATGCTACATAGGGTTATGCCCACAAATGTCACTGATACTATTGTTTTATTATCCAGCTTCTCATTGCATGCTAAAACATGACTTTAGAAATGCACCAATGAGGCTGAAATGCTTTGGGTGCTAGAGAAGAGCACATCAGGGCTCATGTTCCAAAGCAAAAACAATGCCCTATTTTACATTATCACTACCTATATGCTGCTATTACCATCTCCCTTCAGCTCTGTCACTTTTGGTTCCAGTGAGTATAGAGGGCAATGATATTGCTGTGCAGTCTGAGCCCCCAAAGCACTTCTGCATCATTTGTATATTTCTAAAGTAAACTTAAGAATGGATGACACGTGTGGGCATAACCCTATGTAACATAGCAGTTACAAAGGGATGGATGCCCTTTAAAAAAATTTTCAGACATTTTCTAGGATGTTTGGGATCATTGTCAAGCTGTACAACCCAGTTTTGACCAAACTTTAGCCTCTGGATAGATTGCTTCACATTTGATTCTAGGATATTTTGAAATACAGAAAATTCCATGGCTGACTGCAAGGTGTCCAGGTCCTATGACTGCAAAACATGCCTAAATCATTACTATTCCACCACCATTTTTGTCAGTTGGTATGAGACGTTTATACTGATATGATGTTTTTGCACTTCACATTAAGGCCAAAAAGTTCCACTTTGACCTGTTTAAAGGACATTGGGGCAGATGTACTAATCTGTCTATGCCAGAATACTGGAGTAATTTGCACCTGAAATGATTCACATTTTACTTTTACATTTAATTTTACATTTCAATGTATCACATTTGCTGAAGGTTTTAGACCACTTTCAGGCAGTTTTCCGATTTGTCCAAAAAGAGGTGTGTCCTTGCAGGAATAAGCTCATATTATAGAAAATTCAATATTATGGAGCAGCAGACTAGACCAACTAATAGGAGGTACAAAGTACGACTGACAATCTTATACTGAAGCAGATTAATCATTCAGCATCAAACACAATAATTAATCTGGTGCAGCAGAGAACTGTGTAGTTCTACTCTGCACTGCTCTAATGACCGATAAATTAATACTTCTCTTTATTGTTTGAGACACCTTGTGCATTTTTCAGATTCAACTTTTTAAAAGTAATCCAAGTTTCCATGTTTTTCAAAGAATAAACTTTCTCCTAACCACACTTCCAAATAATCCACAATTGTTGACTATTTTTGTAATTGTACCCTGATGAACATAATCATTATATATGCAAAATGAGGCTGCTATAGTCCGAGATGTAACTGATCAAACAAGCGCATGAAAAACTGACTGAAAACGGACTGGACTCTGATGAAAAATGCCAGTTTTTCACTGACCAAACTCTGATCGAATACTGATGAAATTCTGCAGCACTAGTTTGAAAGGAGCTTTAATTTTTTTGTTTCGATTTCTGAGCTTTGCATAGTTTGACCTTGGACTACATTTACTAGGACAGCCACTTGAAGTATGTCAACTGTCTTGAGTGGTTTTCACTTGTGAATAATTTTTTTCCAGAATGATGGCCTTAATGTTATTTGGAAAAGGTCTTTTTACCCTTCCCAGATTGATGGGCACCAAAAATTTCTAATGTCTTAACCAAATTTGCATTTTTTGGGGGTATGATACATGCTACAATAATAAACTATCACAACGTCTGCTGTTGGTTACACTTGTTGATGTTGATGTTGTAGTAAGGGTGCATGCTTTTTGCTTTGTTAGTTTATAATGGCTTGTTCCCTATAAAGGTTTCTCTACCATTACTCAACAAAAATAGTAATGAGATGTGACACATATATAACAATACATGACAAATTCTAGTAAGCTAAAATGCTAGAGAAACACTGTTAATTTAGTTCTCACCTTATTGTACCGATAGGTAGCTCAAATATACTGTCAGAAAAACAAGGATATTCACTGTCCATAATGGTCAGTATCTTCCAGCAAGAAGTAGTAGGTTGAGGTCAGTGAAAAGTGTGTTATGAGAACCCATCAAAATGTTGGCATTTGGGAAACATATTCATCTTTCACGCAAAAGATTTTTATGTTAGAGATAAGCTAAATGCTATTTTGTAATTCTGACACAGTTGGGTGGGGAACCAGATCATAGTCCTAGCAAATAAAACTCTGTGGCAAAATAGCGGTTATAGTTATGGCTGTTATGCAAAAATTTAAAATGCTGCCCCCCCCCCCAGTGCCCAATGATGCTACCTCACAGACTAGTAGTCAGTCATTAGACACAGATGATGATCTGCTACATCAGGAAGAGGACTTCTTTATGATTTCTCCTGGGCATGTTTTATCTCTGCTAAATTCACAGTCAAATGTGTTCAGCTCCATGCAGCACAACTCCACACTGCGCCCCTAAAAATCCACAGTCGCTTATAGTATAATGGATAATGTTCCTAAGTATACATTATCCTCACAACAGGACTCAACACACTATTCCCCACATAAAACCTGCAAAAAAATTTATAATATTTACAGCTCCCACTATTCATTACATATAGCATACCCTGCTAATTTAAATACACACCTGATTTATATACAGTTCCCCTTATTTATTTATAACAGCCCCCATATACATACTCCCAAATTAAATAATATACAGTATCCATATAAGGCCACCCAGCTTAACTAAAATCCAGCCCCTATATACAAATCCCCCATAGACAGTATATAGAGCTTCTCCAAACCCAGTACTACACAGCCCCCCAGTATACACAGTCTCCCCCAGTATTACACAGCCTGTCCCCCAGTACAAACAGCCTGCCCTCCAGAATACACAGTCAGCTCCCCCAGTATTACACAGCCTATCCCCCCTAGTATACACAGCCTGCCCCCCACCGGTATATACAGCCTGCTACTCCTTAAAGGAAACCAACCATTTAGAATGGCAGGGGTAAGCTCTAAGTACCGAGCACCAGCTCAGGGTGAGCTGGTGCCGGTACTTACTTTCATTAGTGTTATAAACCGCGGTATCGCGGTTTTAACACTTTTTAAACTCTAGACCAGAACAGGCTTCGGCGCTGCGTGCGCACGATCGTGCGCGCGCCTACATAGGAAATAGCAGAGATGTTGCGCGCGCACGGTCGCACGCAGCACCGGAGCCCCTTCTGCTCTAAAGTTTAAAAAGTGTTAAAACCGCAATACCGCGGTTTATAACACTAACGAAAGTAAGTACCGGCACCAGCTCACCCTGAGCTGGTGCTCGGTACTTACAGCTTACCCCTGCCATTCTAAATGCTAGGTTTTCTTTAAATAAACAGAACTTGCCCTCCCTCCAGCTCCAGTGCTCCCTTTAGCTCCTTGTCCTCTTCTCCAGCTGGCAGCCGCATTGCCTGTACGGACACAGGCCAGCATGCGTGATTACATCAACACGTGCGCTGGCCAGTGTCCTGCAGAGCGGGATTTATTTTGGCTAGTTGAGACAGTGGGAGATACCATATAAGATGTCTTCCAGTGATGTGCCCCATTTGAGTTTCTCTAAACCAACATGAGGACAAGTATACAGGCAGTCCCCGGGTTACATACAAGATAGGGTCAGTAGGTTTGTTCTTAAATTGAATTTGAATGTAAGTCGGAACTGTATATTTTATCATTGTAATCCCAGCCAGAACTTTTTTGGTCTCTGTGACAATTGGATTTAAAAATGTTGGGTTGTCATAAGAATCAATATTAACACTTAAGCTTTATCACAGACACCTTTGATAACTGTTACAGCTGATCATTGTAGCCTAGGACTAAAGTACAATAAATTTCCAATATCCAGAGGTCCGTTTGTAACTAGGGGTTGTATGTAAGTCGAGTGTTCTTAAGTAGGGGACCGCCTGTACTTTCCATATTTAGTATCACTAATTTGAAATCAGACAATTTTATCATGTATTGTTGTTAAGATCCCATTGTATTTACCTGTCATCCTTATGGAGGATCCCCACACTAAGCTTTTTCTGTCCTTCTAAAGGATCCCATCAGCTTCTGCCACCATGTAAAGAATCCTTACATCTCATGCAAACTCCTTGTGAACTTGAGGGGTAACGCTGGAGCCTGGGAAGGTGAGTAACCACAAGGCAGCAGATACTTGATTTAATAAACATGCCCATTAAACCAATACTAGCACCTGTCAGTATATGATGTTACACATCCATATTTTTGTAAAACACACACAGACATAAATGGTGACCTTATATGTATTTTATTCTGCTAGTGGTATGGTCAGCATGAATCTTCTGGCATGTTCATTTTAACCTATTCTGTATCAATGACCATAAGGAACTTATTTTATGGTGTGTGTTCTTGTCCACTTAGACAAAAAAATAGAGTTTCTATATATAGACCAATCTGTGACCGGGTTTAGGGAATACAAAATTGCGTGAGGAAAGAAAGTTGTCCAGTGGGACATCTATACCTATTTGTCACTGAAATATGACTTATTGATACCTGTAGAAGATGGATATCTCTTCATCTAATAAAGTTTTTTTTAATTAACAGACAGTGGTTGAGTGCAGCTTATAAATTCGTGTTGGAGGGTAGTCCAGAATAGTGTAGTCAGTAAACTGTGCCTCATCTCCAGACCACACACTGTTGGGAGGGTAGGATAAGGGGATGCTGGGTATCCCAGGCCCCCTCTTGTGGCTGCTTCCATGACTGGAGTCCCAATATTCTTCTTCCACTGATGGCAGCCCTAATCATGGTTACAGCTACGGACTCAGCAGTATAGCGTCACTCTTTATGACTGCATTTTGTAAGCATGTTTGCCTAGCCCTAGATGATGTGTCTATTCTATCTGCTGAGACAGCAGGGTTAAATGTAGATAGTAAGGATACTCTAGATTCCTGTTCTAAAGAAGTTGTAATTGGACCATGCAGAGTGAAGGTAATGTGACAGCAGTTTTTGCTTTAGGTATTGGGGTTCATGGCTACCACAAAGTTCCTCTCATTAGGTACAACATATTAAATAAGTCCTTGGATGTTTTTTTTAGTCTAAACTTTATGATCATCTATCTGCAGTAATGCATCCAAATATAATCCATTGTTGGAAATGGGTGCCAGCTAACAAAGTGTGGTAAACTTTATATACATACAAAAAAACAAAGCACAGCACTCCAGGAGTGTTTCAAGGTGTAAAATCAGATGGTTTTATTCCATGGCTACATTTCAGCTTCCCAACACTGAAGCCTTCAGTGTTGGGAAGCCGAAATGATTGCTGTATAGGCAATAATTTTCCACTCCTGTACTGTTCCTCATAATTTCATGGATCTTCCAGCCATTATAACAAACTATTGCATGCAAACGAGTGTATGATTTACTGCAGGGCTTGAACATGGGCCATTGATAAAACAATCCTTTCAATATAATGGAAGATTACAGCTCCCAAAAATTTTTGGGAGAGTCTTACCTGCCTTGAAACACGAAAAAGTTGTGTTGTTTTGTGGTTAAAGGTTGTGACTTTTTAGCAGTCATCACCATAAGTATTGTTCTGGTTCTGTTCTGGTTTTAATAAAGCCAACTAATAGACAGCCAGTGTCAGTCGTCAGACACTGTTCTGAACCTGGAGCATTTTAGGACTGTTTAGCTTAGCTTTGTATTGTGTTTTGTCAATTTTCTGTTTTGGAAGATGTCTGCTTGACCTTGAATATGTTGAAGTTTTGGAAATTGCCCAGCAAGCTTTTCATAAAACATGACCTATCTTATGTATAACTAAAAGAGACTAAAAGTTGTCAGTGCAATAATTCTAGATTTCAGCTGTTTTAGATATGGTACTATTATTACAATTGATCCAAGCAGCAAGTTATTCTCCAAACAAGACATTTCAGAAGAGTCACTGCTCAGGAAGATTCTTTATACTATGCAGGTTTTAAGTGGTTCTTCTTCAATAACATGATTTAATTCAGGCGAATGTACTATAAAGTTTCAGTCACCTCTTGTTGATATCTATTTGAGCTGCTCTCGTATATTTCCGTTACGCTAAAAAAGAAAATTTAAAAAAATCTTTCAGCTTAATTATTTGTTGTTGAGGTTGTGCTAAATAAGAGAGATTAAAGAAATGGACCTTTGCTTAATAGGAATATATTCTTTATATTTTTGACCCAATGCCCCAGATATTTAAAGGGAACCTGTCACCAGGAGACCCATTTTTAGCACTCCCCCAGTCCCCACAGAACATAGTACATACACTGCCAAAGTGTTTTTGTATTAAAAATTGGTTTTACAGAAAAAAAGATATGTTAGATTGTACCTTTCATTAGCATCTACTGTGTGACTAGGCAGTTGCCTTTTGGGAGGAGCTGGAAAGGAGCAGTTTCCCCCTCACCCTTGGAGAACAGCTTCTCCATGTGACCTTTTCAAATATATGAAAACACCAATCACTGGGCTTAGCGACGCCACCTGCTCCTCTACAGCCAATCCCGAGTGAGGGGAGTTATTCATATATTTCAAAAGGTCACATGTTTCCCAAGGGTGGGGGGGAACTGCTCCTTTCCAGCTCCTCCCAAAAGGCAACTGCCTAGTCACACAGCAGATGCTAATGAAAGGTACAATATAAAATATCTTTTTTTCTGTAAAACCTATTTTTTATACAAAAACACTTTGGCAGTATATGTACTATGCTCTGTGGGGACTGAGGGAGTGCTAAAAATGGGTCTCCTGGTGACAGGTTCCCTTTAAGCCTAAGCCTTGGATGTGCTAGGGTCAACATAACACTTGTCCCGCTGTGTAGGGAGCTTTCACACAACTTTACATGGATATTGAGCAGAAGGCTCAATAAAACGTCACCCCAGCTCGCCCAGCACAACTGAGAAAGATGAGAAGCAGGAGGGAAGAAAAAGGTGAGTATTAGTGTTTTTTTAATTGTACAGTGGGGGTTGGAGTGTTGGGGCATAACTATGGAGTGGGAGAGAGTATGGGAAATTAATGTGGAGTGTGGGTCATTAGTGTGGATTATAGTCTTACTATGTAGTGTGGGTGGTGTTATTAGGGAGTATGGCGGCATTACTGTGGAGTATAGGCATTACTACAGAGTCTGGAAGCATTATTGTGGAACACGGGCATTACTATAATGTGTGGGCATTACTATCGAGTGTGGGGCATTAGAGTTTGTTGGTTACTTTAGATTGTGGAGGTGTAATGGCCTGTTGACCTTTGTACTTTTGGTGATCCTAAGTTATGTAGGTGAAATATGTAGACTGTATCTACAGTCTAAGGCAACATGCACACTGCAGTTGCCCGCCGCACCGTAGCACGTCGGGCACACGGCAGCACGCGGGAGAGGAGGAGGGGAAGAGCGCTGCTCACCCCCACCCCTCTCCATAGCACATGTGCTGCACCGTACCGCTCCCATAGAAATGTATCGGGGACGCATATCGGCCGTATATACGTCGGCCGTATATACGTCCCCCATACATGTGTGTGAATGCAGCCTAAGTGGTCCTGAAATTGCCTGAAAGCGTAACTGTAACGTTATAGTGATTTTACCAAATGATTATATGATTCCTCCTTTGAAAACAAACAGAATGAAGCCTACTTTGTGCTGCTCGCCCTTTTCTTTCCAAAGTTATGGCATTTTCTGTTCTGAAAGTGTTTGGCAAAAATTTTTCTCACTAGTGGTGAAGTCAGAGGAGACTAATGTCTGTCAGTCTATGCCAGTGATGGCTAACCTATGGCACTGGTGCCAGAGGTGGCACTCAGAGCCCTTTCTGTGGGCACTCAGGCCATCACCAGAGAGGACTCCAGGTATCTTCCTGCAGTCTCAGACAGCCCAGGACTTGCTGTGCGCAGAGCTATTTTAAAATGACAGTGCTACCTGGGACTATTTTCTGCTTTATTGGTGTCCTCAGGGTGCTGGTATCAATGAAAACTGTGACAGAGAAGGGAGTATAAATCACAAATTAAATTTCTGTGTTGGCACTTTGCGATAAATAAGCGGGTCTTTGTTGTAGTTTGGGCACTCGGCCTCTAAAAGGTTCGCCATCACTGGTCTATGCCCTCAGGCTGTCGGATCCCATGATGCCTTGTGTTCTCTCTCAAAGTCATTTAGCATTAAATACGTTTAGTTTTCCATTAATAAATCCACTGAACACTGCACATAAAGGATGTATATGGTGAGAGCCTGGCAGCTTCAATCACATGGAGGAGCATGGGTCATGTAATAAGTGTAAGAAATCTAAGTATACCAGTTACATGAAGTCTATAGCCTGTGCTGTGTGAGCACTAAGGGTTAATAGCTTATCTAAAGTGGCAATGACAGTGTGGGAGAGGGGTACAGCGTGAGGTGCAGAGACAGACAGAGAAAAGTCTGTTGAATCACAGACTGGGATGGAGGAACTGAGAGGGGACAGGGGAGATCTTGTACCTCACTATTCTGTGCAGGAGACATCTGTATCCACAGTCTTGGAACACTTCCAGCACTGCTACATACACAGAAAGAGCTCTGTCACATAACCTCCTCCCCTGTGAGCAGGCAGCACCAGCCCTCCCCTCCTGTGAAACCGACTGATAAACAATAAACTAAATACAAATTCAAAGGGCTGGTCAGAACATGGAGAGGAAGCAGTTATTGCAGCTCTGAAATAATGTGAGGGGTATAACAAAGAAACTACTGCATATAGGTAACAAAGATAATAGGCAACATTGTTTTACATCTTAAGAGCTTAAGTATATTTATTACTTATAATTATATATTAATTCCTTGGTATTGATGCCACCTACTCACCATAATTGATAATGGACATAAACATGATCTCTGCCTGGAAAGGGAGGTTTTACTTATTGACTAATGATAAGTTGTGTTTCATTAGGCCTGCAGGCCTGATACAAAGCCTGCAGACAGCAGCCTTCTGTTGCTTTCTCATCTGAGGTGTGAGCTTCTTCTATACCAGACTGCATCCAACAAGCTACCTTCCCCAAGCCATTTGGTCAAGCCCCTGTGGGAGGATGTTGCAGAGGCATTATTATGGAGTATGGGCATTATTATGAAGTTTGTGCATTACTATGGAGGGTTAGGTCATTACTTTCAAGTGAGGTGGTACTTCTGGAGTGTTTTTTGTATTTCTGTGGGCTTATTTAGTATGGGTTTGTTCTTATGGAGCCTATTGGCATTCGTAAGGAGTGCAGGGGCATTACTGTGGGCTTATTTACTAAGGGTCCCGCAGACGCATTTTCGTCGGGTTTCCCGACTTTTCGGGGATCTCGCCAGGGATTGTGTCCCGCGCAATTGGATTTTGGCGCATTGGTACAGGCTTTCACGCAACAGAATTCGGGGGGGGGGGTTGGCTGGACCGTCGGACGATCCGATGGATTCAGACTAAGCGTGGGATTTAACATTTAAATTTGTATCGCAAGCCAAGCTCTTACATGCACCAGGAAGAAGAAGGTGAACTGCAGTGGACCTGATCGGGGAAGTGACACAAGTTCTTGAATCGTGGCAGGTGTGCATTCCGGTGGACATTCCGGGTCGGGGAGCGTGCAGGACCGGGTAAGTAAATGTGCCCAATTGTGTACATTTATGGAAAATTATTTTGTGGTTGTCACAATGAGGGGGGCATTATTAAGTGTGAGGGCATATAAAATGTGTGTGTGTGCGTGTGTGGGGGGTTTATTGATGGGTTCATTATAAAATTTAGGGGGCACAATGTGGACAATGTACTGTGTGTAAAATACATGGTGTATAATGCTGCAAAAAGGCCATAATTGTGTAATTACAAAAACAATGTACTGTATAGGGCCACAATTCAGCGCATTATAAAGTGTGGGGCCCATATTGGGGAGGGGGTGGCATTGTGCAGGGCGTTTCACAGTCTGGGACTTAGCATCGGAAGAAGGGGGAATATGTGTTATACTAGGAAAAACTATATGTGCATTTTGAGAGTTCTCAGTGTAGCACTATTACAGCATTTTGGGGGACAGTTTTAGGGGTTGCAGCAGAATGAAATTGTTAATGGACCAAGATGTAGGAGACAATGGGATAGCGAAGAAAGTAAGATGTCTGTGTTGTAAATTCCACAGGGATGACTTGTGGTTGACAAAAGAGACACGGTGGTCTGGGCCTAATTGAGAAGATAAGAAACGACCATGACAAGGTCAAAGGCCACTGAAAATGTAATATGTAGAAATCTCTCCTTTATTTTCCATAGCTGTATTTAATAAGTACAGTTTTTTTGGCACAAGCACATGTGAGGGGTACGTGTGCAGGAGTAGATGTTTCTGGGAACCCTAGTAACTTTCACTGACATACAGACAATCCTGGAAAAAACATACCATGATCCTGCATTGGTGAAAAAATCAGTGCCTTGCTTTATTTGTCAATTGTGCATATTTATCATAAACATCCCGACATTCTTTCTACATAATTAAGGCCATACAACCACCCTTAATCATGCCTGGTTTCATGTAAAATATCCCATACAGCATCATATAACTCTAAAAATTACACAATATATAAGTGCTCGTTTGCATTGATAATGTACAAAAACTCATACTTGTTTGTCAATTCAGGATAGAAAAAAGATATATCTGAAATTTCAAAAGCCTGAGGATGGTATGAGAGGTGGAGGCGGAGTGGGATGAAACCCATGTAGGAATACTGAGCCAGCTGATGTGAGATTGATAGCTGCCCCGATCATGTGATGTTAAGAAACATCGTAAGTATCCTAAACAACCTCTGAGATGGGAATCCATTCTTCAGCTTTTCGGATCCGTAGGCTGGCACACTATTCAGATGGTGCCGAGAAGACAGAAAAGACAAAAAAATAAGAACACATTGGAGATAAAAACAAAAAAGTTACTCTGGGAATTATGAAATGAGGTAAGTGTTAATCATTCTGAAACAAGACCGAAGCATTATGTAAATGTATACAGGCGGTCCCCTACTTAAGGACACCCGACTTACAGACAACCCATAGTTACAGACGGACCCCTCTGCCCACTGTGACCTCTGGTGAAGCTCTCTGGATGCTTTAAAATAGTCCCAGATTGCAATAATCACCTTAAAATTGTCTGCAATGAAGCTTTATTGATAATTCTTGGTCCTATTACAGCAAAAAAATTTGAAACTCCAATTGTCACTGGGGCAAAAAAAAAAAAAATTGTCGGGAACTACAATGATAAAATATACAGTTTCGACTTACATACAAATTCAACTTAAGAACAAACCTACAGTCCCTATCTTGTATGTAACCCGGGGACTGCCTGTATATACAAAGATTGTAGACATGCCTAACAACTTTCATGCATGAGCTTTGATATCTAATAATGAACCATCAGTAAAGATTTTAAATTGAGACTGATTAAAAATCCAACATGCCTCTCTAGATTGTAATAAGTTGCTGATATCACCTCCTCTCAGAGGTTTTTATATTTTTAATTGTCAGGCTTAGAGGTTGTGGATCCTCTGAACCACTGCGGACGATGGCACGAGCCACTACATGGGACCGGAGTCTAAGTGGCACCTGGTTTTCACCAGAGCCCACCGCAAAGCGGGTTGGACTTGCTGCGGCGCGGTACCACCAGGTCGTTCCACAGGCGTGACTTGTCCGCAGTGGCAGCCAAGGTCGAGGTACAGAATCGGCAGGCAATCTCGTAGTTGGGGTCAGGCAGGAGGTCAGGATGGGCAGCACAGGTTCGTAGTCAGAGTCGTAGCAACAGGTCAGGATAGGCGGCAAAGGAGCGTAGTCAGAAACGGAACCGGGGTCACAACAGAAAATCTCAAGAACAGCACAAGGCATCAAATACAGCTTTCTCTAGGGCGCAAGGCACAAAGATCCGGCAAGGGTAACAGGAAGAGGCAGGGTTAAATAGTTTAAGGGGGAAAGACCAGCGCCAATTAGTGGCGCGCTGGCCCTTTAAATTTGCAGAACCTGCCGCGCGTGCGCCCTAGCTGTCGGGGACGCACGCGCACAGCCGAAGGGGACGGAGCAGCCGCGGACGAAGCCGATGCCGACGGGACAGGAGCCGGGACCCGTGAGTGGTGCTTGCGGCGCGCTGGCGGGGGACCGAAGGCACGGGTGAACCCGCGACGGGGATCGCGGGACCAGCCGTGACAGTACCCCCCCCCCCTTCGGCCTCCCCCTTTTCCTGGGCTGGAGGAATCTCTGCAGGAGGTCCTGGTCCAGGATATTGTCCTCGGGCTCCCAGGATCTCTCCTCCGGCCCGAACCCCTTCCAGTCAACTAAGAAGAACCGCTTACCCCTCACTGTTTTGGCATCAAGGATCTCCTTTACCTCATAGATGTCAGAGGAGTCGGCCACAAGAGCAGGAGGAGACAGCTGTCGGGAAAAGCGGTTCAAGACAGGCTTGAGCAGGGAGACATGGAAGGAGTTCGGGATGCGCATGATGGGAGGAAGTCGCAGCTTATAGGAGACTGGATTGATGCGATGCATCACCTCGAAGGGACCCAGGAAACGAGGACCGAGATTGTAGCCAGGAATTTTAAGCCGGACGTATTTGGAGGACAGCCAGACCTTGTCACCAGGAGAGAAGAAGGGGGGAGGCCTGCGTCTTTTATCGGCTTGAAGGAAAGGCGGGTCTGCTCCCAGATGGTTTTTAAGTCCTGTACCAACTCCTCAACAGCAGGAACATCAGAAGCCACGGGTAGAGGTAGAGGCGGGCGAGGATGGAGTCCATAGTTGACAAAAAATAGAGCGGAGCCCGTTGATGCAGAGTCCAAGGAGTTGTAGGAGAACTCTGCCCAAGGCAACAGAGTGGACCAATCGTCCTGACGGGCAGAAACAAAGTGGCGTAGATAGCAGCCCAAAGTCTGGTTAACTCTCTCCACCTGCCCGTTGGACTGGGGATGATAGGCGGAAGAGAAGTCCAACTTCACCTGTAGTTGGCTACAGAGAGAACGCCAAAATTTCGAGACAAACTGTACTCCACGGTCAGAGACGATGTGTCTTGGAAGTCCATGGAGTCAGAAGATGTGGTGAAAGAACTGGTCAGCAAGACATGGAGCAGCTGGCAAACCTGGGAGAGGAATAAAATGGGCCATCTTAGAGAACTGGTCAGTCACCACCCAGATGACGGTATTGCCTGAAGAAGACGGTAGATCCGTGATGAAATCCATAGCAATATGAGTCCATGGACAGCTGGGTATCGGCAACGGCAGAAGAAGACCAGCAGGCTTAAGACGTGAAGGCTTATTCCGGGCACAGGAAGTACAGGCACCCACTAAATCCCGGACATCCCTGGCCAGGTCTGGCCACCAGTAGAATCGGGTAATGAGGGCGATAGAACGCTGCACCCCAGGGTGCCCAGCCACACGAGAGCAATGTCCCCAAAACAGAATTCTCCTCCGTAGCGCAGGTCGTACGTATGTCTTGCCAGGAGGTAATAGACAAAGATCCACTGGCGCGGCCACTACAAGTCGGTCAGGAGAGATGACATGACGAGGAACCGGTTCTTCCCCAATGACATCCGAGGAACGAGAAAGGGCGTCAGCCTTGATGTTCTTCTCGGCTGAATGAGAAAATCGAACCGGGCGAAGAAGAGTGACCAGTGAGCTTGGCGTGGGTTGAGTCGCTGAGCAGTCTGGAGATAGAGGAGGTTTTTGTGGTCTGTATAGATGCTGACCGGAAACCGAGCTCCCTCCAGGAGATAACGCCACTCTTCTAGGGCAAACTTGATCACCAATAATTCTCGATCTCCTATACCGTAATTCCTCTCTGCAGAGGAAAAAGACTTGGAGAAGAATCCACAGGTGACTGTGCGGCCTTTGGGACCCTTCTGCGTGAGTACTGCTCCGGCCCCTACCGAGGAGGCATCCACTTCCAGATGAAAAGGCTTTTCAATGTCGGGACGCACCAGGACTGGAGCCAAGGCAAACAAAGATTTTAAGTTCTTAAAGGCCTCCTCAGCTGCCGAAGGCCAGAGTCGGGGATTGGCACCCTTCTTGGTAAGTGCCACAATTGGAGACACCAGAGAGGAGAAACGTGGGATGAACTGGCAGTAATAATTCGCAAAGCCCAGAAATCGCTTTATAGCGCGCAGTCCCACTGGGCGAGGCCACTGAAGAACCGCCGACAGCTTGGCAGGATCCATACGGAGGCCTTTGTCCGAGATGACATAGCCGAGAAATGGAATACTCTGCTGATGGAACAGACACTTCTCGAGCTTGGCATAGAGACGATTGGTCCTTAATTGACTGAGTACTTGCCGTACTTGGACTTGGTGGGTCTCAAGGTCCGGAGAAAACACGAGGATATCATCCAAATAGACCACCACACAGACATAAAGCAAGTCTTTAAAGATGTCATTCACGAACTCCTGAAAGACGGCTGGTGCATTACAGAGTCCGAACGGCATCACCAGGTACTCAAAGTGTCCATCACGGGTATTAAAAGCGGTCTTCTATTCATCCCCTTGGCGGATACGAATGAGGTTGTAAGCCCCACGAAGATCCAATTTGGAGAAGATCTTGGCTCCACGAAGGCGGTCAAACAACTCAGTGACCAATGGCAACGGATAGCGGTTCTTAACCGTGATTTTGTTAAGACCGCGATAGTCTATGCATGGTCGGAGTCACCCGTCCTTTTTGGTCACCAGCCGGAGAGGAAGACTTACGTATAAATCCCCTCTGCAGATTTTCTTGGAAATAGTCCGACATGGCTGTGGTTTCTGGTACTGAGAGCGGATACACACGACCCCGTGGGGGAGAAGTGCCCGGCAACAGATCCACAGGACAGTCGTAGGGACGGTGAGGTGGCAACGTTTTAGCTTGCTTCTTTGAGAAGACATCACGAAAGTCCTTATAACATGCAGGAAGACCCCCCAGGGCCTTAAGGGTCACAGAAGAAGCCAGAACAGGCACAGGACGAGGCAAATCCACACAGCGAGATTGGCAGTCGGGTCCCCACCGAAGGATCTCCCCCGTCTTCCAGTCAAGAACGGGTGCGTGGAACTGCAACCATGGTAGACCCAACAAGATGGAGGATGTGGAACGTGGAAGCACATAAAAGGACAGTCTCTCCTTGTGCAGCACACCAACTTGCACGGACAGTGGCTTGGTGCGGTAGTGGACCGGGTCAGAAAGGATTTGTCCACTGACGGAGGAGATGACCAACGGCCTTTCAAGGAGGACCACAGGAAGGTGATGCCGGGAGACCAAGACGGCATCCACGAAGTTCCCCGCGGAACCTGAGTCCAAGAAGGCAGAGACCTGGACCTGGGTGCCGGTGCCCACGCTGAGAAACACCGGTATCATCAAACGTGGAGAAGCTTTGCTCACACCTAGGGACGCTTCTCCCAAGAACCCTAGGTGCTGGCGTTTCCCAAAGGTTGGGGACGGATAGGACAAGACCCCAGGAAGTGTTCAGGACTGGCACAGTAGAAGCAGAGGTTTCCCTGACGCCTTCTGATATGCTCCTGGGAAGAGAGTCTGAGTCTGTCCACCTCCATTGGCTCCTCTACAGGTGGTACAACAGGAGGATGGAGCGGTCTTTGAAAAGCAGGAGCCAGGCGAGGAAATCGTCGTGGACGAACTTGGGGTTGCTCTAGGCGTAATTCCTCAGCACGCTCTCTAAATCGCACGTCAATCCGGGTGGCTAAGGTGATAAGACCACCCAGGGTAGACGACAGATCCCGATCGGCCAGAGCGTCTTTAACATGAGAGGCAAGTCCCTTCTTGAAGGCTGCGGCTAGGGCCGCGTCGTTCCAGGTGAGTTCCGAGGCCAAGGTACGGAACTGAACCACATATTCTCCCACGGATGAGCCCCCCTGGCGGAGATTCAACAGCACAGTCTCAGCAGAGGAGGCCCATGCAGGTTCCTCAAAAACGGACCGGAACTCCGCCAGAAATGCAGTGAGATTGTCTGTGACCGGGTCGCCTCTGTCCCAGAGAGGACCGGAACTCCGCCAGAAATGCAGTGAGATTGTCTGTGACCGGGTCGCCTCTGTCCCAGAGAGGAGTAGCCCAGGCCAGGGCCTTACCAGAGAGAAGGCTGACGATGAAGGCCACCTTGGATCGTTCCGTGATGAATTGAGACGGCATCAATTCAATATGCAGGGAGCACTGGGTTATGAAGCCCCTGCAAGACTTGGGATCACCATCATACTTCCTGGGCATAGACAGCCGTAGCCTCGGTTCAGCGGCAGGAAGAGAAGCCGGGGTAGCGGGAGCCACTGGAGCGGCCTCAGGAACCTGTTGTTGCTGCTGGGTGGCCAGCAGCTGCTGCAGCATGGCCGGATCTTACTGTCAGGCTTAGAGGTTGTGGATCCTCTGAACCACTGCGGACGATGGCACAAGCCACTACCTGGGACCGGAGTCTAAGTGGCACATGGTTTTCACCAGAGCCCGCCGCAAAGCCGGTTGGACTTGCTGCGGCGCGGTACCACCAGGTCGTTCCACAGGCGTGACTTGTCCGCAGTGGCAGCCAAGGTCGAGGTACAGAATCGGCAGGCAATCTCGTAGTCGGGGTCAGGCAGGAGGTCAGGACGGGCAGCAGAGTTTCGTAGTCAGAGTCGTAGCAACAGGTCAGGATAGGCGGCAAAGGAGCGTAGTCAGAAACGGAACCGGGGTCACAACAGGAAATCTCAAGAACAGCACAAGGCATCAAATACAGCTTTCTCTAGGGCGCAAGGCATAAAGATCCGGCAAGGGTAACAGGAAGAGGCAGGGTTAAATAGTTTAAGGGGGAAAGATCAGCGCCAATTAGTGTCGTGCTGGCCCTTTAAATTTGCAGAACCTGCCGCGCGCGCGCCCACAGCCGAAGGGGATGGAGCAGCCGCGGGCGGAGCCGATGCCGGCGGGATAGGAGCCGGGACCCGTGAGTGGCGCTTGCGACGCGCTGGCGTGGGACCGAAGGCACGGGTAAGCCCGCAACGGGGATCGCGGGACCACCCGTGACATCAATATAGCGAAAACACAGAGAGAAGTCATGTAAAAAGTGTTTGGAAGCATTAGGAAGATTTCGTGCAACCTGTGGGGTTGTCAATATCATTTATGTGTTCCAAAATCCTAACTTTGAGTTTTCTGCAGGTCTGTCCTACATACATATGGTTACATATGTACATATGTACACATATAATGATATACACTCACCGGCCACTTTATTAGGTACACCTGTCCAACTGCTCGTTAACACTTAATTTCTAATCAGCCAATCACATGGCGGCAACTCAGTGCATTTAGGCATGTAGACATGGTCAAGACAATCTCCTGCAGTTCAAACCGAGCATCAGTATGGGGAAGAAAGGTGATTTGAGTGCCTTTGAACGTGGCATGGTTGTTGGTGCCAGAAGGGCTGGTCTGAGTATTTCAGAAACTGCTGATCTACTGGGATTTTCACGCACAACCATCTCTAGGGTTTACAGAGAATGGTCCGAAAAAGAAAAAACATCCAGTGAGCGTCAGTTCTGTGGGCGTAAATGCCTTGTTGATGCCAGAGGTCAGAGGAGAATGGGCAGACTGGTTCGAGCTGATAGAAAGGCAACAGTGACTCAAATCGCCACCCGTTACAACCAAGGTAGGCAGAAGAGCATCTCTGAACGCACAGTACGTCGAACTTTGAGGCAGATGGGCTACAGCAGCAGAAGACCACACCAGGTGCCACTCCTTTCAGCTAAGAACAGGAAACTGAGGCTACAATTTGCACAAGCTCATCGAAATTGGACAGTAGAAGATTGGAAAAACGTTGCCTGGTGTGATGAGTCTCGATTTCTGCTGCGACATTCGGATGGTATGGTCAGAATTTGGCATCAACAACATGAAAGCATGGATCCATCCTGCCTTGTATCAACGGTTCAGGCTGGTGGTGGTGGTGTCATGGTGTGGGGAATATTTTCTTGGCACTCTTTGGGTCTCTTGGTACCAATTGAGCATCGTTGCAACGCCACAGCCTATCTGAGTATTGTTGCTGACCATGTCCATCCCTTTATGACCACAATGTACCCAACATCTGATGGCTACTTTAAACAGGATAATGCGCCATGTCATAAAGCTGGAATCATCTCAGACTGGTTTCTTGAACATGACAATGAGTTCACTGTACTCAAATGGCCTCCGCAGTCACCAGATCTCAATCCAATAGAGCATCTTTGGGATGTGGTGGAACAGGAGATTCGCATCATGGATGTGCAGCCGACAAATCTGCGGCAACTGTGTGATGCCATCATGTCAATATGGACCAAAATCTCTGAGGAATGCTTCCAGCACCTTGTTGAATCTATGCCACGAGGAATGGAGGCAGTTCTGAAGGCAAAAGGGGGTCCAACCCGTTACTAGCATGGTGTACCTAATAAAGTGCCCGGGAGTGTAAATTACATGTGTTGTGTAACAATTAAGAAAATTGTTAATAGTATAGGTTTTAATGTTCTTACTGTAATGAAACGTTTTTGTTTGAAGAACAAATGAGCACGCTTTACACCTCTCGAACTGACTCCATGGGCGTTTGAAGAGAGGGTAGAATGGGACCTAAACATCTTGAAAGAAAATTTTCCTAAAACTAAAAACAACTTCCCTTGAGACAAGCCCTGGACGAAATTCGTGAGAGGGATGATACCGTCATAAAACTGTAATAAAATTGCATGAATGTAATGAAATGGCAGATAAAGGGAGCGCAGTAGTCCTGATGGACAAAATCATGTATAGCACTCAAATTGTTTATATGCTGTCACATGACACAACTTCTATAAAGCTCAAAACAGATCCAACAGCTTTCAAAATGAACTAGCCAAACTTTTAACAGAAGGTTTCTCACTGGGTGTCATTACTAAATCCTAGTTGGGTCTACTTAACAACAAAGATAATGTGATACCAATATACATGTGCTACCGAAAACGCATGTTATTCTGCCACCTATGCGCCCTATAATATCAGGCATAGGGTCACTCAATGCGAAACTCTGTGGCTGGCTAGACCATCCTCTCCAGCCTCTAGTCTGTCGTGTCCCAGGCTACTTACAGGACAAAAGAGATGTCCTGTCAGCTATGGATGGTAGAATATGGGATGGCAGCCACAGCTGGTGTCGGACCTTACCTTTGCTAGTGTTTTAAACCGCTATATCGCGGTTTAAACACATTTTGATTTACAGCCCCGAGGTAGCTCCGGCGCTGCGCGCGGCCGTGTGCACGCGTGCCTCCATAGGAAGTGCCGGAGGCGTCACGCGCGCACGGCCGCGCGCAGCGCTGAAGCTACCTTGGGGCTGTTCATCAAAATGTGTTTTGATGTTTAAACTGCGATATAGCGGTTTAAAACACTAGCGAAGGTAAGGTCCGGCACCAGCTCACCCTGAGCTGGTGCCCAGTGTTTACATCTAATACCTACCATCAGCAATGGTAGGTTTCCTTTAAGTTGTGATGTGGTATCCTTATATACCTCCATACCCCAACATATTGTTCTTGAAGTCCTGAGATTCCACCTACACAAGAATTTAAAATAATTCAGAATCATGGTATGTTCTTTTTTAATGACCCACAATTATTTTATGTTTGACCAAAAGTTTTTTTCTCCAAGTGAGAGGGATCAGCATGGGGGCAAAGTTTTTACCCTCGCTGGCTTACCTCACTATGTCTTGGTGGGAAGAACATTATATATTCACAGAAAATAACCCCTTTCTTGATTCCACTGTGTGGTATGGCAGGTACATCGACCATCTACTGCTTATTTGGAGCGGCGATGTGCCTGCCATACCTCACTCTACGAATTACCTCAATGTCAATGCAACAGCCATCGTGTTCTTGAATCTCTTCCTGAAAGGGGAAGCCAATAACAATATCATCACATGCACATACCGGAAACCCACGGCAGGCAACACAATCTTGCATGCAGACTCCCATCATCCATCACATACAATTGTGTCCATTCCAGTCGGTGAACTTACCAGGATTAAACGCAATTGTTCTGAGGAACATGCGTTTATCTCACAATCTGCATCAGTCTGTTCCGGATTACGAAAGAGAGGCTACCCATTTTGGATGTTAGATAGGACTAATAACATAGGTGCTTATTTACTAAGGATCCTGCAGATCGCATTTCGTCGGCTTTTGGATTTGCGCCCCTGGGACAGGTATTTTGAAGGGGATTGTGCACACACACGCGATCAGATTTTGGCGCCGACTTTCATGCAACAGAAATCGCGGGCCGTTGGACAATCCGACGGATTTGAACTGAGCGTGGGATTTAACTTGTGGCGCAAGACAATTCACTTACAAGAAGAAGGTGAACTCCGACGGACCTGATTGGGGAAGCAACAAGTGCAGGAAATCAGGCACACGATCTAAGTGAATCGAGGCAGAGTTCATCCTCATCGAACATTCCGGATCGGGGATTGCGCCAGGGATGGGTAAGTAAATGTGCCCCATAGTGTCAAAGAAAAAAGGAACAGCTTATTTACCCACCTACTAATATCCAAAAAAAGAAATCAAATGATATTCCAACTTTAGTTACTCAATATAGCCCTCAATTCAAAGAAATAAGCCATATTATTCATATGCATCTTCCCCTTCTAAGCGAGGATCACATTTTGGAAAAAATCTAAAAAGATGATTGCAGAGTAGCATCACTAAGGGGTATTAGCTTAGGAAATGCATTGTCTCTGTCACTTTTTACCAGCAAGACAAAAAGCAATACGATCACTAGTTGGCTTTCCTGTAAAGGTTTCTTTAGATATGGAGCCAATAAGTGTAAAGCGTGCTCATCTGTTCTTCAAACAAAAACGTTTCATGACAGTGAGAACATTAAAACCTACAATTCAACAATTTTCACTATTGCACTATTCACTGACAACAGCACATTTATAATCTAGGTTTTACTGCACGCTATTCACCGAGAGCAGCACCTCTACAATCTAGGTATTACTGAATGCTATTCACTGACAGTAGCTCCAACCCACAATTCATCTTAATTTTTTTTCACCAAAATTTTTTCTTTCTACTTCTCAAATAGTTTATACTGGGGTACATTTACTAAGAGCCATGCCCCAGTTTTCTGTCAGACTTTGCATGTTCTTTTTAGTGCAAACTGCTTGCACACATTTGTGTGGCCAATGACCCTTTGGTGGTGCGGCTACACTAGTCATCATGAAACACAAATTTCTGCACTTAAGGGAGCGTTCCGTTTCTCAGTCGGACCGTGCACCAGATTTAACAAGCAAAGCCCGACTGAAATGTGTCAGAAGCTCAATGTCATGCAAATTTATTCGTGTGTCTAATATGTATATAATTGTCATGGATGCCCCCGCGATCCATGTCTCGGATTGTGGGCACATCTGTGTCCTCCGATGTGGCGCCATCCCCCCAGGCCCGTACTCACCTCTCCTTTCTCCAGATTCCGCCACGGTCCCATCCACGCCGTGGGCCTGCTTCTTGGCTAGGCCACGCTCTCCCATCGCTACTGCGCGCGTGCTGGCTCTCCAGGAACTTAAAGGGCCAGCGTCCTCCTCATTGACGCTGGCAACTTCGAGGCTCCTATATAGCCCTGCGGCTTCCATCGTCCCCTGCCGGGTCTTCAAGTCCTTCCACTGAAGTAAAAGCCTCCTGAGCGTTTCCAGGCGCCTCTGTGTTTCCAGAGCGTTTGCATAGTTCCTGTGGCGTTCCTGTGGCGTTCCTGTGGCAGTCCTGTTTTCCTGTGGCGGTCATGTACTCCTGTGGTGGTCCTGTATCCTGGTGGCCATCCTGAGGTCCTGCCATCCAGCCGAAGTTCATCCAGCCGAGGTCCATCCTACCCCAGGTCCAGCCGAGGTCCTGCCTACCCGAGGTTCTGCTGAGGTCCTACCTACCTGAGGTCCTGCCGATTTCCTGCCAACCTGCAGTGGTCCTGCCTTCCCGAGGTCCTGCCAACCTGCCATGGTCCTGCCTTCCCACTGTCTGTTCCTACTCCAGTGATCCATCCCTGTGGTTCCTGTTACCTACTTCTCTACCTTGGATACCACCGCGGGACTAGTCGCACCCGTGGAACGACCTGGCGGCTCCCCACCGCAGCAGGACCATCCCGCTTTGTGTCGGGCTCTGGCGAAGACCAGGGGTCCACTTAGATTCTGGTCCCGGGTTGCGGCTAGTCTTATCATCTGCCATGGTGGTCCAGGGAGTCCACAGACTTTTCAAACAGAGACTCTCTGAACTATGAACTGTGACAATAATATTATAAACTTGCATGTAGATGTGCACAAAGTAAAAGCATTGGGAGGTATGCTAATCCTGTCCTGACATTAGCCAGAGAGTGTACGCTGTGCTATTGATTAACTGGTCCAAGCCTAAGTATGGGTTATAAATGATCTCATTATGAAGGTGAAAAGATTTTTTTTTTATGATTATTAATACTTGACTGTTGTTTCAAAATGCTGCCACCTGAGTTTACAGGTTGCATTAGGCATTGCACCCACGTTCATTAAATTGAGCTGTCATACAAAACATCATTCACAGATGTGAGGCAAGTTCTATACAAAAGCATCCAAGTTTCCCTAACCCTGTACAACTTCTTTACTTTCTATTAAAAGGCTGACATTTGTATTTATGCAACGAAGTTGTGATTGCATAAGTTTAGTACTAAGAGAAGACGGGCATAAGGTTTTCCAAGAAAGGGTGTTTTCTTCAGCGGTACAAATGTTTTTTTGAGAACTCTGCAAGGGAATCCCTATATTAAATGACAAATTACTAAAGACGAATCCCTATCTTACCTTACAGAGGGGTTCAGGCTGGATGGCAGTGACATGACAGTGAGAGTGATCACTTGACACCAGACATATGATTGCACACACGACTCTGGCTCTTCAGTTACATACACAGTACTTCATCTTGCTGGGCACCTGCTTGTTTCAGTAATTTCCATCATACATCACATCTTGTCCAGAAGACGAAGGCGGACAGCTGTTCGAGGTGGCTGAGAGAACTTCTCTCTGCAGTTTTCGTTTCAAAGATACCGAACTTTACTTTGGAAGCAGAAGTAAATTAATTGAGGATGTAACAAGTTTATGTCCCAAACATTGCAATGCTTTTTAAGTTTTTGCTATATTCTAGATGCCATTGGGCCAAATTTATCACAAGTGAGCAGAGTGCACCATAGTATTGAATAATGGCACACTGGGGCTCATTTACTAAGGGTCCACGGACCACGATTCCGTCAGGTTTTCCTGAATATTTCCACTTTGCGCCGAATTGCCCCGGGTTTTTGGCGCACGCGATTGGATTGTGGCGCATCGGCACCGGCTTTCACGCAACAGAAATCTGGGGGCGTGGACGTTGGACAATCCGACGGATTCAGAAAAAACGCGGAATTTAAAAAAACAAAATGTGTCGCAAGATCACACACTCTGCCTAGAGTGCAGCAGTATATCGACCCATGACAGCCGTGGCCCGGGCTCTTCTGTAGAGAGTATGCAATGGATATATCCGTGGCAGAGCAATAAAGGGTGTATGAAGAGGGCTCACAGGCTGAGCCCTCTTAATACAGAGATGGGCTTTGCCGCATATTGCAGCACCGATCACGGGTGTTAATCTCTTGTATGCCGGCAGCAAAGACTCCGGCGACACTTAAAACATGGCTTGCGATCGTCGCTCCCCCGAATGTCATCGTCAGACCCGAAGCTCCATGGTTTCAGAAGATTCGTTACAATGAGCCAGTGGCTCATTGTAATAAATCATATGCAAAAACCCCATATACTGCAATACACTAGTATTGCAGTATATGGTAGGAACAATCAGACCATCAAGGGATAGAGTACCCTAGATGATTTAAGGAAAAAAAAGTAAAAAAAAATTTTAGAAAAAAGTTTAAAAAATTTAAAGAATTTATAAAAATATTAAAAATTCCAATCATCCCCCTTTCCCTAGAACTGATAGAAAACATAATAAACAGTAAAAATCCCAAACACATTAGGTATCAAAATGCCCGATCAATCAAAACAGTTATAGCTGGCGATGACTTCCATGACGGAAAATGGCGCTCAAATATCAAAAACACGACTTTTGCACCATTTTACATTACATAAAAAATGTAATAAAAAGTGATCAAAATGTCGCACAGTCCTCAAAATGATTGCAATGAAAATGTAGGCTCATTTCTCAAAAAATGACACCTTCCCCAACTCTGTGCACCAAAGTATGAAAAAGTTATAAGTGCACACAATCGTTTAATTTTTGAAAATGTATTACAACCAATAAAACCAATATAAATTTGGTATCACCGCGATCGTATAATAAAGCAGAGGTGTTATTTGGAGTGCACGGTGAGTCGGAAAAACTGAGCCCACAAGAACATGATTCACATGCATTTTTTTTTTCAATTTTTCCACTTTTTGAGTAACATGGAAAAGTAACATTTTTTTACGCACAAAATAAGCACTCACACAGCTCTGTACACGAAAAAATGAAAAAGTTATTTTGAAGGTGGAGAGTGAGAAATGAGTGAAAAAACCCTGCGTCCTTAAGGGGTTAAACAATGGATGATTATCTTCTAGTAAAAAGAAGACTGGTGATGTACTAATGTATTGATATTCTACTGCATTTGAAGAATATAAATGAATATTTAGCAAATAAGCTTCGGATGGTCTTGATTGTTTATATAATACTAAGTGATTATTGAAGAGTGAGAGTCTTCAAGTATAGACCTATGTTCATATTGCTGCATTAAAGGAGCTACACTTGTATTTTATTTGATGCACATAATGATATTACCCTGATGACGTGGTCCTTGCTCTGCCGCAGGTAACAGAAACTTGGTATTGAACCGTTCTGGTTTTGAAAGTATCGTAAAAGTACCGAGATTTCAATGCATCGTGCAACCCTAGTAGTGTATTTATGCTTATGTCTGTGGAGAGTATATATGGTATATGTGTATTTTGAATAAATAATCATAATAATTCCTTTATTTATATAGCGCACACAGATTATGCAGCGCTGCACAGAGTTTGCTAGATCAGTCCCTGTCCCCATGGGGCTCACAATCTAATCAACCTACAAGTATGTTTTGGAGTGTGGGAAGAAACCAGAGAATAACATGTGGGATGGGGACAGCAGCGTGGGTTTAGGTATATGGGGGGCCACGATTCTAAGTTTGCATCAGGGCCCACTGGGGACTCGCCACGGGATCTCGGCCATTGGCCCAGATTTATTATTTAAATCGCGACATAAAGGGACGTTAACTTATTTTTTATTGTTTCCCATAGATGAAGCTGTGTTTTTGGCGTTTTCTATATTTAAGTCCTGCTTTGAGATTTGAATAGTTAATCTTCTGAACACTTTTATATTACAATTCAACACTATTGTATCTTTGGCACAGTCAAATAAGAAGGGGGCAAAATATGGAGTCCTTCATTAGAATGCAATGCCAACTAAAGGTGAGCTGGCATAAAAGACGTAGCAATTCCTGGCAGACAGGAGGACAATTGAGATTCTTTTCCCCTTTCACCAACCTCATACCACTTTAAAACTGGCACTGACAGGGTTTCTGGTTGCTGGCATAGCAAGCTATGACAATTAGGATATGGCATATATTACACACATTACCCCTAGTGAGTGCAAAGTTAAATGGACAATCTTAAACTGCAATAGATTTATAAAAGTCCAAATGCTGAATCTTTTATCTCATGTAGTTTAAGGCTGTGTAGTTTTACTTTGAACCTCTTATTTCTTGACCTACTTCACACTAGAAAAATGTACCAAAATGTGCATGTAATCTTTCACATAAAGGAGAGCCCCTTTATAAGACCATTCCCCTTTAATCATACTAGACAAAAATCTGTCTGCAAACTTTCTAAAACCCGTTTTGACAAGTTTTTTGTCCCTAATTAAGAAAGAATTCTGTTGTATACAGATTGATAAATTTTCTCCTTTGACAAGAGCAATCAGGAAGGAACTGGATAAAAATTCTGTGGACACATAATTGTAGAATAGAAGTATTTACCAAAACCAACATGTCACAAGGGCCGACAAGCTCATTGCTATCACCGATACCATAAAAATACTTTTTGGCTGGAGCACTTTCAATGTGTGGTCATAGAGCCTCTGCTTATTTATTCTGTATGAGTACAGCTCTAGTGTATGTTGCTTTAGCATGTAAAAACAGTGGCAAGACCTTGAAACATTCAAAACCTGCAGTGAATTAAAGCAATGCTATACTAAGTGAGATGAAACAGAATGCCTCTGAATTGCTCCAGCTCAGAGAAATACTGGGCACTGAGTTATCCCCAGCCTAACGCCTCCCTCCCAAGGATCCAGGAGAAGTAGTGACAGGTGTGTGCTTTGTAACCATGGGCTAGGTTACCATCCCTATCGTAAACAAGTTGTGTCTCTAGGCTCAGCCCCTTCTAAATATAACACCGTGGTAAATTCTCACCCTTGGTAGAGACCCAAAAGGGGCAGGGAAAGTGAGCTTGAAACGGGGGAAAGGCAGTGCACAGGTCCGACTCCCTGGAACATTTATCATTTAGATATTAAGTGGTTAAAAAGAACTTCTCTTAAAAAGATTGATGTGACCACATATAGGCACATCAGTTGTTCTCCAACTTTTCCATTGGCCTCATCTGATTGCTTGTTCATGATAATACCCTGCAATACTAATGTATTGCAGGGTATTATCAGAGACAGCCTATGCGCTTGCATAGGCTGGCACTCTGCCAGTAAGATGACGTCATAGACACCATCTTACTGGCAGTTCTTGCAGGCAGTGCTGGAGAACAGATCGAACCCCAGCACTTCGATAGCAACGATCAGCGGGAAGGGGTTACAGTGAGGATTTCAGGTGTGATTTTTATATATAAAAATCACTTCAGATGGCACTCTAACAGTTTATATCTCCGTTTTCCTGACATTTAGAAACACAAATAGAAATTTCATATATAAGAGGAGACTTTAATCTTTCACAGGAAAAAAGAAGTGAGATTCTAGGTTTCACACAGCTAGAGATATCGTCTTCTGAAGTGTAACCCCCCTTTAGGTTCTTAGTCGGCAGCTACAGGGAGAATTTACTGCATACAGGAGTGGCTGCACCTCACAGATAATGGAAATATTCACTTTATATGTTACTGCATTCTGATAAGGAATAATATCAACTAATGTTCATGTTTTTAACCCTCTCCTATCCAGACCAATCTAAGAACACACTTAGGAACCATGGAGGGGGTCTGTTTTTGCTCAGCTAATACAATGACACCTAAAAGTGACTTTTATTATCTCATTAGCTTGGTTTATGGATGTATAGTTATTTATTTGGGTTACCATTGTGTAAGGGATACAGTGATAGATGTCATGGGTGTTCCCGCGACCCCCGTCCCTGCTGCCTTACCTATCTGCTGGCCATTCCCAGGAAACTGGATAAAAGCACGCCTCTCCCAGCATTACCCGCTTTGTGCCTAGTACCTCTGAGAAAGCTGTTTCCTGCAATTTGCTATATTTCTGACTTTCTGTTGTGACCCCGATTCCATCCTGACATTGATCCTGTGCTGCCTGTCCTGACCTCCTGCCCATTATTCTGCCTCACTACTTAGTACCATGCCTTGGGCAACAACGCTGACAAAGTCGCTCTGGTGAAAACCAGGTGCCACTTAGACTCCGGTCCCAGGTGTCGGATAGTGCCATCTCCTGCAGTGGTCCAGAGACTCTGAATCCTGACAGGCGCCTTTAACTTTTAACCTGTTTTATTGATATATTTTGCAGGCTGTGATTTAAATTTCTAGCTGAGAAGAAGAATTTTTTTTTTTTTTATAAATTTTTTTATTGATACAAAACAATTATTACAGTCGTCTTATTATTTTAAAATCACAACCATTAAGCACACATAGGGACATAATACAACATTTTCCAATAATTAATTACCGTATATACTCGTGTATAAGCCGAGTTTTTCAGCACAAAAAATGTGCTGAAAAACGTCCCCTCGGCTTATACACGAGTCATATACGAGTTAAAAATACTTAAAAAATCATAAACGTATATGCTCACCCTCCGGTGGCCCCGATGTGCAGCGCTGCTCCCCAGATGTCCGCGCGGCTCGTCTTCAGGCTTCCTCGTCCGTCTTCTTTCTTCTGCAGGGCGCCGCCATTGTTTTTCTCCCGGAGAAGAAGATGTAAGAATACGGGCGCGGAAGCCTGAAGACGATCCGCGCGGACATGGGGGGAGCAGCGATGCACATCGGGGCCACCGGAGGGTGAGTATATAAGTTTTTTATTTTTTTTAATGCTGGGACAAGATGTATACTACTGGGGGAAGGCTGGGCTCTATACTACTGGGGGCAGGCTGTATACCACACGGGGCAGGCTAAGGTGCTGTATACTACTGGGGGCAGTGCTGTATACTGCCGGGAGCAGTGCTGTATACTACTGGGGGCAGTGCTGTATACTACTGGGGGCAGTGCTGTATACTACTGGGGGCAGGCTGTATACTACTGGGGGCAGTGCTGTATACTACTGGGAGCAGTGCTGTATACTACTGGGGGCAGTGCTGTATACTACTGGGGCAGGCTGTATACTACTGGGGGCAGGCTGTATACTACTGGGGGCAGTGCTGCATACTACTGGGGGCAGTGCTGCATACTACTGGGGGCAGTGCTGCATACTACTGGGGGCAGTGCTGTATACTACTGGGGGCAAGCTGGGCTGGCTGTATACTACTGGGGGCAGGCTGTATACTACTGGGGGCAGGCTGTATACTACTGGGGGCAGTGCTGCATACTACTGGGGGCAGTGCTGCATACTACTGGGGGCAGTGCTGTATACTACTGGGGGCAAGCTGGGCTGGCTGTATACTACTGGGGGCAGGCTGGACTGGCTGTATACTATAGGGGGCTGGTTGGCTATATACTGGGGGGGGGGGGTCTGTGACCAATGCATTTCCCACCCTCGGCTTATACTCAAGTCAATATGTTTTCCCAGTTTTTGGTGGTAAAATTAGGGGTCTCGGCTTATACTCGGGTCGGCTTATACTCGAGTATATACGGTATTCTTATACAAAAAAAACCTTCCTAGCTTATCATATTATGCCTTTCCCGCATAAACCCCTTATCCTTCTGTGCGATACATACTTTCAACCTTTGTATCTTTTTTCCCAACCCCCCAACCCTAACGCAAAAAGAAGGAAAAAAAAAAAAAGAAGATATTTAGTGATCTCAGTTTTAGTGATATTTTGATGATTAATTCATGTGAATATATCAATATGGGGCATTTGTGAACTCTACACATGTCCATCTATTACATTTAGGAGGTAGTGAGGTAAATATTTTCTGTCTGGAGCACAGTTTTTGTCATCAAAGTCAAGTGTTTTTTATAAAATGTTTCAGTTTGAAACAAAATAGCATGAAGGCGCCTTTGTGCATAAACTCTTTAATGCAATTTTGAAAATGGGGCAAGTGCCTGCTTTCAGAAAATATGTGGTTTGCTGCGGTTTACTTTAATCCTTTTTGCTGCAATTTCAGTTTTATTTGTAAAGATCAAAAGTGTAAAAATTGCTCTGGCCAATAACGCGACAAAATATCCAGAAATGCCAGAAAATATCCAGACAGGGAAATGGTTAATACCCCATTGGTTGAATGCCCGGGTGAAGATTCTTATCATCCATCTCCTGTCTATACACCTAGCTGTCTAGTTTTCTCCTATAATCTGGCCATTTATATATCTTGCTTTTTCTCTTTCTATTTATTAATCAATCTTTTATCTCTATTGTATATATAATCTACTTTATAGTTCTACATCTAGAAAGCTCTATAATCTTTCATATTTATCTTCTATCATAAAAATAATTCCTTTACTTATATTGCACACACAGATTATGCAGCACTGCACAGAGTTTGCCAAATCAGTCCCTGTCCCCATGGGGCTCACTATCTTATCAACCTACCTGTATGTTTTGGAGTGTGGAAGGAAATTAGAGGGCCCGGAGGAAATCCATACGGAGAGAACATACAAACTCTTTGCAGATGTTGACCTGGATGGGACTTGCTCCCAAGTCCCCAGAGCTGCAAAGCTGTAGTGCTAACCACGGAGCCACTGTGCTGCCAAACAATCTCCCTATCATCTATCTCCTAAGTTTTCCCCATATTACAGAATGTTTTACCTTACTAAAGGAGCCTCTAACTGACTGTGACTGGTCATAAAATAGTTTTATTTTGGGGCCACACTTTTAGTTTTGCCCACGGCCCCACTTTGTCTAAAACCTTCTCACAGCTGCCACCACTCCACACGCCCACACCAGGAACGCACACCCACACCCAGATACAAGACTGTTCTAGGTGCCGTACAGTTCACCTGGACCCACATTATCTAACTATCTATGGCTACTGATAGCACAGTAGCCTTCTTGCTATCATGCTACTGATGTAGAAGGCGGCCCTTTGAAACGCGTTTAGCGACACCAGTGATACAAGGATAGAGTGATCAGCCGATTCAAAGTTGTTGTCCGTTTCAAAATACCACTAATCTACCATTATGCTAAATACAACATTTAGAGAAGCAGTGACTTATACAACTTGGAACAGAAGCTTCACAAGCGAGCAATCTCCTCTACAAAACGGAGGCTAAGAACAAACTGCTGCTATAATTCTACTTGTGCCAGAACCTCCAACTGCGCATGCGCATGAAAAGGAAAAAAAAGCACAGATCACGTAAGTTGAGAAGAGACGGCACAAGTTTATCCCCCGGGATGCCGGTGGTAAGATTACTGCACTACACCATGTGCTACCACTCAACATAAACAGAGATCCTAATTTATATCATATAGCGCAAAGGATATTTTCTATATACGGAGACCCCAATATATACTCTGAAATTGGAGATTGCAGCTTATATGTTTATACCATGAAAAATATTGCAGGGTATACATACCGCAAACAACTTGGAAAGTGCACAATGAAACGAAGGTATTCCAGCACTCAGAATCTTCTTTAAAAAAATATCCACGCGTAGATCTTTTCTTTTTTGGATGATATGCCAGGATGTGACCTTGCAATTTTAATATTTACAAAATAAAAATTCAAATATTTTTTTAAAGAAGATTCTGAGTGCTGGAATACCTTCGTTTCATTGTGCATCATTCAGTCAACCGGCAGGACTGCCTTTCCGTGCACCGAGAGCTAAGGAGGAATAGGACCTCGTCTATATTGAGGATGCAGCTTATGTGAGTGAGCGGTGGCTTTCTTTCTATTGTTTCCAACTTGGAAAGTGGTTAAGGACTAACTGACTCTTGGTGGATTTTTTAATTGTCACAGAAAACATCAATATTTGACATGTTCTGATACATGTAATTATAGTGCGACATTACTGTTTTGCTACATTATGATACTGTTTTGTTACATTGTGAAACTATGTTATATATTATTTTACTATTTTATTAAACAATAACAGTTTTCTGTTTACAGAGACAAGTTACAGATACTGTTCATAAACACACAGGTCACACAGACATGGATTACACATACATAACCACACAGGTTACACAGAGATGTACACACAGGCTACACAGACACAGATCAAACATGAGACAAAAATACTAAAGTTTCATTTTTTCATGTTTCACTGTGTTCTTTAATTGAAAAGGCCGTGTTCGTGTAGATCAGTTGGTCCGGCTCCAGAGATGCTAGTTTGTAGATAGAAAAACAGGATGGTCTCCGACACTGGCTCAGTGAATGGAGCTTCTGCCTCTTCATGTATCGGGGCAGGCGGCTGCGCAGAGTTTATTCTATGTCAGGCAGGGCTTGGTGTAGAAAAAACTGCAGCGGTTGACTTTTCACATATGAAAAGTCACCAGCAGCATCGAGTGCACCGGTGCGGGGACTGTAATGCCACGCATCAGCCCACTCCCAGGCGGCCAACTGACTGACTGAATTATATGTTTAAAATATCCAATATATTTCGTTCCACTTCACAATTGTGTTCGCCTTGTTGTTGATTCTTTTCCCAAAAAAATTACAATTTTATATATTTATGTTTGAAGCCTGAAATGTGGCAAAAGGTAGAAAAGTTCAAGGGGGCCGAACACTTTTACAAGGCAGTGTATACATACTTATAATTGTTGTTCCTGTGTGTATTCCTTTGGAGATGATCCATTTATAGTAGCGGACCATGTATACATGTATACAACTGTACACTGTTCTTTGTGTCTTTCCTTTTTGAGGGGACCTGCAAGATAACCAACTACGCACTTTGTATGCTGTGTAAAATGTATCTCCAAAGTGTCCTTAATAAAGTTTATTGTTGATTTAAAAAAAAAAATGATGGACCGGACTATGAAACATTCTGCAAAGCGATGTCAAGTTTACACTCTCTGGAGATCCCATGAAGTTGACAACACAAGGTTAAAAGTGTTGTATTCTAAAGACTGTTCAAGTTCTGAAATATTCCTGGAATAGAGTTCACTGCAACCATTAAATTCTGTTTTAACCAAACTGTTCTGTGAGTGTTTCTCTTGATAATGGTGATAATGACCTAACCTAATGTAAAACCCATTAGTTTACAGAACAGGGGTCTATGGAAGTCTATTCTCACAATAAATATTTTATAAAAATGTATTATAGTTTTTGATTATGATTACATGTCAGTCTTGTTTATTGATGAGACCCACCACTACCTGGACTCTGTAACTGTTTTTCTATAGAATAATTTTAAAGAAATGTTCTCTAGTGACCATCAGTCACAATGTATGCTAACATTGCAGCGACTTTAGTTACAGCTGATTGATGGATGGTAATATTCTACATTGTCGCCACATGATTCACACATCTATTTTTGTCTTTGCTATACAGTGTAGTTTGTAAGATGTTCGTGCTTAGATCCTCTCAGCTTGAAGGAATGTGTGTTATGTAAAACTAACAATGACAATACTTGATTTCAGGTTATGTAATGAACAATAAGTCTGCAGGTTCCTAAAACGTATTAATGTGGTAAATGCTTATGCACCAGGAAATGTACTTTATAACTGTCTACATATAATCTACATACCAAATAGATGAAGATCATGGAGCAACCCATAGATCTGTGCTGTGATATCTCAAACTGTAGGATCAGAATGGCTAAAGGAAGCAGTCGATAATAATAATTTCTTAATTTAAATAGCACATACAGATTCCGCAGCACTAGACAGAGCTTGCCAGATCAGTCCGGGTTTGTAAGTCCAAAAATGCATGTGTCAATCAAGGCAAGCCTGTTAACCTTTAACAGCTATCCAGAGAAAGGCATAAACCCTTCTTGGCTCCATATATAACACACAGGGTAGGAGCAAACTAAAATGATAAGGATTAATTTGTGCCACCAAACAAGGTATGAGGGGAGTTCAATGTATTCTCTGCATAGGCATGAAGGAAAAAGCTAAAAATTCTGAATACATTTTATTTTTCAATATAACCTCAATACATTTGTTTGATTGAGAAACTAACTTTTCAATACTGTAATGTCCGTGCCAAGACGTCCCTCTATCCGCAGTTGGCGGTAAAGGTGGCGTTAATTTGTTTGTTTCCTGTGTTCGAACTGTAACTAAGGTTTCTCCTGTGTTTGGTTTGGTTGAGCCACACCCTGCTCTCTGTGGTCAGCCCTGTCCAGCAAGTACACCTGCCTAGTACCATCAAACCTCGCTGGCTATTCAGTCTTCTTTGCTATCTAGTACTATTGCTATTTTGTTTGCCTCTGCTACCCTTAGCGACAATTCTATTCCTTTACAATTCTGTACCTTTGCCGCCATTTTGGTTTGGATCCAGTTTTTGTCCGACTCCGCTTGTCTGTCTTTATCTGTTCTCTTTTGTTGGTTTTCGATGTGTGAACACTAGTCTATATCCAAAATCCTGTTAACTGTCCGTTCCACCATCTAGCAGCTGCCAGACAAAGTAAGTCCTCCCTGTTACCTTGTAGGGTCACCCAGGGACTGTTAGGTTCCCAATAGTGAGTTTGCCCTTGTCAGGGTGGTCTTATCTGCTGCAGGCAGCCCATAGCCTGAAGGGACATCGCAAGGTTTGTTCGTCACCACTTACCCAGTCTGACAGATAGTGTCAAGCCTGCCTGTGGTTGTGCTGTTGCTGGATAGACCATTACAAATACCCTGTTAAAATAATTTTCTTCTTTTTCCAAAAAATGTGTGTTAATTGGCACTTTTAACTTTTCATTTTTGGTAAAATGCTTTCCAGAAAGCAACACTCCTGCAGACAATTTTCCAGGCCTTTTCTCATTGATTACAGAGTGTTTCTGTATGATGCGGCAGTAATACTATGACTTTTTTCTGTGTACTCAATAAAATTCCCTTTGAGTCACAAAACAATGTGGCCATGAGTTGAGTCAATGGAGTGACTTCAACTTCTTTGGTGGCTGTGATCCTTTTTTATGACACAGCCTGGACTCCTGCTTGCTCTCAAGATCATAATGATAAACTCTTGTTTCATCTCCGGCAAAAATACGGTGGAAACTTTTATCTTAGGACACTGGGGCACATTAATAAAGTTAGACGGGACAGCATTATATTGTGCCATATTAAAATATCTGATGCTGGATGATAAATCTGTTGTGGCTTAGGCCGTATAGTCTTACTTTGTTGTTGAAGAAAATTCTGGATATTTTATGATTTATTTTCTTGCAACTTAGGTCATACCCCATTACCCAGCGAACATTCACCTTTTACTGAGGACATTCCAATCACAAATGTGTCTAAAAACTGTCTGAAGAAAAACAATGCAAGTATGTGCTGTGTAGTAGGAAAAGGGATGTTGCAGCAACAATGTTCAATGATAAAGTATTTACTATGAAATAATGAGAATTCTCATCATTTTCCTACATTGTAATAATAATAATCTTTATTTATACAACACCATCAAATCCCGTAGCGCTTTACAAATCATACTGTAATGGCCGCACCCACGATCCTCATTGGCGCTGCAACCCCTCTCCACGCTCCGGCTTCCCAAGCTACTAGGCCGCGCGTGTCCCCGTTCTCTAGGGCGTGCCGACTCTCCGGGATTTAAACAGACAGCGTCTTGGCGCTGGCCTTTCCAGTTCTGCTATATAATTCGGTGGCTCCCAGCATTCCGTGCCGGATCTTCTCCTAGGACCTTCCAGGGTTTCCAGACCTGGTTTCCGAAAGAAGAGAAAGCCTTCCTATGTGCCAGCGTTCCTATGCTTCCTGTGTCTCCAAGCGTTTCTGTGTGTTCCCATGTATCCTGTGTTCCAGCTCCTGTGTGCCAGCTCCTGTGTCTTCAGCCTGCCTCCGTGTTCCTGCTGTGCCTTCCAGGGTTCCAGTCCAGTGGTGTCTTCAGTCCGTGCCAGCGTTACCAGTGTTCCTCCGTATTCCTGCTGTCATCCCAGGCTCAGACTGTCTCCTGCATATCCCTTACCTTGGCGGCCACTGCAGGCATCAAACCAACCCCCGCGGTGGTCCAGAGGGTCCACAGACTCTTCCCTAAGAGACTTTCTCCACAGACTCTTCCCAAAGAGACTCAAGTGGGCTTCCTCTCCTGACTGTGGCCCGCTATCTGTATGACACATACCAGTGCTTCACACTGTGTGGGATACCTGGTAGAACTACCTTACTTTACATGGCTATTCCTTTTATTTTTCAGCTGAGCATCATCTTTTCCTTACCACATTTTACATTCTGTACTTGAATCTGTGCCATTCACTTTGTCTCCTGTTCCAGCATTCTGTAAAAATCTATTTGAAACCTTTTGATAAACGTAGTGTGGGGTGTTTTAGGTGCACATTGTGACAGGAATCGAATGCAAACAGTTTGATAAATCTGCCCCAATGTGTCTATGGAACTTTAGGTTTCCATCCCAGATCATAATTTACATATTTTCAATTCTGCAAAACTGAGTTACTAATATTTTAGCAAAAATACATATTAAATAACGAAGTGTTATAAATCTAGCAGCAGCATACCATGAACCTCATAGGTCAAAAGCTAGTGACAAGTTTTCTTCATTTATACTGTACTTACCAATAGAGTGTAATATACTGTTGGCAGCGTTACTACATCTATCCATGTCAGCCTTTACTAGTCTTTATTAATAGCATTAATTGTATATACTAAGAAGCTCTGCTTTGTGTTAAAGATCCGTCTCTCAAATGTATTACCGTTTTTTATATTTAACAGTAAAGGAAAATTGTTTATGTAGAACAAGAATATTTCCTTGCCAACAGAATAAATTATATAATTCATATGAAGATGTTCCATAATGTTGACATATATATATATATATATATGCAATATGAATAACTGTAATTTACTATATAAATTAACAAAAATCATAAATCAGCAACAAATCCTTAAGTTTAGGGCTGGAAATTTTAAGTAAACTACTTTTACCCCTCTTAACTACTAGCCCGCTAATGTAGGATATGTAGTGTTCTTTCTTAAATCCCCTCCTTTATATGAAATCTTGGCTGTTTACCTATAAAAAAAATCTCTTCCAAAGTTACGTGAAAACGAGAAGACAACTATCATATTTTGCCAAAGATGAGTCAGGGTAAAGGGCTCGGGGGGGGGGGGGGGAGTTTACTTTAGATGCTTATATCTTGGGTTCTATAGCAGTAGTACCATGGTTCTGGTATCAGATCAAGGAAGAGACTACAAAACCAAAAATATGGACAGGTAAAATCATAGTTTGGAATGAAAGCTACAGATAGAGCTCCAATTAAATTTTGAACTGCATATGTATCTCCAATTTTGACATATAAGGTTAAATCATGTTTCTTGCTGCTATAGGACTCAAGTCTAAAGTGACAGCCCCTCCAGCTTCTAACCCTGACTCATCTTTTTGTAGTCTTGTGGTGTCCACCCCTGGTCTATATATGTCTGTATATGTATTTTGTATGTGTCTCTCTGTTATTCTTCTGGGTAACGTACAATACTTGTTTGTAAGCAAATAACTTGACTTGTTCTGAGGACCATCTCTTCTATACCAGATTACTGTGATCTATTAAATATGGATATGTAGTTATTTGACCATTAGTGGACTCTTTTCTATGTATGTTGTCTTTTTAACCACTTAAGCTCCAAGCTCACCTTGCAGACCAAGCCTTATTTTTTAAAATATTCCATGTCTAACTATATGCGTTTGTGTAACTATTTTTTCTCATCATGGGTTGTACTTCACATTAGTGGGAGATATTTTAGTTGCTCCTTTTTGTATTTATCTATGAAAAAAGAATCCTCTATCCTTGGAGCTGGGTCACGCTACTGCAGAAGATAGAATAGGAGCCACGAGGCGCAACAGATGAGTTTATTTATTTATTGCGCTGGTGCTACCTATAGACTTGGGGGGATGATATGTGCTGGGGCTAACCATATGCTGGGGATAGGTTGCATTGTGCTGGAGCTACCTATAAAAGGGGGAGGCTTCATTCTGCTGAGACTACTTATATACTGGTGTTGTGGCTGTAGTGTGTTGTGGCTACCTATATTCTGGGGTGGCTGAATTTTGCTGGGGCTACCTATATACTAGGTGGGAGGCTGCATTGTGCTCGAAATACCTATATTCTGGGTGGGGGTTACATTGTGTTGGGGCTACCTGTATACCTGGGGGGGGCTGGCTGCAGTGTACTAGCTCCCTATATACTGGGGGTGTGCTGCAGTCCGCTGGCTCCCTATATACTGGGGTCGGTTGCAGTGTGCTAGGGCTACCTATATACTGAGTTGGAGGCTGTGCTGGGACTACTTATATACATTTTGGGAAAAGGGCTGCAGTGTGCTGGGGATAATTATATACGGGGATGCTGCTACATTGTGCTGGAGCTACCTATATACTGGGGAATACAAAAAAACGTTAAGCTAGGGGTGTGGGCATAGAGTTTCCTATCCATGGTGACCCCCGCTATATTCATACAATACAACCAAAATTTTGAATCCAAATGAATAAGATTAGATACTTATGTGTGCCCGCGCGATGCCGGTGTGGAGAGAGCAGGCTAGATGGTTGAGATCGCGAGATCCCGAGACAAATCACAGAAGTCCGAGATATTGCGATATCTCAGCTGCAGCAGCGAGAGTAGACTGCACATGCGCAGTGGCTCAGCGAGACAGCAGACCTGGAAGGATTCAGCGCAGCCACAGTATTTGAAGAAGAGGAATATCAGGTAAGTATATATAATCACTGGGGAACGGAGAATACCATATATAAAAGTCTAATGGAGATTCAGTGGCCAGTAAAAGAAGAAATATGTGATATTACAATATGTGTAAATTATGCTGAGTATAGCGGCAAGAGCAAAATAAAGTGATAGGTGCATCAATCCCAGAAGAGTCTGTATATATACACATTATAAAATAATACCCTTTGTACCAGGTCTGATTTTCCCAATGGGTTGCTGATTCTGTGATTATTTGGCACTCACTGTTTTTATATTTATTGTCTCTGTTGTATTGCCACCTACTTGTTTCTATATACTGGAGAGCCTACATTGTGCTGTGGCTATCCTTATAATAGGGGGTTGGCTGAAGTGTAGTGGCTCCCTATATACTGGGGGGGACTGCAGTGTGCTTGCTCCCATATATGGGGGGGCTGCAGTGTGCTGGCTGTCATAGTTTAGAAGGAAGCAGAAAACAGTATAAAGAGAGCAGCAAGAACTAGGGAAACAGGGAGGGAAAAACTGTCCATTACTCTAATGCTAAGCTGATCCCTGCCTGTGGGTGATGGTCAGCTTACTCCGGCTAGCACCGGACCCAACAACTTCTCTCTCTCCTCCTCAACCCTTTCTTTGTACGTCCGATCAAACTTATCCTTGGGGATCACGAGGAAGGATTGCACAAATTTTATCACAGCACACTCATCTTCCCAGCCTCTAGGCAGGCTTGACCTGCCTCTTCTATCCCCACAAATCCAGTACACATCAGACACTGCTAATACATGATTACCTGTGCTGTAAATATAAAGAAGGTCATTCTCTTGTACCAACTGTAGGTAAAGTATCCTACCCTAGGGGGCATTCTGGTCAGGCCTATAGACACAGTGATAGTCTTGGTTGGGGTGTCCCTGAGCATACAGCCAGTCAGAAGAGACCAGCTAGCAAGAAGAGTAAGTAAGTTTGCAATAAAAAGCGTGGAAGCATGCTGGCTTCTAGCTGCACAGACATGGCACTGGTCAGCAGGACTTGAAAAGGGCACAAAAGAGAGTCTGAAGATTATCTCTGGTGTGTTACCACCAGGCTTCAGGGTATGCGTCCTGAGGTCTCTGTCTGGATCTGAAAAGGAATCAGAGACACTTTTGCGGACCTTTTTCAAGGCCTGGCTCAACTGTATGACATATTCCACCTGGTCTTCTGCCATCAGCTACAGGGTCTTTGGGATGTAGGGGCCTACTCTGGCTGCACAACCAAAAAGGGGACAATCCTGTCTTTCTGGTGGTCCTAACTGAGTAAAGGGAAGAAGGAAGGCACTGTTTCCTCTATAACCTTCTGGATCTCTAACTTAATAGTACCTTTTAGTCTCTCAACCCTACCACTTGCTTGGGGATGGTAAGGGGTATGTAGGGCTTGTTCTGCATCCATGAGGGACATGGTTTCAGTCTTTACCTGTCCAGTGAAGTGGGCTCCGTGACCAATCTCTGGGAGTCCAAACCTGCAGAAAATCTCACTTCACCACCTTCTTGGCTGCAGCTCTGGCAGTAGCCTTGGTGTGGGAAAAACTTCGGGACACCCTGGAAAAAGATCAATGTACAAAAACACATATTCCTATGTAGCCCTTTTTGATAGCTGGATAAAATCCATCTGCAGTGTCTGGAAGTGATACAGTGGCCTGGGTGTCACCTTCTGTGGGGTCTTTACCACCTTACCAGGGTTGTGGCGGCACAGATTATACAGGCTTTCATTAGACTAGTGATAGTTTAGTGACAGGTAGTAATACCCGGGGAAAACTGGTGGTTTATAAGCACTAGCATGGCCATTTTGGATGTGTGTGTGGGCTACTTGACTTACTGTTGAGTACAGGGCTCTAGGAAGACACACCCTCTCTCCCAGGTCCCATTGGCATCTGGGCTCTAGCTTTCCTCCACACTTCCTTCTCTTCTGATGACACTTGGGCCACCAGTGACTGGAACACCTGTGGATCAAACTTTTTAGCACAGAAGTCACCGTTGAGATTACAGGACAGTCTCTGGGTTCCATCTGCGCAGCTGCCTTCAACCCCCTGTCAGCCACATACTTGCCCTTGGCTTGTAGGGCTACCCAATTGTGTGTGCTTTTACTTTTATTATCCCCACCTCTTGTGGAAGTAAGAGAGCATCCATGAGCTCTTTAATCAGCATACCATGCTTAAAGGGGGTCCCTGCAGAGGTGAAGAAATCTCCAGCCTTCCATATGGGCTCATAGTCGTGTTTAGACCCCACAACTATACCTTGAGTATAGATGTTTGCCCCTTTTACCTTCCACCAGCTGCCGTCAACTCCACCTCCTGAGCTGACCTGTGTGGAGGGAGTGGTTCTGCTTTCACTCATGTGTGCCTCTGACCCCTTAATATCCAGTGTAGAACCGTCCATCTTCTCCTGCAGACCTGGAGCCATCTGCAAGAAAAAACTCAACATCTGGGTTAAGCAACCTTTTCTCCCCCTTCTTAATCCTGTAAGAATAGCGACAGAACGACAGGATTCAGATCTGTGCATCTTGGCAGTGTGACATTCTGGGGCATCAGGAGTGCACACTGGAGTATGAGCTGTCTGGCCATTGCTCAGATGCTTGAGTTGTACTTGGGTGAAGACACTGTGCAAGTCATGTGGGGTTTGCACCATAACTGAGTGATCTAGGATCAACTCACTGGCCTTGCTGAGTAGATTGTTGGCTGTAGCTACTGACCCATGAGGGGTTCCCTCCACGACTGAGTCTAACCGCCCTTAATAAAGTGCCACTAGGTAGGCCACCATATTCCTGGGCTAGGACACCTGTGGCGTGGCCTGGATACTCAGTGCAAAACAAAACAAAAGGTTTGTTCTAGTGGGGTATGCCTAGGGCCGGGGCAGACAACCAAATTAAGGCCGTGGCATCAATTGCCTCCTGATTAAGGGAAAATGGGGAAGACGCAATGCAGTCATAAAAGGGCAGCATCAGACTGGAGGCAGAGCTTATCCCTGGCCAGTCTTAAAAACATGTGAAGAGGCTTAGGACCTTGGGACAGGGGTATATTCATGCCAGCTTTATTTCCTCTGTCAGGTGTCTGTCTGTGGCCGAGAAGCAGCAGCCTAAGACCACCACCTTCTACAGGCAGTATTGGAGTTTGTCTCCAGGAGCTTTTCAACCCTTCTGGAAAAGAAAACACATTAGGTCAATAGATGCATCCTGGCAAACCTGTGAAATGGAGGCACAAAACAGTAGGTCATCCACATACTGTAAAAGAACATCATCCAGTAATGGGCTAGTCTGACAGTATACCCCCTGTAGGGTCGTGGAGTACTGGCTGAGGGAGTTTTACCCCCCTTGTAGGAAATTGCACCAGGTGTTCTGGAATACTAAATTGGTAAAGGCAAATAGGTATTGTCAATCTCCATGTAGGGGCACAGAGAGAAAAAAATTTGCCGAATCAATAACGGTGAAGAATATTCTCGGGGACTGCTGCCAGTGAGGTGTGTGGGTTAGGGACCACTGGCAAAAGCTTCAGTACATTCACATTGACAGCTCGGAGGTCATGGACCATCCTACATGTATCCAGCTGTCCTTTCTGGGTCTTTTTCTTGACCGGGAACAGTTTAATCATAACTGAGGAGGGTGTACTTGCTGACGTTCTCATCTGTTACCACCCCCCCTAGTTACACCCTGTTGTGGGCGTCTCCGTTTCCTAGAGTGTGGGCACTCACTTCAGATATGTCGCTCCACCTCGGAATTGAAACATGCCCACTTGGGTCTGTTATTTGCCAACATCTTGATTTACCGACACCAAAGAAAACTAGACACTTGAGACTTTCACAGAGGACTCTTAACCAAGTTAACTCTCTTACTGACTCTTTCCCAAGTCACTACTAGTTCTTACAGTCATCCACAAGGCAGTTCAGACTCCCCGAAGGGAGTGGAAAGCACACTTGGACAGGGCAGGTCTCCGCTGCATGTGCACAAAGTTAACTCTACAACCCTATGGGCAACCCTAATGGCAACAGTTGAACAGTATTATAGACAGTATGATAATCCTACAATCACCAACAGAATACCTCCCACTCTAGCACTGGGGACATATAAGGGTTATGCCTTCCCATCTCACAGCTTCAGCTAACAGCACAGACTGTCCGACTGTCCGTCACTGTCTAGTCACCTTACAAGTGATTCTTTGCCACAATTATAGTGAGCACACTGTTATATATGGAAATTACCCTACCCAGTCCATCCAGCCAGTGAAACAGAAGTGACAGTCAAGGCAAACAATAAAGTTGCGCTCTTAGTAATTCTGGTCACTGGCCGTCTGGACTCCTACAGAGGTCACCTCGATGGTCAAATGTCCATTTTAGTATGCCCACCAGGAGATGCCAAAAATGTAAAAAAATCTTTATGTAGGGCTTAAACTGCCCTACAGTTGTAAGGTGACTTTCGAATGAACCCTTTTAGCCAAAAATGGCTGCCTGTACCGGGATGAGAGCAGAAACCAAGACACACCAGTCTCCTACCAAATACAGACTCACAATCTTTATTAGCACGCAGCCGCATATAGAAAACACAAAAAAATCATCTGTATAGGGGCATGAAAAGGTTATAAAATACTACAATGCTATAGGCCATATTGAATAAAACCAGGACATCCCCTTTAAGACATTCTTCCAAAATGTTGATGAATTATGTACCGTTTCTTACAGAGGCCTTGTTCTCATATAAACAGAATGTTTATACTAATTGTCCATGTGTTAGCTCTGTACAAGTCACAACATGGCCTTCAAACAGAGAAGCTGCAGAAAAGATAAGGTAGCAATAATGAAAAAGCAGTAATTTCTAAACAGTTAACACAAAATGAAGTTTGAATCATGAAATGGCTGGTCAGTGGTCAACATGACCCCCATCTATAGACCAAAATGGCGTCCGCTTGGTCCAAAATGGCGTCTGTAGAGGAATATATCTCTCACACCAGTCACCCCTGAGAAAGCTACTTTGGGTGGGGCATTCTTACCCTCCTCCCTTCCCACTGCATGGTAATATCGGGGATAGGCATGCATATGAAGGCTTGGCATTCTATTTTTATACAATGTTTGCTTTTTGCATGTAGGAGTCTATATTGGCCAGGCTATTTAGAGTGATAGGCTGGCTATTATGGTATATGATAATATAGGTATGCTTTGTTTATGTGTTCCTTGACTCACCTCCATTAGTTTATCATAATAATTTTTTAGCATTGCATGTGCATATTATTTCATGCCTGCCCTTTGTTGTTATTTTACAATATATATGGGCAGTGGGTTAGATTTGGGTTTTTAAGGGGACTTTTTGAGGACATGATCAGGTGTCTCAGTCCTTCTTATGTTCTTTGAGGTACATCTCCTTTTTAAATAGTTTTTATTATGTTCATCAGTATAAAAGGTTTGTGTTTTGTTACTTGATATATGTTTCTGTGTGCTACTTACAATTGACGTTTTGCATATGTCTAGCTCTCTATGGGATTATTTAATAGTGTAGGGTGGTTCCATTTCTTATCCTAACATCAAATAACTGAACCACAAAATATGACCTACAGCTTGAATACAACATGCCATATACAGAACCCAAACCAAGCACTAATACAGAACCCTAAATACAAAATCCCCTAAAACTAGGAGAGGAGGGAGGAACAGGGAAGGGTGCATATTTGTGACACCTGGGGCAGTTTTCAAAGAGCTGAAAAGTATTGGCTTAGTAAGTTTATAGAAGTGTATTTTTCTGAGTGAAACTCATAAAATAAAACACATTGGGGCAGATTTACTCACCCAGTCCCATCTCGATCCCGGGGTGTGTTGTCCGACGAGGATTCGGGTCCGTAGCGATTCACTAGGATCATGCATCCGAGTTCCTGCATGTGTCGCTGCTGCGCCGAGGTCCGCCGGAGTTCACCTGCTTCTTCCTGGTACATGTGAGTGCTTGATCTTGCTACACAAATCCTTTTTTAAATTCCGCGGTTTGTCCAAATCCGTCAGGTTGTCCGACAGCCAAGGCCTCCGATTTTGGTCGCGTGCAAGCCGGCTCAGATGCGGCAAGATACGATCGTGTGCGCCAAAATCCCGGGGCAATTCGGTGCAAAACGGAAAGATTTGGGAAACCCGACGAAAGTGCGGCATTCGGATCCTTAGTAAATGAGCCCCTTTATGTTAATAATTATGTCGCATGACTCTGGAAGAGATTTAACACCTTACAAAGTGGGCTTAACATTCATGCCAGCTTCATGACCTCCTATCTCTGACCTGGAGGCCACAAGCAGATAAGAGCCAGAGCTCATGTGTTTCCCCTGACAGGTTTTTAATGCTTTTATTGCCGTCCTGTCATAAAATAAGATTTCCCTGTATTTATAAATCTGTTGTTTTAAAGTTTTTGTAATATCCTCAAAAAGGTATCGCCTGATTTCTTCACTCTTCTTCTGCTTTCCATGGCTAACACAGTACAAATCTACACTATCTGGAACATTGACTAAGTAATATATTTCAAGTCAAAGTCAGAATGAAAATTCCACAATTCACCCCATGGTGGCAGTACCTCACCACTAACAAAAACAAAAAATCTATGCACACAGTAGAGGGAGACTGTAACAACAATTCTGTGAATGAGTCAATATCCCAAAGGCCATACCATATCACATACTTGAATGCTATAAACTTACAACTATGTTCTCTGGCCCTAAGCAGAGAAGGAAAACCTCTTCACAAGTCTGAACCTCCATATCCATATCCTCCTAACACAGCTTTCATCCCATATGCCCTCCTCCTCCTCACACAACATATATGTCCCCGTCATCCTAACTCAGCATATACCCCCATCATACTCACACAGAATATGTGTTCATCCCCCCCACAGATTTCTCCCTCCTCCTCATACAGTCTGTACCCCCATATATCCACCTCCTTCTTAGATGGCCTGGACCCCCATATGTCTCCCTCCTCACACACCTAGTACCCTCATGTACTCTTTTTCTCTGCCAGCACCCTCAGGTACCTCTCCTCACACAGCACCCCCCCCCCCCACCCCCCAAGGTCCACATTCTACTTAGGCAGCCAGCACTCCTATGACCCCATCCTCTTCACAGCCAGTATCCGTATTGTGGGAGATTTGGCCCAGTAGAGACCGTGGTAGCGGGGTGCTGGGATGCAGTTCAAGACAGTGACACCAAAGTACAGTCCAAAACAGGTCTCGCCTGCGTTTATTGTAGCAGCAAAATAAAACAGCCTTAACATTCAGGCATTAAACAAACAAAATCCTACCCGTCAGGGTGCTAACTATACAGGTGTTCACTAACTCACCACTAACAAAATCACTTGGCTGCTCCAGGCACAGAGGTCAGGGCTGTGTGCTCTCCAGCCAACTTCCAGAGAGAGACAACACACTGAGCTCTGCTGAGCGGTTTAAAAAAAAGGCTGATTGGGCTGCTCCCATCACCTGTGTCCAAGGTGCTGGACACCCAACCTCAGCACTAAGGCCTTGCATAATAGCAAAACCTAGGGGAAACATACCGCCCATCCACCGTTAACCCCTTCAGTGTCTCACATACCCTCCCCCTCTGTTTGACCCTGTGGGGGCGAACACTTTTGGCCATCAGACAGTGGGTACGGGATAGGGCATCGGCATTCCCATGCAGCTTTCCTGCTCGATGTTCTACCGTGAATTTGAAATTCTGCAGCATTAGGAACCACCTTGTGACCCTGGCGTTCCTCTCTTTGGCCTGACTCATCCAGGTGAGGGGAGAGTGATCGGTCACTAGTGTAAACTGTCGCCCTATCAAGTAGTATCTCAGGGATTCCAGAGCCCATTTTATCGCCAAGCACTCCCTCTCAACTATGCTATAGTTCTTCTCAGGGGGTGTGAGCTTGCGGCTCAGGAATGTCACGGGATGTTCCTCACCCTCCACTACTTGGGACAGTACAGCCCCTAAGCCCACGTCAGAAGCGTCAGTCTGCACAATAAAGGTCTTGGTGAAGTCAGGGGTGATCAGTACCGGTCCCTCGCACAAAACCGTCTTAAGTCGCTGAAACGCCCCCTCAGCCTCTTCACTCCACTTTACCATCACCGCCCTGCTACCCTTGGTCAGGTCAGTCAGGGGTGCCGCTATGGTAGCAAAATCGGGGATAAATCGGCGATAATAGCCCACTATGCCTAGGAAAGCCCTCACTTGCTTCTTGCTCATAGGTCGTGGCCACTGCTGGATCGCCTCCACTTTATTTACTTGGGGTTTGATGACACCTCGCCCAATACGGTACCCCAGGTAACGGGCCTCTTCCAGACCCAGAGCACATTTTTGGGGGTTCGCTGTCAACCCTGCTGCCCTCAGGGAGTCTACCACTGCTTGCACCTTGGCCAGGTGACTCTCCCAATCGTTACTATAGACTATGATGTCATCCAGATAGGCCGAGGCATATCTCCGGTGAGGTTTAAGCACGAGATCCATTAACCTCTGGAATGTGGCGGGAGCCCCATGTAGCCCAAAGGGGAGTACCACGTACTGAAAAAGCCCATCAGGGGTAACAAAAGCGGTCTTCTCTTTGGCCCTGTCAGTAAGGGGTACCTGCCAATACCCTTTCGTCAGGTCAAGGGTGGAGAAGAACCTAGCATGTCCAAGTCGTTCTATCAACTCGTCAACCCTGGGCATGGGATAAGAATCAAATTTGGACACCTCGTTCAACTTCCTAAAGTCATTGCAGAACCGTAGGGAACCATCAGGTTTGGGAATCAACACAATAGGACTCGACCAGTCACTTTTAGACTCCTCGATAACCCCCAGGTCTAACATCTGCCTGACTTCTTCGGATATGGCTTTCCGGCGCGCTTCCGGGACCCGGTAGGGTTTTTGGTGTACCCGGATGTGGGGTTCGGTTACGATGTCATGCTTGATGACTGAAGTACGTCCCGGTAACTTAGAGAACACATCCACATTTCGGAGCACAAACTCCTTCGCTTCCTGAATCTGGGCCCTGGAGAGGGACTCCGGGATCTGTACTTCAGGCACCTTGGCATCGGGTACACCTACCTTCGGTGTCACCTTCTTGGGGACAGACGCTTTTTCTACTCCCACGGCTATCAGGGACTCTCTTTCCCTCCATGGCTTTAGGAGGTTCACGTGGTATATCTGTTCGGGTTTCCTCCTCCCCGGCTGAGATACCTTGTAGTTAACCTCCCCCACTTTCTCCATGACCTCATATGGTCCTTGCCATTTTGCCAAGAACTTGCTCTCAACGGTGGGCACCAGAACTAGCACTCTGTCGCCTGGGTTAAAGGTCCTGAGTCTGGCTGACCTATTGTAGACCCTAGACTGGGCCTCTTGTGCCCTTGTCATGTGCTCCTTTACAAGGGGCATTACCGCCGCTATGCGGTCCTGCATAAGGGAGACGTGTTCTATCACACTACGGTGGGGGGTCCTCTCCTGTTCCCAGGTCTCCTTGGCTATATCCAAAAGCCCACGTGGGGAACGGCCATATAACAGCTCAAAGGGTGAGAAACCCGTGGAGGACTGGGGAACTTCACGTATGGCAAACATCAAATAGGGCAACAAACAATCCCAGTCCTTCCCATCCTTGCTGACCACCCTCTTTAGCATCCCCTTCAAGGTCTTGTTAAACCTCTCGACTAGGCCATCTGTCTGAGGATGATACACAGAGGTGCGGAGCTGTTTAACCTGCAGTAACTTACACATCTCCTTCATTACCCTAGACATGAATGGGGTACCCTGGTCAGTCAAGATTTCCTTGGGGAGGCCTGTGCGTGAGAATACCTGGAACAGCTCCCTAGCAATATTTTTGGAGGAGGTGTTCCTTAATGGAATTGCCTCGGGATACCGCGTAGCGTAGTCCAGGATAACCAGGATGTATTGGTGCCCCCTTGAGGATTTGACTATCGGGCCAACCAGATCCATTGCAATCCGCTCAAATGGCACCTCTATGATTGGTAGCGGGACCAAAGGACTCCTGAAGTGGGACACCGGGGCAGTAAGTTGACACTCAGGGCAGGAGCTACAATACCGGTTTACCTCCTCCCACACCCCGGGCCAGAAAAATCTCTGCAGGATCCTCTCCCGGGTCTTCTCAGCACCTAAGTGCCCTCCCAGCACATGTTTGTGTGCCAACTCTAGCACCAGCCTACGGTGAGATTGGGGTACTACAAGTTGCTCAACCTCCTCACCCCGTATCTGGTCGACCCTGTATAACAGCTCCCCAACAATCACCATTCGGGGGTATATTTTGTCAGCCCCTGGTATTTGGAGTACCCCATTTATCACCTTAACATTCTCCCGTGCTTTAAACAAGGTAGGGTCCTGTAGCTGTGCAGCCCCAAAATTCTCACGGGAAAACTCAAGGTCCGGCATGTCGGCCACCTCCTCATGGCCCTCGACCTCACCAGCTAGGACCTCTAGGGGAGAGAATTCATCACATGGGGTCACCCCTACTGCTGGTGTGGGTACATCGGCCTCAAAGGGTTCAGGGGCCAAGGCCGGACATACCTGACGTCCATTATCTGCAACAGCACCTGAGGTGGGTCTTCGTCTCCAGAGGTCCCAAAACACCGGTAAGTCTCTGCCGATAATAGCCTCATGAAACAGGGTCCCCACCACCCCCACTTCATGGGTAATAGTACCACAAGGTGTATGTAGGTTGATGACAGCAGTGGGATATTCGCGAGTGTCCCCATGTATACACAACACTCCCACTTTACGCCCACTGTACAGTCCAGGATCAACCAAAGTTCCCCGCACCAGGGTAACCAGACTCCCTGAGTCTAGCAAGGCTTCCACCGTGTGACCACCGATTGTGACCATACACACTTGGGGTTCTGCATCCGTGACTGACTCGGCAGCCAGAACCGGCCGGGCAAACAGTGACATACGCCGGGTCTGGTTGCAGTCCATTGGCTCCACTGACAGGGGACAGTTGGCAGCAATATGGCCCATTTCATGGCATCGCCAGCACTGGATACGGCTATGACCTCGGTCACGAGCCTCACTGGGTTTCTGTGTATACAAGCCCCCCAGTGTACCCCCTCCCAACCTGACCTGTTTCCCTTTTTCTGCAGTAGCAGTCCTACCAGATGGTTTAATGGCCTTGTCACTGGCACTGCTTCGTGTGGGAGGGATAAGTAGAAGATCCTCCGTAGCCCGATATCTCTCTACTAGGGACACGAGTTCCTCAGCATTTGTGGGACCGGCCTGTCCAACCCACCGCTGGAGCCGAGAGGGCAGAGAACGGGTGAACTTGTCAAGAACCACTCTCTCGACCATCTGTGCTGGGGTGCAGTCATCGGGTTGTAGCCACTTCCGGACAAGATGGATCAGGTCATGCATTTGGGAGCGCGGGGGTAGTTTTTCAGAGTATGCCCACTGGTGGACCCGGCTGGAACGAACTTGAACGGTGACCCCAAGACGAGCCAGAATCTCCGCCTTTAGCTGGGGGTACTTACGGGCCTCCGTTTCACTCAGGTCGTAGTAGGCCTTCTGCGATTCGCCGGTCAGGAACGGTGCCAGGACATCTGCCCACTGCTCAGCTGGTAACTCCTCTCGCTCAGCTACTCGCTCGAACACAGTGAGATAAGCCTCCACGTCGTCGGTCGCCGTCATCTTTTGTAAAGCCTTCTGCACTGCAGCCCGTGCGGAGCACTGGACAACCGGGTACCCTTGCAAACCAGTATGGGACCCCTCAGTAGTCGTCGCTTGCGGTGCTGCCATAACGCCAGAAAACTTTTCCATCATCAGCTGGAACATGGCTCGGGACTCTGCCTGCTGCTGCTGGAGCATGGCTTGCTGCAGCTGTCGATTAGCCTGGGACTCTTCCTGCTGCTGCTGCCGATAAGCTCTGGCCTCCTCCTGCTGCTGGCGGGACCTCTCCTCCTGCTGCTGGAGCATGGCTTGCTGCAGCTGTCGATTAGCCTGGGATTCTTCCTGCTGCTGGCGGGATCTCTCCTCCTGCTGCTGGAGCATGGCTTTAATAAAGTCCTCCATCTTGGCTTTATCCTGCAATTTGCCTGCTGCTTTCACCCAGGCCATGCAATGTTGCAGGATGTAGCGAGCCTTTCAGGTGTGTGTCTTTTTGAACTGCCCGCAATCCGAAGCACCATATGTGGGAGATTTGGCCCAGTAGAGACCGTGGTAGCGGGGTGCTGGGATGCAGTTCAAGACAGTGACACCAAAGTACAGTCCAAAACAGGTCTCGCCTGCGTTTATTGTAGCAGCAAAATAAAACAGCCTTAACATTCAGGCATTAAACAAACAAAATCCTACCCGTCAGGGTGCTAACTATACAGGTGTTCACTAACTCACCACTAACAAAATCACTTGGCTGCTCCAGGCACAGAGGTCAGGGCTGTGTGCTCTCCAGCCAACTTCCAGAGAGAGACAACACACTGAGCTCTGCTGAGCGGTTTAAAAAAAAGGCTGATTGGGCTGCTCCCATCACCTGTGTCCAAGGTGCTGGACACCCAACCTCAGCACTAAGGCCTTGCATAATAGCAAAACCTAGGGGAAACATACCGCCCATCCACCGTTAACCCCTTCAGTGTCTCACAGTATGTACAAACTTTTTTCACAGTAAACGGCCCAAACCTCACAACTTTTGCTCAATCCAAAGAGAGACCAAAGAAGTGGCGCTTGAGGTGCGCCATGGAAATTAGTTCTGACCCATCCCTTAGCATGCCCTTTAGTATACAATATGACACCCCTTATTCATTCATCCTTGCTACATTGTGGCCTCACTCGCCTTCTTTCCTTGTCCCGATTAAAAAACAAAAACCCCTTACTTACCTCTCCCTGATGTTTGCAGCATTGAATACACACAGTAGCAGAAGCTGAGTGATGACGAGGGAAGCTAACAGCTCTCTATCATTATTGTATGCAACTATGTATCCGGAAGAGCAGATGGAGTTGCATCCCGGAACAAACTTCCCCCACCTGGGACAGGGCCTAAATCTGAGACTGTCCTGCTAAATCCAGGAGGTTGGGAAGTATGCATGTGCACCTCCTCCTATTTTAGCCAAAAACACAGAACACTGAATTATTAGATTTGCATAGGTGACATGTGATGATGAGTCTGTTTGAGTAGGGTCAAAGGCTTCTATGGCTATAGATGTCTTGGCAGCTTTGGCATCAAAGTGAATGCTCCAAGAGACGACATCATGCGTAAAGTGGAAAAAGTAAAGTATTTATTTTTACCATTGGCTACTGAGGGCAGGCACTGTGACTGATAGGGGCAAGGACTATGAGTACTAAGGGCAGGCACTATGATGACTACAAGGGGCAGGCACTGTGACTACTGGGGGAAAGCACTATGACTTCTCATGGCAGACATTAATACTAGGCTACTTGGGGCAGGCACATAGACTTATGGCTACTGTGGGGTAGTCACTGTGAGTATTGGCTACCAGGGGGGGGAGTACTGTAACTATTGGCTACTGGGGCAGAGTTTACGACTTACGGATACTGTGGGGCAGATACTGTGACAATTGGCTGCTGTGGAGATGGCACTGTGACTTTTGGTTACTGTGTAGGAGCAATGTGACTATTGGCTACTTTTTGCAGATCAATGTGACTATTGGCTACTGTATGGGGAACTGTGATCAAATAGATACCGTGTTTCGGGGTACTGTGACTTAACTACTGTGTGGGTACATTGTTACTATATTGACTAATGTGGGGGACACTTACTATATTGGGTACTATGGGGATGCTTACTTTAATGTCTACTATGAGGGATAGGGGATTGGTGCTATATTGCCTACAGTAGGGGGCCACTGTTACTATATTATGTAATTATGCAAAACACTATGTGGAAAAAAATAGTTTTAAAAATCGTTTTAACCCTTTCATTAGAATGTGCGATAGTATGGCAGTATATGATAGGATCGATCAGACAACCTAGGGTTAATGTAAAAATAAAAAAGTTTAAAAAAAATTATAATTAAAAAACCTAATAATTCACCCCCCTTTCCCTAGAATTGATATAAACATAAAATCACAATAAAAATCATAAACACATTAGGTATCGCCACATCCAAAAATGCCTGATCTATCAAAATATAATAACTTTTTTTGCGGTGTTTAACCCCCTAACATAAAATAGCGACCAAAGTTGAAAATGGCACTTTTTTGACATTAAAAAATATCAAAAATTCTGTAAAAAGTGATCAAATGGTCGTACAGTCCTAAAAATGAATGAATGAATGAATCATAAAAAGTAAAAAAAAAATTACACCACCCACAGCTCTGTATACTGAAGTGTGAAAAAGTTATTAGCGCCAGAAGATGGCAAAATCAAAAAAAAATTTTTGTACAGGAGGTTTTTATTTTTGTGAATGAATGAAAACATTATAAAATCTATACAAATTTGGTCTCCCCGTGATCATACCGACCAAAAGAATAAAGTAGACCTGTCATTTTGGGCGCACAGTGAAAGCCGTAGAATCCAAGCCCACAAGAAAAGACGCAAATGCGTTTTTTCACCATTTGGAATTTTTTTTTCTGCTTCCCATGAAATATGAATGAAATATGCATGAAATATTTAATACCATCACTATGAAGTGCAATTTGTTACGCAGAAAACAATCTGTCACACAGAGCTCTGTACATGGAAAAATAAAAAAGTTATAGATTTTTGAAGGTGGGGAGTAAAAAATGGAAATGAAAAAACAAAAAAGGGCTGCGACGTTAAGGGATTAATAAATAAAACTCCCTACAGGCTGTCCCCAGGTTATGTAAAAGTGGGTTCTTAAAGCTTGTACTGAAAGGTGTTTTCCGTCAGCTCCATAGAGATTAATGGAGCAGAACAGTCATGCGCTGCCGTCATCGGACCCTCATTTTCCCACGCATGAACGTTCTGCCCCATTAATCTCTATGGAGCTGACGCCCTAGCCCCTTTAAGTTGAATTTGTAAGTCAGAACAGGTATATTTCATAATTGTTGCTCCAGACAATTTTTTTCTGTCCCTGTGACAAACTGATTTTTTAAAATTTTGTGCTGGAACTAAAGTAAAGCATCCAGAGAGCTTCCACAGAAGTCATAGTGGGTAGAGAAGTCCGTCTGTAACTAGGAGTCGGGTAAGTCAGGTGTAAGTCGGGTGTCCCTAAGCCGGGAACCACCTAAATAGGCCAATATCACCAACAATACAAGCCAAAAGAAATATTTGCACACCATAACTATTACCACTATTCAAATCACTGTTATTGTTTGAAAAGTCACCATGCAAAGGACAATATCGGCAATGATACAGCTGCAAAGCCCACATAACAACGCTACATAATAACCGTTATCACTACATCATGGGGCACATTTACTTACCTGGTCCCTCGGAGTTCCCGAAAGTGCATTGTCCGACGATCATGTGTCCCGATTCACTAAGATCGCGCGCCCGATATCGTGCATGTGTTACTTCCCCGCTCAGGTCCGTGTATTTCTAAATTGCCTAATATAACAGCATACAACTTTAAATCATTCAGATGACTTATTCTAGCCACCACTCATCTCTGCGGGGTGGCAAAACAAATATCTCTGGTATCATCATAGTTTATCCATCCTCCCCTACGTTTCTTCAACCTAAACAAACTAGCAACCCTACCCTTATAAAGTAATGACAACCAAAAATAGAGAGAAAATATGGAGGGAAAATGTGTAACCCCTTGGACACATCATTTACAAATAATTTGAAGCTAGAGGGTCTCTGTGTGCCACAATATAGGCAATATTATTTTATTTATTATATATAATGTACAAAGATACTCTACTTTTTTGTACATTACAGTACTTCTATATATCAGTGGTAAAATAATATTAGTAATAGAGCAAATCCAGGAGGATTGTCAAAAGAGTTCACCGTCTATGTATGCCACATCTATTGTGATAAATGTGTTCAAATTGTACTGTGTGTTTGGTTTGGTCTTCATTAAAGTTGTTTTCTTGAAGTCCTCTCAACTTACTGGGTTGAATTAATTGTAGAATCATTTTAATAGAATTTATTAAAACAGATGAAAAGAGAAGACTCTGGTTGGATCCCAACTTTCCACAGTGGAAAACAATTCCTTTGTAAAGAATAGACTATTTGGACGCATAAATCCTGGTGTCTTCCTTCTACCATTTAGGTACTCTATATGGTAATGATATTTGTAGCTGCCCACAAATGGACTTCTATTAATTTCCTGATGCTAACACTCATTCACAAAACAAAACCTATATTCAGGCACACAGAAACATTGTGGCTTCATATTCTGGTTATACATTGGGGCACATTTACTAAGGGCTTTGTGCCGCTTTGAACAGAATGATATCTTTAGTTGGACTGTTCACGTTATTCATCGCTAAAACTGCATTCTCAGTTTTTTAAGAAGTGTCTGAGATTGTTTTGCACATGAACCTTTTGTGGCGCAGCTGCGCTGGCTTCCATGTGACACAAATTATGGGGCGTGCCATCGGACGGTCTGATTGTCTGACACAAAAAAGATGGGGAACTCCATCGGACCTGTGCGGGGAAGCAACACATTAATGATTTCTGGCGCACGATCTTAGCGAATCGCCGCACGCTGCATTATAGACGATGCACTTTCTGTAGACTTGAGTGATCTGGTAAGTAAATGTGCCCCAGTATGTCCAAGAGGTTCCATATTTACACTTAACCTTGTATTTTTTTTAGTCCGCACATTTAAATTAAAGGATCAGAGAAAAAAAAGTCTCAGAGTAGTAAAAGAACCCTACGTAGTCCTATGCTGCAAAGTGCTGAGCTGCAGAGAGCAAGGTATGGCTCAGTTAATAAAAACAGCAGAAACCTAAGGCACAGCTCATACACAGAAAATACAAACAGGAATTAATACCGCCTAATCTGCCAACTGCGGACAGAGGAACGTTTGGCACAAACGCTACAATATCTTTACAAGATAGATGTTCTCTTTCATTTGCGCCTTCTTCACCCACTTCTTCTTTTTTGAGCAAATTAAAAACTTTTCAGGCTCAAATCCAAGTACAACTTACTTCCATACATGTTTTAAAAAGATCCTAAAAAGTTGCAAAAAATAGCACACCACCAAAAAGATAACCCATGTTCTTATGTGTCTCAACAGAAGACAACTTTGAACAAAGGTCGCAGATATACAATAAAACATATGCCCCATTATATCTCTGCATCAACTGTTGTCTCCCCCCACCCCACACACACATCTTTATTACTGAGTATAACTTCTATAAAGTCGAACATGTGCATCTTCTCATCTTTATTTCCACACAAACGCTGTAATTTTACGGTGATTATTTTTCATATCTGATATCATCATTCTCTGATATCATTACTGTTCTTCTAGCTTTATTAAAGGGATTATATAGTTATTTCCTGGTTATCTGAGCAATGCTTTGTGATAATTGATTAGTTATAGTACTAGTACAACATGTTACAGCAAATATGATCCAACAAGAATGTTCAACAGCTCTATAAAATATTTAAGACGGCCTATGATAAACCTATAATAATATATAATGAAGCAGAAATAATAATTGAATTAACCAATATATCTGCTTTGGGGTTTTCTACTGCAGATGTTTGACAAGGCATGCAGGGGCACATACTAAGAATGTGGTAAACTGCACTAAAAGTGTATAATGCTCGGTGCACCAGATTCATTAAGAACGTGTGCCAGAAATCATTAATCTGTCACTGCACTAGCCTGACAAGAGTTCACCAACTTTTTTATGGTGCACCTTCAACATAGAGCATGTGATAGACTTTGCATGTTAAATGTGAGCAACGGAACGCCCCCTAATTAGTGTCGCATCGTGTCAAGTGAAGCTGCGCCACAAAATGGTCGCGTGTGACACAATTGTGGTGAAGACACTACTTAAATACCAGTGCAAGCAATTTATACCTAATAGAATGTGCAATGTCTGAAAGAAAACTGGTGCAAAGCCTTAGTAAATGTGCCCCGCATTGTTAATCTTTGTGTCAAAATTATGACAAATTCCATTATGAGTTAGTGAATGATTTATTTTACACAGTCTCATGACTCCCATATTTTCCATTTATAGAGAGACAATAATTGTAAACATTTAAATGCATAAAACACAGTGAAGAAATGCAGCATATTAATTAACTAATTCGAACATGAATCATGACATAGGGGCACATTTACTTAGAAAGTCGGAAAATGCACTAAAAGTGCTATTTCCGTGTGTATTGCTGGGTGCGGCGATTCATTAAGATTGTGCACCAGAAATCATGAATCTGTCGCTTCTCTGCACTGGCCCGAAAGAGTTCATCAACTTTTTTTGTGGTACACCTTTAACATAGGGCGTGCAACAAAATTTGCAAATACGGTGCTTGGTCCAAATCAGTTGAACCGACCGACGGCACGCCCCCTAATTTGTGTCGCATGAAGGCTAACAGAGCTGCACCACAAAAGGGTCACGTGTGACACAATAGCAGCGCCAACACTTCTTAAATACCTGTGCAAGACGTTTAGCCTAGAATAACGTGTACAGTCTGATAAAGCGCGCCGCAAGGCCCTTAGGAAATGTGCCCCTTAGAGCTAACTATGAGTCAAAGAACTGTGTCCCCTTACCAATCAGGATTGATGATCTATCTGGAGTATTGGCCATCAATACCAAATTCTGGCCAACTACTTTTAAAATCTATTTTTATAAAGGCAAGGTGCCAAAAAAAGATCTAAGTTTAAACCCTTAAAACAAATTTTTCAGTTTTTCACTCCTCCCCTCACACACACCATAATGTTTTTCCTTTAAAAAGCTATATATTAGCTTGTTATACGTAAGACAAATTTTATTTTCTAGAGGCGCCATTTAATATTTTGTGCCATGCCATTTTGGAAGCATGAAAAAAATTCTATGTGGTAGGAAAAAAAAAAAAAAAACACAGTTGCCATATTCTATTGGTGATTCTGATGATCACATTGATACCAAATTTATATATTTGTCTTTACTGCTGACAAACGCCATGTTTGTAATACAGCTGACACCCTCCCCTTCGCGATGGCCCTATGTATATTTAATATGGGTGGCAGTGAAGGGGTTAATCAATAATCACGGTTTGTCTTCAAAACAGCTCTCATAGGTACAGACTGTATGGCAGGGGTCGGGAACCTATGGCTCGCGAGCCAGATATGGCTCTTTTGATGGCCGCATCTGGCTCGCAGCCGGGGCTCCTATCCAGGGGCATAACTACAGCCGCAGCAACTTCTAATATGCCTGCAAAGACCAGGGGCCCATATTTGGCCGTATGTCCGGGGCCCCTGTTGTGCCCCCGGCTGTAGTTATACCCCTGGATGTTTTCGGCACAGCAGTGCAGGGTCCGCGGGGTTAATTCAGGGGCGGGCATCTCCCTTTCCTTCCCTGCAGCAGCCTCCTCCGTGTGTGAGAGAGGGAGGGGGAGGAGACTGTCTGCCTGCAGCCAATCTCAGCGCAGGATGTAGCAGCACGGGAGATTCAGACAGAGGAGAGAACTGCATATACTCCGGAGACATCCAGCACCCAAGGAGAAGGAGTCAGCAGCTGGGAATCAGCCAGAGATAAGTGCTGCCTCCCCCCAGTGTCCTGTCAAACTCTGCACTAACCCCTTAGTGTCCTGTGTGCAGCTATGAAGCTCTCCTGAGACCCCTCTGCATCATCCCCACATATCTTCCCCCACCACTGCATTTCTACATTAATGTGAGGTTCTGCAGCAGCTTAGACACATGTTGGCTCATGTATGGGGATGTTCTGCAGCGGTTGGCGTCTGTATAGGGATGTTCTGCAGCTGTTGGCGTCTGTATGGGGATGTTCTGCAGCAGCTGGCGTATGTATGGGGATGTTCTGCAGCGGCTGGCGTATGTATGGGGATGTTCTGCAGCAGCTGGCGTATGTATGGGGATGTTCTGCAGCGGCTGGCGTATGTATGGGGATGTTCTGCAGCGGCTGGCGTATGTATGGGGATGTTCTGCAGCGGCTGGCGTATGTATGGGGATGTTCTGCAGCGGCTGGCGTATGTATGGGGATGTTCTGCAGCGGCTGGCGTATGTATGGGGATGTTCTGCAGCGGCTGGCGTATGTATGGGGATGTTCTGCAGCGGTTGGCGTCTGTATGGGGATGTTCTGTAGCGGTTGGCGTCTGTATGGGGATGTTCTGCAGCGGTTGGCGTCTGTATGGGGATGTTCTGCAGCGGTTGGCGTCTGTATCGGGATGTTCTGCAGCGGTTGGCGTCTGTATGGGGATGTTCTGTAGCGGTTGGCGTATGTATGGGGATGTTCTGCAGCGGTTGGCGTATGTATGGGGATGTTCTGCAGCGGTTGGCGTATGTATGGGGATGTTCTGCAGCGGTTGGCGTCTGTATGGGGATGTTCTGTAGCGGTTGGCGTCTGTATGGGGATGTTCTGTAGCGGTTGGCGTCTCTATGGGGATGTTCTGTAGCGGTTGGCGTCTCTATGGGGATGTTCTGTAGCGGTTGGCGTCTCTATGGGGATGTTCTGTAGCGGTTGGCGTCTCTATGGGGATGTTCTGTAGCGGTTGGCGTCTCTATGGGGATGTTCTGTAGCGGTTGGCGTCTGTATAGGGACAAGCTCCAATGTAAATTATCTATTTTTTATTTTACAGGGAATTACCATTGTTTCGGTCCAATGGAGGCTTAGTACAGGGGGGAGGAACACTCCTTGCTGTACTAAAGACTGCTGGAGCCATTGTTCTGTCAGTGTCTCTTTAAGTATATTGTACGGCTCTCACAGAATTTTATTTTAAAATATGTGGCGCTTATGGCTCTCTCAGCCAAAAAGGTTCCTGACCCCTGCTGTATGGTGTTGAAATTAGGGCACTGTGGAAGCAATAAAGGTACACAGCTCTTTATTGTCAAAGAGTAAGCAGAGCTGTGGGCTATAACAAACCATGCATTTATTTGCTGAAATGGGATCCGATATCTCCACCCCCCGCCCCTTCAGGCACGCCCCGTGCACGTGCAGTGCCTGCATGCCTCCACCTCCATTGCGAAGGAATTGTGCTTTCTCCGGGGACCTGCACCAGTGTAGGAAGGCACTGATGTCCTGTACCCAAACCTCTCATTTACAGGACATATAATGATCAAGGCAGTCATATGAGGTGATCCAGTAATCCAAAATCAATTGGGCTAATTTACTAAGGGCAGCGGATCGCGCTTTCCTTGGTCTGTGCACTGTTTTTGGGATTTGCACGGCTTGCACAGGTATTTAACAGGTGTCTGCGAAGGGATTGTGTAACACGATTGTTTTTTTGCGCAGCTGCGCTGGCTTACATGCAACACAAATTGGGGGGCGCACTGTCAGGCGATCCAACTGATTCGGACTAAGCGCAGGATTTAAGTTTCAAATTGTGTCGCAAGACAATACACTTACATGCACCAGGAAGAAGAAGGTAAAATCCGTTGGACCTGAGCGAGGAAGCGACATATGCAGGATATCGGGTGCACGATCTTAGTGAATCGCGGCACAGTGCATTATTCACGGACGATGCACTTTCCGTGAATTCCGTGGACCGGGTAAGTAAATGTGCCCCAATAAGTTTAGATATTCAATGTAGCAAGGATCACTTTAAATCACCAATGCCCCCATAGTGTTAGCACCATTCCCTTGCTTTCTTATTCGGACCATATCGTGCTATTCAGGAAAATAAGGTGCAAAGTCCCCTTGTTTTCTTTGTCCCTTTTTCTTCTTCTTTAACCCTTTAAAGACCTGGCCCTTTTTTGTTTTTTTCATTTCCATTTTTCACTCCACACAATCAAAAATCTATAACTTTTATAACAATCTATAACACATTTGTACTGTTTTCTTGTAGGCTCAGATTTTACGGCTTTCACTGGACGACCTTGTGATCACTTTTTATTGAATTTTTTATATTTTCAAAATGGCAAAAAAAGTGCCATTTTCAAATTCGGGAGCTATTTTCCGTTACGGGGTTAAACACAATGAAAAAAGTTATTATATTTTGATAGATCGGGCATTTTCGGACGCGGTGATACCTAATGTGTTTATGATTTTTACTGTTTATTTATATGTATATAAGTTCTAGGGAAAGGGGGATGATTAGAATTTTTATGTTTTTTTATTAGAATTTTTTTTAAAACTTTACTCCTTATTCGTTACAATGTGCTGATCGCACATTGTAATGAAAGGGTTAAAGCGAGACAGCCTCGGGTCTTCCTAAGACCCAAGGCTGTCATGGTGATGGATTGCCATTCCCAGATGACGTCACGGGCAGAGACGACCCTCAGCAAGATGTTACCGGTAAGACTTACCGGCTATGGAGAGGGCTGAGCCCGTGAGCCCTCTCCATTCACCCGCAGCCGACCCGTGACGTGCTATTACGTGACGGGTCATTTAAGGGTTAAGGTCCCAATCAGAGAGTAATGTATAGATATACAGTAGCTGAAAATGCACATTGAGTTGAGATCGATCCTTCAAACTCCCATCAGTCAGCCTCACCCCTTGTCTATGGGGCACATTTACTAAGGTTCCGTTGGGCGCATTTTCGTTGGATTTTGCAGGGTTTTTTTTTTCAGTTTTGCACTGAGTTACCCCGGGTTTTTGGCAGATTGTGGCGCATCGGCGCCGACTTGCATGCAACACAACTCGGGGGGAGAGGACGTTGGACAACCCGACTGATTCGGACAAACTGCAGAATTTAAAAAGCTTATTGTGTCGCAAGATCAGCACTTATATGCACCGGGAAGAAGAAGGTGAACTCCGGCGGACCTCAGCGACACTGTCACCAACATCATAACAACGATATTAACAGTCTATCCCTAATCCCCATTGAGCAAATCCCTAAGGATCATCCTGACCGTCTCTCCCAACTATTTAAGAGGGAAAACTTCTGGATATTCAAACTAAATACAATGTGCCAATATGGACTCAACGAATCACTTGTATCTAATTCTCCCTCTCCCGCTCCCAGCATACATCCTTGTGCATGGTCATCAAACAGTAACCTTTATATACCTTCTACTAACCAACTCATCACCACTGTACCTCCCCGCCTTTTCCTATTAACATATGTTATCTTATTGTCTTACTCCCGCACTTACTAATGGAGACAGCTACCTCATACGCATGCGCAAGAATCTGTTGCACGCGCAGCCGCATCAAAGTTTATCACAGACAATATTACTCCAGTTTCTTGCGTACACGCCTTGGGGGGGGGGGGAATATGACATTTGCCTTGGGGACGGGGAGAGATACGTACTTGGCGTAGTAAAATATGACAGGGCTACAGATCTGACACGGTGGCACAATATGAATGTGAGTTTAGGGGTACTATATGAGGGGGCCACAATGTTATAGGGAGATAGGGGCACAATATGAGGGGGGCATAATTTGAAGGGACCACAATGTGAAGGGGCACAATATGAGGCTGAGCTGGTTACAAAAATAATAATATAATAATTCCTTTATTTATATAGCGCACACAGATTACGGAGCGCTGCACAGAGCTTGCCGAATTGGTCCCGCTCCCATGTGAGGGAACAATGTGAGCAGGAGCTGTGTAGGGGTGGAATTAGGGCACAGCAAAAGGTGAGGCTTAGAGAAAACAATTTCCCCTCACCGCGCTGTGCCACACCTTTTATCCTTCTTTCGCCTCCACAAAAGCTGGGAGATCTGCATGTACAGTGTGACAAGGCCTCCCTCATGATCACACATTACTAGATATCAGGGCTGCGCATGCAAAGGAAACATTTAATAACATTATACACGTAAGTGACGTACCCAGCTAAATCCTTCGCTAGGAGAATATTTGGGGAGTACTTTGAACTTGATGGAAACAATAATACAGCTTTAGTTACAATGTTCTCCAGCATGACATCACATTGATTCAGTAATGAATGCTGATTTTATATTCGGGTCGATAAAGCTCTTCAGAGTTCATTCCCATGGAAAATACTCACACAAAGGTTAGGCTACTTGGCTTTCTTGAAACAATTATTTGTTACATTGATTTTGCAACTTTAGTTTGGCAGTATCCAAAATTAGTTGAGTTGATCGCAGACCATATACAGTATATATTGGTACAGGAGGAAGTCATTCAAGAAGAAATGTTTCTGGTTATTTAACTGGATGAAAAACACATCAAGACCCAAGAGAAAGGTAAATCACTAACATTGTAGTAATGCCTGAATTGCAACAAACAAGGAGTTATGGAGTATCTAAGAATTTATATTGATGGACATTACTCAGCATTGTATTGTCGAGGGGTCGATACCTGGCTCCCACAACAATCATCTGCCTCAGCCCCGCAAAACAGGGAGCACAAAGGCAGAAGCATATCATTTGATACCCCTTAAGCTATATGCACACTCTGTATATTGTCATAAAGAAACTCCATGTGGAAATCTGAATCAAATAAGATTTACATTTTTACACATGTGTTTTAACCCCCTTTTCACCTAATTTGGGGTAACCGCAAAGCCGCATTATAATGTGGATTTTCTGTAGATTTGAAGAGGATTTTCACTCTGCACAGATGCAATGTAAAATAAATGTATGCAACAATGTAAACAAGAACAAACAAGAAAAGTGATATATAATCATTATTATATATAATACATTCTGCATTACTCATTTTCACATAGAAAAAAATGCATCGTCTACATAGCTTTTTCCAAATAACATTCACTATAATGCTACTGTATTAAACGGTCTACAGAAAAATCTGTGCAGACACCCTTAAAGGGGATAGTATTAGGCCATAAGCTCTTAACAAAGGCTTTTAGAATATGGAAATCTCCTTTTAGGTACCTGCATTAGTGTAAAGGTTTTAGTCTATAATAGATCCATACTATCTTTACTTAATAGCTTCAATGATCAGTTAATCACTAACTACAAAGATTTTATTACCAAGGATAATTTGTAAAATTTTGGATGAATTAAATAAAGACAAGCACATAACATTTGCTCATAACATACATATGAATGAATCCATATTCATTATTAATCATTAATCCATAAATGTCTATTCTGGTAATTACATGGTATTTCATGAATAAATGGAGAGTCTATAAAAATGTATTTGATTTTATGTAATTAAAAGACAGAAATCATGGCTCTGAGGATGTATGGAGTGGGCTTACGGGGGCTGTGGTGTCAGCCGTGCTAACACCCACGGCTGACATCAACAATTGGCTGTTTACTATGTCAGCCAGGGCCTTACCGTGAATGGATTTCAGGAGGCTCTTTCATAGATCAAGTGAATTTACTTGTTTATTCCCGGTGGTGAACCCCTTAATGCAAAAAATCTCCCAAATGTCCGAATTGCCACTTTGCCACACATAAAAAAAGTTATGAAAAGGTATTACACTCCTAAAAATGGTAGAAAGGAAAACAACAGTTTGTGTTGCAAAAAATTACACCTTACACAGGTCTGTACCATGAAGTATGAAAAAGTTATTGGCGTCAGAATATTAAAATTTGGTATCCTCTCTATTGTACCGACCTAAAGAATAAAGTACAGGTGTTTTCTGCTGCATGGTATAGAACATAAAATGCAACCACTAAGATGTACAATTTGTTACACCAAAAATACGCCCTTATACAGTTCCATACATGGAAAAATAAAATGGATTTTTGATGGTGGGGAGCGAAAAACAAAAACAGAAAAAGTCCATTGGCAGGAAATGATTCAAAACACAGATGAAAACAAGATTCATGCGCATAAGTGCTAGGTATAAAAGGGTTAATGTGGTCATGACCTAACGTCATATAACCTTGAGGAATCTGAGTTAATGTCGCAGATTTTCACAGAAGACTAATAAAATCCTTTCTGTGAACTTTAACTGGGAGAGTTCTTTCAGCCGTATTCACCTGTCCTTTTTCTGTGCTACTGTCTATAAGAGGAGACTTCTTATCAAGATCGTCATAGCTCTCATCACAGCTACTTAAGGGTAAACTAAATCCTGGCGCTAAAGATACAAATTGTCATCAGCAGAGCGCCTATTAACATTAATGAGCAAATTCCCAGGTAACAGAGACGGCATCTAATCTGCTGCTCTCTACAAACCTCCAGACTAAGATCGAAATCAAATATTGTGGCCAACAATGCAATCAGACATCATTCAACGCTCACTGATAACAGCAGCAGACAAATTATTGTTAGATCTTTTTCGTACAAGGTTTGTGAAATCTCTGCCTTAAAGGGGTTGTCCAGGCTTTAAACAAACTATGTAACCAGCCTGGGGGCACTGTAAAAAAAAAAAAAAAAGTTATCCTACCTCCTCCATCACTCTGGTTGCCCTGTGTCACCTGTCAGTGCCGTGCCCCGTTTGTTTACAGAGGCAGGTGTTCTCATCTGACATACGGCTGCTCGTCTGATACAGAATTAGATTCACTGCTGTAGCAGGCACGCGGCAGTGGATGGGTGGGCATGGGTGGGCCCCTTTATACCGTATATGTTGGACTATAAGGCGCACAAAAATACTTTGATTTTCTCAGAAATCAAAAGAGTGCCTTATAGTCCAGTGCAACTTATATATAAACCATACTTAGAGACAACAGCTGCCTAGAACTGTGCACAGGTCTGCCACCTGCTGGTCATTCATCCTTATAATCAGGTGCGCCTTAAATATGAACCTAGACGTTTTAGCAGGCATTTATTGATGGTGCACCTTATAAGCCGGTGCGCCTTATAGTTCGAAAAAATACAGTAATAAAAAAAATCACCACATAAATCAAACAAATAATGTATCGCGTAAAACCCATAAAATAAAGTAATTAACCCGTATCAGGGACACAATTAAAAATTATTTAAATAACATGACAAAAAGTAAGATTTTTACGCATCCAACCAAACAAAAGCACAATAAAAAGTTATCAAAAAGTCACATTTACCCCTACAATGATTCCAATAAAATGTACAACTCATACCACAAAAAATAATCCCTTATACAGCTAAATGAACAAAAACAAATTAAAATGCTATACCTCTTAGAAGACGGCAATGCAAAAACAGGTGATTTTTCTCTCCATTGGTCAAACATAAAATAGCTTTATAAATGGGATATCGTCATATCGTACTGATCCATAGATCATAACATGATATTTATGCTATAAGGTCTATAAAACAAAAACATGTAAAAATCAATAGAAAATATAAAAAATTGTGTTACTGTATTCCTTGAGGGGTTACATTTCCAAAATTGGGGCCCTATTTAGGGATTTATTTTTTTCTGGTATGTTATAGGTTTAGCAAATGCCACATGGCACCTGAAATTTGTTTCAGCAGGCACTCTCTGCTCATAATTATGCACGCCTTTGTGCATGATGTCACCGAGCTCCAGCAGAGGAGAGGAGGTGACTATCGCTGCTAGAAGATGGTGCAGCAATGGATTATACTGCCTTCAGAGAAAATGATCAGCTATAAGATAGGATATCTTTTTTTTGTTGTTACACCAGGGCTGGATTAAGGGTGTTGGGGGCCCCTGGGCGCAAACTGGTGGGGGCCCCTTTTTGTTAATGTTGCTTTTAATATATACAGGCCAACCCTCTAATAAATATATACAGCTCCCCAGTATACAGTTCCAACCCCAGTAACACATATACAGTATACATAGCACCACCAACATTAACACACATATATATATATTGTGCCATGTAATATAAAATACATACAGAGTGCTGCTGTGTACTAAAAAATATACACAGTGAGCTCGCAATATAATATTAATTGCATACAGCGTGCCGCCATGTAATTTAAAATGCATACAGTGTGCCCCTTTACAAAAATTGTAAAGAACAATCTCCAATATAGTATTAAATATACAGAATGCCCCTATATAATGTAAAACATATACAATGTGTCCCCATAAAATTGAAAATGCATATATTGAGCCATCATATTTTAAAAAATAAAACTAACCCGCCACGTTCCTGCCTCCTCCTCCTGAACCTTCTCTCACACTTTGTCCAATAAACTCTGCAGACATGGCGTCATTTAAAGAGCACTGTTTTTGGAATCAATTATATACACCATGAAACATGCACACCCTACATATATATTATACTAGCTGTAGCTCCCGGCGTTGTCTGGGATAGCAAATAACTGCTCTTAGCTATAACAAATAGAATGGGTTAACAAAACAATATTTTACATGTATCTATAGACTGTCTCAGATGGCCTCTGAATGTCTCTGTCCCTTTTTTATAAACTTTTTATTCTTTCAGTGACCGTCTGTCTCTAGCAGTCTCTTTCAGTGACAGTCTGTCTCTGGCAGTCTCTTTCAGTGACCGTCTGTCTCTTTCAGTGACTGTTTCCGGCAGTCTCATTGAGTGACTGTCTCTGGCACTCTGATTCCAGTGTCTGTCTCTGACACACTCATTCCAGTGACTGTCTCTGACAGACACTTTGTCTATGGGGAGATTTATCAGAAGTGTCTGAGCAGAACTACTCTAGTTGCCTGTGGCAACCAATCAGTGCTCAAGTTTAATTTTCTCACAGCTGTTAATAAAATTACAGCTGATCTCTGATGGGCATGTGCAACTTGCACAGTTTTACCTCAGACTTTTCTGATAAATCTCTCCCTATCTCTGCATCCCTATCCATCTTACTTCACACATAAGTGTCCAATACTCATTGCCTACAGTAATGAAAGCTCAGAGCTCATATTACTGACCTGTGGCAGAGCAGCAACAAACCATGGCTCAGCTTCCAACTGCCATAGCAGCAGCAGACAATGCCTCCTGTATATGGTGGTTAATAAGTGGATTATGGAAAGTGTGGGGTGAAAATTTAGTTTCAAAACTGAGTCTATGACATTCCCTGAGTCACAGAGAGTGGCTGTGCAAAACATGGTAATTGTAAACCCGACAGTACAGATTCCTTTAGCGAACATACACACACACTAAGCTTTATATATTAGATACACACACTGAGAACATGCACGCATTAGATATATGCACTGCCATCAGTGCACAAATGTGATCAAAGGATACAAGTTCCATCACCCCCACACAGGCAAAGCCTTATCCAACAAGGACCACTTAACCTGCCAAACCACCATCTTCTTCCCAGTGATGTAAGTGTATTGTCTTGCTACACAATTTCAAAGTCAAATCCTGCTGTGAGTCCGAATTAGTCAGATCGTCCAACGGCCAGCCCCCCCCCCCCTTTACATGTGTCGCATGAAAGCCGGCGCCAATGGGACAAACCCCGTTCATATGCGGCGCAAATGGGAAATCGGCGGAATACCCGATGAAAGTGTGGTGCGCGGACCCTTAGTAAGTGAGCCCCTATATGTCAAAACTACAATTATTCATTTTATGTTTTATCTATTCAATTGTATATTCTTTTGTAATGTTAGGATACTATATCCTAATAAAATTATTGATTTCAGATCTGATGAAGGAGACAGTACTCATATTCTATTAAATAAATGAAACCCAAAATAACCTAACGTGTGGACATTACCTACTCTACATGAAAACCACTTACATCCCTGCGAGTGCCATTCCAGTCAGAACTCTGGTTAAAATTTTATGCACCCACCAAGTCTTCCCTACTCATGTAAATGGACTGTCGGACAGCCCACATTAAGGATTGTTTGAAGGCTTACAACCAAGTCTAGTCAAGGTAACCCTCCAACTTGACAAGGGGGTCTATTTTGGATACCTAACTGCACCTTGAAAATCTACCTTAAAGGGGAGGGTCTCACTTTTTATATCCCTCCTTTATCTCTCCATATTACTCCTCCTACTGTTGTCCTTAAAGGGGTATTCCCAGTTTTTCAAATTAATATTATTGTTTGTATTATGAAAAATTATACAATTTTCCAATGTACTTCCTGTATCAATTCCTCATACTTTTCTGGATCTATCTCTGCTTGCTGTCATTCTATAGAAAGCTTTATTGTTTATTTCCGGTGGATAGAAATCTGACCATGATCACACAGTGTAATGGGGGACTTGGACTCAGGAAGACAACGAGGAAAGTGAAGCCTAAACTGAGCCTTCAAAAACTAGAGGACAATCCCTCCTCTCTGTGCAGACATGGAACAAGACAAACAAGCAAAAAACACAATAAGGGCTCATGCACACTAACATATGAACGGCGCAGGAGAGGAGGAAGGGGTGAGCGCTGCTCGCCCCCCTCCATAGAAAATAATAATTCTTTATATAGCGCCTACAGATTACGCAGCGCTTCACAAAGCATGACAAATTGGTCCCTGTCACCATGGGGCTCACAATCTAAACAACCTACCAGTATGTTTTGGAAACCCATGCAAACATGGAGAGAACATACAAAATTTTCAGATGTTGACCTGGGTGGGATTAGAACCCAGGACTCCAGCGCTGCAAGGCAAAAGTGCTACCCACTCAGCCACTGTGCTGCCTGTTTCTTTTTGAGGCTACAATCAGCGTTTGTTGCGTTCACTGTACCAAGCCCATGCTCCATAGCCTTCTATGGGGGATGTATGTAGGGCTGCAAGAGCCCTAAGGCGTATTGGACAAACTGGGTAATCAACAGTGAGAGCAAATTATTACAGAATTGGATTCCAAAGAGATGTAAGAGATTCAAGGTACTGGAGCTACTGGAAGAAAAGCACTTTTTTAAGTTCAGTACAAGTGTGAATAAAGCCAGCCAGAAATGGGACCAGCAGAGTATGGAATGAGTGCTGAATACTTATAGAAAGGATAGACCCTGCCCCAAGTAGAAGGAGCAGGCAATCACAGTCATGCATAGTTAACTCTTGCAAGATAGAGGCAGAGTCATGGGTGTGGCAGATTCCAGATCAGCCAGCCACTAGTTCAGACTACCGAACAAAAGAATAACAGAAAAAGTTAACTCTCCTCAACCACGGATCAAGGAAGATGATGATACACGTTACAAACAGAACCTGTCTCCATCCTGAGCGGTATGATGACTGGACATTCCCATCTTGTCTGTACTTGAACAAATGAATAAGGCACCTTCAGGTTTCTGGAAATCGCATCCAAGGATGAACCAGCATAGTGAAAGTCCACAACTCTGATTTCTTTTGACCTTTTCATGATATTACACAGAGAAGCAGTGGATTTCAGGTGTGCCTTCAAATACATCCACAGGTCTGTCTCTAATCAATTAAGATGTTGCCAATAAGAAGCCTCCAAAGACATGACATCATCAAATGTTTTGCCCCATATTATTTAAAGGAATAGTAATATTAGGGTAAGTAAACTTTTGACTTTGCGGAAAGTAATAAAATGCCTTAAAATTCTCTCTTTTATTGGCATTTGGCACATATAAATAATTTTGGTAATCCTAATTGACAGGAAATAAAACAGGAAATGTTTATTCTGATTTCATGTCAGAGAAAAATATGCATATGTTTCTTTTTTATCATGTCTGTAAACTTCTAGTTTCAGTTGTATATTGCAGGCCACAGATTGTGACTATTAAGTGAGCTTCAGAACAACTGAATTCTGTTTTTCACCTGGAAATTTCTGCTGAATTGGAAGGAAGAAATGAGTATGATAAATAACAGAGTAAGTGGAAGAAAATCCCTTTTCCATGTATAATATACTGTACTTCAAAGTCTGTGTGGTCATTTTTGATTGTACTACTGATTAATGCACAATTAGTGACCACAAAATCAAGTACATTTTAGTACAAACTATTGAAAACAAGTCATCATCCAGATGAAGTCATTTGACATCTTCACAGCAGGAGTTTATAAAACCACAAGGAACATCTTCACTACTCATGATATGATGCATTTTTCTTTCTGGGCACCATGGGATTAGATACAGTGAGGGAGACTGAAAGATGGAGGCTTTTGATTAACTTTGTATTTTCAGAGAGCTGGAATTCATTAAATGTTCCAACGTACTACAATGATGGCAACTTTAAAAAGATTATCATATTAATAAGATGTGATTTCTTTGTGTCTAAATACATGTTTTGAGGGCAACATAAAACATAATAAACAGGTTTCAATGTGTGAAACTGTCTAAACCATGTAAATGTTTACACAGCACAAACTAACATGAGGAGACCATCTTCACTACTTGGGAGACTTCCATAAGATTATAGTAATTATGACTGCTCAGCAAAATTAACTGTTCATGTAAAGTTTTAAGATTTTATTCTAGGTAAAGTCCATATTATAATAGTAAAATGGATTGCGTGTCCATAGTAAACCCATTTCAGGGAATACGTTGTTACATGCTTCTAGATGTCATCCCCTACATGTCACACAAAACATTTCCAGTGGTGAATATATTCCAGCAAAACGCATCAGCTCTAATAACATCAACATGCCTCTAAACAAATCTCCAATTGATTACTGAAAAGAGGATACAACAGAAATAACTTCTCAAGAGTACAGGCTTCTATTAAAGGGTTTTTCCCACAAAAGAAAATTCTCAAATTTCAATCCCCTAGTGATGTTAACACAATAAAGATCAGTTTAACCCCTTACTTTACAATATTACTCAGTGTTATTGCTGTTTTAGCTTCTACCACTCTTTTAGCTGCTCACTGCAAAATCCCCTGCTGAGGGCTGGGGTCTCTCTAAGCAGACACATTACTGTATTATCCATCTAGTTCTGTGGGGTGACAATGTGGTTAGATTATCAGGGTACAGGGTGTATCTGCACTTTTATCTGGCTACTGACATTGTACTAACACACTGACACATACAAAGACAGATGAGAGATGCATGAGATTACAGAGGCTGATAGACCATTACACTGTTGCACTGTGAGCTCTGCTACATCTCACAGATATGTGCCTGCATTCCCCAGATATGTGCCTGCATCTCCTGGTAGTTTGCAGCCTCTCTCTCTGCTCACCATGTGCTGACAGGATGTGATCAGTGAGAGTCTGTAAGCTCTGTGCAGGGGGCGTGGCTACAGTACACACAGCAGAGAGACAGAAACTTAGCTCCATGATCTCATCCAAGATGGCGGCCACCCGACCCTAAGAGAAGTTACAGGGTCGTGTCTAGGGGAAACTGATTGTATACAGCAGGACTGATAGAGACAGGTTGGACTCATATCCGTGAAATGCTGCATTTTTGTTAATAAAAGTGAATTAGAGAATGTGTTATTTTGTTATCCTGAGTACATATAAGAAACTTGTCTTCATGGGAATACCCCTTTAATGCAAAACCCGGGTCAAAACCCAAAATAAAGAAGAAACACATAGACGAACATCAAATCACTTTCCGTACTACATACAGTAATAAGTATAATCAAGAATTACAGGAAATTAAAAAGAATATCTCTATCTTATACCAAGATGATAAGTTATCCCAAAGATTGGACAAGGTATGCTGAGATATGCTGCAAAAAATGCCCCATCATTGGGCAAACTTTTGTCTCCCAACCTTTTTCCTTTATATACAGATAAGAAGACCTGGTTAAAATACAAAGGAAGCTCAAAATGTGGAGTCAACCACTGTAATGTATGCAGTCGGAAAACCTTTTTGTGATCATGTTGGCTGCACTATTCGAAATCTCAAAAAAAGGATTTTAGAACATGTTACAGCAGCCTCCAAAAACAGAGATCAAACTATTGCAGCACAGCTTAACATGTCAAGTCTAACAAAACATATATGATAAACATAAAGGTAACCTATCTAATCTACAGGTTATACCTATTGAGAGAGTCCCCCAACCAACAGAAAGCTGTGACTGGACGTGAGCGTTGAACTCGCGCAAAGCGTTTTATATTTTAATGCTGAAAACACGATCTTCTCTAGGACTGAATCATAGGAATAATTTAATGTATTAATATTTATTTTGAAATTCAAAATATTCTGTATGTATACCTTCTAGGTTGCTTCTTTTTCTTCATTGGCTATATCAATCACATGTCACTGTCGATTCGTGCTTTCAGTCAGGGTGCCAAATGCTTAAATACTCTGTGCTATAACAATGTGTTATATGTGTTACAACTAAGGACCATTTGCGGTCCAAAACACGTCAGAATCATGTTACAGGAGGTTCCTATGTTTTTAGTGGATAGTGGATTTTTACTTTACTATAAATTGCCACGATGCTGGACTCTCTTTTTTACAATTTTTTTGATTCCTTCACTGGAATGAAATCTGAGTGTGAGCTGATCACCCAAATGTATACACAGATCCTGACAGCTTGCCGTATATATTCTAATACAAGCAGAGTTTTTCAGCACAAAAAATGTGCTGAAAAGCCCAAACTCGGCTTAAACTCAAGTAAAAAAAAAAGTCAATACTCACCTTTCCGACGCCCCAGCAGGTCTTCTCTACTTCCATCCAGCAGCGGCAGGTCAGTGCTCTGATGTCAACCACCACTGACAGAGTTTGGTTTTAGGTGCAGTTTTGTTAATTTAACAGGTGAAAGACATTTGTTGAACAGGTGAATAACAATTGTGGAACAGGTTTCCCCTTCAAACTCAAATTCACCCTTTAAGTTCATGTCTTTCACCTGATAAATTAACAAATGTGCACCTAAAACCACCTCAAAACTGATTGCGATGCAGTTGCAACCGCAACGTGTGACGGCAACCTAACAATTCTTTAAGCAAATCTCTCTTCAGCTGTTGAAATGCGCTTTGAAACACATGCGTTAAATGCCACATGTGAAGTGCACCCACACTGCTTGTAGCTTTGCTCAATTTTTCTATTTATGTACAGTTGAAGCCAAGAACACATGGGACAGGACTTTCAGACCATACGTTTCGAAATGCCTTCTCATTAAAAAAGTTTTCTGTATTTTCATGACTATAAAAATTGTAGATTCACACTGTAGGCATCAAAACAATGAATTAATGTGGAATTATAGACTTAACAAAAAATGTGAAACAACTGAAAATTATATATTTATTCTAGGTTCTTCTCTGATCACTGCTTTGCACACTGTTGGCCTTCTCTTGATGAGCTTCAAGAGGTAGTCACCAGAAAAGGTTTTCACATCACAGGTGTGCCCTGTCAGGTTTAATAAGTGGTATTTCTGGTCTTATAAATTGGGTTGGGACCATCAGCTGGGTGGTGCATAAGTCAGGTGGATACACAGTTGATAGTCCTACTGAATAGACTGTTAGAATATGTATTATGGTTAGAAAAAAGCAGCTAAATAAAGAAAATGAGTGTCCATCATGACTTTAAGAAATGAAAGTCAGTCAGTCTGAAAAATTGGGAAAACTTTGAAAAAGTGTCCCCGAGTGCAATTGTAAAAACCATTAAGCGTTTCAAAGAAACTGGCTCACATGAGGACTGCCCCAGGAAAGGAAGACCAAGAGTCACCTCTGCTGCGGAGGATAAGTTCATCTTAGTCACCAGCCCCAGAAATCGCAGGGTAAAAGCAGCTCAGATTAGAGACCAGGTCGATGCCGCACAGAGCTCTAGCAGCAGACAAATCTCTATAACAGCTGGTAAGAGGAGACTGTGTGCAGCAGCCTTCATGGTAAAATAGCTGCTAGGAAACCACTGCTTAGGACAGACAATAAGCAGAAGAGACTTGTTTGGGCTAAAGAACATAAGGAATGGACACCAGTGGAAATCTGTGCTTTAGTCTGTTGAGTCCAAATATAAGATCCTTGGTTCCAACCACCATGTCTTTGCGTGATGCAGAAAATATGAACAAATGGATTCTACATGCTTGGTCCCCACTGTGAAGCATGGAGGAGGAGGTGTAATGATTTCCACAAAAATGCATAATTGCCGCGCTGGAGCCCCATTGGGTACAGGGACTAATTTGGCAAGCTCTGTGCAGCGCTACGTAATCTGTTTGGGCTATATAAATAAATGAATTATTATGCGATTGGTAATGAGCACCCGCAGTTTTGCATTGTTTATATGCAAAACAGTGGGTACTTGTTACCGATCACATTTGTTTTTTTTTTAAATTGTTTTTGTCGGTTTGAGGCTGCTTTCGCACATGGCATTTACATTGCGTTTTGAAATGCATTACAACAGCTGAGGAGAAAAGATTTGCCTGATAACATTTCATTACCTTTTGCATTTTTTTTACCACAGCAGTGTTAGGCCTCTTTCCCACTTGCGTTTTTCATGGGCGTGTTCTGCGCGTGCTTTTGAGGTGCAGAACTTGCATTGCACTCAACAGGCTTTTTCACCTAACACAGTGTAATACAGATGAATTACACTGTGTTATTTAATACACTGTGCATGCTTAGTGTATTACAGCCGGCACTGGCAGTGGAGGATCGCCCAGCAGTAAGTGCTGCGGGGGCGGGGTGGGTGGGTTCCAATTTCGTGCAGAAGACCTTTGCACACCACGGTCATGCGTGATCATGGAGTGTAAAGTGTTAATGCCCGCGAACGATAGCCATACAGCTGGCACCCGCTGCTTCTGGTACTGGCTCCATTCAGGAGCTGGTGCCAGAAGCATGACGTAATATTACTTCAAAATGCGGGAACGCCCCTCCCAACATACCGGTGGCGCAAAAACAAGGACCCAAAGAGGACTTGATGGACTTGCGTCTTTTTCCAGCCTTATATACTATGATACTATGATAGGAACCACAGCACCCGAAGCAAGAAGTGGAACTGCGGAGGGCACTGGAAAGGTGAGCATTTTTTTAAAGGCTTGGCATTCTTTGGCAGGGGCTGGCCGGCTATATACTGGGGGAGGAGCTGGCTATATACTGCAGGGGCTGGCAGGCTACGTACTGATGGGGCTGGAAGGCTATATACTGGGGAGTTGGCAGGGTGTATACTGTGGGGCAGGCAGGCTATACACTGGGGGGCAGGGGGCTGGCTGTATAATGGGGGGCATGGGCTGGCTATATTCTGGGGGACAGGGGGCTGGCCAGCTATATACTGGGGAGAGGGAATTGTCAGTTTTATACTGGCTGGAGGCTGTGACTAATGTATTTCCCACCCTAGGCTTATACTCAAGTCAATAGGTTTTCCCAGTTTTTTGTGGTAAAATTACTCAGATCGGCTTATTCTCGAGTATATACAGTAGCCTGATCGATACTACCATATGTTGACGATGTCAGGGGAAGCGACAATCACATGTCAGCAGCACGTAAAGGGTTAACACCTTAGCGCCAATCGTGGGAGTTAATGGTGGTCAAACAACCACCGTGCATGGAGAGGGCTTTGCCTGTGATCCTTCTCCATACACCCAACACTACGCTGTAATATTATGTCGCACATTCTGAAGTGGTTAAAGCATATCTATACAAAATGAGAGTGGGTTGGAGAATTTCAACTTTCAGTAGCTCTTTCAGCATTCGGGAGTTGTAGTCCTCAGATGGGAAGCTAAAATGGAAAATGCAGTACACTTTTCTTTCAGTAAATTAAATGCCTTCTCTGTACAGGTCACCATACAAGAGTGTACATGAGCAGAAGAACCAGGTCTCACCGCAGCGCACATCAGTGTTAGGCGGGAGGTCTTCTTATGAGCAGGCTGTGGTGAGGCTTTAGCAACAAGGTACCTTTTCATTGGAGCCCCACAACGCCTGTCATGACCAGAAGGTGCGCCCACATCCTCTGGTCATGTAATATATCTAGATCTGCAGCGACAGCATAGAAGGCATTTCCTTGCTCTCATCTTCCCTGAGTGAGCACTGCTGGAAGATGAGAGACGACTCCTGGCTGAATGTTCGGCCTACCTTCTGATCCCGGGTGCTCCAGAAGTTGAAGTAGGTGAGACCAGCACCAAGCCATGCAGCCTGTCTTTACGAATACATGAAAAGTGAAAATTGGCTCACAGAATTCCAGAGTGATTATGTACTAAGATGACACTATTGTAAAAAGACAATTTGTAAGCCATTGAACCATTTAAGAATCGAAGCAACTCATCCACAAAGTGAATGGATGCAGGGACGGTTTTAGACAAAGTGGGGTCCTGGGCAAAACTAAAAGTGGGGCCCCAAAATAAAACTATTTTATGAACAGTCACAGTCAGTAAGAGGCTCCTTTAGCCCTGCACAATGATAACACTTTGTAGGCTACAAGCAGTAGTATGGTAAGGCCATCTGTAATATGAGGCTGTAGGAGAATGTTATAGGAGATAGACAGATGATAGTTAGATGGATGATAGATAAATTGTTAGGCAGATATATAGATAGGAAATAGACAAATTATAGGAGATAGATAACTAGATGGATAGATCTTTATGATAGGGGCCTTGGGCAAATGCCTAGTTTGCGGCCCCCCTAACGCCGGCCCTGAATCGATGAGTCTGGGTTTAGCAAATGCCAGGACAACATCTACATGAGTGCACTGTGCCCACTGTAAAGTCTGGTGGAGCAGGGAGAATGCTATAGGGTTGTTATAGACACAAACAAAATAAACAGAAAGCCTAACTCATATTCACTCACTTACATCAGTTTCCATTACATTATTTCTATTGATTAGAATTATAAACATTTGCAGATCTGGACATCACATGCCAATATCTTTCTCCATTGACGAGAACAAATCTCACATCAAAGCCGAACTCCTCCTAATAATCTGGCAATCATCTCCTTTATGCTTGGCAGAACATAAGTCAGAGGAAGCAAATGCTTTAGTGTAACAACAACATAATAAGTGATAGAAAACACTTGGCTAATAAATGCTGCCATCATTTGTTCTATTTAACGCAATACATCCCAGTACTAAAGAGGTTCTATAATATCAGTATAATTGAGTTCATAACAAATAAATCAATTCCCATGTGGGTAATAAGCTGAAGTGCATCCAGAGCTAGAGATGCTTTCAGGTCAATTAATAAATATAATATGAGCATGAACATTTGGAATAAACTATTGCGAAGAATGGCTGTGCCAGTAGAGACTATGTTTAACAACTTTGGGGTCCACACTAAAAGGGTAATTTTTTTTTTTAAATTAAGGGTTTTTTTTAGTTCTATTTTAAACTCTTCTCAATCCAGGATGTAACTGTTACATTGTATGAAATCTTATACATTGGCAAAAATAGAAAACACTTGTAAAAATAAAAATCCTGATAATGGCTTTGTAATGATGTTTCTTCAAGCTAGCCAAATTGTTAAAATATAAACATGCAAAATGACATACCACCTCAGTAGGCATTATTTTCTGCTAGAAGAATTTTGTAGAGGAATGCATGGTGATTTTCAACATACCTTTATTATTCCTGTTTATCATGCCTTTTCTGAGAAATTCCCATTTTAATCCATATGCTAATGAGGCAATTGGTGTCCTTACAATCTGGAGAACTGTTATTCATTATTAGACCACTACCCTCACCATCAGATACTCTGGAGATTCCACTTTTGAGAAGCACTGGATGACATTTGGAGAAGAGGGAAGTGCTCTGGTGGGATGAGAACCAACTTGTCAGGCTTACGGGATGTGGATCCACTGGACCACTGCAGACAATAACTCAAGCCACTACCTGGGACCGGGGTCTAAGTGGTACCCGGTTTTCACCAGAGCCCGCCGCAAAGCGGGTTAGACAAGCTGCGGCGTGGTACCACCAGGTCGTTTCTCAGGCGTGACTTGTCTGCAGTGGCAGCCAAGGTTGAAGTACAGAAACAGCAGTCAAACTCGAAGTCACAGTCCAGGCACAGGGTCAGGGCAGGCGGCAGAGATGCAACGTCAGAGTCCAATCCGGGGTCAGCAACAGGAGGTCCAAGCAGAAGGATACGGGAACACAGCACACACGACAGCAGCATGGAGGAACACTGGTACACGGAGGAGTTCAGGTAACACAGGAACACGGAGGGAGTCAGGAACGCAGGAGACACAGGAACGCAGGAGACACTGGAACGCAACTCGCAACAGAGCTTTCTCTAAGGCTGTGAGGCACAAAGATCCGGCAGGGTTAGATGGGAGAGGCAGATATAAATAGCCTCCTGGGAAATGACCAGCGCCAATCAATGAAGCGCTGGCCCTTTAAATTTCCTAGAAGTGCCGCATGCGTGCCCTAAGGCACGGGGCCGCGTGCACACGGAGCGAGGCCGGGACTCGGGAGTGGGGAGAGGAGAGACGCGCTGGCGCGGCGCCTGCGGGGGACGAGAGGCACGGGTCAGCCCGTGACACAACTGTCTCATAAGCATACAGATAAAACAAAAATTTTAAAAAAGATGTGAATTTCTTTACAAGATGCTATAAGCAAATTATAAAGCCTGCTAGAGGTGTAGGACTCATTTTAATGCTGCTGTGGCTCTTATCAATTTGTTGCTTGTTTCCATGGGACCGTCATAGCAGCTGGAAATGTGACAATGGCCCCTAGGTATGCCATCTATGGAAACCTGTGAAACTGACATTTATATTACACTACAGAAGTATTGCAGTGTATTATGGAAGCAATCACGTGATCACATGTTCAAGCTCCCAAGTGGGAGATTAAAGGTAATAGGACTGTACTCACCATTAAAACTGCTGGGTAGGGTCAATAAAGCCCTGTGTTTATTATGGGATATGGTCATGAGTATTATTAAAATTAACTTAGATATTTATTGTGTAAGTGCTCTGTACTGCTGTGAAATTTTGGCACACAATGGATGGGTAAGAGTGCAGATGGGAACGTGTAATAGCCAGAACTCGGAGGGGCTCTAGTGCAGTGATTTTCAACCAGTGTGGCGCGAAAAGGGAAAGTTCCCCAAACTATGGTGCCCCCTGTGTTTTGTTTCCCAGCAATGCGCAGTCACGGCTTCTTACAATGTAGGAGACGTGTACAATAACACATGCACAAGCTTTGAACCTTGCGCGACAAAATGACGTCACCGAGGCCGGCGCCTCATCCTGAGAGCGAAGAGATTCTCGCATTTGCCCACCGCCAAGGTAATGTAACTGAAATGTAAGCTGGCAAAGAAAAACGAATTGTACAGTATTCAAAAATAAATGATCTAATAAATACATTATATAATATTAGATAGTATAACAATTTCAGTATTATCTGTTTCATAACATTTCTATTCAATCAAAAAGAGAAACTAGGGGAAAATAATATTTTATGAATATAAGTGTTAAGTTCGCATGGGAGAACACTGGGACTTCTGGTCCTTCCTCCAATGCTTCTGGTGGTGCTAGTGGCGTTTTCCGACCTCCTGTGCGTCTCCACGCAGACTCCACCTCTCATCTGCTACCAGCGGTCTCTGGCGCGCGCTGCGGGCAATGGCTGCTAAGACCGTGCGCTGTTTAGGGGTTGTGTTCTGGACTGTTGGGAGTTGTGGTAGCTCTGCATGGTGTCTGCGATTGTGTTTTGTTGTTCTGCACCATGAGGGGTTAATTCCCAGAAGTTGTCCAGCTCCAAACAGGTTCTGGAGGTGGGGTTCTGGCTGCATAAATTGCAGCTTCACTAGTCACCTGTGCCAGTGTTTGAAATCCCTTCATTGCTTGCTTTTTTTTGCATTAGGTTTGATTTGCCCTGTGTTCTGTATTGTTGTGATCTCGGCTAGTTTTTGACGTTGACCCTTTGCTTACTGATTTTGCTCTTGACATTCCCTCTTGTTGTGACTTAACTAGTGTATTCCGAGTCTTCAAGTAGTCGTAGTCATGTTTACAGTATAAAAAAAAAAAAAACACTGTTAGTACACATAGTCGGGCATATTCATTACATACTCTTATAATTTGTGTAGGAGTGTTGCGATGATGGTGCATTTTTCTGCCATAAATTAAGCCAAAAAAACAGATGTGTGTGCACTAGAGAGTCTAAGGCTTGATGCAAATGAACAATGGGGGACATTTACTATGGCGTTTCCGACAGTTTTGTGGCGCTCTCACCACATGTTCTGCTCTCCGACCTATTTATTAGCTGTCGGGAACAGAAAAAATGCCTTTTTCCGTCTGCTCCGACTGTTCTCCGAAAAGGGGCGTGGCTTTGGCGGAGTGGAGACTCAGACACAATTACTATGTGTCGCAGCCCTTTTTGGGCGGTGTAAACTGACGGAAAGTAGACCAAAAGAAAACTGGTCTAGCAGGGACTGTTGGACACATTTCTGGTGCTCGGGACAGATTTTGTCCCAGGGACAGAAAATAGTCTCGGCGCCAGAAATGTCTCTGCACAGCTCCACAATATTAAATGTGTGTCATCTTACCGAGAGCAGGTCGGTAACAAAGCCAATGCAGACACCGACACTGTAAGTAAATGTCCCCCAATGTCTTTGCCCTTATTGTGGGGGCAGCTGGATCCCTCTCAAACCTGAGTGGCCTAGTGCTAGTCGTATAACGGGTAGGTTGATCCAAGTTAACAGGCGTTTTCCACTCCCAGTCAGGGCCAGTGAAGGTATGCAAAAAGAGGAGGCCGCAACATAATGGGGCACTCCTGGTGTGCGTGTAGTGAAGGCCCAGATCAGAAAGGGGGGGCCCGTGATGGTAGCAGCAGCCAGGGATTTTTCTGTAGCAGCCTAATCTTAATTTGTTCTGCATTATTACCTTCTGGTGGCTCGGTGGTTAGCACAGTCTTGCAGCGCTGGGGTCCTGGGTTCACGTCCCATCCAAGTCAACATATACAAAGAGTTGTATGTTCTCTCCGTGTTTGCGTGGTTTTTTTCCGGGTCCTTCAGTTCCTCCCACATTCCAAAAATATACTGGTAGGTTGATTAGATTGTAAGCCCCCATGGGGACATCGAATGATTTGACAAGTTCTGTGTAGCACTGCAGAATAAATTCGTGCTACATAAATAAAATAATTATTATTCTTCTATCTCTTCCAATATATACCACCAAACACAAATCGAAAACATTGGGGGAGATTCACTATGCCTTCTCCGACAGTTTTATGAAGGAACATGAGTCTACCCCTCACCGACAGTTTTTGGTGGGAAGGGGGGGGCCAACAGAGTCTTAGCCGAAAAATCGGTGGAGCATATTGCAAAAAACTCTGCCAGTCTATATCTAGTCTACCAGTCTGAACTGGCGGCGTTCTGCCCATATTCACCACAAGCCCGGGCAGGGACTCTCTAAGCAGATACCTCATGATCCACCTAGTTCTGTGAGCAGACAGTGTGGTTAGATTATCAGGGTACAGCTTCTGAACATTGTACTAGTAGAAAGAGAAATGAGACAGATCAGAGATGAGATACATGCTATTCCACAACACACTACATCTTCTGTGTCTTCCTCCACAGTTAAAGTACTTATGCGTCTGTAGCTTGTAGGTCCCCTCATGCTTCTGCCTGCAGGAACTCAGTGTCTGTGTATCCATGTATATCAGTGATTGAGCTCTGGCCTGGACTGCATGGGAGCGGGCTAGAGTGCAGGGAGCAGAGAGCGAGAGGAAAAACTCAGCTCCACACAGAAATCCAAGATGGCTTCCCGACCCTAAGGGTGATGTCAAACATGGCGTTATTAGGCCGTTTTTGGGCCGTTTTTAGATTGTAAAAAACGCATCAGCTTTTTGAAAACGCATGTTTTTGTTTGTTTATAATTGCACAAATTCGGAAAACTGGACAAAAACGCAAACGTTTTTAAAAAAAGCATGCTTTTTAAAAAAAATTTGATGCATTTTTTACGATCTGAAAACGCACTAACTAAAAACAGCCTAAAAAACTGGCCTTTTGAACCAGTTTTTGGTCCGTTTTTAAGCAGTCCGTAAAAAAAAAATGCATGCGTTAAAAAATGCGTGCATTTTTGAAAAACGTGTGCGTTTTTTGAAAACACATGCGTTTTTGACAGGTTTGACCAATTATCTTAATTGAAACTGGTCAAAAACGCATGCATTTTCAACGCATGCTTTTTTTTGACGGACTGCTCAAAAACAGCCCAAAAACGCATTCAAAACGTCATGTGTGGCATCACCTTAAGGCTGGTGCGACACGCATCGCTTTGTCTGCGTTTGCAAACGCAAACAAAGCCACACCCACCAGGGTGAGCCGCAACCCGATTGCATTGGCGTTTATATGGAGACGCCTGCGATCAGGAACGAGACGCCGATGTTTTGTGTTAATTTAATGTGAAACACTGGCGGTTCGTTCCCGATTGCAGGCGTTTCCATAGAAACACCAATGCGATCGAGCCGCGGGCCACCCCGGTGGGTGCGGCTTTGTCTGCACTTGCAAATGCAGACAAAGCATTACGTGTGGCACCAGCCTAAGGGTGGTGACACACATGGCGTTTTTAGCCCGTTTTTGGGCTTTGCCGTTTTTAATAGTGCATTTTCAGTTTGAAAAAAAACGCATGTGTTTAAAAACATTGAATTATAGAATGTGTTATCTTGTACATTCAAGAAACTTCTCTTCGTGAGAATACCCCATAAATGGGGATTAACGAAATGCAAGGATTAATGTAATGCAAGAAAAACATGTAATTAGATGGTGCTATATAAATAAAGATTATTATTATATTTATAGGACATCTACCACCAGGTAGACTGTCATAATGAGCTCCTTACCACTCTGGGATGATGGAACTTCTTGGCTCCCGCTGCTTCGTCTTTTTTGATTATGCACGTGGCCCGCCTATTCTTATGTACTTCTCCATTCCTGTCTTATCTTAGTTGACTGATGTCACCAGCTGTCTGCAGTCTGCAAATCTTGTGCATGCGCAAGAACACCATTCTTTGAGCAGCCGCAATAGTAGGCTGTGGTTGCGCATGGACGTCACCGGCTGTCTGCAAAGACAAGGGTGGAACGGAAAAGTGAATACGAATAAGCAGGGGTCATGAGGCGCTAAGGCAGGGGTCAGGAACCTTTTTGGCTGAGAGAGCCGTGAACGCCACATATTTTAAAATTTTATACCTTAAGAGCCGTACAATATGCACATGCACTCAAGTAGATAGGTAGTCCCTGTTTCACGGGTGCCTCTGCGATCTACGCCTCGGATCGCAGGCACACCCGTGCCCCTGTCCGTGGTGGTGCCCCTTTCTGAGCTCACTTACCTCTCCACTTTCCTGCTCCCATCCCACCTGGCCAGCGCGCGCGACGGCAGATTTTAAGGGCAGCACGCCGCTGATTGGCGCTACCCACTTCCCGTGTTCCTATAAAGACTGGCGGCTCCCAGCATTCCCCGTCGGATCTTAGTGCTTCATACCTATGAGGCAGCTTTGCGCAGTGTTTCTTTCCAATTGTTGACCTCCTGTTGTGACCCCAGACCTGTTCCTGATTCTGCTCTGTCCGTGCCAGCCCTGACCTCTTGCTCCGTTCCCCACCTCGCATCATTACCACCGTCCTTGACCATTTGCCTGTTCCTGACCTGCCTAGTGATCCTGTTCCTGACCACAAGACTGCCACCGTGACAAGTCGTGCCTGTGGAACGACCTGGTGGTACCATGCTGCAGCAAGACCATCCTGCTTTGTGGCGGGCTCTGGTGAAGACCGGGTGCCACTTAGATCCCAGTCCCATGTGTCTGCTTACATCATTGTCCACGGTGGTCCAGGGGGTTCATTACTCGAAATCCTGACACCCAGCACATACTCCTAGTAGATAGGTAGCCACAGCACAAGCCCCCTAGTAGATAGGTAGTCACAGCAAAAAAAAAAAAAATTCACTTACTAGCGCTCCCTGCAGGCAGCTCCTCATCGCTCCCACACACTTTTCTTTGACCCAGGTTTAGACAATGGCTGCGATGGGTCGTACAAAGGACGTAGGCAGCGGTAACAGCTGCCTGTGATCAGTCTAAGAGACACACAGCAGCCATCACTGTTTATTAAAGATCAGTCTGAGAGCCAGATGCAGCCAACAAAAGAGCCACATCTGGCTCCCGAGCCATAGGTTCCCTACCCCTGCGCTAAGGTGATGTGTGCCTGAGAGCCTCTGTCTAATTTACATAAAACTTTTTTTCTGCAACACCGGAGGAACAGGATTTAGTGAAAGGTCCCATTATCCCCTAGTTGTAATGAGCAGCCTTACCAAGACAGTCTACCACTGGTAATCTTGTGGTAGATGTCCTTGAATACGTTTATGAGCAGAACTATATGTAGTGTGCATTATTTTCCTATACAAGGATTGTTTTTAAAGCATTTAGCAAATATAAAAGAAATGCTATGTTTCAGTCTTGGGTTGGCATGCTTTGTTATCCTATGTTAATAATTGTCACCACTGTCCATTACGTACAACAGCAGGATGATTTGAGAAGCAATGTCCTTTTTTTAATGTAGGTTCTGACCACAAAACCAGAATCTGCACATTTGATTGATCATAAAACACGTCCATGTCAGCCCTGCTAGTCAGTGTCTAATCTCCTTCAAATGCAACAAACAGATGAACCATGAGTGCAATTCAGAGGACGACCACGGACTCACTCTGGACTACATTACCCGACACGCAACGCTTAATGACGTACGTTCCAGAACCAATCAGCGCACTGGAATCATTATCCAATCAGCATACGCGTCCGGAGGAGCCCGCTTGATTTGAACTTAGTGTGACGGAAGTGTGGAGCGATGGGGGCGGGGCCGGCGGCTTCTTTTCGGAAATAATCACAACAATTATATTGAAGATTTATGGGAATCGTAGACGTTAACTTCAGCTGTGTTTTTATCACGGTGAGTGATCACGTGATGCGGCTTGTGGGCAGTAAGCGACTGCATCCTCCAGAACCACCTGTGCCCGGGCATGCCGGTGCCATGGTGGCATCTCTCTACTAATCAATGGAAATGTAGGGACAAGCTCTGCCCCAAACCCCTGTAATGTGGTCCTTAGAGATAGTAACATTCACTATAGACCAGGGCCATGTCGCCTGCATGCTTTCCTTCACCCAAGTTTTTGGATCTCATTCTTCATTTTGGTTATGGTTCTATCTGTTTTGGCAAAACTATGTTGGTTTATTTTGCACTTTGCTAATCACATATATGTAATGTAACACACATTGCTAGCAGAGGGCTTTTTCCTGGTCAGACATACTGGGGGAGATTTATCATTAGGCAGGATTTTGCACAATTGTTTATGTGTTAGACTGGCAGGTTTCCACCAGTCGGATTTATAGTCCGGTGTATTGTGCAGTGTTAAATGTCTTCTGATGTGTGTGCTCTATGCTGATAGACTGCACCAGTCGCACGTATGTTTAACATCTGCTCCATTTCTGCCTTTTTGCCATCTGCTCCAATTCTCAGATACCTCAAACATAAAATTGAGCAAAAACTTCCCCCTGTAGTAGCAATGGACCCACATAACCACCTCCTATGTGGTGTAGTTTTGCGATTAAATTTGCGTTCTTTTGAAAATTCTCAGTTGATAAATGCGGTGTTGCACAATTATACGCCAAGAAGCTACATAGGACCAACGATAAATCTCTCCCACTGTGCTTATTTTTTGTTGTATGGTGGACTAGGGTATATAGGTAGCAGGCATTTGGCCCTATTTTGCTAATTAGCCTTAGGGGACCTGGGGGATGTGTCCAGAGCCCCCAGTGATGTCTTTTCACTCCTTTGTAAGGCTACTTGCTCACAAATATGTGCTAGGTCGGGGCCCAGGCATAGCATGCGTTCAGGTTGAGGGGTAAGCGTCCATCTACACAGGGAGGCATGCCGCCAGGCTGTTCGAATGGCGAAAGAGAGCACATTGTATCTTTTTCCCACCGATGGCTTGGTACAGTGACACACGGGTGCTAGCTGTGCACAATATGCTCCTATGGCAGCCGTATACTAGCTACCGTATGTACTGAATATATCAGTCATATCACTACAAATCTTCTACTTCTAGTCTGCTAAAAAATACCCTTCACAGAGAGGAGTATTTTTACTGTACCAAAATAAAAATAGCAGAACCTTTGCATCAGACATGTAGCACCTATCCTGTAGAAGTTCATTTGCTTCCCTTTATTTCTTTGATAGGTTCTACCATCAATGTAAGGTGTTTTTTTTTTTTTGGGGGGGGGGGGGCCTACAAATTATGGCCCACACACTCCACTAACATGTATTTTTCTCCCTACAGAACTTCCTGACACCACTTGTCATATCACTTGAATATGGCTGCCACTGAGGATGGTAATGTGTCTGTGGTAGTCCGTGTCCGTCCCCATAACTCAAGAGAACAAGATGGAAACCAGTACTCTGTGGTGCAAGTAGTAGATCACAACATTCTGATATTTGACCCTGATGAACCTGATACCCCAGGCGTCTTCTCCAACCTTCGAGCTCATGAAGGAACAAAGCGAAAAGGGAAGGATATGAAATTCATATTTGACCATGTCTTTGGTGAACAAAGCAGCCAGCAAGATGTGTTTGAGCATACGACTAAGCAGATCCTTGATGGAGTCTTAAATGGGTACAACTGTTCAGGTAAAGAATCAGACATCCAAATGCTTTGACGTTTTCTTTTAATAAAAATAGAATTTTTTTACAGTATAGAAGATGGCTATTCTTTGCCACTCATTACTTTTGGAAATACAATAGTAGATCAGCAAGGGCATGTCAGCCAACCTGGATCTCGCCTTAGCATTCCTACACAGTAGGATTGATCCAGCAGCCAGGCTTGAAATAAGTGCTATAAAACTTCTATTTATTTCATCGTGGTATAAAAAGGCTTAAAAAAAGGTACCATTATACAGACATCTGAAGCATTTCGAACTCTCAAGAGTTCTTAGTCATAGTTAAGATTCTAGTAAGTATGAACATTCATTATAAAGACATATCAAACGGAAGTAAGAAGGTTGCGAGCAGGTAATTAGTCACGTCATGACGTGACTAATTACCTGCTCGCAACCTTCTTACTTCCGTTTGATATGTCTTTATAATGAATGTTCATACTTACTAGAATCTTAACTATGACTAAGAACTCTTGAGAGTTCGAAACTGCTTATACACGAGTCTATATATAAAAAAAAAAACAAAAAAAAAAACTTATATACTCAACCTCCGACGTCCCGATGCTCCACACGGCTCCCCGATGTCGGCTCGGCTCGTCTTCTTTCTTCCACGCGGTTCCTCTTCTTTCTTCTGTCTTCTTTAACTGCTGGGATGGACGCGGCATGCTTCCTTCCGGCCGGCAGGCGCTTGCTATGACGTCAGCAGCGGCCGCGTCATAGTATGTGCCTGCTGGAAGAAAACATGGCCGAGTCCATGCCGCCAGCTGCGCGGAAGAAAGAAGACGAGCCGACATCGGAGGGTAAGTATATAACTTTATTTTTTTTTTTTGGTGCTGTATGCTCAAGTCAATAGTTTTTCCCAGTTTTTGGTGGTAAAATTAGGGGTCTCGGCTTATATTCGAGTATATACGGTAACTCCAATAAAGGGGTAATCATTATATATATATATATATATATATATATATATATTGCACACACTCGCACTCGCCACTTTATTAGGTACACCTGTCCAACTGCTCGTTAACACTTAATTTTTAATCAGCCAATCACATGGTGGCAACTCAGTGCATTTAGGCATGTAGACATGGTCAAGACAATCTCCTGCAGTTCAAACCAAGCATCAGTATGGGGAAGAAAGGTGATTTGAGTGCCTTTGCACGTGGCATGGTTGTTGGTGCCAGAAGGGCTGGTCTGAGTATTTCAGAAACTGCTGATCTACTGGGATCTTCACGCACAACCATCTCTAGGGTTTACAGAGAATGGTCCGAAAAAGAAAAAACATCCAGTGAGCGGCAGTTCTGTGGGCAGAAATGCCTTGTTGATGCCAGAGGTCAGAGGAGAATGGGCAGACTGGTTCGAGCTGATAGAAAGACAACAGTGACTCAAATTGCCACCCGTTACAACCAAGGTAGGCAGAAGAGCATCTCTGAACGCACAGTACGTCGAACTTTGAGGCAGATGGGCTACAGCAGCAGAAGACCACACCGGGTGCCACTCCTTTCAGCTAAGAACAGGAAACTGAGGCTACAATTTGCACAAGCTCATCGAAATTGGACAGTAGAAGATTGGAAAAACGTTGCCTGGTCTGATAAATCTCGATTTCTGCTGCGATATTCGGATGGTAGGGTCAGAATTTGGCGTCAACAACATGAAATCATGGATCCATCCTGCCTTGTATCAACGGTTCAGGCTGGTGGTGGTGGTGTCATGGTGTGGGGAATATTTTCTTGGCACTCTTTGGTCCCCTTGGTACCAATTGAGCATCGTTGCAACGCCACAGCCTACCTGAGTATTGTTGCTGACCATGTCCATCCCTTTATGACCACAATGTACCCAACATCTGATGGCTACTTTCAGCAGGATAATGCGCCATGTCATAAAGCTAGAATCATCTCAGACTGGTTTCTTGAACATGACAATGAGTTCACTGTACTCAAATGGCCTCCACAGTCACCAGATCTCAATCCAATAGAGCATCTTTGGGATGTGGTGGAACGGGAGATTCGCATCATGGATGTGCAGCCGACAAATCTGCGGCAACTGTGTGATGCCATCATGGCAATATGGACCAAAATCTCTGAGGAATTCTTCCAACACCTTGTTGAATCTATGCCCCGAAGAATTGAGGCAGTTCTGAAGGCAAAAGGGGGTCCAACCCGTTACTAGCATGGTGTACCTAATAAAGTGGCCGGTGAGTGTGTGTATGTATATATATTTCACAAATTTTTGTGCTTCAGGAGAAGGAGAAATCTGTGTTGGCTGACACATACCCTTATTCATCTACTATTTCCAGTAGTAACGGTTATTAGAAACCATTGTACTGACTGATTAAAGGATTATGGACTGAAAAAATATTAGCAAGTTTGGGATTAATATGGCTCTGGAGGCAGAAGTTTTTAGTGTTCGGGCTGAGAATAGAGCCTAAAAAAAATGCCTCTTTGCAAATATTTTGAATAATGATCATATAGTTTCAAGTATACTGCTTTGATTTAGACCAGTGTTTCTTAGTGGATACATGACACAGATAAACCTTGTGTAATTCCTCAAGTTTGTTTGTCCCATTAGTTAAATGGTTTTTCCAGGAATCGGGGGCTGGAAGTTTTATAGTCTGCCGAGGCCATTGATTGAGACAAAACTGCACAACCCACTTCAAAGTGTTATGCAGTATGGACCAGAGGTCGCATTAACGCCTCACCAAGCGTCATAGACGCATGATGAGGCGCCATTACCCCCCAAAATAATTGCCATGTGTCAAAGTACGCATGGCAATTATTTCCTGTAGCGCGCAGGCTGAGGTGTTCAGCGCGCGCCGCAAAGGAGGGAAATATCAGTGGTGCGGTCGCAGGGCCGCTCCGCTGGACATGTGACGCCGTGATCCGTGTCAGCGGCGCGTTGGAGAGACCCCCAACGAGAGCGCAGGCCCCGGGGGAGACATGTGGGTTCGGGGCTGCTGCTCCAGCTCTCCCTGCAGGCCTGTGTATCAGCGATTACTTGATTCTGGCAGGACCGGAGAGCAGGGCAAGGTGAGTGCAAACCCACACTGTACTCACTGCACTCTGTGTACTGTGTGTAGTGAGTGAGCCAGGTGCTGTGTGTGTGTGCGCTGTGTGTAGTGTGTGTATGCTGTGTATAGTGTGTGTGTGGCAAGTGTCCCAGATGCTGTGTGCCGTGTGGCGTGTGTGTGCCAGGCGCCGTGTGTGGCGAGTGTGACAGGGGCTGTGTGCCGTGTTTCAGGCTTTAATGATTTTCTTGTATTAATAGACGTTTATTAGATCGTTAGTAGACATTAATAGATAAATTTATACACAACTAGGAGTTATATATTTGTATTCCTAAAAATTTCATACTCCTCATCGGCTAAAAATACTCCTCAAAAATGCTAAAAGGAGTATTATTACCCTTCCAGAAAAATGTTAGTGCGACCTCTGGTATGGACCAATGTAAACAATGAGCAGAACACAGTATGCTACTAATGCTGGTTCACATCGTGTCTTTTCAACACGTTTAGGTCGTATGCCAGGTAAGCTCCCAATGCACATGTTCAATGTGTCTATGGACTATACAAGTGGGGGCATCTTTTATGTGTATGTGTGCTCAGTATAATGTTGCATGCAGGAAATACTGGATGAAAAAAATCCACCAGACTGCAATATATGACTGAGCTGGAAAACTATGTGCAGCGCTGCAGAATCTGTGTGCGCTATATAAATAAAGGAATTATTATTATATCTTCCTGCATGACAGGGCAGTACATGTTCTCAGTGGAGAACAAATGTAACTGGTGGCCTCCATCCTCGGCCTCTGCTGAGTGTACACTGGGTGTTTCCCCAATGATGTAACTTCCCCTAACCCAATCGTTGGCTTCTGCTGCTGTTTATTCCTCTTCCTGCTTTCAGGTGGGGGGTGGAGGAAGTGTTTGAGCAGATAATGGGATACATACTCCATTGTACAGATATGTTGCTGAAGTATCCTTACTAGAAACACAATGTGTATCTAGAAAGACAGAGAGCCGGACCCTCTTTGATCCAATCTTCAATGTGGGATAAGTCATTTCAAAGACCTTGATAACACCTTTTAAGAATATTTGGATTTATATCCATCAGAAATGTAGACCATAAAAATAACTTTGTGTTACCCAGAAATCTAGAGCTCTCTTGCACAGCCGTGTCTTGTGCTGTGTGCAGCCAAATATTTGCTTAGCAATGATGTGCCACATACAGGCCACGTTGTATACAGCTGCCACCCCTTGGCCATGACTGGCTGCAGCATTCAGTTGTCGCCTGAATCAAACCAGATAATAGGAGCCTTGGGCTATCTACACGTAGCCTGTGGGTTTGCTGGCTGGGGTAAATAAGTTTGCCTTACAGTGTATTATATTTGGCGGATATATAAAAAAAAAAAAAAAAAACAAACAATGTATTCGGACAAAAGTTTTAGAACGACGTGATGTCTTGTTGAAGCCTGTACCGTATCCTCACCCAGTTGTCACCTACAACCATCCATTTTGCCACTTCTGGCCCTTCATCTCTGTGACTTGATATATTTGTTTTCTTGCGCTTTATATTGTGACTCTTGGTTAACATCCGTAGATGAAGCGATTCCGCATGTAGGAACTGGGATAGAATTCAGATGAGCAATAATCCTCAACAATGGGTGTCTTCTAATCGCTGTATGTAAAGAATATGTCTGCTTGTTCTCGGCTACGCTTCATTAACACTTCGGTAAATAATCCCTGCCGCCTGTTATTCATTGCGTTGTGTCTGTTGGTACATAGTGGCGTCTGCTGCATACAAGATGCTTTGTGATATAACGTAGACAAAGTCACAAGTATCTGAAATTGGACCCCAATTGCTTGTAGCGTGTCAAATATTAAATGTCATAAGTAAGTTTATTTAAAGAACAATGGGATTCCATGTTATTGGATCCAGTTATTATTTCACCTGCATCAATTGTTCTTAGAGTGAAAGCTATTGATTCCGGGTATAGAATCCCAATAAAGGAAATTTGTACAGTGTCTCAATTATTTGGATGTCTGTTAGCAGGTGGTTGGACCTATTCACTAAAAATTATTTGCCCCACGTTGTGTTATCAATTTGATAATTTTTTCCTTGGTTATAAATACAAATACCGTATATACTCGAGTTTAAGCTGAGTTTTTCAGCACAAAATATGTTCTAAAAAACCCTAACTTGGCTTATACTCAAGTCTATATATATATATATATATATATATATTTAAAAAAAAAAAAAAAAAAGTTACTCTCCTTCCAATGCCACCCCTGGAGGTCCTCTTCTGTCCAACGATGATCGTTCCGGCTCCCTCTCGAAGGGGCTAGCAGGCTGTATACTGCGGGGGACAGGGGCTGGCAGGCTGTATACTGCGGGGGACAGGGGCTGGCAGGCTGTATACTGCGGGCAGACTAGGACCAATGCATTCCCTACCCTCGGCCTATACTGGAGGCAGTAGATTTTTCCAGGTTTTTTTGTGTTAAAATTGTGTACCTCGGGTTGGCTTATACTCCAGTATATACGGTAGGTCCCACAAACTCACTCCATGTGATTTCTCTATTTACTGGATCAATACTTGATTAATTGAACTGCAGTTGAACTGGCCGATCTACTTTTGTAGACCTATGGTCAGACTATCAAAGAAGTGTAAAAGAAAGCTTGGCAATTATTTCCTGTAGCCCACAGGCAGCACGGTCCGGCGCTTACTGCAATCCTACAATGGAGGGAAATAGCAGTAGCAGTGCGCACCTGCTCAGCAGGACATGCAGAGTCCACTAGACTAATAACAAAGCTCCCCTCACACTGCACATATTAACCATGCTGTAAGGGGCTTTGTTATTGGCTGTCCATCTACCATATATTACCCCCTGTGTACACAGATCTGTCTCCAGGTCAGGGGGTGCAGCTCCTCGGTAAGTTCTCCCAGCCCCTACACACAGGCAGTGTACTCCAATTCTGTGTGCCATGGCTGCCAGCACTGCTGAACGCTGGTCACTTCGCACAGAGCCATCGGAAGGATCCAGGCTGTCACACGGACAGCTTGATCCTTTACTGTGATAGGCCTGATATAATCAATCTCCTGTCACAGGAGCGCCCGAACACCACGTTCATACTGAGAGGGATCCCGAGACATCACTGATATAAAATCACTGGGATTCCCCAAGAGGGTTTAGATGCATGCAGAGAAGATGCAATGTGCAACCCCCCTCCCTCCCCTGCATGTCTGTATACAGATCACTGTTACTATGGGATGTTTCTGTAAGATCACTGTTATATGTGATCTGTATAATACAACAGTCCCTAAACACACATAAAAATTCCGAACGCACAAATTAAATTTAAAAAAATGAAAGCGTTAATCACACTCACAAAAACATTTTTTTAAAAGCTTTTTTAACATAGAATCCATCTGAAGGGGGCATCTCCCACAGACTGGTCTGGGGGGCGGGGGGCTGTTTGGCGGTGTGAGTCAGTCTGGCCCTGGGGAAGGGTGGTGGCCACAGTTTGGCTTGGGGGTGCCCCTTCTTTACTGCATAATGTAATGTTACTTTTACTGCCACAATTTGCTAAGATACTGACTGAGATGATTTTCTTGTTTAAATATAAATGTCTTTTAACATAATATACAGATTTAAAGGAAACCTACCACTTACAAGTGGTAGGTTTAGACACATATACATGGCACCAGCTCAGGGTGAGCTGGTGCCAGAGCATATTTTTGTTAGGGGAACAAAGCCCCTATCGCCGTTTTATAAGTTATCTCTCCGGCACACGCGCGCCTGCACAACTTAGCACGGCCTGTTTCCCCGTGCTAAGTTGCGCAGGGGCGCGTGTGCCGGAGAGCTCAGTGACGTCACCGGCTCTCCAGCACGTTGGAATCCGGCGCACGCACGGGCACGCGCATGGTGCGCCGTGCCCAAGTGCGGTGCGCCGAGTTATAAGTTAATATAACTTATAAAACGGCGATAGGGGCTTTGTTCCCCTAACAAAAATATGCTCTGGCACCAGCTCACCCTGAGCTGGTGCCATGTATATGTGTCTAAACCTACCACTTGTAAGTGGTAGGTTTCCTTTAAGGTAGATATTTGTATTACTGAAAATTTCACACTCCTCCTCGGCTAAATATAGTCCTCAAAGAGGAGTAATATTATCCTTCTGGAAAAATGTTAGTGCGACCTCTGCACCCCGACATCGGCCATGAGTTGGTAGGACTTCCTTATATATTAGATGGTGCTCAAGTAAGACCAACATTTCTCTTGAGTACAGTACAGCCAAGTTTAGTTACATTTTGAGTGGATAGGTAATTAATGCATTTCTTGTTGTGATTCCTGTAAAAGAGTTACCTTATATTATTATTTATATTATAAAACCATGTTTCTTTCTAAATTACCATATCTAGTTTTTGCTTATGGAGCTACTGGAGCAGGGAAAACGCATACCATGTTGGGAAGTGAAGCAGACCCTGGAGTCATGTACCTCACTATGGTTGAGCTATATCGGCGAATAGAAGCAATCAAGGAGGAAAAATCGTGTGAGGTGCTCATCTCCTACCTGGAGGTATGGACTGTTCATTACTGTTGTAAATGACCCCATAAATTTTATGTATGTTTTTATATGAAGTGGCTCTCTTCTACAGCACTGGCTGAGATGGCAAGTGCAGCACTGCTATGTAACAATGACTTTGATAAGTGGAGCGGCTATGCTTCCTTGTTCCCCTGTTCATATGATCATTGTGGGGTGCCAGCAGACAGAACCATGGGCATTTTACTGACCCAAACAACCTGTATAGTTTCCCTTTTAGTGAATAAAAAGAGGAAATAAAATATTTTTAATTGATTTAAATTTCATATAAAATATTGCTGATAAATTCCCTTCAATTATTATCCTGCCATGCCCTTCATTCGGTCATTCTTCTGTTACAACTATTCTTGGTGTTAGTCCATCTTTTTTTTAATTTCAATTATTCTTTCTTTTAATTGTTAAGCTAAATGTTATCCTAAAGAGATTTTTTTTCTCAGGTATACAATGAACAGATCCAGGATCTGCTAGAACCCAAAGGCTTTTTAGCAATCAGAGAAGATCCCCAGAAAGGAGTTGTGGTTCAGGGTCTATCCTTTCATCAGGTAAGTGTTCATGCTTTCATCTCCAATCCACAAGCCCAACCTGTTTATGAAATTCAGTGGAAACAATACTGGGGGTGGGCATGTGGTCTTGTTTCAATAACTAGTTGATGTTCTGCTTCTGATCAGTAAATATATCCTTAAAGGAGACCTGTCGGGGAATTTTGAAACTCCAAACCACCTTCTGGACCATTGGGTTAGTGTTGCCTTTCTGTCTGTGACCACAATAAAAATGGAAAAGTTCATAATTACTTTGGCCTGGAGCTCTCAGGACTTATGGAGGTCTACAGTAGAGCTTACACCCCTGTTGGGTATGACACATGCGATATGAAGCCAGGTATACTACACATGATTCATTAAAGCTCCATGTAGTCACCGAGAGCACTGGAGATGAGTCCTATGCACCTTATCAGTGTCATCTCACGGTAACTATAAAGGTTTACTGTATCAGCCATGGATCATGGGCAAATTGGAACATTAAGCAACAGGTCTGGTCCATAATGACCTGTAGTTTGTTTATTGTACCAAATTGCTTTAACAGGTTACCTTTAAAAAAAAAAACAAAAAAAAAACACCAAGTAATAGCAGTGCTTAAAGAGTAGCAGCCATCGCTTCTGCCATATCTGCTTTAGTGAAATACTTGTATTTGCCTTGTAATATTTCTGGTTCAGTGTTGGCAACATCAACAGGCGGTCCCCTACTTAAGAACACCCGACTTACAGACGACCCCTAGTTACAAACGGACTTCTGGTAATTTACTGTACTTTAATCCTAGGCTACAATAAACAGCTATAACTGTTATAAATGATGTCTGCAATGAAGCTCTAGTGTTAATCCTGGTTCTTATGACAACCCAGCATTTTTAAAATTGTGACAGAGACCCAAAAAATTTTGGCTGGGTTTACAATTATAAAGTATACAGTTCCGACTTGCATACAAATTCAACTTAAGAACAAACCTACAGACCCTATCTTGTATGTAACCCGGGGACTGCCTGTACACAATTTTATAAATTAGTTGGAGGTATAACAGGAAAAGTTCAAAGAATAGATGCTATATCATATATGATCAATACGATTATTTACTGATTATTTAACAGCCTCTTTAGGTGAAGGACAATGTGTAACATGTGTTGCCCAGTATTAAGATCACAATCATGACTTTACAGTTAAGGATTTTCACTTTTGATGCTTTACAACTGATAACAATACATAATGGTTCCAAACTAAATGACTTCTGAGTCTTTTTGTCACAGGCAACTTTTCAACCAGAGTGCAAGGCTAGACATATGCCCTTTATTTTTTGTTAGAGGGATAGTGCTGCAAACAACTTTGACCTTATATATGTTAAACATGAAAGTTACACAAGTTCGAAGACTGCTGGATTTTTTTTCTTTGTAAGTTGTGTGTGGCTTTGCAGTCAGTCTGCACTGCAAGTCTCTTAGGCCTTCTGCATATGAAGTTATATTTCCTATGGCCTCAAAAAAAAAAGGGGACTGGCAAAGGTCAGTAGCTTGTCCCAACGCACTGAAATGTCAGATGATTGTGTTATCTAGTAACCACCTGAAATATGGATGATGCCCCACATGTCATCTGAATTTTTCAAAAACCCATAGACTTTAGGACCGCAGAGCTGCAAACACAGCCAAAAATAGGACGTGCTCTGAGTTTTTCTCAGGGGCTCTAGGCTCAGACACGGGGCTAAGGAAACCTCAGCTTTGTGTAGGATCCCTTAGAAATACATGGGGACGTGAGCAAGCCTCGAAAACCACATTTGCATACATGAGGCCTTAGTTTGTATGACATAAAATGGTGTACGTCATATGCTATTACTATATTTATGTGTTGTATGGTGGAAACTTGGACAGAAGTAGTACAAACTTTATCATCCAGCTAAATACATTTTTATATATTTGGTGCACCTTTTGATTCTCTTGTCTGAGGAATCCATCACACAGCACAATGTCTCCTTGTAAGGCCATTTTTTTGTGAATGTCTGTTCCTACACAAGTTTCTGCTGACTGCCTCAATAATCTATTAGTAGATGGTGAAGTTTACACTGTCTGTATATTAGACAGGATGAAACAATCCACTCCAATGTATCTGTTACCTTGATGGGTTTCTCAGAGACAGGTCAGAGGTTATCGCTGCACAGTATGGAAAACGTTATATGACATGGTGCCATATGGTGTGGCTAGGCACCTTTGTTTATGGACATAATGGAACACTATAAAATTACTTGTCTGCCTTGTACATACATTAGGATTTTTCCATGGAAACTATTTGGACCATTTCTGTAACAAACAAATGTGATTTTGTGTTTTCTTTGTAAACCATTGCAAAAACGTAAACACTTTACGGCCATTTCTATGCAGCATCAGATCAATGAGTTACACTTCTCTGATTTGCCTAAAAGCATTGGTTCTCGACAGATTTACATCTACACTGGGAGTTCATGAAAACTTTTACCCATGGTCACTATGTTCTAGATACTAATACCTCCCACAGATACTTCATATGTCCATAAATCTTTAAATTCTAGTATATTAGGCTTTGACCTCTCTTATAAGTGAGCAGAGATGGTGGTCACTTTTGACACCTCTCAGATTTAGAATATAAAGGTTGAGATGTAACATACACCATGTATTTCCAAGAATCAAAGTATCTTATAATAATAAGCTTCTTTTACATCCTTAGCCCAAATCAGCCAATCAGCTACTGCAAATGTTGGCTAATGGTAACCTAAACAGGACCCAGCATCCAACAGACGCTAATGCAACATCATCCCGATCACATGCAGTTTTCCAGGTAAGGTTCTGTGTATTTTATTTTTCTCTGCCTACACTACAGCATTGGATACTGGACTAAAATATTGTCTCCATGGCTTTCTTTTCTGTAGTAAGTTGTGCTATGCCTGCCTTGCCCTTAAAAAGAACCTGTCATCACCAGCCTGTCTTCTGGCTCCCCCATGTCCCCATAGAGCATAATGTACACTAAAATCCTTTGTCCATATGTCTGCCGACCCAAAAGTCAAAAGTTCCATGGTCGAAAATTTTGTATACCAGGACTGATAGGTTGAAATTATATCTGTGAAATGCTGTATTTTTGTTAACACATTCTCTAATTCACTGTTATTATTTTGTTATTCTGAGTATATTTAAGAAACTTGTCTTCGTGGGAATACACCTTTAAGTTCCTACATGGGGCCATAACTGGATTCAGCAGCCATCTCTCTTGTATACCATCTTTTTCCCCATACACACGCACATTGTTCGAGCATGCAATCTACCAAGCTTGTTGTACTTTGCCCTGAGTTTGGCAAAGGGGAGGAGTCACAACAATTCCGTATGCAATCATTTGACATTATCTACTGTATAAGGAAACCATTACCTGATCAGTGACCTCTCATCCTGTGTTTTCCTCTGCAGATTTATGTCAAGCAGCAAGATCGGTCAGCTAGTATCAGCCAGGACATTCGTGTGGCAAAAATGAGTCTTATTGACTTAGCCGGGTCAGAGCGGGCGTCATCCACAAACGCCAAAGGCGAGCGTCTCAGAGAGGGTGCTAACATCAATCGTTCCTTGTTGGCGCTAATAAATGTGATTAATGCGCTGGCCGATGCCAAGGTACCCGCTGTCCTTTGCACTTGCATGCCTTTGGTGCTCAGCGCTGATTGTTTTCATATGAGCCTGATGCCTGATTAGTATCTTGTTGTCTTTTGAGCATCATGAAAAGCTCTGTGTCTGGTGTGTATTAATTTAATCTGTACTTCCTGGGCACAAAGAAAACACAAAGTAATCTTTTCCTTGCGCACACCACTCGGACACTTGGCACAATTTTATTGTGTTTATGTTGGGATGTTCCACAACTGAAGGGACAGCATAACCTCATTTGTAACACATGGTGGTTGTTTGTCATTTTTTATTTCCTTCCGCAGTGCAGAACTCCCAAGTCTTTGACAAATGTTTTGTCCATTTTGTATACGCATTGTTTTATTGACTGTTATTTACTTTAAATGGAAGTCACAGAGGGGAAAAAAACTGTACTTGTATACCATAAACTGAATGTAAAAATTGCAGGATGGTAAAGCAATGTGTATGAAAGTTCTGCAATTTGGTTCTTGCAAACCCAGATGGAAACTTCACACACAACTACATGAGATAGAGCTTCCATGTGCTTCAAGATCCGTGCACTTTATACAAAGGAGAAGCCACATGTGGTACAACCTTACAGCGCTGTTTATTAAAAGCCATTGATCTGCGCACAAAAGTTATTATAAAACAGATCTTCAATAGAAGCACTCCAAATACACCATAGAAAAACAGGCAGAGCAGAGGGAAATCATCACTAATAACATTAGTAAACCTGCTGTACTCCCATTAACTCCAATCTAATGCAGCAACTAAAACTTTATACATACAGATAACTTTTACTTTATATTCAATGCAAATATGAAAAATGAAGGCACCACAAGTCTTCAAGAGACTTCAAGAGTAACAACTTGCCCTTATGCCTTGGTCAAGCTATGTCAGACGGGACCTTGGATGATGTAGACCCACCTGTTTGGGCATACCTTCTGCTTGGGCAAGGCATTAAAGGGAACCTGTCACCAGGGACCTCATTTTTCACTAAAAACAGGTTGGAGAAGCTTATTACACCTGCAGTGCAAATCTGCCTTTCTGCCTTTTCTATGCATTTGCATTACAATATAATTGTGTGATATAACTTACTCTTGCTGCATGACAAAATCCTGTGGTAGTCACAGGAGCTGGACTTTGGTTTGGATGCATTTCAATAAACAACATGTGACTAGTCTGTTACCCACTCCTCAGAGCTTGGCCCCCTCCTTTGGCTCCTGTCTAGCTCCACCTCCTGCTGGTTCTCAGAGGTTACAGCCTGGTCAACGTGACATCAGTGGGGGAGGGACAATCTGTACAGGAGCACAAACATGGAGACAGCCTGCAGCTCAGACAAGTCACATGGTGTTTTTTGAAATGCATGCAAACCAAAGTCCAGCCCCTGTGACTACCCCAGGATTTTGTCAGGATGCAAGGTAAGTTATAACACACAATTATATTGTAATGCAAATGCTTAAAAAAGGCAGAAAGGCAGATTTGCGCTGCTGGTGTCATGGGCTTTTACAATCTGCCTTTAGTGAAAAATGAGGTCCCTGGTGACAGGTATAAATTGCCTTAAAGGGAACCTATCTCTTCTATTATAACTTATGACTGCTAGGTTACTTCTATTCTTTTATGTTTTGTCACAATACATTATATTGTAAGTTTCTAAACAGCCTGGTTATATTGCTTTTAGCACTTGTGCCATAATTGTTAAATTAATTTGGGATAAAGTTATTTATTTTGTATTTTTTGTTGATGGACCAATGGCAAATAAGTAATGGCTCCCTTAATAGCCTAGTCTAGGTTTTGCCATGATGGCTTCTCCTGCCGATACCTTCAAGGTCTGGCTATTGTTTCTCATGTTTTGAGCAGTTGTTGAGGTGCACTGTTAATGTTTTTGGCAGAGATATCTGGAGAAGGTTCTGAGCACCTGATGCAGTTTTAAGCAAATATACCACCTTTGGTTACAGAACCACTATATTCATTGCCGTATCTTCCAACTCGGTTTGCTGCGATTGTCTTAAATTTGGATGGCGTTAGTGCCTTGATTCTCATCTTTGGATGTATCTTGAGTGGAAATACTTAGATACATGTTAGACTTTTTCTCTGTGGACTTGATGTACATTTTGACCCAGTTTCTGTCCATCTTCATAGAGTGCTATTGGACATTTAATTTCACTATATTCTATTCTATTTCTATCCTTTTAAAGAAGGATAAAAAGTAACAATATGTCTTCAACTAGCATATAGGTAGGCACATGTACTCCATTCCCTGAGAATGGGTAGTTCACTGGACTTTTGGTCCATTGCCAACCAGTAATGAAACATTTAACCACTATATAGATGATAAATGTCAATTCAAGGAAATATACCCTCATGATAAATTATCACTGAGGGAGCAAGGGGAGGATGAGACAGTGTAAAATTTGATTTTAAAAGGTAGGAGGTCGTGGATTATCATGATGGATTTTGAGGGTAAATGGTTAAGTGTTTGTTTCTAATCATATCAAACAGAATTGGATGTGCTTATTCTTGCTATCATTCTTTGTTAACTGTATGCTGGTTCTAATTAACTTTTTTTCCCTAATGTAGAATAAAAAGGCCCACATTCCCTACAGGGACAGTAAACTAACCCGGCTTCTAAAAGACTCAATTGGAGGAAACTGTAGGACAGTGATGATTGCAGCCATTAGCCCTTCCTTTCTAAGTTATGATGACACCTATAACACCCTTAAATATGCCAATCGGGCCAAAGAAATCAAACTATCAGTAAGTAAATTTATTTATTTCTCCATTTTTTTTTTTATTTTTTTTTTTTTATTTTTTTCAATTGACCTGGTCACTACTTTTTTTTTTTTTCTTTAATGCAAGTCAAAAGCTGTGCTTTTCCCACTTACTTGCATATTCCTTACCACCTAACAGCCAAACACATGACAAAAATATACTTTGTATAAATGAATAGCACTGGTTTTCATATACTGCATATTAGAACCAAGTCTTAAAAGGTGGCACAGGCAATCTCCATTACGGTAGGTGAATGTATTCCTTCCTTCTTTTCTGACCTATGCCCATAACCTCTCACCTAGCCAAACCACTTCCCCATGCTGGGCTGAAGAGGTGAAATACATGATGTGATCTCTTCAGCGCAGTATAGAGAACTGTTTCGGCTAGGCGAGAAGCTATAGGTATAGGCCAGAAAAGAATTAATTCTCTTTATGGAGATTGCCTTTAAAAATTCTTATATGCCTTTTTTATATGCCTTCAAAAGGTCGGAGGGGCCAATCCTGCTCCACAAAGGTAATCTCCATAGGGGGAATGAATCCCCTCTTGACCCATGTGCAGAGCATCTAGCTGTCTAAACCATCTCCTTTTATACTGTACTGTAAGATGTAATAACAACATGGAAACCGCGTTGTGGCTTTGTATTCCTTATGGAAAAGACTCGCTGGTTTGGCTATCCCACATCATGTCTCAAGTCTTCTATAAAGTCAGATGTTGATGTGGAGGGAGATATCTTATTTACACTGGAGGCATAGTTTTTCTTTTTCCACCCTGTTATTGGGAATTACTTAGTAAACAATTTATATTGGTCTGTTTATTTGTGGTTTGTTTTTTTTCTTGTCTATAGCTGAAGAGCAATGTGATCAATTTGGACTGTCATATCAGCAAATATGCCGCTGTATGTGAGGAACTGAAAGCCGAGGTGAGATTGCCTTCTGAACTACACTGTGTTGTAGGTAGCTAGGCAGCCAGTGCTTATAAAATATTGTCTTTACATTGAATAGGTAGCTGAACTAAAGGCTAAGCTGCGTTCCTATGAAATGAAGGAATCTATCCAAGATGCCACGGAAATCTCTTCTCTGTGCCATAGTCCTGTGCAGAGGAAGTCCCCCAGGTAATGTTGTTATTACATACATGCCAGACGGTATTGCATAGCTGTGTATTGTTTTATAGCTGGCTACTTTTGGAATCTAAATCAATCCAGTCATATAATAAATCAATACAGTCATATAAACAATTATTCATCTACTATGTATGAGTGTGTGAGAAGCATGGCCTAACAATTATAATCACCAGTGGGTTGTAAGAAAATCACTATATTAAGTAAATGGAACATATAAGGTAAAGCATACATATACTTTTCTACCATTTATCATCGTGCCAGGCCTACTTCTAACTTATGTCTGATTGAGGCCTCTAACATTTTGGGCTCTGTCCCGTCTGGCAAAGTAGGTACAGATGTCCCTGTGGGTCTCTAGACGCCCAACAGAATTAAATGCACAGAGCGGTCATTTTTTTACATCAAAACATTTTTATTGATGATTTTATGTTTTTTCCACAAACAGTACATTTACACATTACAAACATTTATAGGCATGTAATAACAAATAGCAATATGCCAGTAAAACAGCTGGCAAGACATACACCACATAACATATCCCCCCAAACCCCCACCAGCCGGTCGCAGCCAGCCATCTCCCTTTCCCACCCCCCCAGTCCGGTGTCCTCCCTATATTCAGCAACAGCCAATATTGACTCAACCTAGATCTAGAACTCTTATTAGTAGACATTCAGTACTTGCCAAATAATATTTTTTTTTTTTTTTTTAAGGGTTTCTGGTGCCCGCACTGGCAAGCAGATATGGTAGTCCCTGTCTTATGGATAATAATGCTCCTGACGGGAGGCCTGATTGGTCTAGCCATCGACCCCGCACAGAGCGGTCATCTCTCGCTCTGCCTTATTTGTTGCTGCTGTATGTAGGGAGACGGCAGGCACGGTTTGTCGTCTTGCCTGCCAGCTTAAGTACTGCACCCAGCAGCAGAAGAGAGAAGAGTTGCTGTGAAGGAATAGTAACTATGGGAGGGAGGCAGCTGCTTAGGGGGGAGGGGTAATATGAGGGGGATCTGCTTGGGGGGGTGGGTAATATTGGCGGGGGGGCTGCTTGGGGGGGCAGATAATTTGAGGGGGAGCTGGCAAAAGCACTTGTGAGATGGGGAAATTAAACCGTGCGAGTGTAGAATAAGTCGAGGGAGCAAAAGGTCCAGCTTATGGCAAAGAAATGTTCTTTTGTCCCTCTTTCTGCTCTGCAAGAGCTGCTGTCCAGCCTCTAAAAGTGACTTATTTGGGGCAAATAGATACTCTGCTCTTCATTTGGATTTAACTTGGAGGGGGTTTTGTTTAATAAAGAAGCTGGAAGGTAATTAGTTTGGTTGAGTAAAAGCAGCAGTTGAAAAACTTTTTCATGGTGGCAGGTTCCCTTTAAGTAGTTTTTCCAGAGCAATTATCTACATCCTCACTTGCTGATGCATGACCCATCTGTCAGCTGGGCCCTATGTTTCCTGCTGTCCACAGTAGTTAGGTTCTCATTTATCTTGTCCACCACTCACGTGTTTGTGCTCAACACCGAGCTCCTATCCAGTTCACTTAATGACAGTAACATCTAACTCATGGGATCTGGGACCATTTAGTGAAATGTGTTACATCTGAATCTGTTGCGCGGCTTAGGAAACATTTCTCCTGTAAGTTATGTTCTCTCCCTTTTATTTCTCGTCATTAACATACAATCTGGAACAACTAAAACATGAAAAAAAGAAAGAAAAATGTATAAAATATAAATTTCTGGGTAGGCAGGGGGCGCTTAGCAATTTTCTTTGTTCTTTTAAAAATTCCTTTAAGATTGGCTTTTTTTAATTCCTGTTATTTCATGGAAAGTAGATTCCCAGCTGAGTAATATGGCTTTCTGACTTTCATGCTCGTCTTAAAATGTTTCTGGCCGAGGGTTATTTTTTTTGAAGTTGCTTTCATGTCCGAGGCTGCACGTTTAGTTGTTTATGCTATTACTTGGATGTTGTTAAACTACCTAATAATGTAGCAAGATCGGCATATTGGTTTACTTCCCCCGCACCAGCCATGTTTGTTGTTTTCTACTTGTGCTGTGATGGGCCAAGTGCTCCATATGTCTCAAGACATAAAATCTTTAAATAATTTTATTTATGACTTTTTTATTTTTTTTTTTGCTTTTATACAAGTAGTTGCGTTGTGTACTGCAGCTGTAGATTTTGGTATCGGCGTGAAATGACTGGTAAATGATTAAAATGGGCCCAGATGGTTTCACTTTGTGGAGCAGGAATACTGACACTTTTATCAGGTGCACATCTGTTTCCTCCAAGTACGTTCCTCATGTACTGAATCTCTCTGGCTACAAACATCTGTGGAAGAAATTACAATATATCTCTGTACAGTCGTAACAATGAAAGCAATTGTCTAATTTGTTTGTAGGTTTTCCTCGTGCTGCCATCACAGCTTAATGTGGCAAAGGCTCAACAAGGGATCACTAGGCCTCCCGCCCAACGCTAAAGTGTCTGATGCTGAATGATAAATCTAGAGCATACAATTCATTCCATTTTAGGACACAACCACCTTTTAGTTAAAGTGTACCAATTTTAACAAATTGATTCGGTGCCCCCGAATAGGATGTATATAATGACTAGCCTGGCAGTTTTCATTACATGGAATAGAATGGAATAAGTATTGGAAACTGGCATTGAAATGGTTACTTTATCTGTATAGTCTTTACTGTGTGACCACTAAGGATTTCCAGCTTCCCTGCTCTGAAGGTAAAGTGCCTGGGCAGGGGGCTGCAGAGGAAAGATGTGATTGGTGCCTGATGTGTGGAGAGAGAGCAGGTTCGGTTATGCAGCAGATATAAATATTCGCTGCTTTAAATTGTGTTCCACCCCTATTTATGCACAAATAATTATCAAAGCACTCAAATGTCTTTTTTTGGTTGCAACAAAGTGACAATAATAATAATAATAATTATTTTATTTATATAGCGCACACAGATTACGCTGCGCTGCACAAAGCATGTCAAATTGGTCCCTGTCCCCAGGGGGCTCACAATCTAAACATCCTAACAGTATGTTTTGGAGTGTGGGAGGATGTTGATTCGTGGCTTTACATGGTGTAACGTTTTGGCCCAACGAGGCTTTGGCAAACACCAATGCTGCCTGTAGTGTATTATAGAGGATTATAAAACTTTGGTAAGAGAACAACCATTCCAGTATAGTGTCTAGACACTATTCTGCAGCGCTACTCTCTTACCAATTTTACAGGCAGCATTGGTGTTTTGGCTTAACCTGGCCTTTGCCAAATGTTACTCCCTATAAAGCCACGGATAAAAATTTGTCCTTTTTTTGCAACTAAAAATTTGTTTGAGTTCTTAATGTTTTTTTTTGTTTTTGCATTAAATGCAGAGATCGATATAGAGAGATGTGAAGGAACGCAGACAGGGATGGCAGGTCTTATATGGAACAGGGGAAGGCCCTCATCCACACCTATTTGCAGATTTTTGCTGCAGACACAAGGTTTTTCTGCTAGCTAGAGAACAGCATCACTTGTTCTCCCTTTCCATAGGTAGCAGCAGCCTCAGTAGTGTCTGTCAAGTTTCGTGTGGAAACAGTCTTTCATAATCAGCACAGAATGAGGAGATAATAAATTGCATTTTACTTTTGTAAATCTACCCCATAGTTTGTCTCTTTTGAACCTAAATATGAAATTAACATTTGGTCTCCTAATATACAATGCCCTCTTGGTAAATGGCAATGAGACAGGATCTGTACATTATTTGGATCCCCCCTGTAAAGAATGTCTATGAAATCATGTACATATACTGTAGTATGCCTCTAGATGAGCTTGGGTTCGATCACTTGAGAAGACTTAGTGGGTATTATTTGTGACTCTTCATTAACATCTCTTTTATTTTTTGCCAGTTTGGAAGAGCCTTTCGATACGTCAAGTCCAGAACAAGGGTTTAAAAAACATCTGCGATCGTTGAGCGACTTATCTTCAGAGCATTTACTTTACAAGCAACATTTCAGAAAGAATAAAGCGAACCAGGTAAACTGGATTTATGAAAATTTACATTAAAGGGATTTTCAGGGCTAAATATATTGGTGGCCTCTTCTAAGAATAGATCCCCAATATCTGATCCGTGGTCCAACAACATTTTGATCAAAGATTTTCTTTTCTCAGCAGCTGATAGTCCATATTGCACCCACCCATCAAGTAATGGGAACATTCTGATCTAATTCTTGCACCTTGCCACCCATTTCCTCCATGTCTGGTTTAGCAATATCCCCAGCTTTGTTTCATCTGTTATTTATGGCTTGGGATAAGACAGGAAGTACAGGTACAATACCAATGACCCGTGGAAGGGCCTGACTGCTTAGCTTCCCCCTAGTAGTATGTTATTTGTAAATGTCAGCTTTAGTGTCCACAAACAAGTAATAGTGTAAGCCATTCCAGACATGTAGGAATTTCTCCTGAATGTGTAGATGCATTTATGTAGAGTGTGGGAGTTGTGGGGCTGCAGAGCACTGGAAACCTTTCCTGATTTATAGGACAATACAGTCCCATTCTGTGTGCCAGTCCAAGTATTGCCTGTCTAATGCACAATAACCACTTCAGACAGAAGGTAATGTTTTTCATAAGATTGGCCTTCTAAATCACCATAGACTGCCTGTGTAGTAAATGACACTTGGAATATCTACTGCTGAAAGAAATGCAGTTTGTCTTGGATCAGCCAAACCTCTACAGATTCTTCTGGCCGCTTGTGGGGCTTAAATATTTCAATAAGACAGTTTACAGAATTGTGCTATAACTCACTGCTTATTCTTGGCACTATCACTGAAGGAAAGGAAAGTAACAAAAATCATTGCCCAAAGTAAATCTACAAACTGCTCTGCGTTTTTGACAAGATTTTTTATTTTTTTTTCTCTAAAAGGTTTGTCCAACAAAAAGGATGCATGCATGTCCACCACCCTATTCACTTGTATGATATTGTTTTCCTACACAAGTGAACGGATTGATGGTTACACATGATCACCATGGCTGCTAGCCCCCTACCCCTACTGGGGTTCCAGCTGACTGAATCACATTGCCTAGACATGTATCCTATGTAAAAGATGATGGAAGACTTTAGTCTTTTTAATAAGATCCTTTTAATAAGGATCTCTCCCCACCACCACCCCATTCTTTTGCACCATCTATTAGGCTTTGCTCCACTCCACCCAAATTGATATTTTTTCCAACTGGGATTTTTAGATTGCCAAAACTAAGGCTCCTGAGTTGTAAGAATGCCCTGTCTGCAACCTAGAGGTCACATTACTGTACATTCTATACATATGTGCATAGGGAAACCTCATCTGTCCTGAAATGTAATTTAAAACTTTCCATTGTTCCATTCCATTGTTTTTTTTCTTCTAAAAATATATGAATTATCAAAGGGTTCTGACCCTACACAGTGTGACAATTCCCCTCAATAATGACATTTCCAGACTGTAAATTCCATTGATAAAAGAATGGTACAACATATCTTAAAGGGGTATTCGCACGAAGACAAGTTTCTAAAATGTATTCTGGCTATAAAGATAACACATTCTCTAATTCACTATGAACAAAAATAGAGCATTTCACACAAGTCCAACCTGTCTCTATCAGTCCTGGGGTATACAATTTCAGTTGCTCCTAGACACAACCCTGTAATTTTTGACTTGGGGCGCTTTCACACTGTGCTTTTTGGTTGAGTTTTCATTGAGTTTGAAACGTATTACAATAGCGGAGGAGAGGTAATTTGCCCAATTTCATTATTGTTAACGCAACGTGTTAATGCATTGTTTTGTAAATGCAATTGTTAACAATAATGTAATTGGGCAAATCGCCTCTCCTCAGATATTGTAATGAGTTTCAAAACACACCATGTGAACGCACCCTTAGGGTTGGGGAAGCCATATTGCCTGCCATTGTGGAGCTGAGAATTGTCTCTCTGCTCACTGCTTCTGACCCCTACCCCTGTCCATGATACTTCAATACTAAAGTCTTTTCGGGAGCAGTGTGAGGAGTGTAAAGCTACAGACAGATAAGTTGTTTATCTGGGAGGGGGAGAGAGGCACAGCAGATCTAGCATGTTTTGGAATAGCAGAGATGTAGGAGAGCTGAGTGTGTCATTGTGTGTAACAGGGAAGTAGATAAGTGTAGAAAGAACTGGTTTAACAGATGCACTGCCCCATAGACAATAAGTGATATGTATGTTGCAAATTAATTTAAATTTTTTATGTATTGTGGACTACACATTTCGAGGACGCACCGTCCTCTTCCTCAATTTCAAAAATTACGCATTGGGGGCAGTGTAGATCGCTGAATGCAAGATGGAAAAGGAGGAGAGAGGATCACGATCTCCTATTGACTGAGGAGTGATGCAAATAGCAGATAGCGATCTCCCTCTCAGACTGCAATCTCATGTACTTGTAGAGCAAGGAGATTTGTGATTGAGATTTGAGAATTTTCTTTCATGGGCAAACCCTTTTAATAATTCTGGGGCTTTTCTTTTTTCTTCTCCATGTGATACACACTTCTTTACTAAAAAAAAATCATTTCAGGGCAGCTGATGCGTTACCTTCTGTGCGAAATACGCAATAGCGACTACAAACTACTACAGTGTAGAGACTAGAGTGTGAGGCTACATCAACACGTATGATTCGCAGTTTGCCTCCCATGTGTCGTCAGCGTGTGAAGTTTGCTTACCTCAGTAAAGACTTCCCAAGCGGACACTCTTCTCACCATAGCAAGGGAGACTGCTTGCATGTTAATCTCAATAAGAAGAAAAGAGATGAGAAGCTGCTTAGAAATTAGTTATATTTTGTGAAAACATTATAATCCAACATATCAAGATGCCCTCTGGATTGCTGCAATCCAAGCAATATTTGTAAGTAAACAATGAAATATATTGGTTGAACGATTTAATCCCATATTGGGAAAGATTCAGACCTCTGATTTTGAGGATGAATGGTAGTTTTTTATCACCATATTCCCTTTACTCTCTTGCCCTCCTCAGTGGCATCCCGCTTTACTGTTGCACGGGTAGCTGCAGTTTGTCCCCATTCCAGTGTATGAGTGCCTGCAGTTCCTGCACCATCAGACGATCATTTATCTATTGTGCATATGAATAGTAACTGTATGGGGTTATTGGCTGCAGATGTAGATTTATTAGTTTGGGTTAGGTGGGGGACAGACTTCTGGCATCTTAATGTTTATCTAATGTCTTTAGCATCTGTGGGTTACCTTTTGGCTGCTAAGGAAGTTAGCTTCCTAAGGCATTCTTCCTACCATGGGGGTCTTTTTTTGTTGGGTTGAACAAAGTAACTCTCATGGCTATGTTTAGTCTGTGAATGCATTTTCCACTTTTTAGTAAAGCATGTACAATTGATGCAATCTGCAGATCAGTCCCTAGTTAGTCCGTGTGTGTGAGTTCTGTCAATAATGCCTAGTAACCATTTCAGCAGTGTGAGGTAACGGCAGCTATTTTAGAGGAAGTCGCCCAACTTTCATGGACTGACACATCTAAGCATGCATTATTTCCCCCTTCCACCAATTCTTTATATATTAGATTATGGTTTATATAGCTCTGCAGGTGACAATAGCAATGAAAATTTATGTTCCTGCAACTGCAAATATATGTCCCTTGCAACTTCCTGCAATTGCTTAGAGGAAATCTACTATAGAAATCAAGCATGGATCAACCAGGGACGCTTACTCATAGCTCCAGGCACTGTGACTGTGGTAATCTTCTTATATTTGTTATCCATGGCCTCCTTCCGTCTAAAGGTAACTTTTAAAATTATGCTAATGAACCCGAATGCGCGGTTACACTATTCAGGAGCATGTCTCCATGTCAACACTGCTCCCTCAGGATTTCCCTACCCTATGCCTGCTGTAATCTTATACATTTGGACGGAGAAATGTACAGTGTAACATCATGTGAAGCGCTAGTAACACTCTACAGAGCCCCTCTGGCTCATTGGCACCATTTTAAAGGTTGATTTTAGAAAGGAGGAGGCCGTGATAACAATCTAAGAAGATTACCAGAGTCACTGTGCCCGGACCAATGAGTGGGTGCCCCTGGTTTCAATGCTTGATTTTGCCAGTAGACCTCTTTTCAGATTATTGGCTCCAGTTGCAAGGACTGATATTGACAACCCCTTTTTACAGTTCTACAGAATATATTGGTGCTATGGAAATAAATTAATAACAGGAGCAAATGAAAACTCAACCCCTGTGGGATCATGGCAGTCATACTGCAATCCGTAAACTGACTTTTTATATCAAAGTCTGCTTTTCAGCTCTCCACAAGAAATCACCAGCTCTATGATGCTAGCACAAATAAAGGAGAAGCAGCCTGTGTCTCAAAATAATCATTGATCTCATCCATAGGGCATTTAAAAAAAAAAAAAAAGTTCATAAATTTTATTTTGAAAATAAATTTAAATTCCTCTTTTTATAAATGAGCAAAAGCAATTAATGAGCCATAAAATGTTTAATTGGAGGATGTTCTGAAGGCTTAGGATTTGCATGTTATTGAATGTGCCGGTCGGCTCTTTGTGCTTTGATGCAGCTGGGACTAATAATTGTGTATACGCTGTGTGATGGTGTGTACCAGTGACCAGCATTACCAGTATGTTTCCCATTACTCTAGTGTTCTGTAGACATGTATCATAGGAATGTTCATTTCTGCAGCTGAGATAATGTATTTTTCTTTAAACCTAGAATCACTTTTTCTAATCTGTTTTTACTTCTTATGAGTACATTCACACGCGGTATGCCCGGCGTGTGGGCATACCGCAGTGTGCTGGAGAGGAGGAGGAGGTGACCCTCTATCTTTTTGCGGTGTACGGCGCGGATCGGTGCCACACATGTATGGCACCGTGCTGCCATTGCCGTCTATGAGGACGTATATGCGGCCACAAATTTGCTGCCACCTGTACCTCCCCATGAATGGCCGTATAAATGAGCCCTATGGTGCTGCCATCTTCCCTGTGATTCTCTGCTACTCTGTTACAAAATGTAGTAATCTGCTTGACAATCTCTGGTTAAAGACCACCATAGATTGGAGTTGAATCATTGAAGAGTATGGATAGTTTCTAGGTATGCCTTATGGAGGAAGGATGTGGCAGCCATGATCTAATCAAATGTCAGTAGTGGTTGCAGTGATGAGGCTTTCACTAGAGGTGCCAAGTGATCTAAATGAGGTGACTGCTTCAAAGAGAATTTCAACAAAATTGTCAAGTTGCCTTTAAGCCTTATTTTAGAGGCTGCATTGCAAAGATGCCTTTCTGCCTTTTCTGTGCATTTGCATTAACATTTGCATTTGTTTTAACTTCCCTTCCTCCCTCCCAGAATTCTGTTCCGAGTCCCAGGTTTGTTTTGGTTTGGCTGCATTAAAAAAAAGTGTAACTTGTCTGTTACACTCACTTCTCTGTTTTCACACCTTTGCGCTTCTGTACAACTCCTCCCTCCTGCTCCTTCAAGGACAGAGCTTAAAGGACAGCTACCACCAGGATGAAGGATTGTAAACCAAGCACACTGACATACTGGTGTGTGCTCCCTATGGCAGGATATGCTTTTCTTTTAAGCTTCTTATGCCCTTATTATTAAGAAGAAAAGACTTTAAAAATTATGCAAACAAGCCTTTAGGGATTCAGGCACCATTAACATCTATGGAGCCTGGAGCCCCTCTGACTCGTTTGCATAATTTTAAAAGCCTTTTATAGTAAAAACCAGGGCATAATAAGCCAAAAGAAGAGCAGATCCTGCCAGAGGGGGCACATACTGTGTGGTTGGTGTACAAGCCTTCATCCTGTTGGTAGATATCAGGTCATCATGCTTTAAAGTGTAACCGTCATTCTGAGCAAAAAAAACCCCTAAAATACATAATTCTGCTCCAGGGGTCCCTGGGAATCATTCCTCAAAGTATTTTGCCTCTCGGTCCTCATTTAGTACCTTTTTTGGCCCATAGCAACCAGGGTTTCCAGCTCTCAAAAACCTATCAGCAAGGTGGAGGCGGGACCTACCTCCAGTCACCTCATCACAACCGCGTGGTGCTGACCAATGACACCATATGTATCTATCCATCTCGTATCCATTTATTTATCTATCTATCCCTCCCTCCTAAAGGGAAAGCTCCGACAGGAGAAGCAGTCTGTGTCTCAAAATAATCATTGATCTCATCCATAGGGACAGTTTTTTTTTTTTTTTTTTTAAAAGTTCATAAATTTTATTTTGAAAATAAATTCCCCTTTTTATAAATGAGCAAAAAACATTGAAAATAAATTTAAATTCCTCTTTTTATAAATGAGCAAAAGCAATTAATGAGCCATAAAATGTTTAATTGGAGGATGTTCTGAAGGCTTAGGATTTGCATGTTATTGAATCTGCCGGTCGGGTCTCTGTGCTCATGAGGGCACAGCACGAAGACTTGGAGAGTGTCTCCTGCCACGACCTTGTCTGAGGTGATGGGGGAGGGTGGGCTGCAGTTTCTGTCTGTGTGGATTATTTGTTTATACACAAGTGTACGGAAAACTGAGGGAGAGATAAGAGTTTAGGTGTTTGGTCACTACATTAGTTAGGGCTTCTCCCTGCACATGAGTGCTGGAGACATGAGGTAATCAGCTGTGAGCAGGGAGGGGGGGGTGTCTCTCCCTCCTGTAGTCTCTGCTTCTTTATGAAGACGGAACGTCCATAGTAACAGCTATCTGAGAAGTCACTGACATCTAGGGGAAGTCTGCAGAATACAAGAGGAAGGAGCAAGATTTGGGTAACTAATCCAATTGCAAAAATTGCTTAAAATTACCTGCCCTACAACATATCAAAAGTTTTTTGAAATGAAGGTTACACTTTAAAGTACATTGCGGGTGGGAGAAATTGTACAGGAGCAGAAAGGTGGGGGAGAGTTGAGCAGCACAGTGTTTTTTTTTTTTTTTTTATAATAATAATTCTTTCTTTATAAAGCGCACACAGATTATGCAGCGCTACGGAGTTTGCCATATCGGTCCCTGTTTCCATGAGGCTCACAATCATCCTACCAGTATGTTTTGGAGTGTGGGATGGAACCGAAGGACCCGGAGGAAACCCAATCAAACACGTAGAAAACATACAAACTCTTTGCAGATGTTGACCTGGGACTTCAACCCAGATCCTCAGCGCTGCAAGGCTGTAATGCTAACCACTAAGCCACCATGCTGCCCCACGCAGCCACAACAAACCTGGGACTAGGCACAGGATTATGTCAGGATGCAAAGTTAAAACACTCAGTTATATTGTAATGCACAGAAAATGCAGAAAGACCTCTTTGCTATCCCAGCTGTAATTGTCTTCTGCAAGATGAGGTCCCTGGTGAGAGGTTCCCTTTTAATAGTCAGAGTGAAAATTGCAGCGTATAGTATAGATAAATGTTTACAAAAATATTTTTTAATATACATTAATCTCAACAAAATGAACTAATTATATTTTCTGTTAAATGCATAACCACTTTTGCTTACCCTTTTTTAAAGTTGAGAACCTAGTAGCGTATCCCATGATATACTTACACTATTAGTTTCCTGTTTGCCACCATGTTAACATGACTCGTCAGCTGTACCTGTGACTTTCCGTGTTGTGTTGGATTCTAGCAGGTGGTGCACGCCCCCTCTGTGATGACCACTCCCATATCAGTGGTTGGAGGGGCACGCCAAACTCATCCCTATGCCCCTCCAACTCTGAGTGTGAGAGGGGGCACACATACAGTACTGGGCTCACAGCCCCCTTATCCTTGGGGGGTCATGTGACCTGTAGCTGACAGGGAATGTGAAACTTCTGGGCAGCACAGCACTCAGTGCTAACCACTGAGCCACTAGGAATCTGCAAAGAGTTTGTATGTTCTCCCCATGCTTCCCTCGATTTCCTCCCACGCCCCTAAACATACTGGTTGATTAGATTGTGAGTCCCTTTTGGGAGAGGAACAGATTTGGCAAGCTCTGTGCAGCGCTGTGTAATCTTTAGGCGCTATATAAATTATTATTAACTTAATCAGGGTAGTTGGTGTTAGTCTTACATTTTTTGTTTAAGGCTAACTGCATACGTTGTTGAATGGCTGCAGAATTTGCCCCAGCAAGAATTTTGCAGCTAATTCCACACGCCAATGTAGACGAAATTGGCTGGTTTCCATTGCGTTTCATGCAGCGATTTTACTGTGTCAGGGAGGCAGAGCTTAATCTCCACTGAGGACTGTTTCGACAATGTGTATATGAGACTTTCATAGACTACTATATTAGAGTTCTGGTAGTTTGCCAGATACTTTGATGCTGGTACAGATGTGAAGGTCCAGTTTGTGAGCTCTGACTTTTTATAACCTTGGAGTACAGGGTTCTTTTGAGTAAAGATGGTCTCGATAAAGAAAATGGTACCCTATATAACGACCAGGAAAATAATGTAATATTTTATTCTTCAAGGATTCTGGGTCTGAGAGCTTTGATAGTGGATCTGGAGAGACCAATACAAGTTTCCTGTTGGCACCCCACAATCATGGCACTGACAAGTAAGTATCTCTGTCTTGCTCTTTGTTCTAACCTTGTACTTATCCATGCTCCAGCTAGATAATGTTGGCTACTTTTGTGGAAATACTCTGGAAACCAGCAGGCCCTGGCTTGCTTTATTTGGCTTGTCAGATCCTGCTATATGGTCCAGCATCTTTGCAGCTCACTGCATTCTATGTGATAATGAGTCATCCAGACAGTGGTGCACTACTTATTACCGTAAAATATAAGCTACCGTACTTCCTGTATTTCTTCAATGTTGCTTTATATTTAGTCTTTTTTTTTGTTTTTGTTTTCTGTCACTGTATACATCCATGAGATAATCTTGTATGGATAGAATCCGTGTTGACCTTGGAATTCTGTCTATTCCCATATATCAGTCCATCCAACTTCATGCTGCCTACTTGGCAACAGTGTGTGTGTGGTATTGCAGTTGACCATGTCAAACACCTGAGATTGGCAGTACCTGCTTTTGAAAATCTGATTTTGGTGACAATCGGCAATTGATGATTCATGCCTTTTGTGTTTCCAGGCTGATCGTTGCCCTCCTGAATGTTGTACGCAAACAGTATGCTATTCTGAAACAAGCCAACCTGCAGACCCCAGAAATGGATGCCGAGCTTGAAGCACTGGGACTGTCAGGGGATCTTGGAGTCGCTGAAAAAATACAAACCGATGTACCTAAAAAATCTGTTGAAGAAGACAACAATAAAAGCATCAATGAAGAGGAAAGTCAGCTGCCATCAATGGAGGGTAAGTGTGGTAAATAAAAATATTGTATCTGGGGTTGGACTTTAAAATGGACTTTATTTGATAATCTATTTTATTTGAATGAGGTTTCCTTTTCTAATAAAAATATAAGCAGAGATGTGGATTATAATGTTGTTCAGCAGCTAGGACTCGTATTAAAGAGGACCTGTCACCCGGAAAAAACGCCCCCAACAAATTAGCTCCCCCTCATCCTATCCCCAGCCCCTTTTATATTTATTGAATTTTTATTAAAATTAGTGTTTTTATACTTGGTTTAAAACGATCCGACCGCTTGTACAAGTCTCCTAATAGTCGGCCGTATTCATGAGGGGGCCAGCCGACACACCCCCTCCACGGCCCTGTCAGTCAGGGGCCTGTAAGATGTATTGCACAATCGCTGCCGGCTCTATGCGATGCAGCGCTGTGCTGACAGTGGCCGCAGAGGGGCTTATTCACAGCGCCAGCCGAACATTCAACCAGCTGTGAATAAGCCCCTCTGCGGCCGCTGTCAGCACAGCGCTGCATCGCATAGAGCCGGCAGCGATTGCGCAATACATGCGCCACTGCCGGCGAGTCTTACAGGCCCCTGACTGACAGGGGTGTGGAGGGGGTGTGTTGGCCGGCCCCCTCATGAATACGGCCGACTGTTAGGAGACTTGTACTTGTTATTTGATAAGCGGTCGGATCGTTTTAAACGAAGTATAAAAACACTAATAAAAATTCAATAAATAGGGGCTGGGGAACAGGATGAGGGGGAGCTAATTTGTTGGGGGTGTTTTTTTCCCAGGTGTCCTCTTTAAGTCATGATGGAGGCCTTATTCGGATAACCATGATTCATAAATTCTAATAATAAATCCTTATGTTGTTACTAGTTTGGATCATTAGAACGCAGTGGGGATGGTTACTGGGGTAGTAAAACAGTCCATATCTGCATCTGAAATCCAATATGGCTCAACTTGCCCCTCTAAAGCCGCATTCATAAGGACTATTTTTATTTTTTAAAAACAAACTTGTGAATAGAATATTTATTTCTTGGCAAATGGTTGCCATATTGACTGGAATGAAAGCGAATTCTCACTAAACGCAGGATCTGCATTTTCAAGGATATTAACTGCATTTATTCCCAGGACATGTTGTAGAACTGTTCCAGCGTCAAACTTTTATTTCCAGTTTAACTTTACATTTTTGATGCTCCATTTACAATGATGGCTAGAGAGCTGTAAAACATCCCATCTGCCTCCCCTAAGAAACATAACCAAAGTCTCTGGTACGCGTAGATTGAGGACTAGATGCTCTAGGATATTGTGAAATAATTATTCAAGTGCGTTTATTACATCAGGTTTATATGCCAGAAGCTGAGACAAAGGGACACTAAAGTAAGATTAATTTCCCAGAATATTTTCATGGACTACAAAAAATATTTACTGTATATATTTTTAAAGACCAATATGATTTTTGCTAAACTTATGATGGTAATTAATATCTCCGCTTTCAGTGTATGTTTCTCTGTTGGCATTGTGCATGTAAAAAAAAATTTGGCCATGTATTTCTGTTCCTGGAAAAAACTGGATATTTTATTTACTTATTTTGATTTTTGTATATTAGATATTATATTGGATGTCAAAGAGGAGGAGCCATGTGTCCAAGCACATGCGAACAAGAAGAGGCAGCTAGTCAAACGCAGCCGGCAGGAGCTTCTTCCAGATGTTAGCCCTACACTCTGTAGCCCAGTGGTCCCAGTGAAGAGAAGAAGACAAGACACACACACCCCATCCAAGTCCATCCAAGTCCTTCCCACCACTCCGGAAGTTCAGATCAAAAGACCCAGAAAATCCTCCATCCCCAGCCGGCCAAATCTCAGATCAAGTGGAAATCTGTTTCCTAGTAAAACCACTGACCTTTCTTGTGCTAGTCACTCTAAACATTCTCTATGTACACCAAAGCAACCTTCACAAACTGTGCCAGGTGTGCTCTCTCGGACAGTCACCAAAGGCCGGGTACCGCTGGGGACATCTGCCCTCCAGAACATTGTGACCATGCCAACATCCACTCTGAAAATCAGGGACATGAACACCACTTTTGACTTGTCTGAAGAAAACTGGACGATGTCAGGGATGGACAAGACTGAAACCTTTGGACCCGTTGAATTCCCTGGCTGGGAAAATGTTGGCTTGCCACAGATTGACTGCACATTTGTGAAAAGGTAACTTGTATATGTGGTGTTGGATAGTGTGACTTTGTTTGTTGCATAGGTTCAATATATAAAAGGAAAAAGTCCATTATTTGTTGGAAAAACTTGATCATTTTGCATTTAACGAAAAAACTTGTTTTCTGGTTAGGTTCACATGACAGACTATCAAAAGATTTTTATTTCCTAATGGAGATCATTCTGATACAGTGCTGAAGCTCCAACTTCTCACCAAAGCACTGACACTGGTGTCTAAATTGTTGCATTGCCATTATCAGTCAACACTGTTGGCATTATTGTCCTCAAGGCATGGGGAAGTGCATCTCGTGGTTTAAAGATTCCTGTCTTCCACTTCTGCTCAGTCCAAAGGATATTAGATTTTAGAAAGCTCACTAGCTTGTGACACAAGGAATAAAAGGTTCCCAAAGCTTTATAACACGTAGAGAAGTTGATTAATAAAATCCATTAAATGGAGAAATACATTTTTAATGGGGTTCAAACACTTTGCCAATCTAAGATTTTACTTTGCTAATAATCTGAGGAGGAAACATATTTCCGTGTTTTCCAGGGTCCCCTAGTGGAGCCCCATGGCTAGAAGTCTCCACATGCCTACAAGGTGCCCTTAATTGGCAAAGTCTCCGTACGGAGAACTCTAGTCAATAGCCTCTCACTTAGCCAAACCACTACTGTGAAGACCAAACCAGGTCGAAACAGTGCTGCCTACAGTTTGGAATCTTTTCCTTCTGGAATAGATATGGTTTGACTTTAATCCCACATGTCATTAGGCTTCATGAAAGTCATGATTAATTTTAAGGGAGATGCCTTGCAAGGTAGCAAAAAGAGACATATATATGATTTCAAAATGGCAAAACCGCAAAAACACTCAAAAGGTGACACATTTCCTAAACTGGTATTGATTAAAAACTGCAGCTCTCCACACAAAATGGCCATTACACCTTTATGTACATGAAAGTATAAATGAACTATTGTAAGAATAGATATTAAAATACAAATTTCTTGCATTCGCAGCTCTGACATTCCTGTGTTTACCACAAATGAACTTTCGGTAAAAGGCGCTAGCTCTGCTTCATGTGCTTCAAGTTTAAAGCCATACTCCCAAAGAAGAAGGCGGTCTATGAGGTGAGTACTTAAACTCAAAGGGGGAGACTTATTGGGACGTAGAAGGCCCGAAATAATCACAATTGGGGTTTTCCGCAAAATGCATGAACATCTTGATGTATCTGCTGGCACCGGAGTGTCAGGGATTTCATCTCTCTCTAAGGCTACATTCAGATTATGTATGCCCGCCGAACCGTAGTGTGGCAGGCATACATCGGCGCTGGGGAGCGGAGCAGGGGATGAGCGCAGCTTACCTCCGACCCTCTCCATAGGAATACACCGCGCACGGCACCGGATTCCATCAAAAGATAGGAAATGCACTATCTTTCTATGGGTGTCTGAAAGTGGTTGATAGATATATCCTGGATGTTCACATTAAAACGGACCTATCCCTGAGTATTAATTACTGAAGGACATTCCTCATGTGATTATAGAAAGGAAATAGACTGCAACACTCATCTGTTCAAAGTCTTTATTAACGGGTCCACGCAGCCTGGTGGTCCTGGTTCCATGGTTTTTTATTCACCCAGTATAAAGGTGACCACTTTCCTTGGATTCCCCATGTGATTGATGCTTTGCTCCTGACCAGGATGGTTTTTGTTTTCTTCTTTTGATTCTCTATGGAAGTTTTGTATGTGAAGTTGATCTTACTCGGAAAGTTAGAGGTGACCTTTTATTTTCTCATGCGGTTTTTGCTTTATTTTACAAGACTGACTACCAAACACTGGTTTCCAGGAGCGTTGCTTCTATTTAAACTGGATTGTGGGATCATTTTTAATATTTTAATTGCTTCAAGCTTCATTGTACATAATATACAACATGTGTGTCTAATACAACCAGTATTATAATCATTATAATATCACACCAAAAAGTTTTGTTATCCAGATATTCATGTCTAACTTGCCCTAACTGTTGTGCCTGTTATCCCCCAGTGCATCTTCCTCACGCCCGGGCAGTGGGACAAACCACCAAAGTCGGATTGCCAGGTTACAGTTAAGCACATCAAAGCCAGTACTACGGCCACCAACTATAGTAGGTAAGTTGGTTTGTTTTGTGTATTTGAAGATGACCAAGTGTAGTGTACCTAGCTATTCATCTCACTTTGTTTCTGTTCACTATTCAACTATATAGAGAGGGGGATTTATCAGAAGAGTCTGAGCAGAACTGTTCTAGATGCCCATGGCAACCAATGAGAGCCCAGCATTAATTTTTCCACAACGGTTTATAAAATTAACCAGTTCCCGACATTTGACCTAATAGTAGTACTTCACGGGCATTAATTTGAGCTTCTGGCACCAGCTCCAGACCAGAGCCAATACCAGAAGCTGCGGGTGTGCGCAGGAAGCAAGAGCCTTGGCACTGGAATAAAGAAGATGTCTATTGTATATTTACAATTTTACTGAAGAAAAAAATGTGAAAATCTATTCTATAGATCACTATATAAATGACGTATCACCGTAATTTTAAAGATAACATATTATTTTTATGGTACGTGAACGGCCCCCCAAAGAAAACAGAATTGATGATTTTCTTTTAACCATTCAAGAGTTTTTATAAAACCTCATCAATAAGCTAATGACCCACAAAAATGAAGTATTTGTAAAGTACATCTTGCATAAATTAAGCCCTTATATGTCCAAATTTATATATATATATATTTTTTTGTATAGCCCTTACAAAGTGACAATGCAAATCTGCCCTGAATGGCACGCCTTCCTTTCAATGCCCTGGCGTGTGCCCATACAGCAGTTTACCACTACATATGGGGTATCGTTTGACTCTGAAGACATTTGGTATCAAACTTTATGGAGCGTTTTCGTATTTTATCCACCCAGAATGTGTACATTTTTTGAAAAATGTATTCATTTCGCCAAAAAAAAAAAAAAGTATAACCCCTGTAAAACAAATAATTGGTTAACAAAGTTCATAAAGGTTGTTTTACATACGTTGAGGGGTGTAGTCTCTAAAATGGTGTAATTTATGGAGTTTAACTATAATTTAGGCCTTTCAAAGTGACAATGAAAATGTCTACTTTTTCGTCACTTATCATTTAGAACATATTTTTGCCAAATATTGTTTTTTTTTCCATAAAATTATGCCAAACATCACCCAAATTGTTCAACTAACATGACGTACAATGTGTCCCAAGAAAACAGTCTCAAAATCACCTGGATATGTTAGTGTTCCATAGTTATAACCACTTCCACATGTCAGATTTGAAAAAATTGGCCGTTTCAGGAAGGTGAAAACTGGCTTCAGTGGCAAAGGGTTAAAGCGGAGCACTGATTAGTTTCTGTGGGCAGCTAGAACAGTTTTGCCTCAAACACTTCTAATGAATCTCCTCGTCTTCACCCTTCAGCAGGTCTTATGTATGCTGTGTCAGAGAGAGAACAGCTGATTGGTGTTGGCCTGTCCTGAGGATTAGCTATCCATAGTTATTTCTAGAAATCCACGTGAAGATGGTGGCTCATAATGTGTTGTATTTGTGCCTTCTTCTGCACCACTCCTAGTATGGTTGCACTTGCTATAAAATTCCTTAAAGGAAACCTACACTTTGGAAATGGTCTTTCTGACCCACACTGCCCATACTATAGCAAGACTTCGGGGATAGAACGTGCAGCCGCCCTGTGAGCCGTCGGGGGCACTATGCAAGCCACCGATGCGGGTGCCCTTGTGCTGCCAAGGACGCTGTGACGTCACAGGCTCTTGAAAGCGAGGAAGGGTGGGATGTGGGGGGCGGCACACTACGTGCCTGCCCTATTATGCAAATGCCCAAGTGCGGATCGGCCTGTGTGAAGGGCCGAGTGCATAATTGGCATAATATAAAAATCGAGCTTATAATGAAATGGATGAATTATGTGCTTAACGAGGTATGTTCCTGCATCATCTCAGCTACACCGATGTGCAGGTATGTGTGGGTCAGAACAACCATTTCCACATAGTAGGTTTCTTTTCATGGAGATCTGTACAAGTTAATTTTAAATCTGAATTCTCCCTGCAGAAAAAATATCCAGTAGCCCTCGGGGGCAGAGTACCAAGAAGACCGTGGGAAAAGGAACTGTGGCCTTTGGCCGGTCATTAGGAGGGGCTCCAATGACTCGATTAACGCAACTTGCAGCAACCAGGACTTGAAGGCTTCTCTCTTTTGACCTGCTCCTAGACTTCTTACCTCATATTCTCTGCCTCTTTATATCCATTTTCATTTTACATAGGGTTTACAGGAGGATTACCTCTACTTTAACTGGATTGTGGGGTTGTTTTTAACATTTTATTTAACTGACATAAAATGTTGTTGCATATACTGGTTTGATGTCTTAGGCTTTTATTCTATTCATGGAAGAAATAGATGCAATCAAAATGACAATCCATTTACATGGGGGAAAGAGTCTAAACTGACATGTTTCCTCATTTCCCACAGCACATCACAGTATAGGTTGTATCTTTCAAGAGCTGTGATTGGTTTCTGTGGACGGAAATACATATTATTTGGAAATCGGCATCAACTGTACCATAACTTCAGGTTTTGTTTTGCTAGTATGGAGATCTAAACTGAAGTTATTGTACTAGATTCTGCTGGTTGTGTACCAAGCCGTTGCCTGCGTTAGCAACTCGTGATCACATGGGGTTTTCTGTCTGGAAACTATGAACACTTCTATATAATGACTGCATTTAAAATTTCACAATTTCACTGCTTGCAAAGTATAGTAGAGTGGTACAAAACCTTTTTCTCATAGGATTCCAGTGAAATTGTAAAGGAAAACCGATGTATCTACTTCTGGTTAAATAATATAATAGAATTTTTAAGTATTTTTTAGATGAGGAAATCAAAAAAGAAATATAAAAATTCTAACATTAATGTGCAAAATGCAATACAAAATGTATGATTCCACTTAGTAGCACATCCATTCGTCTACTACGCTGACTTATTACCGTATAAAAGTTGAGCTCATTTAGAGGGACTGAGGAATGAGTTGGCAGTCAAGTCAACCTGCATGTATAAACCCTCTAATACAAGAAATTCATTTGACTTTAGAAGCCAGTTTTACACCTAATAACAATTGGGTAAATTTTTTTTTTAAATTTGTGTATAGAAGCATTTGAATTCTAAAAGATAATTGACATACATCGCAAGAGGAGGTTTTCTGGAATTTTCATGTAGGTAAAGAGGTCTTCAACCCATGCCAACTTGGTGCCTCTGCAGGATATTGCTTACTTAATGATTATCTACATCGTTGACTTGACTGCTGTAGGTGACCACTGGCCTCAATGGTGAGACAGCATTTACTTCACAGGGCCACTGATGATGGGGATTGACGACAACTTTCATGTAAACTATGTATCTTTCAATCTACTATACGTTCAATGCCGAATAATAATTCACTGCAAAAAAGGGGAATGGTGTCATCCGTAGAATCCTATGATAGTGCTGATATTCTGCATTAAATTATTTTTTACATGAACCCTGATGTAATGTAACCGAACATTTATGAATTCTATTTATTGTGTGTGGATGCGTAATGAATTCATGGTAGCATGTTAGGTATTGCTATTTATTTTAGCCCATAGATGACCTGAATATCTGGAGTTTGCGCTCTTGAGAATATAACTATGGGCTCAGAGGCAATCCCCATACATATTATTTTTTTTTTTTAACATTTAAAACCTAAATAAACCTACTAAGACACAAAGGGGGAAATAATGCCAATTCACAAAAGATATTGTAATATCATAAGAACACAGTGACATAAAAATTCATTAACAAACATGAAGAAATAAAAATACCCTACGATACGATAAAGCCCACGACAAGTGAAGGGCCACTGTGGTATTAGATGTTCAGATATAATACCCTCCCTTCCCACACTAATACTTAATACATGCATATTGATATATAAAAAATAAAGGAGAAAAAAAAACTCTGACCGGAGCTCCCAATGATTCTAATACGGCTGTTGTTCAAAATTCCTTCAAAGATCTTCAATTATATTCTACCGATGAGGAAAGTTTTGCAACCGTTTTGTGCAGTTTTCTCCTTAAACTCACTCAACAGTGTGGTAGCAAAAACTAAAAGAGAAAGTAGGCACCAAATCGCATAGTACGTTCTTAAAGCCTTGGATTTTATTCTTAAAAGTTTTATGCGCATTTTAAAAATACTCTTGTGAGTATAATCATTGGGAGCTCCGGTCAGAGTTTTTTTTATACTCCTTTCTTTATTGTTTAAAGTGGAACTTGTTGGATCGTTCTCGGACTGTGGTGCTAGCTCCTGTGGTATGGAAGTGTGCTGCACTGTGTTTTTATCATTTTTGCTAATATATAAAAAGGTGAAGAGTAGCGAAGCAGAAGCAAAATCTATGCCCGTGGCATATCGTATGTACCCTAAAAATGCAGGTGGGGTAATACCAGAATATAGCCAGGAGGCCCGACACTAGACGTGTTACTCGATGTCCATTTCAGAGGAAACTCCTTTGTCAGGGGTGCGTTTCCTCCGAAACGTGCGCCACGTAATGCGTCTCGTGTCGGGCCTCCTGGCTATATTCTGGATTACCCTCACCTGCGATGTAAGTGTACATACGGTATACCACGGCTGGTGGATAATGGTTAGGTATAGATTTCATTTCTTCTTTTCTACTCTCTACCTTTTTATAAATCCAATATCAATATGCATGTACGTTATCAAGTATTAGTGTGGGAGGGACTTGGTATTTTTCACTTCTATCTGAACATCTAATACCAGGGTTGCCCTTCACTTGTCGTTCACTGTATACCATGTAGGGTATTTTATTTCTCCATGTTTCTTAATTAATTTTTATGTCACTGATTCGCTTTTTATCAGAATTAACAATAAGAGATGATGTTCTTATGATAATGCCAATTCGCTAAATATATTGTACCATTTCCCCCTTTGTGTCTAGTGGATTTGCTTGGTGTGTTAAATTGGGAGTGTCAGATCCAGTATACTGTATGTTTACAGTATGATCATTTATGCATGTTGCAGTATTATTGACTAAATAAACCTATATGATATGTCATCAAAATAAATTCACATTTTCTATCCTTTCAGCATAGCCATATTTGCTACAGGAGCCTGTGTGGCATCATATGGTCATGTATATGAAATGTACCATTTGCTCCGGATTCAGGTTGCTGATTCACTTTGCATACATATAACATATAAAATATATAGAAAATACATTTTTTTTTACTCATTCTTAAAATTAAAATGTGGTAGTCCTATCTCTTCAATAACGGGACCAAAATATAATCCTAGTTGTTTTACACGTGTAACCACTCCGACGGATGACTGTTGTATATGTTTGCTTTTACATGACTGACATGAAGTAAAGTTTTACATATGTTTTCTTGTGTTTTCTTCCCACCATTGCATCCTATTTACATGGGCATTACTGCCTCCTGCTTCACTCGCTCAAATCCTTTTTGTAATCCAGCCTATGATTTTTGTAAACATGATTTTTCCTGTGTTCCTTTGGACCTGTAAATATTTAATTGTAGATCTATCATGGTCATGTTTTAACAAATGTTGTTGCAATCAATGTATATGTGAGTGTTTTGTTTTATGCATATGTTTTATATAATTGCTTGGATAAATGTTATACAGAATTTTACAATATTTACTACTATGTGTTCTTCATATTTCTTACAACAAGCAAATGGTTTAGGTCAGTCATGCAAGTGGTTGTACTACTACTTCTACACAAGTATTACCTTGACACCACGTTTATTCTTCTTTACACAGCAGATTGCAATTTTTAGCTAAAAGAAGGTTCCCTTTAAGTGCTTCTATGCCATAAAACTGGTGTGGAAGCATGAAGAAATCTTTCTGAAGGTTTCCATGAGAAGACACCACTTTTCTATTTTTATGTCCGTTTTTTTTTTTTTTTTTTTTCCCTTTACATTCATAAAACATTGGTACATGCACATCTTTCATTTGCCAATCTTGATAGAATTTGAATTTTTGTGGATCTAACCTTACATTTTGGGCTTCAAGACTGTTATATGAAAACAAAAAAAACATCCATGCGCCATTGTATCATGTTTATGGATAGTATGGGGTTATTCCACTGACAGACTCTTTAATAAGCTGAACTAAAGTAGCCAGTAAACAAAATCAAATGCCTAATTCCATATTACTTTAAAGGGGGAAAAAAAAAACACTTTACCACTATGATGGTGGAAAGTCTTGTTTCGGTGGTTCTTGGTGCCAATGTTCAGGATTTCTATCGCCATTAAGGGCTTATAATGTGATGCCTTTGTGATGTGTATTAAAGGCACCAATGGAATAAAGACTCCCTATGAAATCTGAAACGTATGTCTTTAGAAATCAACAACTTATATGATTCCCCAATATCTCCAGAAACTTCATCCATCCATGGCATGACCTAACCTACACATCATAATATAGATACTGTAACAATTCTTTCTTTGAAATTTGATGGTCTGAAATGTGAATTGGTTTAGTAATATTTCCCTCTGAATTCTCCATGTAATGCAGCTAAAAGCTATTTTCATCTGATCATGATGCATGTACATTTTTGTACATGAGTGGGTTCTGATGATCCAAACTAGCAGAACCCATCAGTGTCATATGTCCATACTGCACATATATGCAGCTGACCATTGGCTGCATTTATGGATTCTTCTAAACTGATCTTGCATCTCAGTGGGGAAACAGACTGCAGAACATTTCTAACTGAATAAGGGCTTTATGTGACACCTTCCAAAATAATTAGTAAAAAGGTGGTGAATACCTTAGATGGGTATCTGCCATTAATTCCAAAAAAATTACATCCCTTTGAGCCTCCGTGTCCTCCTAAGTATAAATATACAAACTAACCCTTGGTATTTATGTGATACTTTAGACACTGGAGACGAATGCACATTTTCCTAAATGTCAAGGTCATTGTGTAGTCCTTTGTGAATATAGCATGAGTAAAATAGCAGTATTCTAATCTTAACCATAACAATATAAGTTGGTTGTAAGTCTGTGATTCCTAGAATATTACATTTTTACAACATTGCAAACTCATTGAAGTCCTCCAAGAAGGCTTTTCGCCCTCTAAAGACAACTGCAAGAGAGTACAGGATAATGCAGATAATTTCGGCACTACAGCTCTGGAACTGTCTCATCATACAGTGGCTCGACATCTAACACCAGAATGAAGGATTGTAAATCAGGCACACTGACATACTGGTGTGTGCCCCCTCCGGCAGGAGGAGCTTCTTGTGTCCTTGTTTTTAAGAATAAAAGGCTTTTTAAAATCTATGGAGCCTGGAGCCCCTCAGGATCATTTGCATAATTTTAAAATCCTTTTATTTTTGTGTAAAAAACAAGTGCATAAGAAATTAGAACAGTTCTTGGTTTAAGATCCTTCATCCTAGCGGTAGATGTCCTTTAAGAGCATTTGGACTGAAAGGCCACTCTACAGTGACCAAACCTCTCATTGGCAGAAAGAATCAAAAAGCTAGTCTCCTCTTTGCTGAGGCGCACAGTGTGTGGACGTAGGAGAAGTGGTCCACAGTTAATTTTCTTGATGGAAGCAAATTTAATTGATGTGTAAAGAAGTCAGTGAAAGGTGATGGAGGAAGTGTCATGGTTTGGAAAATGTCTTCTGCAGCAGGAGTTTGACCTCTCATGCAGTTACATGGCAGAGAGAATGCAAGTGTGTATCAGAAGCTTCTTCAACAACATGTGGTACCTGCCTTGCATTCGTATCTCAATCACCCAGCAAGTTTCATGCAAGACAATGCCCCCTGTCACACAGCAATATGGGTAAAGCAGTTTGTTTTAACAAAGACATTGAAACAATGAAATGGCCAGCCCAGGGTCCTTATCTAAACCCAATAAATAAACTCTAGAAAATCCTTCATTCACTTCAGAGCCCTTTGCTATAATTGACACCACTGTGTCCAGGGACATTAGCAGAGTGGGCATTCTGAGATGGGGAGAGCTTTACTTCTGTGGTAAACTCTGTCCCCATGACTTTAAACAACCAGTTTAAATATCACTTCAAAATGTATTTTCTGGATCATGCCACAACACTGAGGCATGAAAGAAACATGATCTGGAATGTATTAAGGCGCTTGACCAAATAATGGAAATGGTTTATTGGTTCAATTTCTTCTGACCCATTAAGCTTTGATTATCTGATTCTGAAAAGGGGCAGTGGACATTGGTCTGCTGGTGCTACTGGGAAAATGATGCCACATTGGGGACGGGGACCGTTTTGGCAAAGCTCTGTGCAGCGCTGCGTAATCTGTGTGCGCTATATAAATAAAGGAAATATTATTAAATATTATTGATACTTTTTTGGCTCCTTAATAACACACAAAATCATTGTGATCCACTGCATCTTTATAAACAAGACCCTGCTGATGGTTATGGGGTGGGGTCAGAGAATTCAAGATATGGTGTGTCCTGTTCCCCCAAAAAAATGTTTATCCTGCAATCATTTATTGTATGATAAATATGGTTTTCATGCAATAGGCCATCTGGGTTACAGGCTATGCTCCAAAGAAGAACACGTTGAAGTATAATTTATCGTGTTTTGCATGCTTATGCAATTTGTATGTGTTTTGTATTATTACACTAATTATAGATTGTGGTGAAACTCATCTGAAACATTTTTTAATGGGGAGAAAATATACAGCAAATTCTTTCAGATGTAATGGGACAGCATGTAACTTATTCCCCTTCATTTAATGCTAAAATTGATTTTACGACTGCAGGTATCTGCATCATAATAGACACACATGTGGTTTGGTTCTGCTTTCAGCCTCCAGTAATGTGATGATAACGATAATCCTAAAATAATGCCATCTGTGCCCTTAGACTGCCAAGCGTCTACCTTATGAACTGCCACCCATTCATAACCCAAGTGTGATTTCTGCTTTATCAGAACCACGTTGAAAGCACCTGGTATGTGTGGGGCTCTTAAATGACAGCGCGTGTTGCTTTACTGTTCAAGACCCTTCCTCTATAACTCGAAACAGATGTGGATGATTTTTTGCTATACAAAGTTTTACAACAAAATCAAATTGTTTTGGGGAAGGTTTTCAGGGCCTTGTTTTAACAGTGTCTTTGTTCTCAGCCCTTGCTTACTACTTTATGGGGGGATGTTCTGCCTGAATTCATATCTCGGAATCTTGCACATGTAGAGGTAATACACAAGAATTGTATTACTCTTGTTTTAAGTTTTGTCTTTTCCTGAACAACACTTATCACCAATTTATGCACAGACTCACTTATTTTATAGTAAAGATTAGCTAAGATTGTATAAGGAGAAAAAACAAGCAAAGTTTATTTAATGTATTTTTTTATTTAATAATAATCTTTATATAGCACCATCAAATTCTGTAGCACTTTGCAAATCATAGGGGACATATACAAATATAATATTACATTACACAGAACAAACAGTCATATGACACAAGAGGTTGTATAGTGGTCAGCCGCCATCTTATATACAAGGTCCAAGGTGAAAAAGACCGCAGATTCAGAGAAGCCTGGAACTTGGTATATATCTGCTGTTTGCCGGTGTTTTAAGTTTGCCTAAAGAGATGGGTTTTAAGAGTACGTTTGAAGCTTTGGAGGATGGGTATTAGTCTGAAAGTCCGGGGAAGGGCATTCCAGAGAATCGGTGCGACTCGGGAGAAGTCCTGGAGAAGTGCATGAGCGGTTTGAATTAAGGTAGAGATTAATCCAATGTCACTGGCAGATCGAAGAGCACGGGGAGGGCAATACTGAGATGAGAGAAGAGAGGTAGGTCCAGCAGTATTCAGAGCTTTTTGGATGAGGGTTATTATTGTAAAGTGAATACAGAAGGAGAGAGGCAACCAGTGCAGTGATTGGCACAAAGATAGATAGGAGATTGTATTGTATAGTGAACTATGAAATACAGTCTGGAATAAGATATGAGCGATTTTACATGGTATTTAAGATTCCAGCACTCAAAGATAAACAGTGAATATTTATTCCACCAGTGGTAAGTGCTAAGTTTCGGCTGACTCTATGTAGCCATTCTCAGAGTATTATCATGAACAAGCAATCAGATGATTGCTTGTTCATGTCCAATGGTGGAAACAGTAAAAAACTGTCCCACAAAAAACAAGCCATCAACCAGCTCTGTAGCCAAAAAAGTAAAAATGTTATGCCTCTTGGAAGACTGCAAAAATGATAGATTTTTCTCACAGGGTTTTATTTGACAAATGTAGTAAAACGTAAGAAAAAATATTCAAGTCTGGTATCCCCGTAATCGTATCGTCCCATAGAGTAAAGATAACACGAAAAAATAAAATCCAGTACAGAATTGATGCTTTTCTACTCCTGCCCTCAAAAACGAGTTCCTAAATTTTCAACAATAGGTGATACCAACCCCAAAATGCCAACACTGGAAAAAGCATCTCATCCCGCAAAAAAAATGCCATCACATGGCCCCAATAACGAAAAAGCAAAAATTTGATAGCCTTCAAAAGGGGCCAATGAGGAAAGTAAAATCCTGACAGCTGCAGGTCGCTCCTTCCCTTCTGCACCTCGCTGTGCCCCCATAAAACAAGTAACGGCCACATGTGGGAGGTCTCTGTACTCAGGAGAAATTGCAGAACAAATTGTAAGATGGGTTTTCTCTTTTTATCTTTTGGAAATGTGTAAATTTTAGTGCTAAATAAACGTATAACCGACACAATTTGACCATTCTAAATTTCACCTCCATTTGATTCAATTACTATGAAAATCTCAAGGGGTTAACAATCTTCCTAAAAGCTGTATCTCATAGTTTGAGGGGTGCAGTTTTGAAATGGATGATTATATAGTGGGTTTGGATGTTAAATATGTAAAATTTCATTCAAAACAGTATTTATCCCCAAAAAAGTCAATTCAGAAAATCCGGAAAAGCGATATTCAATTTGTAAGCTGTGCGACATCAACATAAATTATCCAGACATTTCAGAAATTCTGAAAATGTAAAGTAGATAAATGGGAAATGTTATTCAGCAACTTATTTAGGTGGTAAGTCTATCTGCCCCGAAAATGCAATGATTTAGAATTTTGAAAATGGCAAATTTTTCCAAAAATTCATCATTTTTTCTTTTTTTTTTCATAAATAAACGCAAAACTTATCAGCCAACATTTACCACTATAATGAAGTACAACATGTGGGGAAAAACAATCTCAGAATCATTTTGATAAGTAACAGTGTTTAAAAGTTTTATCCATATAAAGAGACGCAGGTCAGAATCCATAAAAATGGGGCCAAGCCTTGAGCTACAAAATGGCTGCGTCCTTAAGGGGTTAATGATATCTCCCTGACTTTTCTAAGCAATGGTATGTGTGTAGATGTCACAGCTGAGGCTAGTGTTTAGCTTCAAATGTGACTGCCTTCAAATGTCTCATCATTTAACAACAGTAGATGCAGGTGTGTAATACTTATTAGTATACTTGTAATAACTGAGGCTGCATTCAAATGTGGCAAAACGCAAGGGAAACCTCCATAGGCAGTGCTGAGCCTGATGGCATATGTGTCTCCATAGAAATGCATGTGATCTGTAACTTTATTTCTTATTACTTCCAGTCGTGTGCATTGACCAGGCAGGGGAGTGAGGGGGATGGAGTGGAGGAAGAATACATGAGGGGACTGAGACACAGGCTGCTGCAGGTAGCTGTTTCCCCTTCCCCCAGAGAGGTAATGTGAAACAAAATGATGTATTTTATAATTGTTTATATATCACAATGAGCCAATATATAATGCTATTATTGTACTTCCTGACCTGCCATCTTAACTGTACATTTGTGATTGATTTATTTAATTGCAATGGCTCAAATAAAATTATTTAAAAAATAAAACTGCTCAATGGGAGCTGTAGGGGTCAGGTAAGTTAATTTAAACTAATACAACGCAACTGCATGAACTTTGTGTTGCTGGGATTGAATGTCCTGATCCCAAATCAGTTAAACTAAACTCAGCATGTTTCCTGCCACCATCAGATCTTATACTGGGACCCAAGCTGTAGACATCCTAAATGTCAGAGTTTTTTAACACTGGGTGTGCTTTTCTTAAAGGTGAGGACTAATTGAATTAAATTATTGCCCTGCAGACCTCACACTCTCTTAAGTCTGAATTTGCTTCTACTTGCTTAGCAATGTGTTGTAAGCCCCTCCAGCAGCAAGGGGATTACCTGGAAAGTGTTATTTGGAGAGTGTTAGCTGTGAGTCAATTTTGCCCTATTTCTGCAAGTGATTGCTAAGGAATGTGAAAACAGATTTTCCATCCTAAAAATTCACAGCGTGCAGTAACAACAAAGATGGAATACAATTGAGAATTAGCAACGCCTCAAGTCACTAGAGGAAATTTATCACGAATGCTCTATTAATGCCAGTCTTGGTCTCCCCAGCATCACAGAGAATTGTACCTAGAGACATATGTCTCTTGATCCATTAGACATATTTGTTACTTTCTGGTACAAATTATAATTTGTCAGGCTAAATCCAACTACCACAATTTGTGTCAACCATGCTAAAAAATGGTCAACTTTGTATCATTGAAATGAGCTTAGTACAACTTTTTCTATCTTCCCAGGTGAAATTACTGGAGCCTGACCTGTAGAAAGGGATCCCCATGAGGTTATAACCATTAATACTAATAATTTTCCGAGTTGAAGTTAATGGGGGTCATTTACTAAGGGCCCGATTCGCGTTTTCCCGACGTGATACCCGAATATTTCCGATTTGCGCCGATTTTCCATGGATTGCCCCGGGATTTTGGCACACGCGATCGGATTGTGGCGCATCGGGACTGGCATGCACGCAACGGAAATCGGGGGGCGTGGCCGAACGAAAACCCGACATTCAGAAAAACTACTGCATTTAATACAAAAAAATTGGTCGCACGGGCCATACTCACATGCACCAGGAAGAGATCAGTGAACTCCGACGCAACTTGGCGGACCTCGGCGCAGCAGTGACACCTGGTGGATATCGGCCGCAGGACCTTCATGAATCGCCGGAAGACCCGAACGCTCGTCTGAGAAGCCGCCGCTGGAACACGAATGGACCGGGTAAGTAAAAGTGCCCCATTGTGTTTGTGATTGAGATTGAGTGTTTTGTTAAAATTTCTTTAAAGTAAAGCTGTATTTATGAAGTTTATAAAAGACATACGGTACTTATTTTTAGCCAACATTCAAGTGTTGTTTTATTTATTGTGTAAAGCTGAGAGTTGTTTATCATACATTAATTCATGTAAATATGCGTTGTAATGGCATATGGTCTATGGAAGATGTTTTTACATTTCAAGAATCTGTTTAATGATGTCCATGCACCATAAAAGTGTATTAAGAGAAACTGAATCCCTGTTGAAGAAGTATTTGGGTATATTTGGAGATAATAGACTAACAACAGCGTGGAATCTAAACTAGCTTCCTAAGAAGTGGGATCTTATCATGTATTATAAGAAGCATGGACACAAGAAGCAGTGACATAAGCTGTTTGAAAACACAGATGACATTTGGTTAATTGTTCATAAAATGGTTGTCCATAGGCTACAAAGTATACAGAGAAGAGAAAACAAAATCCATTCACAGCAGGGAGGATTCTTGTAAGTATACACATAATGAAATGTATTATCTGGAAAAAAATGTAAAGGATGAAACAGTCATTTTGTAAAAACATAGAATGGGGAAATGTTATGCACTGCTAAGTTATCCCACCTACAAAGAATGGAGAGATCTGTAATTTTTATTGTAGGCACACTTCAATTGTAAGTACAGTCAGAAAATCAAATTGTGTGTTTTAAATAATTATTTTTCATTTTATTACATGAAATAAGTATTTGATCACCTATCAACCAGCAACAACAAATCACATAAGGGAGATTTGTCAGAAGTGTCTGAGGTAAAACTGTTCAAGTTGCCCAAGGAAACAAGCAGAGCTTAGCTTTACTTTTATAAACATCTGTGAGAAAATTAAAGCAGAGCTCTGATTGGTTGCCATGGGCGACTACAACAGTTCTGCTCTTAGACACTTCTGATAACCATTCTGGTTTGATGCGTTTCTAAACACAATCCAACTGAAACATGTGAATGCAGCCTTAGTTTTCCTTTAAGAAGCTCCTTCTACTCTGCACCTGTATAAATTGCACACGTTTGAACTTGTTACCTGTATAAGGGACACCTATCCACACATTCAAACACACTCCAACCTTTCCTCCATGTCCAAGACCAAAGAGCTGTCTAAGGACACCAAAGACATGATTTTAGATCTGTGCAAGGCTGCGATGGGATACAAAACAATAGGCAAGCAGCTTGGTGAGAAGGCAACAACTGTTTGCACAATTATTAAAAAATGAAAGAAGCATCGAATGATTGTCCACCTTCCTCAGGATTGGGCTCTTTAAAAGATCTCACCTCATGGGTTAAGAATAATTCTACATTCCTATGTTGTTCAGGAATCAGGCCAGAACAACATAGAAAGACCTGGATTAAAATCCTTCATGGCACACAAGGTTCCCCTGCTCTCACCAGAACATGTCCAAGCCTTTTTGAAGTCTCCCAATCATCTTCTGGATGATCCAAGAGGACAATGATCCACAACACACAGCCAGGGCAACAAAGGAGTGGCTCGACTAGAAACATTTCAAGGTCCTGGAGTGGCCTAGCCATTCTCCAGACCTGAACCTAATTGAAAATCTTTGATGGGAGCTGAAATGTTGCCCGAAAACCTGAAACATGTGGAGAAGATCTTTAAGAAAAAGGTAATGCCTATGGAAATGCAGCCTTACCCACTCAGATTTCCACTCTACACACTTTTCTGGTCAAATGATATTCATTGGGGGGGGGGGGGGGGGCACTTATGCAGAGGTCTGAGGCCCTGCAGGGAATTTAGCTGTTTACCTATGTGTCAGTCCAAGCCTGGATGTGTGTAATTTTTCACCCATACTAAATACGTACATATCAAGATTTCCCATCAACTTACAGATTTCCACATTTGGAACATTCACTGGAACGGTACTGGGCCTTTTGCCAGTTTGGAATGTTAATAACCAAAGAGGAATGAGGGAGGAATGAATGTTGCTGGAAGCAATCTGACAATCATCCAGAACCAGTTATCAGGTATCTTACCAACGGAAACTGGAAGAAATGTTTTGTGACTGCACAAAAAGAGCAGTAGCAACACTCAGTATCAGGTTGTTGGAAATCACATTTAGGTTTTCTGAATCCTTCATCTGAGCCTTTGGTTGAACTATTGTATAAATTAGGAACAACTAAAAAAAAACAAATAAACAAAAAAGTCTTGCTACTTAGCACTATTTAATTAATCAATAAGATATACAATCTATGTAAGGCTTTCCTACTTGTGAGCACACTGTTTATGTAAGGCTTTCCTACATGAGAGAACACAGTCTATGTAAGGCTTCTTACATGTGAGCATGCAGTTTATGTAAGGCTTTCCTACATGAGAGCATGCAGTCTATGTAAGGCTGTACTACACGTGAGCACACAGTCTATGTAAGGCTTCTTACATGTGAGCATGCAGTTTATGTAAGGCTTTCCTACATGTGAGCATGCAATCTATGTAAGGCTGTACTACATGTGAGCACACAGTCTATGTAAGGCTTCTTACATGTGAGCATGCAGTTTATGTAAGGCTGTACTACACGTGAGCACACAGTCTATGTAAGGCTTCTTACATGTGAGCATGCAGTTTATGTAAGGCTTTCCTACATGAGAGCATGCAGTCTATGTAAGGCTGTACTACACGTGAGCACACAGTCTATGTAAGGCTTCTTACATGTGAGCATGCAGTTTATGTAAGGCTTTCCTACATGTGAGCATGCAATCTATGTAAGGCTGTACTACACGTGAGCACACAGTCTATGTAAGGCTTCTTACATGTGAGCATGCAGTTTATGCAAGGCTTTCCTACATGTGAGCATGCAATCTATGTAAGGCTGTACTACACGTGAGCACACAGTCTATGTAAGGCTTCTTACATGTGAGCATGCAGTTTATGTAAGGCTTTCCTACATGAGAGCTGGCAGTCTATGTAAGGCTGTACTACATGTGAGCACACAGTCTATGTAAGGCTTCTTACATGTGAGCATGCAGTTTATGTAAGGCTTTCCTACATGTGAGCAGGCAGTCTATGTAAGGCTGTACTGCACGTGAGTAGATAATCTATGTAAGGCTGTACTGCACGTGAGTAGATAATCTATGTAAGGCTTTCCTCCATGCGAGCATGTGGTCTACGTAAGGCTGCCCTACATGTGAGCACACAGTCTATGTAGATTCTCCTACATGTGAGCATGCACATCTACCTGAATGCAGGTAGATGTGAAGAGATAATTTAGAAAACTTATTCAAACATTAGGGAGCTCTAAAATAATTTAGTTTTGTGTTGTTGTCAATACATTACATGGGCACTGAATTCTGTAATGCTGTAATGGTGCTGCAGGAGAATTGAATAGTTGCTCCAGGTTATCAGTCTGCGGCAAATCATTGTCTATATCAGCAGAACAATGTATGATCAGCTTAGAGTCAAAAAATCTAAAAAAGAGTCTTGGTTTAAGTGGACACATGTTGTGATTTTGTTCTATGACTATTTTTGTGATTATAGCATAGAGAAACGTAGCACTCATCCTGTATATGCTTTAACGATTTTCTTTTAATTCATTTCATACAGAAAATGTTTACAGCTCCACCAAATATTTGAAAAGGGTTGTACAATGCAAAAACAGATCAAGGGATAATTTTCCGCGACGTTTCGGTCTAAGTCGACCTTTGTCAAGCACGATCTGAAATAGGCTGGTAGTACTCGGTAGATTCCGGTGGAGCATATACAGGATGAGTGCTACGTTTCTCTATGCTATGTATCTGGGCTGAGCGTCCGACGCAAGCACCATCCGAAACACAAAGGAGTGCGGTACCCCTGTTTCCTGGACTATTTTTGTGATTATGACTTTGAATATAAGTCAGGATGCAGTATAGAAAGCAAGGAAGGCATTCACCAAGCTGTAGATGTAGATATCTTCTTCTTTTATTGAATAAAGTACATATACTCACATAACAAGTGCAAGGGAGGGAGTGGGAGCTGAACGCCCATAGGAGGGCAACGGCCGTTTCGCGCTGTGCTGCGCTTCTTCCGGCCCTAAGTGTGACGTGACATTATATCCCTCTCTTTGTGAATAGGAGTAGTGCCGTCACCTCTCTTGTATAGTACTTTTGAATATAAGTCATTATATTTTCTACATGCACAATGACATTACAAAGAATGAGTAGCAGCAATGCCTCACTGTAATTATACTTCACTGCACACTGATGTACTTACTGTCTTGTCATAATGACAGGCATTAGTCCTCAGGCATAATTCTTTCTAGCAGTGAGGACATTTTTCCGTGTTGAATGTGTAGCACATAACTTAAATACTACAAAGCATTTCTATAGACTTTTGTTCTTAAGTATAAAGTTAATCCATATTGTGTGTGTATAAAATTAGTGCTAAAAAAAATACATATTTTCTTAGTTTTTTAATATTTTATTAGTACCATTGCCATTTTTTCAAACCTGCCCTGGGTCACTATAAATGGTTATAACTTTGGAATGCTTTAACATATCCAAGTGATTTGGAAATTGTTTTCTCGTGACACTTTGTACTTCATGTTAGTTGAAAAATTTGGGGGGTATGTTTTGCATTTATTTATGAGAAAATCAGATATTTGGTAAAAATTTAGAAAAATTCTCGATTTTCGAACTTCAAAATGTTCTACTTTTTCAAAACATAGTCATAACCGCAAAAAAATTTTAATAACTATCTTTCAACATTTATGTGGACATGGTTTTTTATGCATACTCTTATTCTTGTAGGATGTTATGGGGCTTTGAGTGTTAGGTGCGATTTTTCTCATTTTCATAAAAAATGCAAAATCCTGCTATTAAGGGGCCTGCTCAGGTTTCAAGTCACTTTGAGAGGCCTAAATAAAAGTAAAACCCCATAAATTACCCAATTATAGAACCTACACCCCTCAATGTACGTAAAACAACTGTTATAAAGGTTGTTAACCCCTAGGCGCACCACAACGTTATACTACGTCCCCGGGGCTACATGCTGAGCGCACCGGGACGTAGTATAACGTTCTGCTTCTGGCACCGGCTCACGAACTGAGCCGGCACCAGAAGCAGCGGCTGTCTGCTATCACAGCTGACAGCCTGCGCTAACAACCGCGATCAGAGCCGACTTCGATCATGTGTGTTAACCCCATACACGCCGCGGTCAAGCATGACCGCGGCGTGCAAGGGTGTTTGCGCTATGGATCGGATCCCCCGCGCCGCTTACCGGGGGATCCGATCCACTTTTGGGCAGCTCCGAGGACTGGTATGTGCCCCGGAGCTGCCCTTCCGGGTCTGACTGCAAACTGTCTGAGCATGCGCGAGCATGCCAGACAGATTACACTGCTCTACAATAAAATAGTATTGTAGAGCAGTGTATTGAACTTGAACCAGCGATCAGAGCATCACTGGTTCAAGTTCAAGTAAGTATAAGTAAAAAAAAGTGAAAAACACTGAACACTACACATAAGAATAAATAAAAAATAAATACATTAAAATATAAGCCCCTAAAATGTCACTTTCCCATAAAAACACTTAATAAAGTATAAAAAAATACAAAAACACAACCCCCCCCCCCCCGCATATTTGGTATTGCCGCGTCCGTAACAATCTGTATAATAAAACAGAATCGTTACTGGACCCGCACGGTAAACGCCGGAGAAAAAAACCCCACAAAAACGTTCCGAAAAAAGATCATTTTTAATAAATACCCTATAAAAAATGCTCTAAAAAGTGATTTAAAAAATGTTATGCACTATAAAATAAGCCCACTCAAAAGAACAACTCTTCTTGCAAAAAATAAGCCCTTAACCAGATTTGCCGAAAGATAAAAAAGTTATGCATATGAAAAAATGGTGATGCTAAAATGAACAAGATTTTCTCCAAATTAGTTTTTATTCAGTACAATTGAATAAAATACACAAAACCCCCACATATTTGGTATCCCTGCGTCCGTAACAATCTGCATAATAAAAAGGAATCATTATTAGAACCGCAAAGTGAAAAACCCCAAACCGTAAAAAAAAAAACCAAAAAGCTCCAAAAAAAAAGATTATTTTCAATTAATACCCTATAAAAAAATGCTCTAAAAAGTGATACATAAAAATAAGCCCTTAAACAGATTTGTGAGGCGAAAAATAAAAAAGTTATGCATATAAAAGACGGTGATGCTAAAATTAACAATATTCTTGCCAAATTACCTTTTATTCAGTAAAAATGGGAAAAAATAAAAAAATCTATATAAATGAGGTCTTTTCGTAATTGTGGCAAACCATAGAATAAAAATAATATACTATTTTTATGGTATGGTTAACGACCAAAAAAAAAGAAACCACATAAAAATTTTCCTAAAAATTGATGATTTTCATTTCCTCCACCAACAAAGAGTTAATAAAATCTCACCAATTAGCTATAGATGCCCCAAAATTAACTACCAGAAAAGTGCATCTCGTGTGGCAAAAGAAATAAGCCCCTATAGGTCCACATAAAAAAAAATAAGAAAATTATAGCCTGTGACATAGCAAATCTGCTCTGGATAGCGCAGCCGGCCGTGCCCCCATACTGCAGGTTACCAGCACATATGGGGTATCCGTGTACCCGGGAGAGATTGGGTAACAAACTTTGTGGAGCCTTTTTTCATTTAATCCATTGTAAATGTTTAATTTTCCACCCAAAATGAGCGTATTGTGAAAAAATATTACAATTTGCAGACTGCACCTCCATTTTGTTTTAACCCCTATAAAACACCTAAAGGGTTAACAAACTTCTTGAGGGGTGTAGTTTCCATAATGGGGTAATTTATGAGTCTCGCTATTATTTAGGCCTCTCATTGTAAATTAGAAGTTGAGCAGGTTCTTCTAAATACGGGTTCTGGTGATTTTACAAAAATTGTGAAAAATGATACCTAAATTCTGAGCCTCATAACATTCTAGTAAAATATGTGGAATCTTAAAACACTATCCAACATAAAGCAGACATTTGGGAAATGTAAGTTATGAATTTATTTGGGTGCTTTGACTATCTGCATCAAAAGTAGAGAATTTAGAACGTTGAAAATAAAGAATTTTTCCAAATTTTTGCCAAATTTTGTTTTTTTTCATAACTAAATGCAAAAGATTTCATCCAAATTTTTAAGTTAATTTGAAGTACAATGTGTCACGAGAAAACAATCTCAAAATCCCCTGGATATCTTATAGTGTCCCAAAGCTATAAGCACTTATAGTGACACAGGCCAGATTTGAAAAATGGGGCCGCGTCCTTTAGGCTGGGTCTCCAATCGCGGGTGTTAACCCCTAACACGCCACGGTTAGGAGCCGGTGCCAGAAGCTTGACGTAATATTACTGCAAATTGCGGGAAAGCACCTCCCGCAATGCAGTACTATTGCGTCAAATGTCGGGAAAGGGTTAAGTGTGTACCACATTGCCATAGCCGCAGGCTGGCAAAAGCATCCTGTCCTGTTGTAAAAATGTATATTACATGATTTAGTCTTTAGCGTGCGGTCACACATAGTGTTTATAAACACAATGCAAGTATCGGGGGCACATACACATGCGATTGTTGACATGCAAGACACTGGGTACTGGTTATTGATCACATGAGTTTTAATGAAAACACATATGTGGTCAGGGCTAGGGGGCTAGCGTTGTGTGCACACTTACAGGTAACACAGTTGTCTATCACCTGTGACTCTCTAGCTCCTGTGGAACTACAACCCCAGCCCGGCCAGTTAGAAACCTGAAGAATGACCATAAAACTGCCAACACCCTTGATACATTAAAATATATAATTCCCCATAACGTTACACACATGGAATAGTAGCCCCCATCATGTTTCCACTATTTATGATAACAAAAATGATGCCGGCTAGAGCTCTAATTTTCCACAATGAATAATACAGCGTCATAACAGAAACCCCCAATCGCAGATGTCAACTTATTGTTAGTTCTGCATTAAGTATCTGTTATAAATTCAATTCAGTATATAATGGATTTTTAAAGCTCTAAAAACTGTATTTTTTTTAAACGCCCCAATTGTCCACTAGCAACATAACAAAACTTGCCTCATTTCCCCCGTAGACAATCAGTGTTTAGCCCGGAAGCACATGATCGCTATAGTTAATTGGCGTCCCCAACACACTACTCCTCAAGCCAGTTTCTGTCACTGTACTGTACAAATGATATATCCACTTCATTCTCTAGGTCAGTAGGATGACAGAAATATGAAATTCATATATTTTTGATTTAATACCCTTGAAATTTTTAATAGATCCATTATATATTCTGTTATTTTCTCTTTAACCCCTTGCAGCCTGTTCCATTTTTTAATTACCGTATTTTTCAGACTATAAGGCGCACCATCAATAAATGCCTGCTAAAACGCCTAGGTTCATATATAAGGCACACCAGATTATAAGGATGAATGACCAGCAGGTGGCAGACCTGTGCACAGTTCAAGGCAGCTGTTGTATGTAAGTATGGTTCATATATAAGGCGCACTGGACTATAAAGCGTACCTTTAATTTCTGAGAGAATCAAAGGATTTTTTGTGCGCCTTATAGTCCGAAAAATACGGCACTGATTTTACTTTCCTCTATTTAAAAGCCATCATATTTTTATTTTTCACAGAGTTCTATGAGGGTTTATTTTTTCGGGACATTCTAATTGTACCTATAATATGATGTACAATTTACTACGAATTTCAGGGAATTGGGAAAAAAATGTTGGGACCCCCTGGAACCAGCCCCTCATGTTTTTTCTGGCTAAGATCTTATTCACACGAGTGTATCCAGCCGGGTGCAGGAGTGAGGAGGGGTGTGTGCTCCACTGTGCAATGTACTGCACTGATTTCTTTCTATTGAAAGACTTCTTATAAAATGGACTTAATTACGGTGTCTGACTTTGTCTGAAGGTTTCAGACCAGAGTCTCTCTTCCCCTGCAGCCTTGAATTCTGACGAATAACTACTAGGCATACAAGTATTTCATATATGGATCTGTGAGTCAAGCGACCTGCAGAGACAGGCTGACAGGTTAATAGGTTCACCTGCATGCAATATTTGCTTTCTGCATTTCCTCTGTAGTTAAGAAGTGACAGAGTGGTAATTGTGCTAGGCCTGATAAGGCTTGAGTTGCATGGCTGTGATGGACTTGACCCTTTTTCGCTTTAGGGTCTTGCTACTCATAGCTCAGTTCTTCAGCCTCCTCCAGTCAGACACTGGTTACTGAGCAGGGCAGAGAATTCATTATTTAAAAAGCTATTGTATTATTCATGTCCATGAGTGCTCAGGTATGGGATCTCTGGTTTCTATCTATGACTTGCCAGGAAAGGAGAAGTTTCATACTTGCCTTGGCCTGACATGCCAAGTCCCTCTATTATTAATAGCATGTTTCGTTTTCATGTCCTATAAAATCTGCTTTCCCAGCTCTACATGATGCCAGTTGTAATGCTCAATTATGTTACTTTAATATTGCCAGTAGCTGCATTTCTTATATGCACTTTGAGGTAAGGGACATCTTTTTCAGTCTGTGTAGAGAAAATCTACCATCAAAATGCATCATGATTACTCATGGATCCAGGCACAGTGACTGTGGTAATCATATTACATTTGTTATCCATGGCCTCCTTCCTTTTAAGATCAACTTTTAAAATTATGCTAATGAGCCTGAATGGCTTTAGTTGCATTAACAGAACCCCTCAGTACTGCAGATTCACAGGCTGTTACAATGAAGAGAACAGGTCTCACCTAACCCCTAAGGGGAAATCTGTTCTATTCATTGTAATAGCCTGTGAAGCTACAGGACTGACGGGCTCTGAAAACACCATAGGAGCCCTTTTGGCTTATTAGCATAATTATAAAAGTTAATTTTAGAGGCCATGGATAACAAATATAAGAAGAATACCACAGGCACAGTGCTTGGAACTATGAGTAACTGTCCCTGGTTTATCATGATGGATTTTGATGGTAGATTTCCTTTAAATGCTATGAAAGATACCAAACTATACAGTCCATTGTACTACAATAAGACTTAAAGGGGTTGGCTTATGAATACAAAAGTTTACTTAGGTCAACAATATTGTTCATTGTCCTGGCAAACGTTCCCTGATGTCCAAAAGAACAGTGGTTATGTGACCTGTCAGCAGCAGGACTTGGGACGTCTTGTCTCGTATTCTACTGGATTTCTAATGATCAAGGTTGTCATTACTGTATACATGCCCCCCATCATAACCACTCCCATGTCAATGGTTGGAAAGATCTCCCGGAAGGCAGCAGGACACAGGAGTCCTGCTGCCATTGGCTTCCACAGATTACAGGGTAAGTACAACATGGGGGACCCTGGTAGTGCCTTACCCTGGTAAACTTTTGTATTAGTGAACATGCCATTTAAGACAGGAAGCACATCTCTGTTTTCATTCCAGGAACAATTCAAATATCTCCAAAACATATCGGATGGAATTTATTACCTGTGTCGTTGTGTACGTCAGAATTGGGTTGCTGAACTATGTTAAATTCCATCCATCTTCTTCCATGTTTGCCAGAAGCTATTCAATGATCATTTAAAAGATAACAAATCACCAAACACACAAAAAACTCTATGTTACAATATGGATGCCACAAGGGCATTTTAGAAATCAGCATTTACACAGACATTCATTTTTCAAAAAGAGTGTGCAGACGGCGCCTGATTCATGATTTCTGGCACATGTTATTCATGAATCAGGTGCCCCCTGTACTGCTCCAAAAGAGTGCACCAACTTTTTTGGTGCATCTTTAACATAGAGGGGCAAATTTATCAAGTGTCTGAAAGTCAGAATATTTCCAGTTGCCCATGGCAACCAATTACAGCTCAGCTTTCATTTTATCAGTGCTCATGAATATTTTAAAGGAGAGCTGTGATTGGTGGCCATGGGCAACTGGAAATATTCTGATTTTCAGACACTTGATAAATCTGCCCCAGAGTGTGCAACACAATTCTGTATGATAAATGTGGCGCATTGTAGAATTTTGTGTCGCGTTGGGTATAGTTCAACTGCAACACTTATAAATATATGTGCAAGCAGTTTGCAATGAAAATAATGTACAAAGTCAGGCAAAAAACTGGTTTAGGGGCTTTAATAAATGTGGGCCATTATCTTTTACTCATCAATTTGGTTAAAGGAAACCTGTCACCAGGGACCTCATTTTCACTAAAGACAGATTGCAGAAGCCCATCACACCTGCAGTACAAATCTGCCTTTCTGCTTTCTCTAAACATTTGCTTAATTATTAATTAACACAATTGTGAGTTTTAACTTACCTTGCACCCTAACAGAATCCTCTCTTTAGTCCCAGGGGTTGGGCTTTGGTTTAGATGCCTTTCAAAACACTGTCTGTGACTTGTCTGTGCTGCTTACTGCTTACTCCTCACTCCTCAACACTCAGCCCCCACCTTCATGCTCCTGTAGAGCTCCTCCCTTCTCCTCCTTAACAGAGCTCACAGCCGGGGGAGCTGACATCAGTGGGGGAGGAAGGAGCTGTACAGGAGCACAAAGGTGGGGGCTGAGAGCTGAGCAGTCTGCAGCACAGAAAAGGCACATGTTGTTTTTTGAAATGCATCCAAACCAAAGCCCAACTCCTGGGACTAAAGAGAGGATTCTGTCAGAAAGTGAGTTACAACTCATAATTATATTGTAATGCAAATGCTTAGATAAGGCAGGAAGACATATTTGAATTGCAGGTGTGATGGACTTCTGCAACCTGTCTTTAGTGGAACCTGTCCCTAGTGACAGGTTCCCTTCAAGGTTTTGCTAAGAGGCAGCTGTGATTTTTTGAAACTGAACCAGAATCCCCTAACTATGTATACTTTTGTTGTCCTTGTCAAAAGCAGTGGGACTTTTGGACACTTCAGAACTATAGGGGGGATGTATCATTGCAATATATGATCATGTGATATTTCACTTGTCACTGAGTTTCTCAGCCAGTTTCCATACAAGTGTCTTTCGCCTAGTAATGTAATCTGTAGTACATTGTACTTGTCAGGTTCGCTAGGGAGATTGCTGGGACTTCTGGTTCTTCTGGTGGTACCAGCAGCGTTCTCCGAACCCCGGCGCGTATCCGCGCAAACTCCACCTCTCGTCCTGGGCAGCGGCTGCTAAGATCTCGCGCTGTCTAGGAGTGGCTGGGACTTTGAACCTCTGCTTGGTGCCTGGTTGTTTCTGCACCATGAGGGGTTAATTCCCAGATGCTGTCCAGCACCTATCAGGTTCTGGAGGTGGAGTTCTGGCTGCATAAATTGCAGCCTCACTAGTCACCTGTGCCAGTGTTTGAAAATCCCTTTCTCCACTCGCTGCTCTAGGTTGTATTGCTCAGTATCTTTATCTGTATTGTTGTTACCTCGGCTAGTTTTTGACTTTGACTCTTTGCTTACTGATTTTGCTATTGACGTACCCTCTCGTTGTGATTCCGGCTTGTTTACCATTCTTTTGTGTTTTATGTTGTCAGTCTGTTTGTGTTTTCCTTCCCACACTTATTCCAGCGTATCTCGAAGTCTTCAAGTAGTCGCCCCACGGTTTAGCGTGGGGGGGCTATAGGAAGGGACAGAGGTTGGGGCAAGCTCAGGGCTCACTATCCCCTGTCTTTTGTGTACCAATCTTAACTGAAACACTGGCCACACATAGGTCTGCATCCTGTATCCGACCTGCTACATTCTCTCCTCCCATGGAGCCTTTGTCAGCTGTGGTCACTCAGGTCCAGACCCTAACTCAGTTTGTTCAGGATCTAGCCTCCCGTCTCCAAATTCAGGAATCTATGCAGGTTCCGCAGCAGACATCACCGCAGGATCCACTGCCACCCACACCTGAACCTAAGGTTCCTCTCCCTGATGTGTTTTTTGGTGACCGTAAGAAATTTTTTTCATTTCGGGAGGGCTGTAAACTTTATTTTTCCTTACGTCCTCGTTCATCGGGCACAGAGATTCAAAGGGTGGGCGTGGTAATTTCCCTGCTGCGTGGGGATCCGCAAAATTGGGCCTTTTCTCTCCCACCTGACTTTTTTTCTGCTTTAGGCCAGATTTATGACGAACCTGACCGCCGAGCACTTGCAGTTTCCCACCTTAGATCTCTGTGTCAGGGAAAACGGACAGCAGAAGATTATTGTGCCCAGTTCAGACAGTATGTGACTGACTCGCAATGGAATGACTGCGCCCTAAAAGACCAATTTATGTCCGGACTGTCAGACCGAGTACAGGACTTAGTCTTAGCTTATGCCGAGCCTCAGACATTAGATGATGCTATGACTCTGGTCATCCGAGTTGATCGTCGCCTAAGATCCAGGCGATCACCTCGGGTGTCCTCTGACTGTCGGCCAGCGGCCAGTCTGTCTCCAGGTAGTCCAGAATTGGAATCCATGGAGCTGGATAGCATCTCTCCTGCACAGCGGAAGCAACATCGACTGAGACGTCATCTTTGTTTCTACTGTGGAAGTCCTGATCATCTGGTCAACACCTGTTCCAAGAGGCAGCAGCAGGAAAACTTCCGCTCCTAAGCAGTAGTCGGGGGGACTGCTTAGGAGCTCAGGTACTCCCAATTGTGTCTAGAATGTATTTACCTTGTACAGTTAAGTTTCAGTCTGTTTCCTGCACTGGTCGCGCCTTTTTGGATTCAGGTGCTGCGTCTAATTTAATCGATTATAAGTTTGTCTCTCAGTTTTGCATGTCATTGATTCCATTGTCCACTCCTATCCAGATGTCGGGTGCGGATTTGACCCCTCTACAGGCAGGGTTGATCAAATTCAGAACCCCGCAGATAAAGCTTATGGTAGGAGCTATGCATGAAGAGTGGTGTTCTTTCCTAGTTATGGAAAACCTGTCTGAAAATGTCATTCTTGCTCTACCCTGGCTCCGGATCCATAATCCGGTAATTAATTGGGAAACTCTGGAGCTGGTTCATTGGGGTCCTCACTGTAAGGATCACCTGTCCAAAGTTTCATTATGTACAGTAGTAGCGGAAGATCAGAGTCTTCCAGGTTTTCTCTCTGATTACTCAGATGTGTTTTCAAAACCCTTGTCCCAAGTCCTTCCTCCTCACAGGGAGTTTGATTGTAAAATTGACCTTCTTCCTGATGCTAGATTGCCAAAGGGTCGTATATATAACCTGTCAGTACCAGAACGGGAGGCACTGAAGAGTTATGTTGATGAGAGTTTGGCAATCGGACATATCCGTCCCTCTGAGTCGCCCACTGGGGCCGGGTTCTTTTTTGTTGAGAAAAAAGATGGTGCTCTACGGCCGTGTATTGATTATCGAGAATTAAATAAGATAACGGTAAAAAACTCAGGTCCTCTCCCCTTGATCCCGGATCTCTTAAATCAGGTTTCTGGGGCCCAAGTTTTCTCTAAATTAGATCTCAGAGGGGCTTATAACCTGATTCGGATCCGAGAAGGGGATGAGTGGAAAACCGCATTTAATACACCTTTGGGGCACTTTGAATACCTGGTTATGCCCTTTGGTTTGAGTAATGCCCCAGCGGTTTTTCAAGGGTTTATGAACTCCATCTTTCATGATTACATCGGTGTGTTTATGGTGGTATATCTAGACGATATTTTGATTTTCTCTCCTGATATGGTTTCTCACCAGCAACATCTCCGCCAAGTACTTACCAGGTTGCGCAAAAACCACCTCTTCGCTAAGCTGGAAAAGTGTGTTTTTTGCGTCCAGAAGGTTTCCTTCTTAGGTTATGTTGTGACTCCCTCTGATGTACAGATGGATCCGAGTAAGGTTCAGGCGCTCACGGACTGGGTTCGGCCTACCAATCTTAAGGCCCTACAACGTTTTTTAGGTTTCGCTAACTATTATCGGAACTTTATAAAGAGCTTTTCCGTGATCGCCAAACCCCTCACGGATCTGACCCGTAAGGGTGCTGATCCGAACAATTGGTCCCCTGCCGCTTACTCAGCATTTGAAACTCTAAAAGCGGCATTCTCGTCAGCCCCGGTTTTGGTTCAACCTGACCTCTCTACCGTTTGTTGTGGAGGTTGATGCCTCCGAGGTAGGAGTAGGTGCAGTGTTGTCTCAGGGGTCTTCCACTCTCACCAGACTTAGGCCCTGTGCATATTTCTCTAGAAAATTTTCTTCTTGTGAGAGGAATTATGATATTGGTAATCGAGAGCTCCTTGCCATTAAGTGGGCATTTGAAGTCTGGCGACACTTTTTGGAGGGAGCTCTTCATCCGATAACTGTGCTCACGGATCATAAGAACTTAGTATATTTGGATACTGCTAAGCGCTTGAACTCACGTCAGGCTAGGTGGGCCTTGTTTTTCTCTCGCTTTAATTTTGTGGTCACCTACCGACCTGGGTCAAAAAATGTGAAGGCTGATGCCTTGTCCCGTAGCTTCGGGACTCCTGAGCTTCCAGAGGCTGCTGACAGTAATATTTTGTCTCCAGGGGTTGTGCTGGCAGCTGTCTCCTCCCACCTCTCCTCTCAAATTTTAGCAGGACAAAGATCTGCACCTAAAGACCTTCCGGAAGGCAAATTATTTGTTCCTCCTTCTTGTCGTTTGAGAGTGTTGGAGGAGACGCATTGCTCGGTATTGGCTGGTCATCCGGGAATGCGGAGTACCTTGGATCTCTTAAAGAGAAGTTACTGGTGGCCTCACATGACTAAGGATGTGCACGCATTTGTCCAAGCCTGTCAGGTCTGTGCGCGAGGAAAGACTCCCAGGAGACGTCCTGAGGGGCCTCTTCTTCCGCTTCCAGTTCCCACCAGGCCATGGTCTAAAGTGTCTATGGACTTCGTCACTGATCTGCCAGCATCTCAAGGCTGTTCAGTGGTTTGGGTGGTAGTGGACCGTTTCTCTAAAATGGGACACTTTGTTCCATTAAAAAAGTTGCCTTCAGCTGAAGAATTGGCTGAATTGTTTATACAGAATATTGTACGCCTCCATGGTATACCAGATGATATTGTGTCAGATAGGGGCGTACAATTTGTTTCCAAATTTTGGCGAGCATTTTGTTCTAGACTGGAAGTTAATTTGTCGTTCTCGTCGGCGTTTCACCCTGAGTCTAATGGTCAGTCTGAGAGAATGAATCAGGAGATGATTCAATATCTGCGACTCTTTGTCTCGGACAGTCAGGACCAGTGGGTGAAATTCCTTCCGTTGGCAGAATTTGCTATTAATAACCACTGTAGTTCGTCCACACAGGTATCTCCGTTTTTCTGCAATTATGGTTTTCATCCACGTTTCTCTTTTTCATCTGTGCCTGTCTCTAATATTCCTCGAGCGGAAGCTATTACATCCAAGTTGCGCTCGCTCTGGTCACAAGTTCGGGAGAATATTCAGAGGGCACAAAATTCTTTGGTCCAACAAACTGAAAGAAGGCGCACTAAATCTGATACGTTTGTGGTGGGGGATAAAGTGTGGTTATCAACAAAAAACCTTAAATTGAAGGTCCCCTCTTTGAAGTTTGCGCCCAGGTTTGTGGGTCCGTTTGTTGTTACTCATATTGTTAACCCGGTTTCCTTCAAGATTACACTTCCAGCAGGGTGGCGGGTCCATAACACCTTCCATAAGAGTCTTCTGAAGCGCTATGTTGAGCCTGTTTTACCTCTTTCTGACCCTCCTTCTCCATCTATTGTGGAGGGGAATCTGGAATTTGAGGTGGAAAAGGTGGTGAATTCCAGATGGGTAGGTAACTCCCTGCAGTACCTGGTCCATTGGAAAGGTTTTGGTCCTGAGGATAGGTCTTGGGTTACGGCTAGAGATGTTCATGCTCCACGGTTACTCAGGTTATTTCATCAGACCTACCCTCAGAAGCCATCTTTAAGATCTAGGGGTCCGAAGGCCCCCCGTCAGGGGGGGGGTACTGTCAGGTTCGCTAGGGAGATTGCTGGGACTTCTGGTTCTTCTGGTGGTACCAGCAGCGTTCTCCGAACCCCGGCGCGTATCCGCGCAAACTCCACCTCTCGTCCTGGGCAGCGGCTGCTAAGATCTCGCGCTGTCTAGGAGTGGCTGGGACTTTGAACCTCTGCTTGGTGCCTGGTTGTTTCTGCACCATGAGGGGTTAATTCCCAGATGCTGTCCAGCACCTATCAGGTTCTGGAGGTGGAGTTCTGGCTGCATAAATTGCAGCCTCACTAGTCACCTGTGCCAGTGTTTGAAAATCCCTTTCTCCACTCGCTGCTCTAGGTTGTATTGCTCAGTATCTTTATCTGTATTGTTGTTACCTCGGCTAGTTTTTGACTTTGACTCTTTGCTTACTGATTTTGCTATTGACGTACCCTCTCGTTGTGATTCCGGCTTGTTTACCATTCTTTTGTGTTTTATGTTGTCAGTCTGTTTGTGTTTTCCTTCCCACACTTATTCCAGCGTATCTCGAAGTCTTCAAGTAGTCGCCCCACGGTTTAGCGTGGGGGGGCTATAGGAAGGGACAGAGGTTGGGGCAAGCTCAGGGCTCACTATCCCCTGTCTTTTGTGTACCAATCTTAACAGTACTATTGATGGGGACAAATGTATCTTAATTCTGGTTATGTGCATATGTTTTTTTTTTTGCTGGTCCGATATATAATTAATATATAATTATATATTAATATATACTCGTGTATAAGCCGTGTATAACGCGTGTATATATATATATACTCGTGTATAAGCCGAGTTTTTCAGCACAAAAATGTGCTGAAAAACCTCACCTCGGCTTATACACAAGTCAATAATTAAAAAATAAAAATTAATACTCACCCTCCGGCACTCGGAACCTTGGCGTGGGCTCCCGATCCTCGGCGGCGGCCCCGCTTCTCTCTTCAATCATCACTAGTTGGCAGTCGCGTCCATGTGATCTGCCGGCGGGCGCACAATATGATGCAGCGGTGTCACATCCGATGACGTCATCAGCGGCGACACTGCCGCATCATAGTGCGCGCCCGCCGGCAGATCGCATGGACATGACTGCCGGCTAGTGAAGAAAGAAAAGAGAAGCCGCCGCCGAGGACCGGGAGCCGCCGTCGAGGACCGGGAGCCGCCACTGAGCATCAAAGGTGAGTATCGTCGGAGCGTGAGTATTAAGTTTCTTTTTTTATTATTCGCTTGGCATACTGAGGGCAGGCTTTATACTTCTTGGGGCAGGCTGTATAATACATGGGGGCAGGCTGTATACAACTTGGGGCAGGCTGTATACAACTTGGGGCAGGCTGTATACTTCTTGGGGCAGGCTGTATACTTCTTGGGACAGGCTGTATTCTTCTTGGGACAGGCTGTATTCTTCTTGGGACAGGCTGTATACTACTTGGGGCAGGCTGTATACTTCATGGGGCAGGCTGTATACTTCATGGGGCAGGCTGTATACTACAGGGGGCTGGCTGATTGTATACTACAGGGGGCTGGCTGATTGTATACTACTTGGGGCAGGCTGTATACTACAGGGGCTGGCTGATTGTATACTACTTGGGACAGGCTGTATAATACTGGGGGCAGGCTGTATACTTCATGGGGGCAGGCTGTATACTTCATGGGGGCAGGCTGTATACTTCATGGGGGCAGGCTGTATACTACTTGGGGCAGGCTGTATACTGCAGGGGGCTGGCTGATTGTATACTACTTGGGACAGGGTGTATACTACAGGGGCTGGCTGGATGTATACTACACCCTCGGCTTATACTCGAGTCAATAGGTTTTCCCAGTTTTTGGTGGTAAAATTAGGGGTCTCGGCTTATACTCGGGTCGGCTTATACTCGAGTATATACGGTATATTTCCTTAATAAATGTGCACTTGTGAGGAGTTTAAGTCTTTGGTGAATGATTTCCTATGCCGGGTAGACGGCAGCAGTAGTGGATCAAAATATAGGCAGTTTGGTCAGTAGCCCTGGACTCAAGCCTTCTAAGGGGCCCATGGCCACACAAGCCACCCACAAAAGTTTGTACTGAGAAGCAACTTCACCCATGAAATCCTCAAACACCTGTTCCTGCTCTCACTAGAGCCATTTCAGGACTTTTGAAAGTCCTCTAAAGGTCCTGAATCTGCATATTGGAAGCAGGCAGAAGGGACCCATCCTGCATTCTCCAAGAAGTTACAACTTTCCCATCTGGAATTGTGTGATAACTTATGGAACACTGCAGAAAACTCGACCATGGCAAACTTTGAAGTGAAATTGTCGTAGGTGCCAAAAAAAGTTGCAGAAGTAGACCTGCACAATAAAAAGTCATAAATAAGGAAGAAAAAGCCACGCCAAAAATGAGATACATGTGCCCCATTTTGGTTTTTGGTACCACCATTCACACACCATTTGCTGTGGGTGCACAACAGTTATCTGTACACCATACTGTTTTTATTAATGTAGTAGTCACCCAGTAGTATATACAGTACCTCTGATACATAGTGGTTTCCATCTCATCTTCTATAAAGTTTACAAACACCATATAAAAAGACACATGGAAAAATGAAAAAGTAGAGGGTTTTGGAATGCAGAGAGCATAGCAATACAAAACATGAAAAGATGTGTTCTTATTAAATGAAATATTTTAAAACGTCATTGGCGATAAGAGATGGAGATAAGAGAGATACAGTAGTGATTTCACTGCTGGAATTTCTGTTAGTAATTGACAAGCTCTACAGGCAGCATGTGTCCTCTGTTAAGTGGCTGATATCAGTTGCTGTATTCAATTTAATTATTTTTGTGATCACTTGCAGCTAACAACAAGCTCCTGGTCTTGTCCACATACTTTATATATAGGTGAACTTGGGAGTACTCTCAGCTTGGCAGTTTCATGCACCCCTTATTCAGGCCCCTCTCTCCCTAATAAATAAAATGAACGGCTCTGTGGAATGCATACATACTTTATACTGGGTGTCTGGACATGTAATGAATCAGTAACCCTATGACTGCCCAGGAACACAGGTATTTAACATGTTCAGCCAGAAGGTGAAGGATGTTTCTTTATATACTACCAGATAATATACTGTAGTTGTAATATCCAGGTAGGACATGGACAGCATGGATTTTTTTTTAACTATAAATACTGAATATTTGCATGTAGCATTACAACATGACTCAACTACAATCTAAGGCTACATTCACATGAACATATGGGGGATATATATACGGCCGACGTATATATGGTATATATACGTCCCCCATACACCGCAAAGGTCTCATGGCGCCGTACGGGCTGATCTTTTTGGTCATATTTTATACAAGTGTAATATGTTTATCCCAAGAGGACAGAGGGAGACAGTAGAAACCTATCAAACTTTTTCATGGCTTTCCTTTTTCTATATACTCCTTTTTCTAATCTGATTACATCATTGAGGCACTCCTTCAGCTCCTTCAGTGGTTGCATCCACTTTGATGCTATTTGCTTTCGGGCCTGATAAAGTATGCGAGACATGCCTATAATGTCAGTTGTAATGGCCATATCATCTTCCAATAGTCTGATCTGGCCCCAACCTTTGCTAGCAAGACTGGGGTTTTATAAGCTCTGTGTAATAACAGCAAATGTGAGAATCGCTTGCCTTCACTAAGGGAGAGCACTGGTGTTAGGGAGAGGATAGTATCCCATTGATCATCAGAAATGGTCCAATGTCTCCCTCCCATTTAGACCTGCTGGGCAATGCAACACCCTTAAGAAATTCATCCTTCAACGCCCCATATAATAGGGAAGTTAGCCCCTAAGGGGAACAAGGAAGCATCAGCGCCTCTAATACTCCCAGTCTTTGTATCTCCATGCTTACGTAGACTCTGTAGGTACCTAAAAAAAAGGCAGTGTGCGGTATTTGATACTCCTCTCTGAGAGCATCAAAACTTTTTAGTTCCCCATCAGTTTGAATCTCTCTTAGCGTCACAATGCCCTTATTGAAACAGAACTGTGGTGCCTCCATTTTCAGGAATTCCCCAAACTTAGTATTATGCCAGATGGGTGTATGGCCACTCGGGCCTACCAAGCCAAGCATGCACTTCCCCCTATCCAACACTTTGTATTGTAGAGCCAATATGGTCTTACTCTTTCCCCTTTTCCTGCCTCCAGGACATGTATCAGTATGTCTCATGCTGACTTGTCTGCAATCATCCTTCCCCCTAAGTCCCTCTCTTGTGCCTATCCTCGAAAATGCTGTAGCTGTGATGCAATAAAATAAACCCAGGGGTTCGGTACTGCTAGGCCCCCAGCCTCCTTGCCTCTTTGAAGGGACTCCAGCTTAATTCTGGGGTGGCATTTTTTCCAAATAAATCCCCTGAATATGGAATCAATCCTATAAAAATACCACACCGGTGAGATGTGAATGATATAAAAATGGTTCTGATGCCACAGCACCTTTACAGGATTATACCTGTCTACTTCAGTCAATGGTAGCTTGCACCAGGTATTTACTTTGACCTGAACGCGATCCATCAATGAGAGTAGATTATTCTGTACATAGTCCTGAGGTCTAGTACAACCCCCCCCCCCCAGATATTTAAATTCTCTGACTACTACAAGGGATAATGTATCAAGTGGCACCTCAATACCGATTTGATTTTATTATGAGACCAGAGCATCTGCCATATTCTGTAATAATCTGTATCACCGGGTGCAAGGAGCTGTATAGATCCCCTAAGAATAGCAGGAGGTCATCCGCGTAAAGTGATATTCTGTATGCATTTTATACTACGTGGCGATATGCTGTATGCATTTTATACTACGTGGCGATATGCTGTATGCATTTTATACTACATGGCGATATGCTGTATGCATTTTATACTACGTGGCGATATGCTGTATGCATTTTATACTACGTGGCGATATGCTGTATGCATTTTATACTACATGGCGATATGCTGTATGCATTTTATACTACATGGCGATATGCTGTATGCATTTTATACTACATGGCGATACGCTGTATGCATTTTATACTACATGGCGATACGCTGTATGCATTTTATACTACATGGCGATATGCTGTATGTATTTTATACTACATGGCGATACGCTGTATGCATTTTATACTACATGGCGATACGCTGTATGCATTTTATACTACATGGCGATACGCTGTATGCATTTTATACTACATGGCGATATGCTGTATGTATTTTATACTACATGGTGATATGCTGTATGTATTTTATACTACGTGGCAATATGCTGTATGCATTTTATACTACATGGCGATATTCTGTATGCATTTTATACCACATGGCGATATGCTGTATGCAGTTTATATTACATGGCTATATGCTGTATGTAGTTTATATTACATGGCTATATGCTGTATGAATTTTATACTACATGGCGATATGCTGTATGTATGTTATACTACATGGTGATATGCTGTATGTATTTTATACTACATGGCGATATGATGTATCTATTTTATACTACATGGTGGTACATTGTATGTATTTTATACTACATGGTGGTACACTGTATACATTTTTTACTACATGGCAATATGCTGTATTTATTTTATACTACATGGCAATATGCTGTATGCATTTTATATTACATGGCTATCTGCTGTATTAATTTTATACTACAGGTGGATGGGTGGGGCTGCACTTTGGGCAGGGGGATGTGGCATGTAAAAGGATGTGCTGGCTGGCAGGAAAGAGAATGTGCCACCCGGCATGCAAGGGGGTGTGTCAGCCGCCATGCAGGGGGCATATGTATAAATAAAAGTGAGGAAAAAGCTCATAGAGTTCCATAAATGGTATCAATGTAAAATGGATCAGACCTGCAAAAAAATTACACCTCACAAAGCTCCATATGCAAAAGTATGAAAGAGTTATTAGTATCAGAATATGGCAAAAAAGGTTAATTCTTTTTTATACAATTTTTTAAGACCTAATAAAACCTATATGAATTGGGAGTCCCCATAATCGCACCAACCTGAAGAATAAAGGGGAGCAAATAGTTCAAAAACAAAGCCCACTTGAAGAAATTTTCTGTCATGTTCACTGCATTTAGAATTTTTTTCCCGCTTCCCAGTACATAACATGGTAAATAGGATACTGCCAATAGAAAGTACAATTTGTTACACAGAAAGCAAGCCATTGTAAAGCAAAGTACAGGCTGTCCCCGGGTTATGTACAAGATAGGTTCTGTAGGTTTGTTCTTAAGTTGAGTTTGTATGTAAGTCGGAACTGTATATTTTAGAACTGTAACCCCAGACAGAATTATGACCTCTATGACAATTGGATTTTAAAAATGTTGGGTTGTCATAAGAACAAGGAATAACACTAAAGCTTAATTGCAGACACATTTGATAACTGTTACAGCTAATCATTGAAGCCTGGGGCTAAAGTACAGTAAATTACCAATATCCAGAGGTCCGTTTGTAACTAGGGGTCGTCTGTAAGTCGGGTGTTCTTAAGTAGGGGACCGCCTGTATGTGAAAAAATAAAAAAGTTATGGATTTTAAAGTAGGTGAGCAAAAAATGAAAACCGAAAAGCGATTGATGGCATTGATGGGGAGGAGTTAATGATGCTCTATAAATAAAGAATAATGATAAATAATCATTGCTTTTCATCTCCAGTTTCTTCACACCAGAAAAGCACATCAAATTTTGAATAAATTTAAAGGGGATTCTAATGTTTATTATTTATAAAATATCCCAGTCAAGCCAAACACAGAATTTGAGGCCACAGACCAAAAAAATGGTAGTGTGGATTGTTGCAAACACAATAATGGGCCTGCTATATACACAGACCAAAAATACTGCATAAACATAAGAAAACTGCCATATCTACTGTCAACATTCACTTAGTCTAACCTCTTGACGCAGAGCTGATGCCGGTTCAGCTCAAGATCTGAGGCAAACCGGCATTGGGAAACACGGGGTGCCGGCTCTGACTAATAGCCGGAACCCCAGTGTAACACCCATGGTTCGAGTAAGCTCCGATCGCGGTGTTTAACCCGTTTACTCCTGCGGCCAGCATGACCGCGGCATTTAAAATGCCTTTTGGGGGTCTTTCCCCCACGACGCCCCCCCCCCGAGCCGTTTTCGGGGGTCGCCCAATTGTTGCTATTGCAGCGCTGGGGTCCGATCTGGTCCCCAGCACTGCCTCCAGGCACTGCCAGTAAGATGGCGTCAGTGACGTCATCTTACAAGCACAGTGTCAGCCTATGCATGTGCAGAGGCTGACACTACTAATACCCTGCAATACATCAGTATTGCAGAGTATTATCATGAACAAGCAATCAGATCATTGCTTTTTCATGTCCCATGCTGGAAGTATTAAAAAAGTAATAAATCACTAAAAATGCCCATAAGCCCCATAACATATAAAGAGACATATAACTAAAAACCCTCTAAATCATAACACAAACCCCTGTGACAAAGTCACTATTGAATTGGCGAGAAAATGAAGGTTTATGTGTATTACAGCGACCACAGTGTGAATGGGGTCAAACTGGAAGCTGTTTTCCATGTGTTGGTCTCTTGGAAGACCTGGTAGAGGACTCTAATTGCAGGATTGGAGACAAGTGTGATCATTGCTCCAGAGCAAAGCTTCCAGGTTCTAATGGGTCTAACAATGCACCAGGTGTGCAATCCCTTAAAGATGGGTGTGGAGCAGCCAGAAGTCGCTCTCTACCTGGAGACACAGAAGCTGGACTGTGTGAGAGCCACACTTGAGTGACACGGGGTTACTGAACGTATGTTTCATGCTGGCAGGGAGAAGCCCTCCAGTGGCTAGTGAGGCCGCCAAGTGTTTAGTTAGAGCCGGACAGGCAAGGATTTTATTTGATGTTTTGTTTGTTACTGCTGTTTTTGCTGGAATAAATGCACAGTTTCAACTTTAATCCTGCTGTCCAAGAGAGCTTTGTCATTGCCGACCCCCACATTTGAGCTGAACCCCTACACCCCACATATATAGTATTACCGCATCCATAACAACCTGTAGAATAAAAGTAAATCATTATTGAACCCGCACAATGAACGCCGTAAAAAAATGGTTAAAAACCTGCCAAAAATTATTTTTTCTTATTGAATCCCACAAAAAAATGCAATAAAAAGTGATAAAAAAAATCATATGTACTCCAGAATGATACTGGTGCAAAGTACAACATGTCCCGCAAAAAACAAGCTATCAATAGGCTGTAGCCAAAAAAGTAAAAAAATGTTATGAAACTTGGAAGACGGCAGTGCAAAAATGATTTTTCCCACATTAGGATTTTATTTGTTAAATTTAGTAAAACATAAGAAAAAATATTCAAATATGGTATCCCCGTAATCGTATCGACCCATAGAATAAAGATAACATGATTATTAGGATATACAGTAAATACACACAAAAAAAGGAAAAAATCCAGTACAGAATTGATTCTTTTCTACTCCTGCCCTTCCTTAATTTTCAACAATAGGGGATACCAACCCCAAAATGGTAACACTGGAAAAAGCATCTCATCCCGCAAAAAAAAATACCGTCACATGGCCCCAATAACGAAAAAACAAAAAATATTATAGCCTACAAAAGGGGCCAATGAGGAAACTAAAATCTTGGCAGCTGCAGGTCCCTCCTTCCCTTCTGTGCCTCGCTGTGCGCCCATAAAACAAGTAATGGCCACATGTGGGGGGTCTCTGTACTCGGGAGAAATTGCAGAACAAATTGTATGGTAGATTTTCTCTTTTTATCTTTTGGAAATGTGTAAATTTTAGGGCTAAATGAACATATAACGGCATAATTTGACCATTCTAAATTTCACCTCCATTTTGATTTCATTACTATGAAGATCTCAAGGGGTTAACAATCTTCCTAAAATCTGTTTCTGATAGCTTGAGGGTGCACATTTGAAAATGGGTTAGTACATAGAGGGTTTTTGATCTTAAATATGTAAAATTTCATTCAAAACTATATTATTGAAAATACGGAAAATCGCTATTCGATTTGTAAGCCACGTGACATCAAAATAAATTATCCAGACATTTCAAAAATTATGAAACTGTAAAGTAAACATATGGGAAATGTTATTCAGCAACTTATTTAGGTGGTAAATCTATCTGCCTGAAAACTAAATAATTTCGGATTTCGACAATGGCAAATTTTTCAACAAATTCATAATTTTTTCTTTTTTTTGTAAATAAACGCAAAACTTATCAGCCAACATTTACCACTAAAATGAAGTACAGCATGTGAGGAAAAAACAATCTCAGAATCGTTTTGATAAGTAACAAGGTTCAAAAGTTTTAACCATATAAAGCGACGCAAGTCAGAATCCAAAAAAATCGGGCTGAGCGTTAAGCTTTAAACTGGCTGCGCCCTTAAGGATCTAAGAAAAAATAGATTTCTTCACTCTTTTTGTTATCCAGCTTCACTTCACATGTCTCATCATAATCTGCTACAGCAGCCATGTTGTTCCAGATTGATCTTGAATATGGTTGTTCCAGCTCCCTGCAACTCTGTAAGTTTGTGTAGCAAGCAACAGCCAGCAACATTTGTAAAAAGAAAAAACTGTTTGAAAAACCTCTTTTATTATTCTATTCTATCTCAGTCTGTGGGATTATTTTATATCTTTTACAGATAAACCTTGAACACTTGGCAATTTGTTGACGGTACACCTCCACACTGGTGCGGCATTCATTAAGGCATCCATTACCTAATGAAATGGTCTTGGTTTGTTGCACACAATATCTATTCTTTATCAGACCTACTTCTACAACAGGTCACATAAGGTCTCTTATGGTTTACCTTTTTCAAATTGCCCTTGGCCATGCTATTTGGCTGTCACCTTAGCCCTGGTCGATGAAACCCAATAGATGCACGCGTACGTCAATGAAAGTAGGTAATATGTTAAATTATACCTGGGTCGACAGATATTTAACACCAGTGAAGATAAATGAACCCGACCTCCATCTGTTTGATCCCACCTCACCTTGGTGAAAGGTGTTGCAGGGCCATCTATTCAAGACAACACACCTGACTATGGACACTTAGCAAACCCAAACTAGGTGTCATAATCACATATGAAAAAGTTCTGTATAATATCACATTCTTTATGTCTAAACGAAAAATATATTTTTTTCTACAAATGAACCTCTTAGACTGTATACACACAATCAATATAAATATAAGATTTTCTGCACAGTATGTGTGCAAAAATCATTGTGATTTCAAATTGACATTGAAGGGAAGATTTATCACTGCTTCTACGCCAATTATTTAACAGTTATTTAACAGTTATTTAATATACTGTTATAATTAGAGATGAGTGAATTGATTCTAACAAAGAGGAATTTGTTTAGAATTTCAGGAAAACGTCGGTTCTTCCCGAATCCGAAGTTTACGGTGATTCGTGGGAACAAATTTTTTTTTCCTCCTTTATTAGCAAAATGGGCGTGAGCACAACGTGTTACATGGGGCAGAGAACTCTGGGAAGAAGAAAGGAACACATACGATCACATGTGCAGACATGTAAGCCAATCAGCCACTGGCAGGCTGATTGACATGTGATGTCACAGCCCTATAAAAACAGACGGCCATTTGTAATCCCGTCATTTCACAATGCATGTGCATTGCAGTGCATCCAGCGTCTAGCTGCTTGTACTCATTGATTTTTACTCAAAGTCTAGGTTGTCCGTTTTGGAGGATCTGTGTCTCCAAAATTTCAATTCTTTTTTTGTTGCTAAAGTTGATATCAAGAAATCCATGTCAAATCAACATAGTTGCTGGAGTGATTTTTTCTCAAAATCCAGGATGCCAGTTTTTGGGGTTCTATATTCCCCAAATGTCAATATTTTTTTGTTGCTAAAGTAGATATCAAGAAATCCATGTGAAATCCACATAGTTGATGGAGTGATTTTTGCCAAAGTCCAGGGTGTCAGTTTTTGGGGTTTTTGGCCTCATGCTGCTGCTACTGCTGCCGCCCACCTACACACACTGTGATTGTGTCTCTCTCTGACCTCCTGCTGCTGCTGCCTTCTCCATATTTTGTCATTGTGCCACTCTCTGACCTCTTCCTGCTGCTGTTGCCGCCACCTCCCCAATCTGTCATTGTGCCACACTGTGGCCTACCATGTTGCTGCCACCACTAGAATTTTTCATTGTGCCCCTCTCTGGCCTCATGCTGCTGCTACTGCTGCTGCCCACCTACACACACAGTGATTGTGCCACTCTATTACCTCCTGCTGCTGCCGCCCCCTCCACACTCTGTCATTGTGCCACACTGTGGCCTACCATGTTGCTTCCACCTCCAGAATTTGTCATTGTGACACTCTCTGACCTCATGCTGCTGCCACCACCTCTACACTCTGTCATTGTGCCACACTGTGACCTACCATGTTGCTGCCAGCTCTAGAATTTGGCATTGTCCCACTCTCTGACCTCATGATGCTGCTGCCGCCACCTCCACACTCTGTCATTCTGCCACTTTGTGGCCTACTATGTTGCTGCCACCTCCATAATTTGCCATTGTGCCACTCATGCAACCTACTCATGTCTTCCTCGAACACTCTGTGATTTTCATAATGCTGTTTTCACCCTCCACCACTCTATAACGTTTCCACTATGTTTGGTTTTCCTCTTCATTTCACCTGTCAGAAAGAATGAAAAAATTCAGGATTCATAGCCAAAAGCAGGAGTGGATACAGAACACAGGGGACATGCAAGTATCCCATTTACTGGTCATCTCTGTTTTGGATTAACTCCTTTTTGTTTTTGGCTTTAGCAATAATGATGATGGATTGTTGACTGATTGAAAGCGGACACTAACGAATGAAATGAAGGGCAAAATGATGAGTGATGTCGGTGCAAAATTACTGTTGACTCCCTCTCCACTCTTTTAGGTGATTTTTCCATGGAATTATCTGATGTCAGTGTAGAAAGAGTGCACTCTTTGATGTTATAGTGGGATCTTGGCCCTCAGCTCAGTCCTTTCGAGCTGGCACAGACTTTACCTTGTCAGGCTGCATTTCCATTTCACTTATTTGGTCAAGTTGGCCCCATGGAATTGAAGAGCGGCGGCTGTCATGTGCGTTTCATACTAAAACACAGCATTGTTTGAAGACCAAACTACGCTCCCTATGCATATTAAAGCATGGCACAACGTTCTACAACACCCTACAGGCTCTCTGCAGACAAGAAATACCTGTTTTTAACGAGATTTGCCATGATTCGATTTGGGTCAATTCAAATCTTGTCGGAAGATTCGGCAAATCGAAATTTTTAAAAATTCGGCCATCTCTAGTTATAATGTTTTCATAAATTTACAAAAATGAAAAACTCCTGTACAAAAAGAAAATCCTTCATTTTGCCATCTTCTAATGCTAATAACTTCATACTTCAATGTATTGAGCTGTGGGTGGTGTATTTTTTTGTGACTTTTGACGTTTTCAATGCTACCATTTTAAGGACTGTATGGCCTTTTGATCACTTTTTATAGAATTTTAATATTTTTCATAATGGCAAAGTGGCATTTTCCACTTTGGGCGCTATTTACAGGGTTAAACGCCGGGAAAACATGTTTTCATAGATTGGACATTTTGGGACACGGTGATACCTAACATGATTTTTACTGTTTATTTATTTATCAGTTCTAGGGAAAGGGGGGTGAATTGAATTTTTCGCTTTATTTTAATTTCATTTTTTTTTTAATATTGCTAAAAGATGCTAACTTTTTCATACTTCGGTTTACGGAGCTGTGTAAGTGTCATTTTTTGTAGGATGAGCTGACGTTTTCTTTGCTATCATTTTCAGGATGACCTTTTAAAAAGCTTTTGCAAAATAGCGAAAAAGTGACATTATATTAAATGCAGGGAAACGGCAAAACCCTCCATCAATTGGCATGATAACTTGCAAGTCCTCCTCCCATTTTAACATAACGGGTAATGTCACATCCTTTGAAGGGTTACATATCAATCCATACAACAGAGAAATGGTAGCAGGTCTAGAGGAGGAATATACCGATATCGAATCCACCGTAGTATATGATAGTTCTGTATCCGTGGGGATAAGCGACTTTAAAGGGAACCCGTCACCAGTATTTTCACAAATACAGGTGGTGACAGGTTCCTATGGAGCTCTAGTAACTATCTGACACCCTGCTTGTAGCTAAAAATTATTCCCCTGAGATTCCCATATATTCAACTTTATAGTTTTACCTGGTAACTAAGCATGGCTACAGCGAGTCCAGATGGGCGTGGCCTCCTCGGGCTGAGTCCAGTAGCTTCTCTCCATCCCTATTGCTGTATGATGCTATAATGTCATGTGACCAGGGTGACATCATCACAGGTCCTATAGCTTTTGTAGCATTAGGAACTGTACACTAAAGATATATGTCATGAAATCACTGCATATTTTATCACATGAAATCACAGCAGCCTGCATGGAGAGGAGAAGTAGTCCATGGAAGCTGCTGTGATCGTTTTATGTGGTCAGATATGTACATGGGGTGTAGCTTAAGGACCTTTAAAGACGTCACATGACATTAGGCCACACCCCCCTGGACTCGCTCCAAAGCTGCATAGATACCAAGCAAGATAATAACTCTGATTTTATGGGGATCTGAGGGAAACTACTTTTAGCTAAAAGCAGGGTGTCAGATAGTTACTAGAGCTCTATAGGAACCTGTCACTACCTGTATTTGTGAAAATAGTGGAGATGGGTTCCCTTTAAGAAAGGAAACACTTGTTGAATTATAAAATATTCAGAAGGCAGTGCTTGAAACTTAGCATAGAAACTAGTCATAGTCATTAATCTCTTCCCCACCATTATATTGTTCCTGTATAACCCATTTTGGCCATCCACCATTTCATTGAGGTCACCAAAAGTCCCGGGGGGAACATTGAGCTACATTGAGCCCATAGGTAGCGTCCGGGAGATAGGGGATAGAAATTTATACTTGAATACCACCCCGCCAGAGAGTGTGAATAGTGCTGATTTGGAGAGCAGGGCAATAACTGGAACACTGGTCCACATCAGAGATTTTAGTGAGTAAGGCGCAACCAGAGCCAATTCCAGGGCAACCCATAGTGGCTGGTCAGATGTATGGACGAGAGCTGCGCAATCCTACCTTCCCTATAATACGTAATAAAACAAGACTTCTTTATATACATAATATTTTTAGCTATTCTCTGTTTATTTACTATTTAAAGTGAATTCACTTAGAAATACAAAGCTGTAGTAGGGGTATTTTTGGAGATGGAGAGCAGCTAAAACCTTAATGACAATTGAATAAGTTGGTTTTAGGGGGAAATTACTTTATTTTACACAACTATAGTTCTTGCCTCCAGCAAAACAAGTGCATTTGCATGTAGCTTCACGTATTGCATGCTATTCATCTAACTCACCCCAATAAAGACAAGATTAGCCAAGTTTACTAGAAGCTGAATCCTGTGTGTTTGGATTCTGAGGCTTCACATTAAGCTACTGGGTTGTTATGACTGACTGCTGTTTGAAATATGTAACAATCGCAATGGTGACATCATACAGTATGTGTTTGTCAAGTTATAGACAGAGCAAAATTGTTACAGCTCAAGTATAATTAGGAAGGATTTGTAAATCTGTTAGAAAAAACACATCTACATATGTTATGTGCCAGTTATTCCTAGCACAGAAGCTAGTATCTGTAAATCCACACCTACATTATTTCCAAAGCCTTGCCACTGGAAGAGTTTGAGAGCAGAACTTTTCTTGTTGCTCGTAGCAACCAATCAGAGCTCAGCATTTACTTTCCTACTGCAGTTAATAAAATCAAAGCTGAATTATGATTGGTAGCCATGGGCAACTAGAACAGTTCTGCTCTCAGAAACTTCTTATAAATCTTCCCCTATGATAATAATTGAGGCTTCTGGCAGTTTGGGCCAAACTCCCATTGTGGAGACAGATAAACCCAAGACAATCGTATGGCTCGATAATGGAAATAAAGCAGATTTAAAGGAAAGCTACCATGAGGAATCTACTATCAGAAGTAGATATGATGGTAGATTCCCGTGCCTGCCTCTGCACTCTAAACTTGAACTTTATTTTAGTAATATGTAAATGAACTGCAGAGGCTTCTAGGGCGCGTACTAGCTTTAGCTCCCAGTACTTGCCCAGGTTAGACACGCCCCAGTAGCCTCTGCAGTTCATTTACATTTACATTTTTAACAAGATAGGTTAGGTTCCAGGATTATTAAATTACAAATTAGAGCAGAGGCAGGCAGGAGGAATTTACCATCATGTCTACTTCGGATTGTAGATTACTCATGGATGGTTTGCTTTAAGTGAAGAAAAATAAATATACATACTTTGGACATTGCTTTAAAAGATGCTCATCTTTTTTAGATGATAGCAGTTAAAAGTAGGACTGCTGTTGTCCCAAGGTCCCTAAGGTCAAACATACAGATCAACTTTTGAGTCCATCCAGAGGTGTTGAGTAAGAGGTGTTGTGAACTGATGTAAGACATCCAAATCAGTGAGTTTGTAAACAAATAACGGCGCAAGAAAAACTCTTCTGCTGCTGCCAGGAAAATGCCAAAAAAGACGGCTACAAGTGAGGGGTGCCTTATTCTCTCGGTCCAAATCCTCTTGTTCTCTACTACGATACTAGATAGAAATTTAGCTATTAGTTGTAACTTGAGAAAATCTGCAGTTTTGCGTTTTAGTGTTTTATTATTTTATCTAGCTTTCCAAATAGTCTCCTTTATAATTGATTTATTTATCAACTAACTTATTTATGCTCCTGATTGTATACCTTTTATATTATTATTATTATCATGGTCTTTTTTCTGTATTTTTGGCTTGATGAAGGTTGCTGGGTTGAAACGAGTAGCCCTATTAATCAATATTAATCAATAAAAAGGTATTGTCTATTAAATCTGGACAATGCACTCATTTTTTTCCTGCTAGGTCTCTGATTTTTTTTTACCTACATTTTTACATATTTTATAGCTGCCATCGTCATAAAAAATGGTGTATTGTGCCCATGTTCAACTAAAATTAACATGTGAGAGGAGCATTTTGAGGGAAATGTGTCTGTCAGCTGCTTTCAACCGATCCTGAATATTGAAAACATTCCCAGCTGATAGACCGATAGGCTTCCTCAAAATACTCCCCATCCATGCCCATTTCAGTTAGATGTACACAACATATACAGGCTTCCATACCCATAGATATAACATTTTGCCAGCCAGACAATGGTCACATTTCTAAGAGACTAAAAAAACTAGTCTATCTGTCATGTTGATTTGTTTGCGCTATTCTGCCTTTTTTTGTTTGAGAATAACTAGTTTAGGCCTATTTAATTTGATGTGGGCTTATTATGCTTTTAGTATTTTCTTAACAAAGCCGTAATTATAAGTGTAGCTAAGCTTCTGAACCCACAAATATTTTGTTAACCTTTGTTAAAAAGGTGAGCACCATCCAGCAACCATGCCCATTTAAAACTATATTTACCATTAACTGGATGGATGGACATTGTCCCCCAGTCCCTCAAGCTATTCCACCTTAGTTCCAATTGCTGAACAATAAGCTTTTACCATGGAAACCTTTTTAGTTCATTGCAACAAGTAAATCACTTCCGCAAGCCATAGTTGCCCTGAGGGTCAAGCAAGAACTTCCAGCTATGGTGTGATCCTCTGTATCAAGTTTTATTATAAACTTCTTTTTATGACTTTCATTAATACCATCATTTTCAATAGTTCATAATGGCTGAATAAATGTTTTGGTGCGCTGGTACCCAAAAAATAAATGGGTTTTGTAAAAAGTTTTTTACATCTAATATTCACTTAAAAAACTTAGTAAAAGTACGGTACACCTTTTGGGAGTTTTGACTAGAAATCCATTTTTTTATGGTTCTGCATCACCTTTTTGAAATATAAAGTAAAGCCCCTGGTATAGATATGTAATTTACCTCATCAGTTGTCATTCCTGTCGATACAATGGCCAGACTTAGAGGGTCATGTTATCCTAACTGTCCATGACCAATCTGTGCTTGCTCCACCTTCAATACATACAAACAAAGACCTCTCAGGCTCTCACAGATCGGCAACTTCTTATTTGAGAAGCTACAACAAGATTTTACCTAACATCTCTGTCTCTGTGTCAATCCGCATACAGCAATACCAGATTTACAGGGTTTTTGCATCCTTACCTTCCAAGCACCATAACTTTTGAAATTTGAGGTACTTATTTTTTGAATAAAGATCTGTAATTTTTATAATATTATTTTTAAAAATATTTTTGTTGTACATGCTAAATACTAATAGAATTTTATATTAGGGATGGTACAGGGCTATAAGTACAAAAAATGTGTTATTTCCCTTTTTTAAATGGGGCGGACAATTTTTGTATGTTTTTTTTTTCTAATCTTTTCTTTAGATTTTATTTAGTTTTTTTATTAAAGGAAATCAACCACATGAAAAACCCCTACAAATACTTTTTGCTCCTTTTTATCTTGATCCCGGCATTGTCCATTGATAATCTTGACGGGTCAGGATCACCTAGAAAACTAAATTATAATCAGCAAGATGATCAGTTCTCCGGTTTGCTAATTATGCACACCTTCACCACCTCAGAGGTGATGTCACGCGAAAGGTGTGAATTCACGTCTGTCGCATGACGTCACCTCCCTCTCTCAGCGCTCTGTGCTGCTATTTAGAAGTTTATTTTTTAAGTGATGCCGGTGTGTCAGTACTTGTAGTATTTGTAGGGTTTTTAATGATTTTTACATGGTTGATTTCTTCAAACTTTTTTTTTCATTTTTTGTATTTCTTTATCCCACCAGGGGATACTGACATGAGTTCACTTGATATCTTGTATATTGTAAAGCACTTCATTACATAAGTACATAAGTAGTGCAGTGCTTTACAATGTTATTCTACTGCATTATACTGACAGTTTGGAAATGTGACCGATTTTTTCTTACTGCATGGGATAATTATTTTCATAGTTTAATAGATCAGGCATTTTAAGATGCAGCAATATCTAATATGATTCTGATTTTGTCCTTATTGTTATTATTTAAATTTTTTTTAGGGAGAGGGGGTTCATTTTTATTTTATTTATTTTTTTTTATCTTTTATTTTGTAGGCCCTCTAGGGTGATTGAACCTTTGGGGGTATGAGCAATCATACGATACACTGCAATATAATGTTATTACAAAATTATCCATTCATTCTAAGGCTTCTTTCACACTTGCATTTCTCACTCATGTGTTCTGCGCGTGGTTTTGACGCACAGAACTTGCATTTCACTCTGATCCATTGTAATCAATGGTTTTTTTCAGACTTGCATTTTTTTTCAAGCACACACGCATGTTTTTTTAAACTCGCGTTTACATCTCAGCATGCTCTACTTTTGCAAGTCACTCGTTTAAAACGCACCATACAAATCTATAGAGATGCAAGTCCAATGCAAATGCAATGCGTTTTTTACGCATCAATTATCATCTCATAAAATATAGATCACAGTCCTTTTCACGCGAATTATCTGCGCGTGAAAAACGCATTGAAATGACATTGAAAATGCGCGTGAAAAACTAAGACACTGAACAAACTCTGACTGAAAACTGATTGAATAAATACCAAAAACTAGACGAAAAGAGGGAAATCCATGCCAAAAAATGAACTTGTAAAATAGAGAAACTTTATTGATAACAAATTAATTCTTTAAAATGTACTAAAAAATTCCAGGAGAGACAATGCATGGACAACCCAGGTAAGGGTACACAGCTGTATATAGTGTAGTGCAAAGGGAGCGCTGCTCCTAATGGCAGTAATGTGTACTGCACCGCATAACAAAAACTCATGTCCAGACACAGAAGTTAAGCAGATAAATACTACAAATAAACATGCAGTTATTTGAAAAAATATCAGACCCAAACAAGGATGAAACTCTGGGACCACAGTACCTGGTGTTCAGCCCCAGGTTGAACCAGGTTGATAACTGATTGAACTCTGATTGCAAAATGTCAGTTTTTCACTGACCAAACCCTGATCGCACCCTGATCAGACTCTGATCTGCAATGCAAGTGTGGAAGGGGCCTTATAGTCTGAATAGTCTAAACATCTAGTCTAAATATCCAACAGAAGTGGAGACAAGGTGAGACAGAAAGGCAAAAGAAGCAGAGTTAAAAAAACATATTTGAACAAAAGAAGTGCACCACCCCTGCCGATGCAAGGCAGAGGGGTTGTTGCGAATACGTCCCAATATGTAGCTCGCAACCTGTGTGGAGTCTGATCAACCCCACAGCAGGTCACTACAAAACACGGGGAACACTGCAGTGGTAGATCCTGCCTGGTAAGGCAGGAGTTAATTGTTTAATGTGATGTCTTTCCATCAGCCAATCACATCTGTTCTTGTATTGTATTGTAAGCTGGGATGCAATTGGAGGAGTAACCACCACCTGACCAGTGGCAGTAATAAAACCCCTGGTCAGGAAAGTTCTAGAGACCACTCTGACAGAGAGCAGTTAATCAGAAGACTGACAAGAGTCAGTCTGACAAGAGTCAGTCAGAGAGTGCAGTCAGACAAAGCAGTGAGACAGTAGAGCTCTGAGGAGTTAGTGAGAGTAAAGGGGTATCATCCTACCTTCAAGGGTGATATCTGAAATAACCCAGGACAAGCTGAAACATCCTACTAGGACACTGCTATCTCCCAGCCTGCCCTTGCATCCAGGCTGGTGATCAATCCCTGTGGTACCCTCTCCAAGTGCATCCCCAGCCTGCTATCATTGTTAAGATTTGTTTGGCACGTTATCCACTGTTCCTGTTTGTTCCAATAAAGAACTGCAAGTTGCTTTTAGACAACATCTGCCTCCGTCTGCTCCCTGCTACTACGGCTGTCATCATCACGGGCACCCTTTCCACTACACAGGGACTCATACTCCAGACCCCAAAGGGCTGCCCCAGGGAGAACTACTATAAAAGTCTCTTCCTCATCATTTCTTGCCAACAGCACTTGCTGGAGACCTGCCAGGCTGCAGGACAGCCCTCCGGTCCCCATACCAAGCACCGTGACACTAGTGTGCCTAGGCCGCAACCGCCAGCCACTCTGGTATCCCGGGCCCCGGCTGTTTCCAGGCCCCAAGAGAAAAAGGCTAGGCCCCGGTGGGGGACGTTGCAAGTGGTGTCACGAAGAACAGGATTTATACTTCTGTGCCTTATTCTGGCAATAAAGACTGTACTTTATTAAGAAACTACTGTGCTGCCTAACCCTGCTGCCATTCGGGTATAGGCCCAAGTGACTTTGTGCGCTATTTCACATTGACTTTATTACTGCTGCCACGCACTGTCAAGCATCGCTCCAGCAATCAGGGAGTTAATCCCTGTCAACGGACTCTGTCATCTCTGCTACAGTGGGTGCAGGAGCAGTTGAAGCGTTACCTCATGAGGCTGTGGCGCAGCAAATAATTCCAGCCCGCTAAAACCATCACGTCGGCCAAACCTGATGACCGAACAAGATCCACCGCCTGTGGCGCAGGAGAGAATAGATCCTGCTACAGCTCTTGGCGGGAAAGGCTTAGACTCCAACCTCTGGCACGAAGCGGACCTCCTTCCCTGCCTCATCGAAGTGCCAGAACTTGTGTGGACTTGGAGCAGCGAGGTCAGCACCGTGTGGGGTCCTCGGCCATTACCCTCCGTGGAACAACCGGAGTTCTTGGAAGCCCTCAAGACTGTTATTATGGTCTCTGCACAGTTGGTCCGGAGGGCCTTTGCTGGACACTGGCTGCATCACGGAATGACATGGGCCTTCATCATGAGGACGTACCTCCAATCGGTGACGGAGCGCCAAGCACCACCCCGGCGGTTCCTGCTGCCTCTCCCGGCTACCATGCTGGTATCGCGGACTCACGTGGAGGCGCCACGTGAGAAGGCCCTGACTCCTGCTGAGCCAACGCCTGGGCCTACTGCTGCTGTCAAACCTGCGTCTAGGCATTTTACTGTTGCCGACCAGCCTGCCCCTCCTGTTGCTGTGGTTCCTAATCCTCCGGCTGCTCCCGCTCCAGTTCCGGCACCTGCCCGACCATCTGTGAGACCAGAGCCTTCTCCAGAGAGACCACCTGCAGCACCGGCACCCCCGCAGCCTCGAGGTGAGGCCCTCTGCCGGCATCTCCGAGACGCTGTCTCAGAACAATGACGCTGAGAAAAGGAGGCCCAGCGGTTCATGGCAGGCCGATCCAAGGAGGGTGCTTGGGTCAAGAAGAACCGGACCACCGGGATCGTTCGCTACTTTGACCGCCAGCAGGGTTACGGCTTCGCCACCCAGGGCTACACTGGATGGGAGGTCTTTATTCCCTGCCGGTCCGTCAAGAGGCCTGACTTGCCGGAGCGACTCCACAACCTGAAGCTAGGGGAGTACATTGAATTCTCCCTCCAGGAAGGACCCCGCGGACCATGGGCCGCTGGTGTGATCCGGATCCCGGACCCAGACGAGGACCGTTACCAGTCTTGTGAGGACCTCTACGAGGATGATGAATGGCCGGAGTCCCCAAACTCGTCTTCTTCAGCGGCGGTGAGTCCTCAGGCGGTGACCCATGTTAATGCCCCGTCCACAGTCATAGTGAGACAGTAGAGCTCTGAGGAGTTAGTGAGAGTAAAGGGGTATCATCCTACCTTCAAGGGTGATATCTGAAGTAGCCCAGGATAAGCTGAAGCATCCTACTAGGACACAGTTACCTCCCAGCCTGCCCTTGCATCCAGGCTGGTGATCAATCCCTGTGGTTCCCTCTCCAAGTGTATCCTCAGCCTGCTATCATTATTAAGATTCGTTTGGCACATTATCCACTGTTCCTGTTTGTTCCAATAAAGAACTGTAAGTTGCTTTTAGACAACATCTGCCTCTTTCTGCTCCCTGCTACTACGGCTGTCACCATCACGGGCACCCTATCCACTACACAGGGACTCATACTCCAGACCCCAAAGGGTTGCCCCAAGGAGAACTACTATAACAGTCTCCCCTCATCATTTCTTGCCAACACCACTTGCTGGAGACCTGCCAGGCTTTAGGACAGCCGGTCCCCATACCAAGCACCGTGACACTAGTGTGCTTAGTCCGCAACCGCCAGCCACTCCGGTATTCCGGGCCCCGGCTGTTTCCAGGCCCCAAGAGAAAAAAGGCTAGGCCCCGGTGGGGGATGTTGCAGAAGAATATTGTCAGAGTTTCCATACTAAAGGGTTAATGACTCTAGATAAATGTTCACCATTTGTCTATATGTTTGATGAATTTATAGTCTACATTTTTGTCATAGTGATTGTTTTTAGGGCTATAGCAATTCTTAGACGATAAGAAGGCTTTTAGGATTAGCAAAAACAACTGTAGCCCATTTCTTACCTTTTATGCAGAAGAGAATAAACTATTTTGTAAAACTGTACGGGGTTACAGGGAAGACATGTGTTATCTAGGAGCAACGTATCATACTTAAAGGACTTATACTCCTTCCAAAATCCTGCGAAGTTTCCATTCCTCCAATGCCTTAAATATTTTGTTTATTTTGGGACTTAAGTGTGATTCATAAAGCAGGGAATTCACTAAAGTAACATCATTTCCAAATATTTTAATCTCTTTCAGCCTCTAACCCTTCCTTTCCTGCTTCATCCTGACCTTCTAGTCATTCACAAAAACGGCATATTCACTAAAGTGTAAAACTGGTTTTTATGTTTACTAATACTATACTAACACTATTGGGAATACACAAATAATAAGTATATTTTAGTGCTGCTTTAGGAATTTGTTCTGGGAATATAACACTATGGAGAAGGAATTCAAAGGTGGAACCTATGTCTCATTGCTCTCGCTGATCTACAAACAGCCCCCAATGCTGTGTCACCATTGACGAAGTCATATAGAGTAGGTCATCAAGGTATTACTTACATGGTCCCTCGGAGTTCCCGAAAGTGCATTGTCCATCCAGAATGCACTGTGCCGCGATTCACTAAGATCATGCGCCCGATTTCCTGCATCTGTCACTCTCCCCCCCCCCCCAGGTCCGCCGGAGTTCACCATCTTTCTCTCGGTGCATGTAAGTGCTTGGCTTGTGATACAACTTTGATGCTAAACTCTGTGGTTTGTCTGAATCCGTCGGATCTGTTGCCCCCCGATTTTGCCAAAATCCATTCGCATGCGACAAAAAACCCTTTTAAATCCCTGTCTCAGTGGTGCAAAATGGAAATCGTCTGGACGTCCAACAAAAGTGCGGTCCACAGGGACCTTAGTAAATGAGCCCCACACAATCTGTGGCACAAACTGCTCTAGGTAGTATACTTTTCCAGTTTTTCCTAGAATCTGCTGGAAGGTAGTAGGAATCACACTAACAAACCTTACCTGTAACAGGGGGAAGAATTGGTTGTTCAGTAGGGTGGTCGGTTCAAACATGTCCAGACATGTCTGTCTGCTGCTGACTAGGTGTAAATGGAGATCAAGGGGAAGGCCTGAGGCTGCAGTCACACGTTGCATTTTCTTTGTGTTTAACACATACAGCTGAAGAGGAGATTTGCCTAATAACATTGTCAACATTGCATTTACAAAACGCATGTGTTAACACACAGGGCCGGCTCCAGGTTTCACTGGGCCCCTGGGCGACAGTGCCTCACTGGGCCCCGTAGCTCATGTGGTAGCATTAAAAACGCAGACCTTAAGAAACCAATATTAATATACAGCCCCCCAGCCAGGCTCCATCAAATAATATACACCCCACCCCCCCAGGCTCCATTAATTAAAATACCCCCCCAGGCTCCATTAATTAATCCCCCCCCCCAGGCTCTATTAATTAATATACCCCCCCCCCCAGGCTCTATTAATTAATATACACCCCCCAGGCTCCATCAAATAATATACACCCCACCCCCCCAGCATCCATTAATTAATATCCCCCCCATTAATAATTGCAGAAATACATCATGCAATTATGATCTGTGAGTGCCCGCTTGCGGTGCCGCCCCCCTATCAGCCGCGCCGGTACTGTGAGTGTGGCGATTCCCTCAATTACATCAGCAAAGTATGCCGATGTAATTGAGTTTTCTTATGTTTTCAGTGTGTGCCGTGGGCCCCTCTGGGACCGCTGGGGCCCCGGCACTTGCCCGGGTAAGCCGGGTGCTGGCGCCGGCCATGTTAACACATGTATTTGTTACCACATGCGTTAACATTGTATTAACGCTTGCGTATGGTAAACACAGTGTTGACAACGATTGTAACGCAAACAAAACGCAACGTGTTACCACAGCCTGAGGGTGCAGCCACACAGAAGGGAGATAGGTTACACGGAAGTGGCAGACAGTAGTCCTTTCCTGTGATAGCCCTCATGTCCACCTGAGACCATGACAAGTCAGTGATTAAGGCTGCGGTGCACCATAAGGCCCAGTCATCCCACAGGTAGCAGCACTACTCTCTCCCTGCAGCGCGTTACATCCCCTTAATCCTGAGCTCAGTGCTTTACACACAGGGGCACATTTACTTACCTGGTCCCTCGGAGTTCCCAAAAGTGCATTGTCCGTCCGGAATGCACTGTGCCGCGAATCATGAAGATCATGCGCCCGATTACCTACATCTGTCGCTTCCCCACTTAGGTCCGCCGGAGTTCACCATCTTCCTCCCGGTGCATGTAAGTGCTTGGCTTGTGACACAATTTTGAAGATAAATTCCGCGCTTTGTCCGATCTTCCGACGGCCCGCCCCCCGATTTCTGTTGCATGAAAGCCGGCGACAAAAATGGCAAAATCCGATCGCATGCACTAAAAACCCCTTTTAAATCCCTGTCTTAGCGCCGCAAAATGGAAATTGCCGGGATGTCCGACGAAAGTGCGGGCTGCGGGGCCCTTAGTAAATGAGCCTCACAGTGGAGAGAAGTCTAAACACCTACACACCCTGCTACTTCTACCAGTATCATATTTTCCTCTATCCCTCTCACTCTCTTACACACCTGCACCACTGGCATGGAGTGATCTGGGATGTCTACTAAACCCCTAGATCACCAGAACTAACTTTGTACTTGAAAGTATTTACAGTATTCATCGACCAGTTAAATTGCTGGACTTTAATGGACTACATGTTCTTCAGTGAAATATCAGCTACATCACTATATTACCTAAGATAATTACTACCCTGATCATCAGTTGGACATTGTTTCATATTGCCAAATTAATGGGTCATGCAAGATAGTCACTGATTGACACCTGCAGCCAGTGATAGGTAGTAGCCCTGGGGATCTGTCATCATAATTTTGAGTATGTTGTCAGTAGCAGCAGGACTGTGAAAAATAAACTTGCATTCCAGGATTGTAGCTGGACTTGGAGCATTGGCTGAATGTTCTTATAATTATATGTTCTTTGATCTCTGCTCCCTGGCTCCTAGCCTCTTTCTCAAAACAAATGAAGACAATACACAGATTTACCACAGTGCTCCAAGTCCAGCAACAATTTTGGAATATAAATGCATTTTTTTCTTCCTTTTATTTACTCTCCGTTTTAAGCATATGTCAGTAGACTTACAATGGAGGGCTGAAAGCAGGAGGAGTAGTGAACATTGGCAGTATACACGGACAGTTACATCACTTAGGGAATACCCACAGTGTACATTTAGCAGATGCTAGGGGTGGATACAGTGTGTGGACTTAATACACAACTTGCCAGAGGCGTGAATAATTAGAGTAATAAGCAGCCAGAGTGCTGGAGCGCCCTGTGTGATATGCACAGGAGAGTCCAGCATTAATTACAATAATTTAAAAAGCTATTATGCTTGGTTTACCTAGTCAAGTGGTAGGTTTCCTTTAATGCTGTTGAGACAGAATTGTGTTGAATATCAGTATTACATTTTGTTGCAAACTAGGAACACACACCACCAGATCCCTTTAAGTGCACAGTATTAGGCTGCATTCACACACATGTATGGGGACATATATACATATATACATAGTCTGAATGTAGCCTTAAAAAGTGTCTGACAAAATGCAACTTCTACACAATTGTGGTGCACAGACTTAATAAATACACGTGCAAGCTCCAAAGATCCTTTTTTATATGCAAACCAGGACAAAATACTGGCGCAGACGCAATACTATATCTTGGCCAGTGTGTTGGTCAGGAACAATAATGAATGAAATATGAATGTAGCCTACGGTATATGTTAAAACTGCAATTGCTTTCACTACGCCATAAATCTGTTGTTAGATGGAACAAAAAACCTTGTTTGAGATTTAATTCCATTGTTTTGGCAGTCAAAGTGTATGTAGTAGTCACTTATCTCCATCATTCACACTGAATGTAAATGGAGAATAAGTACAAAAACATAACCACCACTCCATTTAAACAGAATGTGGGGACAGGACCCCTGGTCTAGTGATTGGTGGGATCATATATTTAATAACTATTCTGAGATATTCTAGATGTAATTAATGCTTTTTGTGAGATAACCCCTTTAACACTATGGGGCACATTAACTTACCTTGCCGCTGGAGTTCACGAGGTATGGAGTGTCCGACGATCATGAACTCTAGCGCGATTCACTAAGATCCTGTGCCAGATATCCTGCATGTGTCGCTTCCCTGCTCTCAGTCCAAATCAGTTGGATTGTCCGACGACCCGCCCCCTGATTTCTTTCACATGAAAGCCAGAATCTGATCACATGAGACACAATACCCAGTTAAATACTTGCTGCGCTAATCCTGAAAACTTTGAAAATCCAACAAAAGAGTGATCCGCTGACCCTTAGTAAATAAGTCCCTATCTATCCATTCATATTTCAAGGTAATCAAAATGTGTTTATATTTTTGAAGTATGTCTAGTCCATTAGATTGTGTAGGTTTCACATTAGTCTAAACACGTGTGTGTGTGATATGTAAACACTGAGTAGTAGAAGCTTGTCAAGGGCTTGGGAAAAATGCATACATATTTCATGTGCGTCACAACATAGCTCCCACACTGCATTAAAAGAGTGAGGGAGCAAATGACTGTAGTGAATAGTCACACAAATGTATAAAATACCACAAACACTGTTATATGTTCTAATATGATAAGACAGCGTCTGAGGGAAAGTTCATAAATAAGAATGTAAAATATGTGAAAAGTACTGACGATTTGCTTGACATGACAATATTTCCTGAAGTGTCATTCAGCAGCCTGGATTGAATAAATAAAAAAAACATGGTTTATTGCTTCTGGATTTATAGAATATTTATTTAGCTCTAATGTAGGGTTCATTTAAAGGGGTTTCCCACAAAGACAAGTTTCTTAAATAGACTCAGGATAACAAAATACCACTTTCTCTAATTCACTGTTATTAACAAAAACGCAGCATTTCACAGATATAAGTCCAACCTGTCTTTATCAGTCCTGGTGTACACAATTTCAGTTGCCCCTAGTTTTCCGACCCTACATCTTCTGACTTTAGGGTCAACAGCCATCTTATCTGACGCTGTAGAGCTGAGCTCCTCTCCGTTCTCTGCTCCCTTCAGTGACTGCTCCCTCCTGCATTCCAGGACTCGCTCACACTGATACACATTGACTTCCTGCCAGCAAATAACAGTAGCAGCAGTGAGAGGAGAGCTATAGGCAGATAAGTTCTTTATCTGGGGAGTGGGAGGGAGGCATAGCAGATGATAGTGTGTTGTGGCAGAGCAGAGATGTAGCAGAGCTGTCTGTGTCATTGTGTGTAATATGTATCTCATGGATCTTTCTCATCTCTCTATGTAAAAAATAGTGGCTTCCTCTGGAGGAAGCCATTTAGTGGCGAATCACGTGTCGGGGCTGTGTCTTCTTCCTTGGTCCGTGGTTTGTATGCATGCTTACACTGCTTCTCTTCTATGCTCAATTTATTCATGCTGACCGCTCCAGGTCTCATTAATTAAGCACTTTAGCTGTATATATGAGCATTTCTTATTTGTTTACATTATGGTTACACCCGGTCCATTGTAAGATTTCTTTGTCTGTTTGTTACCCTATTTGTTTGCCCACCTTTTAACCACTGTTGTTATCATTATTAATATGCAATAGTTTCTACTATTTTATACCTTACTTTCCACTATTTTTTATTTATTTCTTATGGGTTTGTCTAATTCGATTTAAGGGGGTGGTTTGTGGTCCTATTTCCACCCCTTTCTTTTTCTTTTGGTGTGTCATCTCTCTATGTGTCAGATATTATTACAATGTTCAGAAGGTAAACTACATTGTCAGCACACTGCGGTGGTTCCCCACCTGATGGAGGTGGTGGGCAGGCTCCATGAGCAGACTGAGGGTCCCCATACCCCTGTGGACTGGGATCTACTATGGGTTCCATGGCCTGGTCGTGTTCCCCACATATTGAACGCGGTCAAGGGTGAGTTGCAGGCCACACAAAGTGGCTAGCTCCTGGGGAATTCAAGCACTTAGGTGGCACCACTACCGTGGCACTGGAGTGCCAGGGCTCAGGAGTTTGAGCTGGAGTGTTGGGTGTTTCAGGTGCCCGGAAGCTGTTCTGGTGTTGGTAAAGGCTTCTTCCATGTGGCCCCGCTGGCACGGGCTGGTATCTTGGAGCAGGCTTTCTTCCACTTGGTACTGGAAGCTGGTGTGGTCCAGGTTCAGCAGCATGCTGTAACACCGCAGAGACTTGTAGGTTGTAGTTCTTAGCTGGTTGCTGTGTACACGTGCTGGGAGGCCAAAGCTCCGATCATCAATGCACCGCACGATCTGAACTCTCCTCCCAGGCAGGATGAGTAAATGCCCAGCATTCTAAGGAAAAAGACTAGTAAGAACAGGGGGAAGGATGGGAAAAGGGGTAAGGGAGTTAGGGGATTGCCGGAGGATATGCAGACAGCCACCTATTGCAGCCACTATTGCGGTAACATCTAGGTCACTAACCCACTTGCGCCAGAATTCTGGTGGATTTGCTCCCAAAAAAATTCCTTTCACCATATTTATAAAGGCTTTTAGATCGTTTTTGCACTTTTCTAACTAGTCCAGCTAGGAGGAGTGGCCTTCGCAAAATAGGTGTGGTCTCACAGTAAAAAGAACTGGAAATCGGCCATGTGCCAAAAACTCTGTCGCACCGTTTATGCCAACTAAAACGAGGTCTAAAGTAGGAACCAAATGTCTTATACTGCACCAGAATTTGTCATCACAGTATGTTTTCTAGTTAGAAACTGGAAGAACCTGGAACACATTGTTAAATTCCCCCCATTGGTTTCTAATACAAAGGGGGAGATTTATCACTGACTTTTAGGCATAAAAAAGTGGCAAAAAAGTATTTTTTTTTTTTCAAAAATCACAAGCCCGATTTAGGATTTGCCTTTTTTTAAAAAAAATAGTTGCAAGGTCACTCCACTCCTTTCCTGGAATATGTGCTGTTGGGATTATGTTACTCTACTTGCAAATTATTTTGTGATTATCAAAAAAAAATCCCAGAGAGATTTATTAAGGGCCAACTGCACTTTAATGAATCTGAAAAGCAGTGGAGCTTCAAAGGCAGTCGTAGAACTATCGCAAAAAGACCGCCTAATGATAAATTTCGCCCCAAAAGCTTAAGAATAAAAATAAGAGAATGGTTTGAGTAGTAGACTGAACTGTCACCCCTTAATCAGTAGCAGCACTGGCTACTGGGGGCAGCACTGGCTACTGGGGGCAGTACTATGTATCAAGGGCAGCATTGGCTACCCAGGGCAGCACTGGCTACTGGGGGGCAGCACTGGCTACTGGGGGCAGTACTGTGGCTACCTGGGGGCAGCATTGACTACGGGAGCAGCACTGGCTACCTGGGGGCAGCAGTGACTACTGGGAGTGACAGCACTGACTACTGGGGGGGCAGCATGGGCCAATTGGGGGCATCACTGGACACTTGTGAGAAGAATTGGCTACTTGGGGGCAGCACTGGTTACTGGGGGGCACCACTGGCTACTGGGGGTCTCTAGTGGCTGTGGCAGCACTTGCTCCTGGAGAGCAGCAATGCATACTGGGGGCTGCATTGGCTACTTGGGGAAGCACTAGCTACTGGGGGTAGCACTTGATACTAGGGGGCAGCACGGGCTACTGGAGGGTAGCACTGGCTACTAGGGGCAGCACTGGCTAATAGGGGGCAGCACTGGCTACTGGGAGCAGCAATGTGACTACTGGGGGCAGCACTGTGACTACTGTAAGCAGCATTGACTTGGGGGCAGCACTGGCCACTTGGGGGCAGAATTGGTTACAAGGGGGCAGAATTGGTTACAAGGGGGCAGCATTGGCTACTTGGGGGCAGCACTGGCAACTGGGGACACTACTTGCTGTGGCAGCACTGGCTACTGGAGGGCAGCACTGACTACTGAATGGCAGCACTGGCTACTGGGGGTAAGCATTGGCTACTAAGGGGCAGCACTGGCTACTGGTGGCAGCTCTGGTTGATGGGAGCAGCAATGTGACTACTGGGGGCAGCACTGTGACTACTGTAGGCATTGACCAGCACTGGCTAATGGGTGGCAGCACTGGGTACTGGTGTGCAGCACTGACTACTAGAGGGCAGCACTGGCTACTGGGGGGTAGCACCGGCTACTAGGAGGCAGCACTGGCTACTAAGGGGCAGCACCGGCTACTGGGGCATAGCACTGGCTACTGGGGAGAAGCACTGGCTACTGGGGGAAGCACTGGCTACTAGGGGTCAGCACTGGCTACTGGGGAGAAGCACTGGCTACTGGCGGCAGCTCTCGCTACTGGGAGCAGCAATGTGGCTAGTGTAGGCAGCATTGACTTGGGGGCAGCACTGGCCACTTGGGGGCAGCACTGGCTACTGGGGGACAGCACTGGCTACTGTGGGACAGCACTGGCTACTTGGGGACAGCACTCTGACTACTGGGGACAGCCCTGGCACTATTGGGGGTAGACCTGTGGCTTGTGGCCTGGGTCAGCACTGTGACTATCTGGGGCAGGCACTTTAATTATTTCCACTGTAGGGGAATAACTCTGATCTCTAGGTGAACAACTGAAAACTGTTAAAATGATGGAGGACATGATGATAAAATGAGGAACCTAACATTTTTTTGTGTTGCTTAATCTTCAGAGCAGAATTCTGGCTGGTAGAAGCTGACATATCCTCCAGAAGAAAAAGATTGAAGAGAATTCCTCCAACCAAAGACATCGGGGCAGATTTATCAAGCTGTCTGAAAGTCACAATATTTCTAGTTGCCCATGGCAACCAATCCCAGCTCAGCTTTCATTTCACCAATGCTCATGAATATTTTTAACGGGAGCCGTGATTGGTTGCCATGGGCAACTAGAAATATTCTGACTTTCAGACAGCTTGATAAATCTGCCCCATCATGTGTAAATTGCTGGATTTACAGGAAGTGCTGGTATTATACATTAGCTCACAATTCTGCACTCAACACACAACACTAAGCTTGGTTTAGGTTCTGTTTTCATGTACGATTGTACTTATATATGTCTCTGTGTGAATATATATATTTACACACATACATGGCCTACATGATTAAAGGGGTTGTCCAGGCTTGTATATTTTTTTCCTAGAGTGGGGAGGCTGTACTCAACCCCATCTGCTACTCTGTTACAGCATTGCGCCCCCCCTTGTATGTATACAAAGATGCAGCAGTGATGTTACAGCCACAGCGCGCTCCCTCTGCAGACTCTGCCGATGTTAGTGTTACACAGATCACAGCCAGGACCTGCAGCGGCTGCCACTCTGGTTGTGGTATCCCTTCTTTACCTCTGTACACTGCTGTGCCTCTGTATGCCTCTGGCACATCACTAGAATGCTAGAGGGGGCAAGTGCAGCTGCTTTCTTGTTTTGACACCCCACCCCCTTAGCTGGGACAACCCCTTTAACCTTTTTTACATGTAAAGAGCTCTGTGACGGCTTGTTTTCTGCGTAACAAAGTGCACCTCATAATGATGGTATTTATTATTCCATGCCGTGTACTCAGAAGCGGGAAGAAAATTCCAAATGCAGTAAAATTGGTGAAAAAACGCATTTGCGCAGTTAACTTGCTGGCTTTGGTTTTACAGCTTTTATTGTGCACCCCAAATGACAGGTCTGCTTTATTCTTTGGGTCGGTATGATCATGGGGATAACAAATTTGTATAGATTTTCTAGAGTTTTCATACATTTACAAAAATTAAAACCTCCTGTATAAATTTTTGGGGGATTTTGCCATCTTCTGGCGCTAATAAATTTTTCATACTTTGGTGTATGGAGCTGTGTGTCTGGTGTCATTTTTTGCAACTTTTTATGACGATTTCAATGCTACAATTTTTAGGACTGTATGGCCTTTTGAACAATTTTTATTGGATATTTTATACTTTTCAAAATGGCAAAAAAATGAAATTTTCAACTTTTGGAGATATTTTCCGTTACGGGGTTAAACAGAGTGAAAAAACGTTATTATATTTAGATAGATCTGGCATTTTCAGATGCGGCAATACCTAATGTGTTTATGATTTTTACTGTTTATTTACATTTAAGCGTAGTGATTTGAATTTTTATTTTTTTTTTATATCATTTTTGAAAACTTTTCTTTTATTTTTATTTTTACTATTTTTCAGACTTTAACCTACTTTAACCGTAGGTTGTCCATTGATCCTACCATATACTGCCATACTACAGTTTGGCAGTATATGGGGATATTCCTAATCATTCATTACAATGTGCAAATTGGACATGGTAATGAATAGGTTAAATCCAGACAGGAGGACTGGGAATTTAAAGTGGCCCTGGAAAAAACTGTTAAAGTGGGTCCTTTCTGTGGGCGGGGTCAAAACAAGTAGGCGTGACCATGTGATATGGGTAGAGTTACTAAACTCCAAACAAACTGTTGATAGATGCTCTAAATCAGTGGTTCTCAACCTGTGGCTTGGGACCCCAGCAGGGGTCGAATGACCAAAACCGAGGGTCGCCTAAAGCCATCGGAGCTGCAATTTTACTCTGTTTTTACTGCGAGTTTCATGGTTTGGGATCACCACAGCATGAGGAACTGTATTGCGGGGTGACAGCATTAGAAAGGTTGAGAACCACTGCTCTAAATCAATGTGTACAGCACAGAGAAAGAGACTCCCTGCCTCCCTTGTACAGGAATAAAGCATATACAAGCCTTATACAGGCAGTCCCCGTGTTACGTACCAGATAGGTTCTGAAGATTTGTTCTTAAATCGAATTTGTATGTAAGTCAGAACTGTATTTTATAATTGTAACCCCAGCCAAAAATTTTTGGTCTCTGTGACAATTGGATTTTTAAAACTTTAAGGTTATCATAAGAACCAGGGTTAACAATAAATCGTAATTGCAGACACCTCTGCTAACTGTTTCAGCTGATCATTGTAACCTGGGACTAAAGTACAGTAAATTAACAACATCTAGTGGTCCATTTGTAACTAGGGGTCGTCTGTAAATTGGGTGTTCTTAAGTCGAGGACCAACTGTATATACAAAGAAAAACTACTACAATGCCTTCCCCAATAAACAAGAATGTAACTACTATAATAATGCCTCCTATGTACAAAAATATAACTACTATAAAACTGCCCCCTATAACTACTATAATACTGCCTCCTATGTACAAGAATATAACTACTATAATACTGCCCCCTATGTACAAGAATATAACTACTATAATACTTCCCATATGTACATGGATAGAACTACTATAATACTGCATTTTATTTACAAGAATACTGACAGTCTCCGGGTTACATACAAGATAGGGTCTGTATGTTTGTTCTTAAGTTGAGTTTGTATGTAAGTCGGAACTGTATATTTTATCATTGTACTCCCAGCCAGAACTTTTTTGGTGTCTGTGACAATTGGATTTTAAAAATGTTGGGTTGTCATAAGAATCAATATTAACACTAAAGCTTCATTACAGACACATTTGATAACTGTTACAGCTGATCGTTGTAGCCTAGGACTAAAGTACCAATATCCAGAGGTCCGTTTGTAACTAGGGGTCGTATGTAAGTCGAGTGTTCTTAAGTAGGGGAGCGCCTGTATAACTACTATAATACTGTCCCCTATGTACAAGAATATAACTACTATAATACTGCCCTCTATGTACAAGAATATAACCACTATAATACTGCCCCCTAAGTACAGGAATATAGCTACTATAATACTGCTCTCTATGTACAGGAATATAATTACTAATACTACTATATACCACCGCCAGCCCATCCCCTGGATATAGCCAGCAAGTCCCCCAGTATATAGCCAGCCAGTACTCAGTACACAGCCAGTCCTCCTTTATGTAGCCAGCCTAGCCATCCATCCCCCCAGTATATAGCCAGCCAGCCCCCCAATATATAGCCAGCCAGCACCCCTCCAGTATATAGCCAGCCAGTCCCCTGTATATAGACAACCCCCAAGTATATCACCAGCCCGCCAGTATATAGCCAGCCAGCCCCCCCCCTCCCAGTATATAGCCATCCAGTCCCCCCTTTATACAGCCAGCCAGTCCCCCCAGTATAAAGCCAGCCCCACCTGTATATAGCCAGTCAGCCCACAGTATATAGCCAGCCAGTCCCCTCTGTATACAGCCAAAAAGAAATAAAGACTAAAGAGGAAGCCTTGAATCTCTATTTGATTGGCTCCATATTCAATATCCTCAGATTTATTACATTCCAGAAACGTTTAATTTTAATCAGTGTGGGGAATAATTTTTGTACAGGTCATGTCTTAAGTAACAAGAAGCCACGCATATTTTAGCTTTGATTTACATTCACACATTGATGATAGGTTTAATGTTTACACCAAAGACAGATTTGTAGTGTTATATATCCTGGGTGTGGTGTGTTCAATCTTCCAGGTTAAATGTAGTTTTAACGTACTTTATAAACGTTAGCGAATTCACACGCATAAAGCCTCAGGAAAGAATATAACATGAAAACACTTTGAAACATATCAATCATTGTAAAGGGAATTTAAAGGTAATTGAAGGAGGAACCAATTAAAATAGCTTCCTGACAATTTAACGCCTGTCTGCTTCTTTCGGTACACAATTGTAGGGTCATGGACAGGTTCCTAAAACAGTCAGTCAGTTGTTCCATGGTTAAATGCATAGCATGGGGGGCAGTATACAGTTGTATATCTCAGCTCACTGGTTTTAATTCCTCAGATTGCTGTTTCTCTTAAAGTCGATTTCCAGTGGTCCTAAATGGACACTGGTGGTGCATTTTAGCAATGTATGTCCATTTTTCGCCCATAACTAAAGGTCCGGTCATTGGTGGCCTCTAAAAAAGAAACCTGTATCCAGCACCAACATGAAACTTGAAGTTCTTTATTATTTATTATTCCAACATATTAGAAAAAAATCAGGGTTTCATCACCATCCAAACAACTTCTGACGTGGTGCATTTAATGTACATTTCTCAAGCATGTTACTGCTCTTACTTATGACTATGCCACACGTTGGCTGAATACATCTCGTGAGAGTGTTTTATTTTCTAAATGTATTGGAAGATCAAATAAACACTAGTTTCATGTTGGTGTTGAATGCAGTTTGCTTGTTTATTGCATACACCCTGAATTCAGAGGGGATCGATTCACAAGTGAAACTATCAATGAAGATACAATGGTTAGCTGGCTGTGTACTCTTCTGGTGGCCTGCTAGCTGCAAGAGAACCTCACTCCGGCTCTGCCCTGGTGACCCACTACACAAAATAAGATCAACTCACTGGTGGCAAGGTAAAGATGTTCTAGTCTCTACTGACCCGGAATATAACTGTCCTGTCCAGGGGCATAACTTGAGGGGGTGCAGTCACAACCGGGCCCAAGAGGTTTAGGGGGCCCATAAGGTGTCCATTAGCTTCAAGTTATGCCACTGGTCCAGTCATTTATATCTTAGTTTAATGCTGTATATCCTGTGGTGGTCTAGTATATACTGTATCTCTATGTTTGGTTTATGTCAGCCCAGTATAACTTTATCAAGTACAGGTAGTGCACGGGATATGTACATGATAGGTTCTTTAGGTTTGTAATTAAAGGAAACCTACCCTCTGGAATACACTAAGTGTATTTCTGGCGGTGACTTCCTTTCTATCTATTAAGCCCTATGCAGCCTTTACCTAAACTTTTAACCATACCTAACTAACTAAAAACTTTATTTAACCTTTATGTAGATTAACTTCAGAGGCTACTGGGGCGTGGAGTAGCCTGACCAAGTGGCGGGGGCTAAGGCTACACCTCATCCCTGTATCCTCTGAAGTCTTACCTCCATGTGTGTGGCCCCGCATCGCTCTTTGGCTAGTCAGCCTTGCCCACTCATGTGCAGTAACTCCTTCCTCTTTTCGTCATTGAGCCGAGTTACTGGGCATTAGTTAGTTAGGTATGCTTATAAGTTTAGGTAAAGGCAGTGTACGGCTTAGTAGATAGAAAGGTGTCTACCATCAGAAATACTTAAATTAGTGTATTCCTTATGGTAAGTTTTCTTTAAGTTGAATTTATATGACTTAGTCATTTGACTTATATTATAAGTCGGAACAGTATATTTTTAATTGTAACTCCAGATAAAAATTTAATTTGTCCCTCAGACAATTGGATTTTAAAAAATTTGTGCTGTAATGGGAACAAGGATTATCAATAAAACTTCATTACAGACGCCTTACAGCTGATCATTGGTTACAATGAGCTTCACCAGAGGTCACAATCGGCAGTGAGGTCCAGCTGTAACTAGGGGTTGTCTGTAAATCGGGAACTGCCTGTAACTGAAAAATATCACTAATGGACCAGCATGTTATCCTATGTCCAGTATACACTGACTTACTTTATTACTAACCAGTCTGTGATTGTCCATTTCCGATGAAATCAGGTCTTTGGTGATCCAATGTGCCAATAGTAAGTGTTCTCATTAAAATGGGAATAAATGTCTACTTCCTGTTTGGAATTCCTGTTTAAGTAGGTGTCGGATAATTGTCCAAAATCAATTATACGCTTCACCCAGCACAAGTGTTGTGAAATGATCAGATTACTGCCGCAGCATTCAGGCCAGAGGGTTCACACCTTAATACATTTTTTCGTGTTGCAGGTCTAGGAAAATCTTTGGATATTTCAATCCTTTAATTTTGTTTATATTAACATGTAGTTGAGAAAGAAGGGAGGGTGTAAAGGAATACTAATCCAGCTTAATCCTTATCAATTCCCTAATGAAGCTGAGGCGGTGAAGTGGTATGACAGAAAAGGAGCGGAGACTGTTGACAAAATAGGAAAAACTTTTGACAGCTGTATTCATACAGACAATTATATAGATAATTTTTCTTTAATACATGGATAATTCCTTAACACATTTATACAAAACATCGGTGATCTCTATGCTTGTATTCTACGTAACAAATTGAACTTTAAAGTGGCATTTTTTTTATATATTACACACCGTTTACTAGGTAGTGGGAAAAAAAATCCAAATGCGGTAAAATCGGTGAAATAATGCATTTGCGCTATTTTCATGTGGACTTGGTTATTATGGCTTTCACTGTGTGCCCCAAATGATATGTCTCCTTTATTCTCCTTTACAAGCTCTTGATTACTTTTTATACATTTTTACATGTTGCAACATGGCAAAAAAGTAGCGTTTCTGACACTTGGGCTCTATTTAGCCCTAGGTTTTCTGATTGATCCTACTATGTACTGCCATATTGAAGTCATAGCGACATACTAATGTCATGGCGGCAGATCATCGCTCTTTCACATGTCGCCGGCTTTTGACTGAAATCAAAAGCTTAGCACTGATTGCATGTGTTACCGGTGAGTGTTTGCTGAAATATCCAGCAAACATCCAGTTTGTATGGAGAGGTCTCAGCCCATGAGCCATCTTCATACTCCCATACTAATAAGTCACATGTTGGTTAAATAGGAGTTAAATAAAAAATTAAAATCCTGTAAATATGTGTTCTAAACCCACACTGGATTAAACCCATGTCCCAGGTCGCATGCGTACCCGTGCCCCTCTGTGCTCCCCAGGACCCCCGCTTGCTCACTAACCTGGCGCGCGTGTCCCCGCCTCCCAGGGCAGGTGCGTGTCGGCTTCCGGATATTTAAAGCGCCAGCTTACCAATAATTGGTGCTGGCCGGCCACCTGTTCTGTTTAAATTCCAGCCCCTTCCTGTGTCCCTTGCCAGATCTTCATGCCTTGTGCCCTATAAAAAGCTTTGTCCCTATGCCCTGTGCTGATATTGTGATTTCCTGTTGTGACCCCGATTCTGTTCTTGACTTTGATCCCATGCTGCCTGTCCTGACCTACTGCTACGTCCCCAACTTTGATGCTGTGCTGTCTGTCCTGACCTCCTGCCGGTCCCCGACTATGATTCTGCTCAACGTCTCTGTACCTTGGCTGCCACCGCGGACAAAGTCGCACCTGTGGGATGACCCGGTGGTACCACGCAAGTCCATCCCGCTTTGCGGCGGGCTCTGGTGAAAATGGGTACTACTTAGACTCCGGTCCTATGTGTCGGCTTACATCATCGTCCGCAGTGGTCCAATGGGTCCAGTGCCCCTGAAGCCTGATGACTAGCAGCCTGTGTTTTACTTCTTTGTTCTGATTGATGGAGGGAAAAATGCAGTGCAAAGATCCTTACAGTGCAGCACAGTGCATGTATGTAGGGCTAAGCCATCCAATGAGGTGTTGTATATGTGTTAAATTAGAAAAACTGAAACTCAAGGCAAAGCAGGATTTGTTTAGATTCTGAAGAATATGGTGAGAAATTTTGAATTGTGATCAGACGACAGGAAGGCACTCAGAGGGAACAACTGAAGAGAGAGAGTAATATAGGATGGTAGGTCTGATAGAACCAGTAATGTTGTGGAACATTGTAGTGGCACCTAAATAAGTTGTGCTGTGGAAATTGCTCGGAAAGGAATGTGATCCCAAGGCCCCTTGGAGGTACCAATGCCACAGTCAAGGATCTGTTGTAACCCTAAAATAGGCTTAAGCAGAGGGAGCCACCCTTTGACAAATAGCAGCACAGGACTGAATAAAAGCTATAAGCTAACTTGGGACCAGAAGTCTATACACTATTTTATCCTACCACTTATTTTCCAAGAGGTTGAGTTGCGCTATAGAGTCTATTTATTATTCTACAACTATTCTTTGGTTGGTAGCAGTACCTTGATTATATTTATATAATTTGTTAAATATTGCAATGGATACTAAAACAGAGTGGATGGGCTTGAGAGAATTTCAGAGACCAAAGAACAGAGCAGCAACGCTTTTTTCACAGTCCAGCTGCTACTGTCAACATAAATAAAGGTATGGTTGTACAGATCTTCAGAGATGCTATCTAACACTGTCTGCAACTGCTGGTAAAATTACCATATATACTCGAGTATAAACCCAAACTTGGCTTGACAAAAAAAGAAATTCAAAGCTCACCTTTCTGGCACCCCCCCCCCCCCCATGTCTTCTGTTCGATTTTTCCGGCAGCAGGAGGTCTGTGCGACATCACAGGCTCTGGGTCTGGCTGTATAACGGGGCAGGGGTCTGGCTATATAGCAGGGCTGGGGTCTGGCTGTATGTTGAGGCAGGGGGCTGGCTGTATGTTGAGGCAGGGGGCTTGCTGTATAATGTAGCCGGGGCTTGCTGTATAATGGGTCAGGGGGACGGCTGTATAATGGGGCAGGGGGCTGGCTGTATAATGGGGCAAGGGGCTGGCTGTATAATGTTGCAGGGGCTGGCTATATAGTGGGGTAGGGGGCTGGCTATATAATGGGGTAGGGGGTTGGCTATATACTGGGGGAATGCTGGCTAGTTATAAATTGGGAAGGAGAGGCTGCTGGCTATATACTGGTGTAGGGGGATGGCTATTATAATAGGGCAGGGGCTGGCTACATACTGGGGTAGGGGCTGACTACATAATGGGGTAGAGGATTGGCTATATACTGGAGGAATGCTGTCTGGTTATATAGTGGGGTGCAGGGGCTGCTGGCTATATACTGGGGCAGGGGGCTGGCTGGTTATATACTGGTTGGCAGGCTGGCTGGCTATATAATGGGGGCAGGGGGCTGGCTAGCTATATACAGAGGAGCAGTGGGCTGGCTGGCTATATACTGGGGAAAGGGGCTGGCTGGCTTACTATATACTGGTGGGAGGCTGTGACCAATGCATTTTCCACCCCAGGTTTATAATTGAATCAATAGGTTTTCCAAGTTTTTTGTGGTAAAATTAAGGGCCTTGGCTTATATTCAGGTTGGCTTATACTCAAGTATATATGGTACTTTTCCATAAGAAATTGGCTCCCACAGTTGGTTTTTGGCCTGATGCCAAGAAGGTTTATTGGTATTCTTTTGGGCCCCTTTTTTCTATACCAATCATTATTCTGCAATATGTTATTCAACAAGACATTATACTTTTGTAGGCGCCATACGAATACTTTGTTTTTTTGTGAAACATATAAAAAAAAATAAAATATCTAATTAAATGACACCTAAAGTAGCTTGCAGATTTAGATATTAACTGTCTAAACATTTTTGGGTTAACAGTGAACTTAAAACTTATACAAATATATTAATTTGCACCCTAAAGAAGAATACATGCATGGTTTTATTGAGGACATTATTTTTCACACCCCCTTGCGCTATGCAGAGTGAACTCAATTTATAAAGTGGTGCAGGACTTATTAGGAGCATACCATTGACTACAGTAGGAGACTCGACTGCATTTTAATGAGCTTTCATGCCATGCCCCTTATTAGGAAAGTAGCGAGGGTGGTAAAAAAAAACCCCATTTGCATGAAACTTTTTGCATAAATAATGAAAAAACAGAAAGACAGAAACCTGTAGTTTGGGCCTTTCTCTATGCCAAAAGGATATCAATACCTTCCCCTGGATGAGTCCAAAAATGCTCCAGAATTAATATGCTTTGCCAATTACTAAACATCTTTTCAGAGGATTTTGAGCATTTATTCAACAAAACAGGGCTCCAAACCTTAAAAAAATATTGAGAAATTTGCTTTCTACTCAATGTTGGATCTAAACGCTGTATGGTGAAAGAAGGTGGATATTCACTATATAAAAGGGAGACATATGACTTTTCTCTCTCCTTTCAGACAAACAGAATAGAATTTGTGTATCACTATATCATCGGTTTTAATTGTCTTCAATCTGACATGTACTTTATTAAGAATAGCTAGACATATAAATGTACGTTTGGTTGACTTAAAACATTGTTTTAAAGGCTACAAACTTGGTGTAAAACATAGCGCTGGAGTATGAGCTGTCCTTTATTGATACGCATGTTTCTCTTCAGCACTAAAGTCTATTTAAGACAACATGAATCAAGAAGCTGAACAATCTACATTGTATCCTAATAAGGAGACTAGTCCTCACATGTTGCATCATCTCGAGAAAGTATAATCAAAATGTCTCAAAGAGCCTAATCTAGTAATTACCTAACAGACAGCTTTACTAGAGCACAAAGCTGAATTTCTCCTTTTCTAGAAGACATATATAAGTTCACTTTCTGCTTGATTTATGTATTGATGAGAACTTTCCCTTCCATAGTTCTCCCTATGTATAGATCACTACCAGTAGCAGTCAACTGAGGGCAGCTGTCCATTACATCACCCTTACCAATTGCCTAAAAATAGTTAGATGCAGGATTGCAAATCATGTCTTCCTGCACTTTCCCCTGCCTGCCTTGACACTCAAATTCTCATGACATCATACTGTCATCACAGACTTCCCTGGCAGCCTGCCAATGTGGAAGCTGGTATAGCATTGCATTATGTTGTGGACTGAGTACAGTATTTGATCATATACTCTGCTTTTATGTAAGTACATATGTAAATCCCAAGAAAACATCGCAGCAATCAATTAATATTATAGGTCAGTATTTAGCTTGCAGCTAAAGTCTAATATGACCTTTTATTACAAACATTTTGGGGTACAGGGTGCGCCAGATTCAGGATTTCTGGTGCCCGTTCTTCATGAATCTGGCGCACCATGCACAGCTCTGAAAGAGCTGTGCATGGGGCATGCAACACAATTCTGTCGGACTTTGCATGTTAAATGTGGAGCTCGGTCCGATTGAGCACCAGAACGCCCCCTAATTTGTGTTGCATGAAGCCTAGTGCAGCCGCGCCACAAAAGGGTTGCGTGCAACACAAATGTGGTACAGACACTTCTTAATTACCTATGCAAGTAGTTTGCACTTAAAAGGGCCTCTTTATCTTATATCGCAGTCCCATTGTCTTGTCAATTTCATTAATTTTCTTATGCCTATACTAAGGGGTGAATTATAAAATGTGGGGATATTCTGAGTGTTCACACTATGGGTAACCCATAGTGTACCCACTCTGTACCCTCAGTGGCCTTCATTAAGTAGAATGTCCATTTCCTGTGGCCCCTAAAGTCTACTCTGTATAACACCCCACTTCCTGTAGCCAACCCTACAGCCATCCATTGCTAAATTACACAGTGGCCCCTAAGGACCTCATATACAATGCTCCCTAAATTGGTCCACCAACTAATAATATGTCTCCCACCTTTAATGCTGCCCCTTCCTTTAGCTCCTTACAGTTTCCATTATCTATAGCCAACAATGTATGCCCTCTTTAATAGCATTTTCTTATAATGCACTTGCTCTGTAGTACTTTTTGCTTTTCTTGAACACTTTTCTGTTGCCCTCTCCCCCACTTTTCTGTTAGCCCCCACTATTCATGACCGCTCTGCTGTTGACCCTATGTTCCACATCACTCCTACCATTCTTAGCTTAATGTAAAATAAAAAACAAACACTTTCCTCTCCTGGTTCCCCTGCAGCAGTCCTGTCTTTTGCTGTTGTGTGTGGCAGTGAGCAGTGGCAGAGGCCCAAAGGTGGACCTGAGAGCCGACAACTCCCTGCTCCAACTTTGTATTCAAACATATCTGCACTCAGAAGGCACAGATAGAGTTGAAGTCTGGGACATGCCTCCTTGTGCCTGGGGAAGTGTTGAGACCCAAAAAGCTGGGGTAATGTCTTACTAGATCCAGGACGAGTTGAAGGCATGACAATCTGCATTGTCATCAGTGGTAGAAGGACCAGAAACCCAGTTTAATCCTCTACAGTAAATTAGATGAGCTGAATAGATGATTGCAGTAGACAGTCAAAAGGTGAGAGATAGAGAGCGTAGCAAGGGGAGATTTTGACACATAGTAACTGTAAAGCTGATGGTAAAGCCATATGCTGTCCATGACAATGATAAAGCATCCATGTGCTCAATGACCACTCTGTGTCAAGTAACATAGGCTGTGTGTCAGCTTTGTTTAACCTCTTACAGGTCAGAATCTAGCTGACTAGCAACAGAAGTAAATTGCTCGGAGTTCTTTGTGTTCTTTCGGAGAACACATTGAATTATCTTAATCAGGACCATGTGATTTTATTTTGAATCCTTGTCCTGGTATATCTTTCAGCTGACTACACAAGTTTTTATATCTGCCATCCCAGAAAGCTGGTGACAAGGCAAAGAGAGCTACAATTGTAGCCACACTGGTTGTCACCCAGCTTTCCTTGATTAATTTGGTAGGTCTCATCTTGTCATTGTCTTTTCATATGTTTTCTGTGAGGAGAACAACCCTTTAGGAAAAATTTAAAAATAAGCATACAGTCTACTAAGTAGTCTACTCAGGTAGTCTACTCAAGTCTATTAATAGATAACCCAGTCCCTTCCCCCTACAATTATTTAAAGGACAATCTATGCTTGCTGGAAGCACCCTTTCCCCCAATGGTAAGCTGCCCACATATTGGGACAAGTTTCTGTTCTGTTCACAGCTAGATCTTCTCGGAAAATATGTAAAAACTTAACAAATGTATATGAAGCAAACTTAACTGAAAGCTATTTATCCATTCTGACTCTGCCTTCTCAGCTGTTGCAATATACACTTTATATGTAAGAATTATTATGTTCCATTGATGGAGCCCACAATGATCAACTATTGGGAAATGAGAAATCCAACTTTGCACTGTCCTCTTTTAAATCAATAGACTACCCATGTCATGCAAAGAGGTGCACCATTTACAACAAGCAATCTCTATAGCCACATTCTCATTAGTTAGGTGGTGAAGAGCCTTAATCCATGTGTTTGCCCTCTAGAACGGTATACAACAAGATAGCTTTAAGAGGTTGTGTGGAACTAAAACTCTTGAGGCCAATGGCAATATTCATAATCTCATGGCAGGGAAGTCCATTTTCATGAAACTGCACTGACAGTAGTCATTAATACAAAATACAGGCTGCTATACAGTATTCTGTATACAATTTGCTGTCATAAAACAGTCTGAAGGTCAAACACGGTATGTTACATGTGGATGACAAAACCTAAGTAGCGTACTGTTAATATTGAACTATTTCAATATATACAGACTGAATTCTGTTCATTGTTTAAATTATTTTGCTTAATTTCGTTACCATCTATGTAAATACTCACCTAGTTTTCAATTTTTGCGTAGTAATGTCTTACAGTGTATATGGAGGAAAGGTGGTACAGTCAAAAACCTGTCCCACTCACTGGGTTATGGTGGACATCACAAGTTACAAGGAGAAAAAGCAAGCAAGCCTTTAAATTTAGTAATTGTAGGATCACTATTTCCTGTTACTGTACAGTATTACAGTATCATAATAAAAAAGGCTAGTAAAAGACATGAGTCCATCAAGCTCACCCTTCCCCTCTACATAGAGAAGCACAAGCTTGGCGCTGTAACACAGCAAAATACATGACATGTCCTATATTTCATATATAAGTTTTATTGCCATATGATTTGATATTATTGCTCTCCAGAAAGGAATCCAGGCCCTTCTTGAACATGTACATAGAGTCCGACTTTACAAAATCTTGTGGCAGAGAGTTCCATAGTCTCACTGTAAAGAACCTTTGTCTATGTTGATGGTAGAACCGCCTCTCCTCTAGGCGTAGAAGATGCCCCCTTGTCCTGGCCACAGGCCTAGGTATAAAAAGATCTTTGGTGAGATTCTTGTACTTGTACTTCATTTAGGTATTTGTACATTGTAATGAGGTCTCCCCTCTCTCCCCTGTCTTTTTTTCTAAGCTGAATAACCCCAAGCTTAGTCATGATCGTTGTATTCTAGTCCCCCCACCTCCTCACAATATTACATGTACGGCCTGACCAGGGATTTTTCATAAGGGTAAAACTATGTCTTTATCATGAGAATCTATTCCTCTCTTCATACATTCCATAATTTTATTTGCTTTAGCAGCAGACAGCTGGCTCTGATCACTAAAATTGAGTTTACTATCCAGCAATACCCACCATTTTAAATTTTCAGTTCCTCAACCCAAGAAAGTAACTTTACATTTGCCGGTCCAGGCCTCCAGTATTCTCATCTGTATTAATTACTTTACTAAGCATAGTATTATCTTCAAATATTGAAACTCTCCATTGTAAACCCTCTATAAGGTCAGTAATGAAAATATTAAAAAGTCCTGTGGCACCCCACTGGTAACAATGGTCCATTAATGCTCCATTAATGTCTATCACTACACAGATTTTCCCCTAGGCCCAGCAGTCTCATTTATATTTTTTGCAGCAGGGCATGAAATGTCTTGGAAAACTTGAAATACACAACATCCACTGCCTTCCCAACTCCATTCCATTCAAGACCTTACCTCCTCATAGAAGCTGATCAGATTAGTTTGACAGACCGAACCCTCAAAAAGCAATGCTGATGCTGACTCCATGCACAGTGAGATACTCCAGGATAGTATCTATAATAATCGCCTCAAATATTCAATAACTGTTGTAAGACTTACAGGTCTGTAGTTTCCAGGATCACTTTTTTAAATATTGGCACAACATTTGGTATGCGCCAGTCCTATGCATACCATGGAATCTTAATAAGGTCTATGTTAGGACTTGGCCAATGCAGAACCCGTGAATCTTCTTTTCCCGTATTCTTTAGTTGGCTTACTTATGTGGTGTGTGTCTTGTCATGTTGCTTTACACAGCCTCTCATGCTACTGTAAAATCCGTTTCTATATCTATAAAATCACTTTTGCTACAATAACAACAAAACCATGTTGCTTACTCCATCATGCTTCATAGTTGATATGACTTTGATGATGGTGTACTACAATGGACAGCTGTAGCTTCTCGTAGATAGTAAGCTCTTGCGAGCAGGGAACTCCAATTTTTTTTTCATATGACTATGTTATTGCTTTGTAATGTCTTATTTTGGTTGCGTATTTATCCAATTATACAAAAAGCACTACAGAATATCTAGATGCTATATAAGTAAATATTTATTTATTCCTTTGTGTTGACTTTGCATCATTTTCTAATCTTTTCAAACTCCATAAGTCTCTATAACACATCTTCAGAGATCCTCTTAGAATCCCCATCTTGGGAAGGATAGTTCTGGTTGGCAACCATTTTTCCTGTGCCAATATTTAGTTGGCAAAGCACCTGTAAAGTGCATGTATCCAATCTGGCACAGAAAGTATAAACTGAAATATCTTTACCTCTTAGATAAGTTTTTTCTAACTGAAAACTGAACTGTGGATGTGCCAAAAAAGACAGGATCATTACAACCATTACATTGTGTTTGTCTATAATTGTAACTTAGATAACAATCAGACCAAATGCTATTAGTAAACTTTTCAGAATCCAGGTCCTTTCTTTCAAATGTATGTCAGATACTTGTTCCTTATGATTTAAGACAATTACGGTTAATTGCTTTTCATACTTTAGGTACCATGAATGTAATTACCGTATATTCCGGCGTATAAGACGACTTTAGAAGACTGAAAAATCTTCTGTCTTATACGCCGGAAATTGACCGCCCGCCATGTATTCACGACGGCGGTCGGGCTGCATGGAGAGGGCTCACGGGCTGAACCCTCTCCATAGCGGGTTAAAGTACCCTAGGGAGTCTGAAAATAGTATAAATAATAATAAAAAAAAGTAAAAAAAAAAATTATAATAAAAAAACCTAAAATTTCAAATAACCCCCTTTCCCCAGAACTGACATAAATATAAATAAACAGTAAAAATCATAAACACATCAGGTATCGACGCGTCCGAAAATGCCCGATCTATCAAAATATGATAACGGTTTTTCAATGCGTTTAACCCCGTAACAGAAAATAGCTCCCAAAGTCGAAAATGCCACTTTTTTGCCATTTTGAAAAATATAAAAAAAACTATAAAAAGTGATCAAAAGGTCGTACAGTCCTAAAAATTATATCATTGAAAATATTATCAAATTTTGCAAAAAATGACACCACCCACAGCTCCGTACACCAAAGTATAAAAAAGTTATTAGCGCCAGAAGTTGGCAAAATCAAAAAAATAATTTTTGTACAGGAGGTATTCATTTTTGTAAATGTATGAAAACATTATAAAACCTATACAAATTTGGTATCCCCTTAATCGTACCGACCCAAAGAATAAAGTAGGAATGTCGTTTGGGGCACTCAGTGAAAGACGTAATATCCATGCCCACAAGAAAATGGCGCAAATGCGTTTTTTCACCATTTTCATTGCATTTGGAATTTTTTTCCCGCTTCTGAGTACATGGCATGGAATATTTAATAAAATAAAAATTTAAGGTACAGTATGGTAACATTCACAGTAAAATGGACGATGGTAATGTTGTTGTTGTATGCTTTATGTTTATGACAGTTTTCCTGCTATATACCTGCATGTCATAAGAACTTAAATTAAAAAAAGGACCATGTTAAATTCAAATCAGTTTTTTTTTAATTTTTACCGGTGTTTTGTATGCGTTGGAAAAGGGGTAGTCTTATACGGCGAATATATCTTAAACTCTATATTTTAACAGGAAAGTAGGGGGGTCGTCTTATACACCAGGTCGTCTTATACACCGGAATATACGGTAATTGATTGTTATAAATGCTTAATAAGCATGATATTACCAATATGATATTCTTATATATTAATAGGCTGTGCCAGCATAACTTGAGAACAGGCATATGAATAATAATTTCTCAACACTTGCTAGCAGGCAGAAGTTCATGAACATGTTACGCAGAATTTCAGGCAGTACTGCAATTCAAGTAAAAAAGGAAGATCCACCCAGGTATTTTGCCCAGTGGCCTGGGTGTTATTATCAGGGTGAAATTATCCACAGAAGGGGAGTGCTAAGACACGTCATCACTAGTGAGAATGAAAACAATTACATTTATATACGAGTAAAGTATGTTCCACCTCCTGTTGGGAATTTCAACTCACATGTGACGAGGAAGAAGCAGCAGGGATCAAATTCTGTAGAAAAAAGAACAGGACTAGCACTACACAGGAGAAGCTCACTGGGACTGATCATAGTGGTGTTATTTAGGAGCAAGGAAAGTTCTCAGAGGGTCTTCATTGGATTGGAAAATGAACTAATGAGGGCGCTCAGTAGACTTCTGCAAGGAGTGCTTTGAAGACTTTTACAAGTCTTTGGGGAGGGTCTTCAGTGGACTTCCTTAGCAGATAGGGGAAGGTGTACAGAGGACTTTTTCAAGAGACAGGAGAAGGTGTTCATTGGACTTCTTGAAGGAATTAGAGAAGTAGCGCAGTAGAGTGACTACAAGGTGCTGACAAAGAATAAATAGTAGACTTCTATAAGGAGCTGGGAAAGGTGCTCAGTGGATTCTTACAAGGAGACAGTGCTCAGTGGCCATCTACAAAGAGCTAGGCATATTATATACTGGACTTGCACAGAGACCTGGGGAGGGTGCTGTAATCCAGCCTGTGCTTGTTCCTCTCCAGCCTTATATCCTTCAGTGCAAGGAACCTACGAAACACTCCCCTCCAGCCTGCAAGAATGACTGTTCTCTTCCTGCTTTGGACACAAGTTCTCTCTGAAAGTTTGGGCACTAAAGTGTCCTGAAAGGAAGAGGGTTCACATAGGAACAGGGCATTGGGTGCCCTTTCATCTCACTTAAATTCTGCAGTCTCAAATGTTTTTGGAGTGACAGAAGAGACACAGATAAGAAAGCTGCAGCTTGTATGTCCATGATCACATGTGTGCCTGGGAGACTGAAGAACTTACTGCTGGAGGAAGGTAAGTTTGTATATCTTCCCTGTAACCTCAGTACTTCACCAGGGTGAATGGAATCTAATGTAATGTGTTTATCAGATGAATTCCTGCTTGCTGAATTCATCTCCATGTGTCGCTGTTTGTGGGTCAGTCACTGGCCAGCTATAGTTATGCTTGTAAAAAGACAGCACATCCTTGTGGTTATAGAGGATACAATGTGTATTTCATCAGGGAGCATTTGCAGCAATGGTTATAGACAAGAAAATGTTCATATAAAGTTATCACTAAAGTCATATACCCTGGAACCTTACAAATCCCTTGGGGCACCTTAAATTTGCATTGATAGTGTATGGCAGTCTGGCACTTGGGAAGTGTTTGGTAAACGTAAGTGATTATTTACTGTGAATATTCATGGGAAGAGGTATGGAGTTACTTTTACTTTATCCTACATAGATTAGAAAACATAATATATATCACAGAAAATCCTAAGAAAGCATTCACATATATAATTATTGCTGCATTTCTCTTCTGCGGTTTTATAGAACAATAGCCAGGTGTTAGTTGTCATCACTCAGTGCTCCAGATAGTCCAAGTAATATTGTAATATAGAGACTGATTTGTAAATGGAATTATTATAATATAAGGCTACATGGTAAGCCCTATTATATTGATATCCCCCAAAAAATCTGCCGTTGAGATGAAACCATAAAAATTCCAAGTCTTAGAAGTCACGTTGTATTTGGAAAGGCTATGCTAAACACTGATTCTATTTTAGGACCCTTTGAAAAATAACCTGTTCTATATCAAAGAATAGAATGCAGAGAAATTAAAGAGATTTATTGGTTATGAGTTGGCTGATGTTATTTTTTTCCTTGTAAATCCAAGACGAACGTCTCTTGGTGTCAGATCTAATCCGGCCTATTGCCTATATGACTTGGTCTTACTGTGTTATGTAAATATAGTTGTAAGAGAGGTTATATGAGGCAATGCTGCACAGGCAAGCAGCACTGACAATGAATGGCACATGTGGAATTGGTGTGCACATGTAGTATACACTATATTTGTTTATAGAAGACCATTACACAGCAGAAAGAACCACTGCATTACAACAAGTGGATGACAGTAAGAGTTCCCTTATGGTTCCTGCTGCCGTTTGTACAAGGCTTGCATTTACAAACCAAGCAATTGTAACCCATCAGAAAACACTGTTTACACCTGACATTTCTTTTCCTACTATTACTATTTGTTAAAATGAGCACATAAGTGACTAAAAATTGGAGTTAAAAGCTTATGTGATTTACTTAACAGGGTTGTCTACTTTAAACAAACCATGGACCTTCCAAAATAAGATAATGAAGGGTTAGTCTTCTTTCAGAAGCTATTACCTATGACAAAACCCAGAAATGAAAGCACCACTGCTTTACAAATGAAGCATATGTTCCCACATAAATGAAGGTGCTGTCTGGGTAACATTTGGATGTGCTGTGTCCTCCATAGCAGGAGACATGCTTTATAAAAGTATTACAATATTTTGGAATTGCTTTTCAAGAATTTTCAATTAAATGTTATAAAGTAAGCAGTCAATGAAACTCTTTTTCCCCCGATTGTATACTGTATCCATTTTAGTGGAGAGTGACCAGACTTCTACTTTTGGTTCCTAGAGGTCACACCTCTCCTATTCGTTCCTGCCTACATGGTACACCATAAAAATTATTCCTAAGAAACCTGTTTCATATCATCTTCAAACCATTATACATAAAATGTCTGTAGTCTAATAGTGTGGGAATAATAGCTGTGTACAAAATATATGCATTATATGCTCACAGCATAGTGCAATATCAAGATGTAAGTAAATGGCGGGCTGACCAAGACATTTTATCCAAATGTTATGTGTAGACAAATAAAACGTGGTGCTGCACATTACAGCATACCATATTAATAATATGTGTAACCCTGTGTAATGTTGATGTTCTCTAAAACATACATTAAAGTGACATTGTACATATGGTAGTGTCACTTGAAATTGCTTTCAGCTTTGTCCCTGTGCTTTTACTTCATTCATAAAACCATTTCTTCAATCAGACAAGAAGGGAGTGGGATTAGTCTACAGCAAACCTTCCTTTATACTTTCTGTGCCAGCTGTTTTGCATTTTGCATAGTTCAGAGCAATCCTGCAGCTTATTAGACTGTGCAGAGGCTCTGACCTGTAACAACACGATGAATCACACACCAGACTATTGGACCACTAGACAATTGAAAAGTAAAGGTTATAGGGCCCAGTTCATACCTGAGCGAAATCATACATTATAAAGATTAGGGAAGTAATCAAAGCTTCATGACCTTCGTGAAAAATCTGTAATGGGGCCCCCTAAATAGTGTGTGACTTAGACCTTATGTATACATATTTATATGGAGCTGTAATGGGCTTAGATGCAATTTTTACATAATATGACAAACAATAATTGCTGCAAAATGGTATGATACCCAATGCGGCATGAGCTTTTGTGCGTGGACACTCTAGGGCTCTCTAAGAGGGAACTGTACATCTTCCCTGCACTTCTTTACAGACCCTGTCTACATGCCTCTGTCATCTTTGTGGAACCTTATGGTAGTGATATGCCCATACAGAACAGAGCAATACTTTGGACACCTTCAGGCTCTAGGCCTGGAATGGAATGGACACCATTCCCTCCCTTTTAGAGATGTTTAAGCTATGGAACACCATATTGCATTTCAGTTCTGCCTTTTGCTTCCAAAATACAGTAAAAAGTAAAACACAGGCACTGCATTTCACCAATAACTTATTCCCCCTCCAGACATGGATTTGCATTGTTATTTAGGGACTTTTAATATAAATCTTGCCACTTTTCATAGTAGGTTTATATGCCTTCTGTTAGAAGCTAAATCAAGGGAGAAATTGTGATGTCTCCTATATAACTAGCCATCTGTTTTTGTTTTTTTCCCCCTGTTTTCTTAGGTCACTCATACATTTGTCTAGCGCTCAGGGTTTTAAGGGCTCATTACAAGTGGAGTGACAAAGGCTTTTATAGCTGTGAGCCTGCCAGGAGTTGCTGTCCACATTTTCAGAGTTATATATTAAAACATATAGATGGCTTCTATGGTTTAAATGGCAATGATTCTTAAGTAACTAAGTTCATCTTTCATTTCTTCGGTGACTTTTAAAAATGAAATTAAAAAAATCAGGTTGGTTGCTGTAGTCCAATTAAAATGCTGTTACCTAATTCATGCGCTATGTGGATATGGCAAATGAAAGCCTCAAACTGTTAGGCCCCTTTCACACTTGCGTTTTTCACGTCCGTTTTCTGCGCGTGCTTTTGATGCGCAGAACTTGCATTGCACTCTGACCCATTGTAATCAATGGGTCTTTTCAGACTTGCATTTTTTTTCACGCACACACTCTCTTTTAAAAAAAACCGAGAGAGTGTGCGTGAAAAAAGTCTGAAAAGACCCATTGATTACTCTCGTTTTTTTTTTTACGTGAAAAACGCACCATACAAGTCTATGGAGATGCATCAAAAACGCATCGCACTCTGAGACACTTGCAAGTGCAATGCAAGTGCAATGCATTTTTCACGCATCAATTGCCATAGAAAAGATAGAGCTCAGTCCTGAAATTGAAATTGCATTGAAATTGCATTGAAAAGGCGCGTGAAAAACTGAGACACTGAACAAACTCTGACTGAAAACTGATTGCACTCTGATGCAAAATGTGCGTTTTTCACTGACCAAACCATGATCGCACCCTGATCAAACTCTGATGTGATCTGCAATGCAAGTGTGGAAATAATTTGGGGAATTTATCATGATTTTCGGACACCTCAACAATAGCTATAGCCTAGAATTAAAAATGTTAAAGGGAATTTTTGCATTCTGTGGCTGCACTGCCTCCTGTTTGGTGTCTTTGGTCTTTCATCTGTATAAATGTCACATTTGTTATGTTATCAGTTGACCTAGTTGTCCCTTCTAGATGGTTTCTTTTTTTGTCGATGAATGTAAGTCAACTTTGTTAGTAGTCACTAATTGTCTTTTGTTTGTATGTAACAATTTTGGTTTGCATTGGTTTGGTTTTGTATGAATTACGTACATTATAATACATATCATATTATTAATTAGAATAGGAGTAAAGGGGCTATGCAAATCTGTCCATAAAATGGGACAAGACAGAGGGTCATGTTATCCTGTACTGTCTATAACCAATTTACCTTCCAGGACCTTAAAGGAAATCTACTATCAAAATCAAACATGATAAATCAGGCACTGTGACGGTGGTAATCTTTTTATATTTGATATCCATAATATCCTTTTAGAATCAACTTTTAAAATCATTCTAATGAGCCTGAGGGACTACTCTAGTCTTTACAGGCTGTTACACTGTCTCAATCTTTCCCCTGCTCCCTCAGCCCTGAGATTACATCAGAAAGTGCTCACTGTACAAGCGCTGGGAAGCAGGGGGAGGGTAATGCAGTGTAACAGCATGTAAAGCCAAATCACAGAGAGGCTAGGGTAGCCACTCAGGCTCATTAGCGGCATTTTAAAATTTGCTTTTAGAAAGAAAGAGGCCATGGATAACAAATATAAGGAGAATAACAAAGTCGCAGTGTCTGGATCAATGATTAATTGTTCCTGGTTTATCAAGCTTGATTCTCATGGTAGATTTCCTTTAAGTTTATTTTAATGAATACTATCATAAGGTCCTGGAAGGTAGATTGTTCATGGACGGTTACATTATCACATGACCCTCCATCTTCGTACATCATACATTTCACATCATCATCCATCTTCGTACATCACCATACATTTATCATTTTATGGACAGGAATGGCAGCTGAAGAGGTAAAAGACATTTCTTAACCAGGGGCTTTACAAGTGGTGGAGAAATTTAATAGATGTATATAGGTATATTACCTAACATGCTGCCCCAACACATTACATGAAACACAATGTGTTCAATGTAAAAATACATGTATATATGAAATTGCAGGTTAAGGGGCTTTCAACTGTTTCTGCCAGAAAAGATGACCAATTAGTCTTGATATCAAAGGGGCATCACTGTTATACATGGTTGGGTCAGACCATCTAGTGAGAGAGCTGCTTTTCATAGCAGGGAAACATTGAGGTTAAGAGAGGGGGATAATTAAAAGCAGTTAATTTAATCTTCAATATAGTCTCTTAAGATGTATCAGAGTGCAGGTTGTTGTTATGCTATTAAAGTGTTCCTGGAGTCATTCTCTATTTTCAGCATGTCAAATGATTTCCCCACCTGGTAAAAACTCATTGTCCCATTATAGGCATAAGATAAGGAAAAAAAGAATCAAAAATGTGAGAAGCTGGAATGTAAATGACCTTATGCTGTTCCAGCCATGTGTTTATCAAATTTTATGATGTTAACTAATCCTGTTACCTTACCATCGGCATCACTCTTTCCAGTATCAGCCTCAGTTGATTCTCTGGTGTAAAATGCTTGATGTATCACTGTTATTATTTTCTTGGTCTACATGTAAATGATATTGAATTCTCACTGTCTAATAATATTCTTAATAAATGGATTAGGCTTTATTCAACAAGATCCATTTATAGTGTTGAATATTTTGTACTATAAACGGAAATGAACCAATGGATTTATTTATTATCATACAAAGACTGATAACAAAATTAATTGGGTTTCCACTGTAAGACATATTCTGCGCTATTCTTGCAATGTAGAGTGATATAAATTCCAGTAAAGGATTATTGCATAAATTTGAACATTTGAGACTGTCATTCACAAAATGCTGTTCAATCTGCACGTGACATGTTACACATCCGGAAAAGTTTCAATGATTGACAAATAAATTTTTGGGAAAATATTTGTATTACTAGCAATGTATTGATATAGCCCTCTGTTTATTCTGGGCTTAGTATTACACTGGGTGGTCCTTCTCAGTGATTGTCAGCATTCCCTGTATGAGAGTGTATATAGAAATAGCTGCCAATGACAGTGTTGGACCACCTACTGGACGACTCAGGCTTTTGGTAATAATTCCAGTTTCTTGTGGTCTAATGGTTATTTCTGATAACAATACCCTTCTGTGCAGTCCACAATCTCCAGTGTTCTTCCAGTAGTAGAAGAACACTTGTCATTCCTAACAAGGTCATTTATTAGCCAACCATCCTAACCCAATTGCCCTTTCAGGTGATGTGATTTAGCAGCCAGCTTGGTGGTCTAATACCTGTGCCTAATTATGTGATATTTTACTGTGAAAACCTGGTTGATGGCACAAACTTGTAATGAGTTTGTATAAAGGGACATCTGAGATACAACAGAAATCGAATGAAAAAATATGTTAATGAACATTACAAATATATATAAGGGGTTTCTTTGCTTGGTCCATGTTTACTTTATTTCCTCACATCATGAAATAAAATGATTAGGATGGTAGGTACATAGACTAGGAGTAGAAACAGCATAGACTGCATTACAAAAGACTTTGTTAGAGATGTACAAATCTGTCTATTCCAGAATACTGGAGTAATTTGCACCTGAAATCTCATGCCATATTTATTGATTTCAGACCATTTTTAGGCAGGTTTCAATCTCATCCTAAAAGGGGCATGTCCTTGGTCAAAAGGAGGTGTGGTCTCACAGGAAATAGTCCGCACACCAGAAAATTCGGTTCATGTGCCGTAAAATTCAATAATTTGGCGCAGCAAACTAGACCAACTAATAGGAGGTGTAAAGTAAAACTCGCCAGTCTTATACTACACCAGATTTATCATCCAGCATAAGACACAAGGAATAATATGCCGCAGCAGAGAACTGTCTAGTTCTACTCTGCATTCGTCTAAAGACCGGTATATTAATATATCTCTCTCAGAGTGTAATAAACTATGCGTGCTCCTAGATTTGGATGTTATAACTTCCTTTATATTTTCTTCCGATGTCATACATGATGCAAATTACTATGGAGGTTCGTACAATTCATAGTAGAGAGAACTAAAATTACAACCAAATGAAGATAGATCATTTAAAAGGTATTGTCATACGGACCATGACTGATAGTAGTTTTCCTCATTGCCATAAGTCATGTATCAACCAGCTGATATCTTTCTGTTTCATGCAAAAAATCTTCTTTGGTAATTTCTTCTTCTTTGGTAATTTCTTCTTCTTCGTAATATACATTGACCGAAATTTCATAGCCAAATGAGGGCCCTAATTTGAAAGGCTGTAACCTAAACTTTCACCTAATAAGTAATATTTATATATATATCTTTCCACTCCCAGCCAACATACAAGAGATAATCAAGATGTTCCTGTATCCAATATTTTCAAACAGTGTAAACCAAGCTATTAGATTATATAAAACAAGCAGTCCAGGCATGTCAAGAAAGAGCACAGCTAAAGCAAAGTCTATATGCACAAGTAACCCTAGAGGTTCTTTATCTATAGATTGTATTACTGAAAGACTTGTGATGAGGTGCTATGTTACCCGATCTGTCCTACAATATTTTTTTTTCTTCTTTTTTTGTCGGCTTTTCTCTGATTTTTAACAAACACAGATCTCACAATCTTTGACATCAAAGGACACAAGTGCGTAAAGTGCCTCTCCTCCTGCCTTGCTACATAGTGAACTATTTTACTTCTGTCTTTATTCCTCTCGCGCCCCCCTTGTGTTTGAATAGCAGTAGGAAAGGCGATCTCTCTCCTGTTAAAACGTTATTAAGTTTTCATGTGAAAGATGAAACGCCCTCTATTTTACTCTTTGGTGATAGCAGAATAGTAGAGAGAAAGAAAGAGATAGAGGATAAAAAATCTCTATTCATCCTATACTCCAGTTTGATCTTGGCAAAGAAGCCTACAGGTATAGCATTTGAAGGGTTAGGGTTCCAAAGCTATACAAGTCCACTGCTGTCCTCTCACAGCCTCAAGATCAGAGGTTGAAGTTACATTGCATCCATTACAAAATGTTTTGAAGTATTCTTCAACCTTAAGACTTTACAAAGAAAAAGAATCCAACTTGGGATGCATCCACAAGGAGACCTTCGAACCAGGGAGACGAGAGAATCCTCACAAACTCCAAGATAGTTGAAATTGAAGGTATAGTCATCATGAGTAAATACCTTGGCCTTGTGTTGAGTTGTGTATGGTGTGTTTGTCTAGTGTGTAACGTGTGCTTCTTTTGTGGGTTATGGTGACTTTCATATACAGGCGGTCCCCTACTTAAGGACACCCGACTTACAGACAACCCATAGTTACAGACGGACCCCTCTGCCCCATGTGACCTCTGGTGAAGCTCTCTGGATGCTTTACTATAGTCCCAGACTGCAATGATCAGCTGTAAGATGTCTGTAATGAAGCTTTATTGATAATTCTTGGTCCAATTACACCAAAAATTTTGAAACTCCAATTGTCACTGGGGCAAAAGAAAAAAAATTGTCTACAACTTCCATTATAAAATATACAGTTTCGACTTACATACAAATTCAACTTAAGAACAAACCTCCAGACCCTATCTTGTATGTAACCCGGGGACTGCCTGTACTGCAAACATTCATGCTGGCTTATAAATGGTAACTTGTCTTGTTCTACATCCATAATTATTCTAGGTGAGCACCTGTTCTTTTCATTAAAAACAATGGAGACTCTGCATTGAGGTTCAGATCATAGATTAGTTTGTTCTCTTGTTGAAAAAACCTCATTTACATTTAAATAATGGGTTCTCTGAGCCTATAGACTGATGCTTGTAGGTTGAAATATCGTATTATAGCAAATCATCTCCTTTTTTATATAGCAGTCAGGTAGTCTACATTAGAGATATGTTAAGGTCTTCTGAATAGCTAGACAATTATCAACCATTTGCAGAAAAAGATGTCCACATGTTTATTATATAATAGCTTAAAAGACACAGTATGTGTGCATCTTTTATAAGTGCTGTGTGAGAAATACAACACACAGAAGTATTCTGTAAATAAAAGTGGAAGTTTCCAAACAAGCAAATACTTTTGCAATATCTTTATTAATGTTATAGTACAGTAATAAAGTCATGTTTTTAACAAAAATTATTTCAGAAATCCAACAATTCTAATTCATTGTGAGAAATTTTTCTAAGTCCTGATACATTTTGGTAGCCGTTTCCCAATTTCGAAATTATCATTATGCAACCACTTCTAAAAATTTACACTTTACACACTGTGTTCCATGCTCTGTTTGTAGACCTGCAATGCTCTTCTTTGTTGCTCCTCGGATGCATTCAATTTATCGTTAAATAAAAAGCTACAGCAAGGAGCTGAGAGAAGATCTGCATTAGTCTTCCTCAGAGGGAAGATTGCATTTCTGGGACTTGGTGTCCTGGTTTTCACAAGGCACAAATGCACTTATGAGCACAGGCGCCTGATTCACTGAGGAACTTGGATGCGGATGCCAAGTTTGTTCAGTCCCAAGCCCTTGTTATCTTCTCCTTTTTAACTGATTGCGACCGGGTTACAGCAATTAATTCATCAGCGTGTCTTTTCGTTTAGGAACGCTTGATCCCTGTGCAAATTGAGCAGTAAGGAATTTTATCTGAGACAAAAGTTGCATTACAAAGTCTGTCCACACAAAGACATAACAATTACATCCTCATGATTAAAACATGTTAATCCACTTTTGCACAAATAAATGTGTAAATCCCCCACTACACATTTTTAGATGACGTTTTTTTTCTTCAACCCTGATAAATAACTGAGGCTCAAAGTAATAAACTTTCATATGGAGGAGTGCATTAAGGGGGTTTCCCCCATTTGTTACCTTCCACCCTTCAAATAAAAATACATCCATCCACAAGTATATAATAGGACAAAAGTGTTTAATAAGCAACTCCAACTTAGTTGCAATTTCTACCAGGATTCTGAAGTAGCCTGAAATTCTCCTAATCTTGTTTTACACTTTAGCTCTGCCTGTTCTGTTTGGCTGCTGGGTATGAACACAAGCTAATTTGACTATCTTTACCCGGAGAGCTGATCCCAATCATAAATGCAACCATTTGAACCATCAGTGAGAAAAAGAGGTTTACAGGGGAACAGTCACACATAAACTGAAGAACACAAGTGTCATGAAGGGTGTGCTTAAGATCAATTCACCATTAAAAAAAACTTATCAAAGTCCTACTCAAACCATGAGCTCTACAGCAGCTAGAATCATGCTCTCAGTTCTCTTTGCTGGAGAACTGGAGGTACAGATAGTTAAAACATTAAAACATATTTTGGAGTGTGAGGGGAATGGGCAATTTTTAACATACTACAAATGAAGGAATGCTGAAAAAGGATACCTCATCCTCCTATGGGTGCCTTTATTTTACTGGTGAAACCCGTTGATGATTAGAGTTCTTGGTTTTATTTGTTTTTTTTTTTTTATATATTATGATTCTATGAAGTATAGGGAAAAGACTGGAAGTTTAAGACCTCAAAATCTTAAGATTATGATTGTTGATCATCCTGTAAGATATTGGGGCACATTTACTAAGGGCTTTGCGACGGTTTTCTGGTAGACTTTGCACATTCTTTAAGGTGTGAATTGCTTGCACGGGTATTTAAGAAGTGTCCGCACCACAAATGTGTGGCACATCTGCACTAGCCACCATGCGACACAAATGGTGCTCATTCGGACCGTGCTCTTATCGTGATTTAACATGCAAAGTCTGTGGCACTACAAACAAAGTTGGTGAACTCTGTTGGGCTAGTGCATGAAGCGACAGATTAATGATTTCTGGTGCACGTTCTTAGTGAATCTGTCGCATCGATCATTATACAAAGGCAGAGCAATTTTAGTGCAGTTTACCACATTCATAGTTAATGTGTCCCATAGTTTCAAAGTTATTTAAAGGGGAGTTCCAAGCAAAAGTATTGATGAACTATCCTAAGGCTAGGTCATACCATCAATATCTGCCTAGTGGGGTACACCACCCAGCCTCTTCAAGGATCAGATGGTGGGCAAGAAATATACACCTCTCAATGTTGCGGCTGAGCTAAGTAAATGCATCTTAACTGCAAATTATCAGAATGGGGACTGACCCACAATAACTCCGTTAACCACTGCACAAAGAAGAGAGCTGCCTTGTTTATGTGTCAGTCTATGTTTATCAGTTGTTGAAAACAAATAAGCTGTGGAAATTTTAGGTGTTGTGACCCCCACGAGGAACTATTCTATGGATATGATATCAATATTTTAGCCTGGAAAACCTCTCAGAATTACTGTTGACATGGATTTTTCCAATGCAGTCAACTCATCTGCGGACAGTTTGTTACAGTTTGAAGGGTCATACCATAATTTCCATAACAAATCTATTTTATAACAATTTACTTTAATACATTTTTTCAGTAAACACTGCCACAGTTTTTTACCTTAGCTGACGCATGAATTATTTTTAGTTGGAAAGGTCAAGGCTATGTGCAGGTGGGGCTGGCATTCAGAGAGGAGGCAGCTCTTATCATGTTATGGTATAGGGCATGAACAACGTCAATTAATAGAGAAGCTCATGAGCTGTAGTGTATAAACAGCAAAGTTTATGCAGCTTTGCAAGAAAGGACATTAGCACATCAATTTTCATGTTGCTGTTGAAGTTTCTAAAGCTGCTTGGTTTAAAGGATTTTCCACCAATGTGTATGACGAGGGTGATGTTATCCATCTGCTGAGGTGAGACATGTTTTTCAGCATCCCTGTATATCTGTACCAGCAAGATCCTGCCTCTGAAACCATAATCTGTCATGTCTATTTGCTTTGCCTAATGAGGTGTGAAAACACTTTTGGACTCCCTCAGTAACACCACCCTGTGTTCTTACAGACAAAAATGGCAATCTACCCCCAGCAGGGGGTACCCCAGGCCTTGGAGGCATTTGCAGGAATCACAGCTTTGTTGCTGTGATTTCTTATATGATTTCCCATGTGCTAGCCAAGTGGGCAGCTGTATTTTCAGGGCAGTGGAGGAAACATCTGGTCTGCAGCTGGTGTCTACTGCCTTAAACTGACAAGAACACGTTTTCTTTGATACTATAAAACCTCATTAACATAGAAGAAACATAGAAAACTTGTCCTTTCTAAGAATATAGCAATTTCATTTCATACGTTCTTTAATCTACCAATCTCATAGGGATTTGAGATACATAGTATGAGTATATCCAGTAATTTTTGAATCTTTATCATAGTCATTAGTAAAGTGCACTACTCCAACATACATGTTACCTGTCAAAGCTATATTTTACCTGTCATTGGGGCACATGTTTTATTTGTTTTCCTTTGTGACTTTTTAAAGTTGGCTAAAGTCGGTATACTTTAGCAGTGCTATGTATCTTTCTGAATTTGCTATTTTCATACATGTCTGTTTTGATTTTTTTGTGACTTTTTAGGTGCATGTTTAAAACTAAGCATGGGGTCAGTTGAACTTTTGTTCTGCACCTAAAAAGTCTCCAATTTGCAACTAATAAGTTGCAAAACAAAGAAAACCTATGTCTTGGAAAGATACATTTAGGAACACTGCAACACTGGCTAATTTCTTAAGACCCAGGAATAGTCGCAAAAATGTACCTAAAAAGTCCCAAAAAACCTGCAAAAAGAAGAGATAAAAAATATCAAAATAAAGATACATGACCCCCAATATTTATTTAGAGGCAACAAATGCCAACATTTGATCAATAGGGTCCCAGAGGTATGGAGGGCCTTTTGAGTCACCACTGCAGTAGCTTCAGTCTTTTCTCTTAACAATGAAGAACGGAAGCACTGCAAATTGGGGTGGCTGCATTTACTGTTGTAATCATATATATTATCTTTTGGTTAAGAAAGACCATTCTAAGAGAGAATGGATGTCTCTCATGCAAAAAACTTTAATTGTGTACCGGGCCAAAGAAATCAAGGACATCCAGGACAAATTACATTGTTAATAAAAGCATACATTTATTGGATAACAGATCTAAAACCACATAAAAAGAGGAACAACACACAGAAAATACAAGGCCCACATAAGGTCACAATGTATACTTATAAAGTATCATAGTATCATAGTATATAAGGCTGGAAGGAGACGCAAGTCCATCAAGTCCAACCTTCAAGAATTAAATAAATGTTTTATCCCCATAACCCGTGATATTTTTTCTCTCCAGAAAGTCATCCAGGCCTCTCTTGAACATGTACATAGAGTCGGCCATAACAACCTCCTGCGGCAGAGAGTTCCATAGTCTCACTGCTCTTACAGTAAAGAACCTTTGTCTATGGTGATGGTAGAATCGCCTCTCCTCTAGGCGTAGAGGATGCCCCCTTGTCCTGGTCACAGGCCTAGGTATAAAAAAATCTTTGGAGAGATCCTTGTACTGTCTGTTCAGGTATTTGTACATTGTAATGAGGTCTCCCCTCAGTCGTCTTTTTTCTAAACTGAATAATCCCAAATTTTGTAATCTGTCATTGTATTCTAGTCCCCCCATTCCCCTAATAATCCTGGTTGCTCTCCTCTGCACCCGTTCAAGCTCTACTATATCCTTTTTATATACTGGTGCCCAAAACTGTACACAATATTCCATGTGTGGTCTGACCAGGGATTTGTATAAGGGCAGAACTATCTTTATCATGAGAATCTATTCCTCTCTTGATACATCCCATTATTTTATTTGCTTTAGCAGCAGCCGCCTGGCTCTGGTCGCTAAAATTAAGTTTACCATCCACCAATACGCCCAAGTCCTTTTCAGCTTCAGTTTTACTAAGTAATTGACCGTTTAGAACATAATTATACTTTTTGTTTCCATGGCCCAAGTGCATAACTTTACATTTATCTACATTAAACCTCATCAACCATTTCTCTGCCCATCCCTCAAGCTTCCACAAATCCCTCTGTAATGCTAAACTATCGACCTCAGTATTTATTACTTTACACAGCTTAGTATCATCTGCAAATATTGAAACTTGACTGTGTAAACCCACTACAAGGTCATTAATAAAAATATTAAAAAGAAGTGGCCCCAATACTGACCCCTGTGGCACTCCACTGGTAACATCAACCCAATCTGAGAATGTGCCATTAATGACCACCCTCTGTTTTCTATCACTAAGCCAATTACTTACCCAGATACACAGATTTTCTCCTATTCCCAGCAGTCTCATTTTATATACCAACCTTTTATGTGGCACGGTGTCAAATGCCTTTGAAAAGTCCAGATATACAACATCCACAGCGTCCCCCAGATCCAGTCTTGAACTTACCTCCTAGTAGAAACCAATCAGATTAGTCTGACAGGACCGATCTCTCATAAACCCATGCTGACGCTGGGTTATAAGGTTGTGCACAGTGAGATACTCCAGGATAGCATCTCTAATAAACCCCTCAAATATTTTCCCCACCACAGCAGTTAGACTTACGGGTCTGTAGTTTCCAGGATCGCTATTTGATCCTTTTTTGTATATTGGTACCACATTTGCTATGCGCCATTCCTGTGGAACATAACCAGTCCTCAGTGAATCTTCAAATATTAAAAATAACGGTCTGTCTATCACCGTACATAATTCATGCAGAACCCGGGGGTGTATACCATCTGGCCCAGGTGATTTATCTATCTTAGTGGTTGCGAGGCGGCGCCGTACCTCTTCCTGGGTTAAACTGTTGACATTATAAAAAGAATTTACATTATTCCTCATTTTGTCTTCCACCAGGGGATTTTCCTGGGTAAAGACAGTTGAGAAGGCGACATTCAGTAGATTGGCCCTTTCCTCATCTCCTTCCACCATGACCCCCATGTTATTTCTAAGGGGACCCACACTCTGTTTTTAGTTTCTTATCATTTATATACTTGAAAAATAATTTGGGATTATTTTTGCTCTCCCTGGCAATATTTCTTTCAGTCTCTATTTTTGCGGCCTTTATCTGCTTTTTACAGGATTTATTTTTCTCTCTATAATCCTGTAATGCCTCATCGCTACCTTCACGTTTTAGCACCTTAAACGCTTTATCTTTCTCGCTTATTGCTTTCCTTACAAGACTAGTTAGCCACATAGGCTTTTTCTTGTTCCTTTTATGCTTTTTCCCATAAGGTATGTGTTTCTCACAGGACTTTTTCAGAATATATGAGAAAAAGTCCCATTTTTATATGTGGAGACTCACTCATACTACACTGAATCCAATAGTCAACACAATCCCCTAGTATATATCAGGAGAGCCCTTATCCTGCTAAGTAGACAAAACCAAAAAGGGCAAAGGATGAGCAAAAGGTCAGTATATAAGTATATGTTTACAGACCATTTATTTTCTGTGTCGTTCCTCTTTTTTATGTGGTTTTAGATCTGTTATCCAATAAATGTATGTTTTTTAACAATGTAATTTGTGTGCTGTTTAGGATTTCTTTGGTCCGGTACATTATTTAGTATCAAAATCCTTGGGTCTATTCTAGGCTGAGTTATATTTGTCCGTATACGTTTGTTATAGGTTTTAATAGCTTTAATTGGCTAATTGTAATTCTTCATTTCTCCTGTGTGGGCACTACAGGGAAATGAAACCCCTTTTCCTGGATTATCCAGCATTAACCCCTTAACGATTTGCACATTGTAATAGATGATGTGGAAAATCCCCATACACTGATATACTGTAGTATGGCAGTATATGGTAGGATCAATCAGGCAACCTAGAGTAAAAGTACCCTTCGGGGTCTGAGAAATAATAAAAAAATAAATGAAAAAAAGTAAAAAAATTAAATAAAAAAACATAAAAATTCAAATCACTCCTTTTCCCTAAAACTGATATAAACTTAAATAAACAGCAAAAATCATAAACATGTTAGGTATCGCCGCTTTCCAAAATGTCCGATCTGTCAAGATATAATAATGGTTATTCCGATCATTTAACCTTAGAACGGAAAATAGTGTCCAAATTCAAAAATGCCACTTTTTTGCCATTTTGCAAAATACAAAAAAATCAATAAAAAGTGATCAAAAGGGCATACAGTTCTCAAAATCATAGTCGCAAAAAATGACACTACCCACAACTCTGGGCAGCGAAGTATGAAAAAGTTATTAGTTTTCAAAATTAATAAGTTTTTTGTACAGGAGGTTTTCATTTTTGTAAATGTATGAAAACATTATAAAACCTAACATATATACTAGAGTATAAGCTGAGTTTTTCAGCACAAAAATGTGCTGAAAAACCCTAATTCGGCTTATACTCGAGTCTAAGTGTACTCACCTTCCAATGCCCTCTCTGAGAGGTCCTCTGCTGTCCAACGATCTTCCGGCTCAGGCTCCCTCTCTCCGTGCGGTGCCGTCACTTGAGCTCTGACGTCAGCGGTTCACTGACATCACAGTGTGTGCCGAAGGCGGCGCACACACTAGAACGTTAGCGAGCCGCTTACATCACAGCTCAAGCGACGGCAGCCAGAACATCGTTGGACAGAAGAGGAACTCCTGGGGGCATCAGAAGGTGAGTACACTATTTTTTTCTTATAGGCTGGGCAAGGGCTGTATACTGGGGGCTGCAGGCTGTATACTAGGGAAAGGGGGCTGCAGGTTGTATACTAGGGACTAGGGCTGTAGGCTGTATACTGGAGGCAGGGGCTGCAGGCTGTATAATTGGGGGCAGGGGCTGTATACTGGGGGCAGGGGCTGTATACTGGGGGGGGGCAGGGGCTGCAGGATGGATACTGTGGGGCAGGGGCTGCAGGTTGTATACTGGGGCAGACTGGAAATTTAAAGTGGCCCTGGAAAAAACTGTAAAAGTGACCCAATTCTGTGGGTAAGGTCAAAACAAGTAGGAGTGGTCATGCAATGTGGGTGGAATTCCTAAACTCCACACAAACTGTTGATAGATAATCTAAATTAACATGTACAGCCCAGTGAAGAGACCCATACTGCCTCCCTTATACAAGAATAAAGCTTCTTTTTTTAAGAATACAACTTAATACTGACTTATATATATATACAAAAAAACGCTATAATACCTTCTCCAATAAATAAGAATATAACTACTATAATACTGTCCCTTAGGTACGGGTACATAGTTACTATAATACTGCCCCTCATATACAGGAAGATAGCTACTATAATACTGCCCCCTATGTACAAGAATATAACTACTATAATACTGCATATTATTTACAAGAATATAACCACTATAATACTGCATACTATTTACAAGAATATAACTATTATAATTCTGCCCTCTATGTACAAGAATGTAACTACTATAACACCGCCCCCTATGTGCAAGAATATAACTACTATAATATTGCCCCATATATACAAGAATATAACTACTATAATACTGCCCCCTATGTACAAGAATATAACTACTATAATACTGCCCCCTATGTACAGGAATATAACTACTATAATACTGCCCCCTATGTACAGGAATATAGCTACTATAATACTGCCCCCTATGTACAGGAATATAACTACTATAATACTTCCCCATGTACAAGAATATAACTACTATAATACTTCCCCATGTACAAGAATATAACTACTATAATACTTCCCCATGTACAAGAATATAACTACTATAATACTGCCCTTAGGTACAAGAATATAACTACTATGATGAATGAAAAGTGATGTCCATCGGCAGCAGGCGAAAAAAGTCAGTGGCTGGTACTAAAAGGCTTTATTGAAAAAACAATGGTTAAAACAAGGATACCATGGTAGCAGGTAACGCGTTTCAGACCCTAGAGAGTGGGTCCTTAGTCATACCTAAGAAGTAAAGCAATGAACTAGTATTTAAAGGAAGTAAGCCATTGAGGGTTACGCCTCTTCAATACTCAGTAACAGGTGATGATATTCAAATGAGCACAGTTACAGAATATACAAAAGATGCAAAAGATATGCGTGAAAAAACAACAGTGTATGACCACAAAGACCAAAGCATTTATATATAGAGAGGCAGAGAAAATAATAAAATTAGTAAAAATATATCCAGCCGCCTCCCCCAGTATATAGTCAGCCAGCCCCCCCAAGTATATAGCCAGTCCCCCCCAGTATATAGCCAGCCAGTCCTCCCCCAGAATATAGCCAGCCCCCCCCCCCGTAGGTAACCAGCTAGCCTCCCCCCAGTATATAGCCATCCAGGCCCCCAGTATATAGCCAGCCAGTCCCCCCAGAATATAGCCAGCCCCCCCCAGTATATAGCCAGCCAGCCCCCCAGTATGTAACCAGCTAGCCCCCCCCCAGTATATAGCCAGCCACTCTCCCCCAGAATATAGCCAGTCCCCCAGTATATAGCCAGCCAGCCCCCCTGGTATTCAGCCAGCCAACCCCCCAGAGTGTATAACCATCCAGCCCCCCCCCGAGTATATAGCCACATAGCAGCATGCTCCCCCAAGTATATAGTCAGCCTGCCCCCCAGTATATAGTCAGCCAGCTCCCCCCCACAGTATATAACCAGCCTGCCCCCTGCAGTATATAGTCATCCAGTCCTCCCCCTCCAGAATATAGCCAATCCCCCCCCGGTATTCAGCCAGCCAGCCCCTCCAGTGTATATAAAACATCCAGCCCCCCAACAGTATATAGTCACATAGCAGCCTGCCCCCCCAAGTATGTAGTCGGCCTGCCCCCCAGTATATAGCCAGCCAGCCCCCCACAGTATTTAGCTGCCCCCCCCAGTGTAAAGCCAGCCTTCCCCCCCACAGTATATAGCCAGCCACCCCCACAGTATATAGTCAGCCAGCCCACCCCCCACACAGTATAAATCCAGCCCCTGCAGTTGTAGACAGCCACCATCACAGTATATAGACAGCCATCTACCCCACAGTATATAGCCAGCCTGTCCCCCAGTATACAGCCAGCCTGCCTCCCCCCAGTATATGACCACCCCACAGTATATAGCCAGATGGTCCCCATTCCCACAGTATACACTCACTGGCCACTTTATTAGGTACACCATGCTAGTAACGGGTTGGACCCCCTTTTGCCTTCAGAACTGCCTCAATTCTTCGTGGCATAGATTCAACAAGGTGCTGGAAGCGTTCCTCAGAGATTTTGGTCCATATTGACATGATGGCATCACACAGTTGCCGCAGATTTGTCGGCTGCACATCCATGATGCGAATCTCCAGTTCCACCACATCCCAAAGATACTCTATTGGATTGAGATCTGGTGACTGTGAAGGCCATTTGAGTACAGTGAACTCATTGTCATGTTCAAGAAACCAGTCTGAGATGATTCCAGCTTTATGACATGACGCATTATCCTGCTGAAAGTAGCCATCAGATGTTGGGTACATTGTGGTCATAAAGGGATGGACATGGTCAGCAACAATACTCAGGTAGGCTGTGGCGTTGCAACGATGCTCAATTGGTACCAAGGGGCCCAAAGAGTGCCAAGAAAATATTCCCCACACCATGACACCACCACCACCAGCCTGAACCGTTGATACAAGGCAGGATGCTTTCATGTTGTTGACGCCAAATTCTGACCCTACCATCCGAATGTCGCAGCAGAAATCGAGACTCATCAGACCAGGCAACGTTTTTTAAATCTTCTACTGTCCAATTTCGATGAGCTTGTGCAAATTGTAGCCTCAGTTTCCTGTTCTTAGCTGAAAGGAGTGGCACCCGGTGTGGTCTTCTGCTGCTGTAGCCCATCTGCCTCAAAGTTCGACGTACTGTGCGTTCAGAGATGCTCTTCTGCCTACCTTGGTTGTAACGGGTGGCGATTTGAGTCACTGTTGCCTTTCTATCAGCTCGAACCAGTCTGCCCATTCTCCTCTGACCTCTGGCATCAACAAGGCATTTCCGCCCACAGAACTGCCGCTCACTGGATGTTTTTTCTTTTTCGGACCATTCTCTGTAAACCCTAGAGATGGTTGTGCGTGAAAATCCCAGTAGATCAGCAGTTTCTGAAATACTCAGACCAGCCCTTCTGGCACCAATAACCATGCCACGTTCAAAGGCACTCAAATCACCTTTCTTTCCCATACTGATGCTCGGTTTGAACTGCAGGGGATTGTCTTGACCATGTCTACATGCCTAAATGCACTGAGTTGCCGCCATGTGATTGGCTGATTATAAATTAAGTGTTAACGAGCAGTTGGACAGGTGTACCTAATAAAGTGGCCAGTGAGTGTATAAACAGTATACAGCCACCCTCCCCCACTGTGTAAAGTCAGCCCCCACCCTGTATACAGCCACCCAGTATACAGCCAACGATGAACTCCCCTTTCCGACGCTCCCCCAAAGCTCCACTGATGTAGTCCGGCCGGCAGTGATTGCTCCATGAGCGCTGGTGTCGCACAGATTTCCCCCGGTGGGTTCAATGGCCAGTCCGCCCCTGCTGGGGGGCATGCATTGGTTGGCTGTATACTGGGGGCAGGCTGGGACTGATGCATTTCCTACCCTCAGCTTATACTCGAGTCAATCGTTTTTTCCAGTTTTTAGTTTTAAAATGAGGTACCACGGCTAATACTTGGGTCAGCCTATACTCAAGTATATACAGTATATAAATTTGTTATGCCCGTAATTGTACGGGCGCACAGTGAAAGCCGTAAAAACCAAGCCCACAACAATATGGGGCAAATGCATTTGTTCACCAATTTCACTGCTTTTGGAATTTTTTTCCCGCTTCCCAGTACATAGCATAAATATAATATTAAATATCATCACTATGAATTGCAATTTGTTGTGCAGAAAACAAGCCCTCACATAGCTCTTTGCATGGAAAAATAAAAAAATATGGATTTTTGAAGGTAGGGAGTGAAAATAGAGAAGGCATAAAAGGACCTTTGGCGTTTAATTATTATTGTTTATTGAATCCAGTAGGCCACCATATAAAACATGAGAGCAAAATACATGAATTGTAAATTTTTGTTTGTGACAGAATTATAAAACATAACAGCAGCAGCAGGAAAAACTAAATTCAGTGGCAGTAAAACATTTAAAAGGTGTTTGGTAAAAAGCTATGGACTAGTCTGCAGTTAATTTAGACACATGGTAAGCAGGAGTAGTCTATTAGTCTATGTTGGCCATAGCATGGAGTTGTAGTGTCTGTACTGGGCCTGCTTATTATGGAGTAGGGGTAGGCTGGTAGTGGGACTCCTACTCCATCCAGGCTTCGGTCCTGGGATTTTGTATAGCCCATAGGTGCAGGTCATAGGACTCGTTAGAGCCTGATAAAGACTCCAGGGTAGAATCAGTAGAGAAGGCACTAGCTGGAGAGCTGAGGGCTGGACTGTGTTCATACAGGAAAGGTAACTGAGTGCCTCCTGATATTCTGCTGGCCAAGAGCAGGTGCCTGGCAGCCAGGTGCACCTATAGGAAGGGACGTGCTATTGTGTTAGACAGTACTCAGACAAGTAGGATTTGTTTTGTTTATGCCTGTACTAAAGCTGAATTTAAGTTGTTTGACCTAAGTGTGTGAATAAAACACTTGATTTGGACTATAACCTCCCTGTATCCCTGCACTACTACCTAGCATCTGCTATAGAGATTCCCCACACGCCGCATATAAAAAGCCTATACTAAGCAGTACGCCAGCCGGGGAAAGATTACGAATGGTGTTCAATACACTAGTCAATAAATTTCCCCTAATATGTTTTCATTTAGATCGGGCAGGTGAGTACTCACCATAGAATTACACTGTTAATTTGTATGTCACACTTATTTAAGTACAATTATAATGCATTTGTTTAGATTTGGGTTTGAGTGGTCAGGTGCTTGTATTCACTTCATGAGGTCTTCACCATTGTAATATTGTCATATAAATGTACTTGGTGATCTGCCTAGTGCATACATCTATCTATAGGGGGGATGGGGATCCCTGCCGAATGGTAAGCAAAGAAATTAGTGACCGGCATCTACCCTATATTTTAACATCAATAATATTACTTGCTAGTGTTGTTTGAGCATCAGCTTTTCATGCTGACTTCGTAACCAGTCACAATTATGAATTTTACCAGAAAATAATAAACTAAATGACAAATTATTAAATTATCTTTTATCATAGCAGAAAAATATGTACTCCTCAACATCACATCCTTTCGTGTATGTTTATGCTGCCAACAACAGTGGAAACTGTATGGAGAACAAATAAACAAACCATTTGTACAAAAAAATACATGATGGTTGTGGAATATGAATGTACCATGAATAAGCATGTTTAAATGCCTCCCTTCACATCGTTAGCCTCATATGAGCTGTATACAAACTGATAGGGCAATTCTAATCAAGCCATTTGCTTCATATACACGGCTCAAAAAAAATAAAGGAAACCCTTAAACAACACAATATAATTCCAAGTAAATCAAACTTCTACACTTAGGAAGCAAAACTGATTGACAATCAACTTCACAGGCATTTTGCAAGCACACTCAATAAAGTAATGGTTCTGCAGGTGGGGACCACAGACCACTTCTCATTACCAATGCTTTCTGGCTGATGTTTTGGTCAAGTGGCTCAGCTAAAGCAGCTCATCCAGGTTGGAAGATCAACGTGAGCTGTGGCAAGAAGGTTTGCTGTGTCTGTTAGTGTCCAGAGGCTGAAGGTGCCGGGCCAGTACAACAGGAGACATGGAGAGGGATGTAGGAGGGCAACAACCCAGCAGCAGGAATGCTACCTCCGCCTTTGTGCAAGGAGGAACAGATGTAGGACTGCCAGAGCACTGCAAAATGACCTCCAGCAGGCCACAAATGTGCATGTGTCTGCACAAACAGTTAGAAACCAACTCCATGAAGATGGTATGAGGTCTGGCCGTCCACAGATGGGGTTATGCTCACAGCCCAACACCGTGCAGGACGCTTGGCATTTGCCAGAGAACACCAGGATTGTCAAATTCGCCACTGGCGCCCTGTGCTCTTCACAGATGAAAGCAGGTTTACACTGAGCACATGTGAGAGACGAGAGTCCAGGAGAGAGTCAGGAGATGGTGTGGTGAGCAATTTTTCCACTTTAATTTTGTGGGGACACCATTTAGCAGGAGATCAGATAGCTGAAAAACAAAACTGTGCTATTACAAACTATAAAATAGGTTTGTAGGAGACTTTGATAAAAAATAGGTTTGTTCCTAAGACCGAAAACAGATGTGGAAGTAAGAGTTTAAAAAGGTTAGAACTGCAAACCCTCTAAAAGTTGAATACGGTACTTAAAAGTCATGATCCTCACAATGAGCTTCTTGATTTTGGTGAAATGTGGGATGCAGCCAATAAAATCAGTAGCACCTCTTGAAATATATTTTTTGTACATGACAATACCTGATAACATCTGACAACTGTATATCAGGGGAGGAAGCCTTCTTGTTCCTATCAGCTGCGGTCACATGATTTGGATGATGGACTTGTCATGATTATGGATACAACTTCTACTGATTCATTTCTGATCAGGGAGAGAAGCAGCTGAAATATGTAAATGTTCCTCTGGAATTTACTTTTTGGGTTAAAACTGGACTTTTCTTAGATAAGGCTATTTGTCTGAAGCTTGAATAACTGCTCTATTTCCCTTATTATCTGTAGGGAACATTTCACATATCTCAGTTATCCCCTGCCCTGAGCACTGAATACAGGCTTGATTCCATCACTCGCCATCTGCTTTACATGTCTTTTCTCATACTTCATTTTTCTTCTGTTTTTTGTCTAGATTCCTTCATTCACCTCTTTGGCTTGTCTACTTCTCACATACCGCTGATGCTCAGTGCCAAAAATGGTTCCTTATCATATTTTCCATGTGTACATTTGTATCGGGCTGCCATCGTCCAGGTTCCCTTCCTCTTTCCATAGCAAATTGTATTTTATGTTTTCTGTACCGTTGTACCTTATTTGAATTAGCTTTTGTCTTTTTTGGTAACACAATAATTTTTGTAATTTTTTTTTAATGCATGGATGTGTAATTTATTTATTTGTGTAACATCCAAGGCTAATACATGCTACAGATTTGTAATGAACTAAATTAATGGGAATATAGGAGGTTCTGGTGTCCATGGAATTTCCTGAAAGCAATGATACTTGCCCTGCAGTGGAGGATGCAGGTTATAGCCTGTCCCAGAGTTAAGCTCCACATACCATATTACAACACTAGGACTCCCACCCTTCTCCCTAATGCTTACAGCTATTAAAGGGTCCTACATTACAACTAAGATGAGCACAATAAACTTGAAAGCATTTAACATCCAGCTGAATTTCTGATTAGTGACATTGGTGACACTACCATGGAGAGTTTGGAAAGATTTGTTTAATATTCTGGTCCCCTGCATCATATATTTACTTTTTCCACTACTTGTGGTGACATGGGCCATTTAATTAAAGGTGTAAAGTTAGACTCCGCCACCTTTAAAGTATGGCAGATTTAGCACCCAGCATCAGACACCATGATAAATCCGGCACAGCAGAAGCCTGTCTATAACTGTGTAGTTGTGCACGGTCTTTGAGACACTTTGGGCCCGATTCGCGTTTTCCCGACGTGTTACCAGAATATTTCCGATTTGCACTGATTTTCCCTGAATTGCCCCGGGATTTTGGCGCACGCGATCGGATTGTGGCGCATCGGCGCCGGCATGCACGCAACGGAAATCGGGGGCGTGGCCGAACGAAAACCCAACGGATTCGGAAAAACTGCTGCATTTTTTTAAAAAAATGTGTTGCGAAAATTGCACTTACCTTCACTCAGCCCGGCTCGGTGTATTCCCATGCGTTCCGATGCTCTTCAGCGCAGCAGCGCCACCTGGTGGACGTCGTAGGAACTACCTTAATAAATCCCGGCCTGACCCGAATCCAGCGCAGAGAACGCGCCGCTGGATCGCGAATGGACCGGGTAAGTAAATCTGCCCCTTTGATAAATTTGCATAATGGATTCCAGTATGAACTGTGTAACTCTGTAGTCTTTCCTTCAGAGGCACTGCAGGAGAAAATAGCTGGGGATGGGGGGATTCTTTGTAATTTAATAGAAAAATTCGACATTTCCTAGTATCTATAGTCTTCTTCCATGAGATTTGGTTATCATATATGCTACCAAAAAGCCAATTTGTGTGGTGGAATAAGAAAAACTTTTCCTCTTGCCTGCCTTTAGGGATATCTACCACCAGGATGAAGGACTGTAGGCAAATGAGCCTGAGGGACTCCAGGCTCCATTAACATCTATGGAGCCTGGAGCCCCTCAGGCTCATTTGCATAAGTCCTTCTTTCTGGTGGTAGATGTCCTTTAAAGGCAGCCCTAATAATATCAATCATGACTTACTCAGGAAGCCTACAGACATAGTCAAACCAGTATATCTATTCCAAAAGGATTATACTCCTACTAGATACACTGGTGTGACTATAAGCCGGCATCATTCTTTGGAGAATGCATGTATGCTAAGGAGACTGCCTTTAAAGGAAATGTACCAGCAGGACATTTGGAGCCCCAAAGCTCATTTGCATAATTTTATAAGGCTTTTTTTGTAAAAACAAGGGAAAAAGAAGCTAAAAATAGAGCAGATCCTGCCAGAGGGCGCACACACCTGCATGTAAGTATTCTTGGTTTACAATCCTTTATCCTGGTGGTAGATTTCCTATAAGATAGCCTAGAGGCAACATTTTCCCTATTCCCATCTGGAAAACAAATTTGCATATTGCATTCCCAGAATCCCCAGCAGAGCATGCATGGTCTTTAAGTCTCTGTATATGCCCTAATGGTAAACTTTTCTAAAAGAGAACTTTTTCTTCCCTGACCACAAAGCCTAGATATGTTTCATTTAAGCTATCTAATTATCATCAATGTAGAAGAGCTATCTTTTTTAAAAACAATAAGCATCCAACTGGTTCATTAAGACTGTGTGAAGACAACTAGTGATGTAACTAGAACTGCTCAGTTATGGCTTTAAACTGTATTGTTGTCCTGAGGACATCAGTGTGTGACCTGATACATTCTAGGGCCCCAATACATTGCCTTAATTTCTTTATGGGTAAATCGGTCCCTGTAAATAGATACTCATGTGAAGGACACGTCTGGAATTTATAATATGAATTTCGTGAATAATGAGTTCAGTGAACGTCTGATTTCTTCTTATGAGTCTTACTGCTGTGGAGATTGAGGCTGTGTCTATAATTATGATACATCTTGTGTACAGCATTGCCTAAAGGGGCACATTAAAACCATGGTCATAATTAGATGTTTTTCCAAACATTAAGGAAAGTTACATTTTGTTGTTTGCAATTGAATTAAACTATTTAGTTCTGAGGAAGGAATGTGTTGTAACCAGTAATTATTGAGCAATATATGCAAAGCTTCACTTATATCATTAACACTGGTGTCCATGTGCAATGGAAAATAATGTCAAAGAGGGGGAAATATTTTTTGAGACTTCTAACATCTATCAGGATATGCGCTGTTCAGGACTGGGATCATTATCTGGCTCTGCAGCTTTAAAGCCAGTTTGACATTGTGCTTATTGTATTGAAATTTTTGTTGACCTGTAGATATACGTTTTATATTTCTGACCTTCACTACTACAAAATTATCTTCCTTGGACTTTTGGGATAATTCTATACTGTACATACTGGTTGTTTCATTTGATTTCGTTTGATTTATGGTGACAGTTTTTTTTTGTTTTTTTTTAAGACTACTTAACCACTTAATGACATGGCCTGAAAAAGGCTTTAATGATCGGGGCATTAAAGAGGACCTGTCAACAAATTTTCGGCACTAGGAGCTGCTTACTAAAGTAAGCAGCTCCTAGTGCTTGAACAAACGCTGCAGCGTTAGAGTGATAGCGTTACCGGAAACGCTATCCAACACTGTGGCGGGGTACAGTGTAATTGTCGGACAGCTCGCAAAGCTGTCTGACATATTCATGAGGGGCGGAGTTGGGGCGTGGCTAGGAGCGGTGACTGCCGCCTGGCGCGCGGCAGTCACTGCTGGCCTATGGAGTGATCGGGCCGGACGGGGGAAAAGGCAGCGCCTCGGACCGCCCCCTCATGAATACGTCGGACAGCTTTGCGAGCAATCCAATGATTACATTGTACCCCGCCGCAGTGTTAGATAGCGTTACCAGAGGTTTCCGGTAACGCTATCACTGTAACACTGCGGCGTTTGTTCAAGCACTAGGAGCTGCCTACATTAGTAAACAGCTCCTAGTGCCGAAAATTTGGGTGACAGGTCCTCTTTAAGCATCAGGCGGTGCACACACTATGATGTCACTATGATGACGCCATAATGTGTGCGTGGCCAGTGTTATATATATGCTTGGCATACTGGGGATAGGAAGCTGGCTATATACTGGGGACATGGGATAGCTATATACTGGAGGCAGGGGTCTGGCTACATACTTAGGTGCATGGGCTGGCTATATTCTGTGGGGCAGGTTGGCAGCTGATCATATACTGTGGAGAATGTGCTGTCTGGCTATATATTGGGGGGCATAGGCTTGCTATATACTAGGGGTATAGGCTGGCTGGCTATATACTCTGGAACAGGGGGCTGGCTAGCTATGTACAGGGGAGGGGCAGTGGCTGACTATGTACTGTTCTGGCTATATACTGTGGGCATGTGCTAACTAATTATATACTGGGGGGGAGGGGTGGGTATACTGGAGGCTGGCTAGCTATATACTGTTTTTTGTGGGGATAATTTTGATTGTATTAGGAAATGTGAATGTATTATGTATTTATGAATATTTTTTGTGTGTGTTTTACTTTATATGTTCCCCATTAGGTCATAAAAGACCCTTGGGGGACATTTTCACTGTTTCTTTTTTAATTTCTTTTACAAGTTTTCCCTTGGTCAATCTATAAGAGATTAGGGGGGAAATGACCCCATGTGAGAGCATTTGTTGGTCAGACCTGTAATGGGACTGACCCAGCAGCTCTGATTAACCCCTGACTGCCAGGGGTTAATCCAGCCAGGGGTTAAGCCAGCGGAAAAGCCAGTAAGGAAAGCAACTAAGGTCCTGCTCCAGCAGCTATCGCAGAAGCAGACAAAAACTCCAGACTGGTCCAGGAGGAGTTGAAGGAAATCTACCATCAAAATAGATATCAAGCATGATAAACCAGGGACACTTACTCACAGAGCCAGGTGTTATGAGTTTGGTAATCTTCTTACATTTGTTATCCATGGTCTCCTTAGTTCTAAAATCAACTTTTTTAAAAAACGAGTTCTAGGGGTGTGTTAAGAAAGCCCCTCTGTGCTTTACTTCATAGACTGTAAACCATAAATGATGATGCACACCTAATTTTTTTCTGCTTTCAAATTTATTCAATGTATTATTGTGATACATTTTATTCTTTTTATTTAACATCCATTTTGTCAATATCAAAGAAATGTCCATAAAATTGTCCAATGACTTATTGTAAGTCCAATACAAGGAATTCCACTATTAAGATAAATTCTGTTCATGAAGAGGCTGTCACACTGCACACTGCAAGTGTGCTGAAACTTCCTCTGCTGCAGTGAGATTACATCAGATAGTGGGAGGGGGAAAGTGCCGGGAGAGCAGGGGGAGAGGGTACAGTGTGACAGCCTGTGAAACCAGAGCACAGAAAAGCTTTGGTAGTGCCCCCGAGACTTTTCTAGCAAAATTTTTAAAGTTGATTTTAGAAGGAAGAAGGCAATGGATAACAAACAAAGAAGATTACTACAGTCACGGTGCCTGGATCTATAACTAAGTGTCCCTGGTTTATCATGCTTTATTTTGATGGTAGACTTCCTTTTAAATCTGCTGAATTTCTGGTTTAAAATAAACACATATGCTAATCACAAGAAAGCAGCATGGAAAATCAATTCTATTTTTTACAGTGTTCAACTTGTGTTGCAGCAATGGTAGATCCATCTTTAAGACAACAGCTGTAATAACTCATTACTTGGACAAGATGTTAGCATTCTCAATAGTCTTCACCAAATATTGTTTTCTTATATAATCACTTTTCTTCCTCTTTATGCACATTTTCAGTAATTCCTTAGTCTACTGGCTACTTAGTGGAAACCTTTCACAGTACGTGCAGAGGATGTCTTAGTAAGTTAGTATTAAATACTTGTTTCTGTAAAAGTAATTTGAGCTGACTGATCCAGGGGGAGGTCTGCACTGAAATGATAGCCTTGAGAGCTAATGATAAATAGCCATAATTATAGTACAATTCATCAGTCAGTTTGAGCTCTGTAACTTGGAATAAAAACTATCCGGGGGTTTGCTGGAATTGATTTGCCAAATGTTGAGCAGAACAGGAGCATATAAACCTTTTTGTGTGTGTTGTATCCACACCGCCCCTAGTATGGTGTGTAAGGGAGTTTGGCTGCTCTTGATATACAGGAGGTAATAAAATGGAGGCATCTGTTTTTAGATGCTTATAAAACAGTATGTACACAACATCAAAATGTCTACAAAACCTTCTCTACTATATATAAAAGAAAATCTCCTTGTAGGCTAGGATCAACGAACTGAATGTTAAAGGTTGATCACTTTTCAATAAACCTCTTCCATTACGCATGTCTAAGAAGTAGAATACAGGAACCAATCAAATTGCGCACTCAGAATGAAGTTAATGGTAAGGTTTTTATTGTCATAAAATAGTCTTAACTAGAGATGAGCGAGCACTAAAATGCTTGGGTGCTCGTTATTCCAGACGAACTTTACCCGATGCTCGAGTGGTCGTCTCGAATAACGAACCCCATTGAAGTCAATGGGAGACTCGAGCATTTTTCAAGGGGACAAAGGGTCTGCACAGGGAAGCTTGGCCAAACACCTTGAAACCTCAGAAAATGATGGAAACACCACGGAAATGGACAGGAAACAGCAGGGGCAGCATGCATGGATGCCTCTGAGGCTGCTTAATCGCACCATTATGCCAAAATTATGTGCAACAGCATGGCGATGACAGAGTGACCGAATGAGGTTAGATAGCATCTAAAACATCCAATAATTGACCCTGACACTATAGAAGACTGCATCCAGAGGCAGCGGCAGCAGCGGCAGGCTAGAGAGTGGCATGGCGACATACCCCAAATGGACTCAGGTTTCAAACCAATGGGTGGCAGAGAGGAACCAAAGGAGGTGAGCAAGAAGTGCTGAAAAGATTTCCTATGTCAACAAAAGGTTGATGGTATATTTAGTCGATAACACAGCATGGTGGCGACATAGTGACCAAGTTCCATAACGTATCTGGTGAAACACCCGAAAAATGAGCCTGACACAGCTCGTTTGATAAGGGGACGACATGTGGAGGCAGCCATGGAGATGACTTCCATGATTAAGAGTGACAGTATGGGGCATCCATATTGCGCTGCTATGATTGAAACTTCAGGTCTCCAGCATGGCAGCGACAGATGCGCGGAGTTCCATTATGTATCTGGTGAAACACCTGAAAATTCTGCCTGACACAGCTCGTTTGATAAGGGGATGATGTGCTGTATATCCTCTCGCGCTCCAGTGTCTGGGGTATAGAGAGTTGAAAGTTGCGCATGGAGACATTGGTGGATGCTGTGGAGGATCTTGGAGGCAAAATGGACAGGAAACAGCAGGGGCAGTATGCATGGATGCCTCTGAGGCTGCCTAATCTTGGGATGGAGCTGGCGGCCCGCTGCCAGGCGAGCTTTCGCCTGTCCAAGCCCCTGTCTCTCGGCTCCTCCCCACCTAAAATGAGCCTGGGGGCCAGAAGCGTTTACTTTGAAAAAATTATAATTTTCAAAGCAGACGGGGTCGTTTGAATATTTCATTTAGGAATAATGGAATAGCATAGCGGTTCTATTTTTAATAGTTTTTTCGGAAATGGTTCCATGATTAAGAGCGACAGTATGGGGCATCCATATTGCGCTGCTATGATTGCAACTTCAGGTCTCCAGCATGGTGGCAACAGATGGGCCGAGTTCCATTATCTGGTGAAACACCCGAAAATTCTGCCTGACACAGCTCGTTTGATAAGGGGACGATGTATGGAGGCAGTAAAGTAGTAGTAGATTAAAGGTGCTGCAGTTAAAACTATGTGAGTTGGATCTTGGGACGGAGCTGGCGGTCCGCTGCCAGGCGAGCTTTCGCCTGTCCAAGCCCCTGTCAGAAGTGTAGTACTGTTCTTATAAGTAATTGGCTTGGTTATGGCTGGTGAGGGGAATGTAAACAGATGCGCAAGAAGCGCTGAAATAATATCGGTAAATGATAAAAGTTTGCCAGTATATTTTGAGGATAACACAGCAGGGTGGCGACAAAGTTAACAAGTTTGATGTAGAAGCCATGAAAACAACCCAAAATTCTTCCTGATACAGCTCATTTGCTAAGGGGACGATGTATGGAGGCAGCTATATGGATGACTTTGTGAGGCAGCTATGGAGATGATGTGTGGAGGTAGCAATGGAGACAACGTGTGGAGGCAGCTATAAAGACGACGTGTGGAGGCTGCTATGGAGACAATTAAATTTGGATAGTGCCTGTATGTGGCAGTCCAAAAAAGTTTTCAAACCAGAGGAGCAGGTAGGTGGCCCTCCAGAAAAATTAAATAGATTGAGAAACTGTATGTGGCACTCCCAAAAATTGTTTAAAACAGAGGACCGGGTAGGTGGCCCTCCGGAAAAATTAAATACATAGAGTACTATAGTTAGAAGCCAGTTGGCCCTGGCAAAAAATAGCCAGTTTCCTCTGCTTTAGTGTACAAAGAGGAGGAGAAGGAGGAAAATGAGGAGGAGGAGTGCATACATTATTCAGGTTGAGCTTCTTTCACCTGGTGGAGAATGGAAATCCTGAGAAATCCAGGCTTTATTCATCTTGATAAGCTTCAGCCTGTCAACGCTGTCAGTCGACAGGCATGTACGCTTATCGGTGATGATGCCACCAGCTGCACTGAAAACCGCTTGGACAACACGCTAGCGGCAGGGCAGGCAAGAACCTCCAAGGCGTACAGCGCCAGTTCGTGCCACATGTCCAGCTTTGAAACCCAGTAGTTGTAGGGAGCTGTGTGATCATTTAGGACGATGGTATGGTCAGCTACGTACTCCCTCACCATCTTTCTGTAAAGATCAGCCCTACTCTGCCGAGACTGGGGACAGGTGACAGTGTCTTGCTGGGGTGACATAAAACTGGCAAAGGCCTTGTAAAGTGTACCCCTGCCAGTGCTGGACAAGCTGCCTGCTCGCCTACTCTGCCTCGCTACTTGTCCCGCAGAAGTACGCCCTCTGCCGCTAGCGCTGTCAGAAGGGAAATACCGTTTCAGCTTGTGCACCAGGGCCTGCTGGTATTCATGCATTCTCACACTCCTTTCCTGGAAAAGTGGAAAGATTTTGCTTGTACCGTGGGTCAGGAGAGTGAATACCCAGTAATCGGTGCTGGAATAAATTCTTTGAACGCGAGGGTCACGGGATAGGCAGCCTAGCATGAAATTTGCCATATGCGCCAGAGTCCCAACTCGCAAGAATTCACTCCCCTCACTGGCCTGACTGTCCATTTCTTCCTCCTCCAACTCCCCTTCTTCGGCCCATACACGCTGAACAGTGAAGGACTGAGCAATGCTCCCCTCTTCTGTCTCGCCAACATTCTCCTCCTCTTCCTCCTCATCCTCCTCCACCTCCTCCGATATGCGCTGAGAAACAGACCTGAGGGTGCTTTGGCTATCAACAAGGGAATCTTCTTCCCCCGTCTCTTGTGACGAGCGCAAAGCTTCTGACTTCATGCTGACCAGAGAGTTTTTCAACAGGCCAAGCAGCGGGATGGTGAGGCTGATGATGGCGGCATCGCCACTGACCATCTGTGCTGACTCCTCAAAGTTACTCAGCACCTGACAGATATCAGACATCCACGTCCACTCCTCATTGTAGACTTGAGGAAGCTGACTGACCTGACTACCAGTTCTGGTGGAAGTTGACATCTGGCAGTCAACAATCGCTCTGTGCTGCTGGTAAACTCTGGATAACATGGTTAATGTTGAATTCCACCTCGTGGGCACGTCGCACAACAGTCGGTGAGCGGGCAGTTGGAGGCGGCGCTGCGCTGCTCTGAGAGTGGCAGCATCTGTGCAGGACTTCCTGAAATGCGCACAGATGCGGCGCACCTTCGTGAGCAAATCAGACAGATTGGGGTATGTCTTGAGGAACCGCTGAACTATGAGATTTAACACATGGGCCAGGCATGGCACATGTGTCAGTCTGCCGAGTTGCAGAGCCGCCACCAGGTTACGGCCGTTGTCACACACAACCATGCCTGGCTTCAGGTTCAGCGGTGCCAGCCACAGATCAGTCTGCGCCGTGATGCCCTGTAATAGCTCTTGGGCGGTGTGCCTTTTATCACCTAGGCTCAGCAGTTTGAGCACCGCCTGCTGTCGCTTAGCGACTGCACTGCTGCTGTGCCTAGAGCTACCGACTGATGGCGCCATGCCCACGGATGGTAATTTGGAGGAGGGGTGGGAGGAGGAGGAGGCATAGTAGGCCTGAGAGACCTGGACCGAGGTAGGCCCCGCAATCCTCAGCGTCGGCAGTATATGAGCAGCCCCAGGGTCAGACTCGGTCCCAGTCTCCACCAAGTTAACCCAATGTGCCGTCAGCGATATATAGTGCCCGGCAGCACTCGTCCACGTGTCCATGGTCAGGTGGACCTTGTCAGAAACGGCGTTGGTCAGGGCACGGATGATGTTGTCTGACACGTGCTGGTGCAGGGCTGGGACGGCACATCGGGAAAAGTAGTGGCGGCTGGGGACCGAATACCGTGAGGCGGCCGCCGCCATGAGGTTGCAAAAGGCCTCGGTCTCTACCAGCCTACAGGGCAGAATCTCCAGGCTAAGTAATTTGGAGATGTGGACGTTGAGGGCTTGGGCGTGTGGGTGGGTTGCACTGTACTTCCTCTTGCGCTCCAGCATCAGGGGTATGGAGAGCTGAACGCTGCACATGGAGACATTGGTGGATGCTGTGGAGGATCGTGGAGGCGAAGGTGTGGTTTTCGCACGGGAGGTGTTTGGGCCGGGGTTCTGGGCAGAGGGCTGACTAGCAGAGGCAGCAGATGACACAGGGGAAGGAGCAGCGGTGTGCCCGGCCGGAGGTGAACGGCCTTGGTTCCATTAAATGGGGGGGGGTTTAGCATTCATATGCCTGCGCATACTGGTGGTGGTTAAGCTGGTAGTGGTGGAACCCCTGCTGATCCTGGTGTGGCACAGGTTGCACACCACAGTCCGTCGGTCATCCGGTGTTTCTTTAAAGAACCTCCAGACTTCCGAAAATCTAGCCCTCACCACAGGAGCTTTACTACGTGAAACGTTTGGCGCTGATGCACCAGCTCTGGCCCTGCCTCTCCGTCTGGCCCCACCACTGCCTCTTCCAACCTGTTCTTATTGAGGACTCTCCTCCGTCTCAGAAGCACTATGTTCACCCGGCCTATCAACCTAGCTTGGGTCTGTCACCTCATCATCCTCTGATCCCTCAGTCTGCTCCCCCCTCGGACTTCCTGCCCTGACAACAACTTCACCACTGTCTGACAACCGTGTCTCCTCATCGTCCGACACCTCTTTACACACTTCTTCCACTATGTCAACAATGTCATCATCACCCACAGACTGCGACCGGTGGAAAACCTGGGCATCGGAAAATTGCTCAGCAGCAACCGGACAAGTGGTTTGTGACTCTGGGAAGGGTCCAGAAAACAGTTCCTCAGAGTATGCCGGTTCAAATGCCAAATTTTCCTGGGAGGGGGCAGACTGGGGGAAGGAGGCTGAGGTGGAGGAGCTGGAGGAGTGCTGATTTCGGTGACATGGGTGGACAGCATGGAAGACTGACTGGTGGACAAATGGCTAGAAGCATTGTCTGCAATCCACGACATCACCTGTTCGCACTGTTCTGGCCTCAACAGTGCTCTACCACAAGTCCCAGTAACTTGAGACATGAACCTAGGAAGTGTAGCTCTGCGGCGTTCCCCTGCTCCCTCATCAGCAGGTGGTGTCTCACCCCGCCCAGGACCATGGCCTCTGACCCCTGCAGTAGTTGGACGCCCATGTCTTCGTCCTCTACTCCTAGCCCTCGGGTTCAACATTTTCAAAATTAAAGTGTAAACTGTAAATTTTTTGTGTGTTTTTTTTGTGTTTTTGTTTTTTTAACAAAACGATGCTATCCTATTGCTATGGCTAGTTTCTAACCTACACTGACAGCACAAAACAGGATTTTGTGCTGTGCCTGATGACTTTTAGTTTTGAAAAAAAAAAGAAAAGAAAAAGCTGACTGTGCCTAATTCAATCAAACCCCTAATAAATTGTCCCACTTAGGTGTTTGAGATGGATATGTGTGTCACTAAGAGCTAAATAGAACGTTCGCAAGTCTCCCTGCAAATTCGTCACAATATGGTACTAGCTGCACTACTAGTGCCAGCAAGGCCAGCCACAAGCAAATCAACAAAATATATATATAACGCTATTGTAGCCCTAAGAAAGCCGGTTGGGTTCTTGTATGCCTAGTTTCTAACCTACACTGACAGCACACAACTGGATTTTGTGCTGTGCCTGTCACTTTAAGTTTTGAAAAAAAAAATGTCCTTTTGGCATCACCCACCTTGTCTCTCTCCTTACACTGACAAAAAGAGAAAAAGAGAAAAAAAAGAGTGGAGTGGGGAGCAGGATGGGTCATAACTCTCCTACTACAACTCCTCCTATTCAGCTGGGCTCAGAGATGTAAAGAAAGAAGCACAGATGGCCTGCACACAGTACAAAAAGGCAGTGAAGGCACATGGGCAACTTTTGTAAAATTGAATGGACAATGCTTTTAATGTCTTCAATGCAGCAATGGGGCTACAAGTACAGATTGTTCATAATATATATATATATATATATATATATCCTGATCTTATATTACTAGGCCTTTCCATGCCCATTTAACCATAGTTGGAAGTGCAATAGCTATAACAATCTGTCTGTGTGTGTCTGTCTACATCTATTCTCCATATACAGAATGGGCATATCATAAATATGCAGTGCTCAGTTCTACCATTCTTATCCTATATATATGGGCACAACACCGTTCGACTATTCCTATCTTGTACATATAGGCACAGTCTAACTACTCTTATTCTGTATGAATGGGAACAGCACAGTGCTACTACTACTATTCAGCAAGTTTTCCCATAACCGATATATTGATATAATATATAAAAGTTCAAAAAAGTCTTGTAGGTGGAGACACAAGATTAAAAGTCCATGCATATATATAGGTGGCCACGAGTATGTAAACATGAATAGTGTTTCCAGATATATAAGTGAGTCTACATTTTCAGGACAATTCAGAAAAGCTGGTAATGGCTTCATATTAATTTACAAATTTTTTTCATTGGGATAAATCAACATCAATAACTACTACTACTGTTTTTTATGTTCAGCAAAAATAACAAGTTTATCTTACTCAACGGGATATTTTTATAATTAGCAACTTTTGCACAAAAAATAGGTTTAATGGGTAAAAAGTCATTTCAATTACATTGCTTTCTGAGACATTTACACTTTAAATTTTTCCATTGGAACAGTTGTATATGGGCTTGTATTTTGTAGGAGGAATTGAAATTTTAGGCTACTGAATATCCTTAATTTTTACATACATCTTGAAAATCTTAAACAGGTTTTCAAGATGTTTCAGGTTGTTTTTGAGTTGTTTTTAAGGGAATGTCTTTCTCTTATTAAGTTCACACTGCAAAACATATCACACTTGTTTGTAGATTTTCTTGTAATTTTTGTCTATGATTATGGAAAATATGCAAATAATGAGGCGAAGTGACAGCATTTAGCATTGTAAATTATAGCAACCTTGTTGCCATAGGCAACTATATGGAAAAAAATACATTTACTTTGTGTAATGCAATCCACATCATAGTGCAGTTCGACCTACAGGGACATAAAAAAAAATAAGGGGTATTTATCAGGACTTCTACGCCACTAAAGTGGGCGTGAAGCCCTAAAATAATCACAAAAGCTAGATTATTGCTAGCACTTGAGATTATTTTCTTCTTTCTGCCACCTCCATGCCAGGAGGACCCAAGCCTTTTGATCTTGGAGGGCAGCAACAAAGAGTTGGCCAGAAGAAAAGAATAAAATGGGCTCCACATTTATGTTGTAGGTTTTTGTTCACTAACATTCCCTTATTTACTCGGATCCCCTGGATTTCAGCACTTAATAATGTCTCCTAACCAATTTTATAGTAAGGACCTTTGTTTGCGAATGTTATCAATAGCATAGAAAACCCATTTAAAACTTTAGGACTACTGCATGGTTCCTAATATAGGGAATAACAGCATCCCATGCAAGCCCAATTTTTAGCATCCAAAATTGCCAACATTTGCCCTTTATGGTTTTAAGTAGTTAAAGGGGTTGACCAAATTTTTTTTTTTCCATTTCCACAGATCTCTTGTCTTGGGTCTTTATTTCTTGTCTGAATAGTGTGACAGGTTGATCGTCTGCATAGGGGTGTGAAAAGGTGATAAAATACTGCAATGCTAAAGGCCTGCTTGAATATCTCCCCATAAATTCACTTTCCTAAAACATGCAGATGAACTTTACATATTATTTCTCACACAGAGCACTGTCTCCAGGGACACAGAATGCTTTTACTAAAAGTTCTGAGAAGAAGACTCCGATGGCTCCTCGGTGAGGCCAAAACATAAGATAAGCAGGTGCTGAAGCAAAAATATAGGACAAGAGTCAAGCACAGAACTGTCTCTCAGCAGATTAAACAAAATCATGTTTGAATCATGAGATAAATAGACATTTTTACAATATGGCTGACAGTGGTCAGCATGACCCCGCCCACCCCCTCGGGCAAAGACAAGATGGCGTCTGTAGAGAAATATTTCTCTCACAACACACACACAGAGTTTTGGATTTTGCTATAGAGGTTGACCTGCCCCCTCATAGTGTAGGTGACAACTGACTGAGAGTGCATTGCACTGACAAACAAGTAAAGTACATTGTCAAAGTGCAGACTGAGGCCAGGGCAGGTTATAGGTACAGGGATGAGATCTAGGATCTTATTAGAACAAACAACAAGGATAATAAACAAGCACAAAATGTCAGATAGCACAAATTCAGGAATCATGAGACAGAAGCTACTCTATACCGATAACAGATACAGTAGAAAGGCTAGTAGCAAAATGCAAGGTTGTAGATTATTAGAGGGCCAGCATTCCCCACAAGCAAAGACTGGAGCATAGCACTCATAGCCAGGAAAACAAGTGCACTGGACAAAGAGTAGAGCCAGTTAATGTAGCTTTTTATTAATTCATTCCCTATGGCAGTTACACCTGCTTTTTGCAAAATAGGACCAACCACCGAATACACAAGATATATATATCTTATTTTAGTTGATTTCTTTAATAGGGATAGTTCTCCTACACCAATTCCCTTAGCTGCAATTGACAGTTTTCTATTGTGTATTTACATATATAACAGTCTTCACTAGTGGACAGGTAGAGGTGGAGAGACCTCTCATATAAGCTGTGGAAGAGATTTACCATGACTGATGCTTCCTAGACCAGTCTTGATCTTTCCTCCACTAGATTGAAGTGACTCCTAATTTCATAAAAGGCTAATTATAATAATGCAAGTTGACTCCTGCTAAGCCTCATAGTCACTTTTTGGACATGTAATATGAGGAGCCAAGACGATTACAGTCATTCTGCTTCCTGAGTTGAAATAGCCCCTAAACCCCTATTTAAAATCATCTTCAATCAAAAGATTGAAGATACCAAATGCTATGTGAATATTCAAAACTAAGCCTATTAACACCCCCTTGAGGAAGCGACGGCGAAACGTACGTCGGGGTGCTGTGGTGGTGGTCTGGGGCTCATTTACTTTAGGCAAGGTATATTGGCACTTGTGGTACTACTTGGTGAGACCTTATAATTGCGTACTTTGCACAGCCCTTTCCTATATGTATTTACATGTATATGATTTGATACTCGGTACTGTATACTTTGGATTGACCACCACCATGTTGTTTGTGGATTTTAACGTGTGTGTTTTTAATGTCCATTTTGATTTCCCCTATGTGTATTAATAAAGATTTATATTACATTTATTTACTATATGGTATTTTGAGTACGGTTTTTGGTCCTGTATAATTTTTGTTGGTATTTACTATTAAAAATCTATACCTGCAGTCATTATACTACACACATATTTATGTACCTGTGGTGAAAATATTGTACACATTAAAATAGACTAGCAGTGAATTATTGCCAAATATATATATATATATCAGCAATTGCTATACCACACACTTAAATATATACCCCAAATGAATAAACCGAAAAAATAGTTCCTTGCAGGGACAATGCTGCACACATAAATATATGCTAGCAATGAATATAATGCACAGATAAATATATACTTTGCTACACATACATATATAGACCCCACCTAATTAATTATGTGTCTCTATATCTGCAGTTACCTTAAATTATAAACAGTGACCTCCAAAGTTATGCTAAATACGGTGTCACCTCAATTCATGTGTGTAATCCTTTTTGATTATGCACAGTAGATCCCTTATTTTATCAATAAAAAAAAAACCCTAATTGGTAAATTATATATATATTATAATTGATAGATATGGTTCCTGCTAATTATATAGCAGTAATAACTCCTAATTATGCACATAATCCCTATTAGTTTTTTATGCCGCACCATCAATTATTTGATATGTAGCACCGGCACCCCCTTATTAACTAATATGCAGAACAGAAACTCTTCAATTATTTGAATTTAGCACCAATTAAATAATAATCATATTACACCCTAAATACAAAAATACAATTGATTCTTTAGAATTTAGAGTCAAAAGGGGTGATTTCATGGAGAATCAATTTAGAATTATTTGCGGACATTCCCAGTATATATGAACCAACATATCAAGGACTTCAGCCATTCGAGTAGTTCAGTAGTAGGATACTAATTTAGCAATACTTTGCATTAGTTTTTTTGTACTGTGTACGGTGACCCATTGGGGGCTTTAACCCAGATAACGTGCCAGTTTTTGTCTGGGAAGACTCTGCCCAGGCGTCCTTCCCAACAAGTCATGTAACAGTGTTTCGGACAGGTGAGGTGTGTCTGGGTCTGTAACACCAAAACAGCAGTACTAAATTGAACTCTAATGTAAAGTATTGAACACTGGAGGTGCTGACCTCAAGTTGTCCATAGTCAAAACGCTCTTGGTAGTGGGGTGAGCCAGATCTTAGATTTGGTATACATTCTGCAGTTCCAAATTTTCAACTTTTATGATTTATCTGACAGAACAGCTTACATAGAGTAGTCTAATGACAGATGTACTTCACAGCTGAGCTGTGTTCTACTACTGTGCAGGACAATTCAGTAATGTACAGTCTGTACTTATGTAAAGAAACCATTTTAATTTCAATGCACCCAATCATTGTGGTGCTGGCATGTAGACATCTTGTAATCAACTTTTTGGCAGGGGACCCTTTTTTCTGGAAGCTATTATTATTATTTATTATTATCAGATTTCAGAAATACAGAAACCTCTAAAATTCTTCCTGGTTTCTCAGTACCTATGCTGTATAAAAGTACAGAGAACTATTTTCAGTGAAAGTCTTGCCTATATACATACGCATGTAACCTTAATATGTGGTCCATCTGATGAGGTCTTGACGTCCTCCAGTAGGGAGGTTTGATTGATCTAAACACCTTCTGACAGTATAATCATACACAGAGGACAGAGAACTTCCTCTCTGTTTGATTAAAACACATTCCACAAGTTGAGGAGCAAAAACACTTTCTACATTCCCATTTATCTCACTGTGAGGAAATCCAAACTGACTAAAAAAATTGTTAACACTGCCTGGTAATTACCCAACATTGAAGACTTGAATTTGAGTTTCTCTCTAGGTTCATATGTCAACATCTGTATTTTCACATTGAAAATGTGTGTTTCAAAATATATACAATAGACAGGAACACAAATCTAAAGGAAACCTAACATATTACATAGAAATTTAGCAAACATCTCTTCCTTCCAAACATACTATATGTATGATCTGCTTTGCCATGGTTGCATTTGTTCTCCATTGGAAAAGGGGAATAAGCTGCTGACTGTCACATACTATGTGGCTTATCTCCAGTAAAAAGAGGCAAGCATGTTGACTTTTAACAGTTCGAGGTCGTCTTTTGCCATAAAGGGTTTGCCTAGTATAGTTGGTTATTACACTAAACTAATAAACTACTTACCTGTACCAGTGCCTCCTTTCCAGCATGGTGTCATCTGTACCATCAAGCTCTGTTAGTATAATATAAAATTTGTCTTCCTACTGCAAAGTGACAAGTAAAACCAGTGGATAATACTTATACAACCTGGCAGAGATTTCAATCCAACAGCAGACCCCACTTACTGCTAGCTGGGGCATCTTAGTAAGATGTAAGTGCAGTATTGAAGATTTTCAATATCCCAGTCATAATACATTTCCCCTAATGTGCTGAAATTTTTGCCAAGTATTTTATGTGGCATTTATACATCTATTGTGGCAATCTCGCTGTTAATAAGCAGTTAAAAAGTATGAGAGCTGCATTAATACCAGATATCCAGTAGACCTTCCACAGTGGCATTACTGTGGGAAAGAAACCGGTCAAGTTAAAGTTAAAGGCCTGTGAAGTAAAATAATGTATTTTTATTGTGCCAGGTACCAGGCCGGCATCTGGTGAAGTAGGAGGTCCTTTTAGTTAGAGTGGTAAAGGCAAAGGATTTTATTTTACCTCTTTTGTAAATCCTATTTATAAAACTGCCCACCTTCAGCAGGACCCAGATTGTACTGCGTGGACTACCCCAGGAGATGGCTCTGCCACTATTTTACCCCTTATACTATAAATCTATACAATTTTACAATTAAAGAAATTTGTTACAAATATTCAATTAAAAAATATAACAAAACAACATAAAACTGCCTAAATAAAATGCAAGACAAGCTTTTGTATTAGGTAATTTGCTAGCGCACAGCCCCTCTGAGTCTTACAAAATGACCCTTAGCCTATTATTTGACTTTATCCAGAAGGTATTTTGCCATTTCATCACCTTGTGGGGTTTCTGACATATTCCCAAACTCATTCTTGTGATTTATTCCTTGTTGGGGAGCCCTGTTTTTTCTCAGTAAAGCTGTGAGACAGGAATGTGAATAGAAGGACATCTGCTCTTGACCCCCTACATTGTACACCTGACAGACAGTAGACTTGTAGAGTTGAATTACCATCACCTTGAGGTGCAGCAGTGTTAGATTTCAGCAACAATTATAAAATGTGTTCCTATACAATCCCTGACGCACTTGCCTATGTGGTTAAACTTGCTGAAAATATCATTATGTGCATAGCATAAGGTTCAAAAGGTGACATATTTGAAGCACTGCATTTTTACTCTTTTAGAAAGAGCAATTACTTATTATTAATTTCCCCCTGTGTTGCACATGTTTTATGGAAATATTTATTCTTAAACTTTAGAAAAAATGTTGATTGGACAAAATCTGAATATTGTGGCTAATAATGTTTTATCCAATGGTCACATAGCCTTCTAAGTGAATAGGAAGCAAGAAAAAATCCCAGATGCAGTAAACTTGATGAAAACAAACTGTTTTGCAGCATTTTCTTGTTGGCTCTGTTTTTTAGGCTTTCACTGTGCGCTACAAATGACACCTTCCGTTTATTATTTGGGTGCAATTACAGGGCGCAATTACAAATTTATAAGGGTCTTATTAGGTTTTAATTGTTTAAAAATTAAAACCTTTTGTATGAAAAAAAAATTATTCTTATTGCCATATTTTTCATACTTTAACTTAATGAGCTGTGTAAGGTACAATTTTTTGCAGGACATGATGACGTTAACATTCATAAAATTTTTGGGACCTTATGACCTTTTGATCAGTTTTTATTTCAACTTTTCCCGAAGTCACAAAATAAAAAAAGGGGTGCTTTGGACATTTGGCCACTATTTTCCGGTACGGAGTTCACCACTGGGAAGCACCATTTTTATATTTTGATCGATCAGGACTCTTGAGATGTGGCGATAGCTAACATGTTTATGATTTTTATTGTTACATTTTATATTAATTCTGGGGGTGGGGGTGATTTAAACTTTTTTTTGTTTGTTTTTACTAATTTTCAGACCTCCTAGAGTAGTTTAACCCTAGGTTGTCTGACCGATCCTACCATATACTGCCATACCACATTATAGCAGTATATACAGTAGGGATTTTGCACATGATCTGGTACAGTACAATGTACCACTGAAATGACAAGTCCTCGGGTCTGCTGTTATAGCGAATCACAGCAGCAATCATAGCCAAGATGGTGCCCAAGCACAGCCACCAGCTTTGCCAGCAGCATGTAAATGGTTAACATCCCTGATCAGAGCCAACATCAATGGCAGGTGTTAATGCTGGGTGTTTGGAGCAATATGAAGCAAACACCATTCTGTATGGAGAGGGCTCAGTCGATGTACAGTAATATTATGTTGGTTTTTATTGAGAGATTAACAGCTAAGTGATAATCGTGCTGTCAAACACCTACCTATCGGACATTAGTTATGTATCCTAAGGCTAAGTAATGATTAGAAAAAAATTGCTGATCACACATGTAATAACAATGTAATGTAATATGTAATAATAATATAATAATTAACTATGTTTTCTGTATTCGGTATTATGCAATGGACTATACTGTGGTTAGGTTTTGATATACTATCCACGAGAATATGTACAATAAATGACATATTAAACCAACTTTGGGATAGCAAAAAGAACTGGACTGCACATCCACACATCATACAATCATCTCTTGCCGCTAGGCTACATTTACAAAACAAAGTCAAGGTACTTAGTTACATTTTGATCAAATTGTATAAGCCCACAAACCATTTTACAGTGAACTCTTTATAGTGGATCCCTACCCTATTAGATGCGGCATCACATGGCATAGAACAACACTGCAACACCGCACCAGCAGGGACCAAGACCCAGTTGCCCCCCATCACCCATACTGGCAGGCATAGCCCCCATGGCACCCAATTGACATATTAATATCATTATTGAGGTTGTCCTTTCTGTAACTCTATCAGTTTTGATTTAAAGGTCATGAACCTGAGCTTCAAATTCCTTCCAGGTACATGCTTTTCTCTTGAATATGATGTTGTTATCCCCTGTGGTGGTTTAGCAGAGTGGAATATTCTTACCTTGTTTGTAAGAAGCTGCTAGTGGCAGGGCCAGGACAAGGCATTTTGGTGCCCTAGGCAGACAAGACAATGTCAACTCCCTCCCCCAACAAATATTTGTTCCGTGACAATGCCACCATATCAGCTCCCAATATTATATTGCATATATATAAAAGTACAACTCGGTAGAGAGCAAATATAATGATACAACCACATTCATATTAAGGTAAAATCAAGCATAACACATATACTTAGAAAAAAGAAATGCCAAAAAGATGGAATTTGTAGTGAAAACCATATGCTGTTTATGCAAGAAAATCATTACTGCCACAGTTTTCTATCCTTGAATTACTAAATTAGGCAATTGTAATAATCTTGAGTATGAGTGTCACAGTGTCATACTTCAAGGAGACAAATTTTCTTGGCTGGGTTCACATCTCGTTATTTGCTATATGTTGTAGGGACACGCAATGTCCTTACAACTTATGGCACAGACATATACCACTCTATGCCTATACAGTGGGATACGTCATCCAGGGACCCTCTTTCCCCCTGAATGTAGGGAGTGGAGTGGACATCGGTAGCAGCCAGCGAATGGATGATGCCGATAAACTGAGTTTTCCCCCAGTGATGTATGACATCACCAGGTCCTCCATACGTCGCTCAGGCAGGTGGAGGCTGCAGGATGAAAAGACGTAGCTTGCTAAGGCTTTCCGTCCTGCATTTTTTGACGTCCAGGAGCTATGATGGCCAGACGGAGGAAACAAGTATGCCACAGGTTCTTTTAGAAACAGTGGCGAGGAATCCTCAGCTGAGATTGAGTCCATAGAAATACAAGAGGCTGTTACAAAGTCGCAATAAAAGAAGAAAAATTGTTGTGTGTATGAGGGCTAAGGCTAAGTCAAAGTTCAAGAGGCTGACATTGATAGATATGTTGTGAACCAAAAGATCCTGGCTTTGGACAATAATCAAGATCCTGGACAGTAATCTAAACTCTCATCTTTTCCCAGTAACATAAATAAGGTAGTGTTGCCACTAGGCTAAGAATTGGCCAATTCCTACAATAAAGATGCAAATAAAGAATGTTTATGAAAACTACCTATCTAAGCTATGAAAATTAACATTCAGGTCAAATGGGGTCTGTTGTGTTTGCATTCTTGGTGTGTATGCATTCCTGGCAGCACCTTATTTTGACACTATACAAGGGTTATAATAGTAACATGTCAAACATATAAGAAAATGGCTAGAACATCCTTAAAGGGTTAGAATGATCATATGTTATTGTACATGTTTTCACACTTACACTTATAAACAGAGTAAATATAAATTCTGTGGAATGAATTTTCTAGGTATTACCCATGTTGGCTCTTTTAACATGATATAAATTCCAGCTTGCACCTGTAGATGTAAAAGGACTTTTATTAACATTATACTTAAGGGTGCCCTCTAATTTCACTAAGTATTAAGGACAGTGCAGTTAGTGACAACATGTGGCCCCTTCCACCAGAAGGTATTGTCAGCAATTATATAACCTGTCAAGAGCTGTTATTGTATTACCCATCAACTACAGGGTGTCTGATTCCTCCTGCAAAATATCCCGAAACCAAAATACCACAGGAGAGAGTGCACTTTGTTGATAATTGTCCACTGACATTTCATCAACTCTTTCTGATAGTAATTACCCTTTTTGAAGTATACTATCATTTTGGAAAGAGGAAACGTTAAACAGTTTGATATTATAGTCTGATTTGCTCTTTGGGTATAATAGGCTTTCCCATTAACTTTGTGTGTCTGTCTGGGTTTCAAACAAACTATTGGCCCATGTGAAGTAGCCTGGCAATGGTTTTTGGCACAGATGATTGGTACCTGCAGGAATAGTTTTTCACTCCTATGTGAAAGAGGATTACTCAGACAGATCCTGTTATACGACTACAAAGCATCTATGTACGATGCTTCTATAAAGGGTAACTTTTCTAAATGCTTTTAAAAATAGAATTTTATTTTCCTTCTCTTGAGATGATTGATTAATATTTTGAAGTGTTTTTCTTCTCCTTTTTTTGTTGAAGTAGGATATCGTATGTCATTACTCAGATTTATGTTACTGTATATGCTGCTTGGAAGATGTATGTATATTTATTTAATTAATAAAAAAAGAGAGAATTTGATTTAGGGATACATCATTATATTTTTAGAGTTCTAGGAACTTACTGAAAGTTGCACTCATACACTTAAATGTTAAATCTTACATGGAGATTCAAACTGTGTCTTAGGATCACATAACAGGTCACTGTCTAACTCATATATTGATGGTAGATATGATATATGTAACTTATAGCTACAGATATTAGTTGTGATGGCATACCTAACAAAACCAACTGGTAGAGGGAAGGGCTGCTGCTCTCTGCTAACTCTGGTGGGGGTCATGTGATGCACTGTGTGTGTTGCTAACAGGAAAGCTGTGTGTCTGTGTAGATCTGTGAATGCAGAAGTTTCCAGCAAAGAATAGTGAGAAAAAAGGTCTCCCATTTTCCCTATCAGTCCCTCTATCCCAGTCTGTGATTGTGAAGAACTTTATTGGTCTCTCTCTGCTCCTCAAGCTGTATTATGAGCAGGCTTTCCCCACCTTCAGCTCACCGGAAACATTCTACACAGTAGTAAAGCTGTTGACCCTTAGTGCTCATATAGCACAGCCTACAAACTTCATGTAATTATTTCACTACTGGTTTATACTACTTTTTCCATGCTCCTTCATATGATGGAAGCTGCCATGTCACTGAATAACCACTGTATGTGCAAATTATGTTGAGCTCAGTGGATTTACCTGTAGGAATTTCACTGGATTTGTTGAAGTACTTCAGTTACATTCAGTCACTTCATGAGAAAACACAAAGCATCATGGGAAATCATGCCAGCTTATTAACTCAGGCCAAATGCACAAATGTGCCAAATTATCAACACTCTTCTCTTGACTCCAAACAATAGAATCTTCACTCCACTGTGAATGCCTTTATACTTTTGTGCCCAATGTGTTACAACCATTCCTATAGAAGTCTAGATGGGTGCATAGTATAGATCACCAGGATAAGTGGTTAAACACATTTATTTTGGTTACTCACAAACAATTTCTTTAAAAAGTGCAAAAACGCCATTCACCTTGCCTTTTTCTTGTTTTATGTAAAAGGACATTTTATTATGATGCACATTTTTTAAAGAATTTGTGAGTACCGTACCTCAAATAAATCGGTTTTAACCATTTACCTTAGCAATCAATCTTATGCATCCATCGTGACTGTTATAGGAACTGCTGTGAAACCTTGGGCACAAACGTATAGTAGGATTGATGGTGGAGTCAAGATTCCAGTGTTTGGAGGCAAGATAGATCCTGGGTGTTCCTCTACTCCTAGTCACAGTAGAAGTGGTGAGAATACCTACCATTTGGACCATATTTGAAATTGAACCTGAATGACAAGCACCGATGATTGTGTTTGTCAATTTGTATTCTGTTGAGCATTTTTGAGTGTGCTCTGTTTGTTTTGAAATGGGGAATCACATATGAAAATTTGGTAAAAAATCAACTTGAAATTGAAAGTATGTTTTACGTCAGTTGTCCCCAACCTTTTTTTGCCCAGGGACCGACTGTGGGCATACATTTTTTTTCAGGGACCAGTGGGTGGGAGAGATGGGGTCTGGTGTCCTTGTCTCATAGGCAAAAATGTATGTTTTCATACACCACGATAACTCTATGTGTGGCCAGCTTATATGTTCCCTTTTCTTGAAAAAGTGCCCCCCCTTATATTGTCCCCTTTTCCTGTATAGCAAGCCTCCTCTGCTTCCACTGTCCCCTGTCATGTAGCTGCCCCCCTTCCTGTAGCATGCCCTCTTTCCAATGTCCCCTTTCCTGTAGCATTCCCCCATTCCAATGTCCGCTCTCGTAGCATGCCTTCCCCATTTCCCTAAATGCTACAGGAATGGGAAGATTAGAGGGGACACAAATGTCCCCTTTTCTGCAGCACACTCACCTTTTCCATTCCCCCACAACAGTCTCCTCTTCCTTTACTTCTATTCTGCATTAATGTATGGCTCTATTGTTGGCAGACACAATGTCATGCCATAATGCATTGCTCTATTGCCAGTGCACATTAAGATGGAAGTGAAGAAAAGGAAGAGGGGACTGCTGTGGGGGGAAAGGGGAAGGTGAGCATTGTATTTTTTCTTTACAGAGTTTGGCTGCGACCTGGGACCAGGTGCTCCAGAGTCCGATCTTGGACCATGGCCCAGTGGTTGGGGAACACAGCTTTTAGTGACTGAAATCCAGTTGTTAGAAACAAAGGCTTCTTCCAGGCTGGATATTTTTTTCCTTGTATAGTGATATAGTTTGTAATATTGGTCTTAGTATTATGAGATTTGTCCTACAGTGTAGTTGTAGTTTGTCCTACAACTGTATAATTTAGAAACAATATGCATAAATGATGGATGATATAAAATGTCACTGCTTTTAACATATGGGGAGGTTAATTAAATAGAAAATATAATTGTTTCCCATGGTAACCAATACGGTTACTTTATTAGTTATTTTTAATGTTTAAGAGCTATAGACCATGAATGTAGGTATGAACTTAAAATTAATTGTCACATACACTCACCGGCCACTTTATTAGGTACACCATTCTAGTAACGGGTTGGACCCCCTTTTGCCTTCAGAACTGCCTCAATTCTTTGTGGCATAGATTCAACAAGGTGCTGGAAGCATTCCTCAGAGATTTTGGTCCATATTGACATGATGGCATCACACAGTTGCCACAGATTTGTCGGCTGCACATCCATGATACGAATCTCCCGTTCCACTGCATCCCAAAGATGCTCTATTGGATTGAGATCTGGTGACTGTGGAGGCCATTTGAGTACAGTGAACTCATTGTCATGTTCAAGAAACCAGTCTGAGATGATTCCAGCTTTATGACATGGCGCATTATCCTGCTGAAAGTAGCCATCAGATGTTGGGTACATTGTGGTCATAAAGGGATGGACATGGTCAGCAACAATACTCAGGTAGGCTGTGGCGTTGCAACGATGCTCAATTGGTACCAAGGGGCCCAAAGAGTGCCAAGAAAATATTCCCCACACCATGACACCACCACCACCAGCCTGAACCGTTGATACAAGGCAGGATGGATCCATGCTTTCATGTTGTTGACGCCAAATTCTGACCCTACCATCCGAATGTCGCAGCAGAAATCGAGACTCATCAGACCAGGCAACGTTTTTCCAATCTTCTACTGTCCAATTTCGATGAGCTTGTACAAATTGTAGCCTCAGTTTCCTGTTCTTAGTTGAAAGTAGTGGCACCCGGTGTGGTCTTCTGCTGCTGTAGCCCATCTGCCTCAAAGTTCGACGTACTGTGCATTCAGAGATGCTCTTCTGCCTACCTTGGTTGTAACGGGTGGTGATTTGAGTCACTGTTGCCTTTCTATCAGCTCGAACAAGTCTGCCCATTCTCCTCTGACCTCTGGCATCAACAAGGCATTTCCGCCCACAGAACTGCCGCTCACTGGATGTTTTTTCTTTTTCGGACCATTCTCTGTAAACCCTAGAGATGGTTGTGTGTGAAAATCCCAGTAGATCAGCAGTTTCTGAAATACTCAGACCAGCCCTTCTGGCACCAACAACCATGCCACGTTCAAAGGCACTCAAATCACCTTTCTTCCCCATACTGATGCTCGGTTTGAACTGCAGGAGATTGTCTTGACCATGTCTACATGCCTAAATGCACTGAGTTGCCGCCATGTGATTGGCTGATTAGAAATTAAGTGTTAACGAGCAGTTGGACAGGTGTACCTAATAAAGTGGCCGGTGAGTGTATAAACAGTATACAGCCACCCTCCCCCACTGTGTAAAGTCAGCCCCCACCCTGTATACAGCCACCCAGTATACAGCCAACGATGAACTCCCCTAATCTAATTGGCAGCTGAATATCAATAAATCATCTTTAAAATAGGGTCATCAATGTATAGGTATGGAAACCAATGCAGAAAACTGTGTTGTTTCTTCCTAGTTACTCTGCTGCTTAGTTGTCTGTTACAGAATATAACGTTGGAAGGTGGAATTCGTCTTTATATAGTAGGAAATATTCATAAATGCAAAAATGCCTATAAATGAGAGGTTTGCAAGCTATATCAGCAGTTATTCAGGTCAACATCCATATTAACATGCACACAGGGTTTTATATCATTGTAATATATGCAGCTTTTATTATTGAAGTCTCTCAGAACTCTTTGATATTATGATATGTTTAAGAACTTAAGTCAGTTGAAGAAAAGCAGATAACAAAATTGCAGCAAGTTCTGAACAGTCTTCACCATTGCTTGCATTAATTACACTACTTACATATCCCTTTCATGTTACATGATTTAGACAACCCAGAATATCCTGTGCTACTTCCAATTTTACCTGTTGGATCCTTTTCACGCAGGATATACTTCTATAAGGTCATCATCTGAACATATGGTGAGTCTAGTGCAACCTCCAAAAGCAAAAAAAGAGCACTGTGTATCATTACTCAGCATCCTCAACAAAAGAAATGACTGTACTTTTTTGTAACACGATGATCTTTACATGGTGGAGCCATTATAGATCTGTTATGTTACATTTTACATAACATGCTAAGAAAAGTGGGGTCTTCATTTTTAATTTAATTGGGCTGTCCTTGGAATAGGCCTTTAATGTATGGATGAAGTGGTCCAACTGCTAGATCTCCCACAGTTAGTAGAACAAATGAGTTACTGCTTACTGGTGTAGCATGGTCCCTTCATTGTTTATGCACATACTAATGTTGCTGTTTTTGAAATTCGAGAATACAGGCCATGAAAATTCATGTAGTGCTGGTCACAATAGTCATTAGTAGGTTGTACAGGAATATTATTCTTAGCCATTTTGCCACCCATCACTGCCGGCGCTGCAGCTAAAAGGAAGCATTGAGAGAGGTGAGTATATGCTCTTTGTTGTTTTAAAGCCCCCCCCCCCCCCCAGTCATGAAAACACACCCATATATACAAAAACTATACCTTGACAAAGCATTAATTATCAATTACAGAAACTTAAGCATATGCATACAACCAGTGCATAGTCATAGTAGATCAGGCTGAATAAAGATGCAGGTGCTTCAAATTCAACCTGCAGTGTATGTTATATGGTACTATATCTCATTCACTCAAGAACATACAAATCATAATAGGTTGTTGGCTGTGATTTCAATTTGGTGATGGACCTTGACAAGCGGTGTTCAGGATGCTTACTGCATAGGCATCTTGCCATGGTGAGACTGATAGACTTTGCATCACATGCTTGTCTAGATTATTTTCCCAGATATGCGCATGACATTTGTCTCTTGTATTAGGCTAAATTCACACGAACCTGTGCCCGCTGTACCGTAGTACGGGGGGCACATGTCGGCGCCAAGGAGAGAAGGAGGGGTTGAGCACTGCTCAACACCACCCCCCTCCATAGAGAAATATGGCGCACTACGCCATATTCCGGGGAGAGCTAGGACATGGCCTAGCTTCTTCCCAGCTATTGAACGGTACGGTGCCACACGTGTGCAGCCCCGTGCCGCTCCATACGACGCAATGCACCCATTGCCTGCCTATGGAGGACATACATCCATCGTATATATATCGCCCGTATATATATCCCCCAACAGCCATGTGAATGAGGGCTTAGGTTCATCCCGGCTCATTCAGGTCTAGTGAGAATATATACTAAAAAAAAGATGTTTTTAACAATTTATCAATAAATGATGGACAAAAATTTATTGGAAAGATGATTTGTGTAATGTGCAACTGTACTACTTATTGTGGATGATACAGAATATACATACAGAACTTACCTTTCTGGAACCTATATAAATTTACTAGACATAAGCCTCATACTATTGTATAGTTTTAATACTTTTCAGTGGCCAGTAATGTTAACCCCTTAACGACTTTTTTTAGTTTTTTCACTTCCATTTTTCACTCACCAACTTTTTTATTTTTCCACATAAAGAGCTGTGTTATGGCTTATTTTCTGCATAACAAATTGCACTTCATAGTGACGGTATTTAATATTCCATGGTTTGTACTGGGAAGTGGGAAAAAATTCCAAATGCAGTGAAAATGGTGAAAAACCACATTTGCGATGTTTTCTTGTGGGCTTGGATTTTACAGCTTTCACTCTGCGTCCCAAATGAAAGGTCTGCTTTATTCTTTGGGTCGGTATGATCACGTGGATACCAAATTTGTATAGGTTTCATTATGTTTTCATACATTTAAAAAAATTAAAACCTCCTGTACAAATTTTTTTTTTTTTATTTTGCCATCTTCTGGCGCCAATAACTTTTTCATACTTTGGTGTACGGAGCTGTGGGTAGTGTCAATTTTTGCGAATTTTGATTGTGTTTTCATTGCTATAATTTTTGGGACTGTGCGACCTTTTGATCACTTTTTATAAATTTTTTTATATTTTTCAAAATGGCAAAAAAATGCCATTTTCGACTTTGGACGCTATTTTCTGTTACGGGGTTAAACGCAGTGAAAAACCGTTATTATATTTTGATAGATCGGACATTTTCAGACGCGGCGATACCTAATGTGTTTATGATTTTTACTGTTTATTTATATTTATATCAGTTCTAGGGAAAGGGGGTGATTTGAATTTTTAGGTTTTTTTATTATAATTTTTTTTTTAACCTTTTTTTTGTGCAATTAGCACATTGCAATGTATGGGTTAACACGAAGTAGCCTCAGGTATTCGGAACACCCGATGCTACCATGGCGACGGATCGCCGCTCCCCGTGACGTCACCAGGGAGCGACGATCCGCGACAAGATGGTGGCGCCCATGCGCCGCCATCCTTTTGAAGCTGCGACCGGTAAGCCTTTGCACCAGGACCCGGCGGGAAGGGGCTAAAGGACATCTACCACCAGATTACTGGTGGTGTGTCCTTAATGGGTTACCCGTTATGTCTAGGGAATGGGGGACAGTGTTTTACATGTAATTTGGCATTTTTATTACCAAAATAATCCTCGTTGGCTGGGAAACTAGGATCCGGCCCGTGATGTCAGCGGTCCAGGGCACGTAGAGAACAGGGCGTGTGCTCTGGTTCACCGGCTAGCAGCAGGAGAAGGCTAGGAGCAGGGGTGTGAATATATTAAAGTCTGGGGAAGCCGGTTTTAGCAATGGTTTTAGAAGCACCTATGTACATTCTCTGTCCTGTATGGTTTGTTATTCAGAAATGATGGAATAAAAGAACGCTTTTGTACCCAGCTTTTTGGTTAATGCCGCTTTTCCACTATAACTATATTTAATGATGACAGCTGACTGGCTGACTACCAACTAAGCAGCAATGTTTGCTGGTTACTTACATTTTACCCATTACGATCATGGGCTGTATATGTGGACATTATTAAAGGATATTACTGATTTTCTGTGTTTCTTTGTTAATGTCTACTGTATATTGTATACATTTAGAGTACAGTAATACTCAAGACTGAAATAACCAGCAGGTGGAACAAAACGTGTATGAAAAGGGTCAGCATGTAGAACACAGCAGAAAACTACTTGGCGTATGGCCATTTCTGATTTATAGTAAATCCTCAGCAACAGCTTCAAAAGATTATATAAAAAGAATAAAAGCAGTTTTTTTTTGTATTGTTTGTATCCAACTAAGCTAATTTGAAACATAAATAGCTAATCAATCATTCTCCTGTCATCGGGAATCCATGGCAAACATCTGCTCTTCCGTTGGTACTAATAATGCAGAACAGAGTAAAGATCTATGACAAATATGATTAAAGTTTCTGCACGCTGATGTCATCCCATGCCAGTTCTTGGATCCTCTACATACACCATTTGTCTGATTCAGTGTGTTATATCAATGTGAAGTAACATGTAAAACAAGCAGCAGGTCAGCAGCTCATGGTGCTGTAACTTTTTTGTGCACTATTAATTGAGCATTAGACCTATAATCCAGTCCAGAGCCAATCCAGGAAAGAGAATAAGTATGATCAGATTGAATTACATTCCCACTGCTCATATATTGACCAGGGCATACAGGATAGCCCTTGCCATCATTACCCTCCTGCATATAAAAAGATCATAAGAAAGATCTTTTCTGTACTTTCAAGCATTTGTTTTCTTTGTTCCAAACTTAATAATGCCAAGTATCATAACCTGTCTTAGTATTGTAATCCAACAATTCCCCTAATGACCTTAGTGGCAATAGTTTAGTTCAGCTATTTCCCAATTCATATATGCTCAATAATGACCTATATTCAAAAATGCCCATTTTTCCATGTAAGGTCTAACTGAAGATTAGTGTACATGTTGTTATTGTGGGCATCTATGACATTTTTGATGCACTCCTTTAAAGGAAATCTACCACATGGGTGCAAGGCTTCTAAACCAAGGACACTTGCTGGTGTGTGCCTCATGAAAGAGGGTTCTTCTTTTAGCTTCTACTAGCTTAGTTTTTGCAAAAAACATTTCTTTTTAAATTATGCAAAAGAGCCTCAGGTGACAGAGCCAGAAGGGGCTCCTATGAGGTAGAGAGGAGCCCCTTCTGGCTCTGTCATCTGCTAATTATTTACACATCCATTCGGCATTCTCATTTGGAGTTAGTATACAGGCAGAAACGCTGAATGGAAACGGAGAAGGGGCTCCTATGATATAGATAGGAGCCTCCTGAGGCTCATTTGAATAATTTTTAAAGATATTTTTCTTAAAAACTAAGCTATTAGGAGCAAAAAGAACTGTGCTTGGTTTAAAAGCACTGCATTCATTTGGTAGATTTCCTCTAATGTATTGTTAGTACAGATGTATACACCTACGCAAAATACAGTACACTGGTTTTTAGTGAAACAATAATTGTAACAATGCACATATATAGATAGCAGTAGCAAAATATGGGCAATAGAAACATTATAACAGATCTAACTGTAACCTATAGCAACAGATAAATGATGCATGAAATAGAGGGGAACGATAACATGTGCAACCTGGTTTTAACCCTCTTACAAACGCATATTCCTCATGTTAGTATTATGATCATGTTTGGAGGGATTATTTATTGTTACCTGTGCCATCTCTTTGATTGTATATAAAAGGGAAGTTGTTCTAACAAGATTATCCATTTCACCACACAAAACGTTTGCAGCTGGACTGACAGATCAGCCGTAGATCGCTTCAGACATTACTCTTCAAGGATGTAGTTTATCGACCTCAATGTGACCAAGTAAATGTGAAGTATTAAGGATCAAAGGCTTCCAACCTAAGACAAATAATCAGATTGTCATATTCCCAGGCTCCATGACACCATATTCATGTATGTAATTTAATGAAGGATATGCATATTTTGAATTGGTTGGACCTCCATATTAATAAATAATAAAAGGGTTCTCCTATCTGATTGTTTTTCTCATGCCGTTTGTCTAAAATAAAACTTTCCGCTCAATCATTCATCATTTTCATAGAAAAAGTTTGTAACTTAGGTTTGTAACCTTTCATTTTTAGTGAATTTGCAGTTGGAGTGGTTTAAGGGCCACTAAGTTATTTTTTTTGGAGTGCTACCTTAAAAATAATATTTTAGTATATTTTCTTTACATTTTTAAAATGAACATTTTAAAATGAATTCCCTATTGTGTGACTGTCATTTTGATATTTAATATCAATGTTTTAATATATTGGGGCAAATTTACTTACCCGGTCCATTCGCGTTCCAGCGGCGGCTTCTCCGCTCTGGATTCGGGTCCGGCCGGGATTTAATAAGGTAGTTCTTCCGCCGTCCACCAGGTGGCGCTGCTGCGCTGAAAGTAAACTCATCGCGCCGGAATGCACCGAGCTGGACCAGGTGAAGGTAAGCGGTCCTTATGCGACACATTTTCGGTTTTTAAATGCGGCGGTTTTTCCGAATACGTCGGGTTTTCGTTCGGCCACGCCCCCCGATTTCCGTCGCGCGCATGCCAGCGCCGATGCGCCACAATCCGATCGCGTGCGCCAAAATCCCGGGGCAATTTAAGTACAAGCGGCGCAAAACGGAAATATTCGGGTAACACGTCGGGAAAACGCGAATCGGGCCCTTAATAAATGACCCCCATTGTGTGTGTTTTTTTACTTTATATGTACTGCACGAGGTCATAAAATGCATGGGGACATGTTCATCACAGTTTTATTTGTTATTTATATTTTCTACGTTTTCCAATGTAACTGGGGGCAGTGAGGGCAGTGCAGGAGCAGGAGAAGTTGTGTGGTCGTAAAGGAGTTAAGTTATTCGCTATCCTATCATAGAAAACAACTAGCTAATTATTGGGAGTCTGACTGCTAAGTTCCCCACTGATCATTAGAATAGAAGTCCCATTAGTCAGCCTAAATGGAATAGCAAGATAACCGGTATTACTGGTATGGCCATACTCACGCTCAACCTGCTAGTCCGATCTCTGTTCCCCTTGATCAATGAAGATATCAACCTTCAGATTGCAAAAACAATGCAACATGTGTTATCTCCAGTGCAAAGCCTGTCATAAATGGCACACTGATACAAAGACCTGCCCAGCATAGCTGAATACCAATCACAATTTTATCAATGCTGCTTAAAATTCCTGGTTTTATAATCCACTGGATAAATGGCTGTCCTCTACCAGCCTTTACTAGATGGAAATATAGATCAATATAGATCTGTGAGCAGAAAACTGTCTCTTCTCTCATAACTAAAAGTGTTGCAATACCAAAATGAAGGGAATACATCTAGCTTACCACCAAGGCAGGACAGGAATAGGTTTGTGGCAATGTTATCACCATTGACAAGTATACTGTATTGCAAGTCTAAGAATAAGATATCTTCTGTCATGAGATAAAGAAATTCCATGATTTCATGAATCTTGTAAAAAATACATAGAACTATTTACAGCTCTTTAAGACCCTCCTGTCATGCAGCTTGTCGAGAAGTGACTTCCCCCAATATGAAGTACCAATCGCCATTCTCTAACACCCATAACTGGAGATAACTCAGATTGGGGATGTGAACCCCTCAAGCGGTCTAGCATGACCGTGGCACATAAGAGGATTCTGGCTCCTTCCTCCTCAATCAGGCCCCCCACACACAGTGTTGGGGGATCTAAATATTGTCTGGGCAGCCCCTAGGTCCAAAGAAGCCCCCGTGGCTGACAATGCCCCCCGACAGCATTTGACTGTGACTGTCAGGGTATGTGAGCTTGTTCTGACAGTTACAATACACTGCAATACATCAGTATTTCAGCATATTAGCATGAACAGGGATCAGAAGATTGGTTGTTCAAATATAAGTGTGAACCACCATAAAAATACAAAACAAAAGAATACAAAAGTTATGCCTTAAACAAATTTAGATTTAAAAATTTAGTTTTTAATCATTGAAAGATTTGCACATTAAATGTGCTACTTTTTAACCCATCCATCAAAGTTTGCACAGAGAAAGTATTCCAGTGTTGCACCTTATATAGCTTTAACCCATATGTGGACATCTGTAAAAGTCAGAAACTTGTTTTGCACAATGGGGGCAAAAAGTCATAATTTTTACACAAGAAAAACTCTACTCTCTAGCACAGAGGTCCCCAACCTTTTTTGCACCAGGGACCGGCTTTAAGCTAGACCAGTTTTCCATGGCCCGGTGGGGGTGGGGGCGGGGCTTTGGTCATATGGGGTGGGGTTATGGAGGGGTGGAGCTTATAATATAAGATATCAGGGAGTGTCCGGACCAGATCCATCATATCAGTTTGGTGTAAAAATAAAGCAATGCAAAATGCATACAGCGTATCGCCATGTAGTATAAAATGCACACAGCGTATCGCCATGTAGTATAAAATGCATACAGCGTATCGCCATGTAGTATAAAATGCATACAGAATACCGCCATGTAGTATAAAATGCATCCAGCGTGCCACCAAGTAGTATAAAATGCACACAGCATGCCACCAAGTATTATAAAATAGATACAACGTACCGCCAAGTAGTATAAAATGCACACAGCATGTCACCAAGTATTATAAAATAGATACAACGTACCGCCAAGTAGTATAAAATGCATACCGAGTACTGCCATGTAGTACAAAATAGAAGCCCTGATAAATATCACAAATGCTGCATATACATACAGCCTATATACACATAAACAAACAGTAGATACAGCATATTCACACACACACATACACATACATATATGCACACACACATACATACACATACATATATACACACACACATATACACACACACACATATACATATATAAAAACACACATATATATACACACACATATTACATATATTTACACATATATACACATATTACACATATATGCACATATTACACATATATACACATATATATGCAAAGATAAAGTAACCTTACCTCTCTATTGTGTTCTTGGAAATTTCGGTGCCTTGTCCTGCAGCGGTGGTGGCGCGGTGAGGTAGCTGGGAGCGGGTAGGTCGTGAGAGCCGGAAGGCTAGGGAGCCTGGAGCTTAAGCGGGGGAAGGGGGAGCAGGGAGCCGAGAGCCTGGAGGGGGGGACGTTAGCAGAGCCGGGTTGAGACGGGAGTGGAAGGGGAGTCGGGAGCGGAGAGCCGGAAGCGGGTAGGTCGAGAACCGAGAGCGGGGGAGGCAGAGGGAGCCAAGAGCGGAGGGAGCGGTAGGGGAGCGTGGAGCTTGAGCAGGGGCAGGGAGCCGAGAGCCTGGAGAGGGGGGGTGGGCGTTAGCGGAGACAGGTTGAGACGGGAGTGGAGAGCCGGGAGCGGGGGTTAGAGGGAGCGGAGAGATCGCGGCAGTAGCGGCACCGCACAGCGGGCACGTCACGTCTTGTACCGGGGGAGGCAGCAGTTGCCCCGCAGGCGCTTCCGGGGCCCCGTGTGTTGTGTGAGGTGCGGAGATGAACCGCAGGACCTTGGCCTTCAGAGGCGGCGGAGGCCTGGCCGCGGTGTTGGGGGCCCCAATTAACAATAACAACAACAATGGCGTCAGCTCGGGGCTGCTCTCTGTGGACGAGGCCTCGGCCTGGAGCCTGAGCTGACAACTCAACGGGGGGAGCGGAGCCACGGCCCCCTGCGTGGACCGGCTGATAAACTGCAACGGCCCGGTCCTGGTCCGCGGACCAGCGGTTGGGGACCTCTGCTCTAGCAGATGTAGTTTAGAAAAGGTTACTCAAACACTTTAAGCAATTAAAACAAAATATTGCCTAAAACCAACAGACTCAGATGCCAGATTTATCACCCTCAAGATCAAACAATTTTCCTGATTTACGATAAATGACCCCCATAGAATAAAGATAACTATGTTTTATGTTGAATGGACAAAAAATGGCAAAAATCCAAATCAAGAATGAAAGAGTTAATAATATCCCCTCAATAAGCTATAGACACCAAAGTATCAAAAAAGTTTATCTCATCCCACCAAAAGATAGTATATGTCCGCATCCACAAAAACATTTTATAGCCTGTACAATGTGAAAATTAAAATCTGTTCCTCAATGTTGCTCCAGACCTTCAATGCCCTGTCAAGTACACATGCAGCAATTTACCACCTATTGGCAAACTCTGGAGGAATTGGGAATCAAACTTTACAGTGCATTTTTTTTGTTTTAAAGTATTGTGAACATATAATATTTTTAGATAATACATTCACTTAACCAAAAAAAAAATAAATATAATTTCTAAATCGCACCTTCATAAAACAGTTAAATGGTTAACAAACTTCCCAAAAGTTATTTTACATATATTGATATTTCTGTCTAAACTTCTGCAAATAAAAAAAGTATGACTGCACACAAACGTGTTTGGCACGTGAAAGTAGTACTGTGTGTTGTCTGATGACACGGACCGAGCAGTGGATGAGAATCCTTGCATCATACAGAGATATGTTGCAGGGGCTCGCTGTCTGCCAGCCAAACTACAGTGCTGACACTGTGCCAAAACATATATTTGTAAGATGCAAGGACTCCTGTCCAATGCACTGTGTTTGGTATGTGGGATCGGACCAGAACACAGGTCCTTTTCCACAGACTGAACACATTTGTTTGCAACCTGCCTAAATGTAACATCTGTGTTTGTGATTTTGGCTAATACTTTTGCAAAGCACGGAGTAGAATACTTGCTTGTAAACATACCCTCAGGCAGCGTAAATTATGTTCTTAACCATTTACTGAAGCACCACAAGGGAGATTTAGCAGAAGTGGTATAGCTAAACTGGTATAGTTGCTCATGGCAACCAATAAGAGTTCAGCTTTCATTTTCCATAGCAGTTTTTAAAATTAAATCTGACCTCTGATTGTTTGCCATGAGCAAATCCAAAGTTTTGCTCTCATACACTTCTGATAAAATTCCCCAAGTGTTTTGCATTGTTTACATGTCATGCCCCTCCCTGCAGCCTTTGAATTGCATTTTAAAACACAATTTAAGGCTGCATTCAAACACATGTATGGGGGACGTGTATACGACCGACATATATAACCCTCCCCATTGCCGGCAATGGGCACACAGCGCCCTACGGGAGCGGTATGGTGCCGCGCGGTGCCGAACCATTCTGTACCGCTTGAAAAGATAGGACATGTCCTATCTTTTCTCGGAATATGGCGCCTCTATGTTCCTCTATGGAGAGGGGACCTCTACTCACCACCTCCTCCTCTCCCCGGCGCTGCCATGTGCCCACTGTGCTACGATACGGTGGCCACACGTCAGTGTGAATGTAGCTTTAGGAGTATTTTACAAGACTTTTGTTCCCCCATTCTCATGATTGCTGGGTATTCCAGCAGTTAAACCCCAGCAATCAAACGTGTATTTCCTTTCTGCGAAAAGAGAATAATTGTCTATTTGGGCATAACCCTTTCAAAGTATATTAGTAAGTTTTTCCATTTATATTTATCAAGAAAGCAATTTAATCTAATTGTGCCAGGTAGATTATTGTACCGTTTCTGTCCAAATTGACACCACTTGCTATTAGTCATGGCCATGATTGACTTCTCCTGGCCAATCAAGGCCACAGCTAGTAGCAAGGGTCATCGATTTGCCATAATGGCTGTTCAATCCAGCAATACACCTGGGTTGTGTGGCCGAACCCAAACTGAGACTCCGGGTCTGGTCATCTCTAGTTGTGTTATCAGCCCAGTACTGGTTTAACCCGTTAGACACCATGGTCAAACATACATTGCAGTGTCTAAGAAAGGAGGAAAGAGGGGGCTACCTCTACCACCCAATCGGCACCCCATAGATCAGACCACATTGTGTCAGGGCTGCCTGTACCACATTTCTATTAAGCTTTACCAGAGTTGGATGCTTTCTAAATTTTTACAATGTGAATGCTTATTATCTATCTTTTGGTCTAAGGCACTGATCAAGCACGCTTGGTATCTTCCACTTATCTTCATTACATAACCAAATGTTGCTAATTTGTGGGATGTTCTATTTTCGAAAATTGCTTTAAGCCTCTGGTTAAATTACCTCCTTGATATGAAAATCACTTAATTGTCACTTAAATCATAGCTGTCATGGGTTTGTTTTTCTTACCTGCAGTATAAACATGTTTCCTTGACAGGAGCAGTGTATTTCGTGTCTTAACCTCATGTGTTCCACCCACAGATTGTGTTTCTACCCATCTGCAGATCTAAAATGAGCGGTGCACATAAATCTGTCGTCTGCACTTTTTTATTTAACACAAACTTTTTTTTACTCCATTTGCTCTTTTGCATTGGCGTTGTTTTTCACATCCATGGTTCAGTGATTTCCAAGGATGCCTCACAAAGCTATTGTTTTCAATGGGTGTTTTCACTAATCCATGGAAAAAAAATTGTAATATGTCTGATGATCTTCACTGGTGCGGATCACAGAAAGCAATAGAAGTCTATGGGTCCGCATAAAAAACTGATGAAATGTCAGTTATTTTTCACTGCTGAACCAGGTGTGACGTTTTCAAAGCAACGCTAAACCTTCAGTTTTTTTTGCGGACACAACGACAAAACGGAAGCACAATGCAATGGATGCGTGATGGAGGCAGACCAATGTGAAGCCACCCTTACTTGTGGTGGCTAATGAGCTGTTCTCCACACTTGCACAATATTACCAAATGACCAGATTATGGGCAAGGTGCGGCAGAAAATTCCAAGTGTGGATAATTTTCATGTGGACCAAAGATGAATTTATGGATTACATTTATTCTCATGTTTCCCACAGAATTTAAAAAAAATTGCAACAAAGAGGTTTTGTCATAATTTTGAAGAATCACCGCATAAAACACAAAAAAGGTTAGGTTAATAGGAAAAATTGTAATTTTGCTAAAGCTTAAGTACTTATGCATGCACTGTCACATAGCATTGCTGTGAGGCATTGTAAACCACTTCTGCAGAACAGAATCAATGGTAAAAAAAATTATCACTTTGGCATCGCTTTAAACTGGTGATGAGACCTCATTAGGGTGTGTCTATGGGTGTTATTGTTTGCCCCATTATTCCTTCCACAAACATTTCTAATATGTATTAGTGCTTTTGATGGACATTACACAATACATTTTAAAAATTCTAAAAAAGAGATATTTGTATGGTGTGTGGCTCACCCGTACTGAAGATTTTTCAGCGAGGACTTCCAGTCGAGCAGCACGGATCTCCACGTGACCAGCGTGTCCGATAAGTGAGAAAATCCCAAGGGAAAAACGATCCAGCGCATACGATTAAAAGATGCCTCCAAATTTTATTGCAAACTCCAGGTAGAGCAATGCAGTGCCATGACTAAGAGCGTGTAAAGCGCTCGAAACTCGTAGGCTTGTGCCTGTAGCCCACCTTCTGGACGCAGTGCTGTAGTGCGTTTTTCCATGTATTGCTCTACCTGGAGTTTGCAATAAAATTTGGAGACATCTTTTAATCGTATGCGCTGGATCGTTTTTTCCCTTGGGATTTTCTCACTTAAAAATTCTAAATAAACTTTCCAGTTGTGTAAGATATTTTCTTTGCACTATTTTGAGAGAGCATGTTTGTGTATATGTGTGTTATTGTAAGTCACTGCTATTCTAATATATACAATTTAATACCCAGTGTCTATGGCAAAGTATCCCCGTCTCAGCTTCTTCTTCTAGATGCAGATACTAAGGACTGGGACTATTCTTCTTATATAGTTTCTACCAGGGAAGGAGTGGTTACATTTTGCACAAAGCAATAGCAAAGCGTTTTCCCATAGACTTACATTGAGTCCTCATAATATCCTATGTCAGAAAAACTCCAAAACAGTAAACAACTTCCAGACAGCACCTGTCATTCTAAAGGCGTCATTCTCAATCTGTCTGCTGTCTGGTCGTTTTTTCTTCTGCAAAACAACTTACTATAGCTGTGGAAAATTGCAGACTTGCAGAGAGAGAGATACAAATTCAGAAATGTATCATTGTATATTATAGATCAGTGATGCCTAACCTTTTGGAGATAGAGTGCCCAAAGTACACCCATAACCCATAACTTATATGTCGCAAAGTGCCAACATGACAATTTAAGCAGTAACTTATTGATCCTTGCTGTATCACAGGTTTCAATCATGAGTCATGAGTTCACCAGTACAATAGATAGGTGATGGAGAAATTTGGATTTTACACATACTAACAAAGTAATTTATAAAGGTACACAAGCAGTTTTCACATGCAAGTTTATGATGGGTAGGACTTGCACTGGATTATTATATTTATTGGGATTAAGTAGACATGTGTCTACACAATTTGAGTACAATGCATTTTGCACCAATCCAATGCTGTATCAAACTTACACCACAAGCTTTGTGACATACTGGGGCACATTTACTAAGGGCCATGCGCCAGTTTTCTGTCGGACTTTGCACTTTGTTTTAGGTGCAAACTGTTGCATAGGTATTTAACAAAGGTCCATGCCATATTTTTGTCGTGCAGCTGCACTATTCTTCATGCAACACAAATTTCTGCACTGAAATGGACATTACAGTGCTCAGTCAGACCTTGCGCCGCATGTATCATGCAGAGTCAGACACGAATGTTGTGCACGTCCTACGTTAAAGATGCACCAAAAAAGTGGTGCACTCTGTCGGGGCAATCAGAAATCTGGTGCACCCTGCACACCTGCAAACTGCACTGAATGCAGTGGTGTACTAGTTCATTGGGCAGTGGGAGGTATGATGAGCAACAGGGAAGTAACTAGGGATACTGTGTAGGACTGGGGAAGAACTATGTGGCCACCAGAGAGATATCATATAACAGTGGTGGCGAACCTATGGCACGGGTGCCAGAGGCGGCACTCGGTGCCTTCTCTGTGGGCACCCAGGCCATCACCCCAGCATGAAGTTCACCAGACAGAACTCAAAGAATCTCCCTACAGAATCTTCCTACAATGATGAATTTGCCCTCCTCCTTTCAACTGTGTTGGTGTCTTTAGGAGGCTGAACGAGTGAAAGTTGTCAAAGAACGAGGAGAAACAAATTGCTGCCTAATTTGCTTTGCTGGCACTTTGCAACAAATAAGCGGCTGTTGGTTGAAGTTTGGGCACTCAGGCTCTAAAAGGTTCGCCATCACTGTCATATAAAGTACCATCACCTGGGTCTAAGTGATCCATGTCATGGTATTTAGGTACCACTGTACTACTATAAGGCACTCTATTTGTGTGTAATACAACCTGAATTTTTATTCCCCATGTTACTCATGCTTTGTGCCATGGAACTCCATATGTCCTTCCCAGCGATGCCAGCCAAATGTATATAAGGTCATGTGACCTAAGCACCTGCAAGGTGACTCTTGTCTATGTGAATTAGTTAAACAGCATCTGCTCCTGAATGAGTGAAAGGAATAAAGGAATATCCTATTGTTTAACACTTGGCTATGATCTTTCAACAGATTTTGTTCTAAGATTGTAAGGAACTTTTAATGCAGCGGAGATGAAAGCAAAGTCCTGTTTACTCAGTTTAATATTAGTGGGATTTGCTGCCCCTGATAACAAGTGAATAAGGGGTGTTTAAACAGGGTAGAGGATTATTCACTGTGGGAAACATTCCCCCTTCTTCCAGCATTCTATGTTTTCCTAGGAAACTATTGTGCTTGGCTCCTAAAATGTATACTGACCATCCAGTAATCATGTACAAAACAAAAACTTTTCGTAAAGGGAGTCTACCATTTCCACAAGCCTTATAATCTGCTAGCAGCATGTCCTTGAAGATAAGATTACACACAAAGGATGATTATCATAAAACTGTCTTAAAGAAAAACTATCTTTGTTGCCCATAGGAAGCCAAAGCAGTATAGCTTTTTTTTCTACAGTGCTTTTGATAAACTAAATCTTAACTGTGATTGGTTGGTAAGTCTAGAATTTACCCGGAGCTTTTGAGACGGTAAAAGACAGATAAGGATACGATACCTGGGGAAGTTTTTTGTCTTACAAGACCCAATCTGTGCCACCCCTAACCTCACCCCCTACAATAACCCCCTCATTACCAGAAACCACATACTATGATGCCCCCTTCCTGTGAAACCTTGCTCTAAAAAATTCCCCTCAAACTGTATAATGACTCCTTTAATATTTACCACGTGTTTGTAATTGGTATTGTGTCTGTAATTTGTAGTACTATGGAGTCACTAGGAAATAGTTAATTCCACTTTGGGGGATGATTAAAGTTTTCTATTATATTTTTCTAATCTGGATATAATGCTCACTTGTTTTCCCTATCTCCCCTTTATAATGCCCCCTTTCTGTACAGACTCTCCCTTCTAATTTATATCCTAGAACAGTGGTGGCGAACCTATGGCATGGGTGCCAGAGGTGGCACTCAGAGCCCTTTTTGTCAGCACTTGGCCTTCGCCCCAGAACAGAGCTCACAAAACTGGACCAAATCCATCAAATCTTCCTGCAGTCCGATGCAACTTAAGAGATGCTGCTTTCAGCGCTAATTTAAAGTGACACTTCATTGACTATTTGGAATGAAAAGGTTTTCACAGAAGATCTTTGGAGCTCATCCTGTTGGACCCACCATTCTTCCTGTACAGAGAGACCCTGGAGGGAAGCTGCAACCATAGTCTGAATTTGCCGTCCTTCTTTCGACTGTCTTGGCCTCGGGCGGCCGATACAATTAAAAGATGTAGAAGAACAGGTAACAATAAGTTACTGGTTAAAATGCCACGTTGGCACTTCATGGTAAATAAGTGGATTTTGGTTGCTGTTTGGGCACTCGGTCTCTAAAAAGTTTGCCACCACTGTCCTAGAAGGTATAACGGAAACACTGCATAAAATCTGCCATTTTGCAGATAATCTAATCCATTTTCCTGGCTATCTGTGTTTGTCACTCTTTACAGTCATTCAGATAAATACACTTGTCCATCTTTTCTGTTTACCAAACATCAATATTAAAGGGGTTGTCTGAGATGGGAATTGGGACACAGCTGTTGTGGGTCTGTGGCCTCTACTAGACTTTGGCTGGTGAACACTTTTACAATGATGTCCCACTGCTCCTCTGCATACAAACAGAGGCCAAGGGTGATGGGCAGCACCATGCTGGACCAGAGCACCAGAGAGAAGTATATGATTTTTGATTAACACAAAACCTGTGACCCAAACAAAAATTGCCCATCCCAGACAACCCCTTTAAGAACTGACTGTTTAATGTAGCCCAACATTTCACATGTAGTATTTGGATAAAAATAATGTTAACTTCATTTGCCAATGGTTTTATTGTTATGACAGATAAACAACATAATACCTATTCATAGAACAAGAAATTCAGAAGTAATTTTGGAGAGATGCCTCAAAAGTAGTAGTGTATAAAAATCAGCTTTCAGCTCTTCTATTTTGTTTGTAAACTACAAACAGCTAGATGATTGGTTGTTAAGAGCAATTGTATCACTTTCTCATAAGTTTTCAAAATTTTAGCATTTTCTGTACACAGAACATTTGTGTACTTAAACAGAAGATCTCAGGCCTGTCTAAATGTTTCTTTCATCTGAATCCAGATGCATTTTATAGATGTCATTTGCCTATGCATTTCTCTTGACTGCAGAATTGCCAGCTAACTACCATCTGGTCAACTACAAGCATGAAGCAATGTTATAAATGTGGTAATATGATAAGTGAAATGTGTGAAAAGTTGTGTGTGGTCACTTCAGCTGAAATTTCATGAACACCACAAAATCATATACTGTTACACCATGTTTAAGCTCTGTTCCCATGATGCAATTTGGTATTTGCCTGATGCAGTAGTTTGGCTTAGAAGTCACTGTATTTTGTGCTTCCGTTGTGTTTTATTAGCAACATGGCCACTCTGTGATCCACCACATGGTACCTTCATAATAAATCTGATAGATATTTTCCAATCAAAACAATGCTTCTTAAGGAGCTTGTCAATTATATTCTTTGATCCTATATGTATCTGACAAAGATTATCAGTATTCTCCATACATATGAAATTATAGATGTACTGATGTACACTAAGGACCAATAGTCTTCTTTGGCTAACATGCCATAACTCTGTGACTTTGTGCAGATCTGTAATATTATCAGATGCATGAAGCTTTAAATGGGTTGGCCACTTTTCAATAAATCTTTTCTATGTCTCTGTACGTATATGTACCCATGTCTTTACCTCATTTGAAAGCTGCAGCCTTTCCCTGTTCTCAGTATATTGCCCTCTGTATACAAACACAGGTGCCTCTGTCTCTTCTCCAGGATGTCCATCTGATGTCACCTTCTATTTCTCTCTCCTCATAGTCCGTCCACACTGACAAAGAGTAGGAGGGGGGTTGGGAGAGAGAGTTTGATGACCCATATGCTCCTGCTGCAGACTCCACCTATTCAGCAGAGCTCAGAGATGTAAAGAAGGACGCACAGCAGGTCTGCACACAGTACAAATGTAAGTAGCAAGACTTTTTAAAGGTTTCTTTCCAGAAAACAAACTTAGGCCCTAACCTGTGGACCACAGATCACGATAATGGGGGGTCCAATGAGGTCTAAAGTACCTCAGTCGGACCCCTCATTGCTCCAAGAGGTGAGCAGAGCAGACGTGCATGTCCGTTCTGCTCCATTCATCTCTATTTTGACTGGAACAATGACAGAGATTTCCAGGCACCATGTCCTGTGGATAGGGACTAATTTGTTTCCTGGGAAACCCCTTTAGTAACTTGTAGAACATTCAGGTATTTTGTACATGTCAGCAAAGACAAATGTGTAACATATGTAAAGGAGTGGCCAACACCTTTAAATAAGCAACCCTACTACATTAATTTTTCTTCACAAATTGCTTTGGTCACATTGCCTGTTACTTTAATTATCAATAAAATCATCAGTTCATTTGCAGTCCTCCTTACTGTAGTCCATCATAGCCTGATGTCTGTGGGTTCTTTCTGCTTTACCTTGTGCTTTCTATGAATCTGTAAAGAAACAAGCAACAAAATGGTTGCTCACTGTGGATGGAGAGAAAGAGCATGTGATAGCTGTTCTTTCAGTAGCTACCATGACATCCTTGGTTGGTAGTTCTCTGAGTGTAGAAATCTTCTGAAACAAATCGTTTGGGACAGAGGGCACAGGCTCCACCAGTGGTACACTTTAAGCTTCAGTCAGTAGACTACAAGGACATTGGTGAAAAATGTTTGGGGTTTTTAATTTCATGCTTCCACATTTAGGACAACCCCAATGTATTTTATAAATACAGAATAGTAGTTGTACAGCACATTTATAAATTTGGGGCTGTCCTGTCCTGGGAAGGTATGATAAAGTGCCCTTATATACAGGATAACAAATTAGCACATAAAGAATCAGAGCAGGTCTACTTTACTATGTCCATGTATACCAGATAGCAGGGGCGGACTGGGAATTTAAAATGGCCCTGGAAAAAACTATAAAAGTGGCCCCATTTTATGGGCGGAGTCAAAACAAGTGGGTGTGGTCAGATAATGTGGATGGGGTTATAACAGACAAATTGTTGGTAGATGGCATTACTGGAAAAGATGTTCTTGTTTTGCATTAAGTGAATTTAATGTGCAAAGAATGTGACCTGTCGATCAGTAAATGATGCAAACACACGACCCGATAAGCCTTAAATACCTTTCCCCTGTGCCATACATGTACAATTCAGAGAAAGAATATATTGATACTGCCTCCTATGTACAGGAATAATGCTACAATAACACATTCAATCCTGCCTTCTATATACAAAATAAAACTACTACCATACCTTCTCCCATATACAAGCCAACTACTATAATACTGCCCCCTATGTACAAGAATATAACTACTATAATACTGCCCCCTATGTACAAGAATATAACTACTATAATACTGCCCCCTATGTACAGGAATATAACCACTATAATACTGCCCCCTATGTACAAGAATATAACTACTATAATACTGCCCCCTATGTACAAGAATATAACTACTATAATACTTCCCCTATGTACAGGAATATAACTACTATAATACTGCCCCCTAAGTACAAGAGTATAACTACTATAATACTGCCCCCTATGTACAGGAATATAACTACTATAATACTGCCCCCTATGTACAGGAATATAACTACTATAATACTGCCCCCTATGTACAGGAATATAACTACTATAATACTGCCTCCTATGTACAGGAATATAACTACTATAATACTGCCCCCTATGTACAGGAATATAACTACTGTAATACTGTCCCCTATGTACAAGAATATAACTACTATAATACTGCCCCTATGTACAAGAATATAACTACTATAATACTGCCCCTATGTACAAGAATATAACTACTATAATACTGCCCCCTATGTACAAGAATATAACTACTATAATACTGCCCCCTAAGTACAAGAATATAACTACTGTAATACTGCCCCCTATGTACAAGAATATAACTACTATAATACTGCCCCCTATGTACAAGAATATAACTACTATAATACTGCCCCCTAAGTACAAGAGTATAACTACTGTAATACTGCCCCCTATGTACAAGAATATAACTACTATAATACTGCCCCCTAAGTACAAGAGTATAACTACTATAATACTGCCCCCTATGTACAGGAATATAACTACTATAATACTGCCCCCTATGTACAGGAATATAACTACTATAATACTGCCCCCTATGTACAGGAATATAACTACTATAATACTGCCTCCTATGTACAGGAATATAACTACTATAATACTGCCCCCTATGTACAGGAATATAACTACTGTAATACTGTCCCCTATGTACAAGAATATAACTACTATAATACTGCCCCTATGTACAAGAATATAACTACTATAATACTGCCCCTATGTACAAGAATATAACTACTATAATACTGCCCCCTATGTACAAGAATATAACTACTATAATACTGCCCCCTATGTACAAGAATATAACTACTATAATACTGCCCCCTAAGTACAAGAGTATAACTACTGTAATACTGCCCCCTATGTACAAGAATATAACTACTGTAATACTGTCCCCTATGTACAAGAATATAACTACTATAATACTGCCCCTATGTACAAGAATATAACTACTATAATACTGCCCCTATGTACAGGAATATAACTACTATAATACTGCCCCCTAAGTACAAGAGTATAACTACTGTAATACTGCCCCCTATGTACAAGAATATAACTACTGTAATACTGTCCCCTATGTACAAGAATATAACTACTATAATACTGCCCCCTATGTACAGGAATATAACTACTATAATACTGCCTCCTATGTACAGGAATATAACTACTATAATACTGCCCCCTATGTACAGGAATATAACTACTATAATACTGCCCCCTATGTACAAGAATATAACTACTGTAATACTGTCCCCTATGTACAAGAATATAACTACTATAATACTGCCCCTATGTACAAGAATATAACTACTATAATACTGCCCCCTATGTACAAGAATATAACTACTATAATACTGCCCCCTATGTACAAGAATATAACTACTATAATACTGCCCCCTAAGTACAAGAGTATAACTACTGTAATACTGCCCCCTATGTACAAGAATATAACTACTGTAATACTGTCCCCTATGTACAAGAATATAACTACTATAATACTGCCCCTATGTACAGGAATATAACTACTATAATACTGCCCCCTATGTACAAGAATATAACTACTATAATACTGCCCCTATGTACAGGAATATAACTACTATAATACTGCCCCTATGTACAGGAATATAACTACTATAATACTGCCCCCTATGTACAAGACTATAACTACTATAATACTGCCCCCTATGTACAAGAATATAACTACTATAATACTGCCCCCTATGTACAAGAATATAACTACTATAATACTGTCCCCTATGTACAAGAATATAACTACTATAATACTGCCCCCTATGTACAAGAATATAACTACTATAATACTGCCCCCTATGTACACGAATATAACTACTATAATACTGCCCCCTATGTACAAGAATATAACTACTATAATACTGCCCCCTATGTACAAGAATATAACTACTATAATACTGCCCCTATGTACAAGAATATAACTACTATAATACTGCCCCCTATGTACAAGAATATAACTACTATAATACTGCCCCCTATGTACAAGAATATAACTACTATAATACTGCCCCCTAAGTACAAGAGTATAACTACTGTAATACTGCCCCCTATGTACAAGAATATAACTACTGTAATACTGTCCCCTATGTACAAGAATATAACTACTATAATACTGCCCCTATGTACAAGAATATAACTACTATAATACTGCCCCTATGTACAGGAATATAACTACTATAATACTGCCCCCTATGTACAAGAATATAACTACTATAATACTGCCCCTATGTACAGGAATATAACTACTATAATACTGCCCCTATGTACAGGAATATAACTACTATAATACTGCCCCCTATGTACAAGACTATAACTACTATAATACTGCCCCCTATGTACAAGAATATAACTACTATAATACTGCCCCCTATGTACAAGAATATAACTACTATAATACTGTCCCCTATGTACAAGAATATAACTACTATAATACTGCCCCCTATGTACAAGAATATAACTACTATAATACTGCCCCCTATGTACACGAATATAACTACTATAATACTGCCCCCTATGTACAAGAATATAACTACTATAATACTGCCCCCTATGTACAAGAATATAACTACTATAATACTGCCACCCATGTACAAGAATATAACTACTATAATACTACATATATAAACAGAAGTGAACATGAAAAAAATCAGTATTTATCATATACAGCTACAGAAAACACATGAGATCCTCACCTTTTGCATCCAGTGACATCAGGTGACGTCTCCTCGGATTGTTCTCGTTCCTCATCTTCTCCTTTAGTTCCACCATCACCTTGTCTCTTCCTCCAGGTACACAGCTTTCCTGCAGAGTTTACCACACAGACGTCTTATGTTCTGCACTTTCCCATTGTCCCTTCTTCTGCTGCCACCAATACTGTGCCCCAAATACTGTAATAGAGCCCCCTACAATATTAGTACCACACAAATAGTGCCCCATAATGTAACATACTGTAATAGTATAGGATATTTTATTTCTTCTTTCTCTCCTTTAACCCCCTTAAGTCCCCCAACCCCCCACCCCAGTATTGATAGAGCTCCGACTATGATCCAGGCGTAATAATAATGGCCCCCAACCTACCCCAGACATAGAATTAATGGCCCCAGCCTACCCCAGACATAGAATTAATGGCCCCAGCCTGCCCCAGACATAGAATTAATGGCCCCAGCCTGCCCCAGAAAAAGAATTAATGGACCCAGCCCGCTCCAGACATAGAATTAATGCCTCCTGACAGCCCCAGATATTGAATAATGCCCCCCCCCGCACGCCCCAGACATATAATTAATGCCCCCTGCCCGCCCCAAATATAGAATAATGCCCCCCCCCGCCAGACAAATAATCAATGCCCCTTGCTAGCCCCAGATATAGAATAATGCCCCCCCCCTCAGACATATAATCAATGCCCCCTGCCAGCCCCAGAAATAGAATAAGGCCCCTCCTCGCACGCCCCAGACATATAATCAATGCCCCTTGTATGCCCCAGATATAGAATAACGCCCCCCCCCCGCCCCAGACATATAATTCATGCCCCTTGCCAGCCCCAGATAAAGAATAATGCCCCCCCCGCCCCAGATAAATAATAATGTCCCCCCCCGCCCCAGATAAATAATAATGTCCCCCCCCCGCCCCAGACATATAATTTATGCCCCCTGCCAGCCCCAGATAAAGAATAATGCCCCCCCCCGCCCCAGATAAATAATAATGTCCCCAGATAAATAATAATGTCCCCCCCCCCCGCCCCAGACATATAATTTATGCCCCCTGCCAGCCCCAGATAAAGAATAATGCCCCCCCGCCCCAGATAAATAATAATGTCCCCCCCCCCCGCCCCAGACATATAATTTATGCCCCCTGCCAGCCCCAGATAAATAATAATGTCCCCCCCCCCCCCGCCCCAGACATATAATTTATGCCCCCTGCCAGCCCCAGATAAAGAATAATGCCCCCCCCCCCGCCCCAGATAAATAATAATGTCCCCCCCGCCCCAGATAAATAATAATGTCCCCCCCCCGCCCCAGACATATAATTTATGCCCCCTGCCAGCCCCAGATAAAGAATAATGCCCCCCCCCCACCCCAGATAAATAATAATGTCCCCCCCCGCCCCAGACATATAATTTATGCCCCCTGCCAGCCCCAGATAAAGAATAATGCCCCCCCCCGCCCCAGATAAATAATAATGTCCCCCCCCGCCCCAGATAAATAATAATGTCCCCCCCCCGCCCCAGACATATAATTTATGCCCCCTGCCAGCCCCAGATAAAGAATAATGCCCCACCCCGCCCCAGATAAATAATAATGTCCCCCCCCGCCCCAGATAAATAATAATGTCCCCCCCCCGCCCCAGACATATAATTTATGCCCTCTGCCAGCCCCAGATAAAGAATAATGTCCCCCCCCGCCCCAGATAATAATAATGTCCCCCCCCCGCCCCAGACATATAATTTATGCCTCCTGCCAGCCCCAGATAAAGAATAATGCCCCCCCCCGCCCCAGATAAATAATAATGCCCCCCCCCCGTCCCAGATAAATAATAATGTCCCCCCCCGCCCCAGACATATAATTTATGCCCCCTGCCAGCCCCAGATAAAGAATAATGCCCCCCCCCCCGCCCCAGATAAATAATAATGTCCCCCCCCGCCCCAGACATATAATTTATGCCCCCTGCCAGCCCCAGATAAAGAATAATGTCCCCCCCCGCCCCAGATAATAATAATGTCCCCCCCCCCGCCCCAGACATATAATTTATGCCCCCTGCCAGCCCCAGATAAAGAATAATGTCACCCCCCCCCCCCCGCCCCAGATAAAGATTTAATGTCCCAATTCTATAATTTAAACAAAAAAAAAACCCATAATACTCACCTCTATGGCGCAGGTTCGTCTCGTCCCCGGTCTTCAGCAGCTTGGTGTAGAGGCGCGGGATAGTGACGTCACTGCTCCGCGCCTCTCACATCAAGCCGCGGAGCTACATGGAGGCAGGCTGACATCTGGTAGGTGTCAGCGCTCCTCCACTGAGTGTATACACAGACGCAGAAGCAGCAGCGCTGCGCTGTGTCTGTGTACTAATCTATAGTACCTGCATCTTACGATGCAGGCACTATAGATTAGATGAAAAGTTGAAGGGAGGGAGGGAGTGCGGACCGGCCCCGGACGAGCTCCGCACCGGCCCCACACCGGCCCAGGACCGACCGGCCCACCGGGAAAATTCCCAGTGGGTACTATGGCCAGTCCGCCCCTGCCAGATAGGAGTAGTCATACTGTGCAGCACCTAACATTTCAATGGCGCTTCATGGGGTTTTTTTGCGTAATAAATCTCAAAAAAGTTTCATTGTGGGTTTTTGGACTTTTCACTGCTAGAAAGTTTTACAGGACTATTTCCACCTCTTTATTGCAAGAAGTCCAATAAAAAGTCTCATATTAACTCCATTCCTGTGCTGGTGTATGTGCTGGAACTTTTTATGCATTTTGAGACTTTTTGAAAAAAAATTCCAAACAGAAAGTAGAGCATAAGAACATTTATTAAAGCACCACTTTAATAAACATGATGGGCAGCGGTGCTCCAAAAAGCCACCTAATTATAAATAATCCCCTAGGTCTCCAAGTAAGAGGGTCTTCTTTGTTATTGAACTACAGTACTGTCTATCTGTCTTAGTACCAGGTTCTACACTTTTTTCTTGGGTTATATTTGGTCATATTTCCGCAGTTAAGTAGTGGCAAAACAGGCATAAATAGTAAATAACATAGCAAGTGCACTACAGAGCATGGCATGATCAGGACATGTCTTCATGCCATATAAAATGTGTTTTTTCTTCGAGGTTGTTTCTAAACACTAACTCCATCTTGAATAACTTCACTAGAAAATGAAGTCCTGTCCACAACAATATGTACTAGTGCACTGTTATATATTGTAAGGTATAGGATAACAAGGGACCCACATACTGTTCCTAAAAAAAGCAAAAAACAAACCACCTCTTACTTGATATATTATGCTTAGAACGCCAACAAATTTTACTTCTGCGGAGAGGCTGTTTTTTTTTCTGTATAGCCGTGTATAATGCATATGGGGTGCTATTTTTCAATGGTAGATGAAAACCATACTATGCCCATATATTCCATTTAGAACTCACATAGCAAAGCAATACAGACATTGGGGCATATTTATCAGGACCCTGAAATAATCGCAAATACTAGCTTATTGCTAGCTTTTGCGATTATTTTCCCCAATCCGCCACTGGCGTGAAGGGGGGGGTGGCGCGGCCGGCCGAGCGGGGGGCGCGGCCAGACGGGAGTGGGCCAGCGCGGGGCGTTACTGTCCCCGCACCTGCGCACTCGCTGCTGCCGGTGACTTTTAATACGTGAAAAGTCGCCGGCTGGCACGAGCGCCAGCGTATGATAAATATCCCCCATTATTCACATATTTAAAGCCCACTTTACAGTTTTCACAGAACTGGTTCATTACCTGTTTGCAGGATAGTTTGTAAGAAAAAAATGTAGTAGGGTCTCCAATCACTGAGTACACATGGCCACTCAACATTGGTCAAAAACGTAATTTCCACCGCTCCATGGTCTTTCTCTATGACCTTCAGTAAATCCAGCTGAATTTATCAAAGTGATTTATAATGCCTCCCCTCATTTTTTTGGTGATCCAATGTTTCCAGGCACTGACTAAGGTAAACTGTTTTAACACCATAAACCTTTTGGATTTCTGCAGCACACATGGTTCACGTTAATGATGTCTTACATTAAACATACAAAAAACTGTGTGCAGCAAGCCAGCTCTGCAGCCATAACAAAATGTAATTATATCAAGATCCCAACTTCCTGCTGGATATGCTCTCTGCAGTCATAGCGGGATCTCAGTACCATCACAAGTTAACCTATTTTCTGCCAATTGGAGCTTTACAAGGCTTAGACTGTTTATAAGAGATCAAGGCAGTAATTTGATGTGGGTTTTTTTCTTAACCGAGTCTCTCTCTGAAGATTGCTGCCACACATAGAAACTTGCTGCCGCTATAATTTTTACTTCATTGACAAGTGATAGGGTCTCCAAATAGAAACTCTTCAAAATACAGGACTTGCTTAGATATATTCCCAGAAGTATGGAATACTAAATATGTCTAGATATGGGTTGCTGTGGTGCTGTTAATACTGTATCTTTACACATCATCATATCTTGTTTATTAGATACAGTACCATTTGTTTTAATATATGTGCATGGATAGATGGAGCATGTGTCCTTATTGATCATTGACCAAGATGCCTACATCATCAGAAATTTTCATATTATAAACCATTAATATGGGGCTAATGCACTATGCATGAAGTCCATACAGGGAACATGCAGTCCCTGCTACTCTATGCCATTTAGCTCTGCGCGTTGCTTAATGCTGGTAATGTATTTTAGAGATATTTTTAATTAAAGGGAACCTACCACCCCGATTCTACCTATAAAGGTAGAAGGGGTGGTAGGTGGATGGATGGGACGTGAGGATAGCCCTTTTTAGGGCTAATCCTCACGTCCCGGGTGTTTTTTAGAAAACTTTATTGTAGCTATATGCTAATTTTTTATGTGGCTACTGGGGCGTGGAGTAGCCGGACATGAGGCTACTAGTCGTGGCTACTCCATGCCCCAGTAGCCACGTTACTCCGCCTACCAGATAATCTTCGGTGTGCAGCTCCTGGCAGCTGCGCGCCCTCGTCCGGGTCCCCTGCGTTCTGCGCAATAGACGGGGGACTCGGATGAGGGCGCGCAGCTACCAGGAGCTGTGCGCCGAAGATTATCTGGTAGGCGGAGTAACGTGGCTACTGGGGCATGGAGTAGCCGCGACTAGTAGCCTCATGTTCCGCTACTCCACGCCCCAGTAGCCGCATAAAAAAATTAGCATATAGCTACAATAAAGTTTTCTAAAAGACACCCGGAACGTGAGGATTAACCCAAAAAAGGGCTATCCTCATGTCCCATCCATCCACCTACCACCCCTTCTACCTTTATAGGTAGAATCGGGGTGGTAGGTGCCCTTTAAAGCATATATGAAATTGGAAGGATATAAATGTGATGCTGTTATAAAAGCTTACATCTTCGAGGTAATATAGTATATAATGTAGCTCAGGTGCCTACTGTCACGGGTGACTCTACGACCCATATTGCTGGTCGTCGGCGCACCCGTCTACCTCTGTGTGCCCCAGCCGGGAACTCACCTTTCCAGGCTTCAGCGGCGGACTCCGGGATGTCCTCGCTCCGGCATGCACGTCCCCGTCTCCCTAGGGCTTGCATACGCCGACTCAGTGTGCAGATAATTGGTGCTGGCCATCTGCCAATTTTGTTAAATAGCCAGCCTCTTCCTGTGTTCCCTGCCGGATCTTTGTGCCTCATAGCCTTAGAGAAAGCTTGCTCCTGATGCCCTGTGCGATTATTCTGATTTCCCGTTGTGACCTTGATTCCGTTCCTGACCTCGCTCCTGTTCTGCCCGTCCTGACCTTCCGCTACGTCCCCGACTCTGATCCTGTGCTGCCTGTCTCCGGCCACACTTTTGCCTCACAACTTCGCCTTGGCCACCACCGCGGACAAAGTCCACCTGTGGAACGGCCTGGTGGTACCACGCCACAGCAAGACCATCTCGCTTTGCTCTGGTGAAAACCGGGTGACACTTAGACTCCAGTCTCAGGTGTCGGCTTACGTCATCGTCCCCACTAATCCTGAGACCTACATATTAATTCCACTTTGATAACATCCCCCTTCTTCCCCAGATGCATTTACATTATTGTCAGGTTATTTTAACCTACTATTTAAAGAGTAACTGTAAAGGTTTTTTGTTTTCCACAAATCAATAGCTCTTTGGGTGTAAAAAAAACTTTGCCTTTTATCTTTATTACCTATATGCAGTAGTTTCCTTGCTATCCCCCTCAGATTACCTTAGTGCTGCAATGGCCGCCTCCTCTACATGTGCTGATAAGCCCTGCAATCCGTCAGAGAAACAAAGTGTAAACAAACGACGGATTCATGGTAGGGGAGGAGCTGCTGCTCCCTGCTCACAGAGGAGGAGGTCATGGAATGGTGAATGCAGCAGAGCTGAAAGTGTATGCAGATGTCTCCTGCACAGAATACTGAGGTACAAGATCTCCATGTTCCTTTCCTCCATCCCAGTCTGTGATTCTACAGAAGTTTCTCTGTCTGTCTCTGCTCTTCTCTCTGCTCACTTCCCCCACCTTGTCATCGGCATTATCAACTCTGTCCAGATAAACTATTAACCCTTACTGCTCACACAGCACAGGCTAGTCTCCGCCCAATCTTTGACAAAGATTTTTGTCAAACACATTCAGAACAGAAAATGCCATAACTTTGGAAAGAAAAGGATGAGCAGCACAAAGTAGGCATCTTTCTGTTTCTTTTCAAAGGGGAAATTGCATATAATAATTTGGTAAAATCACTATAGCTTTACAGTTATGCTTTAAACTTCACTGATGTCTTTGGCAGCAATACAGAGGCACCCAATATACCTACAGAAGAAAGGATCCTGTTTGCTGTAGGTTAAAATGCAAGGACTAAGCAAATACTTGACATTCACAAGTAGAGATGTATGAATGACATAGTACCGTAGTTAGACAGAATAAGCTACAACGGGTAAGACCGCTCTCTTACTAAAACTTAGCCAGGCCATTTAAAACAGCTGGAGGCCCAGCTACAAAAAACCTATTCTCAGGGGCAGCACCTCTATGTGAGCCAACAAAGCAGCAGCTGGGTGGCATGGGTCTTATCAGTAATATCAGCATTAGAATAGAGACAGGCGGGTCCCGATCTGTTCTTCAGTCCCCATGTGAGGATTAACCTGAGCCTGGGGTGGAATTACAGAAGTCTATTTGATCTGTGCCGGAGGAGCGTGCTCAGGTTCTTGGCCAGGGACCAAGCTGGTGTGGATGAAAGCAATGTGATCTCTTCCGAGTCTGTGTCAATGTGCAAGTGCGTATCAATTTCTTCCTATCACAGGAGGGAAGATAATTTAAAACATACATACTGTTTTCACCAAGTCTCCTAGACTCAAGAGACGTCCGGATGAAAAGCACATCCGAAACGTTCCTACATCTCTACACATGCTTCTACTTCATGTACCATAAATATTTCAATGCCTTTCTGCAATGCTCCATGGATCATGCTTCAGCAGGTAAATGTTATGCCTATAGACAGAACCATGTAGTATTCAGCATATCCAAGAACCTTTCTCAGAAGGTCATGGTCAAGTTCATGAGTTTTATGAACTTACCTCTTTACGACACCAGTGAATACAGAGATTCAAAAAACAAAAACAGATATAAGAAACCAAAAGGATCATTTAAAAGCTCACAGCGCACTAGAAATGATTGGGGTAACATAAGGGGTGCAATTATAGGTGGCTCATAAATTTGTGCAACAAACCTCTACAGCTCAAGACTAGCACTAAAAATTATCCTCAATGGTTTCATTGGGCCATTTTTTAGTGTGCAGAAAATGAGATGTGACTGTAGTCTTACTTGCATACATAAAATGGGGCCACACAGCCACCATGGATACCACCGTACGTACAGTGCTGTGATAAGTATAGCAAAGCTAAATACAACACAGTTTGGTATGGGAAATACTAGAAACTTATTTGAGTGTAGAGCTTGGTGGGTTGTGGTAATCATTATATTATCTGTCTAAAAAATAGTCTAAAAATAGCTAATACATTTACTGTATCGTAAGCACATTTGTTACTTTTCCTTCCCTCATTTCCTGTGACAGTTGCAATTAACTTCTCAGAAATTTGTTTAAGTTAATGTTAGGATTTATAGCATTTTGCACTTTTATTAATTTCATGATATTTGTTGACATATTCTGATATTTTTATCATTAACATGTCATTAGTTAGGGGGTATATGTTTGACAATCAATGAGAAGAAATTGTTTTGTAAATGAACATTTTAGATGAATATAAAACATTTTTAAATATATTATGAGAGGGGAAAAGCCTCTATCTCCTGCTATCTGTCTTCTTCTGCCTTCTTAACAGTTCAGTCTTAGACAGATTTTACTTCAACTGTCTATGGATGGAGAAAGGGAAGGATGAGGAGCCAAGTAAAAGATAAACAGACTGCATCAAATCACATCAGATATACAGTACTGAACAGTATAGATGTGAATACAGCCCTGGTGAGCTCTGAAGAATGACCTAACCAGTTTCACAGGCGGGAAAGATAGAAGCATCTTACTATAATAAGATCTGTTTCTTAAATTAACCTGAATTATTAATTTATGCACAATAGTTGAACTAGCAGTACAGGTAGTACAGAAGTACAGGATAAGTTCTTTAGGTTTGTACTTAAAGAACATCTACCACCAGGATGAAGGATTGCCAGAGGTGTGTGCCCCCTCTGGCAGGACCCATGCTTCTTTTACATTCTTATGCCCTTGTTTTTAGAAAAAAGGCTTTAAAATTATGCAAATGAGCATTAGGGGCTCCAGGCTCCATTAACAACTATGGACCCCAGAGCCCCTTAGGCTCATTTGTATAATTTTAAAAGCCTTTTTGTAAAAAAAAAAAAAAAAAAAGAAGCTACAAAGCTAAAAGAAGAACAGATCCTGCCAGAGCGGGCACACACCAGTATGTCAGTGTGCTTGGTTTACAATCCTTCATCCCAGTGGTAGATGTTCTTTTAGTATATTATTTTTTAAATATAGTATATTTTATAATTGTAAGAAAAAAAAGAATTTTGTCCCAGTGACAATTCGATTTTCAAAATTTTGTGCTGGATTATAATTAAAGCTTAACTTTAAAGCTGATAAATGCAGCCTGGGACTAACGTAAAGCTTCCAAATAACTTCACCAGTGGTCATAGTGGGCAGAGAGGCCTGTCTGTACCTAGGTGTCGTCTGTAAGTCAGGTGTCCTTAAGTTGGGGACCGCCTGTAACTCTTTCAATTGTTCAGTTACTAATACTAATTTAATTGCAGTAACTTTTAATGGTATACTCCAGTTGGAACTATTTTGAGCAGCCATCTCACTTATTGCTGTTGTTTATAACACATATCTCTTACTTTTTAAAGGGGTTATCAAAGAAGTGTTCCTCACACAAATATGACATTGATCCTATGGATAGTCTGTCACATTTATAGGCTGGAAAGCCTAGGTAGGATGTCGCTCAAATGAGCTCTAACAGATTTAAGATTTTGAACAGAGGTGACCTAACACATATAAGATTCATGGATTTGGCACTTAAAAATGATGAGATAGTAGTAGACCCCCAGCCATATAGTTACAATAATTAAAATCTGAACAACTGAAAAAGTTTTATGATTGTAAAAGAAATTGAATGCTGACAGGCATTAGAACACAGAATGTCACTAATAGAAAACCCAAGACCCTAAGGCCTGACCACAGAAGCCAGAGTTTCATTTCAGAGAACATGTGGATGTATGTCATGTCAACACTGTAGAAAAAATAAATGGAGGCCATCAGTCATTCCATAACTACATAACTAGGAGTCAGTGAGATGTGTTAAATGGGTGACAACCCCTCTGGGGACTGAAGGAGCAGCCATATTGGTTGACATCTCCCTTTCTATAGTTACTTTATAAATGTTTAACCTCTTGGCTTCAATGCTCGGTCTTTTCATGTCCTATTTAGCAAGCCAAAAGCCAATTAGGATGTGAAAAGGCAGTGTAGGATCGTAATCCTGGGTTGAAACCTCTCCTACCTAGCTCCCTACCTAGTTACAGAAAAAAAGCTGAGTAGGATATTAGAGCCAACAACAGCAGCAGCAGCTAAGATAAATAACAGAGGTAAGTATTTGTATCCTTGATGCTACCCACATAGTGATTATAGAAGTTGATAATAAATAAACAAGTAAAATAAAGAAAGTGGGTATTGCAACATTCGTTACAACTAGAGATGAGCGGTCCTGTAGTTTCAGTCCATGGCCATGGCTGGTAGTAATACGTCTGGGTTGTGTGTCTGAAACTGAGCTGAAACAATATTTATAAAATTTAAAAAACTAGCGACCCAAAATTGTGTGTCTAAAAACATGTGAACATTGCAAGTTGTATTCTCCCCTGCCCCTCCTCCCAAAAAAAGGATTCATTTGTCAATAAATTTGATGAAAATCAAAATGGTGGTATTAAAAAAGTCAACTTGCACAACAACAAGTCTTCATACACCTATGAAGAGGGGTCTTTTTTCAAATGTTTGACTTTTGGAAGATGGCATTGACATTTAGGCTCCCCACTGCTGGTCATTGAGTGGTTAGCATTGACAAAATAGGACCACTTTAAAATTTTGGATAAAAACACTCAGAGCAGCCGTTTGCACATAGGAAAGGTGAGAATATGATCATACTATTACTATTTGGCATATAGCCATGCAGGGAGTATTTAATAATGTTCCCTTCCTTGTAGATGTAGCCTTTCCCCATCTGTATCTCAGGATTAACCAGCTTACAGATACATACTATAGAGCTGCATAGCAGGTCAAGACCCAGCAATTCCAGTCAAGTATGGATTTGACTTAATTGTTGTGTAAATTAACCAAATATGTCAAGAAGAAAAAATCTGAGGCGTATCTGTCCCTCTCTCCTCTTCTCTGAAGTTCAGCTTCTGTGAGTATTGACAATGGAACTTGTTAAATGTTAACTTTCATATCCAAACTACTAGAAAATTACAATCATTAAAGCTTTAGAATTTACTGCTTCCGAGAAAATATACGCAGGTGGACAACTGATGACATGACTCCACGTAACAAGAGAGATTACAATAATGTGTCTGGTCACAATTTAGAAAAGTCTATTGATGTTACCGGTTCCTATTTGGTACATTTTGTTAAATTATTTTAATAGTATTGTTCAGCAAAAAGATGTTTTACAACAAATTACGGGATGGTAGGAAGTAAAACAAAAACTGGTGACTCATCTTACTGAAATGCCGCAACTCCGTTATGACTTTGTTCAAGTTTGTAATTTTCTCTTGTCTCTTGCTTGAAGTGGAAATTTTGTGTCAAGCAGAACCAGGGAGCAGGAGTCTGGACAGTGTTGGAATAGATAATTAGTTGGTCAGTGAGGACAGATAGTCCTGTTTTCTTTTGTTTTGTCATGCCATCATGATAATTGTTGTAAAAATAATGTTCAAAACTGAAGTCAAGCTCTTCTAGCCTCAGAATGTCCTGTTTGCTGTGATTGTCAACATGAACCACACTTCAGGAGAGTTTGTGATGTCCCTGGATGCAGGGGCATAGTTTACAGGGAATTCTGTAACCTTAATTGGGGAGAGCTTGACTTCAATGCCAAAACCCTCTGCTTCTGTGATTTTATACAAGCAATTTACATCTCATTTCAAAGTTGATTTTCTGGTTGAAGCCACAACTCTGAATGAATGAATGAATGAATAATGTGAATGGTGCTAAGCTGATTGAGAACATGCTAGTAGTGGTTTATTAGGTTGATGTCTGCTGATAGATTTCCTTTAAGATGAGATAAAAGTAAGGAGTATCGTTGTAAACATACCAAGTTATTTTATCACTCCTGGAACCTATTGACTGTTGACATATAAATGGGGAGAGTTGCAATACTATAATCTGTAATCTGGTGTGGTGCTATTTTGGAATAAAGCAGCTATGTTTATCCACTCCTGGGTGGACCCATTAAGCTGTAGAATCTACGTAAGGCATTGACTTTTCTTGTGTTACAACTCTGTTGCATTCTTGAAATGTTTTTGTGAGAAACTCAGCATGAAAGTTTCAGAAAACATTTATGGCATTACTATAATTAAAGTTGTTATGCAGGTATTCAATATTTCTTTGTGCTTTCCATTTGAACTTCAGCAGTAAAGGGCAATCAAGACTTAACCCTTACAGGACACAGTTAGTTTTAACCTTTACAATGCAGCTACTACTTTTTCTAGATGAAAAATTTATAGTATTCCATGTATGTCGCTGGTTCAGGGAGTGTTTGCTAAAAAAGTTGGTGTCCATTTGGGGTTCATATAATTTATTGATTGAATTTTATTACTGTGATTTTCTCATTTTCACATTCTGTGGGTCAGTACAATTCAGACTATATCTATTATATATATATATATATATATATATATATATATATATATATATATATATATATACACTCACCGGCCACTTTATTAGGTACACTATGCTAGTAACGGGTTGGACCCCCTTTTGCCTTCAGAACTGCCTCAATTCTTCGTGGCATAGATTCAACAAGGTGCTGGAAGCATTCCTCAGAGATTTTGGTCCATATTGACATGATGGCATCACACAGTTGCCGCAGATTTGTCGGCTGTACATCCATGATGCGAATCTCCCGTTCCACCACATCCCAAAGATGCTCTATTGGATTGAGATCTGGTGACTGCGGAGGCCATTTGAGTACAGTTAACTCATTGTCATGTTCAAGAAACCAGTCTGAGATGATTCCAGCTTTATGACATGGCGCATTATCCTGCTGAAAGTAGCCATCAGATGTTGGGTACATTGTGGTCATAAAGGGATGGACATGGTCAGCAACAATACTCAGGTAGGCTGTGGCGTTGCAACGATGCTCAATTGGTACCAAGGGGCCCAAAGAGTGCCAAGAAAATATTCCCCACACCATGACACCACCACCACCAGCCTGAACCGTTGATACAAGGCAGGATGGATCCATGCTTTCATGTTGTTGACGCCAAATTCTGACCCTACCATCCGAATGTCGCAGCAGAAATCGAGACTCATCAGACCAGGCAACGTTTTTCCAATCTTCTACTGTCCAATTTCGATGAGCTTGTGCAAATTGTAGCCTCAGTTTCCTGTTCTTAGCTGAAAGGAGTGGCACCCGGTGTGGTCTTCTGCTGCTGTAGCCCATCTGCCTCAAAGTTCGACGTACTGTGCATTCAGAGATGCTCTTCTGCCTACCTTGGTTGTAACGGATGGCGATTTGAGTCACTGTTGCCTTTCACCAGTCTACCCATTCTCCTCTGACCTCTGGCATCAACAAAGCATTTCCGCCCACAGAACTGCCGCTCACTGGATGTTTTTTCTTTTTCGGACCATTCTCTGTAAACCCTAGAGATGGTTGTGCGTGAAAATCCCAGTAGATGAGCAGTTTCTGAAATACTCAGACCAGCCCTTCTGGCACCAACAACCATGCCACGTTCAAAGGCACTCAAATCACCTTTCTTCCCCATACTGATGCTCGGTTTGAACTGCAGGAGATTGTCTTGACCATGTCTACATGCCTAAATGCACTGAGTTGCCGCCATGTGATTGGCTGATTAGAAATTAATTGTTAACAAGCAGTTGGACAGGTGTACCTAATAAAGGCCGGTGAGTGTATATATATATATATATATATATATTTATAATACTTTTAGTTTTGCAAATGTTATACAGCTAAAACACTATTCTTAAAGGAAATCTACCATTAAAATAAAGCATGATAAGCCAGTGACACATTGACTGTGGTAATCTTCTTATATTTGTTATACATGGCCTCCATCCTTCTAAAATCAACTTTAAAAGATACCAGAGCCCCTTGGTGCTGCAGATTCACAGACTGTTCCAGTGTGCGGGGAACAATTTCCCTCTCCCAACGTGTGCTGAAACTTAGGCCCATTAGGCTCATTAACATAAGTTTAAACATTCATTTAAAAAGGAAGGAGGCATAGATAACAAATATAAGAAGATTACCACAGTTACAGTTCATGGATGTATGAATAAGTGCCCCTTGTTTATTATGCTTGATTTTTGATGGTAGATTTCCTTTAAAAAAAATCATTAATTTCTGCATCGCCATCTTCTCAAAGTTGTAATATTTTTATTTGCAATTTAAAAAAAAAAAGTGACAAAATCATGGGACTGTTACTCTTTCACATAAATTTATTAGGAATTTATTTTCTACAGTGCTTACTAAGTGGGTTAAATATTGTATTATCTTCATAGATCAGGAGTTATGAAAATAAATGAAAATAACATTTTGTTCCAGGAGTTGCAGTATCTTGATCAATGTTTTTGCAGTGTCTTATGTCGTTCAGTATACAGCTGACAGCCAGTATATTAGGTGTTGCCTCTGTCCAGCAGTGCAGGGAAAACAACACTCTAGAAAACCCCATAACTATCCCATGCTGGTGTTAATCTAAAAGTGGTATATATTATAGGTACGGTATATATTATAGTTTCCCATTATATTGAATTCCCATTCCAACTTATGACCACTACACAATAGATGAAACTGTCTACTTATGACTCATACATTGTGTACCCAGGCACTATAACTACAAATAAAAGTTGATCCCTACTGATCCAACATTGATACATTATCCTGAGAATGAATCTCCAATATTTAAATCCATGCAGTAGAGAACACAAGGAACACTTTAAACATTAAAACAACTATATTTTCACCATAGATGTTCCTTTGGTCAAATTATCAATCAGTCTTTGACCTCTTTATAGGGTATTATCATCTAAGACAATATGATAACACTTTAATCTGTTAGGGATTGCGGCACTATCATGACATATCTTAGCACTATTCCAACACTATGAATATTAGTTCACCGCTATCAGTGTCATAGCAGCTAGTCAAGTTAATCAATTTCCCATGTTTTTATAAGGCATATGTACACAGAATTTTAACCATCCATTTGGGATACAGAGAGTAGGTTTAACTTTTTCACTTGTATAGAATAGTGTATATCCATACGGAGGCATCCAATAAAAAAAATACTGCGCAGCTGTCATTGCAAGCTTACACATTGGCAAAAACTGGAGATCTATGTCATAAGTGTATGTCAGGAAAAGTGGTAGATTAAGTGTCCCTTGGAACACACCCCCTCCAGCGTCCAAACCAACCTTGTGCGCTGAGGCCTAATCTCCTCAGCCTGACAACACTACTGCAGCCCGTAGTGGCCCCCCTTTAAAGAAATGTCCACAGAAGATGGCCCGTTACAGAAATGTCCACAGCAGAGAACCCTTTAATGAAATGTCGATGGCAGAGCCCCCTATAATTAAATGTTCACTTCTAGGCCCCCCTTTAAAGAAATGGCCACAGTAGAGCCCCCCTTTAATGAAATGGACACTGCAGGGTTCCCCTTTAATGTAATGTCCACTGCAGAGCCTCTGTCTAAAATATGTCCACAGCAGAGGGCTCCTTTACATAATTGGCAACAGCAGATCCCCCTTTTAATGATATGGCCACAGCAGAGGCCTATTTAAGGAAATGGTCACAGCAGAGCCCTTCCCCCATAAATGAAATGTCCACAGCAGAGCCCCTCTTTAATGAAATGGCAACAGCAGAGTCCCCCTTTAATGTAATAGCCACAGCAGGGCACCTCACTTTACAGAAATACCCATATTGAGACTTATTGAAAAAAAAAACCATTATACTTACCTTACGCAGCCCCGACCCCAGCACGTCATAGTGTATGCGCACAGGCCGGACGCAGCAAAGACAGAGCCGCTGGGAGAAGAAACCGGAGGGGAGTATAGCGGGTTTTTTTTTAACCTGGCCATCTTCAAATAGGTACCGGCCCGCCCATACCGCCAATATGAAGCTTCGCCATTGGTCAGGCAATCTTCCCAGAGAATGTGAAATACAGTATAAACACACAATATACCCAAATATTTTCAGCACTTCTTCCATTAATTACTGCAGTTATGTATTGAATCATATGAGATCTAACAACATCTGACTATCAAGTATTTTGATGTGATTATGGGAAGATCTGATTTATTCAGTATGTGAGTACATATATAATGATCATAATGAAATTGTTTTTTCTCTTCTCTTTACAGTTGTTTGAGGTGGATTAAGTAATGCTCCTCCGCCTTTATGCCATGGTGATCTCATATCTTTGTGCCATCAAAGCTGCCCCCTTCCAAAACCAGACTACCGATCGGGATTATGGACCTAAGAATTCCTCAAACTCCTCAGACCAACTACAGACCTTCTTCAATTTCACTGATGGACTGCATGATGGCTTCTTCCCAGATTTAGCAACCACATATCCTGACATGGCTGGCAAAGACTGGAACCTTTATTCCCCAAGAGTAGCCCTCACTAGACAGGAGCCATCAGGACCTCCTCTTTTATTTTTGGCAGAAGAGTTAATTTCACATTCAGAACCAGCAAACAGGACTTCTCGGGTGAAACGGGCACAGGGGTCAGATGCAATCAGCCCTTCTCGAAGAGGAGAGCTTTCTGTATGTGACAGCAGGCACGTATGGGTGACTGACAAAAGGTCAGCTATTGATATTCATGGTAAAACAGTCAGTATCCTATCTGAAATTCAGACACTTACAGGACCACTAAAGCAATATTTTTTTGAGACCAAGTGCAACCCAGAAGGAGGTACCACTAATGGTTGTCGAGGGGTTGATAAAAGACAATGGTTATCAGAATGCAAACAAAAGCAGTCCTATGTAAGAGCATTGACCATGGATGAAAAGCTTGTAGGTTGGCGCTGGATCCGGATTGATACAGCATGTGTTTGCACCCTGTTGAGCAGAAGAGGAAGGACGTAAAACTGGAGAGGACAGGGTTTTCCTCTCCATGGTTCACTGTGGTCAGTGAAATGGAGCGCCTGTTGTTTTTCTTAAGCTGTTTACAATATGGCATAATGGCCGTCATCACACATTCCTGGAGTAATGCCACAAACGCACTATGTTTGGGGGATGCAAAAGTCATGAACCAGCAGCTGTCATCATGAGTGGATTTACTTGACCATGTTCAGAAGGAGCACAAAACTGGATACAAAGACACCATGTGGATCTTTGTCCACATAGGTTGGGACAAAAATTTGTCAGCTCTCAGTCCTTCTAAATTTAGTGCCTTTTCATCCTGAATTTGCAGAGTATAGTAAACAACTAAACAGAAGATGACTATCTATGTGTTCCCTTTGTGACTACACTATAGAGACATTACACAAACGCTGGATATTTCTAATGTAAAAACTCATCTGGATTGATTAATAATTTTGTAGAAATGGAGAATGTGTGTTTATTTTTGTCCTGCCCTCAAATACCCAAAGGGTGACATTGTAAGCTATTATAAGTTGGTTATTCTATTTGTAAATTTTATATATCTATAAATATATATATATATATATAAAAATGTGTGTATGTATATATATATTGAGAAATATAACTTATTGTAATTTCTATTTTATGGACCGCATCTTGCAGCCTCCTATTTCTGCTTCTTTCCATTGATGCCTTTTTTTTACAACATATTTATTACCGTTACCTAACTGTCGTATCATTCCCCCACATAAGTCATTCATTGTTTCTATTGCCATAAGCTGTGATTGTGTCAGTAATATGAATTATTGTCATCACCATACATTTTAGTATCTGTAGACTGTATTGTATTTGAACATATGCATTTAGGAGAGACTGCAAAAGTATTTATACAAAAACTTGTGGATTTGCCCACAGATTCCACCCTTTTTGCATTGTACCCTTTTTGAAAGTATTGTACTGCAAATTGCTGTAGATTTGTGTTGTGGAATATCCATGTGACCTGGCCAAAATGTTCTGTAATTTGACTCTCATTTGGCTAAAAAAACCCAAATCCAATGCAGATGAAAGACACAAAAGAGACACCTTTAGGCCCCATGCACACGACCGCCGGGGGACATATGTACGGCCGCAAGCTTGGCAATGGCCGCACGGAGTGATATGGTGCAGCACACGTGCAGCACCGCACTGCTCCGTACACGGGGAAAAGATAGGACCCCAACTCCTCCTCTCCATTGCGGCGAACATATGCTTGCATACATTCGTGTGAATGTAGCCCTAGGCTGCAGAGAGTATTACAGTGTGGGTTTCTATTAAGCATAACTGCAGCTTTTCTGCATAACAGCACTTAAACATTAAATTTCATGTGTAGTTATAGATAATCCAAATATTTCACCACCCAACCATGTAATGCTGCCAGTGGTCCAGGAAAATTGTGGGAGAGAATGGTGGGAATAGGCAGACACACAGACTGATAACACACCTGTCTATACAGTGCAAAGACCCACAAAATGATTCACCATGTCTCAGCTTCCTGAAAAAACAACATGGTGTGTAAAGAAATAAAAACACTTAATGCCGGTGACACGTGGCGTTTTTGCCACGTTTCTACTGCGATTTTGAACTTATTGAAAACGCATGCATTTTTGCACATACGTTTTTCAAATGTTTGATGTGCGGTAATTGAATGCAGTTGTGTCTCTTGGAATTTGTAAAAACGCAGCGATCTTCCCCCTGATGTTTGGACATGTTATCACATGCGTTTTCAAAACACAGACAGGAAACGCATGCATTTTCAAAAAGGCAGCTGCTTTGAAAAGCGCAATGAAAACGCACCTCAAAAAACACAGAAAAAAACACAGGGGTAAAAATATATCCAAAAACCCATTGAAAAAGCCAATATACAAATATGTGTTTTTCAACAATGCAAAAAACGCAACAAAAACACGTATGCCACCTGTGTCACCAGCCTAAAGGGGTTGTTGACTTTCAGCAAATTATTGATATTATTTGTGTAATGAAAAGTTTTTTTCAAATATATTTCTATATCAATCCCTCCCGATTTTCTAGATCTCTGCTTGCTGACATTCTAAGATTCATTGTTTACTTCATGTGGATTAAACCGGGTCCATGGTCATATGTTGTCGTACACGTGCACGGCCTCTTACATGACCATAGATGGGTTTTTATCCACTGTAAATTATGAAGATTCCTACAGAAGCTTATGTCAGCAAGCAGAGATCAAGAAAACAATGAGGAATTGATACAGAAAGTGTAAAAATGCATACATTTTCATTACACAATCAATATCAATTATTTTTTTGAAAGTAGACAACCCCTTTAACAATATATCATCCACCGGAATAGTTCCTCTTAATGCCATGGACTACAAGGAGTGTCCTGATATGCTTAACAATTTACAATGTACTGTACTAATACTGAATAAAGAATAACAGCAAATCAGAATAGGCTAATTGGAAGTGTTAAAAAATGATAATATTTGCATGTTATCAATTTTCAGCAACCCATGTGTATTTAATACAGATTTTTAGATCATAGCCCTGATCTATTTCTAAATGCCATGTGCAACCTGCTGTTGCAAAACTATAACTCCCAGTGTGTTAGATTACAACTCTCAGCATGGGACAAGTTGCAAAAGGATGCAATTGGTCAGGATTTTTCCTATATTGAAGACTTGTGTACTTTTGTAAATAGTTAATACCAAAGAACTATCGCCCCCTAGTAGATTAAAATATACATTTCCAAATGCACCCTTCAGTCCGATAATATATTACAATATACAATTTAGAAGGTTTATAACTTTACATAAAATGCTGCTTTGGAGCTTCAATAAATGACATATCAGGGAACCGAATAAATAAAAACTCCATAATATTCCATAATATTGAAATACACCCTTTTGGAGGGTCACTTGGGCCAGGTTGCAGTAAATTGAAAGTGCCTTGATCCCTGTTAAACTATGTCCCGATTTAAAAAATTGTGATTGCGGTGTAAAATTGCCCCAAAACACAATCTTTTCACCAAATAATGTTATTGTATACATGCGTTACACATTAGTTTTCTGGTGAGCAAGGCATGATAAATATTCCCCAAACTTTCATTTTTGATAGAGAAGGTGTGCTGAAGTTTCTACAAAATTCCCGAGAATTCCAGCCAGGTCTGCTCTTGAATAAGTTTCTTACAATTAATCATTCAGTGTCTTCTAAGCGGCCCTCTTTTATTCTTTTCATATGTACATGGATTTTTTAACTCTGCAATCCTTCCTTTTCTCCAACATTTCATACGTAACTTATTTGTGTTACTATTTTCTATGACAAATAGTTTAAGTTTTTTTTTGTTCAAAGTCATTTGAAATGGAAACCAAATAAAACCAATACATTTCCTAAGTTGCATCGTCCTTGATTCTTATTTACTATATGTGCATGTTTCTTTTATATTTATTTATTGTTTTACCACTTCTAACACTTTGACCATAAGATCTTATTGTCAACTGTTTCTGTAGTGTAATCCAACACTGCCCTCAACATTTTGACAAATTTTTGCACTGACAACATTAAATAAATTGCACACGGCAGAGGAAAGCCTGAATATTACCTTAAAGGGAACCTCTCATGGGGATTTAGACCCACAACCTGTTACCAACTTATTATGACCCAAATTGTGGAAAACACAGTATTCGGATACATGCACACAAGCGTGTGCACTCTCAGGCCATAAGCGACAGACCCTTGATGCGTTGTTTGCGGCTCATATTGTCATTGGTATGTGAGCTCTGTCACACCTATGACAATAGAAGAGACTGCCCAAGCCTCAAACATGGGCAGGAATAGGACCTACTCTGAGTTTTGAAGTTCAGGCAGTTAGCTCAAGCACATCCAAAAAAAATTCTTATGTGCCCGTTCCACACTTGCGAGTGTGATGCGATGAACTCGCATCACACTCGCAACGCATGCTGCCGGGAACGCACGGCCCGAACGCTGCACACCGGGAGTGAACTGACATGCTGAGTTCACTCCCGCGGTGCAGCGTTCGGGCCGTGCTTTCCCGGCAGCATGCGTTGCGAGTGTGATGCGAGTTCATCGCATCACACTCGCAAGTGTGGAACGGGCCTAAGGGTGATGCCACATGTCACGTTTTTGGTCTGTTTTAAAGCATGTGTTTTTTATGCCGTGGTCACACGTACTGCTAGGCGTCCGTTCATAATGCGACAATAGCGCACAGGGGGCGGTCCTCGGCCCCAACGCACATGCATTTCCAGGGAAACGCATGCGATCGGCTTTTCAATCGCATGCGTTTCCCTGGAAACACATGTGCGTTCGAGCCGAGGACCTCCCCCTGTGCGCTAGCATCACGTTATGACGGACGCCTAGTGGTACGTGTGACCACCGCCTTAATGTTTACCATGCGCTTGGCTGCTTTGAACCTATTTATCTTCATTTCTAGAAGTTTAGGCAGCTGTGAAACAGACTAAAACCAGGTAAACAATCAAAAACACAAGCGTTTTTAAACAGACTGAAAACGCATGCTTTAAAACTGTCCAAAAACGGGACGTGTGGCCCCCCCCTAGGGGTGGTGGCACACATGGTGCTTTGAACTCATTTTTGGGCCGTTTTTAAGTAGTCTGTTAAAAAAAACTTTTTTGACCATTTTTGTCCATTTTCCAATAATCCTAATAAAGTTAACTGGGAAAAAAGGTTAAAAACTGATTTGTTTTCACAAAATCCATTTTGACTGTTTTTCCCAATTATCTTAATTAAGATAATTGCAAAATGGACAAAAATGGTCAAAAAACTGATGCGTTTTCCAAAAACGGATGCCCTTTTTAATGGACTGCTTAAAAACTGCTTAAAAATGGGTTCAAAACACCACGTGTGCCACAACCCTTAGGGCGCTGTCACACGTTGCGTTTGCAAACGCAGACGCAGACCAAACCGCGCCCACCGGGGCGGTCCGTGGTCCAATCGCATCGGCGTTTCTCTATGTTTCTATGGAAATCGCCGATGCGATCGGACCGCGGACCGCCCCAGTGGGCGTGGTTTGGTCTGCGTTTGCGTCTGCAAACGCAACGTGGGACAGCGCCCTAAGGCTGCGTTCACACGTGGCATTGACATTGCATTTTGAAATGCAACACGACAGTTGAGGAGATTTGCCTAATTACATTGCTTTTAACATTTGCATTTACAACACACAATGTGGTATGCATTAGCAGTGTGGTAACATAGCATTAAAAAAACTCAAATGTTGATGTGATGTTAACAACATTAACATTGTGTTTTGTAAACAGAAATGTTAACAATGTAATTAGGCAAATCTCCTCTCAGCTGTTGTGATGCATTTCAAAACGCAATGTAAACAGAAAAATCTACCACAATGTCCTTTCTAACTAGGAACTGTCTGTCTGTCTTAGAGATTGCATTATATCATCTAATCTCATCAAGTTCTCCTGACTGTATTGTTAGTAACCCCATGAGAACATATAAATATATGGGATGATCAGCAAGAGATCATACAGATCTAGCAAAGATGAAACCCACAAAACTCCACTATTTACCCATTGTAACGCTTGCCCTGGGAGGTCCACACCATGGTTTGTACACCTCCAATTATGATTTTCTCTTTCCTTGTTGGGGTCATTTGACATTTGATTGACATATGCAGACACCTGGCAACCTTTAAGTAACTGCTTTTTCAGGCCTCTCCCCCAACTTACCTACTCACAAGGTGACCAAAATATTTTCATCTGTCTGTATCTTACTAGCAATGTCAAGCTGAGGTAGGTTTGATGCTATATATCTGGTGGGACATCTCACTGATTCACTAGTTCTAGGATAAGAGATCTCTGGCAGAGACATGAGACCTACCCCGGTAGATCGCCGTCTCACAGTTTGAAAGAAATAAAGCAGGATAAACAGGTGTCACTTACTCATAAATCCAGGCACTATAACTGTGTTCATCATCTTATATTTTTTTCCCATTGCCTCTTTGCTTCTAAAATCAACTTTTAACATTATGCTAATGTATCTAAGGGGTTCGGGGGGTGTTACCAGGTACCCTCCATGCTGTAGCTACACAGGCTGTTTCACTGTGTAAGAGCACATCACCAAACCCCTAAAGACCTTTCACCTCCCGATTCCTGCTGTGAGTAGTGGGCACACATAGGGGCTTATTTACTAAGGGTCCGCAGAACGCATTTCCATCGGACTTTCGGACATTTTCGGGTATTGCGCCACTGGGACAGGTTTTTAGAAGGACATTTTGGTGCACACGATCAGATTTAGGCGCTGTGGCACCGGCTTTCATACAATACAAATCGGGGAGGAAGATGGTGAAATCCAACTGACCTGAGTGGGGATGTCGGCCAGGGCCGGCTCCAGGTTTCACTGGGCCCCTGGGCGAGAGTGCCTCACTGGGCACTGTAGCTCATGTGGTGGCATTAAAAACGCAGACCTTAAGAAACCAATATTAATATACAGCCCCCCAGGCTCCATCAATTAATATACACCCCCTCCAGCCAGGCTCCATTAATTAATATACCCCCCCAGGCTCTATTAATTAATCCCCCCCCCAGGCTCTATTAATTAATATACCCCCCCAGGCTCTATTAATTAATATACCCCCCCAGGCTCTATTAATTAATACACCCCCCCCCCCAGGTTCCATTAATTAATTAAATACACATAAAAAAAAATAATAAACGCTAACTTACCTCAAAGGCTGCTCGCATCTTCTTCATCTGCTACATCTTCCTGAGTGAGAGCAGCGTCTATGGTGCAGCAGCAGGGACGCTGGCGGCATGAAGTCATCACGTCGGCAGCGTCCTGCACAGTATTAGACGCACAGAAATACATCGGCCGCGCCGATGCAACTGTGATCTGTGTATGCCCGCTTGCGGGCCTGCCCCCCTATCAGCCGCGCCGGCACTGTGAGTGCGGCGCTTCCCTCAATTACATCGGCAAAGTATGCAGATGTAATTGAGTTTTCTTATGTTGTCAGTGTGTGCCGTGGGCCCCTCTGGGACCTCTGGGGCCCCGGCATTTGCCCGGGTAAGCCGGGTGCTGGCGCCGGCCATGATGTCAGCTGCGGGTATATGGAGAGGTCTTGCGGACTGAGCCCTCTCCATAGAAGGTGGCCGTTTGCTGCATATTGCAGCAAACACCCACTAGTAACACCCGCGGTCAGTACTGGCACGGATCGTGGGTGTTAACCCTGTAAATGCCTTCAGCAAAGCTGCTTGAGGTATTTAAATACCAGCAGCAAGTGGGCGCCTCCATCTTGGATTTGTTTGCCGGCCCCAGTGAAGTAATTGGGGGGTGGTGATTGATTGCCATGATCTTATGGAGACCCGAGGCTGTATGGTTTTAATACAATGAGGAAAATCCCAATATACTGCCATACTGTAGTGAATTAAACCCTTAGGAGTTTAAAAAATAGTAAAAATACATTTTAAAAAGTTAAAAAAATTATATTAAAAAAACCAAAAAATTTAAATCCCCACCCCCTTTCCCTAGAACTCATATAGATAAACTGTAAAAATCATAAACATACTAAGTATTGCCGCATCCCAAAATTTCCGATCTATCAAAGTATAATAACGGTTATTCCCAACATTTAACACGCCATTTTGAAAAATATAAAAAATTCTATAAAAAGTGATCAAAAGACCGTACAGTCCTTATAATGGTAGCATTGAAAACATCATCAACAGTCACAAAAAATGACACCACGCACAGCTCCGTACACTGAAGTATGAAAGTTATTAGTGCCAGAAGACGGCAAAATGAATAATTTTTGTTTATTTATGAAAACATTATAAAACCTATACAAATTTGGTATCCCCGTATTCGCAACAACCAAAAGAATGAAGTAGACATTTCGTTTGGGGCGCACAGTGAAAGATGTAAAATTCAAGGCCACAAATGCAGTTTTTTGCCATTTTTACTGCATTTGGAATTTTTTCCCACATCCCAGTACATGGCATTGAATATTAAATACCATCACTATGAAGTGCAATTTGTTACGCAGAAAACAAGCCATCATACAGCTTTTTATATGGAAAAATAAAAAAGTTATACATTTTGAAGGTGGGGAGTAAAAAATGGGAAAGCAAAAATGAAAAAGAGCCTAGTCGGAAAGGGGTTAAGAAGAGCCTCTAAGGCCCGTTCCACACTTGCGAGTGTGATGTGATGAACTCGCATCACACTCGCAACGCATGCTGCCGGGAATGCACTGCCCGAACGCTGCACTGCGGAAGTGAACTGACATGCTGAGTTCACTCCCGCGGTGCAGCGTTCGGGCCGTGCGTTCCCGGCAGCATGCGTTGCGAGTGTGATGCGAGTTCATCGCATCACACTCGCAAGTGTGGAAAGGGTCTAAGACCCCAAGCAGATGCCAAACCTCTCCAACAGTAATGGAATGAGTCTCCAAGGTCGGTTTCATCCAGCATATGAAAAGCATTGTTGCATGCTGTGTCCATGTGCATGTTTTCTCTTTTCTTATTACAGCCCCACCTTACACCTGTTGCTTGCCTATACTTTTTGTTGTGTGATGTTGGTTTATGATAATTGGCAGTTACTGTTGTTATCATTGTTATGGGGTGCAGCCTCAGAGGAGAACTAATATACATCTTTTTGATTCTCTCATGGATATACTCTGATACTGAGCTATTTTTCCTGGATGCATCTTTGCAGATATCTGGTTAATTGTGGGTTTTGACATCTATCATTCCAGGGTAATTCAGATCTGTATATATCCCTAGCCTAATAAAGAAGCTCTCCTCACAAGAGATAAGTAAAGGTGGTTCAGCGCTAAGAGGAGCACTCAGAACCAGGTGCCAAAGATCCTTTTACCATGTAAGAAGATGTCTGTATTATGAATTAGAGAGGCTACGTGTTAAGCATTGCTACCCAAGAGCTTCTAGTTATCTCTGGCTGGCTGTGAGTCTTTGTACTCTAACTTTTAACCTTTTATGACTTTTCACTGAATTGTAAACAACTCATAACCATCTTGTGGCCCATATTTATTATTCTTCATGAACAGAAATTTATAAGTTACAACCGGTACACAGAGAAATTTGTTTTTGAAAAGAATCCAATTCAAAAAATACCACAACTGAACCCCTGAAGTCAGCATACATTTCCATAAAATTTAGTCTGTCCTCAAAGCTTTATTTTCAAGTACTGACAAATATTTTGACGGCAATAAAACAGTGTCCCCTGGGCAAGTAACACCTTCTTTTAACTTTACTAGATTGTTTCATAATTATCAATTTAATAGCTCATGCAAAACTTCAGCAGCAGTCTGGATAGCTTTTAGTATATAAGTAAAAATGGTTTTATAAGGAGTACAGTGCAGTGCACTCCTCTTTACCCGCTGCTCACATTCCAGGCAAAATACCCCATGACTTATGAGGCAAAGATTACATGCAAGACAGGAATTATTTTAGTCTTGGAACAGTCTGATGTCTACATATTTTATTCTGCTTTAAGTCATCGTATTAAGATATGCATTTCCTATGGCACTGCTATGTGTCGCTGCTTTGACCCGAGATTTAATTGCTTGCAGTTTATGGTGCCAGTGTGTGTGGCCATCTGCTTAGTGAGGAGCGCTTCTGGGGTCTCACTGATACTGCCTACAGTGCTGACCGTGTGAAAAAATATAGTTTTAGAAATGCTGCCAATAAATAAAAGTAAAACTTTAACCCCTTAAGGACGCAGCCATTTTACAGCTTAAGGCTCAGCCCCATTTTTTGGATTCTGACTTGCGTCGCTTTATATGGTTATAACTTTTGAACATTGTTACTTATCAAAGCGATTCTGAGATTGTTTTTTCCCACTTCATTTTAGTGGTAAATGTTGGCTGATAGATTTTGCAAGTTTTGATAATATTTTCAACAGACACATATCCATTGAAACAAAATAAAAAACACAGGGGTACATATATATATCTTTGTTTTGGCTTAGTTTTTTACTTCTTTGTTTGTTACTTTTTGTGGCACTTTTGCTGCATTTTTGCACGTAAGTCAGCCTATCTGCAAAGTTCACCACTGTCTAGTTTTCTGCTGTGATTTCATCTGAGTTATCAACTGATTCTAGATGTTAAAGTTGCATCTTTTTGATAATCCATACCTGCTCTGGTGTAAGTTGCAAAATTCACTAAAGACCTTAACTGTGAAGTATTAAAAAGGTAAAACTCCTAAGACAGAAAAGCAAAAAAAAAATCAGGTGCAAAAAGCCAAAACAAAGGTACATGTGTCCCAAAGAAAATAAAGGGTCTGGATGCTTGCTATGCATGCAATCACTGAAAAAACACCTAAAAGGGGAACCTGTCACCTCAAACATTCATACTAAGCCTCTCAAAATACATTAAGACCAGTGTAAAGGCATTGCAGTGTTTCGTAAACTGTTTTTTTACGGTTCCGATGGTCTCTAAAAACAATTTTTATTCATCTTGCTTTCATGACTGTATGCAGTCAAGAAGGTGGGATAGTTCTCTGCTCCTGTCAAGCTTCCCGCCTCCTCTCTGCCGCGTAGCTCACTAAAATCGACCCACTGCATCGCCCCTCCGCCATGCTTGCTACACAGGTTCGTAATCTCAGAACATGCACAGTGCATGGAAGGAGAAAGCCTGCTGGTCCCGGGTTCCTCTTTCCATTCACTGTGCATGTGTTAACATGCAGGCAGGGGCAGGGCCGGTTCAAGACAAAGTGGGGCCCTGGGCAAAACTAAAAGTGGGGCCCCAAAATAAAACTATTTTATGACCAGTCACAGTCAGCAAGAGGCTCCCTTTAGTATGGTAAAACAAACTGTAATTTTGGAGAATTTTATAGGAGATAGATAGCTGATAGGGAGATTGATGGGCAGCACGGTGGCTCAGTGGTTAGCACTACAGCCTTGCAGCGCTGGTCAACATCTGCAAAGAGCTTGTATGTTCTCTCTGTGTCTGCGTGGGTTTCCTCCGGGTCCTCCGGTTTCTTCCCACACTCCAAAAAATTACTGGTAGGCTGATTAGACTTGTGAGGCCCATTGGGGACAGGGACCGATATTTTCTGAAAGCATCAAAATAGCATCAAAGAGTTTATAGACACAGGCGCCTTCTTGCAACTTTGATTCGAAATGAAACATTTTACAAAAAAATACTTAAAATTTTTTCTCCAAACAGAAAATGTTTACCTTCACATCTCCTAAGTGTAATAGATGGACATGTGTAGAGTTCACAAATGTCCCATATTGATATGTTCTCATAAATAAATCATCATAATATCACTAAAACTGTAATAACTAGATATCTGCTTTTCAGCTAGAAAATTCACACAAATCTATCATTGTATGTTCCTTACACAATGGTCACCCAAATAAATAACTATATATCCATAAACCAAGATAATGAGATAATAAAGTCACTTTTAGATGTCGCCATTGTATTAGCTGCACAATAACAAAGCCCTCCGCGGATCATAAGAATGAGAGTGAAAACATCATAACATAGGTGTAAATAATGGAGGATGATGGGAAATAAAAACTTTATTCCAGAACATGTGTGTTTTTGGTGTTACATATAACTTTATGGACATGTTCTGGTCGCGGTGTAGTCACATTAGGCGAAGAGGATCGAATGTTCATCGTATCAGTCAATTTTCCCAACAACAAAAAACTATCACAAAATAAAAAAGAATAAGAGAGAAAGTGTGTTCTTAGATAGTTCTGCATAGAGAAGGGTTAAAAACATGAATATTAGTTGATATTATCTCTTCTAAAAATGTAGTAACATATAAAGTGAATATTTCCAGTATCTGTGAGGTGCAGCAGCTCTTGTGTGCAGCAAATTCTCCCTGCAGCCTGATGGCTAAGAATCTGGAGGGGGGGGGGGGTACGCTTCAGGGGGCTGTATCTCTGGCTCTGTGACACATAGAGCCTCACTTCTTTTTTCCTATGAAAGAAGAGAGTCTCCTCTTTTATATGAATCTAAAACTGTGTTTCTAAGTTTTAGGAAAATGGAGATAATAACTGTTGAACTGCCGTCGGGAGTGATTTTTATATATAAAAATGGCACCTGATATTCTCACTTTAAACCTGAATATCTCTGGATCCAGAGCACCTAGAAACAAGATTCAAGATTCATTTGAAAGAAGAGATTCTCCCTTTTCAGGGGGCAATTGCCACCTTTGCCTACCCATAGCGCCGGCCCTGGGCAGGGGTAAAGGGAAGGGCAGTCCCTGGCCCTCTCCTTCCAAGCACTGCACATGCGCTGAGATTACGAACCTGTAGGCAGTGACATGGGATAGCAGGCAGTGTGGTGGAGCCTTTACACTGGAATGCCTCTACACTGGTCTGTAAGGTATTGAGGCAACAGGTTCCCTTTAAAGTACCTAAAAGGATGAATAATAAAGCACAACAAATTGTGACTTCACTAAAAATGTAGATAATAATTTTGGATTACCATTCCTTTAAGTTGGCCACAGATTCAATAGCTGGCAGACTGTTATTTCCATAACTCCAATAGACCAACTAATTGCTAAAGTGCAATGATAAATATACAGTTATCTAATGATACGTAATGTGATGTTATTTGTACCTACGGTGTAATGCTGACCCCTAATGGCTGTTTCTTGTTTATGCAGGCTGGCATGAGGACTGGAGGTTGAGTACCTCATGTTCTAATTGGTTTCCAGAAAAGTGGAGCAACAAGATACATCACTAAAAACAACTGTCAGGTGTAGTTTTGAGTTTAGTCAGAGGGATATAGCAGTGTGGAGTGAGTTTAGCGTAAAGGAGGAATAGTTGTAAATCTGTAATATTGTGTAATATCCTCTACAGCCAATCCTGAGTGAGGGGAGTTATTCATATATTTGGCTTTCCAGCCACTCCCAGGTGACCAGTGCCTAGTCACACAGCAGATGCTAATGAAAGGTACAATATAACATATCTTTTTTTCTGTAAAACCTATTTTTTTTTATACAAAAACACTTTGGCAGTGTATGTACTATTCTCTGTGGGGACTGGGGGAGTGCCAAAAATGGGTCTCCTGGTGACAGGTTCCCTTTAAAGAAGACTTTACTATAAATATAGAATTTTAGGTTTTTTTTTTTTTTTTTTACATTCACCATGCGGGTCTATTAACCCCGTAACGCTGAAGCCACTTTTCACCTTCCTGACACGGCCCATTTTTTCACATCTGTCTTGTGTCACTATAAGTGGTTATAACCTTGGAAGCTTCAACATATAAAAGTGATTTTGAAAATGATTTCTCAGGACATGTTGTACTTCATGTTAGTTGAAATATTTTGCTGGTATTTCTTACGTTTATTCATGAATAAACAGATATTTGGTGTAAATTTGGAAAATTCTCGATTTTCGAAATTTAAAATGTTCTACTTTTTCAACGTAGTCATAACAGCAAAAATACTTGATAACTAACATTATGCATCCTCTCATATTTGTAGGAGGTTATGGGGCTTTGAACTATAGGAGCGATTTTTTCACATTTTCAGGAAAAAAGCAAAATCATGCTATTGAGAGATCAACCTGCTCAGATTTCCAGTCACTTTGAGATGCCTAAATAATAGTAAAACCCCATCAATTACCCTATTATACAGACTACACCCTCAACGTCTTTTATGACGTTTGTTAACCCTTTAATTGCTTTACAAGGGTTAAGACAAAATTGTGCGAAATTCTGAAATTTCAATTTTTTACCTAAATGAATGTGTTTTTTGTACACATTCTCAATGGATAAAATACTACACAAAGTTTGATACCCATCTCTCCCGAGTATAACAATCCCCCATATGTGGTGGTAACCTGCTGTATGGGTACATGCTAGGGCATCGAGGAGAAGCTGCGCCATGCAGAGCAGATTTGCTTTTGCCTTTTTTTATGGCTATACAATCTTTATTGTTTTGGAAATTTGGACAAATAAGGGCTTATTTTCTGCGACATGAGATGCACTTTACAAATACTTCATTGTAGTAGGTCATTCGATTATTGATGAGACTTTATTAACTTTTGAATATATGAAGGAAAAGAAATTAGTCAATTTTGGTCTTTCTTTTTGTATTTTTGAGGACCGCACACTAAAAATTCTAGCTTTTGAGTGCTAGGTACCTATATACTGGAAGGGAGGAGGAGTTTCAGTGTTCTGGCTCCATATATACTGGGGGGGTTTCAGTGTGGGGGCTAGCTACAGTATATGCTGGGGGTAGGTTTGCTGTCTTCCTGGTGCCAGGGTTCAGCATGTGGTGGAAAGGGTGGATACGTTACTGGGAAGGGCTAGGGATGACCGAGTTGTCGTGGTCCATGTTGGAACCAATGCCAAAATAGATGGCAGGTGGAGGAGCCTGAAGAATAACTTTAAAGAATTAGGTTCAAAGCTTAATAGCAATTCTCTGGAATTCCACCTATGCCATGCGCTACACAGAGAAGACAATGGAAGCTCAGGGAGTTAAATGCATGGCTCAGATCCTGATGGTTCGCCTGAGTCATTCAGTAATTACAAAACACTGACCAAAATCTGTAAGAAGGAAATAAAATCAGCCAAAATACAAAATGAAAGACAGGTGTCCAAAGATAGCAAAATAAATCCTTGTACCAGTAGTGTCCCAGTACCTAATCCCAGCTACTGGATAATATGGTTGTCGAGTGGTTGAGGAGTTGCCAAATGTATTATGTGATTCAGTTACTGTTTGCTCTATGCTGCCACCTACTGGCATAATTGTATAGGTGTAAGAGTTGTGGTCACATGACCTTCCCTCAGCCAGGCTGCCTGGGAGGCCTCTAGGGAGGAGTCTCCCAAGAGATACAGCTATTTAAGCTCATTCAATAGCGGCACGGCGCAGATACGGTGCCACACATGTGTGGCACCGATCCGGCCCGCACACCACAAAAAGATAGAGCATGCTCTATCTTTCAGCATGTGTACGGCCGTGTGCGGCTATTCTCTATGGAGGGAGGAGGGGTCACCTCCTCCTCCTCTCCAGCACACGGCGGTATGCCCGCACGGCGGGCATTCCGAGTGTGAATGTGCCCTTAGGCTGCTCTTCACATTCAGCCTAGGCCCCAGCTTCCAATACACTGATCTAGATAGAGATCTGTATTAAACAACACCAACATCCATTCCCAGCATTGGAGCGCTGTGGTGATCACGGCACCTCGAGAGATTTACCTCAGAATGCACCAAACTACCTACAGTCCAAGCCAGGAGGGCGTCCTCATCTATGACCTCATACACCAGAAGAGAGAGTCCTTTACAAGGCTCTTCTGCTCCACTCAGCGCCTGTAATGGTTCAGCCAACGTGAGTGCCATACTCCTAAGGATACATACATCTATCACTGTACGCCCTGCAATAAGGGAACGTGCCAGTAATGTCCGTAAGAATTTCCTAAAATTATTTCCCACAGTGAACCAAACTGTGTGGGCCCATCCATGGCAATGTAATATAGGATTAGACTGTACCCATTGCCAGTAGCAACCTGCTATAAAATACCCCAATAAGTTATGTCTCCATAGCCAGTATTAAGACTGCTAAAGATTATGTAAAAGGGAATAGTGACCAACACTCTTATCACCTCTCCTGCAAGTCTGTACCCTGAAAGGTCTAATGGTCTTATAGGCTTTTATCTGACAGTAAAGATTCCAGTTTACTCCAGTTATAAACCATATCTGAGTTGGTCATTACGGACTTACATCACCCCAAGAGGTTGTATAGACTCATTGTGAGAAACACAGGGCTAGCACCCCACAAAGCTGCCTGTGACACATGTACTATAAGCTCCAGCAAGCCTTTGTACCATAACACCAAGTCTCCCTCTGAGAACCACAAATTCGATGCTAAAAGAATGGGTCAGAGCAGGTTGGACCGCTATATTCTAAAAATAAGGAATTGATGACTGGAGACCAAGAGAAGGCTGAGATACTAAATGTTTTTTTTGATTATTTTTAGCTCCATGTATACTATAGAAGAAAGAACTTATAATGTGGGTGGTGCCAGTGCGGGTCATGCATTCTGTAATATACTGGATAGACTTGGTGAATGTAGACATGATCCAATCTAGGCTCAATAAAATCAATGTGTACAATGCTCCCGGAACAGATGGGCTACACCCCAGAGTTCTTAAAGAACTCAGTTCTGTTATTGCTGTGCCGCTATCTAAATTCTTCAGAGATTCCATAATGACTGGTACAGTGCCAAGTGACTGGCGCAAGTCAAATATTGTGCCAATATTTAAAAAGGGCTCTAGAACTTTGGCAGGCAATTACAGGCTTGTAAGCTTAACTTCTATTGTGGGGAAAATATTGGAAGGGTTAGTAAAAGACTACATACTGGAGTATGTGACATCAAATAGTATAATAAGTGACAGCCAGCGTGGGATTACTAAAGACAAATTGTCAGACTTATCTGATTTGCTTCTATAAAACGGTGAGCAGATCCCTGAATGGAGGAGCTGCTGTGTATATTGTGTTCTTTGATTTTGCAAAGGCATTTGACACTGTCTCTCATAGACGTGTCAAATAGATGGAGAAAATAAGGTCTATTGGTTTGGAAGGAATCATTTGCAATTGGGTTTGAAAACTGGCTGAAGGATCGTATCCAGAGAGTTGTGGTCAATGATTCCTACTCAGAACGGTCACCAGTTATAAGTGGTGTACCCCAGGGTTCTGTGCTTGGCCCACTACTATTTAATAAATTTATTCAAGATATAGAGGTAGGAATTAATAGCAGCTGAACCACTGGTAGCCAATCTGCAGTTACTTTTAGTTACTATGGCCTAACTTGCTGATCAGTGGCGATCTCAGTCAGCTACATAGAGATTAAAGATTAATGTCATCAAGTCTCTGCAGTTAATACTGTCACCACTACCTGTTGGAGCAGCTCACAAGGATCCATCACAGCCTTTATCTAGTCAGTTCATACAATAATCATTCTAAAATCATCTTTTCTTTATTATGTAAATGAGGCTGGTCACATGGCTAGAGACAGTGATGTCACCCCTGTTACCCCTCTCCTCTCCTCCCCCTGCTCATGTCTGAGTATAATGTATAGTAAAGCATGGCTAGTGTCTGTGTTTTATCTGCTGACCTGCTGCATCCTCCTAATACACAGAGACACAGACATCATCTACACAAGTACCTCACATGTTCTGCTATAACATGGCTGCATCCTGGAGCTGTTGTACCTCTCCTAAACACACACACACAGGCTGCAGGGGTGTGGCCACCAGCACCAGGAAGCACATCATTATACAGCCTCACATCATTATACAGGCTGTCAGTCATGCACTGGGGGTGTGGCTGTGCCTCCCACTCATGAATAAGGTGGACAGCTTGAATATGCTAATGCTTCATTGGACATTTCACAGGTCATTTGCATACAGCTTTAGGACCTCATTGCTTAAGTTTACAGGCATGTAGAGGGACAATGAAGGGATAGAGGCAATGCTTTCTAAGGGCAGTTTATTAAAATATATTTAGTTTAGGGGGTTAATTCGCCTGACGGGTTCTCTTTAATGCGGCAGTCTGCTCCATTGATCATTTTTGTGATCTGCGTGGGTCTTAGCACCTATCCCCGGGATAGGGCCTAACTTTTCTTCGTGGGAAAACCCCTTTAACCCTTTAAGGACCTTGCCCCTTTTTTGTTTTTTCATTTCCATTTTTTTTATGTGTAAAGAGCTCTGTGATGGCTTGTTTTCTGCATAACAAATTGCACTTCATAGTGATGGTATTGAATATTGCTGTGTACTGGGAAGCGGGAAAAAAAATTCAAAGTGCAGTGAAATTGGTGAAAAACCGCATTTGCAGCGTTTTCTTGTGGGCTTGGAAATTAACGGCTTTCACTGTGTGTCCCAAATGACATGTCTACTCTAATCTTTGGGTCGGTGCGATCACAGGGATACCAAATTTGTATAGGTTTTATAATGTTTTCATACATTTACAAAAATTAAAAACTCATGTAGAATTTTTTTATTTTTTTGCCATTTTCTGGCGCTAATAACTTTTTTATACTTTGGTGTACGGAGCTGTGGGTGGTGTCATTTTTGTGACTTTTGATGACATTTTCAATGCTACCATTTTTAGGCCCGTACAACCTTTTGGTCACTTTTTATTAATTTATATTTTTCAAAATAGCAAAAAAGTGCCATTTTCGACTTTGTGCGCTATTTTCCATTACAGGGTTAAATGTAGTGAAAAAACCTTATTATAATTTGATAGATCGGACATTTATGTATGCGGCAATACCTAATGGGGCTCATTTACTAAGGGACCGAACGCCGCATTTTCGTCGGGTTTCCCGAATATTCCTCTTTTGCCCTGAATTGCCCCGCGATCGAATTGTGGCGCATCGGCGGACATTGGTAAAAAAAATACATTATACTAGATTGATAGAGTAATAATGTAGATGTATACATTTATCTGCTTTTTGACAGGCACCACAAAGTACAAATCAAGGTGACGGATTCGGACAAGCCGCGGATTTTAAAAAAGGAAATGTGACGCAAGATCAAGCACTCAAATGCACCAGGAAGAAACAGGTGAACTCTGGCGGACCTCTGCGCAGAAGCGACACATGCAGGAACTCGGACGCACGATCTTAGTGAATCGTGCCGGACCCGAATCCTCGTCGGACAATGCACCGAGGGATCGCGACGGGACAGGGTAAGTAAATCTGCCCCAATGTGTTTGTGATTTTCAGAGTTTATTTATATTTACAGTCGGTCCCCTACTTAAGGACACCCGACTTACAGACGACCCCTAGTTACAGACTGACCCCTCTGCCCACTGTGACCTCTGGTGAAGCTCTCTGGATGCTTTACTGTAGTCCCAGGCAGCAATGATCAGCTGTAAGGGGTCTATAATGAAGCTTTATTGATAATCCTTGGTCCCATTACAGCCAAAAATTTTGAAACTCCAATTGTCACTGGGACAATAAAATAAAATTGTCTAGAACTTCAATTATAAAATATACAGTTTCGACTTACATACAAACTCAACTTAAGAACAAGCCTCCGGGCCCTATCTTGTACGTAACCCGGGGACTGCCTGTATATCAGTTCTAGGGAAACGGGGGTGATTTGAATTTTCAGACTCCCTAGGGTACTTTAACCCTAGGCTGTTCAATTGATCCTACCATATACTACTGTATGACAGTATATGGGGATTTTCCTCCTCATTCATTTCAATGTACTGATAGCACACTGTAATGAAAGGGTTAAAATGAGACAGCCTCGGGTTTTCGTAAGACCCGAGGCTGTCATGGTGATGGATCGGCGCTCCCCGATGAGGTCACGGGGAGCAATGATCCTCGGCAAGATGGCAGCCCCATTTGTTGGCGGCGATGTGCGGGTTAACACCCACGATTGGTGATAGAACAGATCGCGTTTGTTACCGGCAAGTCTTTGCTGCAATATGCAAAGACTTACCGGCTATGGAGAGGGCTCAGCCCGTGAACCCTCTCCATGCACCCGAGGCCAACTCATGACGTGCTATTATGTCACAGGTCGTGAAAGGGTTAAGGACGTAGCCAGTTTATAGCTCGAGGCTGTAAATATGATCGCTGCAGAGATCCATTATTTGAGGTTTATGCACCTCGTAACACAGCCTGCACCCCATATGTCCACCTCCTCCTAAAACAGCTTCCACCCTCATGTGTCCCCCTCCTCCTTGCACAGCCTCCACCGCGGTGTGCCCCCTCCTCCTTGCACAGCCTCCAACCCCGTGTGCCCCCTCCTCCTTGCACGGCCTCCAACCCGTGTGCCCCCCTCCTCCTCCTTGCATAGCCTCCACCCCAGTGTGTCCCTCTCCTCCCCATGTGTCCCCCTCTTCCTCGCACAGGCTACTCCCCTACATCCCCCTCCTCCTCACACAGCCTGCACCCCATATGATCCTCCTGCATATGATCCAGTCCCTCTCACCTAGCCTGTACCCCACACATATACCTCTCCTCCTCACACATCCTGCACCCTTTATGTCCACCCCCTTCTCACATAGCATTTACCCCCATATGCCTCCTTCTCACAGTCTGCACCCCCATATTTCTCTGTTCCCACACGGCATGCACCCCAATCTTCTTCACATAGTGTGCACACATCCCCCCCACATCTACTCCTCTGCCTGACACAGCCTGCACCCACATATACCCGCCTTCTCCTCACACATCCTGAACCCCCATTTGTCCTTCTCCTCATACAGCCTCCACCCTCATTTGTCCACTTCCTTCTCACAGTCTGCACCCCCATATTTCTCTGTTCCCACACGGCATGCACCCCGCTTTTCTTCACATAGTGTGCACGCATCCCCCCCACATCTACTCCTCCGTCTGACACAGCCTGCACCCCCATATACCCGCTTTCTCCTCACACATCCTGAACCCCCATTTGTCCTTCTCCACATACAGCCTCCACCCTCATTTGTCCACCTCCTTCTCACACAGCACCAACCCCCCCACATATCCCCCGCCTCCTCACACATCCTGCACCCTATATGTCAACCTCCTCCTAACACAGCCTACACCCTACATGCCCACCTCCTTCTGCACCCATGTGTGCCCCCTTCTCCTCCTTGCACAGCCTCTACCCTGTGTCCCCCTCCTTGCACAGCCTCTACCCCGTGTCCCCCTCCTCCTCCTTGCACAGCCTTTACCCCACGTCCCCCTCCTCCTCCTTGCACAGCCTCCACCTGTGTGTCCCCCTACTCCTCCTTGCACAGCCTCCACCTGTGTGTCCCCCTATTCCTCCTTGCACAGCCTCCACCCCCGTGTGTCCCCCTACTCCTCCTTACACAACCTCCACCCCCGTGTGTCCACTTCCTTGCACAGCCCTGTGTGTCCCCCTCCTTCTGCTTGCACAGCCCCGTGTGCCCCCTCCTCCTCCTTGCACAGCACCGCGTGTCCCCCTCCTTGCACAGCCCCGTGTGCCCCCTTCCTCCTCCTTGCACAGCCCCGTGTGCCCCCTCCTCCTCCTTGCACAGCCCCGTGTGCCCCCCTCCTCCTCCTTGCACAGCACCGTGTGTGTCCCCCTCCTCCTTGCACAACCCTGTGTGTCCCCCTCCTCCTTGCACAGCCCCGTGTGTCCCCCTCCTCCTTGCACAGCCCCCCCCCCGTGTCCCCCTACTTGCACAGCCTACACCCCCCGTGTCCCCCTCCTTGCACAGCCTACACCCCCATGTGTTCGCCTCCTTGCACAGCTTCCACCCCGGTGTGTCCCCCCTCATTCCACAGCTTCCACCCCCGTGTGTCCCCCCTCCTTGCACAGCTTCCACCCCTGTGTGTCCCCCCTGCTTGCACAGCCTCCACCCGGTGTGCCCCCTCCTCCTTGCACAGCCTCCACCCCGTGCCCCCCTCCTCCTTGAATAGCCTCCATCCCAGTGTGTCCTTCTCCTCCCCATGTGTCCCCCTCCTCCTCGCACAGGCTGCATATGATCCGCCTCCTCCTGCATATGATCCAGTCCCTCACCTAGCCTGTACCCCACACATATCCCTCTCCTCCTCACACAGCCTGCACCCTTTATGTCCACCCCCTTCTCATATAGCCCTTAACCCAATATGCCTCCTTCTCACAGTCTGAACCCCCATATTTATCTGTTCCCACACGGCATGCACCCCACTCTTCTTCACATAGTGTGCACATACCCCCCCCCACATCTACTCCGCCTGACACAGCCTGCACCCCCATATACCCGCTTTCTCCTCACACATCCTGAACCCCCATTTGTCCTTCTCCACATACAGCCTCCACCATCATTTGTCCACCTCCTTCTCACACAGCACCAACCCCCCCACATATCCCCCGCCTCCTCACACAGCTTGCACCCTATATGTCAACCTCCTCCTAACACAGCCTACACCCTACATGCCCACCTCCTTGTGCACCCATGTGTGCCCCCTTCTCCTCTTTGCACAGCCTTACCCTGTGTCCCCCTCCTTGCACAGCCTCTACCGTGTCCCCCTACTCCTTTGTGCACAGCCTCCACCCCCGTGTCCCCCTACTCCTCCTTACACAACCTCCACCCCCCTGTGTCCCCTTCCTTGCACAGCTCCCACTCCCCGTGTGTCCCCTCCTCCTCCTTGCACAGCCCCGTGTGTCCCCCTCCTTGCACAAACCCCCACCCCCCCTCCTCCTTACACTGCCCCCACCCCCCTGTGTTCGCCTCCTTGCACAGCCTTCACCCCCCGTGTGTCCGCCTCCTTGCACAGCTTTAACCCCCCCCTGTGTTCGCCTCCTTGCACAGCTTTCACCCCCTTATGTGTCCGCCACCTTGCACAGCTTTCACCCCCCGTGTGCCCCCCTCCTTCCACAGCTTCCACCCCCGTGTGCCCCCCCTCCTTCCACCCCCGTGTGTCCCCCCTCCTCCCGGCACAGCCTCCACCCCCGTGTGTCCCCCCTCCTCCCGGCACAGCCTCCACCCCCGTGTGTCCCCCCTCCTCCCGGCACAGCCTCCACCCCCGTGTGTCCCCCCTCCTCCCGGCACAGCCTCCACCCCCGTGTGTCCCCCCTCCTCCCGGCACAGCCTCCACCCCCGTGTGCCCCCCTCCTTCCACAGCTTCCACCCCCGTGTGCCCCCCCTCCTTCCACCCCCGTGTGTCCCCCCTCCTCCCGGCACAGCCTCCACCCCCGTGTGTCCCCCCTTCTCCCGGCACAGCCTCCACCCCCGTGTGTCCCCCCTCCTCCCGGCACAGCCTCCACCCCCGTGTGTCCCCCCTCCTCCCGGCCCAGCCTCTACCCCCGTGTGTCCCCCCTCCTCCCGGCACAGCCTCTACCCCCGTGTGTCCCCCCTCCTCTCGGCACAGCCTCCACCCCCGTGTGTCCCCCCTCCTCTCGGCACAGCCTCCACCCCCGTGTGTCCCCCCTCCTCCTGGCACAGCCTGCACCCCATATGTGGGCCTCCTCCTGCATATGTTCCAGTCCCTCTCACCTAGCCTGCACCCCACACATATCCCTCTGCTCCTCACACAGCCTGCACCCGTTATGTCCACCCCCTTCTCACATAGTCTGTACCCACATGCCCCCTTCATACAGCCTGTACCCCCATATGTGGGCCTCCTCCTGCATATGTCCCAGTCCCTCTCACCTAGCCTGCACCCCACACACATCCCTCTGCTCCTCACACAGCCTGCACCCATTATGTCCACCTCCTTCTCATAGTCTGTACCCACATGCCCCCTTCATACAGCCTGCACCCCATATGTGGGCCTCCTCCTGCATATGTTCCAGTCCCTCTCACCTAGCCTGCACCCCACACAAATCCCTCTGCTCCTCACACAGCCTGCACCCGTTATGTCCACCTCCTTCTCACATAGTCTGTACCCACATGCCCCCTTCATACAGCCTGTACCCCCATATGTACCCCTACTCACACAGCTTGCTCCATTGTACCCCCTTCCTCTTCCGTTTGAACCTGTTTCCCTCTCCTGCAGCCTGCACTCCAATTTGTCCAACTCCTTCTCAATCTGCACCCCCATATTTCTCCTGTGTTTCCTCCTCCTCACACAGCCTGCACCCCATTTCCCTTCCTTCCCCTCAGTCCCCGTGTGTCCCTCACATCTAGCTCCTCACACAGGATCACCCTCATGTGTTCCCCTCCTCAATTCCTGTTTAATCTCCTTTTAGAGCCAGCACTTGGCAGCTTCCTCTAACTGTGTTGCCAAGCTCCATAATTCTAGTGTAGCTCCTCCCATACCAGTCCGGTCACGTGCACCCGACGTCAACTAAGGTCCTTTAGCTTATTAGCATCTACCTTGATTTGTACTTTGTGGTGCCTGTCAAAAAGCAGATAAATGTATACATCTACATTATTACTCTATCGATCTAGTATAATGTATTTTTTTTACCAATGTGTCTTGTGATAATCTAATTATAAAAGCTATATCTGTGTATCACGTTTATCAGGCACAGCACTAAGGCTGGGGTCCTGACATCGCACTATATATAGACCTGTGGGTGGCGCATGTGTTTCTCTTTATACCAGGCAGCGTGCAATGAGGAGCTGTGTGAACAAGAATGTCCCTGCTGAGGTGGCGGCATCGTTGTCCAGGTGTCATGGTATTATGGAGCCCGGGTGATGCCTGGGAGTGAGGAGTAGACGTGTTGTGCAGGTGAGGACTGCATGTGACTTCTGTCCTGACTCTTCTCTAGTATCTGTTTAGGGCGAGGTGAAGGATTAGTACTGGTACTCCTGTCCAGTGTACTCTGATGTATCTAACATTAGGACTAAAGTAGCAGTATCCTCCCTGCTCTGGTGTAACTTAATAATCCTTGACCCTATCTGCTATTGAATAGTGGCTTCCGGGGTGTGAAGTAGCTTGGTTGGAAGCTAAAGCTACTCCATGCTGCAGTACCCTTGGCAGTGCTGCCTTTGTGATCCTATTCATCCTTATGCCTATACGCGAGATGTGCTCCCATGGAGCTACTGTCCACATGCAAAAGCTTCATAGTGGCACAGGCAAAAGAATCGTGCGCTGTGAATGCACAGTGCTGCTAAGGCTACTTGGGTATAGAATAGCTACTCGATGCCACAGTAGCCTTAGGTAATTTAGATGTAAGGATTTTAACGAGTTGGTTTAGGACAGTGGTGGCGAACCTATGGCACGGGTGCCAGAGGTGGCACTCGGAGACCATTCTGTGGGCACTCAGGCCTTCACCCCAACACAGAGTTTGCCAGATAGGAATCAAGGCTTTCTCCTGTGATCCAATACAGCCCGGGACGTGCCATGCTCAGCGCTATTTTAAAGCAACATCCTTGGCTGCCAGGACAACAGGAGGAGTGAGAAGGTGTGGATAGAGATGGATTGTCATTTGAGCTCCTGCTCTGGGTCCCCTGATTCTTCCTCTTCAGTAGACCCTGGAGGGAAGCTACAATCCAAATGTCTCCATCATCTTTCTATTGTATTGGTGAACTCAGGACACCAACACAATTAAAACCTGTGATATAGCAGGGATCAACAAGTTACTGCTTAAATTGTCATGTTGGCACTTTGCGACATACAAGTGGGTTTTGGTTGTAGCTTGGGCACTGTGTATCCAAAAGGTTCACCATCACTGGTTTAGGATATAGGTTTATTAAAGGGAACCTGTCACCATGTTTTCACAACTACAGGTAGTGGCATGTTCCTATAGAGCCCTAGTAATCTAGGACTTTTTTGTTAGTTTCCCCAAGATCCCCATAAAATCAGTTATAATTTTGCCTGTATCTGCAGCTTTGGAGCGAGCTGTGATCAGTTAAGCTACTTAACATTAGCAAACTGTACCTCATGTACATATCTGACCACATTAAACAATCTCAGCAGCCTGCTTGGACTTCTACTTCTCTCCATGCAGGCTTCTGTGACTTTGTTGTACAATATGCTGTTATTTCATGAGATGTATGCTTGGTGTACAGTTTTCTAATGCGTTAGGACCTGCCATGATGTCTCCCTGGTCACAAGACATTACGACTGCATACATACAGAGATGGGATGAAGCAAAGATGCTGGATTCGGCTGAGGCCACGCTCACTACGACTTGCTGTAGCCATGCTTAGATGCCAGGTAAAACTATCAGTTGAGGATATGGGAATCTCAGGGGAACAATTTTTATCTACAATAAAGGTGTCACTACTAGGGCTCTATAGGAACCTGTCACTACCAGTATTTCTGAAAAAATGTGGTGAAGGGTTCCCTTTAAATTAGATTAGGGCTGAGTCATTTACATCAGATCTACTGTATATACTCGAGTAAGAGCACCTGCCGTGGGAGGGCGTCGGAAGATGAGTACAGTGTTTGTTTTTTTTTCCTACAGGAATTGTATTGCAGGCAGAGGGCTGGGCCAGCTGTTTGCGGCACCCTCGGCTTATACTCGAGTCATTGGGTTTTTGCAGTTTTTGTCAAAATTGGGTGGGTGGGGGTCACGGCTAATGCTAAAGTGTATACAGTACTTCTGATGGAAATTTCCTAATGGTAGGCTTCTATTGAGTTGAATGGAACCTGGATTTAGGTGCTGGTACCAGAGGCCTGGGATCGGCTAGGAGCTTCACAGGACTTGCAACTTCTGCTTGCTTTAATTCACTTTTATTCTCAACTACAGTTCCTGGGGCGTTGTTGTGGCAATCATGGTTAAGCTAGCCTTAAAGGGACACTGAAATTCATGGATCAGCCTTTTGATATGTTTGAATAACGGGCCCCATCCTTTGCTGCTTGTAAATTCTTGTTTAGTTTGAAATTATTTAATCTTCTCTAGGACCATGTGCCTTCAAAGTATCCGGTAGATGATTCAGCATCTGAAGGTCAAAGCCTGGAAATTCACTGATCTTGTAGAAGTAACATGTAAGTTTCTTTTTTTTTAAATTTTTTATTGAGTTTTAGAATAAGTTTGTTTTTATATAGCGGACCAAAAATGGAACAAATTGATGAAATCACCAGTCAGTTTGAAGGCAAATAACCATACACCATAATGCAACAATTATTCAAATTGCCCTCCCCTAGAATTTATAAAAACAAATATTAAAACGTGTTGGGTATTCCCATGCCCTAAAAATGTCTAATCTATGAAAATATATTAAAAAACCTGTTATTCCTAGTGGTGAGCCGCATTATGGAAAATGGTGCCCAAATGTCCAAAACTCCTTTTATGCCATTTTACATATAAAAATTAATAGTGATAAAAAGATGAGACCTCAAAATAGTAGCAATAAGTATGTCGGCACATCTTTCATAAAAATCACTTCTTACACAGCTCCATACAGCAAAGTATGATTAAGATATTAATCATTTTTAAAAAGGTTTCATTGTGTTTTAATTCAATTATAAAATTTGTATAAATTTGGTATCACTGATCATACTGAACTGAAAAATAAAGTAGATGTATTATTTGGATTGCAGCAAAAGTTGCAAAAATGGAGAGCACAAGAAAGTGACAGATGCATTTTTGGCCATTTCACATTTGGAATAGGTTTCCAGCTTCCCAGTACATGGCATTGCACATTAAATAACTTCAGAAGTGGTTTGTTACATGGAAAATAAGCCCTCACATAGCTCTGTACACAGAAAAAATGTAAGTTAGATTTTTGAAGGTGTGGAACAAACCACACAATTCTACGTTTACTAGCGCAATTGGGGCATGCCTTGGCCTGAATGCTTTTGCAGTGAAAAGCTTGCAATCAGTAAATTATTGCATGCGTTTCACTGGAAATGTCGAGGCGATCAATATACAGCTGCCTTGTGGTGTTGACTTCCAGTATCTGATGATACTGAGCCATAATGGAAGTCTCTTTGAAGTCAGTGGAGCGCAGACTCAAGCCACATGTCACTGGTAGCTCAATGTTTATGGAAAAACAATGTGGTGTCCCTGTGATGTTAGCACTGGGCTTTGAATTGATATGAAAATATCTGTGCCCCTTTGTTTTGACATGCAGAGGGTCTGAGGGACATCAGAACTGCAGCTCCAAAAAATGGTGTGCTCTTATTGCAATACAGGCCTCTAGTTGAATGCAGCTGAGGCTTGTTATTGGCTCTTCAGTGGGCTTTTTGCTGTGGCTGCATTGGATAAGAGATGTAAAATGTGTAAATTATTTAAATTGGTCTAATTTTATTTTATATTTTTTTTACCAGGTGGCTGTTTCTTGTGGTGGAAGATGAATACAGGCTTGCATATCAGGTATGCAGTAATCTAAATATTGCCTGTCCCAATGATGGCAGCACTGGGCTCTGAATCATGAGTGAAAATGTGCCCCCACTGACTTGACATCCAGTGGGTCTGAGGGACAGGACATAATGGCACAACTAGGTTAAGCTGTATTGAATGTTAAAACAAAGGTTGTCTCCTCCATGCCACCCTTTGATAACAAACGTTGTTTGATAACTGTTGCTCCAGCTCTTGGACTTTTGTTTTCTTCTGGTTCCACTGAAATGGCACAGCGCCTTGGTGGTCCTATGATAAGATTAGTCTACAGCCCCGGCTGTCCTAGAAGATAACTCCTCTTGCTTTGTTTCAGAAATTGTAGTTCTCCTAAATTTATTGAAATGTGATGCCAGTTACAATTTTCTTTTCAGGTGCTGGAGTCGGACCCTCCACCTTAATCTACATGTCAGGTATATAGACCTTCTCAAAAAACAATATATAATATGTCCCAATGATGCCAGCACTGGGCTTTGAAAGCTGTGAAATCAATTGTGCCCCCACTGACTTGACATACAGTGGGCCTGAGGGACACTTCAGACTTGTATAAACTGCAGAAGACACTGAAGACTGGCCACTTGTGACTGCCTCTGACCCTAGCCCTAGAGGTGTAGCGGCATACTCCTGCTTATTGGAGTTGGCTTACTCATGTTTTATGTATACAACTTATTATATTCAATTTTGGTGTAGCTATGTATGCAGTAATCTTTTCCTGTTACAGCTGGTCTCTGCCATGTCAGGGGGCTGCTGTGTACAGAGGAAATGCTGTACTGCTTCTGCTTTGAGCAGTGAAAGGAGTAACAGCCTGAAGAGTGGGGGGGGAGCAGATCATGCATGAAACCATGTAGTGTCTGCTCCTCTCACAGATGGCTCACAGGACGCTGTAGGGGAGAGTGCTCTTTAAGCGTTGTGCCCACATACTCCAATCTCCCATCTTGTGGGCAGGAGCCATTGGAAGGAATTTCTCACCGATGTTTCTGATTTCATAAAAATTCATTACACCATAAATGAATACATATTGGTAGATTGTTTAATACGTTGCCATACAGAATTATAATAGCAGTTGTGAACTGTTTAAGGAACAATATTACAAAGTTGGTTTGCACATGTGGACACTCCCTGATCATTTTCTTTCTCTTACAGGTTGTGTCAAAATGGAGAAGGACTACAGTGAACTTTTTAATATTGTTTAATAGCATACTTGGAATACATGTTGAAGTAAAGTTTAGCTTTATGGAACTTGTTTAAAATGTGTACATGGACTCATTTACATATCTTACACCAATAATGTCTGCAGTAAGCTGAAGCATCGAGAGTCATCACCCTTGCTTTGTAAAATAATGTGTTCTATAGCCTGTGGGACAGAAATGCCCTGTGCTGGCCACTCCAGCATGGGCCCCCTTCACACTTCGTGAGGAGGTGCCTTAAAGAACACCTGTCATCAGGTCACTACTACCTTTTGGAACAGCTCGCAAGGATCCATCACAGCCTTTATCTAGTCAATTCATACATTAATCATTATAAAATCTTTTCTTGTGTAAATGAGACTGGTCCAAGGCAGTGATGTCACCCCTGTTTCCACCCCCCCTGCTCATGTGTCATTTATAGTAAAGCATTTCTAGTGTCTGCTTTTTCTCCTGACATGGTGTGTTCTTCCATACACATGTGTGAGACACTGACATCGGGTACCTTTTATGTTCTACTAATAACATGGCTGCCTGGAGCTGTTGTATCTCTCCTGTACACACACAGGCTGCAGGAGGAGCCATTATACCTCATACCATTATACAGGCTGTCAGTGAAGCACTGGGGTTATGGCTGTACCTCCCACTCATGAATAAGCTGTACATCTTCAATATGCTAATGACTCATTGGACATCTCAGGTCATTAGCATTCAGCTTTAGTTCCTGGTTACTTAAGTTTACAGGCATGCTGAGGGACAATGCTTTCTACTTGCAGTTTATGAAAATATATTTAATTTTGGGGGGATTAATTTGCCTAATGGGTTCTCTTTAAGTGGGTAAGTGGTTGCAGATCCTGGCTATGCACCAGGAATTGTGATTATTCCAGGGATTGTAATTGTAAAACACAGTACATCATCATATGTAGCAAAATGAGGATGTGGCTTATGGCTGCTTTGCTAGCTGTTTTACTTATTCAAGTGTTCTCCTGGAACAGTCAGTTTATTTTTACACAGAGAAACCATGCATATGTCTTTAAAAGCAGTATAAAATGGGACCTGGATTAGTTGACCAGGCTGTGGTGTGTTTTGGCTTTCATATTACTGATGCATCGGGTAGCCTTGTACTGGATGTGGCTTCCAAATCCAATATAAAGAGATGGCAAGTGCAATGGAAAGGATCCCAACTATGACTGACAGTGCTAATATGGTTCCTCCTGCAAAGAGAGAGACTAGTTAGTGTAGCTACATATTTGAGGGAAAACCAGAAGCAAATACCTAGTACTGTGGTTATTTTGCAGATGCAGTGTTTGCCTTTAACCCATCATGTAACATATTGCGATGTTGCACTACAGTGCTCCCCATATAAAGTACCATAGAGGGGTCTGAAAAATGGTTAAAAAAAAAATAAAGCGTAAAATTTGAATCACTCCACCCTTTCCCTAGAACTGATATAAACCATAAAAATCATGAACATGTTGGGTATTGCTGTGGCCCAAAATGTCCAATCCATCAAAATATAACAGTTACTCCTGGTGTTTAAACCCATAACAGAAAATGGCCATTTTACAACATATAAAATATTTAAATGTGATCAAGAGGCTGTACACTACTTAAAAGGGTAGCATTAAAAACATCACATCCCATACATCGCTCGGTAAATCCAAGTATAAAAGTTATAAGAGACAGAAGATGGCATTGATTTTTGTAAATATATGAAAACATAAAATCTATATAAATTTGGTATCCTAGTGATCATATCAAACAATATAGAAGACATGTCATTTGGGGTGCACAGAGAAAGCTGTACAAACCAAGCCTACAAGAAAATGGTGCAAATGTGTTTTTATCACACTTCACTGCATTTGGATTTTTTTTCCCCATCGAAAGTAAGCAGCTCCTAGTGCTAAAACAAATGCAGAAGTGTTACACTGCTAGCGTTATTGGAAACTTCAGATAACACTAACACCTAACTACAAACGCCAGACAGCTCTCAAAGCGGTCTGGCGTATTCATGAAGGTGTGGTCTGAGGCGCTGACTCTTCCTTGGGCCGGCAGTGACTGCTGTGTGTCATGCAGTAGTCACTGTCTCTAATCCCACCCCTCATGAATACGCTGGACCGCGCATCTGTATGGACCAGCATGTGCTGCGTTTGTTTTAGCACTAGGAGCTGCTTACGTAGTGCCGTATTTCAGGGTGACAGGTCCTCTTTAAGAGGTAGAACTTGATTAAGGCCATGTAGACATGGCTATGGGTTGTGGATTTTAAAATGTCGTTCAGCTTTGGGTAAAGATTTAAAATTGAAGCTTAAACTGTGGACTGTTACTTGTGGCCTAACTTATCAATTTGCCAGTGCTGCTCACATGACATAAGAAACACTGGCTGAGCAGGAATGGGCCTGGGTAGACTGCTCATGCCCTGGTCTCTGGAATCCATGGCCATGTTCATGATTCCATAAAATCAAATTGGGACATGTGCTAGCTAATGAAAACATCTCCATTTCACATTCTATCTGCATGAGACAAAAGTTTGCGATGGGAAGAAGATTCTTACCTTTGTAAAATGCAAGTTGGGAACAAGCAACATGTCAGTGTTTACCAGAAAAACACAGGCCTCTACTCGCATTTACAGTTGGCAGAAACTGATCCCTGCTCACTTGAATTACATTTCTAAACACAATTTGAAAGCAGCCTGTGACCTTGGCCTTGGGATAGCCCTGCATGGATGCCAAATGTATGCAGGGAAGTGGGTGTGAATTTTTGAGGTCCGTAATAAAAGTCCATATAAAATATCTGCACTGCATGCCAGATTTATAAAATACTCATATAAATGGTACAGTATTATACAGCAGATATGTTGTATGGGTCACTATAACCATCTAAATCCTGGACCTTTGTTGGTTGTCCTTTTTGGGAACCAATCTAAGATGGCAGCTCTTGGCTAGACCTGATGTTTTCATATATTCCTTGTGTGCTTCCAGCTTGACATCATTTACAATGTCAGGCTATCCATTGAAATCCTGCATGCAATAAAATTAGTTGTAATACAGTTTCAGAAATGGCAGATTGTACTTTTGGCTACTTTAGTTGTTTATTTTGCAATTGTTACCTCCTTTTTGTTGCTGCTGAATTTGGCATTCCCCCCACCAGTCTAGTGGGATAACTGGCGCCATAAGCTGAGAAAAGATATGCAGTGGGCAAGGAGATGTACATCCTGGCAATGCCAACGTGTATGGTTCCCTATTTGACTCATTCCGATAATACATTCCAACACTGTATGTGCTAGGATATAAAAGGGATCTTGTTAATAATACATGGCATGCCACAGTGAATGCATATAACTTGTACCCATTAACCATCAGTAGGCATTACTAAAAGAAAGAAAAGGAAAGTCTGCAACAGTTTACTGATTCTAAAGTAAATTTAAAATTGACGTTTTAAGCCATCAACTCCACAAATAATGAATGCAATAAAAATGTTAATCCAAAAACATTAAAACTTTTTCGACCAACATGATACATTCTTGAGGCACAGTTGATTTGACACACTTCCAGTCTGAACAGACTCTTAATCATAGATGATTAATCAAAGATTAAGCGTCCATTTGGACTTGAAATAAGTCGATGACCTGAGCCGATCGAGCGTGTGTCATTCTTTGAAATTTCTATTTATTCAAAAGTAATTCTTTCAAACCATGTACAGGAAACTCAAAGCTTCAACCAAAAATAAACAGTCGCTAGTCTCAGCGGAGAGTTGAAACCTAAGAGAAGATGCAGCTTTGTTAGTAGAGTGTGCACAATTTAAATCATCTTATGCTGTTGACCCTGTTCACAGGTTGCAGTTAAAACTGCATCGCAATCAGCTTTGAGGTGGTTTTAGGGGAAGTTTTGTCAATTGAACAGGTGAAAGACATGAACTGAACGAGTGAATGACATTTGTGGAGCAGGTTTCCCCTTCAAAATCAAATTCACTCGTTCAGTTCATGTCTTTCACCTGTTAAACTGACAAAACTGCACCTAAACCACCTCAAAGCTGATTGCGGTGCAGTTTTAACTGCAACGTGTGAACGCACCCTCAACAACCAAACAGATATGTTCAACAAACAATGCCACCTATTTCAGTCTTCTACACTTTTGCACCAATCTCTGCACTCTCAGTTAAGGTATAAAATGTTCTTTCTAGCATTTCCTCTTTTCATGTGTAAATAATCAGAGAAGAGCTTCTAAAAGTGACTCTAAGGATATTTCATACCTAAGGGTACTGGTAGTTGAAGGGTTTGTCTGGGAATAAAGAAAATGTCATATAGGGCTGGGGGGATCTATAAAAACAAACAAGTTGTACTCTCCTCTCTCCAGGTTGTTTGTATACAGAGTCTGGTGCTTCTACCTTTACCATAGCCGTGTGTGTGGTATAGTAGTAGTTTAAGGCTGGGATGGGCAGTGCCACCTGTAAACAAATGCAGAGAGGCAAGTATTGTTTTTACAGCCCCCCAGCCTTATACAACATTTTTTTTCCTGGACAAAACGTTCACATGGTTTAAAAGCAGATGGCTGCATAATAATTGTGTGCAATTTAGAAAAAAAATGAATTTAGTGTGTAAAAAAAGTTGTGACAATGCAATAACTTTATGGAGTGATTAAATCTACATTTACACTTTTTATTGATTAAAATATATTGTTACTCCCCTTCCTGTTGGATAGGGATGTTGTAGGATAATATGTGGCTACACTAGCAACCTTGGATTCTTATTAAATGGGTTGACTTTTAGGAAAGTTTAAGTGGGTGACCCCAACAGTCACCAATTATAACCATTTAACCACTCCCCAAGGAAATCCTCCCACTCATTCAACCACTCACAGGTTTGTAGTTGTGATGGAGGGGGACAGTAATGATTGTCGGACCTCCTCCATCATTGAAAGCAATCAAGACATCAGAGAAAGTAGGCCATCTCCTGTTGGCCATCTCCTGTTGCTTTGAGGAAGCTTTAATAGGGTAAGTATAAAATGGAGGACCCTATTACGGCCTCCCACTTGACCTGTTAAGTGGCCAACCCTTCATCCTTATTGCTGCTGGGTAGCTCCCAGCAGGGTGTATACAGCTATACATTATTAGAAGTCTTTCTCTTGTAGTTTAGTTTTAACCAATTTTTAATCTTTATGTAAATCAAATGCAAGGGGTCCAGGAGGTATCACTAGACACTCTCCAGAGCACTTCTCTGTCTGCTGATTGGCACAAGGGCACCAAGGAAAGCATAAGAGAATTGCTTGTGGGGAAAGCTCTAGTGTTGCCCCCACTCTTGATTTACATAAAGAAAAAGAGCATAGTAATCCTGCATGTAAAAATGGGAAAACGCTGGTAAGGTGACGCGTTTCGGACTATAACCTAATAAGTCTTTAGTCATACCCTAGGAGCAGTTTTTAACTGTCTATTTTTACCTTCACTGGTGTTGGCTTACTATCCTCCTTTTCTTATTCATTCCACCTGGTATACAGACCAGTGCCTGCCATTTTATAATAATAATAATCATCTTTATTTATATAGCGCCATCAAATTCTGTAGCGCTTTACAAATCATAGGGGACATATACATCTATAATAAATTACACAGAACAGTCATATGGAACAATAGTAGTGAGGGCCCTGCTCACAAGAGCTTACAGACTATGAGGATGAGGGTGTTGACACAAAAGGTTGTATAATGGTCCAGCCATTCTTTATAAGGGAGCAATATAAAATAATTTAATAAATAAAAATGTTGCTGCTTGAACCAGCCATCAGCCGCCATCTTATTTACAGGGTCCTAGGTGAAAAAGACTGCAGCGAAGCCTGGAGCTTGGTAAATATCTGCTGTTTGCCAAATAACAGACGGGAGATAGGACATAGGATGGATTAGTAAAGGGAGAGTCGACATTTCATGCAGTTAGCGAGTGTGATAGGCTTGCCTAAAGAGATCGGTTTTAAGAGCCCGTTTAAAGCTTTGGAGGTTGGAGATTAGTCTGAGAGTCCGGGGAAGGGCATTCCAGAGAATTGGAGCAACTCGGGAGAAGTCCTGGAGACGTGCATTAGAGGTTCGAATTAAGGTAGAGATTAATGTCACTGGCAGATCGAAGAGCACGGGAAGGGTGTTAAACTGAGATGAGAGATAGAGAGGTGCAGCATTATTCAGAGCTTTGTGGATGAGGGTTATTATTTTAAAGTGAATACGGAAGGAGACAGGCAGCCAGTGCAGTGATTGGCACAAACTGGAGGCATCCGTGTAGCGTGTGGTCTGAAAGACGAGCCTGGCTGCTGCATTAAGAATAGATTAAAGAGGAGAGAGTTTAGCGAGCGGAAGACCGATTAGTAGGGAGTTACAGTAGTCTAGTCGAGAGTGAATAAGTGCAACAATTAGAATTTTAGAAGTTTCAAATGTCAGAAATGGACGGATTCTGGAGATGTTTCTGAGATGCATCCGGCAAGAGGGAGTAAGAGATTGAATATATGGTGAAAAGGAGAGGTCAGAGTCCAGCACAACCCCAAGACAGCGGGCCTGCTGCCTTGGTGCTATAGTGATCCTACAGATTGAGATGGAGAGGTCAGGGTTAGGTAAGTTAGTAGATGGTGGAAAGACAAGAAGTTCAGTCTTGAGGACATGATGTTAGAGACAGCAGAGAGACATTTGCTAGTGTTCTGGATTAAAGCAAGGGTGATGTTACGTGCAGAAGTATATAGCTGGGTATCATCAGCATAAAGATGATACTGAAAACCAAATCTGTTCATGGTTTGTCCAACGGAGGTAGTATAGAGGGAGAAGAGAAGAGGACCTAGGACTGAGCCCTGAGGAACCCCGACACTGAGAGGAAGATGAGAAGAGAAAGATCCAGAAAAGGAGACACTAAAAGTGCGGTCAGAGAAATAGGAAGAAATCCAGGAGAGTTCCAATGGAGTGAAGCATCCTAAGGAGGAGCTGGTGGTCCACAGTATTGAACGCTGCCGATGGATCCAGGAGAATGAGGAGAGAATAGTCACCTTTGGATTTTGCAGTGAGGAGATCATTGGAGACATTAGAAAAGGCAGTTTCAGTGGAATACATAGAGCGGAAACCAGATTGCAAGGAGTCAAGGATGGAGTTAGCTGAGAGATAGCGGGTTAGTCGAGAATAGACGAGGCGTTCCAGAAGTTTGGAGATGAAAGGAAGGTTAGAGACTGGTCTGTAGTTAGTAGCATTGGATGGGTCCAGTGAAGGTTTCTTTAGTAAAGTGCTAACAACAGCATGCTTGAAAGAAGAGGGGACGACACCAGAAGAGAGAGAGGTTAAAAATTTTTGTGAGGTCAGAAGTGACTTCTGGGGAGAGAGACTGTACGAGATGTGAGGGGATGGGGTCACTGATGCAGGTAGTGGGGCGAGCAGAGGAAAGGGGCTTGGACACTTCTTCCTCTGTGACTGGCTCAAAGGAAGAGAGTGAACAAGATAAGGTACCGGAGGGAAGGGGATTGGTGGGGTGAGTGGATTGAGAATTTAATTCCTGGCGAATGCAATCAATTTTATCCTTAAAGTAGGCGGCCAGATCTTCAGCCCCAAGGTCTGTGACAGGTGGCTGCATCTTTGGTGTTAGTAAGGAGTGAAGAGTATCAAAGAGCCTTTTGGTGTTGTTAGAGAGAGAGGATATGAGATTAGTAAAATAGACCTGTTTAGCAAGGTGAAGGGCAGAGTTATAAGTTTTTAGCATAAATTTGAAGTGTAGAAAGTCTGCAGATGTGCGTGATTTTCTCCACAGACGTTCGGCAATCCTGGAGCACTGCCGTAGGAAACGAGTTTGTTCAGTGTGCCAAGGATGCCTTCGTGTGTGTTGAAAATTTCAGATAGTTCTGTGTACTCCAAACAACTACTTACCACCTGATAAGATCTGCCACTGCTAAGCTACAAACTTTTTTTTAATTTTTGCTACTAAAGTTTATATAAAGTTATATTTCCATGCTACTGGAGCAGAGTTTTTAATACATTTATAGCAGTCTTCACCCTGCTGGGAGCATTGAAGAGTAAATGCAGCTATATATTGGTAGATTACCTAACAAGTTATGTCTTTACCTAGATATTTTACATTGACCAAGTTTACTTAATCTGACTCTGCCAAGAAATAAATATTTCAAAACTTACCCATCACTTTCCTTGTAAAATTCAAATATGTGACATGATGCATATGGTGGATGGATCCCACTGTAAACACCCAGTGCTCCTTGTAATGCTAAGATTGTGCTGTCATGCTTAAAATAAAGATCCTTGTATCAGTCATGAAAAATTAAGTAATGTGAAACTTCTTATGCTTTGTAAGCAAATGGAGAACAGCTTAAGGCATCCTGGAGAAATTGAACAAAGCCACATAATAGACGGAGCTAACAGATGCAATTTGCTGCAAGCAAGCTACACAGAGAATTGGTTCCAAACTGCCTATTATAGATTTATAGCAGGCAGTCTTCATCCCTAAAGCCTGTGCCGTAGCATAGTTAGTTTGCTGGCTTTAGATGGGGTCCCATTCTACCAGGCAGCCACGTTTTGAATCCCCTGTGTAAGGCCTCATTCAGACAGCCGTGTGTGGGGATGTATATGCAGCCGCAAATTTGCGGCCGCATATACTTTCCCCCAGATGGCAGTGGCGGCCGGCGGCTGTACGTGCCGATCCGTGCCCTTCACAGAGGAAAGGACAATAAACATTTTTAAAATCCAATTGTCACAGACACCAAAAAATACTTACTTACATACAAATTCAGCTTAAAGGGAACCTCTCACCGCTGTTTGAAAAAATTAAGTTGCAGGCAGGTTCCCATAGAGCCCTTATAGCATAAGGGCAACCTTTCTTCATCTAATAAAATCGCTGTGCAGAAAAGGAAAAAATTTACATTTATTCTCTGCCTGGTAACCAGGCAGAGAGTCTAGCGAGTCGAGGTGGGCGGATACATATACGTGAGTCCCACAGCTTGCTCACAGCTCCTTTCCCTATGTCATCCGGCTGAATTATAACACATATGCCTACAGTGCGGAAGCAGGAAGCTAAGCAGTAAAGCCGCGCATGCGCCATAGACATTTGTGTTATAATTCAGCTGACAGCCGGATGATGTATGATGAACAATCTTGTATGTAACCCTGGGACTGCCTGTACTTGCTGCACCATTATCTATATATGTTCGGCACAGTCCAAATAGTGACAATTGTCACTGCTAATATACACTGTTTCCCATGTTGCTAGGGTTACGGATTAGCCCCTGTTACAGTACCAAAGTTTGTTTTTTTTTTTAAAGGCTATTCTGACATAAGGGACATAAAGTAAAAATAAAAGTTAAAAAACCCTCTCTGACATGACCCTATCTGACACCCAGTTACACTAAAACTTTGATAAAAATGTGATATATCAAAATTTGTGCCAAACATTTTGTTTACTCCTTTGGGACTAAGCCATTTTTATAGCTTTTGCATTTCCATTTTTTATCCCCTTTTTTAAAAATCCATACATTTTTTTTTACATACGGGGCTTGTGTAAAGAATATTGTAATTTTTAGTGGCGGTATTTAATTTTTCCATGCCGAGTACTGTGAAGCGGAAAAAATTCCAATTGAAGTGACCTTGACAAAAACCACTTTCTCATCATTTTCTTGTGGGCTCCAAATAACACCTCCCCTTTATTCTTTGGGTCGGTGCAATTACGAGGATACCAGGTTTACCGTATATACTCGTGTATAAGCCGAGTTTTTCAGCACAAAAAATGTGCTGAAAAACGTCCCCTCGGCTTATACACGAGTCAGTACGAGTAAAAAATAATTAAAAAATGGACTTAAAAAATAATAAACTTATATACTCACCGTCCGGTGGCCCAGATGCAGCGCTGCTCCTCTTCTGGCTTCATTTCCCGTCTTCTGTCTTCTTTAACATTGTGCTGGGCGCCGCCATTGTTCTCACCCGTGTGGCGCCTAGTATGACATCAGCAGCGACGCGTCATACTACGCGCCTGCCGTCCAGGTGATAACAATGGCGGCGCGGCGCCCAGCACGATGTTAAAGAAGACAGAAGACGGGCGCTGAAGCAAGAAGGGGAGCCGGGAAGCCAGAAGAGGAGCCGCGATGACATCGGGGGAGCAGCACTGTGCATCGGGGCCACCGGAGGGTGAGTATATAAGTTTTTTTTTTTTTTTAAATTCTCGGCTGACTGTATACTACTGGGGGCAGACTGGGGTGGCTGTATACTACTGGGGGCACGCTGTATACTACTGGGGGCAGGCTGGGGTGGCTGTATACTACTGGGGGTAGGCTGTATACTACTGGGGGCAGGCTGGGCTGCCTGTATACTACTGGGAGCAAGCTGGGCAGGCTGTATACTGCAGGGGGCAGGCTGTATATTATAGGGGGCTGGCTGGCTATATACTGGGGGGGGGTCTGTGACCAATGCATTTCCCACCCTCGGCATATACTCGAGTCAATAGGTTTTCCCAGTTTTTGGTGGTAAAATTAGGCATCACGGCTTATACTCGGGTATATACGGATATATAGGTTTTGAAAAATTAAAATCTTTTGTGAAAAAATAAATTTCTTCACTTTGCCATATAATCATTTATATATATTTATAGATCAGGACTTTTGGTATACAGCACTACCTAACAGGATTGTTATTTACTTTATCTACTTTAACCCTTGGAGGTCTGATCAATCCTGATATATACTGCCATACTACATAAGCCATCATACACCTCTGTACACATAAAAATAAAAAAGGGATTTTTGCAGGTGGGGAGCAAAAAAGTAATCAGAGTAATCAAAGTTTATCAGAGTAAAGGAGTTAATGAAAATGCCATTGATGGACATGAGAAACTGGTGACAATAATTCTAAACATAATAGTTACAAGAAATTTACAATGGAATTCAGGGTTTAGAGAGTTATGATGATGCTCTAAAAGTTGAAGATATGATTGTGTTTAAATATGAATTTTATTTGGTTCAAAATTTAATGTGAGGTTTTGTTCATGGGGAAAAAAAGACTTCCCCTATAAATATTCCCTAACCTATTTTTGGAGCAAAATAGTGATATAAGACCCAGTCTTATTTTTAGAGAAACAGATGAAACAGAGAAATAGATGAAATTCAAATAAGTTACAATAGGTGAAAAATCTGTGCATAAAACTTGCCTATGATTTTCAATGGATTCAGTAATTCAGAACATACAAGTAGTGGTTTCTACTGTGAAGTGAGTGAATGGATCTTAATACACCTTGCAATATATTTATAGTGCAGGAACTGAAGAAATATGTGAGCTCTGTTAGTACCTACCGCTGAGTACATCACCATTTTTAGCGGGGAAGATTTCTTAATGGCTTCAGTGAAATTCTTAAGGACAGCATCCACAAGAATCCCTCAGGAAACAAAATAGTGAGATGTGAGATCAATTCATGGCTACATCTATACAGATGTATACAGTCTAAAAATTAAAACTTTCCATTAAAACACAAGTATGATAAATGTTAATATTTTCTAGAATAATCTGACAATTTCTAATATAGAAATGGTAGCAGAAACTGGACAAGCAGAGCTGCATGTACAGCAGATAGACCAAGTAAGAGTTCTCTTTATGGAGACGGAACCAGTTAAGGCCATCTTGTAAGCGTGTGGAGACTTATAGCCATTGATGCTCCACTAGGATTCTGGGAAATATGCAAATACATTTTCCAGGACATCATAAGGCTTCTTGATAGTCATGCTTGATGTCGCCTCTCAAGGCAGCAAAAAGAGGCATTGTTTTCCTTATCCCATCCTCGAAAATATATTTGCATATTTCCCAGCAGATAGACCAGCAGTCTTATGAGACAGGAGGTGGAAGTTGGGTGCAGATGGAAAGCTGCAGCCATAGATCTTTCCTATTTAACTATAAATAAGCAGCAGATAAATAGCCAATATTGGGAAACATAATTGTAGCATATGCTGGAGGTAATAATTCCCAAACAGCAAGAGAGCCATGTGTTGGAAAACTTTATACTCTGCTATGCGATCCTAGAAGTACAGTAAACAACAGAAGAAAGTTAGCACAGATTATTTTGAGTTTCTTGTATCATATATTATTGGCAGATGAATAAGTATACTGTTGGTGAGCTCAACATGTTGCATATCCACTAGGTGTCAGTAAAATGTCAAGTAAAATATTGAGTACAAAACTGAACAAAAAGAGGACTTACCTCCAGTGAGTCGAGCTTTTTCTTTAGGCTTGTAGAGTGCCATATGTGCTTTCATATCGAAAGCAGAAATCTCTTCCAAAGTGTGCAGCACATCTGGTGTGGCCCAGGCAGGTAAACTGAAGTTGTGAGACTTCTGCAGCAAAAATATTTTAACAATGCATAGGGCAATACGGTAAAGAAAAACCAAACAAACTTAAAGGACATCTACCATCAGTATTGTCTTTGATGAAATATAAACTTATATTCTATATGCTAAATGCCGGAAGTGTTCAGGCTTACGTTACCGATAATTTATTGACACCCTGTATATTTAATTGTAGCCAGTTGTCACCGGCAGTCTGAATGAAGTCACCCATCAGTCTGTAAGTCTTGCACACATACACTGAGACTTTCCTTGCGCAGCTGCCCTCCGGCTCACAAGGAAAGTTGGGGTGGGACTGGCTACAACTAAAATATACAAGGCATGAATAAATTATGGGAGCCAGGTGGGGCTCCCAATAAAAAATGTTTTATAAAGTGCAGAAGACGGCAGACTGGTGAGTTATAAGCGTCTACCATCAGTATATCTGATGGTAGATGACCTTTAAGGTGGCTGTTAACTCTTGGCCGACTTTCCTACATACATGCACAGCCACCTATGTTGGGCAGTGGACACGTAGTAGATAGGACAGGGGTTAAAGGAAATCTACCATTTGATTGCATGCATTATGAACTAAACATACCTTGAGAATGCTGAAGCTACACTGATGCAGGATCATATCTTGCTTAATCCCTGAGCTGAGAGGTTTTGCTGAAAAAACAATTATATCATTCACCTTGGGAAAGCTGGGTTGTTTTAGCCTGCCATTGATAAACACATTACACTGAGTTTGCTAAACTGTCCAGACAGGACTAATTTGGATCACTCATACACAGCAGCTGGGGGATGGTGCAGCGATTGATTACTTCTGCCTGAAAGGCACACAGCAGTGCATAACTAATGGGAGAGGAGAAGAGCAGAGGCAGGCAAAGGAGCGACAGAAACTCATTATCCTGAATTTTATAATTGTGTTTTCAGCAAAACCACTCAGCTCAGGGAATAAACAAGATATGTGCATGCATCAGTGTAGCTTCAGCATTCTCAAGGTATGTTTGGTTCATAATGCATGAAATCAAATGTTAGATTTTCTTTAAAGCTGTTGTTGGCTGATCTTATACTGTTATGGCACCGGACACCTGCTGACTATATTATAAAAAGAGCAGCTGTCAGAGCCAGGCTATCCAATAGAACCGGGGTAAAGCATAGGTAAAATAATAAGAAAAGGCATTTCTAAGTAAATAAGGTATGGAAATACTTGAACAAAATGGTTTCTCTGTTATTCCTGGCCTATATGAATTTAATACAGCTAGACTTTTCCTCACAGAAGCAGTAAAACAATTCCAAATGCAGTGAAATTGGTGAAAAAAACACATTTGCGCCATTTTCTTTTGTGCTTGGTTTTTGTCTACTTTATTTTTTGGGTCGGTGCGGTCACAGGGATAACAAATTTGTATAGGTTTTATAATGTTTTCATACATTTACAAAAAGTAAAACTTCCTGTACAAAAAAATTATTTTTGATTTTGCCATCTTCTGGCACTAATAACTTTTTTTTATACTTTGGTGTACAGAGCTGTGGGTGGTGTCATTTTTTGCGACTTTTAATGATGTTTTCATTGCTTCTATCCTTAGGACTTTACAGTTTTTTGATCACTTTTTATTGAATTTTTTATACTTTTCAAAATAGCAAAAAAGTGCCATTTTCAACTTCGGGTGCTATTTTCTGTTACGGGGTTAAACGCTGTGAAAAACCATGATTATATTTTAATAGATCGGGCATTTTGGGACACGGCGATACCTAATGTGTTTAGGATTTTTACTGGTTATAGTTATATTACTTCTAGGGAAAGTAATTATTTATTTTTATTTTTACTATTTTTCATACCCCCTAGAGTACTTTGACCCTAGGTTGTCTGATTGATCCTACCATATACTGCCATTGGATATCCACATATATTAGATATATCACATCAAGATAAACTCTGATCACAATATCACATGTTATTAAGACACTATACCACCTTATATAAAGCCAGTTGTGAACATATTGATCCTTAGGGTGCATTTACACACGGAATGCTCGCTGTGCCGGCATACGGCCATGTGCTGGAGAGGAGGAGGAGGTGACCCTCCTACCTCCATAGGAAACAGTGGCGCAGGGCCGCATATCAGGGAAAAGATAGAGCATGTTCTATCTTTTCCTGGGGTGCGGCGCGGAATGGTGCCACACATGTGTGGCACCGTACCGCTGCTGTGCCGCCATCGCTGTCTATGGGGATGTTTATACGCCCACAGATTTTCGGCCGCATGTACGTCCCTGCAGACGGCAGTGTGAATGAACCCTTATCCAAGGGGAACAGCAGAGAGCAGCATAATAGAGAATTCTAGTATTTCCTAGATGTGTCTGAAGTCTTGGGAAATTTATCTCTAACATGCTCCAGGTGGATACTTTGTACGTGTTCAAGAGAGGCTTGGATGCCTTTTTTGAGATAAAAAATTTCTTAAATAAGGGGAAAAAATTGATTAATCTTATAGGTTGGACATGATGGACCTGCATCTTTTCCCAAGCTTATATACTTTGATACTCCTTATCCATAACAAAAAATAAAGCAGTTCATACCTGACAAAAAAGTGTGTCATACACTTTCCATACTCGCCGAGAGAGGGCTTGGTCCACACTATAGCCAGTATAGTTTGCGACACGTGCAATGAAATCCTAAGAGTATTACAGGAAAAGTCAAGAAGAGTAGTATAGTACCACCATCTGCTGACACAAAAATAATAGTATCCCATACTGAAACTTAGAACGGACCAACACAGAGGTTTTCAACAAATGTAACTTTTTACTTTACTCCAGTGCCCACCATTATTTTGTTTTTATGGTACACCTTCAATATTTGGTTGGTGAGGGGCTGTCAGTCCTACACTGCTGAGAAGTTTAGTTTATGAAATTATATGTGTTGGTCAGCTTACAGAAACATGATCTGCATGGCCTCTATACAACCAGAAGAAGAGTAAAATATCACGAGAACACATTTCCTGGCCTTCAGTGTGTGTAGTGATATAGTTTTACAGTCATACACCACACAACTAATGCTGAGTGTAAAATGGGTCTGAGGTTATATTACCTCCCAGGCATTCATCCGGTCCTTATACTCTGGCAGCTGAATTGTCTCCTTCATTAGTTCATAAAAGCGGGGACAATCTTTGGATGGAAATTTTAGTAGCTATGGAACAAAGGAAGAAAATGCATGACATTGCAACATATGACAATATGTCTATCCTTTCACATTAATTAGGATCTGTCAGCTCTTCTGATATTTGTATTTTAGTAAGTACTTGTATATAAAATAAATTTGTAGCATTATTCTTCTGTAAATGTAGTCAGACAATGCTTTAACCGGTTAAGGACCGGGCCCTTTCCTGTTTTTTCATGTCCATTTTTCACTCCCCACCTTCAAAACTCTATAACTTTTTTATTTTTGCACGTAAAGAGCTGTGTGATGGCTTGTTTCCTGCGTAACAAATTGCACTTTATAGTGATGGTATTAAATATTCCATGCCATGTACTCGGAAGCGGGAAAAAAATTCCAAATGCAGTGAAAATGGTGAAAAAACGCATTTGCGCTATTTTCTTGTGGGCTTGGATATTACGTCTTTCACTGAGCGCCCCAAATGACATGTCTACTTTATTCTTTGGGTCGGTACGATTAAGGGGATACCAAATTTGTATAGGTTTTATAATATTTTCATACATTTACAAAAATTAAAACCTCCTGTAAAAATTTTTTTTTGATTTTGCCAACTTCTGGCGATAATAACTTTTTTATATTTTGGTGTACGGAGTTGTGGGTGGTGTAATTTTTTGCGAAATTTGATAATATTTTCAATTATATCATTTTTAGGACTGTACAACCTTTTGATCACTTTTTATAGATTTTTTTATATTTTTCAAAATGGCCAAAAAGTGCCATTTTTGACTTTGGGCGCTATTTTCCGTTACGGGGTTAAACGCATTGAAAAAACGTTATCATATTTTGATAGATCGGGCATTTTCGGACGTGTCGATACCTAATGTGTTTATGATTTTTACAGTTTATTTATATTTATGTCAGTTCTAGGGAAAGGGGGGTGATTTAAAATTTTAGGTTTTTTATTATAATTTTTTTTTTTTAACTTTCTTTTTTTTTTATTTTTACTATTTTTCAGACTCCCTATGGTACTTTAACCCTAGATTGTCTGATCGATCCTATCATATACTGCCATACTACAGTATGGCAGTATATGGGGATTTTCCTCCTCATTCATTACAATGTGCTATCAGCACATTGTAATGAAGGGATTAAAACGATATAGCCACGGGTCTTCAGAAGACCCGAGGCTACCATGGAGTCGGATCGCCGCTCCCCGATGACGTCATGGGGAGTGGCGATCCCAAGTAAGATGGCTTTTGAGGCTGTCGGCAGCTTTGCCGGCAGCCATCGCTGTGATAACACCCGTGATCGGTGCTGGCACCGATCGCAGGTGTTACCGGTAAGCCTTTGCTGCAATATGCAGCAAAGACTTACCGGCTATGGAGAGGGCTCAGCCCGTGAGCTCTCTCCATGCAGCGCGACCCGACCGCCGCCGTGAATACATGGCGGGCAGTCACAAACTGGTTAATATCCATTCCTTTAGAGATAGCCCTTCTCCCTGAAGTTCATATGTTCATTAGGCTCTGCTGACCCAACACCTGTGAATGGGAGAATTGAAGAGCATTGGAATAAGTTAATACACATCAGATGGTCGGCCATTCATGCCATAACAGTTGGTTTCACAAAGAAGAAAAAGAAGTATGCTATGAGACCCAAAAGTAAAAAGTAAACAAATGTTATTTGTACCATAGTACACCACAAAAATATTAAAAACATTTAAAAGTGTGAACAACACACAGATATAGACCAACAGGGTGACCTAGCATATGATAATGCCGGTCAACCTGACCAACACCAGCTCCCCCCAATGATCAAAGCCTCTCCGGACCAGGTAAGTAGCAAAAAAGAGATGCTTTGATCATTGGGGGGAGCTGGTGTTGGTCGGGTTGACTGGCATTATCATATGCTAGGTCTCCCTGTTAGTCTATATTTGTGTAATGTTCACACTTTTTCTTTTTTTAATTTTTAATTTTTATTTTTAGGTACAAACAGTTACACCACACATATATGGCTTGCAGGCCATTTATTACATAGATCTCGGCAGTGCCATAATATTGGTATTTGACTCGCAGGTCAAATGAACAACCAAACTATACTACATATAAAATTATCGAGTTTGGAAACAGCATATCTATTACTTTGGATATCATCGCATTAATCACTCGAACTCGATATTTAATTTGTCTGTCCAACTTCTTAACTTCTCCATACACCTGTGAGAGGTTCACACCTGTAAGGGCCTCCCAGACCTAAACCTTCTGATGTCTTTTTTCCCTTCTGTGGAACCAGAATTATTCAGTCCCCTAAGCAGGTATCACCCAGTTCCTGAGCATGCCCCTTAATTGTTCCGTCAAATACCATTGAGTAAGCGTGAATGGCTGGAAAATGCTCTCCCTTTCCCCTGGGGAGACGTGATGTGCCAGGAAGCCCCTTCCATCTCTTAAAAAGTTTCCCAGTCAATTTGGATTTGGCCTTTTCTGCCTCCAACCGCTCTAAGTAAAAAAGTTGGGTCATTTGATCCAGGACTGTGGATACCGGGGGGATCCTTGGCTCTAACCAGTGCTGCAGGAGGCATCTCTTTGCTACCAGACTGACTACATGAAACAGTTTTGGCAATACTTCTGATGTGGGTTGGGACTCGTCCTCCTGTCCTATGTCATAATGGCACAGGTATGTAATCGGGTCTTTGCAGATCTCCCTGTCCCACAGTGAGGTGCCCAGTCCCTGCACCTCCGTCCAGAATGCTCTGGACTGAGGGCAGTCCCATAGACCATGGTACAAGTCAGTACCTGGCTCCCGGCATTTTGGGCATTCCACTTTTCTTTCTGGGAATGCTGGGGAGGGGGCCAGATTGCCCTATGCATTATGTGGAACTGGGTGTCCCTCCACCTTTCATTAAGTACATTGTTCCTGACCGCCTGCCACCCCTTAAGGATTCTTTCCCCTATGCCTTCCACCCCAAACTGTCTGCCCCAACTGGTGAAAGCAAGTTCTTTACTTCCCACCCTCTTTCGGATGAATCGGTATAATATGGATATGCCTCCCGTTTGCATGGGGAATCTCAGAGTCCGGTCCCAGTCATTTTCTGTTCCTTCCAGTGTCATGTCTCGGATCTTGTTCAGATAGAAATTTGACAATTGCATTGTCTGATCACCCGTCAGGTCATATTTCTGTATTGGCGATATATAGATTCCGGGGTCTTGCCTATTTTTATCCCTAAGTAGGTAATCCAGGAGGGAGCGACCGGGATTGCTCCTATCCTAGTGACCTGTGATCCCCCTAGAAAGAGGACCTCACATTTTTCCCTATTTAAACAGTACCCCGATATCTCTGCGTATTCATTGAATACCTGTAGAAGTGCCGGTAACTGTGTTTGTGGATTCGCCATGAACAGGACAATATCGTCCGCAAAAAAGCTGCCCTGAGGGAGGAGTTACCTCACCGTGCCATCGGTTCTAGGGCTATGTTGAAAAGGAGTGGGGAGAGGGGGCACCCCTGGCGTGTTCCCTTTTGTAGCGGAAAGGGCTTCGATAAAAAGCCTGGAGTGTGTATCCTTGCCCACGCATTGCGGTAAATTGTTCCCAAGTATGTGCGAAAAGCTCCTTCAAAGCCCATTACATCCAGCACCTGCCCTAGCCACTCCCAACGCACATTATCAAACGCCTTTTCTGCATCTAGAGTGACCAGGGCAGACGCCCTTCACCCCCTGAGGTAGTCTAGAAGACACGTTTAGGGCCACTAGAACTCTACGAACATTAGTAACTGCCGAGCAGCCCTGAGTAAATGCTGCCTGGTATGGTGTTAGTAGCGCGGGTAACATCGTAGCCAACCTATTTGCAAATATTATATAGATATGAGCTTTAGGTCCACATTTATTAGTGATATTGGCCTGTACGAGGCCGGATCTTCTGAGCTCTTCCACTCTTTTGGAATTAGTTTTATGTATGCTGTGTTTAGATGTTTTGAGAGGGGCGCACCCTGTCCTAGCTTATTAAATAGACTTGTAAGTATCGGGGTTACTTGTTCGTGCATGGCCTTATAGAATTCTCCCGGGTATCCGTCCGGTCCCGGTGCTTTTCCATTCGGCATGTTTTTAATTGTGTGCTGAATTTCCTCTGTGGAAATCAGGGCATTTAATAACTGCAATTGCTCAGGAGTCACCTTGGGCAGTTTTACTCGTTGGAGAAATCCTTCCCCCCGTCGGTCTCCCCCTTGCGTGTCAACATACAGCGTGGCATAATAGTCTCCCAAAATGGAAGTAATCTTTGCCGGGTCTGCATGTACTGTTCCTCCACTATCTTTGAGTTTCAGTATGTAAGACCGCGGTTTCCTGCCCTTAGCCAGGTTTGCAAGCAGTTTTCCGGACTTATCCCCAAATTTGTGCAGATCTAGCTGCAGCTGGGACCTAACAAAACTCTCCTTCCTTTCTGCCCAAATCATGTAGTTCCTTTGTGCCTGGATCCATGCCTCCTTGTTAGCCTGCGTTGTGCCTCCCAAGAAATCTGTATATGCTTTGCGCACCGCTTCACTTGTTTTCCTGTACTGTTCTGCTGTTTTTTTTTAATGCTTTGACATAGTCCATGATGTGACCCCTCAGATATATCTTGCCTGACTCCCAATATAGTGAGGAGTCAGTCGCGTGCACCCCATTTTCCTCTATGAACTCCAGCCACCACCCCTTCATTAGGACTATGAAACTCTCGTCTCGCGCTAAAAACGTCGGGAATCGCCACAGGTAGTACGTGCCTTTGGGACATACGTCCCCTATATCTAATGTCACCGGGGAGTGATCAGAAATTACCATGCTCTCCAACTGAGTTGCCTGGACCCTCCTTAGCAGACTGCCCGATACAAAGAAATAGTCTATTCTAGACCATGAATTGTGGGGGTGGGAATAGTGAGAATACTCCCTTGGGGGTGTTGCAGTCTCCAAATATCTTCTAGAGCCACCGCTTGTTGTAATCTAGAGAGTGGGGTTGATGTCTCCACGTGACCCCTCCCAGGTGTCCCCCCCCCCTCTGTCACGGTCCTCTTGTGCCTCCATTACATCATTAAAATCCCCTCTCACTATTTTCCAAGGGGTAGTGTCACCATTTAATGTGTCTCTAAGAGAGATGAAGAAAGATTCCTGGTCTGTGTTTGGGGCGTATACACATGATACACTAAGAACGTCTGCAGCCATCTGAAGCTGTATCGTAACCTGTCTTCCCTCCTCGTCCCTTGACACCGCTGTTACCTTGTGTGCCAGAGATCTGTTGATCAAAATCGGGACTCCTGCCTTTCTGTCTACTGCAGGTGATCCATAGACCTCTCCAACCCACAATTTGCACATTCTAGGAAAATCCTCTGTTCCCAAATGGGTCTCCTGCAGTAGAGCTATATGAGTTTTTAATCTTTTGAGATGACGAAGGACCATTACCCTTTTCTGTGGGGCTCTCAGCCCTTTCACATTCCACGACACCACTCTCATTTTGGTGAGAACCTTGTGGTTATTTTGCCCCTGTAACCTAGTTGTGTGGTGCGTCTCCCTCTCGTTTTAATGAGATTCACCCCCTGCCAAAGGAGACTCCCGTCCCGTCCCACCTGTGTATGGAATAACTCTACAACGTAGCAAACAGTACAAACAATTTAAAGAGAACCCGTCATGCAAAATAACCCCCTAAATTAAATATATTTTCATAAACTGCCATTAGAAAGCATTGCCTCTATCCCTTCATTGTCCCTCTACATGCCTGTAAACTTAAGCAATGAGGTCCTAAAGCTGTATGCAAATGACCTGTGAAATGTCCAATGAAGCATTAGCATATTCAAGCTGTCCACCTTATTCATGAGTGGGAGGCACAGCCACACCCCCAGTGCATGACTGACAGCCTGTATAATGATGTGAGGCTGTATAATGATGTGCTTCCTGGTGCTGGCGGCCCCTGCCCCTGTGTATAGGAGAGATACAACAGCTCCAGGCTGCAGCCATGTTATAGCAGAACATGTCAGATTCATGTGTAGCTGATGTCTGTGTCTCTCACCTGTATATTAGGAGGATGCAGCATGTCAGCAGATGCAGCACACACTACCAATGCTTTACTATACATTACACACAGACATGAGCAGGAGGAGGAGAGGGGAGGGGTAACAGGGGTGACATCACTGCCTCTGACCATGTGACCAGCCTCATTTACATGATAAAAATATGTGATTTTACAATTATTAATGTATGAAATAACTAGATAAAGGCTGGGATGGGATCCTTGTGAGCTGCTCCAACAGGTAGTAGTGACAGGACAAGTGACACAGACCTGATGACAGGTGTCCTTTAAACCTATAATTGTTGAATAGTCACTCTGCTATATTCTCCCCAACTATGCTTTCAAGCCAAAGACTTCCTGTTTATTCTGATGTCATGGATAGTTCCCCCCTCCCCCGCCTATGATCGAGCTTTCTAAGCTAGCTTTCTTATGCCTCCCTCACTTGGCACCCTCTTTGCTTACCAGCTCCGCTGAGTCTTCTTCTGGCTAACCTTTCCTATGCTGCATTAAATTAAAATTAAAATTAAATTTTTTTTTTATATATAATAACAGAAATACTGTTTGTCCCCTCATCCCCACCCCCTCCCCTTCTCCCTTCTGCTTCTTTCTGTCTTTCTTTCAGAGCAATTCTCTCATTGTGGCTATGCTATAGCATTATCTACTTTCTCGACATTGTCCACTGGTACCTGATGCAGACTCTCAATAGTCTCTTCTGGCTCAGCCTCTTTTAGGCCTCCCTTGTTCTTGTTCCGGTATTCTCCGCGTTGCTGTTGGAGATCCCCATCTTGCGGAAAGGTTCCATCTCTTTTCTCTGCATCCCTGCTTGGTTGGTCTTCTTGTAGCGCAGAATCGCCGTATGGGCCAACTGGAAGCGGGTATTGTGTGTCACCAGCACTGAACAGACCGGACTAAACTGTTTGTGTTGCCTGGTGACTTCTATTGAAAAGTCTGGGAAAAGCAGCACCTTATGGCCTCTAATCTGAAGGGAAGAGTGCAGATTTCTATAAGCTCTTAGTATGTCCTCCTTATCCACATAGTTGAGGTATTTAGCGATTACCTGCCTCGGTCTTCCTTCCTTCCTTCCTTCCTGTGACCTGCTCTGAGGCCTCGGCAATGGTCCCACCCGATGAGCCTGCTCCACTATGCGCCTACCACCCAGCTTGAGGGCCCGCGGCAGATCCTCCTCATAGATCTCGTACAACATGGCCGCTGGGATGGTTTCCGGTAAACACACCATTCTCAGGTTACTGCGTCGGGCCCTGTTCTCAAGATCTTCTATGCGATCATACAGCACATGCAGGTATTGCTCTGTCTTCTGTTGTTCCTCTATGGACTCCGACGTTTTCTGCAGGAGGTCTGTGAGTTGTGCTTCCACCTTCCCTAGGCGGACCTCCTGTTTCCCCACTTGGCCTTTCACCTCAGCTAACGTGGCTTGTATGGCCGCCGTTATGGTGCTCACTAGATCTGGTGCCAGGCATTTTCTGACCTCGCTAGCCAGTAGCTGGTAGTCTATGCCAGTACTACCTTCTCTTCTCCTTTCCGTCTCTTCATCTGGTGGCGCTGGCTGGTGCGTATCTCTCACTTGGTCGATTGGCGCATGGTTCTGTTCTGTCGGCGCCATCTTGGGCACGGGGCTGGCTGCTGTGTCTCCTCTACCCAGGGTTTGCGAGGGTTTCTGGCCGCTGCGGAGCAGATAGCGCTCCATATACTGTCTGGCAAATCGGTGCCGGTTTCGCTCCTCCGTCAGAGGAGACCGTCGTGCGTAATTTAGCGGTCGGGAGCGGGTTTGTGGCGGTGGAGTTCGGGAGCTCTGAACTACGCTGCCGCTTCCATCAGCGCCGGAACTGGAACCTTTGTTCACACTTTTAAATGTTTTTAATATTTTTGTGTTGTGGTGTACTATGGTACAAATAAAATTTGTTTACTTTTGGGTCTCATAGCATACTTCTTTTTCTTGTTTGTGAATTTATAATTGGTTGTTTTCTGTATGCTTTGATCCTCACTATATCTACGGCAGTAGTGCTAGTCCCGTGCTCCTTTTGATGATAACAGTTGGTTTTGCCACCTTAAAAGTGAGAACCTATTTCTGGAATTCAAATGGCTCTTAGACTACTGAATTTCTAGTACCATAGAAAGATGGGGGAAGATTAGGCTGGGGGGTGATGTGACAGAGTAGCTCACAGACCATGTTATAGTGGTGAAGCCTTGGAGTAATCCTAAAATGCCCGACAAAGCATTTGTAGGCTCATTTACATATGAAATCAAGGTTATCTTTGAACCAAGAACCTGCATGTTCTTGGTCAAAGGATAAACCAGCTTCATACAAGCTATTTTGAATAGTTTGATGGCAACATTTTTTTTAAATTGGAGGATTTTTTTTAATAAAAAGGCCTTTCAAAACTACAAACATTAAAACAAAAATGCATTTGTCTCTAAAATTAATTCAACAATTTCCTTGAAAATTAGGAAAATTGCTGCTGTTGTGTGGCTTCTAAGCCTTTAAACATCCTAATAAAATAAAAGTATATTTAAAAAATGATGAAAATAAAGTGCTAGAGGGGATAGATATAAGATTCCTAAACAAAGCAAGAAAAGGCTGTTACTCTGTAGAAAACATACTACACAGATAAAAACAAAGTAAAGTCTAAAATGCAAAGTGAATACTTTACAGTTGAGGAAGGGATTTTATTCTCATATTTTATAGCAGCAAAGCAGCACTCAACATTTCATTGATGAAGAAGAAATTCAGGATGAAGACGCTGTTGTTACAGCTCCTCTGCATCTAGGAGATGTTATGGCCTATTCCCATCCATGCCTACAGAAAGTTTCCCCTTAACACTGTTAAAAGTTGTAAGGAATTCAACACCTTGCGTTCACAGCTCTGCCCTTTTTGATCTCTATGGCCACGAGTCACTTTGCTAAAATGGTAGTGATCCTAGCAGCCCTGTCAAGATTAGGAATTTTGTATATACACGTATATACTCGTGTATAAGCCGAGTTTTTCAGCACAAAAAATGTGCTAAAAAACCTCACCTCGGCTTAAACACGAGTCAAATAAAAAATAAAAAATGTAATACTCACCCTCCGGTGTCTGGATCGTTTGCACGGGTCCTGATCTTCAGCGCGAGGCTCCGATCCTTGGCGCGGTACCAGCCGCCGCCGGCAGCTCCTCTTCTTACTTCTGTGGCCGGCAGATAGCGTCTATGCGATCTGCCGGCGGGCGCACAATAAGATGCAGCGGTGTCGTCATCAGCCGCGACACCACGTTATCATAGTGCACGCCTGCCGGCAGATCGCATGGACACGATCTGCTGGCTACAGAAGAAAGAAGAGAGAAAAGGAGCCGCCGCCGCCTGGTAGCGCGCCGAGGATCGGGAGCCTCGCACTAAAGATCGGGACCCGCACCAACGATCAGGACACCGGAGGGTGAGTATTAAGTTTTTTATTTTTTTATACGCTTGGCAGGGGGCAGGCTGTATACTTTAAGGGGGCAGGCTGTATACTTTATGGGGACAGACTGTATACTTTATGGGGGAAGGCTGTATACTTTGTGGGGGGCAGGCTGTATACTTTATGGGGCAGGCTGTATACTTTATGGGGGCAGGCTGTATACCTTATGGGGGCAGGCTGTATACCTTATGGGGGCGGCTGTATACCTTATGGGGGCGGCTGTATACCTCATGGGGGGCTGGCTGTATACCTCATGGGGGGCTGGCTGTATACCTCATGGGGGCTGGCTGTATACCACATGGGAACTGGCTGTATACCACAGGGGGGCTGGCTCTATACTACATGGGGACTGGATATATACTACATGGGGACTAGCTGTATACTACATGGGGGCTGGCTAGCTGTATACTACACCCTCGGCTTATACTCGAGTCAATAGGTTTTCCCAGTTTTTGGTGGTAAAATGAGGTGTCTTGGCTTATACTCGGGTCGGTTTATACTGGAGTATATACGGTACTTTATGTGGATGATGGGCTCATCAAAGCTTCAGATCCAGAGATTCTCAGGATACACATTATAGAAGCAGTCAAATAACTATAAATATATCAAGCTTTTTGCCTCCACATTATATGTCTGTACAGTATACGTCGTATGCTTTGCTTCATCGAAGTATATGCTCAGCAGAGACCATTGGAGTCTGAGGGGGACGGATGCAAAGTATTGCATGCACTCGTGGCCTCCACTGGCGTACGCTCAGAGAGGTCCCCAGGGATGTAACTGTCCATGAAAGGACGATGACATCACTGGGGGAAACACCCTGTACATTGTCAGCAGCCAACACTGGCTGCTGCCAATGTTCACTATTGCTCCTGCTTCCAGGAGTGTGGATACAGTACAATACATCCTATCCCTTTGTTGTAAGGGTACGTTGGGAATCCTCACATTGAGCATAGCCTTCCTGGATAGTCTAATCTCCTCAGAGAGCTGAATTATCAAGTGAAATACTCCCTAGGTATGGAAATAGGTAATCATTATCCTCCTATTCTAATCTTTTTGCTGTATTCTGGGACTTCTGATGCAATGCTCATTACAAGAGAAAGAAGCGCTGAAAAAAGGCAAAGATTATCTGCTTTTCTTAAAAGTAATTTACCTTCAAAATCAATAAAACTCACTTCATTCAATAATCAATTACACAAACACCAGTCCTTCTAGATAACCCATAGACCCATAACAAACAACCAAAATCACTTCAGACATCAGAATATCAAATCCTAGCAGGATTAAAATATAACACATTTGTTGAACTCTGTGGGTTAATACCAATATGAGAACCTTAGGCAAGCGTAGCCTTGTTGATGATTTAATACCTATATATAGTATTCATAGATCACTTTTATTAGATACTAACCACTTTTGCTAGAAACATCCCACAAGACCTGCTGTTTACACTGAGTTGACTAGCTTTTCCGATTTAGCTCTTATTAGATCTTAATACTTGCCCTTTTTAAAGTCAATGGGGCAGATTTACTTACCCGGTCCATTCGCGATCCAGCGGCGCGTTCTCTGCGGTGGATTCGGGTCCGTCAGGGATTCACTAAGGTAGTTCCTCCGACGTCCACCAGGTGGCGCTGCTGCGCTGAAGTTTCCCGAGGCCCGCCGGAATGCCCTGAAATTCACCGGCCTATTCCTGGTGCAGGTAAGCGCGAGTCCCGCGGCACTTTTTTTTTTTTAAATGCGGCGGCTTTTCCGAGTCCGTCAGGTTTTTGCTCGGCCACCCCCCCCCCCCCCCCGATTTCCGTCGCGTGCATGCCGGCGCCGATGCACCAAAATCCAATCGTGTGGCAATCCCGGGGCAATACAGGGAAAATCGGTGCAAATCGGAAATATTCGGGTAACATGTCGGGAAAACGCGAATTGGGCCCTTAGTAAATGACCCCCAATATCTGACGGCTCACTTAAAGTTTTGTATATTATTATGATTCATTTGGCATGGGCTACTGTAACTAGATAATATTATTCACGTCATCTGTAATAACATTATATTATTGAACCTATAATATTAGTGATCATGGGCATTTGCTGCCGGCTTTAGAATATAAAAATAACAATCACACAAGTAACAATACAAAAATGCACAATATCTTACTCTGTCTTGGGATACAGGCACAGTATGTACTGGAATTGGCTGCCATAGAATATCTGAATGCCACTGCTGGGTTCCATTGGGAGGATACAATCCCGCCAGGTTTGCTTGGGCACTCATTAAAGTCCTGTCATAGTCTGTACTGCGCACATAGATCTGTGCACGGAGAGAGAAGAAGTTAATGTAACAATTATAAGTATTTGCACTTTAAAGTTAGTAGTAAATATTTAAAATAAAAGTACTCAGAATGTGGGGATATAGGAATGTTTTGTTTTGGAGCTTACCAAGTGCCTCACACAAAAATTAGTGAAAAAAAATGATTCTCAGTTTTTACTGTACTCACATGAGGGACCATCTCCATAACTCACTGTTGGTATGGTGTTTTTGGTGTGATATTCAGTACATATGCAGTACATTTTGGACACCAAACATGGTGTATTTTATGGCATCCAAAGAGTTTTGGTTTCATCTTAAGAGGCTATATTCTCTTTGTATTTTACAGGTCTAAATGTTTTTTGAGCAAACTTTAAACATACTTGAAACTTCTTTCTGTTCATAAATGGAGTCTTCCATACAGGAAATGTAGGTTGTAGGTTCTTTGAAAAAAATGTACCCACTGATTCCCCCATATGGTGCTTGACTCTTGGACCACTCTTTTATTTTCACTCCTATGAAATCTTGCAGGGAGTACCTGGTCGTGGTTTAATTTCTGGTGAAATTATTTTTAGTCCACTGACAAATAATGGTCTCAACATTGTTCACTGGAACCTTCAGTAGTTTACAATCTCTTTTGTAACCAATGCAATCAGTTTTTTTTGGCCATGATAACTTTGTGAAGGTCTTGAGACAATTCATTAGTTTTACCCATCATAAAGTGTTTATTTTGTGGCAACTTGGTAATGAGACCTTTTTATAGTTCATTGCAGCCGCATATATACATCCCCATAGACGGCTGTCTGAATGAGCCCTTAGGCTTTATTTCTTTGACTGTGGGATAGGCCGTGACAGGGACTGGCAGACAGGCCGTGACAGGGACTGGCAGACAGGCCGTGACAGGGACTGGCAAACAGGCCGTGACAGGGACTGGCAGACAGGCCGTGACAGGGACTGGCAGACAGGCCGTGACAGGGGCTGTCAGACAGGCCGTGACAGGGGCTGACAGACAGGCCGTGACAGGGACTGACAGACAGGCCGTGACAGGGACTGACAGACAGGCCATTACAGGGACTGACAGACAGGCCATTACAGGGACTGACAGACAGGCCGTGACAGGGACTGGCAGACAGGCCGTGACAGGGACTGGCAGACAGGCCGTGACAGGGACTGGCAGACAGGCCGTGACAGGGACTGGCAGACAGGCCGTGACAGGGACTGGCAGACAGGCCGTGACAGGGACTGTCAGACAGGCCGTGACAGGGGCTGTCAGACAGGCCGTGACAGGGGCTGTCAGACAGGCCGTGACAGGGGCTGTCAGACAGGCCGTGACAGGGGCTGACAGACAGGCCGTGACAGGGGCTGACAGACAGGCCGTGACAGGGGCTGACAGACAGGCCGTGACAGGGGCTGACAGACAGGACGTGACAGGGGCTGACAGACAGGACGTGACAGGGGCTGACAGACAGGCCGTTACAGGGACTGACAGACAGGCCTTACAGGGACTGACAGACAGGCCATTACAGGGACTGACAGACAGGCCATTACAGGGACTGACAGACAGGCCATTACAGGGACTGACAGACAGGCCATGACAGGCACCGACAGACAGGCAGTGACAGGGACTGAAAGACCGGCAGTGACAGGAACTGAAAGACAGGCCGTGACAGGGACTGACAGACAGGCCGTGACAGGGACTGACAGACAGGCCGTGACAGTGACTGACAGACAGGCCGTGACAGGGAGTGACAGACAGGCCGTGACAGGGACTGACAGACAGGCCGTGACAGGGACTGACAGACAGGCCGTGACAGGGACTGACAGACAGGCCGTGACAGGGACTGACAGACAGGCCGTCACAGGGACTGACAGACAGGCCGTGACAGGGACTGACAGACAGGCCGTGACAAGGACTGACAGACAGGCCGTGGCAGGGAATGACAGACAGGCAATGACAGGGTCTGAAAGACAGGCCGTGACAGGGACTGACAGAGAGACCGTGACAGGCAGAGCCGGATAAGAGGGGCCCCCACCAAATTGGGGCAATTCGGCGCCGGGCTCCCCGGGCCGCGGGCCAAATCCCGACGATGTTTCTGCCTTCAGTCTATGGCAGTGCGAGGGAACAATAAGTTCCCTGCTCTGCCATAGACGTTCCAATGTAAATGAAGATGGCGGCGCCCTGCCGCTGGGTCACGTCGCAGAGTGTGACGTCACAGCGTGTGACGTCACCGCGACTCACGGCGCGGGCTGTAGCAGGGCGCCGCCATCTTTGTTTACATCCGATCTCCACCCTGACAACGCAAGGGAGGATGAAGACAGCGGGCATCGTGGGAACGATGGAGGGTGAGTACAATTTTAGTATTATATCTAGAACTGTATATAGTTGTTAATGCGGGGGGGGGGTATTATATCTAGAATTGTATATGGTTATTATTGGGGGGGGGGGTGTAGAGCAATAATAGGAATCTGTATATAGTTGTGATAGGGGGATTGTATATATTTATTATGGGGGTGTATATAGTTATTATAGGGGCACTGTATATAGTTGTTATAGGGGGTGTATATAGTTATTATAGGGGCACTATATATAGTTGTTATAGGGGGGTGTATATATATATATATATAGTGATTCATAATGCATTTAGAACTGTATCCTGCAACCTGTGGCACTTAAAAGTATATTATTAATTAAAAGTATAACTCAAACCAAAATGTTAGTACTGCTAGGCTTTTTATGTCGCTACAGTAGGAGAAATGCAAGGTGAAGAACACTGAATTAAAATAATAATGAAATCTAGAAATGAGGAACTACAGCTTAATAAATGTATTTCTGTGCAAAGCGAACAACCTGAGTTAAGGACTTTATCTGGAAATGTATTACTCACATGTTCTATGAAACAATTGTATTTTTATACACAAAGGTTCTAAGAAAAATGGCCCAAACAAATCATGGAAACTAAAGAGAACTAGTGAGTCTTTATGTTTCTGTTAAAAAAGTTTTTTGTTTTATTTTTCCATTTGCAGAGATGTGTGAGGACTTGTTGTGTGCAAGAAAAATTGTACTTTTTAGGGGCGCTATTTAACCCCTTTGACATAATAGTACTGCATGGCGGGAGGTGCGTTCCCGCATTTTGCAGTACTATTCCATCAGGCCTAAACGGAGCCAGCGCCAGAAGCTGCAGGTGTTGGCTGTATATTATAGCCGACATCCGCCTCAACACCCGCAATCGGAGATTCCCGATCACATGTGTTTCCATGGAAATGCATATACCATTGGGCCGAACCCTCCCCCCAGGGGCTTGCATTGCATGTGTAGAAGCAAGTGCCATGTGTAACCACACCCTTACAGACCAAAGGAGGATTTATTGTATTTCAGTCTTAATATTCCCTGCACCAGTGTGCATTATTCCGGAATTTCTAAGTGTTTCCTTTATGCTAGTAATTGTAGCACAGTAAACATGTGCGGGAATGAAATCTAAGCCAGAACATGCCTGGTATGGATTGCAGCTATCACCTGCACAGGCTATAGAAAATTTGCCCTGAGCTGCCTTGTGTCAAAAGGAGTGTAAAAATCCATCCTAGACTATAATTTATGAAAACAGATGCCACAAGGATAAGTGGATAAAAAATGATAGTTTTTCATGTCTGAGAATCAGCCTGGTTGTCTGAATATAGCCTAATAGGGAGTCTTTACAGGCAGAGAATTCTAAAATGAAATATAAAAACAAAAGAAATCCAAGGATTTAACCAGAAGTTGAATGCTGACACTTTGGATTTAGGCCTAGACAGACTTGATTTCATACCACAGACTAAAGTTCACATCAGGTCACATTAAGATGACATGTAATAGAGGGTGATGAACCTGTTTGGATATATTTGGTTATTGTGAACTGCTTAAAGATATAAAACACAGTTACTCAATAAATAATTTCACTTCTATAGGTACAATATGGGAACAGTGCTCCTTATGTCCATGGCTGTGTGATATTTCAGTGCTGAGTTGCAATACTAGCCACAATATAGTTTATGGTGAGTATTTTGAATCATTTTATGCACCTAAAGATACCACATACCTCCTCTTTCCTATATGATGGGCTGAGAAAATGTTCATATCTCCTCCTTAGAAACTGCCCCAGTCCATACTGCTGTCTAATACCCATCTGGAAATCAAAGGATATTGTGAAGCATTTCAATTATCTTATGGAATTGCATACAATTTGTGTAAAATGTCCTGTTTCACTGTATTTCATAAGAAGACTCTCCTGAGTGGGTAGAGCATGTGTGTATGGTATGCAGGTCCTAAATGTTTTGTAGGTCCTGTAGGTATGCTTGTAGGTCTGCAGTGCTACATTAAAATAAACTACATGATAACAGGTAATGTAAAGCACAGCAGGATTAAGAGTGAGAACAAGACAAGGACACCCCTTAGTTTAAAATGTAATGCAGACTCAGCTGGGCCCAGCTGCCCTAAACCTACCAATTACATGTGAATACTATGGAAAATGCCTACATCCACTCACCTTAGGTGAAATATGTAATATAGTAACATTTAAATGAATTTATGATGCATGGCCACGTTGGCTGATATAGGGTCCTCTCAAGTAGGACCTTTGTCTGTATTTTTCTATGGGTAAAAATAACATAAAAATTGTCTCTCATATAATAGATTGTTAAAAAATGAGTAAATAGTTACTAGAATGTACCTGTGTCAGTTGTTGAAGTCCATTATCCCAAACTGTATCTTTGTATGGATCAGTTGGGTATGTATCAATTGGTGAGCGGTCTCCATGTCGATAGACCTAAAAAAAACATTAACAACTTAGTATGTAAGTTGGAAATCAAAGCATGTCATCAAGCAAAACTGATGCCTTCAGCAATTTAGTTAGCCAATATATTAGCAGTGTACTGCAGTACAATTGTATTGCACTATATTGTATGAGCAATTATATCCCCTTGGGAAATTTTAAAAAATTAAATAAAAACTAAATGTTAAAATCAACCCCCTTTTCCCTATAACACACATAACAATAAGAAAGAAGAAAATCATAAATATATTAGCTATCCCAGCATTACAAAATGCACATTTTAGCAAAATATAAGACTATATTGCCAACGTTGTAGCAAAAAAACCATCCAAGTGTCCAAATTGCTTTAATTTGTAGATACAAAGTGATCAAAGGGTTTGCTCGGATCCCAAATTGATATAAATGAAAACATCAGTTTGTCCTGCAAAAAAGCTCTGTACATTGAAGTATAAAAAAGCTATGTGTCAGAAAATGCTGATCTGGCAATTTTTAAAACATAATAAAAGGTATGGTATTAAAACATAGTAAAGCTGTAGAAATTTGGTATCTTGTGATCATACTGAACCAAAGAATAAAGGGGATGTGCCATTTGGACTTCGCAGAGCAAGCCATAAATACTAGCTGTGTTTTTTTACATCTTATACCTCATCCTCATAGCCTGTAAGCTTTAGCGAGGGCCATCACTCCTACAGTTCCTTATGACTGTTTGTACATTGTAATATCTTATTTTATTTGTATTTGCCCCCTTATGATTTGTAAAGCGATATGGAATATGATGGTGCTATATAATTAAAGACTATTATTTACTTTAAAACAGTGTTTACAAATGTTTTAAAGTTCCCAGGACATAACACAGAATATTAACCCCTTATCACCGACACTAGTTTTCAGCTCAATGACCAGACTCGATTTTTCAAATCTGACATGTCTCACGATAATTGGTTATAACGCTTTAACATATCCCGGTGATTTTGAGAATGTTTTCTCGTGATACATTGTACTTCATGTTAGTTATAAAATTTAAGTGATACGTTTTGCGATTCGTTCTGAAAAAAAGTGAAAATTTGGCAAAAGTTTGTAAAAATTCTTCATTTTCCTAGTTTGAAATGTTCTGCTTTCCAGACAGGAAGTAAAACTACCCAAAAAGCTTGATAAATTACATTTACGGAATGTCTGCTTTATGTTGGGATGATATTTTATGCATCCTCTCACTTTTCTAGGATGTTATGAGGCGCAGAACTTTAGGTGCGATTTTTCTCATTTTCATGAAAATTGCCAAAACTCACATTTTGAGGGAAAACTCAGCTTCCAAGTGACTTTGTAAGGCCTAAGTAATAGTAAAACCCCACGAAATACCCCACTATAGAAACTTCACCCCTCAACGTATGTAAAACAACTTCTATTAAGTCCATTAACCCTTTAAGTGTTTCACATGGGTTAAAACAATATGGACCTGCCATTTAGAAACTATGGAATTTTTTTGGAACATACATTCATTTAGGCCAAACTGACAGTTTCAGAATAAATTAAATTATGAAACGCACTGCAACGTTTGATGCCCAATTCCTCCCGAGTGTACTGATACCACATATGTGGTGGTAAACTTCTGTACAGGCCAAGTATAGAATGAATGGAGGCGCCCTTCACAGCAGATTTGTATTGTCACATTGTACAACCTATACATTTTTATTTTTTTTTGGTAATGCAAACATATGAGGGCTTATTTTTTACAGAATGAGATACAATGTATAGATAATTCATTTAGGGGGTCTATAGCTTATTCATGAGATTTTATTAACTATTTCAAGGGGGACACAAACAAAATCATCAATTTTTATTTTGTATTTTTAGCATTTTTTTCCCCCCGCTCACCGTAATGTAAAAATAATATTTTATCTTTATTCTCTGGTTCACTACGATTGCGGTGATACCTCATTTATATAGTTTTTCTTATCTTTGCTCAATTTTCCTGAGCAAAACCAATATTGGAGAATATCGCATTGTTTTTACTATTGATAAATTTTTAGGGCCATAACTTCTGTATTTTTCTGTTGTCAGATCTGGTTGAGGGCTTATTTTTTGCGAAAAGAGTTGTTCTTTTCAGTCGTATCATATTAGGGAACATAGCTTTTTTTGATCACTTTTTAGAACATTTTTTGTGATGGTGTTTGATGAAAAATTGTATATTACGGGAAGTTTTTCGTAGTTATTTTTTTCATCGTTCACCGAGCGGGTTCAATGTTGATTTAGATTTATTGTACAGATTAATACGGACGCGGTGATACCAAATATGTACATTTTTTGTGTGTTTTTGTGTTTTATATACTGTATTTGCATTATATGTGTATGTGTATTGTTTGTATTATATGTGGGGAGATTATGGGACTTCATTTTATTTATTTATTTAATTATTATTATAAAACAATTTAATCTTTTTTTTTTTACTTTCACATATTTTCAACCTTTTGGCTTGAATAAGCGATCATCCGATCGCTTATTCAAGCCTTTACACTGCAATACACTTGTATTGCAGTGTATAGTGTAAGTAACTGAGCATGCCGCGCGTGCTCAGTTACTTACAGCCGGGTCCTGCCAGGAAGGCAGAACCCGGCGAGAAGAGGAGCCGACAGCCTCGGGTCACTCGTCGGGACCCGGGGCAGCGGCAGGAGGGATCGGATCCCCCGGTAAGCGCAGTTTTTCTGATCCCGGGTGTTAGTGTCGGGTCTGGGCTGTGATATCACAGCCCGACACCGGCACTATACTGACCCGATGTCCCAAAATCTTCTTCTGATGCGGCGCCGTAGAAAGGCGTTGCATCAGAAGAAGTACCCTTAATGACCGACATAGATTCCCGATAGGGCGGTCATTAAGGGGTTAAATGGTACCATTTGAAAGTAGAGTTTGTTTGGCAGAAAACAAATCCCCAAATGTCTCTCGGTATCGAAAAAAGATTTAGCTTTCGGATTGTGGGGGGAGCAGGGGTGATTGGGTGGAGGAAAGGTGAACAAATCCTTTAGATGCCACGGCACCTAAAGGGTTATACAACCCGATTGTTAGTGCAGGATGCCGGCTGTCAGATACAGATCTAAGCTTGTGCGATCACCATTACATAACTGCACCTTAGCTGCACTAACTATGTGCATTCTATGATGTAGTTATATATTTTTGGATTGTTGGAGGCTCTGTTAAGATCTCTGTCAGAGATTTTAGGGCTGTTTATGATTTTAAAAATTAGCCTTAATCTGCTACCCAAAACTTCTAAAATGCCTTCCGTCACATTTTTTAAGGATTAAGGTTTCTTTCACACGTCTGCAGGGGATATGGGTCCGGGATAGGACCTTCCTAATCTTTTGTGGCACGGTTGCACAGCTCAGACACGATGTATGGCGAGACACAGGGGCACATTTACTTACCCGGTCCTGTCGCGATCCCCGAGGTGCGTTGTCTGACGAGGATGAAGTCCGGCGCGATTCACTAAGATTGTGCGCCCAATATCCTGCATGTGTCGCTTCCCCGCTGAGGTCCGCCGGAGTTCACCTTCTTCTTCCCGGTGTATGTGAGTGCATGACTTGCGACACAATTTGAATTTGAATTTTTGCTTATTTACTAAGGGTACACGGCCGCACTTTTGTCAGATTTTTGAAGTTTTCGGGATTTGCGCCACTTGGACAGGTATTTACCTGTGGATTGTGTCGCACACGATCGGATTTTGGTGCAGCTGCGTTGGCTTTCATGCGACAGAAATGGGGGGATTGAGTGCAGGATTTAGGATTCCAATTGTGTTGCAAGATAATGCACTTCCATGCACCAAGAAGAAGATTGTGAACTCCTGCGGACCTGAGCGGGGAAGCGAGACATGCAGGATATCGGGCGCACGATCTTAGTGAATCATCACAGATGTGCATTCTCGTTGGACATTGCACTTTCGGGGATCGCGTCAGGACAGGTAAGTGTGGCCCTTTAAGTTTATTTATGGAAAAGGCATTACTATAGAAAGAATGGCAATACAAGTGACGATACACCAAAATCTATTCTTAAAATAAGGAAATCTAATAAAAATAAACAAAAGAGATCTAATTTGTCAGAGACTGAAGATTCAGGTGGCAGTGTTTCATCTTCTTTTTCTGGTATAAGCAATACAGGCGGTCCCCTACTTAAGAACACTTGACTTACATACGACCCCTAGTTACAAACGGACCTCTGGATATTGGTAATTTATTGTACTTTAGTCCTAGGCTACAATAATCAGCTGTAACAGTTATCACAGGTGTCTGTAATGAAGCTTTATTGTTAATCCTGATTCTTATGACAATCCAACATTTTTTAAATCCAATTGTCACAGAGACCAAAAAAGTTCTGGCTAGGATTACAATGATAAAATATACAGTTCCGACTTACATACAAATTCAACTTAAGAACAAACCTACAGAACCTACCTTGTATGTAGCCCGGGGACTGCCTGTACTTCACATTCCCTTACTCTGTATAATGAAGGACGGAATGAATTGAATAGTAACTGTAATTCTGGACATTCAAAAAACGGGGCTGGAGGGCATAAAAATTTGACAACAGAAGAGGAACCAAACATAGAGTGTACTGTGGTGAATCTGACTAGTTATATTTTGATGAATTATCACATTTCTCTCTTGAGTAAAGGTCTTTATTTTTTCACCTACCTGTTTGATCTTTTTAACACTATCCTAGATGTTAATAGGTTGGCCCAAAATATCAAAGTCAAGAAACATTTTTTTGACAGCAGATTCTGTAAATAGCACTCATGAAATGTTTTTGGATAATGATGTTGATAATGATTATGTATTCGATCTTACCACTAATAATGTGCGTACTGACTTTTCGGAACAATGCAATACCTTATGCCTTACAACAAAAATATAGAAACCAAGGGAAGAGGGACACCTAGGAAGCAAAATCAACTTCTTTATAAGTATAAACCCCTCTATGTATTGTCGCATCTAATTAACAGTCCGATGCCCCTAACTACTAACTATACCACCTATTGTTTTCCCCGGATGAGGCCTGGAAAGAGGGCATAACAAAGACATAAGATAATGGTAGAATAACATACAATATTTTATTGAGATAAATAATGACAACAAAAGGACAAAATTAAATTGATGACGGGTTAGAGTGGCAGTGCAGACAAACCACAGTCATACCCAAAACACCCTCATGGGCCAAAGTTACGTATGTATAATGGCAAAGCAGAGAGCTTCAAGAAGGGTCGAGATTAGAGATGAGCGAACACTAAAATGCTCGGGTACTCGTTATTCGAGACGAACTTTTCCCGATGCTCGAGTGCTCGTCTCGAATAACGAACCCCATTGAAGTCAATGGGAGACTCGAGCATTTTTCAAGGGGACCAAGGCTCTGCACAGGGAAGCTTGGCCAAACACCTGGGAACCTCAGAAAAGGATGGAAACACCACGGAAATGGACAGGAAACAGCAGGGGCAGCATGCATGGATGCCTCTGAGGCTGCTTAATCGCACCATTATGCCAAAATTATGGGCAACAGCATGGCCATGACAGAGTGACAGAATGAAGCTAGATAGCATGTAAAACATCCAATAATTGACCCTGACACTATAGGGGACGGCATGCAGAGGCAGAGGCAGCGGCAGCAGGCTAGAGAGTGGCATGGCAACATACCCTAAATGGACTCAGGCTTCAAACCAATGGGTGGCAGAGAGGAACCAAAGGAGGTGAGCAAGAAGCGCTCAAATAATATCGGTACATGATAAAAGTTTGCCAGTATATTTTGTGGATTACACAGCAGGGTGGCGACAAAGTTAACATGGAAGCCATGAAAACAACCCAAAATTCTGCCTGACACAGCTCGTTTGATAAGGGGACCATGTATGGAGGCAGTGAACTAGTAGTAGATTAAAGGTGCTGCAGTTAAAACTATGTTAGTTGGATCTTGGCATGGAGCTGGCGCTCCGCTGCCAGGCGAGCTTTCGCCAATCCAAGCCCCTGTCTATAGGCTACTCCCCAAACAGCACTTCTAAGAACCTTTTGTATAAGATCAAGTGTAGTAGCGTTCTTATAAGTTTAGGATATGGCGGGTGAGGGGAATGTAAACAGATGCGCAAGAAGCGCTGAAATAATATCCCTAAATGGTAAAAGTTTGCAAGTATATTTTGGGGATTACACAGCAGGGTGGCGACAAAGTTAACAACTTTGATGTGGAATGCCCTGTAATAGCTCTTGGGCGGTGTGCCTTTTATCGCCTAGGCTCAGCAGTTTCAGCACCGCCTGCTGTCGCTTAGCGACGGCACTGCTGCTGTGCCTAGAGCTACCGACTGATGGCGCCATGCCCACGGATGGTAATTCGGAGGAGGAGGAGGTGGAGGAGGGGTGGGAGGAGGTATAGTAGGCCTTTGAGACCTGGACCGAGGTAGGCCCCGCAATTCTCTGCGTCGGCAGTATATGACCAGCCCCAGGGTCAGACTCGGTCCCAGCCTGCACCAAGTTAAGTGTAGTAGCGTTCTTATAAGTTTGGGATATGGCGGGTGAGGGGAATGTAAACAGATGCGCAAGAAGCGCATGATGCGCATGGAGCTGGCGCTCCGCTGCCAGGCGAGCTTTCGCCAATTCAAGCCCCTGTCTCTAGGCTACTCCCCAAACAGCACTTCTAAGAACCTTTTGTATAAGATCAAGTGTAGTAGCGTTCTTATAAGTTTAGGATATGCCGGGTGAGGGGAATGTAAACAGATGCGCAAGAAGCGCATGATGCGCATGGAGCTGGCGCTCCGCTGCCAGGCGAGCTTTCGCCAATTCAAGCCCCTGTCTCTAGGCTACTCCCCAAACAGCACTTCTAAGAACCTTTTGTATAAGATCAAGTGTAGTAGCGTTCTTATAAGTTTAGGATATGCCGGGTGAGGGGAATGTAAACAGATGCGCAAGAAGCGCATGATGCGCATGGAGCTGGCGCTCCGCTGCCAGGCGAGCTTTCGCCAATTCAAGCCCCTGTCTCTAGGCTACTCCCCAAACAGCACTTCTAAGAACCTTTTGTATAAGATCAAGTGTAGTAGCGTTCTTATAAGTTTAGGATATGCCGGGTGAGGGGAATGTAAACAGATGCGCAAGAAGCGCATGATGCGCATGGAGCTGGCGCTCCGCTGCCAGGCGAGCTTTCGCCAATTCAAGCCCCTGTCTCTAGGCTACTCCCCAAACAGCACTTCTAAGAACCTTTTGTATAAGATCAAGTGTAGTAGCGTTCTTATAAGTTTAGGATATGCCGGGTGAGGGGAATGTAAACAGATGCGCAAGAAGCGCATGATGCGCATGGAGCTGGCGCTCCGCTGCCAGGCGAGCTTTCGCCAATTCAAGCCCCTGTCTCTAGGCTACTCCCCAAACAGCACTTCTAAGAACCTTTTGTATAAGATCAAGTGTAGTAGCGTTCTTATAAGTTTAGGATATGCCGGGTGAGGGGAATGTAAACAGATGCGCAAGAAGCGCTGAAATAATATCCCTAAATGGTAAAAGTTTGCCAGTATATTTTGTGGATAACACAGCAGGGTGGCGACAAAGTTAACAACTTTGATGTGGAATCCATGAAAACAACCCAAATTTCTGCCTGACACACCTCGTTTGATAAAGGGACGATGTATGGAGGCAGCTATATGGACGACTTTTGGAGGTAGCAATGGAGACAACGTGTGGAGGCTGCTATGGAGACAATTTAATTTGGATAGTGCCTGTATGTGGCAGTCCCAAACATTTTTCAAACCAGAGGAGCAGGTAGGTGGCCCTCCAGTAAAATGGAATAGATTGAGTGCCTGTATGTGGCAGTCCCAAAAATGTTTCAAACCAGAGGAGCAGGTAGGTGGCCCTGCAGTAAAATGGAATAGATTGAGTGCCTGTATGTGGCAGTCCCAAAAATGTTTCAAACCAGAGGAGCAGGTAGGTGGCCCTGCAGTAAAATGGAATAGATTGAGTGCCTGTATGTGGCAGTCCCAAAAATTTTTCAAACCAGAGGAGCAGGTAGGTGGCCCTCCAGTAAAATGGAATAGATTGAGTGCCTGTATGTGGCAGTCCCAAAAATGTTTCAAACCAGAGGAGCAGGTAGGTGGCCCTGCAGTAAAATGGAATAGATTGAGTGCCTGTATGTGGCAGTCCCAAAAATTTTTCAAACCAGAGGAGCAGGTAGGTGGCCCTCCAGTAAAATGGAATAGATTGAGTGCCTGTATGTGGCAGTCCCAAAAATGTTTCAAACCAGAGGAGCAGGTAGGTGGCCCTGCAGTAAAATGGAATAGATTGAGTGCCTGTATGTGGCACTCACAAAAATTGTTTCAAACAGAGGACCGGGTAGGTGGCCCTCCAGAAAAATTAAATGCATGAAGTACTATAGCAAGAGCCAGTGGGCCCTGTCAAAAAATAGCCATTTTCCTCTGCTTTACTGTACAAAGAGGAGGAGAAGGAGGAAAATGAGGAGGAGGAGGAGTGGATCAATTATTCAGGTTGAGCTTCCTTCACCTGGTGGAGATTGGAAATTCTGAGAAATCCAGCCTTTATTCATTTTAATAAGCGTCAGCCTGTCAGCGCTGTCAGTCGACAGGCGTGTACGCTTATCGGTGATGATGCCACCAGCTGCACTGAAAACCCGCTCGGACAAGACGCTAGCGGCAGGGCAGGCAAGAACCTCCAAGGCGTACAGCGCCAGTTCGTGCCACATGTCCAGCTTTGAAACCCAGTAGTTGTAGGGAGCTGTGTGATCATTTAGGACGATGGTATGGTCAGCTACGTACTCCCTCACCATCTTTCTGTAAAGATCAGCCCTACTCTGCCGAGACTGGGGACAGGTGACAGTGTCTTGCTGGGGTGACATAAAGCTGGCAAAAGCCTTGTAAAGCGTACCCTTGCCAGTGCTGGACAAGCTGCCTGCTCGCCTACTCTCCCTCGCTACTTGTCCCGTAGAAGTACGCACTCTGCCGCTAGCGCTGTCAGAAGGGAAATACTGTTTCAGCTTGTGCACCAGGGCCTGCTGGTATTCATGCATTCTCACACTCCTTTCCTCTGCAGGGATGAGAGTGGAAAGATTTTGCTTGTACCGTGGGTCCAGGAGAGTGAACACCCAGTAATCGGTGCTGGAATAAATTCTTTGAACGCGAGGGTCACGGGATAGGCAGCCTAGCATGAAATCTGCCATATGCGCCAGAGTACCAACGCGTAAGAATTCACTCCCCTCACTGGCCTGACTGTCCATTTCCTCCTCCTCCAACTCCTCCAACTCCTCTTCTTCTGCCCATACACGCTGAACAGTAAAGGACTCAACAATGGTCCCCTCTTGTGTCTCGCCAACATTCTCCTCCTCTTCCTCCTCATCCTCCTCCACCTCCACCTCCTCCGATATGCGCTGAGAAACAGACCTGAGGGTGCTTTGGCTATCAACAAGGGAATATTCTTCCCCTGTCTCTTGTGACGAGCGCAAAGCTTCCGACTTCATGCTGACCAGAGAGTTTTTCAACAGGCCAAGCAGCGGGATGGTGAGGCTGATGATGGAGGCATCACCACTGACCATCTGTGTTGACTCCTCAAAGTTACTCAGCACCTGACAGATATCAGACATCCACGTCCACTCCTCATTGTAGACTTGAGGAAGCTGACTGACCTGACTACCAGTTCTGGTGGAAGTTGACATCTGGCAGTCTACAATCGCTCGGCGCTGCTGGTAAACTCTGGATAACATGGTCAGTGTTGAATTCCACCTCGTGGGCACGTCGCACAACAGTCGGTGAGCGGGCAGTTGGAGGCGGCGCTGCGCTGCCCTGAGAGTGGCAGCATCTGGGCTGGACTTCCTGAAATGCGCACAGATGCGGCGCACCTTCGTGAGCAAATCAGACAGATTGGGGTATGTCTTGAGGAAACGCTGAACTATCAGATTTAACACATGGGCCAGGCATGGCACATGTGTCAGTCTGCCGAGTTGCAGAGCCGCCACCAGGTTACGGCCGTTGTCACACACAACCATTCCCGGCTTGAGGTTCAGCGGTGCCAGCCACAGATCAGTCTGCGCCGTGATGCCCTGTAATAGCTCTTGGGCGGTGTGCCTTTTGTCGCCTAGGCTCAGCAGTTTGAGCACCGCCTGCTGTCGCTTAGCGACGGCACTGCTGCTGTGCCTAGAGCTACCGACTGATGGCGCCGTGCCCACGGATGGTAGTTCGGAGGAGGAGGTGGAGGAGGGGTGGGAGGAGGAGGAGGCATAGTAGGCCTGAAACACCTGGACCGAGGTAGGCCCCGCAATCCTCGGCGTCGGCAGTATATGAGCAGCCCCAGGGTCAGACTCGGTCCCAGCCTCCACCAAGTTAACCCAATGTGCCGTCAGAGATATATAGTGGCCCTGCCCGGCAGCACTCGTCCACGTGTCCGTGGTCAGGTGGACCTTGTCAGAAACGGCGTTGGTCAGGGCACGGATTATGTTGTCTGACACGTGCTGGTGCAGGGCTGGGACGGCACATCGGGAAAAGTAGTGGCGGCTGGGGACCGAATACCGAGGGGCGGCCGCCGCCATGAGGTTGCGAAAGGCCTCGGTCTCTACTAGCCTATAGGGCAGCATCTCCAGGCTAAGCAATCTGGAGATGTGCACATTAAGGGCTTGGGCGTGCGGGTGGGTTGCACTATATTTGCGTTTCCGCTCCAGCGTCTGGGGTATGGAGAGCTGAACGCTGGTGGATGCTGTGGAGGATCGTGGAGGCGACGATGGGGTTTTTGTGCCAGGGTCCTGGGCAGGGGGCTGACTAGCAGCTGACACAGGGGAAGGAGCAGTGGTGTGCACGGCCGGAGGTGAACGGGCTTGTTGCCACTGAGTGGGGTGCTTAGCATTCATATGCCTGCGCATACTGGTGGTAGTTAAGCTAGTAGTGGTGGAACCCCTGCTGAGCCTGGTTTGGCAAATGTTGCACACCACAGTCCGTCGGTCATCCGGTGTTTCCTTAAAGAACCTCCACACTTCTGAAGATCTAGCCCTCGCCGCAAGAGCCCTCACCACGGGAGCTTCACTAGTTGACAGTGGCGCTGATGCACCAGCTCTGGCCCTGCCTCTCCGTCTGGCCCCACCACTGCCTCTTCCAACCTGTTCAGGTCGAGGACTCTCCTCCGTCTCAGAAGCACTGTGTTCACCCGGCCTCTCAACCCAGCTTGGGTCTGTCACCTCATCATCCTCCGATCCCTCAGTCTGCTCCCCCCTCGGACTTCCTGCCCTGACAACAACTTCCCCACTGTCTGACAACCGTGTCTCCTCATCGTCGGACACCTCTTTACACACTTCCACTACGTCAAGAAGGTCATCATCACCCACAGACTGTGACTGGTGGAAAACCTGGGCATCGGAAAATTGCTCAGCAGCAACCGGACAAGTGGTTTGTGACTGTGGGAAGGGTCCAGAAAACAGTTCCTCAGAGTATGCCGGTTCAAATGCCAAATTTTCCTGGGAGGGGGCAGACTGGGGGGGAGGAGGCTGAGGTGCAGGAGCTGGAGGAGTGGGGATTTCGGTGACATGGGTGGACTGCGTGGAAGACTGACTGGTGGTGGACAAATTGCTCGAAGCATTGTCAGCAATCCACGACATCACCTGTTCGCACTGTTCTGGCCTCAACAGTGCTCTACCACGAGTCCCAGTAACTTCAGACATGAACCTAGGGAGTGTAGCTCTGCGGCGTTCCCCTGCTCCCTCATCAGCAGGTGGTGTCTCACCCCGCCCAGGACCACGGCCTCTGACCCCTGCAGTAGTTGGACGCCCACGTCCCCGCCCTCGTCCTCTACCCCTAGCCCTCGGGTTAAACATTTTTAAAATGAGAGTTATAACTTTTTTGTTTTTTTTACTTCTTTTTGTTTTTTTTTGGTGTTTTTTTTTTTTTTTTTTTTTTTGTGTTTTTTGTTTTTTTTTGAGTTTTTAAAACCAAACAATCCTATCCTATTGCTATGGCTATTTTCTAGCCAAGTATCAAAGGAAGCACACTACTATGCCAGATGAGATGACACTGAGTTATTGCCTAATAGAAATCCAACCCCTACTGAATTTTGCCACTTCGGCCTTTGCTATGGATATGTGCGCCACTAAGCGCAGAACACAGCGGTCGCAAGTCTCACTACAAATTGCTCAGAATTGGCAAGTACATGCACTGCAGAAACTACAGCCACCAGCAGATCAACCAGAAATCAAATATATAGAACGCTACTGTAGGCTTCAAGAAGCTGTTTGTATTCTCCTATGGCTATTTTCTAGCCAAGTATCAAAGGAAGCACACTACTATGCCAGATGAGATGACACTGAGTTATTGCCTAATAGAAATCCAACCCCTACTGAATTTTGCCACTTCGGCCTTTGCTATGGATATGTGCGCCACTAAGCGCAGAACACAGCGGTCGCAAGTCTCACTACAAATTGCTCAGAATTGGCAAGTACATGCACTGCAGAAACTACAGCCACCAGCAGATCAACCAGAAATCAAATATATAGAACGCTACTGTAGGCTTCAAGAAGCTGTTTGTATTCTCCTATGGCTATTTTCTAGCCAAGTATCAAAGGAAGCACACTACTATGCCAGATGAGATGACACTGAGTTATTGCCTAATAGAAATCCAACCCCTACTGAATTTTCCCACTTCGGCCTTTGCTATGGATATGTGCGCCACTAAGCGGAGAACACAGCGGTCGCAAGTCTCACTACAAATTGCTCAGAATTGGCAAGTACATGCACTGCAGAAACTACAGCCACCAGCAGATCAACCAGAAATCAAATATATAGAACGCTACTGTAGGCTTCAAGAAGCTGTTTGTATTCTCCTATGGCTATTTTCTAGCCAAGTATCAAAGGAAGCACACTACTATGCCAGATGAGATGACACTGAGTTATTGCCTAATAGAAATCCAACCCCTACTGAATTTTCCCACTTCGGTCTTTGCTATGGATATGTGTGCCACTAAGAGCTAAACACAACGGTAGCAAGTCCCCCTGCTAATTCCTCACAAAATGGTAAAAGATGCAAATTAAAATAAAAAAAGTAGAACGTTATTGTAGCCCTAAGAAGGGCTGTTGGGTTCTTTGAGAATCACTCCTGCCTAACAGTAAGCTAATAGAACACCCTAACGCTTTCCCTGACCAGCAGCAGCTCTCTCCCTAGCGGCATCCAGAGACAGAATGATCCGAGCAGCGCGGCCAGCGGCTAGTCTATCCCAGGGTCACCTGATCTGGCCAGCCAACCACTGCTATTGACGTGTAAGGGTACCACGTCATGCTGGGTGGAGTGCAGAGTCTCCTGGCTTGTGATTGGCTCTGTTTCTGGCCGCCAAAAAGCAAAACGGCGGGAGCTGCCATTTTCTCGAGCGGGCGAAGTATTCGTCCGAGTAACGAGCAGTTTCGAGTACCCTAATGCTCGACCGAGCATCAAGCTCGGACGAGCATGTTCGCTCATCTCTAGTCGAGATGCCTTATTACACCTAAATAACATTGATGGCTATGTTATATAGAATTGTTTCCCCTAAATCCCTTCCTCATCCAATCCCTTCCCTTCCTTGGTTGAACTTGATGGACAAGTGTCTTTTTTGATAATAGAGCAGGTATTTTAATTTAGATTGTTATTATAGAGGAGATCATAGGTAAGAAATTCTCTGTCCAAAAGCGTTGATCTGGACGCACCTGCAATTCTGTCAGCATGTTTTTTAACTGAATAAAGAAGCAAGTTTATTCAGCATGGTTCAGAATGCTGGACTTTCTACACATTTATACAAAAGTTTGAAGTTACCCCTTTTATAATATCGGGGAGCGTGGGCATTCTGTCAGATTTCCAGATTCTATCTATTTCTGATGTAGTAGCCTGTAGTGTATGTAAGATTATGACTTATATACCACACACATGGTCCCACATCGTGCTATGAATTTTACATCTGCAACATCCCTTCCAATGCATAGGCTAGGTTTGTGTTGCGAAATTGTCCCTCTCCTTATCAGTTGCTATCTGGTGACCCTGCTTAACTCACTCAGAAGCTACTGCGCTTGCAAGCTTTGTAATTTCAGCTGGAAAGCACTGCATGGGAGGGCAAGAGTTAAGATGTTTATTGTCCTTAACCAATTATACCCTTTGTCTTTTTGTAAAGCAAGTTAATTGGAGAATGCTGCACCTGCATAGGGGAGTATAAAAAACCCCTTGTGGGTGGGAGCACATGGTCTTGGTCATTATATTCCAGAAGCAGAGGAGACCACAGCACAGACCTGTGCAGCAGAAGTATGTGTTCCAAACCAGGCAGCAAAGGTGTTTCAGGTTTGCTGCCTGACAACTTTAGGCAGTCAGGAGACTAAGCCCCAGAACAAAGTTCCACTGTCTCGACTCGGCTCCATCTTTACTAGCCCAGCCCAGGCTGTAAACAAACCTTCCTGCGTATCAGCTATCTCCTACCTGCTTTCCAGCCTGTTGAATCTGCTTCTGATGTTAGGTCATTGCCTGCTGTTGAAGTTCCAATAAAGAACTGTGAGTTGATTTGCACAATGTGCCTCCAGGTAATCCCTGGATGAGGCTCTTCACCATCATGGGCTCCCCATCCTTCATCACCCAGGGATCCCTATACACACCCCATAGAGAAACTTATTCCATCAGCCTCTCCCTCCACTTTTCTTGCACACACCACCTGGTGGAGACCTGCTAATCTGTAGGCCCATCCTCTGGTCCCAATACCAAGCACCGTGACCATAGCATGCCCAAGGCAGGTAAACCCGCCTCCTGCAGTTAGGCTCTGCCTCCTGCAGTCAGTTTTCTCTGCTCACGCCATGCTTCTGTCATCCCAGCTCCTAATTGCAATGTTAGTCTAATGCAATCTCGAGATCTAGGGTGCATCGCTGAGAATTCAGAAGCATGGAGTGGGCAGAGCAAACCGACTACAGGAGACAGGGTTGCCTGAATGTCTGGTACAAAAGAATAAAAGATGATTTTTCATTCACGCTGCAACTTAGAAATATGCTAAAAAGACCTCCCGGGACATACATATTACAGTAGAAGGTATTGTTTGTGGGTTTGGGGAGGTTCGTATGGTGACAGGTTCCCTTTAAGACTTTAAAACACTTTGTTACTAGCAAGAGTATTCTTGCCATGAAAATTATGGAATCTTCAATAAAAAAAAAATCTGTGTTCAGCACCTACTACAACTGTAAGCCATGATACTAATGTGAGCAGAGCATTACCAATTTAGTTTTAGACACAAGTAATTTGTGTGTGAACAATCTTTATATAAATAACCTTTAATAACCCCTATTACAAATAGAATTTATTCCAGTTTAGAAATCTAAGCTTGGAACAGTGGTTTATGTACAATGGGCCATATCTGTCTGTTCTCTGCAAATACTGATAATTGAGTAATGCTCATAAGATTACACGTCGATCACCATGTCGAAATCACAGCTGACACTGAGAGTTTTGTGGGAACATATTTCTGCAATTGTTTTAAGTTGAAGTGAGGACATTTGAAACCAATATTCCCTTTTAAAAAGCTTTTCAGTGAAAAAAGAAAGGAACATCCAGGAATAACCAGGTATTTTTTCAGTTTGCAACAACTGACAAACAGGCAACATTTCTGCATTTTGCTTTGAGTTTTGTGTTTAGGAGTGAGGATGTTGGATTTGTGCAATATCCAAACACAGTGGGGCACATTTACATACCCCGTCCCTACGTGATCCCTGATCCAGACTGTCCGACGAGGATGAACTTTGCCGCAATTCATGAAGATCGTGTGCCCGATATCCTGCATGTGTCGCTTCCCCACTCAGGTCCGCCGGAGTTCACCTTCTTCTTCCCGGTGTAGGTAAGTACATGGCTTGCGCCGGATCATCTGATGGCCCGCCCCCTGATTTGTGTTGCATGAAAGCCGGCACGATTGAGACAAAATTTTATATCGTGTGGCAAAACCCCTTTTAAATCCCTGTCCCAGCGGCGTAAGACGGAAATCGTCTGGATGTCCATGGGCAGCTGGGTATAGGTGACAGCAGAAGAAGACCAACTGGTTTAAGATGAGATGGCTCATTTTGGGCACAAAAACTGCAGGAGCCCACAAAATCCCATACATCCTTGACCAGATCTGGCCACCAGTAGAAACAGGAAATGAAGGCGACAGAGTGTTGCACCCCGGGGTACCCAGGGACACAAGAACAATGTCCCCAAGTCAGTATCTTTTTCCAAAGGGCAGGTCGGAGGTAATTCTTGCCAGGAGGAAGTTGCCGAAGGTCCACTGGAGCAGCAATAACCAGCCGTTTAGGAAGAACAATATGTCCGGGAGCAGGATCTTCCCCCACAAAATCCGAGGCACGAGAGAGAGCATCATTAATATAATTCTCTGCAGGACAGAAATGTATCAGGAAGTTGAAATGGGAGAAGAAGAGAAACTGTGATCAGTATAGATACTGACTGGATGACGAGCACCCTCCAGAAGATTGAGTCTTCCAAAGTAGTTTAATGGCCAGATGCTCCCGAATAACAATAGAGTGGTTCCTCTCCGCGGCTGAAAAAGTCTTGGAGAAGAACCCACAGTTTAGAGTTTAGCCTTTGGGCCCCTTCTGGGTGAGAATGGCTTCAGCACCAACGGATGAGGCATCAACCTCTAGTAGGAATGGTTTCTCAGTATCAGGCCGGGTGAGAACGGAAGCAGATGAAAAGGCAGACTTCAGCTTAGTGAAAGCCTTTTCAGCCGCTGGAGCCCAGAGCTTAGGATTGGCGTTTTTCTTTGTCAGCACCGCAATGGGAGATACATGGGAGGAGAAATGTGGAATCATCTGCCGGTAGTAATCGGCGAAGCCCAGGAATCTCTGGATAGCTCGGAGTCCCACTAGACGTGGCCATTGAAATACTGCAGACAACTTTGCAGGATCCATCTGTTGTCCCTTGTCTGAGATAGTATATCCTAGGAATGGGAGACTCTTCTGAAGGAATTGGCACTTCTCAAGCTTGGCATATAGGCGATTGGACCTAAGGCACTTGAGAACTTGCCATACATGGACCCGATGGGACTCGGGTATAAAGTAAGTCTCTGAGTATGTTGTTGACAAACTCCTGGAACACCACTGGTGCGTTACAGAGTCCAAAGGGCAGAACAAGGTATTCAAAGTGCCCATCTTGAGTATTGATGACGGTTTTCCATTCATCACCTTCACTGATACAGATAAGGTTATATGCCCCCACAGATCCAACTTGGTGAAAACCTTGGCACCACATAGACGATCAAACAGTCCATAATTAGGGGTAGTTGGTAGTGTTTTTTCACTATGACTTTAATGAGACCGTGGTAATCGATGCACGGACAATGAGAACCATAGTTTTTGGCCACATAGAAGAATCCCGCACCGGCAGAAGACTTACGTTTAAAGCCCTTCTGCAGGTTCTCCTACACATAGGCCGACATGGCCGCAGTTTTGGGAACAGATAGGGGATACACTCGACCCTGTGGAGATGTGTCCCGCATCAAGTCTATTGGACAGTCATAAGGTCAGTATGGCGGCAGAGTCTCTGCTTGCTTTTCTGAGGAGACATCAGCAAAGTGGGGAACATTAGCCAGTGGTGAGACCCACCAGTGGCTTAGTGGGCACTGAAGAGACTGTGATGGACACAGGATGAGGAACCATCGTACAACAAGACTGGCACACTGGTCCCCAATGAAGAATCTCCCCTGTCTTCCAGTTAAGCACAGGAGACCACAGAAGACCCAACAGGATAGTTGGACATGGATCAGGGTAGCACATAAAAAGACTTGCAGGAACAAAGGCTTAGTGCGGTACCAGATCAGAGAGAATTTGGCCACTGAGGGAGGAGATGACCAGGGGCTTCTCGAGACGGACCACAGGGAAATTATGCTGGGAGACCAGAGCAGAATCCACAAAGTTTCCTGCAGAGCCAGAATCCAAGAAGGTAGAAATCTGGAACTACCTGTACCAGAGATGAGCAGAATGGGAATATTCAGACATGGAGAAGCTTTGCTCACACCAAGGGACGCTTCTCCCAAGAACCTTAGGTGGATGCATTTATTGGACGCTGAGGACGGACTGGACAATTTTCAAGAAAGTGAGCCAGGCTGCTACAATAAGGACAGAGGTTCTCCTGTCTTCGTCTGGTACACTCTTAGGTTGTCAGACAAGCTTTATCCTCCTGCATCGGTTCCTCTGCAGCAGACACTGAAGGTTGCAGACACGGTCTTTGGAAGACAGGAGCCAGGCGGGGCAAATGTCGGGTCCTGACTTGCAGTTGTTCCAGACGCTGCTCCTCAGAATGCTCAGGAAACCGGATGTCAATCTGAGTGGTCAGAGAGACGGCAGGTCACATGCAGCCAGTGCATCTTTAATCGGCCCAGAAACTCCCTTTTTAAATCAAAGCTGCTTCATTCCAGGTTAGTTCAGAAGCCAGAGTATGGAACTGAACAGCATAATCACCAACAGACAGCAGCAACCTCCACTCACTGTTCAGAAGCAGAAGCTTCCACTCACTGTCCACCAGCAGCAGCCTCCACTCAATGTCATCTGTAGCTGCATCAGCCTCCACTCACTTTCCAGCAGCAGCAGCCTCCACTCACTGTCCAGCAGCAGCCTCCACTCACTGTCCACCATCAGCAGCCACCTCCACTTACTGTCCAGCAGTAGTAGCAGCAGCCTCCACTCACTGTCCAGCAACGGTCTCCACTTACTGTCCAGCAGCAATGGCCTAGACTCACCGGCCCGCAGCAGCAGCCTCCACTCACTGTCCAGCAGCAGCCTCCACTTACTGTCCAGCAGCAGCAGACTCCACTCAATATTCAGCGGCAACAGCCTCCACTCACTGTCCAGCAGCAGCAGCCTCCACTCACTGTTCACAAGCAGCCTCCACTCAATGTCATCTGTAGCAGCATCAGCCTCCACACACTTTCCAACAGCAGCAGCCTCCACTCACTGTCCAGCATCAGCAGCCGCCTCCACTGACTGTCCAGCTTAAGCAGCCGCCTCCACTCACTGTCCAGCAGCAGCCTCCATTCACTGTCCAGCAGCAGCCTCCATTCACTGTCCAGCAGCAGCCTCCACTCACTGTCCAGCAGCAGCAGCCTCCACTCACTGTCCAGCAGCAGCAGCCTCCACTCACTGTCCAGCAGCAGGCTCCTCTCACTGTGCAGCAGCAGCCGCCTCCACTCACTGTCCAGCAGCAGCCTCCACTCACTGTCCAGCAGCAGCCTCCACTCACTGTTCAACAGCAGCCTCCACTCACTGTTCAGCAGCAGCTTCCACTCACTGTCCAGCAGCAGCCTGCACTCACTGTACAGCAGCAGCCTCCTCCACTCACTGTCCAGCAGCAGCAGCCTAAACTCACTGTACAGCAGTAGCAGCCTCCACTCACTGTCCAGCAGCAGCCTCCACTTACTGTCCAGTAGCAGCAGCCTAAACTCACCGACCAGCAGCAGCCTCCACTCAATATTCAGCAGCAGCCTCCACTCACTGTCCAGCAGCAGCAACCTCCACTCAATGTCATGTGCAGCAGCCTCCACTCAATGTCATGTGCAGCAGTACCAGCCTCCACTCAATGTCATGTGCAGCAGCAGCCTCCACTCACTGTCCAGCAGCAGAAGCCTCCACTCACTGTCCAACAGCAGCAGCCTCCACTCACTGTTTAGCAGCAGCAGCCTCCACTTAATGTCATGTGCAGCAGTGCCAGCCTGCTAGGGTGGGCGGGACCAGGCCCGGGGAAAATGCACTCCTGTGATCTGTGTTGCTCTACCCAGCGCTGGCAGCGTAATGACTTAATTACGCTGTGCGTTGCTGGGACACTGGCGTTCCGTCCAGAAGAAGGATGGACCCACGCGTTGGGGGAGGCCAGCATGAGGCGGCATGTTATGACGTCAGCGTAACTAGGGGGAGGGGGTTATCCGGCGGGAGTAGTTAGGAGGGAGGAGTCAAATTAACTGTAAGGGAGAATTGCGGTGGCCATTTTGGTTAACCACCGAAGCGAGTAGACGTGCGTAGGAGGGTGAGAAAGAGAATGGCAGAAGCGGCAGCGCTGATAGCACAGTTGTGGGCATTAGTTGAGGCTGAAGGTGGAGTAGGGCTGAGGGCACAAGTTATGGAGGCGCTTAGCTCCAGAGGTAAGGTGGGAGCAGCGGCGGGTGCGGAGCAACAGACGGGGCGGCGCTCTAGACGTACACGGCAGAGAAACTTTGGGGGCCAGCGCAGAGGCAAGCAGAGGCGGTCAGAGTGTGCAGCGAATGGAAAACGACTTGGTCGCTGGTGGGGTCACAGCACCCATGCAGCTCGGTGAGTCTACCTCTATGTGTGTCAAGTCTGAATCTGAGCGTGAGTGTGGGGGGTAACGGGGGGGCATTAGAAGAGTTGAGGTCATTAGCGGGTAGTGTGAGGGAACTTTTGGCGAGATGTGAAGGGGTGGGAGCAAGCAATTCCCCGGCGGCGGCTTGGATGCCATTGGCGGGGGCAACTCCGGGGAATTGTACGGAGGGAAATGGGGGTCACAGTTTTGGTACAGACAGAGAAAGAAAAAGAAGAAAGGGTGAGATTAGATGATAAGGCAAAAGGCGAGGTATACGTGTGTTTTGAGGGCCCATTAGGTGGTCATTTAAAGAAAGTGGTAAAGGAGAAGATCTGGAAAGACGAATACGTCGAGATCTTCTCCTTATTACCCTTGAAAAAATTTAACCTGGATAAGGGGAAAAAGGACGACTTGAAAAAGGAAGAGGAGGAAAAGTGGTGGCAAATGATTCCACAGACGTTCCAAAACTGGTTCCAGGCTTTTTCCATTTTGGCAATTGTAATTGGGGAAAAAGCAACGGAGAACTGTTCGGGGGTTATTTTGCTACCAAAACTCAATAGGTGAGGCATATAGGACGTATGGGGGCCAAACATGGCTGCGGTACGCTGAGGATTTTCGGCAGAGAAAGGCGGCGCGCCCGAGTATCAGATGGGATCAGAAGGACATAGAGTTATGGTTTCAGGTTATGGCCCTGGTGCGTTACGGGCAGTCCTTTCGGACCGGGGGGAGACGGAGCAGGGAGCAGCAGTCATGGGGCACAACAAAAAGAGAGTGGGGGAGGAGGCAGCAAGGCGGGAGTGTGCTGGCAGTTTAATGATGGGCTCTGTAAATATGGAGGAAGTTGTACGTTTCGGCACATATGTTCCACATGCGGAGGTACGTCACTTGGGGTGGCAAAATGCTTCAGAAAAAACAAAGGGAAGGGAACTGGAGGGGCTGGACATGAGCCACACGCCGGTGAATCTTCGAGGGATGGAGCCTTATCTAAATAGATATCCGGAGAAAGAAAAAGCTGATTTATTGAGAAGGGGTTTCAGGGAGGGATTTTGGATACTGCCCCCAGGCCATACAGTTCCATTTACGACCAGGAATTTGATGTCGGCATACCGGTATCCTCAGGTGGTGAGGTATTGGTGTGCGGAGCGTTGGCCAGACTCTTGGGTGACGGGGGTTTTAACAAAAATTTGGCATGCTCAGAGTTGTTCCCAATCCTGGTGGCGGTACAGATCTGGGGAGAGAGTTTTAGGAATAAGAACATTTTTTCACTGCGATAACCAGGCTGTTGTTTGGGCAGTTAATAACTTGACGGCGTCATCACCTCCAGTGGTAAAATTGTTAAGGCATCTATGGTAGATGGTCTCCGAACGGCGGGGGCGTTAATCCGGGCGTCCCTGGCTGAAGGCACATGGTCGGCTTATGGCACGGCGATCAAAAGCCGGGGGCATTGGTAGCGGAATTGGGAGGAGTTTCTTCGGACAAAGATAGGGCTATGGCCTTGTTGATTTGGTTGGGTAAAGCGAGTATAGAAGGTTGGACGGAGAGGAGGGTTAAAAAAGGGGTGGCTGCGTTGGCATTCGCTTTTAAAGTACAAGGGGTAAAAGATGTGACTAAGGATTTCTTGTTTAAACAAGCGATGCAGGGTTTTTCAAAGAGGAAAAAGGAAAGAAAGGGACAGAAGGAAGCCGGTTTTGTTTTTATTGTTAGAAAAGCTGGGGGAACAGTTGGAAGGGTTTGAGGAAAAAGTTAGCTTTTTCTTGGGCATTTTTTGGAGCCCTCAGGGTGGGGGAACTAGTGGCTCCTAGTAAGAAGGAGATAGGAGGAATATTAAGGGAGGATGTATTGTTGGGAGATGAATAAACTGAGTTTAGGCTTAGGAGATCGAAAATGGACATTTTTGGGAAAGGTAAGTCGGTGTTATTGAAGGGAGGGGTAGCAAGATGTGCCCTGTGAGGTGCTTAAAGGGGTATTCTCGTCTGGGCATTAACATTTAGTTTGATTAATCTGCCATTAATAAACATTTCTTCATTTAGATGTTATTAAAAAAAATGTTCCTGTGTGAAGATAATTTTCCATAAATGTAGTCATGTTGTCCCTTAGAAACGAGATAGCTTCCTCGGTTACGGCCACCTCTGCTGGAGTGATTGCACAAATAAACAAAAGGTTATTGTATATAAAATGTCCTGGAGTTACTACATGTCGCACAGCCACCCTGTGGTAGTGATTGCTGAATCCTGGTAGTCCGGCAGGACCCTATAGCGCAAGTCTGGCCACAGCTGCCAGAGTGTGACGTGGTCGTATCCGAGGAAGCTATCTCGTTTCTAAGGGACAACATGACTACATGACTATATGAGAAATTATCTTCACACAGGATCATTTTTTTTAATGACATCCAATTGAAGAAATGTTTATATATGGCAGATTAATGAAACGGAATGTGAATGCCCAGACGAGAATACCCCTTTAAGGGAATTTTTGGTGAAAAGGGGGCATCACAGGGGGCCGTTGTTATGCCATCAGGATGGCACATACGTATAGCGTTTTCAATTCACAGCAGTACTTAGGAAGTGTTTGAATAAGCTAGGGTTGGTTGAGAAAGAGTTTGCACCTCATTCCTTTAGAATTGGAGCAGTGACAGAAGCGGTAAACTGGGGTCTTGGGCCAGAGATAGTGAAACGAATAGGTAGATGGGAATCAAATCGATATTGGTCATATGTACGGCCACAGTTACTGGATGAGCAAGAGGGCAATAAAGAAAAAGGGGGGGGAGGGGCAAAAAAAGACGTGGACAGGCTGCATTAATCTTATTTTTCAAGAGACAGAACAAAATTGGCGTGGATTTTTGGGTATTCTTAAGTTTTTTGGGGGGCACAGAGAGCAGCTATGCGTCCCGAGGGAAATCAGTTGAATTTCAACAGGAATGAGGTAATGGTGCGCTGGCTAAGTTTCAGGGGGATGAATTGGGGGAAAGTTTTAGCAGAGTTTCACAAGTTTGTGTCTTTGGACCGGTGCCCGGACATTGTTGTTTTTCACGTTGGAGGTAACAATTTGGATGTACGACCAGTCAGGGAGTTGATATGGGACATTCAACAGGATATGTTGAAGCTGAGAGTAGAGTTCCCGTTGCTATTGATAGCAAGGAATGGTGGATTGGTGGTTAGGCACCCAGAGTTAGAGAATGGAACGGGTGAATACTGGTTGGGGGACGGGGTCCACCTGAACACGGTGGGCATTGACCTATGGGCACTGGATATACAGGGAGGCCTGGAGAGAGCGTTGGAGGTGGTGGGGGGGCACCCATGTTTGAGGAGGTCAAGACATGCGTGCTGTGGCAGGGTGGAAGTGAAGGTCCTTGGAGTTGGTGAACTACAGGGGGAGAGGGGGAAAACAAGGAAGGTAGTTTTTCCAAAATATGGGCCACGCCTTAAGAGGTATGGCATTATGGACTCCTGCTGGGTGGTGTCCCGGGGAGTGGAGAAGGAGATATTGCCACCTGCTAAATGGTGCCCTTGAACCAGAGGTGGCGGTTGGGGGTAAGAAGTTAACATAACAGGTAGGTTGGCAGACTATCAATTTTGTAGCTCCTTCCGCAGAACAAGGAATATGTTTAGATGCATAACGTTAAAAAAGGAGGGGGAGGGAGAAAAGTTATATATGTTAATTTGTTTGTAATAAAAACTGGCTGCTGTGGCCAGATTTAATCCAAAAATTTATTTTATTTCTCGGGAGAAGAAAATGATTTTAGGAGGGGACACAAATGGTCTGGCAAGCAGTCTATGAAGAAGCAGAGGAGTCAACAGTGCCGTGCCATGCGCGCTACTATAGGGACAGAGCAGGAAGTGTCTGTGTATATCACTTTCTGCTCTGTTCCGGCTCATCGGAGCTCAACTCCGACCGGGTCAAAGCTGGAGCATGGGACCCGACGGCAGCCGTGGGTCCCCCGCGTATATCAATTAGGTATTTATGACAGGGGTCCCGGGCTGCGGCTGTCACACTTTATTATATAACCGGACACAGGAAGATGTTTAAGTGCCTTGCACACCCTGCAACCGCGATCGTTCCACCCCTGATTATGCCCCTTAAAGTTAATATTTTGTAGCACCACCTTTTGCTGCAATTACAGCTGCAAGTCGCTTGGGGTATCAGGTCTCTATCAACTTTGAGAGACAGAAATTCTCACCCATTCTTCCTTGGAAAACAGCTTGAGCTCAGTGAGGTTGGATGGAGGGCATTTGTGAACAGCAGGTTTCTGCTCTTTCCACAGATTCTCGATTGGATTCAGGTCTGAACTTTGATTTGGCCATTCTAACAACTGGATACGTTTATTTGTAAACCTTCCATTTGTAGATTTTGCATTGTGTTTGGGATCATTGTCTTGTTGGAAGATAAATCTACGTCCCAGTCTCAGGACCTTTGCAACAACTTTACTTCCAGAATGGTCCTGTATTTGTCTCCATCCATCTTCCCTTCCCTCTGTCTGTGCCAGCAAGCCTGAGACCCTGTGTCCGTGCCAGCATGCCTGGGACCCTGTGTCCGTGCCAGCATGCCTGGGACCCTGTGTCCGTGCCAGCATGCCTGGGACCCTGTGTCCGTGCCAGCATGCCTGGGACCCTGTGTCCGTGCCAGCATCCCTGGGACCCTGTGTCCGTGCCAGCATCCCTGGGACCCTGTGTCCGTGCCAGCAGCCCTGGGACCCTGTGTCCATGCCAGCAACTCTGGGACCCTGTGTCCGAGCCAGCAAATGATTTTGGTTTGTTTGTTGCTTGCTTTTATGTGTTTTGTTTTGTACAAATGTTTTTTCTACTAAACCTTACAAATACATCATTTTTAAGTAAATATAATTCTGAAGGTGCTATTGATGTTTATAACAACCAATCCAAATATACTGGGGAAAAAATCAAACCATAAATGTTCATAAATTAAGTTGTATGTAGTATATTTAATACTTCTGTAAAAAAAAGCTTTGTTGGTATTGATGGCTTCAAGATGCTTCATGTATGGAGAAACTAGTCACATGCATTGCTTGGGTATAATTTTTGCCCATTCTTTCACACAAATCCTTTTCAGATCCTGAAGGTTTCCTGGGCAGCTTCTATGATTTCTGAGCTTTGGTTCCTTCCATAGATTTTCTTCAAGTCATGTGATTGGTTGGCCAATTCTAGTAGCTTTATCATCTTTCTCTGAAAGTTAGAGTTTCCTTTGATGTGTGTTTGGGATCATTGTTATGCTGAAATGTTCACTCTCTTATCTTCATCATCCGGATAAATGACAGCAGATTTCTCTCAAGATATCTTTTTTTTTAAATCAAATCTTTTTTTTATTGATTTTTTAAAAAATTTCAGATATACAAACAATCCCACCCTATCCCTCTAGGTGACTTATATAGCATTTATACCCATTTCAAATACTTGGGTCCAAAACCCATTCTCCTCATTACTGCCCATAAGAAGGGCCATTCGACACTGTTGAGCGCTTTGGCAGCGTCCAGTGACGGTATCGCTGTAGAGTCGTCTCCCACCTGCTGCATCTGCAGATTAAGGAACAGTCGCCGAAGATTCATGGCTGTCGATTTGCCTGGCATGAAGCCTGTTTGGTCACTATGGACCAGTGCTAGTATCACACCAATCAACCTATCAGCCAAGAACTTTGCAAAAAGTTGGACTTCTGTACACAATAAAGATATTGGCCTGTATAACTCAGGTAATAGTGGATCTTTGCCTGGCTTGTAACTGCATCACTCATGGAAGCAGGGAGTTTGCCTTGGTCCTCGATGCCTTGCTGTCTTGATGACCTGTAAGAGTTCTGGCAGTAGAGGGACCCGTATGTCTTAAATACCTCCACCTGGCAGACCATCTACTCCCGGTGATTTCTCATTTGGAAATGTTTTGATTGCCTCTTCTAGTTCTTCTAGTCTAATTAGGGCATCTAATGCCCTCTTTTGGTTCCCAGTTATTTTGGGTAGAGAGATTTTATCTAAAAAGCCCTCCATATCTGCATCAGTCCCAGTAAGTCTAGATGCGTAAGTGTCCTCGTAAAATGCCCTAAAAATCACAAGGACATCTCCTTCCGAGGTGGTTATTTCCCCCAATACATTGGTCAGAGACGTTACGCCAGAGGAGTCTCTCTGTGCCCTGATGACTGATGCCAACAATTTGCCTGTGATTTCCCCTCCTTCAAAGTATTTCCCCTGAACAAAGAATTTCTTGGCCTCAGTTGTGGCTATTGTGTGGGTCTTGAGCAGCTTCTGGGCTTCCACCCAATTGGCCCTATCTGCCTCTGTACTGCAATCTACATAGCATCTTTTAGTATCTTGTACTCTTTGCTGTAAGACTTGAAGATACTCCCGCTGCCTAATATTATGGGTGATAAATAATATTTGTTAAAGCAGTCCCTGATAAAGGATTTCAATGCATCCTAAACTACCAGTGGAAATGCAGAGTCCACATTAAACTGGAGGAATTCAGTTACTTCCTGTGGAATTTTATCTAGCAGGCGTAAAATAGGTATCCAGTGGTATCTGGACTGTTAGGCGGTATATTAGGTGGTGGTGATCATAGTAAGGGTTGAGATAATTGTTGAAGTCCCCTATAACCAGGATAGGGAGTTCTAGAGTCTCTGCAGCCAGAGTAAGTATCTTATTGAGTGTGATAGGGGAGTAAGGTGGGGGAATATAAACTGCAATAAGAAGAATTTCCTTAGTATATAGCATACAGTTAAGAGCTACATATTGACCATCTGGATCTATAGTGCTTTTAATACAGTGAAATGGAATTGCTCTTTGCATCAGTACACTCACCCCTCGAGAATGTGAGGAATAAGTGGAGTGAACACTGCCCCTATCCAAGACCTTCCCATGCTTGCCACCGTAGACACCGTAAAGTGGGTTTTGGATAAACAGAGTATCGCGGGCTGATATTGTTTGATAGCCGCTGATACAGCATATCTTTTAGAGGAATCTCCTAGCCCACCGACAATTCTAATTTTAACGGCCATTACCCTGAGAAAGCAGTATAACAATCACTGTACACCCTCTAAAAAAATGCAGTTGCCCGGGTATAACAATTATACAATACAAAACAAACCAACATTTAACCTTGCGCCGTTGGCGCAACCTTGGGGTAAAATAACAGCTGCAACCTAAGGTCTATTATATTAGTAATATAGTGGTAAAAAAAGAAAAAGAGAAATTTTCCCAATGCTAGTTGAGCATCATCCGCTTCAATATAAACAAGGTAAAGTGCACCCTGTCATTACTAGTAAATTGTAACAGTGCAAATACTTGCTTCAAAGGCAGAAACTTTCATAAAGCAAGTCAGTCCCACTGGGGACTATTCCCGCCCTCCATTTCTGCACCTCTGCCAAGAATTCTGGAAAAAACGATATCCGACTACCATCAATGTGCAGGTTTTGCTTATCTCTTGCTTTGCGTAAAATAATGCCCCTCTCCTTATAGGGTAGGATATGAATAAGAACTGCACTCTGTTTGTGCGCACACTCCACAGCAAACAGAGGTGTCAGCATATCTTTACCGAAGACAGATAGCAGCCACTGCTCGAAGAATTCACTGGGATTGTGGCGTTCTGTTCTCTTTGGTACCGGTATGTTTTCCATATCATCCTGTTTAGCGAGTAGGGTTGCCATAGTATTGTGCGTGCGAGAAACCTCTCTCTTAAGTGAAGGGAGTTGATCCTCTGGTTCTCCAACTCGGCCCCCTAGCGGTCCCATCCTTTCTGACACCCTCTGCCCATCATGCCGTATAATATTAATATCCTCCCTCACACCACCAATTATCACAGTAAGTGATGATATAGCACTATTACAGCTGGTTCAGTAGGTTCAGTACCTCTGGCTGCAGGGGAGGTGGATGGTCTTTCCTCTGGAGTGCTTGCGCCACGTGGAGGTATTGTATCCCCCTTCTTGTATTCGACCCATAAATTGTGGGCCCCCTCTCATACACTCCAAAATAGTGGCCATCTCATCTGTCCCCAGAAGCTCTATTCTTCTCATCTCCCTCTGTAGCTGTGATGCCGGCAGATGATGACATCATCACTACGCAGCTGCCGGCATCATAGCCTCAGCGGGGGAACGATGAAACAGAGAGCTATTCGCATATCGACTGCTCGCCTTGCCTTGCTTCAAACGGCACACGCGCAAGGTCCAAGCGCATTCTTACGAGGCAGAGCTCAGGTAGGCCTACTACATAGAGAGCTTGGACCATTCCCATGCACAGTTCGGAGCAAGACACAAGGAGTCGAACATCTCACAGTGCATGACAGGGGGCGTAAGGCTCACCATGCAGGCGTGAGGTTTCCTGTGTAGTGATCAGAATTCACTATTAGAAGGATGGGCAGAGGGAGGATGTAGAAGGGAGAATAATTGAATATTGCAGGGGTCGAGAGGATCCAGTATGCCAGTGATGGCGAACCTATGCCACGGATGCCAGAGGTGGCACTCTGAACCCTTTCTGTAGGCACCCAGGCTATTGCACCAGGATAGATTCATTAGACAGGACTAGAATATTCCTGCAGTTCTCAGTTTTCCTGCTGCTCTCAATGATCTTTGAAGGTGACAAATCCTTGACTGTTTGGAAATGTAGGAAGAATGAAAAGATGTGAACAGGGACAGATTTTGAGGTCCCCTTGCTAGCCCCATGATTTTTCTTGTACAGAGAGACCCAGGAGAGAAGCTACAATGATGTCTGAATTTGTCCTCCTGCTTTCAACTATATTGGTGGCCTCAGGGGGCCAATACGATTGAATGTTGTGGAAGAGCAGGGAGCAATAAGTTACATTGTCATGTTGGTACTTCATGGTAAATACTGTAAGGCGCACAAAAAATCCTTTGTTTTTCTCAGAAATCAAAGGTGCACCTTATAGTCCAGTGCGCTTTATATAAGAACTGTGCTTACAGACAACAGCTGCCTTGTACAGTGCACAGGTCTGCCATCTGCTGGTCATTCTGCCTTAGAATCTGGTGCGCCTTATATATGAACCTAGATGTTTTAGCAGGCATTTATTAATGGTGCGCCTTATAATCCGTTTCGCCTTATAGTCCGAAAAATATGGATTTAGTTTGGGCACCAGTCTCTAAAAGGTTCACCATCACTGCAGTATGCTAATTAGGAAACGAAAGTTGCTATTTTATAAAAAAAAACATCCCCTTGGACTTTAGCAGGACCTGTTGTCATGGAGCCGGTAAACTTTACAAGAACATAGTTCAGGAAAGAAACAGAGGTATGATTATAACATGTATGGAATGTACCTATCAGTGCCTGAAATTCAGCCTTCTGGTGACAGGTGACACTATTATGCAAAGCAATAACATAGACATGCATGGTATACAAGATGATACAGAAATGATGAACATCCATAGACATTTACACAAGCTGTGCTGTCCTATTGTGTTTATATTTTTTTATGTAACTTCTAGGAAAAGGGGGTAATAAGAATTTTGACATTTTTTTAGTTTATATTTTACTAATGTTTTATTATAATTTTTTGGCTCTAATACAATATACACTCACCGGCCACTTTATTAGGTACACCATGCTAGTAACGGGTTGGACCCCCTTTTGCCTTCAGAACTGCCTCAATTCTTCGTGGCATCGATTCAACAAGGTGCTGGAAGCATTCCTCAGAGATTTTGGTCCATATTGACATGATGGCATCACACAGTTGCCACAGATTTGTCGGCTGCACATCCATGATGCGAATCTCCCGTTCCACCACATCCCAAAGATGCTCTATTGGATTGAGATCTGGTGACTGTGGAGGCCATTTGTGTACAGTGAACTCATTGTCATGATCAAGAAACCAGTCTGAGATGATTCCAGCTTTGTGACATGGCGCATTATCCTGCTGAAAGTAGCCATCAGATGTTGGGTACATTGTGGTCATAAAGGGATGGACATGGTCAGCAACAATACTCAGGTAGGCTGTGGCGTTGCAACGATGCTCAATTGGTACCAAGGGGCCCAAAGAGTGCCAAGAAAATATTCCCCACACCATGACACCACCACCAGCCTGAACCGTTGATACAAGGCAGGATGGATCCATGCTTTAATGTTGTTGACGCCAAATTCTGACCCTACCATCCGAATGTCGCAGCAGAAATTGAGACTCATCAGACCAGGCAACGTTTTTCCAATCTTCTACTGTCCAATTTCGATGAGCTTGTGCAAATTGTAGCCTCAGTTTCCTGTTCTTAGCTGAAAGGAGTGGCACCCGGTGTGGTCTCCTGCTGCTGTAGCCCATCTGCCTCAAAGTTCGACGTACTGTGCATTCAGAGATGCTCTTCTGCCTACCTTGGTTGTAACGGGTGGCGATTTGAGTCACTGTTGCCTTTCTATCAGCTCGAACCAGTCTGCCCATTCTCCTCTGACCTCTGGCATCAACAAGGCATTTCTGCCCACAGAACTGCCGCTCACTGGATGCTTTTCTTTTTCGGACCATTCTCTGTAAACCCTAGAGATGGTTGTGCGTGAAAATCCCAGTAGATCAGCAGTTTCTGAAATACTCAGACCAGCCCTTCTGGCACCAACAACCATGCCACGTTCAAAGGCACTCAAATCACCTTTCTTCCCCATACTGATGCTCGGTTTGAACTGCAGGAGATTGTCTTGACCATGTCTACATGCCTAAATGCACTGAGTTGCCGCCATGTGATTGGCTGATTAGAAATTAAGTGTTAACGAGCAGTTAGACAGGTGTACCTAATAAAGTGTCCGGTGAGTGTAATTTGACAATACTGTATTTTTAACATTCTGCTTACCTAAAACACCCTGCCTCTGTATAACACGTACCTGATTTCGATCAGAGACATGGACAGAATCAACCGTAGCACCCAATTGCACTGAGCGTGGCAGTGGACATGGGTATGATGCAGCAGTGGCTCAGCCAGGGCTAAGTCATGTGTCGGTAAGAGTTTAAAGAATATCTACCATCAAGCATGATAAACCAGGGATACCTTGTCATAGGTCCAGGCACTGTGACTGTGGTAATCTTCTTATATTTGTTATTCATGGTGTCCTGCCTTCTAAAATCAACTTTTAAAATTATGCAAATGAGCCAGAAGGGCACCAGGGTCTCCCCTCCCCCTGCTTTCTCCCGCCTCTCTGCACAGCCTGTGAAGCTACAGCACTGAGGGTCTCTGGAAACACCCACCAGAGCCCTTCAGTCTAATTAGCATAATTATAAAAGTTGATTTTTAGAAGGAAGGAGGACATGGATAACAAATAAAAGAAGATGACCACAGTCATGGCGCCTGGCTTAAGTAAGTGTTCCTGGCTTATCATGATGGTAGGTTTCCTTTGAGAAGTGGTTTTCAGTTAAGTCATACAGTAGGATACCTAGTCTGATGGCACATGCTCTAGACTTACACAATACACAAAATCTTGCAACTGTGGATGAGGGACAATATAGAACAGCCTGGACATGATTCAGTCATGCAGTATTATGCAAGCAGTCATGCTGTGTGTATCTGCTCAACTTCCTCTTAAGCTATTACACTTGTTATTTTCTGTGTTTGCTCAGGAATTTCCTGTTTGCTTCGGCCCTGGTTCAGAGATATCATCTCCCATTTTCTCCACATTAATTCCTCTTATTATACTTTCACTCATTCATGGATGATTGTAAGAGGATGTCAGCTGTAGGCTAGTGCTAGTAACCTGCTTATATAGCCCTGTGTGTAACTTTTTTACTTTCTTATTCCTTCTCATCATAAATAATTCATAATAGAGTAATCATTGATAGAAACAGCACTGAAAAAAAATCTTTTTTATCTTTTTATTTTCTCTATCTTTATGCAAATAATCTGCGTGAGGTGTCAGGGACCATGGATCCATTGTTGCCTGAGATTGCACACATGATTGTTTGTGTACAGGTAGCTTTAGGCCGGTTACACAATGGGGCAGATTTACTTACCCGGTTCTCTCGCAATCCAGTGGTGCGTTCTCTGTGGAGGATTCGGGTCTTCCGGCGATTCACTAAGGTAGTGCGCCCGATGTCCACCAGGTGTCGCTGCTGCGCTGAGGTCCGTCGGAGTTCACTGGAGTACACCAAGCTACCCTGGGTGCAGGTAAGCGCGTGTCAAGCGACACATTTTTAAAAAAAAATACGGCAGTTTTTCCGAATCCGTCTGGTTTTCTTACGGCCACGCCCCCCTATTTCCGTCACGTGCATGCCGGTGCCGATGCGCCACAATCCGATCGCGTGCACCAAAAACCCGGGGCAATTCAGGGAAAATCGGCGCAAAACGGTAAAATTTGGGTAACCCGTCGGAAAAATGTGATTCGGGCCCTTAGTAAATGACACCCAATGTCTTTATTCATCCATCATGCATCTTTTCGTTCGCCAAAGAAGTCCTTATCAAGACTGCTTTGGAGGTCGGAATGTCACATAATGGGTGATTAAAGACACCAGATTGTTCAGCTTATATTGAGGTGTGCTGCAGTCTTCTTAAACAATTGGTGCCAAGTAGTGATGAGCGGACCCGTTGAAATTTAAAAATCCTGTTCCACAAACAGTAACACCCTCCATCCCCAAAATGACTGAACCCAGCACTGCTGGCAGCGGCATTTAAAGTGTTAATGCCCGCGACCTGTGCCAGCACCAATCTTGGCCGTTAACATCTAAAGATGTTTGGGGTTGTGTCCAGAGGACTTGAACCTGTAAAGTTTAGTACAAATCTGATGTTTGCTGTTTGAGTCTGCTCAACACTAGTGTCAATTACAATCACCAAAGGAGGCGGACAACAACAATCCGCAAGTCCTCCATTTGCGGATGTGTGAACAGAACCTTATGGATACTTTGCCGGTATATGTCACCATTGCTGGTGTACGGAGACTTAAAGGAAATCAGATGGATACTGTGCCTTTAACCTTACATGCTAGCGTTTGCCACTGAAAAAGGAACTGCACTTAATTTTGAAGTGAATGGCTTAGTTTTAATTACTTTAAACAATCTGCAAATGAGCCGCCTGTGTGCATTATGCGGCAAATACTTACTGCAAACATCTGCTATCCTGGGGTTATTAACCCCTTAAGGACGCAGGGTTTTTCGGCTCATTTCTCGCTCTCCAACTTCAAAAATCCATAACTTTTTCATTTTTACGTGTACAGACCTGTGTGAGGGCTTATTTTGTGCGTAACAAATTTTACTTTCCCGTAATGTTATTTATTTTAACATGCCGTGTACTGCAAAGCTGAAAAAAAATTCCAAATGTGGAAAAATTGAAAAAAAAACGCACGTCACGTTCTTGTGGGCTCAGTTTTTACGAGTTTCACTCTTCGCTCCAAATAACACACCTAATTTATTCTTTGGTTCGCTGCGATCGCGGTGATGCCAAATTTATATAGGTTTTATTGTGTTTTAATACATTTTCAAAAATTAAACGAATGTGTACAAAAAAGAAAAAAAATTTTTTGCCATTTTCTGACGCTAATAACTTTTTCATACTTTGGCGCACGGAGATGTGTGAGGGGTCTTTTTTGCGAAATGAGGCGACGTTTTCATTGCTACCATTTTGAGGTCTGTGCGACATTTTGATCATTTTTTATTTCATTTTTTATGTTATGTAAAAAGGTGTAAAAGTCGCATTTCGGACATTTGGGTACCATTTCCCACCTCGGAGGTCACCGCCGCCCGTAACCGTTTTTATATTTTGATAGATCGGGCATTTTGGGACACGGCGATACCTAATATGTTTGTGATTTTTACTGTTTATTATGTTTTATATCTGTTCTAGGGAAAGGGGGGTGATTTGAACTTTTAATATTTTATACATTTTTTTTATTTTTTTATTTTTTTCACTATTTTTTAGACCATCTAGGGTACATTAACCCTAGATAGTCAGATCGCTCCTACCATATACTGCAATACTTCTGTATTGCAATATATGGCATTTTTGCAGCACATTCATTACAATGAGCCACTGGCTCATTGTAACGAATCTGCAGATGCCAGATAGTCTCGGGTCAAACGAAGACCCGAGGCTACCATGGCAACCGATCGCCTTTTAAACGCCTTTGCCGGCGGCATTGAAAGGGTTAATAGCCGCGATCGGTGCAAGCACCGACCGCGGTTATTAGCGGTGGGGGTTTGCTGCAATATGCAACAACCCCCACCTCTGTATGAAGCCCGTGAGCCCTCTTCATACATCCCTTATACCTCCGAGGCTACCATGGCAACCATGGTATTCATATGGGATCTCAACATTGTAAAGCAGCGCTATATGCGGATGATTTACTACTGTACGTAACACAACCAAGGATTTCCTTTCCCTCACTTATTCAGGAGTTTAAAAGATATGGGGAACTCAGTAATTTTAAAATCAATTACTCCAAATCCGAGGTACTAAACATTTTGCTTCCTCCATCGGAGGTACAACATGTGAGGGACAATTTCCCGTTCCAATGGCAAGAGACGTCAATCCGTTATTTGGGTATATCAGTTCCTAGCGACCTGACCAAACTACATACCCTGAATTACGTACCCCTATTGGAGCGCACCCTGAAGGACCTGCAGCAATATAGCCGGAAACGATTGTCTTAGTTTGGCAGAATTAATGTCCTTAAAATGGATATCCTTCCACGGTTTCTGTATGTTTTCCAGGGTGTGCCCATCACTCCCCCGGTGAGCTTCTTTCTCTCTTTGCGAACAGCGATGCTAACATTCATATGGGGGACTGGTCGTCCTAGAATAGCGCGTAGAGTCTTAACTCGCCCTAAATCCTGAGGAGGCGCTGGCCTCCCTGATCTCAGGATGTATCACCAGGCTTCGATACTCCTACGGCTCTTTGATTGGCACTTCCATTCCATCTCCAAACAATGGGTGTCTTTGGAACAGGAGCTCTCCCCGACACTTCTCCGATTGCTCCCGTAGATTCCAGTGGAATCTGTTCCTCCCATTCCCTCACAAGCGACATTACTGCGGGAAACACTAAGAATATGGAGAGCCCTAATCTCTAAAGGGACCCTCTCCCGTCAATTTAGCCCGCTCACCCCGATATTCCGTAATCCAGGATTTCCTCCTGGAATGTCAAAGCTGTCTTTTCTAGGGTGGAGAATTCTGGAAGACCCTAGGATGTGTGACATACTGCGAGGCTCTCCGTTACCTGCTCTTGAAGAGTTTCCCCCACGCCCGGGCGCTCAACCGCCATCATGGTTTGAATGCTCACAAGTCAGGTCCTTCATAGCTAGTGTTGGTGCAAATGCAGTCTTTGGGACACCTCTCACGACATTTGAGGACTTGTTTAGGTCGAACTCCCCCCCAACACACATTATTTCACAAGTCTATTCTCTCTTGTCCCAAGGCTCAGACGTAACTGAGCTCTCATTTGTTAAACATTGGGAGCGGGAGATGGGTGCTTCTAAATCTGAGGAGGAATGGCAAAGTTCTTTTCTCTTTACCCACAAAATATCTTCTGCATGTGCTGCTCAGGAGAAAGGTTACAATGTTGTGTCAAGATGGTACCGGGTGCCAACAGTACTCCACATGGCCTTCCCATCTGTCCCAGACTCATGTTGGCGCTGTGGCACAGAGCGAGGGGATATGCTGCATATCTGGTGGACCTGCGCTGTTCTCCGGCAGTTTTGGGATCAGGTATTCACGGCATATACGCAGATCAAAGGTAAGCAGGTGACCGCCTCTCCTGATATTGCTCTATTATCTATCCTCCCAGGCCCTATAGGCCTACAAAAGAAAAGTCTTCTGCGGTTCTGAATGATTGCAGCCAGAGCAGCGGACATTGGCATTTCGCGGTATGTCCGTCCATTATGGAATGGGTCAAGAGATGTTGGTGCTGTGCCGTATGGAAGAATTGGCAGCAATTGAGCCAGATGCCTATGAGAGATATGTAAAGGTGTGGGGCCCGTGGCTGGTATTTAAGGATTCACAAGAGTTCTGGGATCTGTTCGGGCCCAGGCAACCAGCTGGCCCTTGAGTCTTGTAATTTCAGTAGTCCACTTCTGTTGTTATTCCTTGTAGGATGTCTCCTGCCCCCCTGTTTTTGTCCTTGTTTGTTTTCTCTCCTGATGTACTTTCCCTAATGTGTGTACTTCTGTGAACTCTTATTTTTTCATTGGGTCCTCAAATTATTGAACTGATAGTTTATTAGCAAGAGGCACTAGAATCACTATGAGAGAGGTTGTTTTCCTCAGTACGACCCTGGGATAATTTGAAGTCCGTTGGATGTTTAGATTATTGACATAGGAAATGGCAGTCCGTGGAGTTTAATCACAGTAGTAGTCGTCTGTAGCTGATTTCATATAATATCTTAAAAAAGAGGGGGAAAGGAGATACCTCCTAAGGCTATTGTGTCCCAGAGGTCTGCAGCGCAAATGCTCGCGAAGAAGCCTCACGCCCTTTAGCAATAAGTTCCCCATAATATGACTAGATGCAGGGATCACATGTGGAGGGGAACTCCCCTCCCCCCTCTCCCATATGACTATTATCTCTATGTGCCTGGCCATTTTCAACCCGATCATTTTTCTTCTTCATTTGCTATTCAGTATTGCCATTATTATGCTGTTTTGCAAAAGCAATGTTTATTGTCTTGTTGTTGTATTACGTTCGTGAATAAAAAACGATTCAACATAAAAAAGTTATTAGCACCAGAAGATGACAAATCCCCCCCGCCCCACCCAACTTTTTGTAAACATTATAAAAGCCATAATGGCCATAATGAGGCCATATCTGTCACTCTCTTCCAGTAATCTACACTCTGCTGAGAGATGGGGAGATTAGAGGTAGACCAAATTTCATAGAGAAGTGGGAAAGAGATCTTGGGCTTAATATAACAGAACAAGAAAAACAGATTTATAACCTGACACACTCCTGTCGCGATCCAGTGGCGCGTTCTCCATTCAGGATTCGGGTCTTACGGCGATTCACTAAGGTAGTGCGTCCGATGTCCACCAGGTGTTGCTGCTGCGCTGGAGTTCACCATCCTATCTTGGGTGCAGGTATGCGCGTGTCAAGCACTTTTTTTTTTTAAATACCGCGAATCCGTCGGGTTTTCCAACTGCCACGTCCCCAATTTCCGTTGCATGCATGCCGGCGCCGATGCGCCACAATCCGATCGTGTGCACCAAAAACCCGGGGCAATTCAGGGAAAAATGGAGCAAATCGGTAATATTCGGGAAACCCAACAAAAAATAGTGATTCGGGCCCTTAGTAAATGACCCCCACTGTTCCTCAATTGCCTCTATTACTCAGGAGCTAGGGTACAAAATTCTATCGAGATGGTACAGAGTCCCACTCATATTGAATAGGATGCACCCATCTATTTCACCAATGTGTTGGAGGTGTGGGGGGATAGAGGTACCTTGCTGCATGTTTTTTGGGATTGCCCCGGTATCCGTCCCCTATGGGACATATAAAGAATGGATACAAAGGGGCAGATTTATCAAGCTGTCTGAAAGTCAGAATTTTTCTAGTTGTCCATGGCAACCAATCACAGCTCCCCTTTAAAATATTCATGAGCACTGGTAAAATGAAAGCTGAGCTGTGATTGGTTGCCATGGGCAACTAGAAATATTCTGACTTTCAGACAGCTTGATAAATCTGCCCCAAAGAGTTGAAGAAATTAGCAGAATGGAGGAGTTAACCGCATACATGAAAGGAAAATATGTAATAGATCAGAAGATCTGGGGAAATTTGGTGGAGTATCAAACTAGAGCAGATTATAGGAGACTACTTGAAGAATAATATGTTTAATGTTTATGTGATGTGCTCTGAGGTAAATCAGTGGTTGGTAGGTCTGGGTGGAGGAGAGGTTGTGTTGTGTGTTGTGTCGTTTTTGTGGGGGGAGTTTCCTCCTTTTTGAGGTTTAGGTAGGTTTTGGACTTGATGACGGGTATGTAAGAGGGGAGGGAGGGGATTATTATAACATAAATGGAAAATGATTATTTTACTAATTTGATCTTTTTTGGATGAAATGGGGAGGGAGGAAAGATGGGGAATTGCTTATACGTATGGATTGTGTTTGTGTATATTTTGAAAATGTTTAAAGAATTTGAAAAAAAAACCAAACAAACATTATAAAACATATACAAATTTGGTATCCCCATGATTGAACCTACCCAAAGAATAAAGTCATAAAATTATAAAGTATTATAAAGTTATAAAATTATAAAACATATACAAATTTGGTATCCCCATGATTGCACCTACCCAAAGAATAAAGTAAAATCCATGCCCACAAGAAAATGGCGCAAATGCGTTTTTCACCATTTTTACTGTATTCAGAATTTTTTCCTGCTTCCCAGTGCATGGCATGGAATAATAAATACTGCCACTATGAAGTGCAATTTGTTACGCAGAAAACAAGCCCTCACAGAGCTCTTTATGTGTAAAAATTAAAAAGTTATAGATTTTTGAATGTGGGGAGTGAATAATGGAAGTGAAAAAACAAAAAAGGGCCAGGTCGTTAAGGGGTTAATAGTTTATCTCCTTTACAGAACCTACCCACCTATCGCACTTAATGGTACCCAGATGCCATTGATACTTACCATCTCACTGAAACTTTGTGGTCATCAATGTCCCCCATCTACTCTCTCTCCTGTCCTGACCTGGCTACTAACCATTATAATCACAACCTCAAAAGTGCCCTGTATGCGATTGCACCCCACTCAGTTTGAATATTTCAACACAGCCATCCTTGGCACACGCCCCAAATCCATTTTCTTCAGCAGTGCTCCGTGAGTGCAGAATGTCTATGTAGAAAATCACGCACATCTGCTGACTTTCTGCACTTCAAATTCATGCTTAGAACCTATAACATGGCCCTCCATCTCGCCAAACAGGTCTATCTTACCAATTTAATATCCTCTGTCTCAAACAATTCTAAAATACTGTTCAATACTTCTTATTCCTTACTAACTTCAAAGGTTCGGCCACCTGTTACAAACCTTAGGGCTGAAGATCTGGGACCCTCCTGTAAAGATAAAATTGACTACATTCCCCAAGAAATAATTTCCCAGTCCTCTAACTCCATTATTCCCCTTCCCTCCGCTAATTCCCTCGCTCTCTTCCTTTGAACCAGTCTCTTCTGGTGTCTATACCTCATCCTTCAAGCATGCTGTTGTCACCCTGTTACCCATACAGTACAGCTACCAACTACCAACCAGTCTCTAATCTCCCTTTCATCTCAAACTCCTGAAGCACCTGGCCTATTCTTGACTAACCAACTATCTCTCAGCTAACTCCCTCCTTGATCCCCTACAATCTAGATTCCGCTCTATGCACTCTACTGCTCTCCTCAATACTAAATCCAAAGGGCACTATTCTCTTTGCGTTCTTCTGGATTTCTCGGCAGCGTTTGATACTTTGGACAAACAGCTCCTACTCTACTCAGGATGCTCTACTCCATTGGCCTGAAGGGCACTGCACTCTCTTGGTTTTCCTCTTATCTTTCTTACCGCACCTTCAGTGTCTCCTTCTCTGGATCTCTCTCTTCTCTTCCTCTGACTGTCAGGGTTCCTCAGGGCTCAGTCCTAGGTCCTCTTCTCTTTTCCCTCTATACTACATCCAATGGACAAATCATTAGCAGATTTGGTTTTCAGTATCATCTTTATGCTGATGATACCCAGCTATATACGTATGTACGTTATATCACTCCCGCCTTACTTCAGAACACCAGTGACTGTCTCTCTGTCATTTCTAACATCATTTCCTCTCTCTTGAAACGTAGTCCTTGCAAAATGGAACTTCTTGTCATGATCTCTCCATTTCTGTCTTTGATGTCACCATATCCCCGAGGCAGCAGGCCCACTGACTTGGAGTTGTGCTGACCTCTCCTTTGCACCATATATTCAATCTGTTACTCGCTCTTGCCAGATGCACCTAAAAAACATTTCTAGAATCTGACCATTTCTTACAATTGAAACCTCTAAAACACTAATTGTTTCTCTGGTTCACTCTCGTCAGACTACTGTAACTCCTTACCAAGTGGTTTTCCACTTACTAAACTCTCTCCTTTACAATCCATTCCCAATGCAGCTACCGGGCTTGTCTTTCAGACCAAACGCTACAAGGATCCTTCAGTCTATGCCAGTTTCTGCACTGGTTGCTAGTCTCCTTCTGAATACAATTTAAATTACCGTATATTCCGGCGTATAAGACGACCTGGTGTATAAGACGTCCCCCGTACTTTCCTGTTTAAAATATAGAGTTTAAGATATATTTGCCGTATAAGACTACCCCTTTTCCAACGCATACAAAACACCGGTAAAAATTAAAAAAAAAACAGATTTGAATTTAACATGGTCCTTTTTTTAATTTAAATTCTTATGACATGCAGGTATATAGCAGGAAAACTGTCGCTCATAAACATAAGGCATACAACAACAACATTACCATCGTCCATTTTACTGTAAATGTTACCATACTGTACCTTAAATTTTTATTTTATTAAATATTCCATGCCATGTACTCAGAAGCGGGAAAAAAATTCCAAATGCAATGAAAATGGTGAAAAAACGCATTTGCACCATTTTCTTGTGGGCTTGGATATTACGTCTTTCACTAAGCGCCCCAAATGACATGTCTACTTTATTCTTTGGGTCGGTACGATTACGTGGATACCAAATTCATAAAGGTTTTATAATGTTTTCATACATTTACAAAAATGAAAACCTCCTGTACAAAAATTATTTTTTTGATTTTGCCAAATTCTGGCGCTAATAACTTTTTTATACTTTAGTGTACGGAGCTTTGGGTGGTGTCATTTTTTGCGAAATTTGATAATATTTTCAATGATATCATTTTTAGGACTGTACGACCTTTTGATCACTTTTTATAGATTTTTTTATATTTTTGCAAAATGGCAAAAAAGTGCCATTTTCGACTTTGGGCGCTATTTTCCGTTACGGGGTTAAACGCATTGAAAAACCGTTATCATATTTTGATAGATTGGGCATTTTCGGACGCGTCGATACCTAATGTGTTTATGATTTTTACTGTTTATTTATATTTATGTCAGTTCTAGGGAAAGCGGGTGATTTGAAATTTTAGGTTTTTTTATTATTATTTTTTTTTTTACTTTTTTTTTTTTTATTTATACTATTTTTCAGACTCCCTAGGGTACTTTAACCCTAGGTTGTCTGATCGATCCTACCATATACTGCCATACTACAGTATGGCAGTATATGGGGATTTTCCTCATTCATTACAATGTGCTATCAGCGGCGATCCCAGGTAAGATGGCGGCACCCATGCGCCACTATCTCTTTGAGGCTGCCGGCAGCTTTGCCGGCAGCCCACGCTGTGAAAACACCCGCGATCGGTGCAATATGCAGCAAAGACTTACGGGCTATGGAGAGGGCTCAGCCCGTGAGCCCTCTCTATGCACCGGGACCCGACCGCCGCCGTGAATACACGGCGGGCGGGCGGGATTACCGGCGTATAAGACGACCCCAGAGAAGACTTTTCTGTCTTCAAAAGTCGTCTTATACGCCGCAATATACGGTAATCACCCTCATCCACAAAGCTCTGCATGATCCTGCACCTCCCTACATCCCCTCTATTATTTCAGTCTATCACCCATCCCATGCTCTTTGATCCGCCAGTGATCTTATATTGTTTTCTTCCTTAATTCAAACCTCCCACTCACGTCTCCAGGACTTCTCCAGAACTGCACCAATTTTCTGGAATGCCCTAACTCGGTCTATCAAACTAATACCCAACCCCGAAAACTTCAAATGTGCTCTTAAAACCCATTTATTTAGGCAGACCTATCACAATCGCTAACTGCATGCAACTTTAACTCTATCTTTCTGGATATTTCCCCTGTCTGTTATCTGGAAGATCCCAGTTAGCAAGCTACAAGCTTCTCTGCAATCCCACTAACTTTAGACTTTGTATAAAAGATGGAGGCTGTTGACTAGTTCAATCTGCAGCTTTTTTCATTTCTTAAATTATTTATTCCATTCCCTAATAAAAATGGCTGGACTATTATATACCTGTTGTGCCACCCCCTCCTTCCTCACAGACTCTATTGTTTGATATGACAGTTGTTACTCTGTAATGTAATATTTTATTTGTATATGTTCCCCAGAATCTGTAAAGTGCTACAGAATTTGATGGCACTGTATAAATAAAGATTACAGTATTATTATTATTATTATTATTAATGTAACCCAAGGATTATTCAACATCAAACGTTCATGAACTTAAGTTTATGTAATTTATTTAAGGGAGTGTAAGTTATAATATGTGGGATGTACCATCTGCCCCCTCAGAGAAAGACTGAATAAATATAGGAACAATATAGAAAAAGGTTTTCCTCCACAAATCAGGTCTAGACACAGGGCTTCAAACCATAACTGTAACTATAAGGAGTTTACCATCATACCCATAGAAATAATTACTGCTACTACTCCACAATGGTTTAATGTCCTAAAACTGCAAAATGTTGGATCTTTAAATTGCCTAAATGAAAGTCTAGAAAATGTGGTTTAATATATTTATATTAATCTAATTCAATTATTCTAATTATGTTGTCTTATTTATTTATATAATTCAATTTAACTTCTATCCCCTCCAACAAAAAAAGACTAACTGTTTACACTCACTTCCATGATTACTCAATATTAATAACTTTTTAAATTTCCTCCCGTTTTTTTATAACTCTTATTTTTATTCTTATTTACATTTATTTGTTATGATACAATATACCTATACTGCTCCCCCTTTTTACTTGTAATACACTACATTATAATTTATTTATTTATTAATTAATCACCCATTTATCTTATATATATATATATATATATATATATATATATATATAGTAACGGTCACACAGACGACAGAAGGTACTTGGGAGTACCCAGGAGGAAAGTCTCTATGGGAAGAGTCTGGAGGGAGGAGTCTGTGGACCAGTGGACCCTCTGGACCACCGCGGGAGATGGAGAGAGTACTTAGCCGCAACCCAGGACCAGAGTCTAGGTGGCACCCTGGTCTTCACCAGAGCCCGCCGCAATGCGGCATGGTCCTGCTGCGGCGGGGTGCCCCCAGGTCATTCCACAGGTGCGACTAGGCCCGTGTTGGCAGCCAGGGATCACAGGGATGTAGGACACAGTCTGAGCCTGAGATGACAGCAGGAAAGCGGCTTGTAAGGATGAGCTGGAACTCATGGCAGGCAAGCAGGCAGTAGCTGGCACAGGACCCATGTGGGCAGGAATGGAGAGGTCCTTGGAGGAAAGACTCCAAGACTGCTTGGAGGAGAGTTGACTTGAAGGCGTCTGGGAACGCTACAAAACGGGAGCCACCAGGAGCATCTGGGAACGCTGGAGACAGGAAACACGGAGGCGTCTGGAAACGCTGGAGGAACACAAGGAACAGGAGCGTCTGGCAACGCTGATGGGCTTTCTTCTTCAGCAGGAACCGCTGTGGGAAGTTAGGTGTGGAAACCTTGGAAGTTCCTTGTAGCATGCTGAAACAAAGCTGAAGATCCGGCCAGGAAGGGAGGGAGGTGCCGGATAATAAGGGTGAGGGTGGATTATCCAGCGTCAATCCATAATAAATTGAGTTATGTTTTACCTATTGGTAGTGGAATCAAATTAATTTTGTTTTGATGTTGATACTTCCCCCCTGAGAATCACTTTGGTATTAGCACTCCTTTAGTGTCCCAATTTTTTCTGTCCTTATGAATCGTTACTACATGACAGATGACAGCTCACTGATCCTCATTACTATATAACACTGGACAGCCGAATAATCCTTAATACTACACCATGCAGGACATTTGAGTTATGCTTATTAATACACCATGCTGGCCTGATGGCTGATGTTTTATTGGCTACACCACACAGGACAGTTAACTGATATGGCAAGAGGAATCACAGCTGCTGTGCAAAACGGTTGTTACCAGAAGACCCCCTTTGCTCCCTTCTCCCCTGCATAGTAAGTTCTCAAGAAGTGAAGTGAAGTTTACTTTAAATGGGAGATATTCATTCTACTTTCTATTTTTTAAATTCCCTTCATTTTATTCATACATCAAAATAAGATATCGGATGATTATAGCTAACTTTGAAAAATCCTTTTTCCACAAAATTATCTCCTGTCAATAAGCCGATCACATAGGGGCACATTTACTTGTCCAGTCCAAGGAGTTCCCTGAAAGTGCATTGTCTGATGAGAATGCACTCTGCAGCGATTCAGTAAGATCGTGCGCCCAATATCGTCCATGTGTCGCTTCCCCGCTCAGGTCCGCCGGAGTTCGTCTTCTTCTTCCTGGTGTATGTAAGTGCATTGTCTTGTGACACAATTTGAAAGATAAATCCCGTGCTCAGTCCGAATCAGTTGGATCGTCCGACGGCACGCCCCCAATTTTTGTTCACGAAAGCCAGCGTAGCAGCACCAAAATCTGATTGCGTGCAACACCTGTTAAATACCTGTCAAAGCCGTGCAATCTCCGAAAACATCAGAAAGTCTGACGAAAGTGCAACCTTAGCTACAAACCAAGTTACATTTCCCTTAGCATGAGGACAGGTGAAATTAAGCATTACAGCTCTTACAATCGGTGTGATGATTGATGTGTTAGGTTCCCTACAGCTATTCTTTGTTACCAATTACTGACATGCCAGTTTAACCACCCCACCACTTTCTATCTACACTCCAGAAATATAAAAATTAACAATGGTTTTTAAACTCCTTAATTTCTGCTTTATCTTTTGAAAATTCCTACAATAATATGAAATAGACGTATATGTTTACTCACCACAACCACAAAGGTCAGATTATTCACAGAAGAGTCTGCTAACACCAGCGTGCTGCAGAACACCAGGAGACAACTTGATAGTAGTTCTGCCAGCATACTGCAAGGAGTGTCAGCAAGTGTTTATCGCAGGTAACTTTATAGCTGTTTATTTAACATTGGGAAGTATGCACCAATCCCTCCCTCTCTCAAGAGACCCATATCCTGTAGAAGGATGTGATGCCATATGTTTACATTTTAAAGGAGTGCGTGGAGTAAAAATTGAACACCTTAGTGATATTATGTTAACTATGTCCATCCAAACTACAACAAATACATAGATAATAATTTAGTCTTTTTTTGGTTAGGGCATCTTGTATACATTGCTGATCAGTGGAGGTCTGGCAATCCCCTCTAATCAGGTCATATCTGCATCTGCAAAGCCATTACTGCACACAGCATAGTGGTTAATTATGTTTCTCTGAATAGGACTTTATAGTTTTATTGGTGGGTTTGTAATATATTTAGAATTAGCTATTTGAAACACAATTCAGACAGAACATGAGAACACAGCATGAAAAATAAAAATGTTAAAGCAGTGGCAGAAGTGTAGCCGGTGAAGAGGAATTTTAGTCATAATATAGAATAAACTTATACATATACCATAGACTACTGCTCAAAAGATTGGAGTCACTTAGACATTTCCTTATTTTTGAAAAAAAGCACATTTTCTTTCAATACAGCTAACATTAAATGAATCATAAATACACTCTATACATTGTAAATGTGGTAAATGACTATTCTAGCTGCAAATGTCTTTTTTTGGTGCAATATCTACATAGGTGTATATAGGCCTATTTCCAACAACCCCCACTTCAAAAAGGACTTTTAAGTTAAACTCGACAGTCTATACTTGTTATTAGAAATTAAGGCTATTCCATGCAACAAATAACCAAGAAACTGAAGATTTCTCACAACGGTGTGTACTACTCCCTTCAGAGGAGAGCACAAACAGGCTCTAACCAGAGTAGAAAGAGCGGTGGGAGGCCCGCTGCACAACAAGACAAGTACATTAGAGTCTCTAGTTTGAGAAACCGATGCCTTACAGGTCCTCAATTGGTAGTCTTATTAAATTGCACCAGCCAAATGCCAGTTTTGAATCTCCAGGATGCTAGCCTTCAGGGCAGAGTGGCAAAGAATAAGCCATATCTGAGACTGATCATGAAAAGAAAAGCTTAATATGGGCAAAAGAACACAATCTGACAGTGGAAGACTCCAAAAAGCTCTATGGACAGATGAATCTAAGTCTGAGCTGTTTGGATATCACAGAAGAACATTTTTGAGACGCAGAACAACTGAAAAGATGCTGGAAGATGCCTGACGCCATTTGTCAAGCAAGGTTAAAACCTTGTCAATGTCTGGACTACATGTTCTATTCATTTCTCTGTGGATGACTGAACCTGTACTAAGGTGGGTTAATTCCTTTCGAATTTACAACAAAAAGGCCATTTGGCCGATTTAACCCTTTAGTGCTCACTAAAATATAACTTTTAATTCAATTTATTAAAAAATATCAACAAACAATAGTATTGACTCAGTGCGGTTACTTACATTTTTTCAGGGGGTAGATACTAGCCACTTATTTTTAGTAACTATGTCTAGCTGTTTCCTTTTCGATGACTATCACACAGACAGGGGATATGAGTAAGGGTAGGGAAGATTAAGGATTGGGGTAAGCTATTCCACACATAGCACACATCACACCATATTTCCACATTTAGTTAGCATTTCACTCGCTGGCTGTTTGTCTATGGTCTCTAGTGCTACCTGATTTTTCCTTTTCCTCCCTTTTTAAAGCACGTACTCCATTTAGTTGCTCTGTTTTTATAGCTTATCTAGCTCGCTCTGTATGGTGGCTATATCTCACTCCCTGTACTAAAACCTAACGTGGCGCCATCAGGGGTTCAGGGGAATAGCCAGAATTGCCCCGAACCCCTGATGACGCCACGTTAGGTGGTGAAACATGTCGGGGGGGAGGGGGCAATCTTAGGTTCAGCTAGATAAGCTAAAAAAACAGAGGGACTAAATGGAGTACGCTTTCCGACGCCCGCTGCAGGTCCCTTTCTATCTTCTGTCTTGAGCTCCGGCTCCGTCACACAAACCATGACGTCAGCCGCTTGCCGAGATCATTGTTTGTTCGCTGTCATCGGCACACACTATGATGTCAGCAAGCGACTGACGTCATGGTGAGTGCAATGGGACCGCACAGGGAGCTGAAGACTGAAGAGGACCTGCGGGGGGCATTGCAAAGGTGAGTACAGAGTTTTTTGGGTTTTGTTTAGGCTGGGCAGAGGGCTGCTGGCTATATAGCGGGTGAGGGGCAGGCACTGGCTATATACAAGGGGGCTACTGGCTATATACTACTGGGGACTTGCTGGCAATATACTGGGGGGGGTCTGTGATCAATGCATTTCCCACCCACGTCTTGTGCTCGAGTCAATATGTTTTATCAGTTTTTTGTGTTAAAATTAGGGGTCTCGGTTTATACACGGGTAGACTTGTACTCGAGTATATAAGTATATAACATATTCATCAATGTTCTTTTGAAGCTGACTGTCTCTACTGTGACCAGCACCAGAGACAGGCTATTCCACAGATTCACAGTTCTTAAAGAAGCTTTGTCTCCTGTGGTGATTAACCTCTTAATGCTCTGTGCCGTCTTTGTAAGACCTGAGGCTGTATGGCTTCTGCAGATTTGTTACAATGTACCAGTGGTAGATTAAAATGACTTATGTTTAAAAAGCTTATCTTGTAAAAAATGACATCTTACACAGCTGAAGTAGAAAAAAGTTATTAGCATCAGAAGATAGACAGACAATAAAATTTTGATAAATTTGGTATCAATGTGATCATACAGAACCAAAAATTAAGTAGACATATCATTTGGAGCGCACAGTGAAAGCCGTAAAAACAGCCCACAAGAAAGTGACGCATATATAATTTTTTTCGCTACATTTGCAATTTTTTTCCAGCTCCCAGTACATGGATAATAATAAGAAGAAGAAGTAGATGTCAGCGCTCCAAGGATATGCAGTAAAAATTCAAATCGTTTATTTCCAAATAAGGTAAAATCCACAACACCTGGGCCACCACACGTATGTTTACTTGCCTTTTGTGGATTTTACCTTATTTGGAAATAAACGATTTGAATTTTTACTGCATATCCTTGGAGCGCTGACATCTACTTCTTCTTCTTGGAATACGTGCCTTTAGTCCGTGGGGCTTTTTTGGATGTACCTTGCGCTGGTCAGCAGTCAAGTTGGAAGGTGAGCAGGAACTGTTGTTTCTATTTGTGCTTATGGATAATAATGAATACGATAATTGAGAAATACACATTTGTTACACAGAAAATAAGCCCACACACAGCTCTGTACACAGAAAAATGAAAAAGTTATTGATTTTTGAAGGTGGGGAGCGAAAAATGAATGGAAAAAGGCTGCAACGCGAAGGGGTTAAACCTTGTTTTCTCCTGATAGAGATAGTGCCCTCCAGGCTTTTGATGTAATTTGACCTGAAGCTATTTTTTTCTGTCTTTTTGAGACATTTTTGGCGCTTTCTAATTTTTGAACCTTTTTGGGGACATTTTGATATGTCCGCCGTACATTTGTTTTCCGTCAATAAGACAAATACCATAAATCTTCGGCTCACAGCTATGAGGATGTGCATGCCGAAGATTTCTGGTAGGAGGATCAAAGAGGCTACTGGGACATGGAGTAGCCGCGCCGTGTAGCCTCAGCTCCAGCTACCCCAAGCCCCAGTAGCCCCAGTGGGGAAATATTAGGGAAATAAAAGTTTTAACAACTTCACGCACCGTGACGGATATATCCGCCACGGAGCTATGAAGGGTGTATGAAGAGGGCTCACGGGCTGAGCCCTCTTCATACAGAGATGGGCTTTGCTGCATATCGCAGCAAAGACCCATCGCTAACACCCGCGGTCGGTGCTTGCCGCCGGCATGGCACAAAATGTCACACAGTCCTCAACAAAATGGTAGCAATGAAAACGTCGGCTCATTTAGCAAAAAATTACACCTCCCTCAGCTCCGTGCACAAAAGTATGAAAAAGTTATTAGCGTCAGAAGATGGCAAAAAATGTTTTTTTCTTTTTGTACACATTCGTTTAATTTTTGAAAATGTATTAAAACACAATAAAACCTATATAAATTTAGTATCACCGCGATCATACCGAAACAAAGAATAAAGTAGAGGTGTTATTTGGAGTGAAGAGTGAAAGTCGTAAAAACTGAGCCCACAAGAACATGACGCGCGTTTTTTTTTTCAATTTTTCCACATTTTGAATTTTTTTTCAGCTTCGCAGTACACGGCATGTTAAAATAAATAACATTACGGGTAAGTAAAATTTGTTACGCACAAAATAAGCCCTCACACAGGTCTGTACACGTAAAAATGAAAAATTTATGGATTTTTGAAGTTGGAGAGCGAGAAATGAGCCGAAAAACCCTGCGTCTTTAAGGGGTTAAGGCAGTTCCGCCGACGTCCACCAGGTAGCGCTGCTGCGCTGAAGAGCATCGGAACGCACTCAAGTTCACCGGCCTATTCCTAGTGAAGGTAAGTTCAAGCTTCGCAACACATTTTTTTTTTAAATGCAGCGTTTTTTCCGAATCTGTCGGGTTTTCCTCCGGCCACGCCCCCCGATTTCCGTCGCCTGCATGCCAGCGCTGATGCGCCACAATCCAATCGCGTACGCCAAAATCCCGGGGCAATTCAGGGAAAATCGACGTAAATCAGAAATATTCGGGTAACGCGTCGGGAAAATGCGAATCGGGCCCTTAGTAAATGACCCCATATATATCTATGTCAGGACCGGGAGTCTGTGGACCCTCTGGACTACCGCGGGAGGTGGTACTAGCCGACCTGGGACCAGAGCCCGCCGCAAAGCGGGATGGACTTGCTGTGGCGGGATTCCACCAGGTCTTTCCACAGGTGCGAATAGACCGCGGTGGCTGCCAAGGTAGTAATACAGGAGACACCCCTCACGTCAGAAATTGCAGGAGCTGGCACACAGCAACGCAGGACCACAGGGACGGACTGGCACACAGCAACGCAGGACAACAGGGACGGATTGGCACACAGGAACGCAGGACCACAGGATCGGACTGGCACACAGGAATCACAGGAACACAGGATTCACAGGAACGAAGGAATCACAGGAGAGCTTTCTCTTCATGGGAAGACTTGAAGATCCGGCAAGGGCAATAGGAAGAGGCTGGAATTTAAATCAGGCCAGCGCCAATTATTGGCGCACTGGCCCTTTAAATCGTAGCGAGCCGGGGCGCGCGCGCCGAAACGCGGAAGCTGCGGAGGGGGGGGGGGGGTACTGTCACGGGTGCTCCCGCGATCCCTGTCTCAGATCGCGGGTTCACCCGTGCCTCTCCAGGTCACCGGTGTGGGGTATTGCGCCAGTCTACAGTGTGTGCAGGGCAGGATATTGCTGGCATGACCCGGAGCTCTTGCCGTTTTATATATAAGGGGCACCGGACTATAAGACGCACTTTTGATTTCTAAGAAAATCATAGGTGTTTTTGTGCGCCTTATAGTCCGAAAAATATGGTGTTAATAGTATTTTTGGAGGGGTGGATTTTTTTAAATAAAAGAATCAAAAACTGGTTAAAATTTTGTGTTTTAATTGTAATAATACTGTTTCAGCTTTGTATATAGAAATGTCCTATCCCTGTATGTTCTGTACATGGTGTGAATGTGTCTCCTTTATTACACGCTTTATAAGGATAACTTTTGTGGCTTACAACTTGTCCTTGTCAACTTGCTGGTGCCACTCCATTACAACAAGCCTAGACCTGAGGAAGCACTCGTTGGAGTGCGAAATGCGTTGTCCAATATATCTCTGAATAAAAGGAAACTTTTTACCCCTGAGGACCAGCGCCTTTCTGACGTCCCATTTTTACACATAGGGTGGCACAACCAATGACCTACCCTCCAGCCCAATGACTGTGTCTCTGTCAGTCACTCTCCCTGACTGTCTCTCTGTCACTTACTCACTTTCCATTCCTGTCTCGCATTCTCTCTCTCTGCCTGTGTCTCGCTCTGTCTCTCACTCTCCCAGCTTGGCTCTCTGTCACTCACTCTCTCATCCTGTCTCCCACTCTCTGTGCCCGTCTCTCTCACTCTCTCATCCTGTCTCCCACTCTCCCTGCCTCTCTCTCACTCTCCCTGCCCGTTTCTCTGTCTCTATCCCTATCCATCTTACCTCACACATAAGCTGTCTCATGCTCATTGCCTATAGTAACCAATCAAAGCTCAGAGCTCATATTAATGACCTTTGGCAAAATAGCAACCAATAATGGCTCAGCTTCCAACTGCCAAAGCAGCAGGCAGTGGCTCCTATGTATGGTGGTTAATAAGTATATTTTGGAAGCGCAGGGTGAAACATTTGGCTCAAAACCAAGTCTATGACGTTCCCTGAATCACAGAGAGCAGCTGTGCAAAATTTCATACCACTTTTGATATATTGCATGATGTTATTTAATCTATGATCCACTATTACACTCAGGTCCTTATCAACAAGGGGCTCTCCCAGATTTACTATCCCAAAGACATATATTGCATGTTGATTATTAGTCCCCTAGGTGCATAACCTTTATCCACACTGAACCTCATTTGCCATGTGCAAGCACTCCAAACACTCAGTGTGCCCAAGTCAGCTTGCAGCTTATAAAAACATCCATAGACTATTATTCTACAAAGTTTGGTGTCATCTCAAAAATAGACACAGTGCTATAAATTCCAACCTCTACATAATTGTTAAATAATAGTGGGCCCACTACAGAACCTAGGGGGCACACCATTTATAACTAGTGACCATCACGAGTAGGAATCGTTGCTCACAACTCTCTGGATATGATCATGCAGACAGTTTTCAATCTAATTGCAAACAATTACTGCCAAATCACTAGACCTTATTTTCCCCATCAGGCGTCTATGAGGGACAGTGCCAAATGCCTTTGCAAAGTCCAAGAACACGATATCCACAGCAGCTCCTCCATCCAGGCATCTATTCACCTCTTCATAAAAGAAGATCATCCTTAGTAAATCCATGCTGGCTGTCACTTATTATACTCAGTGATGTCACATACTACTGTATGAAGTCTTTTAGTAACCGTTCCAATATTTTCCCCACAATGGAAGTTAAGCTTTTTAAGTTTTTTAAATTATTGGCACCACATTTGCCTTGAGCCAGTCACTTGGCACCGTATCAGTCATTAGGGAATATCGGAAGATTTTAAAAAGGGCCATATCAATAACAGTTCTTTAAGAGTAACCCATCTGGTCCAGGAGCCTTGTTTATGCAGCATACCACACCGAGGCCTAGCCTTTCTTTGGTGGTTGTAGACAGCCGCAGCCCAGAATACCGGAGAGGCTGGCTTATGCAGCCTAGGGCACGCTATGGTCATGGTGCTTGGTATTGGGACTGGAGGACGGGCCTACAGCCTGGCAGGTCTCCAGCATGTGGTGGTTGCAAGAAAAGTAGAGGGAGAGACTGATGAAAGAGGTTTTCCATGGGGCAACCCTTGAGGTGCATATGGGAATCACTGGGTGATGGAGGATGGGGAGCCCATGATGCAGAAGCAGCCTGGGATCACAGGCAGGGATCACTTGGAGACACGTTGTGCAAATCAACTCAGGGTTCTTTATTGGAATTTGAACAGCAGGCAACGGCCTAACATTAAAAGCATGTTAAGCAGGCTGGAAAGCTAGTAGGAGATAGCTGGTCCACAGGAAAGGTTGCTCACAGCCTGGTAATAACTTCAGGTTTGGCTGTTAAGTGGAGCCGAGTCCGTACAGTGGACCTCTGCTCTGGGGCTTAGTCTCCTGACTTGCCCAAGGTGTCAGGCAGCAGGCCTGAGACACCGCTGCTTCCAGGTCGTGTGACACAGGCTTGTGCAGAACAGGTAGGTGCTTCACTCTCCTCTGCTTCTGCTTAGACTGAAGACCAAGACTGAAGATCATGTGCTCCCGCCCACCAGGGGTTTTTATACTTCCCTAGTGAAATGGCAGCACTCTCCAATCAGCTTGCTTTACAGTAAGAACACATGAGATCATTGGTTACAGACAATTGATATGTAAACTGTTTCCCTCCCAGGCAGTGGTTCCAGCTGCAGTTACAAAGTTCCCCACTTTTGGAGACCTCCTAGAAAGGTGATCAGTCTCCCTAGGCAGCTCCTATAATGGAGAGGGTGCTATTCGTAACAACTACCTACCTATGCATCGACAGGGTTGTTGCATATACATTTATTTTATTGGTCCATGAACCATATCTACATTCATTTGTATATTACAGGATGCATCACTCGCACTGTCACCACCCACACCAGATGTTCACTTCATCGCTCGCACTGCTCACCCATCCCGGCTCCTGTCTCGCTCCCATCCATCAAGCATGCGCGACCACGACTCCTACGGCTTCTCTAAATTTAAAGGCCCAGCACGCCATTAATTGGCGCAGGTTATTTTCACAAATTCTACATAAGCCTGTCTCTTCCTGCAAACCCTGCCAGATCTTTGTGTCTCACATCCTTAGAAAAAGCTCCCCAGCGATATTCCTGGATTCCTGTGTCTCCTGCATCTCTGCCGCCTGCCCTGGCCTTGTGCCTGGACCTGACCCCTAGACTGTCTCCTGCTAAGGTACCTCGACCTCGTCTGCCACCGCGGGCTAGTCGCACCTGTGGAATGACCTGGTGGTACACTGCCACAGCAAGACCATCCCACTTTGTGGCGGGCTCTGGTGAAGCCAGGTGCCACTTAGGCTCCAGTCCCAGGTGTCGGCTAGTAACACCTCCCACGACGGTCCAGTGGATCCACGCATCCCGAATCCTGACAGGAGTGAGGGGACTTTATATGTCGCCATGTGAGTTTACTGCAAAGGGGCCCACTGAGGCTCTGCCATCCAGGGGCCTACTAAACCTGGAGCGGACCCTAGAGGGTTTATATACTCTTTCATTTACCTTTTGAACATTTTACTAGTATCTGACACATAGAAAGAGAGATTAGACAGATCAGAGATGATGAGATCCATGAGATGCATATTACACACAATGCCATTATCCAGCCGCTGCTGGCAGGAAGTGAGTGTATGTGTATCAGTGAGGGCTCTGTACTGGAATGTAGGGGGCGGGGCTAGAGGCAGAGAACAGAGAGCAGTTTATGCACCGTCAGAGAGAAAAGCAAGATGGCTTCCCCGATAATTTTTAACCCTTTACGTTACAATTTTACTCAAATTTTATTGCTGTTTTAGGTCCTATCACTCTCTAGGTTGGTCAGTCGGGGCGGGGACTCTGTAAGCAGGTACATTATGATCCCTTTAGTGCTTTGTACTGACAATGTGGTTAGATTTTCAGGGTCCAGGTTTATTTACACTTTTATTTAGCTTCTGAACATTGACTAGGATCCATGAGATGCATATAACAAACAATGACAATCTCAGCTCTGTTATCTCATCCATAAAATACACTGTCAGCTCAGCTGTGCCTCCCTCCCCTGGATAAAGGCCTTATCTGTCTGTAACTTGTAGAGTAAGTCTCCTCACACTGTTGTTTGCTGGCAGGATGTGTCTGTGTGTGTTAGTTCGTCTTGGAATGCAAGAGGGGAGGATAAGGCAGAGTGCACACTGCAGTGTCAGACAGGAGAAGAATCTGTCCTAGACTCTGATATACGATCAGATCCTGGGGCAACCAAAATTGTATAAACCAGGACTGATAGAGACAGGTTGGAATTATATCTGTGAAATGCTGTATTTTTGTTAAAGGACATCTATCATAAGGATTGTTGTTACAGGTGCTCCCGCGATCCACGTCTCGGATTGTGGGTACACCCGTGCACCGCTGCCCTCACTTACCTCTCCGGGCTCCTGCCTTTGCTCCGGGTCCCGGCGTGCAGGCTGCATGCCTCCTGCCTCCAGGCCGCATGCTCCTGCTCCTAGGGTGCCCGTTCACTTCCCTGAACTTAAAGGGCCAGTGTCCTTTCCATTGGCGCTGGACACTTCCGGGTTTCCTATATAACCCGGTGGCTTCCTTTACTCCGGGCCGGATTTTCAAGTCTTCCCACTGAAGTGAAAGCCTCCTGTGTGTATCCCAAGGTCCTATTCCTGTGTATATCTCGAGGTTCTGTTTCCTGAGCGATTCCAGATGCCTCCGTGTCCCTATGCGTTTCCAGACGCATTCCTGTGGTCCGTGTCCGGTGGTCCGCATCCTGAGGTCCGTATCCTGTGGTCCATGTCCGGTGGTCCGTATCCTGTGGTCGTATGCTGTGGTCCATATCCTGTGGTTCGTATCCTGTGGTCCATGTCCGGTGGTCCATATCCTGTGGTCCGTGTCCGGTGGTCTGTAGCCTGTGGTCCGTGTCCGGTGGTCCGTAGCCTGGGGTCCGTATCAAGTGGTCCATATCCTGTGGTCCGTAGCCTGTGGTCCAAGTCCTGTGCTCCGTCTCCTGTGGTCCGTTCCCGTACAACTGTGCTCCTGCTGTGCCGTCCAGGGTTCCAGTCCAGTGGTGACCTCCTGCCTTCCAGTGCTTCTGCCGTGCCTTCCAAGGTCCTAGTCCAGTGGTGTCCTCACTCCGTGCCAGCATTTCCAGTACTCCTCTGCGTTACTGCTGACCTCTCAAGATGTGACAGTTTCCTGCATCCATTGCCTTGGCCGCCACCGCTGGTCCCATACCAACCCCCGCGGTGGTCCAGTGGGTCCACAGACTGTTCCCAAAGAGACTTTCCCCACGCTTGTCCCCCGGCAAGCCTGACAATTGTAAACCAAGCACACTGTTCTTAAGAAAAAAATTCTTCAAAAATTATGCAAATGAGCCTGAGGGGACTGAAGCCTCTCAGGCTCATAAGCATACTTTTGAAAGCCTTTTTTTGTAAAGACCAGTATATAAGAAGCTAAGAAAAAAGAGTGGACACTGCCAGAAGGGGCACATACCAGCATATACGTGTAATTGGTTTACAATCCTTCTTTTTTTTTTTTTTTTAATAACAATGAATTACAGAATGTGTTCTTTTGTTATCCTGAGTATATTTAAAGATCTTGTCTTAATGGGAATACCACTTTAAGAGATTGCAGAAGAGGGCCCACAGGATGAACCCCTTTCATACACACCGGGTATTTGCTGTGTAACGCTGTGTCACTAATATCCACAATGGGTACTGGCAACCCCTCTATGTTGTCACTGGGCGGTAGAGATTCGTCGCTGAGACTTCCAGGCCTCTCATGTGACACGTATAACAGTGTATCATTAGTGCTCAAAAGCATGAAATTTCCACTTTTTGCCATTTCACAACACATAAAAATTTGAATAAAAAGTGATCATAAGGTCCCCAAAGTGGTAACAATAAGAATGGAAGCTCGCCCTGCAAAAGGATGACACCTTACAATGGTCTGAAGTATGAAAAAGTTATTAGTGTCAGAATAGGGCAAAACAGACAAATTGCTTTTGCACAAAAGGTTTTCATCTATAAAACCTAACAAAATCTATATAAGTTAGGCAGAGGTGTCATTTTGAGTTCAAAGTGCAAGATGTAAACACAAAGCCCACAAGAAAATTGTGTAAATGCATTTTTAACTACATTTGGAATTTTTTTTCTAAATGAGGTCTCTGACAACAGATTCTCTTTAAAGGGGTATTTCCACAAAGACAAGTTTCTTATATGTACTCAGGATAACAAAATAACACATTCTCTATCTCAATGTTATTAACAAAAATACAGCATTTCACAGATTTAATTCCAACCTGTTTCCATCAGTCCTGGTGTACACAATTTTGGTTGTCCCTGGACCCATCCCTGAATCTTCTGAATTGCGGATCGGCAGACATTCTTCTCCTGTCTGATGCTGCACTGAGCTGAGCTCCTCTCTGCCTCTAACCCCACCCTTGCATTCCAGAACAAGATCTCGCTCACACTGACTTCCTGCCGACCAACACCAGTAAGAGGAAAGCTACAAGCTGCAGCCAGATAATATCTTTTTCCAGGGGAAAGGGAGGGAGGTAAATAGCAGATCTGACAGTATGAAATGGCTGTGATAATAGAGGGGAGAATGCCTTTTTCCCCACCTGCCTCTCAGATCATACCACTAACTACTTCTCTAGGTCTTTCACAACTCTCTGATTCCCTCACCCATAATGAGGTAAACATCCGAGACTTGGTCATCCACTGACTTTCTTCAATATCTAATTTTACAAATTGTTTCTTTCCACTTTCAGAACTTATTTCTCTTACTTCCAATAATCCTTCACCTTCTCAGAATCCTTCCACCCATTGCTCATACCAAACGTGCCATTAATACTCACTAACTGACAGAAACCTTACAGTCTACACTGTCCCCCATCTCCTTCTTCACCAGTCCAAACCTGGCTACTAACCACTATAATCATACTGTCAGTGTCACAGGTGCTCCCGTGATGCCTGTCTCGGATCGCGGAAGCACCCGTGTTCCTCCGTGCACCCCCTCTTGTTCCACAGCGCCAGACTTACTCGTCCCAGCTCGGGCTGCCGTCCGCATGCGTCCACGCCTCCTAGGGCGCACACACACTGGCTGTCAGAAATTTAAAGGACCAGCGCACCAATCAGCAACCGGACGCAAGCAACCTTGGCACACCGAAAAACTTGTTTTCCTCGGCAGTGCTCCAGGATTGCTGAACGTCTGTGCAGAAAATCGCACACATCTGCAGACTTTCTACACTTTAAAATTATGCTAAAAGCCTATAACTCTGCCCTTTACCTTGTTAAACAGGTCTATTTTACTAATTTAATATCCTCTCTCTCTAACAACCCCAAAAGACTCTATGATACTCTTCACTCCTTACTAACACCAAAGATGCAGCCACCTGTCACAGACATTGGGGCTGAAGATCTGGCCCCCTACTTTAAAGATAAAATTGATTGCATTCGCCATGAAATAACATCTCAATCCACTCACTTCACTGATCCCCTTCCCTCCAGTACCTTACCTTGTCCACTCTCTTCCTTTGTGCCAGTCACAGAGGAAGAAGTATCGAGACTCCTTTCATCTGCTCGCCTTAATACCTGTTTCTTTCATGTAGATGAGCAGCTTTTAGATAATGTTTCTTTCATGGTCCACTGTTGTGGCATCATCCAGAAAATCTACTTTGAAGTGAGATGTAAATTGATTTGATGAAGTCAAGGAGGAAGAGAGTTTAACACTGAAGTCAAGCTTTCTCTGTGTTAAAATGCCCCTTTCACTGTAATTGATTGCCCTACGTCCAAAGACGTCATTGAACAGATCTCCTGAAGTCTGGCACATGGAGTCAATCACAGGGAGAGCCTGACTTTAATGTTAAACTCTCCGCCTCTCTGACTTTATACATTTAACACCTCACAGTTGATTTTCTGGGTGATGCCACCACCCTGGGCCATGAAAGAAACATGATCAAGAAGCTGTTCAACTTCTAAACAGCATACTGGTCGTGGTTTATTAGGCCAGTTTCTGATGACAAGTTCCTTTAAGTTCACATCCATTACATTTACGTTGTGCTATCCGTGTCACTGTTGGCGTCATTAGAAATAGACACATGAAAAGGTAGTGTGAACTGGGCCGAATTCTAGTGATTTATTTCCTTACTTTCCTTATGGCGTTTATTAGAGCAGAAGGGATCTATAGGATGACAGCGCTTTACTATCCACCCCCAGCTTTCCATATTGCCCCTGATACAGTGTACAACAGCTGTTCCACATGAACCCAGCTTCCCCTGTAGTTGATGTAAGGTGGATTTATCTGCCGTCCCACCCTCGCACTTTGAAGCCTTCTACAGGCGGAGACCACATCAGTTTCAGGGTAACGTGACAGGAGAGGCTCACGTGATCGTCTGACGTCATGCCGATTATCGTATGAGGTATAGAGCCGCCTCTGCTTCCGAGTCAGGTGGATGTCACGTGACCTCATGCTACGAGCTGGACTTTTTTTTAGTATATCGTAGTCATTGCATACCGATTCTTCCTGCGGAATAAACATACAACATGTATTAATAAGATGCATAACTTTTTATCTGTGTCTTGTTGCTTACATGTATGTAAAAGCGACCAGCCTGTGCAGTCCGCCCTACAGCCATATGGCTCTCTACCGATTGGCTAATGCCCCTGTCAATGTTCCCGGTGTCTCCGCCCATTGTCCCCGCCTTTATTTTTCGGAGAGGTCAATGCCCTGGTATTACGCGATTGGCTGTCAGAGCCTGGGAAAACCCTGAAGGCCGTGCCTATGGGCGGGGCTAGCGGCGGAAGTGTCGAACTGGTTCTCAGAAGAGAGGTCGAAGTTGTTGTGGAAGAGTTTTGGAGCAAATGATGATGGGAGAATGAGGAGGCGACGGTGGGAGACAAGGGCAGGTAATAACAAGGGGGATCCAGGCATCCTAGTGCTAAAGGGAGGAGACTGGCCAGTGCTGTGACACCTGGGGCAGGTGATGGCATCCTCTCAGCTGCAGGACATGGAATCCTGGATGGGAGGAGCACAGGAGTGCCATCAGTGGTCATGGAGTCCACAGGTACAGGCAGGGCAAGGCTGGTGACATCTAATGCTGGGCTTTACAGGTGCTGGTACCGGTCCAGTCATATTCCCAGTGTACTCCTTCAGAATGGGACTAGTACTATATAGGAGTCATGTGATGTGTAAACATGTTGTGGATGAGTTTAGGTCTAAAGCTAAACTTGCTGCTACATTAAATATAGTTTAATAATTCCTAACATAATGCAAAGGATTATGTGAGGGAAAGAGACTTGTAGTTTTGGAGAATTCTACACTTTGTTGCATTTGGGAATCGTAGTTCCTCTTGTGGTGAATTGTCAGGTTTCTCACTATGCACAGTAATGGGGACAAAGCTGGAGGGCAGGGGTAACAGAGGACCTTTCATTAACCCCCTCACTGCCATAGCTGCTGTGTTGTAGAATCTGCTCTTCATGGCTGCGTGTGCAGAGAGATGATGTAGTAAGAGCGAGACCGTGCTAATGTCCCAGGACAGATTACACAGGATGTCATGGCGCAGCTCTCAATGACGCCCCCTTCTCAGGTCTGGCCTCTCCTATCTTATTTGTCTGTACATCACTTGTTTGGACAAGGAAACGTACTCCGATGGGCATTTGGCATGTGTTGGGAGCCACTAAGGAGTACTATGAGACTCCAAGGAATGTTTTTTTCCGTTAGTCCTGGTTTTTCTTGTATGTAGATGCTTTGCTACAATGTTTCATGGTAGATAAATGTGTTAACCTTGTGTCTTTTTCCCTCGTAAACAATATCTTAGCTTGAAATTTAGCTGTAAGATGTATACAGTGTATCAGTTCCTAAATGCAAACAAGACCTGAGGCAGCAATCCTGAAAATGGTTAGGGACGGCTTTATCCAGAAGAACCTTTCAGTGTACTGTAGGCTTTTACAGAGGACCCAGAGTTGTAGAATATTCACCCAGGACACCCCCGTAAGGGCCAAAGTAAGATCTAAATGTCCAAATATGTTTGCTCATTAACCACCCAAGTCTTAACTATTGCTTTTTGTGGCTTGGTTAAATTTTTTTTTTATGGCACTAAATTGGCATGCATGTAAATTATTTAGAAAACTTTGTTCAAACTATCTGGCGGGAGTAGTGATATTTATTTACTTCTAAGTTTAAATATAGGCTGGTCATCATGTCGTGTAAGCAAATTGATACACAAAATGTGTGATTATATGTGTATGTGTTGATTTTTGTTTGCTTTTATTTCTGCACCCACATCATAAGGCCTGTATTTTTTTTTCCCCCCAAGATTTGTGAGGGCTTTACTTAAACTGACAGAATTGAGGGCCCTTATTGGGGCCCAAATCCCCTTCTAAAATAGAAGTAGTGAAATAGCCTTCCTTAGGCTGCTTTCAGAAGGGAGTGTAGAAAGCTTAAAAGGAGTGTGATGTCTTTTTACAGTAAAAGGACATTGATTTCTTTGTAATTGTATTGAGTTTTGTTCCCACGCATTTCTTCCCCCTCAGCCCTGTTCCTAGGTTGAAGGACATTTTTTTTTTTTTGCCAACCATATTAACAATGTCAGACTTGGTTCACACCTAATCTTTTTTCTGAGTATATGTCGGGAGGATGCTTTAAAGAAAATCTGCCATTTAAATTAACCCACACAAAATAAATACTTCATAAAAAAACATTGCCCTTATCACTAAATGGATCCTTTCTATGGCTGCGATGTTAAAATATAGACTACTACGTTTTTTATGTTTAGCAGCCTGTTGGGTGAAATGGCATGGTCTACTATGCTTTCTCATCCTGTTTTTTTTGCTGTAGTCAACTGACGGAAGCCAAAAGGATGTTCTTCTAGCTTCTGTATCAAATTGCAGTGTCACCACTTCAAAAGATAGAAGAACTATTTGGGAAAAAATATTGATTTAAATTGTTTCTGCTCTCCCCTCTTTAAAGGGAACCTATCACCACATTTTTGTTATATATTGCTTATGGCAAGTTCCCATAGAGCCCTATTAACTAATTGACACCCTTCATTAAAAATGTTTCCTTCACATCTCCATAAAAGTTCTAAACTTGCCTAGTATCTAGAGCGAGTCGGAGGGGCTAATGTCATGTGACCAGGGTGACATCATCTCAGGTCCTTTGGCCTCTTAACATCAGTAAACTGTACACCTTGCACATCTGACCACATAAAATCACAGCAGCCTGCATGCATTTCTAATCCTCTCCATGCAAGTTGCTGTGATTTCATGTGCTCAGATTTATGCATGGTGTACAGTTTGGTAATGTTAGGAGGCTAAAGCACCTGCGATGACACCCTGGTCACATGACATTACTACTGCATTGGGAGGAGCTGCTGGATTAAGCCAGAGAAGGCCATTCCCACCTCAACTCGCTATAGATAACCCTGGATAGTAGGTAAAATTATAAAGTTGATTATGTGTAGATATGAGGGACACTCTTTTTAGCTAAAAGAAGGGTGTCAGTTAGTTACTAGGGCTCTTTGGGTTTCCTTTAACCTTTTTGTACTACACTCCTAGAAGCTTTGCAGTGGATGTGATCTGCAGTATTTGCTCAATACTGTAATGATGTAAAATATTCACTCCAGTAAGGCTACATTCACACACATGTATGGGGGACATATATACCGCTAATATACGCCCCCCATACACTTCTATGGGCTCACGGCCCTGTACGGGAGCGGTAAGGTGTAGCACACGTGCGGCACCGTACCGCTCCCTAGCCCATAGAAAGATAGGATGTCCTATCTATCTACGTGATATGGCGCAGTGCCTTGTATATGCCTGTGGAGAGGGGTGGGGGTGAGCTGCGCTCATCCCCTGCTCTTCTCCCCTGCGCTGTTGTATGCCCGCCGTACTACGGTACGGCGGGCATACATCGTCTGAATGTAGCCTTATGGTGAAAAAATAGCTAGTTGTGTGACATTTACAATTGTGGGGATTTCTTATGACTTGTGTTGTTATTTCATTACTCTTCTACCCAGAACTGCAGGGCTAAAATCACTGTCTAGCCTGGAGGAGTTACTTGACTGCTGCATTCATTTATGTTAGAGTGATTAGGTATCTATAAGAGGTAATTAATGTGTAACCCATCGCAGCTCCGCTACAGGCCCAGGTCAAAATGAGTTTGTTGACTTTCAGTTTTAGTTTTAGCCCAGACACAGATGGGAAGTTGGCCTTGTACAAAACTGTATAATTCAGGCATATACAAAGTAGGATCTGCCAAAAATGAAGGGAGTAAAAAGAATATGGAAGAGTCAGAAGTCCTTTTAGAAAAAAAAATGTATTTTCATTCTTAAATAAATTAGCTTCTTGGTGAACAAGGTCACGGCCTTGTCTTTGTTGATCATTCTATAGAGGAGCTGTCCTAGCGACGGTGCCTCAGAAGTTGTAAGGCCCCTTCCACACTAGCATTGCATTTCACGTCAGGGTGCAATGCGTGAAAAACTGACGTTTTTGGCTGCGTTTTTGTTCCATTTTTCCTTGGAGTAATTAGCGTTTTTGCGTTTTTTGCGAGTCAATGGGAGACTCGAGCATTTTTCAAAGCGTCCATGGTTTGGGATTAAAATGTGTTATTTAATTGAAAAATAATGTCTTCTGATAAGTTGCAAACATCTGCGATCTATTCTTCACTGTTCCCCGTGTATATTATCTCCCGACAAGTTAGCAGATGTGAAGAATAGAATAAAAACAGTGAACACAGGATCATTTAAGAGAAAAACAGAACACACGCGCGGAACGGTGCGCCCAAAATAGCATGTGAAGAACAATATATATGTGTGTGAAGAACACATTGCAGATGTATTTAAACATCTGCAATGTGTTCTTCACACACATATATTGTTCTTCACATGCTATTTTGGGCGCACCGTTCCGCGCGTATCTCCCGACAAGTAAGCAGATGTGCCGAACATCTGTAATCTATTCTGCACTGTTTTCTGCACTGTGTTTTTCTCTTAAATGATCCTGTGTTCACTGTGTTCACTGTTTTTATTCTATTCTTCACTGTTCTTCATTGTGTTTTTTTAATTAAACGATCGTTCGCGAGCAGGGGAAATACTGTTATTCTGGTCACTTAGCAACCCTTACGTTTAAAACGCATTGCACTCGCATTGCACTTGCAATGATTGCGAGTGCAATGCGTTCTTGATGCATCTCCATAGACTTGAATGGGGCGTGAAAAGCGCGCGTGACGCGCAAAAGTAGAGCATGCTGCGATTTTGACGCGCGTGATAACGAACACAAGCACGCGCGTGAAAACCAACGCTAATGAAGAAAGACCCATTGAATACAATGGGACAGAGTGCAATGCAAGTTCTGCGTGTCAAATGCACGCGCAGAACTCGCGCGTGAAAAACGCCAGTGTGGAAGGGGCTTAAGACTTGGTTCACATCACATTATTGCTGAACGTTGTAAGGTTATGTGCATACAGGGGGCTTTGTATCCCCTCCCTGAATGTGAGAGGAGGAGTGAACATCAGTAGTAATTGTTGATTGGTTGCTGCAGATATTCAGGGTGTAAGCTCAGCGGAGGCTCCAATGACCTCAACTGAGCGAATACATTGCTCATCAGTCATTAAGGGAGCCAGCCTCGAGGAATAGTAATATTTTAATGTATTTGGGACACCTAAGCCCTCTTGTGTTTTGGCTGCATAGAGAGTGAAAGTCTGAATTCTGCTGCACTTAGCACCCCATATAAATTTATTATACCTCTGGGGCAGGTAAGTCGATTGGGTTGGAAAGTAATATATCAGTCTTGGTAGGAGAGTCATCTTGGCAGCAGCTATTGGACCCATCCACAAGGAAGTTCCAATGATTCATATCTCTTCTCAATCTTTGCAGCAAAGGTTTATGGTTATGTGTGAAAAGGGTTTCCAGTGATGAGAATAGGAATATGCCTAGATACAGAATCCTGTCATCCCACCAATAAACTCAAAAATCAACCAAAGCTGTTTGACCATAGAGGGAGACGCTGAAATGTTTAAAGCAATTGACTTATGGGGATTCACCTTCAACCCCGAGATGGTGACGTTATCTAGAGTTTGCTATAAATTGGGCAGTGAGATTAATGAAGAGGAAAGCGATTTGAATGCCTGTGGACTCCTACTTTAAAGGAAGTCTACCATGAAAGTTCCAGCATGGGAACTAGGGACACTTACACATAGATCCAGCCATTATGACTCTGGTAATCTTTGTGTATTTGTATCTATGGCGTATTTGATTTTAAAAGAAACTTTTATAATTCTAATGAGTTTGAGTCGCTCTGGTGGGTGTTTTCAATGCCCATCAGTGATGTCATTTTCAACTTGTTATAATGAGCAGGATATGTCTCTTCTCCCCCTGCTCTCACTCTCCTCTGCCTGTGTAATCTAGTAGTAGCAGGAGATGCAGGGGGAGGGGAGACCTGCTCTGCTCATTGTAACAACCAGTGAATAGACATCACTAAGGGGCTCTGAAAACACCCACCAGAGCCCTCAGACTCATTAGTATAATTTTAAATGTTGATTTTAAAAGGAAAGAGACCATGGATAACAAATTTAAAAAAAAAAGGTCACCAGAGTCACGGTGCCTGGCTCCATGAGTAAGTGCCCCTGGTTTAGGATGATGGATTTTGATGGTAGGTTTTCTCAAAGGGGTGTTCGACAGAAAAATCATCTTTAAGTAGAGATGCAAAAGGGGTTAAAGCATTCAGGAACCTGAATAAAAGGACAGCAGTACATCTGTTACGTTCCGCATCTTATCACTTGTCAGGTCTCGCATCCTTGTGTTTACCAAAAAAAAAAATGAATGAATGGTGTCCTTAGATTTACATGACTATGGCGCAATTTAAAAAAAAAGTGCTTTCAACACCCGGAATTATAATTTATTTTTTTATGTGGCCTATCTGCAAATTGTTGCTTTTTCTGCAGCTTGTAATGTTGGCATTGCAATGTTTGATAGCCAGAAGTGAAACCTGCTGCACTAGATGGCAAGCTCAATCACCACGCGTTTTACATGTAAGTAATGCAAAATACGTGGTGTTCTTTACCATTCATATACATTTGTCAAAATGCATTTGTGATTGGCCAAGCCCCTTCGCGTTCTGGTCGGATTGAACTTCTAAAGGCAATAAAAATGTAAAGTGTGAACGCTGCACTTGTTCAGCCCATCTATCTCTTGGTTTGTATCAGCTGTATTCCTTTCATGTGAAAAAAGCTATGTTACAGCACAGTGGAATACCGATTTAAGCACAGATGATGGTCATTCATATCACTCCCGGGCCTTTTCATCTCATTTTCATATAATTTGGACAAGGCTGTCGTCATACATTTGCTTTTTTCAGGTGCAGTTTTTGGAGCCAAAAGCAGGTGTGAATCATACTGATTTTGAACATCTCTCTTTTCACTCCACTCCTGGTTTGGACATCAAAAACTGCATATGAAAAAGCAAACATGTGAACGCACCCTGAGAATGTTTATAGTGCCCTGTGACTATACTATACTCATCGCCTGCCGTAGGCTGTATTGCCGCAATCTTGTTGGCAGCAGCTGTTATTGGTTCTCTGTGGGCTCTTACATGAATCTAATGAATGCATACTTATTTACATACTCTGGGTGCCCTGACTGTTCCCATACTTTAGAAGGGGATTTTATATGATACAGAATACCTACAGCTGTGGTATATCTGCCTTGCATTTGTATTCCCAGAACTGTATTTGACATTTTCAGCACAATTGGCAGCTTTGTGTGAAATGTGCTGATTACTCATTAAAACCTTCATTTCTCAAACTGTATATATAAGTGCCAGAGACAGGGGCGCAGTGAATGTGAATAGAAGGCTCTCATGAATTTATGCTGGATGGAGCGTTGAGTCACAGAACCCACACACACACAGCGGCCGTATCCCATGGTTTCCAATGCTACGTGCTCATCCTGGGATAAGATGATGGGTTTTCTGTGGATTTACTTTTTTTTTTTTTTTACCAGAAAACCTTGTGTTTCTTACTGCAGTGACATTTGAGGCATGTGTCATTTCATTGCCTGTATATCACATTGTGGCTATGCATATTATTTTATTTGTATGTGTTGAATTTACCTATTCAAGCTATCCATTAGGACCCTCTAGTGATGCTACACCTCACCTTAAAGAGGACCTGTTACCTCTAAAAACTACATTGCTAGCGTAAGTGGTCGGGCGTATTTATGAGGGAGCGGTCTGAGGCACTGCCTCTCCCCGGACCACCCCGAACTCCATAGGCCGGCAGTGACTGCTGCACGTCATGCCCTAAACCTGCCCCCTGATGAATACACCCGACCGCTTATAGAGTGGTCCCGAGTTTTCTATTGTACAGTGCTGCAGTGTTGACAGTTGACTCTTTAAAAACCAGATATGTGTTGACCCAGCAGTTTTTGTTTTTTTTTATTCAACATTTCAAGAAAAATAGCCCTTATTTTTTTGTTGACATGGCTATATACAGTCATATGAAAAAGTTTGGTCACCCCTATTAATCTTAATCATTTGTAGTTATCAAAATTTGGGTTTTTGGAACAGCTATTTCAGTTTGATATATCTAATAACTGATGGACACAGTAATATTTCAGGATTGAAATGAGGTTTATTGTACTTGCAGAAAATGTGCAATATGCATTAAAACAAAATTTGTCAGGTGCAAAAGGAATGGTCAAAAATACCTTCATCCAGGAACTCATTAACAGCTACAGGAAGCGACTAGAGGCAAAAGGAGGATCTACTAAATATTAATGTCACTTTTCTGTTGAGGTGCCCATACTTTTGCATATGTCAAATTTTGTTTTAATGCATATTACACATTTTTTGTTAGGTCAATAAACCTTATTTCAATCCTTAAATATTACTGTGTCCATCAGTTATTAAAGATATCAAACTTAAATAGCTGTTGCAAAGCCCAAATTTTGATTAAGATTAATAGGGGTGCCCAAACTTTTTCATATGACTGTTGCATCACTTGTTCTTCAATTAGTATTATGTACACTAAAAGATCTCTGTACTCTGTACTGTTTTTTGCACCATTTGTCGTACCAGCACTAGATTATAAATCCTAATCATACTATTACCGGTACTACACTGAATGGTAGGACTAAAGCTTTCCTTATAAACTCTGAGACGGCTACCATTTGTTCCTATCGTACCCGTGGACAACGGGTCCATTTGAAGCTCTCATCGCTGTGTACATACGTTACTGATTGGTGCCTCCATTCAGCAGAGTTCGGATGGATGAAACAACTCTGAGATTTAAAGTATGACAGTATATATGGAACAGGGCTGTGTGTATCATCTATCATGACTTGTATTCAAGGAATTGCGATTTTATATTCCCCAACTTCACCTTTACGCCGTGGGGGCAGGGCATTTGCTATAACTTGCCGACTAAGGCTGTACCTGAAATCTGCGCAAAGCACAGAGTGCATAGTTTAAAATAATACTGGTAGGTTGATTAGATTGTGAGCCCTATTGGGGACAGGGACCGATTTGGCAAACTCTGTACAGCGCTGTGTAATCTGTAGGCGCTATATAAATAATTATTTATTATTAATATTTAATTTGTGGTGGTAGTAGATTGCCTAAAATACATAGTAAAAATAACATGTATTTATACACACATTTCTTTTTATCTGTATTGCAACATATACTTTGGTTGAGGTAGAGGTAATTTTTACAACACAAGCATCAAGGTTTTCAGTGATTCCATTTTGTAATTGTACCGCAATTCAATTACTGTTTGTTAAAATTTTAATGGCTGTTGAAATGGCAAATGTGGTGATTTGAACTTTTTATTTTATTGATGCTGGCTACCAGGCATAATATTGATTCTACTCAACTACAGAAGATTTATATACAAAATAAAATTAAGTATACCCTTCATATGGCTGTACAAGGTGTGACCTCACATTCAGCATGTGCTACTTCCAGGGATGTATGTACCTGTGATAACACCCTTCTTTTAGTTAAAAATAGTTTCCCTCACATCCCCATAAGTCAACTTTATCTCCTATTATTTGGCATCAGTGGTTATATCCTTCTTCGATGACCCCACCCCTCTATACCTCATATCACCCTGGTCACATGACATGCTAAGGTATTTTACCAAGTTACATTTGCAAGATCTATGTATGTATTTGATCATATGGCAGTATCATGGCACAATCACAAAATACCTCCTTGGAGAATGGGGAGGAATAGAAGTCCATGGAGGAATGCTGTGATCGTGCCATGATACTGCCATATTATCAGATACATTTGCAAGACCTACCCCACGTATGTATCTGATTATATGGTAGTGTCCTAGCATGATCACAGCATTTCGCAATGGACTTCTACTCCTTCCCATCCTCCATGGAGACTGCTGTGATTTCATATGATCAAATACATACTAGGGTTGCACCGATACCAGAATTTTGAGTGCAATTCAAAACCGAGAAGAGTATTGCGATACTTGAAACCGATATGATACTTTCAAGAAAAGAACAAAAAGAGTTTAGAAATGGAAAAGTCTGGGGGCGGTGCTCAATCTGATCACATTTGCATTTCCTGATGAGTAACGGTCAGCCAGTGATTTGCCAGGAGAAGATATAGTGCTGTAAGTGTAGTATATGTACAGTCCTGGCCAAAAGTTTTGAGAATGATACAAAAATTTATTTTTACAAAATTACCGCATCAGGTTTTATAATGGCAATTTGCAAATACTTCAGAATGTTATAAAGAGTGATCAGCTTAACAGCAATTAATTGCAAAGTCAACTCAGGAATGGAGCAAGGCCTGGTGTCAAAGAGGGCAGCAAAGAAGCCACTTCTCTCCAGAAAAAACATCAGGGACAGACTGATATTCTGAAAAATGTACAGGGAGTGGACTGCTGAGGACTGGGGTAAAGTCATTTTCTTTGATGAATCCCCTTTCCGATTGTTTGGAACATTTGGAAAACAGCTGGTTGGGAGAAGACAAGGTGAGCGATACCACCAGTCTTGTCTCATGCCAACTGTAAAGCATCCTGCAACCATTCATGTGTGGGGTTGCTTCTCAGCCAAGGGAATCGGCTCTCTCACAGTCTTGCCTAAAAACACATCCATGAATAAAGAATGGTACCAGAATGTCCTCCAAGAGGAACTTCTCCCAACCATCTAAGAGCAGTTTGGTGATCAACAATACCTTTTCCAGCATGATGGAGCACCTTGCCATAAAGCAAAGGTGATAACTAAATGGCTCACGGAACAAAACAGAGATTTTGGGTCCATTGCCTGGAAACTCCCCAGATCTTAATCCCATTGAGAACTTGTGGTCAATCATCAATAGACGGGTGAACAAACAAAACCAACAAATTATGACAAAATGCAAGCATTGATTGTGTAAGAATGGGCTGCTATCAGTCAGGATTTGGTCCAGAAGTTGATTGAGAACATGCCAGGGAGAATTGCAGAGGTCCTGAAGAAGAAGGGTCAACACTGCAAATACTGACTTGCTGCAGTAACTCATTCTAACTGTCAATAAAAGCTTTTGTTACTCATAATATGATTGCACTTGTTTTTCTGTATGTGATAAAAACAGATCATGTGAAAATATAATATTTGTGTCATTCTCAAAACTTTTGGCCATGATTGTATTGTAAAGGTAAATATAAAAATACATATATACTAACTGCTCTTAGCTGTAACAAAATCGAATGGGTTAACAAAAATATTTTGTATTCATCAATAGACTCCCCTCTCACTGACACTGTCGGGCACTCTCGTTCCAGCCACTGCCTGCGCCTTTGGCGGTCTATGGAAATATTTATCAGAAGTGTCCTTAGAGCAGAACTTCTGTAGTTGCCCATGGCAACCAATCAGAGCTCTAGTTTAATTTTCCCACAGCTGTTTATAAAATTACATCTGTTCTGTGATTGGTTTCCATGGGCAACTGGAATCGTTTTACCTCAGACATTTCTGATAAATCTTCCCCTATATCTGCATCTCTATCCATCTTACCTCACACATAAGCGTTTTATACTTATTGCCTGTAGTAACCAATCAAAGCTCAGAGCTCATATCAATGACCTGTGGCAGGAGAGCAACCAATCACGGCTCAGCTTCCAACTGCCGCAGCAGCAGACAATTGCTCCTGTATATGGAGGGTAATACAGGCAGTCCCCTACTTAAGAACACCCGACTTACAGACGACCCCTAGTTACAAACGGACCTCTAGTAATTGATAATTTACTGTACTTTAGTCCCAGGCTACAATAATCAGCTATAACCTTATTAAATGTGTCTGTAATTAAGATTTTTTGTTTATCCTGGTTCTTATGACAACGCAACATCTTTAAAATCCAATTGTCACAGAGACTAAAAAAAAATTTGGTTGGGGTTACAATAATAAAATCTACAGTTCCGACTTGCATACAAATTCAACTTAAGAACAAACCTACAGACCCTATCTTGTACGTAACCCGGGGACTGCCTGTAAGTGGATTTTGGAAAGCGTGGGGTAAAAAATTTTGGCTCAAAACCTACTCTGACGTTCCCTGAGTCACGGGCAACAACTGTGCAAAATTTGGTGATTGTAAATGTGACGGTGCAGATTCCTTTAGCACACACACCACTTTTACAAATATATATTCAATAACAAGTCTGTTTTAAAATGTGCTAGATTGAAGGAAGGAAATATGAAATGTAAAATCATTCTGTTTGTCACCTAGCAGTTCTGTTTGGGTCTGAACCATCAAAGATAAAATAATGACAATGGTCCTGGTGGGTGGTTCATGAAGGCGTCTTGGGATCCAGGTCAGAGTTCAAATGTTTTGCAATCAGAAACTGTGTTAAAGTTCATTTCATTCTGAAAGAGGCAGGAGACTTGTGAGCACAAAGCTTTGCTGACACTTCTAAGTAGTATGTCGTACATCTTCCTGGAGATGCAAAACAGTCAAGGTTATATTCACATGACTGTATGTGTGGGACATTTATATGGCCGACGTATATATACGCCGTACATATTTCCCCCATAGACGGCAGTGGGCGCACATCGCATTACCGTCCAATCTTTCTCCGGAATGTGCGCAATGCACCATCCATCGCTGTGGAGAGGGGCGGGGGTGAGCAGCTCCTAATTTCCCCGACGCGGGCCCGCCGTGCTACGGTTCAGCAGGCACATGTCTTGTGAATGTAGTCTTCGGTGGCTCAGACTGTAGAAGCCAATGCTGTTTATCTGGTTATCAGGAACCTGTGGGTTGGCTGACCAAACCAAACACTATTTCTAGGGGACAGGGCCGGCTCCAGGTTTTAGTGGCCCCCGGGCGACAGAGCCCTAGTGGGCCCCTTTATGGGCCGCCCTTCAGTAGTCACACTGCCCCCCCTCCCCAGCGTGGACACATCCCCCCCCCCCCTCCTGTATACACTCTGCTACCCTCTCCCCCTGTATACACTCTGCTACCCTCTCCCCCTGTATACACATAGCCCCCCCCCTGTCTACCCCCTCACCTTACTGATGCAGCTCTCTGTGTGGTCACTGCTTTCCCCGGCAGGTCATGTGACCATGATGTCATCACAGGTCCTTCAGCCTCTGATGTAGCAGCTCCTGCTGGGGAAAGCAGTGACTGCAAATGTTCTCATAGCGATCTGTGTCCGGAAGACACAGATCGCTATGAGAGACGCCCGACACTGCTGCAATTGATCTGGGGGCCCGAGTGGGCCCCTCCAGAATCCTTACAATTCTTAAAGAGAATCTACCATCAAAATCTATCATAGATCCAGACACTGTGACGGAGGTAATCTTCTTCTATAGTCACTTGACTGTGGCCCTGTTATATAAGTGAAGGCTCTAAAGGGATTTGTCTTAGTCGCCTTCTATGTCCTGCTATTATTTGATGTCCTATGTCCTGATAGAATTTGTTATCCACCCAAATTGTGAACATGTTTTAGACCCTAATATGACTTTCTCCATGGTCCAGTGATGAAGAACCTTGGCGGACAAGTAGGTATGAAAGCTATCCAGCTCCCAGTAGAGATAAAATGGTGACTTTCGTCAGCAACAATGTATTATGCATGAAGATGTCCAGGGTACAAGGTTTCACTCACTTCTCACCTTTATAGACCACACGGTCATCACAGTTCATGTACACATAATTCCGCAAAACAGATCAGCGATGCAGAAGAGTCCCCAGGTGCTTGTGTCTCATGGACTTTGCTCATGGTCTTTGTCTAGCAGATATAGTGAATCATAGGATGATTCTTAGCTTATCCCAGCTACATGGTATACTCTGGCAGCTTGTTTCAGGAAGTGTGCAAAGGTTACTGGCGGTCACTTGTGTCTAGCACAGAGGATATTTGCTGATAAACTCTCTAATAAAGTGTTGGGTTTAGGAGAAAATGCTGTAATGGTATATCTGGGTAGACGGCTAGTGGTCTGCATGAAGCCGGGAGTGCTTGTCTGAGTGTGCATGTCCAGCTCTTTCAGGACAGGAAAGGAATCCGTAACAAAATCCAAATGTGGTATAATTGTTGAAAAAAAAGTATGGTATGGTCACACAGGAGGATTCAGTACAGGCAGTCCCTGGGTTATGTACAAAAAAGCAATTCAACTTAACCTAAGTTGGAACATGTAAATTTTCCTTTTGACATTTGGATTTTCATAATTTTGTCAGGGGTAAAAGGATTAGTAATAAAGCTTTATTGCAGACACCGCTGATTTTGACCATTTCAGCCTTGGACTACAGTACAATAAATTGCTAGCATCCAGAGGTCACAGTGGACACAGCGACCCATTTGTAACTAGGGGTCGTCTGTTAGTCAGGTGTTCAGGTGATGACTGCCTGTACAGTTAGATGTTGGGACTTTTAAAAGCACTGACTATGATCACTGACTCTTTGATCAGTCGCTACTATTCTTATAATTGTTGTATGGTAGAGAGAAAACTGCAACTGTTTCAGGCCCTCTTCAAAAAAGATCATTGAGCATATCCATGGGCAATATTAGATAGATGAAGCCGCTTCCTAAAGGGGATTTTTCTTTTTAATTTCCTCAACAACTTTTGCAGCTTTGGAATTTATATGCGGCCAAGGACATGAGGGGCCAGAACACACTGTTCCAGGACCTTGTTAATATCAGGAGGGACGTTTGCGTGTGTCTGTTATGCTTCTAGGGACGAAAGCAAACAACAAAATAGACTATTTGTAAATTTTGGGTTCCCTGAGCCTGACACAGGATGTATATAGCCGCAATCTCCTATTTGAATTTCAGGACTTGGTTGGGAAATCCTAATTCTGACTGCAGGATAAGACCCCTGTGCTCATTTGTTTTGTCTTTGTTTTTTACACCGTTTATAGTGAACTTTTTTTTTTTTCTTTGTAGATTTTCTATTTGAAGACCAAGGCGTGTATCTGATTTAAACTTCAGTTTCCTTATAAAGCTCCCTGCTAAACATTGAATGGTACGTATATAGACCCTTTATAAGTCTTAGGCTACATTCACGAACGTATGGGGGATGTATGTACGGCGTATATACGTCCCCATACACTTCTATGGCCTCACGGCGCCATGCAGGAGCGGTACGGTACAGCACACATGGGCTACCGTACCGTAGCCCGTAGAAAGATAGGACATGTCTTACTATGGTACGGCGTGAATGTGGCTTTACAGTGGTTCACACTTGGCATGCTGCAACATTTAGCAATGAAATTTGCAATGTATGTGGATAGGTATTTTAAGGAGGACCTTTCGCTACCTCACGTGGCGTTAAACATCCTGTTTCACAGATTTAGGGGCACTTAGAATTTTCTTTCTAGTGCCCACGGTTACAGAGATTTCAGTCCCAGTATCTGACCATTCAAGTCCTGTGTACTCACAGAGGAGGTGCTGGAGAAGATTATCCTAATCTTTGATACTGTCCAAATAGCCCAGCAGGCAAAATCGGTGAAGCCTCTGGAATGCGCATTGTGATCTCTGTATATCAATGTAAATGCAACTGCAATTTCAATACGATAAAAACATGATGTGCATGCAAACCGTGTTGGTACAAATGTGATGTAAATGCAACTGCAATGGAAATGTTATCGCAATGTAACTGTGATGTAAATTCAAACACAATGTAAATGTAGAAACTATGTTAACCAAACGTGATGTGGATAAAAACGTGATGTAAACACAATGTACATACAACATGGTGCAAACGGGACTTTTACATTGCATTTGCGTGCACATCATGGTTACTTCCACAGTTACATTGCAATCGCTTTTACGTCACATTTGTGTTTTTACAATGAATTTGCATTCACATCGGGTTTACATTGGAGGCCTGCCTAATAGATGCCTGTTGAGGAAGATATAATGTACTGCCCTACATTAATAGTGCAGTGCATTCGATAAGATATCAAGCCATTGCATGTTGGTGTCCCGTTGTGGGACTATAATAGTTTACATCATGCTTACTTCTACAACATGTTTCCATTCTGTTTGCTGTAACGTTGTGTCCATTAGAATTGTATAACATTGTGTTTATGTAGATGCAGTGTTAACTGAATGTAAACGCAATGGGGAGATATATTAACTCCTTAATGCTAACTATATATATCCGGTAGGGAACTGTTAAGGATTTATGAAGAGGGCTTATGGGGTGAGCCCTATTCATACAGACATGGGGTTTTCTTTATATTGCAGCTAACATCGATTGCAGGGTGTAAACCCCTTGCTTGCCGCCACCAGCATTTAAAAGCTAGCGGTGGATGGGTGCCGCCATCTTTGTTGAGATCGTTGCTCCCCATGATGTCGCCAGGGAGGTGCCGTCGGTTGCCATGATGGCCTTGGGTCTTTGTATAATAATTTTTTTCTTTTCCAACCAATTTCCATTCCCGTCAGCTGGTAATTGCATTTGATATCACAGCAACGACCTCTTAATTGGAATAAAGATGACTGTACCATAATAAAAAAAATCTCTGACTTCAGGGTAATAGGGCAGTAAAGATGAAGTTGACTGCAGAAGAGCAGTTGAACATTCTGACCAAGTACCATATGAGTACTGTTTTCTGGTTTCTTGTGTGTTTTGTACAGTGTTTGGCCTGGAAGATGCCTGGAGACGCCTGACCAAATATGTCAGCCACGGCTGTCAATGGCCCCGAAGTTTCACTCGGTAAGTCCCGTCTGTCATCACAGTGAAGGAATTATTTCAGCTTCTGCATTATTAGACTTGTGTGTTCCTCTTGAACAGATGGAGAGTCCTTCCACTCTGTGGATACATTACTTTTGGATTCTGTCATACCTGTTAAGTTGCACATAAAGGAGGAAAGGCCAGAATCTCAAGGTAGTTCTGCAGCACTCAATGACAATGAAATCCTGGGAACGGATGGCGAAGGCTCCTCGCACAGTGCTGGTGAGTGTCCCAAAGGTTGTGAATGAATCAGTTGTCACTGGTTTTCTGTCCTTTGTTTCTGTTAGGATTCATTATTTCTATGCATGACTGCCCTTACCGAGAGAACAATCCTTCCCCTGGCAGCCCGAGGTCCAATGTGGATCCCAGGGCTGCCTGATGCATGTGTAAGTCAGGATCTTCTTCCTGGCAGTGCCTGACTGTAACTGAGCAGTGCAGTGATTAACTTTATATTTTTTTTTGTTTGTTTACCCCTTAAGGACCCTGAATGTGCATTTACCTTCTGCACTGATATCCCTGTGACAACTGTCAACAGTGATGGCAGTGCGGGAGCCCGGCTGCACGCTTCAGCCTGGACTCCCATGACAGCTGGGATCATGATGACCCCAATCCCAGATGTTTAACCATTTAGTAGCCGGATTCAAATATGACCGCGGCTCGTATAGGGCTTTTCTAGGGCCTACATATAAAAAAAAATCTCGCCAAACTCTACATATGTATTGCTGCGTCCCTAACAACCCATACAATACAAAATCTAAGCCTGTACTGTGAAAACCGTAACAGCGTTTTTTCTCCAAATATTCAGTAAAGATAAATCTCAGAATAACCTAATTTTTGTGCTTTAAAACTTTTAAAACTATAAATATGAATAGGCCTCTAAAATACTGTAATTGAATCTTAAATTTTTGTGAAAATGTGTAATATTGCTAATCCATTTGTAAGCCTCATAACATCCTAATAAAAAAAATTGCGCCAACATAAAGCAGACATATGGTTAATGTTTGTTAGTTTTTTTTTTTTTTTCAGAAATAAATGCAAAACATTTCAACGAAAATATACCACTATAGTTAAGTACAACATGTCACTAAAAACACTCTAACTTAGTCTGCATTCAGATGAACGTGTGCCCCGCCCCTCTCCATAGAGAAACGCGGCGCACAGCTCCATATTCCAGGGAGGAATAGGACATGCCCTATCTTTTCCCTGGGTATGGGCGTGTATAAGTCGCCCGTATATATACGTCCCTCAACGGCCCTGTGAATGCAGCCTTACTGCAGTTGTTTTCAAAGTGTTTAAAAGTTGTTATAATTTCATAAACTGGCACATGGAAGATTTGAAAAAAACAAGTTGGGTCCTTAAGAATTTAAAGTCTCTTAACACCTCCATTTCAATTAAAGTAACACAAAAGCACAAAAAAACACATATTTGGCATTGCTGCTTCCATGACAATCTGTACAATAAATTTGAAACTTAATTGGACACACAAAGTGGAGAAGGTGACTTTTCATTATATGCATTCACAAACATTTTTCCAAAAAGTTATGTTGTGAAAAGTAAACTCTTCTCACAAAAATAAGCCCTCAACCATCATGGTCAACAGAAAAATACAGAAGCTTCATGAAAACTGGAAAAATCACAACTAAAGTTCTAAGATGCCTAACATCTCAAAAACGCAAGGCATTTCGTCCAAATTTTCAACTAACATGAAATACAATCTCAATCTTTATATGTTAAAGGGTTGAAAAGTTATAATTGCATAAGTGACACATGTCAGGTTTGAAAAAAGTTGTTAATATGGATCTGGTCCCATTCATTTGAATAGCAGCTAAGCTGCAATGACTGCATTCAGCCCCTACAATGAAAAAGGAGCTGTCTGCTGTCTTCAGGTGTAATTTTTTTTTCTTTTGCTGAGAGCAGTTTTGTCAAGATGGCATTTGACCACCATCAATCTGAAACCGATGACCTCTCCTTTGCTTTACCAACAGCGGAGGAGCCTGAGCGGAAAAGAAAGAAGGGTCCTGCGCCAAAGATGCTGGGGAATGAAGTGTGCAGTGTGTGTGGCGACAAAGCCTCTGGATTTCATTACAACGTGCTGAGCTGTGAGGGCTGTAAAGGTTTCTTCAGGCGAAGTGTCATCAAAAATGCCAAGTATACCTGCAAGAATAATGGCAAATGCCAGATGGACATGTATATGCGTCGCAAGTGCCAGGAATGCCGGCTTCGAAAGTGCAGAGAGGCTGGCATGCGGGAACAGTGTAAGTAAGCGAAGAATGCAATACTGGAGAGGAAGCGGTATGGGTAACACCTGCTTTTCTTTCCATTTTTATCTTTTAATACTGTTATTACTCTATTGATGATCTCCTGTCTATATTGAATGATGTAAGATACCTTATATTTTATGAATAAACTAGGCCTGTTAAAGTGGGACAAAAATGAGCGCTCAGCGGACATTGTAATGCCTCATGTAATGTCTGACTTTTATTCGCAATAGTATTTCCTATAAAAGACATTTATGACCTGTGCAGTATTGTCTGCATTAATAAATTGGAAAACTACGAAACTACTCTATATCAAACGGTCGCATTAAATTTTTTTTTTTCTTTGTGCAATTGGCTTAATGCTGTTGCTACAGAACTGTGGTGCAAACTAGGAACACGCACCAACACATCCCTTTAGGTGCACAGTTTTAAATAGTGTCAGGCAAAATTCAGCCAAGACACAATTGTGGCGCACGGACATAGTAATTACATTTACAGGCACCAAAGACCCTTTTTTCATGGGAATGTGGACAAGATACTGGCACAGACACAATAATCTATCTGGGCCATAGTGCCATGGGTTAGCCCAGCAAAGTTTGTAATATGGTTTTGCAGATAGCTGCTTGTATCTTGGCGTGACTGCAGGGGAGGTGTTCAACAAGTGACCGATAAGAGCCCAGTCTGATGTTGAGGGCAATTGGAGTTCTGTATATTTACCTGCAAAGAAAAGACTATATGCTAGGGCAGGACCAAAAACCGTGATACAAGACAGAGGTTTCTGCCCCACAAGCTGTGGAGGGAGGTTTCCAATATGGTAGTTATGGAGAGGATATGTACAATCTTCAGGAATGTTTCCCAGTAGGATATAGTTGGGGTATTTTAGTGAATTAGAGAATGTCGAAGTATTTCACTTCTTAGGTCAGAATCAATAGTGGACTATGCCCCCAAGAGTGTCATAGATAACAGTGCTGTGGACAGAATAGTATGTTAACAAAACTGTTATGTAGAAAGCAAGGATGGCACTCACCGAAAAATGGTTGTGGATATCTTCTTTTATTTCATCAAGTATATATACTCACAAAAAGTAGGTGCGGGGGAGGGAGTGGGAGCTGAACGCCCAAAGGAGGGCAACGGCCGTTTCGCGCTGTGCTGCGCTTCTTCCGGCCGGAAGAAGCGCAGCACAGCGCGAAACGGCCGTTGCCCTCCTTTGGGCGTTCAGCTCCCACTCCCTCCCCCGCACCTACTTTTTGTGAGTATATATACTTGATGAAATAAAAGAAGATATCCACAACCATTTTTCGGTGAGTGCCATCCTTGCTTTCTACATAACAGTTTTGTTGCCTGGACTTTCGTTTTACGTTTTGAGGAATTGAGCACCACTGAGGATACATACCTCCACTTATATGGAACCCATGCACTCCTAAATGTGATAATCTACCCCTCTATTTTGTGGATAGGAGTAGTGCCATCTTTTCCTATCTCCTTAGAATAGTATGTTAGTTGTTTGGGTTCTTTTAGGAAAGTGATGGTTATGTTTCCTTTAGTTGTTCTCGGCACTGGTAGTTATTAGCTGTTGGACATGTAATGTATTTGTGATCCATCTCCGTGTTATGTCAGGTGTTCTTTCTGAAGAGCAAATCCGAAGCAAAAAGATCAAGAAACAGCAACAAGATGAAGATGTGATTCGAACGTCTGCAGTTTTCATCCCACCCAGTCCTTGCATGGTGACGCAGGATGTTGTACAGCTCACACCTCAACAAGAAGAAATGATCCAACAACTGGTCTCTGCACAGCAACAATGCAACAAGCGCTCCTTTAGTGATCAGCCCAAAGTAACGGTAGGTTCCATTTATCTTGTACTTTATTTTCACATTGACCTCTCTAGAGGCACCCTATTGTCTTGTAGTACTGTAGACAATGGTGCTTTTTAACCCCAGTTTTTATCTCCTCTAATTTAATTTCTATAATGAAATCCTTTCGGGGGAAAAAATGCACCTTTCCCATTACAGGCGGTCCCCTACTTAAGGACACCCGACTTACAGACAACCCCTAGTTAAAGACAGATCCCTTTGTCCCCTGTGACCTTTTGTGAAGCTCTCTGAATGCCTTACTATAGTCCCAAGCTACAATAATCAGCTCAGCTGTAAAGTATCTGTAATGAAGCTGTATTGATAATCCTTGGTCCCATTGCAGCAAAAATAAATGTGAAATTTCAGTGGGGCAAAAAAATTTTTTGTCTGGATCTACAATGATAAAATACAGTTTCGTCTTGCATACAAATTCAACATAAGAACCAACCTATGGAACCTATCTTGTTCGTAACCCGGGGACTGCCTGTATAGCTTTTGAAACAACATAGCTTTTGAATTTTTTTTGTTAATGTTTGAGGACTTATTTTTATTGCTGTATGAGGGCTTTTACCTTACACCTATAGTTTTTATCCACATTTGGTTCACAATAGTCAGTTTGGGCAGCATTTTTTTTAAATACTATTATGCATGCTTTCTGTGTGTGGGGTCTTTTTTAACTTTTCATTTTTTTTATATTACTATGACAGGAGATCAATTGGTCTATCATATTTTTAATCCACTGTACTCTGTAGTGCATCAGTTGCTGACAGTCTTTCTATTAAGCCATGCATCTGGTCCATCAAAGGACCCCTGGGCAGGCTGTGACATCAAAGGCTCCCATTGTTGGCTATTGCGGGCTGCCCACAATGTGTGGCAGCCCAGCCGCAGCAACAGTAGGACAAAATAACCTGCAATCCTCTTGTGATGTGGCACCGTACAAACAGGATATGCTGGTCGTTGAGAGTTGTCGGCAAAGTTATGTTGCACGTTTTTTGAACACTGCCAGAAGAACTTGTGTCCAAAGTGAATTGGTCCAATACCCTGCTCCAGTGGATTCTTTTCTATATGCAGCTGACTCAATGCTTTCCTTTCCTCTAACCCCTCCACAACTGCCGTACGGCTGTGTTTCCACATGCCCTGTGCAGAAAGGACATTTATACACGTCATGACAGTGACCATCTTCAAACGGCCATATTTCCTGAACTATTTTACTTTCATATTAAACCGAAGAATTGTGAATTTCTACTCTCCAGTTCTTTGACTCCTCCATACACAATCCTATATCATATTAAAGGGTAGGTGTTGTGGGGGCGTGGCCTGATGCCGGACTGAGCGGACGTGCGCCGCGGAGCTCCCGGGACCCGACACCCTATCTCCCTTCCCAGGCAGCCATCCCTCACCTGTGCCACCTCTCTCCTGCTCCGCTGTGCCCCGCGCACCTGCCGCTGTCCACCGGCACCGATCTTGAGGCGGCTGTGGACTCCGCACCGCTCCCCGGCATTCCCCTGCAGCCGGCCACGTGACCAGCGCGGCGGCCCGATCCTAGCCGCCCGGTCCCGCGGCAGGTACACAGCGCTGCTGATCACCGGGGATATCATCCTCCTCCCCTGCAGCCCGGAACAACGCTCCCACCACCGGAGGCACCGTGACAGCTCCAGCCAGCACTGCATCCTGCTGGAGGCGCCATCTTGTGGGACTCCCCTGCGCTGCCTGAGGCCTAGGCGCGCAGGGTTAACCCTGACACTGCCAGACTGAGCCGGGACCAGGTAGGGAAGTAATTCCCCTGTTGCTGCCCACCTCTGCCCTGGGGACCCCTAGTTGTGCAGCCCAGCACTGAGTCCTCCATACTCCCAGTGATCCCCTGCTCCTGGGTTCTGCTTTATATTAACCCTCGCAGTGCCGCTGCAATACTCCACGTGGGTTTGTACTGTATCTCTGCTAATTACTAGACGCTAGGCTCCGCGATTGTTTATCACTGGCCCCCCCCTGCCCAGACGCCATGGGTAACCGGAGGAGAACGGCTAAAATGCTCAAAGCAGCGTCTGCGCCTCCATCGGATGATGAATCCGTCCATGAAGATCCTCCATTCCAGTCCCTGGAACCCCTGGACGCGCAGGATTGCTCCACATCCCAAGCAGTTCTTGCGCAGATACAGTCGAATGCTGCTAAAAAGTTGGGGAGATTCTCCCGCACACAGCCCTGCTCTCCTCAGGGGTCCCCAAACTCCTCTCCCTCCCTCTTTGAAGGCTCCCAGAGCCCGCCGCAGCTTGTAAGTTATGAAGAGGGCGATGATCCGCCTGACGCGGCCACGGAGCTGGATCGAAAATTTGCAGAGGTGCTGGCGGCCATTAACGGATGCCAATCCAAACTGGTTACCAAGGTGGATGAGCTGCGACAGGATTTTGTTCTTTTAAGACATGATGTCCACAAAGCCAAAGAGCGAATCACCGAAACTGAACGCAGAATATCTGAGGTGGAGGATGTCCAGAGGCCTATGCCGACACAGATCAGAGAGCTTCAGCGCCAAATGTCTGCATCCATCGACAGAGCTGATGACCTCGAAAACCGCCTGCGACGGAACAACGTCAGAGTGGTTGGCCTCCCCGAAAAAGTGGAGGGGTCTGACCCGGTATCCTTTTTTGAAAATTGGCTCAAAAATATGCTGCCTGCAGATACCTTTTCCCCGTTCTTCACAGTGGAGAGGGCCCATCGTGTGCCATCCCGCCCTGGCCCTCCAGGGGGCAATCCAAGACCCTTCCTGGCCCGGCTGCTGCACTTTAGGGACAGGGACTCTATCCTCAGGGCTGTCCGTACCAAGGGAGAAATCCTCTATGCCAACAGCAGAGTGTCCTTCTACCCTGATTTCTCTGCATCCGTCAGGAAACAGCGAGCACAATTTACTGAGGTCCGTGCCCGTCTCCGTGACAAGGGGTATAAATACTCCATGATGTATCCTTCCAAGCTCCGAATTGTGGACGGACCGAAGACTCGTTTCTTCACCTGCCCAACCGAAGCACTTCACTGGGCTGATGCAGCTCCACGGGCCCCAGCTGGAAGGCCCGCACCTCCTGAGTGACTGGACTCACATATCCTTTTATCTGATATGCAATGACAATGCTGGACTTAGTCCTGATTAGATATTTAGGGGTCCCAGATCACTATTATAGGTTTTTACTATCTGTTTACATACTACGTGCCTCACAAAATGTACCCTGTGACTGATTGCGTTCTATTTTTTGGTCATATCGACCAGTGCGCCACACATGGCACTTTTCCCTCTCCCTCCTCCTCTCCCTCCTCCCTCTCCCTCCTCCCCCCCTTTCCTGTTACCACTACCTCCCTACGTCTCCCTCCTTTCTCCCCCCCCTCCCCTATCTCCTCTTTGGTTCTCTCTAAATATGGCTGCCTAATAACCTCCTGATCACATATACATTAAGGGTTGAAGGTCCCGGGACAAATGGTGTAGGTTTGTCTTGAGTTAGGGACCACTGTTCTACTATTTGACTGTTAGTGGGTATAGGTCTACACTACTGCTGTTAGGGTGTTAGACAGGGGGTTTGTATTCTTGGGATTGTTAGTACAGTTCTGGTTATATTTGTTATGCTCACTGTTGTCTGTCTGTCTATGTCTTTGTGGTATGAAAGGATGAATGCTTGGTTGCTCACGTCTCCTTCCCCACACCCCTTTCCCTTCCGCTAAGATGTCTTCACTTAAGGTAATGAGCTGGAATGTGAGGGGACTTAACTCCAAATTCAAGAGGGCTCTGATGTTAGATGTCATTAAGCGTCAGGCCCCCCATATTGTATGTATCCAAGAGACACACCTTACGGGTCAGAAGGTCCTCTCCCTGAAGCGGGCATGGGTGGCTAGAGGTTATCATTCCTCTTACTCTGTCTACGCCAGGGGAGTATCCATACTCATATCCAAAGCGCTTCCCATAGAAGTCATACAGGTAGCACCGGATCACTTTGGCCGTTTTGTGATCGTACATTGTGCCTTGTGGGGCTTTACCTTTACTATAGCGTCTATTTATGTCCCACCTCCCTTTGATCCAGCTGTATTGCACCTAATATCCAGTAAACTTGCTGCTATGCCTCCAAGTCCGATACTCTGCATTGGTGACTTCAATGCTGTCCCTAATCCCTCCTTAGATCGTACAAGTGGTCTGGACACAGGCTCGGTCCGTCTGAATGAGTGGCTCACTTCTCTAGACCTCGCCGATGTTTGGCGTAGTAAACACCCTCAAGAGAGAGAATATTCATTTTATTCCTCTGTTCATAAGAGCTTCTCTCGGATTGATCTGGCCTTTGTTTCCCCAGATATGTTGCCGCACGTTGATCAGGTATCCTATTGCCCGCGCAGTGCATCAGACCACTCCGCCTTGTTCATCAGTCTCCTTATAGGCCCCCCCAGCGACTCCCGCTTATGGCGCCTGCACCCGGCTTGGCTCCTATCCCCAGCGGTCCAGAGTACTGTTAGGGCAGCGCACAGCGAGTTCTGGGACGTACACTCAACTCATCCTGATCCTCTTCTAGTCTGGGACTCGTACAAGTCCTCGGTGCGGGGAGCATTCATGTCGGGGGTAGCTGGCCATAGGAAGTCCTTAAATGCGCAGGAGGAGAGGTTGACCGCTGCACTGGTGACCGCAGAAAAGGAATATCTAGATAAACCTACTCCAGGGAATAAAAAGACTTGGGCTCAGGCGCAGAGGAACCATTTAGCTGTAGCGAAGGAGCGCACCAGCAAGCGCCTGCAAGCCAGGGAAGCGTCCATCTTTGAATTCGGAGATAAAAACGGGAAGCTGCTTGCGTATCTCTCGCGGGCTGAACGTCCTTGTGCTTCCGTTCCCTCTATTATTGATGGTAACGGAGCCTTGATTACAGAACCCCGGGCCATTAACATGGTATTTTATGAATTCTATTCCTCTCTTTACAGCTCCAGATTGTCCGCCTCTTCCGTCGAGATTTCCAGATTCCTTGACAGTCTTCCACTATGGAGGCTCACACCGGCACAGTCTTCGGAGCTTGATGCCCCGCTCTCGGCGGAGGAGGTGGAACTGGCCATCCAATCGTTGCCCCCCGGTAAGACTCCTGGACTTGATGGGCTGGGAGGTGAGTGGTATAGGGATAACTGTGAGACTCTGGTCCCCCTTCTCCTTAGCCTGTACTCCGATGCGTTTGACAGCGGTTCCCTCCCCGACTCCATGCGAGAGGCCCTTATTGTAGTTCTTCCCAAGCCTGGCAAGGACCCTCTGCTTCCCGACTCATACCGTCCAATTTCCCTCCTAAACTCAGATGTTAAGATACTAGCAAAAATTCTGGCGACAAGGCTTAACAAAGTAATATTATCATTGGTTCACCCAGACCAGACAGGTTTTATGCCTGGGAGGGGAACTGACATAAATATACAAAGACTACACCTGAACATTGCAGAAGCAGAGCGGTCTCCAGACCCTGGGTTTATATTATCCTTAGACAATTGTAAGGCGTTTGACTCAGTAGAGTGGACATATTTATGGACCCTCCTGCCTAGAATGGGTTTTGGCCCTCGATTTACAGCATTAGTTAAACTACTGTATAATGATCCCAAGGCTAGGGTACGGACTAATCTTAACATCTCACCTACTCTCCCTATGGCCAGGGGCACTAGACAGGGTTGCCCACTATCTCCCCTCCTCTTCGCACTCGCCATTGAACCCCTTGCTGTGGCGATCCGCCACTCTGAGGGCATTAAGGGCATAACTAGAGGTACTATTATTGAGAAGGTATCTCTCTATGCTGATGATACACTTGTATATCTTGGAGATGTGGGCCCCTCTCTGGAATCCCTTCTGTCCTTGATAGAACGCTATGGGGGGTTCTCAGGCCTTCGGGTTAACTGGGACAAATCAGCCCTCTTTCCCTTATCTGATGTAGGGGTACACTCCCTCCCCGTCCCAGTCCAGGTGGTGTCCACCTTTAAATATCTGGGAGTCCAGGTGTCACGCAAGGTCCAGGCATTTACAGAGTTAAACATTACACCCCTGATAACTGCAACTGAATCGCGTCTAAAAGCCTGGTCCACTCTCCCCTTGTCTCTGTACGGGCGTATTAACATATTTAAAATGATTTTTCTTCCAAAATTCTTATACCTTTTTCACGCTTGTCCTATACTGCTTCCAAAGAGCCTGTTTAAACGCATAGACGGCATTCTCAGGTCCTTTTACTGGCAGTGTAGTGCCCCACGATTCAGTTTAGCGCTGCTTCAGGCTCCCAAGGCTAGGGGTGGACTGGCTGCCCCGGATCTGTATCTTTATTACCTGGCTTCCCAGCTAGTATATGCCCAGTGGTGGATAGATATAGACATGGGTAATGCAGCTACTGCACTGGCTGGTGCCCTGGTAGGTTCCTACGAGGCCCTTACAAACTTGCTGTACAGATACAAGTCCCCATCTGATACCCCACTTCCCCTACGTACGGTAGCGGTGTGCTGGCGTAGGGCGCAATCCCTGGTAGAACCGAGCAGCTCTCCCCCTCTCTCGCCCAGGACTCCATTGTGGCTCAATCCGTGGCTTTCTCACTTCCTCTCCCTCCCGGGCTGGACAATGTGGGGGGCGGCGGGGGTGAAATTTGTAGGCCAGCTATTATCTCCGGAAGCAGAATTACTCAGCTTTAACGAAATAAGGGAGAGACATACTGTACCCACTACGGCCAGCTTCCATTACACGCAACTGCGACATGCATTCAAAGCCCAATTCGGCTCCTTCAGCCTGACAGTGAAATTCTCCAAACTAGAGACTCTGATGAGTACCCCGGACCTCCCTAAGCCACTCACTCAGTGCTATGCTCTCCTGCAAGAGCAAAAGTCCAGACCATTTGATAGAGCCTGTGAACGCTGGAGACAGGATATCCCTGACCTGTCAGATGATGACTGGAGGGAGGTCGAACTGTCCTACTTCACATCTGTAGTGAGTGCGAGGGACTTCCTGATCCAATCTAAATTCCTCCATAGAGTATATTTCACCCCTGCTAGACTATTCCGCATGGGAGCAATGCCCAATGATCTTTGCTTTCGCTGTCAGGCTGAAGTCGGATCCTTCCTGCATTGTGTCTGGTCCTGCCCTAGGGTCCATGTCTTCTGGTCCGAAGTGCTGGAGTTCCTAAATGTACACTTTGATTTCCCACGATTACTGTCTCCCTCTGTGTGTCTCCTCGGTATCATAAATGAAGTTATCAATGGCCACTATGACAAAATTTTCTTTAGGTTTGTATTATACTACGCCCGAAAAGTGGTGGTGATGACCTGGAAGGACCAGGAGCCCCCTCCGTTAAAAAGATGGATACTACTTATTAACAGTGTCATTCCCCACTACCGGTCCCTGTATACCAACAGGAAGTGTCCCCAGAAGTTTGATCGCATCTGGTCCAGATGGTGCGCGACTCCCCATACTGCCTTATAATCACGTGTGATATATACTCCTCTCCATGATGAAGGAGACTGAGCGTGCTGGTGTGTGTGTGTGTGTGTGTGACTGATTGTCTATGTGTCAATAGTTATTTGTGTTGTATCAGGATGTCTGGCTGTAGTATCCTGCTGTCATTTACTGTAATATCCCTCGGTTAGTTTTGAAACGCAGTAAGAACCTGATTGTTACCATGGTTGTTGCTTAATAATCCTGTAATGGGGGGAAAGAAATATGTGACAGACAATCTTGTTCTTCGATTTTGTTTATTTTAATTGTATAAAATTTCAAAATTGCAAAAATAAATTCTTTTAAAAAAAAAAAGGGTAGGTGTTGTTTAATATGACACCAGATTTGTCTTTATAGGTGTGAGAGTTCAGGAGATATCGACGTTTGAAATGTGCCCCCCCAGCCTGCCAGCTGAAGAAGGAGCTGCAGGAAAGGCTTGCCTTACAGCAGTGATGGCGAACCTTTTAGATACCAAGTGCCCAAACTGCAAACCAAAGTCTAAATAATCATTGCAGAGTGCCAACCCGGCTATTTAGCCTAAAATTACCGACAATCCCCCTCTATAAGGGACATATAATAAAGTAGTATCATGACCATTACCAGTACAACATGATAAATACCACCATACTGATAATAAACAGACCAATATCACCAATAATATCACTAAGCAGGAGCAAATACAGTGAGGAGCACTACCCCCATCCAGTGAGGAGCACTACCCCCATCCAGTGACCAAATAACAGGGGCAATATGAAGAATTGTTCAATTCGGAGGGGGGGTTTGTAGGGCAAAGTGTGTGTTGTGGGGTGAAGGGTGGGAGCACTGCATAGCAAAGTTACAGGGAACCAGGCAGGCGCATTTTCAATTAAATCACTACATATGTTACATGTCTGTGGCCATATATATCTACCTCCCTTGGTCCGGAGCTCTGGGCACCTGTGCCATGCTGTCAGTGAGGGCAGTGTAGTGCACCCTGGCATCACTGGCAGCATGGCACAGCAACAAGGGATCCAGCCAAGGGCAGTAGATTTGTGATCATGGGAAGCTGTCATACAGGGCAGTTTGGGACACTAAACAATAAGGACCTGTAGTTGTTTAGTGTCCCAAAGCTGCCTGCCTGCCGCCTGTGTAACGCACACAGAACAGCTGCTGCTTCCATGTACTCACCGGGCGTTGTGTAAGCTCCGGATGTTCTGCCCTCATTCTCACGGAGTTCCCGGCTGCAGGGGAGGAGGGGGAGGCAGTTGAGGGGCGGGCACTGACCTGCTCTGTGTCTAAGGCAGCACTTGTGAGCACAGAGCAGGTCAGATGCAGACTACAGTATGAGAGATCACTGAAGCTCTCGGCAACAGGGAAATGGAACAGGAAGATAATACGCGCGCCCACAGAGAGGGCTGTGCGTGCCCTCTCTGGCACGTGTGCCATAGGTTCGCCACCACTGCCTTACAGTTTGCAGAATTGTAGAAGAACATGCACCCTCTGCATATGTAGCTGGACTTGGGAAAAGGATGGTTGAACAATAATGTACATATTTATAACTTCAAAGAAATAGAATATTTCACTATAACCGGAGCTCCCAGTATTTTTCTTCTTTCTCGTTATTCCATCTTTAACCACCGGTGAATGGCACCAATCCTCAATTTCTCCTGCTGAAAGTATGTCACCATTCAGATTGGCACCATCGCGCTTCCATTATCGTCCTTTAATTATATTGTAAAGCACTGTAGCTGGAAGAAAATATGCAGCCAGATGGTGTGGTACGTTCCAACAAAGTTAAAATTTATTTCATCATGTTCATCATGCTCACAAGAGTCAGTTAAAAATGCGCATATCACACATCAAATAGCGAGACACTAGCTTTCATGTCCGCCCAACCCAGGGTTTCGCCAGCAAGGCTTCTTCTTGGATGTTCTCTATTTCTTTTGGACATTTTCTGAGACTGTGTGGACGGGTCTCATACCGTGAGTAGCTCCTTAAGGGGCAAACTGTGCACCACGATCAATCGTTTTTTCTGTGATATTTATAACTTATTTTGAAAAGTTTATTTAGTTTTCCTATTTATTTTTTTTTAAAAACTTTAACCAGAAAAATTACCAGAAAGTCATTAATAAAAGAATCAAGTTGGTCTAAAAAACAATGTAATAAATAATTGTGATATGTAAAGCTTTTCCAAAGATATCGTCCTTTAAAGAACAGCAGATATTCCAATGACCCTCAGTCACGAAGGGTTTAGTTGGCGCTCTGTGTTCATCCCAAAAGCTTTATCATCTTAGTCTCTCCTTTTCCTTTCTAGCCATGGCCTGTTGCGAACGACCCCAATAGCAGGGAAGCCCGACAACAACGCTTTGCTCACTTTACAGAACTTGCCATCATCTCTGTTCAGGAGATTGTGGATTTTGCCAAACAAGTCCCAGGTTTCTTGGAGCTGTCTCGAGAGGATCAAATAGCACTCCTGAAAGCATCCACTATTGAGGTAAAGACATTTGTAACTCAACTGGCCTGGTTATACAGTTTGAGGCCACTTTTTTCATTTGGAAATATTTATCACGATTGGCTGGTTATCCTCTTAACAGAGTATGTGATGGTATGGTAATCCGCAATATGTGAGAAAGTAACAAGCCACCGGACTATTATGCATATATTGGGCAGCATTGCGCTCTTTGCCTGTGAAGGTGTAGGGTGTGCCAGATTTCTGAATTGTGGGTCACGTTCTTCATGAATCTGGCACCCAATGGACTGCTAGGGAAGTGTGCAGCATTTTTTTTTTTTTGTGAACTTTGTTTATGCTGCAGAATTGTGGCGCATGTCAAACAGAATTGTGGCTCAAACTCTAACTAAGCGCTAACATGCCCCTTTAGGTGCACATTTTTTTTCTGTCTTGTTGGTGCAGCCGCAACATAAAACTGGCGCAGACGCAGATGCGCAAGCAGTTTACACGTTCATTCCAGTGCAAACAGTAATAAATGTAGCCCAGTATGTTATGATATGTCTGAAACACAAAGGTTTTATGCTGCTTTAATGTTTCAATGTTCATTGAAATGAACATGGACCAATTTTAAATATACTTCACTGTATATGGTAATCTGTTCCAGGATTTTAGAAAGCCATCAGTAGAATTACCTTGAAAAGTTGTATGTAAGGGCTGTCCCCAGCCAGATGTCTGCTGGTGGGAACAATGTTATAGACCACTGATCTGCTTTCATTTCTCAACAGATCATGTTGTTGGAGACGGCAAGGCGTTACAATCATGAGACTGAATGTATAACCTTCCTGAAAGACTTCACATACAGCAAAGATGACTTCCACAGAGCAGGTGATTCCTATACTGTTTGTATTGGGACTTATGAAGACAAGCACATTAAGGATATATGTATTAAAGATCTATAAAACCCTCTCAGCTTGAAGTGGGTGGGACTTCCTGATTGAGGCATCAGGTATGGGCAATGATACCAATAGCACTCAGGGCATTCACATGAACGTGCACAAACAGCTAGGCCAATCAGGACACAGAATCAGTGTTACTGCTTGTACAGAGATCTAGTGCAGAGCAAGGCACGAGAGACTGCGCACTGGAGCTCTGCATCATACATTTATCTACTACATCAAAGAAGCTATATTAAAGGGGTTATGCCACGAAACAATTGACTACAAAAAGCTGTCAAAGAGGTTAAAATATTTCAAAAATCTATTTGTAAAGGTTACCTGGAAGTAAAAGTACCTTTCTATTTGTTATTATGATGCTTGTTCAGCCTCTATTGTGCTCCACACAGAAGCAGATGTGGGAGGGGCCAGGCCAGGCACATGCACAGCACTGACAGCGGCAGTTATTCCACACCTCAGTGCTACAGAGCGCTCAGCCTTCAGAGTCTCCTTCCACCTGCTGTGCTCAAATAGTCCCTGCATTTACTGATCCAATAGAAGTCCAATAGAAATGTGTCGCACGCCCCATGTTAAAAGTGCACCAAAAAAAGTTGGTGCACTCTGTCGGAGCAGTGCAGGGGGCTCCAGATTCATGAAGAACGTGCGCCAGAAATCCTGAATCTGGCGCCCCCTGCACACTACACAGGACACTGCACATAGTACACATGTACTATGTATTCTCACAACATCCTGGTCGGTCAGGCTGACATGCATGGCGGAAGTCTAGGTGGTTGCAGGGGAGGCAAACCCCACGTGTATCGTCACTCCAAAGTGCCACTTACCCCTGAGGAAGTCACTTTGAAGTGAGGATACGCATGGAGTTTGCCGTCCCTGCATTTTTCTAGACCTCCGACATATTTACACTTTACTGTCCGCCTGACCGACCATGATGCTGTGACAATACATTGTTTTGCTCTTCTTGTATGCATTGATTGTACAAAATTAGGTGCAATAGTTGTTTTTATGACTTTTACTAATAAACTTTTGTATTTTTGCATGTTGATTGAATCTCTTTCTGTGTATTTTGTAAGGAATTGCAACCAAATCACTAGATAGATAGATGGATATGTGATAGATGGATAGATAGATGGATATGTGATAGATATCCATCTATCTATCCATCTATCACATATCTATCACATATCCATCTATCTATCACATATCTATCACATATCCATCTATCTATCACATATCCATCTATGTGATAGATATGTGATTGATAGATGGATATGTGATAGATGGATATGTGATAGATGGATATGTGATAGATGGATATGTGATAGATGGATATGTGATAGATGGATATGTGATAGATATGTGATAGATAGATGGATATGTGATAGATATGTGATAGATAGATGGATATGTGATAGATATGTGATAGATAGATGGATATGTGATAGATATGTGATAGATAGATGGATATGTGATAGATATGTGATAGATAGATGGATATGTGATAGATATGTGATAGATAGATGGATATGTGATAGATATGTGATAGATAGATGGATATGTGATAGATATGTGATAGATAGATGGATAAGTGATAGATATGTGATAGATAGATGGATAAGTGATAGATATGTGATAGAGAGATAGAGAGATGACAGCTTCTCACATGTTGCTGATGTTTAGCTACTTCCCTGCTAGTCAGGCACAGGGGCCCCTTTGCAGGAGAGCAGGGTAGCATGGAAGGACAGTGAATGGTGGAGAGTACAGGAGGAGGACTGCAGGAGAGCAGTGTAACATGGAGGGACAGTGCATGGTGGAGAGTACAGGAGGAGGACTGCATCAGGAGAGGTCAGAGCTCAGCCTGTTACTTGTCTTATCTCTGCAGCCTCCTGTGTGACCTGACTAATGGTGGAGGGAGGAAAGGGCTGATACATTGCCATGATCCATGTTGGGGGAGGACTCCTCTGTGTAGCAGATAGCCATGTCTGGCTGCAGTTACCTTGTATCTGTTGCTGTAGGCTCCTGTGTGACCTGACTAATGGTGGAGGGAGGAAAGGGCTGATACATTGCTATGATCCATGTTGGGAGAGGACTCCTCTGAGCAGACATGTCTGGCTGCAGTTACCTTGTATCTGCTGCTGTAGGCTCCTGTGTAGCTGGTGAGCAGTGGCCATCACAGCACAATCTCTGCCCCTCCTCCTCTCTCACCTCCTATTGGCTGCAGTGTGTCAGGTGATCTCTCAGTGTGCAGAGGAGCTGTGAGCCCGTGGAGTGATCTGTAGTGCAGAACAGCTGACTGACTCCCTGTGCGCAGACTCGGCCAGATCAGCTGTTGCTCAGGACGGGACACAGCTACCACCGGGGGGCGCCAGCAACCAGAACAAAAGGAGTTATCTCAGTAAGGCTGCAGATTTTGTAATAAGTGTAAATGGTGAAAGTACTTTTAACAATGCATTGGACCCAATTACAGCCATGTGCAATGGTGACACAACCCCTTTAAGGATTGTGACAAGGTCACTATTGAATTGGAGAGAAAATCTGTGTTTGTGTATTACAGCCACAATGTGAATTAGGTCACACTGGAAGCTGTTTTCCATGTGTTGGTCTCTTGGAACACCTGGAATGGAGACAGAAGTGTGATCACTGCTCCAGACCAAAGCTTCCCGATTCTAATGGGTCTAACAATGCACCAGGTGTGCAATCCCTTAAAGAAGGGTGTGGAGCAGCCAGAAGTTGCTCTCTACCTGGAGACACAGAAGCTGGACTGTGTGAGAGCCACACGTGAGTGACACAGGGTTACTGAACGTATGTTTCATGCTGGCAGGGAGAAGCCCTCCAGTGGCTAGTGAGGGCCGCCAAGTGTTTAGTTAGAGCCGGACAGGCAAGGATTTTATTTGATGATTTGTTTTATACTGCTGTTTTTTCTGGAATAAATGCACAGTTTCAACTTGAATCCTGCTGTCCATGAGAGCTTTGTCATTGCCGACCCCCACGTTTGAGCTGAACCTCTACAGGATGTATTCACATTTGGCAATAACGCATGTGTTTTCAAACGCCTCAGAACTTCTGAGAAGCGGAAATCTACTGATTACATAGCTGTTAACATTGCATTAACACATTTGTTAACACAATGGCAACATGTGTGTTAACATTCTCTTAACAAATGTTAACACTGTTAACATATTGTTAACATGGGTTTAATATAGCGTTAACACATACTTTTGTTAAATCTCCTTTTCTTAGCTGTTCTGTTGCATTTGAAAGCGCATGTATTACTGCCATGTGTGAACGCACCATAAAACATGTTCACCTACACTTTAAAACACTTGCATAGTAATAAAAAATATGAACACACGGCAGTATCAGAATGTGTGTGTGTGTGTGTAATATATATATATTATATCGTATAAGCCTAGGCCCCAAAATACAAAATTTTACCACAAAATACTGGGAAAACCTATTGACTCGAGTATAAGCCGAGGATGGGAAATGCATTGGTCACAGCCGCCCCAGTGTATATAGCCTGCCGGACCCTGCCCCAGTGTGTATATAGCCTGCCGCAGTTGCCGGACAGATCGCACAGAAGATATACAGGGGTCGCCGGAAAGGTGAGTTTAGATATATTTATTTTTTTGACTCGAGTATAAGCCGAGTTTGGGCTTTTCAGCACATTTTTTGTGCTGAAAAACTAGGCTTATACTCGAGTATATAAGGTATATTATATTTACAAACGCACACTGACACCTCTCCAGTCACCCCTCTCCAAAAGACTTAATTAAATTAATTTAAAAAAATAAAAATCACCTTTTCATGTGTGTTTTTATTATTTTGCCATTCTACTGTATGGAAGCTGCCCCCTATCTGCAGACCACCACTTTCTTGTACAAAGATCTGCTCAAAGAAGTTGCACTGTATATACACTGTGCTGTCTGTTCCAGAATCGGATGCCAGTCATTAGAACTGATGGGGAGCCTGAATTCTGGCTTTAGTTGTGCATTCACACTTTCATACATACACATTTCTACTATATTCAAACTTTCAAACACAAACAGCTCTGCTACATATCATTCCTGGCATGTAATTGGATGCCTTGAAGCATGTACTTTAATACATTATCTGTGAATCGGGTATATTATACAGTGTGAAAAAGCCCATTTAAAGGAATGGGTCATTTAGGCATCAAAAATCACTAATGCCCAGGAAAACAAAGCAATTTGGATGTGTCCACAAGCCAGAATGGGTCCAGTGAAAAAAAAAAATGCCAATGTGAGTCCATCCTTGGCTTGTAAGGGTTTGCAAGTACGAAATGTGTTATTTTTATTACATTCAGATGTCTAGGCACCGTAGAAAGTAGTCACAGCAGAAGTACTGAACGCCCACAGTAAAAACTTCATCACTTTTATCCAAGTGTCTGATGCTTACTGTTAGATTTGATGGTCTTAACCGATTCCAGATTTAGCTTTGCGCTTTTAATTAGTTGGCTTAGTTTACAACAAAAAAATATTCCAGATAATGGCTCACCTTTAGGCAACACCCCTTTCACAGAAACCAGGCACTTTTCTATGCCAGTTACTAAATTTGTCAAAAAACTGTATAAAAGTTGCATTGATGAATGTGGCGCAACATGTTTAGACAAAAATAAATTAAAAAACCAAGGAGTTTTCTTGAACCATGTGGTAGCTTGTATATGATACTGCAGGTGGCAAGTGGGGAAAACAGAACTCCATATAGATTTTTTTTTTTTTCCCCCCCTCCTAAATGTCGGATATATAATCTTTGTTCTGTCTTTGTCCTCAGGGTTACAGGTGGAATTTATAAACCCAATCTTTGAGTTTTCACGTGGCATGAGGCAGATGCAGCTGGATGATGCAGAATATGCCCTCCTCATAGCGATAAATATATTCTCTGCTGACCGACCAAATGTCCAGAACCACCAGCTTGTGGAAACCCTCCAGTTACCATACGTGGAAGCTCTGCATTCCTATACCCGCATCAAGCGACCTCAGGTATGATTGAGTAAAATGGAGTTACATGCCCCACACCATACGGAACAACCGAGATGCTATTAATAAAACAAATTCGGGCTTCCCTGCGGCTCCTCGTCGGGCTTCCCTGCGGCTCCTCGTCGGTACAGAAGAGGAATTCATCGGGGACATCAGGAGCCGCGTTGAGCATCGGGGCTGCCAGAGTGTGTGTTTTTTTTTTTTTCTCGTTTTTATTTTTTAAGTGCTGGCTGGGCAGGCTATATACTGGGGGGGCTGTGACCAATGCATTTCCCACCCTTGGCTTATACTCGAGTCAATAGGTTTTGGGTCTGTCCTGTAGGGATCGGATCCCCATGCCTCCTAGAGGTCTGCAAAGTTCCCCTGGGCTGCATGATGTCTCCCACAGTCAGACCCCTTCCGGGTCGGACTGTAAACCGTCTGTGCATGCATGAGCATGTTTACACTGCTCTACAATGCATTAGTATTGTAGAGCAGTGTATTGGACTTGAACCAGCGATCAGAGCATTGCTGGTTCAAGTTTGTAGAAGTAAAAAAAAAAAGTTTAAAAAATAAGTTTAAAACCTTAAAATTTAAATTACAAGCCCCTAAAATGTCACTTTCCCATAAAAACACAAGTATACAAAGAAAAAAAACAAATACACCAAAAAAACTCACTCATTTACTATTCCTGTGTCCGTAACAATCTGTATAATAAAAGAGAACTGTTACTGGACCCGCACGGTAAACGCTGAAAAACTTCTGAAAATTGATGATTTTTCATTATTACTCTTAAAAAAACAAAAAAAAAAACCTCTAAAAAGTGACTCTAAAATAAGACCACTAAAAAAAACAAGTCCTTAACCAGATTTGTCAGTCGAAAAATATGTTATGCATCACGCACACGCACAATAAAACTGAATCATTACTGGACCTGCACAGTACACCCCGTAAAAAAAAAAAATGTGAAAAATGGCACCTAAATTCTAAGCCTTGGCATGGGTTTTTAAGATTCTACTAAAATACATGGAATCTTAAAAATCCATGCCAACATAAAGTAGACATTTGGGGAAATGCAAGTTATGAATTAATTTGGGTGCTAGGACTATCTTCCTCAAAAGTAGAGAATTTTGAAAAATGTATTTTCAAATTTCAGTTTTTTTTTTTTTTAATAACTAAACACGAAAGATTTCATCCAAATTTAACTAATTTGAAGTACAATCTCAAAATCCATCTTGTAGTGTTCCAAAGCAATAACCACTTATAGTGACACAGGACAGATTTAAAAAAAAATGGGGCCATGTCCTAGAAGCCAAAATAGGCCTGAAAGCTTTAAGGGGTATTCCCACAAAGACCAACTTCTTGTGTGTACTCAAGATAACAAAATGACACATTCTCTAATCACTGTTATTAACAAAAATACAGCATTTCACAGATCTAATTCCAACCTGTCTCTATCAGTCCTGGAGTACACAATTCTGGTTGTCCCTGGTTTCTGACGCTGTAACTTCTGACTTCTGTCTGAGGCTACATAAGCTAATCTGCTCTCTGCCTCTAGCACCCTCCCCCCTACTTTCCACGATGGAGCTTACAAACCGTCATTTCCTGTCCTCAAACACCTCACATCTTGAGGAGAGAGGAGCTTCAAGCTACAGGCAGATAGGTTGTTTATTTGGGGAGGGAGGCACAGGAGATCTCATAGTGTAAGAACAGAGATGTAGCAGGGCTGAAGTGTGTAATATGCATCTTATGGATCTCATATCTTTTTATGTGTCCAATACTAATACAATGTTCAGAAGGTAAATGAAAGTGTATATGAACTTTGTACGCTAAAATCTAACCACATTGTCAGCTCACAGAACTATATGGATCATAATGTTTCTGCTTAAAGAGTCCCCGTCCCAAACTCTGGGATTTCACACTGACCATCACTGAGTGATAGGAGCTAAAACGGCAATAAAACTGCGTAAAATGTTAAGTAGTAAGTAAGGGACTAAAAATATCTTTTTAGTGTAAACATCACTAGGGGATTGAGACTTGAGAATTTTCTTTCATGGGAAAACTCCTTTAAGGGTGGTGCCACACATTGGGTTTTTGGTCCATTTTATGCATGCGTTTTCAGTCTGTTTAAAAACGCATCAGTTTTTGAAAACTCATCCATTTTTGACAGTTTATATTGCATTTGGCTGCTTAAAACCGGTTTATTTATTTAGATAATTGGGGAACTGACAAAATTAGTCAAAAACGGATGCGTTTGTAAACCTCGAGTTTTTAAACGGACTGAAAACGCATGCTTAAAAACGGACTGAAAACGCATGCTTAAAAACGGACTGAAAACGCATGCTTAAAAACGTACCGAAAACGCCATGTGTGGCATCACCCTAAGCTGAACAAGGCCACTGTCCTTAAAGGAAACCTACCACTTGAAGTGGCAGGTTTCCGATGGCAATACCGAGCACCAGCTCAGGGTGAGCTGGTGCCGGAGCTTATTTTAGTTAGTGTTTTAAACCGCGGTATCGCGGTTTAAAACACTTTTTAAACTGGTGCTCGGTATTGCCATTGGAAACCTGCCACTACAAGTGGTAGGTTTCCTTTAAGGTGTTAATATTGTATATGTATAATATGAAAATGCTACCTTCCTTTCTGGCCATGTTCACACGCAACGCTTGACATTTTTGTGTGAATTGTTAACGTTGAGGGGAAATTAAAATGGGCTACTGACCGAATCTGAGGTGAACATTTTTTTTATTCCATATAGTACTGCGGCACACCATATAAATTGCGTTGTGCACCACACTAATCTTTTACAGTGTAGAAGCAGGCGGCTAGTCAGAAATATAATATCTTACGACACCTGTAAGACATGTATTTTGTGTACTTCAATACAAAGTTGGCACTTTAAGGAATTGTAAAATGTATTGAATCACATTCACAACATGTTCACATGCAGCATTTGTTAACATGATCTCTGACCGTCCAGCTCTCAGGTCCCTTTTATGTATTTCCTCTCCAGGATCATCTGATGTTTCCTCGTATGTTGATGAAGTTGGTCAGCCTCCGCACCCTCAGCAGCGTGCACTCTGAACAGGTGTTTGCTCTTCGCCTTCAGGATAAAAAACTGCCCCCTCTTCTGTCTGAGATCTGGGATGTTCATGAGTAAAGGATAAGACTGTGTGCACCTGAAACTGTACGACCTTCTTGTTGTGCTAAGCAGTGGAAGGTACAGGCACTGCTTATGGACTGAGTGCCAGACCTTACTGCCGTCACCAAGGAAAACATTGCAAACATTTCAACTAATCCACAGATGGTTTTCCGACCCTGAACGACAGAGACTTGAAACCAGGGGGCTATGAACAGCTTTACAGTGACTTATTTATAGCTGGCATAATCAGTAGAAAGGGACAAGTCTCCTTTTTCTGGGGGCTGCTTCCATACTTGTCTTGTTTCAGGCTGGTTTGGTTTAGTTGAACCTAAGTTTGGTGAGAAGGTTAGTAATGGGGCTTCTTGCCCCCTGGGATGATGACTTTTATAAAGTAATTCCCCTGCGAGGCTCTATGTGACAATGACTTCAGAGCAAGTCATGTGCTAGATGTAAATGTACAGAGAAACTTTAGTTTTAGTCTTGTGAAGAAGTGACTGAGCCACTGGACTTCACACTAATCCTGCTGTTGTACAACCTAAAAAAAAAGTTAGTGTTTTTTCTAATACAGAGGCGGCTTTATGTTGTACTATGAGGTCCTCTAGCTCCCTCGTGGCGTCAGTGTAGTGAATCTGATATTGCCATGTTTGCTTTGCAAGGATTTGTGGATCAGGACATCCACTTCACCCAATGCAACAGACCCTCTTCCACCAGGTAGAAATACCTTAAGACTCTATAAAATCTGGCACTTTTTTTGTTCGCACTCCCCCCCCCCCCCCTTCTATTCTTGGCACTTAAACTGCTTAGCCTGCAGGTACTAAAGTATCAGCGTAAAGTCATGAGACTATTACTTTATTGTAATCGAATAATAATGGCTCTAGCTGTGGCAACAAAAGAACATGAAATGACATGTTCACCTTCAGCAGCTTCCCCATTTCAATAGTTTTTGATAATTTGACATCTTGTTTTTCGCGCTTGGTTAGTAGAGGATACAGCTAGGAGTGAGCAGCTGGAAAGCTTATGACCTCAGACTCCCCTTCATAACAAACTGATTATATAGCCAGCACAGCTTGACAAGATATGGTATAGATAGAAAATTCTAATTCTTGGACAGGGTATTTTTTTTATTTTTACACTAATCACAAAATTGCAAGTCCTCTACCTACTAAACCTTCCTTCATGATGTCTTATCGATGGGCTAAAATGGATCACGCGAGGTTTGGATAGCCGTATAATATGAAGAGCAGTTTTTGTTTCTAGAAGACTACTTGTTCCTGAACCCATTGTTCATCCTATAGCCTGCTCATCCTATTGAAAGTGTGTCATGCCAACTGGTATAGGAGACACTACCCTTCTTATTACTTGTATGTTAGTATAGCATAGCACTTCTAAAATGTGAAATGTAGAAATAACATGACATTCACCTTGTCAGTAGTTATCAATGATTGTGACAAGGGGAACGGTAACCTCTTCTTTCCAGGTGGAATAACATTACGTACTAAGATTAAATGTACACTCATTTTTACAAAACCTTTTTATAAATGGGTGACTACAATACACTGAAATGTATCTCCTCATGGCAACTTCTGGTGGCCTGGCACGCCCCCCTGACACTGTCCCAGCACTGTATGAGGCCCTGGAACGGGTGGGCATGCCAGACCACTGGAAATTGTTTACAGGGAAATGGCACCTCTGCTGGGGCATTCATTTCTAGAAGTGTAGGCAGCTGTGAAACAGATTAAAACCGTTTAAAAACAGTCCAAGGCTACATTCACACAAACGTATGGGGGAATGTGTATATACAGCTTCACAGCACCGCTCCGCAGCCTGTAGAAAGATAGGACATGTCCTATCTTTCTACGGAATATGGCGCCCTGCGCTCGCTGTGTATTCCTATGGAGAGGGGCGGGGGTGAGCAGCGCTCTCCCCCTCTTTTTCTCCCGGCGCCCATGTATGCCCGGCGTACTACGTGTTTCATAATTAGCCTTATTAGGCTTGTTTCATAATGACAATCTTTGCTGCTATTTGCGTTTTCCATTCAGCTGACTGTATTCAGATCAGTTTTTTCTTTCACCATTTGAAAAGCAAAGCCAGAAGTAAAATCCTGAGAAAACATTGAAAGGAAAGTACTTGAAAGTACTTCATGTGGCATTTACATTGCGTTTTGAAACGCAATACAAGAGCTGAGGCGAGGAAATTTAACACATGCGTTGGCTTTGCGTTTTGTAACCCCCCCCATTAGAAAAACCTCCCCACTTCAGCTAGTTGTATTGTTTCAAAATTAAATAAAAAAACAGTATGGTTAAAAAAAAAAAATCCATGATGGATTGTTCCTCATTTTTCCATACTGGCTATTCCTGAAAGTTCACATCACTTTAATGAATCCTATTCACAGGAAATGCTGGTATTCTCTAAAACAAATGACCGGTCTTTTTTTTTTAACTGACATAAATCTACAGAAGTGTCAGTGCCGATTACACAGCTACAGTATATGGGTAGGTAAAACTATTTAATTTTTTTGTATAAATTATGACCTTTTAGTTCTTAAAGTCAGATCAGATGTCCATTTTTGCTTTGAGGTTACACGTTAAAGCAAAATATGAAAAAAAAAACAGGAATATGAATCCTGCAATTTTTATAACTCCTAAAAAGCTTTGAAGACTGCTCTGCTGCTGCTGCACTATGTGGCTAGGAATCCATACCTTCCTATATACACACAAATGTACAACCACTTGCAGTGAAAGATACAAGACCGATTCCTTGATGGCTAGCTTAAAGGGGTTGTCCACTTTATTATTATTTTCAGTTATTAGAAAAATAGGAAGCTATACAATTTTATAATTCTATGTCCCTTTTTAAAGGTCTTATATCTATCCAGTCACCACTGCACAGCATCTCCTCCACCTCCACCATGATTGAGGGACAGTTGTGTAGGAGTGTCACATACACAACACCATGTTTGGTTATAATCGTTTTCTTAATAAGCGACACGCGACAGACTGGTCCATGGGCTATAGCTGTCTGTAATGAAATACAGGTAAAAAAAAACTGGTATAAGACATGTGAGCATAATTTTAAATACATGTATATTACAAAAACACAGGATTTCCAATGTTGTAAATATATAAAGAAATATAAAAGGATACTAAGTGGACATCCCCTTTGTGCAAAGTAGGCTTGAGTATTTCACAGTTTCTCGTAATGGTGTAAACCGTTTTGACGGTGGGACTGATATTGAAAGGAACGGGTGATACTATATTTTAGGACATGCAAGTCTGTTGCTTTTATCATCTGTCCATCTTTTCTTTGCTTTTATGAAGAGGTGTACTATAAAATTGTTAGTCCTAAGTACACTTATACAGTTTGTCCATGCAAAAAGGTATAAATTTGATTTATTTCTGAAATGTATGTATTGAAGACCGATTCTTAAAATACTGACAATGCCAGTTTGAGCTTTTTAACATAATTTTTGACTTTATTTCAGACAATGGGACATTGGTGGTTTTCGCTTTTAAATGGACTGTTGAAAATAAAGTGAAATAATTGAAAAATCCCTGGTTTCCTTACTGTGCAAGCTATCATAATACTTTTCATTCACTTTTCAAAGTTTTTATATGGATTTTCTGCTTTGAGTAGGCTCTTTAGTTTCCATTTATAACATTTAGTCCACATGCGCTTGTGTATCACAGGAGGATTTTCAGCATTGCGATGCAGTGACATTAAAGTCAATGATATTTTGTAAATTTCATGTACATGTGGCTTCATTTCTGTAGTATGTCTATTTTATGAAAATTCCATGTGAATTACACCCTTTCTAATCGGAGGATGAACTATGCATTATGCATGTTACAGTAGCAAGGTTGTCTGCAAATCGTGCGCCTATGAGAGATATCCAGCAGATTTGCGGATTGTCATGTGGAAAAGCAACATAAAAGCTGCATTAAATACGATTTGATTTTTGTGCATGTATGATGCAGATTTGTATCATTTTAATGTGTTTTTTTTTTTTTTTTTTTTTTTTGGTCACGATGCACAGGAAATGGGACATGATCATTATTTATTTTTATTTCTTTTATTTACTGCATTGAGCAACAATGTGCAGGCTATGGCCCAGTTCTACGCCAGGTCAGACCGGGCATGGAAGAGCCCCAGCGGCGCAGCACATCATTGGGCTGTGCTGCTGGCTACCAGGATTTATCAAGAGCCCAAAGCCACTTAATAAATCTGGTGTGGGTCAGGAGCAGCATCATACACTGGCACTCTTGGTGCCATGAATAATGCATGGGCCCCGTAATTTACATTACTTTTCCCATTCAGATTCACTCCATGTAGAATCTGCAATGTTTGCAGATGGCATTAACCAAACGAAGGGCTTATTCACACAGGTGTGTTAATTGAAAGCAGATCAGTTTCTTTTGTCTGCAATTTTGTTTGGTTTGCATTCAGAAGGCAAAAGCCCTGGTTCTCCAGCATCATGAGTGGGAAAAAGAGTCAACATGGGCTTTTTTTTTTTTTTTTTTTTCTTGTAGACCCATTCGCTTGTGGTATCCTCTTAAGTGATCCGCAAATAGTGCAGGCGCTAAAAATGTTTTCAACCACTGAACAGTTGAAAAAAATCTGCAATGTGAAAATGGTTTAGAAAGGCATCTGTGAAAATAATCGATGGCAAGCAGAGAAATAAAAGCTGTTTGTGAATAAGCCCTTGGACCGTATATTTCCACGTCTTTAACCCCTTCAGGAAGTTGACAGTTTTTGGCTTAAGGCTCAGCCACAATTTTTTGTATTCTGACATGCCTCACTATGGTTATAACTTTTGAACACTTGAGCGTTTTTTTAAAAAAAACGCTTATTTTTTTTTTTTTTTTTGTTGTGTTGTACTTCATTTTATTGGTACATTTTGGCTGCTTAACTTTTGCGTTTAATAAAAAAAAAAATGAAAACCTAAATTTTTTTCAAATTCTGAAAATGGCAAATTTTTTAAAATTATCTAGCTTTCAGGCAGATATTTTTACCACCGAAATTAGTTGCTTAATAACACTTCCTATATTTTTGTTTTTCATTTGCATAATTTTTGAATAGTTTGGACAATTTATTTTGATGTCATGCAGCTTAAAATTCAAACATCACTTTTTTTTTTTTTTTGTATTTTCAAGATTTCAGAATTGACTTTTTTGAAAATATTTTTAATGAAATTTGAAATTTATAATATTATAAACCCCCTATATATCATCCCATTTTCAAACTGCACCTCTTCACGTATGAAACAGGTTTTAGAAGATTGTTTACTTCTTGAGATCTTTACAGTAATTTAAAACATAATGGAGGTAAAATTTAGACTGGTCATCTTTAATTTGGCCCTAAAATTTACACATTCACAAAAAAAAAATTTTTTATTTTTTTTTTTTGGTGTTCACCATATACCCACCTTAAGTAAAGTTAGATTTATACCAAATTGCTATATTTTTGATTTAGGTTTTAGTGTACAAAATTGTTTTACTAATGTGGGGAACAAAATCTATATTTTTTTTTTTCTCTTCACCATTTTCCAAGTAGATTAACTTTTAATTTTTGATCTATATAGCTGGATGAGAGCTTGTATTTTGTAGGACATGTTGTCATTTACCATTTGTATTGATATGGTTTTTTTGATCATTGTTTAATGCTTTTTATGTGGGACAAAATAATTTAATTTTCTTAATTTTGGGTAGGTGTTTTATTTTATGGTGTTCATGTACGTGCAGGTATAATTTTTTTTAATTGTACGGTTCATTACAGACGTGACAATACTACATATGTGGGGTTTGTATGGTACACTCACTTTTTTTAACATTTTAAGTAAGTGTAAAAAGTGTTATTAAAAAAAACATTGTTTTTGGCTACACAACAACCCAGATATCACTGGGGTGACAGCACATGGGAAAGAAATTTAACCCCTTAATGACCGCCCTATCGGCTTTTTACGGCGGTCATTAAGGGTACTTCTTCTGACGCGTATGCCTTTCTACGGCGGTGCGTCAGAAGAAGATTTCGGGACACCGGGTCTCGCTGGTGCCGGTGTCAGGCTGTGATCTTACAGCCCAGACCCGGCACTAACACCCAGGATCGGAAAAACTCCGATCCTGGGTGTTTAACCCCTTACCGGGTGATCCGATCCCTCCTGCCGCAGCCCCGGGTTCCAACGAGTGACCCGGGGCTTCCAGCTCCTCTACCCGCCGGGTTCTGCCTTCCTGGCAGGACCCGGCTGTAAGTAACTGAACATATTTGCAAGTGTATTGCAGTGTAAAGGGTTGAATAAGTGATTGGACGATCTCATCAACTTTAATGTAAAAAAATACATGCAAAAATCTGCAAGGACGCACAAGAAAAGTGACAATTGTTTTATTTTCTACACTGAGCAACACTTTCTGTGTGGGGGGAAAAAAACCTGCATTGTCTACATTACTTTTACCGAATCATGTTTACTGTTTTGCTACTGGATTACACAGCGGATTTTCCGCACCAAAATCTGGATGTATAATCTGCACAGAATCTGCAATGTGCAAATATGGATGCAGAACTGAGACAGGATCACAATGAAGTCCTTCTATTTTTTGGAGGATTTAATGTTAAACAAAAATAGTTCTTTAAATGTTTTATTCATTTGAACAGTAACAGGAGTCACGGGGGTGGAGTCATGCTGTGATGTCCTCAGATGGCTGTATTAATATCCCCCTAGTCCAGTGATGGCGAACCTTTTAGAGACTGAGTGCCCAAACTACAACCAAAAGCCACATATTTTTGCCAAGGTGCCAAATGCCAATTTAAAGTAATTTATTGCTCCCTCTGTGTCACAGATTTGGACTTATTATCCCTGAAGACACACATACAGTAGGCCCCCTTAGCAGGATGAATCACAGGAACTGTGGAGGGGCTTCAATGATAATCCAGCTCTGTCCATACCTCCTTGCTCCTCCTCTACTTCAAGTCTCTATAAAATAGTACGGCACTTTCTGGGCTGCCTGTTACTGCTGGAGGAGGAGTCCTGAATGGTGACCTTTGTGCTGGGTGATGGCCTGGGTGGCCCACAAAGAGGGCTCCGAGTGCCAACTCTGGCACACGTGCCATAGGTTCGCCACCACTGCCCTAGTCTATACACATCATCCTTAATCTGCGCTGCCAGATTCTGAATAAAGCCAATGATATAGGGGATATACTAATATGACTCTTTTCAAACCCTGTACCTCCTAAGGTCATTTGTATATCGCATGATTTGGATCTTGATCAAGGTCCTTGTTTGGCCTCTGCATTCTAGTGAAAATACAAACTTATGAAACATCAATTCAAAAATGTAGACACACCGAAGATGCAGAAAAATGAGCTTGTAGTAACCATCACTAACCACTGGATAGCAGTACATGCCCCACAGGTAATATGAAGAACTTATAACAAATGTTTACCATTCAATAGAAACCTGAATAATACATTTCAGGAAGGAGACACCCAATGCAACTACAAAAGATATTTACATCTATCCAAAGTTTTAGATTTGTGAAAAATAACAGTAACTCTAGCTATAGACATGGGGGCCAGATTATGGGGAACCAACCAGGACAAACCCCTCAACGTGTGTTTTGCTTTCCTCAGCTTCATCAGGAGGTGCGGTATTCCTATTGAGAAAGTGCAGCTGTTAGACGCTTGTGGCTTATCCCCCACGTAATGACTCTTACGTTTTACCAGAAGCGCACTATGGCAAATACATTTTCTTTTTGACGTTGATGCCTTATTTTTGTAGGTTACAATATTATTATTGGTAAGGAGACTCCCACAGGCCCCTAAGGGCTTTTTGTTGGAGTATATCCAGAGTATGATTGGGGCGCCTGGGGCCCACTCTGCTAGACCATCATACAAATATTACCTATGTTGCGTTATATCAGTGCAGTTATAAGAATTACTGCGGCTTTTCAGGTTTCTGTTGGTGGATGGGCTTTGGTTAGGATCAATGCTACAAATGACAAAATTCTGACATTTATATTAACCACCATTTGTATACTGAGAATGACCTTTCACTCAGGAAATCCTCAAACATCTGTTTCTCCTCTCAAAACACCAATTTCATGACATTTTTGAAGGTCCTCCGCAGGTCCTGAAACTGCGGATGGGACACATCCCCCATTCACCAAAAAGCTTGATTCTAGTACCACATGTAGGAAGTGAAATCCAGACTTGTTGGTGCTATATTATGCATACAGTCCAGGGCCCATGGCTGTCTTAACCCACCTCTGAACAAAACCACTTTGAGCCCCCTGCGTATATAAAAAAAATTATATTCCAACCCCCCAAAATATAATATATAAATAATTTGTGGTACCCCCAATAATTTTAGAATGTGGTTCCCCTATAAATAATTTTATATATGGCATCCTTGAATTTATTAAAATAATTAGTGCATTAAATTGGTAATTCAATTTATAAAGAAAAAAAGAAAAAAGATTTTTTTCAGCTCACCAGTAGATTCAGGTATGTAGAGCTAATCGTGGCTGCACGGACACCTGGGCTGGGGAGCCAGAAGGGAACAGCAGACAAGAGGAAAATAGTCCAGCTTCCAACGATAGGCAAAAATAAGTATAAAAATCCACTTTATTTAGAAAAATATCATAGTAAAAACATCAATGGACGTCCATGAAAAGAGAAAAACTGACGCGTTTCGAGCGAAAAAACGCCCTTAGTCGTAGCCTGATACATGGATAATGAAGCAGCTATTTAAGTGTATGTGAGGAGTCACATGGTACAACTAGGCGGAGCCAATAAGGATGCATAAACTGAGCATGATAATAGGAAAAGAACAACAGAAAAAAGAAGAGGTAAAGGGCAAACCAAGGGTTAAAGAAATTAGTACAGATACATGAGATCATTCTTATAGTTTAAACCCTGTGGAAACCTTGTTTGGAGGGAGAGGATCCAGAAAGCTTCACGTGACCGTAGCTGTCTGGTCCAATCTCCACCTCTACGGGGGCGTGGTGAACGTTCAATGGGGATGACGGACATAGTGGAAACATCACCACTGTGGATTTCCAGAAAATGTCTGGACAATCCTGATAGACCTGAAGAAATGGTAAGTTGTTGTTTGGTGGCACCGCTGATATGTTCGGCGATGCGTTTTTTGAGCAATCTAATGGTACAACCCACATACTGCACATTACAGAGAGAGCACGAAGCTAAATATACAACATGATCGCTCATGCAATTGAGGTGAGTATGGATAGGGAAGGATTTTTTCGTGACACAAGATGAAAAAGTAGAGGTTTTGGTAATATATTTGCATATATTACAGCGGGGATGGCCACAAGTAGTGCTACCCTTATAAGAAAGCCAAGTGGGTTTAGGTTGAGAAAGAATGAACATGTTGGGAGCTACAATTTTACCCAGGGATGGTGCATTCTTAGAAACATATCGTACTCCTTTGTCTAGAATTTTGGATAGAATGTCATCTTGATGTAAGATAGCAAGGTGCTTTTTTATAATGTGGACAACATCATTATAATGTGGATTATAGGTGGTACAAAACGTGATGGGACAAGACGGAGTCGATTTATTGCTTAATTTGTTACACTTGGAATGCAAAATTTCCTGTCTGGGTTTTTTTTGGACAGCGGAGGATATATGTGACAGTGATTTGGTTTTGTACCCTCTGGCTTTAAGTCTAAGAGTAGTGTGATTTGCTGTTTCCTCATAAAATGAGTTTTTCGAGCATATGCGTCTAGCTCGAATAAATTCACCTTTGGGTAAGTTTTGTATTACGTGGGGTGGATGGCAGGATGTGGCATATAGTACAGTATTGCCAGCAGTTGGTTTTCTGTATAAATTAGTGTGGATTTGCCCTGTGACAACATCACCAATTAACTCCACGTCAAGAAAGGGAATGGACATGGTGGATGAGGAAAAAGTGAAATTTAAATTGAGATTATTGGAATTTAAATGTTGGATGAACTGATTGATGTCAGTATATGGGCCCGTCCAGATGAGAAGACCATCGTCGATATAACGACCGTACCATTTAATGTACTTTAAATATGGGTTGTCATCACCAAATATATGGGTCTCCTCAAACCAGGCCATATAGAGGTTGGCTAAGGTGGGCGAAAACTTAGAGCCCATAGGGCAACCTTGACATTGAAAGAAATACATATTGTCAAACAGAAAAAAATTATTGGTGAGTAAAAAATATAATACATCAGTAATATATATGATCAAGTTTTCAGTAAAATTGCTGTACTTCCGTAAATGAAACAAAACTGCTTCAATAGCTAAATGATGTGGTATGACAGTGTACAAAGAGGAAATGTCACACGTAACCCATGTACATTCAGCAGTCCACTTAATGGTTTGCATGCTTTTTAAGACTTCAAAACTGTCTTTTATAAACCCCGGAGTACGTTTTACAAAGGGTTGGAGAATGTTATCAACCCATGATGCTGTTTTTTCCAATAGAGAATTATTGCCTGCAACAATAGGTCTGAAGCTGGGGGGAAAAAGGCCTTTGTGAGTTTTAGGAAGTAAGTAAAAAATGGGAGTGTTAGGAAAGTCAGGTATAAGATCATGTAAATTGGTGTCCTTGAACACTCCTAAAGATACCCCTTCCAGGATGACTTTATGTAGGTTATCCTTAACAACATTAGAAGGATTGTAGGAAACTTTTCGGTAGACATTAACATCGTATAATAAGGATAGAGCTTCTCGAAAATATAATGCTTTGTCCAAAACAACGATAGAACCCCCCTTATCAGAGGCACGTATAATAATATTAGGGTTGTTTTTGAGTTCTTTGATAGCTAAGAATTCTTGTTTAGTTAGGTTCTTAGACGTCGTATGGGGGGTGTTGTTACATAATGTTGCAAGATCGCGTTCAACAGACATTTGAAAAGAATCCATAACAGTAGCACGTGCATTGACAGGATAGAAGTAGGGGTTGGAAGATCGGATGAATTCAGAGGCATTGATGTGGGAAAAATTAAGGTCACTAGTATCCTCCTGTAAGTCAATCAATTGTAATAGGGTATGATGATCCAGAAGAGAGTGTTCTAAAGGAAAGGTGGATGATCCTTTGATATTAAAGACATTTGGAGGAGAATTGGATGAGAGAATATCTGTTTCTTTGTCTTCGTAGAAATGTCTTTTTAAAGTCAATAGCCGAATGAATTTATTGACATCTTTGATGGTATCATACAACCTTAATTCAGACGTGGGTATGAAGTTTAAGCCTTTAGAAAGTAAGGATATTTGTGCAGATGTGAGAGTACAGGCTGACATATTGATGACACTAAATTCTTCAGTTGAATCAGTTATTTGCGTCGGGGCATGTAAGGTGGTTTTTGGATGATGTTTCCTTCCTCCTCCTCGTCTGATGCGTTTGGTTTTTTGTAGTTTTTTGACTTTTTAGGAGTTTTGAAGTCTTAAAAAGCATGCAAACCATTAAGTGGACTGCTGAATGTACATGGGTTACGTGTGACATTTCCTCTTTGTACACTGTCATACCACATCATTTAGCTATTGAAGCAGTTTTGTTTCATTTACGGAAGTACAGCAATTTTACTGAAAACTTGATCATATATATTACTGATGTATTATATTTTTTACTCACCAATAATTTTTTTCTGTTTGACAATATGTATTTCTTTCAATGTCAAGGTTGCCCTATGGGCTCTAAGTTTTCGCCCACCTTAGCCAACCTCTATATGGCCTGGTTTGAGGAGACCCATATATTTGGTGATGACAACCCATATTTAAAGTACATTAAATGGTACGGTCGTTATATCGACGATGGTCTTCTCATCTGGACGGGCCCATATACTGACATCAATCAGTTCATCCAACATTTAAATTCCAATAATCTCAATTTAAATTTCACTTTTTCCTCATCCACCATGTCCATTCCCTTTCTTGACGTGGAGTTAATTGGTGATGTTGTCACAGGGCAAATCCACACTAATTTATACAGAAAACCAACTGCTGGCAATACTGTACTATATGCCACATCCTGCCATCCACCCCACGTAATACAAAACTTACCCAAAGGTGAATTTATTCGAGCTAGACGCATATGCTCGAAAAACTCATTTTATGAGGAAACAGCAAATCACACTACTCTTAGACTTAAAGCCAGAGGGTACAAAACCAAATCACTGTCACATATATCCTCCGCTGTCCAAAAAAAACCCAGACAGGAAATTTTGCATTCCAAGTGTAACAAATTAAGCAATAAATCGACTCCGTCTTGTCCCATCACGTTTTGTACCACCTATAATCCACATTATAATGATGTTGTCCACATTATAAAAAAGCACCTTGCTATCTTACATCAAGATGACATTCTATCCAAAATTCTAGACAAAGGAGTACGATATGTTTCTAAGAATGCACCATCCCTGGGTAAAATTGTAGCTCCCAACATGTTCATTCTTTCTCAACCTAAACCCACTTGGCTTTCTTATAAGGGTAGCACTACTTGTGGCCATCCCCGCTGTAATATATGCAAATATATTACCAAAACCTCTACTTTTTCATCTTGTGTCACGAAAAAATCCTTCCCTATCCATACTCACCTCAATTGCATGAGCGATCATGTTGTATATTTAGCTTCGTGCTCTCTCTGTAATGTGCAGTATGTGGGTTGTACCATTAGATTGCTCAAAAAACGCATCGCCGAACATATCAGCGGTGCCACCAAACAACAACTTACCATTTCTTCAGGTCTATCAGGATTGTCCAGACATTTTCTGGAAATCCACAGTGGTGATGTTTCCACTATGTCCGTCATCCCCATTGAACGTTCACCACGCCCCCGTAGAGGTGGAGATTGGACCAGACAGCTACGGTCACGTGAAGCTTTCTGGATCCTCTCCCTCCAAACAAGGTTTCCACAGGGTTTAAACTATAAGAATGATCTCATGTATCTGTACTAATTTCTTTAACCCTTGGTTTGCCCTTTACCTCTTCTTTTTTCTGTTGTTCTTTTCCTATTATCATGCTCAGTTTATGCATCCTTATTGGCTCCGCCTAGTTGTACCATGTGACTCCTCACATACACTTAAATAGCTGCTTCATTATCCATGTATCAGGCTACGACTAAGGGCGTTTTTTCGCTCGAAACGCGTCAGTTTTTCTCTTTTCATGGACGTCCATTGATGTTTTTACTATGATATTTTTCTAAATAAAGTGGATTTTTATACTTATTTTTGCCTATCGTTGGAAGCTGGACTATTTTCCTCTTGTCTGCAATTCAATTTATAGCCCTTACTAAAGAAATGTTTTATATAAAGCTCTCCAGTGCTGCCTAATTGACTATTTTATATAAAATGTCCTAACAAATTTTCATACCACATCCTAATTATTTTACATATAATCCCCTTCAAATTATTAATTGTGAACATAATACCCCTAAATTATAAATGCTTATGATGTTCCTCCTTTTTATTTAGGTTACACATAGTTACCTCACATTACTTTATTATTATACAGAGGCCCCTAAATTATTATTTAAAGGAAATCAACCAATTATAGAGCACATTGTTATCCACACTCACTCACATTTAGCTGAGTGCACAACAAGGCAGGGACTTCTCGTCTTTATCAATGAAACAATGTCAATTCTGCACAATAGGCTTTTTCATTTATGCAAATTGGCACCGGGCGCTCTTCTACACGTCACACAGGACAGCCGCCGCTCTTAGTCTTATAATTTATTCATGCCTTCTGCTACTTTTATGTCCTGACCCTTCCCTCGGATTCAGCTGTTCCCGAGAGCCAGTGATGTAATCTTGGGAACACACGGCTCCATGCCACAACAGGCATCTGCCTTCACAGCCGCATTGAAGACCAATGGCTGCACCCAGATGCTTTCAAACTGGGTCTCTCTTGCTTTTACAATACTGCTCCCCTTCTATAATTGGCCCCTTCCAACCCCCCCCCCCCCTTTCCCCATCATTTTCCATATTGTCCTCCATGCCATTACCCCTCCCCCGTGCATTTTCTATAGCTGGTGCCTTCCAGCCCCCCCCCCCCCCCTTCATTTTCCATACTGTCGACCAATTAGGGGAAGATCTCAAAGAAACATGTTAAGAAATGGTTAAATTGTAAATGGGTAAAAATGTACAAAAAACACAGGTAGTGGTAAACAAAAGAGGGGTTATCCCTAAGGTACAAGGAGGTGTGAGATATGTTACATGTCAAATACCAATACAGGTTTATGTAGTTTGCAAAAAGTCAACCATGGGATGTTTAGATGTTATATTATGCTAGACCCATATTAGATTAGCAACATACTCAAGTCCATCTATGTCTAGATACACTAATCTACAACTGGCCTATGCACCAACATTAAGCCAGCAATAGAGCATAAAAAGCATATGTCTTACCCATGTGACACCATACATGCACGGTGATAATGCCGTCCCCAACGCTCGTTTCCTCTTGAATTTGTCTGGGGGTAGCTGTAATGAGAATCCAAATTACGCCTCCTTTATTCAACTATATTTGTAGCCTCAGGATGCTGACACAATTGAAAGTTTTTTTTCTGAGCTGTTAGGTTTCTTAAACTTATATATAATGTATGGTATTGGCAATTTGCAATTTAAAAAATTGGTTTTTGCTTGTAATTTAGGCACTCTGTCTCTAAAAGGTTCTCCTTCATTGGTCTATGCGCTAATATCAACACTATAGTCAAATACATCAGTCACTACAGGAGCCACGTAGCTCCCAGCATGTCCCGTAGTTCTGCAGTCTTTGTGGATGACATCCTTAAAGTGGATGGATTGGATGCCACATATGGGCTTAGCAATAAAGAAGTTTTTTGGATATTCATTTCTATATTGGCTCAAGTTTTAGTTAATATAAAACTGAACCCTGCACTGGAGATGTCAAGCCTCCCCGTCATCTGGAGGAGTTTGTCAAAGTCTCCGTAGCTCACATACTCATACTCTACACCAAGTAGAACAAGCATCTGTGTTACAGAACAGACCAAGCAGCAAGAAGACACAGTCACTAAGCCATCACAACATAATGTACATGTGATTTGTTAAGACGACTCATAGGTCTGGAATACAAAGTCTGCATAGATGATAAAGTGGAGCCTAGATGAATGCTGTCGGACTCTGTGCCCCACCATCACATCAGATTCATTGCTCTTAAGAAGAAGAGATTTTTTGCAAACAATATTCATAGGATACCCTTAATGGTTAGAATTATTATCGACCTGCACAGCCTTTCCAAAAAAAACAGTTGAGCACATAGAGGAATAATAGAAATCATAAGACATTGACAGAGAGATTTCATTTTTCAGGACAAATCCATTTCCTAATATCTTTCTATATCTCCCCTAAACTTTAAAGTTTGAAGTGTGGAAAGAATGAGGGGCCCCGGGATCAAAGGCAGTCATGTAACACTGAAACAATGACAATTGGCAACAGGCATCCATTAAATATTCACCTATTAGCGATGTAAATACACACACATTGATGATGTTTTTTCACTATTATTCGTATTCTTAGTGCCGAACCGAACATGTGTACACTGGAGATCAAAATTAAAGAACAATGGGACAGATTTATAAAAAGTGTCCTAAAGTAAGACAGTGCAGAGTTAGACTAGACATAATATAAGAGTCTGATGCTGGATGATAAATCTGTCATAGTTAGTATAAATTTACTTTATACAGAGTAATGACTGGGCTTAGCTTTTATTCCAATCACCATCTATTAGTAAATAGGTTGCAAGTATTATCTCTCATGCACTGCTAGCTGACAGTCACATTAATTCCTAAAGTAATATTACACCTTTGCCTCACGAATCGTCACCTATACTAATTTTTGTGACAGTCAGTTGAAGAGATTTATTACTGACATCAAAGTGTTGTTATTTTTACTATCTCATGATAATAGATAAAAATTAAATTTTAACGCCATCTAGTGAACAAGTGACTACAGTCAGAGAGTAACAGTTCAAAGCTGTATATTACCTAACGCCATTATAGGTGACTATAGTATATTTAGCATAGGTGTAATACTACTTTAGGAATTAATGTTACTGTCAGTTAATAGTGCATGAGATGCCACAGAGATAATGCAACCTATATACTAATAGATAGCGAATGGAATAAAAGGCGAAAATAAGCCCAGTCTTCACTCTGTATAAAGTGAATTAACACACCAGTTACATCAAAAAGTTATATGCCCATCTAAATAGTAATAACATTTATACATATAAAGAATATAGTGGCAATAAAGCTTATATGCCATTAGTCTGCTATAGTGGTGATATAAGTGCCATCTAAACTATAACTAAATGCTAAGTATGTATAAAGAATATTGTAGTAGCGGGATAGTTTGGTTTGATTTTAACCTTCTTTAATAGGTATAATTGGTCATATTTAGGTGTTCAATTTTACACATCTTTTTTCTGAATTAACCTTTTAAGTGCTGTAGTCTAGATTGAAGACTGACTGGTGGCAGCATTTATACTAGACTGCGGGCTGACTCATGGCAAGACTTTGAATTGACTGGTACAAGAATTACACTAGACAGAAGACTGAATGGTGGCATTGATTACGCTAGGCCTAGATCTGACTGGTGGCAGCTATTATACTACATCTAGGGGTGACTGGTCGCAGGTAAAGTGTAGACTGAATGGTGGCAGTCTTTCTACTAGTTTACATCCAGCATGTAGCTCAGAGATTTGTGCCATTTTATGCACCCATGCATACTTATAAAAAAAGAAATAAAATGAGACCACACCATTTGGCTCATGTGTCTCCACCAACACTATTATTTGTTTCTGCATGCATTCTGCAGCAATTACTCATTGTGTAAAGGCGGAAAAGTAGAACAGGGACAAAGAATGGTTAAAATTGGCATTCATGTAAATAAATTAATTGGGATCTCAGATCAGTAGGAGTATAGCTGACACTAGCACCCGATTTAGATAGAACTACGAGAGCGGTTCAATAAGTAACCGTGTTAGAAATGAAGACCTCATTTAAAAAAAAAAAAAAACATTTTTTTTTCAACATAGAAAGATGCACTTTCTATTTTTTGTCGGAGTGGTCCAATAACTCACTGTAGTATTGTACAGTGATCGTTCTTCCTTTTTCTAAAAAAATCCATGAGGATGACGCCATTCGCATCCCAAAAAATCATTGCCATGACCTTTTCGGCCGATGGGACCGCCTTCAATTTCTTTGGAGCAGAGTCACCAGGAGAAATCCATTGTTTTGATTGTTGCTTAGTTTCTGGTGTGAAATGATGAATACAGGTTTCATCAATGGTGACATCCCAGCGCGAAAACTCTTCGGATCTCTGTTAAATTGCTCCAAACACTGCTTTGAAGTTAACACCCGCATCCGCTTGTTGTCCACCGTGAGCAATCGCTGCACCCATCACGCCGATAATTTTTTCATTGCCAACTTATCATTTAAAATATTAATTGCTGTTCCGGTCGACACACCTACGGCCTCTGCTACTTCTCGCACTATCGTTCGTCAATCAGCGAGTATCATGACGTGGACTTTTTGAATGATTTCCTCGGTAACCACGTCTGCCGTGCATCCTGGTCACTCCTCATCATAAACGGATGTTCGCCCACATTTAAATTCGTTGAACCAATATCTAACAGTTTTTTCCCATCCAAAAACAAAAAGCAAATTACCGAACGATACTTATAAAAAGAAATAAAGGTAAAAAAAAAATAAATCAGCAGACTCTGCCTAATTCTAATCAAACCCCTAATAAATTGTCCCACTTCAGTGTTTAAGGTGGATATGTGTGTCACTAAGAGCTAAACACAACGGTAGCAAGTCTCCCTGCAAATTCCTCACAATATGGTACTAGCTGCACTACTAGTGCCAGCAAGCCCAGCCACAAGCAAACAAAAAAAAGGAAAATATAACGCTATTGTAGGCCTAAGTAAGCCGTTGGGGTTCTCCTATGGCTATTTTCTTGCCTACACTGGAAGCACACTGCTTTGCAAGATGACTTTGAGCTATAAAAAGAAATAAAGGTAAAAAAAAATAAATCAGTAGACTCTGCCTAATTCTAATCAAACCCCTAATAAATTGTCCCACTTCGGTGTCACTAAGAGCTAAACACAGCGGTCGCAAGTCTCCCAGCAAATTCCTCACAATATGGTACTAGCTGCACTACTAGTGCCAGCAAGCCCAGCCACAAGCAAACAAAAAAAAGGAAAATATAGCGCTATTGTAGGCCTAAGTAAGCCGTTGGGGTTCTCCTATGGCTATTTTGTAGCCTACACTGAAAGCACACTGCTTTGCAAGATGAATTTGAGCTATAAAAAGAAATAAAGGTAAAAATAAATAAATCAGCAGACTCTGCCTAATTCTAATCAAACCCCTAATAAATTATCCCAGTTCGGTGTTTGAGGTGGATATGCGTGTCACTAAGAGCTAAACACAACGGTAGCAAGTCTCCCTGCAAATTACTCACAATATGGTACTAGCTGCACTACTAATGGCAGCAAGCCCAGCCGCAGGCAAACCAAAAAAAAGTAAAATAAAACATTATTGTAGCCCTAAGAAGGACTGTTGGGTTCTTGTAGAATCACTCCTGCCTAACACTATTCTAATAGAACACCCTAACGCTATCCCTGACCAGCAGCAGCTCTCTCCCTAGCGGCATCCAGACAGAGAATGACGCGAGCAGCACGGGCAGGCGCTAGTCTATTCCAGGGTCACCTGATCTGGCCAGCCAACCACTGCTATCGACGTGTAAGCTCGGACACGTTGGCAGTAGAGTATGTTCGCTCATCTCTACTGCCAAATTCAAACTAACCTATCAATCAGTCTGCAATTTGCTTTGCTGTCATTTGATAGATGGTAACACACAATGATTACACTAACTTCCCTCAGGAACGCCCTCTGTCGTCAAACACGGGTACTTATTGCGCCGCCCTCGTACACTGTGAATAGAGTCTGTGTGGAGGTATTTAAAGGAAATCAAGTACATGGATGCAGTATTTTACACCAAGCACACATACACTCTGGTATGTCCCCTGAAACAGGATACGTTCTTCATTTATCTTCTAATGGTCTTGTTTTGGAGAAACTCGTCTTTTAAAATTATGCAAATGGTCCTGGTGGAAGAGATTACACTAAGCAGAGAATTGACTGGTGGCAGCACTTACACTAAGTGGAGAACTGACTAGTGGTAGAGATCACATTCAGTGGAGAACAGAGCAGTGGTAGAGTTTACAATAAGTGAAAAACTGACCATTGGTAGAGAATACACTCAGTGGAAAAATGACTAGTGGTAGAGATTACACTAAGGGTACCACGTCATGCTGGGTGCAGTGCAGAGTCTCCTGGCTTGTGATTGGCTCTGTTTCTGGCCTCCAAAAATCACAACGGCGGGAGATGCCATTTTCTCGAGCGGGCGAAGTATTCGTCCGAGCAACGAGCAGTTTCGAGTACGCTAATGCTCGAACGAGCATCAAGCTCGGACGAGTATGTTCGCTCATCTCTACTGCCAAATCCAAACTAACCTATCAATCAGTCTGCAATTTGCTTTGCTGTCATTTGATACATGGTAACACACGATGATTACACTAACTTCCCTCAGGAACGCCCTCTGTCGTCAAACACGGGTACTTATTGCGCCGCCCTCGTACACTGTGAATAAAGTCTCAAGGAGACTGCTTCCTACACTGGGCCAAATTTACTAAAACCCCTGCACCAGTTTTCTGTCGGACATTGCACATTCTTTTACATGCAAACTGCTTGCACATGTATTTAAAAAGTGTCCGAGGCACATATGTGTCGTATGCGACTCATTTCTGCACATAATGGGGAGTTCCATTGCACAGTTGGCTGGTGCGACACATTTTTTGCACTCGGTCGGAGCAGTGCAGTGAGCACCAGATTCTTGATGAACGGGCATCACAAATCCTGAATCTGGCACTTGGTTACTATTTTTAGGTCTAAATAACATTTTTATTACACTTTGGCTTTCAATTTATTGTTTGGTTTATTCTTGGGTTGGGACAAAGACAAGTACTGTAAATCTAACAAATATCATAGTTCAGTGAACAACATTATGTGACATTCCTTGAGAAGAAAACAAACTTGATTTTCACCCACACACCTGGAACAAGTGAAAGGGGAAGTACAAATAAAGATATATGGGTAAATCCCAAATATGACAAAGCTGAGAATTCATAAATGTTTGATGCTGCTAACCAAAAAATGTCTGTGTGTTATTATTAAAGGAATAATGTACTAGAGCAGGAGACCAAATTACATCACCTATTATTTGGTTTAGTGCTGGGATTCCCCAAATGTCCTGTGACTTGGGCATAACAGCATGTCCAAGGAAATTCATTTACTTTTTTTTGTATTTCTTTCCCACTACAAGAATGTTGTTTACTTGACATCAAACATGATTAAATATTGTGGAGGTATTTAAAGGAAATCAAGTACATGGATGCAGTATTTTACACCAAGCACACATACACTCTGGTATGTCCCCTGAAATAGGATACGTTCTTCATTTATCTTCTAATGGTCTTGTTTTGGAGAAACTCGTCTTTTAAAATTATGCAAATGGTCCTGGTGGAAGAGATTACACTAAGCAGAGAATTGACTGGTGGCAGCACTTACACTAAGTGGAGAACTGACTAGTGGTAGAGATCACATTCAGTGGAGAACAGAGCAGTGGTAGAGTTTACAATAAGCGAAAAACTGACCATTGGTAGAGAATACACTCAGTGAAGAATTGACTGGTGGTAGAGATTACACTCAGTGGAGAACAGACTGGTGGTAGAGATTACACTAAGTGGAGAAGTGACTAGTGGCAGAAATTAAGTTAAGAACTAACTTAGTATAGCATCACTCTTAGGGCCTATCTCTTAATTATATTGGCGACACAAGGATGCTGTCGCTGATGTAATTGAGAGTTTTTGATCATGAGGCTGCTGAGCCCACTGAGAGCTCGGGGGCCCTGGCGCTTGCCTGCATGATTTGAGACCAGATCACAGTCCCCATAGACTTCTGTTTTCTCCCGCTGAATGTGAGGTGAGCACACAGTGGAGCACATTTACTTACCCAGTCCTTGCGCGATCCCCGATCTGTCTGACGAGGATGAACTCTGCCACGATTCATGAAGATCATGCGCCCGATATCTTGCTTGTGTCTCTTGCCCGGTCAGGTCCGCCAGAGTTCACCTTCTTATTCCCGGTGTATGTAAGTGTATGGCTTGCGACACAATTTTTAAGTTAAATCCCACGCTTTGTCCAAATCTGTCGGCCCGACGCATGAAAGCGATTGTGCCAAAATGCGATCACGTGCGCCAAAATCCCCTTTTAAATCCCTTTCCCAGCGGCCCAAAATGGAAAGTGCGATCCGCGGGGCCCTTAGTAAATGAGCCTCAGTGTCTCACTTCACAGACACCAAGTCGGCTCGTATGCCTATGGAGGGAGGAGGGGTGAAGTGCGATCACTGCTTCCCATCCTGGCCATGTGCTCGCCTAGGATATTGATAATAGTAGACAAACCGTTAATTTAACCCCTTCCCACCCTTTTTCGTTTTTGCGTTTTCCTTTTTCACTCCCCACCTTCAAAAATCTATAACTTTTTTATTTTTCCATGTACAGAGCTGCGTGCTGGCATGTTTTCTGCATAACAAATTGCACTTCATAGTGATGGTATTTAATATTCCATGGCGTGTACTGGGAAGCGGGAAAAAATTCCAAATGCAGTGAAATTGGTGAAAAAAGTTTGTGCCGTTTTCTTGTGGGGTTGGATTTTAAGTATTTCACTGTGCACGCTAAATGACTTATCTACTTTATTCTTTGGGTCTGTATGATCACAGGGAGAGAGACCAAATTTGTACAGGTTTTATAATGTTTTCATACATTTACAAAAATGAAAAACTCCTGTACAAAATGTTTTTATTTTGCCATCTTCTGGTGCTAGTAACTTTTTCATACTTCAGTGTACGGAGCTGTGGGTGGTGTCATTTTTTATGACTCTTTCAATGCTACAATTTTTAGGACTATACGACCTTTTCATCACTTTTTATTGAATTTTCTATTTCTATTTTTCCTTTTTTTATTTTTACTATTTTCAGACCCCCTAGGGTACTTTAGCACTAGGTTGTCTGATCGATCCGACCATATACAGCCATACTACAGTATGGCAGTATATGGGGATTTTTCTCCTCATTCTTTACAATGTGCTAAGACCCGAGGATGTCATGGCGACGGATCGCCGTTCCCCGATGACGTCACAAGGAGAGACAATCTCCACCAAGATATGCAATATGCATTAAAGACTTACCAGCTATGAAGAAGACTCAACCTGTGAGCCCTCTCCATGCATCCACACCCGACGTGTAACGTACTGTTACGTCACATGTCAGGAAGGGGTTAAACTGAACTGTGGACTGACCGCAGTGACGTACAAGATTCCGAAATAGCTGAAGCGCAGGACAGATTGGGGAGCTATGGGCCTCCTAGTCTATCATTCTCTGATACGTAGGCCACAAGCTGCTTTAGACCCACTATTTAAAAGACTTCCGAACAACAGATTGCATATCTGCTTCCCAGTGTAGGCTGTGCAATCACTGCATTGCATTTCTGACACCAAGTTTCATTTCAAGCTGCAGGACTAAAGAGGCTGAAGCTTTCATAACAAAGAATGGAAAAATATGCTACAGTTGTATTTAGCAGGGGATTAGGTTCATTCTTTTTTTCTTGCACACTCAGTATGACATTGAGGGGGTCACACAGAAGGTATAATTATATATAATATTAATGACATTCAATGTTGAGCATTATTACCACTGTACTGTATTGCACAAAATATTGACTGGGGGTCCACTTGAGTATTCTTCGCTCCCAATCTGCTGAACCACTAAGCTACACCTCTGACTGTGAAGCAAAAATACTGGCAAGGTCAGACAGGTGCTGGTAGTGGGAGATTCAATTATTAGGGGAACACACAGGGAAATCTGTCACAAAGACCGCGCATACCGAACAGTGTGTTGTTTGCCGGGTGCTCGGGTTCGGCATGTTGCGGATCAGGTTGACAGATGGGAGGGGATAATGGGAGGGGCTGGTGAGGAACCAGCGGTCATGGTCCACATTGGCACTAATGACAAAGTAAGAGGTAGGTGGAAGGTCCTTAAAAATGATTTCAGGGATTTAGGCCATAAGCTCAGGGCAAGGACCTCAAAGGTAGTTTTCTCCAAAATACTACCTGTACCACGTGCCACACCAGAAAGGCAGTGGGAGATCAGGGAGGTAAATAAGTGGCTCAAAAGTTGGTGTAGGAAGGAGGGTTTTGGGTTCATGGAGAACTGGGCTGACTTTTCTGTCGGCTACAGGCTCTACAGTAGGGATGGGCTGCACCTCAATGGGGAGGGTGCAGCTGTTTTGGGGGAAAAATGGCTAGAAGGTTGGAGGAGTGTTTAAACTAGAGACCTGGGGGGAGGGCAACTACACTTGTGCAGGGCAAATAGACAGTGTACATAGAGAGCTGGGAAGAGTCATAGTCCATGGGGGAGGAAGGGGGGCTGGAATGAGATTGGGGAATAAGAGCAAAAGGAATACGGACAGGGAAAACCATATAAAGTGTATGTACACAAATGCCAGAAGCCTCACAAACAAAATGGAGGAACTGGAACTCTTGATGTTGGAGCGGAAATATGATATAGTGGGTATCAGCGAGACATGGCTGGACAGTAGCTATGACTGGGCTGTTACTATAGATGGTTATAGTCTTTTTAGAAAGGATCGTATAAATAAAAAAGAGGGAGGGGTTTGTTTATATGTGAATTCTTGCCTCAAGCCTGTCTTGCGAGATGACAAAAGTAACGTAAATGCAAATGTGGAGTCCCTATGGGTGGAGATAAGAGGAGGGAAAAAGAATAATAAAATATTACTAGGGGTTTGTTATAAGGCTCCAAATATATTGGAGGCAGCAGAGGAAATGCTGATAAGTGAAATGGATGAGGCTTCAAAGCATGGTGAAGTACTTATCATGGGGGACTTCAATTACCCAGATATTGACTGGGGGGCAGAAACATGCAGGTCCTTCAAAGGCAGCAGGTTCTTGTCAACAACAAAAGACAATTACCTGTCACAAATAGTCCTGAGCCAACAAGAGGGGGGGCACTGATGGACCTTATCCTTACCAACAGGCCTGATAGGGTATCAAAACTACAGGTTGGGGGGAACCTGGGGAATAGTGATCATAAATAATATCATTGATTTTGTATTACGCTTTACTAAGAACGTTAGGGAAGGGGGCAACCAACACTCTAAACTTCAGGAGGGCAAATTTTCAGCAACTAATGGAAGACCTTAAAGGCATAGACTGGGATAATGTTCTCAAAGACAAAAGCCCCCCCCCCCCCCCCCAAAAAAAAAATGGGACTTTTTCTCATATATTCTGAAAAGTCCTGTGAGAAACACATAGCTTATGGGAAAAAGCATAAGAGGAACAAGAAAAAAGCCAATGTGGCTAACTAGTCTTGTAAGGAATGCAATAAGCGAGAAAGATAAGGCGTTTAAGGTGCTAAAACGTGAAGGTAGCGATGAGGCATTACAGGATTATAGAGAGAAAAATAAATCCTGTAAAAAGCAGATAAACGCTGCAAAAATAGAGACTGAGAGAAAAATTGCCAGGGAGAGCAAAAATAATCCCAAATAATTTTTCAAGTATATAAATGATAAGAAACTAAAAACTGAGAGTGTGGGCCCCCTTAGAAATAACATGGGGGTCATGGTGGAAGGAGATGAGGAAAGGGCCAATCTACGGAATGTCGCCTTCTCAACTGTCTTTACCCAGGAAAATCCCCTGGTGGAAGACACAATTAGGGAATAATGTAAATTCTTTTTGGAATGTCAACAGTTTAACCCAGGAAGAGGTATGGCGCCGCCTCGCAACCACTAAGATAGATAAATCACCGGGGCCAGATGCCATACACCCCCGGGTTCTGCATGAACTATGTACCGTGATAGACAGACCGTTATTTTTAATATTTGAAGATTCACTGAGGACTGGTTATGTTCCACAGGACTGGCGCATAGCAAATGTGGTACCAATATACAAAAAAAGGATCAAATAGCGATCCTGGAATCTACAGACCCGTGAGTCTATCTTCTGTGGTGGGGAAAATATTTGAGGGGTTTGTTAGAGATGCTGTCCTCGAGTATCTCACTGTGCACAACCTTATAACCCAGCGTCAGCATGGGTTTATTAAAGATCGGTCCTGTCACACTAATCTGATTGGTTTCTACTAGGAGGTAAGTTCAAGACTGGATCTGGGGGACGCTGTGGATGTTATATATCTGGACTTTTCAAAGGCATTTGACACCGTGCCACATAAAAGGTTGGTATATAAAATGAGACTGCTGGGAATAGGAGAAAATCTGTGTATTTGGGTAAGTAATTGGCTTTGTGATAGAAAGCAAAGGGTCGTCATTAATGGCACATTCTCAGATTGGGTTGATGTTACCAGTGGAGTGCCGCAGGGGTCCATATTGGGGCCACTTCTTTTTAATATTTTTATTAATGACCTTGTAGTGGGTTTACACAGTCATGTTTCAATATTTGCAGATGATACTAAGCTGTGTAAAGTAATAAATACTGAGGTTGATGGTTTAGCATTACAGAGGGATTTGTGGAAGCTTGAGGAGTGGGCAGAGAAATGGTTGATGAGGTTTAATGTAGATAAATGTAAAGTTATGCACTTGGGCCATGGAAACAAAAAGTATAATTATGTTCTAAACGGTCAATTACTTGGTAAAACTGGAGCTGAAAAGGACTTGGGGGTATTGGTGGATGGTAAACTTAATTTTAGTGACCAGAGCCAGGCGGCTGCTGCTAAAGCAAATAAAATTATGGGATGTATCAAGAGAGGAATAGATTCTCATGATAAAGACATATGTACAGTTTTGGGCACCAGTGTATAAAAAGGATATAGTAGAGCTGGAACGGGTGCAGAGGAGAGCAACCAGGATTATTGGGGAATGGGGGGATTAAAATACAATGACAGATTACAAAATTTGGGATTGTTCAGTTTAGAAAAAAGACGACTGAGGGGAGACCTCATTACAATGTACAAATACCTGAACGGACAGTACAAGGATCTCTCCAAAGATCTTTTTATACCTAGGCCTGTGACCAGGACAAGGGGGCATCCTCTACGCCTACAGGAGAGGCGATTCTACCATAGCCATAGACAAAGGTTCTTTACTGTAAGAGCAGTGAGACTGTGGAACTCTCTGTCGCAGGAGGTTGTTATGGCGGACTCTATGTACATGTTCAAGAGAGGCCTGGATGCCTTTCTGCAGAGAAAAATATCACGGGTTATGGGGATAAAACATTTATTTAATTAAAGGTTGGACTTGATGGACTTGCGTCTTTTTCCAGCCTTATATACTATGATACTATAAAAACAGCTTCCAATATAATTTGGAGAAACATCGAAGGCAATATATTAGGAACTACCTTCATGTACATAGCTCTTCTGAATCCATATGCACTGACATACCTGCATGTATACAGTATGCAACAATCTTTAACATAAAACCAGAGTAAAATCAGATGTGTGTTCAGCACTTTGTCTAAGTCTGCCTAACTAATACCCAGTAATTTTCAACTAGTGACCAGCCTCCTCAGGGAAGACATTAATTTGTGTTGTCCTCTGAAAATGCCATCAAACCATAATGTATGTGTTTTCACACATTTTAAATTATTTTATAACCATTCTGTGTATGCCGTCAACAGATTTTTTTTTTATATAAAGTTTGCTATTTTATTGCCTCTCCCTTGTTTCTTCCTCTTATCATAGATTTACTCTTCTGTTTTGGCTTTTTGTATTACATCACCACAATACAGACCCACTTTGCATGCTTTATAAAACCATAGTGTAGTCAATGCATATAGTCTCTGGGGTTACCCACAACCTGCCAAAAGTCTAATATGTTGTTGGACAGTTTAAAGCCTACAGTCCACAAGTGTAGCTACGACAAAGCTACAGCATGTTAGATGGATAAGTATGTGCCAAAAAGCAACCTGGATAGTTATATTAAGTTGGTAAGAACATTTTATAGTGGTGCTATTTCTTGTCAGGTTCTGTACAAATCCAATGTGCCCTGATTGTTTGGAGAACTTACTGAGATACAAGGAACGATTGGTTCTAGGGGTGAATATGTCTGTAGTCACAACACTGTACTTGGGCCTGTATGGTACATTACTTAAACGTATGAGCTTTCCCAGAAAATGGCAAATACAAGAGGGTATTTCCATTACTGGTTTCTTTCTGTCCCCAATTGATATTGAAATAAAGGCAGGTGTACCATTGCCTGGGGAATTTAGGTTTAACATAGTGTGACAATATATGTCACAAATCCCATTATGTCAATAAGATTTGCATAAAAACTGTTTTTATAAGTAGAGCAGAAAATTCCCAGGAAAAAGTTACCTAATACCTAACATTGTAAGCATGAAGCTTTACAATGCAGTGTGCAAAGCTGAGAAGATAACTTCTAGTTGGACTACTTTCCACTTTGAAGGGAGTCTTTAAATTGTCAGCAATTGTTTAAACACATTGGGGTAGATTTACTTACCCGGCCCATTCGCGATCCAGCGGCGCGTTCTGTGTGGTGGATTGGGGTCCGGCCGGGATTCACTAAGGTAGTTCCTCCGCCGTCCATCAGGTGGCGCTGCTGCGCTGAAGTCCGCTGGAATGCCCTGAAATTCACCAGCCTATTCCTAGTGAAGGTAAGTGCAATTGCGGCGGTTTTTCCGAATCCGTTGGGTTTTCATTCAGCCACGCCCCCCGATTTCCGTCGCAGGCATGCCGGCGTGCCAAAATCCGATCGCGTGCGCCCAAATCCCGGGACAATTCAGGGAAAATCGGCGCAAATCGGAAATATTCGGGTAACACGTCGGGAAAACGCGAATCGGGCCCTTGGTAAATGACCCCCACTATATGTATATTTGAGGCCAAAAGTAACTGGACATCAACCCACAGCTGGCAGGTATTTGGTGTGTTAATATTTGTTCATAGACAGCTTTTTTATTGGGGTTTTCTGGAATAAAGGTATTTATGACCAATGGATAGGATTTGGTTTTCCTGGGGATCACTATTATGCCCCCTCAGTATCCAATATAATAACAGTGTCCTCACAGTAGCCAAAATAGTAACAGTGAATTAACCCCTTAAGGACGCAGGGTTTTTCCGCTCATTTCTCGCTCTTCAACTTCAAAAATCCATAACTTTTTCATTTTTACATGTACAGACCTGTGTGAATGCTTATTTTGTGCGTAACAAATTTTACTTTCCCGTAATGTTATTTATTTTAACATGCCGTCACGTTCTTGTGGGCTCAGTTTTTTCAACTTTGACTGTGCACTCAAAGTAACACCTCAGCTTTATTCTTTGGTTCGGTGCGATAGCTGACTCAAACTCTAATCTGCAGAGACCATCCAGCGACATACAAAAACCCCCTGACACAAGCAGTGATCCTCACATGGACGACATGGATGACAAAATTCCCCGGAATAGGAGAAATGCCATCCCCTACAACAAAAAATTGGAGATCCTCTAGACATGGAAGACGCTTTCCCCACACAGGGCCCCATGCCTCGGGCAATATTTGGTGATAAATCATTTTGTGACATCTTAATGAAAGGATCATTGCCTACTTTAATGATTTCCAACAACAATTCCCCAGATTTAACTTTAATCTCCCAAATCAAAGCTAACTTTACAAATTTGCTAAAATTAGGCCCCTTTGACAGGAAATTATCATGGCTAGAAGAACTTCTTAACACCAATACCCAAACTAACATCCACCATATACAAAAAACTATTAGATCTGGATAGTACCTCTACCCCTCAGTACATAGCGGCATGGGAAAAGGAATTACAGATACAACTTCAACCTGAGGAAATCAAACATATCCTAAAGACTAGTTGTGGCCCCTCAAAGTGCATGACCATGCAAGAGACAAACTTCAAACTTACGTCAAGATGGTAAAAACACCTTACTCCCTACACAAAGTTAATAATGACATCCCAGACACTTGCTGGAGATGCGACTCCGATATTGGCTCTTACACACATATTTGGTGGGAATGCGTTAGAATGAAACCATTTTGATCAAAAGTGGATTCCATAATCAGTAAAATCTGTCCACACATCCACACACACGTAAAAGCTCCACACATCACTCCCAACCCCGAACCACACACCAAAAACCAACAGGCAAACTTTTCTACTTCCTTTAACTCATGGCCAATGTCTTATCCTGCTTCTTTGGAAACAATATAGACCCCCATCTATAAAACAATGGATTAACAAAATTGCTCAGCTTGCTAGATTAGAAGAATTTACCGTTTACGATCACAGGAAACATAGCGCCAATAGGAAACTTTGGGAGCCCTGGTTCTTATTCTTCAAAACCAGTCAATGCAAAACACTCCTACAAGAAGAAGAGGGTAATGACCCTCCGAACTCCCTTGTTCCCTGAGCAAATTTGATAACCGCCCTTTCTCATCTAGTATGCCCCTACCCCCAACTACACCCTATACCACATCCTCTTCTACTCATTGAAGGCAAGATTAACTTCTCCCATTTCCCCATCCTATATGATATAACCCATAAATCGGTCCATTTAGGCCTCCCTTGGGCCCCTACCCATCCATCCCCATTACTAAATAGTCTAGTTCCACAAACAATGTACACGATAACAATATATATTGCTTCGTATATATATTTTGATCACTTTGACTGTTACTCAATAATGTTTGTTGTATTTTATATTGATACTGTTTACTGCGATAAAAAATGGAAAAAAACAATAAAAAGATTTTAAAAACAAAAAACATTAGTAATAAACAAGTGATCAAATGATCAAACGTTAAAAAATAAGTGCAAATAATAAAAGTCCCCTGATGCCCCATCTTATATACAAATCAACATTAAAAAGTGAAAAATCACAAAAAAACACTACATATTGGGGCTTATTTATTAAGGGTTTTGTCATATTTTTGTCGGGGTTTCCTGACTTTTCAGGGTTCGCGCATCGGCGCTGGCTGTCATGCGACAGAAATGTGGGACAGGCCGACGGATGATCCGACGGATTCAGACTAAGCACGGGATGTAACAGTTAAATTTGTGTCGCATCCAATGCACTTACATACACCGGGAGGAAGATGGTGAACTCCAGCGCACCTGATCAGGAAAGCGACACAAACAGGAAATCGGGCGCACGGTCTTCTTGAATCACGGCAGATGTGCATTCGGGTGGACATTCCGGATAGGAGATTGCGCAAGACCGGGTAAGTAAATGTGCCCCATTGGGTATGACCCAGTCTGTCACACGCGTTACAATAAAATAAAATTTCACAGAATCCGTACGCCATAAAAAAAATGCAAAGAAATCTGAAATTTTCACATTTAACCTTATAAAACAGCCTAAAAGGTGATCAAAAGTTAACATTTACCCTAAAGTGATACCAAGAAAAAGTGCAGATAGTCCTACAAAAAACAAGCCTTGAAACAGCTCTGTAAACAAAAAAATAAAAATGTTATGCCCATTAATACATGGTGATGCAAAAACAATCAAATTTCTCAAAAATGAGTTCTATAGTCTGCAAAACAAGTTAACCATAAAAAAAGCTATATGAATGGGGTATCGCCATAATTGGGGTGACCCATAGAACAAAGATAACACATTGGGGCACATTTACAAAGTCACTAGAGTTCACTAAAAGTGCATTGTCTGTCTATAATGCTGTGTGCGGCGATTCACTAAGATTGTGCGCCAGAAATCATGAATGTGTCGCTTCCCCGCACTCGTCCGACAGAGTTCACCATCTTTTTTGTGGTGCATCTTTAACATAGGACGTGCAACACAATTTGAAAGTTAAATACGGCGCTCAGTCTGAATCAGTAAGACCGTCCAATGGCATGACCCCTAATTTGTGTTGCATGGAAGCCGGCACAGCTGCGCCACAAAGGGGTCGCGTAATATGTATTGAATTGACCCCAATAACAATAGAAAACTCAGCATTTGACAACAGCATAATAGAGCGAGCTAGTGTCAATAACCACAATAAAACATGCAGAATAAAACACAATTTTATTAACACACTTCTAAAACATACTTAAAAATAAACACACACCACTTGTGTGTTTCTCCACTCACTTACAAAGGTATGCAAGCAAGAACCTCACCTCAACTCCTTAACCCCTTCCCGACGCATGGAGAGGGCTTGCGGGCTTCAAAAAGATGGCGGCGCCCATGCAGCTTGTCGCTCCCCGATGACGTCACAGGGAGCGGAGATCCGTCGCCATGGTAGCCTTGGGTGTTTCGAATACCCGAGGCTACTTCGTTTTAACCCATGCATTACAATGTGCTAATTGGACATATTGTATATGATAGGATGGATCAGACTACCTAGGGTTAGCGTACCCTAGGGAGTCTGAAAAATAGTAAAAGTAAAAATAAAAAAAAGTTTTAAAAAAAAATTATAATAAAAAAAACCTAAAAATTCTAAATCACCCCCCTTTCCCTAGAACTGATATAAATAAACAGTAAAAATCATAAACACATCAGGTATCACCGCGTCCGAAAATGCCCGATCTATCAAAATATAATAACAGCTTTTCACTGCGTTTAACCCCGTAACGGAAAATAGCGTCCAAAGTCGAAAATGCCATTTTAAAAAATATTAAAAAAATGTATGAAAAAATTATATCAATGAAAACGCCATCACAATTCGCAAAAAATGACACTACCCACAGCTCCGTACACCAAAGTATGAAAAAGTTATTGGCGCCAGAAGATGGCAAAATAAAAAAAAAATATTTTGTACAGGAGGTTTTAATTTTTTTAAATGTATGAAAACATTATAAAACCTATACAAATTTGGTATCCATGTGATCGTACCGACCCAAAGAATAAAGTAGACATGTCATTTGGGACGCAGAGTGAAAGCTGTAAAATCCAAGCCCACAAGAAAACGAAATGTGGTTTTTCACCATTTTCACTGCATTTGGATTTTTTTTCCCGCTTCCCAGTACACGCCATGGAATATTAAATACTGTCACTATGAAGTGCAATTTGTTACACAGAAAATAAGCCATAACACAGCTCTTTATGTGGAAAAATAAAAAAGTTATGGATTTTTGAATTTGGTGAGTGAAAAATGGAAGTGAAAAAACTAAAAAAGGCCAAGTCGTTAAGGGGTTAAAAATAGGGTCTAATACTAGCTTGGAATCCTAAAGTACAGATAAATAAGCTGTCCCAGTACAAAATATGTTCCCAAACAAATGTATGCTTTAATAGAAATATCACCTAAATCCAGAGTCCATGCAGCTGAGGGGGTCAGTTTGCCCCACGCGTATCACCGCTAGATCGTGACTTCCTCATGGGGTATAAGTATATCTAATACACTATCTGGTATTTATCTGTTCCCCATTAACCTGCCGTCTCTCGTCTCTTCCCCTCCCTGTGTACGGCCCTGAGACTCCCATCTGTGCTTTAAAAGGAAGATGAATTCTCCACATTTCCATCCTGTAGTTTCTCAGTCTATTCATACTCCTCTCCTCAATATCATTTCTCCATTTGAGATCAATCTAGAAGATACAACAGACATAAAGTGCCAATGTGCCAATTACATAACATTTTTATAAAGTGCCTTAAAACCCTTTCATGATATAGGACTGTGAAAATCACCTTATGCCAGTGTATACTTACCCAAAACCTGGGGACTAAAAATAATACTAAGATTATATACAATCATAAATCACTTTTGTTTGTAAAATCAATTAAATAACAATTCTTCATTCAACCCTCTTGGGGCCAGAGATTGTATCTGGCAAATCCACTTAGATTCACTCTGTAGCAATTTGGGGGGGACCTGTCCCCCCTAATATTGGAAAAAAATCTTTTCTAGGGCCACAATTTGTACTCTGTTATGCTTATATTGTTGATATTTTAGAAAATGATTTGCAACTGACGTAAGATTCTTGTCTTGTAGGAAAGTCCTATGTGCTGTATTGACTGTGGAGAAATGTTACTGGATTCGCCATCTCAACTCCTGTGTAGTCTGGCCTATATATATATATGTATTGGGACATAAGCAAATGGTAGCATATACTACATTCTTACTTCTGCAGTTGATGTAATGCTTTGGAAAATACATCTTACCATCCATTGGATTTTGAAATTTGTCCTCTGATATCATATTGTCACGGTTATACCCGCAATCCTCAATCCTGTGCTTGCTGCCGCGGTCCCCGATCCCCAAGCCCTCACTTACCTCTCCCGGCCTGCACTCTGGCTCGCAGCAGGTAGGCCGCATGCTTCTTCCCTGCAGTCGCGCGCTCCCGCCACTAGGGGGGGGGGGGCGCGCGCGGACTTCTCCCAGCCTTGAAGGGCCAGTGTCCTCCTTATTGGCTCCGGCACGGCTATATAGCCTGGCCACTCCCAGCATCCCCTGTTGGATCTTCATGTCCTGTTACTGAAGAGAAAGCCCTCTGTGTTCCTGAGCGTTTCCAGATGCCTCCATGTATTCTATGATTCCAGTGTTCCTGTGTATTCTGTGATTCCCGTGTTCCTGTGGTGATTCCCGTGTTCCTGAATCCTGTGGCGGTCCTGCAACCCTGTGGTGGTCCTGTAATCCTGTGGCGGTCCTGCAATCCTGTGGCGGTCCGGTATCCTAGTGGTGTTCCGAGGTCCTGCCAGCCGTCCTTCCGAGGCCTGCCATCCCAAGGTCCTGCCTTCCCGAAGTCCTGCCTGTCCCATGTCTGCCACCGCGGGCCTAGTCACACCTGTGGAGCGACCTGGTGGCTCCCCACCGCAGCAAGTCCATCCTGCGTTGCAGCGGGCTCTGGCGAAGACCAGGAGTCCACTTAGACTCCGCTCCCGGGTTGCAGCTGGCATCTTTATCTTCCGTGGTAGTCCAGGGAGTCCACAAGACTTTAGTCCTAAGGGACTATTCCCATAGACCAGTGATGGCTAACCTATGGCACTGGTGCCAGAGGTGGCACTCAGAGCCCTTACTGTGACCACTCAGGCCATCACCAGTGATGACTCCAGGTATCTTCCTTCAGTCCCAGACAGCCCAGGACTTGCTGTGCACAGAGCTATTTTAAAGTGACAGGACTACCTGGGACTGTTTTCTGCTTTATTGGTGTCCTCAGGTGCTGGTATCAATGAAAACTGTGACAGAGAAGGGAGTATAAATCACAAAATAAATTTCTGTGCTGGCACCTTGTGATAAATAAGTGGGTCTTTGTTGTAGTTTTGGCACTCGGCCTCTAAAAGGTTCGCCATCACTGCCATAGACTGTGACATATATATTGCCAAATGTTGCAATTTCCACATGCATTTAGTTTATGTCCACCTATGATTCCCATGGTCGGTCTAACAAAGTGACTGTGACTAAGTTGGTCTTTGAGATTTTGCGTTCTCCTGGCCGTCAAAATTGTTTATCTGTTAAGTGATCAACAACTTTTGGTTTGCTCATTAATATGTTCCAGTTTTTCTTCATACACATCACTCCATTGATTATTAAACGTAGTTATTAACCTCACTTTCCTATCCGTGTCTGTTTTTTTGTTTTTGGTTTTGGTTTTAGAAAAGGGTCGCAGCGCAGATACTACTTAAATATCTGTGCAAGCCGTTTTAGCCATGAAAATGTGCACAGTCCGTCAAAAGTGCACCACGCGGCCCTTAGTAAATGTGCCCCATTATTTTTATGGTATAGTGAACAGCTGGGGAAAAAAAATTATAAAAACCATAAAAAAGTATTCATGATTTAATAAATCTTATTATTAGCTATTGAATCCCCCTAAATGATTTAACTGCAAAGTGGATTTCATCCCCCAAATGTCCAAATTGCAAAAAAAAAAAAAAGGAAAATGTGTCAAAGCAAATATGCTGTGAATAGCACTACTTTCGTTCTATACCCGGCCCGTGTTCCCATACAACAGTCACCACAACATATGGGGTATCTTCAGGAGAAATTGGTTATCAAGCTTTGTGGAGTGGTTTAATTTTTGTCCAAAATTAATGTATTTGTAAATTATACCTCCCTTTTGTTTTAACCCCTGTGAAACATCTAAAGGGTTAATACACTTCTTAAAGTTGATTTTTCATACACCTCCCTTTTGTTTTAACCCCTGTGAAACATCTAAAGGGTTAATACACTTCTTAAAGTTGATTTTTCGTACATTGCAGGGGAGGGGGGATTTCTAAAATGTCATAATTTATTGGGGCTTTCTGTTATTTAGGCCTTTTAAAGTCACTTAAAGTAGAGCAGGTGCCTCCAAAGGTTTTGGCAATTTTCATAACAATGAGAAAAATTGCACCCAAAATTCTCAACCTCCTAACAACCTAGAAAAAAAGAGGATGAATAAAAATCCATGTTGGTATAAAGCAGACATTTCAGAAATGTTAGTTATAAAGTTACATGGGTGCTATAACTATTTGCCTGAAAAGCAAAAATATGTTGAACTCTGAAAATGAATAATTTTTATATCTTTTTGCCAAATTTCATTTTTTTCATAACAAAACACAAAAGATATCAAAATGTTTCTAATAATTTGAAGTACTGTACAATGTGTGATGAGAAAACAAAATACCCTGGATATGTTACAAAGGTATTACCTTCTATATTGACACAGGGCAAATTTTATAAAATAGCTTACCATATATATTTCAGTATAAGCTGACCTGAGTATAAGCCAAGGTACCTAATTTTACCACCAAAATGAGTCTTGTCCGCACATCACAGGCAGTCCTGATCTTGTAACCCATACCCCAGAACGTAAGCTTCCCACTCAAGCAACCTGTCAGGCTCCAGGGGAAATGGACCCACTGGACCGCCGCAGACGATGACGTAAGACGACACCTGGGACTGGTATCTAAGTGTCACCCAGTTTTCACCAGATCCTGATGCAAAGCGTTGAAGTCACGGCTGCATCATTCAAAGTTAGCTCAGAGGCTAGGGTATGGAACCGAAACACCAACAGATGAGTCCCCTTGACGTAGATTCAGTAGTGCAGTTTCAGCTGAAGGAGCCTGTGCAAGATGGACCGGAACTTAGCGAAGGAGGTGATGGCAGCTATAATCGGGTCTTTTCTGTCCTAGAAGGGAATAGCCCCTGCACAACATGGGATCCCTATCATCTGTCCGAGCTGTTGACCCTGTGTGGCAATCTGCTGGGACTGCTGAACCACGATGGTGGTAAGATCGCCCAATTCAAGAAGCGGATCCATGGCCGGATCTCGCTGGACCACCGCGGAGGATGATGTCGGCCGACACCTTGGACCGCAATCTAGTTGTCACCAGGTTTTGACCAGAGCCCACCTCAGGGCGGGTTGGACTTGCTGCGGCGTGGTACCACCAGGTCGTTCCACAGGTTCGACTTTGTCTGCGGTGGCAGCCAAGGCGAGGTACAGAGACATGAGGCAAAATCGTAGTCGGGGACAGGCAGGAAGTCAAGACGGGCTGCACAGGATCGGATTGGGGACGTTGCAAAAGGTTGAGGCAGGTGGAACAGGATCAAAATCAATAGGAGATCCATAGTCACAAAGGGAATACAGAGCAATAGCACGAGGCATACAACAATCTTTTTCTAAGGCTGTGAGGCACAAAGATCTGGCAGGGTGTGCAGGGAGACGCTGGTTTATAAGGGATTCTGGGAAATGGCCAGACCCAATTAGCGGCGTGCTGGCCCTTTAAATCTCCTGAAGCCGGCGCATGCATGCCCTAGGAGACGGGGACGTGTGCGCATGGCCGACAGACCGGGGACGGGTAAGTGAGAGCTGCGGGGCACCGGGACACAGAGGGCCATGGGTGAGCACCCGACCCGAGTCATGGGTCACGGGAGCACCTGTGACCCCCGTGACACAACCATAATTAATCACACCCCTGTTCCCACACATCCCAACACAATCCTATACCTCGGTAGCACATAAGAAGCAAAGCCCAGTATATCCAAGCATGGACCCCACGGTTTCTTGATTTTATCAAGGTTCCCCTTCTTTTGGAACTCTGCCCATTCATTCAGCAATATCCCATTCACTTTAGGAACTCCACTTTAAATGGCCACACAACTTGAATCTAGCAAGTCGCAGTTGTCTGTCTTGCCACCAGTAGAAGACAACAAACAGCCAATTTACCAAAGGTATTAAGTTGCACCTCATCCAAACATCCCAGCACACTAACTAACTCTGGACCAAAAGATAGTATGGGGAGCACGTAGCATCGGGACAAAAAATATATAACTGTGACAACCTACCAAACTCACTAATAGACAAAGTCAGGATCGCCTCCAACAAACTACCCCATTGTTCATCAGTAACAATGGGGTAGTTCATCCCTTTTCTAACCCTGAGAGGGAAGCCTTACAGAAATTTGTCTAGAAGAAGTCTATCCAGCAAAGATATCAGTCCAGGCAGGGCAGATAACATTAGCCATACAACAAAGTACTTCGTCCATTTTAGTATCTGATGGAGTCAGTATTATCTGTGCCTCAGATGCATGTCGGAATTGTAAGTACCTGTAGAAGCAACCATGCAGTGGTGCAAGATCCTCTAACAGCCACTGAAATGATCTGATGTCCCCTTTGTCGCTTAGTTGTGAGAGTTTAAATTTTCCCACAAAGCAACATTACAAGCTTTCATCAAGCTTCCTTCTCTGTGTTCGTTATGGTGCTAGAGCTCATTACAACCTCATCTGCAACCAAGAAAACATCTTAAAGGTGTAATAAACAATAACTTTCTATAGAGGGCAGCATTTGTCCTATTTTAATACTTTTTCCTTCACCGTGACAAAGTGATGGTATGGGCAGAAATTATGCATACTCTAAATATTGTGATATATCTCTGTGGTTAATACATGTAAATTCATACTAAGAAACAGTACAAATATGCAAAAATGTATTGCAACATTTATGGTCAGGAGATCTAAGGAGGGACCCCACTAGGAATTTGGGGAACCCACCGGCATCCATTCCAACATCGAGGCACATCGATTTTTTTTTTTTACCAAAACAGTTTTAAGCCATGACAAGCTAGACAGGACCCTAGATGACCCCCTTTAATGAAATGTCCACTCCAGATGGCCCCCTTTAATGAAATGTCCACTCCAGATGCCGCCCTTTAATGAAATGTCAACCCCAGATGCTCCCCTTTAATGAAATGTCAACCCCAGATGCTCCCCTTTAGTGAGATGTCCACCCCGGATGCTCCCTTTTGATGAAATATCCACCCCAGATGCCTCCTTTACATAAATCCCCCCTCCCATCATTAATGAAATGGCCATATATATACTCACCTTCGGCTTTCTCTCATTGGACCTGCGACTCCGTCTTTTTCTCTTATGGCCTGGGCGCATCACTATGACGTGGTGCATCATAGTGATGCACCCAGGCCAAGAGAGGAGAAGCCTAAAGGCGAGTATAGATTTTTTTTCAGACTGTTAGGGCCTGGGGGGGTTATTGTGAGCCCCTCGGACCCCCCTTTTGATTGGAAAATGAGGGGGCCCTTGAACAAAGTCCCACTATACCCCCTATGATTGGGGCCCTGGATGGCGGCTTTGTTGTCTTCAAGACGTAAATGCAGCTCAAATGTAAGACATGTAAGGGCTAATGTGCACAACATTTGTTTTTAGGATGTGTGTTGGCCCAGGAAGAACCAACAGCCCAGGACGAAAAAGCTAGAGCAGGTCCCTGCCCTATTTTGCATCTCAGGCAGTCATAGATGACAAAGGGTACACAAGCAATTGTCCACAGCAGCAGTGTTAGTGTCCGATACAACTGCACAAGGCATATGTATATATGTATTTTAATGTGTTTGTTGTGTGGCTAATAAAAGTGATTCATAAGTGACTTAATTTTATTGGGTGTGCAGAGTGCGATTGTGTCCTTATATGCACGTAGGCGAAGACAATTGTACGGCCTCAGTGAAAGATATGTGATACAATGTAAGTGAAAACTTACTCAATCTATGTCGATTAAAATTAGAAATCTGTCCTATTGTGTAAAAAGGTGAGCATATGCTTGAAATAGAAACAGACAGCACTGAATGAATTTGAGTACAAACAAAACCTGCATTGACGGAATGCAATCTGAGAGAATACTCCTGCATAATTGTAAAACCTTGAAGATTAACCTATAATTATTTCTTGATTTATTGCAGTAATAATTTGCGGGTGAAATACCTGGTTATCTCGCTAGACACCTGTGTAAACATGTCTGAATGGCCATTTCAGCCCGATGCTGTGCGTAACTATATACAACCCACCACCCTTTCTTGTCACTAAGCCGAATACACTTGTGCCATATCTAAATAATTTACAACCTCTTCTCATGGCACATCAGAACCCAGTGTCACTACAGCAGCACGTACATCACATATTTGCTGAATAGCAGCCCACTAAGAACATTTATTCCACTATTGGGACTTCTAGGACTCGTATCTCCCATAGACTTACTGTAAGTGAGTGGTGGTCGGCACACACACACTGAATCTTTTCAGAATACATGAAAGATTAAACAGTGCTATAAGGAATTACAAATATATATTTGTGTGGTTTTTTCCAACTTAGATTTTACAAGTTTTAACAGCAGTCACAAATCGTAAGAGACAATAATCCAACTACAATGGGTCAATGTAAAAAAGAAAAATAAACTGTAATGTTGTAGGGGAGGCAAACATTAATTGAAACAGCATAGCAAACAAAGAAATTGTGCAAATATTGTGGTTATAATAACTTCCGTCGAATAATCCATTAAAAAGTATATTGAAGTATTCCAAGCACTCTATTAGAAGAGATAACAAAACCGGCAGATCACACAGGATAGGGGAAAGGAAAGGAGTGTAGGGGGAATTGTTCCAGATCCATTATTTAAGAAGGGACGATGAGGGAACATAACCAAAAAATTACATCTCCAACAGTTATCAGGGATTGGTGGGGTGAGTTTATATAGAAGTAGATGTGTGGTAGCAATTCATAAGAATCTTATATTGGTTTTTTTGGTGATGGAATCTTTAGGGGTTTTGGCCAAGATTATCTTCCAGATTGCGTCCAGAATCTCCCAACCCATTGGCTTTTGGTGGGTTATTCCCACGAAGACAAGATTCTTAAATATACTTGTTAGGATTCGCACCAAGTCGTTCCACAGGTGCGACTAGCCCGCAGTGGCAGCCGAGGATGGGGTACCTTAGCAGAAGACAGTCTCGTGGTCAGGTTCAGGCACAGGGTCAGGGTCAGGGAAGGCAGCGGAGATGCAAGGTCAAGTCCAATCTGTGGTCAGCAACGGGAGGAAAACGCAGGAGCACGGGTACTGGAATGCAGGAACACAAAGGAGCACAGGAACAGGAACACAGGACACAGGAACACGGTAATTCAGGAGCAGGAACACACTGGGACGCAGGAATATTGCAGGGGAGCTTTCTCTAAGGCGTAGGCACTTTAAATTTACTGACGTGCGCGCCACACAGCTGGAGTCGGCGCTGGAATGCGGCGTGTTGAGTCACTCGCCGGGGTAACGGAGCAGCAGAGAGGGAGATGGGTTGCAGGCGCACCCATGACAATACTCAGGATATAACACTCTAATTCACTGTTATAAACAAAAATACAGCATTTCACAGCTATAATTCCAACCCGTTTCTATGAGTTCTGGTGTATACAATTTTGGTTGCCCCGACCGTAAATCTTCTATAGTCTGCATGGCAGATTCTTCTCATGAATAGCTTCTCCTGTCAGCATGATGTATATGTGAGCTCTGCCCCTCCCACCTCCATTACAAGACAAGCGCACACACTAACAGACACATCCTGCCGGCAAGCAGAAGTGGAAGACACCTACTCTAGAAGCTACAGGAAAGATATGATCTTTATAACAGGGTAGGAGTTATAGCAGATCTGACTGTGTGTGTTATAGCTGAGATATAGTATAGCTGTCCGTGTGTGTTAGTGGTGAGTTAGGAGGGTGTCATTGTATGTTATATCCATCTCAAGGATCTCATCATCTCTGATCTGTCTCATCTCTCTTTTTGTATGTGTCAGATACTAGCGAATGTTCAGAAGCTAAATGAAAGTGTACCCTGATAATCTAACCACATTGTCAGCACACAGGGATCCTAATGTGTCTGCTTAGAGAGCCCCCGGAATTTTATACTGACCATCACCATTATGTGAATTAAAACAGCAATAAAACTGAATAAAAGTGTAAAGTAAGGGGTTAAAAAGGGGTTTACTGTGTAAACATCACTAGGGGGTTATCATTTGAGATCTTTCTTTCATGGGCAAATCCATTTAAGAAAGAGAGCCTCAGATTTCGAGTTATTAATCTTAGAACCTGAGTGCTGTCACTGGGATCATCAGGGAAAGGAGAACATAATCCACAGAGATCTTAAAAGGTTTATCCCAAACAAAAAAGTCCCTGATATCAGGGTGAAGCCGTCAGAGTCTCGATGCTTAAGGCATATAATTAAAGGGCATCCTTTTCTGGTCCCATTGCAGATGATAGGGGATGGGGAATGAGCACCCTGATCTAATTTGAACTGTAGGGGAGGAATAAAGTCCAGGAAGTGCCTGAAGAAATTCCCCTAAAAGCCAAAATGGTGTAAGACTGGAAACATAGTGAGACAGATTTACTTACCTGGTCCATTCGCGATCCAGCGGTGTGTTCTCTGCGGAGGATTTGGGTCTTACGGCGATTCACTAAGGAAGTTACTCCGACGTCCAACACTTTTTTTAAAAAAATGCTGCATTTTTTCCGAATCCGTCGGGTTTTCGCACGGCCACGCTCCCCGATTTCCCCGTTTTGCGTGCACGGCGGCGCCGATGCGCCACAATCCGATCGCGTGTGCCAAAATTCCTGGGCAATTCATGGAAAATATGACCCCCGATATGACCCCCGATATGCCAGCTCAAGCATTTGAAGGCCTTTTATGCATCTAGGCTAAGCAAGAGTGCACTTTTTGCAGTCTGGTTGATCAAGTCAAAGATATCAATAGTACATCAACTATTATGTCTGGTCTATCCCAGCCAGTTAGCTAGAAATTTTTAGAAAGATTTAAGGTCAGAGTTAGGGAGACTAATGGGAAGGTAACTGGCACACTCTGAGGGGTTCTTTCCGTGGCTTAGGTATCACTGTAATATGACTGCATAGCAGGTAGAGGGGGTCCTTTTAGAAAACCATTTAACAGCTTGACCATATGACCCCCTGCTATCTGCTACTGAGTCTCGCCTGAAGGCCTGGTCTACACTCCCCTTATCCTTGTATAGACGTATTAACATCTTTAAAATGATCTTCCCAAATTTCTGTACTTTCATGCCTGCTCAGTATTGCTTCCTAAGAGCCTATTCAAGCATACAGATGCATTCTCAGATCCTTTTGTTGGCAAGGCCGCTCCGTGTACTTTAGTCTAGCTCTGCTCCAGGCACCTAAGGCTCTGGGTGGGTTAGCGGCAACTGGCGTAGAGGGGGAAGGAATCACAATTCCCGAGCTCTGCGCCGGGAAATGTGCAGAAATCACAGATTGTAGATCTCCCCCAAAGTATTTTAAGGTACTGCTACAAAATGTTAGATATGTGTATGATATTGTTTATTATTGTTTTAATTTATTTGCTCATTTATTACCTTCCTATAGGTACATTTATACACTCATATATAAATATTAATACACGCATACACAGTATGGTCAAGTTCTCCAAAGTTTTGGGAAACCACCAGTGTAAGAATATCCCTAGTGTGAGGGGAGGTTAGTAGGGATTTATTCAATAGCTAATGAGTCTGGCGGGGAAGGAAGTGACCCAAGCACAACTTCACTATAACAAGGACATGATCCACCAAGTGCAGCGACCTAAGAGTCAGTATATTTCCAAAGATGTACTCTATGTGCAGGTGCGTAGAATGGGGACAGGAATAGAATGTAAATGGCATTGCTGTAGGAGTCATATAATGAGCACTTACGGACCAGCCTACGAAATCCCATTGCTAATCTGTTTGTTGTTTGGGGTGTAAAAGAGCAAGAATCCCAAGACGGTGAGAGTGTTTTGACAATGGTGTATTGAAGTCCCCACTTATTAGTAGCCTCTCCAATAGCTGCGTCAAAAAAGGAAGTTGACCAGAATTAGGTGCATAAATAGAGCATAACAGTATACAGACTTCCAAAATATGGCTTCTGAGAATAAGATAGTGACCATCTGCCTCCACCTGGGATATTTGTAAGAAAAAGGCTGTGCTATTAATATAGCATCTTCCACCTCATTAATTGATGCATTTGCCATATAAGCGGTAGGGTACCAATGTTTTGCAAAATTAAAGGACCCTGCACTAAAGTTAGACAAATGTCATTTACTATCGAAGTTAATGCATTCACATTTAAGGAGAGGATTTTAACCATAGTCAATGATAAGTTGAGTTGTAGAGAGAAATAATGTAAATAAGGCAGACAAAAGTGTGGGAATAGGGCCTCCCAGCCAAATCTTCTCTCCATCTACCTCTGCAGTGGTCAGCAGTACAGCTTTGCAGCGCTGGGGAGTCCCCCAGGGTCAAGAGTTTGTATATTCTGTGTTTGCATGGGTTTCCTCCGGTTCCTCCCACACTCCAAAACATACTAGTAGGTTAATTAGATTGTGAGCCCCCATGGGGACAGGGACTGATTTGGAAAGCTCTGTGTAGCGCTGCGTAATCTGTGTACGCAGTATTCATGAATTTAGCTACTATCCAATCCCCCTATCACTTTCTGCCTTGCATATATATAGGATCTTTTGTAATCTTTCTACTTTTTCCATATTATCATTTATACCCCAGTAACTATTTATCATACACCCTATTTATTGCTGTGGAAACAAAAAGAGGAACTTACAGTATTTTTAAATTTATTTCCTGCTTATTAATGGAAAAAAAGGTTAACCCTCGCTGCATGTGTATATAACTTTATGTCTGCAAAAATTTGTCTCCCTTTAGCACCATGGAGCTGCTCTGCAGAGATTTTTTTGACCATGCAATTGTGATTTGCTTTCTGCTGTTTCATTCATTCTGCCCAGCACCCTGCTTTCTGTGTATCCACCTTGGATTTTTATATTTGAACAAATTTTAATGTCTCAATAAAAGTTAATGGGGCAGATTTATCAAGCTGTCTGAAAGTCAGAATATTTCCAGTTGCCCATGGCAACCAATCACAGCTCCCCTTTAAAATATTCATGAGCACTGGTAAAATGAAAGCTGAGCTGTGATTGGTTGCCATGGGCAACTGGAAATATTCTGACTTTCAGACACTTGATAAATCTGCCCCAATATTTTAGTTCATCTATTCTTACTGGTGTTTTTTTTTCTCAAACTTTTGGGTAGAGAATGAATCTATGAGAGGCCAGATCGTGTATTGGCAGTAAGTGTACCTACATATTACTATTGCACTAGCGTTAACATCAGCTCATTCCATTTCCTCACCACAGTTTTTGGTTTGTTTCCTATCTGCATGTTGTCTCCATTCAACTAAATAACATACAGTGGGTATGGAAAGTATTTAGACCCCTTTACATTTTTCACTCTTTGATTCATTGATCACATCAAAAAAGTTCTGTTTTTTTCTCATTAATGTACACACAGCACCCCATTTTAACAGGAAAAAAACTTATATGTAGATATTTTTACTAATTTATTAAACAAGAAAATCTAAAATACCACATGGTCATAAGTGTTCCGAATGAAGCAACATGTTTTTCACACCAGGATTTGGGGATTCTCTGCCATTATTCCTTGCAGATCTTCTCCAATTCTCTTGTGTTGGATGGTGAATGTTGTTGGACAGCCAAGTCTTTTCAGAGATGCTCAGTTGGGTTTAGGTCAGGGCTCTTGCCGGACCAGTCTGGAATGGTCAGAGTTGTTCTGAAGCCACTGCTTTGTTATTTCAGCTGTGTGCTTAGGGTCACTATCTTGTCGGATGGTGAACCTTCAGCCCAGTCTACGGTCCAGAGCACTCTGGAAGAGGTTTTCATGCAGGGTATTTCTGTACTTGGCCGCATTTATCTTCCCATTAATTACAACCAGTCATACTGCCCTGCAGCTGAAAAACACCCCCATAGCATGATGCCGTCACCACCTTTTTTCACTGTTGGGATTATATTTGGCAGGTGATGAGTAGTGCCTGGTTTTCTCCACACATAGTGCTTGGAATTAACACCAAACAGTTTTAATATTAAGCTCATCAGACCGGAGAATCTTATTTCTCGTAGTTCATAATGTATTTTTTTGCAACTGTATGCAGGCGTTGATATGTCTTGTACTCAAGAGAAGCTTCTGTTGGCACACTCTACCATAAAACCCCAATCGGTGGAGGGTTGCATTGATAGTTGACTCTGTGGAACTTTGTCCCCTCTCACTACTGTATCCCTGGAGCTCAGCCACAGTGATCTTGGTGTAATTCTTTACCTCTCTTACACCATTTCTTAGTACGGCTGGACAACCAGGTTGATGAAGAATTGTCGTCGTCCAAAACTTCTTCCATTTAAGGATTATGGAGGCCATTGTGCTCTTAGGAACCTTTAGTGCTGCAGAAATTGTGTAACCTTGGCAAGATCTGTGTCTTGCCACAATTCTGTCCCTGAGCCCCTTGGGCATTTCCTTAGACCTCAAAATTGCACTTTGAGCTGTAAAGTCTTAAATAGACAGGTGTGTGCACTGGTCTTAAAACCAAAACATTAATACATCTCCCCTATTAATGTGCATATTAATGGGTAGTTGACTGGAGGGGATAAGTGTGCTCCTAAAATGGGGAGATTCACAAGGAGTGGACTGCTGCTGGAGTCATTGCTTCAAGATCCACTACACACAGACGTAACCAGGACGTGGACAACAAGTGTTGCATTCCATGTGTCAAGCCACTCCTGACCATTAGACAACGCCAGAAGCGTCTTACCTGGGCCAATGAGAAAAACAACTGGACTGTTGCTCCAAGGTGTTGTTTTCAGGTGAAAGTAAATTTAGAATTTTATTTGGAAATCAAGGTCCCAGAGTCTGAAGGAAGAGTGAAGAGGCACAATCCAAGTTCATTGAGGTCTAGTGTGAAGTTTTCACAATCAGTGATGGTTTGCAGAGTCATGTTATCTGACTCTGGTGTAGGTCCACTGTGTTTTATCAAGACCAAAGTCAGCGCAGCACTTCATGCTTCCCTCTGTTGACAAGCATTTTGGAGATGGAATTTTCATTTTCCAGCAGTACTTTCCAGCAGCACCTGTCCACACTGTCAAAAGTACCAATACCTAGTTTAATTATGCCCTTCATAATTAAAGGGGTTATCCAGGCTTGTATATTTTATTACCAGTGGAGTAGGTAGGCTGGTAGCATGTTGCTACTAAGAAAATATATTTACATGTGATTAAGCATTTTGCCCAGGCATTTCAAATCACATTGCAAACACATTGGCTTATTTACTAAGGGTCCGCTGGATATTTCCGATGTTCGCCAAATTGCCCCGGGATTTTGGCACACGCGATCGGATTGTGGCGCATCGGCGCGGGCTTGCATGCAACAGAAATCGGAGGGCGTGGCCGTCGGATAACCCGACAGATTCGGACAAACCGCAGAATTAAAAAAAGAATTGTGTTGCAAAATCAAGCACCAGGAAGAAGCAGGTGAACTCCGGCGGACCTCAGTGCAGAAGCAACGTATGCAGGAACTCGGGCGCACGGGCTTAGGGAATCGCAGCAGACCCGAATCCACGTAGGACAACGCACCGCAGGATCGCCACGGGACCGTGTAAGTAAATCTGCCCCATTGTGGGAACACAGCCTGAAGCAGTTTCTTAATCTAATGTTAGATGCGTTCACACGTTGTCACGGGTGCTCCAAAGATCGCTGTCTCGGATCGCGGGCGCACCCGTGTTCCTGCTGCTGCCCCCAGTCCCGGGCCCTGCTCACCTTCCCTGGCTCCCGCAATGTCCTCTCTGGCTCCCGCAGCTCGGCACGCGCGTCCCCGGCACTCTAAGATTTAAAGGTCCAGCGTGCCAATAATTGGCGCAGGCCTGCTATAAGTTTCTGCCCCTTCCTGTGACCCTTGCCGGATCTTTGAGCCTCACAGCCTAAGAGAAAGGTTCCTTGCGTGTATTCCTGCATTCCTGTGTCCTCCAGCGTTCCTCCCTGCCTTCCTGTGTGTTCCTGCTCCCGAGTCCTGTGTTGTCGTGTTACCTGTGTTCCTCCGTGTTGCTGTGTTTCTGTGCCTCTGTTCCAGTCCCCTTCTGCCAGGACCTCCAGTTGCTGACCCCGGATTGGACTTGACCCTGCATCTCTGCCGCCTGCCTTGACCCTGTGCCTGGTCCCGACCACGAGACTGTCTCCTGAGGATCGACCAGGTGGTATCCTGCCGCAGCAAGTCCAACCCGCTTTGCGGCGGGCTCTGGTGAAGACCAGGTGCCACTTGGACTCCGGTCCCAGGTGTCGGCTGGTACCACCTCCCGCGGTGGTCCAGGGGATTCACACACCCCGAATCCTGACACACGTGGTGTTAACAAATACCTTTTGAAACGCAATACAACAGCTGAGAAAAGAAGATCGTAAACACAATGTTAACAGCAATGTAATTAAAGGAAATCTACCACTTCGGATAGAGCTTATAAGCAGGACATGCCGTGCTCCAGCTCAAGGTGAGCTGGTGCCGGCGCTTATCTTTGTTATGTTTTTAAATAGTTTTAAAGCATTTAATCACTTTATTAATGTTTTTATGGGAAGTAGCTTCCCCGCACCATAGTCCGCGCTCGGCGCACCATATACACTTACACTATACACTGCAATACAAGTGTATTGCAGTGTAAAGGCTTGAATAAGCGATCGGATGATCGCTTATTCAAGCCAAGAAGTAGAAAAAGTTAAAAAGTTAAAAAAAAAAAATTAAATCTTTTTATAATATAATTAAATAAATAAATAAAATAAAAGTCCCATAATCTCCCCAGTAACACATAAAATGCAAATAAAGTAAATAAAACACAAAAACACGTACATATTTGGTATCACCGCGTCCGTATTAATCTGTACAATAAATCTAAATCAATATTGAACCAGCTCGGTGAACTACGTGAAAAAAAACTCGAAAAACTTCCCATAATATACAATTTTTCATCAAACACCATCACAAAAAATGTTCTAAAAAGTGATCAAAAAAAGTTACGTTCCCTAAAATGATACGGCTGAAAAGAACAACTGTTTTCGCAAAAAATAAGCTCTCAACCAGATCTGACAACAGTAAAATACAGAAGTTATGGCCCTGAAAAGTTGTCAATAGTAAAAACAATGTGATTTTCTCCAATATTGGTTTTGCTCAGGAAAATTGAGCAAAAATAAGAAAAACTATATAAATGAGGTAACACCGCAATCGTAGTGAACCAGAGAATAAAGATAAAATATTATTTTTACGTTACGGTGAGCGGGGGGAAAAAAATGCTAACAATCCAAAATAAAAATTGATGATTTTGTTTGTGTTCCCCTTGAAATAGTTAATAAAATCTCATGAATAAGCTTTAGACTCCCAAAATAAATTATCTATACATTGTATCTCATCCCGTACATAATAAGCCCTCATATGTTCGCATTACCAAAAAAAAAAAAAATTTATAGGTCGTACAATGTGACAATACAAATCTGCTGTGAATGGCGCCTCCAATCATTCTATGCCCGGCCGTGCGCCCATACAGCAGTTTATCACCACATATGGGGTATCAGTACACTCGGGAAGAGTTGGGCATCAAGCGTTGCAGTGTTTCATCATTTAATTTATTCTGAAACTGTCAGTTTGGCCTAAATGAATGTATTTTCCCAAAAAATTCTATAGTTTCTAAATCGCAGGTCCATATTTTTTAACCCATGTGAAACACTTAAAGGGTTAATAGACTTAATAGAAATTGTTTTACATATGTTGAGGGGTGAACTTTCTATAGTGGGGTAATTTATGGGGTTTTACTATTATTTAGGCCTCTCAAAGTCACTTGAAAGCTGAGTTGTCCCTCAAAATGTGAGTTTTGGCAATTTTCATGAAAATAAGAAAAATCGCACCTAAAGTTCTGCGCCTCATAACATCCTAGAAAAATGACAGGATGCATAAAATATCATCCCAACATAAAGCAGATATTCTGTAAATGTTAATTATCAAACTTTTTGGGTAGTTTTACATCTTGTCTGGAAACCAGAACATTTCAAACTTGGAAAATGAAGAATTTTTACAAACTTTTGCCAAATTTTCACTTTTTTTCAGAACGAAACGCAAAACTTATCACTTAAATTTTATAACTAACATGAAGTACAATGTGAAAACATTCTCAAAATCACCCGGATATGTTAAAGCGTTCCGAAGTTATAACCAATTACCGTGAGACATGTCAGATTTGAAAAATCGAGTCTGGTCATTGAGCTGAAAACTAGTGACGGTGATAAGGGGTTAAATATTCCGTGATTTCATAGCCTCTACGGCAGTGGTGGCGAACCTATGGCACTGGTGCCAGAGGCGGCACTCTGAGCCTTCTCTGTGGGCACCCAGGCCATAACCCCAGCATGAAATTCACCAGACAGTACTCAAAGAATCTTCCTACAAATTTTCCCTCCTCCTTTCAACTGCAGTGGTGTCTTTAGGAGGCTGAAGGATTTAAGGTTGTTTTAAAGGATTTTAAAGAACAAGGAGAAATACATTACTGCTTAAATTGCCGTGCTGGCACTTAGCAATAAATAAGTAGCTTTTGCTTGAAGTTTGGGCACTCGGGCTCTAAAAGGTTCGCCATCACTGCTCTACGGTTATCTACACAATGCAGCAATAACATTTCATATTTGCGCCACACTCCGTGCGGGCACTTGCGCCCCACTACAGCTGGGTGTCGCTGTGTGCAACTTCTTCACTCAACTCCACATGAAACATAGTGTAAACGTCCCTACGCATGCAGCATCCTCATAAAGGCCGCCACACACAAGATGGCCGCGTACTGCTGTAACTATCGGAGGGGCCTATCAGCGTCTCGTGTCCATGACAACGACGACAGATTGGGGAGGGGCGGAGTGCAGGAAGAGGAGACTTTGGCGGGAGAGGGCGAAAGCTTTGCTGCACGGGAAGTGAGTATGGAGAGTGGATGTTGTTCATGTCCGTCTTGTAATCTTATGCTCAATACTATGAGGCAGCCGCGACGTGTAGTATATGCTCTCACACGTCTGCACTGTATAGAGTGCGTACACTGCAAAGCAAGGCTTACACTATATGATTACTAGGATAAGCCTGGCATAACATGAGGTGCAAGAACAAGCCTGCTATTACCTGTACTGTGGCCCGTCATTATTACATGATCTATGTGCCCTAGGAGCCTGGCATTACATGATCTATGTGCCCTAGGAGCCTGGCATTACATGATCTATGTGCCCTAGGAGCCTGGCATTACATGATCTATGTGCCCTAGGAGCTTGGCATTACATGATCTATGTGCCCTAGGAGCTTGGCATTACATGATCTATGTGCCCTGGGAGCCTGGCGTCGCATGACCTATGTGCCCTGGGAGCCTGGCGTCGCATGATCTATGTGCCCTGGGAGCCTGGCGTCGCATGAGCTGTGTGCCCTGGGAGCCTGGCGTCGCATGAGCTGTGTGCCCTGGGAGCCTGGCGTCGCATGAGCTGTGTGCCCTGGGAGCCTGGCGTCGCATGAGCTGTGTGCCCTGGGAGCCTGGCGTCGCATGAGCTGTGTGCCCTGGGAGCCTGGCGTCGCATGATCTGTGTGCCCTGGGAGCCTGGCGTCGCATGAGCTGTGTGCCCTGGGAGCCTGGCGTCGCATGAGCTGTGTGCCCTGGGAGCCTGGCGTCGCATGAGCTGTGTGCCCTGGGAGCCTGGCGTCGCATGAGCTGTGTGCCCTGGGAGCCTGGCGTCGCATGAGCTGTGTGCCCTGGGAGCCTGGCGTCGCATGAGCTGTGTGCCCTGGGAGCCTGGCGTCGCATGAGCTGTGTGCCCTGGGAGCCTGGCGTCGCATGAGCGATTCTTCCAGGGTCCCTCGAAAACAGAAAGAATTGTGGAACCGAAGAAGGAGATCCATTGAATGTCCTGATTATACTGCCCACACCTAACCAATTCTGCTGCAGCCCCAGGCAGCCAAGGATGTGTCAATTTAAAATCACTGAGTATGGCTTACCTTGGGCTGCCAAGGTCTAGCAAAAGATGCCATAAGTAATATCTGAAGAACTCTGTACATGCTTGGATGCCACCTCTGGCACCCGTGCTTTAGCTTTGCCGTCACAACTATAGGGAATCTAGAGTTTAATAAACCTGAACAGGCGGTCCCCTACAAAGGTGTCTACAATTAAGCTTTATTGTTAATCCTGGTTCTTATGACAATCCAAATCCAATTGTCTGGAGCTACAATTATAAAATATACAGTTCCTACTTACATATAGATTCAACTTGGGAACAAACCTACAAAACGTATCTTGTATGTAACTTGGGGACTGCCTGTAATTATACAAGATGTATTAGTTTTTTTTTGTTTTTTTTTCTCCACTCGACAGAGGGAGAACTTTTTTTCTTTGTCTTACCACTGAGACATTGTAGTTTGCATTGACCGTGACATTTAGAATCTAATTTGGGCCCAGTGCACACTATGTTCTGGGATAGGCACTCTATGCTTGGCATGAGAAGTATTCTACTTCTCTCCAGGGTTAAACACCTACAGTAAATTGGGATACTGAGATATGCACCCCTAACTCAAAAACATGAGCTGATATGGGGGAAAAAAAGCTACCCCCCCCCCTCCCCCAACATTATAAAAAAATGTAATTGTCAAGTGCAATACCAAAAATGGAGATAGTGCAAAGTAGTTATACAATGCAAACCAGTGGGTGGAAAGGAGGGACCCAACAACCTCTGCAAGTAATGTTTTTTTTTTTTTTCCAACTCAGATTTCTTAAATTCCAAAAGAGATTCACATTACAGGACAGAACGCCTCTCTTTCCAAGGTCTATCTTGACAAGTGTCATCTTTAATAAGGGCCATGGTATATTAGAGTCAGAGGGGAGTCATGAATGATACCCACGAGCAAAAGGAATCTCCCATCAGGGTCTGTGTATGTGTGTTTTTGTGTTTGGCCGGGGCCAGATTGCTCTGTGGGAACGCTTCATGGAAGGATCTGGGCTGTGAAGCAAGGGATAATTTCCTGTAGAAATAAAATATCTGTATTAATGGACTTCTAATACAAAAACGCATTCCAACGCTGGGGAGTTGAAGCCTTGGAGATTGTGAGAGACTGCAGAGTTGGGGCGGCACTTGGATCCATTAGTACATTACCATACACCCACCAGTTTTGTTGAGTGGGTAAAGGCAGAGGGTTTTTTTTTTTTTTTTTAATTATACGTGAAGAGGGCCTTCACCTCAATTCTGGTCTTGTAGTGGGTTATTGCCTGTATATTGCAACTGTTCTATTCCAATTAGTTTTCTTTATGTTTGATACAATTCATTTCTAATTGTAATAGAAATGGACTTTAAACGCAAGAAGATAGCACCTGCTGGAGGCTTCTCTTCCTCACAGACTAAGAAGAAGAAGACTGATTGGGATGATGATGGTCCATCCCAGTTTGAAGAGGAGCTGGCGTTCCTTGATGAGGTGGAAGCAGACATGGCCATGGAGATGAATGATACTTATTCCACTGCAGATGTATTACCTGTTGGTAGGTAGCTTGTCAATTATAATTAGATTATTTAGGTGAGATCTGTATTTCTAATGTAATAGTTTACCAGTACTGTGATTTATCTTTGTTTGAATCCATAAGGATCACAAGGTCCATACTAGATGGATCAAACTCCCACCATTGGTACAGCCTTACCCTCTACCCATATGTCACAACCCACTAAACCTAAATTTAAATCAACTGACCTGTCTCTTAATTTCATCACCATAATTGAGTGTCATTACCATTCACATATTATAGGAAATCTACCACTAGATGTAAACCCCACAAAGCATCACCAGTTATGTGTAGGGGTCAAAATGCTTAAAGTGGTAGTACCATTTTAACAAGTAATGGATATTGTTTGAAAAATGAAAGTTATACAAATTTACAATACACTTTTTGTATCAATTCCTCACAATTTCCAAGGCTCTGCTTGCTGTCCTTCTATACAAAGCTTCATTGTTTATTTCCCTTTGACAGAAATCTGACCGTGGTCACACAGGTGCACTGCTCGTTATAACACATCTCTGATTTATCTATGTGATATAACAAGCTGTGCACCTGTGTGACCATGGTCTGACCACTGGAAGTAAACAAAGAAGCTTTCTATGGAATTAAAGCAAGCAGAGATCTAGAAACCCATGAGGAATTCATACAGAAAGTATATTGGAACATTGTATAATTTTTCATCATACAAACAATAACATTAATTTGCAGAAGTGAGAATACCCCTTTAATGTTGGCATACTATTATTAGGTATATCAAATATATAGTATATAAAAATAAACAACTAAAATCATAAACATGTTAAGTGTTGTCAATTTCCAAAATGCCTGATCTATAAAATTATAAAAACGGTTATTCCTGGAAAATCTGAATCTGTCTGAATCAACACTTTTTTTGCAACACATAACATTTTTAATAAAAAGTGATCAAAGGGTCATAAAGTCACCAAAATGGTAGCAATGAAATAGTCTGTTAATCCTGCAAAAAAAATTACATTTCAGGTCCATACACTGAAGTATGAAAAAGTTACTGGCCTCAAAGACTTGCAAAGCGAAGTTTGTTATAATAAAATATATAGGTTTGGTATATATGTGATTGTTCTGAACAAAAGAATAAAGTCGAGCACACAGTGAAAGCCGAAAAATGGGGCACAAAAGAAAATGGGGCAAATTTTTTTATCTTATTTTTTACAAGTACCGTATATACTCGAGTATAAGCCGACCCGAGTATAAGCCGAGACCCCTAATTTTACCACCAAAAATTGGGAAAAACTATTGACTCGAGTATAAGCCGAGGGTGGGAAATGCATTGGTCACAGTATATAGCCAACCAGCCCCCTATAGTATACAGCCAGCCCACCTTGCCCCCAGTAGTATACAGCCAGCCCACCTTGCCCCCAGTAGTATACAGCCAGCCCACCTTGCCCCCAGTAGTATACAGCCTGCCCACCTTGCCCCCAGTGGTATACAGCCTGCCCCCAGTGGTATACAGCCTGCCCCCAGTGGTATACAGCCTGCCCACCTTGCCCCCAGTGGTATACAGCCTGCCCCCAGTGGTATACAGCCTGCCCCCAGTGGTATACAGCCTGCCCCCAGTGGTATACAGCCTGCCCCCAGTGGTATACAGCCTGCCCCCAGTAGTATACAGCCTGCCCACCTTGCCCCCAGTGGTATACAGCCTGCCCCCAGTGGTATACAGCCTGCCCCCAGTGGTATACAGCCTGCCCACCTTGCCCCCAGTGGTATACAGCCTGCCCACCTTGCCCCCAGTGGTATACAGCCTGCCCACCTTGCCCCCAGTGGTATACAGCCTGCCCCCAGTGGTATACAGCCTGCCCCCAGTGGTATACAGCCTGCCCCCAGTGGTATACAGCCTGCCCCCAGTGGTATACAGCCTGCCCCCAGTGGTATACACAAAACCAAATCAACCCCTACACTCCTCAACAAATCATAAAACGCCTCTCAAACTATACATCCAAAATACCAAAAGAACCAGAGCGGCAAAAAGAACACTAATCTGTAAAAAAGTAATATTCTTTATTTAGAAATAAATACATCAATTCAAACATATATAACCCTGGGGTGTATCCTTTGGCTTTCCCCTGATCTGCCCAGCGTCTGTCCACCATGTTTTCGGGTAAGTGTGCAATGGCAACTTGATACTTTTTTAACACTGGAAGGTACCTCCAGTGTTATGCATGGTTTATCCTCACTGCACTATTGCCACTTTTTCCCTATTTATTTGAGTCAAATATTTTGACCACATTATTGTCATTACCTATTACATTATTTGGACTCTGGGCTAAATAGGGGTAGCCACTGGTCTCCTGTGTTGCCCTTTATTTCCATCTTGGGCTACTTGTGTCCCCCATACATTGTATGTATAATTTTTCCCCATTTGAGGGTTATATATGTTTGAATTGATGTATTTATTTCTAAATAAAGAATATTACTTTTTTACAGATTAGTGTTCTTTTTGCCGCTCTGGTTCTTTTGGTACCCCAGTGGTATACAGCCTGCCCCCAGTGGTATACAGCCTGCCCCCAGTGGTATACAGCCTGCCCCCAGTGGTATACAGCCTGCCCCCAGTGGTATACAGCCTGCCCCCAGTGGTATACAGCCTGCCCCCAGTGGTATACAGCCTGCCCCCAGTGGTATACAGCCTGCCCCCAGTGGTATACAGCCTGCCCCCAGTGGTATACAGCCTGCCCCCAGTGGTATACAGCCTGCCCCCAGTGGTATACAGCCTGCCCCCAGTGGTATACAGCCTGCCCCCAGTGGTATACAGCCTGCCCCCAGTATTAAAAAAAAAAAAAAACTTATATACGCACCCTCTGGTGGCCCCGGTGTGCAGCGCTGCTCCCCCGATGTCCGCGACGCTTTTCTTCAGGCTTCCGCGCCCGTCTTCTTTCTTCTGCTGGGCGCCGCCATTGCTCTCTCCCCACCGGCGCCTAGTATGACGCGCCACTGCTGACGTCATACCAGGCGCCGCCCGGGGGGGGAAACATGGCGCCACCCAGCAGAAGAAAGAAGACTGGCGCAGAAGCCTGAAGACAAGCGGAGCGGACATTGGGGGAGCAGCGCTGCACATCGGGGCCACCGGAGGGTGAGTATATAAGTTTATTATTTTTTAAGTATTTTTTAGTGACTCGTGTATAAGCCGAGGGGACGTTTTTCAGCACATTTTTTTTTTGTGCTGAAAAACTCGGCTTATACACGAGTATATACGGTATTTCACCACATTTGGAATTCTTTTTTTAGCTTGCCAACACATGCTGGCATGTAAACAGAAAAATAAAATGGTTATGGGTTTTTGAAGTGGGGAGTGATATATGGTACTGCAAAAGCTAAAACGTCCTTTGGCCTTAAGCGGTTAATGAACCTGAAGTGCTCTGGCAGCATCACAGAATCAACCCACAGCACTTCTAATCCACCTGCTGCCACCTCCGGCCCTTCTTTCCTGTCAACCTCATCCAATATGCACGGTTTAAAAAAAATTTAAAACATCACTTTAATTTTTATTTAATAAAATATTAGTCTCTGTCACTCCTTATTTCTGTAGAAATAAGTAATAAATTGCAAAATAGACAAAGCCCTCCCCCTGTAATATAAATAGGAATTATTATTGGACCCGCACAAAGGACACTGTTAAAGAAAATAACGGAAAAACTGAAGATAATTGTTTTTATTAAATCCCTTTACAAAAAATGTAAAAGTGATAAAAATTAAACCACTGAAAAATCAACTCTTCTCAGAAAAAATATGCCCTCAACCAATTCTGTGAACTGAAAAATAAGTTATATTACTGAAAAAATGGCTATTTTAAAGAAAAAGATATTTTGAGAATATTCTTTGTCTTTATTCTGCAAAAATAAAAACCGAAATAAATGAGGTATCGCTGAAATTGTAGTGACCTAGAAAATAAATAAACCCTTCTGAGCACACCCACTACGCCAGACCGCTCTGGCATGGTATGGAGATGGTATAGTCGCTGTAAGAATCGCAAATTTTGGATCACACATGCCTGCTAGTTTTGCTTGTTGCCTAACTCCATCCTAAGATAAGTAATTTAATATGATTTGGACATATAAAATGTGTAATATATGGCAGAAAACACACGTGACACAAAATTATACTATGCTTTACTTTTCTTTTAGATAAACTTTCAGAGAACATTTCACCAAAATGGCTGAGGCCTCCCCTTCCTCCGATAGATCCACAGCAAGATTGCATATGCTTCCATCAGATCGAACTAGACCATTATATTGGTGAGATATTAATTCTTCAACTGATATTTCCTGTAGCATCCATTTAAGGGGAGTCTACCAGCAGTTCTGAGCGGCAGGTAGTGTTGGGTATTGTCCCTGGTTATCTGTTGTTATACTTCTTTTTGTGTTGTAAATAGCAGCAGCAGTGTGAAAAATGCATTTATACAAGGATTGTAGCTACCAGTTTTTCTTTTAACTTGTTTTTTTGAAGAATTTTCAAAGATTTAACTATTGCGGATCTCGTTCCCTATCACAAGCGTTTCAATGTAAACACATATGCCATCAGGCCAAGCTTTCCACACAATTAAAACGTTGCATGTGAATGCAGTTTTAGAGGTTAAAATGTATTTTTTTCTAAAATAGTATGTATTTGCCGCATTTGTAACACCAGAAACATTAAATCATAACTTACGTGACCTCATGACCCCATGGCTTTTTTATTTTTTTATTTATAGGTTTATTTTGTTTTCATATAAATGAACATACGAACAAACAATTGACTGGCACACAGGCCATTTAACATATAAGCATATGTGTTATTAGACAGTACATTCCTAGCTGCTTTGCATAAGTATAATTCCACATTATTGTCTTAGGCGACATCATATTTAGATAACTATGTCTTCTAAAAATTAAGGACTCTGAAAATAAAGCAGATTTGAAAAAAAAAGGTAAAGAATATCGTGCTTTCTTCCCTTATATTCAAGTTAGTCCCCATCTGGCTAGAGTGCCCTTGAGCTGCTCTGCAAGATACCATTGGGTCAGTGTGAAGTTTTTCATTAAATCAACTCTTTCCTGTACAGTGAAGTATTTTACAATGAACAGCCTCCACTTCTTAAAGAGCTTGCCCGCCAATTTGGACTTACAGTGTTCTGCTTCCAACCTTTCTACATAAAAGTTTTTTCATCTGTTCTATTACCTTGTTCCCTGTTGGAACATTTGGTTCCAGCCATTGTTGCAGCAGTGACCTCTTGGCCACCAGGCACAGCACGTGAAACAATTTTGGCAACCAACAGAAATTCTGGAGGCTCTCGTCATCTTGTTGAGTGTCATAATGGAACACATAAGTCATCGGGTCCATGGATATTGCTCGTTTCTATAGATCTTCTCCTATTTCCCGAATTTGCTCCCAAAATACCTGCGACTTTTCACACAGCCATGGTATAGATCCATACCTGATATCTGGCATTTTGGGCAAGACATCAGCCTTTGGGGATTGGCTGGTGATGGTGGCATATACTGCCCGGTGTATAATTCTAAAGTGTGTGTGTGTCTCTCCACACTTGGTTCGCTACTGCTAACCTGCCAACCTTTCAAAATTTTGCCTGCCGTCTCCTCACCCCCCAGTTGTCACCCACCCCGAGAATGATAGGTTCTCCTTCTCCATCCTCCTCCGCAGCGCCTTATACAAGAGAGAGATCCCTCCCGTGCGTATCAACATGGGTAAGATATTATCAAATTGGTTTTGACCCACCTCCTGTTCCATGTCCCTAACAGTGTCCATACAAAAGTGTTTGATTTGTGCGAACTGGAAGAATTGGGGTCCCCCCAGGTCATAGTTCCCTATCAGTTCTTCTCTGGTCAGCCACCTATGCATAGCTTTCTATTGGGCACATTCAGAGTGCAGTGCATGCACCAAGTGTCGCTGCCCACACAGCAGAAGGAAGAGTAGGTCCTATTCCTGCACACCTTTGTTGCGGGCCAAAATTGATGGGTAAACGGTGCTCACCTGCCAATGTCAGAAGGGCCGCAAACAAGTGGTTGGGTTAAAATGTATGGCTGGAATTTACAACTTTATACTACTATTCAAAGCTCATCCTTTTTACCTGTAAACCATCATCCTCACTGTTAAAGCCTTCATAATTGTTGCAACCGGTCATTGTGGTACATCTATGCTTGTGTGCACAGAGGCAAAAAAAATTGCAAATTGATCACACAAAGCGAACCCTGGTGCCTTCTTCTCCACACAGCATCTGATGCCATTATTCCCTTTCCCATTCAAAATGGATGCTTCCATCCCCAAGAAATCACCTCCACAACATCTTTGCCCACCAGTGGCAGTGGCAACATCATACAGCATCACTGCCCAGCACTCATTATGACACAGCCCTATGTAAGACCAATATGTTTCCCTTCCCTTGCTGGCTGCTGATCACAGACAGCCCGAGACAAACTGTGAAATCAGAGGATGCAGCAAGCAGTGTTTTTGTACGTTCTACTCTTAATCAAGGTACATATTATCCAGCAAACCAGATATATACCAACCTGTAGACTCTCTGCAACCTTCACCTTGGACCTTGTATATAGGATGCCGGCTAGTTCAATTTTTATTTATTTTATACTGTTCCGTTATAAAGAATGGCTGGATCATTACAGATCATTATCTCCCCTTTAGCCTCATAGTCTGTAAGCTCTTGTGAGCAGGGGCCTCAACCCTATTGTTCCACATGACTGTTTGTACTGTATAATGTGGTATTGTATGTATATATTTGTACATATATTGTATATTCATATATGTCCCTTTTGATTTGTAAAACGCTGTACAGATAGTACCCGGGTTACGTACAAGATAGGGTCTGTAGGTGTGTTCTTAAGTTGAATTTGTATGTAAGTCGGAACTGTATATTTCCATATCGTACCCCATGACGCCCCCCTGGAGGTTGCTTCCCCTTCCTCTGTAGGGACAGGAAATTGAGAGCATTAAAAGGCCCCACCCTCAACTTCCCACCATTTTTCCTGTCCCTACAGGGATAGGGTTGAGAGTAAAACCTCTCTCTTCCAGAGGGGGGTGGGGGTGGAATCTCGTACCTCCTGTGGCTGCTTGTTCCTTTGGGGCTTCCCCTGTCTGGCCTCTTCCGAGTCCTACTTGGGGTCTCCCGGTCCCGGTTTGCCATGTTTCCCGGGCTGTGTTGACGGCCATACGGCTCGCTTGTTGGGTCCGCAGCAGTATGTAAATAGCTCTCTTTCACGCGTGAAGTCACTTCCGGCCAAACCGTCAGAGACCTCAGCATCACGGCCTAGGAGACGGTCTGTAAAAGATGACGTCATACGCCGGATGGTATGTACAAGGTCGCAGCGTTGCCAGAACACAAAACTTGATGCTTCTTATAAGAAGAGCCTGTGCAAGGATTGTTTAGATAAAATATTAAAGAAGAAAAATCATCATTTATGGATGAATTACGGGTTGTTATGCATGAAGAGATAAAAGCTTCAAGGAGTCTGCTGCATAAGAAAGGAGAAATCCTGTATGTATAGATAATGATGATGAGCAACCTTCTTGTTTGTATAAAATAGATATGGATGAACCTGAAATGATGATGCAACAATCCATACCAAATAACCCCAAGTATCTATTTCCAAATGAGGTTATGGACGGACTGATCAAGGCATTAGGAGACACCTTAAATATGGAAGACACACTAGAAGAAAGATCCATGGTAGACGAGCTGTTGGCTGGATTAAGACGGAAAATGTTAGTTTTTCCTATTATTGATAAACTGAAAGATCTTATCCTGGATGAGTGGAAGGATCCGTGAAAACGTTTAACAATTCCCAAAGGTTTTAGAAACCGCCTATTGTTCGACCCGGAAGAGACAAAGATCTGGGATAATGTACCTAAGGTAGATGTTCCTATAGCCATGGTAGTCAAGAAAACTGATCTACCATTTGAAGATTCCTCTCAGCTAAAGGATGCCATAGATCGAAAATCTGATTGTCTGCTTAAGAAAGCATGGGAGACCTCAATGGCGACACTAAAAATGAATATTGCAACTACCTCGGTGTTCCGAACTCTTCTCTTCTGGTTAAGACAGCTTGAAGATAATCTTAGAGAAGGTACATCTATAGAAGAAATTTAAGATTCTATCCCGTTACTAAAATGAGCAGCGGCTTTTCTAACGGATGCATCAGCAGAAACCATTAGTTTCTCAGCAAGAGAAAGTGCATTATCTAATGCGACTAGAAAAGCACTTTGTCTAAGACCGTGGTCTGGAGATGTGCGCTCTAAGGTGAAGTTATGTAGCCTTCCTTTTTCTGGTGATTTTGTTTGGATCAGAATTGGATGAAATCTTAGATAAAGCGGCAGATAAAAAGAAGGGATTTCTGAACGCTAGGCAACAACCTAAAAAACTGTTTTCGAAGCTTTAAATCAACCAAAGAACAGCCAAAATTCAAAAACAGACAGGCCTCCAAACAGGGATTCTGGAATATGTTTAGAGAAGGAAAGAGCAAGCCTTTTATTTTCAGTTCCTCAAACAAGCAGGGGAAAAGACATTGATGCCAGAGTGGGGGGAAGATATATAACATCAAACAGGTGGGTACTATATACTATAGTATAGTATATAGTTTACTATATAGAGTTTGTATCACCTCCTCCTCATCGGTTTATTCTATCCAGGCAATCATTGAACAGGCTAACATGTCACCTTTGGAAGGAAGCCTGTTGAAGCTGAACGTGATCAGTCCAGTCCATCTGGAAGAAAAATGTACAGGTCATTATTCTCTTTTTATTTTTGATTTAAAAAAAAACAAAAAACAAATGGAGCCTTCAGATTGATTTAGAAATTGGTAACATATGTTAAATTCAAAATGGAATCTGCCACTCCTCTATGCCATATTATCATGTGCCTATTCGCCAAGAGTCACAGAAATACTTACGGTTTGCAGTATTATCTTCGTCGGGGGAAGAATTTCATTTTCAGTTTACAGCATTACCTTTTGATCTCTCTTCAGCTCCTCGGATCTTCACAAAGATCATGGCAGAAGTTGTGAAATATCTTCGAACAGAAGAAGTCTTCGTTGTCCCCTATCTAGACGACTTCCTGCTGATGGGAGACTCGGTGAGCCACTTGGAAAATCAGAAGGAGACAACAATAGAAGTATTACAATCCCTGGGATGGATCATAAATTTAGAGAAGTCCCAAATTACATAAGAGTTTGAGGGCTATCACTGAATTCTGTAACTCAAACCCCACAAGCGCCTTTTTTGACACCGCGCTAGCGGAACACAGGTGGGTAAAAAGATTTTTCCTGGCCTGTATGTACTTACGTCCTACTGTGAAAGAGTCATCCCCTCAGTGGGATTTAACTTTAGTCTTGGATGCTTTAACCATGGGCCTTTTTGAACCAAATGACCCATGCAACAGGCGTTTCTGGACACTAAAAAAACGCTTTCCTAATAGCCATCACATCGGCTAGAAGGCTAAGTGAGTTCCAAGCCTTGTCTATCTGTGAACCCTATTTGTCTTTATCTGAAGATAGGATTACGCTTAAACTTGACAGCAATTTTTTTCCTAAAGTTGTTTCTAATTTCTATAGGAATCAGGAGATCACTTTGCCACATTTTTCCATCATCCAAAAAATCCTATGGAGGAAAAGTGGCATCTTTTGGATGTAAGACATAATGTGCTTAAATATCTTGCAGAGAGGAGGGGCATTTATTGAAGAAATCTGTAAAGCTGTCACATAGAGCACAAATTTCACCTTTGTAAGGCATTATAGACTGAATGCCTCAGCAGCTGGAGATCTGTCCTTCGGCCGAAAAGTTCTTCAGGCTGTGGTCCCTCCCTAACTGGGAATAATTTGGTATGTCTCCAGGGGGTCGTCATGGGGGACGATATGGAAAAAAGGAATTAGTCAGTTTCCATAAGTCCACCATGACGGCCCTGATATTTTCCCTCCCATTTTGTGTAGGAAAGTTTATATTATTACCTTTGTATGTGAAATTAACATACTAAATAAAATTGAGATGAAACCTATACTGGTGTAGTTATTTGGGAAAACACTGGTGGGAGGTTGAGGGTTGGGTCTTTTAATGCTCTCAATTTCCTGTCCCTACAGAGAGGAAGGGAAAGCAACCTCCAGGGGGCTGTCAAGGTGGACTTATGGAAACCGAATTTCCGCTAAGGACTAATTCCTTTTTCTTTTTTTTTTTTTTTTATAATTGTAGCTCCAGCCAAATTTTTTTGGGTCTCTTTGACAGTTGGATTTTAAAAATGTTGGGTTGTCATAAGATCCAGGATTAACAATAAAGCTTAAATGCAAGCCCCAGTGATAACTGTTATAGCTGTTTATTGTAACTTGGGGATAAAGTACAGTAAATTACCAACATCCAGAGGTCCGTTTGTAACTAGGGGTCATCTGTTAGTCGGGGACCTCCTGTATAAATAAAGATTTGTTTTAATATTTTTATTAATGACCTTGTAGTGGGTTTACACAGTCAAGTTTCAATATTTGCATATGATACTAAGCTGTTTAACCCCTTCCCGACGTGCGCCGTACTAGTACATAGCCGGTAAGTCTTTGCTTCATATTGCAGCAAAGGCTTACCGGTAACACCCGCGATCGGTGCTAGCACTGATCGCGGGTGCTTTCACAGCGATGACGTCACGGGGAGCGGTGATCCGTTGCCATGACAGCTTCGGGTCTCACGAAGGCCTGAAGCTGTCTCGTTTAAACCCATTCATTACAATGTGCTATCAGCACATTGTAATGAACGAGGAGTAAAATCCCCATATACTGCCATATTGCAGTATGGCAGTATATGGTAGGATCGATCAGACAACATAGGGTTAAAGTACCCTAGGGAATCTGAAAAATAGTAAAAGTAAAAAAAAGTTAAAAAAAAAAATTATAAAAAAACCTACAAATTCAAATCACCCCCCTTTCCCTAGAACTGATATTAATATTAATAAACAGTAAAAATCATACACACGTCTGAAAATGTCCGATCTATCAAAATATAATAACGGGTTTTCACTGCGTTTAACCCTGTAACGGAAAATAGCGTCAAGTCAAAAATGACATTTTTTTTTGCCATTTTGGAAAATATAAAAAAATTAATAAAAAGTGATCAAAAGGGCGCTCAGTCCTAAAAATGTTAGCAATGAAAACGCCATCAAAAGTAGCAAAAAATGACACCACCCACCACAGCTCCGTACACCAAAGTATGAAAAAGTTATTGCCGCCAGAAGATGGCAAAATAAAAAAAAAATTTGGTACAGGAGGTTTTAATTTTTTTAAATGTATGAAAACATTATAAAACCTATACAAATTTGGTATCCAGGTAATCGTAGCAACCCAAAGAATAAAGTAGACACGTCATTTGGGGCACACAGTGAAAGCTGTAAAATCCAAGCCCACAAGAAATGTTGCAAATGTGTTTTTTCACCATTTTCACTGCATTTGGAATTTTTTTCCCGCTTCCCAGTACGCGCCATGGAATATTAAATACCGTCACTACGAAGTGCAATTTGTTACGCAGAAAATAAGCCATAACAGAGCTCTTTATGTGGAAAAATTTAAAAAGTTGTAGATTTTTGAAGGTGGGGAGTGAAAAATGGAAGTGAAAAAACTAAAAAAGGCCAAGTTGTTAAGGGGTTAAAGTAATAAATACTGAGGTCGATAGTTTAGCATTACAGAGGGTTTTGTGGAAGCTTGAGGAGAGGGCAGAGAAATGGTTGATCAGGTTTAATGTAGATAAATGTAAAGTTATGCACTTGGGCAATGGAAACGAAAAATATAATTATGTTCTAAACAGTCAATTACTTGGTAAAACTGGAGCTGAAAAGGACTTGGGGGTATTGGTGGATGGTAAACTTAATTTTGGCGACCAGAGCCGGGCTAAAGCAGATAAAATTATGGGATATATCAAGAGAGGAATAGATTCTCATGATAAAGACATAGATTTGCCCTTATACAAATCCCTGGTCAGACCACACATGAAATATTGTGTACAGTTTTGGGCACCAGTGTATAAAAAGGACATAGTAGAGCTGGAACGGGTGCAGAGGAGAGCACCCAGGATTATTAGGGGAATTGGGGGATTAGAATACAATGACAGATTACAAAATTTGGGATTATTCAGTTTAGAAAAAAGTCGTCTGAGGGGGGACCTCATTACAATGTACAAATACCTGAACGGACAGTACAAGGATATCTCCAAAGATCTTTTTATACCTAGCCCTGAGAGCAGCACAAGGGGGCACCTCTACGCCTACAGGAGAGGCGATTCTACCATAGCCATAGACAAAGGTTCTTTACTGTAAGAGCAGTGAGACTATGGAACTCTCTGCCGCAGGAGGTTGTTACGTACATGGAGTGCACCATGTTCAAAAGAGGCCTGGATGCCTTTCTGGGGAGAAAAAATATCACGGGTTATGGGGATAAAACATTTATTTAATTCGTAAAGATTGTACTTGCGTCTTTTTCCAGCATTATATACTATGATCAATAAGGGAGTTTACCAGACCATACAAGACTAAAGACAGTATTAAGTAGCAGGGCTCAAGAACTTTGTGATCATAACCTTCTTTATATTCCAGGTTTGTAGCTGGACTTGGGGCATTCTGGAGCACCAGTGCATGACATTGTTTTACTGAACACAGCACTGCTGAGTGGCAGTAGTACTCAAAAACAGTAGCCTGACTGTGACTTGTATCAGAGTGGTAGGGTATGTACTATATTTGGCAAAGAGATGTTAGATGTCAGTGCTCAAAATCCAGCTAAAATGCTGGAATATAAATTAATATTGTACAATCCACCTGCTAAGGTATGGTATGGATTTGGGATAACTTCTGAAGTTAGAACAATCCCTCAACATTCATTAGCTTGGCTGAAAACTCATTTAAGAGCTGCTGCCAGACAAAGTGTATGTCAGGTCCAGGTAGTTACCGCACTTTACCTGTGTAAACAGGGAAGTAGAACATTTTAGATTGGTTGTTATTGGGGCTATAGGGAAGCACTTTTAATTTTTCGTTGTAGTTGGCATCATTCTATAATTCTGTAGAGTGAAGAATTGTTATTGTGCCTAGATAAGGAATTTCCCTGTTTGAGTTTTTTTAGCCTGTAAGGTGAACTACTCAACATTTGGTAACTGAATATCTGATGTTTTCAATGACTATTGAAAACACAATTTAATTCAAAGGCTTTATGGAGGAGCTTGACCCAATTGCATATGTGTTTGGCTTCAAAAACTGCATCTGAAGACATGCAGGGTGTTTTCACATGTGGCTTTAGGTAGGGGCTTGGCCTGGCTGTACACGTGGCCCCATACTTAAGGACACCCAACTTACAGACGGCCCCTAGTTAAAGACGGACCCTTCTGTCCACTGTGACCTCTGGTGCAGCTCTCTTCATGCTTTACTATTGTCCCAGACTGCAATGATCAGCTGTAAATTGTCTGTAATGAAGCTTTATTGATCATCCTTGGTCCCATTACAGCAAAAACTTCAATTACTTCAATTGTCTGTCACTGGGGAAATTTTTTTTTTTTTGTGGAACTACATTTATAAACTATACAGTTTCAATTTACATACAAATCCAATTTAAGAATAAACCTATGGAACCTATCTTGTATGTAACCCAGGGACTGCCTGTGCTGCCACTGTCGCTTGTGATCAGGAATGAGCATCGCTTGTTATACATGAAAACAATTCAAAGCACCACATGCATTTTAGTGGAAAAACTAAATCAAGCGCCCCCCCCCCCCCAATGTGTTACTTTTGAAATGCCGCGTGTGAATGCAAGCTTACTATGGCAATGATGTACCTGTTAAAAGTATAATAGTATTTTTTTTTGTACTGGAAAACTCTGCCTGCTATTCCCTATTCCTGTTTCTTACAAAACTGGTAGGTAGTGCTCAAAATGTCTCACACATCTTCCCATTTTTTCTTTCTTTTTTTTTTTTTTTCACACGCAAAATGTCAAGAGGAGATTGTGCGATTTGGGGTCTTTTTCTTATGCAATGAGTTTTTATTTTTTTTCTTTTGCAGGATCACATATTCCTGGGATGCTTGGTGCTACGCAAGGACCTGTTCCTATTATCCGAACATTTGGGATAACAGCAGATGGGAATAGCGTATGTTGCCATATTCATGGATTTGCTCCATACTTTTATGTACCCAGCCAGTCTGGTATGTGTCCAAATCTCTGTATTTTAGTAGAGGTTTTTTCATAATTTTTATTCCATACATGCAATTAGAAATAATTGTTCTAGTATATGTTATAATTTCCAAGATATTGTGTTTTGTTATAAACGCTGCTTGATTCAAAGTATAAAAATCAATAGAACTACCTTTAATATAAATCAAGATAAATATTGTTTAAGTAATTTATGCTCCACCTGCAGTTGTAATAAATGTAGCTGTATTGTCTTAAGCTATTTTATCATTATACGGTTAACCCCACAGGATAGGGCCTAACTTGCTGGTCAGTGGGGGTCTCAGTGCTGAGACCCCCAACAGATCGTGAAAACGAGGAGTCCGTCAGACTAATGGAGCAGACGGCCATGCATGATCGAGCGCGCCGTCTGCTCCATTAACAGCTCTCCACCTTCAAAAACCTATAATTTAAAGAAAAAAATTTGTGTCCTGAGCTGTGTGTGAGAAATTTTACTTCTCGGTGACGTTATTTATTATTCCATGGCGTGTACAGGGATGTTGAAAAAAATTCACTGCGTGCTCCAAATGAGACGTCTACTTTATTTTTTGATTTAGTGCGATCACGATGATACCAAATTTATTTAGGTTTTATTGTGTTTTTATACATTTTTACAAATTAAAACAATGTGTATGAAATAAAAAATAGTTTTGCCATCTTCTGACACTAATAACTTTTTCATACTTTGGTGTACGGAGCTGTGTGAGGTGACTTTTTCATTGTGACGATTTTGAGGACTGTGCGACCTTTTGATCACTTTTGTAAAAAAAATTTGTTATGTAAAATGGTATAAAAGTCGCGCTGCAGACATTTTGGCGCTATTTTCCGTTATGTGGTTCACCACTGACAATAACCGTTTTTATATTTTGATATATCGGGCATTTTGGGACGTGGCGATACCTAAGATGTTTGTGATTTTTACTGTTTTGTTTTCTATCTGTTATAGTGAAAGGTGATTTTGAAATTTTAACATTTTATTTTTTTAAATTTTATAATTATTTCTTAGATTCTCTAGGGTACTTTAACCCTAGATGGTCTGATCTTTGCTACCAAATACTGCAATGCTACTGTATTGCAGTATATGGCATTTTACATAGGATTCATTACAATGAGCCACTGGCTCATTGTAATGAATCTTAAGAAACCAGACAGCTTTGTGTCTGACAACCGATCGCTGCTCCCTTATGACATCACGGGGAGCAGCAATCTCAAACAAGATGGTGGCGCGCATGGACTGCTGTCTTTTTAAATGCTGCCACTGGCAATCAAGGGGTTTTAACCCGTGATCGGTGCTAGCATGTTAGCTAGGGTGTTAGCGGTTAGCACATTTCAGCAAACCCCATGTCTGTATGAAGAGGGCTCAATCTGGAACCCTCTTCATGCATCCTTAATTGCTTGCTGAAGGATATATGTCAGTGAGCGTAAAGGGATTAAATAACAGTAAATGTCTTTATGTAAAATTGTAAATAAAGTCAATTTACATATTTACATGTTACCTTGGAGTTTGGCTGGATTGAAAGTGTTTTTCTTCATTTCTAGAAGTGTAAGTAGCTGTCTTAACACTTTCACAGCAGAACTGGAATGAAAAAAATGCTTTCAAACCACCCTAACGCATAGTAACATGTAAAACTCATTTATGCAATGCATTTAACGCATTGCAAACGCCACTTGTGATCACACCCTTAAGGTTGTGTGTAACGATGTATATTCGCACTTACTAGCGGTTCTGGACATGGTTTTCAATGGAGCTGCTGAATGTGAAGCTGCTCCATCTGCAATAAATTATGGTTTCGTTACTTTAATAAATAACGAGTGCCGATAAGATACTTTTAAAATCAATTATAACTAAATTATCTCTCGAATAGTGTTGTAAATACTAGAACTATAATGAATATTATCAGGGACCATGACAATGTTTAAGAACTTTTGGGCTTTCCCTGACTCTTCCTATTCAAGATATTGACGTATTTGCAGTCTACTCGAGCTTTTCTGTGAATTGGGACAAATCTTCCCTGTTACCGATGGATTTTGTGTTGCGACCATTACCACCAGCAGCGGAGCTTCTTTATGTTGTTTCTCAATTCCGATACCGGGGTATGAAGAACACTGGGGAGAATTGGTTTGCTTAAAGCAATCTGCCACGGTGGTAGACACGGCGGTAATCAAAAACAGGCGGTCCCCTACTTAAGGACACCCAACTTACAGACGACCCCCAGTAAAAGAGGGACCCCTCTGCCCACTGTGACATCTGGTTAGGGTCTCAGGATGCTTTACTATAGTCCTGTACTGCAATGATCAGCTGTAAGGTGTCTGTAATGAAGCTTTATTAATAATCATTGGTCCAATGACAGTAAAAAAATTTTAAACTCCAATTGTCACTGGGGCAAAAAAATGTTTTGTCTGGATCTACAGTTATAAACTATACAGTTTAAACTTACATACAAATTCAACTTAAGTACAAACCTATGGATCCTATCTTGTATGTAAGCCAGGGACTGCCTGTATGCTCACTTGTGGTGCTGATCTCCTGGACTCTGGGACTTTTATTGCACCAATAAAATTGACTATTTAACATATGCTTATTAGCACTGGGCACTCCTGTGGAAGTCACACAGGCAACCTGGCGCTCTTTCAGCTGCTAATTATGGAACTTTACCAACTGGAAGGGTTTGCGTCTTGGATGCAGAAAGGAGTGCTCTGTATTGCTAAATTATATCAATGGGGTGCCTTAAAGGAAATCAACCACTGAAAAAAGAAAAAAAGGCTACAAATACTCACTTGCACTCCTCTTCATCTTGATCCCGGTGCTGTCTGTTGCTAGTCTAGACACACCTGGAAAACAAAATTATAAGTAGCAGCATGGAGTGTGGGGACAACACGTCCAGCGTCCGGGTTGCTAATTAAGCACGCCTCCGCACCTCCCAGAGGGCTCCATTAACACCTATGGAGCCTGGAGACCCTCAGGTTCATTTGCATAATTTTTAAAGCCTTTTTTTTTTGTAGAAACCAGAACAAAAGAAGCTGTGGATCCTGCCAGAGGGGCCACACACCAGTATGTCAGTGTGCTTGGTTTACAGTCCTTCATCCTGGTGGTAGATGTCCTTTAAGATATAACAAGCCTCCCCAAATTCAGTAACAAATGTTGATTAGTCTATATCCTTCCTGTCATAATGGTGAACATAGCAACAGAATCCATATTTCGGTGAGCCGAAATGTTTTTTTTCTTTAGCACCATAACTAGAAGCTGCAATGCCATAGTGTACAGGTATATCATTTTGTTTTGAAAACTCCCTTATGATATGAATGTATTTTTCTACAGGGTTTAAACAAGAGCACCTGAATGAGTTCAAGAAGGAACTGAACAGTGCAGTGATCAAAGATATGCGTTCTAACAAAGACAACATCTCTCAGGCAGTTCTGGCTGTAGACATCTGCATGAAAGAGAGTAAGTTATTATAAGTCCTGTACTGTTTTCTATCCTGGCCTTGTTTCCAAATTTACTATTTTTATGGTTAAAGGGACCCTGTCATCAAGAAGAGGCCCCAAAAAATCTTACTCTGGTACAGTACCCGAGTGGTAGAACATTTTAGGTGATCTAGGGAGGACTTTTAACCCTTTACCAGCACATATTACTGGTGTGAGGGGTTATATTCTGGTGACAGGTCTTCCTTAGGCTACATTCACATGAACGTATGGGGGATGATATACTGCCGACGTATACAAGTCCCCCATACATTGCAATGGCACACGTGCGGCACTGTACCGTTCCGTAGCCCGTAGAAAGATAGGACATGTCGTGGTCCTCTCCCCGGTGCCGATGTATGGAGAAAGCTCAGTTCAAGACAGTTTAAGGCTACATTCGCACAATGTATGCCCTCCGTACTACGGTATACATCGCGTGGATGTAGCCTTAAACTGTCTTGAACTGAGCTTTTTCCATTCAGGGATCAGGCTATGTGTAACCACCCAAGTCAACTTGATACGAGTGCTATTTATATTGTCCACAAAGCATCCTCGCACACATTTTTCTCATATGCTTCATTCTTCTGGTTAGTTTGTAAAGAAATAGTCCTGCGTGGTGAAGGCTATTCTTCAAGACTGAAGACAGGACTCTCTCCTTTCTGTTTGTATACGCAGCTATTAGTGTTAACCCTTTCTGCTCTCTCCCTGCCTGTAGTAGACTGAGCATTGTTTTCAAACATCAAGCTGAAAGTGCCCAGAGTTGTGTAAACAAACACAGAACATTAGTTGTACTGTGTCACAGCGTTACAGCAGCAGCGAGAGCACAGAGAGTGCAGTACAAACAATGACAGAACAATAATATTAGGTATAAATGAACAAAAAAAAAAAAAAAAGATAAGCAATGATCGTCAGTTTGGTATTCAGTCTCTGGATGGAACCTGCTGAGACTATATAGGTGGGGGGAGGGGGGAAACAGCTTACTTCTGTTTGGGCCTTGTTTGTTGAACAGCCTGATTGCAGCTGGGAGGGATTACTTCTGATAATGCTCCCTCTCACACCCTCTTGGGGTGAAGCAGTCGGTCACTGAAGGTTCTCCCCAATGCCACCACAGACAGGGGCATGGGGTGGGAGCTATTCTCCAAAATAGATTACAACTTACAGTGTCCTCCTCTCAAGAGGACCCTCAGGACAGAGCTGACTTTTCTAATCAGTTTGTCCAGTCTGCTCCTCCCCCTAGCTGTGGTGCTTCTGCTTCCCCAACAGACTAGACCAAAGAAGATGGCTGATGCCACTACAGACTTAAAGAAGGTCTTGAGAAGTGCCCTGTGCACTCCAAATGCCCTTTGCCTTCTCAGCTGGTATAGCCTGTCTGACCCCTCCTGTGAAGTGCATTTATGTTCTCTGCCCACTCCAGTTTATTGTTGGGAAGGACACCCAAGTACTTATAGGACTTCACTGCCTCAATGTGGACTGTGCTTACAAAAGTCCACCACCATCTCCTCGGCCTTCCCGGCCTTAATCCTAAGGTACTTTGTACCAGGCTAGAGCTTCTAATTGGATACAAAGTACTATACCATCTGCATCTGAATTGTGCAGCCGGTTGGAGAGAGAGTGTACACAAAATGTGGTGCACTTAAAAAAAAAAATATAGTCAATCTGGGGAGGGTGGATGTCCATCTGTCGCACTATTGACACTAGCCTTGCTGCACGTATGGTGGGGTATTTGAGTGAGGGGAGAGCCTCGAATATGTGTATATGTATGTGTGTGTGTGTGTGTGTGTGTATGTGTGTGTGTATATATATATATATATATCAATTTATTATCCCCCAACGGAGGAAAAGAAGGTTGTCCTTACAAAAGGCTGTAAAACACAATTTAAATACATTACAGATACCATGGACATACAAAAAATAACATATAACAATCCGGTTTATAAAATATAATAAAAATGCTAAAATGTACATAATAAAAACAAACTCATAATGGAATGATCTAAAAACCCAGAAATTGTTTGCTAATTAATGCTACCTAAGCCCCCTTATTTGTGTTGGACAGATGGATAGAACTCGGCACAAATTTTTTTTTATATCTATCAGTCCTACACCTAATTTCTTTTAGTCTGCCACTGAAACTGCTTTGCTGCCCTTCAAGTTGATTATATAAAGGGTGTGAATGATCTGTCATTATCTTAGCCAATTTTTTGAGCACGCAACGATGCAGCCTATCCTCCCAATACTCCATTTTCACACCAATTATGCCTTGGGCTTTTTTAATAATCTTCCTGCATTTATGTTGGTCCTGAGCAGACAGACGCGGACCCCATGCACAAGCCCTATACATAAGAGTACTAAGTACCACGGACTTGTAAAAAGTAATCAAAAGGCGGGTGTTCACAAAAAAGGCTCTGAGCGATCTCAGGAAAATTATAACCAGATATTTATATTTCCCTACACGTTCAATTTCAACCCCTCCGACGTTCAGTGGTTCAAACATGGAATTCCTTTTCCTTGAATAATCAACTATATAATCTCTTTAGTTTTTGACAGATTTAACTGCTGGCTATTTACAGTACACCAGTCACAAAGATCGGACATACTTGTCCTATACCCCCCCCCCCCCCCATCCTCTCCCTCTTTTATCAGTCCAACCAAGATGGTGTCGTCTGAGTATTCCTGGATGAAGCACTCTTGGTCGTTCCTACGGAAATCCTCAGTATAAACCGAAAATAAAAAAGGCGACAGAACTGTCCCTTGAGGGACTCCTATGCTGGACAGAGCTTCCCCCGACCAATAATTTCCGACTCTTACTCTTTGCGGCCTGTTTAGCAAATAATTTAAAATCCAATTTCCAGTTTTCTTGTCCACAGATAATTTTAGTAATTTCTAGGCGCTCTGGCACAATATGGTTAAAAGCACTACTAAAATCAAAGAACGTCAGGTGGACAGTGTTCCCTACATTGTCCAAATGAGAATACACCCTTTCCAACAAATAGATCTACGCGTCATCGGTACCTGGTCCAGGCCAGTGGAGAAACAACTGCATATATAATCTGATATAAGAGGGACTAGGGACGAAAATAAGAGACTATTTATGTAGCAGCGATATTATGAAGAGGGAGAGAGGACAGGGCACCTGCTTGCCACTACAGACGGTCCCCTACTTAAGGACACCCGACTTGCAGACAACTCATAGTTACAGACAGACCCCTCTGACCTCTGGTAAGGCTTCCTGAATGTTTGAATATAGTCCCAGACTGCAATGATCAGCTGTAAGGTGTCTGTAATGAAGCTTTATTGATAATCCTTGGTCCCATTACAGCAAAAAATGTTTAAACTCCAATTTTCACTGAGGTCAAATTTTTTTTGGTCTGGATCTACAATTATAAAATATACAGTTTTGACTTGCATACAAATTCAACTTAAGAACAAACCTCCGGACCCTATCTTGTACGTAACCCGGGGACTGCCTGTATTGCCAAGGCCCAGATAGATTCCAGGTTTGTAGCAGGATTGTGTAACTCAGCAGGAGAAATGATCTGTGAATCACCCGCTATATTAGAACAGTTTTATGCCTTTTTTTGAACCCTATACATTTTTTGTACAGGTTTCAACTGAGATCATTCAGGAGTACTTATAGGGGGTTTCCCTTCCACAGTTGACACAGGAGCAACAAGTGACTCTAGAGGCACCCATAGCTTTAGAGGAGTTGGAACATGCTGTTGAACTTATGGCTAACAACAAGACCCCTGGCCCTGATCGGTTGCCTGATGATGTGTTTAATCAATACGGGGAGTCTCTGTTGCCCAAGTTTCATATACTCCTATGGCAGGCAGAAGAGGCACAGCACTTGCCTCCCTCCATGCTAGAGGCCACAATTGTTCTTCTCTCAAAACCTGGGAAGGACCCGGAGAGGGTGGAGTCGTATAGAGCTGTCTCTCTACTGCCATATGATGTCAAGATTTTAGAGAAGGTACAGGCAGTCCGGGCTCAGTAATAACTTATCTGATCCATTGAGACCAAGTGGACTTTATGCCCTCTAATTTGCAGCCCTCAATGTGAAATTCCTTTTGTGAATCTCCAGGCGACCCCAGTTAATCCAGGCAATCGCGTAGTTGTCTCTCTAGATGTGGCAAAAGCCTTTGCTAGTGTAGAATGAATTGTCCTGGGATTTGGTTCTAGGTTCACAAATGAGGTACGCTTGATGTATACAGACCCTCAAGCATCTGTGTCAACAATATTCTCTCTGAGTATTTTAGGTTGGGAAGGAGGGTGAAACAGGGATGCCCGTTGCCCCCCTTGCTTTTCTCCCTGACCATCGAACTGCTGGTGGTGTGGTTGAGAGAGGATGCTGGTCTGACAGGCTTTAAATATGGGGGGCTAGAGGAGAAAATAGCCCTATACGTGGATGACTTTATTACTTTATTTTAAGGGACTCAGAGGTCTCCCTGACTAGGGCTGTTACAGTAATTGAGGAGTATGGAGTGTATGCAGGGTTTACAGTGAATTGGGACAAGTAGAGTTGGGACAAATTTTTAAATATTTGGGTATACAAATATCTCACAGAATTGTAGATTTCTTACTAGTGAACATGTAGGCGTTAATAGGAAAAGTCAAAATGAAGATGGAGGCTTGGGGTAAATTACCTCTTGGGGTAGTTGGGAGAATCGGCCTAATTAAAATGATTATTATGCCAAAAATACTATATATTACATTATTCTCCAGTATGTTCAGGGGCTTCATTAGGGGTAAGGGAGTTCCGAGGATTAAACTGGAAACTTTGCAGCTCCCGCGGGGCGAGGGAGGTCTATTTGTCCCTAATCCCGAGGCTTATTTTCTTGCTGCCCAGTTTCAACACTTTAAAGGGTGGGGAGAAGGACTAAGAGAGCATTTAGCGGGGCGCATATTACAGTATTTGGTGGGGAAGGCCCACTTCTGCCGATGCTGGAGGCACATAGGTTTCAGTTGCACCAAGAAAATCTGCCAACATTGCGTATGATGCACCTGGTATTGTGGAAATGCAGTGACTGTCGGGGCATTGTGGGAATTACCAAAGTTATTCCGCTTTGGTGTAACTCAGATAAGTGGGAACTATATCACTTAGAGGACTTCAAAGTGTGGGAACAAAAAGGTATATGATATATTGCTCAATTGTACAGTGATATTACATTACCATCCTTTCAACAGTTTCAAACCGAATTTGACCTTCCACAAACACCGTTCTTTAAATATTTGCAGATTCGACATGCCTTCGAGACACAGGGTTGTGTAGCAACGATGGTGCCCGCAGTATCTCTCAATATAGCACATAGACGTTCTCAATTATTTCTCATTCACAGGGTGTACCACACTCAAGTACTTCTGCAAAAAATGGGGTATTGGGAAGATGCTAAATGTTCCCGATTCATGGCAGATCCAGCTGACCTACTACATATGTTTTGGGGCTGCCATAGGATACAGCGGCACTGGCAAAAAATATTTGCCTTGCTGGAAAGGTGGTTTGGAGCTACAATTTCACCCAGTGAGAGTTTTCGGTTACACCTCGGAGCTTCCTTTAACGATGGCACAAAAGTCGAGGGTTACTAAAATCTTATATCAGGCAAGGAAGATGCTGTCTGCCCACTGGCTTGATGCTTCTCCTCTTAAATATAAACGAGTAGTAACACAAATAATCATATCTTCAGTATGGAGAAATATATTCATACAAAGCGAGATACCCTTAAAAAGTTTGAAAAACGATGGTGCACTTGGCTTTTGACTCCTAGCCTAACTGTTCTCAGGGACGTGGCAACTATCATGCAGTCTTGGGCGGGTTCCCAGGTTAATTTTAACAGGTTTAGCGGTCAATGACACAATTTAAGGTTGAGGGGGGGGGGGGGGGGTTGTTAAACACAAGGAAAGGTTGTTGTCTTTTTCTTGTGTTAAAAAAATGTCAATAAAAAATATTTAAAAAAACAAAAAAAACAGGGCTGGTAAGGCCAGTACATGCAAGCGTTGCAGAGTTTCCTCAGACTTTGGACAGTGAAAAATGTCCACCAACCATTTCAATCAGATTTCTGTTAGTTTATCACACGTTTTTTGATCAGGTTTTATGTTTTGATGTGGTCTATCTTTTATATGGCTAACACATCGCACTTGCATGTATGTCAGTGCAATGTGTTTTGATGTGTCATTTATAAAAGTACAGCCTGCCAAGAGTTTCATGCACTTTAAAATTAATGAAATCTGAAAAAGCCATTTGAATACAATGGTTCAGTATTCAATGTCCTGCATGGCAGAAACATGAGCATTTTTATATGCACATGTTATATGCGGAAGTGAAAAGGGCTTAATTCTTCCAGGGACACCTGTGCCCGATACTTGGGAGTTCATTGATCCATTGCAACCATTGAGTCAAGTTTTTTTCGCAGCGTTTATAGTTAATCATTTTTCTCCAAATTAAAAGTTAGGTTTTAGGTATGGTTCATATGGTTTCTCTGCAGCGAATGCCTCCAATTTTTATTTCCATTTTTGTAAGGAATTGGAGATGAGCGTTTTTCTGACTTTATTTTTTTTAAGTTTTAAATTTTATTGGGGGAGATTTATTAATCTGTTCACAACAGAATTCTGTCATAGTTTTCACTAGAAAACTGTCTGCAACACATTTATAAATGGTTTTAGACAGTTTTCCGGCTCTCCCATGTCTAGCTCGACTAATGGGGGCCTGAGATAAGGGAGCATGGCCTTGCGCCAAAAAGGTCCTTGCTCCAGAATCTCATCCTAACTTTCAGGCATAAAGTAAACCAACTAATAGGAGGCGCAGTGTACAACAATTTTTAAACAAGGACAGATTTATCTGTTAAAATAGAAAAAATAGCAGCACAGTCATTTAGAGATAAAGATATGGGTGCTTCCCTTCTCTCTCACCAGCCAGAGTCCAGTGGATATCAAAATAAGAAGCCGGCAGCACTCAAATTAGTGAAAACGAACATGGTGTTTATCCACCTCTTTAGAAGTCAATAATGCCTATGCCTTTGTGACATGCACACTAGAGTATCTGCTCTCCATTACTTTTCACGGACATGCGCAGTTGTGCCATGGAGACACGAACAGCGTCTGTTTGTTTAACCATGCCAGGAGGAGGTACCCACGCAGGTGAATCGCTATATTATTACAAGTATAAATGCATTTTCTAATTGTTTGAGTGCACAATCATATATATAAATCAGCACTGTATCATAGCGGAGAATGCATGATTTGTATATGGATGTACGTATATTCTTGTGTATAAGCCGAGTTTTTCAGCACAAAAAAAAAGCTTACATGCTCACCCTCTGGAGCCCCAATCCTCGTTGCGGCTCCCAATCCTCATCGCGGCTGCCTGGCTGTATACTACTGGGGGGCTGACTGGCTGTATACTACTGGGGGGCTGACTGGCTGTATACTACTTGGGGGCTGACTGGCTGTATACTACTGGGGGGCTGACTGGCTGTATACTACTGGGGGGCTAGCTGGCTGTATACTACTGGGGGGTTGGCTCGCTATATACTACTGGGAGGCTGGCTGGCTATATACTGGGAGACTGTGACCAATGCATTTCCCACCCTAGGCTTATACTCAAGTCAATAGGTTTTCCCAGTTTTCGGTGGTAAAATCGGGGGTCTCAGCTTATACTCGGGTTTATACGGTAACTATAATTGATAATGCACCACAAAATGTATATATATCGATCACTTATGTTTGTTTATTTTGTATATGATGTCATCACACAGACTATAAATATCCTTTTGTATCATGACACACGTTGCTTGACCAAGGCTGGGACACAGCTAAAACGTTGCTAGGTGGAATAAACACCACATTTGTTTTCACTAATTTGAGTGCTGCCATTTTCTTTTTTTGAACTCTCTAATATAGATATGTATATTTGGGTTTTATATTGCCATCATATTATTGTTATTCCAGGGTAGATGACACCTGGGCCTAGACATTTTGAGCATGTGAATATCTGATCTAAATCTTTTATTTATTTATTTATTTATTTTAACTAAAAAAAAATGGATCTATGAAATTGTGTGTTTTGTCTCTCTAGATATGTATGGTTATCATGGTAAGAAGATCAATCCTTTTCTCAAAATCACCATGGCGTTGCCACGTCTTATTGCACCTGCTAAGCGTCTCTTGGAACAAGGAATACGATTTGGTACATTCCCAGTTCACTGTTATCAAGCCTTTGAAGCCAACATTGACTTTGAAATCAGGTATTCTCTATCATTTTTACTGACTTTTATCATTTCTGCATTTGATTTAACTCCTTACCGCAGAAGCCACTTTTCACCTTGCTGACACAGCAAATCTGCCCCGTGTCACTATAAGTGGTTATAACTTTTGAACACTTTAACATATCCAAGTGATTTTTAAATGAAACTTTGTGCTTCATGTTTGAACATTTTTAGTGGTATGTTTTGAATTTATTTATGAGAAAACCAGATATTTGGTACAAATTATAAAAACACAAAAATTTTCAAAATCTCGACTTTTTCCACACATAGTCATAACACCAACAAAACTTAAAGTAGACACTCGGTAAATGTTAGTAATTATGTCGACATGTTGTGTGGTTTTTTTTTTTTTTTTTTTTTTTTTTATACAAATTCTCTCTTTTTTTGTAGGATTTTTCACATTTTTATAAAGAATAGAAAATCCTGCTATTGAGGGACCTGCACAGGTTTCAAGTCACTTTGAGAGGCCTAAATAAAAGTAAAACCCCATAAATTACCCCATTATAGAAACTACACCCCCTCAACCTATGTAAAAAAACTTTTATGATTGTTTTAAAGGGGTTAAAACAAAATCGAGTTCAATTTTGACATTCACATTTTTTTTGCTAAATGAATGTGTTTTTTGTAAAATGTACACATTCTCCATGGATGAAATACCAATACGCTCTACAAAGTTTGATATCCAATCTCTCCCGAGTATAACAATACCCCATATGTGGTGGTAACCTGTTGTATGGGCACACGCCAGGGCATTGAAGGGAAGGTGCGCCATTCAGAGCTGATTTCATTGTCACTTTTTTTTTGGCTATGCAATCTTTTTAATTTTTTTTGGCTATTTGGACATATAAGGGTTTATTTTCTGCAACATTAGATGCACTTTACAAATAATTTGGAGGGTCTTTAGCTTATTGATGATATTTTATTAACTCTTGAATGTATGGAGGAAAGAAAATCAACAATGTTGGTTTCCTTTCTCTTTGTATTTTTAGGGGGCCGTACACTAAAAATACTATATTGACTAAAATCCTGGCCAATTTTTTAAGTAGAGTTATAACAGAAATTATACATCCGCATCAATCAGGCTTTATTCCTGGCAGGTGCACGTCTGATAATATTCGACTGGCCCAGGTTATCTCCCAGGTGGGGTGGTGGGAACAACAAGATTTGGCCTTGGCCTCACTAGATGCCGCCAAGGCATTGGATTCAGTAGAATGGCCGTACCTGTTGGCAGTACTGGAAAGATTCGGGTTCAGGCCTAGGTTTGTAAAGTGGGTGTTTATACTGTACAGTTCCCCTACTGTCAAGGTGCTGGTGAATGGTTTACTTTCCCCCTCCTTTTGCCTCCATAGAGGTACCAGACAGGGATGTCACCTTTCACCGCTCCTGTTTGCAATTGCGATGGAGCCCCTAGCCATCCGTTTTTGCCTTGATGAAGCTCTTCTGGGGGTGTGAGTGGGGACATGGGAAAACAGAATTGGCCTTTATGCCGATGACGTAGCGTTGTATATGGCTAACCCTGCTGCCACCCTCCCAGGGTCATCTCAATTATAAATTGGTTTGGTGACTTCTCAGGCCTCCTCATTAATTCGGATAAGTCCTTTCTTATGCCACTACGTAGGGAGGGCTATGGTTGGGGCCCTGAGCTCTGTGGCCTTCAGATAGTGGAAGGATTTCAATACCTGGGTGTACATATTGTACAGGACATCCCCTGCCTCTTTTCCCTTAATATTGCCCCTTTGGTGGCTTATCTCAAAGATAAAGTAAATACTTGGAGGCTCCTGCCTGTGTCTGTGATTGGACGCATAAATTTACTTAAAATTATTTCATTGCCTAAACTGTTGTACACCCTAGAGCGTGCAGATATCCCAGTGCCCAGACGGTTTTTCACTCAGCTGGACTCTTTGTTCACGTCTTTCATCTGGGCGGGGGCCGCTCTGCTGGATCCCTTATTGTATTACCTGGCAGGTCAGCTTCTCTATCTCCGTACTTGGGTGTCAACCGGACAGATGCCAGATGCTGAATGCCACCTTTCCTGGTGCCTCTGCCTACATTTCCTGTGGCCTGCATTGGAGCCTGTTCATTATTAGCCTAACCACCTTCTCCCTTTGCATAGGCTGGCCAGACAGGTGTGGTCTCATGCCAAGAAACTGCACTGGGCACCCTTCTTCATGTTCCCCTCTGGTCCCACCCAGGGTTGCTCCATTTTTCAGATTTGCAAGATGGTTCATTATGGACTGCTAAGGGCCTAGTGAACATCTCTCAACTTCTTGGGGAGGATGGAGAGGCTCTCTCTGTGGAGGCAATTCAATCCGTTTTTTATGTTCCAGATAGGGAAGTCTATCGTTGTCTACAGATAAGGCATGCTTTTCTGGCTCAGTTCCAACAGAGACTGCTTTCTCCTCATTCCCACTTATTGGAATTCTACGCTCACAGGGTCCTAGAGGTCTGGTATCTGTTATTTATACCCACCTCCTCTCTGAGCTGTTGGAGGGTCCCCAGTCAGAGTCTGATGGGAGGCTCTCATTTCCTCACTATCGGATGAAGACTGGGGGGCGGCCCAGAAGTCTCACACCTCAATATCACCGGCAGCCAATATAATAAATCGGTTGGTTATCATCCATCAATGCTATATAACTCCAGTCGGATTGTTCCATATGCATAGATTGCCGAACTCTAGATGTCACAGATGCAATGTGGACCTAATATGGACTTGCGATTACATTGCCATATTCTGGAGAGAAGTAGTTTCTCTGCTGACTGTTGGGAATTACCTGTGAGGATGACTGGTCCCATTATGAAACAGTTTTTCTGAAGGAAACTCTGTTTTTGGCCCGTAAGGCCATTGCTATACGCTGGATGGCTGATCGCTTCCCTACGGTCTCTCAGTGGAAGAAATTAGTACATCTGACTTTACCTTACGTGAATATAGTTTACAAACACCAAGGCTGTCTGGATAAATTCAGAAGATTGTGGGGCACTTTTTGGAACATTGTTGTGAAAGCATTTTATGAAAATTTTTTTCAGGTTTGCTGTTTATCGAGCGGGTCTAATAAAGTTTCTGAGTCATTGTACAGATTGTTACGGACGTGGCGATACCAAAAGTGATGGAAACTGTGACGTTTCGGACCCCTGAAAGTCACTTACTTATCCTTTTTTGACACCCCCAGAACTCACGGGTTCTGAGAGGTAAAGGAAGTGATTTAAAGGTGTCTTCACAACTTCCAGATGTGGAACAACAATAAATAACAGCCCTGAATGGCTATAAGACCCCTTTCACTAGCCTCAGTGAAACCAAATTTTATACAACCAAATTAAACAGCCACCAGTTCTTTAATTTAATTCCAGTCCGTAACGGGATCATGTAGGGTGAGAAACCAACCCGGTAGCATGTATATGACCAAGACACTGACGTTTGGATTAGTGGATCGAGATAAAAGAGAAACGCAGATTAGATTTTATATTTCATTTCCTTAAAGGCACACTAGACAAAACAATATATACAGTAGAGATATATAGTAAGAAACAACAAGTATCAGCAGTTCAGTAAGTTAGTTACTTTGTGTGTAAGCCTAATGGAACCTAAGTTCACACCTTAAGATCTTCCTCTGCACTTGATGGTATTATGGGTTCCAAGACAAAGACCAGGCTCATTCTGAGGTGTCTGATTATATCACACACACAAGGTCCCTTCAAACTGGTATTACATCCAGATCTTTGGAGAAGTCATAGCTTCTAAATGGGATGTCGTAGGGTCAGGGTTCTAGTATTTTTGGATCTGGGTGAATCCCTGGATCGCATTGATACCAAACCTGACTATGGTCCTATCCAGAGATATTTATATCTCTGGACCCAAGGGTGCTAGAGCCTCGGGAATGGGACCACTAAGATCCCTTGAAGATAACAAATCCAAAAATGTAGCTGCTGAGATGGAGCATAACTCCATAACTGTCACTAATCAATGTATTGGTTTGAGTTTTTATGCCTATCCGTTTCCTGTTTGAAAATGGGGGGAAATAAGCTGAAGCCCGTGGAGACACCGTGACTGGGGAAATGCTTTGAAGCCCAGCCCCTGCTGAGCCACAGTTCCTCTGCAGCCTTAGTAGTGTTAGAGTAGTGTAAGGCCTTCCTCCTCCCAAATATGTAGGTTTTTTTTTTTTTTTTTTTTTTTTTTTTACTTTATTTGATGTGTATAGAGAATGTTTGTGTATAGGGGACTTTTAATTTAATTCTTTTTATTACAAAAACTTTTAAACTTTTTTTTTGTTTTTTTGTTTAACAGGTTGGTTTGAACAAGCGATACTTTGATCGCTTGTTCAAGCTCTTATTCCTATAACACCGTGCACAGCTGGGCATGCTCAGTGTGTTACAACCGGGTCCTACAGGACCCAGCTCCCGGAGGAAGTTCGCACAGCCCTGTGACACCCTGGGGCTGCCATCCGAGCGGCGGAAACCCCCCCCCCAATCACTTGAGATGCCCCTTACACGCCACGGTCAGACGTGACTGCAGCGTGTAAGGGGGTTGATACTTGCGATCGGAGCAATATCAGAAATATATTCCAGTCTACACCCGCAGCTTCTGTTGCCGGCTCCGTTCAGAGAAATTGCATCTTCATCCAATGTACCGTGCTCAAATTAAAGTGGTTTCCTCATGAAAGAAAGTTCTTATATTCTTCTAGTCATTTTTACACAGTAAAGATCATTTTGACCCCTTACTTTGCAATGTTACTCCGTTTTATTGCTTAGCTCCTATAACTCAGTGATGGTCATTGTGGCCGGGGACTCTCAGAGCAGAGAAGACAACACTTTTGAACAGTCTACTTGTATTTGCCACATAGAAAAAGAGAGATAAGTCATGAGATGGATGTAAGACACAATAACGCACTGAGCTTTTCTGGCACATCTTGTTTGTAGAGCAGCTGCTTCTGTTTCCTCTTCACGCTGCTGTAGAAGCACGGCTGAACCAGGAAGTGCCTCTCTGTAGTGTGCTGTCTGCCTCCTACCCCTCCCCCTTCACCTGCAATGCAAGATATACTGGAATTGTAATTTCTATCTCTTTGGAGACTATAATATCATGTCTGGTCAGAAATTTTGGACCAATTTGCAATGCTTGAGAGACAGGATATCTGGCTTAGCAGGTGGTGTAACTTCAAAAGTTTTGAGCAGGAAGTCGTTTGGAGACCAATACAGATCTGCAGTTAAAATAAAGCATATACAGCAAAACAGTAGTATTGCAGTATATATAGTATAAGCGATCAGACCCCTTAGGGGCCCTAAAAAACTGAATTTAAAAAAAAAACCTTAGATATAACCCTTTCCCTAAACTGGAAATGACATCTCTATCAACATATAAAAATGATATTTTTTTTCCCCAATGGTGAACCCCACCACGGAAAATATCTGAGTTGCCATTTTTTCTCCATTCTGCAGCATATAAAAATTTTAATAAAAAGTGAACAAATGGTTGTACAGTTTCCAAAATGGCAGGATAATTTTCTATTTTACACATTGAGCAACAATTTTTTGCGTAAAAAAAAAAAAATGCATTGTCTACACTAATTTTTACAAATCATATTCGCTTTAACGCTACTTTATTATGCTGTGGATTCTCACTTGTTGCACTTAAAGAGAACCTGTCATGCAAAATAACCCCCCTAATCTAAATATATTTTCATAAACTGCCATTAGAGAGCATTGCCTCTATCCCTTCATTGTCCCTCTACATGCCTGTAAACTTAAGCAATGAGGTCCTAAAGCTGTATGCAAATGACCTGTGAAATGTCCAATGAGTCATTAGCATATTCAAGCTGTCCAGCTTATTCATGAGTGGGAGGTACAGCCACACCCCCAGTGCTTGACTGACAGCCTCTACAATGATGTGATGTATAATGATGTGAGGTATAATGGTGTAATGTTTCCATGTGCTTGCTGCTGGCCACGCCCCCTGCAGCCTGTGTGTGTATAGGAGAGATACAACAGCTCCAGGCAGCCATGTTATAGCAGAACATGTCAGATTCATGTGCAACATCCCCCACCGGGGCCTAGCCTTTTCTCGGGGCCTGGAGTCAGCCGGGGCCCGCAGTACCGGAGTGGCTGGCGGTTGCGGCCTAAGCACGCTTGTGTCACGGTGCTTGGTATGGGGAACCGGAGGGCTGTCCTACAGCCTGGCAGGTCTCCAGTAGGGTGGTGTTGGCAAGAAATGATGAGGGAGAGGCTGCTATAGCGGATCTCCCTGGGGCAACCCCTTAATGTCCCGAGTGTGAGTCTCTGGGTGATGGACAGGGTGCCGGTGATGAAGGCAGCCGTATTAGCAGGGACCAGACGGAGACAGAAGTTGAAGAAAACAACTTACAGTTCTTTATTTGAACCGGCAGGAACCGCAGTAACGTGCCTTTAACAGGTAGATGGAGTGCTGAGATGTAAGTTGGAGGGAGCCTCAGGAGATAGTTCACCAGCCTGGATGTAGAGGGCAGGCTGGGAGGCAGCTGTGTCCTGATAGGAAGCTTCAGCTTGTCCTGTAGGGCTTCAGGTATCACCTTTTAAAGGTAAGATGATACCCCTTTTCCTCACTACACTAACTCTAGTCTGATACTCCACTCTTCAGAGGCAGGGGCTAGGCTCTTCCTGCTCTGGTATGGGCTAGACAGAGATTTCTCACTCACTCACTAAATAGACATACTAGAATAGTCCTAGAACTGAGAGACTTCTCTCTAGACTAACTCCTAGAATCATCTCCAGAACATTCCTGGCCAGGGGTTTTATTACCTCCCTTTGGTCAGGTGGTGGCTGCTCCTCCAATCACATCTCAGCTTACAAAGGACAGGATGTAACACAAATCATTGGACAATAGCATCTTGCATCATACAAAATACTTAACCTCTGCCTTGCCAGGCAGGATTCACCACTGCAATATCCCCCATGTCCTATAAGGACCATGTAGTGTAATGTGATTACATGCAGGTGGGACATATTCGCAAACACTCCCTCGCCATTGCATCGGCGAGGGTGTTGCACATGTGTAGCTGATGTCTGTGTCACACATGTGTATTAGGAGGATGCAGCATGTCAGCAGATGCAGGACACACACTAGCAATGTTTTACTATACATTACACACAGACATGAGCAGGGGGAGGAGAGGGGAGGGGTAACAGGGGTGACATCACTGCCTCTGACCATGTGACCAGCCTCATTTACACAATAAAGAATAGTTGATTTTTACAATGATTAATGTATGAATTGACTAGATAAAGACTGGGATGGGATCCTTGTGATCTGCTCCAACAGGTAGTAGTGACAGGACTAGTGACACAGACCTGATGACAGGTGTCCTTTAAAATATGCAACGTGTGGGGAGTGGCGACTTAATCAACAAGTACAGGCATACTTGGCATAAATGTGATAATTATTACATTTTGGCTGAACATGCTTCACTACAGAATGACCTGTAGTATTCATTGAAAATTCACTCAAGGTATTTCTACACTTTATATGTAAAATCATAGTAGATTAGCTTGAATAAAAACGCAGGTTTGTTGTTGACCAGGAACCTACTGAAACCTGGAGCAGACTTTGGCAACCCCTCCTCTTACACATGGTTGGTTGATGGCCCAGTACCAAATGATTGACGTCTGGCGTTACACTTTGATGTGTTTCTACCACTTAAATCTGACGATTCCCATGTCCATAGGTGATTGGCTATCTTTAGAAAATCTGTGGCTTTAATTCCGGGAAATCTTTATTATTTATATTAAAATTAATGCACCAAAGGTTTCACTACAAGATCCAGGGCACGCTCTTTTGCAGTTTCACAGTTACAGCTATAGACTGCTGTCACTCCTAGTGGTCCAATCCCCAAACTTAGCTGATGAGGGGGCTCTCTCTTATGTCAAGTAAACAGGAGAGGATAACCCCCACACACCCCTTACAAATCCGTTCATTGCTATTGGTTAAAGTATTTTTCAAAAAGTTTTTCTTGTTTAGACCTTGGTTTTTGTTATCTATTATTTTTATTTTTTTGATTGATGGCGAACTTTGGGGATGTGATGTTTGTACATTACAGGTTTATGGTTGATAATGATATCGTTGGATGTAATTGGCTTGAGCTTCCTGCTGGCAAATATCGTATACGTAACGATGGCGACAGCAATAATGACACCGCTAAAAAGGTGAGTGGTGAACATTTTCTTGAACAGATTACCTTACAATTTCTAACAGGATAATCTTCGGGAGGCAGTCCAAAAAGGTGTCAAATTTATCAAACATTCAGTAAGCAATTATAGTCATAAATCTCCTCTACTGACCACTCACTGTATCTGTTTGATCCTCTGTTTGATTTCCATGCAGATGTCTCTTGCTCAGCTGGAGGTTGATATTAGTTGGGCTGACCTCATAAGTCATCCCGCAGAAGGAGAATGGCAGAAGATTGCACCTCTACGAGTTCTTAGTTTTGACATTGAATGTGCTGGAAGGAAAGGTAATTGTTTTTGTTCTTGTGGGATACCTGAGCTTGTTGAGGTATATTCTTAGAAAAATAGTACCAATATGATACACTTTCACATCTTTTGGGTAAATGTGAAAGTTTCCACAGAACAGTTTCCCTATTAAATTTTATAGAGGTCTCCTTAATTGGTTTCAATGGGTAACTCCAACTTTATGACACACGTTATAGAGGGTGAGTTGGGAATAAGATGATTTAGTATTGTTACTCTCACTGTTTGTTCTAATTGTTATATCTTAACCTACATAGGCATATTCCCTGAGCCTGACAAAGATCCTGTAATCCAGATTGCCAACATGGTTATGAGGCAGGGGGAGAAGGACCCGTTTGTTCGTAATGTTTTTACTTTGGGCACTTGTGCCAGCATTGTAGGCTCCCAGGTGCTTTGCTTTGAGAAGGAAGACGCACTTCTTAAGGTATTTCATATATTGTTTCCTATCGCATGCCTCAAAATTATTCAACTTATTTAACACTCATACAATGCTTCTATATATTTTATATATACTGCTTTTCTTCATGGAGTAATAGAAGTTAAATTATGACAGATCTGGGAACCTTTAAAAAGAACAATCCTCACTAATCCCTCCTCTTCAATGGTTTCAGATTTATGCTTACATGGCAGTACCCATGTGCCCAAATAGTGTAGATGTTGCATTCTTAATTTGCCTCGGTATCAAAGAGATTAACAGTTTCCGCAACAAAGCACCTCACTGCCCTCCCCGCGCCTTCTCCCATCCTTCACCCTTCAGCTACTTCCCTCCTGGGTCTGGTGAGATGAGGAGCCGGATGCCCAAGGTGTTCGATTATTTTAAAGTAAAGTTTTGACATGGAAGGAGCAGCTGGGCAATAAAAATAAAGCTACGAGTGGCATTTGTTGGTGTGGCTCTACATAACATGAAAGTTACATTGTCTTGATGGGTTCCATTTAAGATAAGTGATTTTTTTTTTTTTTTGCCAGAGTTGCTGTATGACCTACAGCAGGTACAATAAGTATTGAATATGTCACAAAGTAAATATTTCTAAATGTTCTATTGACTGTTATTACATCGCGGTTAGTAGAATGATTGCTTTCTATCTACTAATAGATTTTTGTCGTTGTCATGACTTGCCATGGCTTTTTGCACCTCTTTCCTCAGATGTTTAATACTTTTTCTATGTAGCATTTCTTATTACACCAGATTTGCAGACATCTATGGTTTTATTTTCTGCCATTGAAGATTGGATCGACTGTTGCTGAGAATTTCATGTCACAGTTCATCCTTAATCAATACATTTACTTAGAAAATTGGTGACATTGGTGACATTTTCAATGGGTTTACATATTATGGCAATAGGAACTGCTTTGTGGTTCTCTGATCGCCAAGTAAAGTACAATAATGCATTCTATTATACTACAAAAGGGAAACTTTTGTTATTCTCCATCCATAATTGGTGTCTGTGTGCATTTGGTTTGTGCACTTAAATAAGTGTTTGCTTTACACTTTAACAATAAACATAGATCACCTTTCACCACTTGCTTTCTAGCCAGCAAATGCTTACAGAACTTGCATGGTTTGCCCATGAAAGAAAGATCTTAACCCCTTAAGGACACAGCCATTTTACAGCTTAAGGCTCAGTCCCATTTTTTGGATTCTGACATGCGTCGCTTTATATGGTTATAACTTTTGAACACTGTTGCTTATCAAAACGATTCTGAGATTGTTTTTTTTTCCCCACATGTTGTACTTCATTTTAGTGGTAAATTTTGGCTGATAAGTTTTGCGTTTATTTACAAAAAAAAAGAAAATATGATGAATTTTCTGAAAAATTTGCCATTTTTGAAATTTGAAATCATTGCGTTTTCAGGCAGATAGATTTACCACCTAAATAAATTGCTGAATAACATTTCCCATATGTCTACTTTACATTTTCACCATTTTTGAAATGTCTGGATAATTTATTTTGATGTCACGCGGCTTACAAATCGAATATCGCTTCTCTGGATTTTCAGAATTGACTATTTTGGGGATAAATACAGTTTTGAATGAAAATTTACATATTTAGCATCAAAACCCCCCATATAACCAACCCAATTTCAAATCTGCACCCCTCAAGCTATCAGAAACAGATTTTACGAAGATTGTTAACCCCTTGAGATCTTCATAGTAATTACATCAAAATGGAGGCGAAATTTAGAATAGTCAAATTGTGCCGGTTATACGTTCATTTAGCCCTAAAATTTACACATTTCCAAAAGATAAAAATACAAAACCCACCATACAATTTGTTCTACAATTTCTCCCGAGTGCAGAGACCCCCCACATGTGGCCGTGACTTGTTTTATGGGAGCACAGCGAGGCGCAGAAGGGAAGGAGCACCCTGCAGCTGCCAGGATTTTACTTTCCTCATTGGCCTCTTTTGAAGTCTGTAAAATTTTCGCTTTTGCGCTATTTGGGCCATGTGACGGCATTTTTTTTGCGGGATGAGATGCTTTTTCCAATGTTACCATTTTGGGGTTGGTATCACCTATTGTTGAAAATTTAGGAACTTCTTTTTGAGAGCAGGAGTAGAAAAGCATCAATTCTCTACTGTTTTTTTTACTTTTTTTTTTTGTGGTGTTCACCGTATAGACTAATAATCATATTATCTTCATTCTATGGGTCGATACGATAACGGGGATACCAGACATGAATATATTTTCTTACGTTTTACTAAATTTGTAAAATAAAACCCTATTGTGGGGAAAAATATATCATTTTTGTATTGCCATCTTCCAAGTGGCATAACTTTGTTACGTTTTTGGCTACGGAGCTGGTTGATGGCTTGTTTTTTGCGGGACACGTTGTACTTTGCACCAGTATCATTCTAGAGTACATATGTTTTTTTGATCACTTTTTATAGCATTTTTTGTGGGATTGAATAGGTAAAAATCATAATTTTTGGAGTGTTTATAACAGTTTTCTTTTACGGCGTTCATCGTGCGGGTTCAATAATTATTTATTTTTATTCTACGGGTTGTTACGGACGCGGTGATACTATATATGTGGGGTTTGTGTTATGATTTAGACTTTTTTTTTAGTTATATGTCTCTTTATATGTTTTGGGGCTTTTGGGCATTTTTGGTGATTTATTACTTTATTTTTTTATTGAATAATTTTTTTTTTTACTTTTTCACTTTTTCCACCATGGGAAATGAACAAGCAATCATCTGATTGCTTGTTCATAATAATACCCTGCAATACTTATGTATTGCAGGGCATTATCAGTGTCAGCCTATGCACTTGCATAGGGTGGCACTCTGCCAGTAAGATGACGTCATAGACGCCATCTTACCGGCAGTTCCTGCAGGTAACACTGGGGTCCAGATCGGAGCAGTGGAAGTAGGCAGAGACCACTGCAGTGTGCTGACAAGTCAAGCTATTCTTGAGAGGAATTTGACCATAGTCAGAAGATTTACGTTCGTAACCTGGGACAACCAAAATTGTAAATATCAGGACTGATAGGTTGGAATTATATCTGTGAAATTCTGTATCTTTGTTAATAACAGTGAATTAGTGAATGTGTATTATTTTGTTATCCTGAGTATATTTAACAATCTTGTTTTCGTGGGAATACCCTTAAAGGATCAGGAACATCTCAGCATAACACAATTGTCATATGCATAGGAGTTAAGTGTCACTGTGCAGAAATCCGTAATAACCCTTCTTTCTCCTCTCAGGCCTGGGCAGAGTTTGTTCGCATTATTGATCCAGATATTATTACTGGCTACAATATTCAGAATTTTGACGTGCCATACCTGATCAACAGAGCTCATACACTAAAGGTAATCTTATTTGTTCCATTATCTTAAAAGAAAAGAAAAAAGTATCCACTTTTAAATTGCATTGGTTAAAAGAATATCTTACTGTTTTGTATATACTGTCGTAGTAAAAGCTCACAAACAAACCATCAACCACCTACCTCTTAGTAGCCTCTCAAAAGTAGGAGGTATTATTTATTGTAAGCTTTTGTATTATAAGGATTTGTAGTAGCAGGTGCCCGTTACCGTTTAAAAAGCACAGACCTCGGACTTGGGTGCACGTGTTGGCAGGGAGCCAGTTAAAGTTTACAGTTTACTAAAACTAACTAATGTAGAGAAAATGTAAAAAGTGTAATAAGTTACCTCTGGTAACGGGTTTCCTTTAATTATAAATGCATTCAGACAACACAAAATGATTGCAATGTGGAAATGTTTGAGTTTTTCTGTGATGCAGGTTGGCAACTTTCCTTTCTTGGGAAGAATGCGAAACATAAAGTCTGTGATCCGAGACTCATCCTTCCAGTCCAAACAGATGGGCAGACGAGAGAACAAAGTCATTAATACTGAGGGCCGAGTTCAATTTGATCTTCTACAGGTATATGTTTGAGCCAGTTCTTCAGACCTTGTCAGCAGAGAAAAATAATCAAGTCCATATACGCAACCACCTTGATATTTGTAGATTACTGAGCAAAAAACCTTGCAGTATCAAGTCCATAAATCATAACCCCTTCTGGACCGCCCTACAATTATATAGATCCAATCATAAATCTGTAAGGTTTTTCGGAGGGTACAACTGGGCCAGAGTGCCCATTATGCAAAAGTTCTTACTGTACTGTAAGGGCTCATTCACACAGAGGATTTTTCTTAGTTTTTTTATTTTATATTCCACTAGCTGTATTTACCCTATATTTTCTAAAGATTTTCCATAGGTGGTAGAGAAATCTTCTGGAATCACCATGGAATGTCTGCAGTCATTCTGACCACAGTAGGATTCAGTTGGAAAAATTAAAGTTTCCACTGTAGCATTTAGCAGCCATTAGGAGGTGGAATCGTTTTCATGTATATGTATCTGTGTCTTTGCCTCTTTTGAACGCTTCAGCCTTTCTCTGTTCTCGCCATGCTGCCCTCTGCGAATATACACAGCTTCCCTGCTGCTCCAGTCCATTCTCATGGCGTTTCTCACTGTATCTATCTTCTCACAGTCTGTCCTCACTAACAGACACAGGAAGAGGGGACAGGGAGGGAGAAGGGTGAATCATATTCTCCTGCTGCAGCTCCTCCTATTCAGCAGAGCTCAGAGCTGTAAACAAAACATCTCTGCAAAAGAGTCTGCACACAGGACACAAGTAACAGGACTGCTGAATCACTTTATGAACTTGCCAAAAATGTTAATTTTTCATAAAATCCCTTCACAAAAATGTTCCAAAAAATTATCAAAAAAAGTTAAATGCGCCAAAATGGAGCAACTGAAAAGAACTTAAAAATAAGCTTTAAACCAGCTCCGTCAGCCAAAAAATATTGAAGTTGTGTCTCAGAAAAGATGACAATACGAAAAACAAATGAGATTTTCTCTATATTTTTTTTTCAGTAAAATGTAAAATATGTCTAAAAAAAAATATATAAATAAGGTATCACCGTAATCCTAGTGGTTTATACCAGGGGTCCCCAAACTCATTGGCGGGCCGTGGCCTTCGGCAGTCAAGCAGGGGCCTCCGTCCGTCCGGACAGACAGGAAGCTCCTGCCCGTCACTGTGTAGTGCTCAATACGGCCGGGAACGTCCGCTCGAGCACTATTACTTGAGCGATGTGGCCAGAAGACAACCCGGCGCACATCTCTCCATGAACTAGGATGCGTGGCCGGGCACCCCTTCCTGTCTGGCCGCCTAAGAAGAAACAAGACACGGGAGCCAGAGATTATATAGGGGCCCATAACATATGAAAGAATTCATTACGGGAGCACCATATGAAACATTTCATTGTGGGGGATATGAAATAATTCATTGTGAGGGGCAACATGAAATAATTAATGATGGGACCGGCATATGAAATAATTAATGGTGGGGGGCAGCATAGTAAATAATTGATGGTGGAGGGGCAGCATAGGAAATAATGGTGGGGGCAGCATAGGAAATAATGGTGGGGGCAGCATAGGAAATAATGGTGGGGGCAGCATAGAAAATAATGGTGGGGGCAGCATAGGAAATAATGGTGGGGGCAGCATAGAAAATAATGGTGGGGGCAGCATAGAAAATAATGGTGGGGGCAGCATAGGAAATAATGGTGGGGGCAGCATAGGAAATAATGGTGGGGGCAGCATAGGAAATAATGGTGGGGGCAGCATAGGAAATAATGGTGGGGGCAGCATAGAAAATAATGGTGGGGGCAGCATAGAAAATAATGGTGGGGGCAGCATAGAAAATAATGGTGGGGGCAGCATAGGAAATAATGGTGGGGGCAGCATAGGAAATAATGGTGGGGGCAGCATAGGAAATAATGGTGGGGGCAGCATAGGAAATAATGGTGGGGGCAGCATAGGAAATAATGGTGGGGGCAGCATAGGAAATAATGGTGGGGGCAGCATAGGAAATAATGGTGGGGGCAGCATAGGAAATAATGGTGGGGGCTGCATAGGGAATAATGGTGGGGGCTGCATAGGAAATAATGGTGGGGGCTGCATAGGAAATAATGGTGGGGGCAGCATAGGGAATAATGGTGGGGGCTGCATAGGAAATAATGGTGGGGGCAGCATAGGAAATAATTAATTGTGAGGGTTAGCATAGGAAATAATTAATTGTGAGGGTTAGCATAGGAAATAATTCATTGTGAGGGCCAGGATAGGAAATAATTAATGGAGAGGGGTCCCAGTATATTTAAGAATTAATTGGCCCAATTAATTAATTTATTGGGCCAATATATAAAATATACCACACAAGAAAACAAGGAGCCACTCAGTTCTCAAATGTAAAATAAACAGAAATTTATTCAATAATATTAAAAAACGATTACAATGGATGTTTAATGGAAGATATCCAATATAACAAGTCCGAGTTGACTAAACCTCCGCATAGCACTAGAGGGTATGTCCACCATACAAGTAGCATATAACTAAATTAGTGCCTCTAAAAACAGCTCCACTATATGTGGATAATAAACTGATGCGCACTGCTGGTTAGATTGTATTCAGATGGTGAAGTTAGAGATAAAAGACCAGTGTCTTACCCATTTTGTGGTATGCGGGGGAAGCCCTCGGACACCCCAACGCGCGTTTCGCCCACGCTTCCTCAGTATGTACCGCTATATATTTTTAAACATTAGTCCGGCCCTCCAATGGTCTGAGAGGGACCATTAACGGCCCCTATATAAAATACATGTAAACCTGTAAAGGGCGCATCAAAGGAGTGCTTAGGCTTTACTCTTTATAGTAACAAAATCCATCATGATAAACCAGCGGCACTTACTCATAGATCTAGGCACTGTGACTGTGGTAATCTAATATTTGCTATGGTCTCCTTCACTTAAAATTCCACTCTTAAAATTATGCTTAAAAGGAGTAATCCCATCTGGGCATTCACATTTATTTGAATTAATATGCCATATGTAAACATTTGTTCAATTGGATGTTATTAAAAAAAAAAAAAGTTCCTATGTGAAGATAATTTCTAATAACTGCAGCCACGTTGTCCCTTAGAAACGAGATGGCTTCCTCGGATACGACCACCCTGCACTCTGGCAACGGCGGCCAGACATGCGCTATTCAGTCCTGCCTGGCCACTTGGATTCAGCTTTCATTACCACAGGAGAGATGTGGGACATGCAGTAACTCCTTGACATTATATATACAAAAACTTTTTGTGCAATCACTCCTGCAGAGGTGGCTGTATCCAAGGACACAGTCTTGTTTCTAAGGGACCATATGAGTACCTTTTTGAGAAATTATCATCACACAATAACTTTTCCACCACGTTCCATGACGGCCCCCACCTGGAGGATGCTCCTATATCCTGTAGGGACAGGAAGCGCAAGAGATTAAAAGCTCCTCCCTAGCACCCAACACCAGTGTCTTCCTGTCCCTTCGGGATATAGGATGCAAGAGAGTCTCCCTAGGGAGACACGAGATTTCTTTTACTTTTTACTTTTTACCTTTTCTTTTTACTTTTTACTTTAATGGGTTCCGCCTCACAACCGAGTGGGGGGAACACCAAAATGTACCTCCTCCCCGCCCCCCGTTCTGCCAGCCCAACCAACGGTCCCGGGAGACCAATGCTGGGTGGTTGCAGGGGGGACATGCAGCGGTACCTGTGCTGGGGCCCTTTCTCTGCTGGAGGACCGGTGTGTGAGGGGCATCGGTCCTCGGCGGTGAGGGGTTCCGGCTCCGGTAGGATGTTTACGTGCGCGCACGTGCTGCTTGTGTGCGTGGTCCGGGATGGCCGCGTACCGGAAGTCGGCCGCAGACGCGACTTCCGGTATACACGTCAGAGCGACAGGGTCGCGTCATTGGGGGCGGACCCGAAAGCCGGCTCCGTGGACGCATGCGCAGTCCAGGAGCCCGATCGCTTCCGGGTTGAACCGGAAGGGGGAGGAGGGACGAGCCTCTCCAGAACGCGGGAAAAAATCAAATTTAAGCGTTCCTGGAAGAAAAACCTAGTCGGTGGCTCTGGTGCTTCCAGCAAAATGGCTGATGACGCATCCAACCTGTTCCAGGTCCTGGTACCCGTAAGTACAAGCCCTGGGCTGTCCTCTTCTCTCTCACCATACATTTCATACCTGTTATTAACTGTTATCATGTATGCTTCTCTTAGGGAAAAGAGCAGAAAGAACCTAAAGAGAAAGAACAGAGAGAGAGAGATAAACCCCTTAAAAAACCCTCTAAAAGATGTGGCTTATGTAGTTCTAAATTACCAGAGGACTATAGGGGAAGCCTGTGTTCAGATTGTCTGACCAAAATTTTAAAAGAGGAAAGGTCGTCATTAATGGACGAAATAAGGTCCGCAATAAAGGAAGAAGTTTCCTCCTCTATTGCTGCTCATTTACCCGAACCACCTAGGAAAAAACCTAGATACGTTCAGTCTTCCTCTTCTGATCAAGACTCAGATTTCCCTTCCTGTTCTTTAGATGATAGACCGGAAGAAAGTCTAGAGGGGGGACATTCAAAAGATCAGGGGCACACAAAGTATTTGTTTGCGTCCGAGGATCTAGACAGCTTATTAAAAGCCTTGAGAAACACACTAGAAATAGAGGATGTGTCTGAACCAACCTCTGTACAGAGTGATCTCTTTGGGGGACTCAAATACAGAAAGAAAAGTTTCTTTCCTGTAATTGACACACTAAAAGACTTAGTGTTATCAGAATGGAAGGAGCCAGAAAAAAGAATTTCTATACCCAAAGAATTCCGAAATAGATTACAATTTGAGGACAATACTTTATGGGAGGAAATACCTAAAGTCGACATTCAAGTGGCTAAAGTAGTAAAAAAGACGGATCTCCCATTTGAAGATAGTGCCCAATTAAAAGACCCCCTTGACCGTAAATCTGATGCTTTACTTAAAAGGGCTTGGGAGACGTCTTCTTTAAATATTAAGACCAACATTGCCTCCACTTCTGTCGCCAGGACTTTATATTTTTGGTTGTCAGAATTGGAATCACACCTGGTAAATAAAACCTCTAGGGATTCCATTATAGAGTCTTTACCCCTCCTCAAATCTGCCACAGCCTTTTTAGCAGATGCTTCTGCTGAAGCTTTAAGGTTTTCGGCCAAAGAGGCGGCCTTGACCAATTCTGTCCGGAGATCTCTCTGGCTAAAACAGTGGGGTGGGGATACGAAATCTAAGTCTATGCTCTGCGGTATCCCATTCCAAGGTGAATTTTTGTTTGGCAGCGAATTAGACTCTATACTAGAAAATGCTGCAGACAGAAAAAAGGGGTTTCCGATTAATAGAATTCCCCCTAAAAAACCTTCCTTTCCCTTTCCCTTTCGTTCCTCCAGGGAAGAGAAACCTCCCTTTAGGGGCAAAGGAAAGACAGGTAGATGGAGCTACTCAAAAGGAGGCGCAGGTCGAGGGTTTTTCTCTAACCCCGACCACAAGCAGAGGAAACAATGACGTACAGGTGGGGGGGAGACTTTCCCATTTCAGGCCCGAATGGGAAAAAATCTGCCAAAACCCTTGGATTCTCCAGACCATCCAGTCAGGTTACAGGGTAGAATTTCTCCATATTCCCCCACAACATTTTCAGAACCCAAATCTGCCAGAAAGTCAAACTCTCCATCTCTGGACCAACATCCAACAATTGCTTCGGATGGATGTGATTGTTCCAGTCCAGGAGATAGAAAAAGGGGAAGGATTTTATTCCCCTCTTTTTTTGATAAAAAAACCCAATGGGTCTTACCGTCTAATTATAAATCTAAAAAAACTAAACAAATTTATAAAGTACAAACACTTCAAGATGGAGTCGATAAAGTCAGCGACCCCCTTGATAGGAAAAAATTATTTTCTTTGTACGATCGATCTAAAAGACGCGTACTATCACGTCCCTATTTGCCAGGATCACCAAAAATACCTAAGATTCACAGTTCGTTCCCCGGGGGGAAAAATACTTCATTTTCAGTTCAAAGCCCTACCATTCGGGATCTCTTCGGCACCCCGTATTTTTACAAAAATTATGGCAGAGGTAGTGGCCCACCTAAGATTGAAGGGCATAATTATAGTTCCTTACCTAGACGACCTTCTTCTAGTTGCAAAGACCAAATCAGACCTAAAGACCCACCTTCAGTTAGTCATAGGTCTCCTCCAGGACTTAGGTTGGGTCATAAACAGGAAAAAATCAGATTTAAAACCAGAGATGATGAAAAAATTTCTAGGGGTAAAACTAGATTCCGTGAAGCAGAGTTCTTTCCTACCGTTAGAAAAGATCCAAAAAATAAAGGAAAACATAAGTCTCTTCCAGAGGAAAGAGTCGTGCAGCATTCGAGCAGCTCTGAGTCTTCTGGGCCTTCTGACGTCCTGTATCCAGTGCGTGTCTTGGGCTCAAAACCACACAAGGACTATGCAGGCTTGGACTATCCGGGTGTGGGACAAAAACCCTCTACATCTAGACCACAAGGTAAAGATTCCCCTTTTAGTCAAACATTCACTATCCTGGTGGAAGAGTCCCATAAACTTAAAAAAGGGAGTTTGGTGGAATCCAAACCCAATCTTAACAATTCAAACAGACGCAAGCCTGTCAGGTTGGGGGGCTGCGTTGGCAGGCCACTATTTTGAGGGTCAGTGGGACAGCCAGACTTGTTCTAGGTCCTCAAACTTTCGGGAGTTAAAGGCAGTCCTAGAAACATTCAAAAAGGGCCACTTGCATATAAAAAATCAACACATAAGAATCCTCTCTGATAACACTACTACAGTAGCTTATTTGCGCAGGCAAGGGGGCACAAAGTCTAAATCTTTGTCTGAGTTATCACATCAAATTTTTAGGTGGGCAGAAACACACTTTCTATCCCTCTCAGCTATCCATCTCAAAGGTACAGAAAATATAGAAGCAGACTTCTTAAGCCGGGTTACATTAGATCCTCATGAATGGTCTTTAAACCCACAAACTTTCGGGGAAATCTGTCATATCTGGGGGACCCCAACCTTAGATCTTTTCGCAACCTATCTAAATAATAAATCCCCTAAATACTTTTCTTTAGACCATAGGGGCTCTCCTACGGGGTTAGATGCCTTCAGTCATACATGGGGGTCGGGGTTAGTCTATGCCTTCCCTCCCATACCTCTAATTCCCAAAATCTTACAGAAACTAAGATCAGAACGGGCATTATTAATCCTTATTGCTCCATTCTGGCCAAAAAGAAGTTGGTTCCCGGTTATTCAGGAACTAGCTATAGATAATCCTGTTCATCTTCCTTATCGTCAGGATCTTCTTCTACAGGGTCCACTGTTTCATCAGGACGTGCGACATCTAAAGCTTACGGCCTGGATCCTGAGAGGGCATACCTAATGACCAAAGGCCTTTCTACCGGAGTGATCGACACTATTCAAGCAAGCAGAAAACCAGTGACTAATGCTATTTATGCCAAGATCTGGAAAAAATTCTGTACTTGGTGTGGGGATTATCCTCCTTCTCCAGAAAATCCAAACTTAGGCCAAATTTTAGATTTCTTACAGGCTGGGTTTTCTCTAGGTCTTAAACCAAGCACCCTTAAGGTCCAGATTTCGGCTTTAAGTATATATTTTGACCTTCCCTTAGCAGATCACAGATGGATCAGGAGATTCATTAAGGGCTGTTCCCGTATTAAACCACGTATACACAACCCAGTCCCTTCTTGGGATCTCTCTCTGGTCCTGAATATTCTCACAGAGCCCCCCTTTGAGCCTCTGGATTCTGCAAACATAAAAATCCTCACATTTAAAACTATCTTCCTGATAGCAATTACCACAGCACGCAGATTGGGTGAAATCCAGGCCCTCTCTCGCAGAGAACCCTTTTTAAATATCTTAGATGACAAAATAATTCTCAAACTAGATCCCCTCTTCCTCCCTAAAGTTGTGTCTGAATTCCACCGTAAACAGGAAATTATTCTTCCCTCCTTCTGTGCTAATCCTAAATCTGAACGGGAAAGGAAGTGGCAAACCTTAGATGTTAGGAGATGTGTTCTCTTTTACTTAGAAGCAACAAAAGAGTGGTGTAAAGATTCCAGTTTACTAGTTAACTTTGGGGGAAAGAATAGAGGGTTGAAAGCCTCAAAGGCAACCTTAGCCAGATGGATAAAATCCACTATATCTCTCTGCTACAAGACCACAAACACTTCCCTTCCGGGGGATATTAAAGCCCATTCCACTAGGGCCATGGCGACATCCTGGGCCGAAAAAAGGGGTGCATCTCTGGACCAAATATGCCGAGCAGCAACGTGGTCAAGTTCCTCGACATTTGCAAAGCACTATCGGTTGGATATTGCCTCCCAGGAGGACCTGGCATTCGGCAGGAAAATCCTGCAGGCGGTGGTCCCTCCCAAATAATGGGGTAATCTGGTAAGTCTCCAGGTGGGGGCCGTCATGGAACGTGGTGGAAATATGGAATTAGACTTACCGGTAATTCGGTTTCCACTAGTGACCATGACGGCCCCCCATTATTTCCCTCCCTTTCTTCCTTCTTGGAGATGGTTCTATGTGAAATTCCTTGCACTTGCATCCTTCCGGGTGGTACTTTGGTAGACACTGGTGTTGGGTGCTAGGGAGGAGCTTTTAATCTCTTGCGCTTCCTGTCCCTACAGGATATAGGAGCATCCTCCAGGTGGGGGCCGTCATGGTCACTAGTGGAAACCGAATTACCGGTAAGTCTAATTCCATATTTTTTTTCCAATTTGAAGAAATGTTTACATATGAAAAATGAATTACTGGGATGGGAATGCCCCTTTAAGACCCTGGAGAGCTCCTTAGGTTGTTACCAGTATCGCTTCATGCTGCAGCTTCACAGGCTGTTATACTGTCTTAGTATAATTGTAAAAGTGGATTTTAGAAAGAAGGAAGCCATGAATAACAGATATAAGATTACTACAAGCTCATATACCTCTTGTCACCTTCTTCATCCTCAGAGACTTTAAGCTCTTTTGAGCAGGGCCCTCACTCTTATTGTTCCATATGACTATATGTCCCCTGGGATTTGTAAAGTGCTATGGTATATGATGGTGCTATATAAAGATTATTATTATTACCACAGTCCCCTGATTTATAATGCTTGATTTTGGTGGTAGATTTCTTTTCGAGGATTTTAACTATTATTTGCCATTAATCATCTGTAAAAGTATTTTTTTTATTTTGTGCATTTGATTTTCATTGTTTGTTTCAGGTTCTTTTAAGAGATTACAAGTTACGTTCTTACACTTTGAATGCTGTTAGTTTTCACTTTTTACAAGAACAGAAGGAGGATGTACAGCACTCTATCATTACCGATCTGCAGGTACAGATTCATTGTCAGGTTATAGGTCCCAGATCCCTACAGAATAATCACATAATGGGACAATACCGTCCTACTCGCTGCTAACTTTACATCCAGTTTTGGGTTTTTTTTCACCCCAAGTGGTTTTTTTTTTTTAGACCGTAATTAAACAAGTTGCTTGTTTGTTGTTGATTTTATCCTAGTTGCTCCTGTGAGCAAACCTTAATTTAATCTTTGTACCACTCCCATTTTTCTATTGGCAGGGGTCAAACCTCTAAAACGCCACATAGATCTAAAGAATGAAAATCAGAACAGTAATATCTTCAGTATCTGAAGCTAAATATCCTAGAGATATAGCTATAATTTAAGATGGAAATACGCCGCAAACTTTATATCACATGTTAATGTCAATTTGCTATAAACATTACTTATGATGAATTTGCTATAAACATTACTTATGATCATACAGAATGGAAATGAACAGACCCGCAGGCGACTTGCTGTGTACTGCTTAAAGGATGCCTACTTACCTCTGCGCCTCCTGGAGAAGCTCATGTGTGTTATCAATTACATGGAGATGGCTCGTGTCACCGGTGTCCCACTCAATTATCTGTTATCCCGTGGACAGCAGATCAAAGTCGTATCACAGCTTCTCAGACAGGTAACAGCAGATAACTTTATCAAGTCTGACATTTGTTATATTTCTGAATTAAAATGGTGTAGCAGAGTTTTGCCAATATTGCTTCTTTATAGGGGTATTTTTATCTGGGACAATTTATGGTAAACCCACCTAATTTTACCATGCGATTATTACTTGAACAGCAGGTGTTCCATCCAGTGTGACCAAGTGTATAATGCATCCTCCCTTCTGCCACACAATTGGCTATCCTTTTTTCCCCCTTTTTAGCCTTTTTTTGGTCATGGCTTAATATACACACTGTATTCCTTCTAGTCCAGTGTAAACATCTGGCCATAGATAGCCAATGGGTAGTTTACACACATGGTGTCCTACTACCCTTGTTTTTCAACTCTAGAGCCTTGTTTGTATGCCATAAAACACTGAATGTTCAACTCCTGGCTTCCCTCCACCTAGATGCATGTTGATAGCCGTGTATCTGCTACAGAAGCAGTTGTAGGCTATAGCTGGTACATGCCTGTTCATGTGACACCACCACCATACCTTTGGAGAGGAGAGTATAGTGTGTTTGTTGTTTTTATATATGATATATGATAACCCCCTAATCCCAGTCCACAAAGAATAGTTGTATTTTACTTGTATCTTGCTTTTTTGCATTTATTAGATTTTGCATCTGTTTTGGTTATTTTTGAAATATTAGGCTATGAAGCAGGATCTGGTAATGCCAGTTGTGAAGTCAGAGGGCGGAGAGGACTACACTGGTGCCACCGTCATTGAACCTGTTAAAGGGTTAGTCAACATTTTATAATTTTATTCTCCTAAAAAAGCTCTTCTTATATAGACATTGATGCATGCATTCATACCCAGTCATTGGGACATATTGGGGCAGATTTATCAAGCTGCCTGAAAGTCAGAATATTTCTAGTTAATCACAGCTCCCCTTTAAAATATTCATGGTAAAATGAAAGCTGAGCTATGATTGGTTGCCATGGGCAACTAGAAATATTTTGACTTTCAGACAGCTTGATAAATCTGCCCCATTGGGTCAATTTATGATTTTTTTTCCAGGAGTTAAAAACCTCAATATCACTTTGTTTTACACTTTTATCTTAATTTCACCATGTGGGATATATAACATGATGGTTTTATAGTCTAGATCAATATGTACATGACAATACCCAATCATTTATTTTGCAGAAGAACATTAGTCATTAGTCACTAGTGTGAAAACGGCAAGTTTAGACCTCATTGACCATCACTCATACTGGGAAACAACTGGTGATGGAATAATGTTCTTTTAATGAAATTGTTTATGTTTGAAAAAAATTATTTGTCTGTTTAAATGGTAAAACATGGCTGACTTCTTTGAAGTTAATGACTGTAGGTAATTAGTCAACTGGAATTTACTTGCAGAATGGCAGTTTTGGTTAATATCCATTTTCCTCAATTGTAGTCTGATGTATTTTGGGTCCTTTTTTTTTTTTTTTTTTTTTAAACTTTAACCAAAAGTGACACCATTCTTGCCCATCGGCTGTAGTGGTTATACTAGATTGATGTTTTAAATGGGACTGCTGTTTCAGAAACGGCCTTATGAGAGGTGTGGAATGGAGGTTATGTTTCTTTCCAACTTTCAAGTTGTCATAAGTTTTCTCCTTTGTCACTGATCTGTCATATTTTTTTTTTTTGCAGGTACTATGATGTGCCTATCGCCACCCTAGATTTTTCATCTCTGTATCCATCTATCATGATGGCTCACAATCTCTGCTATACTACGCTGCTGCAGTCTGGATCCATTGACAAATATGGGTGAGATTTTTTTTAATGCAGAGAGCGAATTAAAATTTGTAATACCAAATCTTTAAAACTTAATTTTAGATAGAGGCATTTGAGGTACTTTTTACCAGGCTTGAGGTGCCTTCTAAGTTCACACTCGGCTAGTTTAGAAAAGGGTATAGCATGGTCACCCTTAAAAGGGTTTTCCCAGGAAACAAGTTAGGTCCATCACTGAGACCCCCACAAATAACGAGAACGGGGAGGTCCGATGGGGTGTGAGCTCCGCAATCTCCGTCAGATCCATAGAGATGAATAGAACAGAACAGACATGTACGGCTGTTTGCTTCGCTCATGTTGGGGGTTCTACCATATTCTATTAATTACAAAGTTATCAATAGGTTTGACTGCTACATCCACATCAGTCACAATCAGTTCTTACTAATAAGCATTCATTGTCTCTGGTAGCATCAGAAGTTTAAGGGGTATTCCAGGAATATAAACGTCTGATAAATTAATTCAACAAAACTCAATGTCAATAATCACAAACTGGAGCTTGAATAGTTTGCTTTTATGATTCACAAAATGTTATGGGCTTTCTAAAGTAAGTGGAGTTCTCTCCAAGATGGATGCCACAGGATAATACAACTCCCATGAGCCCTAAGCTCTCAGCTCCTCCCTCTCATGCTCTGCTCCCAGTGATGATCTAACAGACTGTCCTGCTCTGTTACAATAGTAATGTTATGTGTATATCACTGCACGTTGTCTCACTGAGATGATGTTTCACCACAACACTGACCATGCTGGATGTATCACATACTTTACTGAGGCAATCCAAACAAAGTGTTTTTGAGCGACACCGTGCGTATATCAGTATTCGGGTGCAGGTCTTCTTAAGAGGTCTGACAGCGACCCCAAAGCATACTAGTATACAATTGAGAAGCAGCACTCCGGTATCTCTGAAGAAAGAAATTTATTCCACCAAAAATAGTGCGACGTTTCGCCAATTCAATCAAGGCATTATCAAGCACTATTTTTGGTGGAATAAATTTCTTTCTTCAGAGATACCGGAGTGCTGCTTCTCAATTACATACTTTACTGACGTGCCATGCATCAGCATGTGATACATATCCCCCTATATCAGTATGACCTGCCTCCATGTACATCATCATTCAGTCCCCTCCTTGTAAAAATGATCCAGCATACAGTTCCAACACTCTCCTGTCTCCTGACTAAAGTGTGTGATGTAGAAAACTTAAAGGGGTATTCCGGGAATATGAATGTCTGATACAAAAACCCATAATGCCTTAAATAAATTAATATAACAAAACTCACTGTCATTAGTTACAAAATGGAGCTTAAATAGTTTGATTTTATGAAGCACAACATTTTTCAACTCTCCAAAGTAGGTGGTTATAACCAAGATGGTGGCGACTGCAAACTACAAGTCCCTTGATCCTTTATTTCTCAGTTGCTCCTCCTCTGTCTTATTTTCTGCCCCCAGTGATGATGTAACAGACTGTCATGCTCTGTTACTATAGTAATGATGTGTAACCGCCATCATGGCACATCGCCAAAACACAGGCCATACTGGATGCACTGCAACCAACCGACTACAGCCAAACATAGTGGTGATCACATGACCTGCCCAGTCGTCATGTGACCAGCGGCCATCTTCTGTCCTGTGTCTTCAGAAACGGGGAGGAAATTAATAGACTGATTAAGAGGCCAGTAGCTTTTTAATTCTTCATTACAGTGTATGGCAACAGCATTTTCTGCTAAGGCAAGCAAAATTTTAAATAACAACTAATAACATATTAGCTTAAATTTTACTCACTCATTTGTATATGAATTACCTTATATACTCGAGTATAAGCCTAGTTTTTCAGCACAAAAATGTGCTGAAAAACCCAAACTCGGCTTATACTCGAGTCAAAAAAATAAATATATCTAAACTCACCTTTCCGGCGACCCCTGTATATCTTCTGTGCGATCTGTCCGGCAGTGGCGGCAGGCTATATACACTGGGGCAGGGTCTGGCAGGCTATATACACTGGGGCAGGGGCTGGCAGGCTATATACACTGGGGCAGGGGCTGGCAGGCTATATACACTGGGGCAGGGGCTGGCAGGCTATATACACTGGGGCAGGGGCTGGCAGGCTATATACACTGGGGCAGGGGCTGGCTGGCTATATACACTGGGGCAGGGGCTGGCTGGCTGGCTATATACACTGGGGTGGCTGTGACTAATGCATTTCCCACCCTCGGCTTATACTCGCAGTATTTTGTGGTAAAATTAGGGTCCTCGGCTTATACTCGGGTCGGCTTATACTCGAGTATATACGGTATACTGATTCCTGGAATACCCCTTTAATGTAGGTGATCTGCAATACCTGGTATTACCTGTTTATTGAAGGAATTAGACACGTTTTTAAAATTCTAGACAAACCCTTTAAATCCACCAACCAAGTTAAAAAAAAAATAACCTTGACTGGAATGTGCTTCCTAGTTTAACTATATGTCCTCTTTCTTCAGGCTTAAACCTGAGGAGTTTATCAAGACCCCAACAGGAGATTGTTTTGTAAAGTCAAGTGTGAGGAAAGGCTTGTTGCCTGAGATTTTGGAAAACCTATTATCTGCCCGAAAACGGTGAGTAAATTTGACATTTATTTTTAATTCAGCATTTTCTTTGCAAATTTGCAATTTTGTTCTATTTTCTTATAAAAATGCTTTTCTTACAACAAAATGGTAGCTTTTATAATTTTAATACTTTTGAAGCAGGGCAAAAAATCTAGTAATAAGGTACTGGAATGCCCTCTATAGGCTCTGTGTTATGTCTCAAATATTCTGTTTTCCATTAGTGTCTTCAGCAAACCTTAGTCACTTTTATCAACTGGACCAGTTGGATGGCTACAACAGGTCCTGTTATACCTAACCGTTTCGGCTCATGTACTATTGTGCCAGGAATATGGTGCATGTTATAGTAAATGTTTCCACCCCTCGTCCCCTTTCCCACTCATATTGGTATGGAGGTGGCAGGGAGTTGCAATTCTTGGCTATGGCCTAGGAATTGCAACTTTTTAATGGCTTGCACACCGAAGAACTGTTTTACAAGCCATGTTTCCATCTCGTATGTTTTTATTCTTATGCTTGGCCTGGCCCAGGAATCTTGGAAAACCCTTTAAAATCGAAATTGGTTTTCCCAAAACTTAAAAAATTATAACCTATTGAAAAGAGATGCCATCCATTTTTGATCAGTGCAGTTCGATTACCAAGAACCTCACTGATCCTGAGATGCGGTTTTAGCAATGTTCCTCTTATGCAGTTGTTTCCTTTGCAGCTCTTGTGCCCTATGTGGCGATTTAGGTGATGATTATTAAATGAAACACACTATTTATCTGCACAAATTTATCTTTAAGTTGAAAATTTTAATAATAAAGATTCTAAAGCATGGGAAAAGCATGTTTCTGTTTTAACAAAGTGGTGCTTGATAACCCAACATGAACCTTTCTCGTGTTTCATTTAAAGAGCAAAAACAGAGTTAAAAAAAGAGACTGATCCTTTTAAACAGAAGGTTTTGGATGGTCGGCAGCTGGCACTGAAAGTAAGCGCAAACTCTGTTTATGGGTTCACTGGAGCACAAGTTGGAAAACTACCCTGTCTTGAGATTTCACAGGTAAGTAAGGGAACCAATGCCCAGAAAGATTGGCCCATGCCTACAAAATGCTGTTAGGAGGACTTATTCAGACTGCTTTAATTGTGAACAATTGTTCACAGCAACCAAGTAGATTCCTTTAGTAGATACACTTTTCCTTTGTATTCATATGAAGTATAGCCTTCCCTTTATAAAATGTAGTATGTATGATTTTGATTTTAGCAATGGAATGCAGAATTTTGGAGTTTCAGCCTAGTGTTTAGTCTTCTGGAAAGTCCCTTTTTTCCCATCACAGAAGCTGCATCATTTGTCTCTCTATAAAACGGTTATTCACAGACAAGTATGCAAATTCCATGATAAAGTGATGGCTGAAAAAACAAGGGAAAATATAATCTTGGCAAGTGGCAATTAAAGGGATAAAAGCCATAAAATACTGGTGTTGCAGACCTAAGGCATTATCTGCGTGCGGCTATTATGTTATCCTGATCACACATATCAAAATAAAACCATACTGATAAGATTATTAGAAATCCTGTGACACTTCCTTATGTTAGACAGAGAATGATATAACCATCCCTATTCATTGCTGCGGCATAGATATAGTACATATACATAGATGTAATCTGCATTTCCCTACAAGTCATTTTACATGGGGTGGTCATCACCCACTTACTTAATCCCTATAAAATGTCCAGTGTAAATGCGTGGATTTTTCATGCTGGCAGCATGTCCCCTTATATAAACAGAGCTATTATTGAAATGGAAATAGCACAATAGACAGCCTCACTTGTTCTCCCAAATTTATATTTCGGGGGAAGGAAGAATTACCAAAGAATTGGTCATGATGGAGGTTTTCATGTTCCATGAGTAACGGGTCGATGTCAGAGATGTCTGGAAGCAGCCTATAGCGTGTGCACACATTTTGGAACCACTGGTGTTGGGACAGTTAAAAACATGTGAGAAATTTTAAATATGTTTTTACTTGTTTTGCAATTTCACCAAAATGCACATTAAAGCTAGATTCAGTTATATACTTGTAATGCAATTTTAAATGCATTGTGTGAATACACACCTAGCTATCTAAAGTAAAGGGAAACCTCTCAGTCTAGCCTTGTATAGGCAGCTCTTAAACCATATTGTTTAAAATCCCAAGAATTGCTGTCCTCCAGTATACAGTACACTTGATATGGACAGAATGAAAGCAGTGTTGCAAAACCTGGAAGGCAAAACCAGACATTGAACACACATCCTTCTGGGGGAAATGGAGTGAGAGGTTGCAGCAGAGGTCTTTCCACATTTCGAGGGGGTTGTGCTGAGGCCAGCTTATCTGCTTATGTGAATTGACACTACAGCAGTGTTTGTCAAAACAGGAACTGAACAGGTCTTGCTAAACTGTACACTTCTCAGTTTAGAGATAAGAAGTCATCCTGCCTTACACTTGAAAGCCCCTTTTCATGACCTCTCATCGGGCCAGTTATTGGAAACCAATGCTCCAAGGATTTTCCTGATAATTGGTCCAGATAAAGGGCTTTTTTCATTTCCGCAAATAAATATTTTGGATTGTGTAATGAAAAGTTGTACAATTTTCCAATATACTTTTTGTATCAATTCCTCCCAGTTCTGGAAGTAAATGATAAAGCTTAACTCGATCTCAAACACCACTAACTGTAGATGCAGCAGTCGTGGGTCTCGAATCAGTTTATTCTGCCTTCTCCTGTCTTCACTGCATAGCGCTGAAGTAGTTTTATGCAGTGGATGCCCCAGCTAAAGGTGGAAACTAAAAAGTGGGGGGGAAATATGTGGAAATGTCCACCCAGGCAGAGGTCATGATAATGCCTCCACAAGTGTCTGACACATGTAGAGGCTGCTTTACTCCCCCCAAAAATCACCAAGCATAAAAATATGCATGGTGATTTTTCTGTTTTAATGCAGACTGCTGTCTGCGAGCAGTGCTGGCACTCACTGCGATCCTGCGAAAGAGGAAAATATCCTTTGCAGGATCGCAGCACTGAGTGACTGGAAGCAGAATAAGAGGGACAGAGGAGTTCTTAGAGGTGTACACTGCCAGCCAGGACCGTGATATCACAGTATTCCAGTGATGTCACCCCAGCCTTCAGCTACCCGTCATCACAGGATGCAGCCTCGCGTCTGATCTGCCCCTTTCAATCAGTGTGCAATCGTGTGCACAACCATCAACAGGAGCACACTGTCTGGAAAAAATGATAGTGCGACCTCTGCTCTTCGAGATCATTTATGACCTCATGGGTGACATATAAAGTAAAACACACACACAGAAAATATTAATAAATATAAATAATAAACATATTTCACACAAAAAGAAAAAAAATCCCCCGCTACCCTATAAAAAAAAAAAAACTCTAGTAACCCCTGTTTGCCTGAGACTATACATATTCTATATCAAAAAGGCTGTCACACACTGGGGAATTTAATTTACAATGGGCATTTTGAGTTCATTGGAAAAAATTTTTACTGTACATTACATATATGAACATTTGTTAAAAATAACCAGTCATTAAAGTTTTTTAAGGCCTGGTCAAAAAGGGGTTAATATAGTATCAGGGTTTGGTCATACGTTGCAGTTAATCTTATTAATTTTAACAGGTGAAATACATTACATGAATGGGTAAATTTGATTTTGGAAGGGTAACCTCTCCAATAAATGTCATTCACCTTCTCCGTTAGGGTGAGGTCACATGCGGTGCTTGTATTGCATTTCTAAATGTCTTTCAGGGTACGATTACATGTGGCGCTTGTGTTGTTTTTATAAACGCAACACATGGAAACGCATGTGACTGGTAACCAGCACCCGGTGTTTTGCATTGATTAAATTCAATAAGAAAATATGGCACACACGTACAATGTTCTTTTTCTTTTATTTTAGTGAGTATTCCACATAGACCTCCCACCTAAAAGCCAGATCTAACTTGACAAAGGTCAGGATGACCGAAACATCATAATTTTTTATCTGTTATTTATACTTCCTTTTTACTTCTATAATGCGGTTAAGGCTATACAATGTGAAATACTCACTTAAATAAAATGGGAAAAAGAACATTCTATGTGTGTGACATGTTTTCTGGTTGGATACAGATTGGATTGAGAATACCACATTGAACACCACCACTACAGATTCTTCGGTCTCTACCGTTCTAGATTGCATTGTTTAAATGTCCTGGCATGTGTGACTGCACTCTCTGGGATTGATGATTTTGTTCCTCTATATACAATAGCAATGACAACCTGGGAAAATGTGGTGATTGGTTAGTAACCATCACCCCTCATAGAATCCATCCAGATTTTCTTTTTTTGTCGAAATGTTGTACAATACGTTTTTTCTTTTTTGCTCATTATTTTAGAGTGTCACTGGCTTTGGTAGACAGATGATAGAGAAAACCAAACAACTGGTAGAATCTAAGTACACTCTTACCAATGGATACAAAGCAGATGCCAAGGTATGCAGCATTTATTTAATACCCTCTCTGTAGGTGCTGAGATACATTGTGACTCTAACATGTATTGATTGTTCACCGCAGGTTATTTATGGTGACACGGACTCTGTGATGTGCAAACTTGGGGTTCAGACAGTTTCTGAAGCCATGGAGATTGGTAAAGAAGCAGCAGAGTGGGTCTCAAGTCATTTCACCCCTCCCATAAAATTGGAATTTGAAAAGGTTTGTATGTGTTATGTTATAATTCACAATGGACACAATGATTTTTTTTTATATAAAAAGGCTGTATAACACAGAATCCTAAAGAGGATTTCCAAGATTTTTAGATCATGGGGGCTTGACACCAGGACCCCACTGTTCAGCTGTCTGGGACAAGGCATTTTGGTGCCCTAGGCTGACATGGATTTTTCCCCCCCATCCCTCCCCCCAATAATATTTAGCACCATGACAATGCCACCATACCTGGCCCCCAGGCATAAAATGCACATCCCTCCACAACTGACATTATCAAAGCTCCACCTCCCCCACTAATACACAAGCTCCCCCTCACTGACAACATACACCCCTCCCCCACTGACAGCATCCAAGCTCCTCTCTCTAGCAACACCCAAGTTTCTCCCCACTGACAACACGCAGCACAGGCTGTTCTCACTTCCCATTTCGTACTATGCAGGAGCATTCCCCTCCATCTCACTGTGAGCTGCTGCTGTGAGATTAGAGCAGGCACTGGGAGGGAGTGCCGAGGGGGGTGGGGGCGGTTGGAGTCGTGCTCCTGCAAAGTGTAATAGCCCCCAGAGCCCTTCTGGCTTATTAGCAAATATTGCAACATGAGAAACCTATGAAAGCCAGGTCAGATTATACAAAGACTATCAACATGGAGTCACAAGGGTCTAAGGCTACATGCACATAACCATGCAATAGTCCGGAACCCGTGCCTAGCACATGGTCAGGTGCAGAAGGGGGGGGGGGGATGAGTGTTTGTTGCCTCTCCCCTCTCCATAGAAAGCCAAGGGCCTCCCACAATTACAGCCAGATACAGGATATGTCTTATACTTTGCAACGCAGCTGTCTCCTTTATATCACAGGACTACTAGATAATTAGAGACAGGATTTCTAGAGAAGATAACAGATCTATAGATAACTTTCATCTCTACAGCCACAACTAACAATAGATGATGCATTTACACCTATTCTCTGCATAAAATATTTCTAGAAAACTCTTCATAGGTCAATTCCAAACCACTGCTGCCTTTGGCAACACATTCACTTTAAAAGACAAAATAGTAAACTTTAAATACTGTTTTTGAACATGTTGGGGTTTTTTTTAATTTATTTTAATTAAGTATTTTATGTTTAAGAAGTATATTGTAGCAAAGTAAATGAAAATTAAGTAATATCTATGTGGCTTCCAAACAAGAACTAAATATTTATTCCTTGATAGCTTGCTTAAATCTTGGACCATTTGACACTGGCTAAGGTTATGAATGAACATCCATTTTCCATAATATCAACAGTTTATTCCTGAAAAAATATTTATCTCTTTCTCCAGTACTGTGGGGATATATTTTTAACCAGTATGGACATATTGTAACATTCAGATGGTCAATGAGGATTTATGTTTTTAGCCATGGTATTTTCTGCACATTGGTTCATCCTAGAACTATTATGTCTATGCTTTGTGTTTGTCAAAGAATGCTTCATTGATAGAGCAATAATTCACCTCTTTTGAACAGGAAAATATTTTTTACCTGTGACATTGTAATTGTATTGTAGGTATATTTTCCATACCTGCTAATCAACAAAAAGAGATACGCCGGTCTTTACTTTTCATCCAGTGCAAAAACCCATGATAAGATGGACTGCAAGGGAATTGAGACTGTAAGACGAGACAACTGCCCCCTTGTGGCCAATTTGATCAACACATGCCTGCAGAAGATCCTTATTGACAGGTAGATATGCATGCTTGTTCCAGCAACCATTGCTTGCGGCCGTGTGTCATTGGCGTGTAAGCTTTGCTTACGTGCTGATAACCGTAGAAAAAGACTGCCCGAGAAGCAAATTTGGGTAAGATTGCATGCCGGCAAGGAAGATGGCACGTTCATGTCACCCAAGGGTGGGAATATTAGGAGTATATACTTATGTGGGGAAAGAAGCACTTTCTGATATACATTTCCTAAGATATGCGTTTTTAACTATCTGAAAATGCACTTAGTAAAAACGGCCCAAAAACGCCAGGTGTGTCTTCACCCTTAGGCATGTAGACATGGTCAAGACAATCTCCTGCATTTCAAACCGAGCATCAGTATGGGGAAGAAAGGTGATTTGCGTGCCTTTGAACGTGGCATGGTTGTTGGTTGCTGTGGGCGGAAATGCCTTGTTGATGCCAGAGGTCAGAGGAGAATGGGCAGACTGGTTTGAGCTGATAGAAAGGCAACAGTGACTCAGCAGCACTCTTTGGGCCCCTTGGTACCAATTGAGCATCGTTGCGACGCCACAGCCTACCTGAGTATTGTTGCTGACCATGTCCATCCCTTTATGACCATTATATACCCAACATCTGATGGCTACTTTCAGCAGGATAATGCGCCATGTCATAAAGCTGGAATCATCTCAGACTGGTTTCTTGAACATAACAATGAGTTCCCTGTACTCAAATGGCCTCCACAGTCACCAGATCTCAATCCAATAGAGCATCTTTGGGATGTGGTGGAACTGGAGATTGGTATCATGGATGTGCAGCCGACAAATCTGCGGCAACTGTGTGATGCCATCATGTCAATATGGACCAAAATCTCTGAGGAATGCTTCCAGCACCTTGTTGAAACTATGCCATGAAGAATTGAGGCAGTTCTGAAGGCAAAAGGGGGTCCAACCCGTTACTAGCATGGTGTACCTAATAAAGTGGCCGGTGAGTGTGTGCAAACTATAGTGATTGCCACTTCCTTTCTCAAATAAGAGGTGTAAATGGGAGTTTGTCACTTTGAAAGCATTGCTATGTACATTCGTTATGAAATGCTGTAAATACCTTGTGGTTTCCATGTCACAGAATACAGTGATGCATCTCCTTTAAGACAAAGCAAGAACCCAGCATAGCTTGGCCTTTTCATTTTATTACCATACCAATCATTAATTTTGGTGCAATACACATTTCACATCTCATTTAAGCTTCACAAATAGAAGATAAAACAAAAGTAGACCTTATAAGAAAGGGTTTAAATGTGTGTATTTTTTTGCTATAGTAACTGATCATATTTATCCCCTAGTGACCAGATGCATACTGGTTTCGAGGGTTGTCATAAGGCCTTAAGCTAGGCTAGTGGGTTTCTCCCTCAGAACTTTAGCCTAAGATAGCACTGATTTACTGTGCTAGCGCTCCAGACCTTTATCTCATGAAGGTAGTCTGAAGAGATGAACAAATGTCACTGTGAGTGGTCTTTGATCACTCTGACAGGACCTTGACGCACAGAGATCACTGCAGTTACTGGTGCCACTTTTACTTTGTTTCTCTTTACTGTCATGGGGTAACTACCTAAAAGCCCCCCTCCCTATTTAGAGCATGCTAATTGCCACCTACCACATGCCCACCCCAATATATCATGGAACATTATCTGAAATTCTTCTTTGAGTATGTCTATCTAAAATGTAGCAATCCCCCCCCCCCCCCTCCGACATATTAGATATCAACATTTCCATTACAAAAGAAATCATTATTGAACTTGCAAAAAATGTGTAAAACAAAAAAACTATATAAATGGGGAATGGCCATAATCACACTGACTCATGAAATAAAGCTAAGATACTACAGACGGTCCGCTACTGCCTGTAATTACATTTTGTAAAGGAGAAATGCACAACTATGGTGTGTATTTTCTCCTTAAATGGAAATTTGTGATACAAATTATACATCTCCATTTACAAAAATATGGCTTGGTCTTTCAAGGCACATATGAGCTTAGTTACTAAGGGGTTAAAAAAGGTGTGTGTTTTTTTTTTTTCATGTGAACAACGGATATAAGACTGAAGGCCAAAACATGCTCAGAGGTGTTAACTTGGGCTTGGTCACAAAATTCACAAGTTAGGACAGTAGTGGTCACTGACTTGTGTAAAATATTACTTAATAATGTTTTTATTTTCATAATGTGTTTGCTGTGTTTCTTGGGAGAATGCACTTTAAAGGGAACTTGTCATCAGATTTTCACATTTTACACCTAATAACAGGTTCCTGCAGCAAAATTAGTTAAAACTAAAGTGTCTCTTATAATAAAGCTCCAATGCTAGAACCGGTTCATGTGGGCTCACAGTTTCCCTCATATGTGCAAGTCATCGAGTCACATAATAAATGTCCAACACATCATTATTTTAAGCTTCCCCGCCTCCTTCATTGTAAGTTTTTATTATTTTCTTGGCTCTGACAAGCGCAGAGAGAAGTAAATAGGAGTCTTGTCTGCGCATGTGAGGCTTCATCCAACTCTTCGGTCAACAGAGGTAATTTCATGTCAAAACCAAAAAGAGTGGCTGGAAGGGATTCACATGCAGGAGGGAGACGCCCACATGACTCAATGGTCTGTGCTTGTAAGGAGCCAGATATTTTTTTATTTTATTGTTTTTTACTTGAATTTTGAGCGATGGCAGCAATGGAGTTTTATTATAAATTCAACTTTGATTGATCCTGTACATTGCAATAGGAACCCATAATTGGGTTTAAATGTGAAAACCTGATCAAAGTTCCCATTCAAGAATTTTTCAGACTCCAACCATTGCCACAAGGAAAAGCTTCAGCTCCTATTCTAAGAATAGCATGCAGTATTATTTTTTTTGTATGTAACTGTATTATATAAAGCAAAAAATAATATACAGAAATAAAGCCTTCAGTCCTGCTCATTGTAATTTTATTTAATCTGTATTCATTTTTTTGGCTTACATTTGTAGAGATCCGATGGGGGCTGTAGAACACGCCAAGGACGTAATCTCTGATTTACTATGCAATCGAATTGACATATCACAGCTGGTTATCACCAAGGAGCTGACTCGTACAGCAGATGAGTATGCTGGAAAACAGGCTCACGTGGAGCTTGCGGAGAGGTAAAATGAGACTGGGATCTTATTCTATAAGTATAATTTGGTAAAAGGAACGATCGATGATGAAGCAGCACTCCAAAGAATAAAGTGACAATATTTTTATTCAACCATAAATGCTACGCTTCGCCTTTTCTATAAAGGCATTCTCAAGCATCTGGCAGAAGGAGTAACTTTACTCTTTCCTATATAGAGAGAAAATCTTGGATGCATGTAACCAGTACCACACATTTTTAAATTCCAGCTTCACTTGGAGGGAATAACCATATTAACACATATTTACTGTATATATTCCAGTTTAAGCACAATTTTGCTGAAAAAGCCCCATATGGCTTATAGATGAGTATATGGAAAAATAAACTCATGTACTTACTCTGGCGCTGCCCACAGGTCTTCTTCCTGTTTCCTGCTCATGCACATGGGAACGTGTGAAGCCTATGGAATTGGGCCGTATCTTGGCACAATTACACGGACTGCAGTGAATAGAAATATATAATGCACGGATGTCCCATCTACCGAACAGCCACGCTACAACTGTAATAGTTAGTACAGTTCCAGCGTGGCTCTTCAGTAGATGGGACATTTGTGAGCTTCACACATGTGCAACGCAAGTAAAGTAATGGGGCATTTCATTAGTGAGGGAAGGCTGCTGCTTGGGGGATTTCCTTAGTGAGGGAAGGCTGCGGCATGGAGCAAATGATAAGTGAGGGAAGGCTGCTGCATGGGGCAACTCATTAGTAAGGGAAGGCTGCTGCATGGGGCATTTCCATAGTGAGGGAAGGCTGCTGCATGGGGCATTTCTTTAGTGAGGGAAGGCTGCTGCATGGAGCAACTCATTAGTGAGGGGAGGCTGCTGCATGGGGCAACTCATTAGTGAGGGAAGGCTGCTGCATGGGGCAACTCATTAGTGAGGGAAGGCTGCTGCATGGGGCAACTCATTAGTGAGGGAAGGCTGCTGCATGGGGCAACTCATTAGTGAGGGAAGGCTGCTGCATGGGGCAACTCATTAGTGAGGGAAGGCTGCTGCATGGGGCAACTCATTAGTGAGGGCAGGCTGCTGCATGGGGCAACTCATTAGTGAGGGCAGGCTGCTGCATGGGGCAACTCATTAGTGAGGGAAGGCTGCTGCATGGGGCAACTCATTAGTGAGGGAAGGCTGCTGCATGGGGCAACTCATTAGTGAGGGAAGGCTGCTGCATGGGGCAACTCATTAGTGAGGGAAGGCTGCTGCATGGGGCAACTCATTAGTGAGGGAAGGCTGCTGCATGGGGCAACTCATTAGTGAGGGAAGGCTGCTGCATGGGGCAACTCATTAGTAAGGGAAGGCTGCTGCATGGGGCATTTCCATAGTGAGGGAAGGCTGCTGCATGGGGCATTTCCATAGTGAGGGAAGGCTGCTGCATGGGGCATTTCCATAGTGAGGGAAGGCTGCTGCATGGGGCATTTCCATAGTGAGGGAAGGCTGCTGCATGGGGCATTTCCATAGTGAGGGAAGGCTGCTGCATGGGGCAACTCATTAGTGAGGGGAGGCTGCTGCATGGGGCAACTCATTAGTGAGGGGAGGCTGCTGCATGGGGCAACTCATTAGTGAGGGGAGGCTGCTGCATGGGGCAACTCATCAGTGAGGGAAGGCTGCTGCATGGGGCAACTCATCAGTGAGGGAAGGCTGCTGCATGGGGCAACTCATTAGTGAGGGAAGGCTGCTGCATGGGGCAACTCATTAGTGAGGGGAGGCTGCTGCATGGGGCAACTCATTAGTGAGGGGAGGCTGCTGCATGGGGCAACTCATTAGTGAGGGGAGGCTGCTGCATGGGGCAACTCATTAGTGAGGGGAGGCTGCTGCATGGGGCAACTCATTAGTGAGGGGAGGCTGCTGCATGGGGCAACTCATCAGTGAGGGAAGGCTGCTGCATGGGGCAACTCATCAGTGAGGGAAGGCTGCTGCATGGGGCAACTCATTAGTGAGGGAAGGCTGCTGCATGGGGCAACTCATTAGTGAGGGGAGGCTGCTACATGGGGCGTATTATTAGTGGGGGGTGCTGAGTTTTTCCCTTTTTTTTTGGTGGGGGGGGGGGATAAAATTAAGAGTCTTGTCTGCCATTTGGATTGGATTATACTCAAATATATACAATACTTATCCACCATGTTTGAGGAGCTGTATTCTTTCCCACTCCCATTTAAAAAAAAAAAAAAAAAATAGTTGCATATTGCACTGCCTACATGCACTAATCCGTGACTAAGGGGAAACACAGAAATAGCTTGTCCCACCCTGAGCAGCTGTGTCTAGATGTCTGGTGTGGAAGAAGGAGGTGGGGAGAAATGACTGTGGAACGAAAGTTACACCAACTTCCTGTGGCCCACTAGGTGCCGACCATTCATTGCCCAGTTACTTCTGTTACTTCAACACAAACTTCCTTTTCATTCTACCAGTCATCAGAAATTACTTATGTTATGTAATCTGTATACTGAATTACATTAATTTCTAATTTCACTTTACTAAGCGAACAAATTCAACTCTTCCATCACTTGCACATTCAGTTCAGCCAAGCAAGGGGAAAGGTGAACTAAAACTGAAGATGGAAAATATGTGAGCAGAAATTGTGTCCAGCACTTCCAAAATGGTTATCTTGTTTACATATATGCTCCACCTGAAGTGCTGTCACCTGTCTTTTCAAGTCCTTTTTGAGTAGCATGTTTATTTTTTTTTTGTCATTTTCATTTTGCAGAGCTTAAGCCTCAATGGTATACCTTTAAGATATAGGATATATATTTCTAGGTTTTGCCATCTCTTTGTGATAGGTGGGGGTCCAGCTGCTTTGGTAACTAATTCTCAGAATGAACTGACAGCACTTGTGCCGTTACTGTTTTTCTGCATGGTGGAGGCTCTCATGCTGTCACTGTACAAAGAAATGAAGCAATGCTCTATTTACAATGGTGCTGTCAGTGTCCATTAAGAAGTACCAGAGCAACCATCTTTACTGTTTTGTGGCGAAAAAAATCACAAATACCTGCATGCCTTCCAGGATTTGCAAATATTATCACTAAACCACTTCCATGCCATGTGGGTGTGGAGGGACGAGAAAGCCTTCTGATATATCCGGCGGGACACAGAGCTTGCCCTTTTAATGTTTACCTGCGCACAATAAATTCTCACCTTAGTGGTACAAGTGAATACAAGAAAGTTTATAATGTTTCTGATTAGAGCAAAGTGATTCATTCAATCAATTGACTTTTCTCAAGTTCCAGTCCTTTCAAATAAAATTTGTTTTGCTATGTAAAAACTTTTTTTTCTTTATCTTTGAGGCCCAGGCTATGATTTTCTATTGACATCGGCCCTGCTCACACACTGATATCAGACGTGCCACAAACGAGGAATCCTGTACCCTCCATTGTTGTACAGTATATGTGTTTGTGTGTGTGAAGCCTGAGGGTGTGGCCACAGGTGGAGTTTGTATTGTACATAAATAAATTCCAAGTCCAGCTCAAGCGAAACTTTGAATCTTTCTTTATTAGCACATGTTTAAACATCCAGGTTGAATTAAAAATCCATTGGAAACGTTTCCCATGAGCTGGACCGTGCACCATGCTCGAATGGAAGCAATCAATCAGGGGGATGGTGAGCTGGAGCGCATTTTTATTTGGTGTTTTGTATTGCATTTACAAACACAATGCAAATGCGTTTTGCATTATTTAAATGCAAGACACTTGTGCTGGTTACCTATTTCATGGGTTTCCAGGGAAACAGATATGTGATTGGGCCGAGGCCCACTCCCATGCATTTGAATTACATTTGTAAACGCAATGCAAACACCACTTTTGGCCGCATCGTAAGGCTTCCTGCACACAACGTTTGCATCCCTTGTGTCATTTGTGGGTGAGCTCCGCACACGTGCCGATGGCCATTGAAAGTGACAGAGCAGATCTTTGTGACATGGTCAATCTTTTGCATCTTAGGCAGTCCTCGAATGCACGGGCCTGTGAAAGTCTCAGCCGAGTGCATGAGCCCATAGAAACAAATGAAGAGGTGTGCTAGCTGTACAAAATACCTCTAACAGAAGGGCCAACCAAATTCGCCACTAATGGTCAGCTTGAATACACATTCAGTTCCCCACACTCCACTTCAAATTACCAAAGCTTGTGTTGTAGAAGGAACAGCAGACAAAGTCCATTATATCTTTGACTCAAGATGTCTGAGGTGTCCTTTTACATAAAAGTACTATGGAAGGGCAATTGAGCTGGAGCGGATTAACAGCAGAACACAAAAAGTAACGCCCCTCCCCTCCCCCTTTCCCACAGCAGATGTTGTCTCCAAATGCAAGTTGTTAATTGTTTACCCACTTAGGTCAATTCACTCTTCAGTGATCAGTCCCATGTCGCACTGCCATCATGCCTCCACCAATATGCAGCAGAGCTGGAGCTGTAATGATTACAGTGTTGGCTGTGCTGGACATCGGGTAAGGAGAGTCTCTGTGCATTATGTATCTATGTGCCGTTCCTGGCGGTGTAGTCAGTCTGTGACATGGCACTTTTCCCGGTACATTTGAATCTGCCCCATGACATTACGGTCCTTAGTGACTGCTGCATCTAATATATTAGTACTGGCCTGTATACTGTAAAGGATTGGAAGGTTCTTGATGGAACACAAGCAAAGGTTTACCGTACTCTCTTGATATTTAAAATTATTTAGTTGTGCCAAGTGGCAAAGAGTCTACCTTTCTATTATTCATTATGGAGCCAAGAGGGGTTTTTTTTTTCTGGCTAACAATTTTAACTTCTGGTTTCCTTGGGGCTTGCTCAGCTGGAACTTCTTGTCCCTGGTGGTTTCTTGCCTTGAATAAGTAATACAAAAACTGCTCTAGAGGGCCATGTTTTATGTTAGTTGCTAACTTAGGTCTGTAGAGTCTGAGATTTAGCTCTTGTGGGGTTTTTTCAATTTAACTGAGCAAGATATGCCCTAAGCAGAGAGAGGATGAAGCTTGATATTTACACGAGATAAACTGATACCGTATATACTCGAGTATAAGCCGACCCAAGTATAAGCCGAGGCCCCTAATTTTACCACAAAAACCTGGTAAAACCTATATATTTTTTACTCGAGTATAAGCCGAGTTTGGGTTTTCAGCACATTTTTTTGTGCTGAAAAACTAGGCTTATACTCGAGTATATAAGGTAATCCTTCCTTGCTAAGGCTTATTGTACATAAAAAATAAATGATAGACATGGTGAGAGTGAGAAGGGTTAAATATTTTGGATTTTAAAATGCCTCCTCTTTTCCAGAGCTGCATCATCATTTTCAAGTTATAACACAATTAGATTTTTATGCAAATGCTTAGAGAAAGCAGAAAGGCATATTTGCAATGCAGCTGTAATGGGCTTTTGCAACCTTTTTAGTGAAAATGATGTCCCTGGTGACATGTTCCCTTTAAAATAAGCATGAAATAAGCTCAGCATGGGTGTCAGGTGTTGTAATTAGTTTTTCAATGATAATAAACTTGAATAATCTTTTGGTTCTGAATGAAAGTTGAACTACAAATCCCGTAATTGTCTTAAAATATGGATGTTTGCATTTCTGTATTTTAGTGATTTATGTTTTTTATCACTGAGACGGCCATTTAGCCCTCTGAATACGGCCATTGTGCACTGTTCAAAGCAGCAAGCAACCGGTGGACTGTTGTTTGCAGCCTGAGTGTTATTAGTAGGTGCACGCTACACACCTGAAGATATCCGTAAGACTAGCAACATGGGAAGGAATAGGACCTGCTCCTTAATTTGTTGCCTAGCCAGTTAGCTCATGCACCAGGCTGTGGAAAGGGCGGCTAGCACATGGCCAAACACAACAGTCAAGTGCATGAAAACTTACATAAAGTAGAGTAAAATGTGAAGAGGTCGGGTTGATATTTCATCCCATCCTAATGATACTACACCTAAATACTACAGATGAGCAGACTCGAACTTTAGATTCAGCATAATCTACATGCTACGCCTAACTCAGGCATGTTGCTTTATGGGATGCAGAGCATATCCATATGGCCAATCACATCCATGCCTAGTTTCTATGGCCGTAAAACTGCCTAATTGGCTGCTCTGTAGCCCATCAAGAAATATGTACAGGTTAAAGAGGACCTGTCACCTATAAAAAAAAAAAAAAAAAAAAAAAAAAAGGTACTAGGAGCTGCCTACTAGCGCTAGCCCATTTGTAGCAGTGATAAACTGTGCTAGCTTTATCGGGACCCCTTGATAAAGCCAGAACACACTGCCACGAGTTACAATAGGAATGCTGAATCGCGCTCAAAGCATTCCAACGTATTCATGAGGGGGTGGTCTGAGGCGCTTCTTCTTTCCCGGACCACCGCTCCCACTCATGCCACCTCCTAGTCCCGCCCCCTCATGGATATGACAGAGAACTTTGAGCGCGGTCCGGCTTTCCTATTGTACTTTGCGGCAGTGTCTACTAGCTTTATCGGAGAATTCAGATAAAGATACCAGTTTTACTGCTAAAAATGGGCTAGCACTAGGAGCTACTTTAGTAAGCAGCTCCTAGTGCCTTTTTATAGGTGACAGGTACTCTTTAAGCGAAGCTTAGGACTTGTCTGCTCTGGCACGGGTGTTCCCGCGATCCCTGTCTCGGATTGCGGGCGCATCTGTGCTCCTCCGTGTGCCCCCGCTGCAGCCCGGTCTCGTCACTCACCTCTCCCGGCTCCCGCTCTTCCCCCGGACTGCCGTGCCTAGGGGGACTGCCGTGCCTAGGGGGACTGCCGTGCCTAGGGGGACTGCCGTGCCTAGGGGGACTGCCGTGCCTAGGGGGACTGCCGTGCCTAGGGGGACTGCCTAGGAGGCGTGGACGCGCGCGGCTCCTGAGGAAAATTTAGAGGGCCAGCACACCCGCTAATGGGTGCACTGGCTGAACACCTCACCTTTAAGAATCCTGCCTCTTCCTATGTCCCCTGCCGGATCTTTGTGCCTCACAGCCTAAGAGAACGTTTCCTGGTGATTATTCCTGCGTTCCTGGGTTATTCAAGGTATTGAGACATAACCAAATTATATAAATGTGTTATCTCTGTGATCATACTGACCTAAAGAGTAAACAGGATGTGTCAAGCCGCAGAAACAAGGTCCATAATAAAAACGCCTTTTTTGCCAGTTCACCACGGTTGGAATGTCTTTTCCAGCTTCCCCAGTACATGGGACAGAATCTTAAATAGTGCAGTTCATCCTACAGATAACATGCTTTTATATAGCTTGGGGGGGGGGAGGCCGCTAGGGGCTCTTAATTAGTAAAGGGAGGCTGCTAGGGGCTCTTAATTAGTAAAGGGAGGCCGCTAGGGGCTCTTAATTAGTAAAGGGAGGCCGCTAGGGGCTCTTAATTAGTAAAGGGAGGCCGCTAGGGGCTCTTAATTAGTAAAGGGAGGCCGCTAGGGGCTCTTAATTAGTAAAGGGAGGCCGCTAGGGGCTCTTAATTAGTAAAGGGAGGCCGCTAGGGGCTCTTAATTAGTAAAGGGAGGCCGCTAGGGGCTCTTAATTAGTAAAGGGAGGCCGCTAGGGGCTCTTAATTAGTAAAGGGAGGCCGCTAGGGGCTCTTAATTAGTAAAGGGAGGCCGCTAGGGGCTCTTAATTAGTAAAGGGAGGCCGCTAGGGGCTCTTAATTAGTAAAGGGAGGCCGCTAGGGGTTTTTTATTAGTAAAGGGAGGCCTTTTATGATTGTTTTTGTGTCATTTTGTGCTATTTTGGTTGTTGGTGTGCCCCAGGATTTTCTAAGTATAAAAAGTGTGCCGCGGCTCAAAAAAATTGAAAATCACTGATCTAGACTGTATGCACTTTGACTGACTTATTCATAGAATTTCTTCTGAGTCCGAGCTAGAGCAGATTCCTTTTTAATGACTTCTATTACTAGGGTTACTTCTGCAGTTAAACTGTGCCTCCCCTAAGACAAGTAGGAAATTGTCTGCTCTTCCTGTTAATTTCTGTGATTTACACATTGCTGAGCAGAGTTCTCAGATGGGACCGACCAGGTGTCTTACCCACCTCCCTTGTGGTACAGTAAGTACCTTGAGCACCTTTCCCTCCCCCACCCACCTCTGTTGCTTTTGCGTGGGTGGAGACCATTCAGTCATGATGTTTTGTGCTTCGTTGACTGCTGATGGAAGCCGTTGACATGTTCCCTTGGGCATCCACATGTAGATTTCCATCTATGCAATCATAATAATAGGTACAATATTAGTTGTTTGGTGTCTTTACTATGTACGTCATGGTTTCACGTGTGTCCATCAGTCATGTCATGTAAATGTTTCACTAGACATAACACATACTGAAAACCGCTTACTGTCACCCTGGGCCAGCCATGTTGTGACTCAACCTATTATCAAGGGTTGGAAAATACTTTTTCCTTTGCGTTAATAAATACAAAATATTTTTTTATACTTCCTTCTTATTCTACAGCCGTCGTGGGACATATAAAACATACTTTTTGAACCTTTAGATGCACCACAATGTATAATGAAGGAAATAATTTTTGATCCCCAGCTGATTTTGTATTTTTGCCCACTGACAAAGGCCTGAACACCCTATTACTGTAAGGGTAGGTTAAATTTAACAGTGAATACAGATAAATATCAAAAACAAAATCAAATACATTTATTTGCAGTGTGAGATAAGTATCTGATCCCTGTGCTAAGCAAGACTTAGTACTTGGCTGTAATACCCTTGTCGACGAGCACAGCAGTCAGCCGTTTTTTGTAGTTGATGAGCTTTGTGCACATGTCTGGTGGAATTTTGGTCCACTCCTCTTTGCAGATCACCTCTAAATCATTAAGATTTTGAGGCTGTCACATGGCCAATCTGGAGCTTCAGCTCCATCCATAAGTTTTCTATGGGATTAAAGGGATATTCCCACCAAGACAAGTTTCTTACATGTGTTATTTTGTTATGCTGAGTACATTTTGTAATTAGCAAAAATACAGCTTTTCACACGGCCCTGTAACTTCTGACTTGGGGTCATGGGCCGCCATCTTGGATTTCTGTGTGAGATTGTGCAGCTGAGATTTCAGTGTCTTTTTTCTCTGAGCCTGTAGCCCCCGCCCCCTGCCGGACCTGCGCGAAGCTCAGGGACCCTCACTGATCACTATCTATCAGCAAACACGTCTTGAGCAGAGAGAAACTACTAACTACAAGGAGATAAGTGATCTGGGGTAAAGGGGAGGCAGTCACATATCTGTCAGAACACAGATGTAGCAGAACTTAAAGTGTAACAGTGTAAAAGTCTGTAATAGAAATCTCATGCATCTCATCTGTGATCTGTCTCATCTCAATCTATGTATCAGTGTGTTAGTACAATGTAAGAAGCCAGATGAAAGTGTATTTACACTTGTACCCTGGTAATGTAACCACATTGTCAGCTCACAGAACTAGATGGATTATAATGTGTCTGTTTAGAGAGGGAATGATAGGCGATAAAACTGAGTAAAATTGTAAAGGGCCACTATGACCATAATCTTCTTCTTTTTGAGCCACTCTTTTGTTGCCTTGGCTGTATGATTTCGTCATTGTCAGTAGGGAAGTTGATTTTTGGGTCATAAGCAGCATTTATCTTCTACCAAACACGGTGAGTTTAGTTATTGCTAAACAGCTCAATTTGTGTCTCCTAAACACAACACCATCTCCCAATTATTCTCAGAATAATCCAGTTCATTGCCAGACTTTGGACAGGTGTCTTCTTTAGCAGGGGGGCTTTGAGGACTCTGAAGGATTTTAAACTATTACGGCATAATGTGTTACCAATAGTTTTCTTTGTGACTGTGGTCCTAGCTGCCTTGAGATCATTAACAAGTTAATGTGCAGTTTTAGGCTGCATTTACATGAACGTATGTCGGGAGGGCATATGTCCGCTGTGCTGGAGAGGACATATCTTTACCCCATGTACGGAGTGGTACGGTGCCACATGTGTGGCACCTGGGGTTGCATCGGTACTAGAATTTTGAGTGTAATACAATACCTGAAAAAGTATTGGCCTGTAGTCAAGGAAACATACTGAAACATACTTTCACCATAACAGCTCATCTGCTATTAAGTTAGTGACCCTTTCTGTATCTATCGTAAGACAATGGCCAGTAAGATACTGGAAGGGATGGACATCGCACCCAGATTGTTCAGATGGGTGGGATGTGAAAATCCAGATTTGTATTTTGTTTTATGGCTATGTTTGCTGAGTATTGATTGAGTGCTGTGCACTGTGCTGGTTTTTTAGGGAATGGCACGTAGGCTGGTAATGCGACTTGCCATTCCCATCTCCTGCAGTCTACACCTTGTGGACATACCAGGGGAAACTGGTGACTGGGATTGTCCTCATTAGAGTAGGATAAGAAGTCTGATGTTAGAACAGCCAATGGCAGAGCTTGGTGAAAGTTCACACAGTCCAAGACAATCTGTTATAGGTGAACAAAACTATTTGTCTGGTTATCACCCAGATGGGCAGTTTTTTATTTTGTTTTGTTTCTGTGCTGCATTTAAATACTGCTGTTGGTATGAATAGAACTGAACCTTGGAATCTGTGTCATTGCCAACCACAGATCCTCACACTGTTAAATGTTCATTAAAGATGAATAAGACCATTGCATGAATAAAGTGGTTGAAGAAGTGAGTTTAGTTTGATCATTCTGAGGCCATGTAACATATTATTTGTGGATTGGGTTTGCTAGTTATATGACTTTCTTCTGACCTTGCTGCCTCATTTTGTTTGTACAGGATGCGAAAGAGAGATCCAGGTAGTGCTCCAAATTTAGGAGACAGAGTCCCTTATGTGATCATTGGGGCAGCCAAGGGGGTTGCTGCTTATATGAAATCTGAGGTAAGCGAACATAACCTAGTAAATCATATCAGAATAATAAGGAAATGTATAATGTTTTTATAAAAATATATATACAGGTGATTCCCTACTTGATGATGCTCGACTTACAGACAACCCCTAGTTAAAGACGGATCCCTCTGCCCACTGTGACCTCTGGTGAAGCTCTCTGGATGCTATACTATAGTCCCAAACTACAATGATCTGTTGTAAAGTGTCTGTAATGAAGTTTTATTGATAATCCTTCGTCCAATTATAGCAAAAAAATTTTAAATTTCAGTTGTCACTGGGGCAAAAAAAATTTCGTTTGGATCTACAATGATAAAATATATAGTCTCGACTTACAAACAAATTCAACTTAAGAACAAACCTATGGAACCTATCTAGTACATAACCCGGGGACTGCCTATATATAAATTTAGTAGCCCTGAAGAGATGTGCAATCATATATACCTGTGTGGCGTTGATAGGTGCAGGACTGAAAAGTGGATTTATATTCCAGCATTGTAGCTCTACTTGGTACACTGGAGTGTGGAGTGTGTCTTTACTAAACAAAACACTATCTGTCTCCTCCGTGTATGGCCCAGTGGCTGTGTGTTGCTGTTTGCATGGGCTGACATGGGTGGAGTGTGCACCGCTGAAAGATACCTAGGGAGCTAGCCACAGTTCCTACACGGTCGTGCGCATGAGGCCTAAGAGCAGTAGAAGTCTTCTGGTTGGATATTACAGCAGAGGGGAGGGGCTGAAGGTAGTTTAATAGAGATCAAATAACACAGCAGTTTAACCCCTTCAGGACTCGGCCTATTTTGGCATCAAAGACGCAGACCAATTTTTCAAATCTTCCTTGTGTCACCATAAGAGGCTATAACTTTGGAACGCTTTAGCATATCCAGATGATTTTGAGATGGTTTTCTCGAAACATATTGGGGCAGATTTACTTACCCGGTCCATTCGCGATCCTGTTCTCTGCGGTGGATCTTCGGCGATTCACTAAGGTAGTTCCTCCGACTGCTGTGCTGTGGCTGCTGTGCTGAGGTCTGCCAGAGTTCACGATCCATTGCTGGGTGCAGGTAAGCGCGTATCCAGCGACTTTTTTTAATTTATTTTTTTTTATTTTTTTTTTTATTTTTTTTTTATTAGTTTTTCCGAATCCGTCGGGTTTTCGTTCGGCCATGCGATTGTGCCTCAAATTATTTTTAAAATTTGGATGATATCCTTCGCGTTCAGAAGAGCTGCGGCAGCACATCAGTGGGGCAAGTGCTGCACATGCTCGGATACCCATAACATAAAGCCTAAACACTTCGCTAATGCAAACAGAATTTTTATTTAAAAAGGGGTATTTCCACTTATTTTGCAATATGTGCATAACGTTTAGGCCTGGCGGTCTGTGTATAAAATGATCCAAACGTTTCTCAGTTTTCTAAGCTCCAAATTCTCTACTTTCCAAGCAGACACAATCTAAATGAAGTCACAACTTACATCTCCCCAATGTCTACTTTACATTGTTTTAAGCATAAAATTTTCTAGAATGTTATGAGGCTTAGAATTTTGGTGCAGTGTTTTCACATTTTTTTTTGGATAAATTGCAAAAACCTGTATTTTGAGGCACCTGCTCAGCTTTCAAGTGTCTGAGAGAACTAAATAAGAGCTTATATTAATTTTAGCATCACCATTTTTTCAGAGGCAAAACTTTTTTATTTATTTTTTTGCTGACAAGTCTGAATTTAAATTCCCAGACGAGAATACCCCTTGAACCAATTTAATTAATCTGCCATGTATAAACATTTTTTCAGTGACATGTTATTAAAATTTTTTTACCCGTGTAAAAATAATTTGACATAAATGTAGTCTTATGGTTCCTTAGAAACAAGACTGTGTCCGTGGATAAAACCACCTCTGCTGTAATGATTGCACAAAAAAAAAGTTACTGCAGGTCCCACAGCCGTCCTGTGGAAATGAACGCTGAATTCAAGGTGGTCAGGCAGGACTAACAATTTTTTAATAACATCCAATTGAAATGTTTGCATATGGCAAATAAATTAAATGTAAATGCCCTGATGGAAATACCCCTTTAAGGACTTACTTTTTTTCAAGAAGAGTTGTTCTTCTTAGCTCTCTCATTCTGGGGCATGAAACACTTTTGTTAGTGTTTTTTTTTTTTTTTTTAAGCTTCTTGATGAAAACTAATTTTTTGCTTTAGTGTTTTGTTTTATTATGCAGATTGTTATGGACACGACGGTACACAAAAAACCACATATTTGGTATTTGTGGTTTTTATATTTTGGTTTTTTTACATGGGAATGTAGCATTTTTGGGACTTTTAAATTTATTTTATTTTTGTTTTATGGTTTTCACAGTTTTTGAACTTTATTTTACTTTATAATTTATTTACTTTATTTATACTAACTAAGACTTGAACCAGCGATCAGAGCATTCCTGGTTCAAGTCCAAGACACTGCACTGTAATACTAATATATCGTAGTGCAGTGTAAACTGTCTGAGCATGCAGACGCATGAGCAGACAGTTTACAGTCAAACCTAGAAGGGGTTAGCCAGTGCCTGAAGCAGGATGAAATGGCATGTGTGGGTGCGGGAAGTACTATAAAGTCCAGGTGCTGGTAAGGGTTAAAGAGACTCCAGCAGTGCTTCAAGTCCAGCTCTAACCCAGTACAATAAATGCATTTTTCACAGTCCTGCTACTTCTAACAACAAGCACTGTCTGCAGATTTGTATAATGGCCAAAACTGATAACGGATTCCCTTTATAAACATTGACAGTTTTTCATTTCATTGTTAATGTATACTTTCTCCCAAAAGTTTGAAGTATGTAATATCAATGATAATTTTTTTGACCAGTATTACTTCACCAACACCTCATTCTTGTATTACCATGAATTTCTGTTTTGCCATACATTTCATTCTAAGCTAGCGAGTCCTATCCATACAGAGCAGCTATCTTCTGTCCTATACAACAGATCCCCGCCTTTAACTGCACCAGTTGCTTCTGGCACCCATCTCATCGCTTAACCTGTTATTTGCCGCAGTATCTGGTGGGCACCAATTGGATGCCCACCAGATGGTCCTATTCAGTCAGTCGGCGTTTTCTTTTCCTGTTGTGTTGCAATATATTGCACAAGCTTTCAGACCCCCTAGGCTAGTGGGGCAGAAAATCCAGAGAATAGATTTATATATACTGACAAGTGGCATTTAGTCTTGGACAACACAGGCAAACGCTCAGAGAGAGCGATAAAGCCGAGAGAATGATAAATGTGTTGTTTGGTGGGAAATGCTCCTTGTGACTCTTTGCCACCAAAAAAAACATGATTTATCTTTTTGGAGCCAAAAATAAATCCACCCCTGTGTGTTTATATTCTGCTAAACCCTGTCTTGTTTTCTTCTTGCCATTGTTGAGCAATATGTATGATGAATAGCAGAATTTGCTACTTATTTTATGCCATCAAATAGGTACCAATTGCATGCTAAGTTCTCTCCACTGACTTTCATGTTGTACATCTATTTCCATTGGCATTCTCCATTAAATATCCGCTGCTTAACCCAGGAAGTGGTGCAGCGTCACCTTAAAACCACTTGCCAGGCCCAGACGGCATACATTACTGTTGAAATTACCATATATACTACTGTATAAGCTGATTTTTTTTTTCAGCACAAAAAATGTGAAAATCTCTGCCCACTCTGTTACCAGTGAAGTAGAGAAGGAATAGTAGCCATGTGGAGCATCGGAAGGTGAATATGTAAGTTGATTGATTTTTTTTTTTTTTTTTTTTTTTTTTTTTTAATACAATGAAGGGCAAGGCATTTCATTACTTGTGGTTCTACTGCAGGGAATTTTTATTATTTGGGGTCCTGCTGCAGGGAATTTTCATTATTTGGGGTCCTGCTGCAGGGAATTTTCATTATTTGGGGTCCTGCTGCAGGGCATTTTCATTACTTGGGGTTCTGCTGCATGGTATTTCATTACTTGGGGTTCTTCTGCAGGGCATTTCACTACCAGGGGGTCTGCTGCATGGCATTTCATTACTAGGGGCTCTGCTTCAGAATACTCCATTACTGTGGAGGGCTGCATGGGGCATTACATTTCTGGTGAAGGCTTCCTGGGCATTTCGTTACTGGGGGAGGCTGCTACTGGAATTTCATTAGTGCGCGGAGGCTGCGACCAATGCATTTCAAACCCTGGCTTCTATACAAGTCAAAATGTTATCTCAGTTAATTGTGGTAAAATTGGGGGCCTCGGCTTACACTTGGAATAACTTATAATATGCTTAATATACCTAGTATATACGGTATGTGGAGTTCGTGGCTCAGTCAAAAAGGTTCTTAACCCCTGCTATACAGTATATTAGTAGTTTACAGACACTTCAGTGCAATCATTTGTATTTTTTAACCCCTTAACGACATGTGAGGTAATACTACATCACATGCCGGGTGCGGGTGCTCAGCCCGTGAGCCCTCTCCATAGCCGGTAAGTCATTGCTGCATATTGCTGATCACTGCCGGCGGCTTCAAAAAGATGGCGGCGTCGCCATCTTTCCGAGGATAGTCATTCCCTGTGACAACATCGGGGAGCGGCGATCCGTCACCATGGTAGCTTTGGGTCTACCGAAGACCCAAGGCTACTTCGGGTTGACCTATTCTCTACAATGTGCTATCAGCACATTGTAATGAATGAGAAGTAAAATCCAAATATACTGCCATACTATAGTATGGCAGTATATGATAGGATCGTACAAACAACCTAGGGTTAAAGTACCCTAGGAAGTCTGAAAAATAGTAAAAATTTTTTTAAAAAAAAGTTAAAATTATAATTAAAAAAACTAAAAACTCAAATCACCCCCCTTTCCTTAGAACTTATATAAATATGAATAAACAGTAAAAATCATAAACACATTATGTATCGCCGCATCCGAAAATGCCCGATCTATAAAAATATAATAACCGGTTTTCACTGTGTTTAACCCCATAATGGAAAATTGCTCCCAAAGTCGAAAATGGGACGTTTTTTTTAACATTTTTTTAAAAAAGAAAAAATTCTATAAAAAGTGATCAAAAGGTCGTACAGTCCTAAAAATGATAACATTTTAAACGTCATCAAAATCCTCATAAACGACATCTCCAAAAGCTCAGTATACCAAAATCTAAAGTTATTAGCGGCAAAATCCCCCAAAAAATTTTTGTACAGGAGATTTACATTTTTTTAAATGTATGAAAACATTATAAAACCTATACAAATTTGGTATCCCCGTAATCGTACCCACCCAAATAATAAAGCAAACGTCATTTGGGGCATAGAGTGAAATCCGTAAAATCCAAGCCCACAAGAATACGGCACAAATGCGGTTTTTAACCAATTTTACAGCATTTTGAATTTTTTTCCTGCTTCCCAGTACATGGCTTGGAATATTAAATACCACCATTTTGAAGTGTAATTTGTTACGCAGAAAATAAGCCATCACACAGCTCTGTACATGGAAAAATAAAAAAGTTATAGTTTTTTGAAGGTGGGGAGTGAAAAACGAAAAAGGGCTGCGGTGTTAAGGGGTTAAATGTGTATGTCAAAATACCCTGCTGATTTGTCTCTTGCTTTAACTCCTCTTGGACCACCCGCTGACTTTAGACACCAGCGGGCGGAGGTCCGGAGTCTGCAACGACGTCTTTAGAAGGCGGTGCAGTTTTCTACTGCTCCCGTGCTTCTCCCTAGGGTCTCTGACACCCGGAGACCCTATGGTGAAGGGAGATGTGGTTTATAACCGCTTCTCCCATTAAAATGGCAAAAAAAATGTTTAAAACCTTTATTACATTTATTGCCATGTCCAGGACCCTGGGTCTGCCAGGGAGATGATCGGCGAACCCCCTGTGCACCCTGGCGCACCATCGTGAAAGGTGCATAGCCAGAAGACCTATAGGAGCTGCGGTCATGTTTGACCTCTGCACCTACAATAACAGCCGGGATCGCAGCTATCGTGATCCCAGCTGTTACATCGGAGTCCCGGCTGACTTGTGCTGTCACCGTTGACAGTTGTCATGGTGACAGCAGTGCAAGATGAAAATACACGTCTAGTTGCGCAAACTAGACACAGACCTGGATGTGTATTGTAGTCATAGGTCGTTAAGGCGTTAAACTTTTGTTTTTACAAAAGAGAAAGCCTTTACTAATTATGCAAATTAGCCTGAAGGGGGGGTCCATAGATGCTAATTTGCATAATTGCAAAAGCCTTTGTTTGTAAAAACAAGGAAATAAGTAACTAAAAGAAGAGCAGATCCTGTCAGAGGGGGCACACACCAGCATGTAAGTGCGCTTGGTTTACAATCCTTAATCCTGGTGGTAGATTTCCTTTAAGTGTAGGGCCCTTTCTTGATTTTGGCCTGGGGTTGGTAGGCGGTGGGTCCTTCCATATTAATCTTATTATGGCCCACAACAGGAATCCCAAATCTAGGGTTTGGACTAGTAGGGTGTATTTGCCCCCCTTAATCATTCGCAATGGATTATAGCAGTGTTGTTCCCTGCTTACATTTGATCACTGTTTTATATTTTATCATATTTTTACGCAGGGTTTTTCACATTTTGTGCTTGAGGGATAACAATGACATTTGGGTCAATTAATTTAAGGGTGTTTTCAACTTATTTATGAAGCCAGTACAGACAATGAAAAAAATAAATAAAGCCACTTGCCCTGCTCTGGTTCCATGTTCCCACAATGCACTGCCTTGGCCATCTGTTGATGTTCACAGTTGGGCCAAATATGTTGGTGGGCATGGGACTTCTGTGGAAATAGAAGCCGCAGAGGTAACAAATTGGAAAGGGTCACATTCAGCTGTGACATGTCTGTTTCTACTCCTGCTAATACTGCAGCCAGGCCACTGCCCGAGGAGGGCAGGAATGCAGGCTGATTAGCTTTTAGTTGTGTCTCATTTCTGCACCTGAAGGGGTTTCCAGATAAGCTGAAAGCCCCTTTTAAGGTTTATATAACAGCGTGATGTCAAATATGGAAAGGTCCCTTTTGAGTGTTTGACAAATATATTCTGAAGTCTACCGTGGCTTTGACTTGTGTCTTGTACATAGTTGTATGTGATCAACTTAAACCCCATTTTCACCATAATATCAGCCCCTCTCCAGATGTCTTATTTGCATGTGGTTTCCTTTAGAACTGTTCTTTAATAGAAATTTATATAAAATGATACACTGTAGCTGTCATCTAAGTTTCACAAACATATTTTAAATTATATTCTAAAATTTGCAATCTGTTTGTTCTACATGTATACATTGCTGATCTGATCCATACTTGTGTATAGCACCACATAGTGTTTAGTGGATTCTTAGTGAAAGGGTTGGAAGACACACACCTTGAAGGGCTCAGGTGCACTTTTGGAGAGAGTGATTGCAGATACTGGTTGCACTTCTGCTTTTGACAATTTCTCTATAAAGACTGGCTTGGCAGAGAAAGTGGTTCCCTGTCACCAGGGACCAGAGCTTGTTGTCTGGCTTCCAACTTCTGCAATCTCTCTATTAACTGAGCTTAGTCAGTGGAGGCACAAACCCTATTGTGTGTGCTGTTTCCCCCATTGTGTCATTAGAGAGGAACTATTTTAGAGTGAATTGGCTATTTATTATGTATCCTGTGAACTATTTTTTCCCTAAAACACTGCAACAAAGAGCATTCAACACTAAAATCCAATCTTGTAAACTTTTTTCAGTTCCCGTTGCTTTTGAGATAAGTTCTGTGTAAACAGTAATGCCTTTGAGGCCATGCCAAACAAAGGGAATAAAAAAATTCCCCTGAAAGCTGAATATAACACAACTGCACCTGTCCTACTAGTGAAAGCAATGCATTTCCATTTCTCTGGATTGGATGTGTTTACAACTTTTCTTTTTTCAATGGAGTGTAATATGCCTTAAAAATAGAAAGTATACTATATCTAGTACCCAAATTGCCAACTCAGTGGAAATATTTCAGGGAAAATGTAAAACAGACTTGGGCAATATGCACATGGATTTAAATTTAGGCCTTGTGCTAGTTGTTCTTTTAATAGCTAGGACACAACCCCATGTATTTTATTGGGCTCACAAACAGATGGTTTCTGCAGCAGTGACATGAGTGCACAAGCCACAAATTTTAGAGCAGGGCTCATTCCTATCCGTGAGGCTCAGGCAATCCTCTGCATCACCGTGTAAGTGTACCTTGCACATGTGAAAAATAGGCCACAAATAATGAACTTATCTACTGTCTCATGTCACTGAATACAGAATCCATATATAGAACCTGCAATCTCTATTTAGCACCCAGTGGACAACTGACTGCAGGTAAGATCTGTAACTATTGAGTATCCACCTTGCAGGTCTAGAAATTTTCCTAGAGGTGGAACACATTTATATCAAAATAAGCGTAAAGGGGTTGTCCACTTTCAGCAAAGTATTGAAATTATTTGCATAGTGAAAAATTGGACAATATCTTCTTGCTGTAAATTAACAGGAAGCTTCCCGGTTTACTTCCTGTGGATAGAAATCTGTTCATGGTCATGTGATCTCAAAAAGGTACTCCTCTTGTTATGACTCACAGCTCTGATTACACTCATCTTAACAAGCCGTGCATATGTTCGACATCACATGACTACAGATTATTATCCTAAGGAAGTATACAATGAAGCTTTCTGTAGAATTACTGCAAACTGACTTATAGAAAACCGCAAGGAATTTGTATAGAAAGTATATTGAAAAATTGTATAACCTTTCATTGTACAATCTCAGTAATTTGCTAAAAGTTGACAAATATTTTATACTTCAGTTCAGTAATGGGAAGTTTACAGATTCTTCAAATTGTCATACCTGGTGCTTTGTGTTAATTAGCACCCTACAGTGAGATAGCTGGATTCCATCTATGCTGTAAGACAGGCAAAGGCCTAATGAAGGCCCACAGGTAAGACCCTTCGAATGGCAGTGTATAATTGGTTGCCAGTTTTAGCTCCAACAAACGTTACAAAAACAAAGGTTTTTCATTAATTCCATCCGGTCTTTATTAGTCCTGGTGTACACAATTTCAGTTGCTTTTGGTTTCCGACCCTGTATCTTCTGACTCTAGGGCAGAGTACCTCTCTGCTCTTTGCTCCCTGCAGCTACCCCCTAACCCCTGCATTCCAGGACGAGCTTACACTGACATCCTTCTGGCAAACATCAGCTGCAGCAAGATGAGAACTACAAGCTACAGGCAGATAAGTTCTTTATCCAGGGAGGGCTATAGTGTGGTAGAGCAAAGATGTAGCAGAGCTGACTGTGTCATTGTGTGTAATATCCATATCAAGGATCTCATCTCTGATCAGTCTCATCTCACTCATCTCTCTCTTCTGTCAGTTACTAGTACCATGTTCAGAAGGTAAATTAAAATGTATATAAACCTGTACCCTGATAATCTAACCACATTGTTAGCAAACTGTATCTCACAGCAGTACAGGGATTATAATGTGTCTGCTTAGAGACTCCCCACCCACACTGACCATCACTGAGTGATGGGAGCTAAAACAGCAATAAAAAGGAGTACAATTTAAAAGTAAGATGTTAAAATTATCTTTGTGTAAACATCACGAGGAGATAGAAATTTGAGAAGTTGCGGAGATTCCTCTGATCGCAGGTGTTAACACCTTGCACGTGCAATCTTCTTCCCTGTAAAACAACTAAAGGGTTAACAAACTTCATAAAAGTTGATTTACATACATTGAGGGGTGTAGTTTCTATAATGGGGATCTGTAATTTATGGGGTTTTACTTTTATTTAGGCCTCTCAAAGCTACTTGAAGCCGGAGCAGGTCCCTGAAAAGCGTGATTTTGCGTTTTTAAAGAGAATGTGAAAAATCGCACCTAAAGTTCAAAGCCCCATAACATCTTACAAAAATGAGTATGCGTAAAACAACCCATGTCCACATAAACATTCAGTGAATGTTAGTTATCTATTTTTTCTTTCTGTTTTGACTATGTATGGAAAAAGTAGAACATTTTGAATTTCGAAAATTGAGAATTTTTCGAAATTTTCACCAAATACCTGATTTTCTCATAAATAAACACAAAACATACCACCAAAATTTTTCAACTAGCATGAAGTACAAAGTGTCATGAGAAAAAAAATTTCAAAATCACTTGTACAGGCAGTCCCCGGGTTACGTACAGGATAGGTTCTGTAGGTTTGTGCTAAAACAAATGCGGCAGTGTTACAATGTTAGCGTTATCTGAAACCTCTGATAACGCTAACTAACACTGCTGCGCTGTACATTACAAACGCCGCTCAAATTGGTCCGGTGTATTCATGAGGGGGCGGGATTGGGGCCTATGGAGTTAGCTCTTTGAGAGTTGTCCGGCATTTCCAGTGTACAGCGTAGCGGTGTTAGTTAGTGTTATCGGAGGATTCTGATAATGCTAACATTGCCGCGTTTGTTTAAGCACTAGGAGCAGCTCCTAGTGACACTTTTCAGGGTGACAGGTCCTCTTAAAGTTGAATTTTGTATGTAAGTCGAAACTGTATACTTTATAAGTGTAATCCCAGTCCAAAATTTTTTTTGGTCTTTGTGTCAATAGAATTTGAAAAATGTTGCGATGTCTTAAGAAGCAAGCTTCATTACAGACACCTTTGATAACTTTTATAACGGTTTATAGTAGCCTAAGGCTAAAGTACAGTAAATTTCCAACATCCAGAGGTCCGTTTGTAACTAGGGGTCGCCTGTAAGTCGGTAATTCTTAAGTAGGGGACCGCCTGCATATGTATAAGCATTCCAAAGTTATAAACACAGTGACGCATGTCAGATTTGAAAGAAATGGACCATGTCAGGAAGGTGAAAATTGGCTTTGGCGGTAAGGGGTTAAAGGCCATGCATGCTTCACTGGGGAGTTTGGGAAGGAAATACACAGATACTTTTTCCATAGTGGGAAAAGGAAGACCTTGTCTCATTGCTACCTTTAAAAAGCAGCTCTCTATAAAGACTAAATGGTGAAACATAACCGTCAAGACTCTGGAGCATTTGTCTCTCTGAATCGAAGGACAGTAAATTATATTTGAAAGAAAATCTAGATTGGATCAAAAATTCATGCATCACCCATTGCACCTCACTAAGTACCCAATTGTCCCCAAATTACTTGCCGAAGAGCCAAGTCTCCTGGTTGCCACCTGTTTGCGTACTGTTTTATATTGTTCATGTACATTTGAATAGCAGAGATAAAAAATTTTAGGCTTTCTATGGTCATTACTGTGTTTGTTGAGATATAGAATAAGAACTTAGGAATTGAAGCATTTTAAGTATAAATGAAATTGTTGTAATCTATTTACATATCAGCTGCTTTGTTGCTTTATATTATCAGACTAATCCAAGGTCTTAGTTTGATGATTATGATTTTTTTCCCTCCTAGGATCCCATCTATGTGCTTGAGAATAACATCCCAATTGACACTCAATATTATTTGGAGCAACAGTTAGCTAAACCTTTGCTAAGAATATTTGAGCCCATTCTAGGGGAAACTAAAGCTGAGAGTGTGCTTCTAAGTGAGTATTTGCTTTTTAAGTGTCTTTTTTGTCTTTGGCATGCTTCTCGCTGCTCCTTTCAATAGTACAGTAGTATTGGAAATTGCAGGCCACAGTAATCCACCATCGGCAGCACTCCCATTCACTGTTCGAGCAAGCCATCGAGAAAGCCGAGTTCTGTGCTGTGCAATTTCTTAGATGCATGCTCGACCTGCTGCTCCTCATATAACACATATATTACATTCAGAAATGTTACTGTGTGAAAGCTTGGTGGGTTTAAAGGGATCGTCCAACTGTTTTTAAAATTCTTCAGGCAGGCTGGGGGGGATTTTTAAAAAAACAAAGCTGTACTCACCCCCTCAGTCTCTCGTGGTGTCCTGTGCCACTGTCTTGTCTGGCCGTTTTCGTTTACAGTGGCACGGATGCTGCGCTGAGTTCAGGTTCCGACAGACATGGGGACTGCCAGACGCTGAACTCAATGCAGTGTGACAGTGGCAGGGAACACCGGGAGAGACAGCCGATTCATTTTCATTCGAGGACAATGACTGGTTTCATCACACATTATTAATGCTTAAAAGGGAACTAATGCAGAGTCCTCTCTAACCAAAGATTTACAGGACTTCTGCATAAAAGCAATCAAACGATCCACTTTTCCAGATTGACATACTTGTGGGATTAGTTTGTGGTCTACAGCCTCAAGATATTGTTATCTATTGTTTCTTTCCCATTGAGAGAAATATTAATAAATTAGGTGTCGTAATTATTTAAAAAATTGTTCCCACAATTGACCAACAGGGAGCTCAACTCAGAGAACCTGTGTGGGCTATCACCAATAACAGGGCTGCTGTAAAAGTGGGTTGTCTATTCAGTTTTACATTTCCCACAGCAGTTTATAAAATGAAAACTGAACTTTGATTGGTTGCCTTGAGCAACTAGAACAGTTTTGATCTGACACTTTTGATTCATCTATCCCCATTGTTTGTATAGTAAAGTGTGGCTTTGGAGGCTTGGTGAGTCTTTATTGCAACAACTTATAGCTCCAGACATCCAATCGATCTTAACATACTATTATTCAGAGAATATCCCTTCTGATAGATCCCATCTTATGGTCTGGGCGACTCACAAATGCATGGTGAGGGTTCTGTTTGTGAAGAACAGGGCTCACTTTAAATAGGAACAAGAAAGAGAGGTGGTAGATCAGTTAGCTAAAGTAGTAAATCTGGATTTGGCACATAAGAGATCCTATGTACTTGCTACTGATAAATTGGAAAGTGTTTTGTTCTATGAGCATGGGAATAAATGTGGTTGATTACTGGCCGTCGGGGAATAAAGAAAATTCCTTAACCCATTCAGGACCAAGGTTTTTTGTTTTTCCACACCGCTCCTTCCATAAAACTTTTTTTTATTTTCTTGTTTGCAAATCTTCGAGTGCCCTCTCCATGCACCCAAACCCGGCATGTGACGTAGTATTGCGTCACATGTCGGTAAGGGGTTAAACAATGAGTATATTATTTTTGTTTTATGGGCCGCCACGCTTAAGAAAATACCTAATTTATATAGATTTTTTTCTTTTTTCCCAATTCTACAGAATAAAAAGTAATTTGGCAAAAATGTTGATTTTAGCATTGTCGTCTTTTCATATGCATAACTTTCTTTATTTTTCAGCTGACAAATCTGGTTAAGGGCTTATTTTTGGCGAGAAGTGTTGTTCTTTGGTCTTATTTTGGAGCGCGTAACATTTTAAAAATCACTTTTTAGAGCATTTTTTAAAGGGTATTAATTAAAAATCATCTTTCTTTTGGAGCATTTTTGGGGTTGTTTTTTACAGGGTGCACTGTGCCACTCCGATTAATGATTCTGTTGTATTATGCAGATTATCATGAACGCAGCAATGCCAAATATGTGGGGGTTTTGTGTATTTTATTAATTTTATTGAAAAAAAACTAATTTGGAGAAAATCTTGTTAGCACCACCATCTTTTCAAAAAAAATTTTAAATCACTTTTTAGATAATTTTTAATTCCTTTTAAAAAATGACAGATTATACAGATTGTGGACGTCGCAAAACCAATTAAGTGGTTTTTTTTGTGAATTTGTGTTTTATACTTTATTATGTGTTCGTATGGGAAATTGACATTTTAGGGGCTTATATTTTTATTTATGCTAATGTTTAAACTTTATTTATTTTTACTTATACAAACTTGAACCAGCGATGCTATGAAGCTTAAAGTAAGAGCAGATCCTGCCTTAGGGTGCACACACTAGCATGTTAGTGTGCTTGGTTTACAATCCGTGATCCTGGTGGAAGATTTTTTTTTTTTTTCAAGCTCTTACCAAGTGTTAAAACAATGGTTGCAAATGAAGTACCACAGATGTGAACAAGTCAATTATTGTGCTGCCTTACAAAATATATCAATCGTTATCTTAAATTGATGCAATTTATTTAGACCATTATTTTATGTAATAGTTCTTCTAGTTCCTCATTTAGCAAAATTAAATATATGTTGCACACAACAAAGAATTCTAGATTAGCGGTTTTTAATTTTTTTTAATAGAGAGCTTTATAAGTTCTGTTGGTTCGTCGTGTTGTAGATTTAAATGGTTGTTTTATTAGAGATCGTTCAGGTAGTATTATTATTAAACTGGGTTTATCTTCTAAAATAATTTAAATAGTTATAAGCTATTAATTGTGATTAACCACATGTGATTTTCTTTTTCTTCTGTCTGATAGGGCTAGAAATATAAAATCTCCATTACATATAGTAATACCAAAACATAAATCCTTAAAAGTATAGATGTAATTTCTTTAATGATTTTTTTTAATTTCTTGACATATGGAAAATACTGGGAAACTCAGGGCTTACACATGTTGTATTGCTTGATTCAAGTATTCATTGACAAGCCACAGTGACGTGCTAGAAATAAGAGGCCTTAAATGATATGTACCACTATGATCAAGGACTGTAAACAGATAAACGCTTACATGCAGGTTTGTGCCTGCTTTGGCAGGATGTGCTCTTTGTTTAAGCCTATAATGCCCTCCTTTTATATAAGAAAAAGGTTTTAAAAAGTATGAAAATTAGCCTGAGGTGCTCTAGGCTCATTTAAAGGACGTCTTCCACCAGGATGAAGGATTGTAAACCAAGCACACCGACATACTGGTATCTTCCCCCTCTTGCAGGATATGTTCTTCTTTTATCTTCTTATGCCCTGGTTTTTAAGAGAAAAAAGGCTTTAACAATTATGCAAATGAACCTTAGGGGCTCCAGGCTCTATTAACACCTATGGAACCGGGAGCTCCCCAGGCTCTTTTGCATTAAAAAAAAAGAGGCATGAGAAGCTAAAAAAGAAAATATCCTGCAAGAGGGGGTACACACCAGTATATCAGTGTGCTTGGTTTAAAATCCTTCATCCTGGTGATAGATTTCCTTTAACAGCTATGGAGCCTGGAGCTCCTCAGGTTCATTTGCATAATAAAAGCTTTAAAAAATTGGGGGTGCATAAGAAGCTAAAAGAGTGGGTCTTGCCAGTGGGGGCATATGCCAGTATGTAAGTGTGCTTGGTTTACATCACTTGATCCTGGTGATAGATTTAATCACTGTATTAATAATTTTTTAGAGGTGACTACTAAAGTGACTTGTTGCCTCTTCTTTGCAGAGGGGGAGCACACAAGATGTAAGACAGTTCTAACATCAAAAGTCGGGGGTCTAATGGCATTTGCAAAGAAAAGAAGCACCTGCATTGGATGTAAAGCAACACTTAATCATGATGGTAAGTACCCTGAATCATTACAAGACTGTGATTATAAGATGAACCTGTAGAACTCGTAAGCTGTGGAACAAGATGCAGAGTTTTCAGATTCATTGTACATATGGCTTTGGGATTTCCTCATTCTATAAAAGAATTACAGTAAAAGTCTGAAAATCAATTGTCCAAGCAATTACACTCACCGGCCACTTTATTAGGTACACCTGTCCAACTGCTCGTTAACGCTTAATTTCTAATCAGGCAATCACATGGCGGCAACTCAGTACATTTAGGCATGTAGACATGGTCAAGACAATCTCCTGCAGTTCAAACCGAGCATCAGTATGGGGAAGAAAGGTGATTTGAGTGCCTTTGAACGTGGCATGGTTGTTGGTGCCAGAAGGGCTGGTCTGAGTATTTCAGAAACTGCTGATCTACTGGGATTTTCACGCACAACCATCTCTAGGGTTTACAGAGAATGGTCCGAAAAAGAAAAAACATCCAGTGAGCTGCAGTTCTGTGTGCGGAAATGCCTTGTTGATGCCAGAGGTCAGAGGAGAATGGGCAGACTGGTTCGAGCTGATAGAAAGGCAACAGTGACTCAAATCGCCACCCGTTACAACCAAGGTAGGCAGAAGAGCATCTCTGAACGCACAGTACGTCGAACTTTGAGGCAGATGGGCTACAGCAGCAGAAGACCACACCGGGTGCCACTCCTTTCAGCTAAGAACAGGAAACTGAGGCTACAATTTGCACAAGCTCATCGAAATTGGACAGTAGAAGATTGGAAAAACGTTGCCTGGTCTGATGAGTCTCGATTTCTGCTGCGACATTCGGATGGTAGGGTCAGAATTTGGTGTCAACAACATGAAAGCATGGATCCATCCTGCCTTGTATCAACGGTTCAGGCTGGTGGTGGTGGTGTCATGGTGTGGGGAATATTTTCTTGGCACTCTTTGGGCCCCTTGGTACCAATTGAGCATCGTTGCAACGCCACAGCCTACCTGAGTATTGTTGCTGACCATGTCCATCCCTTTATGACCACAATGTACCCAACATCTGATGGCTACTTTCAGCAGGATAATGCGCCACGTCATAAAGCTGGAATCATCTCAGACTGGTTTCTTGAACATAACAATGAGTTCACTGTACTCAAATGGCCTCCACAGTCACCAGATCTCAATCCAATAGAGCATCTTTGGGATGTGGTGGAACGGGAGATTCGCATCATGGATGTGCAGCCGACAAATCTGCGGCAACTGTGTGATGCCATCATGTAAATATGGACCAAAATCTCTGAGGAATGCTTCCAGCACCTTGTTGAATCTATGCCACGAAGAATTGAGGCAGTTCTGAAGGCAAAAGGGGGTCCAAACCGTTACTAGCATGGTGTACCTAATAAAGTAGCCGGTGAGTGTATAATAATGCTTCTGTCCTCAGCAGACCATCTGCCTTGGAAGCCTGGAGGTCCTTCTCTTCCTGCTTCTGACCAGTGGTCTGCACTGAGGCGCAGGACCTGGACCTTCACTATCAACACATTCTTGTTAATTAATGGAGCAATGTAAGACAGCCGGTCACATTCTGCACATTAATACATTTGGGATCTTTTATTGTTTTACCATACTTCTCATTTATAAGTTATTACTTAACTTCCAGGATTAAGCAAGTTGAGCCATTCCCAGCCTCTTACAGATTTCATCATAACATTTATTTATTTACCACTTTGAAAAGTTTTTGCACTTTCTGGTTCTTTTTCTAGAAAGACAGAATGGCTGCCATTAAAGGGAATTCATAAATGTAAAATTTATTTAATTTAAATCTACCTTGTCATACAGAGTTACTTATCAAAGTGGTTATGAGATTGTTTGTTTGTTTTTTCCTCACATGTTGTACTTTATTTTAGTGGTAAATTTTGGCTGATAAGTTTTGCGTTTATTTACATTTTATTATTTTTTAAAAAATTTTCCATTTTTGAAATTCAAAATCATTGCTTTTTCAGGCAGACAGATTCGTCTACTTTACATTTTCATAATATTTGAAATGTCTGGATAATTTTTAATATCTAAGAAACCTATATAATCAAACCGTTATCAAATCTGCACCCCTCAAGCTATTAGAAACCGCTTTAAGGAAGGTTGTTAACCCCTGAAATCTTCATAGTAATTAAATCAAAATGGAGGTGAAATTTAGAATGGTCAAATTTTGTTGGTTATACCTTCATTTGGCCCTAAAATTTACACATTTCCAAATGATAAAAAGAGAAACCCCCCAATATGGATGTTCTTTGTTTTATGGGTGCACAGCGAGGCGCAGAAGGGAAGAAGTATTCTCATTGGCCCCTTTTGTAGGCTATAAAATTTTACACAGTGATAGTATATATGTGGGGTTTGTGTTATGATTTAGACTTTTGTGCCACATTATATTTCTCTTTACATGTTATGGGGCTTATGGGCAATGTTATTAAAATAAAATTTCAATGTTTTTATTTCTTCCACCATGGGATATGAACAAGCAATCATCTGATCTGCTTGTTGATGATAATACTCTGCAATACTGATGTATTGCAGGGTATTAGCTGTGTCAGCCTATGCACGTTCATAGACTGACAGTGTGCCTTTAAGATGACGTCACAGATGTCATCTTACAGGCACTGCCTACTGACAGCCCTGGGATATAGGAACCTGCCATAGGAACGATCGGTGCTCCTGGATACTGCTTGAGGGGTGGGAATTGTGGGGCAGAGACCTCTGACAGGCATGTTAAATGCTGAGGTCGCGCTGACCGTGGTATTTAACAGCCATCTATGACCGTGGGTGTTACACTGGGATGTCGGCTGTTAGTTACAGCCGGCACCCCATGTATTCCGTTGCCGGCTCTACTCCAATCTTGATATATCGGACTGTGGGCAATAAAGCCCAGTAGTCTGCGTCTGATATATCATAGTTAGCGCTGAGAAGTTAACCCCTTAAGGACACAGCTTATTTTCACCTTCAGGACACAGCCCAATTTTTCAAATCTACGTGTCATGATATGCAGTTATATATTTGGAACACTTTAATTTACCAAGTTTATTTTCATATATTTTTCATGATATGTTGTACTTCACATTAGTGCCATAATTTGGTTGAAATTTTTTGCACTTATTTATAAAAAAACATTTGGTAATTTGGTGTAAAGATGTTATTTTATTTTTTTAGGATGTTGGGAGGCATACAATTAAAACTGTGATTTTCAGAATTTTTATGGAAATATCACAATAAATTTAGACAATTATTATTTAGCAGTAAAATGTACACGTTAAGTGCAGGAAAAAGTGAGAAAACACATTTCAGATTTTGTTGTGCAGTATGGCAATACCCCACATTTTAATGTAGACTACTTTAGGATCCCACCGCACGGCACACATGGCCACACACATGGCCCTATTTTGGAAAAGACAACACTTTTTTTTGTTGTTGTTTTTTATTGAGCATTTTACCACTGCAGATGTTTTATAGAAAGTATTAACACTGACTCATATAAATCTTTTTCCAAAAAAGTAATGCTTTGGCCCCTAAATTTTTATGGTTCAATCAAAGTTTATTAAACAATAACTGTACAATACAAACATGCAAAAGTACCTATACAGAGAAACGATGAGCTGGAGTATGGAGTATGGAGCTACATACTGCGTGCACCCAGTCATGAATCGGCGCCTACTAAAGTTTCAAGGCTCAGGATAATAGGTGTAATAACTGAAGCCTAAACAGAGCTGTCTGGTATTTGTCCCATTGCCGTGAAGCAATAGAGCAATGTCCCCTTTCCTACAGAAAAATGTAGACATCGAAAGGGACAATATGCAGCCAATCTATGCGACTTTACAGTAGGAATACCTACCATAAGGAACAGCTGTACACATGAGACCTTTAGTAACCAAGTATAGGGGAAAGGGAGGGATACTAGTAAGAGGTGAAAGGAAAAGGACAAAAGAATAGCATAGGAAAGCAAAGAACTTAAAGGAAAGAAGTGATGGGAAGGGGGAAATGTCGTTCCTCTACTGCAGTCCGGGGAGATCTAGGTATCACCGTTGGTGTCAAACAAATCCCTTAATAGTCCTTGAACAACTTCCAGGGCTGTCAGATTTTCAAATATTTGTCATGTGTAACGGCTGCCTCTGCCAACAACTCCGCATGCAACATCTCCTGTATCCACACAGATATAGTAGGAGGTGTAGAGGATCTTTAGTGAGCTGCAATTAGAACAAATCGCAATAGATGTTGCTTCTGAGCACTAATGGAGCCCGGAAGCATTAGGAGCAGGGATCTAGCAAGAGTGCCATCAACAGAGCCACCTGAAATGCATTAGGATCTGTCCCGTTTGGAATCAGGTCTATTCTGCATACCATCACATCCCCATCAAATGAGTAACATTTGACGTCTCACGTTGCCAACAGGTGTACAGACGGATAGATGGAGTGCAAGAGAGGGGAAACTCAATACCACCTTGAGAGGATCTTTTAATTCCTTTCTTGTGCAAAGTGAGCTGAAGAGAGTTTATAATGGTAAAGAAAGTCTTTTTGCCACTCCTCAGAGGATATTGAGATACCATTTATTGCGGGCTGGAAACGGAACTTGGGTAAGGTAGAGGTGTCAGATTTTCACCTAGTCCAGTATTCTATCTGACAAATGCCATGTTTCTGGGGAAATTAAGTCAGGAAAAGGGCCTTTTTACGGCATTGAGAGAGGACTCAAATATATTATCAGACCCAGCGACTCAAGAGGATAATTGTGAATATTCCAACCATAACAGATTACTAACATATGAATTGAAGCCCAAAACCCTAGAGAGGTAGAGGCGAACCTCCTAAGATGTCAAGCAACCAAGGATCATCACTTTTTTTGAAATCCCAAAACATATGCCTGGTTAGGGCAGGTGGTAATTCTGGAATAATGGAGAAAGGGGGCTATGAGGTTTTGAGTTTCCAATGCCGCAGCAGTCCATGCCACAACATTAACGCAGTGCTCTTAAGGCTCCCAGGTGGGGATGTATGCATAAGGCAGCCAGGGGAGAATTCTCAAATGGACTGAGGAACAACACTATTCTACGGAGACCCACATAGTCACATGGAATCCAAGAAGCAAAGCAGCAGTGACATCTGGTAATGTAGCTTCAGGTCGGGCATTCCAGCCCCCCGCCCCCCATTGACTTTCAAGCAAATTATGAACCGACAACCTATATGGGGTTTAGACATTCCCCATACAAAGAGTTATATATTGCGGTATATAGGGAGTGGAAGAAAGTAGGGGTTGATGGATGGGAACGCTCTGAAAATATACAGAAAGCGAGGCAATACATCCTCCTTCAGTGCATTATTACGACCAAACCATGAAAGCTGTTTTTTGTGCTAAGAGGAAAGATCCTTCAAAGTGGGTGGACCGTGTGGAGGTCCCTTTTGAATGAGCAATGTTGTCTAACAGGAACAGAGCTCCATCCAGAAGAGGTGTCGAGTTGGATCTTGGGTGAAATTAAAGTCCCCACCCACCAATTTGGTCCCCTCTGAAAAATCTGACAACTCCACCAGTATCCGATTTACCTTGGGAATCAGGCAATGGTTGGGCAGGTACCACAAGGAAACCATTTGGGGAATTAGCGATGATGGATAACTGGGATGTGGCCCCCCTAAAATTTATCTTTGTGTAGTAACACATGTAGTTTTTTTTCTTATGCATTAATAAAGTAAGCAGCTCCTAGTGCTACAAACTCCGATAACGCTAGCAGACACTGCCATGCTGTACAATGGAAACGCTGGACCGCGCTGCAAGCGGTCGGACGTATTCATGAGGAGGCAGGATTAGGGGCGGCCTATAGAGTGGGAGGAGCAGTCCGGGGGAGAAGCAGTGCCTTGGACTGCCCCCTCATGAATACGCCCGACCACTTACAGCACGGTCTGGCGTTTCTATTGTACAGCGCAACAGTGTCTGCTAATGTTATCGGAGGGTTATATGCATAGTGGGATATGTTTGTGCTATACGTTGTGAGGAAATATTGGAATTCTCCTGACCTGTCCTTACAACGTATGGCATATAGCATGTTGTGAACCCAGCCTTTTTGGCCTTTTTTCCGGTGTTTGGTTGAATGCACAAAAATCACAATTTTTTTTTTTTTTTTAATGACGTTCACCATACAGGTTCAGTAATGATTTTATTTTATTGTGTGGGTTGTTATGGATGCAGCAATAACTAATATGTGTGGTGGTTTTTAATTTTTCATGTGGTTTTAGAGTTTTATACTATATGGAGCATTTTGTAGACTTTTATTGGGCTTTAGTTGTTTTTTTGTTTTTTTACACTTCTTTTTCAAATATAAATTATAACACTGCCATACTGACATGGAAACAATTGGCACCCCACCGAACCTGACAGGGTAGGTGACGATTGCGTGAGGTAGAGGGAAGGTAACCCTTTAAACGCTGTGGTCATGTTTAACCACGGCACATAGAGAGTTAAACAGCGACCATCATAATCCCGGTTGTTAGTGCAGAGGCACGGATCACATGGGCTGAATCTGTGCAATATCCATGACGTTGGGGGATGTCATGGAGCGCCAATTACAAGCAAACCATGAGGCACCACAGCATTTTGAGACTTTTTTTTTTTTGTAAACAAAACAAGTGCTATACATTTGCCATGCTGTGCCATGTGGCAGCATACCTAGTTAATGCATGGTAGAAAGACCTCAAGAAGGATCACAAAAATAAGAAACGCAAGCATCAGTAGTTACATGCAACATAGCAGTCGTAAAACTGTGTCAGAGAGAAATAAGGTGAATGCTACCTGTTCCAGCAAATAATAATAATGTACGGCACAATTAACAAAACTGAAACCGGAAACCAAAAAGAAACTGCATATAGTTTACAATGCAGTCAAATAGAGGGTCATAGCAGCCATCAACCTCACAGATCGAAGACCACAATGAGTCCTTAAAAACGGCACAACTAGTCAGTATCCGCATGCCTATAGTGGACAATCGCCTTGTAGTTCCTGTTCCAAACCAGGTAGTCAAGCAAAAGTATAGCCGCACTTAAGATTTTTATGGAAAATCTCACACTCAAAACCAGACCCTGTTTACCTTTACAAATAGATTTTGATTGGAGGGGTGAAAGTTCTTTGCTCGACTCTTACATCAATACAACCTACAAAAAGAATACCACATGTAACATATACATATAACAAATTAGAATCTATTAACAAAACGCATGATCAATAACACAGCCTGGGTACAGGTTAAAAAAGAAGACATGTGCTGAAGACACTTGCTGAAATATCACTTGGTGAAGTGCCAGGATATTGTGTGGTAAGTAAATGGGTGCACCAAATCCATCTGCTGCCTGAAGCCAAAAAAAGTTGTATGATGCCCCCAATGCCTGAACTAAGTTTGCTATAGTGGCCTCGTGTATACGTGTTCACGGTCTATGGTAGCCAGATTTCTCTGACCAAACACTGTCACTGATTTTAAAAAATATTTTTTTTTTGGAAACCCACTAGCTAAAAGTCCACAGATTCTGAATGCTTGAGTTTTGTGCATCATTAAAGGGGTTGCATCATCCGGATCAAAATTATTGCTCATACACAGTATAAGTATTTCTGGATAACCTACAGGAACCTTCAGTTCTTTTTGAACTATATTAATTGGGTTACTGTCATCCAGATAATCATGGTTTAATTTGGATATATGATATCAGTTCCATAGACTTTTTTACTTTTCCCAACTACATGGTTTTAAATAAAAACATTACTAGTTTACGGAAATTTATAGTTAGCATTGTTGCCAAAAAATAATTGTTGCTGTGTGGGTGTTTCTTTTCCCAGAACTCTGCTCCATTTCTTATTGTGTGCTCAAGAAAGTTCCTCATTTTTATTTTTTGCTTGTATTTGCTCAATCTTTTCTCTGACCAGAGTCAAAAATAAGCAACAATGATGGTGTAACAGTAGAAAATACATTTCTGATCATGGCGGGCTCCCATGTGAACACCACAAGTTAAAAATTCCAGTTTGTGTAGAAGAGTACAATAACTAAATTGCGATACAGAATAAAATGTGAATGTCTCTTCATGTCCCATTATCTTATAACTGGTCCGTAGAACAGCGGAGTATAAACCATTATGAAATTCGCTTATTCTGTCAATCATCAAATTATGAGTGCTAATATATAGACAGCCAGCTGCTACAAGATTGATATTAGCTGTATTCATTGACAGTACATGCTGATAATGCCATGTATGAAACATCCTCCACCTTGTGTATTGTTGCTTTTAACCATTCCTGGAAGATATGGGTGCTATTTCTTATAGCCAGGCTCCCCCTTTCATTCACACCTAAGGTCATCAGTGAGGAGAGCGCTGATATGTGAAGTCCACAGTTCCCTACTTTGTTGTGAATTGCCCATTAGAATGGATGCAGTGAGGTCTGGATCGGTTGCCATTATACATTTTTGTGAAATTTTATTTAAACATGCCTCCTATTTAAATGAAGCAGGGGTCTAGACATGTGCCGAGTGGAGCTTCATGCAAACTTTCAAATCACTAGCCTCTGCTACGATGTTCTCAACCTAGTTCTGCAGGATCTGGTAGATGGATCTTTGGCCTAGTTCACATCTTCAAAGACACAGAACAGGTCCAGGTCTTTCCATTATACCTTGCCTCTGTTTGGTCACCTTGAACAGGGCTTACATCAGTTTTGTGTGTTTGAGCACACCAGCTTTGTGCTCACAATAACTGAAGCAAATAACTGAAGACCTCATGGAGATGTGAAGTGAACCTTAACTGTGGAACTATTTCACTATGGGAGATATTTATCAGTGCTTCTACGCCAGTTTTTGTAGAAGTATAGAAATCACAATTTCATGTGCACTGCAGGAAACTGCGATTATTTTTCCAACTACTTGTCATTTTGGCTTGACATACACCATGATATCAGTCAAACCGATGGTGGCAAATACACTATGATGTCGACAAGCATCTGACATCATGGTGTGTGCGACAAGAACGCTCGGGAAGGCAGAAGAGGACCTACGGTGGACATCGGAAAGGTCAGTACAGAGGTTTTTTTGGGGTTTTTTTTAGGCTGGACAGGGTGCTGCCGGCAACATACTGGGGGCAGGGGACTACTGGTTATATACTAGAGGGCTGGCTATATACTGGGGAGGCTGTGATCAATGCATTTCCCACCCTAGGCTTATACTCGAGTCAATATGTTTTCCCCGTTTTTTGTGTTTAAAGTTAGGTACCTCGATTTATACTCGAGTATATAAGGTATATATTATGTTGTCTTTGTTAGTTTTAAGATATTCTCTGTGACTAGCAAATTCTTCTGAGCTTAGAATACAATTTACATCTGAGTTAATATTGAGCATTGTAGCTAAGGACACCTGATAACTGGCATGGTTCATGTGTATAGAAAGTACATTGTTCTTTTATGATCTATGTAAATGAATGCAAATTTGAGCAGTTGCTTATAAACAAGCAGCTTGATTGCCTTTTGGATTGGAAGCTTTTCATAGAAATGTTAGGACACATGGTACAAATGAACTGGTTAAGGACATTACATCTTGAAATAATTTAGAGGGATCCCCTATAATTTTTTATAATCATATGGCACAAGTAGTCTTCTACTCAATTTCTCCTCCCTTTATCCTCACTCATTGCCCTTGCCTTCCTCAGCCATTCCCCTACTCCATCCCCCTACTTATGTCAGCTCATTGCCACAAGCAATTCCCAATTGAATTGCCCCAAACTGGGATTAACCACACACTTCTGGCAGGGAGTCAGGTAATGTAAAATTAACTATTAAAAAAGCACTGGAATTATCCAGATGCATGACAAAAGCATATTGGAAATCAACTTGCCAGAAACTATCGGAACCTGTCACCATGTAAAAATTTACTTCCTGATGACAGGTTGCCTTTATTGTGTTTGCTTTACTGTTGGGATGAAGTGGAGGAGAGTGGCTGTAAGACCGCCAGCAAAACAGCAGGAGGCACAGAGGTGCCGTCATCTTGGCTGTGATCGTTGCTGTGATGTCAACGAGTAGCAACGATCTGTCGCCACGACAGTCTTGGGTCTTTATATGATCCCATGATTTTGTAATTTCTGTAAATCTGTTACAATGTGAAAAAACACCATATACTGTAGTGCTCCTTTATATGCTAGGGATGATCAGACAATCTATGGTTAACATACCTTAGGCGGTCTAAAAATATTTTAACATGCTTAAGATTTTTATTTATTTAAAGGGTTATTCGCATGAAGTCAGATTTCTTAACAAAATAACACATTCTCTTCACAGATATAATTCCAAACTGTCTTTATCAGTCCTTGTTAACACAATTCCAGTTGCTCCTAAACACGACCCTGTAACTTCTGACTTTAGGGTTGGGCTGCCATCTTGGATTTCTGTGTGACGCCATGCTGCTGAGATTTGTCTCTCTGCTACCTTCACTGTAGCGCCGCCCCCGGCAGTCCTAGCACGGAGCTTACAGACACTCATCACTTCCTGCTAACAAACACATCGTGAGGAGAGAGAAGCTGCAAACTATAAAACTTAAGGCAGATAAGTGAACCGGGGGAAGGGGAGGCAGGCACATATCTCTGAGAACAGATCTGTAGTAGAGCTGACAGTGTATAAATGTTTCAGCCTCTGTCTATCATGCCTCTGTTTAATAGGCATCTCATCATCTCTGATCGGTCTCATCTCTCCTTCTCTATGTCAGTGTGTTAGTCAGGGCTGGATTAAGGTTGGTGGGAGGCCCCCATTGAATGTAGTCCAGACAGGGTACAGCAATTGCTATATACTGCCCCCCAGCAATAACAATATGCAGCCTCCCCAGTAATAACTATATTTAGCTCCCAGTATTTACTATATGCAGCCCCTCAGTAATCACTATATACAACTCCCTGGTAGTTGCTATAAACAGACCCCCAGCAATCACTATTTACAACCCCACAGAAATTACTGTATACAGCCCCAAGTAATCACTATATAAAGCTATATATTTTGGCCCCCATCATTCACTATATGCAACCCCCTCAGTAATTACTGTATACAGCCCCCAGTAATCACTATATACAGCCCCCAGCAATAAATATATTCCTACAGTTATCTCTGAACTAGCCTTTCCCTGCAGACTCTAAGTAATAGTGGGACAGTGGAGGTGCTGACAGGTAATATACAGGTGCCTAATCTGTACCAATATACAAAAAGGGATTGAAATGAAAACACCTAGCACCAGCTCCCACTGTACACCAGATATACAGTAAAAATATTTATTGGATCTAAAACTGGAACATATGAGTAGCATACAATTCTATTTTCAAAATGGAAGAATGTATAGGACCTGCAACATAAAAAAGAAATATATACCAAAATCTTTACTTAAATTTTATGATGTATGCTATATGAACTAAGTAAACATATCTCATTAAATGTGTTGAAGATCACAGGCTGGGCAAGGGGTAGGGTGGCACAGAAGGGCCCATGTTCCTACTACAATACAATATGAAAATTTTTTAAAATAGCATAGATTATAAAATATGGATTGTAAAATCATATATGTTCATGAAAAAGTCCAGAGTGAATTCTTTGTACTTCATATGCTTCTTGTAGACAAAAACATAAAAATTGTTGTAATATTGAACTTTCTATTTGTCAGGGGGATATTGATGTTATTCCAAATCAGACTGTAAATCAGAATTTGGCCGTTCGGGATATAAATGTTGCATTCTCATTGTAATGACTATCTTAAATCTCAACTCTATACTGGTGCTTGTTGCAACATTAAATATATTCATGCCCCCCCCCCCCCCAGTTATCACTATATACAGCCCCCAAGCAATCGCTTTATACAGCCCCCAAGCAATCCCCAATGCGCAGACTTCATATTCCCTCGCGTTGTCCCTCAGAGGTGTACCAAGATGGAGGCACCCTGCCAGCAGGCGGCACGGTGGCAACATACACTGCGCCGCTAGCTTGGTATACCTCCGATCGTCTATGGCAGAGCAGGGAACTTATTGTTCCCTCGCTTTGCAATAGGCTGAAGTCGGGACACGCCGCATGTGTGTTGGGTACGGCCCTGGGTGCCCGGTCCCAAATACACTGTGGGCAATTCCAAATCGCCCACATTTGGTGGGGGCTCCTTTTAAAGACAAAATGGTTGGGGCCCCCCTATAGTCCTACCCTGGTGTTAGTACAATGTCAGAAGCTAGATGAAAGTGTATATAAACTTGTACTCTGGTAATCTAAACACATTGTCACCCTACAGAACTAGATGGATCATAATGTGTCTGCTTAGGGAGTCCCCGCCCACACAATGGGATTTTGCACTGAGCAGCCTAGAGAGTCATAGGAGCTAAAACAGCAATAAAACTGATTAAAATTATAAAGTAAGGGATTGAAATTTGAGAATTTTCTTTCGTGGGAAAACCCCTTTAAGTATCACTGTGTCCCAAAAACCCCAATCTATCAAAATATAAAAACTGCTACTCCAGGCAATGAAAACTGTAACGGAAAATAGTGCACATATGTCTGAACAGCCACATTTTGCAACTTAAAATTTTATTAAAAAGAGACCGCAAGTTTGTACAGTCCCACAAATGGTATCATGGTACCATCACATCCTGCAGAAAACATATAACCTGGACAGCTGCATACTCCAAAGTTTGAAAAAGATACAGCACAAGAAAATGGCAAAATATTTTGGCTATATACGGCATATTATTTTTTCAAACCTATGTAGATTTGGTATCCCGTAATTGCACTGACCCAAGGAATAAAGGAGAGGTATCATTTGGAGTGCACATTGAAAGTCACAAACACAATTCACAAGAAAATGGTGCAAAAGGTTTTTTCTTTTCCGTCAAGTTCCCTGCATTTGAAATCATTTATTAAGCTACATACATGTAAAAATATTAAATATTTAAAAATGTTCTGGATTTTTAATGGCAAAAAAATGGAAACGAAAAAGGGCATGAGCAGGAAGTGGTTAAAGTATCTGAAACTTTCTACAACCAATTTGAGTCCCCTTGTATGAGTTTGTAATGGGACAACACAATTCTAAATAGTTTTTATACTTGCTTATTATTCGCCACATCTTCTTGCAAGTACAATACTGTAACATCTAAACAAATATGATTTTACTATGTACTAAGCAGATGTACAAGGCCCTTGTAGTTTTATGGGGATTCCTTTGTTTTACAATTCAAGTGACCGTATGAAAATCCTATTTTGCATTCAGGCAGTTAGATGAACATGTGAAAGATATACTGGCTCCACAAGTATAGTGTGTTTCTTGGTGAGTTTAAGCTGTCACAGAAGATGATGAAGACTGACAGGTGAAACCTTTTTAATAGTGCTTTAAAAACTGTAGGGGAGATTTTACTGTTTTTGAAACAAAGTTTAAAAAAAAAAAAAAATAGAGTGAAAGTCCCCTAAACAGTACTATCTTCCATATATATTTAATAAAGTACAAAAAAAACCTACATATTTGGTTTTACCATGTCCGTAACACTCTGTACAATAAATTGGAAACATTACTGAACTCTCAAATCCCTTCACAAAAATCTTATAAAAAGTGACCAAAAAAAGTTTTGTGGGCCAAAATTCTACTACTGAAAAGAACAACTAATCGCACAGAAAATAAGCCCTCAATCAGCTCTGTCAACCAAAAATATAAGTTTTATGCTTTTTTATATTTTATGTTCTTATGTTTTTCTAAAATAAAATTGCAAAAATACATAAACTAAATGAGGTATCAACGTAATCGTAATGATCCATAGAATACACATAATGGATCATTGCCATTTTTATGGCACTGTGAATGGCCCAAAAATGAAGAAAATCAGAAACCAGAATTCATGATTTTCTAATAAATACAACTTTTAAAACAACTATAAATATGAATAGGCCTCTAAAATAATTGAATCTTAAATTTTTGCGATAATCTGAAAAATTGCTGATCGATTTGTAAGCCTACCAAATAAAATAACATTAAAAAAATTATGTCAACATATGGTTAATGTTGGCCTAACCTCAGAAATAGGTTACTAACTGTATGATGAACATCGCATTTAGAAATCAGAAAATCGTGAATTTTTCAAAGTTTTCACCAAATTTAAATTTTTTTTTCTTGAATAAATGCAAAACATTTCAACCAAATTATGCCACGAAGATAAAGGACAACATGTCATGAAAAAACCCATCGGAAGATCACCTTTTGTAAGTTAGTGTTCTAATGTTGTTATAGCATATAGTGACACATGGCAGATTTGAAAAATCAGGTTGGGCCCTTAAGGTGAAAATGACCTGGGTCCTTAAAGATTTAAATGCTTAGGGCTTAGGATGTTAAGTGTAACCTACCAATGGATGTACCCTAACATGTAGATTGCTGACGTTGGGTTTCCTTTAAAGAGTTTCCTTTAAAAGAAATTAACTATTTAAAGTTTTCCCACAGATGAAATTTCTCACATCTCAATCTCCTAGTAATGTTAACACAATAAAGATCATTTTTAACCCTTTACTTTACAAATTTACTCAATGTTATTGCTGTTTTAGCTCATATCACTCCTTAAGCTGCTCAGTTCAAACTTCCCGGATGTGGGTGGGGACATTATGATCCATCTAGTTCTGTGGGGTGACAATGTGGTTAGATTATCAGGTTACAGGTGTATCTACACTTTCATCTGGCTTCTGACATTGCACTAACACATAGAGAGATGAGACCGATCAGAGATGAGAGATGCCTTTCACATATACAGGCCTCTCACACATAGAGGCTTTCAGACTTTTACACTTAGCTCTGCTACCTACTGGGTTTTCACAGATATCTGCCTGTCTCCACCTTCCCCGGATCACTTATCTCCTTGTAGCTTACAGCCTCTCTCTCTCCTCACGAAATGCTTGAAGGAAGTGATCAGTGTGAGCTCCGTGCAGGGGGCAGGGCTACAGGCTCTGAACAGAAAGACACAGAAATCTCAGCAGCAAGGCCTCACACAGAAATCAAAGATGGCTTCCCCGACCCTAAGTCAGAAGTTAGAGTCTAGGGGCAACTGAAATTGTGCACAGCAGGACTGATAGAGACAGGTTGGAATTATATCTGTGACTTTCTGTATTTCTGTTAATAACAGTGAATTAGAGAATTTGATATTTTTTTATCCTAAGTACATATAAGAAACTTGTCTTTGTGGGAATACCCCTTTAAATATTTAAAACAAGTATACAAATTTACAGGCTGGTCTCTAAGGGGTTTCCCCTATGGGGGGGCACACTATTTGATTAATGGTGACTAAAATGTTCTTTAATTGCATGGAGCTGAAAATAAGTTAGCTGAACATGTGTTATAGTATGGAATTTAAGTAAGTGGTAGGAAATTGTCCTAACCAAAACTTTTGCATCCGTTAAAAGAGAGTGCTGACTTGGGGATTTAGATTTTAACCCTATAGTTCTGCAATTAACAGCAAAGCAGAACTGTCTGACCGAAAACTTTCAACATCCAGTCTGTGTTGGTACATTATGGTTTACGTGGGTTTGGCCCTTTTCCTCACTGGGAGGTGCATTTATTTAAATACATTCTATTATTAAGCAAATTTAGAAGTCCAGATTAGTGGAAGAATAATAATAAGGGATTTACCAGGATTAACCTGTTCGTGTGACCACACATCCACACCCCCATTTTAGCTTGAGGTATTCAGGGGATTGAGAAAGGGATAGGAAGCCCTTAGATTTCACGATCAGCCTTTAAAGGACTAAAACATTTGTGATTAGTGTTTTTAACAGAAGCCCAGTTGTGATCACATGGGCTCATGGATGAGTACTGATGTTAAGACTTAGAACATCCTGCTCACTAAAGGTTAAAATGAGAAGAATGTAAAATAAAAAAGCATCCCGAATACAGTCTTAAACGCAACACGTAGAACTTTTTCAGTTCCCATCAACTTTCTAATGTACTTTTTGTTTCATTTCCACAAAGTCTGAATCATTCTCACAGCTCTGGATTTGATGGATTTTTCTTGGCATAGAGTTGGCCAACACAGAATTGTCTGCATGCATTTGCAGAAAATTATCATAATTTTTTCTTTTTAATCATTACAATTAAAAAAGAAAAAATGTGCTGAAAAACGTCCCCTCGGCTTATACACGAGTCAATACTACAAAAAATTAATTAAAAATGGACAAAAAAAAAAAATAAACTTATATACTCACCCTCCGGTGGCCCCGATGCGCAGCGCTGCTCCCCCGATGTCATCGCGGCTCCTCTTCTGGCCTCCCGGCTGCTCTTCTTGCTTCAGCGTGCTGAGCGCCGCCGGGCAGTGCTGTATACTTCTGGGGGCAGTGCTGTATACTTCTGGGGGCAGTGCTGTATACTTCTGGGGGCAGTGCTGTATACTTCTGGGGGCAGTGCTGTATACTTCTGGGGGCAGTGCTGTATAGTACTGGGGGCAGTGCTGTATAGTACTGGGGGCAGTGCTGTATATTATAGGGGGCTGGCTGGCTATATACTGGGGGGGGGTCTGTGACCAATGCATTTCCCACCCTCTGCTTATACTCGAGTCAATAGGTTTTCCCAGTTTTTGGTGGTAAAATTAGGGGTCTCGGCTTATACTCGAGTATATACGGTATATAAGACACAAAAAACTTACATATTTGGTATCACCGCATCCGTATTATTCTGTACAATAAATCTTAAATCAATATTGAACCCGCTCGGTGATCGACATAAAAAAAAACTAAAAACTTCCCGCAATATACAATTTTTCATCAAACACCATAAGAAAAAATGTTCTAAAAAGTGAACAAAAAAAGTTTCTTTCCATAATATGATACAACTGAAAAGAACAACTCTTTACGCAAAAAATAAGCCCTCAACCAGATCTGACGACAGAAAATTACAGAAGTTATGGCCCTGAAAAGTTGTCGATAGTAAAAAAAAAAAATGTGATTTCCTCTAAAAGATAAGAAAAACTATATAAATGAGGTATCACCGTAATCGTAGTGAACCACAGAATAAAGATAAAATATTATTTTTACGTTACAGTGAGCAGGGGGAAAAAAGTACTAAAAATCCAAAATAAAAATTGATGATTTTGCTTGTGTCCCCCTTGAAATAGTTAATAAAATCTCAAGATTAAGCTTAAGAGACCCCAAAATAATTATTTTTACATTGTATCTCATCCCGCAAATAATAAGCCCTCATATGTTCGCATTACCAAAAAAAATAAATTTTATAGCTTGTACAATGTGACAATACATATCTGCTGTGAATAGCGCTGCTTTCAGTTTCTAAAGGTCCATAATGTTTTAAGCCATGGGAAACACTTAAAGATTTAATAGACTCAATAGAAGTTGTTTTACATACGTTGAGGGGTGAAGTTTCTATAGTGGGGTCATTTTATGGGGTTTTACTATTATTTAGGCCTTTCAAAGTCACTTGGAAGCTGAGTTGTCCCTCAAAATGTGAGTTTTGGGGATTTTGATGAAAATGAGAAAAATCGCACCTAAAGTTCTGCGCCTCATAACATCCTAGAAGAATGACCGGAAGCATAAAATATCATCCAACATAAAGCAGACATTCCATAAATGTTAATTATCAAGCTTTTTGGGTAGTTTTACTTCCTGTCTGGAAAGCAGAACATTTCAAACTTGGAAAATGAAGAATTTTTACGAACTTTTGCCAAATTTTCACTTTTTTCAGACCGAAACGCAAAACTTCTTACTTAAATTTTACAACTAACATGAAGTACAATGCATCACGAGAAAACATCCTCAAAATCACCTGGATATGTTAAAGTGTTCCAAAGTTATAACCAATTATCGTGACACAGGGCAGATTTGAAAAATCGAGTCCGGTCATTGAGGTGAAAACTACTGTCGGTGATAAGGGGTTAATTTTCCCTTAAGAGTAAATGTTGTGCTTTTGTCTCCTTGAATTGTCATATGTTCACTGTATTTGAAGACATTGGGCCAGAAAAATATCAGACATAAAATTTCTGTGTGTACCCTGTTTGATGCTGACCTGAGTATTTAGAAATTTAGAAAGTATTTAGAAATTATGGTATAATTATCGCAAGCACCGAGGCCAGTATTGTCGAATTCAAGTTTTTGCTTTGTTGGATACAGCACAACCAGAATAATACATATACATCAGGGGGGATGTAATTGTGTTCCTGTCACTGTCCCTATGTATTGAAGTCGCTATGCTAGCTAGCTATATGAGTTTGCTTAATTGTTAGATCCTGATATGGGCAATTTAGCTCCTTTATCATAGTGAGCAAGCTACTCAGACTGACATCCTTTCTACTATCATTAGTGTCTATGTTAGCCTCTGCTATAGTACATAACTTTAACCCTAGGGCTTGACACTTAGAAAAAGTTGCCTAATTTTAAGGTAATTGGCACAAATTCTGTACAATGCTCACACCCGGCATGATGATTACTACTACTGCCAGTTAGTTACTGAATTTTTATTGGGCAGAAAGAGCCCAAGGACAAAAGCTATGCTTATTAAACAAGAAATTTCATACAATCACAAGACTGGGGTTTGGACACCAAAAACTGCTGTGATCAGTACTGGTCTCAGCATTGTTATAGTGATGTCATGTGTTTTCATCTTGCTGTCCAGTCAATATTGTGGCCCCTCCTATGGTACAAACATCTTGTAAGTAAAAAAAGCCAATTCAGTCAAATAATTAAAAATGTTATCCCACTTGCAATACATTTTCCCTTTCATTAAAAACAATAATAATCAAGAACAAATAAACAGTACTGAAATATTACATTTCAATGAAAACCTTGACAGATAAAGTGAATAACCACTATTTAGTGTTTCTGGTACCTAAACCTATTCACTTTTGCAGCATTGGTATGAACTACATTGTGATGACAGTTTACTAGAAAATCTCCAAAATTGTAGCTCTAGTGGCACAACTCTAGTACGCAGTGGAGGGGTTAAAAAAAGAAAAATGTTGATCCTACATCAAGTTCAATGCCAAGAAAACACCTGTTGCAGTCTCATAGAAGAGCTACCATAGAAAAAACCACATAAAATATGTATAATAGGTTAGATAGCACATAGAGCATCAGTCAGAATGCTCATTCTACTGTTGGCACATGAGCATCATATCTTGATGATGAGGCATTGTACGACAGTGACTTGGATAACTTTCTTCTACATTCTATGGACAGCCAAAATAGGGAGGAGATAACTCTAAGATGTACAGTTATCGATATTTTTACTATTCAGTGAATATATACGTTAATGGGAATTCTTCTACTGGCTATATTCATATGTTTGTGTTCCATTTATGTGGATTTTGTTGTTCTAGGTGCTGTGTGCAATTATTGTAAGAAGAGAGAATCTGAGCTTCACCAAAAGGAGGTAAGTGAATATAGGCTTAAAGTTATTTTGAAACTATACAACTGCACTGTCCCTCTCTCCTATTGTTCCATATGACTGTTTGTACTCTATAATGTAGTGTAGTGTATTTTTTTTATGTCCCCTATGATTTGTAAAGCGCTGCAGAATGTAATAGTGCTATAAAAATTAAGATCAACATTATTGGTCATTCAGGTTACTCTAAAGACTTTGGCTAACTGAGGAACCACTCTTCATAGTTAGTAATGTTAGCGGATTAGAGGGTTTCCTTGTTGGTAAACAAGGGAAATATATACATGATGTTTGCTGCAGAGAATCACTGGTCATATCCGAACCCCATGGTTAACTTTATTGTTAGTCTCAAGTGTATCATTTCATTAGTAAATAAATTTAATTAATTTTTCCCATTAAGCGAACAAAGTAAAAGGGTCTATCCATTTTACACAGCCTACAGAGGACCTTTCACCACCTCACTTAGGGTACATTCACACGCGGTATGCCCGCCGTGCGCTGGAGAGGAGGAGGAGGTGACCCCTCCTCCCTCCGTAGAAAATAGCGGCGCACGACCGCACACACGCTGAAAGATAGAGCATGCTCAATATCTTTTTGCGTTGTGAGGCCTGAATCGGTGCCACACATGTGGTATGTAGGTCCCCGCAGACGGCCATGTGAATGAGCCCTTATATGGAGATGAACATACCATCCTGTAGGGGCTTTTACACCAATTCAGGGGCACTTATCATTGATGGGCAGTATCTGACCATTGTAATCTTTGTTTCGTCATAGTATCATAGTATATAAGGCTGGAAAAAGACGCAAGTCCATCAAGTCCAACCTTTACGAATTAAATAAATGTTTTATCCCCATAAGCCGTGATATTTTTTCTCTCCAGAAAGGCATCTAGGCCTCTCTTGAACATGTACTTTGAGTCCGCCATAACAACCTCCTGCGGCAGAGAGTTCCATAGTCTCACTGCTCTTACAGTAAAGAACCTTTATCTATGTTGATCGCCTCTCCTCTAGGCGTGTAGGATGCCCCCTTGTCCTGGTCACAGGCCGAGGTATAAAAAGATCTTTGGAGAGATCCTTGTACTATCCGTTCAGGTATTTTGTACATTGTAATGAGGTCTCCCCTCATTTGTCTTTTTTCTAAACTGAATAATCTCAAATTTTGTAATCTGTCATTGTATTCTAATCCCCCCATTCCCCTAATAATCTCGGTTGCTCTCCTCTGCACCTGTTCCAGCTCTACTATATCCTTTTTATACACTGGTGCCCAAAACTGTACACAATATTCCATGTGTGGTCTGACCCAGGGATTTGTATAAGGGCAAAACTATGTCTTTATCATGAGAATCTATTCCTCTCTTGATACATCCCATGATTTTGCTTTAGCAGCCGCCTGGCTCTGGTCACTAAAATTAAGTTTACCATCCACCAATACCCCCAAATGCTTTTCAGCTCCAGTTTTACCAAGTAATTGACTGTTTAGAACATAATTATATTTTTCGTTTCCATTGCCCAAGTGCATAACTTTACATCTATCTACATTAAACCTCATCAACCATTTCTCTACCCACTCCTCAAGCTTCCACAAATCCCTCTGTAATGCTAAACTATCGGCCTCAGTATTTATTACTGTGCACCGCTTAGTATCATCTGCAAATATTGAAACTTGACTGTTTAAAACCAACTACAAGGTCATTAATAAAAATATTAAAAAGAAGTGGCCCCAATTCTGACCCCTGTGGCACATTAATGACGACCCTCTGTTTTCTATCACTAAGCCAATTACTTACCCAAATACACAGATTTTCTCCTATTCCCAGCAGTCTCATTTTATATACCAACCTTTTATGCGCCACGGTGTCAAATGCCTTTGAAAAGTCCAGATATACAACATCCACAGCGTCCCCCAGGTACAGTTTTGAACTTACCTCCTCGTAGAAACCAATCAGATTAGTCTGACAGGACCGATCTCTCGAAACCCCATGCTGTCAGAGAGGAGGAGTTGGGGCTGGAGGTGCGTGTTATGCTAATCTTCTCTTATACTGTCCAATTGGTGGCAGGCAATGTCAGAGAAGCTATTATGAAAATTGAACTGTGAACGAAACGACCGTATATACGGGCAGAATGCGTTACCATTCATTCCTATGGGCAATATGTTCATACATTGAATTTGTCACTGTAACGTATGTGAGCTGTATAAAAAGGTAAAGCATGCCCTATTTTCTCACATTCTTGCGGCCCCAGTGAAGTCTATGGGAACGTATAAAATACGGTTGTCATACGTTGTAGCCACCGTATGCTGCCGTATATATATGTTCTGTATCTAGGAAGACCAGGAGCTGTGGGTGGGGAGGATCTTCCTGTGGGACAGAAGTACTCAACATGTCTTTTGTGAAGATGGAGAGGCTTCTGGCTCTGGTGCAAGGGCATCCTATTCTTTGGAATAAATGTGTGGAAGGCGTCCATGACCGTGCCCTCAGGCACAAAAAGTGGGAGGAGATAACGCCCATTTTTTTGCCGGATGAGTGGACGTGTGGGAGCAGTAAGGAGCATGAAGCGCTTGGTGAGTGTTGTTGTCACACCATGTGACTCTCAATTCCCCTACCCTGCGGCCATGTGCATACCACACCCCCGTGGAGACCTGCAGTCATGCACATACCCTTCCCCTGCGGATATTTGCAACGCACGATCCCTGCAGCCATGTGGCCTGTCTCACCCTGCAGCCACGTGCATCAATGTTCTGTATGATTGCTGCAAACATGAACTTCTTTTTTTTTTAATAGTAATAACGGTCTCTAAACAGTGGGTCTCAGCACGAGACCAATACATGCTGGAAAAAGAGAGCAGTGTCAAACTGCCCCAAAAACTTTATATGTATACCAACTACCTACGTTTTTTGGATCCGGTGATGAACGTGGGAGAATATGTTGTTTTTTTTTTTCAATTTATTTTTGCTTTAAAGGGAACCTGTCACCAGGAGACCCATTTTAGCACTCCCCCAGTCCCCACAGAGCATAGTACATGCGCTGCCAAAGTGTTTTTGTATAAAAAATTGGTTTTACAGAAAAAAAAGATATGTTATATTGTACCTTTCATTAGCATCTGCTGTGTGACTAGGCAGTTGCCAAAAGGTAGGGGCTGGAAAGGAGCAGTTCCCCCCCAGCCTTGGGGAACAGCTTCTCCATGTGACCTTTTCAAGTATATGAAAACACCCATCACTGGGCTTAGCGACGCCCCCTGCTGCTCTACAGCCAATCCCGAGTGTGGGGAGTTATTCATATATTTGATAAGGTCACATGTTTCCCAAGCAGATGCTAATGAAAGGTACAATATAACATCTTTTTTTTCTGTAAAACCAATTTTTTATACAAAAACACTTTGGCAGAGTATGTACTATTCTCTGTGGGGATTGGGGGAGTGCTAAAAATGGGTCTCCTGGTGACAGGTTCCCTTTAAAGCTTTATTAATAAGATTTGTACATTCTTGTCTTGTAAGAATTGTACTTGTATAAATGCACTTAAATGCAAAAAATTTAAACGTAGCATTTTAAATTTGTCCTCCTGTGGAAAATCAGGAGGACACTCCCGCTACTGACACAGCGGAGGTTGTAGCAGAGAATTTTTTTAAGGAGCAGCAGGAGGATTTCTCCAACCATCCACCACCACCAATGCAGCGTTCCAAAAAAACGAAGCGGCCTCCAACATCCACAGTCAGCATTGGTGCTGAGTCGGAGGTGCTGGAGCAATTGAGGAAGAGGCGGAAAGATTCACCAGAAGACCTCTTCATGTGCTTCTTGGTTCCAGACCTCAATGATGTTCAAGAGGGTGACAAGATGAACAGCATTGCTTTCTGTCATGCAGATACAAGAAGGGTAATGCACAAGATAAATCCGAGGTGGGTCTGTTCTTGGACAGACACCTGCTCCCTCCTTACACTACCTTCTCTAAACCACGCTGAGGGAATGGCTGCAACACAAGACAGGAAAGTCCAAAACCTTCATCGGCGATGATAACAAATGGTGCAGGAGGTCCACAAGTACCAGGTAGGCATCTTGGATCTGGCAGGGTGAGCTGGTTGGAGTGAAGCCATTCACCCATTCTGGAAGCCCTGAAGACCACTGCATCCACAGAACTTCCATAGGCCCCAACAAAACTGTCAGCCAAAGCCAACAAAACCACAGAAAAATATTGTTTATAATTGAAGAATTGGGACCGAGTGACCCACCTTCTTCACACGTATGTGTTTCCCATCCAGCGCCCCGATGCAAGTTGGAAACTGTGCTGAGTCCTGGAAACCAGCAGAAATCTGCAAAAGCATCACCGCAGCTCTTAGCCTCCCCATATCACTTCGCAGGTCGCTCTTACAATTATGGAAATGGTGGAAACACCCAGCAGGAACTCATAATGCAGCGAAGTGGCAAGAAACCTTAAACAAAACACACACAAAAAGGATATTTAAAGAGACAGTACAACTTGAAATTAGGAAATCTATATACTTGAAAAAACTTGCCGCAGTGTCACGATGAGACGTTCTTCAGAGCCGCATGGCATTTGCAGCTCATTTGCGTGGCGTTTACCCTAATGCAGGGTTTGTGCTTATGCAGCGTTTGCATCACGTTTATGCTTATTCAGTGTTTGCCTCACGTTTACACTTGTGCAGTGTTTGCTTCATGCTCGTGCTGCGTTTGCGTCATGTTTATGCTTATGCAGCGTTTGCGTCATGTTTATGCTTATGCAGCGTTTGCGTCATGTTTACGCTTATGCAGTGTTTGCGTCATGTTTACGCTTATGCAGCGCTGGCGTCATGTTTACGCTTATGCTGCGCTGGCGTCATGTTTACGCTTATGCTGCGCTGGCGTCATGTTTACGCTTATGCTGCGCTGGCGTCATGTTTGCGCTTATGCTGCGCTGGCGTCATGTTTACGCTTATGCTGCGCTGGCGTCATGTTTGCGCTTATGCTGCGCTGGCGTCATGTTTACGCTTATGCTGCGCTGGCGTCATGTTTACGCTTATGCTGCGCTGGCGTCATGTTTACGCTTATGCTGAGCTGGCGTCATGTTTACGCTTATGCTGCGCTGGCGTCATGTTTACGCTTATGCTGCGCTGGCGTCATGTTTCTGCTTACGTGGCATTTGCATTTTTACTTATGTGGTTTTTGCGCCACTTGCCTCACATTTACGCCTATCACGTTTGTCTCACATTTACGTTGCATTTACACGTACATGCCATTTGTTTGCATCTCGCTTACGCGTATGTAGTGTATGCGTTGTTTCATTTGCACATACGTTTACATAGCGTTTGTGTTTCCGTTTACATTGCATGTGTGTTTTCAATCCATTTGCGTTTACACTGTGCTCACATCCAGGTCACATTGCAATTTGTACCATTGCATTTTTGTAAACAAGGTTTAAACGCAATGTAAACAGAATATTAGCAGAATGTGTGTGAATATAGCCATTCGATGCACATAGAGAAATTACATCTCACCACTGATGGTATGAGAGAAGATTAGCATAAAACATGCCACCCTCCTCCAGCCCCAGCTCCTCCTTTCTGACCAAACACAGATTATAATGGTCAGATCTTGGGACTTATAACTCCACAACCGTGGGGGATAGAAGGAAAATTCTAAGTGCTACTGAATCTGTGTAGCCACGTCTACAGAATGACAATCTCAATATAAGGGAGGTGGTGAAAGGTCCTCTTTAATGCATTGTAATGAGATTTTAATTGGTATGTTAATTTCAAAACTGTGTTTGTAAGCAATATGTGGTGAGTCTTGGGGTGGTTGGGGGGGTGTTCAATCAGCACTATTCATCTTCTCACTCCCTCCACTTCACTCATGGACTGAGGGGGAGCCATTAGTGGACAGGAGGGTTTGAGAAGACAACTCGTGCCATTTGAAGTGCCCCTCCTGCTGGGACACGCCACACTTACCTGGCAGGTTACCAAGTAATGTAAAATAAACCTAGATTTATTCATATTGCTGACAATGAACATGCCATGCCATATTTGATCCTGTTTTCAGGTAAAAATTACTTGCCTGATGACAGGTTCCCTTTGATTGAGTTTTCTCAACATTTCTTTGTGTAAACAAAAGTCTTTAGGAAAATCTTAAATGCTTTTAATTTTGATGGGGAAGAGATAAATCACTATCCTGTCTGGCTTGCTGCCTGTCTTTTTGTGACTTTTCAGGTTCAAGGCAGCGACATGCACCATTTCAGAGGCACTCCACTTCTGCTCATCTAAGCATGGCACCTGAAAAGGTGTATGTCACTGCCTTGCACCTGACTAGATGGAAAAAGACAATCTGCAAGCCAGACAGAATGGTGACCCCCCAACACCTTTGACTTCTTTTTCAGTTTTTCCTAAATGCAGCTTTGTAACATTTTGAAACATGTCTGTCCATATGCTCCTGAGTGCACTACAGAATTTGACATGTCATCTCTTCAAGAAAAAAAAAGTGTTACTTTAAATAGGTTTTAGGAAGGAACCTTGTATATTGTGTACACTTGAGAAACCCCAGTCACACAGTCATAAACTAGTATTCCTTATGCAGCCTGCTAAGCCATATCTTCACCATATTGTACATGTATATGAATTATACAGAGTCCCCATGTTTTATATTGCAGGTTGCTCACCTTGGGTCTCTGGAAGAGAAGTTCTCTCGCCTCTGGACTCAATGCCAGCGATGCCAGGGAAGTTTACACGAGGATGTCCTGTGCACAAGGTGAGGGTAGTGAAAAGGTGATGTGAGATTTTAACAAGAGCATAATGCGGAAGATTTATATTTATGGAAGCTGAATCACTATTTTAGGAGATGTTGACTGTCCATCACATTGTGTCAACTTTCTTAGAATGATATACTCTCTATTACAACACAAAAACATTAGTTCCCGGTTTGTCTATTATGAAGGATTAAACAGACACTGGTGTGACCTATTCTATATCTGGGCCTCTTGTGTGCTAATTGCTTTTTAGTGATCACATTAATATACTGATGACCTCATAATGAAACATTATAGTGTGGCTCACACCTGTTACTTAGTGATAACAGGATAGACTGTTCAGATTTGTTTTGCATTGATTTCACATAGTGATTCAACACCTCATCAGACATGACTTTTTCCTTTTTGTACAGTATCTCCCTCTAATCTGTGCTCCTGTATAGACCATTCTAAATTCCCTAGGGAAAAACAAACCAGCTTATCCAGCTACAAATTCCATCATCCGCTCACCAGCTGCCAGGGGTGGAGTGAATATGGCCCTCCACATGTGTGTGCTTAGAATATGTCTCCCAAAAGATCTCTTATCAATGCAGCTGAGGAAAAACTATCTCTCTCAGTGCCCAGGCCTGGTGGCAGGTGCTGGCTGCACAGAACCGTTGAAGAGTCACTTAGGTCCAAAGGTCTATGAGAAAAGGCACAGAGACTGACAGCAACAGTTCTTTATGGCACGTTTTGTTTTCTTTCTGAACAGCTTTAAATTTACAGCATTCATAAATTAGACTACGTAAAAGTGTATGGGAAGGGGGGTACGGGCAATTGGGTTTTAATTTCTGTTTACTGTGGATAGCACTGGAATTTCAGTTGGTGATTGCGTGACCCATGTTCGATTTAACACAGAACCTAGTTTCCTGGATCTATTAAAGGAGCTGTTCCATCAGCACAACTACTGCTCATATGCCCTCGTAGGAAATCTGGACAGCATATATAGATAAGGTTCCTCCAATTGGCCACTACTCCACTATCTTTTTGAGCCAGAATGTGGAATGACTGCAAACAACCTATAAATGCATTACAAAGTCATAGCCATATAACGTCTTTTCCTGCCTTTCTAGCACCTTATTTATTAAATGAAAGATCCATTTATGGCATTTACTTATAAATTTACATTCCCCCAGTATCAAGATAAGCAAGTATCCCAGTTTTAAAATCTCTACAGGTAATGCCTTAAGATAGGCTGTGGGTGTGTTCACATGTTCAGATGCAGTTTTTGATGTCCAAACCAGGAGTGGAGTGAAATTATATGCTCTCAACCATTATGATCCAGAAACTGCATCTGAAAATTTTAACATTTGTCGGCTGATCAAGCTGCATAATGTGGAAACATACAATGGAATATGCATCGTGCACTTTGAATCTAGTGCTTGTAGATAAAAGAATATACACCCTGTTCACATTGATATGGGTTGAGGGAAAATACACAAGTTAAATTGCAGGAATAAAAATGTCATAGGGAAAATATGAATCTCATACAAATGGTACTGATTTATTAGCTGGAGGTAATTTGTCAATGAGTCAGTGAGTTTGCCAGCTGTGTCATAATGCGAGGTGTGTAAGTTTGTTTCCCTGCCGGTGCTGAAGAACTACAAGTAGTAGATAAGTTGTGTAAAGAAAATGATGCATGTTCATCCAAATTTTTGTAAATGGAAAAGTTTCACATGTATCTATTCAGTCTCCTGTACTATGATACCTTTAAGTCTGCATTCACGTGGCAAATTTTGGTCGCATTGTTAGACGCAATCCAAAGCCTCCAACCATGACCACATGTTGAGGTAACATTGCGTTTGCTGAAAGTGATGAAAACGCAATGTTTCCTGAACATGTGGTCAGGGGAAAGGCTTTTTGATTGCATCTCAAAACGCAATGTATAAAAACGGCCTCAAATGCATGGTAATAAGCTTTGTGTGATTTTAGGTGCAGTTTCTTAACAGGAAAAATCCATTGGAAGAGATTTAACCCCTTACCAACGCATAACGTACAATTACGTCACACATCAGCTGTAGATGATTGGAGAGGGCTCACGGGCTGGATATTGCAGAAAGCACATCGCCAATGGTGCTTGGGCACTACCATGTTGGCTTAGATTGTCTTTCCCTGTGACATCTCCGGGGAGAGGCAAGCTTTTGCTATGGCAGCCTCGGGTCACACAAAGATCTGAGGCTGTCTTTTCTTACAAAATGTATTACAATGTGCGTTTTGCACATTCTAATACATGATGTGTAAAATCCCCATCATGTATAGTAGGATCAAAGTACCCTAGGGGGGCTGAAAAATGTAAAAAATGTTAAAAAGTTTTTTAAAAATGAAATTCAAATCGCCCCCCTTTTCCTAGAGGGAGTTAAACAGTAAAAATCATAAATCAAAATATAATAACGGTTATTCCCGGCATTTAACCGTGTAACGGAAAATAGCACCCACAGTCATTTTTAGCATTTTGGAAAATATAAAAAATTCACCAAAAAGTTATCAAAAGGGTCGTACAGTCCTAAAAATGGTAGCATTGAAAAAGTCCTCAAAAGTCTCAAAATATGACACCACCGGCAGCTCCGTACACCAGAGTATGAAAAAAGTTTTTGTAAAGGAGGGTTGAATTTTTTTAAATGTGTGAAGACATTATAAAAACCTACCATATATACTCGTGTATAAGCCTAGTTTTCAGCAGTATGTATGCTACACGGGGGCCGGCTGGCTGTATGTATGCTACACGGGGGCCGGCTGGCTGTATGTATGCTACACGGGGGCCGGCTGGCTGTATGTATGCTACACGGGGGCCGGCTGGCTGTATGTATGCTACACGGGGGCCGGCTGGCTGTATGTATGCTACACGGGGGCCGGCTGGCTGTATGTATGCTACACGGGGGCCGGCTGGCTGTATGTATGCTACACGGGGGCATTTCCTGAATGTCTGCCTTATGTTGACATGGTTTTTATTATATCTCCGCTCATTTTTGTAGGATGTTTATGAGGCTTAGAACTTTAGGAGCGATTCTTCATTTTCATAAAAGAAACACATACTTTTGAGGGAGATGCTTAGCTTTCAATTCACTTTGAGAGGCCTAAATAATAGCAAAACCCCATAAACTAGCCCATTTTAGAAACCACACCCCTCAACGTATGTAAAACAAGTTTATTAACCCTTTTTCACAGGGGTTAAAACAAAATCTGTTGCAAATTTGAAATGTTTATTTTTTTTTTGGCTCAATGAATATATGTATGTATGTGTGTATATGTATATATATGTGTATATGTATATATATGTGTATATATATATATAATATACCGTATTTTTCGGACTATAAGACGCACTGGACCATAGGACGCACCTAGGTTTTAGAGGAGGAAAAATAAGAAAAATGTTTTTTCCCCAAATAGTATGCCAAAGTATTTAATAAAGTAACAGTAAATAACTGGGAAGTGCAGCCATGTTCCTCTTTGGAGAGGGGCAGGGGCGAGCAGCCTATCTTTAGATAGAATTATGCTGGCACGTAGTCAGGGGGTCTCAAGAGTTACCAGGGTTGTATAGGTATGAGTATATGTGACAATGGTCACAAGAGCTTACAATCAATGAGGAGGAGGAGGACACAGGAGATGACAGTGCTTGTACAATGGCCACAAGAGCTTACAATCTATAAGGAGGAGGGGACACAGGACATGACAGTGCTTGTACAATGGTCACAAGAGCTTACAATCAATGAGGAGGAGGAGGGGACAGAGGAGGTGACAGTGCTTGTACAATGGCCACAAGAGCTTACAATCTATGAGGAGGAGGACACAGGAGGTGACAGTGCTTGTACAAAGGTCCCAAGAGCTTACAATCTATGAGGAGGAGGAGGACACAGGAGATGACAGTGCTTGTACAATGGCCACAAGAGCTTACAATCTATAAGGAGGAGGACACAGGAGATGACAGTGCTTGTACAATGGCCACAATAGCTTACAATCTATGAGGAGGAGGACACAGGAGATGACAGTGCTTGTACAATGGCCACAAGAGCTTACAATCTATGAGGAGGAGGACACAGGAGATGACAGTGCTTGTACAATGGCCACAAGAGCTTACAATCTATGTGGAGGAGGACACAGGAGATGACAGTGCTTGTACAAAGGTCCCAAGAGCTTACAATCTATGAGGAGGAGGACACAGGAGATGACAGTGCTTGTACAATGGCCACAAGAGCTTACAATCTATGAGGAGGAGGACACAGGAGATGACAGTGCTTGTACAATGGCCACAAGAGCTTACAATCTATGTGGAGGAGGACACAGGAGATGACAGCGCTTGTACAAAGGTCCCAAGAGCTTACAATCTATGAGGAGGAGGACACAGGAGATGACAGTGCTTGTACAATGGCCACAAGAGCTTACAATCTATAAGGAGGAGGACACAGGAGATGACAGTGCTTGTACAATGGCCACAAGAGCTTACACTCTATGAGGAGGAGGACACAGGAGGTGACAGCGCTTGTACAAAGGTCCCAAGAGCTTACAATCTATGAGGAGGAGGACACGGGAGATGACAGTGCTTGTACAATGGCCACAAGAGCTTACAATCTATAAGGAGGAGGACACAGGAGATGACAGTGCTTGTACAATGGCCACAAGAGCTTACAATCTATGAGGAGGGGGACACAGGAGATGACAGTGCTTGTACAACGCTCACAAGAGCTCACAATCTACCAGGGGGACAGCAGCCACTACATACCAGGCAACAAGTGGTTAAGAGTGTGAGAGCAGAGACCCGGGGGAAGGGAGCACTAATCACTTATCTGATCCTGTGCTGGGAGAGAAGTTACAGGTCAGACACAGCGCTGTACAGGTTCGGCTCCTCTCGGGCTACTTACAAGCGGGGATTGTCAGTGATTTTCTCCTCCCCCTCTCTCTCTCCACTGCTGCCACAATTATCATGTATATCAGTGCCCTGATATACATGATATACATCAGAGCTGGCAGAGCGCAGGGGTGCAGCCCTCCATTCCCTCCAGCAGTGGAGGGCTGAGAAGAGGAGAGGAGCGCAGCGGCACTCAGCACAGCCGCTGCGCTTCACTGTGAAGGGCTGCGCTTACTGCCAGCATTAGCTGGCAGAGCGCAGCCAGATGCCCTCCATTCCCTACATCTGGACTATAAGACGCACCACTGTTTTTTCCCCATTTTCTGGGGAAAAAAAGTGCGTCTTATAGTCCAGAAAATACGGTATATAATTTTTTTTTTTTTTTTAATGACATTCTCAGGGGATAAAATACCAAAATGCTGTTTTTGGGGATACAAGTAAAACAGGCCTGTAGTTATAGATGTTGACATTATCAATGACTGTTGTCTTTTTAAATTCCTCCTTACAGTTGCATGTGCGAGACTATAATCACTAATGTGTATACCTTATATCTCCTCTTGGAATAAATCACAAGGGAAAGACACTCCTACTGATAAGAACTTCTGTACAGAAAGACTGCTCTAGCAGTAGAATGAAATAATATCACTTTGATCTCCCAGATTTGTCTTGCGTAAATTATTCTAAATCCTATCATTCTTACCATATTTGAAACCTTTTTCTTTGCTTCACAGCCGAGACTGTCCAATATTCTACATGAGAAAGAAGGTACAAAAAGACCTTGATGATCAAGAAAAACTGATCCGACGATTTGGACCTCCTGTCTGGTAACCACCAAAACCCTTGTGTGAGGACTGAAAATATATGCTTTAAGACCACAATACTGAGCAAAGAGTTTCCAAATAAGCTTTCTTCTACATGGACTGAAGTTACCCAAATATAAAGTGTAGGGCTTTCTGATTTCCAAGCATTAGACAGCTACCTTCATCAAGATTTAAGTGGCCTGAAAGAAACTCCAACATTCTTTAAGGACCCGTACTTCTGCTGTTAGCTGCCATTCAGTCACTCTGAAGCACATTGAAATCCCTGGCAGTCTGAATTGAGGATACCTTGTGGATTTTTTAAAAATATATTTTCATTGTAGGATTTATATAAGGAATTCATGTAACATTTTGTACCAGTACAGAATGAAATAGCTTTGACTTTGTTACATAGTGCCTGTTATGTTGGCCTTACCTCGGAAGATGTATAGAAATAAAGTTTTCATTTGTGCTTAATTTTCTGACGTTCTGAATCCTTATTTAAGAAAGCACTTAATGGTGAACACTGCAGCATCACCCGATACATCATGGCCACCCGTTGAAAAGAGAGAGAAAATATGCAGATTTTACTTTTGCTGGGTTGTCTCAGAAAATGTAAAGTGTTTTAAATGTATTTTACATAGCCAAATTGCACAAAGACAAAGCAAGACTTTTTATATCTGGCAAAAGAATTGACATAAAAAAGAACCCATTGTAGAAAAGCAATTCATCAAGGTGTTTAGTGATCATTCTGACCGCCCACATGATGCAATTTTTCTTTACCGAAATTAGGCCTTTAAATTGTATAGTCCTCCTTAACTCCTGAGCCCTGCTTTATTTGCAAGCAAGATTTGGCTGGGTTCACATCTTACGGCGGATTATCAATGTGTCCTTACAAGATATGGCACAGACCTGTGACTCCTGCAGACCCCTGAATGCGGAGATTTACAGCTGCCTATGTATAGGGTGTTTCCCTAGTGATGTCACTGTCCTTGTATGGAAAGTGACATCACCGGTCCCACCTGCAGAGCAACGTATCGGCTTAGCAAGGCTGGAGGAAGGATGTATCTATTGCCGGCTGGAGGGAGCAGGATGCTTGCTAAGTCTTTCCATCCTTTCATTTTTACAGTATACCTTGTATATTTGGCAGACGAATGCAACAACTATGCCATAAATGTCAATGTGTACGCTCCGCGTATACCAAAAACGATATTTAAAACCAGCTTTGGGGTCACATGTAGGGTGCTTCTAAATTACATAGTGGTATAATAAAGTGCTGACTATTTTCTCAATATGTCTCGAATAGCGGTTTATATCTACATGTGGGAATTTGTGTGGACAATTTTATTTTTAGTTTCCAAATAATTTTATTAACGCACACAAAAATGATAAACTACAATCCCTCACAGCTACTATATCCCCTTGCAAGGGGTCACATGTGAAAAAGGCATAAAGTGTGTAATGTATTATACAGATCATTAATTGTTGTATTTTAGTAGTACAGCCCTTAAAGGGATATTCCAGGAATCGGCATAATTCATATACAAATGGGTCCTCAAAATATAATCTAATATGTAATTAGTTATTTAAAATGTTGCTCCCCTTAGCAGAAAAATGCTGTTGACATACACTCTAATGGAGAATTAAAATGCTACTGGCCCTTAAATCAGTCTGTTAATTTTCTCCACGCGGTTCGTTGCGGAGAAGACACAGGACAGAAGATGGCCGCTGGTCACATGTCCACATCACGTCTTGCAGCTGCCTGGGCAGGTCATGTGATCTCCACTACCGTATTTTCCGGACTATAAGGCGCACTTAAAAGCATTGGATTTCCGTGGAAATCCAAAGTGCGCCTTATAGTCCGGTGCGCCCTATGTATGGCGCTGGGCACAGGGCAGCGGACCATACTTACATAGGTCCCCGCTACCGGAGATCTCCAGCGGGAGATCTGCTGTCTCCGGTAGCGGGGACCTATGTAAGTATGGTCCGCTGCCCTCCTCCACCTCCCCCTCACCTTCCCCGCTCACCTTCCCCGCGTTCCCCGTCGCGTCTCGGCGTCGCGTCTCGTCGCCGCGTCACGTCGGGTCTCCGCCACGCCCCCGGACCTCCGCCACGCCCCCGGCCGCCGGACCCCGCGCCTTATAGTCCGATGCGCCTTATATATGTAATTATTACATATATAAGGCGCATCGGACTAATGCGCCTTATAGTCCGGTGCGCCCTATAGGGCAGAAAATACGGTATGTTTGGCTGTAGTCGGTTGGTTGCAGTGCATCCAATATGGTCAGTGTTTTGGTGATGGAAGTTACACATCATTACTATGGTAACAGAGACAGAAAATCTGTTAGATCATCACTGGGAGCAGAGCATAAGAGGTAGTTACTGGGAATTACTGAGAACTAAAGGATCCTGGGACTTGTAGTTTCCAGTGGCGGCCATCTTGGTGATAACTCCACATACTTTAAATGGAGTTTATATAGTTTGATTTTATGATTCACAAAATCTTATGGCCTCTCTAGTGACTAATGACATTGAGTTTTGTTACAAAAACATAATGCTATAAATAAATGAATGTATCAGATTCATATCTGTTCATATTCCCGGAATACCCCTTTAACATTATAAAATAAAAGGCAATACACTGAATACACTTAACAAGTACTACCACTTTACAATAAGACACGGGGAAGGATGGAGGTCAGTGTTTCACAAAATATCTAAATTTGCTTGTTCAATAAAGATTTGGCTACAGTTCTAATTCCGGAGATAACTGTAATGGTCTATTCAGGGTGGGAGAGGCCGAAAACACGATCCAAGGTTGCCAAGTGTTTTGATCTATCCGATCTCATGGCCTCAATCCTCTATCACAACATTATCAATTTGAGGCAGTTAATGACCGCTTTCATAGAGAGGGAAGGTTTATGCCATCTTGCTCCTATATGAATTTTTGCTGCAAGAATGATGAACTGTAAAAAGCATTGAGTTCTGTTTTTAACTCTGGAGGGTTTATCCCCCAACAATAACACAGATCTCTGACCAAAATCTGGCAACCACCAGGCAGGTCCACCATATATGTTGATTATTACCTTCCTTCTGGAAACCCCTGAAACATAAGTTGGATACATTGGGATATAATTTATGCAATTGCATGTTGACTAAATATGTTCTATGCAATAGTCTAAGGGCAATTTTTTAATGAGACTTGGTGACTTCCCCTGGAGAGAACATCACAATAGTGACCCCCATCTCTGTACCGAAACCCAAGATCCGCTTCCTATTGTTCCGTTATAGACCGTTTCACCTCTGGTGGAGGAGCTTAAAGGGTTACATACACATAAGAAATTGTCCCCCTGCCAAATGCGTTTTGCATACATATCCATTCAATTCTGGTAGACCATTTTCTTTTTTAACTCGGAATGAAAATTTTAAGGTCAAATTAATACTAAAAGAAAAATAAACTAAATTTCACCATCATTATTGAATATCTGTGAATTTCAAAAGCAAGTATTTAAAAGTATACTGGTCCCTAAAAAGAAAGCATGGAAAGATTTTTTTTAAACTTGTTTTTCTAGAATCCTTGAAAATTTTAAATTTTCAAACATTTAAGAATTTTTGTATAATTATGCTAACATGAAGCAGGGATATGGTAAGAATTTTGAGTTGTATGAAAAGCAGACCTTGTGCAAAGAAAGAATTGAATTAATAAAAGACCCTTGCTTTTTTTTCTAATGTTACAAAAAATTTTTTTAGTAAAGGAACCAGCAGTAGCCTAGTTAGGGGTGGAGACATTCCTTCCGTGCAATGTGTTAGATAAGTTAATCTGTTTCCTTGCAGATGTTATCTGCTAATTTACAAGGGATGTGTGCTTTGTCTGTATTGCAGAATACTTTTTATTTTGTAATATCCAGTAACCATGTTCTATGCTTGCAACAAACAGCTTGTACTAAACTTGCAGACATGGTTGTATGTTTGCAAAGTGAAAAATCAGGAAACATTGTGTATCCTGTAAATAAAAGAACAAAAAAGTATCTTGCAAGGCATTGATGCCTATAGTCTGGGAAGAGTGGAAATGAGAATCTCCTCTTTCAAAATACATCATGATTGTAGTTCTCTGTGCCATAAAATCAGAGATTAAAGGCAACTAATAACATAGTTAGGAATGAAAGCTGTGGATAAAGATCCAGTTCCCATTTCTCTGGCTCTGTAGCATACAAGATCAGATCTATGATGTATTTTGAAAAACTAAATTTTAATTTTTACAATATCACCATAGACATTGTTCTAGCTGCTATAGAGCCCAAGGGTAGGGGTATCTAAAGTGGTACCCTCCGGCCGCTAAAAGTGACTCAATGCAAAAGTGACTGTTGCATATGACTTGATTTTTTTTTTAAATGGGTAAATGGACCAGTTTGAACATAAAAGTGTTCTGGTGGAGTAGCGGTTTAGAAAAAGTTCATGAATCTTTTATAAAGTGCCTCATATTTAACTTCTGGTCCATGCCAATGCATGACCTAGTACATCAGGTAATACTTATATCATTACTGCATTAACAGGGTTTCAGAACACAGCATCAATTTGCCCAATCCTTTGCAAAAATCACTGAACTTAACCAAAGGGTTAAAAGGGGGTATTCCCATCTGGGCATTTGCATTTAATTGAATTCATTTGCCATATGTAAACATTTCTTCACACAGGAACATCTTTTTAATAACATCCAATTGAAGATAATTTCTCATAAATGTAGTCATGTTGTCCCTTATAAACGAGATGGCTTCCTCAGATACGACCACCTCACATTTTGGCAGCGGTGGCCAGACATGCGCTATTGAGTTCTGCCTGACTTCCTGGTTTCAGCGATCATTACCACAGGAGAGATGTGGGACATGCAGTAACTTCTGGACATTGCCCTTTGTGCATTTGTGCAATCCCTCCAGCAGAGGTGGTTGTATCCAGGTACACAGTCTTGTTTCTAAGGGACCATATGACTACATTTATGAGAAATTATCTTCACACTTGTAAGTTTTTTTTAATAACATCTAATTGAAGAAATGTTTATATATGGCAGATTATCAATGGCAGTATGGATAATTCGTAATTAATGAAAGTATGAATTTTTCAGAAACCGTTCTTTACAAGAACTGTTTTAGAAATGAGATCAGAAAATAGGGGTCCTGAGCAGAAGATATAACTGAATGGAGAGGGAGACTTGAAGTAGTACATGGGAGATGAGGGGGCATGGAGGAGGAAACACCAGATGAGCTGTTAGGGTGAAAGGTAATAAGCAATAAGGTTGTATTTTTCATGATGTGCTGCACATGGCCAATCTACCATATTGGACCTTTTGATAGTTATCATGAATACTAACATGAGGTCCTGGAAGGTAGATTGGTTATTGACAGATCACATAACCCTTCACATGTGGGCATTTCATGGACAGGAATGGCAGCTGATGGGGTAAAATACATTTCTGAACTAATGGCTTGACTTTACATATCAAGAAAGCAATGTAGAAAATGGAAAATATTGTTGTTATTACTATTATTATTATATTGGTGAATTACCATATATACTCGAGTATAAGCCTAGTTTTTCAGCACAAAAAATGTGCTGAAAACCCAAACTCGGCTTATACTCGAGTAAAAAAATATAGGTTTTACCAGGGTTTTGTGGTAAAATTAGGGGCCTCGACTTATACTTGGGTCGGCTTATAGTCGAGTAAATACGGTACCTAATATCCTACCACCACACTTTACAGAAAACATGAAGTAAAATGGCCAACCCCTTTAATAATTAACAACTGCTTATTAAATCTCGAGGGTATTAGTATATAGCAATTGACATAAGAATTAGAATTACAATTGAAGATGACATCATCATTGTATCGCAATAGCTGATATTTACCCCTTATATACATATCTAGACAAAGCACTCTACATAAAGCTACCTGGACAGGATGTGTGCAGGTATATGTGATGCAAACAAGGGTCCCATGGACCTTTTGTGTCCTGTGAGTCATGTGTGGGTGAGCTCCGTTCAAGCGCTGTTGACCATTGAAAAGGAATAGGACCTGCATTACCTTTTGCGGCTTGGGCAGTTGGCTCATGCGCAGGGCTGTGAAATTCACAGCTGTGTGCATGAGCCTAAAGAAGCAAATGAGGACATGTGCTAGCTGTAAAAATGACACATAACACGCATCCTCATTTCCTCGTCATGGCTATGCTGTCGATGGCCATGAGATTGTTGTAAACTACTTATCTAAAAGCTATTACTGGAGCTCTAGTAAGATGGCAACCCCCATACCATGCTCTGCAATCAGCAAATAAATGTCTCCCCAATTACATTTTTAAGAATCTAAAGTGTACAATACATTTATAGCATAATTTATAAAGTTCAATGTATGATCCAAATAAAAAGTGAAAAATAATCAGATTTTTTTTTTTTTTTATTATTATGTTGTAAGATTATTAAAATATATGGAACACTTTTGTAATTGTGCAAAACCTATAGAATTGTACAAACTCTTTTGCAAAAGAAAAAAAAAATCCATCCTATAGATGGATCAATCAAAAAAAATTAAATTGGGGCTTAGTCCTCCAGGGATTATAGTTTGAGGTGTGTACCTAAATGGAAGATTGATTCCTTTAAAATGTTTTTCTGCATTGCACTGGTTACCAGTTGGTTAAAAGTGCACTGTGTACAGTGACTTAATACATTGATCAACTTTGTGGTTTAGTTGGAAATGTTTCAAACTATTTCCATGTGGTTTGTAATTATGTACTTTTTTTTGTTGGTCAACACCAACATGAGGCATTCAATGGTATAACTGGTGATATAATTTGCTACTTTAAAGGGAACCTGCCATCAGCAATTGACCTAATAAACCACTACCATAATATTGTCAAGCAGAAGCAACACCTTCTGGTTATTGTTTCTTTCATGGTCCAGTGTGCTGGCATCATCCAGAAAATCAACTTTTAAGTGAGCTGTAAATTGGTTGTATAAAGTCAAGGAGGAGGAGAATTTAACACTGAAGTCAAGGTGGGGAGCTCTGAACGCCTTCTTCTATGTGATTGACATCATGCATCAGACTTCAGGAGATCTGGTTAGTGATGTCTCTGGGTGTAGGACCATCAATTACAGTGAAGGGGGATTTCTGAGGAAGAGAGAGCTTGACTTCAGTGTTAAAATCTCTTCCTCCTTGACTTTATACAACCAATTTACACCTCACTTCAAAGTAGATTTTCTCAAGGATTCCACAACACCGGGTCATCAAAAAAAACATGATCTAGAAGTTGTTCAGCTGTTTGACAACATACTGGTAGTGGTTTATTAGGTTATTGATGAACATGCTTATCTGGTGCCCACAGGTATGGGTGGAACTAGAAATGACTGGCCCCATAGTAATCCAGATATATGCAGTGCCTGTAAATTACATATATAGACCATTTCCCATATTATAAACAGAATAGGTTCTGTAGGGGTTGTCATATTTTGGATTGTCATAAGGTCATAAACCTTCATCGCAGAAACCTTTAAAAGCCCAGCAGTCTTGGGCTAAAGTTTAGTGATTTGCCAACATCCAGATATCATCACAGTCGGCTAACTAGGAGTGTAACTAGGAGTCAGGGCTCTTAAATAGGGCATCTTTTCTGGATACAGTCCTGGATTCCTACAAATCACACATAATACATGAACTGCCTCCAAATGAAATAAATTCAGTGCCCACCATACTTTAAAAAAAATAAAACCACTTACCTCTCTCTCTTCCGATGCCCAGTGACGATGCACTTGATGTGATGACAGTTTCATGTAGCACCTTCCTCCTTTTGTTACAAATATATTGATATCCCTGAAATAGGACGCCATCATTGTCTACAGGTGCCAACTTAAGAAATTACCTCAAACCCACTACATTTTAAAGCGGCTTCACACTTGCCAATTTCAGTCTGTGAACCATGGAACCTTCATGGCCCTGCATCCCAGACCAAACCCACTCTTGGGGATGGTACTCGGGCACCATATTGATATGTGATTCTCTGAGTTCCTTTTTCCCGGTGATGCAGCAGAGCTGACACTTTAATCATGAATATAGTGTCGGTACTGATATTTAGCAGTTGTAAGAAGAAATGGCTTTTGTCCAACAGTTTTCTAATGTGTTATAAATCTTAAAATTGAATTTATCATAGTTGCTTTTCACCTTTTCTTGCCCTAAATACAGGAGGACATTGTGAGTGCCAGTTTTTCAAGCATGTTGCCTGTTATTTCAACAAGTCAGAAACCACTGAAAGAGTGACAATACATATTTCTGTAGTGGTTTTATGGTACTCCAGTGTTTAAAGATCAGAGCACCAGGTGTATCAGTGTTTAATGGGTGATTTGAGCAAACATTGTAGATTGCCACTAACGGTATTACTATATGTTAAGACAGTATTTTGAGTCCAAGTTGAGCCAATACTCCCAAGTAATAAAAAGCTTCAATTAAAGACCCCCAAACGGCAATCAGCTATAAATATTGAAACCATTGATGTCAGCATGCAAATAGTGCTGCATTATTTATCCTATCAATGTACTTTACAATATAATACAAGAAGAGGACCTGGACCTGTCAGGTGACCGAGCTATTGAAAGTGGGAAACATAAAGTGTAACATATGAACCAAAACATTTTCCTTTTAGTGGCACCGAAGCCCATCACACACACTGTGTGGCATTGGGTTATTTGGAAGGTACCGCTGAGATACATATATTGTATATACTGTATCTAAAAAGGCTACGCCTATGTCTATAAAATGAATGAGATTAATATTTCACAGCGTCAGTTTACAAAATATCGATCGAATTCCACTTCATTTGAATCGATTTGCCCATCTCTAACTACAACCTATTTACAAGCAAGGAGCCAAACCAAACAGACAATGAAATTTAATGATCTGTATTCAATACTTAATAGAATAATTTCATGTACAATATTAAAAATAAAAAAGAGATCATTAGTACATGGAACAATAATGACAATGTCCAGTGTCACAATCAAAAGAATCAATACAATCCAACAAGTCTCAAATTCATGAAACGTTAAAAACACTACACACACCATGGAAAAATGGGTCTGACACATTGCCCAATAAATTATTATCTGTCTGAAGATTAAAATAATCAGAAGTCTTCGTGAGCGCCGAGTGTTCTATAGTACACTGTTTACTGGGTCGTTGATGTGTCTATAAGGAGAATGCAAGTCTTATAGCGGAATGCTCAGGAAATAACAAATACAACCTACCTATAGCTGTGAACAAGCAATCACAGTATAACCTGATACACAGTACATGTAAAGTGCAAGCTTGAAAATATAAGGTACCCAGTAAGTAATGATAAATAGGAAACCTGCCCATGGTAGGAGTGTAATAAAGATACACTGGTTCACACAAACCTCACTCAGTAATTGATGAAATGACATAGCTGGCATTTGATGCCAAAAGTGCCCAATTGTTAGTGCTCAATTTGTTGGACCCAGCTTCTTCCACTATGAAAAGTCATCTCTCCAGTTTTTATATTGTGTTTCTGGATTTGGGAAAACACTGTACGTGTGATCGGAAGCTTTTGCCTAGAAAGAAGTGTGTTTAAAGGGAACCTGTCACCAGGGACCTCATTTTTCACTTAACTTAGATTCTAAAAGCCTATGACACCTGCAGTGCAAACATGCCTCTCTGCCTTTTCTAAGCATTTGCATTACAATATAATTGTGTGTTATAAAACAACATGTGACTTGTCTGAGCTGCAGGCTGCCTCCATCTTGGTGCTCCTGTACGGCTTGTCCCTCCTCCACTGATGTCATCTCACCAGGCTGTGACCTCTGAGAAGGAGCAGGAGGTGGAGCTGTACAGGAGCACAAAGGTGGGGGCCAAGCTCTGAGGAGTAACACTGACAAGGCACATGTTTTTTGAAATGCATCTAAACCAAAGTCCAGCCCCTGTGACTACCCCAGGATATTGTCAGGATGCAAGATTAAGTTATTTGCACTGCAGGTGTAATGGCCTTCTGCAACCTGTCTTTAGTGAAAATGAGGTCCCTGGTGACAGGTACCCTTTAAGGCTTTACTTGGCTCACTCTGGATTGTCAGCAGCTGCCTTTTAAAACAACCAGTGACCCATTTTTAGAATAGTTTTTTCCCCAGCACGAGTGTACTGGCTACCGCCTGGTTCTCTGGGCCAGGCAGTTAGCCGAACTTCTACTCTAACACACAGCGGGTGAATCGGACGGCCATTTGACTGCTCAAATCGCCCACACTTGGTGGGGGCCCAACCTATAATCCGGCCCTGATCTCATATGATTTTACATAACTAAGCAGAAATTCTAATTCCGGTTGTTGTTAGAGAAATTAACTCAATATAAGGTGTGATAAATTATACAAACTGAGGTGACACGTATTCCATTCAGCCTCTTTACCCTTAAAATGAACGTGCAGGTATACTATCTGTTATAATATGGTAGTTTATGGAATAGGACATGGACATAGCCAGGTAATAGAATTTCCATATCTTTCTAGAACTGTCTCTTATTAAAGAAGCTTTGTCTGGGTGCTTCATTATCTTTCTCATCATTAGACTTTCAGAGTGCCTTCCACTTGGTTATTTGCATCTTTCAGATAGGATCCATCTCTTTCCATGAAGAACAGTGTTTCTAATTTATCCTGAAGTATTTGAAAACCTATATGCCAAGCCAAGAATGCAAATGTGTTCTCACAGGACCAGTGTTTATCTGCAACGTACCTTTAAAGGAAATCTACCATCAAACACTGTAACAGCCTGTGAACAGCCATTAGCATAAGGTTCAAAGTTGATTTTTGGAAGAAGGGGGCCATGGATTATAAATATAAGACAATTACCACAGCCACGGTGCCTGAATCTATGAGTAAGTATTTCCTTTAACCTCTTCACGCTCCTCGTCGTAACAGTTAGGCGTGGAGCTTTAAGTGCTTTATGAAGAGGGCTGCAGTGGCACATTGTAATGAATCATGTATAAAAACAACATTTACTGCAATACAGTAGTATTGCAGTATATGGTAGGAACAATCAGACTGTTCAGGGTTAAAGTACCTTAAAGGTTTTAAAATAGTTAAAACAAAACTAAAAAAATAAATAAATAAAAAGTCAAATCATCCCCATTTCCCTAGAACTGATATAAAAAAGTAAAGTAAAAATTACAAACGTGTTAGGTATGACCACGTCCCAAAATTTCCGACCTATCAAATTATAATAACGGTTACTCCCGGCAGCTAACCCCATAAAGGAAAATAGCACCCAAATGTCCGAAACGCCACTTTTATGCCGTTTAACATCACATTAAAATTAAATTAAAAGTGATCAAAAGGCTGTACAGTCCACAAAATGATATCAAATAAAACGGCAGCTTAATTACGTCTTACACAGTTCCATACACCAAAGTGTGAAAAAGTTATTAGCGCCACAATTTTTGAAAATGTATTTAAATTTGTTACCGAACCAAATAATAAAGTACAGGCGGTCCCCTACTTAAGAACACTCGACTTACATACAACCCCTAGTTACAAACGGACCTCTGGATATTGGTAATTTATTGTACTTTAGTCCTAAGCTACAATGATCAGCTGTAACAGTTATCACAGGTGTCTGTAATGAAGCTTTAGTGTTAATCCTGATTCTTATGACAACCCAACATTTTTAAAATCCAATTGTCACAGAGACCAAAAAAGTTCTGGCTGGGATTACAATGATAAAATATACAGTTCCGACTTACATACAAATTCAACTTAAGAACAAACCTACAGACCTTATCTTGTATGTAACCCGGGGACTGCCTGTAGATGTATATTTTGCAGCACATAATAAAAGTCGTAAAAACTGAGCCCACAAGAAAGTTTGCCCATTTCACCACATCTGGAATTTTTTTTTCCAGCTTCCTAGTACATGGCATGGAATAATAAATTATGTCACTGAGAAGTAAAATTTGTCATAAAAAAGAAAATAAGTACTCACACAGCTCTGTACATGTAAAAATTGAAAGGTTATAGATTTTTGAAGGTGGGGAGTGAAAAATTAACAAAGAAATCCTGCAATGAGTAGGGGTTAAAGGTCGTCCATCACGATCATCTGTTACCTACACAAACTAACTTCTACGTTATGTAGGGCTATGCACACACATCGCCTATACTATTATTTTTGAGTTTCTGCTGCTCCTCCGATTCTAAAACTTTAGCTTCTTTTTCACATTACAAAAATAATGTGCTTTGGAGCCATTAGCAGAGCACCTCAATCCTCCGACTTCACATTTCACTAGATCCAGAAGTGATGTAGCTGATGGGAGAAGATGAGAGAAGATGCTGGGTGCTAGAAGTGTGCTAGTGGGTGTAGTCCTAAGGCACTATGTTTTGCTCCCTCCCAAGGCATTTCAGTATAATTTTCATATTTGTAATAGCATCAATAAGTTGCATGCTGTTCGTCAAAGATGATAAGTATACCATAGACACAACTACACACACATGTATGCAACCAGATGTACCCACATGACTACACAAATACAAGGCAACATAAACAAACAACAACAGACCCTCCTAAAAACTGACAGGCATTTATACGGCCATATGAGAGTTCAGGTACCATTGTGACCGGATGAGCTCCAACTTATGGGGACACTTCCTGTTAATATACACTGAATGATAGTAGCAGGATCCATCAACTCAGAGGAGGAGCCTCCTGGTCCTTCCAGGACATAATCACCACCTTGCGGGCAAAATATAAGATGAAGCGGAAGAAAATCTTTTCATAATGACCATGGGCTATCTCATTTAGTATTTGATTAGTATAGGGATTGGTTACAAGAGTAGTGGGTACGGCTATTGGTATTCATCATATCTCATTTAGTATACTGAGGAGGCAGACCTGCGGGACATAATGGGGCATATTTATCATTTCTAGTTTCCCATGGCAACCAATCACAGCTCAGCTTTTATTTTACCAGTGCTCATGAATATTTTAAAGGGGAGCTGTGATTGGTTGCCATGGGCAACTAGAAATATTCTGACTTTCAGACAGCTTGATAAATCTGCCCCCATGCATGGGAAGTGAAGGTGTATTTTAGGAAAGTTCAGTACCTCCGACCAGAAAACGCTAGTCCAAAGGGCAAGCCCATACACAATGTAGGAAGCAGGAGTCACCTGGCATCACACCCATGTGGTGGAGTTTTGCAGGAGTACAACAGATGCAGTGTAGTGGCGCTCACCACTGAGCCAAAAAAAGACATCTCGACTTCACTCCAATCGTCGTAAGAGAGATCAGGAATGTCTTCTTTCCAGCACAGGAAAGCCTTGTCAAAGGGTCTACAGCCGTGATGCTGCAAGAGAGTATAGACCTGGGTTAGGGAGGGCTGGAGTTCTAAGCAGGGACTCAAGTTTAGAAAATTCCCCTGTCAGGGTGGTGGAGCCAAACTGAGCCCTAAATGTGTGTCTCAATTGTGAATAGTGAAAAGAGGCTATGGCATGTAGAGTAAATTTTTCACACAACAGGGTGAGAGAGAGCAACTCGGAGTTTAAAGACAGGATTTGGCCGAGAAATTTGCCCCTAGCAGCGCCCCACATCGTCCATCTTGGTAGAGGGAGGAAATGGGAAAGCCAGGGGTTGATCCACAGGGAAATACGAGGAGACAAGGGGGGACTGTGACTGCCAACCAGTACTTGAGCACTACACAAGCACACCACAACTATTTGCAGAACAGCAGAACAGAAGACTGAGACTTGTACCGATAAAGAAGATCACAACAGGGACACAAGAGAATCGCCAGCATCCCCAAGGTATACCAGAGTGCTGTCGGCATATGGAGTATAGAGATACTTTTTCTGTGTTGCCACCACGAGTAATAACCTTGGTATTGTCAGCATGGCAAATAGCCACTGCAAGGGGTTCAATGGCCAGTGCAAAGAGTAGCGGGGACAGTGGGCACCCCTGTCTGTTACCCCGGGTCATTGGGAAGGAATACGAGATGTTGAGGTTGTTCTGACTCTTGCTTGGGGAGCACGATATAGAAGCTGAACTAAAGCCATGAAGCATGGACCCACTCCCATTTTGGGCATGAGGGCCAATCAATAAGGCCACTTGTCAGAGTCGAAAGCCTTACAGTTGTCTAAAGAAAGAATAAAACCAGGGTCCGGTGAGCCATCAGCCATTACTATATTGAAAAATAGCTGCTGTATGTTAATATCCGTCCACTTACAGTGCATAAAGCCAGTTTGATCCGGATGAATTAATGACAAGATGATTTCGTTTAATATCATGGCCAGGATTTTTGCAAATATTTTAATATTAAAATTTAAGAGTGAAATAGGGAGATAGGAGTCAGGGACTGTGGGATTCTTCCCCGACTCAGGGAGGACTACAATCAGTACCTCACATATAGAGTCAGGAAGGAGGCTGCACTCCAGGGCTGTAGAGAAGAGGTCTAGCTTCCGTGAGGCAACCAGTTCACCACTATCCCTGAACATCTCCCCCCAAACCAACAAGGACCGGTGTCCTACCCAAAGGGAGAGATTGGATTGCGAGTTCCACCTTTTTCCGCCAAGACTGGCGAATCCAGACCAGCTGAATGGGCAGGTGACAAATGCCAAAGTGGAAGCCCATTTAGGAAATCATCAATCTCGGTCCCCGAGGCGGAAAATCTGGGGCTATAGAGAGAAGAGTAATAAACATGAAAAGCATAATTTATGGACCGTTTATCAAAAGTCAAGACACCCCTAGCATCTACTATAGAGGGAACAAAGGCACATGGGCGTTCAGTAAGTTAGAGATATGCAAAAAGGTTACCATTTTTATCCCCAAATTCAAATACATTGTCCTCAGTTGCCAGAAGGCGCTATTTGTACGTGCTTTAGCCAATGCCAGATGCTCCCTTTGTGTATGGCCCCACACTCACCTGTTGTCCTAACAGGGGTCCTCTAGATACCGCTTTTCAGAAGCTAGCAGGGACCTAGATAAGTAAAGAAGTGAAGGCTAGGTCTATATGAGAGAAGCTTCTGTGGACCAGAGAGTAAAAGGAGTACTCCCTATCTATGGGATGTTTGCTCCACCAGATGTCAGTCAGGCAGATGCAAAGTCTAGGCTGTTTCCGCATTCAGGTTTAATATTACTTAGTAAGTGACAGGTTCCTTTTAAAGATCAATTCTAGGTGTACGAGGGTCCTGATCTGCCACCCAAGCATCTGTGCCTAGTATTCTACTTCAACACCATTTATTAAGAATTTCTTCCTTCTGTATCCACTGAAATCATAAAAGTTTCTGTTTAAATTAATTTGCTGAGTTTTTTTTTCTAAGGTATTATGCTACCCTGTTTCCCCGAAAATAAGACAGTGTCTTATATTAATTTTTGCTTCTAAAGAGGCACTAGGTCTTATTTTCAGGGGATTTCTTATTTTTCCATGAACAAGAATTTACATTTATCGTTGAACAAAAAATCAACTTCTCCAACTTCTTTATGACTCTCCAAACTCTGAATTTCATGCAGTATGTCTTGTGACTCGATTTTTATTGGTATCATTGGCCCCAATCTCTAATGTTTAGTAAAAGTAACTTTACATAAATGACCCTTCTTATCCTGGTAAATGCTGGTATCACGTTTGCAGCACAACAACCAGTGATTTACTTCCATGAATTCTTCCCCATGTCACATCCTTCTGCAGCATCTAAAAGATTTCCATATACTAATGTATGGCGCGAGGGGAGCTGTAGCAATGACTGCCGCTAGGTCTTATTTTCAGGGGAGGCCTTATATTTCTAAGCCTGAACAAAATTGTACTAGGTCTTACTTTCGGGGGATGTCTTATTTTAGGGGAAACAGGGTATCACCTCTTCACTGTACATCACTTGCATCATAGCCAGGGGGTATTCATTTCGAAGTAATTCTTTTAAGCCATTCTAATCATTTGCTGGATATATGCAGGGGCTTTTTATAATAAGTGACCGCGCAACAGGTGATTTTTCTTTCTTTTTTTGCTGCAGTTTTTTTTTCCCTGCAAACGATTAACAGCAATGAATGCTAATAAAGGCTTATCTAAACTGTAGTAGTCTAGTGCAAAATAAATTACGTTGTAATCCAAAAAAAATGGGGTTAAAGATGTTTCACATTTAGAAATGTGCCTTTTGCTATACTTGATAATCTGTAACTTGTTAATGCTAGAGAATAACAGGTATAGGACTAGCAATGTGTGGCATCAATAAAATATCAGAATACATATCTATTTGGAAAAATAATACTACAAGAATAGATTGAGCTATATTTTAACTTCAGTATGAAAATAATACAATTATCTGTAAATCAATACCTATTTATCTCTACATGCATCTATGTGCCCTTCTATATTTATATTATGTTACATTTATCTCTTTCTACACTTCAAATTTATACTATAAACCTATAACTCTGCCCTTCAACTTGCTAAACAGGTCTATTTTACTTATCTATTATCCTTTCTCTCTAACAACCCCGAAAGGCTCTTTGATACTCTTCACTCCTTACCAGGGGCGGACTGGCCATTGTACCCACCGGGAATTTTCCCGGTGGGCCGGTCGGTCCTGGGCCGGTCTGGGGCCGGTCCGGAGCTGGTGCGGGGCCGGTCCGCACTCGCTAAAACTTTTCACATAATCCATAGTACCTGCATCGTACGATCGTTCGATGCAGGTACTATTGATTAGTACACAGACGCAGCGCAGCACCGCTGCTTCTGCGTCTGTGTATAAACCCAGCTACACAGGTCGCGCAATCGACGTCATTGCGCGACCTGTGTAGCGTGGAGGAGGCTGGCACTTACCATGTCAGCTGTCGCCTGCCTCCCTGTAGCTCCGCGGCTTGGTGTGGAGGCGCGGAGCAGTGACGTCACTATCCCGCGCCTCTACACCAAGCCACCGAAGACCGAGGAAGACGGGAAGAAACTGCACCAAAGGGGTGAGTATGATGTTTTTTTTTTTAAATTACAGAACCGGGGGCATTAATTATATGTCTGGGAGGGGGGGCTGCATTATTCTATATTTGGGAATGGCAGTGGGCATAAATTATATGTCGGGGGGGGGGGGGATTATTATATATATGGGGCTGGCAGGGGGCATAAATTATATGTCTGGGGTGGGGGGGATTATAGTATATATGGGGCTGGCAGTGGGCATAAATAATATGTCTGGGGGGTTATTATTGTATATATGGGGCTGGCAGTGGGCATAAATTATATGTCTGGGGTGGGGGGTATTATTGTATATATGGGGCTGGCAGTGGGCATAAATTATATGTCTGGGGTGGGGGGATTATTGTATATATGGGGCTGGCAGTGGGCATAAATTATATGTCTGGGGTGGGGGGGATTATTGTATATATGGGGCTGGCAGTGGGCATAAATTATATGTCTGGGGGGGATTATTGTATATTTGGGGCGGGCTGTGGGCAAAATTATATGTCTGGGGGGGATTATTGTATATATGGGGCGGGCTGTGGGCAAAATTATATGTCTGGGGGGGATTATTGTATATATGGGGCTGGCAGTGGGCATACATTATATGTCTGGGGGGGATTATTGTATATATGGGGCTGGCAGTGGGCATACATTATATGTCTGGGAGGGATTATTGTATATATGGGGCTGGCAGTGGGCATACATTATATGTCTGGGGGGGATTATTGTATATATGGGGCTGGCAGTGGGCATAAATTATATGTCTGGGGGGGATTATTGTATATATGGGGCTGGCAGTGGGCATACATTATATGTCTGGGGGGATTATTGTATATATGGGGCTGGCAGTGGGCATACATTATATGTCTGGGGGGGATTATTGTATATATGGGGCTGGCAGTGGGCATAAATTATATGTCTGGGGGGGATTATTGTATATATGGAGCGGGCTGTGGGCATAAATTATATGTCTGGGGTGGGGGGGATTATTGTATATATGGGGCTGGCAGTGGGCATAAATTATATGTCTGGGGTGGGGGGTATTATTGTATATATGGGGCTGGCAGTGGGCATAAATAATATGTCTGGGGTGGGGGGATTATTGTATATATGGGGCTGGCAGTGGGCATAAATTATATGTCTGGGGGGGATTATTGTATATATGGGGCTGGCAGTGTGTATTAATTATATGTCTGGGGCGGGGGGGGGGGCATTATTCTATATCTAGGGCTGGCAGGGGGGAATTAATTATATGTCTGGGGCGGGCTGGGGCCATTAATTATATGTCTGGGGATGGCAGGGGGCATTAATTATATGTCTGGGGCGGGCTGGGGCCATTAATTATATGTCTGGGGATGGCAGGGGGCATTAATTATATATCTGGGGCTGGCAGGGGGCATTAGTTATATGTCTGGGGCGGGCTGGGGCCATTATTTTTATGCCTGGGTCATAGTAGGAGCTCTATCAATACTGGGTTGGGTCAGTGGTGGGGGGGGGGGGGTGTTAAAGGAGAGAAAGAAGAAATAAATTATCCCTCCCATTACAGTTACATTATGGGGCACTATTTGTGTGGTACTAATATTGTAGAGGGCTCTATTACAGTATTTGGGGCACAGTATTGGTGGTAGCAGAAGAAGGGACAGTTAAGGGACAATGGGAAAGTGCAGAACATAAGACGTCTGTGTGGTAAACTCTGCAGGAAAGCTGTGTACCTGGAGGAAGAGACAAGGTGATGGTGGAACTAATGGAGAAAATGAGGAACGAGAACAATCCGAGGAGACGTCACCTGATGTCACTGGATGCAAAAGGTGAGGATCTCATGTGTTTTCTGTATATGATAAATACTGATTTTTTTCATGTTCGCTTCTGTGTATATATGTAGTATTATAGTAGTTATATTCCTGTACATAGGGGACAGTATTATAGTAGTTATATTCTTGTACATAGGGGGCAGTATTATAGTAGTTATATTCCTGTACACAGGGGGCAGTATTATAGTAGTTATATTCCTGTACATAGGGGGCAGTATTATAGTAGTTATATTCCTGTACATAGGGGGCAGTATTATAGTAGTTATATTCTTGTACATAGGGGGCAGTATTATAGTAGTTATATTCTTGTACATAGGAGCCAGTATTATAGGAGTTATATTCTTGTACATAGGGGGCAGTATTATAGTAGTTATATTCTTGTACATAGGAGCCAGTATTATAGTAGTTATATTCTTGTACATAGGAGCCAGTATTATAGGAGTTATATTCTTGTACATAGGGGGCAGTATTATAGTAGTTATATTCCTGTACATAGGGGGCAGTATTATAGTAGTTATATTCCTGTACATAGGAGAAGTATTAAAGGAGTTATATTCCTGTACATAGGGGGCAGTATTATAGTAGTTATATTCTTGTACATAGGGGCAGTATTATAGTAGTTATATTCCTATACATAGGGGGCAGTATTATAGTAGTTATATTCTTGTACATAGGGGGCAGTATTATAGTAGTTATATTCTTGTACATAGGGGGCAGTATTATAGTAGTTATATTCTTGTACATAGGGGGCAGTATTATAGTAGTTATATTCCTGTACATAGGGGGCAGTATTATAGTAGTTATATTCCTGTAAATAGGGGGCAGTATTATAGTAGTTATATTCCTGTACATAGGAGGCAGTATTATAGTAGTTATATTCCTGTACATAGGAGGCAGTATTATAGTAGTTATATTCTTGTACATAGGGGGCAGTAGTATAGCAGTTATATTCTTGTACATAGGGGTCAGTATTATAGTAGTTATATTCCTGTACATAGGGGACAGTATTATAGTAGTTATATTCTTGTACATAGGGGGCAGTATTATAGTAGTTATATTCCTGTACACAGGGGGCAGTATTATAGTAGTTATATTCCTGTACATAGGGGGCAGTATTATAGTAGTTATATTCCTGTACATAGGGGCAGTATTATAGTAGTTATATTCTTATACATAGGGGGCAGTATGATAGTAGTTATATTCCTGTACATAGGGGGCAGTATTATAGTAGTTATATTCCTGTACATAGGGGGCAGTATTATAGTAGTTATATTCTTGTACATAGGGGGCAGTATTATAGTAGTTATATTCTTGTACATAGGAGCCAGTATTATAGGAGTTATATTCTTGTACATAGGGGGCAGTATTATAGTAGTTATATTCTTGTACATAGGAGCCAGTATTATAGGAGTTATATTCTTGTACATAGGGGGCAGTATTATAGTAGTTATATTCCTGTACATAGGGGGCAGTATTATAGTAGTTATATTCCTGTACATAGGAGAAGTATTAAAGGAGTTATATTCCTGTACATAGGGGGCAGTATTATAGTAGTTATATTCTTGTACATAGGGGCAGTATTATAGTAGTTATATTCCTATACATAGGGGGCAGTATTATAGTAGTTATATTCTTGTACATAGGGGGCAGTATTATAGTAGTTATATTCTTGTACATAGGGGGCAGTATTATAGTAGTTATATTCCTGTACATAGGGGGCAGTATTATAGTAGTTATATTCTTGTACATAGGGGGCAGTATTATAGTAGTTATATTCCTGTACATAGGGGGCAGTATTATAGTAGTTATATTCCTGTAAATAGGGGGCAGTATTATAGTAGTTATATTCCTGTACATAGGAGGCAGTATTATAGTAGTTATATTCCTGTACATAGGAGGCAGTATTATAGTAGTTATATTCTTGTACATAGGGGGCAGTAGTATAGCAGTTATATTCTTGTACATAGGGGGCAGTATTATAGTAGTTATATTCCTGTACATAGGGGGCAGTATTATAGTAGTTATATTGTTGTACATAGGGGGCAGTATTATAGTAGTTATATTCCTGTACATAGGGGGCAGTATTATAGTAGTTATATTCTTGTACATAGGGTGCAGTATTATAGTAGTTATATTGTTGTACATAGGGGGCAGTGTTATAGTAGTTATATTCCTGTACATAGGGGGCAGTATTATAGTAGTTATATTCCTGTACATAGGAGCAGTATTATAATAGTTATATTCCTGTACATAGGGGGAAGTATTATAGTAGTTATATTCCTGTACATAGGGGCAGTATTATAGTAGTTATATTCTTGTACATAGGGACAGTATTATAGTATTTATATTCTTGTACATAGGGGGCAGTATTATAGTAGTTATATTCCTGTACATAGAGTGCAGTATTATAGTAGTTATATTCTTGTACATAGGGGGCAGTATTATAGTAGTTATATTCTTGTACATAGGGGCAGTATTATAGTAGTTATATTCCTGTACATAGGGGGCAGTATTATAGTAGTTATATTCTTGTACATAGGGGGCAGTATTATAGTAGTTATATTCTTGTACATAGGGGGCAGTATTATAGTAGTTATATTCCTGTACATAGGAGGGCAGTATTATAGTAGTTATATTCTTGCACATAGGGGGGCAGTATTATAGTAGTTATATTCTTGTACATAGGGGGCAGTATTATAGTAGTTATATTCTTGTACATAGGGGGCAGTATTATAGTAGTTATATTCCTGTACATAGGAGGCAGTATTATAGTAGTTATATTCTTGTACATAGGGGACAGTATTATAGTAGTTATATTCTTGTACATAGGGGGCAGTATTATAGTAGTTATATTCTTGTACATAGGGGGCAGTATTATAATAGTTATATTCCTGTACATAGGAGGCAGTATTATAGTAGTTGGCTTGCACATGGGAGAAGGTATTGTAGTAGTTTTATTTTGTATATAGAAGGCAGGATTGAATGTGTTATTCTAAATGTGTTATTGTAGCATTATTCCTGTACATAGGAGGCAGTATCAATATATTCTTTCTCTGAATTCTACATGTATGGCACAAGGGAAAGGTAATTAAGGCATAATTTACTGATCCACAGGTCACAATCCTTGCACATTCTATTCACTTACTAGCAAAAGATGTTCTTGTTTTGCATTAAGGCCATCTACCAACAATTTGTCTGTTATAACTCCACCCACATTATCTGACCACACCCACTTGTTTTGACTCCGCCCATAAGATGGGGCCACTTTTATATTTTTTTCCAGGGCCATTTTAAATTCCCAGTCCGCCCCTGCTCCTTACTAACACCAAAGGTGCAGCCACTTGTCACAGACATTGGGGCTGAAGATCTGGCCCCCTACTTTAAAGATAAAATTGATTGCATTCGCCATGAACCAGCCTAAAGTGGCAAGATTTGTTGGACCAATACCAAAACAACTGTAGTGTTTGTACACACATCCCCTCTTTTTTTCAAGCATGCAGTTGTTTCTCCATTACTAAAGAAACTGTCCCTGGACCCATCCTGTGCTACTAACTACAGACCAGTTTCTAATCTCCCTTCATCTCCAAACTCCTGGAACGCCTGGTCTATTCTCGACTTACCTACTATCTCTCAGCTAACTTACCTCCTACAATTTGGTTTCTGCTCTATGCACTCCACTGAAACTGCTCTTTCTAAAGTCTCCAATGATCTCCTCACTGCTAAATCCCAAGATGACTATTCGCTCCTCATTCTTCTGGATCTATTGGCAGCGTTCAATACTGTGGACCACCAGCTCCTCCTCAGGATGCTTTGCTCCATTGGCCTGAAGTACACTGTACTCTCTTGGTTTATTTCCTATTTCTCTGACTGCACTTTCAGCATCTCCTATCCTGGATCTTTCTCTTTTCATCTTCCTTTCAGTGTTAGGGTTCCTTAGGGCTCAGCCCTAGGTAGGTCCTCTTCTCTTTTTTCTATATACTGCACACATTGGACAAACCATGAGCAGATTTGGTTTCCAGTATCCTCTTTATGCTGATGACACCCAGCTATATACTTCTTCACGTAACATCACCCCTGCCTTAATCCAGAACATTAGTAAATGTCTCTCTCTTCTTGAAACTTAATCTATCTAAGACTGAACTCCTTATCTTTCCACCATCTACAAACAGACCCAACCATGACTTCTCCATCTCGGTCTTTGTAATCACTATAGCACTGAGGCAGCAGGCCCACTGTCTTGGGGTTGTGCTGGACTTTGACCTCTCCATTGCACAGTATATTCAATCTCTTACTCCCTCTTGCCTCATGCATCTTAAAAACATCTCCAGAATCCGCCCATTTCTGGCAATTGAAACTTCTAAAATGCTAATCGTTGCTCTGATTCACTCTCAACTAGACTACTGTAACTCCCTACTAATTGGTCTTTCACTCACTAAACTCTCTTTTTAATCTATTCATAATGCAGCAGCTACGCTCGTTTCAGACCAAACGCTACACGGATGCCTCCAGTTTGTGCCAATCACTGCATTGGTTCCCTGTCTCCTTCCGAATTCACTTTAAAATAATAACCCTCATCCATACAGCTCTGAATAATGCTGCACCTCCTTACCTCTCTTCTCTCATCTCAGTCTATCGTCCAACCCGTGATCTTCAATCTGCCAGTGATATTAGATTAATCTCTATCTTAACCCCTTAACGACCTGGCCTTTTTTTGTTTTTTTTTTTCATTTCTATTTTTCACTCCCCACCATCAAAAATAACTTTTTTATTTTTCCATGTACAGAGATGAGTGATGGCCTATTTTCTGTGTAACAAATTGCACTTCATAGTAACAGTATTGAAAATTCCATTCCGTGTACTGGGAAGTGGGAAAAAAATTCCAATTGCAGTGAAAATGGTGAAAAAACTCATCTGCGCCGTTTTCTTATGGGCTTGGATTTTACGACTTTCACTGTGTAGCACAAATTACATATCTGCTTTATTCTCTGGGTCGTTGCGATTATGGGATTCCAAATTTGTATAGGTTTTATAATGTTTTCATACATTTACAAAAATTAAAAACTTCGGTACAAAAATATTTTTTTTTATTTTGCCATCTTCTGGCACCAATAACTTTTTCATACTTTGCTGTACGGAGCTGTGGGTGGTGCGACTTTTGGTGACGTTTTCATTGCTATAATTTTTAGGACTGTGCGACCTTTTGATCACTTTTTATTGATTTTTTTATATTTTTTAAAATGGCAAAAAACTGCCATTTTCAACTTTGGGTGCTATTTTCCGTTACGGGGTTAAACGCAGTGAAAAACCGTTATTATATTTTGATAGATCAGGCATTTTCGGACATGGGGATACTTTTACTATATCTTTAATTTCACTATTTTTCAGACTCCCTATGGTACTTTAACCCTTGGTTGTCTGATCGATTTTCCTCCTCATTTATTACAATGTGCTGATAGCACATTGTAATGAAGGGGTTAAAACGAGAAGGCTGTCATGGCGTCGGATCACCACTCCCCGATGAGGTCATGGGGAGCGATGATTCACGGCAAGATGGCGGCGCCCATGTGCCGGCGGCGATCGGCGGGAAAACCTAATTATACTATTTAATGACCTCTGCTTCATAACATAACATCCATTAGTAATTTATCTTATCTTATGAATTTGTATATTTTTACTATCCACTACTTTTTTTTTTTTAAACTCGTTTTATTGAAAGTGTACAACAATCACAATAAAAAGGAATTTACCACAGTATATGATATTATGTTTTACATATCATGCGTACACAAATAAATACAACCAAAGCAAAAAAAACAGCAAAAACAAACTAAAAAGGAAACCAAAACTCTGCAGTGCTGCTGCTAGACCACCTCCATAGTTTTCAATTGTAGATGGGGTATCAGTTTGGAAGACCAGTTCCCACAAGTTATTTAATTATTTCATCCCTCCAATTCTTTTAATATTCGCGTTGTTAAACATCCTGTAATGCCCTTAACTGTGACGTGAATGTATTCACGGAATAAAGTGTAGCCGAGGAGTCACACCATTGTCCCCACACCTTATTAAACTTATCTGGACAGCCTCTTCCCTTATATATCAGGTCATGAAAAGGGAGGACTGAATTCACTAATTTTCTCCACATTGATAGGGATGGTGGTTGTGTCGCCATCCATTTTAAAGCTATGACCTTCCTAGCCAGAAACAGTACCTCTCTAAGAAATATCCGCTTGTGATGTTGCCATGCTTCTTCATCAACCACCCCCAATAAGCAGAGCTCTGGCGTAGATTGAACAGGCATATTAAGTACATTAGTTAGCAGTAATATCACCTCCTGCCAATATGCCTGAATGGTCGTACATGTCCATACCATATGCCAAAAGTCAGCATATACTGCAGAGCATCGCAGACATCCAGGAGTCTGCTTCCTTCCCATTCTATATAGTCTGGCTGGGGTCAAATAACATTGATGAAGAAAGAATACTTGTATTAGCTTATTATTAGCTGCTGGAGACACTAACATGGCTGACTCCAGGGCTTCCGCATATGTCTCGTCCGTCAAACTAGGTATAAGGGTTTTCCATTTTTCCAATGCTGAAGAGGGATTGGCCGAAATCTTGTCAGTAATAAGATGGGAATATAATGTGGACACTAGTCCCCTAGGACCTTGTGATCTAAGCACCCCAATAAGTGGATAGCTTGATATGAGTAGGGGAGAATTTGGGTATTGTACCCCTAGGGCGTGCCTGAGTTGCAAATATCTGAAAAATTGTGTCTGTGGAATATCATTAGAGCTTTTCAGTTGCTCGAAGGAGTATAGAATAGAGTTATCATAGAGGTCTCGCAATTCTCTAATACCAAAATCAGCCCATATTCGCAGGTCTGGGAGTTTAAATATTTCAGGCAAGCTCGGATTATTCCACAGTGGAGTCTCCGCAACAACTGCCGTAAATTTTAACAAAGACTTAGCCTGCTGCCAGATTGACCTAGCCAATTTGTGTATTGGCAGCAATCGGCCCGCAATAAGATGGGGAGTTTCTAAAACAGGCCACAAACAGTCTATCTTCAAGAAATGAGCCAAGTGGTTTTCTGAATTTGGCAGCGGATCGGGAAGAAGCCAGTGTCTAACATGCCTAAGTTGTCCTGCCAAATAGTAAGTATGGAGGTCCGGAAGCGCAGTTCCTGCCATACTTTTTGGGCGTTGAAGGGATGTCAATTTTAATTTAGCTCTAGAGTTACCCCACACGAATGAAATCATTAAACTATTCATCTGTGAAAAAAACCTTTGAGGAACTACTACCTCCATGTGTTGCAGGGCATACAGACATTTAGGTAATACAATCATCTTTATGAGATTAATCCTGCCCGCTACAGATAGTGGCAGGGAACCCCATGTTCTAAATTTGGCTTTAAAGTGCTCCAACAATGGGAATACATTCAAATCTAAAGGGGCAGAGGGAATAGTCGATATATAGATCCCTAAATATTTAAATGTGTCTGTAACCTTTAGTCCAAGTACTGAACTGGGCCTTCCTTCTGGTGGTTCCGGAGAGAGAAAGGTTAACGAGGACTTAGTCCAATTTATTCTAAGCCCAGAATATTTGCCAAAAGAGTCAATCTGCTCCATGGCAACTTCTAAAGTAGCTAATGGATCTGACATAAATAACATCATGTCGTCAGCATATAATGCCGTTCTGTCTTCCCTTGGACCAATCTGCACCCCCTTATATTGTGGATCTCTTCTGATTAATATAGCCAGCGGCTCAACTGCCAATGCGAACAATAAAGGCGACAGGGGACATCCCTGTCGTGTTCCTCTATGTAGAGAAAAGGGGAGAGATGGTAACCCATTCACCAGGAGGGCCGCTTTCGGATGTTTATATAGTATGTCCAACCAAGAGATAAGTCCCGGGCCGAACCCAAATTTAGTTAGTACTATCCACTACTTTATTACATATAATTCTTCTACTTGTCTGATGTATTGCTTCATTGTGGTTGTGCTGCAGGAAAAGTGATGTGTTGTCACATGTTGCACTTTCCCAGCAGTTAGTTGTGGTGGCTTATGTTATGGCAATGGAACTTTCCTGTTTTACTGTATTTCAAGTGTCTGTATTCTTCTTGCATGCTAATTTATTGGCTGCCCCCCTTTATGATCTAATGTCTCTAATAGATACAGTAGTATTGGAAGGTACCACTAATCCTTTGAGAAAACTGAAGAGTTTGTTTGTGAAGTGTTCAGTTGCCTACAGTCTGTGGCTTTCCATTATGCTCTGACACGCCGCACGGCCGCACACACGCCGAAAGATAGAGCATGCTCTATCTTTTTGCTGTGTGCGACCCGGATCGGTGCCACACCTGTGTGGCACCGTATCTGCGCCGTGCCCCTATTGCCGTCTATGGAGAAGTAAATGCAGCCACAAATTTGCGGCCGCATGTACGTCCCCGCAGACGGCCATGTGAATGAGCCCTCATGTTGTAGATCAATTCAGTGAAGAAAGTTTGGTTTTCTGTAGACCCTATGAAGCAGATACAACTGAGAGGTCCTCAAGGCTTCACTGGTAGATCTGTGGGACTAGAATAGTTTTCCAATGTTCCTCTGAAAGTGAACTAACATTATTTTCCCATTTCTGTTTAATAGCGGAAATGTTCAAGATATTCAGTCAACAGAAAACTATAAAGTGTAGAAATAAGTCCTGAGGTTAATCCTTGGCCAGCCAGAATTGTTATAGCAGGAAAAGAGGTAACATCCAGCTCACTATTCTCCAACTGCATTTGCCAAGCGTGCTGTAATTGTAAGAACCTGTAAGTTTGGCTATTCGGTAAAAGGGACAACAATTTCAAGAAAGAAATCAGGTACAGGTTACAGGTAACTTGCTTGTAGCTCTCATAAGTAGGTCAAGATCAGGGCTGCATCTGCCAACTTCTGGGGTACTGAGGGTATTGGGGGCCTGTGCATAATACTTCTGGGTGAAGGGAGAAGTATATACTACTACTAGGGGAGGGGGATGTGCATACTACTACTGGGGGGGCCTTACGTGGAGTACTGTATATAATTTAATTTGGTGTATGTATATGGGGGCTGTTATATATAAATGAGGGGAACTGTATATAAATAAAACAGGTATGTATATTAATAAGTAGGGTGCTGTAGTTCAGGGTGTCTGGTACATATAATAAATTGTGGGTGCTGTACATACTATCACTTATTCAGGGGGATTATATAAATTATGTTTTATGTGGGGAATAGTTTGTTTAGTGGTGTTATGAGGATAATAGATATTTAGGAAAATGCCTTATTTTACTGTAGGTGACTGTGGTATTTTTAGGGGCACCATGTGGAGTTGTGCTGCATGGAGCTGAAGACGTTTGATTGTGTATTCACCAGAGATAAACCATGGCCTGGAGAAATGGTAAAGAAGTCCTCTTCCTGATGGAGCAGAGCATCACTTGTAAGGTACTAGATACTGTATGTCACTAATGCCTACTATGTCATTGACTGACCACTGGGCAGGGTCAAGATCATTACTAAAATATTAATGAAAGGTTTTAAAGAGCTATTAGTATTGGTAGGTGGAGGAGCTAGACTTGTCCTGTCTTTCTCTTGTGCTGGAGCTGTTACTAAGACATTTGTATTTTTTACCCTTTTTTATATTTCTTAATCTAAAAGGTAAAGTTGAATAATCCCAAAAAATCACCAAAGTGCATTAAAAGCAAATCAACTGCTTAAATAGGTAGAAAGGCAGGGGAAAAAAATAAACAAACATCTTTTTTAAATAAAGTCAAAGTTTCCTATAATCATTTGCACTATTGATCTAGGCAGTTTTGTGAAAAATTTAGTTACACTTTAAAATGATTTGGTTGTTGCATTGTGCTTCTAGTAACCAGACAAGGGTGAAGAGCAGCTTTGCAATAGCCAAGCCATAAACAAATACTTGTTAGTCGCTCCAACTACAAGTTGATTGAAGTCTAATTTACTGAATGGTCTGTCTGCCTGCCGCAGTAACATGTCATAGATTGCATAATATCCTTTCCTACTAGGCGGCTGTAAAGATATGGGATGTGTCTACAGCTGTCTGTACTAGATAGACCAGGGATTGCTTCATCCTTTTGTAAGTGTTAATGGTAAGTATAAGACCAGTAAATTTCCCATTTCACTTAGGTGTCAAGCTCTAAGGGGGGTGTCTCGGAAAAGAGAGCGGCAAAGATTTACTATTTCTGTTCAATTTTTAAATTCATCAGCATTGTCCTCAGTATGATCCAGATCCCACTTGTGAGAGATCTCATGGCCACAATCAGGCAATACTACTTGAAGGATCTGTAATTCAGCCAGCGTCTAATGTAAAACATAACCCATCTTTACCCATATTATTGCTCTTTATTGGGTGAGTTACTAAGGCTAGTAGTAAACTACCAGCCTCCCTGGGCAATCTGAAATACTGCAATCTCCTCACTTAAGAGAACAGAGCTGGGGAATAGAATGGTGATGGTCCATCACACAAACGCTGGAATGAAGTCCACAACAAATAGTCTATAAGAGCGTAGAAATATATAGACTATTTGTTACTAACATAAGCTCATTGCATTTTGCAGGTTTTTGTCAATGAATCCCCATTAATAACAGTGGACCTGTAGCACACTGACTTTGTTTTATATGTGATGTGTCCTACATCTGGGGTGGCTCTGACAATACATTCCAAATTTTCCAAGATAGCCATCATACAGCGAATAATGAAGATAAAAATATTTTTTACCACAGGAATCTATTATAAACTTATGGTTATTAGTGGACAATTTAATTAAAAGAACTAACCTACAAAAATAATCTACCCGATAATTACTCAAGTACAAATATATGGACCAGATATGTATTTACATGAAAAGTAAGCAAACAGAAAATCCAACATTTATTCATGATATAAAAAATATATAACACTTTATTATTCAATTAAAAATAGCATGAAACAGAATGAAAGTCCCAATATAAGGATATCTATGGCTACCGCTCCCTGACCACTATACACAATAAGATGTACCATTTTAAATTGGATATCAAGTTAAGGAAAAATGGGAATTTTATTGGATCCATACCCTTTAATCCTTGGCCTCTAAGGTACTAAATAGGAAATATGACTTACTAATATGCGATAACCATAGAGCAATGATGTGCTCACTGTATTCAGATATCATTTTTTGACCCATAATCTTTTACCTTATTACCTCATGTTATTTTATAACCAATATGTATTTTTCTCATATAGACCCACATATAAAGCTAAGAACTCTAATCCACTAACAAGTAATAAAAACTGTCCAAACTCCTTTGTATTCTATACTTAACCGCTTAATTCCTCTAATTGTTAATTGCTTTATTCCTAAACATATAACATTTACTGCCCCTCACAGATATTGCACTTATACAATTAGTATATTCAAGTTCTATGTCCATCTACATCAGTTATTATGAGCACCGCCCCACATAAATGTGGCCCCACATAAAATAGTGCCACTTAATTAGATGAGTGGCCATCACAAATGATGTCACTAGCTGATCCTTCCTACTGGCTGCTCACTACTGCCACCACACAGTAAGAAATAACAAGGTAGGGGACTGTTTATGCTTATATCGCTGCACATTCAGTCCTAATAGGTTTGGGAAGTTACACTTATTCATCCTTATTGACCCATTTACTATCTCGGTAATCCTTCTCTTTTTGGGTAGGTATGAATATATACACAATGGTGCATGTATGTGATATGCACCATTTCAATATATGTTGATTTGCACAAAAACAAAGGGCACCTTTATCATTCTGATACTGTATTTTTCGGACTATAAGGCGCACCAGATTATAAGGCACACCATCAATAAATGCTTGCTAAAACGTCTAGGTTCATATATAAGGCGCACCGGATTATAAGGCGCACCTGACAGACCTGTCAGTCAGACCTGTGTTCAAGGCAGCTGTTGTGTGTTAGTGCGGTTCATATATTAGGTGCACTTGACTATAAGATGCACCTTTGATTTCTGAGAAAATCAAAGCTTTTTTTGTGCGCCTTATAGTCTGAAACATACGGTTCATTGATTTGAGTGCTGCGGTATAAAGTCTGAAGATAAGGTTCCACATATTATTTAGTGGAGTAACCCCATTATAATTTTTTGAGTATGACAAAGGTGGTACATTTTTAGACAACTTTATTCCAACTTTCATTTTTAAGCCAAAGTTTTTGCACTTTAGGCTGGGTGGAGAAGGGAGCACTCCTCACCCCTTCATTCTCCATTTAAAGACGAGCGGCTGTGTCGCAAATCTGACCAATTGACCCATTTGCTCACTACATCAGGACCGGCTGCCATAGACCTCAATTGTGTGGCCAGATCAAGGCCACCATTATGGTTTACACAAAATTGGTAAGTTTTAAGTTAATTGGAAATGTATGTTTTTTCTGTATATACATCTAACAAGTCTTAAATAAGATGCAACACTGTGCAAGTAAATATGGCACATCTGGACATATTTGCAGCCAGAATTTAGGTGCTGCAATAATCCTCACTCCTATTGTTCCATATGACTGTTTGTACTTTGTAATGTAATATTATATTTGTATATGTCTCCTATGATCTGCAAAGCACTGTGAAATTTGATGGCGCCGTATAAAGATGTTTATTGTTATTAATTTTAAATGCTGGCCAATGCCTAGAAAGATATTGTGGCACTTAAATGTCCAGTTAATGCTGCTTGCCTCATTTCCAACCATGCTGAATTTAGAACATTTAGTTAGGAACCATTTGTTGGAACCCAAACAGACTGTTATGCTTTATATTAAGGAAATCTACCACCAGGATGAAGGACTGTAAAAAAGCACACTGACATACTGGTGTGTGCCCCCTCTGGCAGAATCCGCTGTTCTTTTAGCTTTTTATGCCCTTGTTTATACAATAAGTGCCCCTCACGCTCATTTGCATAAGTTTCTAAGCCTTTTTTTTTCCAAAAACAAGGGCATAAGAATCTAAAAGAAGAACCGATCCTCCCAGCATGTATGTGTGCGTAGTTTATCGTCCTGGATCCTGGTGGTAAATTTCCTTTAAAGTGGCTACTTTAAAAAGTAGCCAAGAGGAAATGTGTTCCTTATCCCATGCTGGGTAACATATTGGCATACTTCACAGAACCCCCCAGTGGATTGTCAGTGGCTGTCAGTCCCCACACACCTATAGAGGTGGCCTTTAATGGCAAAGTCTTCTTACTTCCCTGAACTATTTCAGAAAATATTGAATATAATATTGAAAACATACTTCATTAAAATTTCCTTTCAACTCTCTAATACTGTTTATTGTGTATAAGCAAGTGATTCATTGTCTTAATAGGTTGGAGATTAGTCACACAAGTTTTTAAAACATAATTAAAAGACAGAGCACAATCTGTAACTCTGCTAACAAATTTCAGGAACTTCCCAGTCAGTATTGTTTTAATAAAAAATAAACTCCAGCTGCGCAAAGCAAACAGAGAACTTCCCTATCAATGAAGTTACACATTACAATACAGTATTACTCTGCTCAACTGTCCATCCACCTTACACATATACACATAGAGGTTGACAACCTGTATAATTAAATTGTTATTTATATCAGGGAGCATATATTGAATTAGTTAACTTAACAAAAGGCGGATACATAGATGATGAGATAATACTTTGAAAATGTACAGTTATACTAATATAAAATGCACAAATATCTAAAATTAATTTGCACTGGATGAAAGATGTGTTTAGAAACTTATTTTATAACTTTACACCACCTATAGACTAACTTATATCTAGGGGCATTGCTTGGGTAGTAAAAGATCTGGGGCACGGGTCCCAAAGCATGTGTATTGTACTTTCAGTAATGCCCACTCCTGTACATGACGGCACCTTTGGTTGTACCAATAACAGCTATACAGAAAATACAGGAGAAATTGTTACATCCAGTGACTGCAGGTGATCCAAAGCCCCCCAGTAATGTCCTCACAGACCGCAATAGTGTCCTCACACAGCCACCGTAATGTACTCACAGCAACCATTTATGTCCCCCACAGCCCCCCTGTAATGTGCCCCACAATACACGGTAATGTCCTCCACAACCCCTAGTTATATGCACACACAGCCCCCAGTAATGTCCCTCACACAGCCCCCAGTAGTGTCCTCACACAACCACCAGTTATACACTCACCGGCCACTTTATTAGGTACACCTGTCCAACTGCTCGTTAACACTTAATTTCTAATCAGCCAATCACATGGCGGCAACTCAGTGCATTTAGGCATGTAGACATGGTCAAGACAATCTCCTGCAATTCAAACCGAGCATCAGTATGGGGAAGAAAGGTGATTTGAGTGCCTTTAAACGTCGCATGGTTGTTGGTGCCAGAAGGGCTGGTCTGAGTATTTCAGAAACTGCTGATCTACTGGGATTTTCACGCACAACCATCTCTAGGGTTTACAGAGAATGGCCCGAAAAAGAACATCCAGTGAGGGCAGTTCTGTGGGCGGAAATGCCTTGTTGATGCCAGAGGTCAGAGGAGAATGGGCAGACTGGTTCGAGCTGATAGAAAGGCAACAGTGACTCAAATCGCCACCCGTTACAACAAAGGTAGGCAGAAGAGCATCTCTGAACACACAGTATGTCGAACTTTGAGGCAGATGGGCTACAACAGCAGAAGACCACACCGGGTGCCACTCCTTTCAGCTAAGAACAGGAAACTGAGGCTACAATTTGCACAAGCTCATCGAAATTGGACAGTAGAAGATTGGAAAAACGTTGCCTGGTCTGAGTCTAGATTTCTGCTGCAACATTCGGATGGTAGGGTCAGAATTTGGCGTCAACATCATGAAGCATGGATCCATCCTGCCTTGTATCAACAGTTCAGGCTGGTGGTGGTGGTGTCATGGTGTGGGAAATATTTTCTTGGCACTCTTTGGGCCTGTTGGTACCAATTAAGCATCATTGTAACGCCACAGCCTACCTGAGTATTGTTGCTGACCATGTCCATCCCTTTATGACCACAATGTACCCAACATCTGATAGCTACTTTCAGCAGGATAATGCGCCATGTCATAAAGCTGGAATCATCTCAGACTGGTTTCTTGAACATGACAATGAGTTCACTGTACTCAAATGGCCTCCACAGTCACCAGATCTCAATCCAATAGAGCATCTTTGGGATGTGGTGGAACTGGAGATTGGTATCATGGATGTGCAGCCGACAAATCTGCGGCAACTGTGTGATGCCATCATGTCAATATGGACCAAAATCTCTGAGGAATGCTTCCAGGACCTTGTTGAATCTATGCCACGAAGAATTGAGGCAGTTCTGAAGGCAAAAGGGGGTCCAACCTGTTACTAGCATGGCGTACCTAATAAAGTGGCCGGTGAGTGTATGCTCACACAGCCCTCAGTAATGTCCCACACACAGCACCCAGTAAGGTCCTCCACAGCCCCCAATAATGTCCTTACACAGCCCCTGGAAATGTTCTTACACAGCCCCCAGCCTGAAGCAGAAGACGCTGCATGATGGAGTCAACATCTCCTGCTCTATGTAGTGGAGGGTTTTTAACCTAGCAATCCCCCTGCTTATAGGCATCAAAATTCATATCAAAATATATGTCAAAATATGTATGCATCTTAAGCAGCAGTATGTGGGAGGAAACTGAAGAAAAGATTATACTTACCTTTCCAGAGGATGTTCCTGTTTTTTTTCCACAGTGACCATCCGATGACAGTTGAAGATGACATCATATTAATTGTACATAAGATGTCTGGGCCAATCCTTGCATTAATGTTTGAGGCTAGGTATTGGTCCAGGCATGTGTTGAGGAACACACTAACTGTGTTGTAAGCATTGTGCTGTCACTGCAGGAGGCAAGGACACCCTCTGGAGAGGCAAGTATAGATTTCACTTCTATCTCTCCCAAAATCCTGCCTCTAAAGGGGTTTTGTGCAAGAGCAGAAAACTTCATTAATGATCGCCATCTTGATTGACCATGTTGATATGCAGTTCCTCTTATTCCATTAGGTTGCAGCCCAGGGAAACCAAAGTGCAGAAAAGATCTAAAACATATGAAATGGAATGTAATTTTTTTTGGTGCACAGTAAGCAAGAATTACGGCACATTTAACTTAGCAGGTGTATTTCCTTTATTCTCTAAGATCAAGATCTCTGCTTCCTCTCAATACATGGAAGCATTCTAGCACAAACATGCAAAGACCTCAAAAGTTCTATTGGTGACAATAGATCTACAGTGCTCAAAAAGCAGTACAAGTAACCAGATAACATAGTGATAAGTCCCCCCCCCCCCCCCCTCCAAATTGCTTCATGTAGCACACTACCATCAGGAGAGAGAAAGGTAAATCACTGGTGGGTTTAGTTTACAAATGGTAATCCATAAAACCTATATTTGTAAAGAAGAACAGACAGCTTAATTTTTAAAGGCTGCTGGAACCCTAAGATTAAAATAAAGGAAAATGGGATAACATTTAGCTGTTAACAGTATACACATTGACCAGTTAAAATTAGAATAGGTTTATAATGGGTAGAAGCCTGACCCCAGAATACTATCCTAAGTACTACAGTTCATCCTCACCTCTGAATGGAAAACTAGTGACCTTAGCAATTACCTGCTGACCGGACTGTGATTTTGCCTGCTGTTAGGACATAGCCTACCGTGGTAAATATGCACAAATATTCTTTTTCTAAATTTTTATATTATTAATGTATTAAAATATTGAGCAGGAGGAGCCAAGCAGCTATAAACTAATGGGACCAAAGTTTTGAAAGTACATTTCAATAATAATATTCTCATTTGTAATATTAACAAAATACATTCTTTGGAAAAACCTAAAGGTTTCGTAAAAATGATAAAAACCCATTACAACAACCGCAACAGAATAAATATAGACATTTACATGTAGTACTTAATTATCAAAGAAAAATTAAAAATAAAAGTTATGTAAAAATTTCGTTGGATGGTAAGAATCCAAAAAATTAGTAAGGTCCTAATATACAAAGTTATCCCCTCTGTGGTAATCTCTAAGAGGTTAAACATCTCTGTTGTTCAGTATAGGTGAGTGTCAGTTCAGTAGGCATTGTCAGTTTAGCAGTGTTATCACTGTGTACATGTGCATCTCCTCTATTGTGAAACCTAGGACTCCTCCTATCACTTGTAGGGATCTTGTCCCTCCCTCAAGCAAAAAAGTTAAAAAGCACGCCTCAGGTACATATGTGTGATATTACACAGTGCAGGGGGTGCCATAAACACTGACATTTTTCTCTGCAGCAAACTTTACTGCTAAAGGCGGCTTCACTGTCCTGCCAAAAATATGCTGTCTCTGGATTCATTACGGTAGGTGATTTTTACATTTTTTAATTCACTCTTATTATCGTTTCTACTAAACATATGTAGCAGAGTTGACTTATGTATACCACAAAAAGGTGATTCAAAAAGTGCAACTACAGCTAAGTCTATCCTATTCTCAGATGGCATATTGTGATATTATATTAAGCTTCATCAGTAGAGGTACTTGCCATAATCTATGTTTTCTTCTGAGAGAGATGTGATAGATGACCAGTAGACATGGTTATATTAGTTATAATTGAGATGATACTGTACACACTGGTTCTTCTACTGAGCTGCAGTCCACGGTAATGCAGGAATAATGTGATTTGTTCCTTATCACTCCATATATCCATTTTAAAGAGTTTTGTCGCTTTGTATTTTTGTTCCCCTGGTTGCCCTTTGCACAGTATGAGCTGTAGCGACATGCCAGTGTTATACTCTAAGTATTAATGATTCCTAAAATATTGATCTTTACACAATGGAAAACTGTTTTGGGCCTAGACAAGATGGTAAAGATTAAAATATATGTTTAGTTGAAATCTCCCTGAATATTAAACTATATATATATATGTTAGTAATGTGTTTTCTGAACGTGCAAGTAATAATTCATATAATTAATGTATATATATATATATATACATATATATGTATATATATATACTGTATATAAATATATATATATATATATATATATATAAATATATATATATATATATTGTAATATCATATAATTAGGATTATTATGTTGCTAGTGCAGTTTCTATTCAGTATTGAATGATTTGGTTAATGCTTTGTGATTGATGCATTAGCATCAGTGTAAGGCTGAACTTCATAACTCTAGTACTAATAGACAGATAGATGAATAGAACTAGGAATAGCTAGCACAACACAGTTAGAAAGTGAAAAAATCAATAGATCTTTATTACATATTCAATTTTACAGTTCACAAAAGAGAACTTATTCAAACATAGATAGCTATAGCCAATGTTTTTATTCATACATATATCCAAAAATTCTAGAAAGCATCACCGATAAGGAAAGAGAAGGTGCATACAAGATCACAAAGGCCAGACCTGATCCAATAATTCCACATAAAAAGCACAAAGTAGGCACAACACCCCAAAAAAAAATGTAAAAAATTAAGTGGTTCTTTTATTAAGTGCGCAGCAGTTCAGCTCCTGATTCAGAGCTTTTCTTAAGTTATTTCTTAGGAGGAAAAATATCCTACATTAAGGTGAATAAAAGAAAATAGCACTCTTTTTTGGTATATGTATGGCGATTGTTAGACAACCTGATGCCACACATGAAAGTCATTAAGTGTTGGGAGGAGAATATATTTATTTTGGAGCCAACTACAACTGATAGGAGGCCCCAAACATACAGGGTACATGCCCCTCCACCAAATCCCCAGCATGTGCGCAATCAGCCTGGCTAGAGTTTTAGTACACAGTGCATTGTACTGAGATAAGTCCTCACCTGCTCCCCCTAGTGGTCAACATTGTATCTTTTTGGTAATGAAAGAACCTATGTATTCAATTGAAAAAAAAGTGTAGGTTAGAACACGTCAGCCACTGCAGAATGTCTTAAAAATTAGAAACATTCCATGTATCACATGATATCCTGCATATTATACATGCGCTATGTGTATTTCTGGACCCATATTAGTTTACTTGTGGTTTTGCAGCATATGTCTGTGTAGGATCAAGATGGTGAATGATAATTTAAGCCACGACATCACTTGCCAAATTTAGACACGGCAGTGAAGCAGAATTATAGACCCACCAACTCATCTATCTATTCTGACTGCTGCATGTCTTTGCACTCAATTGCAGCAAACAAGATTATATTTTTGTAACTTTTATGGTATCACCCTTTCCCTGTTATGCAAATACTCTCCCTTGGGGTAGTAAGAAGCACAGAATGAGAGCCAATGTGGGCGAGTGGAACCGTATAGGCTGTGATCCATGAAGTAGAAGGTAGCACAAATGACACACAAGTCTAGCTTTTTCGTGGTGTTGCACTTTCCATTTGCAACTACAGTGATTCCGGCAGGGCTAGTACTGTAAATTAGAGAAACAATATATAAATATAGGATATGTATTTATAGATATTTTAAAAATCCTCAGCAGAGACTTAAATAGTCAAATCCCGCCTACAAAAAAATGCATTTTTTTCATAAGCCTTTTATATGATTAATGTGATGGGAGATTTTAATTAATTTAATTGTAAAAGTGCTCCTACGCCTTTATTAGGTGTTCTTCACAATCCCATCTAGACACACACAGGCATGGCATGGTCAATGGGAGAGTAACCCTTTTCTATCAGCAAAATTGAATTGAAAAAAAAAATCTGACCTTATTCATAAGACCTCCTATTGATTTCACAGTATACAAAATGCCCAGGACCATTGTTGCCAATAAACAAACCAGGGTTTTGTTTCAGGTCATTATTTTCAAAGTAAATCATTTTGTGTGCTTGAAAAACTTGGGGTGCTGTGATATAAAGCCCAACTTCATCTTGTCACCCAAGGGCCCACAATTGGTAAAGTGAAGACCAGATCAGTCATGGTAGAGGCAGAGGGCTAAACCACTAGTGGAATGTTTTAGTAGGTCATGTCAAACAATCATTACATATAACATTCCAGAATATCATTAGAATAGCAATTCTTGTGTTGCCATGTTGTTATAAAATGGTCTCCACAAATTATATTAGGCTTCAGCCGTCTTGGATTCTTTTATTAATAGTATAAGCCCAGCACTCAAATATTAATCAATTGCAAATATACCCTATTGAAACACACACCGATTGGCAAGCCACAATTATTTTTAACGTTTTGGTCACAAGACCTTCTCCAGAAACCGGATTGTTTGTGGGTAAAAGGAAGGGAAGTTAGATGGCCCTTAGTGGGATTGATCAGCGTCTTGTGTAGTGTGGTGCAAGGACCACTCAGGAAGCAGAGCTCGGGGCTCTGTTCAGGGTTCTGCTTCCTGAGCAATCCTTGTGCCGCATTACACAAGACGCTGATCGATCCCGTTACAGGCCGTCTAACTTCTTTTTATATATATATATATATATATGTATATATATATATATATATATATATATATATATATATATATTACTTCTTTCCCTTCCTTTTGTCCACCAGCAATCCGGTTTCTGATGAAAGTGTGTTGACCGAAACAATATGAATAGTTGTGGATTGCACATTGCTGTGTTTTAATAGAGTATATTTGCAACTGATCTATATTTGAGTTCGGGTTTATACAATTAATTTGAATTAAGTATTGGTACCCTTCTCGTGCACCTACTACCTCCCCATTACCTATGGTGAAGTGAAGTGTTTGAACATTTTGATTGGATTCTCTTATTGTCTGTAGGCAATTAAAATGGCAGTACCCATTCTATATTTGGAATAGTCACCAAAAATCTAGCTTTCAATGTCTTTTTTTTAACAACCCCCCCCCATAAAATCACAATGCATTATCTGTAAATCTCTGTAAGAGAATGTAGAAAAACACACAAACTTTCATGTATGTAAATCAATGATCTTTCAAACGTTAAATTTTTAATCAGCACATAGCCCCTCATTTCAATCTTACAACATCATATCTTTATGCATTTCCATGGAATAAGGCGAATCCTTAGCATCATGTTCACTTCTCATGTGTGTGGCAGACAACTTTCTTATGCATGCTTGCTAGTCCTTCTGCATGCTTGCTAGTCCTTGATATAGAGACCTGCTACATCTGTACATTTATCAAAGCCTATCTCAAGATGAAAAAGACCCATGAAAGTAACAAGTATTGTTAATGCAGAGTTTACCTCCTCATCACCTCAGAACTTCAGCTATTTCTGGCTATAGGATAATAACATTATTCACTTCGATCGTCTGTCTCATTCGTTAACCCATTTCAGGAAGTGTGATAAGGATATTAATTGGCAGTTAGGAAGCATTGTGCTCAGTGCTCAGTGCTGTGATGTGGACTTCTTAAATGACTCCTTTTCTTTTTCTTATTCCCACAGTTTTGACACTTTCAGTTGCTCGGTAAGTCTTCTCTGTATGCACTAATTATCTGTTATTTATGTATACATTTATTTAGGTGTTGCCATAATAAAAACTCATACATGTAGCTATATATAAAATAAAGTGCATGTGGCATATGACTTATTTGTGGCTACAGAAAAATCTGCATAGAGATAACCAAAGGAATATTTTTCTGTATTGACCTCTGTTTAGTATAAAATAGTTGATGATTTATCCCTAATATGTCTTATTAATCTATTGAGTGTATATGAGAATGGACCTTGCTCACTATAATGCAAACTGTCCTTTGTACTTAATGCAAGAATCATTCATATATAAAACAGTTAATGGGTGGTCTATGTGTAATACATAGAATTTCCCTGGGTGTTTCAATTTCTCTCAGTTTAAATCTGCCATCCTGCTTGTTGGCGGTTTCCAGATAACTGTAGACATTTACATTGCTATTTACACTCCCTTAATGCTTCTTCTTATGAAAGGGACTCTGTCAGCAGGATAATGATATGGATAATAAGGATAATGTCAGCTGCTGAATGTCCCATTAAACACAACAGAAACTTTGTATTTGACCAAGATATTTGCGGGGCTCGGGCTCCAGGAATCACATTGAAATACATAGTTTTTATAAATGTGATTTCTCAAAATCAAATCAGCGGATAACTTAGTCAAATATAAGTTTATGTTATGTATAATCAGACCTATAGTAGCATGCCATTAACCTGTGAAATCCTACTGATAGGTTTCCTTTAAGTGTGCCTATACAAAAACATTCAAGTATCATCATGTATTTGGTCATTTAAGGGATGAAGGTATGACTTCTCCAAACTGACCTTATATTTACCCATCAATGGGCACTATAGGGCAACTATAATATTTCAAGGCAGGTAATAACATAAATGACTTACTTTATACAACTGGGTAAAACTGCAACTATGTGAATGTCATTTTAGTAAAACTACAATGCACAGCGATTTTTCTACATGCTCAGGGTAGAGTGTCAGTACGTGGTGAGCCAGGGCATGCATAGTGTGCAGCAGGGTGAAGGCTAATAATAACTTCCCTCTATTTTAATGTTTATCACTAACACCAGGCAGGACATACATCGATATAACAGATAATACTTGGTATTTTGTTCTTACTATGGCAACTGTACTTTTCACTCTTTTTTAGAACATTCATGACTTTAACACTTCTAGGGTGTATTCACATGTGGCACAGTTGTTGTATACTTTTAAAATGAATCCTATTGTTCTAAATACAGCTCTTTTAACAGCAGCACATACTTTTCTACAAGCCACATTCAAATAAATGAAATATCTTGTAAAAAGCCACTCTGGCACCAGGGTTAAAATTTTTAAACATTTATGGAACCCTTGAACCCCACCAGCATGACTTCCATTGTGAAACTAAATTGGCAAAGACTAAATGGAGAGCTGGCCAAATGGATCTCCCAATTAAAATTGCGGAGGATGCCATAGATATATATGATAAAGTAAAACCTTAGGCTAGGCCCAAGAACACAATAATAAGACCCAGTTACAATTATGTACAAGGATTCTACAGAGGACAACACTGTTTAAAGTTGACCATATCATTGGCTGATAGGTGTACGATGTTGGGGTTCATTGACACATGGGGTCACATTTATAAAGCAATCTGCGCCTATTTTCAGGCATAGATTGCACATATATACATGTGCAAACTGTTTGCACATATGTTTATGAAGTGTGTATTTAAAAGACATCTACCACCAGCATGAAAGACTGTATGCAAATAAGCCTGAGGGGATCCAGGCTCCATTTACACCTATGGAGCCTGGAGCCCCTCAGGCTCATTTACATACAGTCCTTCATCTTGGTGGTAGATTTCCTTGAAAACAATACTGTGCACAGAAAAATGGTGAACTCAGTTTAAGTACCTTGGTGCCCACAGTTTGCGCCAGATTAATGAAGATTGTACTCACATTTGCAGTTTGCCTCGCTATTAGTAAATGTGGGCCATTGTGTGTTATTTGACATGTGTGCCTGACAAGAAAGAGGGTCAAAATGACCCACTAAGAAATCCTGTAGTTATCCCAGGATCTGCTAGGTCAGTATATTTGGTGCTCCCTAAAGTATGTTCCTTAAGGTCACACATGAATCCCAAAAAAAAAACAATCAGGGTATTGATCATAGGTATGCACATGCTTTGAGTATCTGGTGAGCAGGAGTGGAATAAGACCGCCATGGGCCCGGGGATGTATGAATTCACATCATACATCTGGTACTAGAATCAGCTTCTTGGAGAATGGAGGATGTGTCCCTTCTACCTGATTTCAATCTGCGGTTTCAGGACTGTTGGCGGTCCATCAAAGGTCCTGGCAAGGATTTCATAAAATTTGTTGGGGGGTTTGGGTGGCTATGGGCCTCCAATGCCTATATTATAATCCACTAGTACTGGTAAGCTCTCAGACCCACTTCCTTTTATGGCTCCAAGAAACTAAACATTGTCAACTAAGTAATAATTAGTAATATCTGTGTGTTTATAGCTGCAGAGTTTTCCTTCAGGACTAATTACTCTTGTTGGTCTAAAGTATCCAACCCTGCACATTTAGTACTTCTTTTTTTTTTTATAATCAACTCTTATTTGCCTCTTTTTGCTTAGTATTCCGATACCATGCTTCAAGACTTGGAGAACTTCAACAAGCAACCTAGCAACTTAACACAGACCATGGAGGCAGAGCCTCACATAGGTAAATTGCACATCCTTCCCCCTATTATGCCACTACTAGTTACTTTTTAGGAGTTCTGATATCTTCCTTATTTAACTATCAAATTTTTAGGATACCTGATGCGTAAACAATAGACTGTTGTACTGTGTAGCTGCATTGTCCCCTCAAAGGCAATCCATAAGCCATGCAGTATGGTTCACACATCAGTAGGATCGCTTGTTCCCTTGTTCATATGTAGCTGTGCAATTGTTATCTGGGGCCCCACTCTTTTTTCAGTCTTGGACCTATGGTTATATTTTGCAAAGCATTACTGTCCCTACTTTTCCTATTAAAATGATGGTGGACATTACAACCACCGATTTAACCCCTTAGTGAACTGGCCTTTTTTCGTTTATTCATTTTTTCACTCCCCACCATCAAAAATCTATAACTTTTCATAACTGTGTGATGGCTTGTTTTCTGCGTAACAAATTGCACTTCATAGTGATGGTATTTAATATTCCATGTCGTGTACTGGGAAGTGGGAAAAAAATTCCAAATGCTGTGAAATTGGTGAAAAAAAACATTTGTGTCGGTTTCTTGTGGGCTTGGATTTTACGACTTTTACTGTGCGCCCCAAACGACATGTCTACTTTATTATTTGGGTCGGTGCGATCACTGGGATAACAAATTTGTATAGGTTTTATAATGTTTTCATCCATTTACAAGAATTAAAACCTCCTGTACAATTCTTTTTTATTATTTTGACGTCTTCTGGCGCTAATAACATTTTCATACTTTGGTGTACGGAGCTGTCGATGGTGTATTTTTTTGCGACTTTTGATGACGTTTTCAATGCTTCTATTTTTAGGACTGTATGACCTTTTGACCACCTTTTATTGAATTTTTAATATTTTTCAAAATGGCAAAAAAGTGCCATTTTCGACCTTGGGCGCTATTTTCCGTTATGGGGTTAAACGCATTGAAAAAACATTATATTTTGATAGATTGGGCATTTTTGGATATGGCGATAGCTAATGTATTTATGTTTTTTTACTATTTATATGACTTCTAGGGAAAAGAGAATTTTTTGAAATTTTTTTTTACTTATTTTTTTTTTTCAGACCCCCTAGGGTACTTTAACTCTAGTTTGTCTGATTTATCCTACCATATACTGCCACACTGCAGTATGGCAATATATGGGGATTTTCCTTCTCATTCATTACGATGTGCTAATTGCACCCAAATTGCAACCAAAGACCCAAGGCTGCCATGGCAACCAATCGCCGCTACCCGATGATGTCACGGGGAATGACGAACTTCACAAAGTTGGGCGCCACTATTTTTTTGAAGCCGCCAGCAACTTTGCAGGCGTCAATGGACAAGATAACATCCACGATGAGTGCTAGCACTGATCGCAGGTGTTACCGCTATGTGTTTGCTGCAATATGCAGCAAAGACTTACTGGCTCTGGAGAGGGCTCAGCCCTTGAGCCCTCTCCACGCACCCACAGCCGAGGTTAAGGTGTTTTATTGAAATTATATGTGATAGTGTATTTGTGAAGTGTTAAAAAAAAGTATGCATGTTTTTCCAAACAAAAAAAAAAGAAAAGCATTTTGTGCAAATGACCCCCTGGAGTCATTACTTTGCGGGACCACCTTTAGCTACACTGACAGCTGCTGTTGGAAGGTGTCTCTAACAGCTTCGCCCAACTAGATGCTGGAATTTTTGCCTATTTTTGTTTGCAAAATAGCTGTAGCTCAGTTAATTTGCTTGGAGAACTTTGAACAGCAATTTTTGGGGCAATCCAAAGATTCTGAATGGGATTACTGTATATACTTGTGTACAAGCCGAGTTTTTCAGCACAAAAAATGTGTTTAAAAAACGTCCCCTCGGCTTAAACACGAGTCTATTAAAAAAAAAAATTCCCACTTAAAAAAAAAAAAAAAAAAAAATAATATACTCACTCTCCGATGACGGCGCGGCTCCCTGATGTCAGCACGTCCTGTCTTCTTTCTTCTTGCTTCTGTCACGGACGCGTTCATGTTTTCTTCCTGGCCGTGCATACTATAACGTCAGCAGCGGCCGCGTTATAGTATGCGCCTGCTAGAAGAAAACATGCCGGAAGAAAGAAGAAAGAAGAGGAGCCGCGGAGAAGAAAGAAGACGGGACGCACCGACATTGGGGAGCTGCACCGACATTGGAGGTTTTTTTTTTAAGGGCTGTGGGGACAGGCTGTATGCTACTAGGGGCTGCTGTATACTACATGGGGGAAGGCAGTATACTACTTGGGGGCAGGCTGTATACTACTAGGGGATGCTATATACTACATGGGGGCAGGCTGCATACTACTAGGGGATGCTGTATACTACATGGGGGAAGGCAGTATACTACTAGGGGCTGCTGTATACTACTAGGGGATGATGTATACTACATGGGGGCAGGCTGTATACAACTAGGGATGCTGTATACTACTTGGGGGCAGGCTGTATACTACTAGGGTATGATGTATACTACATGGGGGAAGCCAGTATACTACTAGGGGATACTGTATACTACACGGGGGCTGGCAGGCTGTATACTACTAGGGGCTGTCAGGCTGTATACTACTGGGGGCTTGCTGGCTATATACTGGGGGGGATTTGACCAATGCATTTCCCAACCTCGGCTCGAGTCAGTAGTTTTTCCCAGTTTTTGGTGGTAAAATTAGGGGTCTCGGCTTATACTTGGGTCGGCTTATACTCGAGTATGTACGGTAGGTCTGAACTTGGACTAGGCCACTTCGACACATAAATATGTTTGGATTCTGACTCATTTTGAAAAGTATTGAAAATGTATGCGTTTTGGTGAAAACACATATGTTTTTATAGGATGTGTGTTTCAAATGTGTTTTAAAATGCAGCAAAAACACTACATGTGAACGTGGAGTGAGGGTGGTTGTCCTTCTGGAAGGTAAACCTACATCCTTAAGATTTTCCTTCATTGCCCTGTATTAAGTGTTCATCTTCCCATCAACTCTGACCAGCTTTTAGCATACTCCATCCATTTACACAAGCAAGGTTGGACAGTGCTCCATGAGATGTTCATAGCTTGGGCTATTTTTTGTTTCATTTCTGTTTTTTTAAACCTAACCTTGCAATATAATTTAGAGCAAATCTTCACAAACAGCTGTGGTAATACTGGGAATAAATGACCTACACAGTACAATACTAATTGACTTCTAAATGTTGGACACACTGGGGGAGATGCATCAACCCTGTCTCTGGAAGAAGAGAGTTCATTGTATCACACTCGCAAGTGTGGAACCAGCCTTAGTAGCCCATCCAAATGCTCACATACACATCGGAGTAATGGTGATGGGATTGTTTTTCAGGACATTTCAATGCTCCATTGATATTGGCAGACGTTGTAGCACATAAAGCAATTAGATCTAAACCTTCCTAAGCTTTGTTCCCAAGGGATATAGACTGCTCCCTCTCTCCATGAAGCAAGCAAGAATGATTGTCTGAGCTAATAATGTAATAATGTATGTAGTAATGTATATGTACAGCAGAGGGATTGTGAGAGGGACACAGAAGCTGCTCGGCACCAAACCACAAAGTTTGTTTCATTCTACAATCTATCCTTCTGGGCCAAAGTAGGAAATGTAGGTTACGTATGAGGATTCAGGTGGCAGCCGATCAGACAATAAAACTGTACAGAGATGGAGATAGTGAAGACAGAAGTGATAGTGATAGGGTTTATTAGAAGGGAGAGGACAAAGCTTCCTTTGTTACTAAACTGTTAAGAAACTGCCAGCTCCCAGTTTCCATACAGTCTTGCAAATTTCCAAGAGGATTATTTGCATGTCACATTAAGCCCTAAGAAGGGCTTTGTATTTGGGCTTGGTGCATGAGAAATGCTTTACAGCTTCTAGTAGATGTGTTACATCTAGAGTTGGTATTGTGGTGCCTTGGTGCCTTCCATCAACCGTAAACTTGTGCAGGAAATAGACTGCATAAATTTGCATCTATTACAATATTTTTAGTATAGTAAAACACGCAGTGCATTATAAATTTACATGTTATATCCTGAGGGGAGAACATTTTCGTGTAATAACTGGCCTTGTTGTACGGTCAGTAATTGTCTTTCCTCATTTGTAAAGCGTTTATGTCATCATGTTCAATTCTAGACTTTCTTTGGAACTGGTTGGATCCACAGGATGCCTGTAACGAGGAGTATGAGAATGGTCAGCTAACACAACTCCAAAATGTTCAAGTTTCCTATGTTCAGGGAACCTACCCCAACTACTGCCCAGAAAACAGCCAGAACCTCAATGGGCCAACCGCTTGTCTAACACAATGCCCAATGCCTGAGGATTTCTACAATACTGAGGTGAGGATGTGGCTACTTTTGTTGTTAGTAATACTGTATGTAGTCTGTGTGAATCTTCATATATTTAGATTAAACTTCCAAAGCCAAAAGTAATCTTTATGTTTTTAATCTCAAAGTTGGCAATCTTAAAAGTTCATCAGTCATGTTAAGCTGAGGAAGTACATATTTGCCTGACTTTGGGTAATAAGTCACATAAAAGAGGGGATTCTAGAACGGACATTTCATACCCCACCTGAAGGGAATAGTAGTTTCATAGGGTAAAACCTGGTGACAGGTTCCATATGAGCCACTTACTAAACCATTCCACTTGAAGATATTGGTGGACTGGTTAGACAATCATATTTTCAATTAAAGAGGACCTTTCACCACCTCACGTATGTGGAGATGAGCATGCCATTCAGTGGCACTTTGAAATTTCTTTCTACACGGTTGTGGAGACCATTATAATCTATGTTTGGTCTGGAGGGGGCTGGAGGCGTGTGTTCTGCTAATCTTCTCTCATACTACAAACAGTAGTGAACTGTAATTTTTTTCTATGTTCACACAAAGGCTATGCTCACACACAGTTGACATTGTGATTATGTAAACAGTGTAAACGCAATGTTCTGAAATTGCATTTGTGCCACGTTTACACTTACAAGGCATTCACGATGTGTTGCGTTTGTGTTCCATTTGAGTCATGATTACACCACTGAAGGGTAACCGTAATTGTGAATCAAATGCAAAAGCCTTTAGATGCACATAGAGAAATAACATCTCACTACTGTTCATAGCAGTTTTTCTGACATTGCCTGCTACTAATTGGACAGTATGAGAGAACATTAGCATAACCCTTGCCTCCAGCCCCAGCCACTCCCCCTTCTCTCTGACAAAACACAGATTAGAATTGTCAGATTCAGGGACTGATATTTCCACAACAATAGGGGGCTAGAAAGAAATCTGTAAGTGCCCCTGAATCTGTGTAGCAGCCCCTACAGAATAGTATCCTATTCTTCACATGTGTGAGGTGGTGAAAGGTCCTTTTTAACAATTAATAGATATCTACGTACTTCCATTTTCCACTGCCTATCATTTTTCTTTGCAAAATCATGAAAGCATTGAATTAATAGGTGTCCTTTTTCTGTAGAATGCTTAGTTCTTGAGTCTACATAGTATAAAAAAAAAAAAAAAAAAAAAAAAAAATTATATATATATATATGATCTCCTCTATGGTGACTATACTCAATACTTTTGTCCTCCTACAGCCGTTTAATCCATACTCTCAGGCCTATCCGTTACCATGTAGCCTCCGGAGCCCTTCCCTTTCTGAAGAAGACGAATTTCCAGACACAAATCTAGAGGTGTCAGACAGCGATTCTGGTGTGGGTTCTCCTCTGGGTTTTGGGGGTTATGAACCAGGTATGTGATAATTACATGCTATTATTATATATTAAGCAGAAAAGCTTGCATATTTTATATTTCATCACTGAAACAAAATCCCAAAGTGGCAATTTTACTCACCCATGAGTATGAATAAAAATCGCCATTTTCTTCAGGAGTGGCGGTTTATTATGATCATATTAGACTATAGAGTCCAGTAAAATCTGAATTGGGCACACAAAATAACGACACTATCCGACAAAGGACAACCTGAAGGTCATGCATGCATACAACAGGCCATTAATCTTTGTTTTTATCAAAGAATGACATGTGGGTAGTTCATCATCTAACAACCGTTATCCTGAGCTAGTCAGTGACAACATTATAAACCCCAGCCATGCTAAATACACATAGGAAAATAAATTATGATGGTCACATAAATCTAGTAAGATGAGTAACATATCCATCACTAAACAAGAAATATAGCTACCATAAAGTAATTTCACACACAGCTATGGCATTTCTTCAGCCAAGGATTAGTTGTTTAAGCAATCATGAAACTAACAAAAATGTATTCATCTTTTGCATGACACTAACTTTGAACTTAATGTTAAATCAAGGTCTTACTTTATTCATTGATTTTATTTAAAAAAAAAAAAAAAAAAGGTGTTCGGAAGAAGGTTCGTTTGTACAAGTTCCTCTTGGAGCTCCTGCAGAATGGTGACATGAGAGATTGCATCTGGTGGTTGGATCGTGAGAGAGGGACCTTTCAATTCTCCTCAAAGCACAAAGAACTGCTTGCCCATCGATGGGGGCAGCAAAAGGGAAACCGCAAGAAGATGACCTACCAGAAGATGGCCCGGGCTCTGCGTAACTATGGCAAGACTGGAGAGATCAGGAAAGTGAAGAAGAAGCTGACATACCAGTTTGATAGTGTATTACTGAATGAAAGGAAAGCAGAACCTGCCAGGAATCCACTTCTTTAAAGCAACCATCGGCTTTCATTTATCTTTTTTTTGGTCTCCTCTTATTCCAGTAACGTTTTTTTTGGATATAATGCTGGCCAAATATATATGACTGACTACTTCCATATTAATATTGCTGTAGAGAATTCTGTTTTGTACACCATGAATAAGTGGCAAGGAAGGCATATCATTCCCACCACAGACCTCCTTTAACCATGGTACCTGAACATCACATCTGGATTACGCCTCCACAGATTTGTTGGGGGCATTTTTCCTCAACTTGTCAAAACTAAGCAGTACAGTTATTCATTCATACGATGGACTTTTCAGTAAAGCTATTATCTTCATAATAGAATTACACTCTTTTATTATATGCTGAGAGCCCCAAGTTGAAGGTACCATAGAAAGACATTTGGGCACTTTGAATTATTTTTCTTGGCTACAGTCTAAAGTGCCAGGCTAGTCAATTGCCTTCTAAACTCATGTCATAAGCTTTTTCACTTTTCCCTTCCTGTGTTTAAGGATTTTTTTTTTTCTTCCATATTGGACAGATAAAGAATACAAATAATATCCATTGATGGGAGTGTAAGCATGTCTGCCTTAAGAATGTTTTTTCTATACAGACGATTTGCAGTGCATGAACTCTTGTCTTGTTCCCTCTTAGTGGAGGAAACAAGGGTTTAATACAAGACAGAGTCCAATAAGACAACTGAAGGATTCATTCTTATCTATGTGGAGTTATGCACAGCAATGGTGTAAGGGCGTTTTACACATGAATATCAATCATAATGTAAAATGAAATAAAACAAACATCTCTGAAATAACAATAGTTCTGTTTAAAAAAAGTCAGAGAATTGCAATTTATTTTTTTTTTTTGATACAAGAGCATTATACTCAAATGGTACTAATGTCATATATAGAGCTCCCAGGTGATCATACATATGATGGAGATGTTATATGTACATACTTGTATTTTTTTTTAAAGGATGTTAATATATAAATAAATGTAAATTTTGACAGCTTTTTCTTATTTTAAAAAATAAAATGTATCTTTGTGTGTTGATACATTTCACCATCTTTTGGCCATTCCTCGTGGATTTAGCTATCCTCTATGACAGGGGTCAGGAAACTTTTTGGCTGAGAGCCATAAGCGCCACATATTTTAAAATATAATTCTGTGAGAGCCGTACAATATTTTTAAAGCTATTTAATTTATAGCAGTGTCCTAACATTTGGCAGAACTCTTATAGAAAATGGGTCCACGGATTGCATCAACAGCAATATGCGATGAAATCTGCGAGAAAAAAAAAGTTGAATCCAGCTGATTTTATCTGCCGCTCAATAGGCAGCAAATCTGCTGTATAGGGTTTTCCCGTAAACAAGACCCCTCCAACAGGCCTCACCCAGGGCTCTCCCGGAGTAAAGGCCTAACTTTTGGGAAAGCCCATATATTATATAGTATTTTTTTCTAGGGTGTTTCAAGAGGTTTTTGGGGAGGGGGGTGGGGGCTGCATAAATTATATTAATATAATTATAATCTGATGTAATTTCACGACTGTGTAGAATGAGGTGGGTCCAGGATTCATACCTGCCATAATAATCACCTTTGAATCTGCAGTTATATGCTACTGCAGAACAGGGGGTTCTGTCCTGCAGGCAGATGGAAAAGGTGCTTGACGCAGGTGCCGAGTCAGTGAAGCAGGCGGTAGGACTACAGAGGGAGTGATGGGAAACGTAGTCTGAGCCACTGTGCCACTCATCACTGCCTTCAATGGGGACAACACCAGCCGAAAACTACCAATACCAGCGTGTACCGCGCGCAGCCTGTAGGAGCGCGGCGCACGCACGCATCCATCCTATTGCCAGATTGGAGCCCTGTCTGAGAAGCCATCAAAAGATTCATCTGGCTCGTGAGCCTCATGCTTGTATCTGTGAGGTTTATATGGTGTATATACTGTATGTGTGTATAAATACTGTACATCTGTATAAGGCACCGTGTGTATATGTGATGTGTATATGCTCTATATGTGTATAAGAGTGTAAATGTGTATATGAATGTAGAAATGTATGTACATAGGCATGTTGAGGAGTGCAATATGTATATTTTTAAGCGGGAAAAGGGGGCACCATTCCGAAATCTGCCTCTCCAAGTTACGCCCCCGTCTACACCACTAAGCAGTATTAAGGTCAGTAGTTTCCAGAGGAGATAAGCAAGCACATGTTCAGCCTTGCTCGTAACATAAAAATTGTAGTCGGATGGATGGACAAAACAGAAGTGATGTTTGCGAAAGTTTTTCCACTATGGTCTCTCAACCTTGATGCAAACTTCAAACGTTATTACCAACAATTTTAGCACAAATCACTAATTGTCGAAAAAAATAAAAAGGATTCCATGGCTCAACCTTTTATTCCAGGACTTTGGGTGGAAATAATACAGTTTATAAAATACAGATAGAAAATATGTAAGTCTAATATGATACAGAACACACTAAGCTTCAGCAATACATCCATATGCAGCTACACACACTCTCAGGAGCCGTTTTAACTAGAAGTGCACTACACAAAGTAAGGAACAGCACCAGCGAGAACCACACTTCATAACCACATTATAAAAAAAAATAATAATAAAATAAAAGGTAATAAAAGCTGAAAAGAAAATAACTGAACTGACTCCTATTGCCCTCAAAAGCATGTGAGCAATGTCAGGATAACAAAAGAAGCTGGTGTCTTTTATCCAGCCATTTAAAGGCCACCACTGCTAAAAAATGGAGGAAAGAGGGGATACATTTTTATAAAGGTTAAATGAAAAAAAAAAAAAAAGTTTGATTCTTTCACAGGCTTTGGGGTATAACCTCTAGGTATGTCATCTGGTCAAGCCAATTATAACTCCAATACCAGATACAACCCATACACAGGACTAATGTTATAAATAGCATTATAACAGATGAACTATGGTGGATAGATTTCTAAGCGTTTTTCAGAATGTTTGGATAGGATCCATAGGCCCCCTGAGGACCAAAATATTCAACAGATTGTCTTTTTGATAAAAGCAGCGTATGGAACAATTTCCAAGCAATCACTTTTTTGGTGCACAATATACTGTGAACACAGACTGCTGAATGGAGAGGAGTGGACTTGATGTCTGCATTTGGACACTACCCCCGGGGGTATTGCCAGTCGAACAACCAGTCTGGCAAATAAACGTCCCCCATCACAACTACTAGCCATGGCTATTATTGGCCAGGGGAACTCCTTCTAGCCAACCATAGCTATGACTACTGGCGTTCATTTGCCAATGGAACTCCATCTTGCCAATCATAGAAAAGGCTAGTTACTAGGGACGATCAATTGCCAGATTTGCAGTTTGGGCACCAATCTGGCAATACATCAGGGTCAGGCAGCAGAATTCGCTCATCAAGTTCGCTCATCTCTAATGCTGAAACAAAGCAACTTCGTTACAAAGAAATAAAAACAATAAAAAAGACAAACCACTTTAAGGCTACATTCACACTACCGTATGGAGGACGTATATACGGCCGATAAACGTCATCCATAGACGGCAATGGGTGCACGGCACCCTACGCGAGCGGTACGTTGCTGCACACGTGCGGCACCATACCCGGGAAAAAGATAGGACATGTCCTATCTTTTCCCGTAATATGGCGCCGTGCGCCATGTATCTCTATAGAGAGGGGCGGTTGTGAGCTGTGCTCACCTCCTCCTCTCCCCGTGCACTGCCGTTGCCCGCTAAGGTACGGGCGGGCAACGGCAGTGTGAATGCAGCCCAAGGGTTTCCCACAGCTGCAAATATCAACCAGATCTCTCCTAGGCACAGCCCGTGCATGTACAGTCATGGCCAAAAGTTTTGAGAATGATACAAATGTTAATTTTTACAAAGTCTACTGCATCAGGTTTTATAATGGCAAATTACATATACTCCAGAATGTTATATAGAGTGATCAGCTTAACAGCAATTAATTGCAAAGTCAATATTTGCCTAGAAAATGAACACATTTCAACTTCTTTGCAGGCCTGCCTTAAAAGGAGCAGCTAACATCGTTTCAGTAACACAGGTGTGGGTGTTGATGAGGACAGGGCTGGAGATCAATCTGTCATGATTAAGTAAGAATCACACCACAGTGCTTGGAATCATTGTTTCTCTTCTGTTAACCATGTGTTTAACCATCTCTAAAGAAACACATGCAGTCATTATTGCACTGGACAAAACTGGCCTAACAGGGAAGAGTATCGCAGCTAGAAAGATTGATGACTGAGGTGCAATCTATTGCATCATCAAGGAATTCAAGGAGAGAGGTTCCATTGTAGCCAAAAAGGCTCCAGGGCGGCCAAGAAGGACCAACAAGTGCCAGGACCGTCTCAAGTGTGTTTCAGCTTTGGGATTGGACTACCAGCAGTGCAGAGCTTGCTCAGGAATGGCAGCAGGCAGGTGTGAGGCGGAGACTCTTGGAGCAAGGCCTGGTGTCAAGGAGGGCAGTAAAGAAGCCACTTCTCTACAGAAAAACATCAGGGACAGACTGATATTCTGCAAAAGGTACAGGGAGTGGACTGCTGAGGACTGGGGTGAAGTCATTTTCTCTGATGAATCCCCTTTCCAATTGTTTGGAACATCTGGAAAACAGCTGGTTGGGAGAAGACAAAGTGAGCGATACCACCAGTCTTGTCTCATGCCAACTGTAAAGCATCCTGCAACCATTCATGTGTGGGGTTGCTTCTCAGCCAAGGGAAACGGCCCTCTCACAGTCTTGCCTAAAAACACATCCATGAATAAAGAATGGGACCAGAATGACCTCCAAGAGCAACTTCTCCCAACCGACCCAGAGCAGTCTGGTGATCAACAATGCCTTTTCCAGCATGATGGAGCACCTTGCCATAAAGCAAAGGTGATAACTAAATGGGAACAAAACAGAGATTTTGGGTCCACGGCCCGGAAACTCCCCAGATCTTATTCCCATTGAGAACTTGTGGTCAGTCATCAAGAGACGGGTGGACAAACAAAAACCAACAAATTATGACAAAATGCAAGCATTGATTGTGCAAAAATGGACTGCTATCAGTCAGGATTTGGTCCAGAAGTTGATCGAGAGCTTCCAGGGAGAATTGCAGAGGTTCAGAAGGATCAACACTGCAAATATTGACTTGCTGCATTACCTCATTCTAACTGTCAATAAAAGCTTTTGTTACTCATAATATGATTGCACTTGTATTTCTGTATGTGATAAAAACATCTGACAAACACACATAAAAACCAGAGGGCAACAGATCATGTGCAAATATAATATTTGTGTCATTCTCAAAACTGTACTGGTAATAAATGGGCAATGTGATAGTGCCAAAACAGTAGTATCTTTTCTACAGTGTTGATGGCAAAGGCGCATGACCACTCTGTGCTGTGGAATCCCAGGACTACAGGATCAAACCGGCCTCTTGAAGAGCAAGTGGCTGCTGGGCGAGTGACTGTTTCACCGGGCTGGTTGTGTGTGAAGTCTAATTCCGGGATGTGCATGGATGTAATTTTTGACATTATCTGTGTACCTCTTGATTATGTATTAACATTTATATAATATCTTATATATTTATATATACCTATATACACTGGCAGGTAAAATGCCCACCTAAAAAGAAAAAAAAAGTGGCAATTACAAGCCATAAATGAGAATAAAACTAAATAAGCAATAAATTGCATGGCAGGTTTTAATGACCTTCAAGGGGAGGTAAATGAGATAACCTGCAGCAACTCGTTACGAGATGGATACGAGAACGTGACATTGAGCTTCCATTTCTTGTTACAATGCGGGGCTCGTACTTCTGACTAAAAACTAGGATATGTGCACCACCTTCAAAAGTTTGATGTAAGGATTTAAAATCCCCAGACAGGGATGGGTCAGACATTCATTTGTGCATACTTGGAATGACAATACGAGGTAAAAGATCAGTGTGAAATCACTGGATACAATACAAAGGCATGGAATGCTTCAACAAAAAACAGACATGACCGCATGGACATAAAAACATACAAGGAACTGCGGGGGTTCATCTAAGCAACAAGGCCGCAATGTACAGCAATACTCATTATTACTAGGACAGACTGAGGACTCCTCACTTGAAAACACTAGTTCACTGCGCAGACAGACCCAATGGACAGAAGAGATGGTCTTGCATATTTGTGGCAGTGACTTTCCCTTCTAGAGGTATCCCATGGAATTCCCACACTGAAGTTTGGCAAAGTTTTTAAGAAACATCTTTTCAGGATACTATGAATATTAAAAAAAAAAAAAAGGACCCGTCATAAATCTTGAGCAAACCCTGGTCACCTTCCTTCTATCACTCGTTCTACATCAAAGCTTAATGATAGGAAGTGCTGAAATGCAGATCACCCTTTACTGAACTTCTCTTTGAGAAGAGGACTTTCAAGACATAAAAAGAGAGCACATGGGGAGCTCTAAAGGAAGAATACAGAAGACTTTTGCTTTAGGCTTCACATCTACATCTCAGTAATGTGATAACCTCCAGGGTTTTCTCATTGCATCCTTCTGATAAACAGCATTTCCACTGTTCAGCAAGTGCCATGCCTGTGGGTCAGCATGCTGACTTGTGATCCCTTATCCACAGGTGGCATGGAGAGAGGTACCCCATGTCTGCTTTTCTGAGGGTCCTCGACTTCATGTATCCCTTTCAGTCTAGTAAATGTATAGTCACAGCAAGAACAACAAAATCTAGTAGAACAACCACACTTCATATGACGATAAGAATATTAATAGTTAGCCTTGTCTTGGTTTTTCTTTTTACAAGTTCAAAAGTCTTTTAGACTTTACTGGACATGGACCGCGCACACACACACAAAATAAAGACAATCTGTGGAGATAGGCAGAAACCCCCCGCCATCACATGCACACGGACACACATTTTCTTGATGCATGGTGAACCCTCCTTGTAGTGTTTGCCAGTTTTACTGTCTTTAGCAATCACATTTGTGTTGGCTTAAAACTGCTTGGACAGGAGCTCACATAGGTGCTTGGAAACACTTTCTTTGCTGGTCCTCAATGTAAGTCGGTACATCTAAAAAGGAAAAGACAGGGACAACTTGTAATCTCTTGTTGAAAACTATTTTCTAGTCTCAAGTCAGCAGATACCAAACCCAAGAACATTGCACACAAATGAATATATAGGAGACAGTTCCATTCCAAATGTGCTTATGCCCTGCCCTAACTATCAAGCTTAAAGGGGTTGGCCTCTTTACCTCATGTTTTATGTATTGTGTTTTGTAAGTGTGGGGGCAGGGTATTAGGTAATTTACCAATATACTGTACATCTAGTAATAGTGCTGCATTGCTTTCTTGATATGTGAAGTGAAGCCTCCTGTCTTTTACCTCATCAGCCAGACATCTCTGTCCATAAAATGGCCACAGAATGATGGACAATCAACTTGCCAGAACCTTGAACTTGTATTCAAATATGGTCGTGGACAGACAGAGATCACATGACCCTCCATCTGCAGTCATTTTATGGACAGGAATGTCTGGCTGATGAGGTAAAAGACAGGAGGCTTCACTTCACATATCAAGAAAGTGGTGCAGAACTTTTAATAGATGTTTACTGGAAAATTACCCAATATCTGGCCCCTCATAAAGTAAAGTGGGCAACCCCTTTAAGAGCCCAGTGTTTTTTGTTCTGCAGTAGGTGTGGAGAGTGAGTGGGCACTGTGAGATGCTTCATTTCTTCTGGGGTAGTGTTGCCATGAAACTGAAGACTTATTTATAAATTTGCCCACTAGAAGATTACAGGCAGTCCCCTACTTAAGGACACCTGACTTACAGTCGACCCCTAGTTACAAGTGGACCTCTGGTAATTGGTAATTTACTGTACTTTAGTCATAGGCTACAATAATCGGCTATAACGGGTATTAAAAAGGTGTCTGCAATTAAGATTTATTGTTAATCCTTTATAAAAATCCAATGGTCACAGAGACCAAAAATTTTGACTGGAGCTACAATTATAAAGTATACAGTTCCGACTTACATACAAATTCAACTTAAGAACAAACCTGCAGAACCTATCTTGTACGTAACCCGGGGACTGCCTGTATAGGCGATCACAGAGACCCAAGCACTGTGTAGAGAGCTCTTTTTGAGATAAGAGACCCATCTGATAAGCAATGATTTCCAAAACACACAAGTCATTTTTGTTTTTTTGCGTCTCCATTTTCACTCCCTGTCTTTAAAAATCCATAGCTTTCTTATTTTTACTTTTACAAAACAGTGTGAGGGTTTATATGCCTAGCAAGTTGTACTTCTTAGAGGCGGCATTTCATATTCCATGCCCATTATTGGGAAGCTGGAAGAAAATGCTAATGAAAAAAAACGCTTTTAGGATATTTGGGCACAATACCAAACAGGTTTATGATTTTATTTGTTTTTCTTTTTTTTTTTTAAAGTTTCTTTATTTTTTACATTAAAATATGAATAATAATCTTTATTTATATATCAGTGGCTCATTGTAATGAATACTGTGTAAAGATGCCATATTAGGAAAATCAAGGGTTAACCCTAGAGAAAAAATAAGTAAAAAAAAAAAAAAATCTAAAAATTCAAATCACCCCACTTCCCTAGAACTAATATAAAACGTAATAAACATTAAAAATCAAACAGGTTAATATCGCTGCATCACAAAATGCCAGATCCAAATATAAAAACAGTTATTGCCGGCAGTGAACCTTCTACTGGAAAATAGCACCAAAATGTCCGAAACACTACTTTGACACCATTTTACATCACATAAAACATTTGATAAAAAGTGATCAAAAGGGCGCACAGTCCTTAAAATGGCAGCAATAAAAAAAATCAGCCCTCATTGCAAAAATGACACTTGATACACCATAGTATGAAAAAGTTATTAGTAAAGGCGGTTTTAATCTTAAAACACAGCTATTCTGAAATTGAAACTATTACTTTTAAGTCTCTAAGTTTTGTCAAAAGTTTACCAGAAGACCACCGGGTGTAACTCATCTTACCTGAGCTTGGATATTGGGTTCTAAACGAAGCAAGCATCCCACTTGTACAGACTTTGTCTGGATGATGCCAGCGCCAACATAGTTGTCTGGATTAGGATCCACATTTTCTAGTAGTGCTGTGCCAAAGCCTAATAACTAGGTAAGACAAGAAAAACTTCTATGAGTACAAGAGGCAATCACCCAAAAGAGAAAGTCCATTATTATACCGAGATTTTACAGTGGTAAAAAGCAGTTTTTGTGCCTTTTTTAAAAGTTTTTATGTGTCATTGACAACCAGAGTGGTAAGCACATTGCCGAGTAACAAAATAACCAAGCTCACTACAGTCCAGCTTATTCAAGAAATAAGAAGAGGTGAAAAAATACACAAGCACAAAACTTACCTTTGCTTTTGTCACTTCAGAGTCCATGGGGTGGTTGGCCTTAAAAATCTTCTGTGCTTCTTGTTGTGGCCTGTAAATGAGGAAGGCACTGTTAGTGGGCTCGGTACTTCTTGTGCAAAATGAAAAAAAAACCAAAAAAACACTATCTACAGTTCAACAAACAGGTGAGGTCATTATTATATTTACTATTTTTTGTATTGAGTTTTAATGTGCAATAAAATTACGCTTTTTGTAATTGTGTCTTTTTATTGTTTCTAATGTTCTTGTGTGCACAATAAGCTGTTTTTTTGAAAAAAAAAAAAGAAAAAAAAAGAAAAAAAAAAAAAGGAATGCTTTCAAAGTGCTATTGCTACCTCTGTGAGCCACCTTGTACAAGGAGACAGCACAAGCATCCTTTCCGCAGTGGACTAATACTCAAATATTAATCTCTCCAAAAATAGTAGCTTAACCGCAAAAAAGGCTATTGCAAGAACAGACTATACATAAACCAATCACTTTATTGAGGCACAGTAATAAAAAAAATATATATTACTTTCAAGACCAAATAGAAGAAGCCATAAAACGTGCCTCCTGAGAAGCCAGAGACTAAGAGTGCCCTGGGCGCACACAAGGATCCAACGGAGTTGCCACTAGTACATTGTAAGAAGGGAATTCATTTATTTAATCTTTAGGACGTACATCATTGTGTTAAAAATTTTCCTGGCCGGTTAGATACAGCAGGCATGGTTTTCCATATAGGTTTTCATTAAAACACTTGTTTTTGTGGATTTCTGCTGACACCTAGTGGTCTCTTATGGCTATACATTCTTACACTTGCATACATTTTTTTATGGCTTGCAAATAATATATTTTTTTATTATTTTAATATAAAGTGATGATTTTTAAATGGACTGTTATTGCAATAGCCTTTTTTGAATTAGAGGGCCACTATTTTTGGGGGGATTATTATGTGTTGATCCGGGACGCCTCCGTAGGTACAATTTTGGATAATGTCCTAAGTTTGAAAAAACTCAAATATGTATCCAATGAGAAGAGTACAGGAACCTCTTTAGTTTTACTTGAGGACAGCAAAAATGCTTATACAAATATTAAACATTGTATTGTAGAATTAATAGTCTCAATTACAGGCTAAGTTGTTTCCAGCGCTGGAAAAAGTCCTGGGATGGCATCTCGGTTGCTTGGAAGAACTTGTTGATGGTAATCGGCAGTTTCAGTGTAATGTTTTGTAATGTTCCTCCATACCTACAGAAGACAAAGACAACATTGAAGTACTTGTGATCAAAAACATCCTGTGTTAGCAATCACAAACTGTAGATGTACTACCTGAACTTTATATTAATGAGAGGCGCATCATCAAAGTCTGATAAGCATTCAATGTTCAACACCTGCTGAACTTGTGCTCCTCCTTCCACCATCGGGTCCACTGGCTTAGTCTGAATATTGAGCTGTAATGCTGGATGTTAAGAAACACTACACAACGATTCTCCTGGTACGACAATCATGTTCAATCTCCCTTATGTCTCAGGTACTGTAGATTCCTTATATCCTTGCTACATTTACAGATACCTGCAGATCTTGCATGCAATTTCTTATCCCTAAAGAAGAAAATATGGGGCCATTGGCCATAAATTTAAAGTTGTACGGAGAGGATAGCCCCCTCCTCTGATGCAGATTAAAGGAAACCTCTCCCATGAAACTGCATCTAAAGGACATCTACCACATGGATTGAGTGGATTCAGCACGTACACATGCTAGGGGTGTGCCTCCTGAAACAGGATCAGTTGTTCTTTTTGCGTCTAATAGCTTCATTTTGAGAGAAATGCATTTTAAAATTATGCAAATGGGACTCAGGGGCTCCTGGCTACATCACAGAAGCCGCTCCTGGCTACATCACAGAAGCCGCTCCTGGCTACATCACAGAAGCCGCTCCTGGCTACATCACAGAAGCCGCTCCTGGCTACATCACAGAAGCCGCTCCTGGCTACATCACAGAAGCCGCTCCTGGCTACATCACAGAAGCCGCTCCTGGCTACATCACAGAAGCCGCTCCTGGCTACATCACAGAAGCCACTCCTGGCTACATCACAGAAGCCACTCCTGGCTACATCACAGAAGCCACTCCTGGCTACATCACAGAAGCCACTCCTGGCTACATCACAGAAGCCACTCCTGGCTACATCACAGAAGCCACTCCTGGCTACATCACAGAAGCCACTCCTGGCTACATCACAGAAGCCACTCCTGGCTACATCACAGAAGCCACTCCTGGCTACATCACAGAAGCCACTCCTGGCTACATCACAGAAGCCACTCCTGGCTACATCACAGAAGCCACTCCTGGCTACATCACAGAAGCCACTCCTGGCTACATCACAGAAGCCACTCCTGGCTACATCACAGAAGCCACTCCTGGCTACATCACAGAAGCCACTCCTGGCTACATCACAGAAGCCACTCCTGGCTACATCACAGAAGCCACTCCTGGCTACATCACAGAAGCCACTCCTGGCTACATCACAGAAGCCACTCCTGGCTACATCACAGAAGCCACTCCTGGCTACATCACAGAAGCCACTCCTGGCTACATCACAGAAGCCACTCCTGGCTACATCACAGAAGCCACTCCTGGCTACATCACAGAAGCCACTCCTGGCTACATCACAGAAGCCACTCCTGGCTACATCACAGAAGCCACTCCTGGCTACATCACAGAAGCCACTCCTGGCTACATCACAGAAGCCACTCCTGGCTACATCACAGAAGCCACTCCTGGCTCCATCGTCTGGTAATTATTCACACATCCATTTTGAGAGTGAGGAGGTGGGCAGAAATGCAGAATAGATCTGTGAATAACTAGCAGACAACTGAGCTAGAAGGGGCTTCTGTGATGTAGACAAGAGCCCCTGAGGCCCAATTACAAGTTGCAAAAACTGAATAGCAAAAAAGGTATGAGTAGCCAAGGAGAGAAAACTGACACATTTAGTCATCTACTGAAAATGATTCCTGCAATTATCAAACAAAAACAGAATATATTACAGCTAAAGGTGAATAAACCTATACCTCAGATATCGATACATTACTGGTTACAATAGGGAAACCCCTATAAAACTTATTAGTAAACTGACTTCATAAAAGGATATGATTCTGTAGGTCACCTGGATACGATACATTAGGAGTAAAGCTCTGGAACTGTACAGATGTTTTGTTACCATAGAACAGATACATGCGACCTAAAAACAAAAAGAAAATACAGTTACCTAATGGAAAAGAAGCATGCAGAAGAAATAATAGACAACTTATTTGAAAAGTCAATTTGAACTTTTCGGCTTCTATTATCACTGCTTACCAAGGTTTTGTCGGAATTCAGACTTTACTCCAATCTGCAAAAGTTGGTTCTCAAACAGGACACCATTATTCTTACACACAAATCTAAAAGAGCAACAACAAAGCGTTATATTATCCAGTGAGCAACAATACATTTGGGAGACCAAAGGAGGTGGAATCTACACATGTTGATACATGTACATGCAAGGAACAGAAGTGCTGCCATCATGGGGACACATAAAGAAAAGCAGACAGAGATTCCACAAGGGGAAATCTATGAAACAAATTAGCCAAGTGATCTGAAAGTCTGTAGCTAACAGGCGTTTCAAACAACTCCCCTCTGAGCTTTGCACCTGCTCTGTGTGTTCAGCCAAACATGGCTTTGGCTTACAACAAAAAACGGATGAATATTTTGAACAGGTCCATACTTGGAGCCCTCGTTTTCTACCAGACAACCACATTTCAGTGCAGGACTCAACCTTCCTGGGACAGTAAAGCGCGGCTCAGATATGTTGAAAACACGCGTTAAGTATTGTCAAAATTGTAGTTATGGCTGGAGCATTTCTGTAATATGATGAATAACAGGGGTAAGGTCAAAACACTTCTGATCCAGGTTATAAGTTAGAGATATTATAATGCCAGTGGTGCATTAACAAATACTGGACTGCCTACATTGAAGTGCATAACAAAACGGTACTCCAACGTAATCACCACTAATATCTAGAAAACAGCTTTTCTCAAAAAACAAAGGGGTTCAGCACTCTATAGCGATCCGCAATAACTCCTCAATGGAGGTGGCATAGAACACACGGCCTTGAATGCTTTGTTGATCACTGACTTTGTGGTGGCCAGATTTCACAGACCATACACCACGACAGGACTCATATAGTTATAGATGATGCAAGAAGCCCCTTACTTGCAGATGTGTCACACTGCATTGAAGTTTTATACAGAGGGGAGGGGGAGCAGTCAGAGCAACTAGGTCTACACCCGCCAGCTCTGACACACCCACAAATGACACATAGAACATGCAGAAGGTAAAATAGATGTACTGTTCATGTGTATTCAATTGATTAGTAATATGTGGACAGAACTGTCTGCTTACAGCTTTATCCCTGGAGTCAGCACTAATAAACTATAAAAAAAAGGTCATTAGTAGTTAGAGTGCCAGGAAAACCACTTAAACTAATATGAACATGAAAAGAAGACAGCACATTAGTTAACAAACTGGCCCTACGTTAAGATCACCTACAGGGGTGACATGCAGGAGTACACATGCCTGTCTTACTTGTTTAGGAGCTCATCAGCCTCTGCGATAGGTAAAGCAGGATCCTCGGAAGCAGCAGAGCCAGAGCTGAAAGCGAGGAGGGAGAGAAGAGAATGGAAAGAGACGAGGATGTAACCAAAGGAAAAAAAAAATTAATGTATTTGTTAGAGACACAAAAAGTATTAGTCCCAACATTAATAGACCACAAGGATGTGATAGAAAAAGGGCAACTGAGGAGGAAGAAACCTTCATGCAACACATTTATCTACAGGAGTAGAAATACTACATTTAGTATGTAAGGTGGCAATAAAACATTCATATAGAAAATCAATAAGGGGGAATTGCCTGCAATGATGTGCCCTTAAAACCCATCAAAATATATACCTCAATGTTAACCCTAGCCTATTTTCAGACCATTTTCATTTAATCAGTCACCATCTTTTAAGTGATTTAATCTTTTCATTTTTGTCTTTTTAAGCCAAAAGTTGGTATAACATTGGAGATAAGAACATGTATAGTCTTTGTAGCTGCATTTCAAGACCTAAATGTTTAGCATTTTCACTTAACTGCAGTCAGTGAGGAAGGGGAGCTTATCAGCATTTTTAATACTCATTGCAGACAAGAGGAAGACTGGCAGGTCAGTGGCTGACAATTCATCAACACTTCAGTGGGCAGAGAGTGAAAAGCCCTCTGCTGCACCAATGACAACACTGTGAATGGTGCCAGTAGAGCAGCAATAAGCACAGGGCCTTCCTGTCCCCACTGTCAATATGACACTAACTTGATTGTATTATAAGGGTATAGTTTGTTAATTTCATTGGATTGGCGTGACTGGCTTGCCTACCAACAAAATTAAGCATGATAAAGCAGGGACACTTACTCATAGATCCAGGTAGTATGACTGTAGTAATCTTCTTATATTTTGTTTTTCATGGCTACCTTCCTTCTTAAATCAACTTTTAAAATGATAATCTATCAGAGGGCTCTGGGGGCATCAAAGGCTGTAACATTTTGACAGAGCACTCCCCTCCCACTGTGTGCTCCCGGCTGCCGAATTTACAGGAAAGGCAGGGGAGGGAGAGAATCACGCATGCTGCCGCAGTGTAACAACAGATTGTAAAAGCAGAACAGAGGAATTCTGTAACATACTCATAGCTCTTCAGGCTTATTAACATAACGTTAAAAGTTTATTTTAGAAGAAATTAGGTACTGAATAACAAATATAAGATTACCACAGTCATGTTGCCTGGATCTAGGAGTAAGGGCTCCTGGATTAGGATATTTGATTTTGATGGTAGATTTACGATAAGGGTTAAACCCACATGGCAGAGCTTGGTCTGTATAGTGGCTTCATTTCACAGACTGAACAGGGCCCTGGATACAGGATTCCAAGCATTTTATAAACTTCCACAAGATGCTGCAGCCAACGATGGACGATGGCAGTCACCAGCAAGACATTGGCTGCAGCTGGCACATACAGCATAACATCGCTATAGGAAAAGTAGTAGTTCATTTAATTAAAACAAAACAGACATTTGGAAAATGGAATTCTCTCTAAATGAAAGATTGTTGGGGAACCAGAAAAGTTTGTCTAAAAAGCTTATAAAGTACCACGTACAATTCAGTTTTCACTTGTAGGGTGTTACACGAGCTAGCAGATTCCCATTAAATATCAATAGTGTGCAACAATTAGATGCCAGGTACAATTCATTCCTTCATAATTGTGTAATGGCTACTTTACTTTATATACTATGGTTTGCTATAAATCATTTAATACTTTTCAATGTCTCAAGGTTTTTTTTTTTTTAATTTCCATTCAGCATTGTATTGCCCAGAATGCCCCATGCATCCCCACCTCCCCCCAAGAGGAAATGGCAATAAAAGAAAAAGAGTCCAAGATTTTAAAAATAATTACATATGACTAATGAAAGCAGGGGGCTATTAAATATTAGCCACCATAAATCAGTCACTACCGTCCTCTGGCACTTCCTTCCCCTCTACTGCCGCATGTCTCCTACAGCTTGAGTTTCATTGTGAATCAGACACCAGAATACAGTGTTAGTATACACCAGAGTATACAGTGTTATTGTTTTATAGCCGCACCCAGCCATGTGGTGTTGTTTTTTGTTTTGTTTTTTTTAAATCCCAAACAAGCCCTTTAAAGGATCATTTTATACTTGAAGAAAGAATGTGGCAAAAGAAAACAAAAAACTATATAATATGAAAATGTATGAACATGCTATAAGGTTACTGAATCAGCCCTTACTCTGCAGGCTGGGCTGCATCGACCAACAAAGATGAGGGACTCCCGGATGGCGGCTCCAAGTCACTGAACACCATCCAATTACAGGCACAGAAAGACAGACATAGACAAGAAACAATCCCACCAGCGGCAAGATAGAAAGAGAAAAAAAAAAAATAAAGACCAAGGGGGAAAAAAAAAAAAACACAGGAAACTGACATACAATTAGACAGTCAACAGACAGAAAATCAGGATACATACAACAATGTAAATGGGAGAATGGACCGAGTAATCAGCATACACAGTGAGGCAGACTCAGTGAAAGCCTTTAGTAGAATATTCTAGCTCGTGTTGCAGTCCTACACACTGTTTCATGTCAAAAGTATGTACACAAGTTCTCCTCCGCAAAGATGAAGGTCTGTTGTGTCAGAGACCTTTTTTACCCCGTTGGGCAAAATTGTTTTTCAATGAAGTAAACATATTTATTTTTAACTCCATGTAACAAAGAATAAGTGACTTGTTCTGTGATGAATAACAGGAGGACCATACCTGAGAAAGTTCTCTTCAGTTCCTGGAGCTAGTGAGGCAGCGGCAGATGGCGTATCTGAGAACACATCAACCAGGAGATTGCCAGAACTTGGTGCCGCTGATCCTGTGACAGGGGCACTCCTCAGGTTCAGGAGATCAGCAGACGGTGAAGGAGTAGACTGTAAAAAACACAAAATTTAGCAGAAACAGGTAAAATATGTGAAAAAAGGCATGTAAAATTTGTACAAATTTTATGTGGAGTCTGAAGCCAGACTCCTATTGCTGCTTCACTGCCCTATATTGAGAATCTTACTGCTGTGCTTGGTGTCGCTTCCACTCCGCCATTAACTTCAGAGTTCTGATCTTTTTTCCCTTCTTCAAGCTCACTGACAGCACCAGGTCCCTTCTTCTTCTTAAGTTTTGCGAGAATAGAAGACTCCCTTTCAGGGAAAGGGGGCATCTCTTCCAAGACTGTAGCCTACACAACCAAAAATGAGACAAACAATCTTTACCCTGCCACATGTACTTGCATATGTGAAACATACATATGTGACACGGAAATCTTTGACAAATCATTGCAAACACAATAAGGCAGAAACAGAACTGCTTACCAGGACATCTGTGCTGGCAATGGAGCTGAGCTTTAGGTATTCTACTGCCCTCTGCTGAAGCTCCACATCTGCATTTCTGATTTGACTATCTGAGCGCAGCACATCTTGGATAGTAGGTTTAGTTTCCGGAAAAAGGTTTATAAACTTTATGTATGTGGACAATAGAAGGGCTCGGGTGGATACACTGCACAGGTGAAATTTAGAATGCAGGAGGTTAAACTGCACAAGAGGGCTGCAGAGAGAAACAAAAATAATTGAAAACTACCATGTAGCCGCATGCATTCACATTAATAAACATACAAATAAAAGACTAATGAAAAAAAGCCATTTGATTCATCCACATAGGAAGGTCTCCATCAGAAGCTGTATTTTACCCATATTCCATAAGATCACACAGTTATTCTGGGATTGTAAACCCGTGTTGCAGTAATCAAACCTCTGCCATTAGTTATCCGTAGAAAAGCCTTTATAACTCGTTCTCACCAACAGCAGATAAGCTTTAACATCTATATTTAGATGTCATTGTCCCCCAAAAGCTTGGGCAGTGGGTCAATAGTAAGAGTTAGGTAAATACTCTCCCCTCTATCATAGCTCACGTATGCACTACAAATGTTGTCCACTTAATAGGACACGTTACTGTTGTATGTAAAATTTATTTTTCTTTGGAAAATCAAAAAATCTTTTACAAAAAAACCCCCACACATCTAAATTTAGAGGGGAAAATAGAAGGCTATGTGTCTCACCTTGATCTAGGGTCTCCAGCAATAAGGTTACCAAATTCACCCAGGATATAACCACCAACTTTAACCATGTTCTCATGACATGCAGGGGCCTGTAAAGCCTGCAAATATAATATAATATAATATATAGTAGGTTCAGCAGTCTTTTCAGAATTTACTATTTTGGGGATAATTACCAGTCTTTATTAAATTTTAAACATATAACATTGAACCCCAAATAAATCAACCCATTTTTAAATCTGCACCCCTCAAACTATCAGAAACAGGAAGATTGTTAACCCCTCAAATTTTGTTGGAAATGTGTAAGATTAAGGGCTAAATGAACGTATTACCAACAGATAAAAACGATCTTAAAATTTGCTATGCAATTTCTCCCAATCCCACCAAATGAGATGCATTTTCCAGTGTTAATAGCTATCCCTATTGTTGAAAAGTTACCGTAATTATTTTTTTTTTAGGGTAGAAGTAGAAATGCATCAATTCGGTTCTTGATTTTTTACTCTTGGTGTTCACCATATTGCCAAATAAACATGTTATCTTTATTCTATGGGTCAATACGATTACGGGGATACCACACTTAGATCCCCCCCTCCGCCCCACCTTTAGGTTTTATTTAGCAAACTTAGTAAAAACGTAAGAAAAAAAAAAATCTATAATTTTTGCATCACCGTCTTCCAAGTGGCATAACATTTTTACTTTTTTGGATATGGAGATGGTTGATGGCTTGTTTTTTTGCGGGGCATATACTTTGCAACAGTATTATTCTGGAGTACATGTTTTTTTAAATCACTTTTTATTGGATTTTTTTTGGTGGGATGAAATCTATAAAAATCATAATTTTTGGTGGGATGAAATCTATAAAAATCATAATTTTTGGTGGGATGAAATCTATAAAAATCATAACTTTTTTTTTTTTCTTTTATAGCTTTCATTGTGTGGATTCCATAATGATTATTTAATTCTACGGGTAGTTACAGACACGGTGATGCTATATATGTTGGGTTTATGTTATGATTCAGAAGTTTTTTTTGTATTACATGTCTCATTGGTGGTCAGGCATGTTAAATACCCATGGGAAAAGTAGGTGAATCCAGCAACCAGGCAAAAAATATATTACCGTATTTTCTGCCCTATAGGGCGCACCGGACTATAAGGCGCATTAGTCCGATGCGCCTTATATATGTAATAATTACATATATAAGGCGCATCGGACTATAAGGAGCGGGGTCCGGCGGCCGGGGGCGTGGCGGAGGTCCGGGGGCGTGGCGGAGACCCGACGTGACGCGGCGACGAGACGCGACGCCGAGACGCGACGGGGAACGCGGGGAAGGTGAGCGGGGAAGGTGAGGGGGAGGTGGAGGAGGGCAGCGGACCATACTTACATAGGTCCCCGCTACCGGAGACAGCAGATCTCCCGCTGGAGATCTCCGGTAGCGGGGACCTATGTAAGTATGGTCTGCTGCCCTGTGCCCAGCGCCATACATAGGGCGCACCGGACTATAAGGCGCACTTTGGATTTCCATGGAAATCCAATGCTTTTAAGTGCGCCTTATAGTCCGGAAAATACGGTAAATCATAAGTATAAAACTTAGTTTTTATTTCATCCTTTTAAAAAAAAAGGTACCGTGGTAATGACATAAACTGACGCGTTTTGAACTAAATGCTGTTCTTAATCATAGTCAACGTAGTTTCTGTCATTACCATGGTACCTTTTTTTTTTTTTTTAAAAGGATGAAATAAAAACTAAGTTTTATACTTATGATTTTATATATTTTTTGCCTGGTTGCTGGATTCACCTACTTTTCCTCCGAATATGCACTGAATCGGCTCAGTTTATCCGAGCACCGGCTCTCAACACATGGCTACAAGAAATGGGTGAGCTGAAAAAAAACTTCTTTTTGTTTAAATACCCATGTTCGGATGTTAGTTACAGCCGACACTGTATTCTGATGCTGGCCCAGCTCCGATCTAGACGCTGAGCATTAACTGGTTAAGAAAGGTTCTCAAGATTTTTATACTGGAAGGGAAAGTCTAAAATTAAACAAAGTTACAGTTCTATGGATTTTAGGTCTATATGATAAAAACATTTAATAAATTAAAGCCTATTATGCCACAAAAGTACAAAAAAAAAAAAAGCATCACCCTTACTTCGAATACAGTTTTGGCTGCATAACCTTGCACATCATCCCGGTTTATCACAATCTGGATGACACGGTACCAAACTTCTTCACTGACATAATCTCCAGCAATACGGATCAGGTTCAGAATGGTGTCCACATACCAGCTGTAATCCACAGCATACTTTTCAGCAAGGATGGCTACTTTCAATACCTGTGGAACAAATCCATTTGAAGGAAGTTAAAAATTTACAAAATAAATAAAATCAGTTTGCCATTACCACTAAAGGGGTATTCCCACGAAAAAATTATTCTTAAATATACTAAGGATAACAAACACAGTCTCTAATTCTCGTTTAACAGCATTTCAGAAATATAATTCAACCTAACCTGTCCCGGTGTTTATAATTTTGGTTGCGCTGTGATCCGACCCTGGTCAGGCAGGGCAGATTCTTCTCATGAATAGCTGTTCCCGTCTGCTGGAGACAGTGTGACTATCCCTCCCCCCTGCTTTACAAGACCAGCTCACATAGACACTATCTGCTACCAAGCCGCATCATCCAGAGACTTACTCTACAAGCTACAGACAGCATAAAAGGTCTTTATAGTAGGGGAAGAAGTTTTAGCAGAATAGACTGTGTGTGTTACAGTCTAGATGTAGCAGTGCTGGAGTGTCATTGTGAGTTATATCAATCTCATCTAATCTCTAATCTGTCTCATCTCTTTTTTCCTATGTGTCAGATACTAGTAGAATGTTCAAAAGCTAAATGAAGGTGTAGATAAACCTTGTACCCTGATAATCTAACCACCTAGTCAGCACACAGCATCTCATAGCACAGAGGGGTCATAATGTGTCTGCTTAGAGAGTTCCCGCCCACACTTACCATCAACGAGTTATAGGATCTAAAACAGCAATGTGTGCGTGCAGCCTGAGATTGCAATAAATTCAATTAAATCTGCAGTACTAGTTACTTACAATCTCCTCCCGGATAGAATAATCTGCCGTTTCCAGATAGCTCAGCATTTCAGACACAATCTGCTTTGCATTTGTACGGTCACACATTGCATAGAGGAGATCTGCCGCTCGCTGCCGGACGCTAACATCTCTCTCTGTCTGTTGCAAAACATAGCAGAAAGAAAAGTAGAAAGGCATAAAATGACTACCACATGTCTAACCCCCCCCCCCCCAAACAAAAAAACTCTCACTCTTGGACTCTCACCTTTAGAGCATTAATGACTGTTTCGATGTGTGTTTTTACAGCTTCATGAGAGAATTCAGAGCTGGCCAGTGTACACATGCTTTCCAAGGCTAAATATCGCAGGTTAGTCTCTCTGTGTTGTAGAAACTGGCCCAGCTGGTTGCAGGCTCTCACCAAAAGGTTGGGTTCGCTGACGAGAGAAAAAATAAATAGAATTCATCATTTGATTTCATTGAGGATATTTGTGGCAACTATACAGGAGATGCTTGTTTTGTTCATAGGGCTACAGTACCCTACAAAGCTGAGGAATTCAACAGAAAATGTGAAAAGGGTGATATTGTAAGCAATGGTTGTTGCAAGTGTTGAATAATTCACAATTTAATAAATAGGAAGAATAATAGAGAACAACACACTTAGGCCCCATTCATATGTTGTGTGTGAATATAGGCACTAAACCGGCTGGGGAAAGGGGCGGGGGTGAGGCGTGAGTGCCCTCTCCATAGGGAGCTGTGTGGCCACACTGGAAACCTGGACAGGAATAGGGACTGCCCTATCTTTTGCAGCACGGCTGCGCGGCTCAGGTGTGGATAGACACGGTTTGCTCACTGCACTCATGTATAGTGCACCTCTATGTTGCCTGTGAGCTAGCCGATTTTGCGGCTAGCTCATGGCTGCCATATACAGACGTCAAAGAAAAAGAATCTCTAGAATTGTTAGTTTCAAGAAAGCTTAAATATTTATACAAATAGACATAGCAGTGTGGTATTTTTGTAGTGATCAGTTATGATGCATAGAATTTTGCATTATTAAAGGATGCACATAAAAGCAATCTATCCGATGTCTACATAACTGAAAGCGTAGCTTACCTTTTGATAATCCTTGTATAAATAAATACAGGTCACTAGTCTAATATGTGTATGTAAGGGGAAATGCCATTTCTACTGCATAATGGGACTTGTTTTCTGCAGCTTCTAGGCGTTATCCCCTCTGCAGGCTCACTTTGTAATCTGCAGTTGCCTCTGAAGTGAATTCAGCAGCAATTTTATCAAAAAGGGGCAGAGCAGGAGGAGCCAAGCAAGTGCACATATAGAAACCTTACAATAAGATATTACCATTTCTTTCTTTGTACAATTTGTTTAATATATTAACAAGCAAGGTTATTCCATACACCTACCTGTCATAATGTATAATAAGGCTAATAGCCTCAAATAGTATAGCATTCTTTGCGTTTGAGTGCTGTACTTTTTTTGACTTTGGGGGCTCTTGGGCTTTGTTTAAGATGGTCTCCAAGCATTCAACAAGTCGTCCTTTCACTGCTGCATCCTCTGAGAACACAAAGGTTAAAATTTAAGACACACGGTCAACATAACGTTTTTAGAGGAATAAAACAAAGACCTGGAAAATCACAAAACTACATTAAAATCAAGAGATCTATGGATCGATTTACAGTGCTTTCTTTATTAAAGGGCTGTGTGTCTGATCCTTTAAAACCTACAACATGTCACAGTCTGGTCCATCTTTCACTGATGCCTCAGTCTACAGTTCATAAGGATCAGTGAAAAATTAAAGCAAACTGAAAGTGTATCAGCATCGTGTGCGAATATAGCCTGAGACAATGATTACAAGTAGTAGAAATTCCTGCAACTGAAACTGTCCCATACATGTGCCAGTCCCATCAGAAATATAGAAGAGACAGAAAAGTCTTTAATTGCCCATTCCAAACCTAAAGACAAATATGAACAAATGGATCATATAGAAGATATGAAAATGTACTATTAATTGGAGAATAAAATCTCTAAGGGGGGGCATGTACTTGCTGGCTATATACTGGGGAGACTGTGACCAATACATTTCCCACCCTAGGCTTATACTCAAGTGAATAGATTTTCACCGTTTTTTAATGTTAAAATTAGGAGCTTCGAGTTATACTCAAGTATATACGGTACTCACTGATAAAAGCACTGTGACTGTGGAAAACTGTTATCCATGGCCTGCTTCTGTCTAAAATTATGTTAATGAGTCTGAGGTGGTGTTACCTAATGAGGCAGAGTGGTGTTTCCAGAGACCCTTTAGTGTTTCTCCCTCCCTCTGCTCCCTCATTGCATCCAACTTCCCTCCACCTAATGTAATCCAACTAATGTAATCCACCTAATGTAATGCCTGTAAATCTGCAGCATGGAGGGGCTCAAGGAACACATCCCTGAGCTCTTCAGCTTAATTAGGACAATTTGATTTTAGAAGAAAGAAGGCCATGTATAACAAAGAATATTTGATGGTAGATTTCCTTTAATTACAATCGGATTTGTTATACAGAAGTCATGATCTATATCATATAAAATATGGACTGAACTATAATATTGAGATTTGTCATAAAAAGGCAGCAATAATGCAGTCTTTAATAAATGTTCAATGTTAGGACAGCAGATGTGCCGCTACCCCTTTCTGATACCTTAGTTTTTTTGCACTTTTAACATATTGTCAGACCATACAAAAAAGTTCAAATAAAAAAAAGTGGGCAAAAAGTTCTTTATTACCAGGTGGAGGGTAACACTGAAGAAGACGTAGCAGCTTAACAGAAAGCCATGGTGCTGGGACAAAGTAATATGTATAATCCTGCAGGTCAGTTGATGCTGAAGACACAATCTGTGTAAAGGGGAAAGAAGGATTCTAATAGGAGCCAGCATAAAATATTCATGTGTTGTCATAAAATATTTGTTCTAGTTTAGCAGCTTTGGAAAATAGAACCCATTTGAATCTATATAATGCTTCCTTTAGTAACATTTCTGCTGTAAAAATTCCCAGCCGTGCATCAGATTTGTTGCAGGGTTTTAAGGTCTTAACTGGAAATCAAGTTGGTATTACAAACCTTTATGCCATTGATGTCACATCTCAGAAGCCAGATGTGTCAGGACCAGAATACAGATTTGTTGAAAGATTCCCTTTAAATAGTTACTGATAACATATTTTATTACAGTGGTATTCCAGGAATAAGCATAATTCATATACAAAAAAAAAATGTGGACATACACTATAATGAAGAATTAAAATGCTACTGGCCCCTTAATAAATCCATTGATTTTGTCCCTGTAGACACAAGACAGAAGATGGCTGCTGGTCACATGTCCACATCACATGTCCTGCACCTGCCTGGGAAGGTCATGTGATAATCACTATGTTTGGCTGTAGTTGTAGTTTTGTAGGGACAAAATGGCGGCACGCTACGTGATCCCCCTAAGCCACACCCCCAATCACTCCCTGGCCACGCCCCCCAAATTTTAGCCATATTATAATAATAAAAATCATCTCAATAAAAAAAAAAAAAATACCCTCATTGGGATTTGAACCTAGAACCTGCAGTGTCCATGAACAATAATGACGCAGCGCCCCAACCAACTGAGCTATGACCTCTGTGATTGTTAAGATTTAGAATTTTGGTAACTAAGAACTGTGACTGCTACTGTTACACTGTGATAAAAAGGCTGGTATATGGGGAGGGATCTTCTCAGAGATTGTAATTATAGCAACTATTATTATTATGGAGATTATTATTATTATTTTTACTATTATTAATAATAGTCTCCATAATAAAATTTATAATAATAATAATCTCAATAATTACAATAATAATCTCTGAGAAGATCCCTCTCTATCAGTGGATTAAGTCACAGTGTAACAGTGGCAGATAACACTTCTTAGTTACCAAAAATCCTTTAATAAATATCACTGGGCTTATAGCTCAGTTAGTTAAGGCTCCTGTCTGCAGTGCAGAGGGTCCCAGGTTCAAATCTCAGCCTGGGCAAAACTTTATTTAATTTAATGAAATAAAGAGCTTGTGTCTGGGGAAGTCCTAGGAGACCATATATGGACAGATGGTGATCTGAACCTGATGACGTGGTCCCTGCTCACTGCTAAGCCGACACATCTCTGAAAAGGATTCCCTGCCCGATGTCTGCTCTGGGGAACCCTAGGAGATGCAGTGACCATATATGGATAGAGATCTGAACCCGATGACGAGGTCCCTGCTCTCCGCTAACCCGACACTTCTCTCAAAAAGATTCCCTGCCCGATGTCTGTAGAAGCCATTCTGTACTATGAATTCTGGTTTTAAAAGTATTTACTATGGGGACACAGCACCGGGACATGCGGGAAAATCCGTGACAATCTGACAGCTGCCCGTGACGCGGGGCAGAGGTAAGAAAAACGGGACTTTCCCGGCAAAATCGGGATGGTTGGGAGCTATGTATAATGTGCAGTGATGGCAGTTACACACAGCATTTCTATGGTAACAGAGCAGGACATGTTATATAATCACTGGGAGAAAAGCATACGTGGGAGGGGCTGTTACTGAGAACTGAGGGATCATGGGAGATGTAGTGTACTCAACCTATTTTAGAGAGGCCGTAATATTTTGTGAAGCCTAAAACCAAACTAAAGCTCCATTTTCTGATAAATAGCATTGAATTTTGTTGTATTAATTTATTCATATATTCATTGAGTTTTTGTATCAGATGCTCATATTCCCAGGATACCTATTTAACCATTTGAACCCAGTTTGTAACTCACAAGATGCACATTAGGTAAAAGCATCTGATAAAAGCTGGTAATGAGAGTAGGGGGGAGGGTCAAGCTGCATCGCAATGTCTAAGCCTACACAGTGAACATAAATGAGAAAGGAAAAGGGAAAAACTGTGTTATGGTACATACCCTGCTAAGTCTAGACACTGCCAAAGAGACACATGTCTTGAAGTCATCTGGATTCTTCCTGCAGAGGCAAGTGATGAGGCTTACAGCTGCAGTCACCACTCCCTAGTAAGATAAAGTGGAAATATATCAAACATTCTTCAAAGATGCAAATAATGTAGCCACATATGCTCCACACCAGTAAAAGAAATACACCTATACTGTCCTTCTTATAGAACTGTTTTAGCAGATTTATAGTTTAATGGTTTAGTAATCTATTAGCCCTTATCATTAAAACCATCAGTACAGCAGAAGCCAAGCAGGATATTGGAAGAACTATAGAGTAATATTTACTTGCTGTCATGTAGTTCTAACACAGAAATCATTGTGAATTAACCATTCATCCGATGGAAACGCCTTCATATTTTTATTTTTATTTAGCCATGAGCCCTGTATATGTTCATATACCAAAAGCCAAATACCATGTGTTGATCATTCAGGAGATGAACTACTCGTGATGTCCATTCACCCATTGGCACAAGGTCAGGTGACGTCTTGTATAGTCTTAAGAGGCAAAGAGCAGCACTCTGCTTCACACTATCCATGGTGTCTCTATAAAAGGACAAAACATCAACTTTTGTTAGACATATGCCTGGAAGCATCCAAGAAATGAATAGTAGAAAAATTAATTAAATTGAACAGAGAATTGAAACTGTACCCTGCAACGAGAATTCTAGGGATCTCCGATGCAAAAGCTTCTGCCATTTCCCTGCTGCCAACATTTGCAATGCAATGCAGAGCCAGGCACATGAAGGTGGGGTTACGGCTGGCCAGGTCATTCTTGATCGCATTATTAATAAGACGAATAAGCTCACTGTTGGAATTCACCAGGACAGAGATAAAAAGATAACCCTAAAATCAAGAGAGAAAGATTCATCATTATACATTATAAACACGTTAATCACATATAACGTATTCCTACTTAGAGATTGGCGTACATTCCCTTAAGCTACAAGCAATGTATTCCACGGCAAGTGGATAACCAGGAAACATGTAAAAGGGATTTTTTTTTTTAGAGATATCACATGCACAAAAAGCTGCCAGGCCCTTTCAAGTAGAGTGATCAGCTAGTCACTCTTTCATCTAAAGACAGAGACTTTGGGTCAAGCCACAGACCATTAAAAGTCTAACTGTATCTTCAGTGAAAACAGAGCAATTCACTTTAAAAAAAGGGCTATCCTCACGTCCCATTGATCCACCTACCACCCGATCTACCTTTATAGGTAGATTTGTGGTGGTAGGTTCCCTTTAAATTGCTGTGCTGCCACTTTGTAATAAATAAGTGGCTTTTGGTTGAATTTTGGGCACTCAGGCTCTAAAAAGTTCGCCATCACTGCCATATGGGGAACCTGGCTTGATACCCCAGGCTTAGCTCCTTTAACCCTTACTAGGGACAGAATAATTAGTGGTAGTGTAGGATAAGCATCATCGCCTTTCTACTAAACCATGGCAGATAACGTGGATAAAGATCTATGACTCTCGCTAATTGAAGCTGTATCATTAATATTTGTTCTCTATGCATCTTATTGTTTGCTCTAGTGTAAATTGTGTAATGTATGAAGCTTGCAAGGCTTATGGGCGTCTTGGACTGACTTTCTCTCAGGAACTTATACGCCCAAACAGATGAGCACTGGCTACGAGCTATATACGAACGCTTGTTCTACAGTGATACCTGGACATTCTACCCTCTAAGCAGGGGAAGGGAGGCGGGTGGGGGAGAGTGTTTGTTTACGGTTTGTAACGTTTAAATGGGGAAAAAAAATGGAAAACTACTGTCTGGTTTTAAAAAAAAATAAATTTTTTTTTATTTGACCAAAAAAAGAAGCCATGCGAATCTACAAATCAAGAGAACACCTATTCATGTTTACAGTGAAGAATAAATAATATTCTGTATCTATGTACCTAAATAGTAGAATAGTACTAAGGGTAAACAGTACTAAGTGCTTTTGTTCTAGTCTGTGGGCGCCATATAAGTCTCATATATATGCCATATATGGCTATAGTGTCTGAAAAATGGCATGTATTAGCTGAAAAATCACACTATGGAGATTGTGAAAGTGAGATGTTAAAAAATCCTCCAAATTCCAACAACCAGAATCAGCAAGCTAACGCCTTATACCACCTCCGATAACTTTCACCGTTCATGGATTTTATTTATAAGGTCCCCTTAAGAATAATCCTTGATTTAGCACAAATTAACTTGCATGCATATTAGTGATCATTACATTTTAGAAAAGTAAATAAATAAGAGACAAACACCGGATACATCTCCAGGTTAAAACTTGGAAACTGGAAGACAACAAGGAAAACTTGTCGGGTTACTTACTATCTGCTTCTCGGTGTACTTATTTGAGCTCAACAAGTTTACAGCTTCCATATGCCCAAAATCAATGTCATGGCCGAGCAGGAAGATGAAGAGGAGCTTACACACATATTTCTTCTTACTGTAGCCATCCAGGGCTTTGTCTCCTAGTAAACAAATTCAAAATAATCAGTGTAATAAAATATGTAAAGCAGCCTTCTATATCTCACTGCATAAACAACAGAAGCCTAGAGTACTACACATATACGAGGGCGGTTCAATAAGTACCCGTGTTTGACAACAGAGGGCTTTCCTGAGGGAAGTTGGCGTTATCATTGTGTGCTGCCAACTATCAAGTGAGGGCAAAAAATTGCAGACTGATTGATTGGTTACTTTGGATTTGGCAGCCGTTTGAGTAAGATGTGTTTCGTGATCAGTATCGTTCGGTAATTCGCTTTTTGTTTTTGGATGGGAAAAATGCGAGGAGATAAAAGCAAAGTTGGATGCTTTTTATGGGGACACCTTGCCATCTATGACCACAGTTAGATATTGGTTCAACCAACTCTGGCAGATGTGGTTACCGAGGAAATCATTCAAAATGTCCAGAACGTGATACTCACTGATCGACGATGGTAAGTGCATGAAATAGGCTGTAGTTGTGTCGACCAGAACGGCAGTTAATATTTTACATAAGTTGGCGATTAAAAAATTGCCGGCCCAATGGGTGCTCACGGTGGAGAACAAGCGGATGCGGCTGTTAACTTTGAAGCAGTTTTTGGAGCTATTTAAGTGAGATTCGAAGGAGTTTTTGCGTTGAGTTGTCACGGTTGATGAAACCTGGATTCATCATTACACACCAGAAACTAGGCAACAATCAAAACGGATTTCTCCTGATGAATCTGCTCCAAAAAAGGCGATGACAGTCCCATTGGCCGGAAAGGTCATGGCGGCGATTTTTTGGGATGCAAACAGGGCCATGTTCATGGATTTAGGGAGCCAACACACAAATCACAAGGCATCCATGAAGTTTGGCCACTTACCCTTAAATTTTGAACGGATATTGGCCAACTCTTTGTTTATTCTCTTAATTTCTGCTTCTTTGCTCTTACCTGAAGAAAAAAAAAATGACATACTTAGTCCAATGAGACCACAGTATATGGGTGTTAATCTATCATTTATACCGAGAATGGAGTCCTATTCTCTTTTCTAAGACAGAGGTGGACACATATACAGCTGCCCCATAACAAGCATCTCTTATGCCATCCCAGCTGTCTACACGTACTGCTAATGTCTTCTGAGAAACCCTGACTAAGGCCTCTTGCACATGACCATAATGGGGTCGTGACCTTGCTGTGCAATTTGTGGTCAGATCAAGGCCTCCATAGAGGTCTATTGCACCCAATCATGGAGCAGTGAGCACACAGTGTTTTAATGAAAGTGACTTCGTCGTGGCTGTATTACGGCAGCAGATGCTTATCTTTCTATGGAGAGGGGAGTGGTGAGGAGCTCTAACTGCCCCTTTTTCTCCACCCAGCCATGTGCTATACCAAGGTTACAGCCAGGTTAAGCACATGGCCGTGTGTAAGGAGCCCAACTATTGGACTCCACAAATGATTCAAACAAGTGAAGCCAACAAGGGCGCCAAATGGATTTTTTTTTTTTTTTATTGTGGCAACCAAAGTCCCAAGCAGGGCAGGGCAAGATGGGAGAACGGGAAAAGATTGAACTGTCTAACCTACAGGAAAGGACCCGTTAATCACGTTGTACGTATTTCTAAATGGGAATTCTATGCACTGTACCATTTATATTCCAGTTATACAAATTTGCAATACTTGCTGTATCAATTTTTTTTACATTTTTCTAGATCTCGGCTTGCTGTAATCCAACGATAAGCTTCATGGTTTACTTCCTTTAGAGAAACACCAGTGCATGGCCGCAGTGGCATGGTGCGCAGCTCGTTATATCACACTGCTCCGATTACTATCCGATATAACGACCCGTGTACCTGTGTGACGTGACATCACATGACTTATAGACCAATATTTATTTACAGGTAGTAAACAATGAAGCTCTCTGTTGTATGACCGCATACAGCGATTTAGAAAAACCGTATTACCGTATATACTCAAGTATAAGCCGACCCGAGTATAAGCCGAGATCCCTAATTTTACCACCAAAAACTGGGAAAACCTATTGACTCGAGTATAAGCCAAGGGTGTAGTATACAGCCAGCCTGCCCCCCTCATGTATACAGCCAGCCTGCCCCCCTCATGTATACAGCCAACCTGCCCCCCTCATGTATACAGCCAACCTGCCCCCATGTATGTTGAGCACATTTAAAAAAAATAAACTTAATTCTCACCTTCCAGCGATACTCACCCCCGATGCTCTGCGGTGGCTCTCGATCCCCGGCAGCGTCTTCTGTCTTCTTTTGCCGGCGGAGGCGCGTCCATGCGATCTCCCCGGCGGCGCTCACTATGATGCGGCGGTGTCGCTGCTGATGACTTCACACCGCCGCATCATAGTAAGCGCCGGCGGGGAGATCGCATGGACGCGACTCCGCCGGCAAAAGAAGAAAGAAGACAGCCGCAGCCGGGGATCGAGAGCCACCAACGAGGATCGGAAGCCGGCGCCGTGGATCGGGGGTGAGTATCGCCGGAAGGCGAGAGCTAAGTTTATTTATTTAATGTGCTGAACTTCGGGAGCCGCCACCAGTGGATCCGGGCACCGGAGGGTGAGTATTAACATTTTTTTTAATTGACTCGTGTATAAGCCGAAGTGAGGTTTTTCAGCACATTTTTTGTGCTGAAAAACTCGGCTTATACACGAGTATATACGGTAATAAGAATTAATAGAGAAAGTATATTGGATAATTGTAAAACTTTTTTTTTTGCTCGGTACAATCACAGGAATACAAAATTTATACAGGTTACAAATTTTAAAATAAAATTCACCATCTTCTGATGCTATTAACTTTTTCGTGTGCACGCCGCTGTGCGTGTGGTAATTTTTTTTTTGCGAGCTGACATTTTCATTGCTACCATTTTGAACACTGTTTGACCTTTTGATCGCTTTTTATAAAAAACTTTTTATGTGATGCAAAAAGGGCGAAGAGATACACGGCTAGAAATAACTTATATTTTGATAGTTTGGAAATTTTAGGATGCAGCGATACCCAACATGTTTATGATTTTATTTGTTTATTTTTATATTGATTCTAGGGAAAGGGGGATTGGTGATTTGAACTTTTAGTTTCTTTTTTTTAAAACTAATTTTTTTAGAACCTTATGGATACTTTATATAATCCGATTGTTCCTATCACATACAGCAATAGTATTCTATTTTGGTATATGGATAATTTGCTATAGATCAAGGGGTTAATGACTGCTGCAGTATGGAGCACACCTCAAGTCTGTATGAATACTGTTTAGCCAGTGAACCTTCTTCATACAATCTTGACATCTCCATTACATACACATCCGTCATAGAACGTCAAGTGGTTAAGCTCTCATGCACACTAATATGTTTATGTGACCCAACTTCAACTGGAAGTGTCCAGCCAGCAGACGCACTGCACCGTGACCACGCACAATAGACCTCAATAGGGGCCGGGAACAAGCTGAAAAATAAAAAGGATTGCATTTGCCAGGAAATAAGCCCCCTTCTCACCGGTACCTCACCCTGTTCGCTCTATTCCTTGGACCCAGTCACAAGCTCCTTTCCTCTGCTCGCCACACTACCTTCATTAGTGACCCAATCCCCTCACATTTTGTACAGTCCTTTTCACCTCACCAAAATATTCAACCTCTCTCTTCTGGCGTTGTTCCCTCTTCTTTGAAGCATGCAGTCGTTACCCTATTACTAAAGAAAGATTCCCTAGAATAATCCAGTGCTAGTAACTAACGGCCAGTCTCTAATCTCCGTTTCATCTCCAAATTCCTGGAACGCCTGGTTTATTCTCTATTAACCCGCTATCTCTCAGCTAACTACCTCCTAGATCCCCTACAATCTGGTTTTTGCACTATGCACTCTACTGACACTGCTCTTACTAGTCTCCAATAATCTGCTCACTGCTAAATCCAAAGGTGACTATCCCTCCTCATTCTCCTGGAATTTCTTCACAACTTTGACTGCACTTTCAGTGTCTGCTTTTCTGGATCTCTTCTCATCTTCCTCTCACTGTCGGGGTTCCTCAGGGCTCAGTCCTGGGTCATCTTCTCTTTTCCTTCTATAATGCCCCTGTCAGACAAACCATCAGCAGATTTGGTTTCCAGTATCATCTCTATGCTGATGATGCCCAGCTATATACTGCTGCATGTGACATCACCCCTGGCTTAATCAGAACACTGGAGATGGTCTCTCTGCTGTCCCTAACATCATGTCCTCTCTCTTCTTGAAACTGAATCTTTCCACCATAAACTAACAGACCCAATCCTGACTTCTCCATCTCTGTCTGAGGGATCACTATAACCCCGAAGCAGCAGGCCCGCTGTCTTATGGTTTGTGCTCGACTCCAACCTCTCATTTGCATTGCATATTCAAACACTAGCTCACTCAGAAACATCTCCACAGTTTAAAATAACCCTCACCCAAAACGCTGCACAATGCTGCACCGCCCTATGTCTATGCTCTTATCCAAGTCTATTGCCCAACCTGCGCTCTTCAGTCTGCCATCTTAAATCGCTACCTTTTTTTTTTTTTTTAAACATTTATTTGGTTTTCAATACATAACAGAAAAAGAAAAACTTAAATGTAAACATTTTGCCTTTTGCTGGAGGCAGAGTTGACGCTCCAATATCATTGATCTTGATACATTCTCCGGTATTACAGGTGAAAAACCATACAGAATAACGCATGAAATGACATGAGATACCTTGCCAGTAAAGGCTGCGGATATCCCTTTACGCTTCTCACTATATTGCTAGGACCCACTGCTTGGTCTATCGTGGGTTGGGGGGGGGGGGGGGGGGAGAGCATTGTTTCCCTGTAATGTGACCACTCTGGATATTATATTTGTAGAGCTCCCAATGTGCCTTTCAGAAATTGTGTGTTGTACCATTCAGTTAGACGGAATGGTGTGACTAGTTCTATAATTTCTGCCCTTGACATATGTGTGGTAATAAACATTTCCAATTTTCTGAAAAACCTTTGGCCTGCTTTTCTTTATGTCGTAGGGTTTCCAGTCGGTCTAACCTAACCAGGTTTCTCATTTGTGATACTACATCCGTAACAGTGGGTATAGACGGTTGAATCCAATGGTTCATTATGCATCGTTTTGCTACTAATAGTAGGGCATGAATGTCTAAGTGAATGTTGTAATCCTCTTCTTGATCGTCCCCTCCCTCTTCAATATGCAAGAGAAAAAGCAGTGGGTCCATAGGTAAGTTAACTTTCCAGTGAGTATGGATATGGTCTTTGATTGATTGCCAGTAGTTTTGTGAGTGATCGCATTGCCATAGGCCATGCCAGAGGTCAGTATTTGGTTCGGAGCACTTCGGGCATGCTGTTAGTCTATCGCAGTGATGGTGAACCTTTTAGAGACCGAGTGCCCAAACTACAACCAAGACCGACTTATTAATCGCAAAGTGCCAGCACAGAAATTTAATTTGTGATTTATTCTCCCTGTTCTGTCACAGCTTCCATTGATACCAGCACCTGGGGAACACCAATAAAGCAGAAAATAGAAGAAATTTGGATGATCATTGTAGTTTCCCTCCAGAGTCCCATAAGCAGGAAGAATTGTCAGGGTCGGAGCAGGAGCTACAATGATAATCCAGATCTGTCCTGCTCCTCCAGTAGTCCCAGGTAGAGCTGTCACTTTATAATAGCTCTGTGCACAGCAAGTCCTGGACTGTCTAGGACTGCAGGAAGATACCTGGAGTCATCTCTGGTGATGTGGAGTGCCCACAGAAAGGGCTCTGAGTGCCACCTCTGGCACCAGTGCCATAGGTTCGCCACCACTGGTCTATCGGGTTTTGAAGGTGTCTTGGGTATGTTGAAACCATAGTAGGCGTGATGTAAAATCCTAAAAAAGGTTTCCCTCCATTGTTCGCTCGCCACACATCTTCTGACTTTGGCCCATCCCTTCATGCTACCCTCATAGACTTCCCTCTCCGGGAACTTTCTAGCCCAGCATTTTCCCACTTGTAATTGGGTCCCTTTAAGCAACTGTGTTTTTATGCCTGTGTACAGCGAGGAAATGGATCGAATGCTCTGTGGGGTCCCCATGAAGGATGTAAAGGAAGTCTCTGAAGCTTCTTTTGTTACATCAGCTACTCTTTCCCTGAGAAAATGGTGTCATTGGTGGTATGTAAATGTTACGCACCCAGTCAGTGTGTATTTATCCTGCAGCGCCTGTTCCGTTAACCATCTTGGTTCAGTCTCGTGGAGTAAATCTCCTACTTTCCTAATTCCCTTTTCTTTCCATGGTCTGTATAGGGTGCTTTCAGTGCCTGGAGTGAATTCTTTATGTCCCCATAGGCCCAGGGGCATGTGCTTAAGAGAGGAGGAAGGGGAGAGAGTATAGTTTGCGCACTTCTTTCCATGCTATCAATGTGTCTCTCAATACTACCGAGGCCTTTGCCATTGTTGGCCATTTATTGCATTTTGTGTGTAAAAGTGATACTAAATCATGTGGCGCTGCGAGGGCTGATTCTAGTTCCACATTGGAGAATTTGTTAGTGGTATGGACCCAATCTATTACGTGGCGAAAGAGGCTCGCCAAGTTATAGCCCCTAATGTTGGGCAGATTGACTCCCCCCTCTGATTTATCCAGCATAAGTTTTCTGGCTGTTACCCGGGGTCTCTTCCCCCTCCATATGAAGGACTGGAATGCTTTCATGAGTTTGTCTACATCAGAATGCTTTAATAATATTGGTATGGTTTGCAGTGGATACAGGAGTCTGGGGAACGGGATCATTTTAATTAGGTGACATCTACCCAACATTGTGAGAGGAAGTCGTTTCCAGCGCATTAATTCTGCTAGAATTTTGGTTATGAGTGGTGGGTAGTTGAGAGAATAGATCGAACTCGGTGATCTGCCTATTCGTATCCCCAGGTATGTTATATGTGCATGTGCCCACTTGATGTCAATATTATCAGGGGGCCAGTCGGGCCCTCTATGTTGCGCGCAGAGGTCAAGGGCTTCACTTTTTGTTATGTTTATATGTAGGCCTGCAAAACTCCCAAATTCTAGTACCCTGGTCTAGTACCCTTTGGAGTTCTTGAGCCGGGTCAGAGAGAAAGAGAAGTATGTCGTCTGTGAACATAGCTAGTTTCACTTCTTGTTCTCCCACCCTTATACCTCTGTATAGGTCTGTGTCCTCTAGTACTCTTGCCAGTGGTTCCGGGCTAAATCAAAAAGCAGCGGAGATAATGGGCAGCCTTGGCGAGTGCCTTTTTGCAGTTTAAATGTGTCCGACAGGAATCCCGGGGTGTGGATGCGTGCTTTGGGATTATATAGGTTTCTGATGAATCCGTAAAATTTCCCTGAGAATCCAAATTTTTCCAGTGTCTTCCACAGCCAGGGCCACCTGATGTTATCGAAGGCTTTTTCAGCGTCCAACGTCACTAAGACTGGGTATTCCCCCGGCTGTGGACTGCACTCTATCTAGAACCGTTAGCACCTTCCTAACATTTGTCACTGCCGCCCTCCCTTTAATAAAGCCCACCTGAGCTTTGCTTATTAATGATGGCATGAATTGTCTGCCATGATTTTTGACACTAGCTTCACATCTTGGTCGATGAGGGATATGGGGCGGTAGGAGCCCGGATTTAACTGGTCCTTCCCTTCCTTGGGTAGCAACTTTATATGTGCTGTTTTAGAGTGTAGAGGAAGTGATTCTCCCCTGAGCAGATTGTTGTAGTATGGTGTCAGAACTGGCAGGATTTTACTCCTGAGTGCTTTATAAAATTCTGCCGTGTACCCATCAGGGCCCGGCGCTTTCCCATTTTTTAAATCGGAGATGGTTCTGCTTATCTCTTCCGATGTGATGTCTGCGTTTAGGATATCTAATTGGGACTGGGTCAGTCGTGGAGTGTTAATGTTTGCCAGGTATTGGTGCGCCTCTCCCTCCTCTACCACATCTGTGTATAAGTTGGAGTAGAATTTTTTAAGCATGGTATTTACTTCCTTTGGGGATGAGACTAACTGACCTGATGATGTACGAAGCGTGTTGATGTGGGTCGGTTTATAACGACCTTTAGCCAGTTTCGCTAGCATGCGTCCCGATTTGTTCCCATATCTGAAAAGCTCCGCTTCGAAAGGTTGGCGATATTGTTCCTCCTTTCTATCTAGCCAGGTCTCATATGTTGCCCTAGCATCTTCCCATGTCTGTTTGTTTATTGGGGTGTTTATTGGGTTCAAATATGCTGTGTAGGCTGAGAGTAGTGTGGCGCTGGCTTTGATATATTGGGCCTCTATTTTCTTTTTTAGTTGTACACCATAGGCCATGAGCTTGCCCCTGATCACTGTTTTGGCTGATGTCCAGAATTTCCCTGGCTCCTCTATGTGTGCCCCATTTTCAAATTCGTGTTCGGTCCACCACCCCTCAAGCAATTGTATAAATGCGTCATCTTTTGTCATGTAAGAGGGAAACCTCCACAAAATGTCAGTGCCTTTAGGGTAAGTTTTATGGAGGTCAATTTGTACTGGTGAGTGGTCAGATATAGCTAGGTCTCCAATTTACGCTGCCAGCAGACGCCTGCTGGTCTTTTCTGAGAGGAGAAAGTAATCTATGCGTGACCAGCTCTCATGAGGGTTGGAGTAATGTGTGAATTCCCTAGCATCAGGATGCATTGTACGCCAGGCATCACTTAATCCTGTCTTAAGAAAGTTGGTCAGTGTCTGATCATTTGGGCGTACTGCTGTTCGTGTTACCTGCTGTGTGGCGTGGGTGCGTTTACGATCTTTGGCTGTGGATGAGACCGCATTCATATCTCCCCCTAGTATCTTCAGGTCATTGCTGTCGTTTAAAAGAGTAATAGTAAGTTGATCAAAAAAGGGCCCGTTTGCCTCGTTGGGACCATATATGTTGTAGATAGACCAGGTCTCTCCCTGATAATCTATCTGGAGACTAACCCATCTTCCTTCTGTGTCATGTGTCTGGCTGACAACTTTCCCGGTAAAATTCTTATGTAATAGGATCAATACTCCTGCTTTACGGTTTTGCACAGGGGAGCCCACCACCTCTCCTACCCAAAATTTCTTGAGGCGCTTAAAGTCCTCATCTTCCAAATGGGTTTCCTGTAGCAGGGCAACATCTGGTCGTGCCCGCCCTAGGTGTCTCCAAATTTTTGTGCGTTTCTGTGGGGAACGTAGTCCCTTAACATTCCATGTTATAACTCTCATACTTTGCTTGTTATGATACTATCATGGTACCGGAGCTGGTTTATTGTTTGCATTGGGGCAGATCGATGGTGAGCTCCCTTTTCCCGCAATTTTTGGATCAATGCCAGTTGCCCGCAATGCCAGTTGAAATCGTATACGTTTCTGCACTAGTGCTGTGCAAATTTGGCTGAAAGCTCTTCTCCTCTTGGTGACCTCTGCGGAGTAATCTTCGAATAGAAGCAGTTTTGAATTTCTAAATATCAAGGGGCGAGTGTGTTGGCGAAATGCCCTTATGATGTCAGTTTGGTCATTAAAGTCCAGGTAGCGCATGATCACTTGCCTAGGCCGTAGTGTTTCCAGATCTCTGGTGGAAAGTTGTGAATTTGTGAGTTTCGGATCTGGGCCTAATCTGTGGGCCCGTTCCACCCTGCATCTGCCCGTGATGCCCGAGGCCCGAGGCATCGAACGGTTTTCGATGTCATCTATTTTATCATTCATGCGTTTAACTTCCAGGGAGACTTCCTCCAGCTTGCGTCTCGTTGTTTCTTGTGAGTCTTCTGTGTATGAGACTCTTTGCTCCATTACTAGTATCTGGTTAGCCTGTTGTGTTAATTCTTTTTGGAGCGATTGCACTGCTGTTTGTATGGATGATTCCAAAGCTTTTTGTATATCTGGAGCTAGTTTCGCCACCACTTCTGCTGCTAGGAGCTGGTAGTTCAATTGTAGGCCTGTTATGGTGGTGTTGCCTGTGTTGGTTGTTGTGCACATCTGCCTCTCATTCTCCTCAGAGCCACTTGCAGTTGGAGTGTCGGATATAGCTCCCTGTGTGGGTGGCAAGGAGGTCAGTTGTTGGCTCGGCATTGTGTGGCCCTCCCCAGGTTCCTCTCCCGGTTTACTTTTTTGCGCACTGCGCAGTAGATATCTCTCCATGCACTCTATGGCTAGGGGTGCCTGGCCAGTTTAAGAGGAGGAACGAGTCTGCCCTGATGTTTGCGTAGCAGCTCGCCTCTTAGGGAGAATTATGTTCTCTCAGCAATCCCCGAATCAGGCAGGTCTGTCCTGAAGGATGCGTAGCAGCCTGCACTGAGGGTCAGTATGAGTAGAGATCGTCGGCTTATGAAGCTGTGATCCGGCTGGAGTGAGGGACAGGGCTGTCCTGATGTCTTTGTGGCAGCCTGCCAACTTGGACAGGGCTATCACTGTGAGCAGTGCTGCCCTGGTTACTGTGAAGCAACCTGCTATTAAGCCAGGGGGGGAGGAGGGGGGGTTCCCGCGGTGAGGGCTTAGCTGTGGGCAGTACACCTGTCTGATTTGTTGGTGCTACCTCCTGGGTTTGGGGTGTCAGTGGCCGGTTTGGCTGGCTGTGCTGACCTGTTGGCCCTGGCCAGTCCGCGGGCGATGCTGCAGGCTGCTGTGCTCTTAGCTTTCCGCCACGTGGTAATGGCGTGCTGCGGCTCCAAGAGGTCGCGGCTGCTCTAAACTACCGCTCCCGCGGCTTGTGTCCACTCCCGGACACTTTCCGATCCCCTTATGTGTCTTCCTGGCCTAGCGGCGGTCGGTACCTGCGGGTATTCTGTAGCCGGGACGGAGCGCTCCTAGGCTGCGTCCTCACATCCCCGCGCCGGAACCGGAAGCCCCTAAATCGCTACCTTAATTCAAACCTCTCATACACATCTCCAGGAGATCTCTCCCGAGCTGCACCAATTCTCTGGAATGCCCTTTCCCAGCCTCTCAGACTAATACCCACCCTCCAAAGTTTCAAACATGCTCTTAAAACCACATCCTATGGCCTCCTCCCATCTGGCAAACACCAAATATATACCAAGCTTCTCTGCAGTCCCACTGACTTTGGACTTTGTATACAAGACCATGGCTGATGGCTGGTTCAAGAAGAAGCATTTTTATTTATTATTTTATTCTGTTTCCTTATAAAAAATGGCTAGATCATTATACAAGCTCTTATACCTATTGTGTCATCTGCTTCATCCTCAGACTGTAAGCTCTTGCCATCAGGGCCCTCACTCCTATTGTTCCATATACCGTATATACTCGTGTATAAGCCGAGTTTTTCAGCACAAAAAATGTGCTGAAATACCTTGCCTCGGCTTATACACGAGTCAATGATAAAAAATAAAAAAAATTAATACTCACCCTCCGGTGTCCCCAATGTTCGTCGCGGCTCCCCGTGTCTTCGCTTCTGTCTTCTCTAGCTGGCAGAGTCGCGTCCCTGCGATCTGCCGGCCGTCGCACACTGTGATGTGACGCTGTCGCCGCGGATGACGTCATCAGCGGCGACAGCGCTGCATCACGGTGTGCGACGGCCGGCACGATCTCCCGGCCAGAGAAGAGTGAAGAAGCCGCGGTGGGTTTCGGAAGCCGCGACGAACATTGGGGACAACGGAGGGTGAGTATTAAGTTTATTTCGTTGAAGATTTTGGCACAGATCTCCCAAATGGCAAAATCTGTCTCCCATCTGGGATATTGGGTATGTTGGTCAAAATTTGTGTCAAGGTTTTGAGCAATTATTTTATGAAATACATTGACCTGTACCACCATATGAATATATCTCATGTTCAAAACTATGTCTGCAGTACATTTTTTCTGGATGACTAAAAATACCCAGTTTAGAATTTTGAAATAATATTTTTAGATGAGGAAGAGTATGCAAGATTGAATAATGTAAATACGTACATAATGTTAGAGGGAAGCGTCACTGGATTTTATCCCATTAAGCTACTGGCACCTCAAGTTATGGTAGTTAGAGGCTGAAGGGGTAGTGTCTCCTCTGTTCTACAGTATCAACAACAATTTTTGAGTCATATTAAAAAAAAGAATCTCATAATTCAGCCAATATCACCCGTGTGGTTCTTGGAGCTGGTTCTAGATACTAGGGATACTAGTGATGCGACACTATCATACTAACCTAATTTTTATATATTTAGGAGGTAAAATGGGGGAGATTTCACATAAAATTGTTAATTTTAGAAATGACATTTCATACCCTACTAGTCAGGGCTGCTAGTTTAAAGGGGTAAAAAATGGACATTGATTCCCTTTAAAAGGGAACCTGACATATATTGGCTGCCCCATGTTCCCATAGAGAATAGTGCACACATTGCCAAAGAGTTTTTATAGCAAAACTGGCTTTGCCCTTAACAAAATAGGTAAGTTAGATCAAAGTTTACCCTTCTGTTTGCAGAGCAGTGTCCCTAGTCACATAGGGGACTGGCCAGTGAGGAGTGGGACAGATATGCATGAAGTCCTGAGGGGGGGGGGGGGGGCTAGATATGAGGGACAAAGTAGTCTTTTTTTACTTGAAATCGACGGACAGAGGGTTTTCCCAAGGGGAGGGGAAGCACTCATCACTGGCCACTCCTATGGGACTAGGGACACAGCTCTGCATATAGAAGGGTAAACTTTCATCTAACTTATCTTTTTTCAGAAAAAGACAGTTTTATTATAAAAACTCTTTGGCAATGTGTACACTATTCTCTGCGTGGGAGCCAGAAAAGGGGCTCCTAATGACAGGTTCCCTTTAAGGTGGTCACTACATATGGCAAGAAATCTTTCCTAAAACAATTGATGTTCCTGATGACAGCAGGATAATGGACACTGAGCAAAGATCATGCAGTATATGTTGCCGGCAGTCCCATGTAACATAGCAGATAACACATAGTAATAGCTCTACAAGTACAAATAATGAAGAAGGTTTTACCAGCAGTCCTAAACAACACTGCAGATGACAAAAGTAAAGTAAAAGTAGTTAATATTCCTGCTCTTCTACTCAATACCACAGCATTGCTCCGCTATAAACTGTGAAAAGTCGTTTTATAGTATATACTCCTACTGCAGTAGAACTGGGCACATACATACACTATAACAGTGGTGGCGAACCTATGGCACTGGTGCCAGAGGCGGCACTCAGAGCCCATTTTGTGGGCACCCGGGCCATCGCCCCAGCACACCAGACAGGACTCAAAATTCTTCCTGCAGTGTACAGAGGGAAACTGGAAAGAAGCTAAAATGATGAAAATTTTCCATCTTTCTACTGCGTTGCTGTCCTCAGGAGGCCAATGTGATTGAAAGTTGTTGAACAGGGAGCAATAAGTTACTGCTTTAATTTTTTGTTGGCACCTCGCGATAAATAAGGGGGGGTTTTGTGTTGCAGTTTGGGCACTCGGCCGCTAAAAGGTTCGCCATCACTGCACTATAACCTTCATAGTGTAAGGTATACTCATGCATACAGTCAGCGATGGTATCAGAGCTGAAAACTTTAGAAATGCCTTTTCTATATAGCTCTGACTGTATACATAGGCTTTTTTATTGTAAATACAGCTCCTGTATGATATAGAGCTGTTATAGTTGATGTATACATTACATTAAGTCCTAGGTATACTATATAGTGGAACCAAAAGGTGTCCTATTGTCTGCAGACAGCTCAGTGCACACAGCAGACAATGGTTCTCCTCCAGCATCCCGCAGCAGTCAAACTATCCTACTTACATACTTACCCCATCAATTCTATACAGCGGATACCCTACTATCTACACATTAGATGAAAATTAAATAGATTAGGATGACCATGTAACAGCAATAAAACTGGAAACGTTGACATACTCCATATGCCTGTGCTGCCAAATTATCTGTTTCAGATTAAAGAATATGGGGTTTCCTTGAATTTCTGTATGATATTCATCAACAACTTCACCAAACAGTAAGAGCCTAATTTATCATCTATTCTCAGATAAAAGGAGAAGTATCTAATTCCCTGGGGTTCCCACTGATTGCCAATACAGGGAGCCCAAAAAAAAAGTCCTAAAACTTTGCAAATAAGAATCTCTATTGCCAGAATGGTAGTTAGAGGACTTCTATCACCAGATCAAAGATTCTGGGAAGTATGCAAATACGTTTACCAGGGTGTTAAATGGAAAAAATGCCTCTTTTTGCAGCCCCCTTAACACCAAGTATGACCTACATGAAGTCTAATAACATGATGTGGGTTTAAAACCAAACCAGTATATCTATTCCAGAAGAAACAGACTCCCAACTGTAGACAGTTCTGTGTCGACCTGGTTAGGTCTCCTCAGTACAGCAGTACAGTACAGTTCTTGTAGGTCATACTTGGTGTAAAGGGGGCTGCCTTTCAAGGTAGCAACAGGAGGCATTGTTTTCCATTTAACACCTTGGAAAATGTATTTGCATACTTTCCGGAACCAAGCACAATGACCTACTGGTCTGTGCCCCCTCTGCTAGGATCTGCTGTTTTTAGTTCTTACACCCTGATTTTTTTAAAGGCTTTTCGAATTATGCGAATGAGCCTGAGGGGCTCCAGGTTCCGTAGGAGTTAATGGAGCCCCTCAGCTCATTTGCATAATTTTTCAAGCCCTTTATTCTTAAAAACAAGGGCATAAGAAGCTAAAAGAACAGCAGATCCTGCCAGAGGGGACACACAGCACGTCTGAATGTTTGGTTTACAATCCTTGATCTGGTGATAGATGTCCTTTACGTTCTGCCAAAATACTGGCTCCAATCATCTGAGGCCACTTGAATATGAACGTATAACCCGGGAGAGTACAGGGCCTGGTTCAAGAGGGAGGAGCGACGAGCATTTCTTACCCCTCCCCTCTCCATACAAAACTGAGCAGCTGAGACACAGTGGGGGAGGTGTATTAATGTGGGTTGGTCTAGACAGTTTTCTGCTGCGCCTACTTTGCACCTCCTATTAGTCGGCCTAGTTTGTCCCCCCCCCCCCCCCCACGGTGTGGATAGATACTGTCTTTCCTGTAAGTTACTGGAGAACGCCTTTAAGTATTCCTTAATTTTTAGTATAGTACCCAAGTCACTGAGGTAGTGGATAAAGGCAGTGTCAGGCACTCTAATCACACACCTTGAGCAAAAATGTATTATTATTAATGAAGAAAACAGCTTGGAAAACATCTGTTGATTTTTTTTTTGTCAAAGTTCAATATTTCAAGTTTCTGACAAATGAAGCAATGACAACAAGGGGAACTAGGAAAAAGCAATCTATAGGAGGGAGACACAATGAAAGGAAATACAGAAACTCACCCCACCCCATTTACAGTGTCTAACTGAAGTGTGATAACTATGTGACCAGGTAAAGTTTTATGCACAGAGTAGGTTCAGAGTACGGTATACTGTCAGGATAGTATCCCAACATATTCCTCTAAAAAACTTAGATTGACACCCCAGTATCTGCAGGGAGTAGGTTACAGTATATGAACATGGAAGGAAAAGCTCCATATACAATACAGTGGTCAGGTAATGCTACTCCTGGAACCTAAAACTTATATCTCCATACAAACATCAAAGCACAGAAGAATTAGGTAAATTGGGCTTTATGGATACATTTGGTTATCCATCTAGTGCAGTGATGGCAAACCTTTTAGAGACTGAGTGCCCAAACTTCAACAAAGACCCACTTATTTATCGCAAAGTGCCAACACAGAAATGTAATTTGTGATTTATACTCCCTTCTCTGTCACAGTTTTCATTGATACCAGCACCCTGAGGACACCAATAAAGCAGAAAATAGTCCCAGGTAGCGCTGTCACTTTAAAATAGCTCTGTGCATAGCAAGTCCTGGGCTGTCTGGGACTGTAGGAAGATACCTGGAGTCATCTCTGGTGATGGCCTGAGTGCCCACAGAAAGGGCTCTGAGTGCCACCTCTGGCACCCGTGCCATAGGTTAGCCATCACTGATCTAGTGGCTCTGAACACTTTAAAGCTGTATCACAGGATGCTACATGTAATGAAGCGCTATTTCCAGTTGTATTTTCCTTAGTCTCCCTAACAATTCGCTCCAATGGGAATCCGATATTGTACCTCATATTGTTTCTAGGACACCCTTCCAACTGTTCTCCACTAACTTTTTCCACTAAAATTCATCAGCAAAAATGCAACTTGCACAGGGACTACATCTTTCTATAAATCTAAGATGTATTAAGAATTGCCTGACATTCCCTGACAACTACTTTTTGTATAGGACCCATGTTTCCAGCTTTTTGTGTTTATATTGAAAATTAAAATATTTTTCAAACAAAAATAAATTCCCTCATGCTCAAATGACATATGCAACAAGGCATTTTTCTCAAATGGAGACACTACTGCTCCAGGATAGTTCATCAACAGATTTGTTGAGGTGCTAACCTGCAGACCGCCACTGAACTGTAAGCTTCCCAGGCTCTTATATGTCAGTGGTCACATGGCCCATTCAATTGAAATGGTCTGAGCCCTAAATCTTTCCCACCAGACACTCCAGAGAAGCACTTTCAATCCTCATGCTCAATGCTTATCCATTGCAAAGCTCATCTATAATGCAACACATCACCGATCCATGAACCTCACATCTGCAGATCGCCAAGGGATTTGCCATTATACAACATGTCGCCTACGGATACATCACCAGAATGTAGAGGTGGCATCCTTCTGTAAGTTTACTGCCAACCTAGCTGTCATTCATAGTATTGATACCAGCCCTGGCCCTTTCCATGGTTTTCTGTATGCCAATCTGCACTTATTACATTTGAAGCATAATTGGCTGTCCTTGTGCAAAATTAATTTCATGTTTTGGGCTTTTGAAACGTGGCGATAGAATAATGCAACAGAATCAAAATCATTGGACAAATGTACTGTGTCCGGCAACACCAGAAATAAAGACTGCAAAGGAGCAATGGAGATAAAACCAGTCACCCATCGTATAGCACAAATGTGATATCTCCCCAGCACAAATAATAATAATTCTTTATTTATATAGCGCACACAGATTACGCAGCGCTGCACAAGGCATGTCAAATTGGTCCCTGTCCCCAGGGGGCTCACAATCTAAGCAACCTAACAGTATGTTTTGGAGACTGGGAGGAAACTCATGCAAACACGGAGAGAACATACAAACTCTTTGCTGATGTTGACCTGGGTGGGATTCAAACCCAGGACCCCAGCGCTGCAAGGCAGAAGTGCTACTCAGCCACCATGCCGCTTTACCAGCTTAAAGCCTTACTGAAGCACATGGCACCATCCAACACTCTTCCCATAAAAGGTTTGTAACATGAGACGCTGCAGATCTTGCAAACTACAGCTCCCATCAGGAAGATTACAGACAGGCTGTAAGTCAAGGTTTCAAAAGCTGGGGAGTAACGTGGAATAGCCTACTGCTGTATGCCAGCTTGGCTGACAATATACTGCACGCCCAGGGCCAACTTAAATGCCACTCAGTGCTTTGGAACTGCACTGGAACATGAAAGAATCAGTCCCTTGCTTGCCAAGCAGGAGCCTCTATCATTTATCTCAAGTGTTTACCTAGTGCCAGTTACACAATCTTATGCCAGATCATCCATGGATATGATTGTCCTGCACCAGTTCACTTGACAACACAACTGATGTCTATCTAGTTTCAAGTTAGATATCAATGCATAGTATTTGTGCCAACTAGAACCACCCTCTACCATTATTTCCAATGTACGCTTAGTTACACAGAATCCCGCACCAGCTTACATGTCAATAAAGCGGATATCTATAAAGTACCAACTTGAGCATCAAGGCCCACCACATGTCCACTAGCAGATCATGACTAGTGCCAACCACTATCATCACTTCCAATGGATGCCTTGTGCCATACACAGTAATGTACGCTTGTGCTGCAGCAGCTCACCCATTGGAGAGAGCGCATCTATAAGGCACCATATAACTGATATACAGGTACTTGCCAATGTGTCAACGTTCGGTGGGAACATTCTGATACGAAGATGGCATCCTGATCTCGTGCTAACCCACCCTGACCATTTCCATGCCCCCTTGTGTATGCCAGTCTCCATGTTACCCTCCCATACACAGGTGATGTATCACACAGGAGCAGAGGTCACTTCAGAATGACAGGATCTCCCCACACCCCATTCAAACTTCCTCAGCAGTGACAGGAACCGGGAGGAAGCAGGCCGCAGCCCATGCCCAGCCAGCAGCATGCCGTACCCGGCCCCGCACCCTCCAGCCCAACTTACAGTTCCTAATGTCCGAGATGAACACGGCAAGTCCCCGCATGCCATCCCCTTTTGACACGGCCGGCATCTTTCCTGAGCAGACCTGGGCGGGGGCTAGAGATACTGCACCGAGGAGGAGGAAGGCGGGAGAAGTGCAGGGGGCTTATTGTTCCTATGACAGCGGGCACGTCACTCCGGTACACGGCGCCGCTTTCTTTATGAACGATATAATACAACGAGTGAATGTGAGAGCTACAAGCTGAGGGAAAGCAGGGGAACAGCAGGAAATCCGCCGCAGGGGCTTCTCCCGCCCTTTCCGACCTTCCATTGGATGGTGATGGTAGGAGCTGTGCGCTCATTACACAGGCTCCACGTCAATCACCCGGGCAGCAGAGGGAGGAGAAGAAGGGTGTGTAAATGGGAAATGACGTCACTTTCTAACTTACAGTATTAGCGTACTCTCTCCCAGTTTGTTTGCTATTGGCTGTGGTATCCTGCCTGGTCGGCGCTTATAGGAGATACGTCACCGTGTGGGAGGGGCTTCTAGACGCTGACTCCCTGAAGCTGGTGCACCTTTGGAGTTAACGGTTCGTGTAGTCGGTGACTTGTAGGTGTCATGTGATAATACAGTGCAGATGCTGCTTCACCTCGGAGCCCGCACTCCAAGGGGTATTCTAGGGGTAGCGTGATGACCTAGCGTTAGGATGTCGTAGGTTCAGTGGACATCTACCTCCTCTCCCTACATCTGCTTCACTGTGTAATACCCATGCATGGTGACAGGGTGGAAGAGGTATCGGACATCCATCAGTCTGATATTAACCCCCTAAAGATTGAGCTCATTTTCGCCCTGAGGGCGCGTTCACACGTTACATTTTGACCTGCGTTTTCATTGCGTTTGAAACGCATATACAACAGCTGAGGAGGGGTTGATTTGCGTAATTACATCACTGTTAACGTTTCCGTTTACAAAATGCATCGTAAACGCGATGTTAACGCACGCGTTAACAAGCGTTAATGCATGTGTTTTGTTAACGCATGCTTTAACATTGCGTTTACAAACGTAAACGGTAATGTAATTAGGCAAATTACCTCACATCAGCTGTTGTATATGCGTTTCAAACGCAATCAAAGCGCAACGTGTGAACGCGCCCTGACGGTGATGCCACACATGGCGTTTTGTGAAAAATTTTAATTAAGATCATCTGTAAAACCTGTCAAAAACGCATGTGTTTTTCAACGGACTGCTTAAAAACAGGTTCAAAACGCCATGTGTGGCATCACCCTGAGCCCAATTTTTCAAATCTGCTCTTGTCATGTGCAACATCCCACCGGGGCCAAGCGTTTTCTTAGTGGCCTGGAGGCAGCCGTGACTCTGAATACTGTTGTGGCTGGCTAGTGCAGCCTTGGACACGCTGTGGTCACGGTGCTCGGTATGGAGACCGGAGGGCTGTCCTACACTCTGGCAGGTCTCCAGCAGGTGGTGTGTGCAAGAAATATGGAGAGAAAGGCTGATGTAGTGGCTTCTCCCTGGGGCAACCCCTGAGTGCTATAGGATGATTCCCTGGGTGATGGATGGGGAAGCCCATGGTGGTAAGCGGTCGTGTCCAGAGATCAGACGTTGTGCAAATCAACTTACAGTCCTTTATTGAACTGCAGGCAACAGCCAAACAATTAACAGCAGATTCTCAAGCTGGAAGTCATGAAGAGCCGGTCCACAGAAAGATTACACGCAGCCTGGTAGTAGGTTCAGGTTGGGTTGGTGCATATGGAACTGAGTCTGGGTGGTGGATCTCGTTTCTGGGCTTAAGTCTCCAGACTTGCTCTGGGTGCTAGGCAGTAGGCTTGAGGCACCTGAAGTTCCTGGAATTAGGACAGTGGCTGTGGCAGACAAACCCTGAGGTCTGGTTCTGTCTGCAGACTCTAGCTCTGACTGAATAAGACCATGTGCTTCCGCCTAGCAGGGGTTTATATACTCCCTGTTCAGGTGGTAGCACTTTTCCAATCACCTTTCAGCTTGGACAGTCGCATATCACAACGTTAAGGCCCCTTCCACACTGGTGTTGCATTTCACGTCAGGGTGCTATGCGTGAAAAACTGACGTTTTTGGCTGCGTTTTTGTTCCATTTTTCCTTGGAGTAATTAGCGTTTTTGCGTTTTTCACGCGCGTGGTGTTAGCGTTTTTTTGCGTTTTCGGCACATTTTTCACGCGCGAGTCAATGGGAGACTCGAGCATTTTTCAAAGGGACCATGGTTTGGGATTAAAATGTGTTATTTAATTGAAAAATAATGTCTTCTGATAAGTTGCAAACATCTGCGATCTATTCTTCACTGTTCCCCGTGTATATTATCTCCCGACAAGTTAGCAGATGTGAAGAACAGTGAAGAATAGAATAAAAACAGTGAACACAGGATCATTTAAGAGAAAAACACAGTGCAGAACACAGTGCAGAATAGATTACAGATGTTCGGCACATCTGCTTACTTGTCGGGAGATACGCGCGGAACGGTGCGCCCAAAATAGCATGTGAAGAACAATATATATGTGTGAAGAACACATTGCAGATGTATTTAAATACATGTTTAAATACATCTGCAATGTGTTCTTCACACATATATATTGTTCTTCACATGCTATTTTGGGCGCACCGTTCCGCACGTATCTCCCGACAAGTAAGCAGATGTGCCGAACATCTGTAATCTATTCTGCACTGTGTTCTGCACTGTGTTTTTCTCTTAAATGATACTGTGTTCACTGTTTTTATTCTATTCTTCACTGTTCTTCATTGTGTTTTTTTAATTAAATGATCGTTCTCGAGCAGGGGAAATACTGTTATTCTGGTCACCTAGCAACCCTTACGTTTAAAACGCATTGCACTCGCATTGCACTTGCAATGATTGCGAGTGCAATGCGTTCTTGATGCATCTCCATAGACTTGAATGGGGCGTGAAAAACGCGTGTGACACGCAAAAGTAGATTTCATTAGCTGCGATTTTGACGCGTGTGAAAACGAACGCAAGCACGCGCGTGAAAACCAACGCTAATGAAGAAAGACCCATTGAATACAATGGGACAGAGTGCAATGCAAGTTCTGCGCGTCAAATGCACGCGCAGAACTCGCGCGTGAAAAACGCCAGTGTGGAAGGGGCTTAACTGTTGCCCTACCAGGCAGTGGCTACAGCTGAAATTACTCAGTTCTCCAACACCTAAAAACTTCCTAAAGAGATGATCAGTCCCCCTAACAGCTCCTGACATGGATAGGGTGCTTTTCGCAACTACCACCTTGTCCATGTATTGGCAGGGATGTTGCATACCCCCTGGTAATTGAAAGAGCCACCCACGGCTAGGCTATGGACCGGATGGGAATGTAGACTGAAGCTGGCCAGCAGCATACAGCTTCCAGAAGGTCCATACACACTACAACCTGTAGGGAGGGAAAAAATAAAGTGCACTTTGGGTGAAGTGTTTGGCTATGTGCAGTGTAGGGTAGACAAACCGCTATAGGAACCAGGGTTGTTGTTGGACTAAGTGACATAAATGAGGACCGTACAGTTGGTAGCTAACGCCCTTAAACCAACTTTTTTCTAAGAAAAGGCATACAAGTAAACTTTTTCCTCAAAGTGTATTGAATATCAGTCTCTCAGAGAGCTTACGTTCATTAGAGTCCATACTCTGGGCACAATCCTTGATGAAGGAAAAAAAATGCAAAGGATATCCTCTTAATATTAGGGACACAGTCCTTTGAAGAAGCAGTGGCTCTGCATTCAGCAGAGAGGAGTGCTTTGAACTGGGGAGAAGTCCAGCAATGTCTCTGGCTTTTTAATAAATTAAGAAAGAGGAGTCCAGAAGAGTCCCTGGCTCTTTAAGGATAATGGGTTCAGCCCAACTGTCAGTAAAAATCACAAGCAGCAGAATATATACATAGATGATAATGGGCTTCAGCCCATCAGGGAGTTACTCACTGTCTGAGATGGAAGTTTCCAATTCTGGACCCTGTGGTGGGACTGAAGCGGGCTTGGGACACCTGGTGGTGATTTCGGCAACTACAGGTTCCTCTGCATCATCACTGGTCTCCTTATATTTAGAACGCTGGCCTCCAGAATGTCTGCAGCATCAGCTGGTTATTCTGCATGGCCCGCAACCATGGACTGGTCTAGGAACAAGTAGATGGGAGCTTGTGGCAGAGCCATAGCTCCCTCCACATCCTCTAATTCTTCTGCGGCCGGGTTGCCCCACTGTTAGGAGGCCGCTAGATGGGGGGGTCTCTCATTGGGGAACACAGAGGAGGTTTATCTGCCAGACCGTCTCCCGCCACAGAGGAAACACTGGCGGCTGGAGAGACGGACGGTTGTTTCCCTGGACCAGACCTGAGCACTCATGTGGGTCACTGCCTGGTAGCTGCATCCCGGGAAGAGATGGGAGGATCCGTCCTTAAGATCTCACAAGAGTGGTCGCAGTATAAGGGCTCTTCGGGTTCCAGAATCGGTGTGACTCCGGCAGCCCAGGGCCCCAAAGGCCCCTCCTGGAGACTAAACTCAATCCACTCTCCCGGCTTGAGGTTATGGATTCGCTGCAGGAGGTCGAGTCGCTAGACAGAGCGGTGGGGGAGATAGACACCTCCCACCCGGTATAATCCTCGGTGTCGAACCCATACCACCTGTTGTATAGTCCCGTTGCACCCCGGCACCTTTGGTGGATCGACCAGACGAAGTGTTGGGCCTCCCGCTTAAACCGATGCTTCTCCACGATGGCCTCTTGGAGGTTCCAGTGGAGCGTTTCACCACACCTACTGAGGCACTGGGCGTGTGTCCTGGGGCGCAGGCTTGGGATGACAGCTTGGACTGATCTGCTGGAGGCTCCGGCAGTGTATTAGTACAGTCAGGCTGACAGCTGCTCTGCTGGGTCCAACCCAGCAGGCAATAAGACAAGGCAGCCCTAGGGTCCTTCATCGGACCTGGTGCTGCCATGGAGACGATCGGCACCCCCATACTCGGTAATAGATTATCACTATTTTATGTGTTTTTCTAGAAATTATGGAAAATAACTTGGTGGGGGCATGGGTGGCCCAAAAAAATAAGTACACTTACTCTGCTTAGTATATCTGAAGTAGAGTCCGTGGCACCACCTCTTCACTATCTTACATCCAGTCACCAGTAAGATCCAAACATGAAAAGGAAAGAGTAAAGCAAGGCAGCACTCACCAATGTGGATGTTCTCTTTATTCAAAACTTCAGCATGACAGACAGCATGCAAGCCAATGCAGGTGACGCCGTTTGACGTCGGCCGTGACATCATCGGGGAGCATTGATCGGTCAACCATGAAATCCTCGGGTCTTCCATATCGTTTTAACCCGTTCATTACAATGTGCGATTTTCACATATTAATGAATGAGGTGGAAAAATCCCCATACGCAGGCAGTCCCTGTGTTACGTACAAGATAGGTTCCATAGGTTTGTTCTTAAGTTGAATTTGTATGTAAGTCGGAACCAAATACTTTATAATTGTAAAGCCACATTTTTTTTGGTCTCTGTGACAGTTGGATTTTAAAAATGTTGGATTCTCCTCAGAACCAGGATTATCACTAAAGCTTAATTGCAGACACCTTTAATAACTGTTGTAGCTGTTTATTGGAGCCTGGGGCTAAAGTACAGTAAATGACCAACTACCAGAGGTCCATTTGTAACTAGGGGTCGTCTTTAAGTCGGGTGTTCTTAAGTAGGGGACCGCCTGTACTGCCATACTGTTGTGATCAGTTGGCCCAGGCCACACGCTCCTCCAAACCCCTCTTCGTCATCTCGGAGCCCTGGAGAGAGGAGGAAACAGAACTGTGGGGGAAAGATGAGTAAAGGTTTTTGTTTTGTTTTTTTAAAAACACTGAGGAAGCAGCAGGAGATGGTTCTGTCTCCTGGTCTTGGCTCTGCACCTCTAGTGTGTCGGGGCGGAGACCAGGCGGGACAGTGTGGGACATTCTCCCTACCACCTGAGATATCTATGGGATATCGCCAAAAAGCTGCGACTGTCCCGCCGAATCCAGGACAGCTGGGAGCCGTGTACTAGTCTGGGGGAAGTCTGGAATAAAGAGGCGGAAGGAGGCAGGGGAAAGGTAAAGAACTTGGTTACATGTACTTGGCTATACCTCCAGCCAACTTGTCCAATTTTTCTTAAAAGTGGACAATTTATGGGTTTGTATGGCCACATACGTTCAAAGGAACATGTTTGCTCTAAAGAACTCAGTAAGCTTTTTATTTTTGTTCTTTTATATAGCGGCATTACTCTTATGCACCTTTAGGGCAGGAGTCCATAAGAGGAACCTGTCATGAGATTCACACATTTTTAATTAATTACAGGTCTCCATAGCCTTTTTAATTCAAATTTGGGCTTATAAGTACATTGAAGTATAACTTTTGAGTACCTGTGTCTTCATCATCATTATCTCCTCTCTGCTCTGCTATCTCCGACTCCATTATGCAGCCGTTCACTGACCTTGTGCTCTAAGCAATTCTCCGCCAGCATACTCACATCGCTAGAGGCCCCCCGTAAACTTCACCCATTTTGGCTGACGACTTTATCTACAACTGACCACACCCCTGCATTGATAGCCGCATACCTGGCAAGCAATAGACTTGGCTTGCAGACTTCTATTCTGAATTATATACCTCAAATAGCAAATGCTCTAAGGCAGCTGCCAAAATCAATGGGGAGTATGGCACTTCCAGATATGTTATTGTATCGCCTATCAGGACAACTTAAGTATTTTCCTCCTGGTTGTTCCCCGGTTTTCCCTTATATCCTGAGAGAAGGTTATCTGAATACCTTGACACCAAATGTCTTTGGTCAGTTCTGGCTGACAAGGAGGGATGGAGTGAAAGTATTGTTCCCTGCCCACAAGGTAGCATAAGAAAGCATTGAAAGCTGTGAAAACCTTTTATTAATTTAATGATATCCCTGGAGAGATCAGTGATCAGTTGGCCCAGTATGGTATAATAATGGCCTGCCACAGATAAAACCGTTACATGATGCCCCTTGTCGGGGTCGGTTGTGGTAGACCCATGGAACTACCACGAGTGATGACGTAAGCCGACACCTGGGAGCGGAGTCTAAGTGGCACCCGGTATTCACCAGAGCCTGCCGCAAAGCGGGTTGGACTTGATGCAGCAGGATACCACCAAGTCACTCCAAAGGCGTGACTTTGCTCACAACAGTGGCTAAGGCAAGGTACAGAATCTGCAGGCAGAATTGGAGTCATGGTCAGGCAGAAGATCAGGACAGGTGACACAGGAACGGAGTTGGGGACGTAAAGGAAGGTCAAGACCCGCGACAGAGATAAGTCAGGAACGGAAACAGAGGTCACAACGGATAATCACAGAAGTCACAAAATCAAGCTTTCTCTCAGGCTATGAGGCACAAAGATCCGGCAATGGTCACAGGAAGAGGCAGGTTATGTATTAGGGCAACGGCCAGCCAGCGCCAATTAGTGCCGCACTGGCCCTTTAAATGTCACAGAGCCAGCGTGCACTGGAGCAAGGATAGGTGAGTGAGGCTGCCGCCAGCATGGAGGGGCACATGAGTGCGCCTGTGACCCGAGACATGGGTCGTAGGAGCACCTGTGACACACCCCTCTGGAATTCTGAGAGCACAAACTCAAGGAGATCTGTTTCGGGGTAATGTGTTTGTCTCATTTGATCAACTAGAAACCCAACTCCAATTACAACATACCCACTTTCATAAATTCTTACAATTGAGACATGCGGTACAGGCCCAATTCCTAGAACCCAGACCGGCTGTGTCATCATATCCTCTTATAGGGGATTGCGAAATTTCAAGGACCAGGAGGCATCATATCAACAATTTACTCTTTTGTAATTAATGCTAAAGTACAGGGAACAACCCTAAAGGCAGCATTCTCTTGGGCTGAATTGAAATTATGTTAGAGGTTTTGGAGTCGCACCAGTACGTTTCCCCATAAACAATAAATTAATACAGCTGTATATCATTCACCAGAGCTACCTGACACTGCACTGCCTACACAAAAAGGGGAAGTTACCGTCTCTGCAATGATTTAGATGCTCTAACACGCCACAAGACTACTTGCGTATGATGCGGTCGTGCCATTATATTTCTTCGTTCTGGGCTTCAGTTACGAACGTTCTCTCTAACTTATTATGACATCCATTACCTACTACCCCACTGACATGCCTGTTTGGTATATTAGACAAGGAAGCATGGACCCATCATGAGCGCATAATCATTAGATAGGCGTTGTTTATGGCTCGGAGGTCCATTGCCTTACTTTGGATGGGGGATTCTTCCCCATCCTGCTCACAATGGAAACGATTGGTCAACCAAATTATTCTGTATTACAAGATAATATACAAAAATAGGGGCGCCCAGACAAATTGAATAAAATGTGAGATAAACTGTGTAGATACCTTGTCTAAGACAACAGCACTGTAATGTAAAATACTGTAACATTTAAAACAGACAATGGGGCTTATTTAGTAAGGGTCGCGGTTTGCACTTTCGATGGACTGTTCATAGTTTTTGGGGATTGCATGACTTTTACAGGTATTTAACAGGTGTCTGCACTTGCATTGTGTCACATGCGTTCGTGTTTTGCGCAGTCCGACTGATTTGGAAAGAGCGTGGGATTTAACTTTCAAATTGTGTTGCAAGACAATGCACTTACATGTACCACAAAGAAGAAGGTGAACTCCGTCGGACCTGAGCGGGGAAGCGACACATGCACGATGTCAGGAGCACGATCTAAGTGAATGGTGGCACAGTACATTATCAGCGGACAATGCACTTTCGGTGAACTCAACGGACGGGTAAGTAATTTGGGACACTTCAGAGATTATGTTCTAACAACACTCATTTTTACAAATTGTACAGTCTGTGTATTGTTCAATAAACAGCTTTAAAAAAAGGGCACCAAGAATGGACCAAAAACTGTCACGCATCGTGTGACAGCACCCTAAGACGATGTTTATATAAATGCAGTGAATTTTGTTTACTATGCATTAAAAGACAAGTGTGAAAGCGGCTGTACAGTTCCAGATTTTAGGGACAGTGTGGGGTATGCTCTACACAGGGCCACCATCATGAAGGGTCTAGTGGGACTGTGTTCAAGGGTTCTCCCTTGGCTGTGTCCTTTTGGCTTCTCCGTCTTCTCCTCTTCCAGCTTCACACGGCATGGTGTCACGGCCATGTCACATCATAGTGTATGCAAGTGTGGGGGGCTGTGTGTTGACTCGGAGGTCTTTTTATGGACTGAGGGGGCATATGCTGGGGGGCTATCTACTGAGTGGGCACGAGCAGGAGCAATCTATATACTGAGTGGGCATGTAGGATGGCACAAAAATTTTCCATTCTGGCGCCCCAAGATACCTAGTAGCAGCCCTGGCCCCACATTGTCTATTTTTACTGCAAAAAGGAGGAAAAATAGGAGGTTCAGCAGAAAAGGAAGATTTATAAAACGGCGGTTAACATAAGGGGGGAATTTTAAGGAAGGGCTACAGAAAATAGTGAATTTATGTGAGGGAGAGTAACAAAGGTGGAAATCTAAAAGTGAGTGCAAAAGGAAGGTAGATATTACAAGTAACAGGCTTATTAGTGCATTGTTAGTTGGTTAGGGAATTATATAGTGTATGGGGGAGATGATACAGTGGAGGCCATAGGAAGGTCGGATTATTTAGTGGGCTGTGGCGAGGGGGCTATTATACGTTGTGCGTACAATTGTAAAGTTGGGAGGTATGCATGATCAGGCATACATTCAGAGTATAAGTCATATGTTTCATTTATAGGACAGTCACCTTCATTCATATAGAGTTCTATGATTACATTACAGTATCATTAAGCTGAATGTTATTCACAGGATCTGAAACCAAATCACAGCTGTCCTAGTTTTGTGTGCTTGTAGTAGATCTTGCTGACTAAGGGGAAAGTTATGAGTTCCTAAGAATTTTTGTAGAAATGTTTTCCTGTGATTCAGCAGAATTTCACCATAAGAAAACCGTGATCCGTGATTTGGTGCTTTCCACAGATGCCTCACAAAGCCTCTGGAGTTTTCACATTGCCTTGTATTCTCACTGACCCGCTCGTCATGAAAAAAATGATGAAACATGACACGGATGCGGAGTACAGAAGGCAATAGAAGTCTAGGGGGTCAGTTTATGTTTTTACTGATGAGGCTGAAAAACCAGGTGTGATGTTTTCAATGCAATGTTAAACCTTTAGTTTTTTTTTTTTGCAGACACAGAGACAAAACGGAAGTAAACTGGAGACGAAAAGCAATGGAAGCTGAGCACCAACGCCAATGTGAAAAAGCCCTAACTTTTCAGCAATAAAATAAATAGTACATGCAAATATATTGGAGAAAGTGCCTTTTTCCCACTTCCCATCTTTTTCTGCCTATCACCTAAGCCTTGTGTGTTTTCCCTGGGAATCTCTATGGGTCTTCTCTAGCTTTCAACCAACAGCAATAACTGATGTCTTGCAAGTTTTATAGCTACAGCACAAGTCTCAGGGTGCTGTCAACAAGCACCCGGTGATTTGCATGAAAACAATGCAAAACACTGGGTGTGCGTTATCAATTGTATGCATTTTCCCTGGAAATGCAGATGCTATCAGGCCAAGCAGCACCCTCGGTTGCGTTTCTAAACAAAATGCAAGTGCTGCGTGTGACCTGGTAGTTGTGCACTGTCCACCTACCAGGGATGACCGCACTTTGGGGTCAGCTGAATTCTCTGGGACCAGAGTGGCTGGCTTGTAGTGCGGTCTAGAATCAGGTATCTTGGTCCAGGTGAGCACACCTCATTAATGGCCGTCCAGGCCAGCGAGGGGATGGAAGAAGAGGGAGAAGCCGCAATGTAGAGAAGGGGTCCCCTGGGGCACTGCCGTGTACATGTAGTGATGGGTCACCGAGCAGGTGGTGAAGGGGAGGCCTCGTGTTGGCCGCAGCAGCCAGGGATCACATGTGGAGACAGGGAAGTTGAACAATAAACTTACTGGGGCATATGTATCATTTGTTTTCCTTTGCGACTTTTTAAAGTTGGCTGAAGTCAGTATACTTTAGCAGTCTTTCTAAATTTGCTGTTGTGATGCATGTCTTTTTTTCCCCTTTTTTGCGACTGTTTAGGTACATGTATAAAACTAAGCATGGAGTCAATTGTACTTCGTTTTGCACCTAAAAAGTTGCAAAACAAAGAAAACATCTGTCTTGGAAAGATACATTTAGGAACACTGCAACTGACACAACCACTGGCTAGCTTCTTACAACTTCGTAAAAATGCACACGAAAGCCTGCAAAAAGAAGTGGAAAAAACTGATCAAAATAAAGATACATGTCCCCCACAGTCTCTTTAATGGCACATAGTCCAATACAGCAGCAGGTAACAGCCTCCTCTCTGCAGAGTTCTACTCGGCAGTGGATTAGTTGGATCTGTACCTAGGCTTAGTAGAGCACCTCCGCCCTGGTAAATAGGGGCTGGATAGTAGCTTAGGCAGCTATCCTGGTGCAGTCTCTGTGGAATTAGGCACACAGAGTCGCTGGTGTAGCAGAGGGATATCCCTCTGAAAGGAGACAGTAGCTACAGACAGATAGAAAGACACTGACCCAGTAGTGATGGGTCGTTCACGAATGAGCCATGCAAAATTACACAGATTCAAGAATCAAATAAATAGATCCCTTGTTGCACCAAGGCTGTTAAATTAAAAGTTGGCCCTAAATCCTAAAATAATGTACAATACAGTCACATTGTAACGAATCTGCTGAAGCCATACAGCCTCGGGTCTTACTGATTGCTGCACCCTGATGACGTCTCAACAAAGATGGCGGCACCCACGTGACTCTGTCTTTTAAATACCGGCTGCGCAATCAAAAGGGTTAATAGCACTGATCACTGGTATTAGCAGTGGGTGTTGGTATGAACATGCCAGTTATTTGAAGACTTTGTGGATCCAAGAAGATTTTGTGTTATTTAACTTTAAACCTTACAATATTGAACTTGAATATTTCTAGACATAGATTAGAAAGAATTCCTAATAGACTTTCCCTCCAAGGGAGTGGATAGATGTAGAAAGACAGGGTTGAATGACCTTTATTGGTCCGAGGGCATTGTCATACTGCTCAAGTGGCTGCACTAGTAACCACTACCCTAGAGGCACATACTAACACAGTACAGCACAAAATTCTACCACTGAAATTATAAATTTCACAGTGCATAACTAAATATAAGCCAAGTAATCAAGGGTGGGATCCAACAGGTTCGCTCAGGCCAGCCTGAGTCAGGGTGAACCAGGTTGACAATCTGGCTCCCACCCCTTGCATTCAGCAGCTTATTATGGGAGCTTTTAGCTGCTCCCTCCATCACACGGGCGACCAGCATTGCGATTGTGTGATAGTGGATCTGGCACAGGTGACGCGTCAAAGTTGACATGGTGCAGGCTGACATGTGATGTCATCAAGTGTCCCCTGTGCTGCAGCTCTGGGATCAAGGCGGAAGAAGAGGAACAAGTTAAGTATGTTTTTTTTATATACCATTGACTACTGGGGGCATCAATGTGACCGCTGGCTACTGGGGACCTGTAATGACTTGCTACTGGAGGAATTATTGTGGCTACAGGTTACATCACTGTGACTTATGGCTACTGGGGATGTCAATGTGACTACTGGCTACTGTGGGGCATCACTGTGACTAATGGCTACAGGGGGCATCACTGTCTTATGGCAGCTGGGACCATCTCTATAATTACTGGCTCTTGGAGGGTATCACTGTGACTACCGGGAGCAGGCACTGTGACTACTTGCTACTGGGTGCAGGTACTGGGGGCATGCACTGTGACTGGTTAGTGTGGGGCAGGCATTGCATCTATTGCCTACTAGGGACAAGCATTGGGACTAATGGCTGACGCTGGCTGCTGGTTTGAGTATTGGCTACTACTGGGTTGGTACTGTGACTACTGTGGATGACTGTGCCTATTGGCTGCTGTGTGGGGACTGTGTGACTATTGGCTTCTTTATGGGGGCAATGTGACAATTGGCTTCTGTGTGGGGACACTGTGAACCATTTGCAGTGACCATGACTCGATTAGCTACTGTGTGTGGGCACCATCACAGTTTTGTCGGCTTTAAGGGCACTGTAACTATATTGGCTACTGTGTGGGGGCACCGTTACTATGTTGGATACTGTAAGGGGAATGGTGCTATATTGGTTATTGTTGGGACATAAAAATGATCAATATAACAGTATTAAGTTTGTGATAAAGAGATAGAGGACATGATGAGGTGCAGGGCTGTATGAAGAGAGCCCACTCCATGGCTCATGCCAGTGGCTCATTGTAATGAATACTGTGTAAAAATGTCATGTACCGCAATACTGTAGTATTATATGGCAGTATATGGTAGGAACGATCAGACCATCTAGGGTTAATGTACCCTAAAGAGCCTAAAAAATAGTAAAAAAAAAAGTTTAAAAAATGTAAAAAAACTAAAAATTCAAATCACCATTCTTTCTCTAGAACTGATAAAAAACATAATAAACAGTAATCTCAAAATGTTTGATGTATCAAAATATGATAACGGTTATTCCCGTCGTTGAGCCCCATAATGGTAAATAGCTTACAAATGTCCGAAATGCTACTTTTACCCCATTTTGCATCACATAAAAAATGTAATAAAAATGATAGAAATGTCACACAGTCCTCAAAATAGTAGCCATGAAAACGTCAGCTCATTTCTCGAAATATGACACCTCACACAGCTGCAAAAATGTGCATATCACAAGTTCAAATAACGGAACACTAGCTTTTAAAATAACGGGAAAAGCTAGCGTCCCGTTATTTGAACTTGTGATATGCTCATTTTTAATTGACTCTTGTGAGTATGATGAACTGAAATAAATTTTAACTTTGTTGGGACATACCACACCATCTGCCTGCATATTTTCTTCCAGCTTCAATATAATTAAAGGATGATAATGAAAGCGCGATGGTGCTAGTCTGAATGGTGACATACTTTCAGCAGGAGAAACTGAGGATTGGTGCTCTTCATCGGTGATTAAAGATGGAATAACGTATAAGAAGAATAATTTTGGGAGCTGCGGTCATAGTGAAATTATTTTCTCTATTTCTATGTCCATATCCTGTATGGAAATCAGCAGTACAAGACACACAGAAAAATATTTATATTAAAAGAGTCAAAAACACTCTAAAAAGATCTAACAATATGTCCATTATACAAATTAATGACATTGGTCCTCACACCTTCTGATATTCTCAGATTTAGAATGAAGACATTGCTCATATGAATGCTAAACATGCTAAAGTTTAATCATTGAGTACAGTACTGTTCAGATACAGGCAGAAGTAGCATCTAGAAACGTACAGGTCCCATCTTTGCTTCATCAGGTGCCTGGATAACAACTATGTCCAACACTGTGCTCCCAAATAGTATATACCCCTCATATCAAGGCACGTCACTGGGCCGTATATATCATATAAAACCTTCACACTGCAACTGATCCACATATTTCATACAGTATATAATCCTCTTAAAACCACTGCCTATGCATATATAATGACCTTTACTTAGATAGCGCCATTCAATTCCACAGCTCTTTACAAATCATGGGAACATATACAAATAAAATAAGACAATACAGAGTAAAAACAAAGTCATATGGAAACAATAGGAGTGAAGGATCTGCTCACAAGAGCTTGTTGTACCCCTCACCTACAAAAGAATTCCCCATGCTGAGCACCCGACATATACAAAGTATAACCCTCACTACACAACTCGCCACAACTCAAGCTGTGCACCCCACATATATCAAAAATGTGCCCCTTGATATATTATTATCTATGTCCCTGAATACAAGATATACTGTGCCTGATGAATAAATAATTGACACAGATTCTACTTAAAGGGAACCTACCATGAGGAATCTACTATCAGAAGTAGATGTGATGGTAGATGCCTCCTTTCTTCCTCTGCCCTTATCTATAATTTAATAATCCTGGAACAGAACCTAATTTGTTAAAAACTGTATTTTAGTAATATGTAGATTAACTGCAGAAGCTACTGGGGCGTGTACTAGCCTGGCCGGTCCCTACAAGCTAAGGCTGCTCCATGCTCCAGTAGCCTCTTCAGTTAATTTACATATTATTAAAATACAGTTTTTAACAAATTAGGTTCTGTTCCAAAATTATTAATTTACAGACAATGGCTATGGGGCTGTGATCTGGACACATATCATGTGACCAGATCACTGCCTCCATGACGACCGTGTGAATGAGCCCTTAACCCCTTCAGGTCTCCTCATTTTTCAAATCTGCCCTGTGTCACTATTATTGGTTAGAACTTTGGAACTCTTTAACATATCCAGGGGATTTTGAGATTGTTTTCTCCTGACACATAGTTCTCCATATTAATTTAAAAATTTGGATGACATCTTTTGTGTTAAGTTATGAAAAAAGCTGAAATTTGTAAAAAACTTCTCCATTTTCAAAGATCTAAATTCTCTAATTCTCTCTGCAGAAAGTGATACCACCTAAATTAATTCATATGTTGAATTTCCCAAATGTCTGCTTTATTTTGGCATGGTTTTTTAAGTTTCCACTAATTTTTTTTGAATGTTATGAGGCTTCAAATTTGGGTGCAATTTTTCATATTTTGTGGAAAATGGACAAAACCTATATTTAGAGGCAACTATCAAGTGACTGTGAGAGGCCTTAATAGTAAAACCCCATAAATTACCACCCAATGGAAACTACACCTCTCAACGTAAGAAAACTCACTTTTAAGACATTTTTTAACCTTTTAGGTATTTTACAGGGGTAAAAACAAAATGTCTGGGTGCGATTTAGACATTTTTTTGGACTATAGATTCATTTTGGCCAAAAACTCAACCATTCACAATGGGTTAAATGAACAAAAAGCTCTTCAATGTTTGATACCTAATTTCTCCCATGTATAACAATACCCCATATGGTGGTAAACGGCTGTATGGGCACATGGCCGGGGATAGAATGGAAGGAGCACAATCCAAAACAGATTTGTATTGTCACATTGTACAGGTTCTTATATTTATTCTATGTGGGTATATGGGGGCTTATTTTTTGCCAGATGCAATGCACTTTTCAGGTACATAATTTTGGGGCATATATAGCTAATTGATGAGATTTTATTAATTCTTTCTTGGTGGAGGAAATGAAAAGCATCAATTTTTGTTACAATTTTTTTTGCTTTTTTTTACCTCAATTATACCTTAACAATACCTCATTTATAAAGCTTTTTTTATTTTTTTCCAAATTTTACTGCATAAAAACTAATTATTTAGAAAATCTTGTTTATTTTAGTTAGCATCACCATCTATTCAGAGTTATATATTTTTTTTTATTTTTGAGCTTATGTTTTGGGAAAAGAGTTGTTCTTTTACGCTGTCTCATTTATTTTAAGGGTATTGATGAAAAATCATATTTTTCGGAAAGATTTTTTATGGTGTTTACCATGCATGCATAATCATTCTGTTTTGTTATGCAAATTGGTACAGATGCAGCAACATGAAATAAGTGTTTATTTGTGTATCTATATTTTTTACACTTTACTAGGTCCAGGTGTACATAAACCTCATTCCCTAAAAAGAATATATGTATATATAAAATATTATATAAATCATTACTTGATTAAGAATTTCTCATGCAAATGGATTCCAACTTTATGTTTGATCTGTTTTTAATAACGTTTATATACAATAAACAACATATAAAACAAAACTTTCAACTAAACATGTGGTCACACAGCAGGGAGAATTCCCAAGCATTTTCATGGTACTGAAGAGATGCAACCACAATGAAACAGTGCTGTCTACAGTTTGGAATCACTTCCTTATAGAAAATATATACTGGTTTGGCTTTCATAATGTATCCTAAAAGTCATGCTTGATATTAAGGGGGCTGCCTTTCAACGTAGCAAAAAGAAGCATTGTTTTCCATGTCCCATCCTGGAAAACATATTTTTATTTTTCCCAGAATCCTCTAGTAGAGCTTCAATCTACAAGTCTCCAAATGCCTACAAGACGGCCCTAATTGGCAAAGTCTCTGTATTTGCATATATCCCGCAATCAATTATATAACATGGTATATAGATCAAGTCATACAACTCAATCAACCGAAGGCATCCATGTTAAAGTAAGGGAAAAATTTCTTTGTTTCGCTATATTCTGGTGCTAGTACCTTTTTGGTACTTTGGTGTAGGGGCCAGTGTCAGGTGTAATCTTTTCATTGATAACATCTTCATTGCTATCATTTTAGGGACAAAAGAACTATTTGATCGTTTTTCATTATTTTTTTTATGTGTGGTAAAATGGTGAAAATGTGGCATTCAGACATTTAGGTATTTTGTTTCTCCATTACAGGAATCACCATCAGGAATAATGGTTATATTTTGATTTATGAAATTACATAATTTTTTTTTTTACCTTTTTTTATTAAATTTTTAAAACTGAAATAATAATAATTACAATCAATGCATTCCAACATCAAGTAATCAAGTATAACTTTAACATAACTATTATCATGCAATCAAGGCTTCAAACACAGGGGCTTGACGCATTTTCGTAAATTTCTTTCGTCACTTTCGGTATTTGCAACGCTGGGAAAGGTATTTAACTGGGGATTGTGTTGCACATGATCAGATTTTGGCACGGCTGCGCTGGCCCGTTCTGTTTTGAAGCTTTTCTATTCTGTCTAATGTCATCATATATTTCTCTCTTTCAATAACCTCCACTATGGATACTGATGGAGATAACCAGTTTGCCATGATGGACCTCTTTGCAGCTAGTAAGAGTTATGTATTATGGTGGGAAGTGGGTTTAGGAGAGAGAGTAACCTCATTGACACCTTCAGTACCATCTCTTCTATGTGAAAGACTAAAAATAGTAGATCACATGGTAAGTGTATGTTCCAGTGATGTGAAATATGGGTAGTGAGCTGTGTCCGGAAGTATTTATATGCATGCATTCCCATAAACTGTGCCATATTCTGTTATCCTGTCAGGGTGGGCTGAAGTACGCAATAAGTCAAAACCATAGTAAGCATGGTGCATGATGCGCAAAATGCGTTTCACACCACTGTTCACTGGGTATGCAATAACTAACACTAGCTCACCCATTAAGGATCTATGATTAGATTTTCTCAACAGGAGTTTTGTAATTTCACTGCAGATATACTCAGTTTTCCAGAGGACAGTCCAAAAAAATATCCATACACTGTATTCTTTGCTTTTCCCTCTACAGCTCACATCCTTGAGTTTAGGAAGTTTCAAAAGGAAAAAGAAATTGGCTGGGTAGGGCACATTTATTACTCATCTCTTGCATCGTCAGCCACCTTTGTTCAGCATCGTATAACATGCCTCCTGCTATTTTTATGCCCTTAATCTTACAAGTTTGGTAGAGGGCGCTATTTGACCACCGGGTACTCCAAATGCAACCACAGAGTTAGGTGTCTGGATAACAAGAAAGGAAGGCCAGTTTTCTTGTTTCCTTCCATGTTATCAAGTTATCTTGCAGTATGATGGACTGTTACCTTAGGGACTCCTAGGGTACTTTGTATGTAGTAGTGCTACCAAGTCATAGGGAGACGCCAGAGCCTTCTCCTGATTGGTGTTCGAGGAGTGTTCAGAGTTATGCGTCCAAGTCAAAAGTCTTGCAGGTTGTAGCCTCTTATATTTGGAACTCATCCTTCCTACTTGGTGAGCATTAATTTAGTATTTAGTCAGCTTCCCTCTCCAAATAAAAGTCTGAAATGCTTTTTAAATCTTTAACTTTATTATTCAGTAAAAGTGAGATCATTTGTAGGGGGTATAATTGCCTGGGGAATGATATTATTTTGAATAGGTTAAATCTGCCCATCATGGTAAGAGGAAGCTTGTGCAATTGTTTTAGTTTGTCCTGAATTGTTCCCAAATAAGAACAACTGTAGACAGTGTCGGGCAAGTTCCCTGATTTTACTGCTATGGCAACCTGCAGTTGTGTATCTAGTCTGGATGTGGTGGCCTTGAGGTCCAGTAGTTAGCTTTTGGATATGTTAATCCGGAAATCAACAAATTGGCCAAAGTAAGAAATGTGTGGGGTTTGACAAGAATAGAAGAATGTCAACTGGGAATATCACTAGTTTCACCCCTTCCTCTCCAATATTGATTCCTCTGAAGAGGGATGAATCCTCCAGTGATCTGGCTAGGGGTTCTGGATCACACAACAGGGGTCACAACAGGCACTCTTGCTGTATGCCTCTCTTTAATGGGAATGTCAAGGATAGAAACCCACCTGGACCATCATATCTTTTTCGGCGTCTAAATTTAATACAACCGGATGTTCTCCCGGCTGTGGAAGGTTGTGGATTACCAATTAACATGGAGATTTATTGGGAAAGCCAATCTGCCATTATTTTAGATAGTAGCTTGACATATTGGTTTATGAGTGAGATTAGTTTATATGATGCTGTATCTAGAGGATCTTTTTCTTTTTTGTGTAAAAGTTTGATGTGGACCACCTTTGAGTGCGGGGTTAGTGTACCTGTGCATAGTAAATGGTTGAAATAAACTGTGGGCACAACTTATGCTTTTAGTGGTTTATAGAATTCTGCTGTATGGCCATCCAGCCCTATTGCCTTTCTGTTCTTTAGATGACTTGGTCTAATTCTTGTTACGGGATATCTCTATTTAACTGGGCTTGTTATTCTGTCGTAAGTTTGGGAAGTGTAAGATGCCCTAAAAAGTCAAGGCCTTCTATGGGTCGGTATATAGGGATTGGTAAAAGACTTGGAAAATTGAGTTTACCTTTTTTGGTGCTGTGCTGACTATCCACGTCAGGTCCTTCAGGGCAGATATATGTGTGGGGGTTTTGTTCCTTTTGCCAGTTTAGCTAGTAAGCGCCTACCTTGTTTCCAAATAGGAATAGGTCGGCCTTAAAGGGCTTACAATGTAACTCTCCCCTCATATCTAGCCATGTGTCATATTCCGCTTTGGCCATCTCCCACACTGCTCTTGTGGCGCTCATAATCCATTTCAAATTCCAACTACCAGCAATTTAACAGCTCAATAAAGGACGCATCTTAAGTAAGAAAATTTGGGAATCTCCAGAGAGTATCTGTTCCCTTTGGGTAGACAGACTGGAGAGTGTTGGGATATCACCATTTGGTGGATATCCGCTTCTGAGAGGTGCTAGGAAGCCCTTGTTGACAGAAGTACATAGTAAATACGAGACCAAGAGTTAAGTGGGTGGGAGAAGTGTGTGACTTCCCTCTCGTCTTGGTGTTGCAGTCTCCAAGCATCTGTAAGTTCTGTGGCTAGTGTCGTGGTTGTCATGGTGTACATAGTAAAAGAGGGGTTGATACCCTTCTGCGGTCTTCTACAGAAGAGAGGACATTATTTAAATCTCCTCCCAGGATTTTGAGAGCGTTGTGATAGTTCTGAATCTAGTTGGACACACCATTGATGAATACTTTGTGGTGAAGACCACACTTCACCATTATACTTGACTGTTATGTGTATCCACCTACCCTCAGAATTGTTAGCCGTTGCCAAAATTTCACCTGCAAAGCTTTTGTGGAATAGTACGAAAACCCCTGCTTTGTTGGCACCGCAGGAGAGCCCAGCACTTGGTTCACCCAGAACTTCTTGAGGCGAAAGAAATCTGATGTTTCTGTGTGGGTTTCTAAGAAGACAAGGTAGGTGAGGAATCAAAAATTGCTGCTACAGACATTTGTCCCAGTGAGGACATGACAGATACTGTCTCTTCTGGTTTTAACTTTTGCCAGCTCCATTGGAGATAGAGCTATATAAATAAAGATTATTGTTATTATTAATAATAATATAACAACAGTATGGTACACTATGTTCTCCATAGTTTTTCCTCATTGGTAGTTGTCTTTGGCAATTTTAGGCTATTCTGCAGAAAAACTTTGTCTGAATGTGATTTCAAAAAGGCAAATTATTTAAAAAAAAAGTGCTCTGTATGGAGTGCCAGTTAACAAGGTTACTTTTTTATATACTTGTGTCATTGGAAATGGTGCTATATTTTACTATTAATTTAACAAAAATCCAGGCTAGCAGACACAGGCATTATGCTGTGGTTGCTTTTAATGTAACTGACCGGAGCCGTCAGTTAGTCTGTTTGAGGTGTGGGCGTGAGCACCATAAGTCAGTTGTCCATTGCAGTGCAGCAGGTAAGGGCAAATTGAGCTCCCAGTGGACCTAAGGGATGTGAATGGCTGTATCCCACCAATTACAGTAAGATCCAATGAGTAGAATGAGTCTTACAATTCTCTCAGGATTTGATGTCTTGCCAGATAGCTGAAGCCCACAACCCAGACAGAGTAACTGCCTAGAGTAACATCAGTTACATTATATATACTGGATTAAGTGACTGATATCCTGGATACTGGGTTATACCGAGTTATTGTGTTTAGTTTCTGGTAGAGAGAAGCTGAAGCCAGAGGCGTATATAAAAAGAAGCATCCATTCACTTATGTATGTATTGTGTATGATAGAATAACTATGTTGTTCATGCCAATATCTGAAATAGTCTCTACTCCAGTTGAGATGAGAGATACATTCTAGGTCTGCATAATATTATTTATGTCTCAAATGAGTAACCTATCATAGTATGTGTTTTAGGCCCCTTCCACACTTGCGTTTTTCACGCACGTGCAGAACTTGTATTGCACTCTGACCCATTGTAATTAATGGGTTTTTTCTGACTTGCATTTGTTTTTCACACTTTTTTTAACGCGTGTTTAAATCTCAGCATGCTCTACTTTTGCAAATCACGCACCATACAAGTCTATGGGGATGCATCAAAAACGCATTGCATTCTGAGACACATGCAAGTCCAATATAAGTGCAATGCATTTTTCATGCATCAATTGCTATGGAAAAGATCCTGAGTCCTTTTCATGCGCGTTATCTGCGTGTGAAAAACTAATTGAAAATGCGTGTGAAAAACTGAGACACTAAACAAACTCTGACTGAAAACTGATTGCACTCTGATGCAAAATGTCAGTTTTTCACTGACCAAACCTTGATCACTCCCTGATCAAACTCTGACGTGATCTGCAACGCAAGTGTGCATGTTTAGAAAATGGTACTGGAACTCTAAGGCCCCTTTCACACTTGCGTTTTTCACACACGTTTTTTCTGTGCGTGCTTTTGACGTGCAGAACTTGCATTGCACTCTGACCCATTGTAATCAATGGGTCTTTTCAGACTTGCATTTCTTTTCACGCACACACGCGTGTTTTTTTTAACGCGCGTTTAAATCTCGACATGCTCTACTTTTGCAAGTCACGCGCGTGAAAAAACGCACCATACAAGTCTATGGAGACACATCAAAAACGCATTGCACTCTGAGACACTTGCAAGTGCAATGCGTTTTTCACGCATCAATTGCCATAGAAAAGATAGAGCTCAGTCCTGAGTCCATTTCACGCGCATTTTCTGTGCGTGAAAAACGCATTGAAATTGCATAAAAAACGTGCGTGAAAAACTGAGACACTGAACAAACTCTGACTGAAAACTGATTGAACTCTGATGCAAAATGTGCGTTTTCACGGACCAAACCCTGATCGCACCCTGATCAAACTCTGACGTGAAATGCAACGCAAGTGTGGAAGGGGCCTAAGTGGTTGCTGTGGGCACATAGGACACTTCATTTCTGAAACTACATTGAGGTAGTCACATAATATCCACCTCTTTATTCTCCTTCTCCTGTAATTTATAATCACTTTACATGTCGATAGTATGAAATGTGAAGAACCAATGTATAATTATTCTAAGAATGAGATCTGAAGGAATTGACCACTTATTTCTTCAATCAGGACCTTCATAGAAATAATGTTGAAGACCATCTTCCAGTCGAAAGAAATAAGAGGAGCAGAAAAGGAGGCCATAGCAGTGAAATCACCTCTTAATTTACCTAACAAGCACAGAAGACCAAAAGTTGTCTCATTTCACAGGCAAATGTACAATTCACACTTCTGAAATGTAGAATAGAGCTTATTGGGTATTGTGTTATTATTTGAACACTCCATGCAGGGCTACATAAAGGATGGTCAACAGGATAAAGACCTTCTATCTCAACCTCCGCATTAACAAATCACTATTCAGTGCTATTTGTAACTTAGTAATGCTTTTCCAGTACATTATTATTAATTACATTGTGATATATATTCAAAAGGGGGGTTACATACACAGTATAAAAACAAACACAACTAAGGCCCCTTCCACACTCGCGTTGCATTTCACGTCAGAGTTTGATCAGGGTGCGATCAGAGTTTGGTCAGTGAAAAACGCGCATTTTGCATCAGAGTGCAATCAGTTTTCAGTCAGAGTTTGTTCAGTGTCTCAGTTTTTCACGCGCGTTTTTGATGCAATTGCAATGCAATTTCAATGCGTTTTTCACGCGCAGAAAATGCGCGTGAAATGGACTCAGGACTGAGCTCTATCTTTTCTATGGCAATTGATGCGTGAAAAACGCATTGCACTTGCATTGCACTTGCGTGTGTCTCAGAGTGCAATGCGTTTTTGATGCATCTCCATAGACTTGTATGGTGCGTTTTTCACACGAGTGACTTGCAAAAGTAGAGCATGTCGAGATTTAAACGCACGTTACAAAAAACACGCGAGTGTGTGCGTGAGAAAAAACACAAGTCTGAAAAGACCCATTGATTACAATGGGTCAGAGTGCAATGCAAGTTCTGCGCGTCAAAAGCACGCGCAGAAAACGCGCGTGAAAAACGCAAGTGTGAAAGGGGCCTAAGTAAAAAAGACCCCATAATAGACTGAACTGGCACAAGTGGAGGGAAGTCCATACATATGAGGGCTTACAATCTAATATATATATGTTGTTTCTGCAAATAAAAGATAGACCTTGTGCTTCTACTAATGAGAATACATTCACATTGCCCGGAGTACCGTAGCACGGCCGGCACAAGGCAGTGCCAGGGAGTGAGGAGGGGGAAAGCGCCGCTCACCCCCACCCCTTTCAATAGGAATATATGGCGCACAGCGCAGGATTCCGGAGAAAGATAGGACAGGGTAGGGAGCCTCACGTGTGCTGCACCGCACTGCTCCCATTGGGCACCGTGCGCCCATTGCCGACTATGGGGGGGGGGGCGTATATGTGAATGTAGCCTAAGGCTAGTGCCTGGACCTTGCTACTACCTTTTGTCTGATAGCTGTAGTTTGCCCACACAACCCTTTCACTAATGAAACAGCCACTAATAAGAGAGATTGTTAATTTATCGTATACACAGTACATCTCCACAGCTCCATTTGGAAGTGAAGATCTGGACTGTAGTGAATAAAATTTGTGTTTCAGATAATAAGTGTCATCTTTGTATATATACTGTTATTTCTTGTTTGATGGTATACAAACTCACCTAGGCTGCTGTATAAGAAATATAAATATATGAACCTTCAGTCCTATATTGCTACAGTCCCCAGCACTCCCCTTAGCTTTTTCTTTGTAATAAATAGCCAGGATTAGTCTGAACTGTGTATGCACTGCCTTGTGTTATTGGCCCATGGTAAAGCTTTGTTGAAGTTTTTGAAAAAAAGGGTTTAGCTGAGAGAGTTATTAGGAAGTGGTGGCACTTGGACCTTGGTTTCTGAGGCAAATGGTGGTTGGATACCTTTTACACAGAAGTTAAAGAGATTAAGGCATCTTACAGATGTATTAGCATGGCATTCACATGCTCCACTAGATCTGCTAAAATATCTGCAGGGATTTATCATTAAATCTACTACTTAATGCAGACATATCTTTATCCCAGATAAAAGCAAGAAGGAATCAGCTAGCTATTATCCTTGTTGATGTCGCTGAAAGGCTCTTGGGGTATTACCGGAGCCCCTTTCAGCATGGCATCACGCCCCCCTGCAGCACTCCTAATCCCTCTGTTGCCTTCTTGACCTCCAAAACAGTTTTAAGACTCATGAGCTTTATGTATGTCATATGTATCATAATGGCTTAGATTGCCAAATGTGGCATATAAGGGTTTATATTGTATTTGAGACTTTTTGATAAAGTCACAAAAAAGTAGCAAATTTTCACCAAACCAAATTGTAAATATGTACTACACCAGGAAGGACTGAAGTGAATTTTGCATAAATTTTAGGTCCCTCTTCATAAATCTGTCAACCACATCTGGATTCCCCTGAAGAATGTGGTGTAAGTAGGATAAAGTGAAAAGTGGAGTCGGTTGGCAAATCTCACTAGATTTTTAACATTTTTAAACAAATAGGCAATTAAAATAATTGTAAGAGAATCATTGAGAATTTTTGGTGAAAAGTCGCTAAAAAATTAGATCAGATTAATCAGATTTAGCAGGTCATAATTATATATAATGCAATAAGTCCTATCTTTCCTGTAGAACAGTAATGTCGATCAGCTGTTTATCGCAGTGTAAAAACAGGAACCTGGGGATGGAGCCATTGGTTCTGTGATCCTGTTGCAGGTGGAAGCTGTAAAAACAGTTATGTCTCCCATTCACATTTACTGGGATTGGTTATGGGGACAGGCGTCAGCGTCAATATTAGCCAACTACATCAAGCCATCTTTTAGGGTACTGCTAGTTTGAAATTTGTTGAATTTTAAATGATTTCAAATAGACTTATCAAACATACTTCTATATGCAAATTATTTGTAACCTACAGAGTGGAGGGCTCTAAAGCCAATGACAGTATGTCCTGGAGTCTTCAGCTGAAAAGATCCTCAGCCTCCACCAATGTGTCTGTATTAAATTTAACCGAATCTGAGAGCTTTGAGTTTGAAAGATCAGAAAATACACAGTCATCTTCTTCAGATTCAGAAGGCAGGGAAGAGCATGCAAAATCACAGGTATCATGCTTTTTTGTTTTGGCTAGTTACTTTGAGAACATTAAAGGAAACCTACCACTTGTAGTGGCAGGTTTCCGATGGAAATACCGGGCACCAGCTCAGGGTGAGCTGGTGCCGGAGCTTATTTTAGTTAGTGTTTTAAACCGCGGTATCGCGGTTTAAAACACTTTTTAAACGTTATAGCCGGCGCAGGCAGGTACGCGCTCGGCGCTTACCGTGCACGCGGCTCTCATTCACTTCCTATATAGCCGCGCGCACGGTAAGCGGCGAGCGCGTACCTGCCTGCGCCGGCTATAAAGTTTAAAAAGTGTTTTAAACCGCGATACCGCGGTTTAAAACACTAACTAGAATAAGCTCCGGCACCAGCTCACCCTGAGCTGGTGCCCGGTATTGCCATCGGAAACCTGCCACTACAAGTGGTAGGTTTCCTTTAACTTACAAAAAATTGGAAACAAATGAGTTTATCCTTGGGTATGAGGACATAGGTAATGACTTATGGGTTCTGGTTAAAAAGTTCAACTTGGCCACAACTCCTTCCTTACCCGGGTCTTTAAAGGAAATCGACCATCAAAATCAAGCATAATAAACCATGTGCACTTACTCATAGATCCATGCACCTGACCAATGTAGCATTAGTAGGCTGCTGGCTTAGGGGCTTGTAGTTCAGGCCAGTCCAAGGGAATAAGGCTGAAATACAGTCTGGTTGGTAGATTGTGTATTGGCTGAAACCGCTCCATATTAGTTCTCTCCAGTATTATATAGCAGACACCCGCGATTGGTATGCACAGTGCCATCTTTGTCGCCCCACTTATTTTGGGTATTTATTTCTAAGATAGCTGGAAGTCTATTCACTCTGGAACTGCAGGTTCTAATACAGATACAGATTATTTGCAACATACTGCAATATACGAGGGCGGTCCAATAAGTACCTGTGTTTCACGACAGAGGGCGCACCTGAGGAAAGTTAGTGTTATCATCGTGTGCTGCCATCTATCAAATGACAGCAAAACAAATTGCAGACTGATTGATAGGTTAGTTTGTATTTGGCACCCATTTGAGTAAGACATGTTTCGAGATTTTTGCTAAGATGGAAAAAGAGCAGTATCGTTCGATAATTTGCTTTTTGTTTTTGGATGGGAAAAAATGTGAGGAGATAAAAGCAAAGTTGGATGCTGTTTATGGGGACACTTCGCCATATACTTTATGACCACAGTTAGATATTGGTTCGATGAATTTAAACATGGGCGAACATCAGTTTTTGTTGAGGAGCGACCAGGATGCCCGGCAGACGCGGTTACCGAGGAAACATAACATGTCCATGACATGATCGACGAATGAAAGTGCGCGAAGTAGCAGAGGCCATAGGTGTATCAACCGGAACAACAATTCATATTTTACATGATAAGTTTGCAATGAAAAAATTGTCGGCCTGATGGATGCCGCAATTGCTCATGGTGGAGAACAAGCGGATGCGACTGTTAACTTCGAAGCAGTGTTTGGAGCAAATTAACTGAGATTCAAAGGAGTTTTTGCATTGCGTTGTTACCGTTGATGAAACCTGTATTCATCATTACACAGCAGAAACTAAGCAACAATCAAAACAATGGATTTCTCCCGGCGAATCTGCTCCAAAGAAGGCAAAGATGGTCCCATCGGCCGGAAAGGTCATGGCGACGATTTTTTGGGATGCGAACAGCGTCATCCTCATGGATTTTTTAGAAAAAGGAAGAACGAGCACTGGACAATACTACAGTGAGTTATTGGACTGTTTTGACACAAAATTGAGCACATTTAACTAGAGTTGTCGCCGCCAAACTGCATGAATTGCGTTATGAATTGCTGCCGCACACCCCGTGTTTCAACCGATCTGGTACCGTGGGAGAAAGAAATGGCTTGCGTGGAAAAAATTTAGCAAGTCATTGCCAAGAAAGAGGCGTATTTTGGAGTTCGACAAATCCTATTTTTTGGAGGGGTTAAAAAAATGTCAGGAACGTTGGGTATGAATGATGAAGTGTATCTTTCTAGAAGGGGACTATGTTGAAACATTTAAAAAAAAAAAAAAATATATATATATATATATATATATATTGGTGTCTTCAATTCTCACAAGGGTACTTATTGAACCGCCCTCGTAGTTGTATTGCAGGACATTGTATAAGCAATCAAATCCCCTTGGTGGAAACAACCTAGGGGGCATGAATAGTTAAAAAAAAAAAAACTAAAAATTTTATATCTCCACCTTACCTAGAACACAAATAAAAAAGTAATCCCTGCAGTGCTAAATGTCTGGTCTATCAATATCTTTAAAAAATCATAAAGATTGACTTGTAGCCATATTAAATGTGTTTTTGCTATGGCAATCTAATTGTGTGTGTTGTTTCTCTCTCAGAATACTATGAAGAACTCTGGCCTAAAGTTTGCTAAGGACTCTGTCATCAACCTAAAGGGAAAAAATTCTAAACTCAGTCAGAAAGTTCACCGCATTAAGGTCTGTTGTTTATAACCATATTTGTTACCATAAAACATTATACTACACCACATGGGTGTCTAGCTTCCATATTAAAACCCTTTCTCTTTCTAAGGGTACCATAGTGCAGTAAGCCAGGGTCTATACCAGAGTCATATATCCTTACGTATAATACACATTTCTCAATAAGAATTATGTGATGTTGTTTCTACTGTGATCCTTAAAGGTCATCTACCAGATAACCTGATGCCACAATTTGGCATCATTTTCATCCAAAGCCTGTGTTATAATACCTGATGTTTAGCAAACCATCTGCCTCTTACCACTTGCCATTGAAATCTTGCCAGTTTTTTCTTGTAACCAAGTTTTGTGCAAGAGCAGAGGAGAGTGGCAGTATACTTTATTTAAATTTTATGTTGCTCTGCTGCCTGATACTGAGGGCCAGAAACTAAAATTTATTCTTAAATACTCCTTGTGTTGAAACCAAATGCATCACATATTATTGTACGTGGCATAGGTTTATTATTACCTGTTGCCAGTGTATGATTTCCTAATTTGTGCTTGTAGACTGAAAGTGCAGCATTAAGTGATAGCTTGGAGCAGAGACAACAGGAGGTGGAAGAGCTGGATAAGATGTGCAACAAGTTGGAGGTAATATTTATTTTGGGGTTATGTTGGGGTTTATAAAAACTTAGAAAGTATCTTAATGCTGGGGTCCTGCGAGACCACCCTTCATGCCTTGGAAATTCTATTCGCAATTGTTACTCTTTTTCACCAATAAATGTTGATTGAACATAAAAACTTAGAAAAATAATATTTGAAGGTTTATTATATAACATGGATATAGCCACCATACAAGGCTAACATTTTAAAGGGAAATCAACATCTACTTTTACCACATTAAACTAGCAGCGCCCCAAGGGAAGGTAGGAAACATCTTTTCTAGAATTCTGTCTTATGTGAATTATTGACCATGTACCTATAAAGCTTCTGCAAAGTCATAAGGAAATAAGCAGAGAACAGTTACCTGAGATGAGTCACTAATAGAGGCTGAAGTGGGAGATTCACTTCAGATTCCCCTTTCTTGGGCTCCATTGCACCTAGAACCATGCACATCACGTTATATCAGGCTGATGTAACCAGAGATACAGGCAGTTAAGACATGAGGGGACAATTATCTTAAGTATGAAAGCATGTATTGTTTTTGAACTTGCCCGAATAACCTTAGTGTTTGGTAAATGAGGTATGTGAGTTTTTGGGAGACTTTTGTCTGAAAAGCTGCACAAAAGTCTCAAAAAAGTAACCCCTGGACTGGAGATTATTTGCTTAAAAAAATTGTGACTTTAAGCCGCCGTTGAGTTAAAATGTGCAACTTTTCCATACGTCCACATCTGGATTTTTATGAAAAATCAGGCAGTGTAAAACTGTCACTGCAAAATAGGTGCAAAAGTCAACTACTACTCCGCACTATTACTGCTCATCCACTCTACTACCTCTTCCTCCTTCTCCTATTAGATCGCACTTAAAAGGGGGGGGGGGTATAGTAGGATCTACCCCCCAGGGTCATAGATCACTGTCATTGGCCAGCCTGGATTTCCCAGAGAGAAAAGAGTTAGAGGAAGAAATGTCACCAATAGATGGGTAACTTCAGGGAAGAGATCTTGTTATAAAGAGATGTAGTGATAAACACAGACTGATACAAGCACAAACCAGGATATCGGACATTAAGATTTTTAAATTCCAAAAAGTATTGAAAGCCCTTTCAATATGAGAAAATGAATGAAAAAGACATTAGTTGATTTGGAAAATTGATCTGGAAGGGCAAATGTAAGATGTCTCCATCTGAGAAGATGATAACCCAATCAGTTTTATGGAGGATTAGTTTAAGGAAACCTTTAGACAAGAGATTGCTTATGTCCAATATAATTAAAAGGACACATTTGTTCACATTTAATAATGACTTTGCCCTTTCTTTTAAGTGTAAACTGCTTGCACATGTATTTATGAAGCGTCTGCCACATTTGTGCCGCACCCGGACGTTTCGTGGTTACTGCTGCACTATTCTTCACGCAACAACAATTTCGGCACTGAAATGGGTTTTCCGGTGCTCAGTCAGACTGCACACCAGATTTAATATGCAAAGTTTGACAGAAGTGTGTAGCACGGCCCATGTTAAAGGTGCACAAAAAAAGGTGATGCACTCTATCGGAGCTCTATAGGAGGCGCCAGATTCATGAAGAACAAGCGCCAGAAATTCTAATTCTGGCACACCCTGGACACTACACAGGCAAATTGCACATAGGGAAGATTGCACTGTTTTGGTATATCTGGACCATTGAGTTCCCTTTTAAACCCTTAAAGGGGTTGTTCCACGAGCCAAGTTAGGCCTATCCTCAGGATAGGCCCCAACTTGCTGATCAGTGGGGATCTCAGTGATGAGACCCCTACAGATCAGGAGAACGAGGGGTCCAATGGGGTCCCAGGTACATCATTAGGACCCCTTGTCGCTCATGGAGTGAATGCAGTAGACGGTCGTGCATGACCGTTTTGCTCCATTCATCTCTATGGAGCTGACAGAGATCGCTGAGTGCTGCGCTTCGCAATTTCCTTTGGCTCCATTGAGATATATGGAGCAGAATGGTCATGTGCCCCCACCAATCAGGGTCATGGGCCCTAACCTGTGGATAGGGCCTAACTTGGTTCGTGGGACTACCCCTTTAACACCTGGTAGGGTCATGATAACTGTAATTGCAATATCAATAATGTTATTACACAAGAATCTTAGTTTAGTCATTCTCTTGAAGGAAAAATTAAACCGTATCACTAAGAAGATGGAAGACATCTGTAAGAAAAGAGATAGCCTGAATAATCTGAAATATGAATTCCTGAAAGATATGTCAGCCTTTCAAAGCTTCCCACACAGTGGAGAATGCAGGAGTGATACCACTCTATTGTGGGATCTGAACCGAAATATGGCCTCCCTGTCTGGTGGATTAAAAGAGTTGCAGCATAGCATGGAAACCTCACGGCATGAAGCAGAGTCCAATGGTGAAGTAGAGAAGCAAGAGATGACAATACTCATGAGTGCAATGGAGGAAATAAGGTATGCGATGACTTTATCACTACTCAATGTGGCGTTAAAGAAAGGTCCCAATCAGTTATGCATCCAAGACTCTGTAAGGTCCTCTTCCCTGCCCTACAAGGTTTCTCATGACATAACTTCCCGTTCATAGCAATAGTGGTTTCTTATAACAAAACATTGACTCGTGTGTCATCTGAAATGATAATAATGCCTCAGAATCACTAGTGCCTTTCAAGGTGGCTGAGTAGTCCACGCCTCAAGCCACAAAACTTGGAACATTGGAAGTAGGAAGTTGTAAATGGAAGAAAAACTTCTTCTGGTCACCCTGTTAAATAACTCCTTTGGTAAGAATGCTGAAACTTGTGCAGTGTTGCCCCTATTTGTTGTGACGTACGGGGAAGTTAATGGAAAGGCTATTGAGTCTTCAGATAACAGTTGTAGGTTACATAGGACCTGTTACCATACATGAACCTAGTTGCACAAATAGCTTTGTAGACATTTAGCTTGGTTTAACTTTCATTAAGGGAACCAGCCACCAAACGAACAGTACCACCAGGTAAGGCATGTTAGAATCACCCACAAAAAATTGTTCTCAAGAACATGAAAATGCAATTTTCAGAAGAGTATCCCTACATGGCTTTCAAGGTGCCAAGCTTCTTTTCCTGGTGGTTAATTTTTGGGATAGGTCCCTGCCAAATAAGTTTCAATAAGTGACTTCTCTCTGCGCTACAGCAATGGAGAATACATGAGGAATCATTTACATATCAAGGAACTTACCTATGTACTCTATTGACTACAATCTAATTATAATTTATTATATGTAGTCAAAATAAAAGTGTCTAAGTGGAACACAACATTATGTGGCACAGGTGAAACTAATTTTAGAAAACCTTCCAATAGAGTTGAGCGGAAACACAATTCTGCTTCACCATCTTTATGATAGAAGTATTTTCATTAATACATTCCCCTGTATGACTGCAGATTTTTTGGCATCTTTATCTGCCAAAATTGGTAGAAGACTCAAATAGAATAGAAAATACATTTGCCATTCTACTAGATCCACTAAGAAACTACATTTACTTTTACACCTCAAACTGCTCCAAATTCTGCATGTATTTCCAGCCCTACTCTGCAATAATCTTATAGTTTGCTGATAATTAGGGCTGTGATCATCTTCTCCAATCCTTATCACAACTACTTTTACAGAGACGGTGTGGCTCAAATTTGTGTGAACTTTGACGCAGCGAGCACTTTACTCAAGAGCATGCAGAGAACCGTCTTACACATGGACACACGGATTGAGTCTTTTATATCTCCAGAGAGTTCTACTCAGAAGCAACAGGAGCATCTAATGCATAACATCCAGGAATTGGGAGCCAGCAGGCAATCTTCTCCTTCTCTCTGATTGTTTTCTATCTTGTCTCAACTTCCAATAAACTTTCAGTCCTATAACATGTCGCCAGTATTGGGAGGTTTTTTTTTTTTTTTTTAGTAATATGTTATGTTACACCCTGCCATGACACATTAAGATCTGGGAGCATCTGGGGAACCCGCAGTAGCTGGGTGTAGGTAGGCCACAAGTGTCACAGCAGCGTGGGTTCCGTTGTAGGCCTTATGTGTCGACGAAGAAAAGCAAGAGTCCCCCAGCAGATGTTATGAGTGAGGCCTTTTGCTGGTAGGCCACAGTTCTGTTCTAACTCCAGGACATTACGGATTCTCTGTGGATTTTAGAAAAAAACAAATTAGTGCATCATTAATTGACATGGCGATTTGTCATCAATCTGGTGGATTAACCAGTGGCAACGTCATAGCTACTCCACTATGTTCTCTGGAAATCCGTCCTGAAGACCCCCATAGGTATTACATTGACATTTCTTCACAAGACAGCCATCTCAATATAGCATCAGCAATATAATTTGTAGTCTTCTTGAAAAGGGACAAGGAAGACAAAATTTCATCTCTAGGAGTTCCAGCTGTGAATTGTTCTAACCACATCCACATGCATCTTTCTGTACAAGATTTCTGTTTCCCAAGATTTCTTCATGAGCAATTCTCACTTTTAGGGTCCTTTAGTAGACCCTTATCTTCAAATGAAAGGGACGACTTCTTATAAATGGGGCAACTACATTTGGGACCTTGTTCCAAAGAGTTGCATCCTCTTCCTCAACGGATATTTGCATTTGAAGGGTTCTGGTTTCACCATTAAATTTTCAGGATCTTTCCATTTCTTTATCAAACCTACATTTTCATTTACAGGCTGAACTCTAATTTTCTTCTCACCCAGTCAGGATCCTCCGGATCCATCATAGTTCTAACTGCCTGTACAACTTTGTCATTATCTTCTAGTTTACATAAAGCTTGATCAGTTTATTCTTCTTGAGATTGCAGTGCAAATCTTATCCTTTATAAACATCTATATATTATTATATAATTATGGCAACTCATCTGCCAGAACATTCTGTATACACTTGGCATAGAGCGCTATCTAATAGAACGATGACCGTGATTTTCAGCATTTACCACATTCCTTAGAGGGTTGCTTAGGCTGAGTCGCCTCCTATAAGAAATATAAACACAAAAAGTTTTACCCTTAGTAATTACCACAGCAAGTCAAGTAGTCTAAAAGGGAATAGTCTCATAGGAGGGACCGACCTGCACAGGGGCATTCAAAGTCTCTGCAGCTTTGAAGGTTTGTCACTTGATGAGCCTGTGGTTCGATGGTGAAGCTTGAAGTGAAGGAACCGGAGAGAGAGATCCTATCCCAGAACTCTCCCAGCAATACTGAGCCATCCGCCTGTGGGAAACTCCACCACACCAGGTCAAAGACCTGCTTTTGTCTGCCCAGACGTATCTTCATACAGTATTACCATCAGGAGACAGGGGAAGGCCAATTGCCTCATGTATCCTGCTCCCTGCAACAGTCCTGTGGCCTGTCTCCCCTCTGACAGGAGTGCCAGTTAGGATCCAGGGTAGGCTGCACGCTTTCCTACACTACAACTGCACCAACAGGAGAAGAGTTCAATTTTACTCCAGGGACTGAGGTATGGAAGGGGAGAACCTTTCAAAGTGTTCCATATTCTTTCCTGTCCCAAGGAGGTGGGGAATTTCTCCTGTCAGTTCTGTGGTGGACGTCAGGAGAAAATCTCCCTTTTCCATTACTGTTTAGACTTGTGTATAAGCCGAGTTTTTCAGCACAAAAATGTTGGCTGGCTATATACTACTGGGGCCTGGCTGGCTATATACTACTGGGGGCTGGCTATATACTACTGGGGGCTGGCTGGCTATATGCTACTGGGGGCTGGCTGGCTATATGCTACTGGGGGCTGGCTATATGCTACTGGGGGCTGGCTGGCCATATGCTACTGGAGGCTGGCAATATACTACAGGGGGCTGGCTGGCCATATACTACAGGGTGCTGGCTGGCCATATACTACAGGGGGCTGGCTGGCCATATACTACAGGGGGCTGGCTATATACTACAGGGGGCTGGCAAGCTATATACTACAGGGGCTGGCGAGCTATATACTACAGGGGCTGGCGAGCTATATACTACAGGGGCTGGCGAGTTATATACTACAGGGGGCTGGTAGGCTATATACTACAGGGGGCTGGTAGGCTATATACTACAGGGGACATGCTTGCTATATACTGGAAGGCTGTGACCAATGCATTTCCCACCCTGGGCTTATACTCGATTCATCAGCTGTTCTGACCATACAAAGCTGCAGACAATGTTAGAGTCCTGTAGGTTTGTGTGTAATCATACCGTAGGGTACACAGATCTCCAGGGCTGCTACCTAACTAAGCTGTTGTTAGTATATCATTTAAATGGAGTCTAACAAACATATTAATCAATTAAGATGCTTGGGGATTTCAGGAGCAGGACCTAGTGCTTTGGAATGTTAACGTGGCCCCAATACAAGTAACATTTGGCAATATGACATATATCACAAATACATCACACTTTAACCATAGGCTTTTTTATTGCCATTGAGTCCTTCTTAAAGTGAAATTGCATTGATAATGGCAAAAACAAAATATACATTTTTTTTTTCATAACAGGAACCAAAAAAAGCAAGTAACACCAAAAAGCAATTTGTATGTAATAGTAAAGAAAACATGTAATATATAAAGGAACAATGTGTGAGTCATGCAAAAAAAAAAAAGAAAAAACTGTTCCATAAGTTGCTCCAGAGTGCAATTAAATATAGAAAGCTGACATTAAATATCTTCACTGTAAAGTCATCCTATATAATATGGCAGCAAATTAAGATTAGCTGGGTCCCTGGATGCTATTAGTGATGCCAATAGTGGAATTTTATGTTTCTCCTTCACCAATGAAACAATAGCTGCCTCCTCACTAGTGTCATAAGTGATATCCCATATTGCTGAACTTGTTACTGGTGTTGCTAATTAAATATCAAGTCGCCCAAATACTGATTAATGAACGGCTGTGTCCACAACATAACACCACCATAATATAAGGGATAATCTACGCTTCACTAGTGAATTGCTAAGCTGCCCTTTTACTGGCCTCAGCAATGGAATTATTTGCCACCCATCTTCACTTGTGAAACAATAAGCTGCCCTTTTATTGGTGAAATCACTGACTGTACTCTCACTAGTGGCGATAAACTGAATGTCCAAAGTCAAATAATGTGCGATCAGAAATGATGTGTAACAAACCTGTCCTTTACCTCAGGAGGCAACACAAGGTATAAAACTCAAGTAAAATAATAAAAATGAGGTACAAATAGAAATGGAGGTTGGATTTGTGTATGGATACAATTCCCACATCAAACAACACAACAGAAATAATAAGAAATATAATAGGTCTTCATTTTTTTCAACCAGTTTTGCCTCATATATGAATAATTTATCAATACTTTGCCGTGAGGGAAAAGAAAGATTGAAGATTATTTTCAAATTAGTGGCCCCACCCTGGAATATACAAGAATTCTACTACTGTGCTTCCATTCACCCTAAAATGTCTCCAGCACCTGAAGAAATGGAGATCTTGATAATTGAGGATATGGAAAAAGTGTGAGATACAATATACAGAATAGAAGTGAGAAGTATCTCAGGTCTTGGGCTATTATGTAGAGAATGTGTGTCACTTTCAGGTCTTTAAACACGGGTCAGTGAATAATGCCTTCAATAAACAAATTCAATCAAATTTATTCAAGTTACCGTATACCTTTTCCTTGTCGCCATAAACACGCAAAAGTTGTCAGCAAAGTGATTGTCTTTTTATATGTATATGTATATAAATATGTTATCAGGTAATTTTAACCAGACACTAAAATCCATATTAACACAAGAATATTAATTTTTAGACATTTTACATTGTACAGATACATTTTTTCAGGATTGTATATTTTTCTTTTTCTATTGTGCTGCAATGGCAATTTAAATAAATATAATGTAAATCTAGTACTTGCAATGTCCTGGAATTGTTGTAGTAGGAGTTTTGTGAATTTTTGCATCTTCCCTTTAAGGCAAACCATGCTGGAGTTAGTGGCCATTAAGAAGCAAAATATAGCAATGTAGTAACCAATGATAAAAAGAGGAGTCTGCGGCTCTAAAACAAAGGGGCTTTAGATGGAAATGTGATAGTGGTGATATGGGTACATTTACCTGGACCACCTGTGGTTATAGCTAATAGGTAAAATAAGAAACATATAATACACCCAGGTGACTGAAAAGTGATCAACATTGTGGTACTCTGCTGCTGATGCACCATCAGGAGAATAGAATAAAATGGTGACTTGGTGTTAAAATTCCTGCAGCATCACTAGATCAGGCATTGCACATGCCCATCTCTATAGAGATGAACATGTCAGATCCTCTAGAGATATACTATTTGTAATCCCTCTCTACCAAATGTGGGCACTAAACAGGGGCCCCTTTGCCCTTCATTAACTTAGAATTCTGTACTGAAAAAGCTGAAAATATACCTAGGTTAAAGTAAACAGAAAGTATTCCATGAATAGATTATAAAACAAAGATTGGTCTGTTAATAGAATAATGGTAATAAACAAAAGCAATAAAAGCACAAAAAGAAACAGAAACTGCTGATCAAATACTTCTGTAAAGTTACCACAACAATAAAGCAAGCCAAAAAAATGACAAACTATAAATGAGGTATAGGGAATCCAAGGAAAGAGAATGGATGGAGCCCAAAGGAATGGCTCAAACGTGAAAGGCATACAACAATTGCACTGCGCTTCACTATAAGCAATAAGAACAAGAGAACATGTAAGGCACCAGCTCACACTTGGGACTTGTCCAGTCTCTAGCTCCCCTCTCATGATGCTCAGTCACACTGCACCTCATACAATAAGTTGTCAGCCATAGGACTGCACCAGGATTGCATCCCTCATAGACCTGTGAGGTCCGTGAATGGCCACTTGCTGCCATGATTGTACTGCATGTAAGGCAGTTCTTACAGTCTGCTGAGTTATTGTATGTCTTTGTGGCTGTGAAACAAAATGGTCCCTGTATTTGGCAGCAATTTATTGTTGCATTTTTTTCTTGCTCCTTTAAGGTAACTTGTAAGATGCTTGAAAGACTGGCATGAGAGGAAACATTCTACTTCTTATCCAGCTTGAACAGGCTCAGAATATCGAGCAAAGCTTGTCGAATGTTTGTGCCAAAACGGTGGGAATCCTGCAGAGAGGGAAAACACAAAGATAAATGTGAAGGCACCTTCAAACCACGCAGGGCAAAAGGCCGACTCCTAATGCAGATCAGTGTACTGTACTATCACAAGGAACCAGGCGACTAACTACTCCCCGTGCAGAAGTAGAAGGAGAAATTGTGGGATATATTCAACATACAATGAAACTATTAAAATATCATTATCCTACAATTTAGAACCAGGCGTCCAAACAGTCTAACCGTAGAAACATGACATGAAATGCAGCTCTGTCCTTATATTAGAGTATAATAATAAGTCTGCTTGTTGTGAATCTTACTGTGGTCATTGTGGAAGGGGGGACTGATACAGAATTGTAAGGGCATTCTGGGATTATTGCTATATGAAAAAGAAGAATTAGGTGGTCTACGAGGGAGTTTGGAGGGAGAGCTCCTGTGACTTCTGGTGAGATGTGGTAAAGACTAGCTATGATCTCAAGGAAAGCTTCAGCTGCTTTTGCAATGAAGAAAATGGTAGGGCTCTCAGGGAGTCAGGGAACTCTCAAGTGCCATACACGGCCAAGCCCAGGCATGTCCAGCTGCTTTGAATTTCAACCATATTGTTTGCTTTTTAAACTTGTCATATTTACTACCTGGCTTTCCAGATTTTATGGTGTAGATACAAATTTTTGTTACTACAGTGCAAGAATGCTGGAACCCTATGTCAGCACTTAATGTCTGATTCTAGCTAAAAGAGGCGTGGTTATCCTTATTCCACCCTAGAAAACTATGCATATTTTCCCTGATTCTGTGAGTGCTGACTTCATGTAATTGAGGGATGATTCAAGAGGAGGAATCTCTGGCAGAAAGTCAAGAAACTCACTGTCTCATGGCTGGAGAATTTGCAGGACACATGGAAGTTGATAAGATTTTCACCAACAATGATGTAAGAGACTCCATATCCATCATCGGCCACCTGTAAAAACAGGAAACAGACATAGGAACAAGGAACACCAGAAACATTGTTTTCCTGCTGCGAGCCATGTAATAGTGATACACATGGAGGGGACATGGAGCGTATAAAATATGGCTCATGGCTACTGCATTTCCTACTGCTAATTAAAACATCTAATTATACATAGAAGAATCATGTAACACTATAATAAGCAAAAAAAGATCCAAACCTGCCAAAATCGCTCTTTAAAAATAGACTATGTCAATATAAACTAAGTAATATAAGGATTCCTGTGTCGGACCCTAATAGAGATACATTATTGCATACTTTTAAAGGGGTTATCCGGGGGGCTATTTAAAAATAACAAACGTGTACTTACCTCCTCCGCCGCCGCTGATGTCTCACGCCGCAGTCCGTCTGATCCATGCCCCTGTTTGTTTACAGGAGGGCACAGAAGACGAGCACAGGGAGCTTCTGGCCGGCAAGGTGGCTGGCTTCTCCAGTCCGTCCCCATCTCTCAGGGTTGCAAGGGCTGGGAGATGGTGTCGGATGGGAGCTTCCAGACAAACCGGGCACAGATCAGATGGACTGCGGTGCAGGACATCAGCAGCGCAGGAGGAGGTAAGTACACGGTTATTATTTTTAAATAGCCCGCCCAAGCCCGGGCCTAAATTATTCCTAAGCAGATATTCGGATAACCCCTTTAAAGTTACTAGAGTATTTCATCAATATACAAAAGGTGAATGGAACAGCCTTCCTGCCAGAAAATGCATCACAGTTCTCTGATTGTCCCTCAGGAAGTGTAAAGGTGGTCATCCATTTGAGATAGACACTGATGGTTGAACAACCATTGAACAAACCTTTGCCCCATGTAAGATCAATGTACAAACCAAGTGAGTCTACAATCACATCTGTGTTTTGGATATGATCAGGGTATAAGCCAGGAAAGGTAACAAGCACTGAACATATCCATAAAACTATACTGGCATGTGGAGGCAACCTTTTCTGCCTGCACATTAGAAATCACATTCAGCAGGAAACACAAGCAAGCTACATTGTTACATCCTGCTTCCTCCTGCTGAGAGACATATACAATCCGAGGAAGCCATGAAAGCATATGGGGAAAGGATGCAATAGTATTGCATCCACCCCGATCTCTGCTGAGCGTACACTCTGGGAGGTCCCCAGTGATGTAACTATCCATATATGGAGAAACCCTGAATATAGGCAGCAGCCAATCACTGGCTGCTGCGGTTGTTCACTACTCCCCCTGCTTTAAGGGGGAAGGGGTGAAACAAGAGGGAAAATCATGCAAAAAATCATGCAGTATGATCATATGTAAGGACATTGTATCCCTAAAATGGAGGGATAAATGAATGATTGAACTTAAGATGAATGAACTTAAGCCAATACCAGTGTATATTGACGATTACAGTTATTCCAACATCCCATGCATGTTCAAAAAAAAAAAAAAAGGGGTGGGGGGGGGGGGTGAACAGTCATACACTAGAAGGTTAGTGTAGTGTACTAGAAATTATTTAATAAAAAAGCTTAAAAGGGGTTTACCACAAAGAATTTTTTCAAATATATCGGGCAGCAAAATAAAACTTTTAATTCAATGTAAACAAAATACAGCATTTAACAGACATAATTCCAATCTGTGGTTTGTAAAGCGCTGCAGAATTTGATGGTGCTATATAAATAAAGATTATTATTATTATATATCTGTATATTTTGTTTGTCCTTGGCTACGAGGAGCAGGGAAAGAGGGGCACGAGGCAGAGAGCATTAGAGCAAGAGGCACTTCATGTCCCAAGGTAGGGGGGGGTATAGCAATGCTGAGTGTGTATTTGGTTAGGTAACATAGCAGATCTGATGATTCATGATTCTGATCTCTCACATCTCTCTTTTTCTGTGTCAGATATTAGTAGAATCTTCAGAAGTTAAATGAAAGTGTAGCTAAACCTTGTACCCTGATAATCTAAGCACATTGTCACCATGCAGAATCTGGTGCACAAGCATAGCTCAATCTGGCATTGCAGGGCCTCCAATGCTGCCCATTTCCCATGAAACCCATCCTAAATCACTGTTTCATGAATCCATTTGTACAGATAATAGTAACTTTATTTCTTCTCCATGTCATATTTCCCTTCCAATCTCACACTCTCAGATGATAAAGAGAAGCTGATAAGTATTTACTTTTTACAGAGCTGAATTATCATTTGCAAATTTTCTCTGGGTATGGAAAGTGTATAGCTGCAGCCATAGCTTTAAAGACTACTCATAGCAGAAGAAAGGAGCAGAAAATAGGGCGAAGAAGCTTTCATCCTTTACAAAGTATATTACAAAGTTAAATTTGCATCACTGCACTACAATTTAGAAAAATAGCTTTGTTGTTTTAGTTACACACACTATACACACACACAGATATGAGTAAAACATGGTCCTATCTAGAAGGCCTATTCTGCCTGAAGGCAATCAGTTAACTACATACATGTTTAAAATTTATATGTTTTTAATCCCTGGTGTATAATAAGTTTACTTACGGGTCCAAAGCCACCGCCACATGAGACATATTCTGGGTGATTGACTAAATCAAATAGCTCTACCTGCTGAATAGGTGTTTGGCTGGTTGAGAGGCGCCATGGCTCAGAAAGAACCTAGGAAAAGGCACAGACATTAATTTCTGGGTACTCAATGAGTACAGTGGTTCAGTCATAGATAGATTCATTATCATATTTCAGTATTATATACCTCTTTCAGGAAAGGCGAGTCCACTCCCAGGTATTTAGACACTACGTAGAGACAGAAGAGATGTCGATCAATCCCAGCCCCGGTCATTGCATTTCTGTAGAGCAGCTGGTGCTTCTCTGCAGCACATCTGAAGAGTTTCAGTCTGTCTTCATTCTGTCAGCAAGAATGGTGCATAGTTATCCATCATAAAATACATTAACAAAACTGGAGCTTAGATGATATATAAACAATAGCCACTGATGCCATCCTCTTATTTATCATTTATACACATTGGGGGAGATTTATCAGAAGAGCAGAATTGTTCTAGTTGCCCATGGCAACCAATCAGCAACTAGAACAGCTTTACCTCAGACACTTATGATAAATCTGCCCAATTGTGTGCCATAAACAAATGGAGTTAATATGTGGTGTATTTGTACAGTAAAAAAAACTGTATACCAATGTACAAAAGTCCAAAGAATGTTTCTGTGCTATTTTGAGTAAATGGCCCATTTGCCATGTGCACCAGTGCATTTGTCTAGTGCACAATACAAACAGTGTGAAAGCAGTCTTATTTGTATACTTACTGTTTTAGAGGCATCCAACATGGCCTTGACGAAGTTTGAGGACTCTATAGTACATGAGCGCACGGTTTCTGTTCTTCCTTCTCTGAAAAGTCTAGTCATCGAAGCTTCATACGTTAGACAGAATTTTCCTTTATCCTTAAAAAGACAGGTCAATAATACATAAGTCATCTTCTGTGATAATACAAAAACCTGCCCTTGAGTTATTCATAATCTGGTAATAATCTTCACTCCAACAACTTCACAAAAATTATACAAAGATGCCATTATCAACACATCTGGTCTCCGAGTTCACATTTGGCATTTACATTATGTTTTGAAACGCGATACAACATTACATTGCTGTTAACATCTGCGTTTACAAAAATGTTAACGTGTACATTAACATTATGTTCACATTTGTTTTTTTGTAAGCGGAATGTTAATGTGATGTAAAAGAATGCATTAGCATTGAATTAACACTGCAAACGTTTTCTAGATCTCTATTTCCTGTCCTTCCGGACACGCCGGTGCACAATCTGTTATTAACACAGAGAGTGATCAGAGCTGTGTGATAATAACCGCTTAACTGTATTTGGCCCACTTGAAGCATGTGATTCACATGCTTGTGACATCACTACAGGTCCTTTTCATCGAACTAAGTACTTTCAAATGATGCAGTCCAGCTTGTTTGTAATTGGCTGGCCTGAAGCATGTTATGAGTAACATACTTGTGACATCACTACAAGCCCTACAGACCATCTCAACAAGCCTCCTGTCATCTCTAGCTGTACTACATGGTTTCCCATGGAAACCAGAAAACATGAAAAATGGAAATTAGCCTGGGAGGAACGTTAAGACCTCTGCTAGCAGCTAAACAATCGCACATAGCTAATTAATAGAAGAACATGGATTGGGAGACTGAAATGAGATAGGGAGGTGCAGCATTATGCAGAGCTTTGTGGATGAGGGTTATTATTTTAAACTGAATTTGGAAAGGAGTCAGGCAGCCAGTGCAGTGATTGCCACAAACTGGAGGCATCAGTGTAAGTTTGATCTGAAAGAGGAGCCTGGCTGCTGCATTAAGAATAGACTGTAGATGAGAGAGTTTAGTGAGTGGAAGACCAATTAGTAGGGAGTTACAGTAGTTTAGTTAAAAGTGAATCAGAGTAACATTAGATTTCTGACAATTTAAAATGCTAAATTGTCAACCAATTGTCGGGAGCTGAGAGGTGGGTGGGGAAACAGGAGTGTTAAGAGGAAGGTAAAAAGTCTCCCATGATGATGGTTGGAATGCCACAGGATTGAAAGCGAGGAAGCCAAGAGGCAAAGTGGTCAAGAAACTGGTCGGGTGAGCTGGGAGGATGGTATATTACAGCCAGAAGAAGAGAGAATGGGTGGAAAAGTCTGAGGGTGTGGACCTCAAGGGGTGTGGGCCTGGGTTAGGAGAGATGTCCCCTGCAGCAAGCAGGAGGATAAAGAAGAGACAAAAAAGCTTCAAAGATTTAATTAAAATGTAGGATTCCTTACACAAACAATATAAATTATTTGTTGAAAGTGGACAACCCCTTTAAATATATACTTCAACTACGAGCTATTGCAGTCTCGGCATATGAACTGCTGGTGTATGTGCCTGGTAGTAAAATAAGTATCCCCCTAAGGCTGGCTACACAGAGAGTGAGCTCCATCTGTGCTGGTGAGATCACATGGAACAAGAACAGTGCAGTGGATGGGAGTCCTTGTATCATAAGAAGTCGGTTGAACTGCAGGATCAACACAGTAAAACATTACACATAACAGTATACAGAATATAAAAAGGTGACACTAGGAAGTACAATATTTGTATGCAGGCAACAAAAACAAATGGTAGAGAGTTCGAGCACTCTTGTTCCAAAAATCGATAAGACAAATCAGCAATACAAAGCTCAGTGTTATGTCAGTTAAATCTTTTTGGCGCGTTTCTGGTCATAGCTTATCTAATACATGAGGCAAACACCCAAAATAACACAGTTCAGAAAGAGGAGAGAATAGAAAACTTGGAAAGGGAAAACAGTTTTGCTGCTGCACAAAGTACCAAACACATTTTAAAGAAGCAAAATTGCAGTGCGACATATATATATATATATATATATATATATATATACATATACACATACACACACACAAATAATACAAAATATTAGTTGGGAAAGATGAATAAAACCTAACTTTAGTTAAATAAGGTCATATAGTAATAGGTACAGTATAGTAATAGTAATTCACTGGTACTATCGAATCCATCAATAGGATCCAATATTCTTCTCTTAACTGCAGAGGCTACTGGGGCGTGGAGTAGCCTTAGATCCCAGTGCCTGACCAGACTAGTACTGCCCCAGTAGCCTCTGCAGTCAATTTACATATTACTAAAATAAAGTTTTTAACAAGTTAAAGGGGTATTTTTGTCTGGGCATTCACATTCAGTTTCATTAATCTGCAATATATATATACATATATACACACACACACACACACACACACGTATATACACATTTAAATAACATCCAATTGAAGAAATGTTTACATATGGCAAATGAATTAAATTAAATGTGAATGCCCAGATGGGAATATACCTTTAAATTAGGTTCCAGATTAGAGCAGAGGCAGGCAGGATGAATCTACTATTATGTCTACTTCTGATAGTGGATTCCTCATGGTAGGTTTCCTTCAGGTTTTTGGCTCTATTCAGACACCATCCGTTATTGACAACTCCTAGCATCTGTAATTAATTCTACCTTTTTATTGAAAATTGATCATAACATTCCACTGAAAGTTATCCCATTTAGGGTGTTTTTTAAATGACATGAATGGGCATGTAAAATTGTGTCACATGCAACACGTTTGTAATGTGTAAATGTAATAACCATACTGTTCTCTAAATCTACTTCCAAAAACAAATTCAAAATGCTATTTTGCCAGAAATCTGTGGTAGCTTAAGACTGTCTGATCTAACTCTTTGGCTTAAATTATGCTAGAAAAATGTCAGATTTTGGTACACTATAGGCCAATGGTGGCCAACCGATGGCACCCAACTCTGTAGGCACCCACCCCCACCAGAGTTTACTAGACAGGACTCCTTACTGTAGCCTGAGACTGAAGGCACACTTAAAGGAAACCTACCACTGCTGATGGTAGGTATTAGATGTAAACACCGGGCACCAGCTCAGGGTGAGCTGGTGCCGGAGCTTACCTTTGCTAGTGGCAACACATTTTGATTTACAGCCACGTGGAAGTGCCGGAGGCCTCATGCGCTCAAGGCCCCGCGCAGCGCCGAAGCTACCTCGGGGCTGTTCATCAAAATGTGTTTAAACCGCGATATAGCGGTTTAAAATACTAGCAAAGGTAAGCTCCGGCACCAGCTCACCCTGAGCTGGTGCCCGGTGTTTACAGCTAATACCTACCATCAGCAGTGGTAGGTTTCCTTTAAGTGCAGACAACATCTAAAAAGATTAACATGACAGTGAAAGGTGATGTGTTATAACGATAAAAACTACAGATCCTTACCCTATAATGTGCAAGCTGCAGAGCTATCTGGATGAAAGCGTCGGGGCTGGTCTTACACTTCTTTATTAAACCTTTGCCAAAGTCTTTGAAGGGAAAAGTGTGGAAATCAACATCGTCTGCTAAAGCTTGGGCAACTTTTAGTGAATCGTGGATGACTTCTTGGCACTGTAAGAAAAACACATTAACATTGTCAAATAAAACTGAAAATATAACAGCAATGACCTGAGAAGCCGGTTCTCCATTCTTGGAATAAACCCAAAATACACTAATCTCAGAGATGACAATATTTGTTTAATAAACAATTCCTGTAAACTTAAAGGGGTTTTCCCACAAAGACAAGATTCTTAATTATACTCAGGATAACAAAATAACACATTTTTTAAATTCACAAATAATACAGCATTTCACAGATATAATTCCAACCTGTCTCTATCAGTCCTGGTATATACAATTTACGGGATCCGACCATAAATCTTCTGACTATGATTGGGGAGGGAAGAGTCTTCTTATGAATAGCTTCTCCTGTCTCCATCCAGCCCTTCCCCCCTCCATTACAAGACCAGCTCACACATAGACACTTCCTGCTGGCAAGCAGTATGGAGAGTTTACTCTACAAGCTACAGATAAGTTCTTTATCCATGGATGGGAGGCACTCTGTGTGTGTGTTATCACACACACCACTCATGACTCTGATGTCTTTTTTTCTGTGGGTCAGATACTTGAAGATTGGTTTAGAAGCTAAATTAAAGTGCATATAAGGCTGGACCCTGATAATCTAAGCACATTGTCAGCACACAGCATCTCAAAGCACTAGAGGGATCATGAAGTATCTGCTTAGAGAGTCCCCGCCCACCCGCTGGTATTTTACACTGACCATCACTGAGTTATAGCAGCTAAAACAGGAATAAAACAAAGTAAAATTATAAGGTAAGGGGTTAAAAATGAGCTTTATTGTGTAAACATCAATAGTGGATTCAAATTTGAGAACTTGATTTCATGGGTAAAACCCTTGAAAGGGAATCTACTAACTACACCAAGCTTTAATAACTGCTGACAGCATGTTGTAAAGAAATATGATTTTCAATACACCTTTATTTTTTATGTTCATTCTGCATATCATGATATTCTAAGTTTATTTTGAATGATAAAGAGGTAGTTAGTGCACCAAGGTTGTGTATTTTAAGAACTTCTATTCCTGCCTCTTCTTCCAGTGTTGCTCTGTGCTTCTTACACGGCTAAATTCCCCCTCTCTAATAGAGAGGGGATATCCAGGCAGGGCTAGCAGTGCTCAGGGTGTTTAGGACACAACCTTGGGCCACCAACTGCCACATTAGCATGCAGTTTCAAACAAGAATAACAACTGACATAATGGAGAGGAATATTAAGAATATTTTTAAAATTACAGTACAGTACTCTACACCACTTTATATACTTAAAGAGTAACTGTAAAGGTTTGTTTTTCCACAAATCAATGGCTCTTGGGAAGTAAAACAACTTTGCCTTTTATCTTTGTTACCTATACACAGTAGTTTCTTTGCTATCCCCCTTAACATTACCTCAGAGCTGCAATGGCTGCTTCCTCTCCCTCTGCTGATAAGCCCTGTGAATTCCTATGTTGTTTACACTTTGTTTCTGAGTCAGTTTCATGGGAGGGGAGGAGCTGCTGCTCCCTGCTCACGAGGGAGGAGGTCATGTGTAAGTGTCTGAAGCAGAGCTGGATGTGTGAATGCAGATATCTCCTGCACAGAATAGTGAGGTACAAGATCTCCCCTTTTTCCTATCAGTCCCTCCATCACAGTCAGTGATTCTACAGAACGTTCTCTGTCTCTCTACACCTTATGCTGCTCCCTTCCATCACCTTGTCATCTGCAGTATCAGCTCTGTGCAGAGAAGCTATTAACCCTTAGTCTTCACACAGCACAGGCATAGAATTCATGTAGTAATGGTTTCTACCACTTATAACATGTTCCCTGCTCCTCCATGTGATGGAAGCTGCCAGGCTCTCACCATATACATCCTGTATGTGCAGTGTTCAGTGGATTTACTTGTGGGAAACTAAATGGATTTAATGCTAAATTACTGTGAGAGAGAACACAAGGCATCATGGGATCTGTGGGCAAGCTAGCTGGCCTCAGCCTGAGGGCACAGACATTAGTCTCTGCCCACTTCACCTCTAGTGAGAAAGATTTTTGTCGAACACTTTCAGAACAGAAAATGCCAAAACTTTGGAAAGAAAAGGATGAGCAGCACAAAGGATGTTCTGTTTGTTTTCAAAGGGGGAATCACGATATAATAATTTGGTAAAATCACTATAGCTTTACAGTTATGCTTTAAGGAGGTGGTAGACTCCCATTAATTCATCCTTGGTTTACTCTTCCACCTGAAGTTTTATCTGATAAATCGACCAGCGTGGTGACCATGTTTAGGGCAGCATCCTATACTTAATTTATTTTAGAGGAGCAGCAGAGGCAACACCACCTACAGTAAGCATTCTTGATCCAATCACATATCAATTATAATAAATATCAGATGACGAAAAGTTTAACCGGTTCGCGACCGCCCGCCGTGTATTCACGGCGGCGGTCGCGTCGCGCTGCATGGAGAGGGCTCACGGGCTGAGCCCTCTCCATAGCCGGTAAGTCTTTGCTGCATATTGCTAGCACCGATCGCGGATGCTTTTACAGCGTGGGCTGCCGGCAAAGCTGCCGGCAGCCTCAAACAGATAGCGGCGCATGTGCGCCGCCATCTTACCTGGGATCGCCGCTCCCCGTGACGTCATCGGGGGGCGGCGATCCGTCTCCATGGTAGCCTCGGGTCTTCCGAAGACCCGAGGCTATTTCGTTTTAACCCCTTCATTACAATGTGCTGATAGCACATTGTAATGAATGAGGAGGAAAATCCCCATATACTGCCATACTGTAGTATGGCAGTATATGATAGGATGGATCAGACAACCTAGGGTTAAAGTACCCTAGGGAGTCTGAAAAATAGTAAAAATAAAAAAAAGTTAAAAAAAAAAAATTATAATAAAAAAAACCTAAAATTTCAAATCACCCCCCTTTCCCTAGAACTGACATAAATATAAATAAACAGTAAAAATCATAAACACATCAGGTATCGACGCGTCCGAAAATGCCCGATCTATCAAAATATGATAACTGTTTTTCAATGCGTTTAACCCCGTGACGGAAAATAGCGCCCAAAATCGAAAATGGCACTTTTTTGCCATTTTGAAAAATCTAAAAAAATATATAAAAAGTGATCAAAAGGTCGTACAGTCCTAAAAATGATATCATTGAAAATATTATCAAATTTCGCAAAAAATGACATCACGCACTGCTCCGTACACCAAAGTATAAAAAAGTTATTAGCGCCAGAAGTTGGCAAAATCAAAAAAAATTTTTGTAAATGTATGAAAACATTATAAAACCTATACAATTTGGTATCCTCTTAATCGTACCGACCCAAAGAATAAAGTAGACATGTCATTTGGGGCCCACAAGAAAATGGCGCAAATGCGTTTTTTCACCATTTTCATTGCATTTGGAATTTTTTTCCCGCTACCGAGTACATGGCATGGAATATTTAATACCATCATTATGAAGTGCAATTTGTTACGCAGAAAACAAGCCATCACACAGCTCTTTACGTGTAAAAATAAAAAAGTTATCGATTTTTGAAGGTGGGGAGTGAAAAATGGACATGAAAAAACAGGAAAGGGCCCGGTCCTTAACCGGTTAAAAAGTTGTCCAACATCAATCTTTTTGTTTTACTACTGGCCATAGTGGTGTAACAACATAAAGAACTAATGCTTACTTTGGTCCTTGCCTCTGATCCAGTACGGCAACACCCCTCACCACGACCTCTGCAAGTATACAGAGGCTCAGTGGTGACACTGTGTCATCAGTGTGATCCTGTTCCAATCAGCAGCCTGTACAAGGTTTGGCTGCATGCAAAAGTGATGTCACTGCTGAGTCTGTATACCAACAGAGGTTGCGTATTGTATAACATTTAGACCCACCTCATGACACCTCTTTGTTTTGCTTTGTATCATAGTTTTTGTTTTTTATTATAGTTTTTGAGTGTTGGCTATTGTACCACATTTAGAGCAGAAACCCCTCCTGTTTTGGCAGTGATGGAAAGCACCGTGCTGGATTGGAGGAAAGGACAAAGGTAAGTATTAGGTTTTTTATTATTTTTACACCACCTCCAGCTAAAAGAATAAGGAAAGTGCTAAGAGTCAGCAGATGATGGGGCACTAACATATAGTGAATGTGCACCTCAAGGTCATCCAGGTGATGTCCCACATGATGGCCACATGTCACAGGCAATGGACTTACAAGTCCTAGAGCAGATGATAGTGAGGAGAATCTGGATACAATTGTATTATGGTTTGAACAGTTACCCTGGCCCTGGATTGTATTAGGCAAGATGTTAATCAATTAACCTCATGTTTTTTGGATGTTGAACAAGTTATTAATTTAATGGCCAGTAGTTTAGAAAGCTTGGATGGTAGCTATTATTGCTCAGCAGCAAATACAGGCCCTTCAAAGCACTGTGAGTATGAAGGGGATCCCAGAAAATGGTGTTCATGAGGATCTCAGAAGAAAGGTCTAGACTATTTTTAATCTGGTCACAGACAGTCCTCGAGTCTGTCCAATTTCAAGTCACCGGATGCAACCATTTGGAAGACCATGAGATGTGTTTTGTAGGTTGCACTATTTTAGGGATAAGGAGAGAATTATACAAGCTGCCTGAACATACGTGAAGAATCACAAATAAAAATTCTTCCAGACGTCTCAGTTAGGACTTTACATATGAGGTGTATTACAATAGTAATTAAATGTTAAATCCCGAACATGCAGACAAGAAAACCCAAAGCCTCTGAAACTCACCTCGTCAGATATTTCCCACTGTAATCTCTGTGGTAAAGGCAATGTGGCATCTGCTTGCCCTTTGCAGTGACCTTCATTGTTGTACCCAAGCTGAAAGCAATCTGTGGCCAACATGGACTTGGTGGAAAAAGAAATATGTTGATAAAATTAAACGCAGATACAGTCTAAAGAAACATAATACTTTATTCCTATATCATCAGGTCATTGGTTAGCACTGTTCCTTTGGCATACTTCTAGCTTTATCTGACCATTGTGAGGCACACTACCCATAGTGTATGAAAATAAAATGTACATCCTTCCCTGACAACATAAATTTATTCATCCTTTGTTTGATAACCTACATATGTAAATAAAATGTATTTGTAGCTTTCAAAGTGTCATGTGGTGTGATGATCTTAGACAACTTAAAGAACCACTTTAGCCATTTACTTTTACACCTGCTGCTTTACTGTATAAATACCAAAAATACTGAAAACTGATCTCTGGTTCACCCAGCAGACACTATAGGACGGAAGGTCAGGATTTGCAGGCTTATACCATTAATTACCTATTCATTGGACTGTTCATTAATATGCAATAAATGGGGGTATGGCATCCCCATTAAACAGTTGTGATGAGCAGATGGCATCCAGGCTCAATGTACCTATCACTGAAGTGAGCCTATTTGTAAAAGTGTGCCTGCCTCTGTAAACAAACAGGGACACGGCACCGGCGTTCAGCGGCGCGGGACACCAGGAGCACTGGAGAAGATATGTACGAGTTGTTTTGTTTCACAGCCTCCCAGGCCAGCTACATATTTTTTTTAAACACCCGCACAACCCCTTTTACCAGGAGTAGCTTGGGATCAGCGTTTTAAGATTCCTTTGCTCTTACCTCCCACATATGTCCAATGATGGGTGCATCTGCCCATGAATGCTCAGCGTTCAATCCCACTTTTCCATTTGGGAATATCATAAAGGAAAAGGACTTATCAAACCATCTAAAAAAAGTAGAGGAAAAGAAGGGGTAATTTGTCAGTGACAGAACAAGAGAAGTATTGATCTATAGGCACACATGCTTCAGCAGCAGTAGCCCGTGTGCCTCTGGGTCCTCCAGCTCCTTCACTCCTCCCCACTTCCTGTCATGTGCATTGAGGAGGCAGGGGAGGGAGGGGGATGGTGTGGAGGTAGAGGAAGAATGCATGAGGAGACAGATACAGGCACACAGGCTGTGCACCCCCCTCCCAAGACTCACCCAAGCTATTGGCAGGGAGCCAGGTAACATGAAATGAGAAAGTACTGAAATGATTTGGAATGATGACAAAGGCATTTTTAAAACCAGCATAGCATAAGCTATTGGAACCTGTCACCAAATAAAAATGACATTCCTGGTGACAGGCTCGCTTTAATGAATATTTGGCCTCCTCATATTTTCACCCATGTTAAAAAAAATGGCTAAAATAAATCACACATATAATCCTGTTTGGCATGCTGTGATGATGCACTACAACTACGCCATCAAGGCCACATCACAATAGACCGAGCTGGTTCCAGCTCTGGAGTCGGCCAAGGACAGCTGATCGACTAGGGTGCTGGATGTCTGACCCCCACCAAATTGCTATCGATATCTTTATCAAAAGGCAGTCAAAAAATTTCCTCACCTGTCATAGCATTTCCCATGGAGTAGAGATTTGGCATAGGAATCCAAAGAGTTAACTGGGTCTTCTGTGCGTAGACCCTGCTCGCTGTCATCTAAAGTAACAAAGAAGGCTGCTCTCTCTATAAGATCCAGGGACTGCAAGTTCTTCCCACTGCGGAAATAAGCCTTACGAGCTTTGGCCCACGTTGTTCTTGAAGAAGGAAAATCAGAATGAGTAAAATCAGGGCACATCTATGACTATTAAAGTGAGAATATGAAAACGACATGAACAAAAATAATTATCAAAGGGGTCAGAGACTTCCTAACTTCTAAGAAAAAGACTGAAATTCGTTGAATGCGTTCTCCATTGTTGGCTCTGGTTGGCCAGCGTACTGGGGCATTGTCAAAACTCCACCTTTCCCTCCCTGCTCTGGTGAACTTAGTCAAGATTATTCTTCTACCCAAAGTCCTGTATGTCCTGCTGCAGTCACCTGTATACATTACATGCCATTTTTTTCACAAATTAAACAGCTGTGTGGCCTCCTTTGTTTGGGGGGGATAATAGACCACGGGTGGCCACTCATTTGCAGTTCCGTTCCTGGGAAGAGGGGGTCCCTGATTTTAATTTATACTAATAATAATAATCTCATTTCCCCGAGATGTTTCATCTTGAAAACTATTCTGACCTTTTTGTGTCACCTGAATACCTTCTGTTTGTAGAAAAACTAGAGGGGCACCCCCCCCCAAATTGCGCCAGTTCTTCCTTTTATGGGCCAGAGTGCGCTCCCACTGCTATTCGACTGGGTTTGATAGGTACAACCCCCTATGAAATAAACCTGCCCTGCCTAAGCTTTCTTTGGTGTCTAGATATCTGTACGGATGTTGTTCTTTGTCATTCCAGCAACTAAAAGGATTAGATGGCGTGCCATACTCTTTCCACATGTTGTACCTTCAGCTTCGGCACGCCATAAATGCCCAGTTCCCAGGGGATCAACTGGTAGATAATCCTTTCCCTATCCATCTCCTTTTTTTCCCCTGTATAGTGATCTCTTATCTACCCATATTAAGCAAACACCTGTCCCAGTAAGGGCACGCTGGGAGAGCAGCCCTCTGACTGATAAGGAGTTGGATATTGCGGTCTCTTATGACTAAATTGGTTTCTCCTAATCTTAGAGACCAAATGTTACAGATGTACATACTCCATTGTGCATATCTAACGACTGCCAGAGTTAATAAACTCGTCCCAGGCTTTCCAGACTTGTGCCCCAAGTGCTCCACAACCTCAAGTACCTTTCTTTACCTAAAGTGGCCTTGTCCTGAGGTTAAGGGGTAATGGGAACAGGTCTGTAGATTCCTGTTCCAAAGGATGGGAGTAGCAGTCCCTGAAGATCCTAAGGTATGCCTACTACTGGTGGACCTGGAATTGTTCCATTCTACCACAGACCATGCTTTCCTTATTTAAGCCCTTTTCTGTGCCAGGAAAACGGTGGTCAGTATCTGGATGGCTGAACTGCAAACTGGCTTAAATAAGTTAATGCTGCTCTCCCCCTTAAAAAAAAGGATATTTATCCACTGGGGAAAAAAATTACATTTCATGCTATCTGGGACAAATGGCTTGAATTGCCATTTACTGCTGCCACTCAAATTCCTACTTAGCTACATAGTTGGGTCCTTACTATAAGTCTCTGCCATCTCTATTGTGTCTTGGATCTGGATCCTTTGGCGGCCATGGGCTGCAGGTGCACGCTGGGGAAATCCTTTTGTGTATTTCACTGCTTGTTATACCTATTTTGTCCTGCTGTATAAGCCAGATCGATACCTCTGTTTTCTATTTCTGTTTAAATTTGAGGACAGTTACAGTTTTGTGGAGATGCATCTTTGTTCGCTGAGGCCTAATTATGTTTACTTTGGACTCATGCCTCCCTTTGGTCCTTCTAAATTGGGTCTTGCAAGACTGACCTATGTATGCTTTATCTCATGTGTATGCTGTATCTCCATGTTTCCCTTAATAAAGTTTATTGTTGATTTAAAAAAAAAAAAAAAAGATTTCAATGAACATGCAAGGCGACTTTTCTGCCAAAGGGATCAAACCACCTATTTTTAGAAATTCCCTGATGGTAACCAAATGCCATGACTGATGCTTCTGTGCCGTCCCTTTCTGACTTATTTATACACAGGTATCTCTATTCCTTAAAGTAATAAAATGAATAAGCACTTTAGGGAGCAGAAAAGTGTGTTATATTTATTTTCACATCACCATTATATCGTTGGCTACTATAGGCATCCTAATCGCTTCCCTTACATATAAGCACCCTACTATAGCCAAAAGGACCTCTCACCTGTCTCCGGCAGTTAAAGCAGCCAACTTCTCTTCTCCCAGCAGTGGAGGGCCTGTGTCATCTAGAATATGCTGGAATTGGATCTCAAGTTCCTTAGGATTCAGCAGGCGTCCACCATGGTAAACCCAGACCTTGAAGAAGCGGCCTTTGTGGTACACCACAATATGCTTGCTGTCTGAAAAGTGCTGGATGGTATCTGGCCATAGAATACAGGCATTGTTAGTAAAGAGAACTATGCAGAGCAGTGATGTTAACATGTATAACTTCCTATATGCTACTTGCTGATGGCAAAGGATTTTATAAAGTGTATTGAATTCCATCACATGTACTTTATCGTGAGATCTGCTATAAGATTAGGAATAATGATCTATGAAATCTTTACAATGGAGTCATTAACAGGCATTTACGTTTCTGTCCACTAGTTTAGAGATCGGTAAATGTATCTTTGGTATTGAGTGCTAAATTGCTTGTCTGTATACAGCAATTTCTTTGCGTTCATCCTTAGTTTAGACTATTCCCAAAGTAGCTTCTTCCCGTGGTTATGCTGATCCTGTGAATCCTCATCTTGTATACAACTCTACGGACTCACAGAGGGAGAGGGAATGCTGCTCTCTGCCTGATCTGGAAGATGGAGGGGGAGGTCACGTGACTGTGCTCTCTATGTGTAGGTGAGTGTGTTCTTCTCAGTGGACACAAAAGTCTCCTACACAAAATGGTGTGGAACAATGTCCTCCCTGTTCAAAAGTACCTCCATCCTGTCTGTGATTCTGCACTTCAAGCTGTTTCATACACTCCTCTACAGCCCCTCCTCCCACCATCAATCTCTGGATACTTTTCGCTCAACTGATAATTTTTTAACCCTTTATGCTCCCAAAGCACAAACTATAACTTTATATATTTCACTGCTGGTTTCTACTACGTATTACATTCTCCATGCTCCTCAATGTGAGGAGAGCTGCCAGGCTATTCCCTATATACATCCTCTAAATACACAATGCAGTGTTCAGTGGATTTACTTGTAGGAATCTCACTGGACTTACTGCTAAATTACTTAATTTTTAAAAAACAGAAGGCTATGGGCAGACTAAATCTGACTCTAATTCAGGGCAGATACAGGAAGAGGATAGTTTTGGCACAATTCACTTTTGCTAAAAGAGGATTTTTCAAATGGACCTTCACAACACAAAATGCCATAACTGTGGAAAGGGTGAGGAACACAATATGGACATTGTTCTGTTGATTTTTAAAGGGGGAATCACACATGACAATTTGTTAAAATTCTTTATGACATCAGAGTTACTCGATTTCTATGCTTCTTTCCAAGCTACAAGACATTCCTTTACTAGAGAAGACTATAGGAAAATTAAGCTGAATGCAGATGACAAACCCCCAGAGTGGTTATTCCTATTTCAGCAAATGAATGTTAATGTTTAAATGTATAGAAAGATTCTATGTTTACTACCATTGGACAGAACTCTGATCATGGTCACACAGGTGCACTGCTCGTTATATCACAGAGATAAATCCATACTGTGTGCTATAGTGAGATGAAAAGGACACAAAGCTGCCACTGGCAGAAAAAAATGTACCCATATCCGGACAAAGAAGTGTGTCATAATGTATTATAAAACATCGCTTTTATTATTCACAAAGCTAAAAAATGTGTGTGGTAGCATTGCTACAAAGTACTCTGGGGAATTGATATTAAAAGCACAGGGGGGTAGGCTCAATAAGTCAAGGACGAGTGTTCACTCACTACTAGTATGTCACAGTATCGCCAAAAGGAGATGTGTGCGATCTAAGATCTCTGGGACATAGATGTTGCGTGACTAAAGAGATAGCAGACTCCGCTGGAGTAGCTGGGTCTAAAGTGTTGTGACAGATGTTTACCTGTTCACACACTGCACTAAATCATGTTTCATAGAATCAAATGGACATCTCACTTGTATTCATATATAAAGATTATAGACCAGTTGATGCTACCCCTCTGTCAGTATATGTGGGTTAGTCATATGGCATGACCAGAGCCCTGCACTACGATGAGTCTGTGAACAGATAACGTCCTATTGTTCACACTATTGCTGTCCCTAAGAGACCAAAGCTAGGCTAGCTGTATATTGTGATTTGACTTAGAACCTAACCACACTGCTGATTAAAAAGAAATATGCACTTTAGCCCCCCAACATGTTTCACCAGCAAGCTAACTTCATCAGGGGTAGCGCTATTAGTGTCAGCGGCGAGACAACGCCGAACATATAATGATAAAGACACTAATAGCCCTACCCCTGATGAAGCCAGCTTGCTGGTGAAACATGTTGGGGGACTAAAGTGCATATTTCTTTTTAATCAGCAGTGTGGTTAGGTTCTAAGTCAAATCACAATATACAGCTAGCCTAGCTTTGGTCTCTTAGGGACAGCAATAGTGTGAACAATAGGACGTTATCTGTTCACAGACTCATCGTAGTGCAGGGCTCTGGTCATGCCATATGACTAACCCACATATACTGACAGAGGGGTAGCATCAACTGGTCTATAATCTTTATATATGAATACAAGTGAGATGTCCATTTGATTCTATGAAACATGATTTAGTGCAGTGTGTGAACAGGTAAACATCTGTCACAACACTTTAGACCCAGCTACTCCAGCGGAGTCTGCTATCTCTTTAGTCACGCAACATCTATGTCCCAGAGATCTTAGATCGCACACATCGCCTTTTGGCGATACTGTGACATACTAGTAGTGAGTGAACACTCGTCCTTGACTTATTGAGCCTACCCCCCTGTGCTTTTAATATCAATTCCCCAGAGCACTTTGTAGCAATGCTACCACACACATTTTTTAGCTTTGTGAATAATAAAAGTGATGTTTTATAATATATTATGACACACTTTTTTGTCCGGATATGGGTAATTTTTTTTCTGCCAGTGGCAGCTTGTGTCCTTTTGAGCAATAAACCCCCTGCCGTGACAATTGGTCCATTTTTTGTAATAAAACTATAGTGAGATGTGCACCAGTGTGACCATGGTCAGATTTCTATCCACTGAAAGTAAACAGAAGTTTTCTAAAGAATGACAGAAAGTAGAGATTTAGAAAACCATGTTGAATTGATACAGAAAATGTAGTGGAAAGTTTTATAACTTTTTATAATACAAACAATAAAATTAATTTGCTGAAGTTGGGATTCCCCTTTAAGCACCCACTTGCATTCTACTTAGTGAATTTACCTAATAAGGCAAGAGCTTCATGGAGAAGAAGATAATTCCTAGTCAATGCATAACTACAACTTTTTCTCGAATTCATTATGTCCCTATAGAGACAAATTGCCAGTGAGACCGATGCCATTGGGGTGGTCTGTAAGCCTTTCATAATCTTTTAATCCATTTATATTTTATGTTCTAGATATTAAAGGAATGTGTTGTACTGGAAACTAGTATGGAAGCCACCCTCGGCTGTCCTTTTTCCTACCATTAGTCAAAGGTTTTAGTAATGGACAAGATAGTTCCTACCTGTCTCTATTCCAGGGATACGTGCTGTGTTAAACATGCGCTCATACTGAGCAGAACACATTGGCAAACAATCTTGGATCATCAGCTGCATAAGGAGGAAAACAAGAACCACACACCAACAAGTACAGAGAAAGGAGGAGAAGGTAATAGAAGGTGTAAGATTGGAGATGGGGGTGTGAAGAAGATGGAAAATTGGAGAGATGCAAATATAAAATTAAATAAAAGATAATACAATAGACAGAGTTTTAAAATGAGATTGTGTATATTGAAGGTGGAGGGTATGAGTTAACATTGTGGACAGAGAATGAAACAACATAAAGAGTGAAAAGTAAAGGAGAGGGAAGGGGAAAAGAAGGTAGAGAGAATACCATAATCAATAGATGTTCCGCTACCATAGAAAGATCTTTATTAAAATCACTATAACATAACTTTTCCATGTTAGCTTGTACATGCAAAGACAAAGTAAGGCAAACCTTCACCCGCCGGCGAGCTCTGGTTGCTGGTTTAATGGTCATTAGGTTTTGCAGGACACATCTGGAGCTTATTATTTAGATTAATATAACTCATCTGAACAGGAATATTGTGAGCTTTTCTTCTTTCATGCAACATTACACAATGGTTAGCATATGAGTGATGCCAATTGAACATGTTATCTAAGCTCCAAATGCGGAACCTAAAACCTACTTGCAGCAGTCTTACACACAAATCTCATTAGAAGAAAAGGAGAGAAAAACTCTAGTCTTTGTTAAGTCCTGTTCACCATAAGGGATGATAATGACTTTGATTTAGTTTCACCCGCTCACTTACCTGTCTCCTCTCCAGGGATACGGGTGGTGTTAAAGGTGCGCTCCCACTGGGATGAGCACAGCGGGATAATGGATCCTGGGACCCTGCTCTATACCCAGTTATTACAGTGAGTAAAGATGCATCGCAGAGATACCATAAGGGGAGATAACACAATGCAAAAGAGTTGATATGCATATCTAACCGAGACCCCCAACCCAATGATGACATCAAAAAATGTGCCATACTTGGAAGCTTTCTGAAGTCTACCAAGACTTTCATAAAAGTTGATTCAAGAAAACCACTTTCATTTATTTATGCACTTTTCTTTACAGTGCAGCTATTTTTTAAGGACCATTACTACATGAATCAGTAAAACATGCAAATATATGAAACTATGTAATGCATAGTATCCTAAATGTTCTCCTTCTTCCTACTTGTTGGCTCTGAAGTATTCAGAAATCTCTTCAGTCCCTTTTATTATGTGTTGATATAGTTAATAGTAGACAATATGTACAATATACAAGTACAAATACTATACAACAGTCGGAAGGGAGAAGGACTATGGGACTTGTGAGTAAGAATCTATACATAAGTAATAGCAAATATCACACCAAGGAGAATATACAGACTTATAAAAAGAATTAATAAGCTAGTTAGACACATTGCAGTCTGTCCTACAACTAAAATACAGTTATTTAAAGGGGTTTTCCCACAAACTAAAGTTAGGCCCTATCCATGGGATAGTGCCTAAATTGCTGATCAGTGGGGGTTTCAAACCCCCACAGATCGCAAGAACGAGGGGTCCATCTGACGGCTGCGCATGACCGCTCTGCTACATTAATCTCTACAGAGCTGACGTAAATTATCCGTTCAACCCTCTGTTAAACTCTATGCAGCTGACGGAAATCGCAGAGTGCCAAGCTTGACAATTAAGCTCAGTAGAGATTATTGGAGCAGAACGGTCATGCGCGGCCGTCCGACGGACACCTTGTTCTCGCGATCTGTGGGGGTCTCAGCATTAAGACACCCACTGGTCAGAAAGTTAGGCCCTATCCCGTGGATAGGGCCTCACTTTAGTTCTTGGGAAAACCCCCTTTGAAGGACTTATCCTAGGATATCCATTAATATCTATTGGTGGGAGTCACATATGAAATCTTCAAGGCGAGTGCAGTGTTCAGAATAGCACTGTGGTCTCTTCACTACTTGGTATCAGAGCTTAATCCCTACGAAGTGAAGGAACTGAGGCCATGTGTCATACTCCCATCAATATGACATTGATGAACTGTCCAAAAGATAGACCATCAATTTCTTATTTCTGGAAAATCCAATATATTGAGCTATTTTTTTTTTATATAACAGGCACAAGGCAAGCTAAATTTGCAAAGGTAAAGGTGCATCCTGCACCATGTTTTGAACTCAAGTTAGTAGTCTACCAGAACACAGCTGAATTTGGATAGAAACATCTTACAAGATAATCTAATAAAAATACTATAAAAACATAACCGTAAACATACTTTAATAGCACATGAAAATCTTTTTGTTCTTACCGGTTTTAATTCTTCACGGCTGAGCTTGCGTCGATACAGAAGCAAGGCATGGACTGTGTTACCTGCTCGAGCTGCCTGAATTGGTGTTGGTGTAACATAAAGAAAGTCCTATTGTAAAAAGCAAGAAAGCAAAATAATGAAAATTATATTTTTCCGTGGAAGTGCAGGGTTTGGACCCCCACCAATCTGACACTGGTAGGGGTTGTTTTACAAGCAAAATCATCAGATACTGATGATCAGAGGATAGGCTAATAATATAAAATAATGAACAGCTCCTTTAATAAAAGTTACTCAACAAGTGTTATACATACCAAAATGGTGCAAGATGAACAATTACAGAAAACATATTCCATAGTGTCATTATTTATCAAATAATAAGCCTCAAAGAGTAACCGTCATTTCAAAAAACTTTTGATATGTTGTAGGGCAGAATGAAGAAAAAGAATGAAAATTATATTTTTATATATCTAGATGTCAAAGTGCACTACAATCTGCTTATAAAGGGGGTATTTCCATAGTATACTGCTCCGATTTGCTATTACTTTAGGACTGATGAGGGTCTGACCTCTGGAACAACCACCACTCCTGAGGTAAGTTAAGAGTTAAAGGGGTTTTCCCATTTTTGTTATTGTTCTACCATTTTAATTCTACAGGTAATTTTACCCGAATTCACACAAAATATGAATAATAAACAACAGAACGTCCGTGACAATGTTTCAAACATTGTCACGGAAGTTCTACTGTTTATTATTCATCATATTTTGTGGTCACATTTTTATAAACATTTGTAAACTAAGTTTTAAACATTTTGTAAACATGTAAAAATTTTATTTGCCACTCGGCACAGTCACTTCTGCGCATGCCACTTTTTTGGCACACGCGTGGTGTGATCTTGATGCGGATAGCCAATCATAGGTGAAATCAGCAGTTCCACCCTGGGTGATCTCTCCCACAAATATACTGGGTAATTTTAACCCTTTTGTGTACACTCAGTAACACAATACTTGCACTTTGTTTTAATTATGATGCACTTTATTATTTTATGTATAACATATGGGGATGTTAATATACCTCTGTATTACTCATGCACTTTATTGTATATGAATTTTATGATAAAATTATAATGTATGTTCACAATCTCAATTGCACTTTAAGGACACACCCTCTTATCTGCATTGCACACCATGTTTCCTTTATATACCCTGTGTGGTTCACTTGTCAAATTGCTTGAAAAAGGTGCCCAACACCGAAACGTTGCCACTTGCCTCAATAAAGATCACCAACTTTTGAATTCTACCTCTGGAGTGCTGCTCGCTTTTTCCAATTTGTATCTGCGTAAGGACCAAGCCAGGACCTTGGCGGGCTTTGCACCCCCCCCCCCCTCCTTAGGGGTTCCACAAAGCTGTATAGTATATATAAGGCTGGAAAAAAGGCTGGATACAACCTTGCCAACTTAAAGGGAACTGGTCACCAGGGACATAATTTTCACCAAAGATAGGTTGCAAAAGCAACTGCAGTGCAAATAAGGCTTTCTGCGTTCTCTAAATATTTGCTTTACAATATAGTTGTGTGTTATAACTTACCTGGCACTCTGACAGAATCCTCTGTGTAGTCCCAGGGGTTGGGCTTTGGTTTGGATGCATTTCATAAAACAACACGTGACTGCATGTGCTGCAGACTGTTCAGCTCTCAGCCCCCACGTTTGTGCTCCTGTACATCCCTTCCCACTGATGTCCTCTCACCAGGCTGTGAGCTCTGTGGAGGTGCAGGAGAGAGGAGCTCTACAGGAGCACAAAGGTGGGGGCCAAGAGCTGAGCAGTCTGCATCACAGACAAGTCACGTGTTGATTTTCGAAATGCATCCAAACCAAAGCCCAACCTCTGGGACTACACAGATGATTCTGTCAGGGTGCAAGGTAAGTTATAACATGTAATTATATTGTAATGCAAAAGCTTAGAGAAAGCAGAAAGGCAGATTTGCAATGCAGCTGTAATGGGCTTCTGTAACCTGTCTTTAATGAAAATGAGGTGCCTGGTGACAGATTCCCTTTAATTCCTGCTGACATGTTCTTTATCTAGAAAGAATTGCTTTATTCTGGCAACTCTTCCAACGACAATACTTGGCGTTTTTCTTGCTGTAGATTCATGTACCTGCAACATTTGACATGACAAGACTTGTGATCTGTTTTGAATAATCTTTCTTTCTGAATAAAGGACTTCAAGTTGGGATTTATATACAGCAACAATTGCTTATCTAAAATTGCTGATGCCTTTTCTTCTAGGCATATGAATTTATTATTGCTCCTGTGCCTAAAAGTCAGTGTAAAATGTCTTCTAATACATTTACCAAAGCTTTTAGACCATAAACTGGCAATTTTCCATCTCATCCGACAAAGGGAGCATGACCTCGAGAAATGGGGTGTAATCTTAGAAAGAGGGGCCTGCTACGACTCAGGGACCACCAAGACCACCCACTTTTCACACTTTATTTTAGGATATATGCACATAATTAGAGGCACAATTCACTAACACTACCATCTAAATCACAGATCCAGCTAAGTTGCACGTGAAAGGCTCAGAACTCTCAAAATCCCTGTCCAAGCTCCTGGCCTACTTGTACCTGTCCCTCTTGACACCCATCTAAATGAATGGGCCTGCCTTTAATCCTGCTAAAGGAAGCCTGCTAGACATCTGCTGGGCCAGAACCGCCCCTGCAGCATTGGGCCTGCACCCACCTTACTGCTGTGGCCCTTCCCCCTCCTCTCCAGCAGACCCAGAGCTTGCCATTGATGCTGGGATCTCCCTACGCCATTCAAGGTATCTGACTCCCTTGTATCCTGAAGTACTCTCTTTGGGGGTCACATTGCCCCATTCCAGGGTGTTTCGAATGCTGCAGCTGCATTCTGATTTGTTTACGGTGCTTTGGGGAAGATCCTCCCCTGTGGTCCTCTTCGTGTACTGCTTCCAAGCCTGCTAAGGTCTGCAGCCCCCCCATCATGCCAAAATTGTTGCTGGACTTCATAGTTCGAGGCACCCCATGGTCACTTGGTTACAGCCTGCCTACCCCCGGACTCCCCCACCCTAACCTGTGTCATCCTTCTTTCCTGTATGCTATTCTACTGATTGGCATGGACTGCTCCAGAGGGTAACCCCCCTTTTTAAATTGGCACTGTTCAATCGCCAGCAAGACTTTATGTATTTCAAATGGTCTTCTCTATCAGAATTGACAAAGTGAAAGTGGACAGCGCTCTTTTTAGACAAGATGCTAAGCGAGTGGGTTACTAATGTGGAACAGGAGAACCATCTCTGTAGATATAACCAGCACTTTGTTTGCCTGTATGATGGGAATGATCTTCCTGAAAGATCTAAGATCTAATGGTCTCCACTTATAGTCGTGACAACTTCTCTACTTACTTTGCAGTAGAGGGGCTCGCCGCATACATCCTCAAAGCAAACCCTCTACAAGCATGTCAAGAAATGCCTGAGAGAAGCTAATTTAAAATATGCCATGCTGGAATGCACATTGTTGGCAAGGATCCAGATCGCTTCCTTGGTACTCCAGAAGAATGTGGTGATCCCCTTACTCCTCTTCCCATGCTCAACTATAGCTATTACGTTTTAATTGTGTTTTTTCTCTACAGGTACAGAAATGGTTAGTCTTTGTCTGTGCTGCCTTCTAGTCCTGTTATCAGATTCTATCCACTGGAGGTAAATAGAGAAACTTTCTATAGAAGTACAGCGAGCAGAGATATAGAGAACCATGAGGATTGTATACTGTACAAATGGAAAGTATATTGAAAAATTGTATAACTTTTAATTACACAAGTAATATCAATTATTTACTGAAAGAGGCCAACCTCTTTAAGTTATACTATTGGGTCATCTCTTTGACAGGATGGTTGTGACAGTTTCCCAGTACCCTAAAGTAGGTCTCCTTGTAGATCCAGAGTTGTTCCAATCTACTGCAGACCGAGCCTTCCTTACTGGAACTGTATTGTGCTAGAGAAACAGCAGTAAGAATTTGGATGTCTGCACATGCCCCAGCCCTCCATGACTGGATCAAATCAGTCAATGCTGCCCTTCCCCTTAAGAAAGAAATATTTATACCTTGTTTTGTTCTATGTAATAACTTTTATTGTACGCTATCACGGTCTGCATTTTATTCCTCCTGTCATAGATCAGTGGTTGTGAACCTATGAGAATTGTGCCGGAGGTGGCACTCAGAACCATTTCTGTGGGCACCCAGGCCATCACCCCAGCACAGAGTTTGTCAGACAGGTTGAGTGACTCAAGGCCTCCTCCTGCAGTGGGATTTGAACTGCAATTTAGGCAATCTGCCTCTGAAAGGATAACCAGCACTGCTCTAGATCATATATATTTATCTGTGCTTGTGTCTTTCTTTTTGGTCCTGGGGTGACCAACCTGCTTGTGCCTTTTCTATTACACGAACTGTCTCTCCACATTCCCTTCGATAAAAATGTATTGTTAATTGAAAAAAATACTACATCTTACCATTGCATAATAATTGCTGTTTACCATAATGGGGCCCCTTCCACGCAGATAGATGTATTCTTCCCACCAATCACTTACCTACCAAAATGGGAAAACAGTGTTAAAAAAATGTGATTAAATTTAAGATATCAATCCATTAAGTCTTCCAAGACCGTGCAAATCAAATTTTTAAAATTTAGTGCTTCCGGGGTAGTTACCAGAGTTGCTCTATGCTGCATCTTCACAGGCTATTACACTGTGCATGAGGACTACCCCCTCCCTCTACTCTTTTGGAAACCTCCCCCCACCCCAATTTGGTATCCTCCGGTTTGAGAACTGCAATCCGATCTCACATTTACCCTCTTTCACCTTTCATTTTTGAAGAGCACTGTCCATATTCATACTCCCTTTAAAGGAAATATCATCTGAGCCCTTTTTACGGCTAATCCTTCAGTGCCCTCCAAGTTTAGAAATCTTTTATTACCCTAATAAGCAAATATGTGAAAGAGGCTACTGGAGGTGTCGAGTAAACAAAGCTGAAGCTACATGGTGCGGCTACTCCATACCCCAGTAGCCTCTCTCAATCCTCCTACTATATCTTCAGCGCACAGCTCCTGGTAGCTGTCTGCACACTCGTCCTCGCTTGAGCAGGCGGCTGCGCATACTCAGTTCTGAAGCCGAGCCGAGTACATGCAGAGAGTCTATGCAGAGTGCGGACGAGGATGTCATAGTAAAAGGATTGAAAGAGGCTACTGGGGCATGGAGTAACCGTACCTTGTAGCTACAGCTCCGGCTACTCCACGACCCAGTAGCCTCTTTCACATATTTCATATTAGGGTAATAAAAGATTTCTAAACTTGGCGGGCACTGAAGGATTAGCCTTAAAAAGGGCTCTGATGATATTTACTAGATGAACCTGCCACCGGATCTACCTTAATAGGTAGATCCCAGATGGTAGGTTTCCTTTAATTGGCAAGTGGCCATCATCTACTGCCGCCAGGGACAGGATTCTCTTTCCACCTGTGATGGTTTGGTTTAGCTTTGTGTTTTTGGTGCTTATTTTTATCATATGCATCACCCATATTCATAAATAACAACAATTATAATCTAAAAATGAATAATTTAACATAAATGTCTAATTCAATAAAGAGATAACACTTGAGCATATCCCCAAAGAAAAAAAAAACATTCACTGTTTGAAATAAATTTGAAATAAATTTCAAAAATTCTTACATAGTTAGATGCCCACCAGGATTTCAGTTTCAGGTACCACTGCAGCTTTGGTGCAAGTTTAGCTTCAAAATCTTTGGCGAGTCCTGTCATACGTTTGTATTCTTCATCGTTCATCAAAGGCCTCACAGATTCCAAATACTATGGATAAAGAGTACACATGCAGGTTACATGGTTCTTTTTTTAAATGTTTAAATAACTTCACCTTTTTCTGACTGTGTAGTTTCATATAGAGATGAACTGGGATAATTTTCCTTTTTAGAGTGGATTTAATGAATCATCATGACAATATTAATAACTTTCTATGCCTTAAGTCACATGTAGCATGCAAATTCATAACCAAGGTCTTGCGCATCACAATAATAGAACTCATAGATGATATGGAGAGATCCAGAAGGGTTCTACATATTGATGGCATCACTGAGCTCTTCAGATCCAACTGACTCTATGGCTTTACATTGACTATAAGCAATAAATGTCCAAATAGTTTTTGCTATGAAGCATATGCATTACCATTGAGCAAAGAGCGCGCACATAGACCTCTTTGCGAGACCCGACATGGTAGTATGGCAGTAGCTTCATAAAAAGACAGGAGCGCGGCTGGTGCTTGTGTACAGCCGCAAGTCAACGCGCTAAGAGGCGGGACTACAAAGGCTGCTGGGGTGTGGAAGAAGCCTGAGGAGGCGAAACCTAGCTCGGGAGAGGTGTTTGGCGTTTTTAACATTGTGATACACGCGTTTTTTTTTACCTTTCTTTGTGAGTATATGCAATAAACTATTCTTTCCTTAAAGAGGACCTGTCACATAATTTATCAAACGTCACAGTGTTAGAGTGATAGCGTTACCGGAAACCTCCGGTAACGCTATCAAACACTGCGGCGGGGTACAATGAGGGGGCGGTGTTGGGGCGTGGCTAGGGGCGGTGACTGCCGCCCAGCAGTCACTGACGGCCTATGGAGCGAGCGGGACGGTCCGGGGAAGAGGGAGCGCCTCAGACCGCCCCCTCATGAATACATCGGACAGTTTTGCAAGCTGTCCGAGGATTACACTGTAGCTCGCCTCAGTGTTTGATAGCGTTACCGGAGGTTTCCGGTAACGCTATCACTCTAACACTGCGGCGTTTGATCAAGCACTAGGAGCTGCTTACTTTAGTAAGCAGCTCCTAGTGCCGAAATTTAGGTGACAGGTCCTCTTTAACTGGGTGATCTACAATATCTGTCCATAATACTTAACACAGGATCAGCAGTGAATTTTGGACATGGAGGGGAGACGGGGTCCACGCTTAGATCCAGGGAACAGAAAGATGAGAGAGAACCTAGGAAGATCTTCCATTTCTTTCCAAAAGAAGGCCCCCAATAGCCTCTGCAGGTCATTTACATATTATTTTAATAAGTTTTTAAAACAATAGGTTAGGTTCTAGGATTAGTAAAATAAAAGTTTAGGGCAGAATTAGGCAGGAGGAATCTAATCAGATCTACTTCTGATGGTAGACTCCTCATTGTAGGTTTGATAAGCCAAAAACAATTCTACATATACTGATTGCCCTTAATATTAAAACTGAATTATATATTATATAACATATAAATATATAATATTAAAAGTAAATATCTGCCTAGTGTAAAACACTTTACAAGTCATTATTGAGAAGACACAAATGAGACTGTAAATACAGTTTTTGCCAATAGGATACAGAGACTGTGTTGGCTCCTCCAAGCTGTTAAGTCCCTCCTGAAGCTACTTATATAAACTAAATACTAAAGGAGGAGTAGAAGAAACCAAAACCTAATAAAATGCAACAAAGGGCAGGAAGCCAAAAGAGAACACCATAAAATAATCTGTACCATTTATCCCAAACAATGTAATGATAAAAGGATTTTATGGTAGGTATCAAAAATCTAAGTCTAGTAAAGACTTTGGGTAGTTCTAGAGTTGTCAAATAAGTGGGAAGATTATGTGTGAGTACTGACATCAGTGAACCGCTACCTGTAAGAGGTATATCAGAGGATGCAATGTTAGGCAGGTGGGTTTACGGTTATGGCTGATCGCTGTATCTAAACTTACCCTTTGCATTGTATCTTTAATTTTTGGAACAGGAAGGCGAGGAAGTGATGCCTGGTAACTGTACAACATGGGCTGACGGCCAGAGAAAATCTTCACCAATGCCTATGAAAAAAAAAAAGAAAAGTAACGTAAGGAATATACTGTAAGTCTTTTTTGTATAAGATATGTGTAAGTTGCATTAATAAAATCCCAATGACTTTGAATCCTTTATATACATTGGCTAGTCAGCAAATGTCAAATTTTGCATCATATGTGTCACAGATATGCCGTTTTGCTGCTTTCACAGTTTATTTTTATGCCGTGCCATGCGTTCCCCGAGTGAACGGTTTAGGCAATACTATGTCATTAAAGTAGTCCCTTAAAACCCCACAGAGCAACAACGCCTTGTTCAGCAGGGATCCCTTGCATAATATGGAACAATTATGCTAATACCTATTTATATTTTTCTGCTGACAGAGCTGGTTGAGGGCTTGTTTTTGTGGAAGGAGTTGCACTTTATTATAGGTACCAACTCCTTCCTGTATGGTTGCATGTGACTTCTGATTACTTTTTATACTAACTTTAGTGAGTGGACCAAAAATAAAAATTTTAATTTTACAGTGTTCCCCATACAGGTTACATGATGTCTAACTCCTATTTTACCATAATACAGACACGGTGATAACTATGTTCATTCATATATTTACTTCTATCGGACCAGCATTTGATCACTTATTCAATATAGTATTAATGTATTATTTCTTTGGGAGTCCCTCTTTAAACCAAAGGTTCTAATGGCAGACACTCCACACCTAGTAATGTTCACTGAAGAGTTCAAAGTTGAAGTTAATGCACTAAAGCTGTGGAAATGTGGAATCATAGAAAAACAGAGCTGTTAAATGAATTTAAATTCAATAAATGTTTAATACCAGCCATAACTTGGTGGTGGCAGACATCTTGCCATGCTGCTCATACATCCAACCATGGTAGGATAGAAGCTGTTTTAGTATATAACGCATGGTCATGATGAGTGCAAACCAAAGAGCTGTAGAAAAGAGCAGGGCGCTAATAATACTCTGTCCTTGGTGTGATAGGTAGCCACTGTAGAGAGAAGACAGGGAAAACACTTATGAAAAGTACATGAACATTACATTAGTATAAAATACATTACCAAACAGAATCCAATTACAGGCGGTCCCCTACTTAAGTACACTCAACTTACACGACCCCTAGTTACAAATGGACCTCTGGATATTGGTAATTTATTGTACTTTAGTCCTAGGCTACAATAATCAGCTATAACAGTTATCACAGGTGTCTGTAATGAAGCTTTATTGTTAATATTGATTCTTATGACAACCCAACATTTTTAAAATCCAATTGTCACAGAGACCAAAAAAGTTCTGGCTGGGATTACAATGATAAAATATACAGTTCCAACTTACATACAAACTCAACTTTAGAATAAACTTACAGACCCTATCTTGTATGTAACCCGGGGACAGCCTGTACTATAAATGAGGCATAAATATTCTGTATCAAATCTCTGACAGAAAGACCACGGGTAGGGGGGGGCTGTGTACATACATTAAAATACTAGGCTCCTTGAGGCGCTTAGATTATATAGCCTGAGCGCCCCAATCTAATATGCATTTAACTAATATAACTCTATATTTCCACAATCATGCAATATAGAGTTATAATAAGAGAAGTTCTCACTAGGACACATCACTAAACTGATGGTAGATGTGCCTTAAAGGGGTATTCCCACAAAGACAAGTTTCTTATATGTACTCAGGATAACAAAATAACACATTCTCTAATTCACTGTTATTAACAAAAATGCAGCATTTCACAGATATGAGTCCAACCTGTCTCTATCAGTCCTGCTGTGCACAATTTCACTTTCCCCTAGAGACAACCCAGCAACATCTTGGATTTTTGTGCGAGATCGTGCAGATGAGATTTCTGTCTGTCTGTGCTGTGTGTCTGTAGCCCTGCCCCCTGCACAGAGCTCAGAGACACTCACTGACTATTTCCTGCCAGGACAGAGCCGAGAGCAGAGAGAGAAGCTGCAAACTACAAGCTACAAGGAGATAAATGATCCGGGTGAAGGAGGAGGCAGGAAGATATCTGGGTGATGTAGCAGGGCTCACAGTGTAACAGTGTAAAATGTGTGATAGGCATCATGCACCTTATGCATCTCTTATCTGTTTCATCTCTCTCTTTATGTGTCAGTGTGTTAGTACATAAGCCAGATTAGAGTGTATTTACCCCTGTACTCTGACAATGTAACCACATTGTCTCCCCACAGAACAAGATGGATCATAAATTGTTTGCTTAGAACAGTGGTGGCGAACCTATGGCACGGGTGCCAGAGGTGGCACTTGGAGCCATTTCTGTGGGCACTCAGACCATCACCTCAGGACAGAGTTCACCAAATATGACCAAATCCACCAAGTCCCAGGCAACTTAAGAGATGCTGCTCTCAGCGCTATTTTAAAGCAACACTTCATTGGCTGTTAGGAACTGCGGGAAAAGTGAGAAGGTGTTGACAGAACTGCAATATCTTTGGAGGTCATCCTGCTGGACCAACCACTTTTCCTCTACAGAGAGACCCTGGAGAGAAGCTACAACGAGAGTATGAATGTGCCTCCTTCTTTCAACTGTATTGGTGGCCTCAGGGGGGCGATACAATTGAAAGATGTGGAAGAACAGGTAGCAATAAGTTACTGCTTAAAATGCCATGTTGGCACTTCACGGGAAAATAAGTGGATTTTGGTTGTAGTTATGTCCACACCATGGAATCTTAAACTGAGCAGCCTAGAAAATGATAGGAGCCAAAACAGCAATAACACTGATCTAAATTGTAAACTAAGGGGTTAAAATGAGCTTTATTGTGTTAACATCACTAGGGGATTGAGATGTGCGAAAACCCCTTTAAATGGAAGTTGAAGTACATGGTCACAGCCACTTCCCGGTGTGCAGAGCTATCTTCTTCCAGCTCTATACACTGCGGCTCCTAACATCAACTGAAGGGTAGGAAAGTCAAGTGTCAGGGTGTTATTAATCTGATGCTGATATGAATACAAATACATACCTTACAGGTAGATGTTCTTTGATTTTGCCGATCATGCCCATGGATGGGTCTACTCGAGCATACATGGTCCCCATGATTGCAATAACCACAAAGAGCCAGCTGGAAGGACTGGCAGGGTAAACTCCAGTGATAAAACTATTCTATAAGGCAATAACATAGAAAATTAGCAGCAGAACATTCCAATACTATAGAAGATATACTGTACATATCCATAAGTACATATATTTTTCCAACCATCGGTAGACTTCAATAAGGAGCATTACTTTGCCCTTATGCAATAATAATGATTTACTGAATAGTTAGCATGATCCTATGTTCCAGGCAATGCTATCTGGTCCCATCATGGGACATATTACTTACCCTGAGTCGAGCAAATTTCTTCTTCCATGACCGCAGTCCTGAGAGGTAGATCTGTTTAAGTGCCTCATGGCTCAGGCGAAGGTCAATACCATCTGGAGTGACTGTAAACTGGAATGCCACAGCCTGGTGGGCTTCAGCCATGTTGATAACACTTCAGTCCCAAACTATAAATAGAATAACAAAAAAAACACACATAAGCAATAAGGCAAAAATAAATCATCTGTATTTTCACACTATTTATACTGGTAGCTATAAACAACTCACGCTCCAATAATAATCTACAATTCTTTTAAAATGACGTAAAGAGGACCTGTCACCTGTAAAAACGGCACTTGGAGTTACCCAAATAGCATCCTATGACAACTTTCAGCAGGATATCCCTTCCCTCCAAACAACAGGTTGTTCTTGATATTAACCGGATCTGTGCAGGAAAGACAAGTCTGACCATAAAGCCACCCCACCCCAGCAACTTACAAGGCTGAAAGTATCTGCTAACATATTGATGCCACATACCACAGGACCAAAGCAAGAGCTGTCTGACTAGTACATGTGGAACCTACACAATGCAAGGCTATAGGGATCTGCAGATTATAGATGCCTGAAACCTATGACTAAAAAGCTAAAATTACAGGATCTGCAGATATTGAAAAATATGTAACAAGTAACAAGTTTCTGCTGCAGATTCACATCAGATCTATCCTCTATGGGAGAGAAATCCACTGAGAATCTGCAATGAAAACATATGTTTTACTTGCAAATTCCCTGCAAATTGATTCAGTGGCAAAATCAAAAATGTTGTACAAAAAAAAAGGTGAAACAATGTAAAAAAAGTTATACAATATTATGTACACCTTTTGACGTTTCTATGGGCAGTGCTAGGGAAATTTTGGGGGCTAAATAATATTAATTGAATAAACAACTTTCAAACTACTGTATATACTCGAGTATAAGCCGAGTATTTCAGCACAATCTACTGGCATAGAAACTATTACACGGCAGTGTCGCTGCTTACCGACGTTTAAGTTCCTGTGCCTGCAGAACACATAGACATCTGCCGGAGTCAGGGCCAGAAGGGGAGTACTAGATTTTTTGTTTTACGAGGGCACTCTGCTGGACATTTTATTGCTGAGGGGAGACTGTTGCACATTTTATTGCTGAGGGGAGACTACTGGGCATTTTATTGCTCAGGGGAGACTACTGGGCATTTTATTGCTCAGGGGAGACTACTGGGCATTTTATTGCTCAGGGGAGACTACTGGGCATTTTATTGCTCAGGGGAGACTACTGGGCATTTTATTGCTCAGGGGAGACTACTGGGCATTTTATTGCTCAGGGGAGACTACTGGGCATTTTATTGCTGTGGGGAGACTACTGGGCATTTTATTGCTGTGGGGAGACTACTGGGCATTTTATTGCTGTGGGGAGACTACTGGGCATTTTATTGCTGTGGGGAGACTACTGGGCATTTTATTGCTGTGGGGAGACTACTGGGCATTTTATTGCTGTGGGGAGACTACTGGGCATTTTATTGCTGTGGGGAGACTACTGGGCATTTTATTGCTGTGGGGAGACTACTGGGCATTTTATTGCTGTGGGGAGACTACTGGGCATTTTATTGCTGTGGGGAGACTACTGGGCATTTTATTGCTGTGGGGAGACTACTGGGCATTTTATTGCTGTGGGGAGACTACTGGGCATTTTATTGATGAGGGGAGACTACTGGGCATTTTATTGATGAGGGGAGACTACTGGGCATTTTATTGATGAGGGGAGACTAGTGGGCGTTTTATTGATGAGGGGAGACTACTGGGCATTTTATTGCTGTGGGGAGACTACTGGGCATTTTATTGCTGTGGGGAGACTACTGGGCATTTTATTGCTGTGGGGAGACTACTGGGCATTTTATTGATGAGGGGAGACTACTGGACATTTTATTGATGAAGGGAGACTAGTGGGCGTTTTATTGATGAGGGGAGACTAGTGGGCGTTTTATTGATGAGGGGAGACTCTATATATCAGTGATGGCGAACCTTTTGGAGACAGAGTGCCCAAACTACAACCAAAATCCACTTATTTACAGGGAAGTGCCAACATGACATTTTAAGCAAAAAATTCAGACTGGCAAATACAGACTCTTATTGTAGCCTCTATCCAGGGTCTCTCTGTAGAGGAAGAATGGTGGGTCCAGCAGAATGACCTCCAAAGATAATGCAGTCCTGTCCACACCTTCTCACCTTTCCCACAGTTCCAATGAAGTGTCGCTTTAAAATAGCGCTGATAGCACCATCTCTTTAGTTGCCTGGGACTGCAGGAAGATTTGGTGGATTTGGTCCTATTTGGTGAACTCTGTCCTGGGGTGATGGTCTGAGTGCCCACAGAAGTGGCTCTGAGTGCCACCTCTGGCACCCGTGCCATAGGTTCGCCACCACTGCTATATATGGTACTTTATATGGTATTTTAGAGATCCATTTTTTTCTCTATGAATGTTATAAAGATTCTAAAAGTTAGACAGCACAAGGCAAGATGAATAGAGGGTTATAACATTAGCAGAAAGCACTTTTTATTCACTGACACTAGAAAAGAAAATATAAACTATTTCTACAGAAGAACAAATGATCGGATTTGGGGCATTACAAACAAGTAGGCACTAGATGGCAGGTCTTAATAACTCACTGAAAATTCCACGGATACAAATCTCACACGGCTGAATGTCAAATACACTGGAAAGCAGAAGTGAAGCTACTACTCAGTGTGTAAACGTAGCCATGTGATGGTGCATGTATATAGAGCAGAGGTCACGCTCATCTCAGTATACACACCCATAAACCACATTCCTCTGGAGCCAAGACACAAACTGACTAAACCTCAGAGGAACAACCTTATGACTGATAAATTACACAGCCTGCTACTTCATCAAAGTGCCTGGAAGCCATAGTAAAGAGGAACACTCACACAGAGCGATGAATGTACACAGAAGGAATCTTGTGGGTGACAACTCTCACCTCCACAAGAGAAAGGGGACCCTGTATAGGCACTTGCCACAGGAAACCGTATAGTACCAAAATAAACAATCAAATGCCCCTGTATCCTTAAGTGTCCCATAACAACAGACCCTTTATGACCAACCTGCTTGTGACAGGAAGTCTGCGCATAGAGCTAAACTAATATAGACCTGGCACTATCATCAGTCAGTGTGGAACTGCTGCTGCCCACTAGAAGAAGAATTTGTGTTAACGCAAATGTTAACAATCGTGTAATTGGGCAGCTGTTGTAACGCTTTTCAAAAACCTGGGTCTAGATAAACAATTTAAGTTCACATTTGGCGATTTGATTTACCAGCATAACGCCCAATCAGCTGAACTGAACAAACTAGCTGCGTGTGGTTCGGGTCAGTAAATCCGGACAACACTCACAATGAGTTTCGTGATATGAACATGGACATTGTCAAACAGTCCTTATTTAGTTTTTCGTGGTTTTGTGTTGGTTGCCATTCTCTACATACAATAATCATTTTTGTTGTTATGAGGCCATTCTCGAAGCCTGATGTTAATGAGCAAGAACAAAATTGCACAAAATATTAAAAATGTAAAAAGCCACGTAGACGGCTAGTAAAAAGCACGACACATATAGCAGGAAACTGCCGTTTACTTGCACTGTATTTCAGTGTAGATTGTACCAAAGTACAATAGGACTAGTTTTATATGGAAGTATTTTACATCAGTATACATAAGCCCAAACCAGGAGTGGATCATATGGATGGAAAAGTTCTTGAAGGATTTCTGTATTTAAAGCTCCTGAATGCTGCCATGTAAGGGTGGTGGCACACGTGGCGTTTTGAACCCATTTTTAAGCAGTCCGTTAAAAAACGAATGCGGTTTTTGAAAACGCATCCGGTTTTTTCACCTATTTTGTCCGTTTTCCAATTATCGTAATTAAGATAATTGGGAAAAACGGTCAAAAACTGATGCATTTTTAAAACGCATGCGTTTTATAACAGACTGCTTAAAAACTGCCTAAAAACGGGTTCAAAATGCCACATGTGCCACCAACCTAAAACTGGCCTCATGTTCACTCTAGTGTGCAGAATGCATCTACAGTGGCATATAGACTTATAACTACAACACAGCTATTCACTTAACACTGAGCCTGTATACAGATCTGTACAACTTTTATGTTTTAGGTTTATAGAATGGTGTAGTATGCAGATTTTACATTTCAATTCATTTACATTTTAAATTTATTTAAAGGCCATCTACCATCAGTGTGACTGATGGTAGATGTCCAGCATGACATGCTTGTTTCTTTATGCACTAGTTGCAACTGTTTTAGTGCACAAATAAAGGGGAATATTTGCATCCAGAATGACAAAATATGTAAATGAGCTGGAGGCTCTCAGGCTTACATCACCTGAGTGCCTCTTGGCAATGCTGGGTTTCAATGTATGCACACCTTCCCCGGCTGTAATCCTACCTCCTGCTCCCGGCTGATGAACGAGGAGGGTGCAGTCACAAGTCGCGTCTAACGCATGGTTTTAAAACACATTTTATGAGCTGGAGAGAGATTTGCTTAATTAAACAGCTGTAAATATTTGCGTTTAAAAAACGCAACCGTTAACGCATGTGTTGACAGCTGTTTAATTAGGCAAATCTCTCTTTAGCTTTTTGAAACACATGAATTAGACGTGACGTGTGACTGCACCCGGAGAGATCACTCACCAGCCGGCTCCTTGACCAGGACTAGTTACAGGGTGGGAGGCGTCCATAAATAAAAACCCAGCGATGCCGAGGCGCTTAGGCGACCTTAGCCTGATCGCCCACGGCTCATTTACATATTTTAAAAAAAAAATTTTCGTAGCAAATATGCCCTTTCATTAAGCATTAAGTTCCAATTAGTGTATAAAGAAACAAGCATGTGATTCTGGACATCTACCATCCGTCAAACTTTTGCTAGATGTCCTTTAACAGAAATCCTGTGCCTGTTGCTGATGTAAAGCAGCCTCAATTCAGTAACAGGATGGACACAGAAACAAGTTTCATTTGCGTGTGACATGAGAAGCTTCTCAGTAGTTGGCAAATGGCTCTGACTACAGTTATTACACAATATGATTTTCTGGTTTATATTAAAAGAAAATGAAAAAAAAAAAAAAACTAAACACACAGGCATATTGTGCTGTAGTTGGCACTACATGCCAGTAATATATTCATTGTCAATAAAAGATCAGATCCTGTATGGAGTCTTTCCCCAGACAAGAGCATGGAGATCCATGTGTCACCTGATGGTCGAGGGCACTGTTACTAAGCAAAAGCCTACTCTTATTTTAGCAGCTAGATTTCAAATATAGCAACACCAGAAGTAAAGCTATAGGGTATTAAACAGAACTAGTTAAAGGGGTTCTCTAGTTAGCTCCTATCCACAGGATAGGGACCAATTTGCTGATTGGTTGGGGTCTCAGTGATGAAACCCCCACAGATCATGAGAACGGGAGAAGGTTTACCCCAGTCTTATCCCAAGATAAAGAGAGCAGCCGGTCGTGCTGGTTGCTCTCTTCATCTCGGGGGTATAACATCACTGAGACCCCCACCGATCAACAAGCTGGCCCCTATCCTGTGGTTAGGGGCTAACTTGTATGTCACTGGATAACTCCTTTAAATAGATGCCCTTCTAGTGACGTTGCTGGTTGCACTGCAATTGTAAGCTGGCACATCTGCAATGCTGAATATATAAGGAGGCTGGAGCCTTTACCATATGCTAGCGCTAAGATAAATGTCCCCCAATAAGTGTATATTCACACATAGTAGACTATGTTGCAGAAGCTAAAACTGTCCATATACATGTGAAACAGATTCACATGTATAAATATGTTTTAAAGCTGCCCATAAATGCAATATTTAAGTTATTTTTTCCAAGGAATGTCACCAAAATTGGAGGTTGGGATCTAATCCGAGGAGAGCTGTACAATAAACAAAAAGAACTGTAAAACACTTACTTCCGTTACAAGACGTGTACAAAGAATAAATAATGTCCGGCCTATATAGCAGATTCTCTTTTTTGGAGACTCATCACTACTACACAGCAAACTTACTAGCAATCATCAGCGCTGGTAAGTAGTTACACGCATGGATGGTTAGTTGTTCCGCATACACCCTTATACAATTTATGTACATATTCCTCACATTATTTTATATTTATTATTATACGCTTTCTGTGGCGCTGTAGCTGTAGGCATCTATCATTTTCCGAGACAAAACATGACAATGACACTTATGATAATCGCCTCAAGGTTAACGTTACACACTATGTCACCTGTTATCGGATAAAGCATCAGCATCACTTCTACCGGACACTATGAATCCAGTATATTGCTGGATCATGATGTCACTCATTACCCCCCATTTCTGTGAAGGCTATGACGTCACATACAGCCGCCAATCAGACATGAGCAGTTATCAGTCATCACACACCCTAAAATAACGACCCCTGCAGCTGTTACCCCGGTAATGCTCGGTACCGAGTAAGAGCATCACAAAACTCACCACACGGGACGGCGCATGAGCCGGGAGGTGCCGATCTCCGCTGACCAGATCGCGCACGCGCGCTCCCAAGTGGAAGGAAGCGATGAGCGGAGGAAGCTTGTGCGCATGTGCGTGACGTCACCGGTATCTGCTGTGAATTATGGAAAGAAACAGAGAACAGCAGCTTTACAGATGTAGTGGCGGTAAATGGGAGGACGGAAATAGACAGTATGAGGAGATGAGGGTTAAACAGGCTGTGGGCAGTGAAGGGTTAGGTAGATACGCTACTCCTCCTTTAGTCAGGTCGAAATTCCTTTGGTCAAGTGGTTGCCTTGCCCTGTGGCTGATGATAAGAAGTGGGATCATGATGTAGAATGTGAACAGGTTTAACCAGGAAATTAGAAGGTAATAAGTGCTTGTTCCCAGTTTGTGGGGGGCATGTGTAATATAACGCTGGGCAGTCCAAAAATGTACTTGAGGCATTATTAGTGTCCAGGGTGGGGCTAAACTACAGCGGGAGCAGCCATAGCAGCTGCTATGGGGCCCACAGTGTCAGGGGGCCCGGCATCTGCCTGCCACACTAAAGAATGGAGGATGTGCACCTTTATATACATATTACACTGTAGAGCATAATATATATATATAACGTATGTGATGTATATTTGCTGTATGTGTGTATCTGTGATGTGTATAAGCTGTATATGGTGTATAGTGTGTATATGTACTGTATGTGTGTACATATGCTGTACGTCTGTATATCACACTGTATGTGTGTATATGCGATGTGTATATGCCCTACACGCGTGCACAAGTGTATAAGTATGTGTATGTACAGCATATGAGTGCATAAATATGTGCGAGTCTACAAATATAGATTTTTTTAAGCAGGAGGCGAGGTCCCATTCAGAAACCTGCTGTGGGGCCCTGCCTCTCCTAATTATGCCCCAGGTCCAGGCCACAGGTAAACAATGTCTCCAGGACATCCCACAGCTTTCTCTGCTGAAAAATTGCAGCAAAATGCATGAATAATAGGCAGTGCTCCTGAGCAAAAATTCCATCTCTGCCCTCCCATAGAATAGTCTATGGGAATTTGGAGCACAAGTGTCGTGTGTGTTCAATTTCTAGGTAAACCACACTCATGTACCACTCTGAGGCTGTGTTCACAAGTTCAGTTTTTCAGATGCAGTTTTTGATGCCCAGGCCAAGAGTGGAGTTAAAAAAGAGGAGGAGCAGCCCATGATATGTTCTCACCAATTATGAACCACACCTTCTTTTGACTTCAAAAATTGCATCTAAAAAACTGAACACATGAACGCTCCCTAAAGCTGCGGTGACAGAGTGCTTTTTGATTGCTAACATTCAAAAGCTCAGACCATGATCACTTGCTGAGGTAACATTGCAGTTCCTCACGGTTACTAAACTCAAAACGCACCAAGTGAATGCATCCTAAGTTAGTAGGCTAAGCTACTGATGTGTTTTTCAACATTAACTCTTTGTTGGGTGAATTATTAAACAAAAACACAGTCTTAAAAGGCACTTGTCTAATTTAAGGAAATCTTACGTCAAAATCAAGCATAGATAAATCAGTAACACTTACTGATAGATCTGGGCACTGTGACTGTAGTAATCTTCTTATATTTGTTATCCATGGCCTCCTTCCTTTAAAATCAACTTTTAAAATTATGCTAAAGAACCAAAGGGCTCCAGGGGTTGTTACCAAAGACCCTCCGTGCTGCAGCTTCACATTCTGTTACACTGTGTCAGGATGCGGAATCTGTGGCTCCTCTGGACCACCGCGGCAGGTGGTAGTAGCCGACAACTGGGACTGGAATCTTAAGTGGCACCTGGTCTTCACCAGATCCTGCTGCAAAGGGGGATGGTCTTGCTGCAGCGGGATGCCACCAGGTCGTTCCACAGGTGCGACTAGCCCACAATGGCAGCCAAGGTCGAGTTACTTTTTCAGGAGACAGTTTTGTGGTAAAGTTCAGGCACAGGGTCAGCACAGGCGGCAGAGATGCAAGATCAAGTCCAATCTAGGGTCAGCAACGGGAGGTCCAGGCAGATGGGTACAGGAACACAGGAACGGACTGGAACACACAGGAGCAGGAAGGCAGGAAAACACAGGAGCACGGGAACAGGAACGTGGGAACAGTAATGCAGGAACACACAGGAATATCGCAGGGAGACTTTCACAATGGCATAAGCAGAAAGATCCGGCAGGGAATGCTAGGAGATGCCAGTCTTTATCCATTTCCTGTAAAGGGCCAGCGCACATCCTCCCTAGGAGACGGGACCACCTGCGCACGGCCGATGGGCGGGAATCAGGAACCGGGAGAGATAAGACATGGGGCACACCAAGGATCACAGGTGAGCCTGCGACCCAAGTCGTGGGAGCACCCGTGACAGCCCCCCCCCTCCTTCAGAACCTCTGCAGGAGACTGCGGTCCAGAATGTTATCCTCGTGTTCCCAGGATCTCTCCTCCGGCCCAAACCCCTTTGAGTCAACCAAGAAGAACCGGTTCCCTTTCACCGTCTTCATATCTAGGACCTCCCTTACCTCAAAGACGTCGGTGGAATCAGCGTCAGGAGCAGGAGGAGGTACTTGCCGGGAGAAACGGTTCAGAATAACAGGCTTGAGTAAAATAGATATGGAAAGAGTTTGGGATGCGCATGGTGGGAAGGAGGCGCCACTGGATTGATGCGAGTAAGCACCTCGAAGGGACCCAGGAAACGACTACCAAGTTTATAGCCAGGGATTTTTAGTCAGACATACCTGGAGGACAGCCAGACTTTGTCACCAGGAGAGGAGACAGGAGGAGACCTGCGCTTCCTATCCACCTGGAGCTTGGTCGAGCAGAAGCCCATAGCCGGGAAAGGCGAGTCTCCTCCCAAATGGACTTTAGATCCTGTACCAACTCTTCAACCGCAGGAACGTCCAAGGACACAGGTAGAGGAAGAGGAGGGCATGGATGCAGTCCATAGTTGATGAAGAAAGGTGCTGAGCCGGTAGAGGCAGAGTCTAGGGAGTTATAGGAAAACCCTACCCATGGCAACAGAATAGACCAGTCAAAGATAGCAGTCCAGAGTCTGGTTAACTCTCTCCACTTGACCATTAGACTGTGGGTAATAGGCGGAAGAGAAGTTCAACTTTACTTTTAGCTGGTTACACAGGGAACGCCAGAATTTGGAGACTAGGTGCAGGGAAGTCAAGAGCGGGTGGCGCACAACAAGACCGGGTGATGGTTCCAATAGGTTCTCTTTTTATTTAAATCATAAAAGGTACACGGAAGACACACAACGCGTTTCGGGGATCTGTGGTCCCCTTTTTCAAGTGGATTAGTGATCTGTTAGTTGACGAAGAACAAAAGTATACATACAAAAATAAGAATTGGTGCAAGGGGCTACTGGTTGATGTAATCGGTGAAGGAAGAGCAGGGGGTAATATAGGTGAGAATAAATCAGTTTAAAAATATATGGTATAGATCATGATATGATATGAAAATAATTACATAAAGGGACTAATAAATAAAAAGTTAAAATCCAGATCACACGGTATCTGTGACCTGATGTCAATAGGGCATCATTGATAAATGAGAAATATATAAAAAATATATAAAAACGTAAGTCCATACTAATAGATAGGGTAACAAAATGATATAGGAAAAGTACTTAAATTGGGGGACTGTGATAATCAATTATTTCATTCATTATTGGTTGGTAATTGAGAAATGTATAATAAAAAACAAGACGATATATATGACATATAGAACATAATGAATCAATAATAAATAGTAAATAATAAATAAAGTGGTACTTAAGAATCAGGTAAGATCAGTGAAATAAGAGATATGGGATCGATATATAGATAATTGAATAAATAAATAAATAAATAGATAATTTCATAAGTATATGACCAAAAATAATTATATAAATAAATAAATGATCAAAAATACATGGCCAAAGGTTTGTAGGTTGAATAAATAACTAACAGATGAACCTATTCTTATAATGAGAGGTCCCTGTTTGAACTGGATGGGGTAAGGGGATGTGACTTACCGAGCCCTGGAGAAGCGTGAGGATCGCTCCAGTGCGTGTGCGCTCACATGCTGGTATATATGACAGCGAGTCTATCAGCGTTGGCGGGTGAATGTGCGCTGTGCGCATGCGCACTAGCCTGCGGGGAGCCAAGAAAATGGCGTCCCGCATAGCGGCGTCATATAGAATCTAAGTGCACGGGGCGATTCACTGCGATGTTAGTGAATCGGGTGCCGGTACAAGAAAGGAGGTTATGAGGTTTAGAATGTTTGGGAGGTGTGTTAATCAAAGAATTTGAATGGAATGCTGAAAATGGAAGTTTATAATTTGTTGAAAGAAGGGGGGGGTATTGAATTGGATATGCTCAATGTTGATAATAATTTAAACGAATACATGGATTATAAGTGGTATAGTTAAGAGCCCATATAGTGAAATATAAAATTATATAATATATATTATATAACAATCGGCGGTGGCCAATAGATACTAGATTGGATGTGTTTAAGGAAGCATAGATCTAAAATATGGTATATAAACATGAGTAAATAAAAATTAAAATTAAAAACATTTCAATTGAATGAATGAATTCATAAGTCGGTGAATCATAGTGGATACATAATTTGATGACCGATCACAAATAGGTTGTGGATATATCTATATATACATATATATGAAAACATACACACACGCATATAATATAATCACATATGCATATGCATACATACATACACGCACATATACACATAATGGATTAATTGATTAAAATTCATTGTTGGCTTTTGAGGTTAATTTGGCAAACCATTGGTTATCAGTACGGGGTGGGGGAGAGAAAGAGGGGGTTTTGGTGGTGGTATGTTAGAAATTTTCTTCAAACATTTCGTTGGGCCCTGCTGGGTTGAGGCTGTTCAATTTAAAAATCCAATACTTTTCACGTTTACGCAATTTTTGGAAACGGTCACCGTCGTCTTTGGGTATGGATTCAATGGGTGTAAGTGTGAAAGCTGACATATTCTTATCGTGACAGACTAGAGCGTGTTTAGAGACACTGGGGCAGATTTATCAAGCAGTCTGAAAGTCAGAATATTTCCAATTGCCCATGGCAACCAATCACAGCTCCCCTTTAAAATATTCATGAGCACTGGTGAAATGAAAGCTGAGCTGTGATTGGTTGCCATGGGCAACTGGAAATATTCTGACTTTCAGACTGCTTGATAAATCTGCCCCACTGTGTTTGGTATATCCATTTGTTATTTTGCTTCTGTGCCCATTCATTCTGGTGCGTAAAGTAAGGCAGGTACAACCTACATACTGTAGGCCGCATGTGCATTCCATCAGATAAATGACATAGATGAACAGTTGAGAAATTGGTGAATTTTGAAGGTTTCTCCGGTTTGATTGCTAGTGAAGGAGTTTTTTCGGTGTTGGATACTCATGCAGCATTTACAGTTCGCCTGGCCACATCTAAAACTTCCCGTTGTTTGTGGAAGGAGTGATGTTGTTATTGCCGTGTTTTTCTTTACCCATAGTTTGGAGACGAGTTGAAGCCCTCAATCAGAAACAATGTGCTGGGGAAGTCCATGGAACCGGAAGATGTGGTGGAAGAAGAGACTGGCAAGACGTGGAGAAGACTGCAGACCTGGAAGAGGGACAAAATGGGACATTTTGGAAAAACAGTCTGTTACCACCCAGATGACGGTATTGCCAGAAGATGGCAGCTGGGTATCGGCCACGGCAGAAGGAGACCAGCAGGCTTGAGACGCAATGGCTTATTTTGGGCATAGGAAGCACATGAAGCCACAAAGTCCCAAACATCCTTGACCAGATCTGGCCACCAGTAGAATCGGGACACGAGAGTGAAAGAGCGCTGCACCCCATGGTGCCCAGGCACTCGTGAGCAATGTCCACAACTTAGAATTTTCTTCCGTAGAGCCGGTCTGACATAGGTCTTGCCAGGAGGTAGTTGATGAAGATCCACTGGAGAAGCAACAACCAGCTGTTCAGGAGTAATAATGTACCGAGGAGGTGGTTCCTATGACATCAGAGGCACAGGAAAGAGCATCAGTCTTTATATTCTTCTCAGCAGGACGGAAGTGGATCAGGAGGTTGAAGTGTGAGAAGAATAGAGACCAACGGGCTTGCCTAGGGTTGAGACGTTGGGCTGTCTGGAGATACAGGAGATTCTTATGGTCTGTATATCCGCAGACTGGATGGTGAGCCATCTCCAGAAGATATCGACATTCTTCCAGGGCAAGTTTGATGGCCAGAAGTTCTCTATCTCCTATGGAATAATTCCTCTCTGCAGGGGAGAAAGTCTTAGAGAAAAAAACACAGGTGAGTATTCGACCTTTGGGACCCTTCTGCGTGAGCACTGCACCGGCCCCCACTGAGGAGGCATCCACTTCCATATGGAAAAGCTTCTCTGTGTCGGGACGCACAAGAACTGTGGTTGAAGCAAACGCAGACTTTAAGTTCGTAAAGGCTTCTGCAGCGGCGGGATGAACTGCCGGTAGTAATTTGAAATGCCCAGAAACCGTGGTATAGCGTGTAGTCCTAAAGGACTAGACCATTGAAGAGCATTAGATAGCTTGGCAGGATCCATCAGGAGACCTCTGTCTGAGATAATATAACCAAGTAAAGGAAGACTCCGCTGGTGAAACTGGCACTTTTCAAGTTTGGCATAAAGGTGATTGAGGACTGAGGACTTGCCGTAAATGAGAGTGGTGGGACTCGAGATCCGGAGAAAACACCAGAATGTCGTCAAGATAGACCACTACACAGGTATATAGTAGATCCCTGAAGATGTGGTTAACGAATTCCTGGAATATTGGATGAGGAACCACCATGGAACGGGACTGGCAATCTGGCCCCCAGCGAAGAATCTCCCCCGTCCTCCAATCAAGCACTGGAGCATGGAGCTGCAACCACAGAAGACCCAACAAGAGGGGCGAGGTGGAGTAAGCCAGTACATAGAAGGACAGACTCTCCTAATGTAGGGCTCGAACTTGCAGGTACAGAGGCTGTGTGCGGTACCGGACTGGATCGGAGAGAATCTGGCCACTGACCGAGGGGATGACCAGGGGCTTCTCGAGGCGGACCACTGGGATGTGATGCTGAGAGACCAGGGCAGCATCCACAAAGATTTCAATTCACTACATTTCACTACTTCGATTTGCCTCAAAACTCCTGGAACAATATGTCCATCTAGAACTATCTTCCTTCCTCTCGGCCAACTTTTTCCTTGACAAACTACAATCTGGTTTTCAGCCCAATCACTCCACTGAGACTGCCCTGACAAAAGTTTCTGATGACCTACTGTCAGCTAAGGCAAAATATCACTACTCTGTTCTCCTCCTCCTTGACATGTCCTCTGCTCTTGACACAGTCGACCATTCTCTCCTGCTGCAGACGATTTATTCTCTAGGTATCACTTACAGTGCCCTCTCCTGGATCTCCTCATACCTTTCCAACCGGACATTCAGTGTCTATCACACTCACACCACCTCTTTACCTCGCCCCCTCTCTGTTGGTGTCCCTCAGTGCTCTGTCCTGATCTTCACCCTCTACACCTCTCGTCTGGGACACCTAATAAAGTCATATGGCTTCCAAAACCATTCATATGCAGATAACACACAGATCTATATTTCTGGTCCAGATATCTCCTCTCTTCTAGCCAGTGTCTGTCAGCCATATACTCCTTTTTCTCTTAACGTTTTCTAAAACTTAACATGGACAAAGCAGAACTCATAATATTTCTTCCACCTAACACATCCCTCCCACCTGACCTAACCGTCACAATTCATGGATCCACACTCTCCCCGGTACCTAAAGTCCGTTTCCTTTGAGCCATCTTTGACTCTGCCTTCCGCCTTCATCTCAAGAACATCTCTCGCATTCAACCCTTTCTCACTCCAGAGTCTATAAAATTACTAGTCCATGCCCTCATCATCTCTCGCTTGGACTACAGTAACATTCTTCTCTGCTGTCTCCCAGCTAACTCCCTAACACCCCTCCAATCTATCCTAAACTTTGCTGCCTGGCTAATCTATCTGTGTCCTCAATTCTCCTCTGCATCTCCTCTCTGCCAGTCTCTCCACTGGTGACCCATTGCTCAGCAAATTCAATTTAAAATGCTAACCATGATCCACAAAGCCATCCACAGCATGTCCCCTCCATATATCGCTGAACTCTACCACTAGATTGTGAGCCCTGATGGGCAGGGTCCTCCTCCTCCTTGTCTCCTGATCACTGTAGTTTTTAATTTTGTACTTGCACCTGTTTTTGTCTTAATGTGACCCACTTACTGATTGTACAGCACCATGGAATTAATGGATCTCTATAAATAAATGAATAATAATAATAAGCATCACTAGTGAATAGATATTTGGTTTATATGGTTATAACGTTTGATTATTTTATTAAAGCGATTTTAAGTTTTTTCGTCACATGTTGACATGGTAAAATTTGGTAAAAAAAAATTAAAAATGGTGAGTTTTTGACATTTTCAAAATTCTCAATTATCTTTTTTTTCACCTAAATTAGTTGCTGAATAACATTTCCCATCAGTCTGCTTTACAATTCAGTCAATGTCTGGATAATTTATTTTGATGTCACGCGGCTTCCAAATCGATCATCGGTTTCCGTATTTTCAAGGAGATTTCAGAATTGACTTTTTTGGGGATCATTACTGTTTTTAATGATATTTGAAATATATAATTATAGAAACCCCCCATATATAAGTCTGCACCCCTCAAACTATCAGAAACAGCTTTTAGGAATATTGCTAGCCTCTTGAGATCTTCATAGTAATGAAATCAATATGGAAGTGAAATTTAGAATGGTCAGACTTTGTTGGTAATACGTTTATTTAGCCCAGATATTTACACATGCACAAAAGATAAAAAGTGAAAACCCATCTTAAAATTTGTTATGCAATTTCACCCGAGTATGGTGGTATGCCACATGTGGACGTTACTTTATGTAGGGGTGCAAAACAAGGCAAAGAAGGGAAGGAGGGCCATGCATTAGCCAGTTTTGCCTTATAGAATTTAGTGGTTTTTAGTTGGTTAATGGCGCACTTTTTTGAGCTATAAAACATTTGTTTTTCCAGTAATGTTGCCATGCAAGAGCTCATTATTTGCCGGAGGAGATGCAATTTTCAGTGGTACTATATTGTGGTAGCTATGACCTATTGCTGAAAATGTATGTACTTTTTTTTGTGGGGGCGTTTTAGAAAAACATCAACACTGTAATTGATTTTTGACTTTTTTTGGTATTCACCATATATTCTAAGTAATATTTTTAGTGTATTCAGTGGGTCAGTATGATTACCGTGATACCAAATTTCTATAGTTATACTTACGTTTTACTACTTTTGTACATTAAAACCTCTTGTGGGGAAAAAAAAATCTATAATTTTTGCATCACCATTTTCCAACAAGCATAACTCTTAATTTTTTCTAAATAGCTGGATGAGAGGTTGTTTTTTTGTGAGACAGGTTGTGCTTTACAACAGTGCCATGTTTGTGTTGATACAGTTTTTAATCACTTTTTTGCATTTTATGTGGGATAACATAGGTAAAAATCATAATTTTTGGTGTTTTTAATTTGATTGATTTTGTTTTATTGTACTGGTCATTACAGATGTGGCCATACTACATATGTGAGGTTTGTATTGTGATTTTCACTTTATTTATGTGTAAGTGTAATATGTAACAGGGCTGTTTGATTAATTTATTAGTTTATTTTTATTTGAAACTTTTTTTTACTTTTTAACTTGTCTCACTATGGGACATTAACAAGCTATCGTTTATTGCTGGTTCATAATAATACCCTGCAAAACTGCCAGTGGACTCCCTGGTCCACCGCGGGAGATAACAACCTTAGCCGCACCCGGGAGCGGAGTCTAAGTGATCTCCTGGTCTTCGCCAGAGCCCGCCGCAAAGCGGGATGGTCTTGCTGTGGCGGGGAGTCACCAGGTCGCTCCGCAGGTGCGACTAGGCCCACGGCGGCAGCCAAGGTAGGGACACGGAGACCACAGATGGCAGGCAGGACCTCGGATGGCTGCTGGATTACCGGAGCGCCACAGGATACCGGGAACGCCACAGGATGCCGGGAACGCCACGGGATACCGGGACCGCCACAGGATACCAGGACCGCCACAGGAACAACATGAAACACCACGGAACACGGGAATTACAGAGGTGTCTGGAAACGCTCGAGAACACGGAGGAGCCAGGTTATATAGCAGAGCCAGGTATGCCAGCACCAATAAGGAGGACGCTGGCCCTTTAAATTCCTAGAGAGTAGGCGCGCGAGCGCCCTAGCAGCGGGAGCGCGTGGCCTACACAGGAGACAGACCTGCAGCCTGGACGGGACCGCGGCGGAGCCAACAGGAGCCGGGACAGGTAAGTACTGACCCGAGGGGGATGGAGCAGCAGCAGCAGCAGAGCACGGGAGCACCCGGATCCGCAACATGGATCGCGGGGACACCTGTGACATATACGGAGATCCGCCATTGCTATTGGAATAAAACCTTCCTAAAACCTGTCAGTTCTGCACTTTAGTGACATGTACCTACCACTGAAAGAACTCAGCTGTCTGATTACCACATCAAACAGAGGGTGTTCTGGATTACTAATGATCTTTTGAAACCTTCCTACTAAAGTAGAGTGGACTTTATGTCTGTCAAAGACTGCCATGGGCCTTGGGCTGTATGAATATTATAGTCCCCTACAAGTCTGGAATTCACTTTCCATATATGGTACCAGAATCAAACTTCTTGGGGAATTGAGGATGTGTCCTTTTTGCCTGCTTTCAATCTGCAGATTCAGGACCTTTGGAGGATCTTCAAAGGTCATGAACTGGCTCTTGTGTACATGTGTATTTAGAGTAAGAACAGGTTTATGAGGATTTCATGGGTATAGGCCAGTGATGGCGAAGCTTTTAGCGTCCGAGTGCCCAAACTGCAACCCAAAGCCCCCCTTACTTAGCAGTAACTTATTGCTCCCTGTTCTTCAACAACGTTCGATCATATTGGCCTCCTGAGGACAAGATGGAAAATTTGCATCATTTTAGCTTCTTTCCATTGTCCCTCTGTACACAGAGAATTGTGGGGCCAGCAGAAGGTCTTCCAAAGATAATGAGGCCCTGGCTACTCATTCTCCCTCTTCCTACATACCCAATTAGTAAGTATTACTTAAATATATGACTGAAAGCAGCATCTTTTAAGTTGCTTGGAACTGCAGGAAGATTCTTTTGAGTCCTGTCTGGTGTTCTTGGGTGATGGCCCGGGTGCCCACAGAAAGTGCTCTGAGTGCCGCCTCTGGCACCCGTGCCATAGGTTCGCCACCACTGGTGTAGGCTGTTCTCAGTATAAAATCTGGTGGGGGTTTGGGTGACAATGGACCCCCTTGAAGGCTGGGCCCCAGGCTATACACTGAACTTCATATTTGATAATCCACTATTGCTTCTATTAATCTTCCAAGGCTCCAATCTCAGACCCACTATTGAGCTAGTTCTCCTAATAAATTTATCAAGCTACAATTTATCCCGAGAATTGATACATACACCTCACGCCACTGCCACTCTCCAACACTGTTTGGTAAAAACTTTTCAGTAGCCTACAGCTAACTGAAAATTACCTGAGAGACCGTAGAAGATAAAGCAAACTGGATCCTTTATTTTTTATGGCAACTCCTACACGGAAGAAGATCTTTGGTTGGGTTAAGGTGGGACACTTGCCACACATACCTTTACACATACACATATCCTCCTGCAAATATATAACTGCAGAAATAGTAATATTTTCATCAGAGTTAGTTTTCAAGCTTAGTTCTCAGTCAGAATTAGTACCAGTGCCAATTTATCCTGTGCAGTTTTCAGCTTATATAAATAATGTTTTCTTTAGCAATGGATAAGGTTCGATTGCATGCCAGTAGAAAAAGACTGCCCAAGTCAAAAACCCAGGTAGGAGTAGAGCCTGCTTTCAGGTCTTTAGCTTTTCAGAGAGGGCAGTTGGCTCATACACATGGGTATGTGTTGGAGCTCATGGAGGTGCATGCTAAAAGTTAAAGGGGTATTCTCGTCTGGGCATTTACATTTAATTTAGTTAATCTGCCATTTATATACATTTCTTCAATTAGATGTTATTAAAAAAAATTACCTGTGTGAAGACAGTTTATCATAAATGTAGGGATATGCTCCCTTAGAAACAAGACTGTGTCCTTGCTGGAGTGATTGCATAAAGATACAAATAGTTTTTGTATATGAAATGTTTGGGAGTTACTGCATGTCCCACAGCTGTCCTGTGGTAATGATCGCTGAAGCCAGGTGGTCGGGAAAGGTTCAAAAGCGCTTGTTTGGCCACCACTCACACAACACAGGCTATAGACTTCATGTACTAATGATTTCTACCACTTATTACATGTTCCCTGCTCCTCCATGTAAACTAAATGGATTTAATGCTAAATTACTTTGAGAGAGAACACCCGGCATCATGGGATATGTGGGCAAGCTAACTGGCCTCATCTTGTGGGCATAGACCGAGAGATATTAGTCTCCGCCCACTTCACTTCTGGTGAGAAAGATTTTTGTCAAACACTTTTAGAACAGAAATGCCATAATTTTGGAAACAAAAAGGCGAGCAGCACAAAGTAGGCGTTGTTGTGTTTATTTTCGAAGGGGGAATCACATAGAATAATTTGTCGTGGTGTGTGGTAGTCGAATCCTAGGAAGATATCTTGTTTCTGAGGGACAACATGGTTGCATTTACGAGAAATTATCTTCACACAGGAACTTTTTTTTTTTCAACATCCAATTGAAGAAATGTTAACATATGGCAGATGAATTAAATTAAATGTGAAAGCCCAGATGGGATTAGCCCTTTAACTGTAACAGTTAATACAGTGCCGGCATTGCATTCCGGCTGGCAGACGAGCCCGTTTCCACAGGCTGCACACGTTTACACAACCTATTAGTTTTCTTATTTTGCACCCAACTTTTTGCCTGATTCTGAGGCCTTTTACTTTAATAAGGTTACACTAAGTTTGATTGTTATCCCCTGTCCACATAATAGAGGACAACAATCTGAATGATTGGGAGTTGACTTCTGGGACATCCATTGAGAACATCCATCCTTCTGCTCTATTCAACATACATACTAATGGAGTATCTCCGCCCCATCAATTAGTGAGGGTCCTCCATTCTCACAATCGGATTGATTCCCAGCAGTTGAACACCCCCCCCCCCCCCCCGATCAGATGGCTGACAATCAAAGTTGGCACAACCACTTTACATTTTGGCAGATAAGTGTCAGCCATGCAAATAGAAAATGGAGCCTGAAGTGTGTAGTGGCTGGTCCTAGGAACTGCATCTCAGATCATATTAATTTGAATAGGAACACTTATTCAGAAATGGGGAGATTTATTAGGAGTGTCTGAGAGCGATACTAGTGTAGTTGCTCAAGGTAGCCAATCAGTCACCAAAATGCCTGGTCTTCTAATTTATTCACTCCCCCAAGTCCTGCCTGCCTACAGCGCAAAGAGCAGGTGATGGGGTGGACAGGTGAATAAATTATAACACAAGGCACTCTGAGATGCTCCGGCGTATAGAATTATAATAAAAGTAGTCCTGAGGAGCATAGTTCCTCAGGAACTTCTAAGTAGGATACATCAATCTTCAGTAAATCTGATGGTAGATGTCCTTTATGCCTGAATTCTCATTGCTTTTAGCTTAGCAGGCATTGTGCTGCTCTTCTTGGTGTATTTATGGTCTATGACTTAAATATTAATTTAATCAGTTTAGCTGCGGGTTATGGAGAAGGGAGTGATGTAGCATAATGTGTAGATTTAAAGGACAACAATTAAATTGTTCTTTTTTTCTTGCTTTTTGATATGGGATGGGTGTATATGTTCAGTGAATATTGAACATATAAGACACAACGCAACTATATTACAAAAATATTTCCAAAACTCACTTACTGGAGTAGTGTAGTGCTTTGTATTTTGCTATGTACTGTTTAATGACTTGGTCTTGTTACTTAGCAGCACACTAATAACATTCATATTCCTTACATATATGCTGTGAAGGTTATAATCATTTGCCTGTCATGTCTAAAGGACAAATCTGCAGTAAAGGTGTCACGTGTCAGTAATGTACACACCTGGTACCTGGTGGCACTTACGCCAATATGTAACATGAATAAGAGAGGTATAGTCAACCTCCTTTGTAGACAGCATTGCAGCAGGGCAACGTTTATCGCTGCACAAAGGCTAAGGGTGCTGTCACGTCGCGTTTACCGCATGCGTTTAAAAACGCATTGCAATAGCTGGAGAATGATTTGCCTAATTAAACAGCTGCTAACACCTGTGTTTACAAAACGCAACCGTTAACGCATTGTTAACGCATGCGTTAACATCGCGGTTAACGCATGCGGTTGTTAACGCATGCGTTAACATCGCGGTTAACGCATGCGTTTTGTAAACACAAGTGTTAAGAGGTGTTTAATTAGGCAAATCACTCTCCAGCTATTCCAATGCGTTTTTTAACGCATGCGGTAAACGCGACGTGTGACCGCACCCTAAATTCCCCAGGACAGATTGACTGGCAGATTATAAAAAAAGGAGTTCCTCTTGTGACTCAGGAGGACTGGTGGGTTAGAAAACATGGCCAGCAACTTGCAAGATTTTTGGCAATTTTACGTCTTAAAAATTCTAAAGGTACACACTAGGACAGAGAGGAAAAGAAATACTTCTTAAAGGCAAGTAAGGCTCAGTTCACACAACAACAGCATATACACTGGAAATAGTGCATAATTTTCTGCATTCCAATTCATGGAAACATAACAGAAGGGGTGCCTTTCACTTACATAACGATATGCATTCCATATTTAGTCTCCATTATTTTGTGGTGGAGTGAACTTGGCAAAATCCAAAAGTCATGTAAGAAGATATATCTAAATCAGCAAGGTTCCAGTTTTAATGAAGGAGGAACAGATATCAGAAACAGTAGCTTGTTACAACAGTAAATAGTATCTACAGATAAGAAGAAGATCTGAAAGCCTTTCACTCTGACCGGCTATTTAAAACACTTATCTCATACTTGAAGTCCTATATCCAGGTTATATTAATCTACCTCTTCTCACTCATTCCCGTCTTACCTTGGTGCTTTGACAATTTTTCCAAGGAAATGAAAGAAAGTGACGCAAACCTGTAGAAAATCCACAGTTCAGCTGAGTATCCTGTCTGATAGGTCTAGGTTAGCTCCACCAAACAGGTTTGACGTGTTTGTATTAATCAAGTCAACGCCTCAGATCCTTATTTTACAACAGTGACACGGGAGAGCAGTCATGATTGAAGCACAGAGACAGAGGGTATGTTAGATAGGAGTGGCTTGGAGGTACAGCCTCTTAATGTATGTCCCAGTACAAGCAGCTGATGGAAACTTGGTGTTTGGTTACACTTCTATAATATGTAACTGGAAATTCTAAACCTACAGCCGTTAGACAGTTTAACCTTTGGCCTCATGATTTTTACCGTTTAAACAGAAAGAAAGTATATGATAAGTGAAATCTAGTGTGTATGTTTGAGACATTATGGATCCTGGCGTTCATGGTGACAAGCTTCTCAGCCTAAAGGCAAAATCTGTACAATGACCAGTGCAGCCATTGCATGTCATTAATATTATGTTTGTCCTTCTGTATGGTAGATGATACCCTTGAGTCTTCTCATGCAGTAATGGAGTAGATGCAGTCGCTGAACTGGTGACCTTAAAAAAGGAAGATTGGTTCTGTGATTATACATGGGATCCAAATTTGGAGACATATAACTCAATTTACTTTCCATTTAACTTTTTAGGGCTAAACATGGCCAGAGCCTGGAATCTTATGAAAGGGCTGTACCTTGCAGGGCCGATTCTAGCATTTTTGCTGAAAATGCTGCCTCCCCCACCCCCAACACCCAATGATGCTACCTTACACACACTAGTAGTCAGTCATTGTACACAGACATTAGTGGCAACTAGTACCTTACAGGTGACGATCTGCTTCATCAGGATGAGGACTTCTTTATGATTTCTCCCAGCCATGGTTTATCTCTGCTGAATTAACAGTCAAATGTCTTCAGCTCCATGTAGGACAACTCCACACTGCGCCCATAGAAAACCCACAGTCACTTACAGTATAATGGAGCATGTTCCTAATATATATTATCCTCACAACATGGCTGAACACACTATTCCCCACATAAAGCATTCTCTACGTTCCCCAGAATAATTTATAGCATCTACAGCTCCCCCAATTTATTATATGTACCAGGCCCCCTGAACTACAGCACCCAACTAATTTATATACATAACCGATTCATATACAGTTCACCTAATTTATTTATAACAGCCCCCATATACATACTCCCAAATTAAATTATATACAGTACTCCGCATAAGGACACCTAGTTTAATTAAAATCCAGACTCTATTTACAGATTCCCCCATAGACAGTAAATAGAGCTACGCCAACCCCAGTACCACACAGCCCCCCATGTATTACACAGCCAGCCCCTCCAGTACAAACAGCCTGCCCTCCCTCAATATAAATAAGTTTTCCAAGGTGTTAAATGGAAAACAATAGCTCCTTTTGCTACCTTGAAAGGCAGCCCCTTAACACCAAGTATGACCTACAAGAACATGGTGTGGTATTAAGCCAAACCAGTATATCTAATCCATAAGGAACAAACTTCCAACTGTAGACAGCACTGTTTCGACCTGGTTGGGTCTCCTCAGTACAGCATAGGAAACTGATTTGGCTGTGTGAGTTCCCTAGTGGAGCATCTATGGCTTTAAGTCTCCACACGCCTTTAAGGTGGCCTTAATTGGCAATCTCTCCTTAGTAGAACACCTACTGTCTGACTTCCTCAATATACACAGCTTGCCCGCCCCATTATACACAGACTGCCCCCCGCAGTATACAAAGCCTCCCCCTGTATATACAGCCTGCCCCCCCCTCAGTATACACAGCCTTTCCCCTCTCAGTATACCCAGCCTGCCCCTGCAGTATACATAGCCCCCCCCTTCAGTATACACAGCCTGCCCCAGTACTAGTATATACAGCTGACACCCATTAAAAAAATAAACCTTGTACTTACCTCCAGCCCCGGCGTTTCTCTCCCGCCCTCAGCTGCGTGCATAGTGCATTTTGAGATTGTTTTTTCGTGACACATTGTACTTCATGTTGGTTGAGAAATTTAATCAATATGTTTAGTATTTATTTATGAAATAAATGGAAATTTGGCAAAAATGTTTAAAAAAAACCAATGTTTTCCAAATTCAAAATTTTCTACTTTTTGGAAAGTTGGTCATATCACTAAAATAACTTGATAACTAACATTTTGCATATGTCTGCTTTAACTTGGCATCATTTTTCAAAAATCTTTTTTCCTTTTTTTAGGATGTTAGGAGGCTTATAACTTTAAGTGCAATTTTTCAGATTTTCACGAAAATCATCAAAACCTACTTTTGGAGGGTCAATTTTGTTAGAAGTGACTTTATAAGGCTTACATGACGGGAAACCCCCACAAATGACACCATTTTAGAAACTACACCCCTCAAAATATTCAAAACAACCTTTGGGAATTTTGTTAACCCTTTGAGCATTTCATGAGGGTGAAAGATAAATGAAAGTGAAATTACAGAAATGTAATTTTATCTTACTATAGATTCATTGAACACTAAAATTTGCACCTTCACAATGGGTTAAAAAGGAAAATGCATTTTACCATGTTTAGGGCAATTCCTCCTGAGCATGCCAATACCCATTTTGTCACTGTACCCTGCTGTACGGGCACAGGGGGGCACTTGGAATAGAAAGAGCGTTGTTTCGTTTTTGGAGGGCAAATATGGCTGAAAAAGTTTTCATGTGACAGGATGCATTTGGAGAGCCATAATGGTACCAAAACAGAGGAAAGCCCCAACAAGAGACACCATTTTGGAAAGTGCACCCTTTGGAGAATTTAGCAAGGTGTAATATATGTATTTTCCCCTACAGGTGTTTGCTTCAATTAGGTCCCTAAAAGGAAAAAGATGAACATTTTCCCATAAAACTCACTTTTACGGCTAATTTTTGTATCCCATAAGGCATTAAAGATGAAACAACCCCAAAAAATGTGTACTAGCATTTCTCCCGAGTATAAAATTGCCCTACACATGCAAATAAAATGTTTTATGGGTACGCAGTGAAGCTCAGAAGGGAAAGAGGGACGTTGACCTTTTAGAAGCCAAATTTGACAGACATCCTTTACATGTGTCAGGATGCATTTAGAGAGCCGTAGTGGTACCAAGACAGAGGGGGACCCCAACAAGTGTCACCATTTTGGAAAGCACACCCCTTAGAGGTGTAATATGTGTATTTGTCCGTAAAGTTGTTTGATTTCATTAAGACTTAAATAGGAAAAAGGTAAAAATTTTCCTATAAAGGTCATTTACCCCTAATTTTTTATAGCCACAAGGGATAAAAAAAATGTAATAACCCCCCAAAATGTGTAAACCTATTGCTCTTGAGTGTAGAAGTACCCCACATGTGTATATAAAATGTTGTATGGGCGCACAGTAAAAGGAAAGGGGGATGTTTGCCTTTTAGAAGCCAAATTTGACAGAAATGTTTGACATGAATTTGGAGAACCGTAGTGGTATAAAACGGATAAGAATCCAAAAAGTGACCCTAATTTTTGAACGCACACCCCTTAGAGAATTTTGCAATGTGTCATATATGTATTTGCCCCTACAGGTAAATGATCCAATTAGGCCCTAAACATTAAAAAGGTGAAAATTTTCCTATAAATGTCACTTTACCCCTAATTTTTGTAAGCCACAAGGGATAATATATTAAATAACACCGAAAAATGTGTAAAACTATTTCTCCCGAGTGTAGAAGTACCCCACATGTGCATATAAAATACTTTATGGGCGCACAGTAGAGGAAAAGAGGGATGTTTGTCTTTTAGAGGCCAAATTTGACAGAAATCCTTCACATGTGTCAGGATACATTTGGGGAGCCGTAGTGGTACCAAAACAGAGGAAAACCCGAAAAGAGACCCTAATTGTTGAATGTACACCCCTTGGGGAATATAGCAAGTGTATTATGTGGTGTAGTGTAATACACGTGGTGAAATGAGCATTTTGAACATGTAGGTGGTTTCCAAATATGATGTGCAATGGAGTCCAAGATGGAAATTGCAATTATTTCTGGAAAGTTCAGTGCCCGTTATGTGGCGCCCCTTATGAAATAATGGAGGGGTATAGCGAGCAACTGGACATAACAGTTGTTACAATTATTCATTTTACTGAAATTAATTCACAACAGGTTGGGCGTGAATTGTGAATGTGTTGCGTATAAGGAGGTAGAATATACCAGGGGACCAACTAAACTTTTGTCACTCTGGAGTTGTCGCAGGTCTCTTAGTAGTATGTAGTGTCCATCCTAACTCCTCTTTTGGAACAGACTCTTTATTGAGTCCTACCTTTAGAAGCAGCAGAATTCACCGGGAAAATGCTGTCCTGGCAAAACACAGGAACATCTAAACCAGAGGTACTGGGGCCCCGTCCTTCTTGTCCCAATATTAGTTTCCTAATATCTTCCTCTTGAAAATGGAGAAATGATACGGCAGGACCTGCACATTGGAACAGCACGTAAGAGTTGTACAGCGTAATCTGTACAATGTGCACGGCCAGCGCTTTTGTACCAAATCTTCGTTTTTCGTAAGGAAATTATCGCCAAGTGTTGCTCTTATTCACCCTAGCGATGCCCATTGTGACGAATACTGCTGCTTTTGGCTGGACCAAATCGACCAGCCAATAGCGGCAAACATGGACAGAGGGGGGCAACAAAACCCCTCTGGACCGCAAGGCATAATTGGTGGCTGTCAGGAACAGCCGCCACCCTGCCCCGATCACTGTGTCTGAACCGTGTTGTCAAGTCACTACCCGCCGCACCGTTCTATAACAATGCGCATTGGGAACAGGCTATACAATCTTTACTTTTTAAGCAATTTAGACAAATAAGGGCTTATTTTTTGCTAGATGAGATGCACTGTAAAAAAAAACTTCATTTTAGTGGGTTTTTAGCTTATTGAAGCAATTTTATTAACTTTTTACGTGTGGAGGAAAATAAAATCATTAATTCTTGTTTTGGATTTTTAGCATTTTTTTTGGGGGGGTGTTCACTGTAGCATAACAATAATATATTATCTTTATTCTACGGATCACTACGATTACGGTGATACCTCATTTATATAGTTTATTTTATATTTGTCCAATTTTATTGAAGGAAAACTAGAATAGAAAAAATTGCATTTGTTTTAGTATTGCCATTCTTATAGCGGCATAACTATAGTATTTTTTGGTTGACGGAGCTGGTTGTAAGCTTATTTTTTGCGTGACAAGATGTTCTTTTCATTGGTATCATTTTGGTGATTGTAACTTTTTCGGATCACTTTTTAGAACATTTTTTTGTAAAGCAATTTGATAAAAAGTTTTCATTTTTGGCAAGTTTTTGGTTTTTTTTTTTTTACGACGTTCACCGAGCGGGTCCAATTTTGATTAGTATTTATTGTACAGATTGTTACGGACGCAGCGATACCAAATAAGTGGTTTTTTTTTGTGATTTAATGTTTTTTATACTTTATTACTTGTGTACAGGGAAATGTGGTGTTTGGGGGGGACTTTCACTTTCTTTTATTATTTATTTTTATTTAAAAAACAGCTTTATTTATTTTTTTTACTTTTTTTACAGTTACTGACATCTAAGCTTGAACAAGTGATCTTCTGATCACTTGTTCAAGCTCTTTTACAGGTTACACAGTGCAATACAGATGTATTGCACTGTGTAATGTAAGACACTGAGCATGCTGTGCATGCCCAGTGTCTTACAGCCGGGTCCTGCCAGAAGGCAGGGACCCGGCTTCTGGATGAAGATCGCGCAGCCCCGGGCACCGGCAGTCCCGGGGCTGTGATCGGAGGAGCGGAACCCCCCGGTAAGCGCTGCGGGGGGGGGGGGGGTCCGATTGACTTTTACTTAGCTTTAAATGCCTCTAACACCCGTGATCGCAGAAATCTCCGATCGGGGGTGTTAGGGGCGGGTGTCTGCTATAATATACAGCCCACACCCGCAGCTTCTGGCGCCGGCTCCGTTCACTAGCTGGCGCCAGAAGCTTGACGTAATAGTACTGCATTTTGTGGGAACGCACCTCCCGCCATGCAGTACTATTACGTCAAATGTCGGGAAGGGGTTAAAGGAGCCAAGTCATTAATTTTTCAGGTAGTACAGACTTGCCAGCATTTGGCGAGTTTGTACTACCAGCGGCAAAATGCCGCCTCTTAAAGGGTCCGCAACCTGCCACCTGAGGTGGGGACTTCACCTTGGGTATTATTTAACTCATATGTTTAACGATTTAATAAATTAGGATTCTTAAGATTTCTTTCCTAGTGACCTACTGCTTAAATATCCTCAGATGGATATTTATCATTAAGTAGGCTACTTTTTTTGACCTAGGGCAGTGGTGGCTAACCTATGGCACAGGTTTTCTGTGGACACTCAGACAATCTTCCCATTACAGAGTTCGCTAAATAGGACCACATCTTCCTGCATTCCCACGCAACTTAAGCCACACTTCATTGGCTGTTTGGAACTGCGGGAAAAGTGAGAAGGTGTTTAGAGAACTGCATTATCTTTGAAGCTCATCCTGCTGGACCCACCATTATTTCTCTACAGAGTGACCCTTGAGAAAAGCTACAACGAGAGACTGAATTTTCCCTCCTTTTAACTCTATTGGTGGTCTCAGGCAGCCGATAAGATTGAAAGATGTGGAAGAACAGGCAGCAATAAGTTACTGCTTAAAATGCCATGTTGGCTCTTCACGGTAAATAAGTGGATTTTGGTTGAAGTTTGGGCACTCGGTCTCCAAAAGGTTCGCCATCACTGTCCTAGGGGCTCTGCTGCCCCTAGATGTATTAGACTTTTTGATACATCTGGTATATGAGGTGTTCATGGCTTTTTAAGTGTAAAGTTGCACATAAGTTCCTATACCAGGAGAAGTATGGAGTGGATTTGCTTCAAGATCACATCTCCTTTGCCTCAATATATCTGCAATTGAAAAGTGGAATAGGTTTGCAAAAGTTCAAAAAAAAACTGATGCAACAATCCTGCGACCTTTAAATGCCAGTGTTTGATTTTTTCTGCCTTATTCACCTAATATTTATTTCTAAAGTAAAAGGTGTCCATAGAGGTTATTAAAGTTGGCCATGACAATGTGATGGATATCTTGAAGTACTTTGGCTCCCTCACAATACACAGCCTGCCCTCCCTCAGTATACATAGCCTGCCCTTCCTCAGTATACACAATCTGCCCTCCCTCAGTATACACAGCTCCTCCATCCCCTCTGTATACACAGCCCCTCCACCCCCTCAGTATACACAGCCTCCCCCCCCTCAGAATACACAGCCCCTCCACCCCCTCAGTATACAAAGCCTCTCCACCCTGTATACACAGCCTGCCCCCAGTATACACAGCCCCCCATAGTATACAAAACCTCTTCCCCCTCAGTATACAAAACCTCTTCCCCCTCAGTATACAAAACCTCTCCGCCTCAGTATACAAAACCTCTTCCCCCTCAGAATACAAAACCTCTTCCCCCCTCAGTATACAAAGCCTCCCCCCTGTATACACAGGCTGCCCCCCCTCAGTATACACAGCCTGCCACCCCCCTCAGTATATACAGTTTGCCCCCAGTGCCAGTATATACAGCTGACACCCATATATAAAAAATAAACTTTTCACTTACCTTCAGCCCCGGTACAACCCTGCAGCTTCTGTCCCGCCGCCATCCGTGTGTATAGTGTCACAGGCTATTACGTGTTATGACATCATCATGTGAGCCGACCTGTGTCCTGCAGAGCGGTGAGCACAGACGCGATGTGCTGCACCCTTATGCCTATCAATTACGTTAGTGCCTTAAAGGAGCTGGTGTAATTGATTTTTCTGGTAGTACGGGCTTGCCAGGGTTTGGCGAGTTTGTACTACCGGTGGCAAAATGTCGTCTCTTAAAGGGTCCACAATCTACTGCCTGAGGCTGGCCCTGGTACCTTGCGTATTACATAACTACTATGTTTAACCGTTTCCTAAATTAGGATTCTTAAGATTTCTTTCCTAGTGTCCATCTTCTTAAATATCCTCCAATAGATAGTTATCATTAAGTACGCTACTTTTTTTTTTTCTTAGGGGCTCTGCTGCCCATCAGATGTATTAGACCTTTTAAAACATCTGGTATATTGTCACAGATACTCCCGCGACCTGCTCACCTGTGCTTTTCTCTGCTGGCCAGCGCGGCACCCGCGCCACTTACCTGTCCCCGTCCTGTTCCGGCTTTGGGGGCTGTGTGTGCGCATCACCAACTCCTAGGGCACGCGAGCACCGGCTTGCAAAGGTTTAAAGAGCAGGTGCACCACTGATTGGTGCTGGCTCTTCCCAGAATCCTTTATTACCCAGCCTCTCCCTGCTCACCACGCAGGATGCCTCACAGCCTTAGAAAAAGCTTGTTGGATGCCTTGTGCTATTGTTATGTATTCCCGTTGTGACCTCGGTTCTGTAAATGACTTTGATCCTGTTCCGCCTGCCTTGACCTATTGCTATGTTCCTGACTCTGACCCTGTGCTGCCAGTCCTAACCTCCTGCCTGTCCCCGACTATGATTCTGCTCAACATCTGTGTACCTCGTCTTGGATGCCACCACGCATAAAGTCGCACTTGTGGAACGACCTAGGGGTACCATGCCAAGTCCAACCCTCTTTGCGGCGGGCTCTGGCGAAAACCGGGTACCACTTAGATTCCAGTCCAGTGGGTCCACTACCCCTCGAGCCTGACATATATGAGGTGTTCGTGGCTTTTAAGTGTAAAGTTGCATACAAGTTCCTACACCTGGAGGAGTATGGAGTGAATTTGCTTCAAGATCATACATCATAAATCGGACTTGCACATCTCCTTTTGCCTCAATATATCTGGAATTAGAAGGAAGAATTGAAAAGTGGAATAGGTTTGCAATATTTCACCCCCCCCCCCCAAATTTTTCACCTAATCTTTCTAAAGTAAAAGGTGTCCATAGAGGTTATTGAGTTGGCCATGACAATGTGATAGATATTAGTAGTACTCTGGCTCTCCACTGACCTCAAAATCAGAGATGGGCATGTTGAATTTTTGCTACTAGAGGTTTCGAGGGGAGCATACTCCATACTGTAGAACAAATGTATGGTCAACCAGGTATTTATGGGCAGTTATCTTGCAGTTACATAATTTCTCAGAACTCTAGCATCTCCCCTTTTGCGCCATTTAGTGACTTTTTAACAAAAAAGTTGCAAATCTACACCTTATCAACCAAATTTTTAAACTGTTGAAGCCACTTGATAAATATGACATGCAAAAGACATGTAGAGCTCATAAGGCACAATAATAAGTAACAGTAAGATCCTGCCTAATGATAAATCTGTCTCCTTGTGATTAGCTACACTTCTATCACAGTGTCTTAATAACTTTAACAGCAATCCTGTAATTAAATACGGAAACAATTGAAGCATTGTGTTGCCAAGGGCTTATTCCCATATCAGTCCTCTTTTTCAGATGTCAGATACTAGAAGAAAGTTCAGAAGCTAAATAGAAGTGTAGATAAACCCTGTACCCTGATAATCCAAGCACATTGTCAGAGCACAGCATCGCATAGAAAAGAGGAAACATGAGGTGTCTGCTTAGAGCAGGGGTGCACAAACCACTGCCCACAGAGCCTCAGGTTGCGGCCCCCTACCCTGTTGTCTGCAGCTCCGGCTGAGAATCACAGAAAAAATGAAGTCAAATATGTGGGCAGCAAGGGTAGAGTCAAGCATGGAGTTGTTCCTGGCAGATATGATGTCACAGAAAGGGGTGGAGCCTCTGTGAGTGGGAGTAGAGGAGTTATGTCTGCCTGCACGTAAAACCCCTAGTTTTCGCGATCTGTAGGGGACCCCGAATGATCAGCACGTTAGGCCCTATTCTGTGGATAGGGCCTAACTTTAGTTCGTGGGAAAACCCCTTTGAGCACATAAATGGACCTGTATAGTCCTGCCTTGTTCTGGTTTTGTTTTATTCCTTAAAGGGTTTTTCCCATAAAACCCCTTTAATGTTCACAACGTGGACAAGATATCTTTGTCCTACATTGTTTTGTTTGTCTCATGGTCCTTTTTTTCTCACTTTGGTCTATGTAGTCTTAGCACTGTTTTTATGAGACGTTTTACCTTACCTAGTTCTTCTTTTTATAAGTCCCTTTTCAGCAATTTGGCTTCAAGCTTTTTTCTTCATGTTCACTGTGAAGAGGGATTAAGCTGCACACCCATGACAAGGTCAAATGAGGTAATGAAGAAACATTGTAAAGCGGGGGCGTTCTGCTCAAATATTTTTGAATAGTATTTTCTGCTTTTCTGTGAATAGAAAAGCCTTTAATCTTTAGAGATAACATGAGGTATTAATACAAAGGCAGAAGACCAAACTTAAAAACTTTTCCATTAATTATCCATAAATGAAATGTGACATCAGAATTTACAAGGTTATAAGGCAATAGAAAACATGAAGTAAAGCTAGGCTGCATTACCAGTGGCAAAGTGTCAAGAATTATAAGGAAGCAAAAAAACTAATTAAGAGAGCAGCAAGAACTAGGAAAACAGGGAAGGGAAACTGTCCCTAACTCTATGGCTAAGCTAATACCTGTCTTCGGGTGATGGTCAGCTTGCCCGGCTAGTTCCGTAGACCCGACAACTTCTCTCTCTCTGAACACGGAGACCTATCCAGAAAGTAGGGAAAAGGACTTAAGGATACAAGGTTCTGATGTACTAAATTTGGGCCTCCCTAACGAAACGATTGCTGCACGAAAACTTGGCGAACAAGCAATCCCAGCATGCACACCAACACACAACCGAGGCAGAATACAGGTAGGAGGGCAATAGGGAGGACAGGAATAGTGAGTAACAACCAGAGAAGATCCTCAAAACACTCACTATTAAATAAACACAGACAAAGGGGAACAAACAGGAAAGTGGTGATAGAATACATGAGAAAAAGACAAATTTCACAGAATCTCTCAGCGCCGACAAAGAAACAAGCTACTAGAAAGTATAAATGTTCCAACAGAACAGAGCCAACAACAATACCTAGCAAATACTGAATGACAAAGCCAGCCTTAAATGGAGCCCGACTACTCATAGGATAATACAAATTAACACAGCTGAGAACTAAAAACAGCAGCAAGTAATGCGGAAATACGGCAACAAGAAGACTGGTATAAAACAATCAAGGTACATAGCACAGTGGTAGGGAACCGACTAGTAAGGCCAAAGGACACCGGTTTAAATCCTGACACAAAGGCCACAAGAAAATGGCACATCTATATTTTGTTTTCTGTTCTTTTTAATTTTCCTGTACATTGCATGGAATATTAAATGTTGCCATGCAGTAGCGGATTAAGTGTTCCACGGGTCCTGGGCTGTTCACACGACTAGGGCCCCTCGGTGTCCAAACCTACTTTGTGCCCCAAGGCCTTATCTCCTCCACCCGACGACACCACTGCAACGCATACTGGCACCTCTTTCATGAAATGTCAACAACAAAGCCCCCCCTTTACAGAAATGTCCACAGCAGAGCCCCCTGTGAAGAAATGTTAAGTGTTCTGGACTGTTGAGGGCTACTCAAGGCCAATTAATTATTATTTTCTGGGAGGTGCAGAAAATGAATTAGAGTTGTCCACAGAACCTCCGGATATGGCACAACACCATCTCACAACCCTAAATGACTTAAAGACCCCTTTCACTAGCCTCAGTTAAACAGAACCTTATTAGTCCAATAAACTGCCACAAGCTCTCATTTAATATAAGCCCGGACCATAATGGGATTATATCAGGTGAGGAGCCAACCCGGTAGCATTTATAACCGAGACACGGACATAGGGATTTGTGGATTGAGATAAAAGAGCAACACAGGTTAAATTTTATATTTAATGAAATGGCCACAGCAGGGCCCCCCTTTAATGAAATGGCCACAGCAGAGCCCTCCCCCATAAATGAAATGGTTGTAGCAGAGGCCCCTTTAATGAAATGACCACAACAGAGGCCCCTTTGATGAAATGGCCACAGCAGAGCCCCCTTTAATGAAATGGCCATAACAGAAGTCCTCCATTTAATAAAATGGTCACAGCAGGGCCCCCTTTTAATGAAATGTCTACTGCAGAACCCCATTTTAAAGAAATGTCCCTTTACAGAAGGGCCTTCCTTTACACCAATGGCCACACAGAGCCACCCTTTAACCCCTTAAGGATGCAGCCATTTTGTAGCTTAAGGCTCAGCCCCATGTTTTGGATTCTGACTTGCGTGATGAATCCTATGAAAAATTTGACATATTCGAAATCATCGCGTTTTCAGGCAGATAGGTTTACCACCTAAATAAGTTGCTGAATCACATTTTCCAGTTGTCTACTTTACATTTTCATCATTTTTGAAATGTTTGGATATATTATTTTGATGTCACGTGGCTTACAAATTGAATATTGCTTTTCCGGATTTTCAGAATTGACTATTTTGGGGATGAATACAGTTTTGAATGAAATTTTTCATATTTAGCATCAAAACCTCCTATATAATCAACCCATTTTCAAATCTGCACCCCTCAAACTACCAGAAACAGCTTTTAGGTAGATTGTTAACCTCTTGAGATCTTCATGAATCAAAATGGAGGTCAAATTTAGAATGGTCAAATTTTGACGGTTATACGTTCATTTAGCCCTAAAATGTATACATTTCCAAAAGATAAAAAGAGAAAAACCCACCATACAATTTGTTCTACAATTTCTCCCGAGTACAGAGACCCCCCTCATGTGGCTGTGACTTGTTTTATGGGCGCAATGAGAGACGCAGAAGGGATGGAGCACCCTGCAGCTGCCAGGATTCCTCATTGGCCCCTTTTGTAGGTGATAACATTTTCGCTTTTTTGTTATTAGGGCCTTGTGGCCTTTTTTGCGGGATGAGATGCTTTTTCCAGTGTTACCATTTTGGGGTTGGTATCCCCTATTTTTTTTGAGGGCAGGAGTAGAAAAGCATAAATTCTCTACTGGATTTTTTACTCTTTTTTTTTTTGGTGTACACCGTATAGGCAAATAAATCATGTTATCTTTATTCTATGGGTCGATATGATTACAGGGATACCAAACATGAACATTTTTTCTTAGATTTTACTAAATTTGTCAAATAAAACCCTAATGTGGGAAAAATCTATCATTTTTGCATTGCCGTCTTCCCAGTGGCATAACATTGTTACTTTTTTGACTACGGAGCTGGTTGATGGCTTGTTTGTTGTGGCACATGTACTTTTTTTGATCACTTTTTATAGCATTTTTTGTGGGATTGAATAGGTAAAAATCATAATTTTTGGAGGGTTTATAACATTTTTTTTTTTTAACGGCGTTCATTGTACGGGTTTAATAATGATTTACTTTTATTCTACGGGTTGTTACAGATGCGGTGATACTATATATGTGGGGTTTGTGTTATGATTTACACTTTTTTTTGTGTTATATGTCTCTTTATATGTTATGGGGCTTATGGGCATTTTTATTGATTTCTTACTTTATTTTTTATTGAATAACCTTTTTTTAACTTTTTTACTGTTTCCACCATGGGACATGAACAAGCAATCATCTGATTGCTTGTTCATGATAATACTCTGCAATGGTGATGTATTGCAAGGAATTAGCAGTGTCAGCCTATGTACATGCAGAGACCCCATCTTTCAGGCAGTTCTTACAGGCAACTCTGGGGTCCAGATCGGACCCCTGGGTTGCCATAGCAATGATCGGCGCCCCCAGAAAAGTGATCTAGGTCACTCTTTACTATAAATTCAAGTAAAGGTTATGTTTTAGGCCTGACCGTAAGGCTTTTTACTGTGTTTGGACAGTTTGGAATTGAACTACACAACACAATACACTTTTCATGTAAAATCCACAGCAGCTTAACTTAGAACATCTAAATTTACAAATCCCATCATGCAGGGATTGAATATAGAGAAAGTTATTGAAAGTTATTAAAGATAACCTAATTTCTCATGTTTATGGAGAAACTGTACACGTGACATTACAGCCAGTAGACTAACACTAGGAAATGGCATAAAAGTGAGAATGTTATTTCCAGAAAACACAAGAAAACTGTCCCTGCATGCTATCCTCTCTATGCAGGAAGCATTTCTAAAGGGAATCACAATCTATTCATGATTTAATCATTTACCATGTAGAATGGAGAACATGTTACAGGGAATGTCTTTGTTTCTATGGAATTTTCCAATGCATGAATGTGGCATCTGCTTATCACTGCTATAACTGATTTGCATGAGTCAAGTTCCTGTGTGTTACTGACTGTAAATGTGACATAGCGTAGTTACATTTATGCATATAATGTGCCATCTTTGTATATAGGTTGAGCACAGGAGCAGTATTATGATTCATGGGAACAGACATATAGAACACTGATAGCATGCTATCAGACCCTACTGTCCTGCAAGTCCCATAGAGTTGAGTAGAGGACCACTATGAATTTGAGGACCTTCAGGAATCCGTTTTCATAATTGCTGGGGTATCAGTGGTGGGACAGCAAACTTTTTAGTATATAGGAAAAGGTGGCTTTTGTGGCATTCGTAAGAATCAGCTTTGCTGGTATGCACTGTACCAACATTATTAAGAAACTCATATCTATGCTACATTTTAAAAATTACCTGTGCTAGTGTTATGGCATAAGTAGTGTTAGATGTTTTCTAGTTTCTGTAAATAAAAAAAACCAAAGTAAGCATGTGCCAAATATATTTACATTATATAATGTATAATTTATAATATGAATTATATTATAAAAACAATAAAACTGGCATAAGAACTTGTCAATAATACAGCAACTTTTAATGGATCCCAGATAGCAGCAGATTATAATATGTTTTGCCTCTCTTTGATAGCACCCATCTCTGATGGCATACTACCTAATTCTATTTGTTGTTGGGTAAAAGTGGTAGCCACGGAATACACAACTTACCAAAAATGTATAATATAGAACTGCCTTTCCAGGAACATGTTATTGACCGAATACTACTCTGTTGGTGCCCTTGAAGGAATGTCCTTTTACAGCTAAGGAAAACTTCTGCCATAGAAGGATTGCTGACTACATCTCCTATCTCTCCTAATTTATGTAACAGTTTAGTGAAATCAGACTGGAATGTTGAAGATGGCCAAACAAATATATTTGAGAACACACAAAAGGGAAATTTTCTCTTTTTAGTGTGCTGATTTTGTTGTAACTGCTTAAAGGGAAAGACCCCTTGTTATGCTTAGGGTGGTTTTTCACTGAAGCCTTACACACCCATTCTTTTCAATGGGCTTTTTTTTTAGTTTTTTTCCACTGATCCACTGTTGTCAGTGAACATAAGAAGAACAGGTTCTAAAGTGATCACTAACCAGTGAAGAAAACCGAAATATGAAAAAGCCAATTGAAAAAGGTTCAGTAAAGCATCACTTAAAAATCACTGAAGCCAGGAAGAGAAAACCAACCTGTGTATGTGCATCAACCCTGCCAATGCATAGGCTAGGAGGTGGTTGTTGTGAATAGCGCCCTCACCTTGTCAGAAGCTACTGCCCTGGTAAACTTTGTAATTGCAGCTGTAAGTCATTACCTAGTAAGGCAAGAGTTAACATGTGAAATGTTATCAAGCAATAAGATCCTGTGTACAGTTGCAAAGCAAGCTAGAAGCTGATTGGAGACACCTGACACCTGAAAAAAACCCTGGTGGGTGGGAGCACATGATCAGTCATGCAGTTTAGTCAGTCAGAGTAGAGAGTCAGACCTCATGGTCTAAAGTTCTAATACATTCCAGGAGTAGGGTGAGAAGCAGAGTTGCCATCCAGACACAATACCAGGAAGCAGAGGTGTCTCACACTTGCCTGACACCTTGGGCAAGTCAGGATACTGAGACCCAGAGCAGAGGTCCACTGTCTGGACTCGGCTCCATCTACCAGACCAGCTTGTAGCTACTACCAGGCTGTGAGCAACCATTCCAGCAGACCACTGTGCCTCTGTGTGATCCCTGGATCAGGCTGCTTCACCATCACGGGCTCATTATCACCCAGGGATTCCCACATACACCTTAGGGGTTGCCCCCGGGAGAAACTTCCTTCATCAGCCTCTCCCTCTACTTTTCTTGCACACACCACCTGCTGGAGACCTCCTAGGCCAGTGGTGGCGAACCTATGGCACGGGTGCCAGAGGTGGCACTCAGAGCCATTTCTGTGGGCACTGAGACCATTGTCCAGGACAGAGTTCACCAAATAGGACCAAATCCACCAAAACTTTCTGCAGGAAGAGATGCTGCTCTCAGCACTATTTTAAAGCAACACTTCATTGTCAGTTTGGAACTGCAGGAAAAGTGAGATGGTGCTGACAGAACTGCAATATCTTTGGAGGTCCTCCTGCTGGACCCAACATTCTTCCTGTACAAACACCCTGGAGAAAATTTGCTCTCCTTCTTTCAACTGTATTGGTGGCCTCAGGGGACCGATACGATTGAAAGAAGTGTAAAACCAGGTAGCGATAAGTTACTGCTTCAAATGCAATGCTGGCACTTCATGGTAAATAAGTGGATTTTGGTTGTAGTTTGGGCACTCTGTCTCCAAAAGGTTCGCCGTCACTGTCCTAGGCTGTAGGCCCGTCCTCCGGTCCCAATACCAAGCACCATGACCATAGCATGCCCAAGGCTGCATAATCCAGCCACTCTAGTATTCTGGGCCCCAGCTGTCTACAACCACCAAAGAAAGGCCAGGCCCCGGCAGGGAATGTTGCATATGTCAATAGGCCAAAATGGGTTTAGTGAAAAATGACTGATGTGAAAAGAAAACGCCAATGTGAAACCATCCTTATACCAATCAACAATATAGTATTAGGCATCAATACATATAAGCTACAAACAAAGACCGGCTAGCACAACCAAAGCATGTATGCAAATGAGCGGGTGCACAATCAAGTCAACTATACAACGAAAAAGGGGGAAAGTGTGCACCAAAATTGGCTCAGTAGACACTATATGCAGAAAACATAGTAAACTTTATTCATTACCAAACAAGAAACATATATGACACACAATTAAAAACATCTAAAACATGTAATATACATACATAATCAATTGGTGACCACGGTGCAGGTCAACCCAATACAGACCCCTGCTGAGTCCCCCTGTGGTGGACTGAAAACCTACCAACCAAAATCTATATGGAAATGTCTCAATAAATATCAATGAACGGTAACAGTGCCTCCCTAAAAATTCATGAGTCCTGTAAGCAGCCAAAGCATGAGTAAAATATTAAAGGAACCTGAAAGTGCAAGTGCGTGCAATGTGCAAATAATACCCAGGTATAGTAACTTAGGTGCTCTCAAAAGGCTGGCAAACAGGCGGTAGGGAAATGCAGGGGTGATGAGCTCCCCACGCGTATCGTCGTCCTAGACGACTTCCTCAGGGGTGAATGACTCAAACAAAAACCGACTCACCTTTAAATAGCAGCGATCCCCCCTCCCCCACAGAGAGAGTGACATCTGTTACTGCACGTAGCTAAGTATGCCTGCAGTTTCCAAGTGCCGGAAGTGGGTGTGTTAAGTTGAAAGGACGAAAATTACTGCGCATGCGCATCCCCGGCCGGGGTATCACATGACGACGTTGCCTGGGTGATCAGACAAACAGGAAGTAAATGCACTGTCTAAATGCTGATCATATGGTGCTGCACATACGGCGGATTGCAGTAAAAAAGCACTATTTTGAGGGATGAATCGCTGTATTTAGGTAACAAACGCAATATAGAGCAGACAGTATCAAAGAAGTAAATGCGCTGTGGCGAGAAATACCAGCGTCTTATCACAAGATGAACGAAATACATTTTTTGCCGACGTAGTACTATAGATTCATAGAGCATGCAGGTACAGGGACGGTATAGCCATCCATTGTATGTGTGGACTTCCCCTGTTATGCAATACTCTGAATATCTGTGACCAGATTATTAATCTAATTACATTGTCTGTAAGAACACCCAGATATAGAAGGTACAAAAAACAAAAAATAAGAAAATAATGAAAAAGGATGAATGAAAAAATGCAAAATAAATAAAATAAAGCATGAAATTGAAAGCACAGGTATAAGCAAGAGAAGATAAGAGAAGGTATAAGCAAGTGACATAACCGTAATTCTAACGGGGGGGGGGGGGGAGGACGCTGCCATCCATCACAAGTCGGTTATGGTAGACATATACGTAAACTCATTTAGTAAATGACAATATTCTCTATCAATCCTATACTTAGGAAATCACGAAAATAGAGGGAACGCCACCCCACTCCCACATTTGGTGGAATCAACCCCCACCGAGGGGAGAGGGAAGTGAACCCGGTAGGAAACAAAATATATATGCATGTAATTCTTATCAATTGAAAGTCCGTAAAAAAATCTGGAAAGGAAATCAAATGCAGAAGTCCAGATGGTGCAGCAACGCTGGTTCAAATGACAATGGGGCAATCCCCAACAGTATGGTCCAGAAGAATAACTATTCGCAGATGTGTTGAATGAAGAGGCAACTGGTGACAACTTGAGGCGCTTCATAGGTCTGTACCACAGATACTGGGGAAGAGAAGGTTTAATATGGTCCAAGATGTTTATTTTAGGGCGGACTGCCAATGCATAGATGGATCCTGGTGAATATAATGCAGGGGTGGTTTTGAAAATCAGTTCCAAAAATCGTTATAAATAAAAAACAAGGACAAAAATGCCACTAACAATCCCTTGAAAAAGACTGTGAAGTAGGGAGCCATAAGGGCTCAATGACTATAAGGGGCTGCAGAAAAAGATACCTAAGGTTATATAATATGTGAAACCCAACCAAGTGCCTCCTAGTGAAATATGGAGAAAAAAAAAATTATGTTATATATATATATACAAGCATGTAACTACAAATAGATAATTAAATGAATAAGATGTATACAAAATTACTTACCCCTGCATCATTAGGTCTACCCATATCAGAACCACACATAAATGTGTTGACAGTCCAATATGCATGATGGTCATTTATCTCTGCCTGTAGAAACCCATAAAAAGGAGTTCCTCATTCAGGCCCGGTGGATAAAGACAATGTAAATTATAAATCCACTGGGCTTCCCGTCTCAGTAGTTCGGGCGTGACACTCCCTCCCCTAATGTTGGGGTGGATTTTGTCAAGGCCAACCACTTGTAGACCATTTGTCTTACCCCCATGCTGTGTCCGAAAGTGTGTGGCCACCGAAGAGAGAACTTTGCCCTGCGAGAAATGCAGATGGGCATTATTGATGCTTGACAGATGTTGCTGTATCCGTTTCCTCAGTTCCTGTGTAGTTTGTCCAACATACACCTTTCGACATGGGCAGATAATCATGTAAATGATGTTTCTGGATCTGCAGTTGATATAATTGTGTAAAACAAAAGTACATTGGTCCAAGGGATTAACAAATTCTCTGGTGACCCTCAATAAGGGGCAGACTGAACAGTCCCCGCAAGGGAATGAACCCCTCAATCTGATACCTCTACCCAGCAGGGTGGTGGGTCTAGAAAAGTGACTTCTAGTCAATTGGTCCTTTAGATTAGAGGCCCGTCTAGCTACAAGTTTGGGCTGATTATCCAAGAAGGGTCTCAATCTTGGTTCAGAGCTTAGAATATTCCAATTTTTCATCAGAATGTTGCGTATACCACCCCACTGGTTATTGTATCTGGTGTAAATTCCTACCTGTGAGTTGGACCTGGGTGGCTTGGGGGTGAGCAAATCTGGCCTCGATGAGTCACGGGCTCTACAATAGGCCTTAGAGATGATCTTCTTCGGATATTTTCTCTCCCTGAATCTTTGTGTCAACTCAGATGCATTTCTCCTGAAGTCTCCTTGTAAAGTGCAGTTGCGTCTCACACGTATGAATTGCCCCACTGGGATTCCTGCTTTTAAATGGTGGGGATGGAAACTTTCAAAGTGCAGTAAGCTGTTGGTAGCCGTACTTTTTCTATGAAGATCCATGCATAAGGTGTTGTCCAGGATTGAAATTTTTAGATCCAGGAATTCGACAGCCGACTGCGAAAAAGTAGAAGTCAGGATGATATTAAACGAGTTGTTATTTAAATCACTCACGAATCGTTTGCACAGATCCAAAGGACCATCCCAAAAGAACACCACGTCATCGATGAAACGATGCCAACCCCTCACATGTTGCACAAAGAGAGACGATGGGTACACGTGCACGTCCTCCCACCAACCTAAAAATAGGTTGCCGTAGGAGGGCGCGCAACGCACACCCATCGCTGTGCCAGTAACCTGCCTTTAAAATGTACAATCGAAGATGAAATAATTATGTTTTAAAATAAACTCAAGCAGGTCCAACAAGAACGAATCAAATCTTCTGTCGCCTGTTGAATTACGATCAAGAAAATAGGCGACTGCGTATAAGCATATATCATTGTGCAGGATGTTCGAATAAAGAGATTCTACGTCTAAGGTAACCAACCAAACCTCACTTGACACCTGTGTATGGTTAATTTTCAGCATTAAATCAGTAGAGTCCCTGATGTACGAGGGAAGTGTCAAAACCAATGGTTGCAAAAAGAAATCGATGAACATGCATGCCTTCTCACAAAGGCCACAAATCCCTGACACTATCGGTCTGCCCGGAGGGCAGGTCAGGGATTTGTGGACCTTTGGTAGCATGTAAAAAGTGGGAATTACCGGATGTGCAACTGTTAAAAATTGATGTTCCTTCTTGGAAATTATACCATATTTCAGTGCAGCATCCAATAATGAATTGAGCTTATTGGAAAAGGTGGATGTTGGATCCGAAGGGAGGACCGAATAATAGGTTTGATTTTCCAACTGTCTTTTGGCTTCCTTCACATAGAGCTCTGTTGGCCACAAGACTATGTTCCCCCCTTTATCAACCTCTTCCCTCTCCCCTCGGTGGGGGTTGATTCCACCAAATGTGGGAGTGGGGTGGCGTTCCCTCTATTTTCGTGATTTCCTAAGTATAGGATTGATAGAGAATATTGTCATTTACTAAATGAGTTTACGTATATGTCTACCATAACCGACTTGTGATGGATGGCAGAGTCCGTCCCCCCCGATCGTTAGAATTAAGGTTATGCCACTTGCTTATACCTTCTCTTATCTTCTCTTACCTTCTCTTGCTTATACCTGTGCTTTCAATTTCATGCTTTATTTTATTTATTTTGCATTTTTTCATTCATCCTTTTTCATTATTTTCTTATTTTTTGTTTTTTGTACCTTCTATATCTGGGTGTTCTTACAGACAATGTAATTAGATTAATAATCTGGTCACAGATATTCAGAGTATTGCATAACAGGGGAAGTCCACACATACAATGGATGGCTATACCGTCCCTGTACCTGCATGCTCTCTGAATCTATAGTACTACGTCGGCAAAAAATGTATTTCGTTCATCTTGTGATGGTATTTCTCGCCACAGCGCATTTATTCTTTGATACTGTCTGCTCTATATTGCGTTTGTTACCTAAATACAGCGATTCATCCCTCAAAATAGTGCTTTTTTACTGCAATCCGCCGTATGTGCAGCACCATATGATCAGCATTTAGACAGTGCATTTACTTCCTGTTTGTCTGATCACCCAGGCAACGTCGTCATGTGATACCCCTGCATTTCCCTACCGCCTGTTTGCCAGCCTTTTGAGAGCACCTAAGTTACTATACCTGGGTATTTTTTGCACATTGCAAGCACTTGCACTTTCAGGTTCCTTTGATATTTTACTCATGCTTTGGCTGCTTACAGGACTCATGAATTTTTAGGGAGGCACTGTTACCGTTCATTGATATTTATTGAGACATTTCCATATAGATTTTGGTTGGTAGGTTTTCAGTCCACCACAGGGGGACTCAGCAGGGGTCTGTATTGGGTTGACCTGCACCGTGGTCACCAATTGATTATGTATGTATATTACATGTTTTAGATGTTTTTAATTGTGTGTCATATATGTATCTTGTTTGGTAATGAATAAAGTTTACTATGTTTTCTGCATATAGTGTCTACTGAGCCAATTTTTGTGCACACTTTCCCCCTTTTTCGTTGTATAGCATCAATACTTATGCTATTCATTCTTTTTGATTGTTGTGTGCCCCTAGGTCTTACTGTAAGTGGGGGAGACCTCAATGAAAGGCAAGTTTTAATAAAAGTACCATCGTGATGAAGAAGATAGAGATACCTGTCCCTAGGCAAAAAAAAACTTTTTATGTTATGTAATTTAGGCCATTTTTATTCTAGAAGTTGGTAAGGCTGTGGAATATATGAATTAGTACTCAGCATCTTCTTGATTATTGATAACTTTTAATCAATCCCATTTCAGCAAATGTTATTGTTTGTATTATAAAAACTTATACAACTTTCCAATTTACTTTCTGTATCAATTCCTCATGGTTTTCTAGATCTCTGCTTGCTGTCCTTCTATAGAAAGCTTCTGTGTTTACTTCCAGTGGACAGAAATCTGACCATGGTCACACAGGTGCCCGGCTCGTTATATCACACAGCTCTGATTACACTCTGTGAAACTAACGAGCTGTGCACCTGTATGACCATGGTCGGATTTATATCCACTGGATAAATCTCCCTCTATGTCTTAAAGGAAACCTACCACTTGTAAATGGTCATTATGACCCACACTAACCTGCACATAAGGGTAGCTGAGCTGTTGCAGGCACATATTCTCGATACATATTTCCAAATCTAGAAAATTTAGCTTGTTACTGTTTGTCTCTAAAGTAAATGAAGTTAAATTATAAGAGTTCTGATTTATATAGGTTCCCAGTAGCGGTTATCCTCTGCATAGACCATTTTATTTTCAAAAGCTTCCATATATAAATTAGCAATTGCTGTTCAGGTTGTTTGATTATAGAAATTTCCATACCAAAAATAATTTATCCTCTAACAATATCTTATAGCTATATTCTTTATGGTCTGCAGATATATCCTGATTGTCTAACAGGGTTTTACTGCCCTTATCCTATGGTATGCAGGTGTATAAAGATCCAAAGAGCTGATCTGAGGCCTCATCGTTCTGCTGCCATGGCTGAGGAAATGGGTGACTGCCCTTCGCTACCAGTCGCAAGTAACCTGCGGCTTATGGTTCAGAGGAACAATCTCTTTCCTTTTATATATAATTCTTATAATGTTACATATTGCTCTCTCTCTTAGGTAGAGAAAGATGTTGCTCCAAAACCTAGGAAGGAAAAGGAAAAAGAGAAAGGGATCCCAAAGAATTAGTCTGGCACTCTCTAGATGTTAGACGAGCAGTTCTTAAATATTTAGAGGTCACAACCCCTTGGAGAATAGATCAAAATCTCTTTGTGTCCTTCTCAGGCAAAAATAAAAGGAAGGTGGCCTCCAAATCTTCAATTGCAAGGTGGCTATGTACAGCTATTAAAGACTGCTATAAGGTTAAAGGTCTTCCGGTTCCCACTAATGTCAAAGCACAGCCTGTATAATAAAGTGACATATAATGGTGTAATGGCTCCTCTATGTGCTTCCTGGTTCTGGCGACCATGCCCCCTGCAGCCTGTGTGTGTATGAGATACTCCTATACAAATGACTGACATCCTGTATAATGCTGTGACACTCCAGGTGATGGCTCCTCTATGTGCTTCCTGGCGCTGGCGGCCACACCCCTGCAGCCTGTGTGTATGAGATACTCCTATACACATGACTGACAGCCTGTATAATGATGTGAGGTATAATGGTGTTATGTCTCCTCCATGTGCTTCCTGGTGCTGGAGGCCACGCCCCCGGCAGCCTGTGTGTGTATGAGATACTCCTATACACATCACTGATAGTCTGTATAATGATGTGAGGTATAATGGTGTAATGGCTCTTCCATGTGCTTGCTGGTGCTGGCGCCCCCTGCAGCCTGTGTATTTATGAGATACTCCTACACACACGAGTGACAGCCTGTATAATGATGTGAGGTATAATGATGTAAGGTCTCCATGTGCTTCCTGGTGCTGGAGGCCATGCCCCCTGCAGCCTGTGTGTGTATAGGAGAGATACAACAGCTCCAGTCAGCCATGATATAGCAGAACATGTCAGGTTCATGTGTAGCTGATGTCACTATCTCACACCTGTATATTAGGAGGATCTCAGCAGATAAAGCACAAGCACCAGCAATGCTTTACCAAATGCTTTACACCCTGAGGAAGCGACGGCAAAACGTGCGTCGGGGTTGTGTCGTCCATCGCCATTCTTACTGAGCATGATGCAGCCTGGTCGGTATACATGAATTTCTTTGCACTAAGCACTTCATACTTTTGTCCCTGATTGTCAGGTGTTTCCCTACCAGGATCTATATTTTATATGGCCAGTGATATATATTGGGCACTATTGTTTACATTACCTATGAAATTGTATATTATATTGGTTTACTAGCACTATGACGTGTGACTTTAATAATGTTTACAACTTGTCCATCTAAATTGGCTTGCACAAATGTATAGTGAACTTTTGGCTATTTATTTACTTGTTTTGTGATACCATTGTTTCAGGAATGTCTATGCATCTTTTTGTCCACCAGAGATGTTTTTATGGGTTGGTTTTTAGTCTTGGTTATCATACGTATGTAACTTTATGTGTTTTTTTATTAATAAAATATACTCTTTGTACAAAATTGATTTTGGATAGTTTTTTATGAGGTCTGAATATAGGTATAGCATATCTGCTCGTAGCAGGCCTTGTGTTTCATAAATCTGCCTGGATAATTGGTATTTATTTTTTTAGTATAATGATGTAAGGTGTCCATGTGCCTCCTGGTGCCTGTGTGTGTATAAGAGAGATACACCAACTCCAGGCAGCCATCTTATAGCAGAACATGTCAGATTCATGTGTAGCTGATGTCTGTGTCTCACACATGTGTATGGGAGGAGAGAGGATGTCAGCAGATAAAGCACAAGCACCAGTGATGCTTTACCGTATGCCTGGAGGCAGCTGGGGCCCAGAATACTCGAGTGGCTGGCAGTTGCGGCCTAGGCACGCTGGGGTCACGGTGCTTGGTATGGGGACCAGAGGGTTGTCCTACAGCCAGGCTGGTCTCCAGCAGGTGGTGAATGCAAAAAAATGTAGAGGGAGAGGCTGATGTACTGAATCTCCCTGGGGCAACCCCTTTAATGTCTGAAGAATGAGTCCCTGGGTAATGGATGGGGCGCCTTGGTGTTACAGCCGTATCCAGGGAACAGACGGAGGCAACCTTGAAAACAACCCATGGTTATTTATTCGAACAACTGTCATTCCCCCCAACTTATTTTATTAAGTTCCCCCATGCACACTGCCATCCTCCCCCCAAATATTTTATTAAGGCCCTCCATGCATGCTGCCATCCCCCCCTCCATATTTTATTACCCCCCCCTCATACACATTGCCATTACCCCCTCCTTATTTTATTAATGTCCCCCATGCACACTTCCTCCACCCCGTCCAATATTTTATTAAGGCCAACCATGCACACTGCCATCCCCCTCCATATTTTATTGGCCCCCCTCATACACACTGCCATTCCCCCCTCCTTATTTTATTAAGGTCCCCCATGCACGCTGCCATCCCCCCCTCCATATTTTATTAGGCCCCCCCATACACACTGCCATTCCCCCCTCCTTATTTTATTAATGTCCCCCATGCACACTGCCCCCCCAATATTTTATTAAGGCCACCCATGCACACTGCCATTCCCCCCCTCCATATTTTATAAAGGCCCCCCCTCCATATTTTATTAAGGCCCCCATGAACACTGCCACCCCCTCTCCATATTTTATTAAGGCCCCCCCTCCATATTTTATAAAGGCCCCGCCCCATACACATTGATATCCCTCCCCTGCATATTTTATTAAGGCCCCCCCTTCTCCCCTTCATATTTTATTGAGGCCCTCCCCCTCCCCTCCATATTTTAATAAGCCCCCCTCCCCTCCATATTTTATTAAGGCCCCTATTCTCCCCTCCATATTTTATTAAGGTCCTCCCCCTCCTCTCCATATTTTATTAAGCTACCACCCTCCCTCCATATTTTATTAAGGCCCCCCTTCTCCCCTCCATATTTTAAGGCCCGCTCCATATTTTATTCAGGCCCTCCCCTCCATATTTTATTAAGCCCCCCCCTTCTCCACGTTTTCGGCCGCATCGAGTACTATTGAAGCCACTGGCAGGGGCCTCCGATCAATACGAACGGAGGGCCCTGCCATAGTGCCAATGTTTGGGGCCCCCGGCAGGCCAGACCGACCCAGTAGAGAGTAGATTCACCAGCCTAGTAGTAGGTGCAGGCTGGGAGGTAGCTGTGTCCAGATACGGAAGCTACAGCTGGGTGTTCTGTGTGTAGCACTGAAGGTGTGCGTCACACTATCTCTCTGGTCACTGACAATCTGTGCTCTGTAGTGAGAGCTGAGGCCTAGGAGGCCTGTGTTAAGAGCATGTGCTCTAAGTTCTCTCTTGTAAGAGAGCTTGCTGGAAAGAGCTGGTCCTGTGTCAGGAGCTGGCGAATACTGGAGTGGCTGGCGGCTGCGGCCTAGGCAACCTGATGTCACGGTGCTTGGTATAGGGACCGGAGTGGTCCTCAGGAATAGTGTACCAGCTTGGTAGTAGATGCAGGTTGTGATGGAACTGTGTCCAAACTGTGGAAGCTGCAGCTCTGTATTGGAGTCTCCTGACTCTTCTCCTGGGATTAGCTAAGTGTTAGTACTGATGGTGTAATGACATTGGGGGTCATTTACTAAGGGCCCGATTCGCGTTTTCCCGACGTGTTACCCAAATATTTCCAATTTGCGTTGATTTTCCCTGTATTGCCCCGGGTTTTTGGCGCACGCGATCGGATTGTGGCGCATCGGCGCCGGGATGCACGCAATGGAAATCGGAGGGCGTGGCCGAACGATAACCCGGCGGATTTGGAAAAACCGCCGCATTTTTTAAAAAAAAGTGTCGTGGGACATGCGCTTACCTTCACCAGGTATAGGATGGTGCATTCCGGAGGACCACGGGAAACTTCCGCGCAGCAGCGACATCGGGTGGACATCGGAGGAACTGCCTTAGTGAATCGCCGGAAGACCCGAATCCACCGAACAGAACGCGCCGCTGGATCGCGAATGGTCCGGGTAAGTAAATCTGCCCCATTGTCTCTCTCTTCACTCTGTCTCTGTAGGCTGGAATCAGACTAAGACCTGTAGCCCTCAGACTGGAACTGCCTGACTTCTAGCCCCTCCCTGTCTTGGGGTTTTATTATCCTGGTCAGGTGGTGGCTACGTCTCCAATCACACTCCAGTGTACATTGTAGAAACACAATTGGTTGATAACTCACATGCAATTAACCATGATTTTGGAATGATTAATGTATGAATTGAATAGATAGTATGGGGCGCCGTTTGTTCACAATGTATTCTGTGCAACAAAATGTGTTCAGTGGCACAAAATTAATTTTGTGATCACAGAATTCATACTATGGACACAGAATTCAATGTTGTCATCACAAAATCTGTTTTGTGCTTACAAAAGTAATATTTATCGACCCTAATTGCCTTTTGTCATTACAAAAATCATTTTTGTGTGCACAAAATCAATTAGACTTTCACAGAATGCACAAAAATAATTTTGTGATGCAGTTTACTTTGTGTGAACAGAATGTATTTTGTGTCACAAAATATAATTGTTTGACTACAAAATGGCATTTTGTCGCACAAAATAAAATTTTGTGTCACACACAATATTATTTTGTCATACAGAATTCATTTTGTCTCACAAAATGTATTCTGTAACAAAGACTTAATTTTGTCTCACAAAATGCATTCTGTCACACAGAATTAATTTTGTCACACAAAATGCATTTTGTCATACAATATTCACAAAATGTATTCTGTAACAGAATTAATTTTGTCTCACAAAATGCATTCTGTCACACAAAATTCACAAAATGTATTCTGTCACACAAAATGCATTTTGTCATACAAAATTCACAAAATGTATTCTGTAACACAGAATTAATTCTGTCACACAAAATGCATTTTGTCATACAAAATTCACAAAATGCATTCTGTCACACAGAATTAATTTTGTCAGACAAAATGCATTTTGTCATACAAAATTCACAAAATTTATTCTGTCACACAGAATTAATTCTGTCACACAAAATGCATTCTGTCACACAAAATGCATTTTGTCATACAAAATTCACAAAATGTATTCTGTAACACAGAATTAATTTTGTCACACAAAATGCATTTTGTCATACAAAATTCACAAAATGTATTCTGTCACACAGAATTAATTCTGTCTCACAAAATGCATTCTTTCACTGTGAAATTTTTTGTTGTATCAAAAAGTTAGTAAATACAAAATTACCAAATAAATGAAGTAATTAACCCCTTGCTAATACGGCGCTGGCTCCCGGCGATTAGCGCTCAGCACTGTTCTCGTATGGCGCAAGTGCACCAGGGCTATCCCGTGCCACCAAGTCACGTGATGTGGTGACATCACGATGGGATGCAGGTGACTGAGGCAGGAGAACCTCCAGCCAATGTCACCCAACCAATCGGATCAGTCCCGCCCGCTGATCGCTGCGATTGCAGCGTTTTTGGGCTAAAAAGCTTGTTTTTAGCTCCTTCCTCTAGCGGCACCATTTTGGTTTGGTACCGCTGGAGAGATGAGCAGAGCATTACTGTGTGCACCAAAACACATTTTCCCTATCTTATCCCTATTGATCCCTATCTGTTCCCTCCTGCATCCTTTGTGTTCCCTGTGTGATCACCATGCGTGATCACACTTGTCCTCCGTTTTTCCCATTTCCTGTCTGTCCCTTCTGAACCCAAACGCACTTTTCAGTGCGCTGTGTTAGCGTTGTTCTGCACCGGACGCACTTTTCAGTGCGCCGTGTGAATAGCTGTATCTTTAGCGGTAGTTAGGTTGTCTTAGGGCAGCTAGGTGCATCTGTAGCGCCATTTTGCGCGGTGCACATAGGTTTTTTTTGGTGCCTGGTATTATTTTTTTCCAGAGCGCCGTAGGTGTACCCGTAGTTGGGTGCACTTATCTATTTTTTGTGTGTGCCATCTGTGCGGATTGTCTGTGTACGTTCTCTAGTTTTTTTCTGGTGCACATTCTTATTTATTTGCGTGCAGTGTCTCAGAAGACGAGCACCGTGTTGGAGACATACAACATGCCGGCCTCTGACACCGAGTCAGCTAGTGGGGATGATGTCCCCTTTTACCGATCATCATCCTCCTGCTCATCTCCCAGTGACCTGGAAGGACCCCGAGAAGGCGCCGTAGGGTTCCTGTGCCTGGGACTTCTGCGATTAACGTGTCTGCGGCTTCCACTGACCCCACATGGGTAGCCCCAGATAATTATACCCCTCAGCTCCCCGACTTGGGACCTGGAATTAAATTTGACACGGCAGGGCTCAGAGCTGTGGACTTTTTAAAGTTTTCTTTTTGATGAGGAGCTGTTGAATTTAATTGTAGTCCAGACCAATCTCTACGCTGCACAACATATGCCCTCATCATTTTATGCACAACCCTACAGGTGGACCCCTGTCACTGCAGCAGAGATGTACAAGTATTGGGGCATAATACTTCTTATGGGGATTATAAAGAAGCCATCGATCAGGGACTCCTGGAGTCCAGACATTCTGTACCGCACCCCGATGTCCCGCATGGCGATGAGCAGGAAGCGCTCTGAAGCCATCCATAAGTGAGAGGAGTGAGAGGATCCACACTGACAACTAGGAGTGAGAGGATCCACACTGACAACTAGGAGTGAGAGGATCCACACTGACAACTAGGAGTGAGAGGATCCACACTGACAACTAGGAGTGAGATTATCCACACTGACAACTAGGAGTGAGAGGATCCACACTGACAACTAGGAGTGAGAGGATCCACACTGACAACTAGGAGTGAGAGGATCCACACTGACAACTAGGAGTGAGAGGATCCACACTGACAACTAGGAGTGAGAGGATCCACACTGACAACTAGGAGTGAGAGGATCCACACTGACAACTAGGAGTGAGAGGATCCACACTGACAACTAGGACTGAGAAGATCCACACTGACAACTAGGAGTGAGAGGATCCACACTGACAACTAGGAGTGAGAGGATCCACACTGACAACTAGGAGTGAGGGGATCCACACTGACAACTAGGAGTGAGAGGATCCACACTGACAACTAGGAGTGAGAGGATCCACACTGACAACTAGGACTGAAAGGATCCATTTAGAGATAAGTCACTCGGGGACAGCAATGATGGAGAGAGAGGGATAGGTCACCATGATGAGAGAGGCGCCACCTACAGTCGGTGATGTGTGCGGTGACCTGTATATAGTATCAGGACAGTCTCACTATTACTGGTCTGGGTCGTATTCTTTGTAATCTGCTAATGTGATACCAAGTATTAAATATATAAATACAGGATTTTGGCCTATTTTTCTATTTTTTTTGGGGGGGGGGGTCTGTGTATGTTTCTATTGAAGCACGTTCTTTTTTTCTGGGGGGTATGGTATGGTGATACATGCGTGTCCGTGCACTCCGCACTTTTATGGCGGCCGTATTCTGGCTGAGATTCGTTAAAGGAAACCTACCATAATAGAACTACCTAAAAAGATCTTTATCAAGGGGAGGGGAGTCATATAGCAGAGCTGACTGTGTGTGTGAGATGTAGCAGAGCTGAGAGTGTCATTGGGGAAGATTTATCGAGCTGTCTAAAAGTCAGAATATTCCTATCACAGCTCCCCTTTAAAATATTCATGAGCACTGGTGAAATGAAAGCTGAGCTATAATTGGTTGCCCTGGGCAACTAGGAATATTCTGACTTTTAGACAGCTTGATAAATCAGCCCCATTGTGTGTAATAGGCATCTCATGGATCTCATCATCTCTGATCTGTCTCATCTCTTTCTATGTGTCAGATACTAGTGAATGCTCAGAAGGTAAATGAGTGTAGGTAAACCCTGTACCCTTATAATCTAAGCACATTGTGAGCTCACAGGAACTCACAGCACAGAGGACTCATGAAGTGTCTGCTCAGAGAGTCCCCGCTCACAGCACAGAGGGATCATGAAGTGTCTGCTCAGAGAGTCCCCACTCACAGCACAGAGGGATCATGAAGTGTCTGCTCAGAGAGTCCCCACTCACAGCACAGAGGGATCAGGAAGTGTGTGCTCAGAGAGTCCCCGCTCACAGCACAGAGGGATCATGAAGTGTCTGCTCAGAGAGTCCCCGCTCACAGCACAGAGGGATCAGGAAGTGTGTGCTCAGAGAGTCCCCGCTCACAGCACAGAGGGATCATGAAGTGTCTGCTCAGAGAGTCCCCGCTCACAGCACAGAGGAATCATGAAGTGTCTGCTCAGAGAGTCACACTCACAGCACAGAGGGATCATGAAGTGTCTGCTCAGAGAGTCCCCACTCACAGCACTAGAGGGATCATGAAGTGTCTGCTCAGAGAGTCCCCACTCACAGCACTAGAGGGATCATGAAGTGTCTGCTCAGAGAGTCCCCGCTCACAGCACAGTGGAATCATGAAGTGTCTGCTCAGAGAGTCACACTCACAGCACAGAGGGATCATGAAGTGTCTGCTCAGAGAGTCCCTGCTCACAGCACAGAGGGATCATGAAGTGTCTGCTCAGAGAGTCCCCGCTCACAGCACTAGAGGGATCATGAAGTGTCTGCTCAGAGAGTCCCCCCTCACAGCACAGAGGGATCATGAAGTGTCTGCTCAGAGAGTCCCCGCTCACAGCACAGAGGGATCATGAAGTGTCTGCTCAGAGAGTCCCCGCTCACAGCACAGAGGAATCATGAAGTGTCTGCTCAGAGAGTCCCCCCTCACACTCTGGAGTCTTACACCGACCATCACTGAGTGATAGGAGCTAAAACACCAATAACACTGAGTAACATTGTACAGTAAGGGGTTAAACATGATCTTTATTGTGTAAACATTGAGATGTGAGAACTTTATTTCATGGGAGATCTCTTACTACCCAAAACCTTGTGGGCTCAGGGACCCGGTTTTGCCATCCAGCATTTAGTTTGCTAAATCCTAATGGGCTAAAGAAGCGGCTCCCCCTATCCACCAGGACCTGCAATTCCTGATGGGGAAAATCCTGACCCTCAATGTAGAGACTGATCTACACCCCACATAACATCCATGTCACCCTGCACCCCACATAACATCCATGTCACCCTGCACCCCCACATTACATCCATGTCACCCTGCACCCCACATTACATCCATGTCACCCTGCACCCCCACATTACATCCATGTCACCCTGCACCCCCACATTACATCCATGTCACCCTGCACCCCCACATTACATCCATGTCACCCTGCACCCCACATTACATCCATGTCACCCTGCTCCCCACATTACATCCATGTCACCCTGCACCCCACATAACATCCATGTCACCCTGCACCCCCACATTACATCCATGTCACCCTGTACCCCACATTACATCCATGTCACCCTGCACCCCACATTACACCATGTCACCCTGCACCCCCACATTACGCCATGTCACCCTGCACCCCACATTACATCTATGTCACTCTGCACCTCATATTACATCCATGTCCCTCTGCACCTCACATTACATCCATGTCACCCTGCACCCCCACATAACATCCATGTCACCCTGCACCCCACATTACATCCATGTCACCCTGCACCCCACATTACATCCATGTCACCCTGCACCCCCACATAACATCCATGTCACCCTGCACCCCACATTACATCCATGTCACCCTGCTCCCCCACATTACATCCATGTCACCCTGCACCCCCACATTACATCCATCTCACCCTACACCCCCACATTACATCCATGTCACCCTGCACCCCCACATTACATCCATGTCACCCTGCACCCCCACATTACATCCATGTCACCCTGCACCCCACATTACATCCATCTCACCCTGCACCCCACATTACATCCGTGTCACCCTGCACCCCACATTACATCCATGTCACCCTGCACCCCACATTACATCCATGTCACCCTGCTCCCCACATTACATCCATGTCACCCTACACCCCACATTACATCCATGTCACCCTGCTCCCCACATTACATCCATGTCACCCTGCACCCCACATTACATCCATGTCACCCTGCACCCCCACATTACATCCATGTCACCCTGCTCCCCACATTACATCCATGTCACCCTGCACCCCACATTACATCCATGTCACCTTGCACCCCACATTACATCCAGGTCACCCTGCACCCCCACATTACATCCATGTCACCCTGCACCCCACATTACAACCATGTCACCCTGCACCCCCACATAACATCCATGTCACCCTGCACCCCCACATAACATCCATGTCACCCTGCACCCCACATTACATCCATGTCACCCTGCACCCCACATTACATCCATGTCACCCTGCACCCCACATAACATCCATGTCACCCTGCACCCCCACATTACATCCATGTCACCCTGCTCCCCACATTACATCCATGTCACCCTGCTCCCCTCTCCCTGACTCCCCACCTTCTCCTCTCCCTGACTCCCCACCTTCTCCTCTCCCTGACTCTCCACCTTCTCCTCTCCCTGACTCCCCACCTTCTCCTCTCCCTGACTCTCCACCTTCTCCTCTCCCTGACTCTCCACCTTCTCCTCTCCCTGACTCTCCACCTTCTCTTCTCCCTGACTCCCCACCTTCTCCTCTCCCTGCTCCCCACCTCCTCCTCTCCCTGCTCCCCACCTTCTCCTCTCCCTGACTCTCCACCTTCTCCTCTCCCTGCTCCCCACCTTCTCTTCTCCCTGCTCCCCACCTCCTCCTCTCCCTGACTCCCCATCTTCTCCTCTGCCTGCTCCCCACCTCCTCCTCTCCCTGCTCCCCACCTTCTCCTCTCCCTGACTCTCCACCTTCTCCTCTCCCTGCTCCCCACCTTCTCTTCTCCCTGCTCCCCACCTCCTCCTCTCCCTGCTCCCCACCTTCTCCTCTCCCTGCTCCCCACCTTCTCTTCTCCCTGAATCCCCACCTTCTCCTCTCCCTGCTCCCCACCTTCTCCTCTCCCTGCTCCCCATCTTCTCCTCTGCCTGCTCCCCACCTCCTCCTCTCCCTGCTCCCCACCTTCTCCTCTCCCTGACTCTCCAACTTCTCCTCTCCCTGCTCCCCACCTTCTCTTCTCCCTGCTCCCCACCTCCTCCTCTCTCTGCTCCCCACCTTCTCCTCTCCCTGCTCCCCACCTTCTCTTCTCCCTGCTGCCCACCTCCTCCTCGCCCTGCACCCCACCTTCTCCTCTCCCTGACTCTCCACCTTCTCCTCTCCCTGCTCCCCACCTTCTCTTCTCCCTGCTCCCCACCTCCTCCTCTCCCTGCTCCCCACCTTCTCCTCTCCCTGCTCCCCACCTTCTCTTCTCCCTGACTCCCCACCTTCTTCTCTCCCTGCTCCCCACCTCCTCCTCTCCCTGCTCCCCATCTTCTCCTCTGCCTGCTCCCCACCTCCTCCTCTCCCTGCACCCCACCTCCTCCTCTCCCTGACTCCCCACCTTCTCATCTCCCTGCCTCCCACCTCCTCCTCTCCCTGCCTCCCACCTCCTCCTCTCCCTGCCTCCCACCTCCTCCTCTCCCTGTAGCCCACCTTCTCCTCTCCCTGTACCCCACCTTCTCCTTCTCTCCATGCTCCCCACCTCCTCCTCTCCTTGCTCCCTCCTCCTCCTCTCCCTGCTCCCCACCTCCTCCTCTCCCTGCTCCCCACCTCCTCCTCTCCCTGCTCCCCACCTCCTCCTCTCCCTGCTCCCCACCTTCTCCTCCTCTCCATGCTCCCCACCTTCTCCTCTCCCTGCTCCCCACCTCCTCCTCCTCTCCCTGCACCCCACCTCCTCCTCTCCCTGCTCCCCACCTTCTCCTCTCCCTGCACCCCACCTCCTCCTCTCCCTGCTCCCCACCTCCTCCTCCTCTCCCTGCTCCCCACCTTCTTCTCTCCCTACACCTCACCTCCTCCTCTCCCTGCTCCCCACCTCCTCCTCTCCCTGCACCCCACCTCCTCCTCTCCATGCTCCCCCCCTTCTCCTCTCCCTGCTCCCCACCTCCTCCTCCTCTCCCTGCACCCCACCTCCTCCTCTCCCTGCTCCCCACCTTCTCCTCTCCCTTCACCCCTCCCCCTCCTTTCCCTGCACCCCTCCCCACCTTCTCCTCTCCCTGCCCCCCACCTTCTCCTCTCCCTGCTCCCCACCTCCTACTCCTCTCCCTGCACCCCACCTCCTCCTCTCCCTGCTCCCCACCTCCTCCTCTCCCTGCTCCCCACCTTCTCCTCTCCCTGCACCCCTCCTCCTCCTTTCCCTGCACCCCTCCCCACCTTCTCCTCTCCCTGCACCCCACCTCCTCCTCTCCCTGCTCCCCAACTTCTCCTCCTCTCCATGCTCCCCACCTCCTCCTCTCCTTGCTCCCCACCTTCTCCTCCTCTCCCTGCACTCCACCTCCTCCTCTCCCTGCTCCCCACCTCCTCCTCTCCATGCTCCCCACCTTCTCCTCTCCCTGCTCCCCACCTCCTCCTCCTCTCCCTGCACCCCACCTCCTCCTCTCCCTGCTCCCCACCTCCTCCTCTCCCTGCTCCCCACCTTCTCCTCTCCCTGCACCCCTCCTCCTCCTTTCCCTGCATCCCTCCCCACCTTCTCCTCTCCCTGCACCCCACCTCCTCCTCTCCCTGCTCCCCACCTTCTCCTCCTCTCCATGCTCCCCACCTCCTCCTCTCCTTGCTCCCTCCTCCTCCTCTCCCTGCACCCCACCTTCTCCTCCTCTCCCTGCTCCCCACCTTCTCCTCTCCCTGCTCCCCAGCTCCTCCTCTCCTTGCTCCCCACCTTCTCCTCCTCTCCCTGCATTCCACCTCCTCCTCTCCCTGCTCCCCACCTTCTCCTCTCCCTGCTCCCCACCTTCTCCTCCTCTCCATGCTCCCCACCTTCTCCTCTCCCTGCTCCCCACCTCCTCCTCTCCTTGCTCCCACTTCCTCCTCTCCCTGCTCCCCACCTCCTCCTCTCCTTGCTCCCACTTCCTCCTCTCCCTGCTCCCCACCTTCTCCTCTCCCTGCTCCCCACCTTCTCCTCTCCCTGCTGCCCACCTTCTCCTCTCCCTGCTGCCCACCTTCTCCTCTCCTTGCTCCCCACCTCCTCCTCTCCCTGCACCCCACCTCCTCCTCTCTATGCTCCCCACCTTCTCCTCCTCTCTATGCTCCCCACCTTCTCCTCCTCTCTATGCTCCCCACCTCCTCCTCTCCCTACTCAGCACCTTCTCCTCCTCTCCATGTTCCCCACCTTCTCCTCTCCCTGCTCCCCACCTCCTCCTCTGCCTCCATTGCTCCTCTATCCGTCAGGGCTGCAGCTTCTACCAGGGATCTCCATGGTTTCTGTGTAACTCTAGAGTTGCTCCTCCCACACAAGTCACATGGCGATGACGTCATCAAAGGTCCTTTACACCTCGAGGAAATATCTTGTACAGTAACTTCTTAGAGCAGACACTTTCCTGTGAATATACAATGTGCAGGAGATCAACACAATCCAGTCCCTGCCCTATCTATAGACCACAACCAGGGCAGAGCAGGGAGACCTCACAACCTCCAGTCTGACAGCAGAGCTGGGGCTTCACTGCTGTCTCCAGGACCTGGCAATAAAGGAAGCATTTCATTGGTTGGCTGGTCTGTTTGACTGACAGATATTTCTCACAGAATAAGAATTCTGTCTCACAGAATAAGAATTCTGTCTCACAGAATAGTATTTTGTAGTACAGAAGTAGAATTCTGTCGCACATAATGCCATTTTGTAGTACAGAAGTAGAATTCTGTCGCACAGAATAGTATTATGTAGTATAGAAGTAGAATTCTGTCGCACAGAATAGTATTTTGTAGTACAGAAGTAGAATTCTGTCGCACAGAATAGTATTTTGTAGTACAGAAGTAGAATTCTGTCGCACAGAATAGTATTTTGTAGTACAGAAGTAGAATTCTGTCGCACAGAATAGTATTTTGTAGTACAGAAGTAGAATTCTGTCGCACAGAATAGTATTTTGTAGTACAGAAGTAGAATTCTGTCGCACAGAATAGTATTTTGTAGTACAGAAGTAGAATTCTGTCGCACAGAATAGTATTTTGTAGTACAGAAGTAGAATTCTGTCGCACAGAATAGTATTTTGTAGTACAGAAGTAGAATTCTGTCGCACAGAATAGTATTTTGTAGTACAGAAGTAGAATTCTGTTGCACAGAATGGAATTTTGTAGTACAGAAGTAGAATTCTGTCACACAGAATGGCATTTTGTAGTACAGAAGTAGAATTCTGTTGCACAGAATAGTATTTTGTAGTACAGAAGAAGAATTCTGTTGCACAGAATGTTTTTTGTAGTACAAAAGTAGAATTCTGTCGCACAGAATAGCATTTTGTAGTACAGAAGTAGAATTCTGTCGCACAGAATAGTATTTTGTAGTACAGAAGTAGAATTCTGTCACACAGAATAGTATTTTGTAGTACAGAAGAAGAATTTTGTCAAACAGAATGGCATTTTGTAGTACAGAAGTAGAATTCTGTCACACAGAATAGTATTTTGTAGTACAGAAGTAAAATTCTGTCACACAGAATGGCACTTTGTAGTACAGAAGTAGAATTTTGTCGCACAGAATGGTATTTTGTAGTACAGAAGTAGAATTTTGTTGCACAGAATGGTATTTTGTAGTACAGAAGTAGAATTCTGTTACACAAAATGATATTTTGTATCACAGAAATAGTTTTTGTTGTACACAAAAAGAGTTTTGTCTCACAGAATGGCATTTTGTAGTACAGAAATGTAATTTTGAAAAGACTCTTATACAAAAGTCATTTTGTTAAAAAAAAATATTCTGTGCCACAAAATAAAAAATCTGTGTCACAGGACGAGTTTTGTGTCTACAAAATGTAATTCTGTGTCACAAAAAATTATTCTGTAAACACAAAATCGTTTTTTTGTTCACATAATCTATTATGTAGGCACAAAATAAATTTGGTGTTCACTAAAAGTAGATGTGTAGTTTTGTGCAAGTGTAATGTATTTTGTCTTCAAGCAGAATATTTTGTGAACACAAAATTATTCTGTGCTTACAAAATGGATTCTGTGTCACAAAATGCACTGTGAACAAACGGCGCCCCATAAGATAGAGGCTGGGATGGGATCCTTGTGAGCTGCTCCAACAGGTAGTGGTGACAGAAATAGTGACAGAGACCTGATGACAGGTGTCCTGTAACCTTTGTAAAACACTGCTGTCTAGATCTCCAAAACAGTCAGGACTTGTCCTTTGAAACGAAAGTATTACAGGCAGTAGTGCCTCCCTAAATATGATATTTGGTATATCTACATGTGGCCGTCACGGGGGGTGACATGGAAGACATAAATTAGACATCTTTTCCATGAGTCCACCATGATGACCCTATTGTTCCTTCCCTTGTCACTACTATTGTTTAGTTAAATTTATTTACTCCTTTCGGTTATTTGTAAGTACACTGGGGTACTTACTGGGGTCAGGGGTAGAGGGAGGGGTTTTTAACCAATCTCAGTTTCCTGTCCTTGCAGGGGGTCAGAGGTCAACCTCCACGTGGCCATCGTGGTGGACTCATGGAAAAGAATTTTCTTTTCTTTTTTTCTTTTTTCTTTATTTCTTATCGTTTGCCAATAAGGTATTTTTTCTTTAGCACTTTTGCATTTTTCTTACAAAAATTTAAAAAACAACAACACTGCTGACTTGTGAGAATGACAATTCATTTAATTTATGGTCTAGTACAGCGGTTCTCAACCTGTGGGTCCCGACCCCAGCGGGGGTCGAAAGCCCAAAACACAGGGGTCTTGATTCGCGGCAAAAACTGAATAAAACATGTGTGCAATAAGCACACACTGCTTGAGGACCTGTGGCTGCTGTATGCAGCGGAAGCTAGGGGACCTGTGGTGATGTCATCATCACATGACCCTCTGCCTTCTCCTCTATACAGACTCCCGCGGAACAGGACTGCTCTGCTCACAGTGAGGAGAAACTAGAATGTGAAGTGACAGGAGGGGAAGCACTACAACTGGGGACAGGAGGGGAAGCACTACAACTGGGGACAGGAAGGGGGGGCAAACCAGAACTGGGGACAGGATTGGGGTGCAAACCAGAACTGGGGGCAAGAGTTGGGATGAAATCTAGGGGAAGGAGGGGGTAACTAGAACTGGTGGCATAGAGGGGACTAGAACTGGGGGTAGCAGGGGAGGGCTAGAACTAGGGGGCAATATTATAGTAGTTATATTCTTGTACATAGGGGGCAGTATTATAGTAGTTATATTCTTGTACATAGGGAGCAGTATTATAGTAGTTATATTCTTGTACATGGTTTGGGGTCACTGCAACATGAGGAACTGTATTGCGGGATCACAGCATTAGAAAGGTTGAGAACCACTGGTCTAGTATATTATAAAATAGAGGTTGCTATTAGAAGTCTTATTGGTGCAATAGCTCCCTCTGGAGGCAATTCCTGAGACAATATAATATAGAAAAATGCGTCACACCATAGGTCAGTGAGCATATATGATTATGTATTATGAGGAATATGAATTTTTGGTGTAAGCTTCAGTTTATGAATAAAAGGGTTTTTTTGTTTTATTTTGTATACATGTATGTGATATCTACTTGTTTTGTGCACCTGCGAAAAGCTCTTTGAGCTGAAAAGTCATGTGCACTATTCTACATGCAACACAAATTTCTGCATTGAAAGGGGCATCCCGATGCACAGTCGGACTGTGCGCCAAATTTAACATGCAGAGTGTCGTGCGCCCCATGTTACAGGTGCACCAAAAAAAGTTAGTGCACTCTGTCGAGGCAGTGCGGAGGGCGCCAGATTCATGAAGAACTGGTGCCATAAATGAACCTGGTTCCCTCTCTTATAGATTTTTATCTGAGGCTCAAACCTCTAATCATTGTAAAGGTGACTTTCAAATTATAGAGTTTGTATTCCAGCTTGGAATGGAGTAAACCAGGAAAGACACACTGTCCTTTCTGAAGATTAGCTCAAGACTGCTTTATTCTCTTTGGCACTGAAACTCTTATCTGGAAAGTCGTAACACACTCTGCAAGGGGCGGGAAAATACACAAGCGGGCAATACTACTGGGTGGTTTGACCCTGGAAATTCAACACTATTGGATGTAAGCACACAAAGGAATGTAGAACCAATGGCTGTCTTCACATAAACAAAATGTCCAGATGTTCACCTGGATACCTTCCTCTTGGTGGTGCTAGCGAGCACTAAGTCTTTGTGTGCTTTGCTCAGGGATGAACCCCACCCTACTTCAGTTATCACTACACAAAGTTATGTGAAATGAATACTGAGTCTTAAAAATGTCTGACAGTATGTAAGATGGCATTCAAGACCAGTGTGATATCCTTAACACCTCTGAACACAACACAGGCAAATTGCACCATGTGTTCTTAGTAAATGAGCCCCATTATTTTGGTTTACTACTTTTCCTGGTGCAGCCAACTTCCTCTTTTGTGTTTTGTCTATTGACCCTTGGAATTCAGGGTTGTTTGGTGTGCAACAATTCAATGCATTCAATGTATAATGTTTAATAGGATTCTGCTGTGGACGTGCACTTTCACTATGTTTTATATTGTTGGCTTCTCCAGGTTCCATTCCCGCACCTCATGTATTCCCCTTCTCTCCCTTGTATATATGTATTGTCTATCATTGTGCAACATCCCCCACTAGGCCTAGCCTTTTCTTGGGGCCTGGAGGCAGCCAGGGTCCAGAATACTGGAGTGGCTGGCGGTTGCGGCCTAGGCAACCTGGCAGGCCCGACGCCAGCATAGAGGCAGAATGTAAAACTCGCCTGTCCTGGTTCCCACGATGCGGCACTCCGCATGGTATGCAACGGCTCTAAAGCTGGCGCACATGGTGGCATCATCGGATCACGTGTGCTGGCTTCAGGGCCGATGGGTACGGGAGGCCCAGGCCGAAGACAGATGGAGGCTGTTCCTGTGTTGCTCCGGGGGAACCAAGAAAGGTGAGTTCTTTTTTCTTTCCCGTAGGGGGCCAGTGTGTATACAGGGGGAGTGTGTGTGTGTGTGTGGGGGGGGGGGGTCAGTGTTGTAACATACAGCAAGCATACATGTCTCTTTTAGAATTGAGAACATGTGACAGGAAGTTAAGGGGTGTGGTTTGCTGGGAGCTAGGAGAAGAAATGATGGATGTCTGACTACACATGTTATAATAAAAGAAGTTTCTCAACCTGCTACTATCACATGGAGACATTACAAGTGTGTATACAGGGAGAGGGTTGGGTCAGTGTGTATACAGTGGGAGGGAGGGGGCAGTGTGTATACAGGGGAAGGGGGGGGTCAGTGTGTATACAGGGGGAGGGGGGGTCAGTGTGTATACAGGGGGAGGGGGGGTCAGTGTGTATACAGGGGGAGGGAGGGGCTCAATGTTTCTGCAGGGGGGGGCCAGTGTTTCCGCAGGGGGGTCAGTGTGGACAACTGGATGGGGCCACAAAGGCTCTGTCACCCGGGGGTCCACTAAAACCTGGAGCCGGCCCTGCAACCTGATGTCACAATGCTTGGTATGTGGACCGGAGTGGTCCTCAGGAATAGTGCACCAGCTTGGTAGTAGATGCAGGTTGGGATGGAGCTGTGTCCAAACTGTGGAAGCTGCAGCTCTGGATTGGAGTCTCCAGACTCTGGTCCTGGGATTAGCTAAGTGTCAGTACTGATGGTGTACTGACATTGTCTCTCTCTTCACTCTGTCTCTGTAGGCTGGAATCAGACTAAGACCTGTAGCCCTCAGACTGGAACTGCCTCACCTCTAGCCCCTCTATGGGTTTTATTATCCTGGTCAGGTGGTGGCTACCTCTGCAATCACAATCCAGTGTACATTGTAGAAACACAATTGGGCGATAACTCACATTCAATTAACCATTGCCTGTTCAGGCAGGATCTACAGCGTCTGATTACCTAATGACCCAGTGTTAGAACTTACTAGAAGGTTCATGACTCCTTCTGTTAGCTCCTAACTTGGAGAGGGCACTGTTCGCAACTACCAGCCTGCCTATGTATTGGCAGGGCTGTTGCAATTGCATCTGTGATTATTCTCTTTTACCATATCCCCTATCATGTGCCTGTAAAATGTGTACTTAAGTACAATGTCAGTGTAGTTTGGAGCTCAGGCTATGGTGTAGTCCTGTGTCTGACTATAGCCCCAATACACCTGTGGACTGAAAAGGACCATGAAATCCTCATACATCTGTTCCTGCTCTCAATACACATGTACAGAAGAGCCATTTTAGGACCCTTGAAGGACCTCCAATAGTCCTGAAACCGCAGATTGAAAGCAGGCAGAAGGGACGCATTGTGCATTCCCCATGAAGCTTGATTCTAGTACCATATGTAAAAAATAAATTACAGACATGTAGGGGCTATAATATGCATACAGCCATGGGTCTTAATCCACCCCTGCTGAGAGCGCTAGATCTGTGTTTCAATACTTACCAGTGTGAGGATAGCATTGTCCTATTCTATATTTGGCAGCTCTACTACAGTTTCCTGATATTCGGCAAGATTCAGTAATAGGGTAACTCCTCAACAAAATTGGCATAAATTACTTTGGCAAGACTCATGCTTCACTGCTATCTTGCTAATAATAAAATAGGACTGTGTATACACTCTTACACATTTATTTGTGGCAACATGCAAGGTGTCTGTCTGCTGACAATATTGTTGTAAATGCTATAATTCACCATTGCTCTCCTGGGTCATTCTCTCTTACTCCCTCGTGGTGACAAAAAACAGGAACAGACAGGATCACGCATCATTGATTTTAACCTGCCTCATGTAGGCCAGCATCATCAATACCCATTCATCATACCCATTCATAATACCCAGTTCTTTTAGACTGGAAGGTAGGTTATGAGATAAAATGCTTATAGATGGATTATTTTTCCAAAATAACAGACCTCTTCACAGAAAAAAAGATGGATGATCCGACAAATTCGGACACACCACGGTATTTATCTTTGAATTTGTGACACAAGACCAAGCACTTACATACACCAGGAAGAAGAAGGTAAACTCTGGCGGACCTGAGCGGGGAAGCGACACATACAGGATATCGGGCGCACGATCTTAGTGAATAGCGGCAACTGTGCATTGGAGTCAGGGAACGCACCTCGGGGATCAAGCAGGGACGGGTAAGTAAATCTGCCCCAGTGTCTTTTGTTGTTTAATTGCTGCAGAAATACATATCTGATCGGGCCATGGAAAGCCCCTGTGCACTTTAATTCTGCCTCTAAATGGTACTTGTAACCGCAGTGCCCTCTGTTATAAAACGTTTCAAAGCACATGATCAAGGGCTCAAGCTGCCTTCTATCACAATTGCTTTAAAGAATGTTTCCCTTTGTGTAGGTTCCATATTGTTCTGTGAATTGTATGTAGTTGCTATGGCCAGGAAAGTTCATTTTTATTTCTTTTTAACCAGAAGATGATGATTGCTGCGCTTTGGCTATGTAATGTTCAAGCAGTAGTATTCATTGTTGACAGTGGGTGTCACTCTTATATAGGTGATGAATAAAGTTTGCAACAGGAAAGAGTAAGCAAAAGTGGCTAAAGCTAAATTCACACATGAACTTCTGTAATTATAGAGGAAAAAATGTTGCAGTAGCCTGCTTTTATTTTACGCTAAAAATAAATGAATGGAAGGTGAAAGGAAGACCTTCTGTTCTATGTTTTTTGTTTCCCTTATGGTTCTTTAAAACAGATAAATGGTAACACCAGACACTGGTTTGAACTGGGAGACTTTGCAGACAGAAAGTCTGGGTGATGAGAGTCCTGGTCTAAACCCGCCATGTGAACATAGTCCAACACTATTGTAAATAAAGAATGTTTTGCAATTTCAAAATTTAGCAAATCGTTGCCATGGTGAACATTTTATGTAAACCTCAACTATGAGAGAAAAAATGTGGAAACATATCCAAAAAATCACACTGTTTGATTTCTTAACCCCTTAAAAACGAGGCCAGTTTGCAAGTTAAGGCTCGGACTCCGTTTTTTGTAACTGGCATGTGTCGCTTTATATGGTTATAAAATTTGAAGACTTTAACTTACCAAAATGATTCTGAGATTGTTTTTTCGTCACACATTGTACTTCATGTTAGCAGTAAATTTTGGTTGATATGTTTTGCGTTTATTTATTTATGAAAAAAAGTAAAATTTGGTAAATTTAATGATCTGCTTTTGCGACGGATAGTTTTACCACCCAAATTAGTTACTTATTAACATTTCCCATATCTCACCTTTTATGTTTTCATCATTTGTAAAAGTTCTTTTATTCTTATATGTTGATAGACAGCTTACAAATAGAACACACTTTATATTTTTTTTCCCCAGAAATTACTACATTGAAATTTTTCAGATAATTTTTGTTTTAAATGCACTTGAAATATAAAATTATTAGAATCCCCCTATGATTCCCCTCATTTTCATAACACCTGTCAAACTATTAAAAACTGCTTTTAGGAAGATTTTTAACCCTTTAAGCGCTGCAGAGTAATGGAAACAAAATAGAGATAAAATTTAGGATGAAAGTTAGAATGGTCTAATTCTGTCGGTAATACATTCATTTAGGTCTAAAATGTATACATTTCCAAAAGATAAAAAGAGAAAACCCATCTTAAAGAACGGAGACCCCCAACATGTGGACGTTACTTGTTTTACGGGCGCGTAGCAAGCCGCAGAAGGGAAGGAACGCCCTGCAGCTGCCAGTTTTGTCCTATAGAACTTAGTGGATTTTAATTTCCTCATTGTCACCCTATGCTATAAAATTTTAGTTTTTCCATTAGTGGGGCCATGTGTAGGCATATTAACTTTTTTGGGGGTTGGAGGAGTAGAAAAGCATCAAATATCTAATTGATTTTTGACTTCATTTCTTTTTGTGTTCACCATATATCCTAATAAACATCTTATTTTTTTTCTATGGGTCAGTACAATGAAGTGGATACCATACTTAGATATCTTTTCTTACGTTTAACCCCTTAATGCCGCAGCCCTTTTTAGTTTTTGCGTTTTCATTTTTCACTCCCCACCTTCAAAATCTTTTTTATTTTTCCATGTACAGAGCTGTGTGACAGCTTATTTTTGTGAAACAAATTACACTGCCGTTTACTGGGAAGCGGGAAAAAAATTCCAAATGCAATGAAATTGGTAAAAAACGCATTTGTGCTGTATTCTGGGCTTGGATTTTACGGATTTCACTTTGCGCCCCAAATGATAAGTCTACTTTATTCTTTGGGTCGGTACGATTATGGGGATAACAAATTTATATAGGTTTTATAATTTTTTCATATATTTAAAAATATTAAAACCTCCTGTACAAAAATTTTTGGGGGGATTTTGCCATCTTCTGGCGCTAATAACTTTTTTATACTTTGGTGTATGGAGCTGTGGGAGGTGTAGTTTTTTGGGGATTTTGATGACGTTTACATTGTTATCATTTTTAGGACTGTGCGACCTTTTGATCACTTTTTATAGAATTTCTGTTACTGGGTTAAACGCAGTGAAAAACCATTATCATATTTTGATAGATCGGGCATTTTTGGACACGGCGACCTAATGTGTTTATAATTTTTACTGTTTATTTACAGTTCTAGGGAAAGGGGGTGATTTGAGTTTTTAGGTTTTTTTATTATATTTTATTTTTTAAACTTTTTTTTATTTTTATTTTTACTATATTTCAGACTCCCTAGGGTACATTAACCCTAGGTTGTCTGTAAGATCCTATCATATACTGCCATACTACATTATGGCAGTATATGGGGATTTTACTCCTCATACATTACAATGTGCTGATAGCACATTGTAATGAATGAGTTAAAACGAAGTATCCTCGGGTCTTCGTGAGACCCGAGGCTACCATGGCGACGGATCGCCGCTCCCCGATGATGTCACGGGGAGCGACGATCCTTGGAAAGATGGGGGCAGTCATGCAGCGATCAGCCCGAAAACACCCACAAACGGTGCTGGGACCGATCGCGGCTGTTACCGGCTATGGAGAGGGCTCGGCCCGCAAGCCCTCTCCATGCACCGGGACCCGGCATGTGACGTAATACTTCATCACATGTCGGTAAGGGGTTAATTATTTCTCACAATAAAACCTAAAGTCTATCTTTTTTGCAATGCCGTCTTCTAATTGGAAGACGACATTGCAAATAACCCTTTTTGCAAATAACCCTTTTATTTTTTGTCTATGAAGCTGGTTGGTGGCTTGATTTTCGCGGGACATGTATTACTTTGCACCAGTATCATTCTGGAAGAGATATGTTTTTTAATCTCTTTTTATTGCATTTTTTGTGGGATGAAATTGGTAAAAATCATAATTTTTGGTATTTTTCTTACAATTTTATTTATGGCGTTCATTGTGCGGACTCAATAAGGATTTCATTTTACTCTACGAGTTGTTAAGGACACAGTGGTACTATGTTTGTGGGGATTATGTTATTATTTTGACCTTTTTACCATTATATGTCATTTTATGTGTCGATGGGGATTTTGGGCATTTTTATTAATTTATTAATTTTTTATTGAATAACATTCTTTTAAAACATTTTTATTATTTCCACCATGGGACATGAACAAGCAATTATCTGATTGCTTGTTCATAAAAATACCCAGCAATATTGATGAATTGCAGGCAGGGGTGGACCATGCCTTTCTGTAGCCCGAGGCGAGCCATAGAGTGACGCCCCCCCCCCCATATATGTAATATATCAAATACAGCGTGCCACCAAGAGGTATAAAATAGATACAGCGTGTCACCATGTAGTATAAAACTAAAATTTGAAATTATTTCAGGGCTTCTACTTCACTGACATGGCGCAGATGCCCTGATAAATATCACCAATACTGAATATACATACAGCATATATACACACACATACAGTATATACAACATCTACCCACATACTGAGTAAACATACAGAAAATACACATATACATACAATATACACAGCATATATACACACTGCACATACATACAGCAAATATACACACACATACATATACCAAATACAGAATATACATATATACAAACATACATACATACATGGGGGGAGGTGCCCTTGGGAGGGTGGATGTGCCGGCCAGCAGTCATGGGGACGTGGAGTCATGGTGGACGTGTCAGCCGATGGGTGGGGGGAAGTGGTGGGTGGCTGACATGGGGAACTGCCAGGCGGCAGATATGGAGATGTCCCGGCTTGCAGGAGATGTTCTGACCGGGGTGGGGGCGGGGGGCAGGTACATCTGCCAGCTGGAGGAAGGATGTGCCAGCCGGAACTTGTGTCGGTCCACGAGCCCGGTGCCGCCCTTTCATCCAGCAGGAGGCGCACCGCCTGAGGCGAGATTCTCAACTCCCCTCATGGCAGGTGCACCCCTGATTGCAGGGTATTAGCTCAGCATTAGCTCAGTGCAAATGCATAGGCTGACACTGTGTCTTTGAGATTGGACCCTGAACGGACCTCAGGGCTGCCCCCGAGGACGGGGCAAGTGGGGCATTATGGGGAGAGACTCCCAGCAGGCAAATGAAATGCCACGGTTGCACTGACCGCAGCATTTAACAGGTTAAACACCAGTGATCGGAGCTCACTCTGACCGTGGGTGTTACACCAGGGTGTCAGCTGTTAGTTACAGCTGACACCACACGTTTTATCATGTCGGCTCAGCTCCGATTACGAACGTCTGATATATTGGATGCTGATTGTTAAAAGCCCAGTGCTCATTGTCCAATATATCATAGTATATAAGGCTGGAAGGAGACGCAAGTCCATCAAGTCCAACCTTTAAGAATTAAATGTTTTATCCCCATAACCCGTGATATTTTTTCTCTCCAGAAAGTCATCCAGGCCTCTCTTGAACATGTACATAGAGTCCGCCATAACAACCTCGGACGCAGAGCGCTAAGGTGTTAACGAGTTTATGCAAACTATTGTGGAAAATAAGTAGTTGGTCAATAACAAAAGTTCATCTCAATACTTTGTTAAATATAATTTGTTGCCAATGACAGTGGTCAAACGTCCTCACAAGGTTGGCACACCCTGTTGCTGGTATATTGGACCATTCTTCCATGTTTTTGGGCTGTCGCTGGGCAACACAGACTTTCAACTCCCTCCAAAGGTTTTCTATGGAGTTGAGATCTGGAGACTGGTTGGGCCACTCCAGAACCTAGAAATGCTTCTTACTCTTTTGTTGCCCTGGTGGTGTGCTTGGGATCATTATCATTGTCAGCCACGTTTCATGCCTCCTTGCTGATGTAAGGAGGTTTGCACAATACTAGGTAGACAATACTTGCAGAGAAACCGCCCCAAAGCAGGATATTGCCACCCGCATGCTTCATAGTAGGTATGGTGTTCTTTAGATGCAACCCACTCTCCTCCAAACACAACAAGATTTCTACCAAGCAGTTGGTTTCATCTGACCATATGACATTCTCCCACTACTCTTCTAGAACATCCAAATGCTCTCTTTCAGACTTCAGATGGGCCCAGATATGTATTGGCTTAGGCAGGGGGACACCTCTGGCACTGCAAGATCTGAGTCCCTGGCAGTGTAGTATGTTACTGACGGTAGCCTTTATTATGTTGGTCCCAGATTTCTGCAGGTCATTCACTAGGGATTTTTGCTCACTGTTCTTGTGATCATTCTGATCCCACGGGGTGAGATCTTTGGTGGAGCCCCCTGATTGTGGGAGATTATCAGTGGTCTTCGATTTTAAAATTATTGCTCCCACAGTTGATTTCTTCACACCAAGCTGCTTGCCTATTGCAGATTCAGCTTTCCCAGCCTGGTGCATGTCTACAATTTTGTTTCTAGTGTCCTTCTACAGCTATTTGAATAACCATAGTGGAGTTTGGATTGTGACTGAGGTTGTGGACAGGTGTCTTTTATACTGATAACAAGTTCAAACAAGAGCCATTACTACAGGTAATGAGTGGAGGACAGAGGAGCATCTTAAAGAAGAAGTTACAGGTATGTGAGAGTCTGAAATCTTGCTTGTTTGTAGGTGACCAAATACTCATTTTCCACCATAATCTGAAAATAATTTTTTTCAAAATCACACAATGAGGGTAATTTACTAAGGGCCCGATTCGTGTTACCTGAATATTTCAGATTTGCGCCGATTTTCCCTGAATTGCCCCGGGATTTTGGTGCACGCGATCGGATTGTGGCGCATCGGCGCTAGCATGCATGCAACGGAAATCGGGGGCCGCGGCTGAACGAAAACCCGACGGATTCGGAAAAAACGCTGCATTTAAAAAAAAGTGTCGTGGCATTCGCGCTTACCTTCACCAGGTATAGGCCGGTGAACTTCAGGACATTCCGGCGGGCCTCGGGGAACTTCAGCGCAGCAGTAAGGGCTCTGTCACATTGGTGTTGTCTTTCACATCCGTGATTCAATGTTTTCCATGGATCCCTAGGGGCGTTTTTACAGTGACTTATTTTTTTTTTTTTAACTGAGTCGTGTAAAATTTTTAAAACATGTCCTTTGATTTTAACTGATGTGGATAATGGAAGGCAATAGAAGTCTATGGGTCTCCAAAAAAACTGATGAAAGTTTTTTCACTGATGAGGCTGGGAAACCAGGTTTGAAGTTTTCAAAGTGACGCTAAACCTTCAGTTTTTTTTGCAGACGTGAATAGAAAACCGAAGCATCACAGAGACAAAACACAACAATGGATGCACATTATACATGCCAATGTGAAACCTCCCATAATGCCTTGTGTGACTTCACCCTTAAGTCTTCATTTATTTCCTTCTGTTATTGGCAGATCCAAACCCAGTCTTTATTCCTATCTCATTAACCCCATAGCGCAATAAGACGTACCCTTACGTCTTGCTGCGCATGGGGGAGTATGAAGAGGGCTCACGGGCTGAGCCCTCTTCATACTCACCGGGCATTTGCTTCATGATGAAGCAAATGCCCGTCGCTAACACCCGCGATCAGTGCTTGCACCGATCGCGGGTGTTAACCCTTTGATTGCCGCCATCTTCGCTCCGACCGTCACTCCCCGTGATGTCACCGGGGAGCGGCGATCCGTTGTCATGACAGCCTCGGATCACATAAAGATCCGAGGCTATCATGATCTCGGCTTTCTATTACAATGTGCGATCTGCACATTGTAATAGATGGTATGCAAAATCCCCATATACTGCCATACTGCAGTATGGCAGTATATGATAGGATCAATCAGACAACCTAGGGTTAAAGTACCCTAGGGAGTCTGAAAAATAGTAAAAAAAAAAATTAAAAAAAGTTAAAAAAAAAATTATATTAAAAAAACATAAAAATTCAAATCACCCCCCTTTCCCTAGAACTGATATAAATATGAATAAACAGTAAAAATCCTAAACGTATTAAGTATCGCCCCGTCCGAAAATGCCCGATCTATCAAAATATAATAACCGTTTTTCACTGAGTTTTACCCCGTAGCGGGGTATAAAAAGTGATCAAAAGGTATAAAAAGTGATCAAAAGGTCGCACAGTCCTAAAAATAAAAGTGTTGAAAATGTCATCAGAAGTCGCAAAAAATGACACCACCCACAGCTCTGTACACTAAAGTATGAAAAAGTTATTAGCGCAAGAACACTGTAAAATGAAGAATTTTTTTTCTGTACAGGAGGTTTTAATTTTTGTAAATGTATGAAAACATTATAAAACCTATACAAATTTGGTATCCCCGTGATCGTATTGACCCAATGAATGAAGTAGACATGTCATTTGGGGCGCACAGTGAAAGCTGTACATACCAAGCCTACAAGAAATGGCGCAAATGTGTTTTTTCATCATTTTCACTGCATTTAGAATTTTTTTCCCGCTTCCCAGTACATGGCATGGAATATTTAATACCATCACTACTGTTAAAGATATTACACTGGACTCAGACGCCATCTTACGTATTGACGGACATTTTAAAGATTCAGCATTATTTCACATAACTTTGTGTAGTGATAACTAAGTTTGGGTGTTTCCCTCTTCAAACAAAGGCTTAGTGCTCACTAGCACCACCTAGTGGAAGGTATCCAGGCAAGCACCTGGGAAGTTTCAGTATTTGCATGTAGCCAATAGTATTAGACTCCTTTGTGTGCTTACATCCAATAGTGTTACATTTCCTGGGTGAGAACACCCAATTATAGTTGTTGCTTTCCTACTTACACGCCTTATGTAAAGTACCTTATGGTTTTCTATAAATGTCGGTCCCTCAATAAAACTTATCAGTCTTGTTTGCTAACTTCAGTTAAGGACAGGTCTTGTCTTTTCTTTCAAGTTAGTCAAATTCCAGCGCTGGACACAGACTCATTTAATTTGAAAGTCACCTTACAATGATTAGGGGTTTGAGCCCCAGATATAAATCTATGAGAATTGGCGTCTCCTGGTTGGCCATACTTTTATGGGCATCTAACCATCGAGGTGACCTCCGCAAGAGTCCAGGCGGCCAGTGACCAGAACTGACAATGAGCGCTCGTCGGGGTAAGTCAAGTCTATTTTTGTCTACCTTGACTGTAGTTCTGTTTCACTGGCCGAAAGGGACTGGGTAAGGTCATCTCCTTGTGTGATAATATGTACTTTGCCTTACATGTCCATATATAATAGTATGTTCACGATGATTTCGGCAAAGGATCACTTGTACGGTGACCGACAGAGACTGGACGTGACAATGTATGTTGTAGAAAAAGGTCTGCAGTGCCCTCTTGTGGATTGTTGAGATAGTTCAGAAAGTTTGTGATGGTGGAGATTTTTGTTCATGTAAGCGCGGATAGAATCTGGAAGTTTGCAGAGACAAATTCTGGCCAAATTTACGTATCGTTCCTTCGGGATTGATGCGGCCCCGTGATGCGGAAAGGACAGTAGAGACAAGAGGGACACTGACGTGAATTTTACAGTTGAGCGTTAACTCCTTGATTTCTGAAATATTGTGTGAAGGTCTCTAATTTGTACTTACTGATAGTTAGCGGGGTAGTCTGGAGCTGTATGTACGGAGGATATCTATAGCCCTTGAACAAAATCAGGTATTCCACAGATTCCACAAAATGGGTAGTGAGCAAAGTAAGACTGTAGCTGGACACTGCAGACCTAAAAAGGCAACTGACATAGAGTCACACAGGAAAGGTAAAGAGTGGGTAAAAGGAAGTTATGAGGTATTGAAGTTTTGGGTATGTTAGATGATCCCCTGAGTGTGCAAAGGTAGGAGACAGCACTTGATGAAAATGGTGGCTGGCTCAAAGACAAAAGTGGCACACCCAGGCAGAAGGTTGTTTTGATGTAAGTAGAGAGTTAATGACAAAAGAAAGTGGATAGGGTTGATTACTGGAGACTTAGACCAGTGACTACGGACGGACCAGGAGAGAGGGACAGGAATCCTAGGGAGTGCTCATTAAAAAAAAAAAAAAAAAAAAAATCTTTTGGAATGCTGACCAGCACCCTCTTAGACTCCACCCCCGTATCTGGAGGTTAGAGAAGATGACACGCCCTACCATTTTTCAGTGGTGGCCATCTTAAGACAGTATATTCCCTTCAAGTCCCTGAAAGTTAATTGCCTATAACTCTACACTGTAGGCTGGTTCTAGGATAGCAGCCGAGTCACCCTTGAGGCATCCTGGCGGACGTTTGAAATAAATGCCGGCAGGTGAATATTTTCACCAATTTCAAACATTTGCTAAGGGTCTTGAGTGTGCAACGCTGTTTGTTTATTTTGTTTATTTTATTTTTAAACTTATTTGATCTTGACAATTGCAGAAAAATTACTAGAAAAAGTGTTGCAGTCTCTGGTACCTGCTTTCTGGAGTTGAAAGAGTTAATCAGGGGGAGATCTGTGGGCAGCTGGGCTTTGTTTTGTCTTATCTATGTCTGTGAGAAGTGGCCTTGAAGCACACAGAAAGCATCTGTGTTGAGTGGGGGAAACAGAGCTGACAATCTAAAAGACTTAAAGGAATTTGCTTGTGATAAGAATACTCTAGGAAACGTAGACGGCCCCAACAAGGCGGGACAAGGGGGGTGGTAATGGACAAGGATGTCAGCAAGAACAGTCCACCTCTTCTGAAAGCCCCCCCCAAATAGAGTTAGTGCCTTTCATTGTAGTACTCTTCCCTGTTGGCAAATGTTTTCCTCTCTGTGCCCCTACATGAGGATTACCAGGACCTATTTGCCTTTACCAGTGGTAGTATTCCAGTATATCTGATGTAGACTCCCACAAGGGGGGTAAAACTCCCCCAGCCAGTACTCCATTCTACACGGCCCTACCGGGAGTAGACTGGCAGACTAGCCCCTTACTGGATGTTTGCGGAGTTTTCAGTATGCGGAGGACCTACTGTTGTTGTTTGCCAGGATGCATTTATTGACCTTATGTGTTTTCTGTTCCAGAAGGGTTGTAAAGTTTCCGGAGACAAACTCCGGTACTGCCAAGAGAAGGTGGTCTTCCTAGGCCACTGCTTCTCAGCCACAGGCAGACACCTGGCAGAGGAAAGAAAGCTGGCAGTCCAGAATGTGCCCCTGCCCTGAGGCCCTAAGCCTCTTCACATGTTTCTAGGACTGGCCAGCTCCTGCAGCCTGGGATAAGGTCTGCTGCCTCCAGCCTGATGTTGCCCCTTGATAATTGAATTGCCTCTTCCCCATTTGCCCTTAGTCAAGAGGCAATTGATGCATTTCATGGCCTTAAGCTGAGAAATCCTGTCTGCACCGGCCCTAGGCACATCCCACTGGATAAAACTTTTGTTTTATTTTGCACTGAGTATCTAGGCCAACCCAGAGGTGTCGAGTCCAGGAACGTGGTGGCCTCCCCAGTGGCCCATTATTAGGCCCGGTTAGACTCAGTCGTGAGGGGAGCCCCTCATGTGTCAGTAGCTGCAGCAGTGAGGCCAGTGAGTTGATCCTAGATCACTCAGTTACAGTGCAAACGCTATATACCTTGCACAGTGTCCTCACCCAAATACAGCCCAAGCATCTGAGCAAAGGCCAGACAGCTCAGACTCCAGTGTGCACTCCTGATGCCCCAGGATACACTGATAAGGTGCACAGCTCTGAATCCTTCAATCTGTCGCCAGTCTTCCAGGATTCAGAGAGGGGGGAGAGAAGGGTGATTAACCCAGATGTTGAGTTTTTTTCTCATAGGTGGCTCCAGGTCTGCTTGAGAAGACAGACGGTTCTATGCTGGATATACAGTGGTCAGTGGCGCACATGAGGTAGTACAAACAGAACCACTCCCTCCACACAGGTCAGCGCAGGAGGTGAAGTGATGGCACTCAGGGAAGTGCTACAGCTGGTGGAAGGTAAAAGGGCAAACATCTATACTCAAGGTATAGTTCTGGGGTCTAAACACGACTATGAACCCATATGGAAGGCTAGAGATTTCCTCACCTCTGCAGGGAACCCCTTTAAGCATGGCAAGCTGGGTAAAGAGCTCATGGATGCTCTCTTACTTCCACAAGAGGTGGGGATAGTAAAACTAAAAGCACACACAATTTGGTAACTCCACAAGCCAAGGGCAAGTATGTGGCTGACGGGATGGCGAAGGCAGCTGCACAGATGGAGCCCGGAGACTGTCCAGAAGTCTCAGCGCTGAGTTCTGAGCCAAAAGTTTGATCCACAGGTGTTCCAGTCCCTGGTGGCCCGAGGGTCATCAGAAGTGAAGGGAGTGTGGAGGAAAGCTGGAGCCCAGATGCCTATGGGACCTGGATGCTGGGGGAGACGGTCAAGTCAAGTAGCCCACGGACACACACACGTATCCAAAATGGCCATGCTAGTGCTCATAAACCATCAGTGGTTTGCCCGGGCATTACTACCCCTGTCACTAGACTAGTGAAAGCCTGTATAGTCTGTGCACGCCACAACCTGGGTAAGGTGGTAAAGACCCCACGGAAGGTGACACTCAAGCCGCTGTATCCCTTCCAAAGACTGCAGATGGATTTTATCCAGCTACCAAAAGTGGTACGTAGGAGTACGTGCCTGTGTGCATTGATCTCTTTCCAGGGTGGCCAGAAGCTTTTCTCATGACCAAGGCTACTGCCAGAACTGCAGCCAAGAAGTTGGTGAGTGAGATTTTTCTGCAGGTTTGGACTTCCGGAGACCATAGAGTCCAGTCGCAGAACCCACTTCACTGGACAGGTAAAGACCTAAAGCCTTGTCCCTCCTGGGTGTAGAAGAGGCCCTGCACACCCCTTCCTGAATTAGTGGGTTTGAGAGAATAAATGGCACTCTTAAGTTAGAGATCCGGGAGGCCATGGAAGTAACAGGGAAACCATGGCGTGAGTGCTTTCCTGCTGCCCACCATACAGTTAGGAACACCCCCAACAGAAAGATGGGATTGTCCCCTTTTGAAGTATTTTTTTTGGCTATGCACCCAGACTAGACCCCTACTAGGAAACCAAGTGGAACATGCCATACAGTTGAGCCAGGCCTTGAAAAAGGTCGGCAAAAGTGTTTCTGATTACTTTTTCAGATCCAGACAGAGACCTCAGGACACATAACCTGAAGCCTGGAGACTACGTGGTGGTAAAGACACACCAGAGAGAGAGTCTCTCTCCACGTCTGTGAAGCTAGAGGGAAGTCATCACGCTTCCACGCTTACATATTCTTCTTGCTAGCCAGTCTCTTCTGACTGACTGTATGCTCAGGGACACCCCAACCATGACTATCACTGTATCTATAGGGCTGACCAGGATGCCCCCAGGGTAGGAGACTTTACCTACGGTTGGTGCAACAAGACAATGACCTTCTTTAACATTGACAGCACAGATAACCCTGTATTAGCAGTGTCTGATGTGTACAGGATTTGTGGGGATAGGAGAGTCAGGTCAGGCCTAGAGGCTGGGAAGGTGAGTGTACTGTGATAACACTTGTGTATTCCTTCTTCGTGATCCCCAGGGATAAGTTTGATCAGACACATAAGAAAAGGTGGAGAATCCCAAAGGATTCTTGAGGTCTGAGAGGAGCACCTAGATGACAACCTTTATATAGATACAGTGGGAGCACCAAGGGGGGTCCCAGATGAGTACAAGGCCCACAATCAGATATGGGCAGGTCTAGAGTCCATTATTCCCCAGAGAGCTATGAGTAAAGATGTTGGTTGGGTTAACTGGTTTTATTGTAATCAACAGAGATTTGTGATTGTATCCGAGATGCTTCCCAGAACCGCACGGCTTTGGACATGATCCTTGCTGAGAAGGGAGGAGTCTGTAAGATGGTGGGAGTGGCTTGTCGTATGTACATCCCGGATGACATCGCCCCCTTGGATCCATTACCCATGCACTTGAAGAGATTGAAGGACTGTCCAGGGAACTCAAGAGAAACTCTGGGGTGGACACTTTGTCCTTCACTTTGTAGTTGGGGGATTGGAAGGGTTTCCTTTAAGTGGGGGTGATATTGGGGATTGTGATTTTGCTCTCGTCACTTATTGCGTGTTGTGTGGTCCCCCTCATCAAGTCCACCATGTCCCAGATGGCCTCCATGACAGGAGAAGTGCTGGTGTGGAGGATACCATCTTGTTGAAGAACCAGCCTGTTAATAAACCCATAAACTATGGAAACACAATTATGTAATTTGAGTATGCAGGCCTGTAACCCCCGAGTGACTGGCCTCCAGGGGATCTGGTGAAGAGTTAACAAGTCCAGTAGGTAAGGGCTTAGCCTACCTGTGGGTACCTGGAGTTTGAGGAGGTCACCCTGGACAAAAGTTACAGGCCATGCAAAGCTCAAAAGGGGGGAATTGTTAAAGATATTACACTGGACTCAGACGCCATCTTACGTATTGACGGACATTTTAAAGATTCAGCATTATTTCACATAACTTTGTGTAGTGATAACTAAGTTTGGGTGTTTCCCTCTTCAAACAAAGGCTTAGTGCTCACTAGCACCACCTAGTGCAGTGATGGCTAACCTATGGCACTGGTGCCAGAGGTGGCACTCAGAGCCCTTTCTGTGGGCACTCAGGCCATCACCAGAGAGGACTCCAGGTATCTTCCTGCAGTCCCAGACAGCCCAGGACTTGCTGTGCACAGAGGTATTTTAAAGTGACAGCTCTACCAGGGACTATTTTCTGCTTTCGTGGTGTCCTCAGGTGCTGGTATCAATGAAAACTGTGACAGAGAAGGGAGTATAAATCACTAATTACATTTCTGTGTTGGCACTTTGCGATAAATAAGCGGGTCTTTGTTGTAGTTTGGGCACTTGGTCTCTAAAAGGTTTGCCATCACTGACCTAGTGGAAGGTATCCAGGCAAGCACCTGGGAAGTTTCAGTATTTGCATGTAGCCAATAGTATTAGACTCCTTTGTGTGCTTACATCCAATAGTGTTACATTTCCTGGGTGAGAACACCCAATTATAGTTGTTGCTTTCCTACTTACACGCCTTATGTAAAGTACCTTATGGTTTTCTATAAATGTCGGTCCCTCAATAAAACTTATCAGTCTTGTTTGCTATCTTCAGTTAAGGACAGGTCTTGTCTTTTCTTTCAAGTTAGTCAAATTCCAGCGCTGGACACAGACTCATTTAATTTGAAAGTCACCTTACAATGATTAGGGATTTGAGCCCCAGATATAAATCTATGAGACTACGAAGTGCAATTTGTTACGCAGAAAATAAGACATTACACAGCTCTGTACATGGAAAAATAAAAAAGTTATAGATTTTTGAAGGTGGGGAGTGAGAAATAAAAACGCAAAAACGTAAAAGGGCCTGGTCCTTAAGTGGTTAAACATCCATTTCACGATAGCATGGTATATACTCGGGCAAAAACAAACACACGAAATGCTCAGCCTACGAATCTTGGAAGTTAATTTGTCGTCATGGCTGATTTTCCCATGTGATATTGTCTAGATAATCACAACCATTTTGTTGATGTTATACCCGGACCTTGCATGTAGGTAGCAAAAAAAAATTAAAATGCATAATAATATAATATAAAAACAGGTGAAATACATTGGAAAACAAGCAAGTAGGTGGAGGACTACATTTATATATGTAGGGCATAAGAGAAGAATAACTCTGGGATTGTGACATATTAGTATTTACATTTTGGTTCACTATGTTAGATCTGATATATAATATCCTGTCTTTTATTTAGAAGCGTTTTAACCCTCATCTCCAGGGAAAAGCTCCAGCGGGTCTAACAGTTTAGTAACTCAATGCCTGTCACCAAAAAAATCAGATAACCAAAAAATTACAAGACACCATGGAGATTTTGACAGTTCTCTTATTTTTTGGCGTCTGACATAATGTCTGATTTAATACATGTCCATTAAAAATAAGAATAAGAAAGCACCTAGCACAAATCTCTGTACTGAAGGGGGTGTTCTGGTGCTTAGTCTGACTGTGCAACAGATTTAGCATGCAAAGTCTGACAGAAGTGTGTTGCACGGCCCATGTAAAAGGTACACCAAAAAAAAAGTGGTTCACTCTGTCGGAGCAGTGCAGAGGGCGCCAGATTCATGCAGAATGGGTGCCAGAAATCCTGAATCTGGTGCCCTCTGAACACTACACAGGAAAACTTTACATAGTGCAGTTTGCACTAGTCTTAGTAAATGTTCCCCATTTTCTAAGTAGCAGCATGTGTGCGCAATCGGCAGCTCCGGGAGCTACAGGAGAAAACCATATAAAGTGCATGTACACAAATGCCAGAAGCCTCAGAAACACAATGGAGGAACTGGAACTCTTAATGTTGGAGGGCACATATGATATAGTGGGTATAAGTGAGACATGGCTGGACAATAGCTATGACTGGGCTGTTAATATAGTCATTACAGTGAAATCTTGCCTTAAGCACATCCTGTGAGATTACATAGATGACAAAAATGAGAATGTGGAGTCCCTATGGGTGGAGATAATGGGACGGGAAAAGAATACAAAAATATTATTAGGGGGATGTTATAAGGCTCCAAATATAATGGAGACAGCAGAGGAACTAATGGATGTGGCTTCAAAGCATGGTGAAGTACTTATCATGGGGACTTCAATTACCCCAATACTGACTGGGGGCAGAAACCTGCAGGTCCTATAAAGGTAGTAGGTTTCGGTCAACAACAAAAGACAATTACCTGTCACAACCAGTCACGGAGCCAACAAGAGGGGGGCACTGCTGGACCTTATCCTAACCAACAGACCTGACAGGGTATCAAAATTACAGGTTGGGGGGAACCTGGGGAATAGTGATGACAATGTCAATGATTCTATATTAACCCCTACGGGACACAGCATCTTTTGGCCTAAAGGACGCGGCCCCATTTTTCAAATCTGGCCTGTGTCACTATAAGTGGTTATAGCTTTGGAACGCTGTGAGATATCCAGGGGATTTTGAGATTGTTTTCTCGTGACACATTGTACTTCAAATTAGTTTAAAAATTTGGATGAAATCTTTTGCGTTTAGTTATGAAAAAAAACAAAATTTGGCAAAAATGTTGAAAAATTCTTTATTTTCAACGTTCTAAATTCTCTACTTTTGATTCAGAAAGTCATAGCACCCAAATAAATTCATAACTTACATTTCCCAAATGTCTGCTTTATGTTGGCATGGTTTTTTCAGATTCCACATATTTTACTAGAATGTTATGAAGCTCAGAATTTGGGAGCCATTTTTCACATTTTTTGTAAAATCGCCAAAACCTGTATTTAGATGGACCTGCACAGTTTCTAATTGACACTGAGAGGCCTAAATAATAGCGAGACTCGTAAATTACCCCATTGTGGAAACTACACCCCTCAACGTATGAAAAACCACTTTTAAGAAGTTTGTTAACCCTTTACGTGTTTTATAGGGGTTAAAACAAAATGGAGGTGGAGTCTGCAAATTGTAATATTTTTTCACAATACACTCATTTTGGGTGGAAAATTAAACATTTGTAATGGATAAAATGAAAAAAGGCTCCACAAAGTTTGATACGCAATTTCTCCCGAGTACACCGATACCCTACATGTGGTGGTAACCTGCTGTATGGGCGCACGGCCGGGCATAGAAGGGAAGGAGGCGCCATCCGGAGCAGATTTGCTGTCACATTGTACAGGCTATAATTTTTTTCTTTTTTTAATGAGGACCTATAGGGGCTTATTTCTTTTGCCACATGAGATGCACTTTTCTAATACATAATTTTGGGGCATCTATAGCTAATTGGTGAGATTTAATTAACTCTTTGTTGGTGGAGGAAATGAAAATCATCAATTTTTAGGAAAATTTTTATGTGTTTTTTTTTTTGGCCGTTAACCATACCATGAAAATAGTATATTATTTTTATTCTTTGGGTCGCCACGTTTATGAAAATACTTCATTTATATATATTTTTTTATTTTTTCCCATTTTTACTGAATAAAAAGTAATTTGGCAAAATTGTTGTTAATTTTAGCATCACCGACTTACATATGCATAACTTTTTTATTTTTCACCTCAAAAATCTGTTTAAGGGCTTATTTTTTGCAAGAATGATAGCTCTTTTTAGTGGTCTTATTTTAGATTGCGTAACTTTTTAAAATCACTTTTTTAGAGCATTTTTAAAGGGCATTAATAAAAAATCATCTTTATCAGAGAGAGTTTTTTTAGGTTGTTTTTTACGGGGTTCACTTTGCGGATCTAATAACGATTCTGTTTTATTATACAGATTGTTACGGACGCAGGGATACCAAATATGTGGGGGTTTTGTGTATTTTATTCAATTGTACTGAATAAAAACTAATTTGGAGAAAATCTTATTCATTTTAGCATCACCATCTTTTTATATGCATAACTTTTTTATTTTTTGGCAGATAAATCTTGTTAGGGGCTTATTTTTTGCGAGAACAGTTGTTCTTTTTAGTGGGCTTATTTTGGAGTGCATAACATTTTTGAAATCACTTTTTAGAGCATTTTTTATAGGGTATTAATTAAAAATTATCTTTTTTCGGAACGTTTTTTGCGTTTTTTTCCTCCGGCGTTTACCGTGCGGGTCCAGTAACAATTCTGTTTTATTATGCAGATTGTTACGGACGCGGCAATACCAAATATGCGGGTTTTTTTTGTGTTTTTATGTTTTTTATACTTTATTAAGTTTTTTTATGGGAAAGTGACATTTTAGGGGCTTATATTTTTATGTATTAATTTTTTATTTATTATAATGTGTAGTGTTAAGTGTTTTTGCATATTTTTACTTATACATACTTGAACTTAAACCAGTGATGCTCTGATCACTGGTTTAAGTTCAATACACTGCTCTACAATACTATTTTATTGTAGAGCAGTGTAAACTGTCTGAGCAAGCTTGCGCATGCTCAGACAGTTTACAGCCAGACCCGGAAGGGGTCTGGCTGCCATGGAGACCGGGCAGCTCCGGGGCACATGCCAGTCCTCGGAGCTGCCCGGCAGAGGATCGGATCCCCCGGTAAGCGGCACGGGGGATCCGATCCACAGCGCTTACACCCTTACACGCCGCGGTCATGTTTGACCGCGGCGTGTAAGGGGTTAACACCCGCGATCGGAGCCGGCTCCGATCGCGGGTGTTAGCGCAGGCTGTCAGCTGTACTAGACAGCTGACAGCCGCTGCTTCTGGTACCGGCTCCGTTCGTGAGCCGGTGCCAGAAGCAGGACGTTATAGAACGTCCCCGTGCGCTAAGCATCTAGCCCCGGGGACGTACTATAACGTCCTGGTGCGCCTAGGGGTTAAGCTTTACTAAGGTGGTTAGTAGAGGGGCAAAGAACAATCTAAACTACAGGGGGGCAAATTTTCAGCAGCTAAGGGAGGACCTTATAGCCATAAACTGGGAAAATGTTCTCAAAACAAAAGCACCAAAAAATTGGGACATTTTCCCAAATATTCTAAGAAAGGTCTGTGAGAAACGCATACCATATGGGAAAAACTATAAGAGAAACAAGAAAAAGCCAATGTGGTTAACTAGTACTGTAAGTGAGAAAGATAAGTTATTTAAGGTGCTAAAATGCTGCCAAGGAGAGTAAAAATAATTCCAAATTATTTTTCAAGTATATAAATGATAAGAAGCTAAAAACAGAGAGTTTTTCCCCTCTGGGGAATAAACTTTGGGTCATTGTGTAGGGAGATGAGAAAGAGGTCAATCTATTGAATGTTGCCTTCTCAACTATCTTTACCCAGGAAATCCCATGATGGAAAACATGATGAAAAGTCAACCGTATAACCCGAGAAGAGATATGGTGCGCCTCACAAGAAATAAAATAGACAAATCACCTGGCCCGGATGGTATACACCCACGGGTACTGCATGAACTATGTACCGTGATAGACAGAGCATTATTTTTAATGTTTGAAGATTCCTTGAGGACTGGTTATGTTCCACAGGACTGGCACATAGCAAATGTGGTGCCAATATACAAAAAAGTATCAAAAAGCGATCCTGGAAACTACACACTTTTGAGTCTAACTTCTGTTGTGGGGGAAATATTTGAGGTGTTTATTAGAGATGCTATCCTGGAGTATCTTACTGTACATAACCAAGCATCAGAATAGGTTTACGAGGGATCGGTCCTGTCAGACAAATCTGATTGGTTTCTATGAGGAGGTTAGTTCCAGACTGGACCTGGGGGAGGCTGTGGATGTTGTATATCTGGACTTTTCCAAGGCATTTGATACAGTGCCAAGTTTAGTACATAACATGAGACTGCTGAGATTAGGGGAAAATCTGTGTATTTGGTAACCAATTGGCTTAGTGATAGAAAACAAAGGGACGTCATTAATGGCACATTGTCATATTGGGTTAATGTTACCAATGGAGTGTCACAGGGGTTATTGGGGCTACCTCTTTTTAATATTTTTTTAATGGCCTTGCAGTGGGCTGAGAAATGGTTGATCAGGTTTAATGAAGATAATGGTAAAGTTATGCACTTGGGCCATGGAAACAAAAAGTACAATTATGTTCTAAACACTCAATTACTTGGTAAAACTGGAGCTGAAAAAGACTTAGTGGTACAGTATTGATGGATTTTAAACTTAATTTAAGTGATGTCATGGGTGCCCATGCAACCCTTGCCTTGGGTCACATGTGCACCTGTGTGCTTCTCCCTGCCCATGCAGCACTGCCGTGTTGTCACTCACCTCTCCCGACTCTAGTGTGCGCGCACGCCGGCTCTTGCTGCTGGCAGCCTGCCCTAATAAATGGTCTGCCTCTGCCCCCTGCCGAATCTTTGTGCCTTGATGAAATGCTTGTTCCTTGTACCCGTTGTACCTGTTGATTGTTTGTTGAATTTCTTTTGTGACTTTGGTTCCATTACTGACGCTTCTCCGCTGCCTGCCCTGACCTCCTGCTCTGCCTGTGACCTTGATCATGTGCTGCCAGTCTCAATCTCTTGCCTGTCCCCTACCACGATTGTGCCTCACGACTCTGAACCGTGCCTTGGTCCCCACCGCAGATAAAGTCGTGCCTGTGGAGTGACCTGGTGGTACCACACTGCAGCAAGTCCAACCTGCTTTGTGGCGGGCTTTGGTGAAAAACAGGTGTCAGTTAGACTCCGTTCCCAGGTATCAGCTTATGTTATTGGCCTCGTTCGTTCAGGGGGTCCACTACCCCTGAATCCTGACAGTAATATCCGGCCATGGATCCCACCAAGGACCGAGCAGCAGGGTCCAATTCCCGGGGTATCTCCTGCTATGGCGGCTACATTACCCACTGCTGAACCCAGACTGCGATTATCCATGCCTGCTAAATATGACAGAGATCCCAAGTTATGCAGGAGATTCATCACTCAGTGTTCCTTGCACATGGAACTGATGTCGTTCACATTCCCCGCAGACTTCCAGTCCATCTTTGAGGAACCTGCTGAAATGGCTCTGCTGAACTTCCACCAAGAGGACTCTTCCGAGTCTACACGGTGCAGTTCCACATTCTTGCTTCCAAACTCTCCTAAAATAAAGCAGCCTTGGTCGTCTAGTAAGATCTGGTAAGATCAAAGGCTCCCTGTCTGCACGGGACCTGCCATCTTCCCTGAGCGGCCTGCTTTCTCTGGCCACCCGGATTTATGTACACTTCTCTGAACACTTGGAGGAACAGCGAGCTGAACTAGTGCAAGCCAGTCCTACGACTACCATGTTTGGCTCCAGTCTTCCTTTGCTGTCCTCTGTGTCTGTTCCCAAGGAGCCCATGCAGGTGGATAAAACCTGGCTAACACCCCAAGAGCACTCCAGATGAAGACTAGAGAACCTCTGTATCTATTGTGCCAGCCCGGAACACTTTCTCCAGACTTGTCCAGTTTGTTCTCAACGTCTGGAAAAAAAGCATTTACTTAGGGTTCTTGGAAGAAGCGTCCCTAGGTGAGAGCAAGGCTACTTCACATCTAAACATACTTGTTCTACTCTGGTCCAGGACAGGTAGTCAGTAGTCTGCCCTGATCTCCCATCATAACCTTCCAGTGGTCCGTTTTGAAAAGCTGCTGGTTATCTCATCCGTCAGTGGGCAGGTCTTCAGTGATCAGATCCGGTACCACACCAAGCCCCTTTGCCTGCAAATCGGGGCATTACATAAAGAAAGACTGTCCTTCTATGTGCTACACCGTTCCTCAGCACTATTGGGCCTTCCATGATTGCAGAAACACGCACCTGTCCTCGTCTCATACCTCTCCACTCGGTCTCCCCCTAAGTCATCCTCGTTGTCATCCAAGCCTCTGGTTGGTCTTCCCACTGTTTATACAGATTATGCTGATGTCTTCTCGGAGATGCAAGTAGAGACTCCCGTAGAGCTACTCCCGGGAACATCACCCATGCCGGGTGGAGTTTACCCACTCTCGGTGCCCAAAACTGCAGCCATGTCAGCCTCCATCAAGGACAATTTACAGAAGGTATTTATCTGCAACTCTTCCTCTCCTGCCGGTGCTGGTTTCTTCTTTGTGGCCAAGAAAGACGGTTCTCTCCGTCCCTGCATTGACTATCGTGGTCTTAATAAAGTTACAGTGAAGAACCGATACCCACTACCCTGATCATGGAACTCTTTGACCACCTCTATGGAGCCAATGTCTTCACTAAATTGGACCTCCGGGGCCATATAATCTTATCCGTATACATGAGGGTGACGAGTGGAAGACCACCTTTAACACTCGGGATGGTCACTTCGAGTATCTGGTCACGCCCTTTGGACTGTGCAATGTGCGGTATCTCAAGAATTTGTCAACAACATATTCAGAGACTTACTTTACACTTGTGCTGTTGTCTACATGGATGATATCCTGGTGTTGTCTTCTGACCTGGAGACTTATCATGCCCACGTAAGGGCATATCACCTATATGCCAAACTCGAGAAGTGCCAGTTTTCGGTTCCTCGGATATATAATCTCCTACAGGGAACTACAGATGGATTCTACCAAGTTGTCTGTGGTACTCCAGTGGCCTCACCCAGTAGGATTTTGTGCCTTAAGGAGATTTTTCCATTTTTGCTCTCTCATCTCTCCCATTGTGATCTCTCCCAATCCTAAAATCTGGCCTCCGGCGGCTGAAGGGTTCTTCAAGATGAAGTCTTGCCTTGCATTTGCCTCTGCTTCGGTTCTCACATGGCCTAATACGGAGAAGCCATTCCAGCTGGAGGTTGACACCTCCTAGGTGGTAGCTGGAGCAGTGTTCACCCAGAAGGGACCCAAAAGGCTGAACTCTGAAACTGTGGGTTCTACAACCTTTTCAGCTGTGGAGAGAAATTACTCCATAGGAGACCGAGAACTACTGGCCATAAAACTTGCCCTAGAAGAGTGGAGCTGTCTTCTGGAAGGAGCTCGCCATCCAGTTTGCATATATACGGATCACAAAAACCTCCTATATCTCCAGATTGCTCAGCGCCTCAACCCACGAAAAGTTCGCCGGTCATTCTTATTTTCTTGTTATTTTTTCTTGATTAACTTTCTATCTGAAAAAAAGAACCTCTATCGTGCCTCTGATGTTATTGGGGAAGAACCGACTCCTCGGCTTGTGATTCCTCCGGAACGACTGGTTGTTGCCGCTCCAGTGGACCTTTGCCAGCTTCCTCTTGGCAAGACCTACATCTGACCTGCTCTTCGGAAGAAGATATTAAATCTTGTGGCTGGGCACCCTGGGGTGCAATTCTCTGTCACTCTCATTTCCAGTTTCTACTGGTGGCCAGATCTGGTCAAGGATGTACAAGCCATCTTGTCTCAAACCAGCTGCTCTTCTCCTGCCGTTACCGATACCCAGCTACCTGTAGACTCATGTGGCCATGGACTTTATAACGGATCTTCCGCCTTCCTCTGGTAATACTGTCATGTGGTTGCTAATAGACCGGTTCTCCAAGATGTCCCACTTCATGCCTCTGCCAGGTCTGCCATCAGCTCTTCACCTTGCTAGCTTGTTCTTCATCCACATCTTCCAACTACATGGACTTCCTCTGCACCTCATCTCAGATTGAGGGGTCCAGTTTGGTTTCAAAGCTCTGGCGTTCTTTGTGCAGCCAATTACAAGTAAAACTGGATTTCTGATCTGCATATCATCCACATAGCTAATGGACAAGTGGAGAGAGTCAATCAGACCCGGGATTGCTATCTACGACACTCTGTCTCTGCTCGACAAGAACAACTGGTCTTCCCCCTTATCTTGGGCAGAATTCTCACATAACTCCTTAGACTCTGAATCTGCCGGTGCTGCCCCTTCTTTATTGTCTATGGCCAACTGCCACGCTCACCTCTCCCTCTGTCTGTTCCTTCAGATGTTCCTGCGGTTCGAAGAATTGATTCAGGATCTCAAATCCATCTGGGAGCAAACGCATAAGTCTTTTCTTCAGTGGTCTGCTTGCACCAAAATCCAAGCCGGTAAGAAGCACAGGCCTACTCCAATTTTGCACTTCAGGTGATAAAGTGTGGCTGTCTTCCAGATATGTCCGGCTGAAGATATGTCCAGCTAGAAGCTTGGTCCTCATTTCTTGGGTACATTCGAGTTGATGAGGCGAATCAATCCCGTAGCCTATAAACTCTGTCTTCCTCCCACCATGCGTATCCTGAGCTCCTTCCATGTCTCTTTTCTGAAGCCAGTCATCCTAAACCGCTAATCCCGGTAAGTTCCTCCTCCTGAGGCTGATTCCACCAATGTCTTTGAGGTAAAAGAAGTTCTGGACTTGAAGATGGTGAGAGGTAAGCGGTTCTTCTTTGTTGACTAGGAAGGGTTCGGGCCTGAGAAGAGGTCTTGGGAGACCGAGGACAACATCCTGGACTATAATTTTCATCACAGGTTCCTTCAGGTCAAGAAGAGGGTGAGGCCGAAAGGGAGGGTACTTTCATGGGTAACTCGGAAGCTCGGAACTGCCAGTGCCCGAGGCTGCGTGATCTGCTTCCTGGTGCCGGGTCCCTGCCTTCTGGCTGCGCATGCTCAGTGTGTTACATTGTTCAAGCTAACCTGTAAAAGTGAATGACAACAGTTAAAAACATTAAATAAAACATATTTTTAAAAAAAAGAATTAATTAAATAAATAAGTCCCCTAAACACAAACATTCCCTATACACATGTAATAAAGTAAAAGAAACACAAAATAGCCAAAAAACCCCCACATATTTGGTATCGCCGCATCCGTAACAATCTGTACAATAACTCAAAAACATTATTGGGCCCGCTCGGTTAACGCCATAAAAACAAAACATGAAAAACTTGCCAAAAATCTACATTTTTCATAAAATATCTTCACAAAAATGTTCTAAAAAGTGATCAAAAAAAGTTATGTGCGCCAAAATGGTACCAATTGAAAGGACAACTTAACACGTAAAAAGTAAGCCCTAAACTAGCTCTGTCAACCAAAAAATATTAAAGTTACGTCTCCGAAAAGATGGCGATGCAAAAACAAATGAGGTTTCATCTATATTAGTTTTTTTCCAGTAAAATTGTAAAAATGAATGAAAAACTATATAAATGAGGTTTCACCATAATTGTAGTGATCTGTAGAAGATAATATAGTATTTTAGTGTACGGTGTACGACCCCCAAAAAATACAAAAAGAAACGAAACCAAAATTGACAATTTTCTTTTCACCCATACAACAATTATTAAAATCTCATCAATAAACTAATGACCCACTAAAATGAAATATTTGTAAAGTGCATCTCATGTTGCAAAAAATAAGCCCTTATATGTCCAAATTGCCAAAAAAATTAAGATTATATAGCCAATAAAAAGTGACAATGCATAATCTGCTCTGAATGGCGCAGTTTCCCTTCGATGCCCTGGCGTGTGCCCATACAGCAGGTTAGCACCACATGTGGGGTATTGTTATACGCGGGAGGCATTGGGTATTACATTTTTTGGAGTGTTTTGGTATTTTATCCACTGAGAATTTGTAAATTTTTTGAAAAACACATTAATTTAGCCAAAAAAAATTTACTTTCAAAATTGTATCCGATTTTGTTTTAACCCCTGTAAAACAATTAAAGGGTTAACAAACTTCATAAAAGTTGTTTTAAGTACGTTGAGGGGTGTAGTTTTTATAATGGGGTAATTTATGGGGTTTTACTTTTATTTAGGCCTCTCAATGTAACTTGAAACCTGAGCAGGTCCCTCAATAGCAGGTTTTTCCCTTTTATTTTTTGAAAATGTGAAAAATCGCACCTAATGTTCAAAGCCCCATAGCATCCTACAAATATAAGAGTATGCATAAAATAAAAACCCATGTCCACATAAAGTAGATATTTGGTGAATGTTAGTTATTACGTTTTTTTGCTGTTATGATGTGTGGAAAAAGTAGAACATTTTGAAGTTTGAAAATCGAGAATTTTTCCAAATTTCCACCAAATATCTGATTTTCTCATAAATAAATGCAAAACATACCACAAAAATTTTTCAACTAACATGAAGTACAATGTGTCACGAGAAAAAAATTTTAAAATCACTTGGATATGTTAAAGCGTTTCAAAGTTATAACCATTTATAGTGACAAAGGCAGATTTGAAAAAATGGGCCGTGTCAGGAAGGTGAAAAGTGGCTTCGGCGTTAAGGGGTTAAGGCCTTTTGCACACAAACGTTACAGGTGCAGTGACCTGCCACAAAATTTGTAGCCAGATCACAGTTCTATGGCAGCCGATTTTGGTGGAGTGAGGACACTGTGTCACACCGACTGTAACCTGGCCCGGCAGCTGTGGTGCAAAATATGGGTTGGTGGTGGCTGCCTGGATTTCTATGGAGAAGGGAGGTGTGTGGAGCACTCACCCCCTCCCTCCTTCAACCTGCTATTCCAGGGATACGGGTGAGTACATGACCTTGTGCAAGAAGCCTAAGACATATGTAACATTCTATACAGATTCTGTATCTATAAAGGCTGTGGACCGAGCTAATCAAAATGGCATTACATCCATCCACATCCATTGTTTCTTAGCCTCATTCAGTTTGAGCTATAATACCAGGCACATCCTTTACATAGATATTTAATTGATATTGCACTTTTTGGAAAAAAAAATGCTGTGTAGCACATTTTAGAAAGTTCCTCTATAGTCCTGATAAAGTGACTTTTGAGGAATCCTGGAAATTCCCATGGGGTCCCAGGTGTAATCAGATAACTAAAAAGTAAAAAATATAATATTGTTGATATTTGGATGTTTTCCTTATTTACATTTCTGTTTTTATTTTTGTCATATTTTTGTATTGTGCAGGAGGCCATACAGAATGACAGGCCTGGCTCGTGTGGCAACTAATTGTTAGCAATATGACAGTGTCAAGTTCCCAAGCCCCCCATGGCATCGAATGGGTTAACAATTAGCAGTGGGTATCTTCTGTATCAAACCGATGTCTAAATATGCCCATTTAAAGGGAACCTGCCACCAAGATTCTACCTATAAAGGTAGAACGGGTGGTAGGTGCATGTATGGGACGTGAGGATAGCCCTTTTTAGAGCTAATCGTCACATCCCCGCTATCTTTTAGAAAACTTTATTGCCCTAGTATGTAAATTTTGTAAAGCGGCTTCTGGGGCTTGGGGTAGCCGGACCTGAGGCTACACGTCGTGGCTACTCCACGCCCCAGTAGCCTCTTTGGATTAGCCACAACGTGTAGCCTCATGTCCGTCTACTCCACGCCCCAGTAGCCGCTATACAAAATTTACATATTAGGGCAATAAAGTTTTCTAAAAGATAGCGGGGACTTGAGGATTAACTCTAAAAAGGGCTATCCTTGCTTCCCGTACATGCACCTACCACTCATTCTACATTTATAGGAAATGGTTGGTACTGCTACATAAGCAATGGTCTCATACCAAACACCCAAAGACCATCTATTACAAGTTTCATATAACATTTGTGTATACATCACATGACACTTTGGTTTGGATAAAATATCCTTTTAATTGGTGAACATCATACAAAGTGTGACACATAACGTGTCAACACATAATAATTAGGTTTATAAAATCATCAATTTCCAACCATTTATAACTTAGAATAATTAATTTAAAATACTTACAAATACATTGTAAAAACTATAAATATCTGTAAAGTGTGAATATATTTACATCTCAAATATGTTTACAATATATTCCTGAACAGAACATCTCTTATAATTATATAATACAGTGAATTCTACAACACAGTGCTCCAATGACTACATCTTTCTCTTCATGGATATATCAGATGACGCTGTCTTCAAATAATTGTCTAATGCAGGGGATATGTTTTCAGTTTAGAGGTTTTATGGGTGGTAATTACTTTGTAAATCAGATAAAATACTATGTAGTAATATACCATACTGGCCACCCAAGACTTCCAAAATATAGATATCCTATTGGTGTGTTTAGGGCATGACAGTAGTGTGTCTCAAGCCATTGCAAAACTCAACAGGTTATGTGATTTGATCAAACTGTTCTGATACTGTTGGTCCCTTTTCAACCATTTTCCATAAACACTCAGTATTATTGGGTAAGCTTTTTCTCCAGTTAGCGGAGAAGTGAACCCAATTACAATTCTGAACAACCAGTTTATTGGAACATGCTATTAATATTTATAATCGTATGTTATTATGAAAGTTGTGTTACTTTTCACACAGTTTTTTCTTAATTCAAATGCTGTTGTTTTGGGGAAATGATATGCAGGTTGTAATTGTATTGAACAACATGTTCAATTGAACATCCTATGACTGCAAAACCCTGCAGGACATGCTTATGTCATCCTCATCCACATTTTCTTCTATCTAGTGCAAAGGAAAAAATACTCGTCACTTGTGACCTTCATCTGAGAGGTAGAAAATGAGAAACTATTTTGTTTGGAATTGACCTCTCGTCTTGCGTAAACATCTCTTCCCTCCTCCGGCAGCCCTAAGAAGTACACAAGTGCAGAACAATTCCCTTATTTCCCCACCTGCATCCTGTAGGCACGCTGAGAGAACTTGGTCATTGTGTCATTCACAATAATTGCAAAGCATGACATTGATGTCACTCTAAATACAACTTTATAATATTATTCTTGGCACACTGAGATACACAGTAGCTGTAAAGCACATTACATTATTATTGTTGGAAAGCATACTCCTAGTATAGCAGTTTCAGTTTTCTATATGGGAAGGAGGGGGTAGGGGACAGTTTTACTAACACATGGATCAGGGCACAAATCTTGGTTCCTTCTATTAAAAAGCAAGTGTATCACCACGCGCTTATGTAATCTTCAGGGACTGTGATGGGTCGCCTGCAGCCTGAACACCCAAGAGCATAAATCTCTGAGCTTGGCTTTTGGATTTACTCCACGGGATAACCTAAAGACCACAAATTCAGCTCTGTGTAATGTGTACTACCAGTATCAATTCTTCTTTGGTTTGTGGAGTGAGCATAAAAGGTCCAGATTTATCTATGTAGCAAGAAAAGTTTCAGATAAGTCAGTCCGTTCCTTCTCCCGGAGCAAGGAACGGCGTCTTCTTCCATATCCTAAGGGGTCTTTAGTGTCTCTGTTTGACCCATCTTTGTAGTTGTTGTTCCCAAGTCTGTAGAGAAGGTTGGCTAAATTCTGGATTTGGCAGGTTCCCAAATGACAGCCTCGAGCACTTGTGGAAGCTGCATAACGTTTCTCTCTCAGGTGCAACAAGGAACTGGAAACCAAAAAATATATTTTTTAAATTCATGGTTAATGCAGCTGCATAAGCACATTATTGTAATCCTACAGTGAGTAAAAGCCAGTCATAGTAATCTATTAACAACAGGATGTGTATTCTTTTACCTTAGCACATTTTGACCTGTATGTGCATCTTCTTTTGTGACTTTCTCAGTGGTTATATGAGTGTCTCTTACATCTCGTCTTAATCTTTCGTTTGAAAGGACTTTAAGCTTTTCCATAAATGATTCCACAGGTGGCGGTATACGTCTACATAAAAAAAGGAATGTCTTAAGTCATCTAAATAGAAGTTACAACATAACTATCAATAACTATATCAATATGTAGGAATCTCGAATGTTTAGATTATATGCAGTTTGTTATTTTGGGGCTGTTAATGTCAAGCTCCACTAAAAATTCATTGTTTCCCCAAGTTGTAATGAACCTCTTCACCCTCAAAAAGAGCTGTTGGGGTTTCCTACTGCTTCATCCTACTAATATTTATGACCCTCTAGGTTCTGACACGTAGTACTGACCCATACTTATTGCATTTATAGGTTAATCCTGGCACAATTACATTGACATATTATCCTGTGTAATAGTATGAGGATAGTATGAGTATTGCTAGCCATTTTATGCTGGTCTGCAGAAATCATGCAACAAGCTTACCTGTCCTTGTTGCCCATCCAGTGAGTGGCGCAGACATTGATTGTTATCACAAGGAAATACAAAATAACCAAGGATCCACGGAGAGCCATGACTTCTGGAAAGAGAAAAACACTACATCAGTACACAATCTACAATGTGCTTTTCCACATAGTTTCCTTGAATTGAGCTAAATTTATACAATTTTTGTCTAACAATTCCTACGCAAGAAATAATTGTTTTGGAACATTTTGGCAACTGGACACCAAAAATAGTAATGTACAAGACATAATCCAATAGAGAAAGTAGACTTTGCTGTTTACCTCTGTGCAGCCAGTAACACAATGAACCAGGTCACGCAGTAGAGCTTAGCTACAGTCTGCATCATAATTGAAACATCAGGTAGTGACAAGACTGTGGAGCATAGAGCCAAATGTGTAATGACTAATGTAGGGAGAAGCCACCTGCCTAATGGCAACAATAAACCTACATATTTCACTGAAAAAGGAAAGGCAAGCTAAGTAGACATGTCTCCCATTTGGTACTGCAAAGCTGCAGTAACAGACAAAGCCACGGGACACAAGTGGCAATGTTTATGAAAATAACAAAACCTATATAGACCTATAATTTAATAACTGTTACATGTTTAAATGCTGCCAAATGTATGATTCTCTCCTGGTGTTTTATTCTACAGTCTACTACATGTCTAAAGTTTAAGGATTTCAAAGTGAACCAGAAAATGATTTTGGGTGGATTTTCCCTTTAGATGCAATCTTCATTGTTTCACAAAAGATGATCCCATTCCCTTTCATGTCATATTTAAAGGGTCTACCTGAGATATAGAGAGTTGATTGTTGGGTCCCCGAAATAACTCTTTTATTTTATAGTGTTACAGGCAGGCACAAGGAGAACTAGAAAAGTTCTGCTGTCCCTGCAAACAGCTCCTGGTGTATCAGCTCACTAGTGCAAAATCTTTAAAATATTTTTTTTCTCCATTGATAAAATTTTATCAGCATTTACTTACTACGTGGAACCGTTATTCAATATATTTAATGTGGAATACTGACCTGCATTCAATACAGTCAATATGCATATACCAAAGCTATTTATAAGTACAGCAAGCCTAAAATAAAAATCTGCTACATAAGCCGTGTACTAAATGATAGCACATAGCTAGATTTGGCATGCTCCATGTCAGGCTTGAGCCTTTTAAGATCCCTTTTAACAATCAATTGGACAGGTAGAGATGTAGCAGAATTGAATATGTTGGGATACGTCTTATATTATATAAAGTTGGTGGTTAGATCAGTGAATATTCTAACATCTATGGCAGCTTAGCTATATTGGTGTATTTTAAGCCAGGGGAGTTGTACGGGACCCCACTGAGTGCTCAGTGGATTATATTGCTTAGGGACATACAGAGCAGGCACACTGCAACCCTTATATTATGTTGCATCAGAAAGCCCAAGTCATTCCAACAGAATTTGCAAGTCTCTGGCCGCCGTAGAGAGATTAGCGCTGACTTGCTCTCTGTGTTTTATTGCTTGGACACTCAAGAAGGTTAATAATGGACACTATGCATTTGTATGAAGAGTATTACTAATAACCTTATAGTTAATTATCCAGTAGTGTTAACGTTTGACAATTCTCATCTTCTTATTACTATTTGTTATCCATGTTTTTACATGGTACTGTATAATAACTAACATTATACGCAAAGGGAGAAGCCCTAAAGAGTTAAGTAGCTTAACTCTGCTACATCTATATTGCCAGACAGAAATACATGGCATATGTAAAATAAAAATACAATTTCAAATAATAGCAAAATCAAGGTAAATATGTTAATTTTGATATTTGTATTAGACTAATATACATTGTGTTAAAATGTAGAATATGTAAATGTAGGATTTTGGATGAGCACCACTCACCTTAATTTATAACCTGCGTGTCTGTCCTCAGAAATTCTCTGACTTCTTCCTTGGTGAAGTGTTCAGTGCAAGAAATAAGTGCTGTTCAATAAGGCTTTGTCCCCCTGACTGCAGCTGTGCCTGTGACTCCTTTATATGCTGCCTGACCTACAGGGGAGGTCATGTGCAGGATGGTGATGATGATGACGATGACGTCACACAGGGAGGCAAAGAACAACACTGTTGAGTAAGTCTCAATTAAATATAAAAAATTCCTGGCAAGCTTATCTCCCATTCTCAGGAAGAGCATGTATGGTAGGTTTTAGATTTAGACATCTTTGTCATTTATAAAATAATAATGTTAAAAATCTCCAATCTATTCATCTTGTCAAAACCAGGGGAGGAAACAATACTAAATAACAAAAACGGAATATATAGGGATTTAAAAAAAGAAAAAAAATTCTTATACTAAATATATAGTTCTTTAACTAGAAACAAGCAATCATTGTACAATGGCTTTGACTGATATTGCTGCTTGTCTTTTCCAAATCTTTGTGCTATGCTGCTCTTCCTACGGCCAGGTAGTGCACAGGTACATTGGGGGTTATTTATCATATGCCGGCACTCGTCTGTACTGACCAAAGAGTAAGGGGGAGGTAGTGCAAATAGCAGATTAGTCAGGAAATGGGTATTGCTCTTCTCAACAAGGGTCCCTAAAAGTGGTGGAGTGCCACAGTGAGAAATAAGAGGGACAAGTATGTGCAGTGTGTTATAATAGTTACATTTACATTGTACTTTTTCACAATGGAAGCAAAGTTTGTTTGTAAAGTGTATATGTATATTTGTATAACAATCTTATTGTTAGTGTGCTCTGTATATATGCATGTGTATTGAATATACATATTTAGCATTATTATAAGCATCAATGTTAAATGCTGCACAAAACAGAAAAAAGTTTTGACTTTTGTTGAATCCAAAAATGGTGGACCCAAAGAAAGAAAGCATCCTGGGAGACCATATTTTTGTGCAAAGGGGAAACTTGATGCTTTTGAGTCTTTATCCAATAACAGGGATCCTGTAAAAGGGATCTCTAAATATTATACATATGTGTCTCAATGATTATGTTAAAGGGATATTCCCATTTCAACAAGTAATTGATATAGTTTCAAAAATGAAAAGTTATAAAATTTTCCATAATACTTTCTGTATCAATTCCTCACAGTTTTCTAGATCCCTGCTTGCTGTCCATCTATAGAAAGCTTCTATGTTTACTTCCAAAGGACAAAAATCTGCCCATGGTCACACAGGTGCATGGCTTGTTATATCACACATTTCTGATTACTCCGTATGATACTAATGAGCCGTGCACTTGTGTGACCATGGTCAGATTTCTGTCCACTGGGAGTAAACATAGAAACTTTCTATAGAGGGACAGCAAGCAGAGATCTAGAAATATGTGAGGAATTAATACAGAAAGTATCAAGTGTATGGAAAATTGTATTGTTTTTCATCATACAAACAATAACATTAATTTGCCGAAGTGGGAATACCCCTTTAAGCTTAACCAGCAAATGTATATTAAATACACCTAAATCTATTTGCTGGGTGGATTATGCTGCAATTATACCAATGTCCCTTCATGTTAATATTTTAAGCAACTTTTACACAAATTAACACATATTGGGGCTCATTTACTAAGGGTCCGGGGGGCGTGGCTGTCGGAAAACCCAACGGATTGGGAAAAACCACAGAATTTTTTAAAAAAATTGTGTCGCAAAAAATAGCACTCACATACACCGGGACAAAGAAGGTGAACTCCGGCGGACTTCTTCGCAACAGCGATACCTGGGGGATATCGGGCATACGACCTTATGAATCCTGGCAAGTTCCGAATTAACGTCGGACAACGCGCAGTGGGATCACGAATGGACCGGGTAAGTAAATGAGCCCTATTCTTTGTTATCCATTTCATAAAAATGACTGGTGCCCCACCTCAGTGGATTAATTCTTCCCTATGAACAGTAAGTCAACAAGAATATTCCTAAAGCAGAAATTTTACCTTTTATCAACTTATTATACAACTGTAAACTACAGCAGCGGTTATGGTATTTATCTCATATTGAACATTTCCTTGTGTAAAAGGATTAGGTTGCTTATAACCCTGTTCTTCCATCTGGTAAATTTTCCAGGTAGACAACTAATTTTATTACCTAGTTATGAATTAATTACCTGTTATACAATGCACAAAAAGTAGAGATTAGATTTGCTCACCCAATCACCCAAATTTTCTCCTCCAAAGCGTCCTTGTGGTGGTGCCTGCCACCGGATTCTTGACTAGGAAACTCTTGAATTTAGCAACAAAAACTGTGGTAAGCGGCAGCACTCCAAATCCCACGTAGGTGCAATGTTTAAATGGCAAAAAATCCTTTATTCAATAAAACATGTGCACATGGGGAATGACACACAAGTGCCTAAGATCGACTCTAGAATGTTTGGATAGGGCTGAAATATTCACCGTGCTGTTATCGATATCTGACAAATGGCGCCTGATTCTTGTCTTAAGGGGCCCCGTTGTGTGTCCAATATACTGCTTCTGGCATATAGAGCATCCAGCTAAATATACTGGGGCACATTTACTTACCCGGTCCAGTCGCGATCCAGCGGCGGGTTCTCCGGCGCTGATTCGGGCTCTGCCGGGATTCACTAAGGTCCGTGCGCTGATATTCACCAGGTGTCGCTGCTGCGCCGAGGTCCAACGGAGTTCACCTGCTTTTTTCTGGTGTATGTGAGTGCTTGATCTTGCGACACAAATGGCTTTTTAAATTCCGCGTTTTTTCCAAATCCTTCGGGTTGTCCGGTGGCCACGCCCCCGATTTCTGTTGCGTGAAAGTCGCCGCAATTGCGCCAAAAATCGATCAAGTGCGCCACAATCCCGTGAAATACAGCGCAAAGCGGAAATATTCGTGAAAAACCCGACGGATTCGCGGCTGCGGACCCTTAGTAAATGTGCCCCACAATGTTTTCTGAGTTGCAGTTAATATAACTGCGTATGTCATATTTGTTTTTTGTGACATATAAAATAAAAGTATTTTGAACTAGGATGTATGTACATGCCTTACATTTATTGTGCCCACACCTGTAACAACCGGGGAACCTCAACCAACTTGGAGTAGGGACGTCATATTTCAGCCCTATACAAACATTTTAGAGAATGCCACAACAGGAGTATGCAGGGGTTCTTCTGGAGTGGGATTGAAAAAGTTTTTTCCAAACAGAGGGGTGGCAATATCAAGCAGAAATTACTGAATCGGGAGAGATACTGGATATTTGTTCTTCACACCTGACAGCCAGAGGGTCTTAATAAAGGATTGGACTTGATATTAGCATATTAATTTTGTACTTGTTAGGGTCGATGTAATTTTTCCCTTTTTCCCTATAACAGTGATGGCTAACCTATGGCACTGGTGCCAGAGGTGGCACTCTGAGCCCTTTCTGTGGGCACTCAGGCCATCACCAGAGATGACTCCATGTATCTTCCTGCAGTCCCAGACAGCCCAGGACTTGCTGTGCACAGAGCTATTTTAAAGTGACAGTGCTACCTGGGACTATTTTCTGCTTTATTGGTGTCCTCAGGGGCTGGTATCAATGAAAGCTGTGACAGAGAAGGGAGTATGAATTACAAATTACATTTCTGTGTTGGCACTTTGCGATAAATAAGTGGGTCTTTGTTGTAGTTTGGGCACTCGGCCTCTAAAAGGTTTGCCATCACTGCCCTATAACATAGATTTGATATATATGTAGACCCTCTCTTTTTCAGTCCTATACATTTTATCTTGGATTTATGTCATCTAGTATTTATGTATCATCCTCTTTGGTTGGAGGTCCACAATCTCTATATAAGAGCTTCCATCTTAGTCTTCCCTTTAGATTTTTTGTACTTGTTGGTTCCTGAACATTAAATTTTATACTACTTTTGTTATAACCATTTTTCTGCACTTTTTGTACATGAAATGTTTTAATTTTTGCTTTTATGCATAATTACTTACCCGGTTGTTCAGCTGTGATACGCGGTGCCTACAATGTATCGTTCCATTATTATCACGGAACTTCGGTCATGTGACTTTAGTGTATCGTTTCATTATTATCACGGAACTTCGGTCACTTGACCACTCTTTGCGGTTACTGTCATCGCGCCTTGCCACGTCATGAGATGGCAGCACGCTCAAACCTTGACACAATGCTATCTTATTGGTTTTCTCATTTCCCCGCTTACAGACACTGCGCTTCCGGTCTGTGGAATTGAACACCGGGTAAGTTTACTCTTTTGTATATAAGGCATGAGTTGTCACATTGTAGTTGAGATCATGACTAAGACGCGATAGCGTCGAAACGCGTCGATCTTAGGCGCTTGTGTGTCATTCCACATGTGCACATGTTTTATTGAATAAAGGATTTTTTACCATTTAAACATCGTACCTACGTGGGATTTGGAGTGCTGCTGCTTACCACAGTTTTTGTTATACAATGCAGAGCCGTTTATTTTTTGAGGAACTCCATTCATTTCTCACTGTATCATTTTCTGTACTATTTTTCATAATTACTAATGGAATCCATTTTTTATAGGGTTCTTATAGGATTCTATTTTTAATTACTTAATGTAGGTTGGGTATACAAGTTGTAGCTTCAGATCCAATTTTGGACTGTGTCTTTAACTACCTCTGATAACTGTTTCACCCCTCTCCTCTCCATACAGAGCACGCTCTATCTTCTTTCCTGCGACGGCACAGTACAGTAACACACAGTGTGTGCTCATTGTACTGTGGCGTGCAAAATGAACTAGTTCACTAGTTGGTACAGCTAGCATATATGTTCGTCTCAAAGGGCACAAAGTTGAGTATTGTCTGGCAAAAAGTCTCTTTTCACATAATTTGCATATGACATTGAACTTTTTAAATTGGTAAATGGGTGAGCTTTAATGTAAAAGAGGGAATGCTAGAAAGGGAATTTCATATCTGAGGGTGTATTTAGTTTAATGATGTAAAAACTGTTCCCCTGTAGTATAACTTAAAGTATAATGTAACTTTCAATGCCTATATACATCTGAAAAGATTTGGTCAAGGTAGGTCGACACCTCAGCAACTGCCCTTTAAGGTCATCGGTAAAGGATGGGGATTGAGTTGTTTTGGGGACTAAATGATGGTGGTAACCCTAGATGTTGGTTATGGAATTTTATTCTCCTTAAGTGATTGCCATATCTCATGACTCTATCTACCTGCCACTGCCATGTATGCTGTTATATATGCTGGTACTTTTGTATATCTGAATATTCTCCAGGTATAGAAAGAGTTAATCTTTTGCCTGTTTATTTCTCAGAGTTGGCCAGGACCACTGAATCCTTTCATAAACGCTGCTCACTGCAGTAGGAAAAGCAGAAACTAGGAACAGAGAAGCTGTGGTTCTACAATCAGGCTTCTTGGGGAAAGGAGGATCCTTCCCTTCTGCCTGCCTTCATCTGTGGTTTCAGGACCTTTGGCAGACTTTCAAAGGTCCTGAAATGGCTCTTGTGTACACGTGTATTGCGATAATTAACAGGTGTGCAAGGATTTCATGGGGCAAGGTCCTTCTAAGTATAAAATTTGGTGGGTGGTTTGGGTGGCCTTGGGCCACCTACAAAGCTTGGGCCCCGGGATACCACCCAAACCACCTATGTTATAATCCACTACTATATGGGCAGGTAGGAGGTGGGTCAGAAGCTTTTGAATTTGCATTGCCTTTTATGTTCGAATGCCAAATGTTAAAGCAAATAGGATGTGGAAAAGATATTACATGTTGCTTGCCTTTGGTCTGCCTGCCTGGAGTGATAGAATTTAGACAAGAGTGATTTAGATTGTATCAGAATTTTGTTCTTCTTACTCCTCTTCTTTTTTGCATCAGTTAGTATACCCGAGGGACCTTCTATGGTTGTTTTGTTTTAACTTTGTTTTGTTTGCTTTATTTTGTTAAAGGAAATCAACCACTTGCCTTTAATTGTTTTAGGCTGAAGTCATAGACACATCATACATGTACAGAATCTTTTTTTCTTAAGCCACAAAAATTGGTATTAAGACAAAAGATTTAAAATTATGCTAATTAGAGAGCCTGGAGCTATATCACTCCTCCTTCCTCATTTTAGCACCTCCCCTCTATCCCACCCCGAAAGTGGCTTCACTCATTAAAGAGAGTGAGAAACCGGCTGCACAAAACTTGGGGAATCAGAGGGAGGAGGAGGTGAGAAGCAGTGGAAGGAGGCGTGAATAATTGGAGAAGGCAGGAGCGCCAAACAGCTTTGCTTAGCTTCTGGCAGTTCAGGTTCTCTGATTAGCATAATTTTAAAACTACATTTTCTCAGGAATAACAATGATTTGTGGCTAAATAAAGAATATTCTGTATGAGCATTTAAATGCTGATGTGTCCGGGATTTCAGCTTAAAACTACAAAAGGCAAATGGTTGTTTTCATTTTAGTTTGACATTTGTTTTAAAAAATAGAAACCTTCAATATGTTTGACTTTTGCAAATATAAGGGTAAATGTGCAAAAACAATAAGCATTGCAAATTCTGTTTTATATCAATGAATATTTTTTTGATGAATCAATTTATTTTCTATATAAAGTTTCTGAAGCTGATCACCTATACATGATCTGTTCCTAAGAGTTACTGGTATTTATCAGCCACACAGCTACATAAAGTAAATATCCAACATCAGATAAGTCATTTAACCAGTGAACTGTAACAGTGAGGGATTTCCTAATCTGTTTGTTATAGAATAAATAGCTTTAAGGACCACACTTCTACAAATAGTGATGGCCAATAAAGAGCAATATGGAATGTATGGAAACTACACTAATTTGTTTCCTGGTAAACATAAAAGAACATAAGCAGGATGTGTTTAATGAAGCTGATATATAATGGTGGTGAAGCAGATCATAGTCCAAAATTTAGATCATTTAGAACTCTATAGTTTTATTCATTTGTCCTCAAGTGGAACAATTTAGTTGTATATATTTTTGCACTGGAAAGCCCCCCTAGGTGCAAGGTATTGTGTTGCGGCGCACACAGTGCAGCCGCAACACAAAGCTGGCAGAAACCCTACATAAATACAATTATACACACAATGAAATGAATGTGTGTAATTGTATAAATGTGTGTGTAAAAATCTTGAGTCTATAAAAAAATCTAACACTGTACGCACCCCAAACAATGACGTCAACATGCAGCTAACGTCACAGTGCATGTGCTCCGGCCACATGTGAGTACCCGAAAATGGACTGGTAGGCTATATATTGGCGGCAGGAGCTGACAGACTATATACTGGGGGGGCATGGGCTGGCTATAAACTGGGGGCAAAGGGCTGACTGGCTATAAACTGGGGTCAGGGGGCTGACAGGCTATAAACTGGGGTCAGGGGGCTGACTGGCTATATACGGGGGGCATGGGTTCATTGGCATACTATGGGGCAGGAGCTGGTTGGCTATATAATAAGGGGCAATGGCTGGCTGGCGATGTACTGGTGAGCATCGGCAGGCTGGCTATGTACTAGGTAGCATGGGCTAGCTAGCTGTAGCTGTAGAGGGCATAGGCTGGTTACATACTGGGGGGACTGACTAACTATATACTGGCTGGAGGCTGTGACCAAAGCAATTCCCACCCTAGGCTTATACTCAAGTCAATAGGTTTTCTCAGTTTTTTTGTGTTAAAATTAGGTACCCTAGCTTGTACTTGGGTCAGCTTGTACTCAAGTAAATATGGTAGTCTTTTTTATTTTATATCCCCATGTTACTGCCACCCAGTTAACCTGAAAATCTCCAGTAAATCTTACTTGACTAGTATGTTGATTATCAGACTTGCATTGGATTAGCTGCACGTTGACTCTATTTGGACTGCCCGCTGACTTTAGACTGCGCTAGCTGCGGGAGCCACCTGGAGACCCTTAGGAGAAGGGAGATGTGGTTCGTTACTACTTCTCCCTTCTCCCCTCCTCACACCATGGCGCTGCCGGCTCCATAGACTCGGCGGTCACAACGGGTCTAGAGGGATTAATCAGAGCTGCTGGGTCTAATTAGACCCAGTCCAGCTCTGATCTCAATCCCCAGTCACAGTTGGTCATTTCCTTTGTAACTGAGGCTCTTATAGATGAAAAGTGAAAATGTCCCCCAGAGGTCTTTAATGACCTCATGGGGGACATATAAAGTTAAAACACACACAAAAAAATATTAATAAATATTCATAAAAACACAATGACATTTCTCCATATAATAAAAAAAATCCCTTGCTACACTACAAAAAGCATTGCCATAGTCACCCCCTTTGTCCAAGACTATACATATTACATATCAAAACGACCAAAACAAAATAGGGAATTTATTAATAATGTTCATTTTGAGTTAAGAAAACCAAAAAAAAGTACTATAAATTACAAAATAGCCTTTTTTCCACTTTTAACCCAAAATAAAAATAAAAATTATCAAACTTGTATTACCTTTTTAACTAGCTCTATGTGTCCCGAAAAAAAACACAGCAAAAAAATTCAAGGTAGCATGCGAAAAAAAAAACAGTTATGGCCCTAAAACCGTTGCAAACAAAAATTTGCTAAAAATGCCAGGTCACTAGAGCCTTTACAGTCCCCATCACTAAGGAGTTAAAAACTTGGTAGTGGTAGTAGATTGCTGGATAAATAAATAAACTGACCTAAAATGTTTGTCTTAATTATAACTCAAAGCAGCTGGCAATTTAATGACTGTTGATGATGTTATGGAGAGACCAGTAAAAATTTCCCATCCTTTCTTCTCAGTTTCAACAAAAAATACTAAACCATTTTCCAGCTATTGCATTTCAAAATCTAATGAGGCAAAGCTGCATAAAAACGTAGCACATGTAAGCTATATTAATTCACTGTAATGAAAATAATTTAAAGGATCTGGTAACCCAAATGAAAGAAATAAAACAGGAGGTAGAACTCAATAGGAGAACAGTAGGCTGCAAGAAAAGATTATGGATCTTGAAGACAAATCCAGGCAGGTTTGCCTGGTTTCCCAGAGATGGAGAACGAGAGAAACAAGTCGGTCATCATTCAAAAATGGCTTTTGGCACCAAGGGTTTTTCCTCTATCTTTGGTGTCAAAATGGCTCATTGGATCCCATTTAAAAAGCCCACTCTTAGCCTTTTCTCTAGAACTGTATCCTCAGCGGAGAAAGCAAAAGATAGACTGAGCCTATTACAGGACACAAATATTAGAGCAAATAATGCCAGTAATCTGTCCTACCTGTGTGAGGAAGTAGGTTGGGTAAATGTTTGGCGAAAACTGTATGGAAACTAAAGGGCATTTTCCTGCATTAGCAGATCATATCAATCCTTATCATGTATTGATTTATGTTTGAATAACATATGATTTTTTCAATTTAATCGGAAAAATGGTTTATGAAGATATAATTATTTCTGGACAATAGAAGTAATTGTTTTCAAAAGAAGCTTTTTTTGGGCACAGAATCACTTCATGGAGGAGAGAAGCCTGGGAAGTACTTAATAAATAGGATAAAAAATCCCAGTACTAAGAACTCTATAACAGTAATTAGGGCAGAGGATGGTAGACTCACAAATTACCCATTCATTTCCATGGGCAATACAGCAATCCATTTACATGGCTGTATTGCCCACCGTACCGCAAGCAAGCCGTATAAAAATATAGAGCATTTCCTATTTTCTCATGTATTTCCATTCCGTATGCTCCATTGAAGTCTATGGGAACATATAAAATATGGGTTGCATATGTGCTGCATACGGTTGTGCACCATATGCTACCATATATACGGAGGTGCTTTCTGTCAGACAGCCAATAGTAAGCCATCCATCATATGCCAGCCCACCGTATTTTATGCAGATAGATAGGGATACATGCATGTACGGATGAAAATTGTCACGTATATACGGATTCATACAGCACAGAAGAGGACTGGTGAAATCACTTCGTGATGAATTCTGCCTAATTTTATATCTTATGTCCCTTGTTGCAACATGCTGGCCCCTAAAAAAATATTACTTGTTTCACACTGTTCTTTGTGGTTTAGCGATGAAGAAATGCAACTCAGCTCCTTTCCACCTCTGGGTTCGTTCTTCAGAACTAGCCCAATAAAACCTAATCTGACTTATAGTAGTATCTCTCAAGCAGCTATATCAAAAAATTAAAGCAGGAGAACTCTTCTGCATGGAGGCTGATTAACCCCTTAGCGTTCTGTGAGTGGGATCCGATTGCAGGTGTTTAACCCTTTGAATGCCGCATTTAACTTGCCATTGGGTGGTCTTTCCCCCACGATCGCCCCCCCCCCCCCCTGGGGGCCGCCGATCATTGCTTTGGCAGCACTGGGGTCTGATCAGGACCCGTGGTGGAAATACTAAAAAATAATGTTTTTTCAATAAAAAAAATTAAGTAATAAATCATTACACAATCCCCACATATATAGTATCACCACGTCCGTAACAACTCGTAGAATAAAATTAAATAATTATTGAACCAGTGAACGGCGTTGAAAAAACTTTAAAAACACGCCAAAAATTATGATTTTTACCTATTTAATCCCACAAATATGCAATAAAAAGTGATCAACAAAACATATGTACTCCAGAATGATACTGGATGATAATGAATGTCCTGCAAAAAACAAGCTCTGTAGCCAAAAAAATAAAAATGTTATGCCACTTGGAAGAGGGCGATGCAAAAATGACAGATTTTCTCCACATTAGGGTTTTATTTGGAAAATTTAGTAAAACATAAGAAAAAATATTCAAGTCTGGTATCCCGGTAATCGTACTGACCCATAGAACAAAGATAACATGATTATTAGACTATACGGTGAAAAGCAAATAAAACAGATTTGATGCTTTTCTACTCCTGGCCTCAAAAAAAAGTTCATAAATTTTCAACAATACCAACCCCAAAAATGGTAACACTGGAAAAAGAATCTCGTCCCGCAAAAAAAATGCTGTCAAATGGCCCCAATAACGAAAAAGCTAAAATTTTATAGCCTGCAAAAGGGTCCAATGAGGAAAATAAAATCCTGGCAGCTGCAGGGCACTCCTTCCCTCCTGCACCTGGCTGTGCGCCCATAAAACAAGTAACGGCTACTTGTGGGGGGTCTCTGTACTCAGGAGAAATTGCATTACAAATTTTAAGATGGGTTTTCTCTTTTTACCTTTTGGAAATGTGTCAATTTTAGGGCTAAATGAACGTATAACTGACAAAATTTGACCATTTTAAATTTCACCTCCATTTTGATTCAATTACTATGAAGATCTCAAAGGGTTAACAATCTTTCTAAAAGCTGTTATTGAGGAGTACAGATTTGAGGAGTACAGATTTGAAAATGGGTTGATTATGTAGGGTGTTTTTAATGCTAAATATTGAAAATTTCATTGAAAACTGTATTTATCCCCAAAATAGTCAATTCTGAAAATAGGGAAAATCGATATTCGATTTGTAAGCTGCGCGGCATCAAAATAAGTTACCAAACATTTGAAATATGATGAAAATATAAAGTATACATGTGGGAAATGTTATTTAGCAACCTATTTAGCTGGTAAATCTGTCTGCCTGAAAATGCAATGATTTAGAATTTAGAAAATTCTAAATTCATCATTTTTCTTTTTTTTGTAAATAAACGCAAAACTTAGCAGCCAAAATTTACCACTAAAATGAAGCACAACATGTGGAGAAAAAACATTTTCAAAATCAGTTTGATAAGTAACAGTGTTCAAAAGTTATAACCATATAAAGAGACGCATGTCAGAATACAAAAAATGGGGCAGAGCCTTAAGCTGTAAAATGGCTGCGTCCTTGAGGGGTTAATAAAAAGCTTACTCATGCTTTCTTTCTGGACTAGATCATTAAACGTTTGTGAAAAGTTATAATAAGTGACCTAAAACCTGTTTATCATAGAAGGAATCATCAGTATTTGTTGATAACAAGGTCTGTCCCTGTGCTGGGAACCTGTCCAATTTGTAATGAAATGTGCTTTGTGCATAGAAAATTGTTTATATAAGAGATAGGAATACGTATATAATCTCCAGTAAGTATTATAAGTTTAAACAGTGATGTAATTTATCATAATTGCTGCATATCGTCATGCATATGTATACATTTCTTTATTATATATATAGAAATTGCTACCTAGGAGGGATGAATGGCCATAATCCCAAAGGTCAGTGCCTAGTATAATGTAATAGACTGCCAAATTAATACTCATACTAAGGCTATATTCACACTGCCGTTGCCCGCCCGCCCGTACCGTACCGTAGCGGGCAATGGCAGTGCACGGGGAGAAGAGGAGGAGGTGAGCGCAGCTCAACCCCGCCCCTCTCCATAGAAAGTTATGGCGCACGGCGCCGTACTACGGACAAAGATAGGACATGTCCTATCTTTTCCGGGGTACAGAGCGTACCACTCCCGTAGGGCGCCGTGCGCCCATTGCCGTCTATGGGGGACGTATATCGGCAGTATATACGTTGGCCGTATATACGTCCCCCATACCTCAGTGTGAATGTAGCCTAAGACTTACTAGTGTATCAACCAGCCTGGGCAGCAGTGCTAATTAACACTGAAAACACTGGGGTCTTCCTTCTCATGTCTTCATTAACTGCTCAGCTGACATGAAATGTGCCAAAACTATTAAGACGTGTACTGCAGCAGTCCACCTCTTTCCTTTTGCTGCTCTGCCCATTATTTTTACAATAAAAGTGTTGTAAAAGTTATCCCAACTGGTATTAATGGGAAGGCACTTGCCTTTAAATTCAATACTATAATATTTGGTCAATTTGATCTTTTTGCGTACCCCAGTCTATTTACTCACCACTATTGACCCTGTTGGTTTGTTCCACTGGGGGCTCTGGTCCCATAACACATTTTTAAAAGCGCCTGCACTGTTAGAAACTATGGTGTTTCATGACTACAGTTGTTCATTAAAGCTTTAAGCAAAAACATTTTACTTGATGTAGAATTCCACTCAAGCTGGTGGATTTTAATTGTCAAGTATTTATGGCTGTACTTCTTCAGTTGCAGCACTTTTAAACAGAGGCTCATCGTATGAAGTTTGCAGGAAATCAGGTCCTGCTACTGCCTCGGCACTAACAACAGGGATAAGAAAAGCTCTTAGGCTCTTACATTCACACAATGTATGCCCGCCGTACCGTAGTATGGTGGGCATACATCTGCGCCTGGAAGAGAAGTAGGGGATTCACACCGCTTACCCCTGTCCCTCTCCTAAGGAATACACAGCGCACTGCGCCGTATTCCGTCGAACGATAGGACATGTCCTATCTTTCTATGGGCTACGGAACAGTACGGTGCCAAACGCGTGCGGCACCTTACTGCTCCCATATGGTGCCGTGAGGTCACAGAAGTGTATGGGGGACATATATATGCCATATATACGTGGGACGTATATACGTCCCCCATACGTTCTTGTGAATGTAGCCTTAGACACTGCAGTTGAACATGGACCATGATGCAGGGTGTCGATGACGTAACAGGCAGCCTGGGAGACCCTTGGGCTACCTGCAATATTCTTCTATTAGGCCACGCCTAATACTGATAGTATAATGCACTGCACCACATGTAGTGCAGTACATTACAAAAAAGATCAAATGATCTCCTGACAGTGGCCCCTTGTGGGGCAAAGCAATAAAAAAAAATGGAAAAAACACACAAATTGCCGGCCCTTAAAAAAAAGCCATCACACGGCCACATTGACAATCATTTCAAAAGTTATGGTGCTTGTAATCTCCAAAATGATTTAATTATGCTAATGAAGGTAAAAAACCTTTAAATTTGATATCACTGTATATGAATTTTTTAGGTTTAACAATAAACGCAGAAAAAAGTTTTTAAAAACTATCAGGTTTGCCTTAAAAGTTCAACAGTAGGAGATAAGAAACCAAAAATTGTGCTATTAAAACCTACATTCATCCCAAAAAAGTCCATACAGCTTTGGTGACTGGACAATAAAAAAGCTCGTAGAAGGCTTTAATGAAAAAACTAAAAAATAGCTTGGGCATTAACGTGGAAAATAGTTGTGGAGATAATGGGTTAAACACCACTACAATGTTCTAGAATCAAATGACATGTAGATGTAGCATCTGCCTCTCTGCATACACCAGAAAATCAATATTTGAGCAGTCATTGTGGTGCAGGTGGCCACCGAGTTTCTATATTTTTTTTTTTATTGCTCCTTGAAGATATCCACCTGCAACTGGAAACTAAATCTCCTATAAGCTGTTCTGTTTGATTTGGTCCATACATAAGAATTACTAACTGGCTATGGATGTGTTTCCAAAACTGTTCCTTTCCTGGACAGTGCAGTAGTAGACCACTAGTCTGGGAAGCCATCCTGCTAGCCTTGTGTGAACTGGCCTCGTACCTATTGGTGTGCTTCTTCCTCATGGCCTGAAGAGCTTTTTCTAGCATGCAAAAGATGGTAGAGCTGATGCCAGCATCATCAGCACTGATCATTTTGGTGGAATATTGGAAGCAGCGCAGCACTGAACAAATCTTATGGAGGCCCAGTTGTTGGTAGTGAAGTGCGGCTGGACAGATCCTCTTCAGTAAAGATACGGAAATGCGAAAACACAGAAAGTACTTTAGGAGGGTTCGGCAGGTCTGTCTAGTCGGCCAGGTATCTTTGCACCACCAAATTGAGCACATGCACAATACATGGGATGTGTGTCAACTTTGCTTGGCCCAAAGTTATTCAGGAACCAATCTTTCTGCTCCCAGTGTGTGGTCTTGTCTTGTGAGAAAATATGCCAAGCTGCAAGCTGGATCCCCGGGCGTAGGCAGTAACAGTTGATGATGTGGCTATGGACTGACTCCTTGGCCCCCTTTTGCTTATTCTGAGGCTTTCTGGATCCCCGGGCGCAGGCAGTAGCAGTTGATGATATGGCTATGGACTGACTCCTTGACCCCCTTTTGCTTGTTCTGAGGTTGCATGTGCCTTCCTGGCCACAATCACTGCCTTCTACATATGTTTTTTCTTGGAACTCATCATCACCCCTCGTTTCTTCAAATACCATGCCCTCACTGCTGCCTGCCTTCTCCATCTGATCACAAAAAACCACAGCCATTGCCCATTGTTTTTATTCGTCATCATAGGTCTCTTCTGATGGTTCACCGCCCACACCCTCATCCTCTTATGTCTGGGGCAGAGACACGTTGGCCACAGATTTCCTGCTAGGAGAGTCATTGTACAGCATGACTGACTATTCCATGACTTGGGGCTGAAACGGTTTTGCTATTTTGAAAGGGGTGAGGGGGAGAGCTCTGCACTTTCAACTGAGGATGAGTATGGTGTAGATAATCCCAAAAAAGTTGATGCACTCTGCCATCTAAGTGACCAATGCATCAACTTTGTGTGGCCTATTTGGGCCACATCCCTGTCCCTTAATTCCTGATTTCCTTATTTTAAAAAAACCTGCAGTACCAAACCATACTGTTACAGCATCTCTACAATCAATGTATTACTGGATGTTATTCACTGATTTTTATGATCTATGTATTAAAGTGCAATATTCTCTGACAACACTATTATAAAGTAAGTATGAAAGCGCAAGTCTTTTAAAACACTGTTCTGAAGTGCGTATGAAAGCACAATATATTCTCTGACAATACAATTAGTATTGCAGTATATTACAATGAACAACTGATCAAATTATCACTTGTTCATGCTCAATCCTGGGACAGATGAATCCCCTGAAGTCCCATCCAATGCGATAATCAAATAAAACATACAAATTTGAAAATCACTCTAAAAAACACAACATATTTGGTATCACAAAGTCCATAACAACCCTTACAATAAAATAAAATTCCACTGAAACCGTACTGTGAACTCTGTAAAAAAAAAAAAAAGGCAAAAAACCCCACAAAAATTATGAAATTTTCACATCTGACCTGATAAAAAGTACATACAAAGTGTCAGACTTACGGGATATGGATCCTCTGGACCACTGCAGACGATGACTCAAGCCACTACCTGGGACCGGAGTCTAAGTGGTACCCGGTTTTCACCAGAGCCCTCCGCAAAGCGGGTTAGACAAGCTGCGGCGTGGTACCACCAGGTCGTTCCTCAGGCGTGACTTGTCTGCAGTGGCGGCCAAGGTTGAAGTACAGAAACAGCAGTCAAACTCGAGGTCACAGTCCAGGCAGAAGGTCAGGGCAGGCGGCAGAGATGCAATGTCAGAGTCCAATCCTGGGTCAGCAACAAGAGGTCCAAGCAGAAGGGTACGGGAACACAGCACACACGACAGCAACACGGAGGAACACTGGTACACAGGAACACGGAGGAGGTCAGGTAACACAGGAACACGGAGGGAGTCAGGAACGCAGGAGACACTGGAACGCAGGAGACACTGGAACTCAGGCAAATCGCAACAGAGCTTTCTCTAAGGCTGTGAGGCACAAAGATCCGGCAGGGTCAGATGGGAGAGGCAGATATAAATAGCCTCATGGGAAATGACCAGCGCCAATCAATGACGCGCTGGCCCTTTAAATTTTCTAAAGGGGCCTCGCGCACGCCCTTAGGCACGGACACACGGAGCGAGGACGGGACTCGGGAGCGGTGAGACGCGATGGCGCGGCACCTGCGGGGAGCGAGAGGCACGGGTGAGCCCGCGACCCGCGATGTGGGTCGCGGATCCACCGGTGACACAAAGTAATCAAAAAGTAACATTTATGATTACACGATTACATGATACCAAGAAAAAGTACAGCTTGTCCCGCAAAAAATAAGCTCTAAAACAGCTCTGTAAACAAAAAACTATAAATGTTTTGTCTATATTCTTACATGCCAATAAAAAAACACACACATTTCTCACAAAATGAGTTCTATATTCTGCAAAACAAGTTAACAAAAAAAAGCTATATAAATGGGGTATCGCCATGATCATGATGACCCATAGAATAAAGATAACACATAAACAAGAATGAATGATTTGTCTAACCACTACCAAGAAAGAGTTCATAAAATCGCATGATTAGCTATTGAACCCCCCATTAATGATGTACCTGAAAAGTTGATCTCATCCCCCCATATGTCCAAATTATAAAAAAATAAACATTTTATAGCCTGTAAAATGTGACAATGCAGATCTGCTCTAAATGTCGCATCCCTTCTTTTCGGTAGGCAACCACACACTCCAGAGAAACTGGTTATCAAACTTTGTGGAGTTTTTCATAATTTAATACTTTGTGGCGGTTTACTTTTTGGCCAACATTAATATACTGTAAAAACATATTACAGGTTGTAAATTACACATCCATTTTGTTTCAACCGCTGTGAAACATCTAAAGGGTAAATAAACATCTTAAAGTTGATTTTTTTTTTATACATTGAGAGGGTCGTTTCCAAAATGACATAATTTACGGGGTTTTACTGCTATTTAGGCCTCGCACAGTCACTTAAAACTGTGCAGGTGCCTCAAAATAAGGGTTTTGGCAATTTTCATAAAAATTAGATCCCAAAATTTGAAAATTGCACCCATAATTCTGAACCTCCTAACAACCTAGAAAAGGATGCATAAAAATCCATGGTGATATAACACAGACATTTGGGAAATGTAAGTTATAAAGTTACTTGGGTGCTATAACTATCTGCCTGAAAAGCAGAAAATTTTAAACTTTGAAAATGAATAATTTTTATAAATTTTTGCTGAATTTCCATTTTTTTCATAATTAAACACAAATGATATTATAAAAATGTTTCTATTACTTTGAAGTACAATGTGTGACGAGAAAACAATCTCAAAATCCCCTGGATATGTTAAAGCATTACTAAGGTATAACCTCCTATAATGACATTTTAAAAATTATGCCTGGTCCTAGGGCCCTTAAATGGCTTAAAGGAAATCAACCACTAAAAAAACAAAAAAAGGCTACAAATAGTGGTTGATTTTCTTTAATATTTCATAATCTTTATATAATCTTCTGGGAAGCTGGAAAAAGGAACATTTAAAGGAACATTAAATACATGATGAACCTTATTGTTGAGTGGCTTTAATTGGACAAAATGATTTTACCAAAGAAAATTTCAAAACAATGTAAAACATCCATTTTATGAAATGTATAGTTTTATGGTAGGAGCATGTTCTATGATTATATTATTCACATGAGCCCTAGTCATCCCAGCTTTGCGTAGGTGATTGATGCACCACTTCAATGATGTTCTCTAATTCCAATTCTGTTTATCCTTTTAAGCTCCTCAAGATAAATGTTTTGTTTGCTGAGTGAATCGTTTCTAACAGTAAACACACCGTTTCAGCACTACCAGTGTACAACTGTTACGTGGCTTCCCAGTATTGTATCTTCATAATCACCATATACAATGGAAGTAGTTGTAATCCCCACATTGCTCTCCTTTCTGCTATGAATGGTAAGATATGTAATATGTAAAGTAATATGCAATGTTGACACGGTGTACATATGATTGTAGTTTGGTGTATCTAACCTGTGGGTCTCAAATTGTTACCAAACTACAAACACCAGCATAGTTCAATAGCTAGCAACTAATAAAATATGACGCGCTTTACAATGTAAAAGAAACACTCAATAATGTGTGATCTCTACATAGTTTAGAATAATGTGGTATACACATAGAGGATGCACATTAACATATTATAACAAGACTTATCCTAGTATGTCTTGTGTAATAACTTAAAGAATAAGCCAAATATTAAGGTCTTGAACCTCTTTAATCATATATACACACAAACTGTAGAAAACAAATTGTATTTATTTTAACAACTATCCTGGTATCAGACATATTGTAGCCACACATTATATTGCTAAACTGCTCTGGATAAATGCTTAAAGGGGTTTGCTCATGAAAGAAAATTCTCAAATGTCAACCCCCTAGTGAAGTTTACACAATAAAGATAATTTTTAACCCCTTACTTTAGAATTTAACTCGGCTATAACACATACAGATCTGCTATATACCACCCTCCCCTCCCCTGGTGTAAAGATCTTATCTGTCTGTAGCTTTACTCTCCTCACAGTGGGGCAGACTTATCAAGCTGTCTGAAAGTCAGAATATTTCTAGTTGTCCATGGCAACCAATCACAGCTCCCCTTTAAAATATTCATGAGCACTGGTAAAGTGAAAACTGAGCTGTGATAGGTTGCCATGGGCAACTAGAAATATTCTGACTTTCAGACAGCTTGATAAATCTGCCCCAATGTGTTGATGTGTTGTTTGCCGACAGGAAGTTAGTGTTTATCTTTGTGAGCTCTTCCTGGCATGCAAGGGTGGGAGCTAGAGGGAAAGATCAGAGAGGTGCTCAGTGCAGGGTCAGACAGAAAAACAAGATGTCCAAATATTTGTTAATAACATTGAATTAAAGAATGTGTTATTTTGTTATTCTGAGTACATTTAAGAAATGTTTTCATGCAAATACACTTTAGTTTACAGAAGAGTTTCAGTTAGTTTATGGGGCTCCCCTAGCTGTATTTATGAAAATGTGGTGACAGGTTCCCTTTAAAGGGGTTCTAAGATTAGAAAACATCAGGAAGACGAATAGAATAATTTGTAGCCACGACCACCTCAACCGAATTGTTTGCTCTTCTTGGTGCAAGGGTTCGGTACTTGCAGGAAAGGGTTGATAATTTAACGGGAGGGGCTGTGGACCGGTAAAATAGGAGGCAGCCTATGCTGGCAGGCGGAGAAGTGGATGGTGAAGGGGGGAGTTAGTTAGTGGATAAGGAGATCCACAAGTTACAAACCTATAGTGAGGAAATATGTACCCATAAAATTACTGTAAATCCAATTTTGTAAAAATGAATGTGGAAAATGAAAACGTATGTCCGCAAATGCCAGAAGGATTGCAAGCAAAATGGGTGATCTTGAGGAACAGTTAGTTTTAGTTGATGTGGCTGAGACATGGCTAGATGCATCATATGATTGGGGTGTAAGTGGTACAGGTTTTACACTCTTTCAGGAGGTGGCAAGGCAAGGGCAAATAGAAGGGGAGGTGTATGTCTAAATGTCAGAAGAGATTGAGAGTGAGTGTGAATTAAACAGTAATCAATGAAAAATGTGAGCGGGCTGAAACTTTGTGGGTTCAGATTAAGAGAAAATCTATTTTTGGTGTATTCTATAGACACTCCAAAATCAATGAGGAAAAAGAGGGTCAGCTATATAAGCAGGTGGTCGCACAGTAAGGGACAGAAGTGATCATGGGAAACTTCCCAAATATTAATTGAAGGGGAGACATTTTATCAACTTTATGCCGGATCATTTTATGGACAGTTTGTAGAAGATCCCACAAGAGGTGATGCTTTGTTGGATCTTATGATTTCTAATAATGCAGAAATTGTCTGAAATTTCACTGTCCGGGAAACCCTTGGAAACAGTGATCATAGCATAATTATTTTCCTCTTAAATTGTAAAAACTAAATGCAGGCTGGAAAAGCAAAAACATTAAATTTTAAAAAGGCTAATTTTCCTAAATGTAGGTCTGCACTACAGTATATAGACTGGGATCAGATACTGTCACAAGATGTTAAACAGGAGACACTTAAATCTATACTGGGTCTTTATATTTCTAAATATTTTCCAATAGGCAACGTATAGACGGACTATATTACACCCCGCGTGGCTTACAGCTAAAGTTAAAAGGGCAATTAATTAGAAAAAGAGGGCATTCAAAAATAAAAGATAGGTGGCGAAAGAGAATTAAACAAATCCCCAAAAATTCTTTAAGAATATGAATGCAAAAAAGAAATTGGTCAGATCAGGTGGAACCCCTATATTCTGAAAATGAGGGGTTATTAACCCCTTCCCGACATTTGACGTAATAGTACTGCATCGCGGGAGGTGCGTTCCCGCAAAATATATATTATAGCTGACACCCGCCTCTAACACCCGCGATCGGAGATTTCTCCGATCGCGGGTGTTAACCCCTAACACGCCGCGATCGCGCTGACCGTGGCGTGTTAGAGGCATTTAAAGTTAGATATAGCTGAATCCGCTGCTCCGATCGCAGCCCCGGGACTGCCGGTGCCCGGGGCTGCAAGATCTTGATCCGGAAGCCGGGTCCGTGCCTTCTGGCAGGACCCGGCTGTAAGACACTGGGCATGCGCAGCATGCTCAGTGTCTTACATTACACAGTGCAATACATCTGTATTGCACTGTGTAATCTGTAAAATAGCTTGAACAAGTGATCAGAAGATCACTTGTTCAAGCTTAGATGTCAGTTACTGTAAAAAAAGTAAAAATAAATAAATAAAGGTTTTTTACAATAAAAATAAATAATAAAAGAAAGTGAAAGTCCCCCCAAACACCACATTTCCCTTTACACAAGTAATAAAGTATAAAAAACACTAAATCACGAAAAAACCCCACTTATTTGGTATCGCCGCGTCCGTAACAATCTGTACAATAAATCCTAATCATAATTGGACCCGCTCGGTGAACGTGGTAAAAAAAACCCCCAAAAAACTTGCCAAAAATTACAACTTTTTATCAAATTGCTTTACAAAAAATGTTCTAAAAAGTGATCCGAAAAAGTTACAAGCACCAAAATGATACCAATAAAAAGAGCAACTTGTCACGCAAAAAATAAGCTTACAACCAGCTCCGTAAACCAAAAAATACTATAATTATGCCGCTATAAAAATGGCAATACTAAAACAAATGCAATTTTTTCTATTCTAGTTTTCCTTCAATAAAATTGGACAAATAAAAATAAAACTATATAAATGAGGTATCACCGTAATCGTAGTGATCCGTAGAATAAAGATAATATATTATTGTTATGCTACAGTGAACAACCCCCCAAAAAAATGCTAAAAATCCAAAACAAGAATTGATGATTTTATTTTCCTCCACACGTAAAAAGTTAATAAAATTTCTTCAATAAGCTAAAAACCCACTAAAATTAAGTTTTTTTTTACAGTGCATCTCGTCTCGCAAAAAATAAGCCCTTATTTGTCTAAATTGCTTAAAAAATAAATAAAGATTGTATAGCCTATTCCCAACGAGCGTTGTTATAGAACGGTGCGGCGGGTAGTGACTTTCCAACACCGGTCAGGGTAAGACGGCGGCTGTTCACTGATCGGGGTAAGACGGTGGTTGTTCCTGACAGCCATCCATCCTGCCCCATGGACCAGAAGGGTTACGTCCCCCCCACACACCCCCAGTTTATTATCGCTGCTACTGGCTCATCAATTCAGACGAGTCGATAGCAGCGAATTTACTTATGACGTCAGTAATACCGGTCACCATGTCTATAGACACGGTGATCGGGGCAGGGTGGCGGCTGTTCCTGAAAGCCACCAATTGTGCCTTGCGGTCCAGAGGGGTTTTGTTGCCCTCCTCTGTCCATGTTTGCCGCTATTGGCTGGTCGATTTGGCCCAGCCAAAAGCAGCAATATTCGTCACAATGGGCATCGCTAAGGTGAATAAGAGCAACACTTGGCGATAATTTCCCTACTAAAACGAAGAAAAGCGCTGGCCGTGCACATTGTTCAGATGATGCTGTACAACTCTTACTTGCTGTTCCAATGTGCATGTCCTGCCGTATCATTTCTCCGTTTTCAAGAGGAAGATATTAGGAAACTAATATTGGGACAAGAAGGACGGGGCCCCAGTATCTCTGGTTTAGATGTTTCTGTGTTTTGCCAGGACAGCATTTTCCCGGTGAATTCTGCTGCTTCTAATGATAGGACTCAATAAAGAGTCTGTTCCAAAAGAGGAGTTAGGATGGACACTACATACTACTAAGATACCTGCGACAACTTCAGAGTGACAAAAGTTTAGTTGGTCCCTTGATATATACTACCTCCTTATACACTAGACATTCACAATTCACGCCCAACCTATTGTGAATTAATTTCGGTAAAATGAATAATTGTAACAACTGTTATGTCCCGTTGCTCCCTATACCCCTCCATTATTTCATAAGGGGCGCCACATAACGGGCACTGAAAGTTCCAGAAATAATTGAAATTTCCATCTTGGACTCCATTGCACATCATATTTGGAAACCACCTACATGTTCAAAATGCTCATTTCACCACGTGTATTACACTACACCACATATTACACCTTGCTATATTCCCCAAGGGGTGTACATTCAACAATTAGGGTCACTTTTCGGGTTTTCCTCTGTTTTGGTACCACTACGGCTCTCCAAATGTATCCTGACACATGTGAAGGATTTCTGTCAAATTTGGCCTCTAAAAGACAAACATTCCTCTTTTCCTCTACTGTGCGCCCATAATACATTTTATATGCACATGTGGGGTACTTCTACACTCGGGAGAAATAGTTTTACACCTTTTTTGGGGTTATTTAATATATTATCCCTTGTGGCTTACATAAATTAGGGGTAAAGTGACATTTATAGGAAAATTTTCACCTTTTTAATGATTAGGGCCTAATTGGATCATTCACCTGTAGGGGCAAATACATATATTACACATTGCAAAATTCTCTGAAGGGTGTGCATTCAAAGATTAGGGTCACTTTTCGGATTCTTCTCTGTTTTATACCACTAGGGTTCTCCAAATGCATGTCAAACATTTCTGTCAAATCTGGCTTCTAAAAGGCAAACATTCCCCTTTCCTTTTACTGTGCGCCCATACAACATTTTATATACACATGTGGGGTACTTCTACACTTGAGAGAAATAGGTTTAGACATTTTGGGGGGTTATTACTTTTTTTTTATCCCTTGTGGCTATATAAAATTAGGAGTAAAATGACCTTTATAGGAAAATGTTCACCTTTTATCTATTTAAGTCCTAATTAAATCAAACACCTTTTCGGACAAATACACATATTACACCTTGCTAAATTCTCTAAGGGGTGTGCTTTCCAAAATGGTGATACTTGTTGGGGTTCCCCTCTGTTTTGGTACCACTACAGCTCTCTAAATGCATCCTGACACATGTAAAGGATGTCTGTCAAATTTGGCTTCTAAAAGGCCAATGCCCCTCTTTCCCTTCTGAGCTTCACTGCGTACCCATACAACATTTTATTTGCATGTGTGGGGCAATTTTATACTCGGGAGAAATGCTAGTACACATTTTTTGGGGTTGTTTCATCTTTAATGCCTTATGGGATACAAAAATTAGCCGTAAAAGTGACTTTTTTGGGAAAATCTTCACCTTTTTCCTTTTAGGGACCTAATTGAAGCAAACACCTGTAGGGGAAAATACACATATCACACCTTGCTGAATTCTCCAAAGGGTGCACTTTCCAAAATGGTGACACTTGTTGGGGTTCCCCTCTGTTTTGGTACCACTAGGGCTCTCCAAATGCATCCTGACACATGTAAAGGATGATTGTCAAATCTGGCTTCTAAAAGGCCAAAGCCCCTCTTTCCCTTCTGAGCCCTACTGTGCACCCATACAACACTTTATATGCAAAAGTGGTGCAGTTCTGTGCTTAGGAGAAATAGTTTTACACATTTATGGGGTTGTTTCATCTTTTATCCCTTGTGGCTTACAAAAATTTGGGGTAAAAGTGACTTTTTTGAGAAAATTTTCACCTTTTTTCACTTTTGGGGCCTAATTGAATCAAACACCTGTTGGGGAAAATACACAAATTACACGTTGCTAAACTCTCCAAGGGGTGTACTTTCCAAAATGGTGTCTCATGTTGGGGCTTTTCTCTGTTTTGGTACCATTATGGCTCTCCAAATGCATCCTGACACATGAAAACTTTTTCAGCCATATTTGCCCTGCAAAAACGAAACAACGCTCTTTCCATTCCAAGTGCCCCCCTGTGTCCGTACAGCAGGGTACAGTGACAAAATGGGTATTGGCATACTCAGGAGGAATTGCCCTAAACGTTGTAAAATGCATTTTCCTTTTTAACCCATTGTGAAGGTGCAAATTTTAGTGTTCAATGAATCTATAGTAAGATAAAATTACATTTCTCTAATTTCACTTTCATTTATCTTTCACCCTCATGAAACGCTCAAAGGGTTAACAAAATTCCCAAAGGTTGTTTTGAATATTTTGAGGGGTGTAGTTTCTAAAATGGTGTCATTTGTGGGGGTTTTCTGTCATGTAGGCCTTCTAAAGTCACTTCTAACTAAATTGACCCTCCAAAAGTAGGTTTTGATGATTTTCGTGAAAATCTGAAAAATTGCACCTAAAGTTATAAGCCTCCTAACATCCTAAATAAAGGAAAAGATGTTTGAAAAATTATGCCAAGTTAAAGCAGACATATGGAAAATGTTAGTTATCAAGTTATTTTAGTGATATGACCAACTTTCCAAAAAGTAGAAAATTTTGAATTTGGAAAACATTGTTTTTCTCCAAATTTTTGCCAAATTTCCATTTATTTCATAAATAAATACTAAATATATTGATTAAATTTCTCAACCAGCATGAAGTACAAAGTGTCACGAAAAAACAATCTCAAAATCAACTGGATATGTTAAAGCGTTCCAAAGTTATAACCACTTAAATAGACACATGTCAGATTTTAAAAAATGGGCCGTGTCAGGAAGGTGAAAAGTGGCTTCAGCGTTAAGGGGTTAACCTGTGAACAAGAGAAGGTAAAGATATTAACCAGTTTTTTAAGCTACATTTATACAATAGAAGAATGTGGGTGGTGCCAGTGTGGGTCATGCATCCTGTAATATTCTAGACTGGATGAATGTAAACATGGTCCAATCTAAGCTCAATAAAATAAATGTTTGCAAAGCTCCTGTTTAAAATCTTCAGAAATTCCTAAATGACTGGTGCGATGACTGGAACGGTGCCAAGTGACTGGCGCAAGGAGAATGTGGTGCCAATAGGGATCTGCACAATGCAATTACAGGCCTTTAAGCTTAACTTCCATTGTAGGGAAAATATTGGAAGGGTTAGTAAAAGACTTTATACAGGAGTATGTGACATCAAATAGTATTAAAAAAAAAATGTAAATCTTTTGTGAAAAAAAATTCTTTTGCCATATTCTAGCACAGGAAAGAGAAATAAAGGCACCACCTTTCTCCCAAAAAGGTTATTTGATTTATTATGTCGATATAAACCTATATAATACAATAAAACACCCAAAAAACTAAAATTAATAAAACCAACTCTTGTCCACAATAGTCTTGTTGAATGTAGATTGATTATATGTACTGATATAGCTCTTGTGTTAATAGTAATAATGAAGGTTGGGCCCAACCATGTGTTTACACTCTATATGCTATATTGCATCTCACCTGACCATACATACCCAGCAAATGGTTAATAGACTATTAAAATTGCCAAACTATACAGGATAACCATGAATGCTACTGGATAAATAACCATACATATATAGAGACTATGATCTGAGGAAGTTTTTTGTTCCGAAACAACTCTGTTTCAACTTCTGTTGCAGCTCCCAGTCCTATTGCCTTATTTCCTCCTCAAACTTTTTCTTGCTATTCAAAATAAAATCTCATATATTGGTAGCATTCTAGTGTCTTATACACAATTGGCCTATCTTTCTGGTATGTAATGCACTTAGACTACATGTGTTTCCAAGCTCCCAGCTCCTCCTCAGTAGTCACTGGACTACTGAGGAAGGAGCTGGGAGCTCAGAAACGTGTCTAGTCTAAGTGCATTACATACCAGATGGATTAGGCGGTTTAATCTTCAAATAACAGTTCATGAGATGTGTCTGATATTGAAAGATTAAACCGTGCTTAAATGAAAGGCCCAACTAGGAGTAGAAGACTGTAACATATCCATATTTCTTTAGACTCTTAGACCTATTCCTGTTTGTCTACTGGAAAGTGTATTATAAGGTTTGCTATTGGCTTCCCTGATGAGTGGTTTAACAGGCACCAGGCAGTCCTGAGCAAGTGCTGGGGCCCAGAGCGTCCCAAATTGCCGAATCTCAGCCTGGCAGCATCTGGTGAGGGGAGGGCTGTATATAACAGAACAATAAGTGGGCTGTATATAATTAAACTATGAAGGGACCGTATATAATTAAACGATGAGGGGGTCTTATATAAAATAATAGTTTATGAATTTTTAATGCCACCACATGAGGCTCTTTTGCCCAGGGGCCTACTTAAAAATGGAGTCAGCCCTGTATATGAACATCTGTGTTTTCAGCTACATCCTTTAGTTTTACTAAGATGGCATACACTAGTATTGAAGTGGACTATTATTCTGGCCCTATACTTATGAACATTTATTATAGCCAGCAATCCTTGTGCACAGCATTTGATAATCGCCCGTTCCCTCACCGCAGAAGATACATCAAGGGGCTTAGATGTATCCACCGTGCAGTGGCGCCACCAGGCAAGAGTATGTGTATGTCTAAATTCAGTGGTGAATGTTTGCAGGCTTTAGCGGGTGCACAGGAACGCTCCATGCCACTTCACTGGCATCTGTGCTTCCCGCTATGCCCATATGCATAGCAATAATAATTGCTAATTCTTGCCGTGCATAAAATATTTCAATTATTTCAGTGCTTTTATGCCAGAAAACATAGAAGCAATGATAAATATCCATCAATCCTTTTAACTATATGGTAGTAACATTGTTTATGTCTAAATCTTTTACTGAGCTCCCATAAGTTATATAGATTATCCATTTTTATTTTTGGCTAGTCTTTGCTTGATATGTAAGAAACAACAGAAATCTTTGCTTGATATGACAGACACCTGCTTGGTAATCAACATTCACTTACAGGGACACCGGAGTTCACAGAACATTGTCCAACTATAATGCACCATGCGGTGATTCACTGCAGTGATTCAAGATCATGGGATCATTCGATATCATGAATGTTTTGCTTCCCCGCTCAGGTCTGACAGAGTTGACCATCTTTTAAGTGGTGCATCTAAGTGCTTGGGCTTGCAACACAATTTGAAAGTTAAATCCCGTGCTCAGTCCGAATCAGTTGGACTGCCCGACGGCATCGTCCCCTAATTTGTGTCGTATGGTAGCCAGTGCAGTGGAGCCACATAAAGGGATGCTTGCGCCACAATCCCAGTGCACACACGAGTGGAAAGTAGCCTTCACTATGCCCACAAGCCCTATAGCAATAGTCTGCCCATATATGAAGTACATTTGAAGCCAGAGATTTACATACAGAATACAATAAGACACACATGCATGTTTTTCTTACTATCTGACATGAAATCAAAATAAAACTTTCCCATTTTAGGTCAATTAGGGTTACCAATATTTGCCAAATGCCAATATAACGAGAGAGGCAATTTTATTGCTTTTTCCAAAGCCAAAAGTTTACATACACTAACATTTCTATGCCTTTAAACAATTTGGTACAGAATACATGTCTTTGGAAGCTTCTGATTAATTGGCAACATTTGCGTTATTTAGAGACACACCTATTTTAACTCCTTACCGACGCATGCCGTAATAGTAAGGCGCGTCTAGGGTGCGGGTACATGGAGAGGGCTCACGGTCTGAGCCCTCTCCATAGTCGGTAAGTCTTCACTGCATATTGCAGCAAAGGCTTACCGGTAACACCCACAGTCGGTGCTAGCCGACAACAAAAATGGAATCACATGGGCCGAGGATCGATGCTCTTCATGACGTCAGCAGGGAGCGGCGATCCATCAACATGACAGCCTCGGGTCTTCCAAAGGCTGTATCGTTTTAACCCTTTCATTACAATGTGCAATCATTACATTGCAATGAAGGAAGAGGAAAATCCCCATATTGTAGTATGGCAGTATACAGTAGGATCGATCAGACAGCCTAGAGATAAAGGGAGTCTGAAAAACAGTAAAAATAAAAAAAGTTAAAAAAATTAAAATCACTACCCTTTCCCTATAACTGATATAAATATAAATAAACAGTAAAAATCATAAACACATTAGGTATCGCCGCGTCCAGAAATGCCCAATCTATCAAAATATAATAACTTTTTTTACTGTGTTTAACCCCGTATCGGAAAATAGTGCCACTTTTTTGCCATTTTGAAAAATATAAAAAATTCAATAAAAAGGGATTAAAAGGTTGTACAGTCCTAACAATTGTAGCATTGAAAACGTCATTGAAAGTCGCATAAAATGACACCACCCACAGCTCCATACACCGAAGTATGAAAATGTTATTAGTGCCAGAAGATGGCAAAATCCCAAAAATACTTTTTTTGTACAGGAGGTTTTAATTTTTGTAAATGTTTTAAACCATTATAAAACCTATACAAACTTGTTATCCCCATGATCGTACCAACCCACATAATAAAGTAGACATGTCATTTGGGGCACACAGTGAAAGCCGTAAAATCCAAGCCCACAAGAAAAAACAACGCAAATGCGTTTTTTCACTATTTTCACTGCATTTGGAATTTTTTTCACCCTTCCCAATACATGGCATGGAATATTCAATACCTTCACTATGAAGTGCAATTCATTACGCGGAAAACAGGCTATTACAGAGCTCTTTATGTTTAAAAATACAAAAGTTATAGATTTTTGAAGGTGGGGAGGGAAAAATAGAAATGAAAAAACAAAAAAGGGCCAGGTCGTTAAGGGGTTAAGGCACACCTGTAAAGCACTACTTCTTTGCGTAAATCATAGTACAGTCTAAAGAAATCAGGAAAGATATCAGGAACAGAACTGTGGGCTTGTACAAGTATTGTTCATCCTTGGGTGAAATTTTCAGAAAGCTGAAAGTGTCTTGTTCACCTGTACACCTTACACACAAGTGAAAACAAAGGTATGTTGAGCCAAAGTTCAGCTCAGGAAGGAAATCGGTTCTGTGTCCCAGAGTTTAGCATGCTTTGGTCCAAAATGTGTATTTCAACCCAGAACAAAAGCAAAAGCACTTTTGAAGATCCTCACTGGAGTTGGTAAGTGTGTTAAAATAAGCACTGTATCGACACAAGCTGAAAGGCCATTCTGCCAGGAAGAAGCCATTACTCCAAAAGAAACATAATAAGCCAGACTAATGTTTGCAAATGCACACAGGAACAAAGACCTTAATTGTGGAGACACCCTGTGGTCTGAAAGAACTAGAATTAACCTGTTTTGTCATAATGTCAAAAATAGGAATAATTGAAAATTAGGTGTAGTAGGTACCCCTCCCCTCTTAAATTCCTCTGGAATTCCTGTAACCCGGACAAGGATGCTGGGGCAATAAAGCTTACATCTCCAGGTCCCAGACCAAATTGTAAAATTAATGGTGTGTGGATGAGATTCTCTCTACATCCATTAACAAGGTCAGCAAGAAGATGTGACCTCTATCTTCCAGCACCAGCTAGAATACCTCCCTCTTGCTATACACATCAAAGGATTATGCAGCACAATTCATATTTCGGACACATACCTTTCCCTAATAATTCAATTCACCTCTCTGCTGCTACTGTGTCAAAGGCAAAGAAATGGCATCCCAGCAACAGGAACCAATTACAGGAACTCCCAAAATATTAATACTAATATCCTCATAATTAGTATTAGGGCAGCATGGTGGTGGTGGTGGTGAGTGAGTAGCACTTCTGCCTTGCAGCACTGGGTTCCTGGGTTCGAATCCCACCCAGGTCAACATCTGCAAAGAGTTCGTATGTTCTCTCTGTGTTTGCGTGGGTTTCCTCCAGGTACTCCGGTTTCCTCCCACACTCCAAAACATACCGTTGGGGCTCACAATCTAAACAGCCTATGGGGACAGGGAACAATTTGACATGCTTTGTGCAGCGCTGCGTAATCTGTGTGCACTATATAAATAAAGAATTATTATTATTATGTGTGTGGGACATGATGATGGAAAATATGAAAAAAAAACATACAGAGGTCATAAACATCCTGTGTTATAAAATGCAATTAGCATACTAGCCTTCATCATGTCATCACAGTCGAGGGGAGTATGGGGAATGTTAGAATCACACTTAGGGGCATTAGTCATTCTTTAGGGATCCCAAGCGGATAGAGTGATCGCTTACTTTTGCTTCCCCAGATTCATAAAGTCACGTAATGTATTAAGTGGTGTTTTATCCCTTTATTCTATCAAACTGTTATTTTTACATTGTATGTATTTGTCTGTTTAATGCTACACCCTTTTTGTATGATAATCCCTTTATGTTTGTAAGCATTGACCTTTTTGATATTAAAACTTCAATTTAATAAGATTTTAAATTAATTATTCCATAACTCAGAAGAAACGCTACCTAAATTAATTGATTTATTAGTGAATGTAATATTATATTAAGGTATAATCAATGCAAGCTGTCAATGCAAGGACAGCTTTCTGTTTTAGCAAACAGGTCAGATGAAGCGCAGGGAGCGCGAAACAGCTGTCATGTGTTTGATTGTCTTGTGAGTCTACCCACGTCCTCCCTCACCCCCTCACCTCGATCAATTACATTTATGAAATGTTTTTGTAAGTATGCATCAATAAAACAGCATTGAAAAGGAGAAGATTGGTGAGTGCCGATTCCACTGTTTTTCTATATGCACCATTGGGACCTATTCCCATTAAGGGAATCAGAGCACCACTGCTCCCTTGATGTCAGATTTGTTATTTGGATTTGGTTATTTGATGTCAACACGATGATTATGAAGTAGTGCCACCTGACTCTAAAGCCTTTTGTGTCTCGTGTTTCTAGGACTTATATGCATGACTTTATTCTTTATTGAGACCTATAGGGTTTGTACTCCTGTCCTAGATGGCTGGTATTGAGTCTGATATATGCTTTCATATTTTTAACCAGGAGGGGTAGTTGCATATATATTTGTCTATAGAGAAGGCGTGTTGTTGATTGGCCTTACCTGGCTAATCCAACTAGGTGTTGGTTATATGAACTGCTGTATATTTTTTAGGTGACTTTAACATGTCCATTAATTTTTTTGTCAGGATAATCTATTTGCTATTTTTCTAATAAAGTATCATCTGCTTATACACCATTTATTGCTTTATTGACACACACTCTTTTCTTGTGGCATTGGTTGCCTTTCTGTTTTCCACTCGTAAAGAGCACTCTATGGCCCCACCTTCCCGGATTAATCGTGTTAGACCTTAATAACGGCCCTAAAGCCTCCTTAATGCCAAAATACACATGTATTACAATAACAAATTTAACAATGTCCAGCAATCATAAGAAAGGTAAAAGTCACTATAACAATAAAATAATAGTGAACGTTCAATGATTTTCTACAAGATAAAAAAGGGTGGAAAAATCAGGTGCAGTCAACTTCCTACCTTGTTGTTCCTTTACCCTTTGTAGTAACGGCAAGTCGACATCTGCATTTGTTTGCAGATCTTCTGGTGTATGAGGTAGATATGCCGCCTGAGGAGATGCCCATGTTGTGCCATCAAGATGAAAAATCAGGAGTGGCACTAGGTATTGCAATGTGAAATGGCCTTAAATAGTTGAGAAGACGTGTCAGAGAAAGATTTTCTCTGTCTGGTCACTTCAGCCAAATAGTCCGCAAATATAAGGAGTTTGGCTCCATTCAGGTCCTGACGATTTGACCCTGAAAGCCTGCAGGATGATGTTTTTGTTTGCGAAATTCAATTACTTGACAATGACTTGTCTTGGTTTCTGCTGGGTTCTCGCAGATGTCCCCTCTCCATTCTCATTGCTTTCTCTCCCGGGGCCTCTGTGGGCTTTTTCCACCACACACATTTTTGTAAGGCCCAGTGCACATGTAATAGTTGATTCACGCAGATGGAGGGGATCTTGTGCTGAGATGGATTCAAATATGTTAATTAGATGCAAGTTATTTCAGTCGGATCCCCACTGAACAGCAAATTAGGCCCTATCCCGTGGAGAGGGCCTTACTTTTGTTCATGGTAAAATCCCTTTTAGTCTGATGTTGCCTGTGAAGAAGATAATTTAGCTGCTGTCTGTGCAATACACTCCATCTTGCCAGGTGTGGTCATCACCTCTTGGTCCTCTTCTGTGAGGGAGTCTGTGGCACTCTCACATTCATTATGCACCAGTCCATTTAATGCCTATTCCAGGTTGTGTTCAGGGGTAAGTTGTTCTGGTTTTACTGTTTTTACACCCAAACTGGAAGTCCCATATTTGTATTTTCATATACTATATGTAAACTTCTGGTTTCAACTGTATGAAATTGTGTGTTTTGGTCTAGCACTTTTATCAACACAATGGGGCAGATTTACTTACCCGGTCCATTTGCGATCCAGCGGCTCGTTCTCTGCAGTGGATTCGGATCCGGCCGGGATTCACTAAGGCAGTTCCTCCAACGTCCACCAGGTGTTGCTGCTGCGCTGAAGAGCATCAGAACGCACGGGAGTTCACCGAGCCATCGTGGGTGAAGGTAAGTGCGAGTCCAGCGACACTTTTTTTTTTTAATGTGGCAGTTTTTCCGAATCCGTCAGGTTTTCGTTCGGCCGCGCCCCCCCTGATTTCCCTCGCGTGCATGCCGGCGCCGATGCGCCACAATCCGATCGTGTGCACCAAAATCCCGGGGCAATACAGGGAAAATCGGCACAAATCGGAAATATTCGGGTAACACGTCGGGAAAACGCGAATCGGGCCCTTAGTAAATGACCCCCTTTGTGTTTGACTAATTCATCGACTAATGCATAGTGCTGGGCCTGAAGGGATTAGCATGACTCATTTCATTTTATAGCTCTGTGCAACGCTGCGTAATCTGTGTGCGCTATATAAATAAGGGAATTATTATTCATAGAACCTTGGCAGGACCTAGAGTCATGCGCCTACTTTCAGGCCATGCATAATGTAAAATTCAACTGTGACTGGGGTGTTCCTTTAACAATTATTAAATGAGCTGTATATGCTTTAGAGATCAAACAAAAGGTTGGGGTCCCAAAGCCGTTTTGCTTTTTCCAGAACTTCCATAGACCTGAAAGGAATGATCTACTCATCTCTCCATAAATTCTGGGGCTCAAACCACCACCACATGCTCCCACAAGGTTCCTCTTTGGATATTCTATAAAAATAATCTGGTTAATACAAGTGTGCTATAATGAGTACCTTAACTCAATTGGGGATGGTAGAATATTCATCCTCATTGAACTTTTTTTCCCCCAAACTATGCAACTATCAATCAAGTGCACTGTGTTAGCTCCTTTTTTGTTTATTTTATACACTTCGGATTTTAGGAAAAATGATCCGGCTTGTTTTCTTCAAAAATACTCGGATGATTCGGTAATGGTGGGCTGTATCACAGAGGGGGACGACAGTGAATACCGAGAGTCAGTGAATACATTTACCGAATGGTGCAGCTCAAATGGTCTCGTATTAAACGTAAATAAGACGAAAGAATTGGTTATAGATTTCTCAAGGAAAAAGGGCATTATGCCCAAACCACTTATTATAGCAGGGACAGAAGTGGAGCAGGTTGGTAGCTATAAATACTTGGGCGTAATCATTGACAATAAATTAAGCTGGCATGAGCATATTGATAAGGTCTCTAGACGTGCTAATAGTAATCTATTCTTTTTACGTAGACTAAGGGCATTTGACATCCCGAGGACCATGTTGGTCGGTTTCTATAATACGGTTATGTTGAGCGCATTTGCATTTGCCCTAGTGGCTTGGGGCAACTGTATTTCTAGTAGGGACTGTCAAAAGATGGATAAAATAATTAAGAAAGCCTCCTCGATAGTAGGTTTGCAATTTGATAGATGGGAGAAACTTGTACAGTGCGGGATAATAAGGAAATTGGAAAAAATTAGAAATAACAGTGACCATCCAATGCATGGCGTGCTGCAGGCACAGATCAGTGGTTTTAGCTCCCGTTTTATTCTCTTGCGCTGCAGGTCGGAGAGATTTAAAAAGACGTTTATACCGGCCGCTCTCGAGCTGTCAAATACCGCAATTAGGGGTAAAATAGGAATGTTTTAGAAAATAAGACTGTTGGAAAAATGGGTACTATTTTATTACTTTTATAATCTATTTAAGTAACTATTTATTGAATATCGGGTGAAATTTACTTATGTGTATTGGTGTTTTTACTCTGTCTTATTGTATATGTGTTCTTTTCATGTGAGTTTTTTTTTTTTTTTTTATATATGTGATGTTTTGTCAATTTGATGTATTGCGGAGGTGACACTTTAAGTTGGGATAATAAAGTATTATTATTATTATTATTATTATTAGTGTACTGTATTTCTTCTAATACAGCTGAAACATCACTTGATCCATTATCATTTATAGTTAAATCTATTTTACAGTAAATCTCTCTTGCATTAAAAATGAAATCTTCATGCCAGGGTTTACTTTGGCCTTGGACAGTCTAAACTGCCTGAGGCTTCTAGGACGCCAGTCAGAAAGTAGGGTAGTCCCTTACCATAATTGACAGCTTATAAGTCTACAGAAAAGTGCAAAGCATCCAAACTCAGAGTAAAATGTTTGCAATGTATTACATTCCAGGATATAAGACAGGTCACAATGCCAGTAATTCTTAGCCTCTGAATGAAATAAATTGGGAAACTCCTAAAGGCATAGACAGGAGGATATCACTTAATCCAAAACAGACAGTGAAGGAAAGGTTGCAGACCTACCATTGTAGTGAATGTGATTTAGGATTCAACAAGGGTCATCTGTTGTAGTAAAACATACAAGTTTTTTTTTACTTTAAACCGACAGTATTGGTTTTTTAGAATATTGGCTTCCATTGTGTTAAACAATGAATAATGCAGTATTGTAGCATAATATGATCTAACATAGAAAATGCTATTGCTATTGAGAAGGGTACTGACTAAACTGCTTATCATGATTCTCAACACACAGTGGTGTGAGGAATGTAACTATGGTTCCCCTTAATTTTTTTTATTTCTTTCAAAGAAGGGAGAATTTCCTAATAATTTTCACAACAGAAAGTACCAGGCCTATGCCACCCCAGTTCCATATCACTTCTCTTAACAACCCCTCTAGGGTACACATCACTTCAGACATCTGTTCTTTTTATCAATTCCTGCATAACACTACTAGCTCAATCTGTCCGAGAGGGCCTGATTGTAGGCAGTAGAGAATATAGTCCTTCCATCTCAAAAGTCAATGTGAGCCAGGCTCTCAAAGAGGACCTCTCTTACAAGGATTTAGGAATTTCCACTTTTGTCAGATCTTTGTAACTTTTGTATTTTGTACTTGCATTTTGTACTTAATTTTGTCTTAATGTAATGTTTATGAACCCTTTATTGAATGTACACCATGGAATTAATGGTGCTCAATAAATAATAATAATACCGTATATACTTGAGTATAAGCCGACCCGAGTATAAGCCAAGGTACCTAATTTTAACACAAAAAAACTGGTAAAACCTATTGATTCGAATATAAGCGTAGTGTGGGAAATGTATTGGTCACAGCCAGTATATAGCTAGTCAGCCCCCTTCCCCCCTAGTATAAAGCCATCCAGCCCCTGCCCTCAGTATATAGCTAGTAGATGCTGTCCCCAGTATATAGCCAGTAGCCCCCTGTCCCCAGTATATAGCATGGAAGCCCCCTGGCCCCAGTATATAGCCTGGCAGCCCCCTGGCCCCAGTATATAGCCGGCGGCTCCCTGGCCCTACTATAAAGCTGTCCAGCCCCCGCCTTGAGTATGCCAAGCCTTTAAAAAAAACACACAGTACTCAACTTTCCGACGCCCCCTCAGGTCCTCTTCTGTCTTCGGCGATGCTCCGGCTCCGTGTCCCTGCTTGCTGACATAATAGTGTGTGCCGATGGGGGCACACACACTATAAAGAGAACAAGCAGCTTACGTCATGGTGCATGCGACGGAACCGCACAGGGACACGGAGCCAGAGCATCGCCGAAGACAGAAGAGGACCTGTGGGAGCGTCGGAAAGGTGAGTACAGTGTTTGTTTTTTTATAGACTTGAGTATAAGCTGAGTTAGGTTTTTTTAGCCCATTTTTGGGCTACCCCTTTCCCCCTTCTCTATGTATTAATGATGTAGAGTTAAGGAGGGAGAGATTATGGGAGTATTATGAAGCCCTGTACCTTCAACGCCACCAGATACATGAGGAGGCTCTGGCGTAGAACTGCACTATTGCCAGCGACCAACCAGTCCTGAATAATTAGGAATGGTCAATATGGTCAAATAGACAATTGACTTAAAGGCTGTTTCATGGGCATGTGTGACGATACCTTCATTCATTATTATGACATTCATGACATTATTATGTCATTCTCAATGGTTTGTGTGAATAACAGCTTGTTCATCCATTTTGTGTTTATTTTGTGGGCCTCTATGGGGCGCTCATAGCACTACTTTGTGCTATAGTACTACACAATTTTTGTATATGCCCCTGCACATAAACCTAATTGTGGCTCTTTAATATTTAATACATGCATTTTGTTTCATTTTCCACTTTCCACTATCAATGTTTGTTACAGTAATTCTCTATACTGTAAATAATAAATCACAGAATGTTCCACTGTTTGACCTCACTGAATTGCCACCATATTCTTCAAGACAATTCCCTTTTAAGTAAAAGTACTGTCCATGTCATGATGGGCTCGTGATCGTGAGACAACACACTTTCCAGTTTGCAATTTTGCCTGTTCATAGGACTGCACCCATCAGCTCTCTGTTGTTACTCCCATAAAAGGACCAGCTGAGGTGCAGATACTCACGTACTATATTTTTAACCTGTATCATCACTCATCATTGATGTATCAACGTACAATTTCTGCTAGAAAGAAGTAATGACTTCTGATCATAAAAAATGTGGTCCATCTGGCAAGTCTGGGTTTCCCACCTTTAGAGACTTGTAACCACCCTTGGGATACTACCAAGACTTTGTTTCCATGGTTTGAAGTGGAAATAAGAAAAGGTTTACACAAACAGACATTTATGGGTGGGGTGGGTGTGTTAATCCTCTTCACAATGTTTTAGAGCCACAGGATTTTGCAGTGTTTTTCCAATCATACATATAGATAGATCAATCAATAATGTGTGGATTTTGGGTTCAGCTCTTTTTTCATGATATTGGAAACTTTTTTAATTCTGTTCACTCATTTATTTTATTGTTTAAGATTAAATGCACATGAACAAGCTATTTCTCAGATGTGAAAAAGAAAGTTTTCTTCTGTCTTTCATGGTTGATTTGCATTGACATGTTTTTCACAGATTCTGCTTTGCTATGGTGCGCTACCTGTGGGGTTTCAGGGCCATTATGGCCTAGCTGCAGGATTTTAGACCCTGTTGGGGCTTTGTTGTGGGGGTGGATGACACCATGTCATGCCATCCCACTAGCATAAGGCCGCACTAGAATGAGGTCTTTGTGAAGAGGTTTGTGGGTTTAGGTAATTTGATCAAATTAAAGAACCTCAGGTTTGTATTTACTACTGTAGCCCCGCTACAGTAATTTATACATTTACTAAGGGATTTGCGCTGCTTTGCGACACACTTTAGTCAGACTCTTCAAGCTCTTCATGGCTAAAATGGCTTGCACAGGTATTTAAGAAGTGTTGAGATTGTGTCGCACGCAACCCTTTTATGGCAGCGCTGCGCCGGCTTCCATGTGACACAAATTATGGGGCATGCCGTTTGACGGTCCGACTGATTTAGACCAAGCGCCGTATTTAACTTTCAAATTGTGCCGCACGCCCTATGTTAAAGGTGCACCACAAAAAAGATGGTGAACTCTGTTGGACCAGTGCGGGTAAGCGACACATTCATGATTTATGGCGCACGATCTTAGTGAATCGCTGCACGCAGCATTATAGACGGACAATGCACTTTTAGTAAACTCGAGTGACCTGGTAAGTAAATGTGCTCCATTGTGTAGGTGAAGTCCAGATAATTTTTTTTATATTGGAATAGGAACAAGTCATGAAACTCATGAAAAATAGTTATGTGACATCAATCTGTTCTTTTTTTTTGCTACATCAAAATGGTTTACTTTGACATTTGGCTTATATATGTGCACATGGCCCTGTCTCTGCCACACTAGTTGACTGGGCAGAAGAACCCAGTCACCCATTTTCACATTCTTAACCACGTCTGGTGACTCTAGACACATCAAAGTCTGGAGACAGAGATACTGGACATTTCCTTCTCTAGATCATTTCCTTCTCTAGATTGCTTCTCTAGATCTTTATTGTACCGTATTGTACATAAAATTAATATTATGGGTATTAAGACTTAAATTACAGATACTAAGTTTGACACATTAGATTTTATAAGGCTTGGAATGCTTTGCAGCGGTTCTCATTCCAAGTCTTCGAAAGTGAAAGGGTTTATATGAGAGACAGACAGGCATGCTGTCTGCATATTTCTCATAGGGTATTACACTGAAATATTTATCAGACTAAGTGATTGTAGGAATGCTATTTCATTCAGTTATCCCCACCCCATCTTTAAAAAATGAAATAAAAATTCTTGGGAGTCCATAACACACCTCAAGTAGTGTAAGCTGGCAAGAAGTGCCTTTCATTCTAAAAGAAGATTTCGCACTCCAGAAATAGGACATGGAGAGTAATGTTAAAAATTTCTGCATAAATATACTCGTCTATGTGCATTTTCTCTACTTCTTTGCAATATTATACCAATAGAAGCACTGTGTTGTGTACCAAAGCTTGTTTAGATACTGCCGAAGAGTTAAGTGGAAATATAGTCTGCCTGACTTCCATAACCTAACTTCAGCTACTCTAACTAAATCTACTTACTCCACTTACAGCAATTTACCTCAGTGGTAAATTTCTGCATAGACTTTTTGTAGTCATTGTCCATAGCAACTGTACCAGCATTCCACTGTGATAGTGACTGTGGTGGAAAAGGGGGTCCTATAGACAAAGTGCATCCTCCATCACTTCTGTCCCCGGATTTAGCAAAAAACAGAACATAAAAGATATCTTACTTTGAGTACAAAAATGATCTTGTTATCGCGGCATGAAGAGCTCAAAATTGAAACTTCAGGTAAAGTGAACACTGACCTCAGTGGGGGTCATTTACTAAGGGCCCGATTCACGTTTTCCCGACGTGTTACCCGAATATTTCCAATTTGCGCCGTTTTTGCCTGATTTGCCCTGGGATTTTGGCGCACGCGATCGGATTGTGGTGCACCGGCGCTGGCATGCACGCGACGGAAATCGGGGGGCGTGGCCGAACGAAAACCCGACGGATTCGGAAAAACAGCCGCAGTTTTAAAAAAAAGTGTCGCAGGACTCGCGCTTATCTTCACTAGGAATAGGCCGGTGAACTTCAGTGCATTCCGGCGGGCCTCGGGGAACTTCAGCGCAGCAGCGCTACCTGGTGGATGTCGGAGAACCTACCTTAGTGAATCCACCACAGAGAACGCACCGCTGGATCGCGAATGGACCGGGTAAGTAAATCTGCCCCAATGTGATGCAGGATCCGCTTAGGTAGACAACACTAGCCTTTTGCTCAGATTTATTACTATGTTAATTCTGATGCAGACTGTTCATTCCTACTTGGAATATCTAAATTGCATGTTATTCCATGTTATACAGTATGTAATAACCACTTATCAGACTGTGTCCTAGAGAAAAATATGTATCCATTGTCACAGCAGATCACCCAAGAGTCTTCCAGTGGACAAACACTGTTTAATAGACAGTGATAGTCCATTATAAAAGTTTTCTTATCTACTAAGTGAATATTGTCTAGCACATCTATTCATTGCAGGGAGTGGATTTTGTTTTCTGGGGTTCCTGCAGGAAGACCGAACACTTGCTGCCTCACATTTTAATTTATCCCAGCTAACAGTTGATCTGTATTCCTTCTAATGTTTCTACCTCTAAAAATAACACTTTATAATTGTCTCTATTGTCCTTTACAATGTATGTTATTTCTGGTTTAAAAAACATCTCCGTAGACTTCCTTGGGGTAATCTGAGGCCACAAAATAAATGTTTTCCCAATATTGCAAGTCATCATTAAATGAGGAAAGGGAACAGACTTGGTAAATCACAAAATAAAGGAATATGAGAAATGAAAAGAATACAAAAATATGTAGGACAAAGTTGAAACTGAATAATGGACATCCTGCATCTGAACGTGTGGAGAGTGAGGAACGTGACAGCTGCATGGGTAGAGATTAGCTCCAGTCTCTGATTCATTCATACATTGTCAGTAATCCATTATTCAGCAAAATAAAAACAAATGAAGACGTGGGAAACATGACCAAGGAGTTTACTCTTTTCTTCTGGAGGAAAATCAAAGAATGAGTATATGCTTCTGATAGTTACAAGTTTCACAAGGGCTGGGACATGAACTGGGACTAAACCAGTGCCAGATATATAATAGCCTTTGGAAACTGTACTCAGAGATTGGTATAAATAAAATGTCCTCCATAAGACTAGGTTAACCAAAAACACAAAAAACTGCCACCAGTTAGCATCTGCAAAACCACTAGTGGCTAACCCATAGGAGTTTATGATATCAACATATTGAGGCAGATTTATCAAGTGTCTGAAAGTCAGAATATTTCTAGTTGCCCATGGCAACCAATCACAGCTCAGCTTTCATTTTACCAGTGCTCATGAATATTTTAAAGGGGAGCTGTGATTGGTTGCCATGGGCAATTGGAAATATTCTGACTTTCAGACACTTGATAAATGTGCCCCATTGGGTGTGATTACAACAAATATAATCTGCAAGCTTCGCAAAGTGCTTAGACTTTTGCTGACCATTCCACTTCAGCCCTTTTGAACTGCTAATGGGGAGTCTGGGGATTGTATGTGGATCTGCCACGTAAGGATTGGCCACAACAGAATCTGCGGCTATAACTTGGTTTACTGCCAGTCATTTCACTTTGCCTAAAATCCAGCAATTTTGACCCATTTGTCCCCAGCCTAAGACATGTAGTTTTCAAAGATAAGACAAAATGTAAAGGCATAGTTTATAATAATGGCTTAAATAAATATAGCCATAGAAAAGTGAAGCTAGGCTTATATATCAAAGAGGCACAGGCTATTTGATATACCTGGCACATCTTAGCATATTTCCACATATTTGCTCTTCTTTGTGTCACCTCTTTGATCATGTTCAATACTTAAGAACTTGTGAGAATTAATATAGGTGTGCAATATAGTCATATTCTTTATACTGTAGTCATTGTGGCTAGAATTGCGAAAACCACCATTGTTGGTGCAAAGGTGTAAAGTCGTATATACTCGAGTATATACTCGACCATAAGCCGAGTTTTTTAGCACAACTTTTGTGCTAAAAATTCAACACTTGGCTTATACTCGGGTATACAAAAATAATAAACTCCAAACCATTCAGACGGCCCGGACAGCTCCTCTTCATCTTCATCTTCATGCCGCAGGTCCGCGGCAGCTCAATGGCTGCGCCTCTTCTGTCTTCATGCCGGCTCAGGGCCGCGACAGCTCCATGCGCCCCGCCCGGAGCTGTCGCTGCCCTGAGCCGGCATGAAGACAGAAAAGGCGCGGCCACGGAGCTGCCGCGGACCTGCGGCATGAAGATGAAGATGAAGAGGAGCTGTCTGGGCCGTCAGAATGGTGAGTAGTAAGTTTATTTTTTTTTTACCAGCAACAGGGGACTGGCAGGCTATATAGATAAAGGGGCTGGCAGGCTATATACATAAAGGGGCTGGCAGGCTATATATATAAAGGGGCTGGCAGGCTATATACTGGGAGGCTGTGACCAATGCATTTCCCAACCTTGGCTTATACTCGAGTCAATAGATTTTTTCAGTTTTTGGTGGTAAAACTAGGTACCTCGGCTTATACTCGGGTAGGCTTATACTCAAGTATATACTGTACATAAAGCTATTACCTATAATTGGTAATATACATTATGTAGCTTAATTATACTGTACCAAATATGTGATGCATTACCCAGCATAATTGGGGCAGTATTGTAGTGTTCTTATAGAGCACATCTCTATAAGGATTTGTATACAAAATAATTTAGACCTGTTGTTATATTATTATTTTTAGCACTTTTATTTATTATAGGAAGACAATCAGAGGTCAGTAAAGCCTTGATATATTTCAGACCTTTTTAAAAGTGATATAGGAGGATCCTGTAGAACAATATAAACTATGATCGGAACTCTACACAACCCCCATTGGAGAAGGAACTCTTTCCTGAATAGCAGACTAGACATACAGTATGTGACACATTTGGAGGAAAAGGAAAACATCACTCAAACTTCTTGCCAGGGAAAATGTCCCCACTTTCCCGTTACAAAAACATATTTATATGTAATAGAATGTATCAATGGCATTTTACATGATTTATGGCAATAGGGGACATTCCAGTCTTGTTCAAACATTCCTGTTATTTGCAGACATTTCTTATCCTATAAGGGACCTCAGTTTTTATTTAATCTCAGTTTTTATCTGTTTTTCATATTTTTGTTGATAATACTGTAATCTCTACAAATGGCAAAACATTTTCCTGTCACACATAAGTCATAAGTAAAATGACCCAGCAGATATTAAAAATATTTGACATCTTCACAATAGTTATTTTAATATTTGTGGGGTTTGGGACCCCATTTAATCTATTATCTACTACCCATTTGTTGTAAGTTGTTTATAAGCTATTGATAATAAAAGCTTTGGTTAAAATAAATACAATCGAGAATTTAATCACAAAATGTCAGGTAGGGCTGCTAAACATTCCTAACATAGAAGTCTTAACACTCCAACATAAACACCACCTAGGACAGGTTACCTTTTTATAAAAGATTGTATTAATTTAACTCTAATTTAACTTTAATGTTAACTCGTTTCTGAATTAATTAAATTAATTAATTAATTAATTAAACCAACGATTTGTTCAAATAAGGAAGTTATTACTCTTAGACCAATAGATATAAAAATTCATGAAAAATAAGGAAAAAAATGGGAGGGGGGACATACCTCACAGCCGAAAAATAAGGATATTGTGGAGTAGCTAAATGAGGAGGGTGCCAGCTTATAGCTTCTTGAGCTTCGTGAGTGATCCATTTTTTAGCACTGTCTCTCACTCAGGCTCCAGTGCATCAACTCCTCTAATCCATATATCCCGTGGACCTTGGCTCTCCACTGCCCCCAGTTTGGAGGAGAATTCTGTCCCCAGTACCTGGGGTAAGCAATCTATCTGTCATCAATAAGTGTGCAGGTAGGTGATACTTCCTAGGTTGAAATGTTGTCAGTTGGGTGCCATAGCAGAATTAACCCTAGGTCTCTGGGAATATATACACCACAAATCTTATCTATTTCTAACAACACCCCAGAGCAAAATGACTTAAAACCTGGGCATGTCTGCCATATATGAAGTAAGGTTCCCTCTTCTCCATTACATCGCCAGAAAAGGGGTGTGAGCTCAGATTTGATCAAGAACAGAGGAGTTTTACACCAGCACGACAATTTAAATTAGTTCTTTTGTGTCAAAAGTGACTTTGAAGAAAGAGAGCTTTCCAAATTTCTCAAACAGGTTTGTCAAGACCGGGAGGGAGACCGCCAGGTTGAAAGAGAAAATCAACAAAAAAACAATCATTGCTGACTTGGGGTGGTTGTGGTCCTTACCTCCAACCCTACTATCTCCTCACTTGGATGCTTCTCAGCATGGCCTCCATTACTAAGATGAAAAGATAAGGGTATAATGGACACCCATACAGTGTACCAATCAAAATTGAGAATGGTTTGGAAAGGGTAGCATTAACCTCCCTGAGGTAATCTGATGGTTATAGCAAAGAAAATGCTGGATATACAGTAAAGACCAAAAGTTTGGACACTTGGACACACCTTCTCATTCAAAGAGTTTTCTGTATTTTCATGACTATAAAAATTGTAGATTTACACTGAAGGCCACACAACTATGTATTAACATAATGTGGAATTATATACTTAACAAAAAAGTGTGAAACTGAAAATATGTGTTATATTCTAGGTTCTTCAAAGTAGCCACCTTAATCACTGCTTTGTACTCTCTTGGCATTCAAGAGGTAGTCACCTGAAATGGTCTTTCAACCGTCTTGCAGGAGTTCCCAGTGATGCTTAGCACTCGTTGTCCCTTTTGCCTTCACTTTGCAGTCCAGCTCAACCCAAATCGAGTGGGTTCAGGTCTTGTGACTGTGGAGGCCAGGTCATCTGGGGTAGCACCCCATCAATCTCCTTCTTGGTCAAATAGACCTTACACTGCCTGGAGGTGTGTTTGGGGTCATTGTCCTGTTAAAAAATAAATGATGGTCCAACTAAACACAAACTGGATGGATTAGCATGCCGCTGCAAGATACTGTGGTAACCATGCTGGTTCAGTATACCTTTAATTTAGAATAAATCCCCAACAGTATCACCAGCAAAGCACCCCCACACCATCACTTCTCCCCCACCATGCTTCATGGTAGAGTTCATTTGTTCACCTTTTCTGCATCGCACAAAGGCACGATGGTTGGAACTAAAGATCTCACTCACACTTGTACTCATTAGACCAAAGCATAGATTTCAACTGGTCTAATGTCCATTCCTTGCATTCTTTAGCCCAAGCAAGTCTCTTGTGCTTGTTGCCTGCTCTTAGCAGTGGTTTCCTAGCAGCTATTTTACCATGAAGGCTGCTGCGCACAGTCTCCTCTTGCCAGTTGTTGTAGAGATGTGGCTGCTTCTAGAACTCTGTGTGGCACTGACCTGGTCTCTAATCTGAGCTGCTGTTAACCTGCAATTTCTGTCACTCAAATGAACTAATCCTCTGCAGCAGAGGTGACTATTGGTCTTCCTTTCCTGGGGCAGTCCTCGTGTGAGCCAGTTTCTTTTTAGCACTTTGCAACTGCACTTGGGGACACTTTCAAATTTCTGCCAATTTTTTGGACTGACTGACCTTCATTTTTTAAAGTTATGATGGACACTCATTTTTCTATACTTAGCTGCTTTTTTGTAGCCAAAATACAAATTATAACAGTCTATTCAGTAGGACTGTAGTTGTGTATCAACCTGGCTTCTGCACAACAAAACTGATGGCCCCAAACCCCATTTATAAGGCAAGAAATCCTATTTATTAAACCTGACATGGCACACCTGTGATGTGAAAACCTTTTCTGGTGACTACCTCTTAAAGCTCATCAAGAGAATTCTAAGAGTGTGCAAAGCAGTAGTCAAAATAAATGGTGGCTACTTTGAAGAACCTAGAATAAGACATATTTTCAGTTGTTTCACACTTTTTTGTTAAGTATATAATTCCACATGAGTTAATTCATGGTTTTGATGCATTCAGTGTAAATCTACAATTTTTATAGTCATGAAAATACAGAAAACTGTTTGAATGATGAGGTGTGTCAAAACGTTTGTCAAAGTTGTTTTACATTCCAAGAGCTATAGATTTGTGTGGAAAAAAATCTGCCTGTGTGTCTTTCTAAGACAGAAATTTTTGACAGCATTAAGTAGTCTTGCCCGCTGCTTCTTACCATATGCTCCAATAGATATAAACTTGCCCCTTAAAGCTGTCTTATTTGCCTCCCAGAGCAAAGCAGGAGAAAAATCACTCTCACTATGTCTCCCGAAGAAGGCCCACTGCATGGATTCGATCTTCTTCGATTGCAGATTCTTGAATATTGTGTGGTTAAAAGACCAGTGCCATTCACCACAGGGAATAGATGGGAAATTAATAGTGCAAAGCACCCGAGCATGGACTGAAAGCTGCATGATGGGGCCCTGTTGTGTCGAATAGTGGATTCAAGCAAACATCCCTACAAGCCATTGAACCTAGTGTACATTGGTAGCATAGAGGTTCGCTATAGACACCACCTGCCCTCCCACTTTGCCTTTTAAAAATAAATAACATCCCAGAGGGTCCCGCATCTCAGCTAAAGGCATAAAAGGTATATTTTTATTAATGGAAATACTAACCCCTCTAGAGGCCGAGGAATGGGTACAATGGACCATTTATTAACCCCTTAAGGACGCAGCCATTTTGTAGCTTAAGGCTCAGCCCGATTTTTTGGATTCTGACCTGCGTCGCTTTATATGGTTATAACTTTTGAACACTGTTACTTATCAAAGCGATTCTGAGATTGTTTTTTCCCCACATGTTGTACTTCATTTTAGTGGTAAATTTTGGCTGATAAGTTTTGCGTTTATTTACAAAAAAAAGAAAATATGATACATTTTTTGAAAAATTTGCCATTTTCGAAATTCTAAATCATTGCGTTTTCAGGCAGATAGATTTACCACCTAAATAAGTTGCTGAATAACATTTCCCATTTGTCTACTTTACATTTTCATAATTTCTGAAATGTTTGGATAATTTATTTTGATGTCACGCGGCTTACAAATAGAATATCGCTTTTCCGGATTTTCAGAATTGACTATTTTGGGGATAAATACAGTTTTGAATGAAATTTTACATATTTAGCATCAAAACCCCCTACATAATCTACCCATTTTCAAATCTGCACCCCTCAAGCTATCAGAAACAGCTTTTACGAAGATTGTTAACCCCTTGAGATCTTCATAGTAATTGAATCAAAATGGAGGTGAAATTTAGAATGGTCATATTGTTCCCTTATACGTTCATTTAGCACTAAAATTTACACATTTCCAAAATATAAAAAGAGAAAACCCACCATACAATTTGTTCTGCAATTTCTCCTGAGTGCAGCGACCCCCCACATGTGGCTGTGACTTGTTTTATGGGGGCACAGCGAGGTGCAGAAGGGAAGGAGGGCGCTGCAGCTGCCAGGATTTTAGTTTCCTCATTGGCCCCTTTTGAAGGCTATAAAATTTTCGCTTTTTCGTTATTGGGGCCATGTGATGGCATTTTTTTTGCGGGATGAGATGCTTTTTCCATTGTTACCATTTTGGGGTTGGTATCACCTATTGTTGAAAATTTAGGAACTTTTTTTGAGGGCAGGAGTAGAAAAGCATCAATTCTGTACTGGATTTTTTACTTTTTTTTTTTTGGTGTTCACCGTATAGACTAATAATCATGTTATCTTTATTCTATGGGTCGATACGATTACGGGGATACCAGACATGAATATATTTTCTTACGTTTTACTAAATTTGTCAAACAAAACCCTAATGTGGGGAAAAATCTATCATTTATGTATTGCCATCTTCCAAGTGGCATAACATTGTTACTTTTTTGGCTACGGAGCTGGTTGATGGCTTGTTTTTTGCGGGACATGTTGTACTTTGCACCAGTATCATGTCTGAGTACATATGGTTTTTTGATCGCATTTTATAGCATTTTTTGTGGGATTGAAAAGGTAAAAATCATAATTTTTGGAGGGTTTATAACAGTTTTTTTTTACGGCGTTTATCGTGGGGGTTCAATAATGATTTACTTTTATTCTACGGGTTGTTACGGACGCGGTGATACTATATATGTGGGGTTTGTGTTATGATTTAGACTTTTTTTTGAGTTATATGTCTCTTTATATGTTTTGGGAGTTTGGGGCATTTTTAGTGATTTATGACTTTATTTTTTTATTGAATAACTTTTTTTTTTTTACTTTTTCACTTTTATACCATGGGACATGAAGAAGCAATCTTCTGATTGCTTCTTCATGATAATATTCTGCAATACTGATGTATTGCAGAGTATTATCAGTGTCAGCCTATACACTTGCATAGGCTGGCACTGTGCCAGTAAGATGACGTCACAGACGCCATCTTACTGGCAATTCTTGCAAGTAACTCTGGGGTCCAGATCGGACCCCAGAGTTGCTATGGCAACGATCGGCGCCCCCCGAAAACGGTTCGGGGGGGCCGATCGTGGGGGAAAGACCCCCCAGATGCTTGTTAGATGCCGCGGTCGCGCTGATCGCGGCATTTAACGGGTTAAGCACCCGCGATCGGAGACATCTCTGATCGCGGGTGTTACACTGGGGTGCCGGCTATTAGTTACAGCCGGCACCCCGTGTTTCCCGATGCCGGTTCGGCTCTGATCCAGAGCCGGCATAAGCGCCGTGGCGGATATATCCGCCACTGAGCGCTAAGTCACTGCGCTCCGTGGCGGATATATCCGCCACGGAGCGTGAAGGGGTTAAAGTTGGATTGTGGGAGGAGAGGAATTTACTTGTTTTCAGTTGAGTTTTCTGCAGTAGTATAATATTCGCCCTAAGTCTCTTAAATTGTAAAATCAGCCATAATTATGATCCCCAAACGGGAGGGGGGAGTGTAGATAAGAAGGGGATGGGGTTCTTGCCCAAAGCCACATGACAACAAACACAAATCATAAGAGATAATCAAAACCAAAAGTTCTGCTTGACCTGTTAACTGGTAAATGGTATCTTTGAATCTGTCCCTGGAGGGGGGTGGGGAGGGAGAGGGCTGTATAATCAACCTGAAAGAACTACCAGAAGGTCACTGTGAAAACATATTTTTTTAAACACAAAAATAGCCCTTTTAGGACTGCCAAGGCAATATAGCAATTTATTTACAAAAACTGTCCTACGACAGAATAGAGCCTTATCAGTTAGGCCTAAAACAATTGTACGAGTACCCCCGATCCCCTAATGACGCTGGTTCTCCGGCGAAACATGTCGGGGGGGCTTTTGTTTGGCTTTTAAATTGACTTGTCTGAGACTGTTTCACTGATGGGTCGCTGCAGAGACCCGCTTATGTATTTACAGGCTGAGGAATACTCAGCATTATAAGTGCAGATAGAAAAGACAGCAGCCTCAAACCTGTGAATTTTAAGAAACAAGTGTGACAAATATTTCGTTAGATTTCTTATCAAATCGAATAAAAGTTAAGTTTTAGGCCTGAACGATAAGGCTCTATTCTGCCTCAGGACAGTTTTTGTAAATAAATTACTGTGGAAACATACTGACATCTAGCCTGAAGAAAAAAATCACATATAGCTTAATATAAAATACACAGAGAGAGAACTAAAAATATGTAACATACTTAAATTCACATTTGGTGTTAATTCTAGAAAAATTGAGTTTTATATACCAACAACTAGGCACTGCAGGGGCTGAATATGGAGAGCATCACAGGCAGCAGCAAGATCTTCTGTCATCTTAACCGTGATCTTCCCCTCCTCTCCCAAAACCATCAATCCAAGGGGTATAGCCAACAGAGGTTTTTAGCCCGCAGCTCGTCGATGAAAGGCTTGATGATATTTCTGTTGGCTAGGGTGGATGGAGATAAATCTTGGTAAATCTGGAGTTTTGCCCCCTCATAGGTGTCAGGATCAGTGGAAGTGGATCCTCTGTACCACTGAGGACGATGGTGTAAGCCGACACCTCAGACCAGAGTCTAACTGAGGCATAGAAGCACAAAGATCCGGCAGGGGACCCGGGAAGGGGCTGAGAATTTATAAGGGAAGGCGGCAGGCCAGCGGCAATTATAAGCGCGCTGGCCCTTTAAATATTTGCGAGGTGGCGTGCGCTGGACAATGGGAGCCGCAAAGTCCGCCGCTGTAGCCAGGAGAGGTGAGTTCTCCCACAGGGAGGCTTTGGGGGCACCGGGAGGTAGTTGGGTGTGCCTGCGACCCGGGACACAGGTCGCAGGGGCACCCGTGACAATAGGAGATATCCTTTGACTCTCTCAGCACTTCAAGATGGCCACAGTGCCTGTGTAAAGAGAAGTCCGCAGACCACATCACATGCGGTGTCCTCATTTTTAGGTTTTGGCCTGAGAACCCTGTGATTCCTCTCAATGCGGATCTTAGGATCTTAGAAGCCCCTCTTGTCCTACTAGAGAGGAAAAACCAACCATAAATGGGCAGTATTTATTTGCTCTGTGTCATGTTTGAGCAAATGCCTAACCCTCTTGCCAAATTTAGTGAGATTGGCCTGGACTTATTCCATGTTATACTGTATGCTTAAAGGGGTATTCTCGTCTGGGCATTCACATTCGGTTTCATTAATCTGCCATAGATAAACATTTCTTCAATTAGAGGTTATTAAAAAAAAATTTACCCGTGTGAAGAGAATTTCCCATAAATGTAGTGATATGGTCCCTTAGAAACGAGATAGCTTCCTCGGATACGGCCACCTCTGCTGGAGGAATTGCACAAAGACACAAAGGGTGTTTGTATATGAAATGTCCAGGATTTACTGCATGTCCTACAGCCGTCCTGTGCTAATGATCGCTGAAGCCAGGTGGTCAGGCAGGACTCAATAGCGCATGTCTGGCCACCGCTGCCAAAATGTGAGGTGGTCGTATCTAGAGATGAGCGAGCACTAAAATGCTCGGGTGCTCGTTATTCGAGACGAACTTTTCCTAATGCTCGAGTGCTCGTCTCGAATAACGAGCCCCATTGAAGTCAATGGGAGACTCGAGCATTTTTCAAAGGGACCATGGTTCGGGAATAAAATGTGTTATTTAATTGAAAAAGAATGTCTTCTCATAAGTTATCAGATGTATGCAAACATCTGCAATCTATTCTTCACTGTCCCGCGCGTATATTATCTCCCGACAAGTTAGCAGATGTGAAGAACAGTGAAGAATAGAATAAAAACAGTGAACACAGGATCATTTAAATGAAAAACGCTGTGAAAAACACAGTGAAGAATAGATTGCAGATGTTCGGCACATCTGCTTACTTGTCGGGATCCGTGCTGCCGCTCCCCGATGTCTCCATGCTGCTGCCTGGTCCCCCGATGTCTCCATGCTGCTGCTGCCCGGTCCCCCGATGTCTCCATGCTGCTGCTGCCCGGTCCCCCGATGTCTCCATGCTGCTGCCCGGTCCCCCGATGTCTCCATGCTGCTGCTGCCCGGTCCCCCGATGTCTCCATGCTGCTGCTGCCCGGTCCCCCGATGTCTCCATGCTGCTGCCCGGTCCCCCGATGTCTCCATGCTGCTGCCCGGTCCCCCGATGTCTCCATGCTGCTGCCCGGTCCCCCGATGTCTCCATGCTGCTGCCCGGTCCCCTGATGTCTCCATGCTGCTGCCCGGTTCCCCGATGTCTCCATGCTGCTGCTGCCCGTTCCCCCGATGTCTCCATGCTGCTGCCCGGTCCCCCGATGTCTCCATGCTGCTGCCCGGTCCCCCGATGTCTCCATGCTGCTGCTGCCCGGTCCCCCGATGTCTCCATGCTGCTGCTGCCCGGTCCCCCGATGTCTCCATGCTGCTGCCCGGTCCCCCGATGTCTCCATGCTGCTGCCCAGTCCCCCGATGTCTCCATGCTGCTGCCCGGTCCCCCGATGTCTCCATGCTGCTGCCCGGTCCCCCGATGTCTCCATGCTGCTGCCCGTTCCGCCGATGTCTCCATGCTGCTGCTGCCCGTGTTCTTCAATGTGTTTTTCACACATATATATTGTTCTTCACATACTATTTTGTTCCGCGCATATCTTCCGACAGGTAAGCAGATGTGCCGAACATCTGTAATCTATTCTTCACTGTGTTTTTCACTGTGTTTTTCACTTAAATGATCCTGTGGTCACTGTGTTCACTGTTTTTATTCTATTCTTCACTGTTTTTCACTGTGTATTTTTAATTAAATGCTCGATCTCGAGCAGGGGAAATACTCGTCCGAGCAACGAGCCGTTTCGAGTACCTTAATACTCGAACGAGCATCAAGCTCGGACGAGTATACTCGCTCATCTCTAGTCGTATCCAGAGAAGCCATCTCGTTTCTAAGGGACAACATAGCTACATTTATGAGAAATTATCTTCACACAGGAACATTTTTTTTAAAGAACATCCAATTGAAGAAATGTTTACATATGGCAAATGAATGAAATTAAAAGTAAATGCCCAGATGAAAATACCCCTTTAAGCATTGCTGAGTGCTACTTCTCCTATCCTATAATGGTTTCCTATTTGGGCGCTGCACAGGACTAGTACTCATATTCTGTATGCATGGGAACAGCACAATACATCTTATACTGTTCTATACTGGTAGAAGTATATAATACTTAAAAGCCGTTAAATTAAGTAAATGCAATATAACACATACATAAAAGGAAGAAGGAAGGAAAACCACTTTAACCAGGTCAGAATAGAAAAACTTCAACTAAGAATCAATATTAATTTGACTGAAAAAACTAAGAAGAGATGCAATGCAAAGAAACAACAGAAATGGTGCATGTAGATATCAGTGATGGAATTTCAACTGTATTTTTGCATTGCCCTTAGAAATGTTCCCATTTGGAAATCCTATTCCCACAGAGATTAAAAATTTGACGTCTCTTGGAAGAAAGAAACACATTAAAAAGATTATAACATAGATTTGAAAAACAATTTGATGGCTAAAGCAAAATAAACTAAATAAAAGGTTTATTGCCTAGTAAAAATAAATGTAATTGATAATTGAAATTGCCTGGAAGCAAAGTCATATTTTACGTGCTACCCATACAAGAATTCCCATTGAGTAACTATAGACACATTTTAGTATTAGGGATCTTAAATGTGGGAATCAACCCTGAAATTAATCTATTATAAAATGGCAATGCAGTGTTTGATGTCTTCATTGAGGTAAATGGGCAAACAATTAACCCTTACAGGCGGTTCTATGTTTCTGGTTGAAGGTTTGTTTTTGTGAAATGAGTTGTACTTTATGGTAGTTTTCATTTGATACCTATAATTAATTGATTGAATTCTATTAACTGTTTCTGAAGAGAACAAATTTTAGCATTTACTTTTTAATAAAAAATTTTTGCTGCTTAAGAAATGGCAAAAAAATTGTTACCTTTATTCAGCTGCTCAGTATGATTCAGAATATAACTTATAATACCTTTATATAGATAGATACTGTGGGGAGTATTTATCAGAAGTTTCCATCTGTCAGGATTGGAGTTAGTGGATCCTCTGTACCACTGCGAACAATGTCATGTCAAGCAGGTCAACCAGGACTTGTCCGCGTTGGCAGCCAAGGTCGAGGTTCCTGGGGACCTCCACTAGGCTCACAGCTGCAATGGCAACACACCAGCACCCTTCAATTGTGGCATGGAGGTGCCGATTTAGGAAGAAAGGGCTATAGAGCGTCTTAGACGCTGGAAGCTGCTGCATCAGGAACTCGCTGTCAGTATAGGTTGGACTCCTGCTACAATCCTACTTGCACGGTATACCACGTTATGGTGCACCAAAGGAACACTACCCACTACATTCTATACCAGTGATGGCGAACCTATGGCACTGGTGCCAGAGGTGGCACTCAGAGCCTTTTCTGTGGGCACTCAGGCCATCACCAGAGAGGACTCCAGGTATCTTCCTGCAGTCCCAGACAGCCCAGGACTTGCTGTGCACAGAGCTATTTTAAAGTGACAGCTGTACCTGGGACTATTTTCTGCTTTATTGGTGTCCTCAGGTGCTGGTATCAATGAAAACTGTGACAGAGAAGGGAGTATAAATCACAAATTACATTTCTGTGTTGGCACTTTGCGATAAATAAGCGGGTCTTTGTTGTAGTTTGGGCACTCGGTCTCTAAAAGGTTTGCCATCACTGTTCTATACCATTGTACTGCACATACAGGTTAATACAAGTCAGCACTGAATAATAACATCTTTCATTCTTTTAAAATAATCCCTGATATTAAATTACAATTACAGCACTGTAATATAGCATGTAGCTCTGATATCAGCACTAAAAAAGCCCCAATTCCCAGAAGACATTAGTATCTCCTAGTACATGATGTAACTGGCATAAAGGATCGCCAGTATTATTTTTTTTATTTGGCCATTAAATCAGAATTAAAGGTAGCAGCCAATTTCATTACTGTTAAATTCTGAGTAGTCAGACTGCCAGGAAGCTGAAATATATATAGGTCGGTATGATATGTTTATAGTGTCTACAACATTGACAAAGAGACACTTAGTTATTTTTCATGTTATTCATAACTGACAAAGATAAATGCTTTGCATATTTCACATGATAATTTATATGGTTAAAAGGAGAAATCTTCATTCAGGTCATACTATTTTGCTGCCGCATGATCCAGACATATTTTGATGGTTGGTCATATACCAGACACATGTATGCAGTTATGTCTTGCTTGTCTCATTTGCTAATTAAGTACTGTAAGTAGCCTAGGAAAATAGCTCTGTCTTCAATAAATATCATATCTGGGCATAATTTGGATCTGGTTTCAATAAAACATGTATACATGATTGTTTCACCACAATTACCGTTAGTCACTATCTAGCTTATGTCTATTTGTTATTGTCACTAGTGCATTTCGTATTGTAATTGTTATGTATTGTAATGTGGTCATGGTAACCTGTATTGTTCTGAATCGCAAAGTCCTGTGACCTTTCAATAGGTAACAAAGGAACTAGCAACATGTAAGCACATGCGACGTAGTGTATGTATGTAACTGTAATTATGTTAAGCCTTTCTCTAACTGTGTGTAAAAATTGCCTTGACACTATGTACAAAAGAATTTCCGCAGGAGACCAATAAAGCACTAATGTAATTGTAAAGTATTGTAATGCCTGCAAAATACCTATACCTACAAAAACACAGTACATGGAAGAAATAATATAGAACAATGCTTTAGTAACCATTTGTGCCTGTGCTAACATTAGGCACAAGCCGCTCCCTAACTTCCACACTTTAACCCCTTAACCCCTAAACACTCTGCGCCGTAGCTCTACGGCGCAGAGGTGTAAGGGATGTATGAAGAGGGCTCACGGGCTGAGTCCTCTTCATACAGAGGTGGGGGTTGTTGCATATTGCAGCAAACCCCGACCGCTAATAACCGCGGTCGGTGCTTGCGATTACGATCGCATCGCCCCGGAACGTCATTGGGGGGCGGCGATCGGTTGCCATGGTAGCCTCGGGTCTTCATTTGACACGAGACTATCTGGCATCTGCAGATTCGTTACAATGAGCCAGTGGCTCATTGTAATGAATGTGCTACAAAAATGCCATATATTGCAATACAGAAGTATTGCAGTATATGGTAGGAGCGATCTGACTATCTAGGGTTAATGTACCCTAGATGGTCTAAAAAATAGTGAAAAAAAAAATTAAATAAAAAGTTTAAAAAATAAAAAAAATTAATAAAATATTAAAAGTTCAAATCACCCCCCTTAATAATAATAATAATAATAATTCTTTATTTATATAGCGCACACAGATTACACAGCGCTGCACAAGCATATCAAATTTCCCTAGAACGGATATAAAACATAATAAACAGTAAAAATCACAAACATATTAGGTATCGCCGCGTCCCAAAATGCCCGATCTATCAAAATATAAAAACGGTTATGGGCGGTGGTGATCTCCGAGGCAGGAAATGGCGCCCAAATGTCCGAAATGCGACTTTTACACCTTTTTACATAACATAAAAAATGAAATAAAAAATGATCAAAATGTCGCACAGACCTCAAAATGGTAGCAATGAAAACATCGCCTCATTTCGCAAAAAATGACACCTCACACATCTCCGTGCGCCAAAGTATGAAAAAGTTATTAGCGTCAGAAGATGGCAAAATTTTTTTTTTCTTTTTTGTACACATTCGTTTAATTTTTGAAAATGTATTAAAACACAATAAAAGCTATATAAATTTGGTATCACCGCGATCGCACCGAACCAAAGAATAAAGTAGGCATGTTATTTGGAGCGAAGAGTGAAAGTCATAAAAACTGAGCCCACAAAAACGTACGTTTTTTTTTTCAATTTTTCCACATTTGGAATTTTTTTCGCTGAGCGCTAAGAGCACATCTAGGCAAGTTGCCTAGGACTGCTAGAAGATTTGTTGGACTTGGTCCTGTTTGGAGAACTCTGTCCTCGGGTAAAGGCCTGAGTGCCCACAGATAGGGCTCTGAGTGCCACCACTGGCACCCGTGCCATAGGTTTGTCACCACTGTACTAGAGTATAAGCCAAGTTTTTCAGCACAAAAAAATGTGCTGAAAAACCCTAACTCGGCTTATACTTGAGTCTATAAAAAATGTAACACTGTACTCACCTTTTCGACGCACCCCACAGATCCTCTTCATACTTCTGTGCTTGGGTTCTGTCTTCAGGTCTTCCGGTCTTCCGGCTCCTCTTCTGCGGAGCCAGCACTGGCTGCACATGAGAAGTAATGTCAGCAAGCGGCTGACTTCATAGTGTGTGTGTCGGCCGTGTGTGGGCCAGGGGCTGGCTATATACCAGGGGGGTAGGGGCTGGCAGGTTATATACTGGTGGAAGGGGGCTGGCTATATACTGGGGGCATTGGCTGGCTGTATACTGGGGACATTTGCTGACTGGCTGTATCCTGAGGGTAGGGGCTGCTGGCTAAATAATGGGGACCAGGGGCTGGATGGCTATATACTATGGGGCATGGGTTGGCTGGCTATATACCAGGGGGTAGGGGGCTGGCCAGCTATATACTGGGGGGAAGGCGGTAGGTCAGCTACATACTGGCTGTATGCCACCCTAGGCTTATGCTCAAGTCAATAGGTTTTCCCAGTATTTTGTGATAGAATTAGGTATTAGCTATTTCAATATATCATATATTTTTATGACCCCTCCCTAAAGAAGTTCTTATGGTGTAACTATTCTAATTATACAGTATGTAGACATCTATTCCACCATTTGTTTAAATAGCTTTCAACTTTGGCAGTAATTCTTTTTTTGCTTTCACATTTTTTCATGTTAAACTGACATTTTTGCTCCTTTTAGCCAACATTTTAACACCATAACACATTTTAAATCAACCCCTTCTGTTCTAGTAATAAAAAATGGACACAGTGGGACTTATTTACTAAGGGTCCGCGGAACTCACTTTCGTCAGATTTTGGAAATTTTCAGGATTTGCGCCGCTGTGACAGCTATTTAGAAGGGGCTTCTGTTGCACGCGATCGGATTTTGGCGCATCGGCGCCGGCTTTCATGCGACTGAAATTGGGTGATGATCCGACTGATTTGGACTGAGCGCAGGATTTAATATTCAAAATTGTGTCGCAACCAATGCACTTACATACACCGGGAAGAAGATGGTGAACTCTGGTAGACCTGAGCGGGGAAGCGACAGATGCAGGATATCGGGTGCACGATCTTAGTGAATCGTGGGACAGTGCATTATTGTCAGACAATGCACTTCGGTGGACCCTCTTGGCCAGGTATGTAAATTTGCCCCAGTGTCTCCTGGAGGAAGCAAATTCCTATTTTTTTAAATTGGCAATGGAAATATCTGTGCCGCATTCAGACAGTAATAAATCCTATTGAGCATGTTTCTTATACAGAGCATCTGCATGTGTATATGTTTTGTATTTTTTATTTCTTCCCGCAACTATTTTAGTAATTTTTCCTGCAACTTAAAGTTAAATATCCTCTTATATAACTGGTAATACTGCTTCTAAAACTTGAAAATAGATGGCTGTGGCTCATGCAAATTGTAGACCTCACAGTTTGAGACCAGAGTTTATTCATACAGGTGGCATGACAGCTCGCTGCTGGATCCATGTGAGAAGACAGAGAAGCCTTGTGAAATGTATTTACCTTCTTTTCTATGCTTTACTAAATATAAGTCCAAACATCTTACCTGGGAAACTTGAAGATTTTAATTGTTGTTTTTAGACACTTAAAGAGGACCTATCAGGGCGATTTGGGAAACTAAAGCATTCCTTACGGACCAGTGGTTTATCGCCACAAATCGTTCTTTTGCAAGTTCTTGTGTGCCCTCTACTAAAATAAAACTACCTTCATACTTACCTTGTTCCGGTGCTCCTGTGCCTGCTCAGTCCCACAGAGAAGCCAGCGGACTAGACCCTGGCTTCACTGTGTATGCACTGTGGTTACGACGCTTGCGCAATGAAGCCTGGGTGTACTGCTCTGGCTTCATTGCAGTACTGCGCGGGCGGCGGTATCACAAGAGTTGGATACGATGAGTAAGTATTTTTTTAATAGCGCTGACAGAGGGACTTGCTAAACAGCAATTTGGAACACCAAACTATTGGTCCATAAGGATCGGTTCATTGGTTTAGTGTCCCAAATTGCCCTGCCAGGTACTCTTTAACTGAAAGTTGTAATTCACAATGGTTAAGGCTGTAAGGAAATAGTTCATGGGCAGAGTCTTCTGTCTACAGCATGGGTTTTTGGTGATGACATTGGCAGTAGATGTTAACGTTTTAAAGTGCCACAATTGGGAGTAATAGAGGGGGGGGGGCGGGGGCGACTGCTGCTATGATTGATTAGACTTGTTCAAACACCATAGAGGGGCTAAAAAGAGAGCAGCTCTGGTGGGGGGAGGGGGGAGTTGTCGGTATGCTGCGGGTGCTGGTGGAGCAGCACTGACCTGGTAGAAGCACTAACTTGATATTACTTGCAGTAGATCTGATGATCTATTCTAAAGAATCTTCAATAAGGTCATGACCATGTGACATTTGTGTGAGAGGAGCAGCACAGGAAGATCCCAGGTACAATCTGATGGGAAAAAGTAGGTGAAGTCATGCAAAAACAGCCTGAGCAAGGGGGGAATGTGTGGGTGCAGGGGGAGAATGTGGGGTGCAGGGTGGAGAATATGGGTTGCAGTGTGACATGGATTTAATGTGGGGGTGCAGGAGGGAGAATGTGGGGTGTGGCCTGACATGGATTTTATGTGGAGTTTAGTGTGACATGGATGTAATGTGGGATGCAGCGTGACATGAATGTAATGTGGGGTACAGTGTGACATGGATGTAATGTGGGTGTGCAGGGTGACATGGATGTAATGTTCTGTGCAGTGTGACATGGATGTAATGTGGGGGAGCAGGGTGACATGCATGTAATATGGGTTTGCAGGGTGACATGGATGTAATGTGGGGTGCAGTGTGACATGGATGTAATGTGGGGTGCAGTGTGACATGGATGTATTGTGGGGGTGCAGGGTGACATGGATGTAATATGGGTGTGCAGGGTGACATGGATGTAATGTGGAATGCAGTGTGACATGGATGTATTGTGGGGGTGCAGGGTGACATGGATGTAATATGGGTGTGCATGGTGACATGGATGTAATGTGGGGTGCATTGTGACATCGATGTAATGCAGAAGTTCAGCGTCACATAGGAGTTTTGAGGGGGTGCAGCATGACATGGATGTAATGTGTGGTGCAGCGTGACATGGGTGTTATGTGGGGGTGCAGCATGACATGGATGTTATTTGAGGGTGCATGTGCATGGAGGGAACATGGGGAGTTCTGATCTAGTAGAATTTGAAACATCCTCTAGAGAGAACAAAAATAATTCCTCCTATCAAAAACAACATCATGTGAGCTGCTGGAGTTGTAAGTGCTGGTGCAACACCCCTGCCAATGTGCAGGCAGAGGAGCATTGCGAATAAGCCCCATTCTGTGTCTCTCCCAGCAGGTGAACCTGCACAACTCACCCCAGGAAACAGTCTTATAGAGGTAATTAGCAGTAGTAGACCCTGTCTGTACAGCATGTGTTAACAGGGTATGTGTGTAAGAATTGTTAGCCAATTTTATTCCTTTATGTGAACTGTAGTGTGATTGGACAGTGAGCCACCACCTCTCCAGGGTCTAATAAAACCCCTGGACAGGAAGTGGCAAACTCTCTTACGAGAATGACCTCTCTTAAGCCCCAGCTCTCCTAGAGAGCACATCTTCCAGAACACACACTAAGAGAAGGAGACAGTGGGGCTCATTTACTAAGGGTCCGCGGACTGCATTTTTGTCGGCTTTTCGATTTCCAATTAGCACCGCATTTAACAGGGGTTTTTGGTGCACGCGATCGGATTTTGGTGCATCGGCATCGGCTTTCAACGCGCAGGATTTAGCATCGTAAATTGTGTCGCAAGACACGCACTTACAAGCCCCGGGAAGAAGAAGGTGAACTCCGGCGGACCTCAGCAGGGCAGAGACACATGCAGGAACTTGGGCGCACTATCTTCATGAATCGCGGGCAGATGCACCTCACAGGGACTAGTAAGTAAATGTGCCCCAGTGTCTGTGCATCACTAGCACAGACACATAGCTAATCCCAGGACAAGGTGCAGCATCCACTTCTGGACACAGCTCTATCCCAGCCTGTACCTACTACTAGGCTGGTGAATCTACTCCTGAGGATCACGCTCCATGACCACTCCAGTAATCCGGAATTCCTCCAGTAATCCGGCATCGTGTGAATGTACCCTTGGACTGTAGTTAGAGAAGCAGCTTCGGCAATTAATTGTAGTTGAGGTGTAACCAGCGGAGAGATGAGTACTATCCTTTTTTTTGGCTACTTTGGGGGCTGTATTATAATAGGCTACTTGGGGCTTTAGTATTACTGGCCAGTGGGGCTACTACTATTTTGGCAACTGGGCACTGTTTTGGGTACTGGGGAGACTTTTACTTTTGGATACTAGGAGCATTGTTCTGGCACTGAGGGCTCAAGTACTACTGGCTACTGAGTGCACTGTAACTTTTGGCTACTGGGTGAATAGTTCTGGCTACTGTGGGCAATTGTCTGTCTCCTGGGAGCATTGTTTTACTGTGGGAGCTTTACTATTGCTGGCTACACTGTCACTTTTGGCTAGGGGGTCTCTTAATACACGCTACTGGGGTACTGTGACTTTTGGCTACTTTGGGGCACTGCAGCTACTGTCTACTGTAGAGCATTGTTAAAATATTGGTTACTGTGGGGCCCAGTTATGATATTGGCTACAAAAGGACCCTGTTATTATATTGGCTACTAGGGGGGCACTGTTATATTGGCTTCTGTGGGGACACTGTTACTATATTGTCTACTGTTTGGCAACGTGACTTGGCTATATTAGGGCACTGTGACTATATTGGCTAATGTGTAGTTCATTTTTACTATATTGGATATGGTGGGGGACTGTTACTATATTGGCCACTGTGGGGAACTGTTGCTATATTGGCCACTGTGGGGGCCAAGTTACTATATTGGCTAATGTGGGTATATGGTCACTATATTTGCTTCTGTGGGGCCACTGTCTACTGTGGGAACATTGTCGATATTGGCTACTGTGGGGCACTGTGACTATATTGTCTTCTGTGTGGAATCATTGTTACTATTTTGACTACTATGAGGGTATTGTTACTATATTGGCCACAGAAGGGGGCCTGTTATTGTTTTTTTTATTACCGAGGGAATCCTGTTTCTATTTTACTATTACTATTATTACTATTATGTCTACTGTGGGGGCACTGTTACTATATTAGGTACTGTGGGGGTATTGTTACAATATTGGCTACTGTGGTGGCCCTGTGGATATATTGGCTACTCAGTCGCACTGTTACTATATTTCCTAGTATTATACTGTTACAATATTGACTACTATTGTCACAATATCTCTGGAGCCCTGCGATTATATTGGCTATTGAGGTGTACTAGTCTTTAGCTATATTAGCTAATGTTGGGGCACTGTTGCTATACTGGCTAGTGTGGTGTTTTTTACAATATTGGATACTTTGTGGGACCTGTTACAATATTGGCTACTGTGGGGTCCTTTTACTATATTGGCTGCTATAGAGACACTGTTACTATTTTGGTTAACCGATGAGGTCCTGTTACTATAATAACTACTGTGAGGGCCACATTACTATATTGACTACTGTTGGGACATAATAGTGATATCTAAGAGGACAGTATTACATTTGTGATAAAGTGAAGAAGATAATAATGAAGTAAAAATTTTTGTGTTGCAAAATCTAAAGAGACAAGTCATGGCCAGAAGAAAATGACATAGCGGGTATTACCCTTGAGTTCACTAATTTGCTGCATCTCCCCTGTGCAGTGCTGTACTTTGTTGTTTCTTCTATGTGTATGATTCAAACAGACATTTTGTAATTAATTTTTCTTCGTTTTGTATTTAGGCTAGGTACTGGTGCTGTATTTATGAATATATTTCGGTTTTGATGTTGTATGTTGTGGGGAATTGCTCTGGTAGTTGACAGGTAGCAGTGCAGGAAGCAGTGACACACGCAGGTTTAAAAGTCCAACTTAAGTGTTTATTCACACTTGCAAAACAGAACACAAATTCAGCCTTGGCTTAGGCACATGCAAAAACATTATAAAAGTAATTCCTGCCCGGCTAGGCGCTGTCTAATACATTTTGAGGTCCCTAGCTATCCGGGTACCAGGCTACCTGGCACACGCTCTTGGCCAGCATTAGTACAGGAGACCTCCAGTTACCTTTGCTGTGAGAATGCAATCTCGCTTTCAGCTCTCCAGGTAGGGCCTCTCCTACTGCTTCTGGCCTGCAGACTAAATCAGACCCTAACGAGGCCTGTGACCCGCACCTGTGGGCAATTCACAAACCCAGGACCGAAGCCCGGGTGGAGTAGGAGTCCCACTACCAGCCTACCCCTACTCCATAATAAGCAGGCCCAGTACGGACATTACAAATGTGTCTGTGTTAGCTAGGCCAACACAGACAAAACAGACTATTCCTGCTTATCATGTCTGCATTAACCCTTGGGTTACTGCAGACAAACCCAGGGCTTTTACCACCAGCATTTCATCTGCCTGTAAGACAGATAGCGGTTTTCCCACACAACACCTCTCACTTTCTCACAATGTGTTGTAATTTCTGGTCTATAAATGAGTGCTCATAGGTCTATAACTAAATAGTCTGTTCAGGTAGGAAAGTGAACAATTTTATTCACAGCTAGAAGTAATGAGCGGACCGAAACCACAATGCTTGGGTTTGTACAGAATACTGCGGGTTTAGGTCCGTACAACACGAACCTGGACTTCAGTCAGAAGTCCAGGTGTGGTTTAAACTCTCTGGCACTGATTGAGGGTGTTATGATTTACATGCCACGGGGAAAGTACACCATTTTGGGATTGATCCCCAAATTTGGGTCCAGGTTCAGCGGAACCTGCCGGTTCTGACTACTGATAGGTCCGCTCATCATTAATAGTTAGGTAAATGTTTATGACTTCTCGCCCCCAAATAGGGACCCTATTAAAAATCTGAATGCCAACCCTGGTAATATGTTTAATTTACAGATAAATTGAGGCTTTAAAGGGAACCTGACAGCAGAAATTGACCTAATAAATTTCTACCAGTAATTAATTAAGCAGCTGAACACCTTCTAGATCATGTCTATTTTATGGCCCAGTGCAGTTGCATTGTCAAGGAGGCTGAGAATTTAACACTGAAGTCAAGCTTTCCTCACTTCAGAATGCCCTCTTCACTGTAATTGAGGGTCCTGCATCCAGACACATCACTAACCAGTTCTCCTAAATTCTGAGGAGAAGAGAGCTTGACTTCAAAGCTGAGCTCTCCACCTCCATGACTTTATAAAACCAATTTACAAAGTTGATTTCCTGAATGATACCATCACACTAAAAGAAACATTATCTGGAAGGTATTAATCTGCTTCACAACATACAGGTAATGGTTATTTAGGTCAATTTCTGATAACAGGTTCCCTTTAATATGTAGTTTTTGTCCTTTTATAATTATTATTAAAGGTTATATTTTCACTTAACTATGCAACTAACAAATGCAATGCACTAGTAATCTTGCTTTGGTCTGTATTTATGCAACTTCGTCACTGGTAGCGTCTGGAATCAAACACTGATGTGCTGGCATGGCATCCTGGTAAAGTTTTTCTTCGTCAGGTTGATGTTTGATTACAGTTCCTGGAGGTTTCCTTTAATACATTTCACAGACAATTCACAACCCCTAGTTAAAGACAGACCCCTCTGCTCACTGTGACTTCTGGTGAAGCTCTCTAAAATCTTTACTTTAGTCCAAGACTGCAATAATCAGCTTTAAGGTGTCTGTAATGAAGCTTTATTGATAACCCGAGGACTCATTACAGCAAAATTGTTTGAAACTCCAATTGTCACTGGGGAAAAAAAAAATTTGTCTGGATCCACAATTATAAACTATACAGTTTCGACTTACACACAAATTCAACTTAAGTACAAAACTATGGAACCTATCTTGTATATAACCCGGGGACTGCCTGTACTTTATCTTTGTCAACAATGTAGAAAATAGTGAAGCGGCACTCACAAAAAGCGTGTTCAATCTTTTATTTAGCAGAGTGGCAACACGGACAGACATGAGACCGCGATAGGCTTTATCAAATAATCAAATACTTTATCTTTATCAAATGCATCTTAGAAACATGCATTCTTTTTCATTTAGCTATGTTCCTCATTTCTGTCTAATCTCTTAACCTTTTTTGTTTCTTGTTCCACTGTCATCTGGATTTCCGATAGTTTAGTTGAACTTCTAAATGGCCTTGACACTAATCTTCAAATTTAACTCTAAAAATCATAATATTCCAGAGGCACCAACAAACAATTACATTCTTCTGACCAAGACCTTTGCTAATGAAAGGGGAAAAAAATCTTCCAACGTAGAATAAGAGGTCAGACATTCTGAACAAGCAGAAGTTAATAAGTGCATGGGCTGAAAATAGGGAAGACCTTTGTTCCGACAGTCAAACTGCTAAGAGAGAGAGGAAGGAAAGACACAATCCCATCAGGAAAATGTTTCAGATACAAGATTAGGAATTTGGACTTACAACCTTTTTATCATGTAATTACCATGTGCTCTCTAAACAGAAGGCCTATTAATGGGAAAAGCCAGGAAATGAGGTTTTATGGCTGGTTTTACCACAGCACAAAAATAGTTACTGATTTTCTCTCCAATTATCAGTTCCTACAGAAACACATAGTGCTCTTGATATGCACAATGCAAATGGAAAAATATATTACCAGCTGGAAACCCAGACGTCTTTGATGGTAATGCTCAATATAAAAGTAAGGTCAATTTTAGTCCGTGTTCACATGTTAAAGAAGTTGACCACAAATACTAAAGTTCACCACTAAATCCCCTTTTAGGCTCACAAATACTACACTTATATCAACAAACTTTGGTCTTCTGCCATAGGTCTTCTGCCATAAAAATCCTTGGGTCAAGTGACCTGCGGGTAGCTGACTTCCAATGACATCTCATATCATGGAGACACTTCCTGCATTCATTACTACATACACAATTACTCCATGCTTCAGGTGGTTTTCTTTTTTTATTGTTTAGATTTTGATAGGTTTTTACTGACTATGACTATGTTATTTACTTACTGTAATTGTCTATGCTTGCAATGACATATTATACCATATTGCTGTAAGGGCCAGTTCACATGAAAATCTGGTGTGGTTGGTGTTCAGGTGCAAATGTGCAAGTCTTTCCAGCAACTATACAGAGGTAAAGTGTAATGGAAAGACTTGTACAAGACTTGACTGTTCTGTGTGTTCAACCACCCCTGGTTTTGGCTTAAAATAACTGAAGGAAATATCTAAAGACCGAACTGAGATGTCAACTGGCCCTCAGGCTACCATCACACCACAAGCAATTTCTACAGCTAGCTTTTACAGCTAGCACACAACCTCATTTGCTTCTGTGGGGTCATGCCAATGTCCGGGGATTCAGTGGATTCAGCAAGAGCCGACTGCCCAAGCCACCTAAGATAGTCCAAGTCCAATCCTGCTCATGTTTGTGTTCCAGGCAGTCATTTTCAATTGTCATTGGTGCATGAGCAGAGCACAACAACAGATACCACCGGTGATGCAAACAATTGTCCGTGGGACCCTAGTGTGTGTCCCTTATAGTTGTGCAACATCCCCCACCGGGGCCTAGAGACAGCCGGGGCCCAGAATACCCGACTGGCTGGCGGTTGCGGCCTAGTCACGCTAGTGTCACCGTGCTTGGTATGGGGACCGGAGGGCTGTCCTACAGCCTGGCAGGTCTCCAGCAGGTGGTGTTGTAGTAGAGGGAGAGGCTGTGGTGCTGGTTCTCCCTGGGGCAGCCCTTGGAGTCTGTAGTATGTGTCCCTGGTAGATAGAAGGGGCGCCCTTGGTGGTGGTTCAGCTGTATTAGGGACCAGACGTAGGCAATGTTGTGCATAAAAGTAACTTACGGTTCTTTATTCAACCAACGGTAACAACACGCCAAACGATTCTGTACAATTGCAGTACTGGAGTGATTTTGAAGAGGATCCTCAGGAGTTATCTCACCAGCCTGGATGATGGGGCAGGCTGGGATGTAGCTGTCTCCAATCTTGGAAGCTGCAGCTTTGTCCTGTTTGTGGTTTAGTATCACTCTGTGTCAGGTTGATGAGCTGAGGCATAGTAGCTTCTCCTGTGGTAAGAGCTGGGCCTGAGAGATCTGCTCTCTCTCTCTCTCAAGTTTCTGGAACTCTCTCAGAGCTCTGACTGACCTAACTCCTCCCCTGACTAAGGGTTTAGTTACTCCCTTGTCAGGTGGTCTCCTCCTCCAATCACACTCCAGTTACAAACAGTGGAACATCATTGGATGATAACATAACATTGCTTTAACCCTTGCCTATCCAGGCAGAATATATGTGCAGTGTCCTGCAGGGGAGCTGATCAGCCTCACTACCAGGGGGACACACGTATAAAGGGGCTTATTCAGAAAACTCCTCTGCCTTGCATTGGCAGGGATGTTGCAGTTGCATACGATGTGTGGCCTAACTCTTAGTGTTTTTGCACTATACATTTGTCTTACTTTGTTTGAGACTACTGTTTATTGCAGCTGTTTCAAGTAAGCATATTATTTTGGACATAAACTTTCCAACAAACTTTGCATAAATAAATTGTATAATTGTGAACTACAAGTGCCCCTTGTCCGCTTACCATGGCACTTGTCATCCTCCCTCCCTCCTTCCTAATATGTTTTTCACCCTGAAATCTGCCAAATTGGATGTCACTACCACACAGATAAAAAGTAACTGATGTGTCAGATAACATTGTAGCTCAATAGAGGGAATACAGTAAAAGTCACTGTAGCAAATTCTCTTAGACTTCAGATTTAGACACAGTGGGGGGAGGAGGGAGGTTAACACCTCTTTGGTTTCTTCTGCTTCATTTTGTGAGACTTTTTTTGTCTCAACTGAGATTAAAAAGTCTCAAGAAATAGTAGAAGAACTTATATATTAATAAATACATAGTATAATATATATTGTACTGATACAGAATGTCATGTACCATTTTTGTGGATCCATTTTTTAAATTCCCCACCATTATTATTGACCTAGTCTGCTTAGAGCTTCTGGGAGTGTCATTTTCGAGTGTGGTCTTTAAATCATTTGATGTAGAAAAAAATGTCCTTATTTTATTATAGGCAATAAGCTTAGTAGTGTAGTATGTTTATATCAGGCTTGTTGACGGTATCCAATAATAACCTGCAGTAGTGTGTATTTGGAAATTCACTCAGATTATGATTATATGTACACTAACAAGTAATGTTGAGCTCTAAAAATTCTGTACAGAGGAAAGATTCATTTTTATGATGTCATGGCTCCAAGATTAATCCTACTTAAAGAGGTATTCCCGGCTGGTCATTCAGATTTAATTTAATCTGCCATATATATATTTCTTCATGTTGCATGTTATTTCGGAAAATTTACATGTGTGAAGCCAGTTTCAACCTTCCTGACCAAGCCCTACTTTTGTTAGTTTAAAAATGTGGGTGATACCTTGTGTTTATGAAAAAAATGAAGTTTGGTGAAAATTTAGAAAAAATAGAGCTCAACAACACTAGTCTTTTGTTGCGACAGATTCATCGTTGTGATTGAGTTCTAGTTTAGACTTGCTTTACTTGCTTTTTTTCTGGAGACCACCCCAAATATAAAGGTCACGTCCAATTTGTCAAACAAGTTGTTGGAAAAAAATTGGTCTAAACGGCTTAATAATTGTGTCGGAAGGCGTTTGGTGCAAATCAGAGCGATTTAGAAATTACAATTTTTTAGAAATACACGTTCATTTTTTACACATTAACAAAGAAATAAATGACAAAATGTTGCAAAGCTTGATATCCATTTTCTCCTAAGTATGCTAATTTTCCACATATGGTGGTAAACTGCTATATGGGCACTAGGCAGGACACTGAAGCGATTTGTCACATTGTACAGGCATGTGGGCATGTAAGGGCTCAGTATTTTGCAGGATCAGTTGCACTTCTCAGATATGATAGCCAGTAGGCACATAGCCGTAGGGCTAGGGACTGCAGGCAATTAGGGGCCAAGTGGAAGTAGCCTGGTATGTTCCCTTTAAGAGGGAGAGCTGGTGTTGGCGCTCGTGGGCTACGTGACTAGGGGCAGGCTAACAATAGTCATGTCTGAGGGGCAGAGCTAAGGCCTTAAAAGAGGGCTGGTGATGTCACTCACCCTCTTTCTGGATTTCTTTCCATCCCTCCCACCCTTTATTGGAAATATAACTATTTGAAATGTCACAGCTGGCGGTTGGAAGGGGGGTAGGGGGTTGTACCTACATGCCCTCTATTGAGGCTGGCCTTTAGGTGCCCCATAATCTTTTCTTTAATGTTAAATTAGAGTTAATAAAGTTGCTACTCTATGAGTAGTAGTTGAAATGCTAAATTACCGTATTTTTCGGACTATAAGACGCACTGGACCATAGGACGCACCTAGGTTTTAGAGGAGGAAAATTAAGAAAAATGTTTTTTCCCCAAATAGTATGCCAAAGTATTTAATAAAGTAACAGTAAATAACTGGGCAGTGCAGCCATGTTCCTCTTCGGAGAGGGGCAGGGGCGAGCAGCCTATCTTTAGATAGAATTATGCTGGCACGTAGTCAGGGGGTCTCAAGAGTTACCAGGGTCGTATAGGTATGAGTATATGTGACAATGGTCACAAGAGCTTACAATCAATGAGGAGGAGGAGGACACAGGAGATGACAGTGCTTGTACAATGGCCACAAGAGCTTACAATCTATAAGGAGGAGGGGACACAGGAGATGACAGTGCTTGTACAATGGTCACAAGAGCTTACAATCAATGAGGAGGAGGGGGACAGAGGAGGTGACAGTGCTTGTACAATGGCCACAAGAGCTTACAATCTATGAGGAGGAGGACACAGGAGATGACAGTGCTTGTACAAAGGTCCCAAGAGCTTACAATCTATGAGGAGGACACAGGAGATGACAGTGCTTGTACAATGGCCACAAGAGCTTACAATCTATAAGGAGGAGGACACAGGAGATGACAGTGCTTGTACAATGGCCACAAGAGCTTACAATCTATGAGGAGGGGGACACAGGAGATGACAGTGCTTGTACAACGTTCACAAGAGCTTACAATCTACCAGGGGGACAGTAGCCACTACATACCAGGCAACAAGTGGTTAAGAGTGTGAGAGCAGAGACCCGGGGGAAGGGAGCACTAATCACTTATCTGATCCTGTGCTGGGAGAGCTGGACACAGACACAGCGCTGTACGGGCTGTACGGGCTCGGCTCCTCTCGGGCTACTTACAAGCGGAGATCGTCAGTGATTTTCTCCTCCCCCTCTCTCTCTCCACTGCTGCCATAATTATCATGTATATCAGTGCCCTGATATACATGATATACATCAGAGCTGGCAGAGCGCAGGGGTGCAGCCCTCCATTCCCTCCAGCAGTGGAGGGCTGAGAAGAGGAGAGGAGCGCAGCGGCACTCAGTACAGCCGCTGCGCTTCACTGTGAAGGGCTGCGCTTACTGCCAGCATTAGCTGGCAGAGCGCAGCCAGATGCCCTCCATTCCCTACATCTGGACTATAAGACGCACCACTGTTTTTTCCCCATTTTCTGGGGAAAAAAAGTGCGTCTTATAGTCCAGAAAATACGGTATATGAATAAAATCTCTGGCTGACTCCCCGTTGTCACACCACAACTTAACCTTAACTTTTCTGTCGGTGGTTTTTTACTTAAAGGAGAACAGGGGAAAGAAGGTTTGCAGTCACATAATTTTGGGGCATCTATAGCTTAGTGCTGAGATTTTAACCCCTTCCCAACGTGTGTCGTAGTAGTACGGCGTGACAGGAAGTGACTTAACGAAGCGCACCATAATAGTATGGCACCTTTCTGGGCGCCACCAGTGTGATCCTCAATTGCTGCTGCGTGATCTTATTTTCTTTTTTGTGTGATCCCCAATTTCCCTATCCTAATCCTGATCCCTTCCCCCCTTCCCTATCTACTTCCTGTGACGCCGAGCACGTGTTCTAATTTTTTTTGGAAGTTTTTGAAGTTTTTGTTGTCTTGTCCCCTTCACCACATCCATGGTTGCATCCTGCACGCTGGGCACTGATCAGTGACTTGCATCACTGATCAGCTTTAGCTTCAGCTTTTTTTTAATACAAGAGGTTTTTTTGTTTTTTGCTCAGTTTTGAGTGTCCTGTGACCGCCAAGTGCAGATCGGTGACACACACCACTGGTTGGCACTTGTGCTTGCACAGTGCCCATTTTTTGCTGCAGTAACTTTCTTCTCTTTACTTCTTTCTCTTTTTTTTGCACACATACAATCCATCTTGTGTGTGCACTGCAACAACTAAGCACTGATCAGTAGCATCTTACTGATCAGCACTTGCTCTTTTTTGTCGCTTTTCTTTTAGTAAAAAAAGACAATCCATCTTGTGTGTGTGCTGCGACAACTGAGCGCTGATCAGTAGCATCTTACTGGTCAGCACCTGCTCCTTTTTTGTCGCTTTTTTTGGTTGTAAAAAAAAGAGGGTTTTTTAAAAAAAAATTGCGCACACACGGAATCCTTTTTTGTCGCATTTTTTTGTAAAAAAAGAGGGGTTTTTTTTATAGTTTTTGCACGCACACACAATCCATCTTGTTTATGCGCTGCGACAACTGAGCGCTGATCAGTAGCATCTTACTGGTCTTTTTTTTTTTCCTGTAGTAAAAGTTCTAGTGGTTACGGTTTATTCTTTCATCGCCCCACACGTGTTCAAGCACAACATACACATCCCCTTGAATAAAGTTTACACGTGTTAAAGCACAACATTTATACACGCCCCCACGCAACCCCAATAAAAATGTACAATACAGATCTTTTTCAGCAAAGGAGGCTTATGCCTTCCTTGCTGAGAATGATTTATTTTTCCTCCTTCTCCTTCTGCCCCTCCTCTTCCTCAGGTGATGAGGGTCCCTCAAGATGGCGGCCCAGGACCACCACCAAGCATGTTCCCCAGCCCGCAAGGGATTCTTCATGGAACCCACCCCCTGAAAATGATGTGCCCCAAATTCCTGAGTTCATGGGCAGCTCAGGAATTCGTTTTGAGACTGATGGCCTCACTGAAATAGATTTTTTCAAATTCTTTTTCTCTGAGGACCTCCTAAATCTCATGGTGTCACAGACAAATTTATATGGCCAACAATTTTTTGCACAAAACCCCACTTCATCATTCTCTAGGGCAGTGGTGGCGAACCTATGGCATGGGTGCCCGAGGTGGCACTCGGAGCACACTCTGTGGGCACCCAGGCCATCACCCCAGCACAGAGTTTCCAGACAGGGCTCAAAACCTCCTGCAGTACCTGGCCACCCAGGATGTGCTGTGATCAGTGCTATTTTAAAGCTACACATCCTTAGCTGCCTGGGACTACAGTAGGTGCAGATAAGGCTACAATATTATTGGAGCTCCTACTATGGGCCCCGCAATTCTTCCTTTTCAGGGGCCCCTGGAATGAAGCTACAATGATAATCTGACATGGCCACGCTTTGAGGCAATTCTTAAATTTTTGCATTACAACAATAATGCACAATATCCACCTCAAAGTGACCCATCATTTGACCGTCTATTTAAAATTAGGCCCATCCTCAACCATTTTGGCACAAAGTTTGTCGAGGCATACACCCCTTTTCAAAACATCTGTGTAGATGAGTCACTGGTACATTTCAAAGGCAGGTTAAAATTCTGCCGTTACCTGCCCAGCAAGAGGGCAAGGTACGGAATCAGATTGTACAAGTTGTGTGAGAGTAGCACAGGGTACACCCACAGGTTTAGGGTTTATGAGGGAAAAGACACCCGAATTAGCCCTCAAGAATGCCCCCCTGTCCTAGGAGTTACTGGGAAGTTTTTGTGGAATCTGGTGCACCCACTTCTGGATAAAGGTTACCACCTCTACGTGGATAACTTTTATACCAGCATTCCACTTTTCCAATCCTTAAGCTCCAGAAGTACTGTAGCGTGCGGCACTGTACGCAAAAACCAGAGAGGCCTCCTGGGATCCCTTGTTAGGCAGCCACTTAGAAACGGGGACATGGAGGCACTCTGCAATCAGAACATGATGTTGGTAAAGTATAAGGACAAAACGGATGTCCTGCACCCTTACCCGGTACGAGGTACCACCACCACTGCCCCCAAGCAAAACAGCATCCTGGCTTACAATAAATACATGGGTGGGGTTGATCTGTCGGATCAAGTGCTGAAGCCGTACAATGCTCTACGGAAAACGATGATATGGTATAAAAAGCTGGCCGTGTACATTGTACAGATGGCATTTTACAACTCTTACGTGCTGTTCCAATGTGCAGGCCATACCGTATCATTCCTCCATATTCAAGAGTTGGGGATTAAGGCATTAACATTTGGACAGGAAGGACAGTACACCCCCCCTTGTAAAGGCGCAAAATTAAGTGTTCAATGAATATATTGTTCTATCATAAAGTCCATAAAAAGTGACTTCTAACTAACTTGGTCCCTGCAAAAATAGGTTTTGACGATTTTTGTGAAAATCTGAAAAATCGCACCCAACGTTAAAAGCCTCCCAACATCCTAAAAAATGGAAATGATGTTTGAAAAATAATGCCAAGTTATAGCTGACTATTTGGAAAACTTTTTCAGAATTTTCACCAAATTTCCATTTTTTAAATAAATAAATACTAAACATATTGCCTAAATTTCTCCACTAACATGAAGTACTAAGGGTCCGCGGACCACACAAACGTCGGATATTCCGACGAATATCATTTTGCACCACATTTAAAAGGGGATTGTGGCGCAAGCAATTGGGTTTTTGCGCCAGCTTTCATGCAACACAAATCGGGGGGCGGGCCGTCAGACGATCCGACAGATTCGGACTGAGTGCGGGATTTAACATTTGAATGTGTGTCACAAGCCATGCACTTACATGCAGCGGGAAGAAGATGGTGAACTCCGGCTGACCTGAGCGGGGAAGCGACACATGCAGGATATCGGGCACACGATCTTAGTGAATCGCGCTGGAGTCCATGATCGTCGGACAACACACAGCAGAGATCGTGCAAGGGACGGGTAAGTAAATGTGCCCCAATGTGTCACTTAAAATCACCCGAATATACTAAAGTGTTCCAAAGTTATCACCACATAAACTGACGCATGTCATATTTCAAAAAAAGGGCTGTGTCAGGAAGGTGCAAAATGGCCAAGTCGTTAAGGCGTTAATAACTCTTTCTGGGCAACAGAAAATAAAATCATCAGTACTTTTTATTTGACCGTTCACTGTTTATATTTTATGTTTATTCTTGAGGTCACTACGATTACAAATTTTTGCCCAATATTACATAATAAAAACAAATTTGAAGAAAATATAATTTATTTTAGCGTTTAGTGGTATTGTTACTAGTCACGTGACTTTTTTGATCACATTTTAGAGTAGGCATCTTTTTTCTGGTGTACACCATGCGTTTCCAATAATGCTTGAGATTTATTTTGCTGATTCTTATGGCCGTGGCAATACTAAATATGTGGATGGGGTTGTGTTTTTATACTTTATTAGATATTTCAAAGGAAATGTAGTATTTTAGGGACTTTTGCTTGCTTTGTTTTTTTACTTTCTAACTTTTTTCCGACTCGGGCATAAAAAAGCTTTTGGCTTATCGCTTTTTTAAGCCACTGCACTACTCAGTTACCTTCAAATCTTTACAGAAGCAGGATATTATTTATGTATAGAGCACCATTAATTCCATGGTGCGGTGCAATCAATAAGAGATTCACAAACATTACATTAAGACAAGAACAAATGCAAAACTACAGTGATCAGAAGACAAACGGAAGGAAGACTCTGGCCGTAAGGGCTCACAATCTTTATGGGAGAGAAGATGGAGACACAAAGTAAGGGAGCAGAGCAGTGCAGTTATTGTGTGTTGTCGGTGATCCTGAAAAGATGGCTTTTTAAATTGTGTTTGAAGGTATGGAAAGTGGGGGATAGTTTGACACATTCTGGGAGAGAGGTCCAGAGTATGGGGGATACACAGGAGAAGTCCTGAATACGGTTGTGAGAAGAGTGGATGGTATAAGAGTGAAGCTGAAGGTCCATCCTGTGATGATTACATGTGTGACGGTATTGGCTGATTAGTTCAGAGATATACTGAGGGTTATGGATGGCTTTGTAAGTCATAGTTATTATTTTGAATTGAATTTGATGTGCAGAGGCCTCGCACAGCCCTGGGTTACACATGGAACCTTAGGCTTGCCAGGGAAAGGATTGGATATCCTTAGTAAGCTCGGGAAAGCTTGGGGGAATCCAAGGGCATACATGGAGAGTCCCCTTACAAGCATGCTTGACCGCGGCATGTAAGTAGATAACACCCTTGATACGAGGCATCACCAGTCATTTGTTTTAGTCCAATGTCAGGAAGGGGTTAAAGGAAACCTGTCACCAGATTTTGCCACATTAAACTACCAGCCTCCTCTGGAAGGGTATGAAATGTCCTTTCTAAAATCCTAGAAGCAAATCTACTCCAAACTCATGTGACAATTGACAGGAAAGAGTCATAGATTTGCCTGAGATGAGTCAAGTTTTGAGGCTGTAAGGGATGTGCCATTTCAGACAACCCTATCTTTGGTTTTATAGTACCTTTGCTTTTAGTGTCATTTTGAAGATAAGAATCTCACCTTTCCTATCACATTAGGTGTGTAGTACTGTTGGCTATAGATCCAGAGATATAAGGATTTAAAGATATAGGTGGGAATTGGATCATTATATGAAGCTCACATTACCAACTCTGTAGCTCACAGAGTTGAATCTCACCTTTCATATCACGTGTAGTGTAGTTCTGTGGGCTACAGAACCAGAGATAGAGGGAGTTAAAGAAATAGGTGGGAACTGGATCTTTATATGAAGTTCACATCTGGGAGCTCACAGAACCTCAACCTGAATTGATCTGAAAGATGAGATTCTTATCTTTTATAGGACGCAAAAAGCATGTTGCAAGGTACTGTATTACAAAATATAGGGTTGTCTGAGGTAATGAAACCATTGGAGAGATGCTTAATGAGAGATTGGGTTACTGCTCTCATTGGATATATCTCTGGTGCTTTCAGTGCATTTGAAACTGCAATTCTCAGCAGACATTTTTGAATATTTGTGATATAGAGAAAAAAGGTGGAAAGCGCAAATATAGTGTATCAGGTTAAGTAATGCCAATCCAGTAGATAAATACAACTAGGTGCTCACCTTGAGAGGTTGTGTCATAAGCCACAACCAACTTGTTATTCTTTTGTACAACAAATCTATAGGGCTGCCCCTATAGTATCCTGACCAGTGGGTATGTTACAGATAGAAGTTTGTGAGCATATAGCTCATGTTTGAGAAAATCCCATTCAACGCCCGTTTCTGGATTTTTCACTTTTTTATTAATTATGATTAAAAAACAAGTAAAAATAAACTATAATTATATACTATACTACATAATATTTATACTATATATATAAAAATAAGTATATAAGTATATAAAAAACTGATGAATTGAAGCTCTCTCTGCTTCTGAGTGTCCCTCACTTCAGGAGAACAGATCAAGTTATATAGATCATCAATGTCAGTTCATTGGCTAACAGTTTAACCCCCACTGATCAACTAAATTCCAGCTGCTATTTGCCTAACTTAAAGGAAATCTACCATGGGAAATCTACTTTCTGAGAGATTCCTCATGGTAGATTCCCAGTCCGGGCAGCAGCTGCATCCCGTTTTTCACTAATTCAGGGAGGTAGCTGAATTCACTAGATGGATTTATTGCTAAACTACCATGAAAGAGCCCACAAGGCATCATGGGATCTGTGGGCAAGCTCACTGGCCTCAGCTTGAGGGCATAGACTAGTGATGGCCCGTTCGCAAACGAGCTGGCACAAAGAGACAGCTCATTCGCGAGAGCAACGTGAGCCAGCTCACTAAACCCCGCCCCTAATGGCTCACCACGCCCCCTATAACTCAATAAAATTGGGTTAAAAGTGGTGTGGGGTGACTAACTGGCATGCGACTCTCTATTATATATTTAATAGGGAGCAGTTCAGGAGCCAGAAGAGCTGGCTCTTCTTAGTGAGCGAAGCCTAATGGGCCAGCCTACTAAGGAGAGCTGGAATTCCCATCACTAGCATAGACTGGCAGACATTAGTCTCCGCCCACTTCACCTCTGGTGAGGTTTACATAGATTGACATCATTTAATGCAAACATATCACCAGGAAGGTGATTTTTAGCTGGTGACAGGTTCTAATGGCCTATGCTATGCTAATTTTAATAATGCCTTTGTCAGCATTCTGAATCATTTCAGTAGTTTATATAAGTTTATTTCACATTACCTGGCTCCCTGCCAGCAGCGTGAACTGGGTCCAAGGGGAGGGATGGCAGCTGACAAAGGCATAAATCAGCATAGCATAGGCTACTAGAACCTCTTTCACACAAATGTATGAAAACAACCGTATAATACATGTAGTAAAAGGCCCCATTTATTACAATGGGCAATACGGCCATCCATTTTAATGGCCTTATTCAGAAAAAACTTCACATCTCCTGTCCTAGTGGTGGACCCGGGCTGGCAGTCTGCACACTAAATCTCCGGGTCCACCACCAGAACAGGAGATGTGCAGTTTTCTCTGAAGCATTGCATACAACATGCTTCACAACCACTGCATGCCATTATATGCCCTGTGAACGCCAATCCAGGTTAAAGGACGGCGGTTATCAGCATTTATCCCTTTGATCAGGTGACGAAACGTGTCAGGGAAGGTGGGGGGCATGCATCTTTTTTGAAAAGGACAGATGTGGACTGCCCTTGTGAGGGCGGGAGCTAAAGGGGTCCTCTCAGGGACAAGATAGTTCCGGGTGCCCCCTACACCCACCCGTTGAGTTGGAGACGCCTGAATCATGGTAGGAGATGACCGTTTATTCTGGTGACTCTTATCCAATTTGATGGGCGTTCATGCTCTTATTGATAACGTAGACATACATTTCCGCTAAGTAACCTTTTTGGTTCCTTTTTTGTTCATACCTATTGTTATCTGCACCATAGTGTGAGATTTTTATGGGATTCATAAATAAAAGTTACATTTTAGCACTTTAATCCTCCATTTTGTCCCCTATGTATGCTGCATTACAGACATGTGTCACAGTTACACCCACGTTCCTCAGTACGGATCTTATTTAGTAAGGGTCCGCAGCCGCACTTTAGTCGGATTTTACGTCATTATTGGGGATTGCACAGCTGTGGCAGGTATTTAACAGGGGATTGTGTTGCACACGATCGGATTTTGGCGCAGCTGTGCTGGCTTACATGCGACAGAAATCAGGGGACAATCCAACTGACTCGGACTGAGCACGAGATTTAACAAATAGTGTCGCAATCCAATGCACTCACATGCACCAGGAAGAAGGAGGAGAACTCCAGCGGACCTGAGCAGGGAAGCGACGCATTCAGCATATTGGGTGCATGATGTTAGTGAATCGCTGCAGAGTGCATTCTCGGCGGGCAATGCACTTTTAGTGAACTCCTCCGGATGGGTAAGTAAGTGTGCCCTTATAAATGGTTTTAACTTTGGGACGCTTTAACATATCCAAGTGATTTTGAAATTGTTTTCTTGTGATTTTGGTGGTATGTTTTGCGTTTATTTATGAAAAAAATGATATTTGGTGAAAATTTGGAAAAATTCTCTATTTTCGAAATTCTAAATGTATTACTTTTTCCGTACATAGTCATAACAGCAACAAAACTTGATAGCTAATATTATGTTGAAATGGTTTTTTATACATCCTCTCATTTTTGTAGGATGTTATGGGGCTTTAATCTTTTGGTGCAATTTTTCACATTTTCATAAAAAACAAAAAATCAGGCTATTGAGGGACCTGCTCAGATTTCAATTCACTTGAAGAGTCCACAATAAAAGTAAAACCCCATAAAGTACCCCATTATAGAAACTACACCCCTTACGTATGTAAAACAACTTTAATTAAGTTTGTTGCCCCTTTAATTGTTTTAAAGGGGATAAAACAAAATTGTGTGCAATTTAAAAATTTTCATTTTTTTTGGCTAAATGTATGTGTTTTTTAAAAAAAAATGTACACATTCTCAGTGGATAAAATACCAAAAGACTCGGGGGCGTGGCCTGACTGTGATCCAAGATGGACGTGTGCTGCTGAGCTCTGAAAAGAGACCTCTCCTTTCCACCAGGACAAAGCTACCCCCATCGATCCATCCGTCATCATACAGACCTCCTAAGAATGGTGACTAGAGGGAAGACAGGAAGAGCGGAGCCGAAAAAATGTACAGATTTCTACTCCGGCCGTGCTGGTAATGGCGGACCGTGGCAGCCGGCGGGAGAATCATCGCTCGCAGCGCCAACCTCAAGAGAGGTGGAGATGGCCGTGGAGACCGAGGTTTCCATAGACGGGGAAGCACACAGATCTACCAGCGCTCCTGAGCTCCTCTCGACATCTCCCCCACATCAACATCAGGAAGATTGTAATCTTGCCGCGGGGGAGTCAAACAAGATGGCGTGGCCTCGTGGTCAGAGTGTTCTTCTCCGTCAACGAGCCCAGAGAAGCAGAGGCCTCGGCTAGATCTACAAAGGGTGAGCCAGCACAATATGATCAATGCTCCCATTGCACTATCAATTAGTGGATGAAGTAACAGCTATAAAAGCCAAGTTAGCCGACCTTGAAGATAGAAATCGGCGTAATAATGTGAAATTCAGGGGAATTCCGGAGTCGGTTCCTCCAACGGAGCTCAAGTCATTCATCACAAACATCATCAAAGCCCTCCTGCCAGAGGTCTCACCTAAGGAACTGATAATCGATAGAGCACACAGACTACCGAAGCCAAGATCCCTCCCTGACGATATTCCCAGAGACTCTATCATCAGAATTAACTTCTTTCATGTCAAAGAAGCTCTAATGCTAGCAGCCAGAAAAACCAAGGTTCTCCCAGCCCCTTATGAGGACATTCATATCTTTGTTGATCTCTCCCAAGCCACTCTACAGGCTCGCCGCCAGTTTGCTCAGCTGACATCGGCTTTACGAAATGCAGGAATTGCTTATAAATGGGGATATCCCACTAAGCTGTTGGTCCAAAAGGATGGGGCGATGCAGGTGATACAAAATCCAGAAGAAGGACCATCTTTATTGCAATCTTATGGAATCCGAATACCCATCGACATCATGGGAATACCACCAAAAGGTCCTTCCTTGGCTGATGAACGACAGAAGGATGGACATGGGAAGTGGTAGCCTGCAGTTAATGAGGTACAGGAGTGAATATAGGTGAACTTTCCCCACTTACATCAGGTGACAATTGCAACCTGACAGGTTTCATATATGTGAGAAAACCCTGACCAAGGGTTCTATCCAGTGTGTTTATTCTTTTATTTCTGTTTTTTCTTTTTTCTGTTTTCTTTTCTTTGTTAGCATTCTCATTCTGATCTGGGCATTGACTATGATCCAGACAAAGTGACCACGATCATACAAGCTACAGGAGTAACGGTTTGACTTAAGATCACTTTGTGATAACATAGTTTATAGTTGCTTTTCTTGTTTATTCATCTAATAGTATTGGTAGAAACAGTAGGTAAGCAGACTTTAACACACACACCGTGTCTCTGAATATCTGGTCCAACAATGTGAATGGGCTCAACTTGCCCTTTAACCGTAGGGCTCTGTGGAAAGACGCAGTTAAATCCCAGGCAGACATTATAATGGTTCAGGAGACACATTTCCAAAGAGACAAACATCCTAACATGAGCCACAAAAGCTTTCCTCATATTTACCTAGCGAATGGTCCGGTTAAGAAAGCAGGTACCATGATAGCGATCAAGTATACGGTCTCATTCTCCTTGACAGAGAGCATAGCTGATGAAAAAGGCAGATACCTTATTCTGGTGTGTGAGATAAATAATGTACCCATAACCCTGGTCTCAGTGTATGCCCCAAACAGCTCACAAATCAGGTTCCTTAACAAATTAATGAGGAGACTGGAGAAAGTCAAGAAGGGAGAATTAATCTTAAGTGGAGATTTTAACATGGTACCAGATACTACAGTGGATACCACAAACAAAAGAAGGGATTCCCGCTCAATGTTAGGCGCATGGATAAGATCAAATAACCTATTTGATACTTTTAGATGCCTGAACGCGTCATCTAGAGAGTACACTTTCTACTCCTCACAACACAGATCCTTCTCAAAGATTGATTTGATATTAGCAGATAGGGAAATGTTGTTCAAGGCCAAAACTGCAAACGTGGGTACGGCAACGTGGGCCGACCATGCCCCTGTCTCTCTAACATGTATGTTATCTCCCATCTCAGAATCCCCGAAAAGGCGCAACAATACCTTTTTAATGGGCTTACCCTGTTATCAACAATCTGTTACACTAGCAATTCAGGAGTATTTCAAATGGAAAAACACAAAAGAGGTAGACACATTTACATTATGCATTAGAAAATATTGAATTCATAGCGTATCAGACAAAAAATTCTTTTATTGAAGAAAATAGACAGCAATGCAACAACAACAATACAACTGTAGAGTCATAAATCAGTTGAAAGAGTAAAAACTGGTATATGCCACATGGTATCAATCAAAAACCTGAATACAAGTCACATAGACAGAGAAACTTTATACCTCATATAGAGCTAGTATAGTTACCTAAACCAGTAAAAAGGCACACGCTGTACACCCCGACACGTGTTTCGCAGTTAGCTTTCTCAAGGAGAGTGACTCCAACTCAGATTTCTGCTCATGGAGGATTTTGATAGGCACATGAACTCCCTAAAAACAACTCATTATGGGTCTCACAACAAACCCACTAGGTTAATGGCAAACAAAGGCCAGAAGCTCCAGGTGAAGTCCCTTATCCCATACATTCATGACTCAGAGAACCAAATTCCCACATTACCCATCCCACAGACATAGCAAATGCCTTTGGGAAATTCTATAGCAAACTGTACAATCTAAAAGAAGATGATACAATCCATCATCCTTCCCAGAGGGAAATAGATGAATTCTTAGGAAAGCTTCATCTTCCAAAACTAACCCATGACCAGGTACAATTGCTAAACACCCTCTTCTCACAAGAAGAGGTAACTAAAGTAATCCGCTCATCCAAAAAACAAAAAGCCCCTGGCCCGGACGGGTTTGCAAATGAGTATTACCAGCTGTTTGGTCAACTACACCCTATCTAACGGAAGTGTTTAATAAGGCGGCAGAGAGGGGACATCTACCAGAGGAAATGCTCCAGGCTACAGTAGTTACCATCCCCAAGCCAGAAAGCCAGCAGTCACCCCAGCCAATTTCCGCCCCATCTCCTTATTAAATAGTGACATCAAGCTTTTTGCCAAATTAATTGCACAACGCCTTTTGGGTATCCTGCCTCATATAATACATAATGACCAAGTTGGTTTTACAAAGGGAAGACAGTCCTCGGACGGTACTAGAAGAATGGTCTCTCTGATGACAATTATGGAGAACTCTCAAACGCCTTCTCTGCTCCTAACTTTGGATGCAGAGAAGGTGTTTGATAGGATAAATTGGTGTTTTGCCTTCTCCACCATGACCAAATTTGGGTTCCTTGGAAGGATTCTTGAAGCAATCAAAGGATTATACTCTTCCCCCTCAGCCAGGGTCCTAGCCAACGGTTCCCTGTCAGACAAATTTATGATTACTAATGGCACGCGCCAGGGGTGCCCCCTTTCCCCCTTGATTTTTACCTTGGTGATGGAACCATTTGCTAAAGCCATTAGGACTCATCCAGATATCTCGGGCATAGTGGCAGGTAGGAGACAACACAAGATAGGGCTCTTTGCAGATGACACCATACTGTCTGTCACCAAACCCGCAACCTCCCTGAGAGCAGCCACGGATCTCATTGAACAGTTTGGTAGGGTGCCATATTACAAAGTTACCAGTGGCAAGTCCTCAATACTTGGGTTCCATGTCTCCTCGGGTTTGCGCGAAACTCTGGAAGCGGAGTTTCCATTCAAATGGGAAAGGAAACTTATACCATACCTGGGAATTGAGGTACCTGGCGGCCCATAACATCTCCTCACTTCTAAGTGAGCTACAGAAGGAACTAGACAACATGATTACTAATGGCAGTAAGAATTCTCCTAGGTCAGTAGAACTGTACTTTACAAAATGCTTGCCCTGCCAAAAGTATTATACTACTTCCGAACATTGGCAGTCCCGGTATCCAACACAAGCAGGACCACGGATGGCAGGCAGGGCCACGGATGGCAGGCAGGACCATGGATGGCAGGCAGGACCACGGATGGCAGGCAGGACCATGGATGGCTGGCAGGACCATGGATGGCTGGCAGGACCACGGATGGCTGGCAGGACCTCGGAAGGCTGGCAGGACCTTGGAAGGCTGGCAGAACCTCGGATGGCTACTGGATTACAGGACCACCACAGAATAACAGGACCGCCGAGGGATACCAGGACTACCACAGGACACAGGAATACAGGAACAGCACAGAACAGCACAGAACACGGGAACAACACGGAACACAGGAATCACAGAATCCAGGGAGGTGTCTGGAAACGCTCGGGAACACGGAGGGCTTTCTCTTCAGTAACAGGACATAAAGATCCGGCAGGGGATGCTGGGAGTCGCCAGGCTATATAGCCGAGCCAGGAATGCCAGAGCCAATAAGGAGGCTAGGAGAAGTCCGTGCGCGACCCCCCCCCCCTAGTGGCGGGAGCGCACGACTGCAGGGAAGAAGCATGCGGCCTACACGCTGGGAGCCAAAGTGCAGGCCGGAGCCAGGAGAGGTAAGTGAGGGCTGGGGGAGCGGGAACCGCGGCAGCTGGCACGGGTGCACCCTCAATCCGCACCGAGGATTACGGGTGTAACCGTGACATTCTGCTTCTAGCTGGCATGAAATTGAAAAAGAGATTAAGAATAACAGACCTTTGACTTATCTGGTACAAGCATGTTCAGCCCCAAAACCTCTGGCCTTGCTATTTCCGAAAGCCTCTCCCATACAGGCATCAATAAACAGTTGGAAATTCCTGAAAGCACAGCTAAGTAATGACAAAAAACAAATCAAAGTAGATGTACCACTGCAGAGCATAGAACATTTTCTACCAACTCTACAGACAAAAATATGGGTATAAAAAGGAATCACGGCAGTAAGCAATTTGGTGTCAGATGATAAGATTAAACCAACCAATAGTATAGTATAGGAATATGGGATACCTGGGCCCCAGACAGTGGCCACTGCCCAGTTAAGAGAAACAGTTAATGCAAATAGCCTCCACCAGGTTACACTTCCAAAAACCTTGTACTCATATCTATTAGATGAAAGACAAGCGGGCCTAGGCACCACAAGACAAATTTACGGGGAATTGGCGTGGGAGATCTCCAAGAAATCACATATGCTTAAATGGGAGAGGGACTTAGACACAGAATTTTCCATACTTCAATGGAAGCAGGCCTTCAGCTGGACTAATAAAGCATCAAATTGTTCTAACCTAGTTGAAGTTCAACAGAAAGATAGATAGATGCTGGAGGAACTGTGGACACAAAGGTTCAATTAAGCACATTTTCTGGTCCTGCCCACTACTTAATTCACTATGGAAAGACACCTTTGATTTGTTGTCATTGGTGCTGGGCATACGCATCCATCCTGAACCGGCCATGGCATTACTTATGATAGGAATCAATGAGTATCCACATAAGACGAGGAAATTTATTGGCCATACTCTACAGGCGGTTAAACTCCTGATTGCAAAAGAATGGAAATCTCCCTCCCCCCCTAAAGTGGCACCACTGAAAGACATGTTGGGGCAGCATTGTACCTTGGAAAAAACTTTAGCACTCAGGAGGAAAACTCTTCGGGCGTTTTACTCAACATGGGGACCATGAAAGAGGGCGCATAGTAAGGAAAATATAGAAATCCCAATTCTTACATGCTAAGGGAGGTTGAGGAGATCAGAGGACGATAGAGACCGAGAGAGACTAACCCCTTATTAGTATAAAACCTTGAGATGGAAACTAAAGGGGGAAAAAGATATTCAGAGATCAATATGTATAAGGATGAGCGTGTCATAATCTATGTTAAAAATAATAGGATTGTTTCTACCTAACAAAAGGTATTAGAGCAATAAAGAGACATCCCAGGGGATGCTGGGAGTCGCAAGGCTATATAGCCGAGCCAGGAATGCCAGAGCCAATAAGGAGGCTAGGAGAAGTCCGTGCGCGACCCCCCCCCTAGTGGCGGGAGCGCACGACTGCAGGGAAGAAGCATGCGGCCTACACGCTGGGAGCCAAAGTGCAGGCCGGAGCCAGGAGAGGTAAGTGAGGGCTGGGGGAGCGGGAACCGCGGCAGCTGGCACGGGTGCACCCTCAATCCGCACCGAGGATTACGGGTGTAACCGTGACATTCTGCTTCTAGCTGGCATGAAATTGAAAAAGAGATTAAGAATAACAGACCTTTGACTTATCTGGTACAAGCATGTTCAGCCCCAAAACCTCTGGCCTTGCTATTTCCGAAAGCCTCTCCCATACAGGCATCAATAAACAGTTGGAAATTCCTGAAAGCACAGCTAAGTAATGACAAAAAACAAATCAAAGTAGATGTACCACTGCAGAGCATAGAACATTTTCTACCAACTCTACAGACAAAAGTATGGGTATAAAAAGGGATCACGGCAGTAAGCAATTTGGTGTCAGATGATAAGATTAAACCAACCAATAGTATAGTATAGGAATATGGGATACCTGGGCCCCAGACAGTGGCCACTGCCCAGTTAAGAGAAACAGTTAATGCAAATAGCCTCCACCAGGTTACACTCCCAAAAACCTTGTACTCATATCTATTAGATGAAAGACAAGCGGGCCTAGGCACCACAAGACAAATTTACGGGGAATTGGCGTGGGAGATCTCCAAGAAATCACATATGCTTAAATGGGAGAGGGACTTAGACACAGAATTTTCCATACTTCAATGGAAGCAGGCCTTCAACTGGACTAATAAAGCATCAAATTGTTCTAACCTAGTTGAAGTTCAACAGAAAGATAGATAGATGCTGGAGGAACTGTGGACACAAAGGTTCAATTAAGCACATTTTCTGGTCCTGCCCACTACTTAATTCACTATGGAAAGACACCTTTGATTTGTTGTCATTGGTGCTGGGCATACGCATCCATCCTGAACCGGCCATGGCATTACTTATGATAGGAATCAATGAGTATCCACATAAGACGAGGAAATTTATTGGCCATACTCTACAGGCGGTTAAACTCCTGATTGCAAAAGAATGGAAATCTCCCTCCCCCCCTAAAGTGGCACCACTGAAAGACATGTTGGGGCAGCATTGTACCTTGGAAAAAACTTTAGCACTCAGGAGGAAAACTCTTCGGGCGTTTTACTCAACATGGAGACCATGAAAGAGGGCGCATAGTAAGGAAAATATAGAAATCCCAATTCTTACATGCTAAGGGAGGTTGAGGAGATCAGAGGACGATAGAGACCGAGAGAGACTAACCCCTTATTAGTATAAAACCTTGAGATGGAAACTAAAGGGGGAAAAAGATATTCAGAGATCAATATGTATAAGGATGAGCGTGTCATAATCTATGTTAAAAATAATAGGATTGTTTCTACCTAACAAAAGGTATTAGAGCAATAAAGAGACATTCGTGTGTTTAGATCTTATTGTGTTAAATATCAAAATCTGTAACCAACAGTAGAAATCAGAAATTACTGTATTTTCTGTCGTGCCATTACATTACATTAGTTGTTGTTCAATTATATGAAAAACATAAGTCAAATAGTATATTTGTATTCATCTATTGGAAAATGTACTATATGCCTTACTTGACTTAATAAAAAAGTTTAAACAAAAAGACAGGAACATAATGGGGGTCATTTACTAAGGACCCGATTCGTGTTTTCCCGGCGTGTTACCCAAATATTTCCGATTTGCGCCGATTTCCCCTGAATTGCCTCGGGATTTTGGCGCACACGATCGGATTGTGGCGCATCGGCGCTGGCATGGACGTGCCGGAAATCGGGGGGCATGGCCGAACGAAAACCCGATGGATTCGGAAAAACCGCCGCATTTAAAACAAAAAATGTGTCGCGGAGCTTGCACTTACCTTCACTCAGCCCGGCTCTGTGTATTCCAGTGCGTTCCAGGGAACTTCAGCGCAGCAGCACCACCTGGTGGACATCGGAGATACTGCCTTAATAAATCCCGGCCGGACCCGAATCCAGCGCAGAGAACGCGCTGGATCGCGAATGGACCGGGTAAGTAAATCTGCCCCAATGTTTCAGCTTAAAAAAACAAAAACAAAAGACTCCACAAAGTTCACCAATACCCATGTATGGGGATATGTGCTGGTAACCTGCTGTATGGGTACACCCAGGGCATTGAAGGGAGGGGTGCCATTCAGAGAAGATTATGCATTTTCCCTTTTTAACGGCTATACAATCTTTATTTATTTGGTAATTTGGACAGATAAGGGATTATTTTCAGTGACATTAGATGCACTTTACAAATACTTCATTTTAGTTGGTCATTAGCTAATTGATGAGATTTTATTAACTCTTAAATGTAATAAAACTCTTAAATTTTTGTGAAGGGATTTTATGAAAAATTTACATTTTTGGAAAATTTTCCGGGTTTTGTTTTTATGGCGCTCACCGAGCGGGTCCCATAATGTTTCTGAGTTATTGTACAGATTGTTACGGACACGGAAATACCAAAAATGTGGGGTTTCTTTGGTGATTTTGTGTTTTTTTACTTGTATTTAGGGGAATTTAACTTTATTTAATTAATTCTTTTTATTAAAAAATGTTTTTATTAAGTGTTTTAAACTTTTTTTCTTTTCTTTTACAGGTTGGCTTGGACAATCGATGTTCTGATTGCTTATTCAAGCTTTTCTTCACCTAACACAATGTAATACAGATGTATTACACTGTGTTATGTAACATGCAGTGCATGCTTAGTGTGTTACAGTCGGCTCCCGGAAGAAGCCGCACAGCCCTGGGGCACTGGTGACCCCGGGGCTGCCAGTGGAGGATCAGACTTCCCCGGTAAGCACCGCTGGGGGGGGCCATGCAGAAGGCCCTTCCAAGACGCAGTCATGCATGGGGTTAATGCAGGTGGGTGCTAGAGACGTGTGCCAGCTGTAACCTACAGCTGCTACCCGCAGTCTCTGGTCCCAACTCCGTTTAGGAGCCGGTGCCAGAAATATTATGTAATATTACTGCGTAATGCGTTAATGCACCAACCACCATGCAATACTATTACATCAAATGATGGGAAGGGGCTAAATCTGCACAGAATATGCACTGTATATGCATGCATTATGAGTATTTAATTTTTGATGCTGATTTTTACCTCTTAACCTCTTATTTTCATATGTGATAATCATCATTACGGGAAGGTAAAAATCTGTGTGGAAAAAGACTGGGACTTAAACGACAAGAAAATACAGTTTTTTTCAGCGGGGCTTGATCAAAAGCCAAAGAAGAAAAAATCTTTACAAGGCACTAGAGGAGCCATTGGTACTCGTCCAGAACCCAAAGAAAAACATAACTGAAGTGAAAACCTTCAATCTATATTTCCACCAACTGCAAGAACGTGAAATCAGCATGCTTAATACAGGACTCTCATGCTGCCCCACGTGCCCCCACGTCATAACGTGTTTTCTTTTCAAAACAAAATATACGTATAAATCTGTGGTAAAGCCATGGGGACAAAATTCAACCCAAGTTTTGCGAATATCTGTATCATCCAAAACAATCCTAAATGGAAAAGTAATATCGTTATTAATATCAATTATTGACAACCTCCTACTCATCTGGGATGGCCCTGAGGATCATTCATTATGACAATTAACTCTAATGACTCACTTTTACCCTCAGCTCTTCAGCTTTAGAGATTGAATTCCTCTATCTTCAGCTTCAAGTGATAGAAAGGTCCATTGAAACAATGACCTTCTTCAAGAAAGTATACACCAACAGTTTCTTATATTTCATAAATTACAATCACATAAAATGGAAAGAAAACATTCCATTTAGTCAGTTTCTTTGTATTAGGAAAAATTGTACAGTAACAAAGACCTTCTATCGAATAGATTTCTGATAAAAGTTTTGCTAAATCACTAGTGAACTTAGCCCTTGAACACGCTTAGAAGCTATCCTATTCAGATTGCCCTGCTCTCGCTACACAAAAAACAAATCCTTCCCTTAAGAATTTTAATGTCAATTTCTTGACTACCTGCAAATCCATGGCAAACATTGGTCAGTGCTCCTAAATTATCCACACCTATCCAAACACTTCTCAAAGAAACCAAGCATCATCTACAGAAGGGCCCATACTTTAAAAAACAGCTTGGCCCCAGGCAAACTCCGTGATTAAATTCTCCCGAAATCCGAAGGAATTCATTCTTCCCAGACCTTATTGACCTCATTTGTGGCCACTCTGGATGCAAGTGCTTCCTCAATATCCACAGGATAGCACCTAACTTGCTGATCAGTGGGGTCTCAGTGATGATACCCCTGCAGATTGCAAAAATGAGGGGTCCAATGGGGTCCCACGTACCTCTGTTGGACCCCCACTCCCGTTGGACCCCTAACTTCTGTGCATGGGGAAACCCCTTTAACCTAGGACAACTTTCCACCATATTTTTTGAATGGACCATTCATATCTTAGTCCTCTCTATTCCAGACAAATAAATCTATTTGTTTTCATTTTTCTCATAACAGAGACCCTTCATACCCCTTATTAATTTTGTGGCTCTTCGTTGGACCCTCTCCAGTTCCAGGGCATCCTTTTTATGGACCAATGCTCATAACTTGATGGCATATTCCAGGTGAGGCTGAACCAATGCCCTGTACAGTGGTAATATTACATTCCTATCACGAGAGTCCATACCACTTTTGATTCATGACCATATCTTGCTGGCTTTAGAAGCAGCTGATTGGCATTGCATGCTGTTATTTAATTTATGATCTACTAGTACCCCCAGGTCCTTCTCAAAAAGGGACTCTCCCAGATTTACTCCCCCAAGGACATATGATGGATATGGATTATAGTAGGATTATTTCTACTTAATCATCAAATCTATTTAATTATTAAATGTTTAATTTAACTGATTAGTTTATTTATATATGTAACTATTTTTTTTTATTTATTTATTTATTTATTAGAAGCAATTTTGTTTAGATTAACCCCCCAATTATGACTTTGTCAAACCCAGTGTGCCATATGGTATGTATCTACTTATACAGAATGGTCCGAAAAAGAAAAACCATCCAGTGAGCGGCAGTTCTGTGGGTGGAAATGCCTTGTTGATGCCAGAGGTCAGAGGAGAATGGGCAGACTGGTTTGAGCTGATAGAAAGGCAACAGTGATTCAAATCGCCACCCATTACAACCAAGGTAGGCAGAAGAGCATCTCTGAACGCACAGTACGTCGAACTTTGAGGCAGATGGGCTACAGCAGCAGAAGACCACACCGGGTGCCAATCCTTTCAGCTAAGAACAGGAAACTGAGGCTACAATTTGCACAAGCTCATCCAAATTGGACAGTAGAAGATTGGAAAAACGTTGCCTGGTCTGATGAGTCTCGATTTCTGCTGCAATATTCAGATGGTAGGGTCAGAATTTGGCGTCAACAACATGAAAGCATGGATCCATCCTGCCTTGTATCAACGGTTCAGGCTGGTGGTGGTGGTGTCATGGTGTGGGGAATATTTTCTTGGCACTCTTTGGGCCCCTTGGTACCAATTGAGCATCGTTGCAACGCCACAGCCTACCTGAGTATTGTTGCTGACCATGTCCATCCCTTTATGACCACAATGTACCCAACATCTGATGGCTACTTTCAGCAGGATAATGCGCCATGTCATAAAGCTGGAACCATCTCAGACTGGTTTCTTGAACATGACAATGAGTTCACTGTACTCAAATGGCCTCCACAGTCACCAGATCTCAATCCAATAGAGCATCTTTGGGATGTGGTGGAACGGGAGATTCGCATCATGGATGTGCAGCCGACAAATCTGCGGCAATTGTGTGACGCCATCATGTCAATATGGACCAAAATCTCTGAGGAATGCTTCCAGCACCTTGTTGAATCTATGCCACGAAGAATTGAGGCAGTTCTGAAGGCAAAAGGGGGTCCAACCCGTTACAAGCATGGTGTATCTAATAAAGTGGCCGGTGAGTGTATATATATATATATATATGCATGTATTTCTTCACTTATTGATTTGGTTATGTGTGTTATATATATATCATATATTGTATATATATTATATATATATATATATATATATATATATATATATATATATATATATACATATATATATACACACACATGTGTGTTAGTATATAAACTCACATATGTGTTAGACCTATACATATCCTATACATTTATTTATTTTTTTATTGATTTATACATTTATTTAGCTAATAATTAATCACACAAATAAGACAATCTTTCCTCCCATCCTTTACCATAATTGGATCCATGGATCCATGTTGTTTGTGTCTTTTGATTTTAGTCTCTGCTCACTTGAAAAAGGAGTCCTATGTGACTCTAAAACGAGTTTTGATGATAATCCTTGAATACCTGTGTGCGCCACTCCAACACACTCTCCCAAAAATCATTCAAAAATATACTTCACAAAAATATAAAAACAACAATTTTGTTCTTGTTCTCATTTTTCATGAGCTGAAGTTAAAAAGTTAACTAAACCATTAAAGTAAATAATTTTTACTTCAGAAATGAATTGTATAACTTTGGAATAAACATCATTACAGAATGCAGCTATTCTGTGTCCTGTTTCTGCTCTTTCTTCTGTAGCGAGCAGTGTATTTGAAAGACTTAAGAGCTTGGTCCACCTCAGAGAGATAAGCAGCCAAATGATTTGCTCATTCCATACCTAGAGTATATTGTCCTAGATGATTCAGCTCTGTAAAATGATAAGACTATCTAGGGAGTGTCTGTAAAGCTATTAGGACCATTATCAGGTTCTTATCTGATCAGTTTTAGAGATGAGCAGACACATACTTTAAGTTGGGTTCCAGGGTTTGGGTGCACCCACGCATATGAGAACTTAAAGGAACCTGTCATCAGGTTACCTTTAAAGGCAAACTCAGACATTTAGATTTTTTATTCCCTTTCTCCATCATAATCCCTTTATACAAAGTAAGGTTTCCTAACTGAGGAATTGTCAATCTAGAATAACTTTTTATGGTTTCCAAACTAAGCAAAAGGGAAATTTAGTCTGTTAGCCACTACAGTCTTCTGCTGTAATTTATTTCCTATGGTCTTGGGCATATAGCCACATTTACATTAATCATAATGATGGAGTTTTCAATCTCATTCAAAATATTTGTTAAAGTTAAACACTGTTGCCTGTGGGATGTTCAAGACTCTTCCTGCTACCAGAGGGTTTGTGAAAATATGACAATTCCCTAGAATTGTTCCCAAACAACTGCAGAATTGTTCTTTATTGTTCCCTCCTGTATATCTTATTTTAGCTCCTAGAGAACAGCAAAATGTTCTATCATTCTATTTCTGGTGGCTTTTTTTCTCCTCTCAAGGTCTGTAGGATGTTGACGGAAACATTTAGGGTAGTAGGCTATTCATAGCAGACATTTCCTAGGGGATGGTTGACATTTCTTGTTTTGTCAAAATTGTATGTAATTTGGAACCCTGTTGAACTTGTCAGATCAGAGAGATAAAACAGATCTTAGGGTATATGTCTGTACCCTTCTTATCTTCCAGGTGACCTGATATGATAAATATGTTTGGAATGTTGAAAATTCTGTTGTAAATGGAAAAGGTTACAGATTATTTTAACTTCAGATTTTACGGAAATGATTCCTGGAAATAGGAAGAGCCTCCTCATCAGTAACAGTTTGCAGGCGTAAAACAAATCCCCTAGAAGTACATAGTGTGAACATTAATTCTGTAATTGACATATTGTCTACACTTATATTTTCACATATATGGATTGAATGTTGAAAATCAATGATTAATTCCAATATGTTTTTGTATGACGTATTTTAGAGTCTCTGTATTGCTACGCTAAATATATTGGCTACTCCTGAAGATGTTAGTAGGACTGTCCAGTCATCTCATTACAGGGTTCGCCTGAGACTACCAATAAATTAGGGACAAGCTTTTTATAAAAAAAATAAAAGTGCATTCACCTCCTTCATTGCTCCTGATGTCCCGCGCTGTGGTCCGTCTGATGTTTTTAGGCAACATCTACAGTATGTGCTAGAGTGAAATGGACCACTGACGGACGTGTTTGTCAGTGACTTATTACTCTCTCCTTACTTAGAAAAACACTCAGCAGAATCAAGTGGGCATGTGAAATGAGAAGGCAGGTAGAAATACTTGTAGGTGTATTTGACGTAAAGCACCTCCTTAATAGTATACTTAAATAGTAGGTTTTGGATCTGATTTTAAGGTGGTCGTCTTCTTGTTGCCTATCAAAGCTTTAGCAATTAAACCACCTCTAAAACTGCAAATTATTGAAAAAGGTGTCTGTCTCTGCCTTCCATTAAAATTAATAGGAAGCAGACTGGGCAGATTGGGTTGGGCAAAAATCTACTCTATAAAAGTGGCTTTACAGTCTAGGCCACTTACCAAAACAAGATGCAAACCAAACTGAGTTGATGTTGGACTTGAGATTGTTTGAGTTGTCTGTAGACATCTTGGTTAATCAATAAAAAGCAGATAGTAATATACGAAAACTTCATGATTATTGGGTTAGACAGAATCTACTAAAAACAAGTGGGAAAGCCTGTAGAGTAGGCAAATTGTTACTAGAGGGCAAATTTGGCAATTGCCCATGCCCTCCATCCCCACAGCGTCTCCCAACATTCCACTCGTTACAAACAGAAAAATCTGCTCTAGTGCAATTATTCCACCGACAAAAAAAAATAAATTGGATGCAAGTCTGATTATTTTTCATAAAAAGTGATCAAAAGGACATACTTTCCCCAAAATGGCAGCAAATAAAAAAAAAAATCTTCTCACACTGGAAATCGTACATCAGAATTATTAGCGTCAGAATATGAAAGAATAATCATTTTTGGACAAAAGGTTTTACTTTTTATGCATGCACAGTAACCTTTGGTTCTTTTTGGCAGTGAGCTAGAAGTTACTGCGCATGCGTGTGAATGGGCTAAATAGTCAAAGGTGAAGAGAAGCGAGACTTCAGAGGCTACAGGGGCGCGGTGTAGCCTTAGTGTGTAGCTCTCAACCAGGCTACTCCACAAGGAAAAGATTAGGAAATTGCTAAGGTTTAGTGGACAGAAAGGAAGCTGCCATCAGGATTACCTCAATTAATTCCTGATGGTAGCTTTCCTTTAATGATATGTTGGGAAGATTTCTGTCTGATGTTTATAATCATGATGCATAATAATGCATAAAAAGAAAAGCTGCATGTGCTTCATATGTGTTTGAAGCTATACACATGTACACATCAAAAGATCAATGCAATTTCACAATAAAAGATACTAGAAAAAAACTTTGAAAAGTTGATTTAAGGAGGAAGGAGGCCATGGATAACAAATATAAGAAGATTACCGTAGTCACAGTGCCTGGACTATGAGTAAGTGGTAGATTTTCTTTAATTAGGTGGGTTATGTACTCAAATAAGGGGCTACTGTAATTAATTCAGTATATAAAATTGTACATACAGTAGGCAAATCAGCTTAAATAACAATTCATTTCTGAACTTTTTGTTTATAATTCAGGGAAAAACTGAATTTGGTGGGAGCATTGTATGTAATTATTTCAAGAGGCGGCTGTTTGTATTTAATTTGAAAGTACAATATATAAGTATATTTAGGAGATTGTATCATGTAATAATAATAATTGTTTATTTACATAGCGCACCCAGATTACAGAATGCTGCACAGAACTTGTCAAATCGGTCCCTGTCCCCAATGGGGCTCACAATCTAATCAGCCTACCAGTATGTTTTGGCGTGTGGGAGGAAACCAAAGGACCCAGAGGAAACCCACACAAACATACAAACTCTTTGCAGATGTGGACCCTGGGACTTTATGGAATATATTATATACAGGAGGTCCCCTACTTAAGGACACCTGACTTAGAGACAACCCATACTTACAGACAGACCCCTCTGAAGCTCTCTGAATGCTTTACTGTAGTCCCAGACTGCAGTGATCAGCTATAAGGTGTCTGTAATGAAGCTTTATTGATAATCCTTAGTCCCATCACAGCAAAAAATGTTAAAACTCCAATTGTTACTGGGGCCAAAAAATTTTTTGTCTGGATCTACAATTATAAAGTATACAGTTTCGACTTACATACAAATTCAACTTAAGAACAAACCTCCGGACCCTATCTTGTACGTAACCCAGGGTCTGTCTGTACTATAAAATAGTGAGGAGTAACTTTATTATACAGATGTAGCACTGGTTAACATTACTTAAATTGAGTTAACTATTTTAGTTATGACACAAAATAAATGGTTCCCTTACTTTGTTATCGTGTCTGGTAACCCCTTCAGGACTCAAGAACACATCCCCATTTTTACAACTCTGCCTTGTGTCACTATAAGTGGTTAGAGCTTTGGAACGCTCTAACACATCCAGGGGATTTTGACATAGTTTTCTTGTAACACATTGTAATTAGCTTAAAAATTTGTATGATATCCTTTGTGGTAAAAATTTGGAAAGATTTGAAACTTTCAAGCAGATTAATTAATAACTTACATTTACCAAAAGTTTTCTTTATGTTGGTATGGTTTTTTAAGCATATGCTTAGATTTTGGGTGAGATTTTTAAAAATTTTTTTAGAAAATTGCCAAAACCTGTATTTGGGGGCAAGTTCTCAACTTTTAATTAACTGTGATAGGTCCAAATTTAAAAAAAACACATACATTTTCCTACTATGGAAATTACACCCCTGAAGATATAAAAAACACTTTTAAGAAGTTCGGACACAAAGTTTGATACCCAATTTCTCCCAAGTGTACCGATACCTCATTGGTGTTAAACTGTTGTATGGGCACATAGCGGGCATAGAATAGAAGGAGCACCATCCAGAGAAGATTGGAAATTTTTTGCCATATGAGATGCACTTTTCAGGTACATCATTTTGTGGCATCAATGGCTAATTAATGATATGTTATTGACTCTTTCTTGGTGGAGGAAATGGTTTTTTTTTTGTGCTAAGGGTCACTCCACCCTGTTTTTCTTTTTCCTTTTTGCCACCCTTTCAGCGTTTTTAGCACAAAAAGTCACAAAAAACCTCCAGCTCACTACTTGTGTCTTTTATGGTAAATGATGTCAAGCATAACTGTTTTTAAGGTATATATAAAAGTTTATTAACCCCTTAAGCCTCCGAGACGTTCCACAACATCATGGTGTGGCAGGGGGTGTATGAAGAGGGCTCATACACATTGGGTGTTCGCCACATAATGCAGCAAACACCTACCGCTAAAACCCAATCTCATGTGTTAACCCTTTACAAAAAAAATACCCGGGCTCCAATTTATTTAGGGGCCCTTAAGGATAGAATATTTTTGTTTAATATGTACTGTATGTGTGCTAGCTGTAGTTTTTACAATTAGCACATGTCCCCATTCAGTTTTATGTTCCAGGCAGGTCCCATTCCTGCCCATGCAATCTTTCAGTTTTGTCATTGGCACGGATGCGATTATCACCCCCTGTGGGCACATGAGATGCAAACAATCGTCCACTGGACTGTTAGTTGTGCAAAATCCCCCACCAGGGCCTAGCATTTCTTTGGTGGTTGGAGACAGCCGGGGACCAGAATACTGGAGTGGGTGGCTTATGCGGCCTTGGGCACACTATGGTCACGGTGCTTGGTATTGGGACTGGAGGATGGGCCTACAGCCTGGCAGGTTTCCAGCAGGTGGTGTGTGCAAGAAAAGTATAGAGAAAGAGTGATGAAAGAGGTTTCTCACTGGGGCAAACCCTGAAATGTATATGGGAATCCATGGGTGATGGAGGATTGGGAGCCCGTGATGATGAAGCAGCCTGATCCAGGGATCACACAGAGGGATCTCTACAGTAGGCAAAGGCCTAACATAGACAGCAGCAGGTGCAGCAGGCTGGAAAGCTGATAGGAGATATCTGGTCCGCAGAAGGGTTGCTCACAGCCTGGTAGTAGCTTCAGGCTTGGATGGTAGATGGCGCCGAGTCTGAACAGTGGACTGCCCAAGGTGTCAGGCAGCTGGCCTGAGACACCTCTGCTTCCTGGTATTGTTTCTGGATGGCATCTCTGCAGGAGCTGCACACTGGACTTGCTTCTCACCCTAGCTGACTAAGATCCAAGACCATGTGTTCCCACCCACAAGGGGTTTATATACTCCCCTAGTGACGTGGCACCACTCTCCAAACAGCTTCCATCTTGCTTTACAATAAGAACACATATACTTGGTTAATAACATTTCATATGTTAACTCTTGCCTTACCAGGCAGTGGCTTCACGCTGCAATTACTAAGTTTCCCATTTTACAGAGCTCCTAGTGAGGTGATCAATCCCACCAGGTAGCTTCTGGCATGAAGAAGAGCATTTCCGCAACACCTACCTAGTCCATGCATCGGCAGGGGTGTTGCATTTGCATCCCGCATTATGGCTGGTGATGTGTGTATGAAGCCTAAAGGATTGGAAAAACACAGAGCTGCT